>NC_058521.1:15288856-17788856 GCF_904849725.1 Hordeum vulgare subsp. vulgare | reverse complement strand
GATCCATGTATGAGAACAAAGTGTGGACTTTGGAGATGCTGCCTGAGGGCCGCAAGGCTATTCAGAACAAATGGATCTTTAAGAAGAAGACGGACGCTGACAGTAATGTGACCGTTTATAAAGCTCGACTTGTGGCAAAGGGTTTTTCACAAGTTCCAGGAATTGACTACGATGAGACTTTCTCTCCCGTAGCGATGCTTAAGTCCGTCAGAATCATGTTAGCAATAGCTGCATTTTTCGATTATGAAATCTGGCAGATGGATGTCAAAACGGCGTTCCTTAACGGTTTCCTTAAGGAAGAGTTGTATATGATGCAACCCGAAGGTTTTATCGATCCTAAAAATGCTGACAAGGTGTGCAAGCTCCAGCGATCCATTTATGGACTGGTGCAAGCATCTCGGAGTTGGAACAAACGCTTTGATGAGGTGATCAAAGCATTTGGGTTTATACAAGTGGTTGGAGAATCTTGTATTTACAAGAAAGTGAGTGGGAGCTCTGTGGCGTTTCTAAAATTATATGTGGATGACATATTACTGATTGGAAACAACGTAGAGCTTTTGGAGAGCATAAAAGGTTACTTGAATAAAAGTTTCTCTATGAAGGACCTAGGAGAAGCTGCTTACATTCTAGGCATTAAGATCTATAGGGATAGATCAAAACGCCTGATAGGACTTTCACAAAGCACATACCTTGATAAAGTTTTGAAGAGGTTCAAAATGGAACAGTCCAAGAAAGGGTTCTTGCCAGTGTTACAAGGTACGAGATTGAGTAAGACTCAGTGCCCAGCAACTGATGAAGATAGAGAGCATATGCGCTCCGTCGCCTATGCTTCAGCCATAGGCTCTATCATGTATGCAATGCTGTGCACTAGACCGGATGTTAGCCTGGCCATAAGTATGGCAGGTAGGTTCCAGAGTAATCCAGGAGTGGATCACTGGACGGCGGTCAAGAATATCCTGAAGTACCTGAAAAGGACTAAGGAGATGTTTCTCGTGTATGGAGGTGACGAAGAGCTCGTCGTAAAAGGTTACGTCGATGCAAGCTTTGACACAGATCCGGACGACTCTAAGTCGCAAACCGGATACGTATTTATTCTTAATGGGGGTGCAGTAAGCTGGTGCAGTTCCAAGCAAAGCGTCGTAGCAGATTCTACATGTGAAGCGGAGTACATGGCTGCCTCGGAGGCGGCTAAGGAGGGTGTCTAGATGAAGCAGTTCATGACGGATCTTGGAGTGGTGCCAAGTGCACTGGATCCAATAACCTTGTTCTGTGACAACACTGGTGCCATTTCCTTAGCAAAGGAACCAAGGTTTCACAAGAAGACCAGACACATCAAACGACGCTTCAACCTCATCCGCGACTACGTCGAGGAGGAGGACGTAAATATATGCAAAGTGCACACGGATCTGAATGTAGCAGACCCGCTGACTAAGCCTCTTCCACGGCCAAAACATGATCGACACCAGAACTGTATGGGTGTTAGATTTATTACAATGTAATTCACATGGTGATGTGAGGGCTAGATTATTGACTCTAGTGCAAGTGGGAGACTGTTGGAATTATGCCCTAGAGGCAATAATAAATGTATAGTTATTATTAGAATTCCTGTATCAAGATAATAGTTTATTATCCATGCTATAATTGTATTGAATGAAGACTCATTTACATGTGTGGATACATAGACAAAACACCGTCCCTAGCATGCCTCTAGTTGGCTAGCCAGTTGATCAATGATAGTCAGTGTCTTCTGATTATGACCAAGGTGTTGTTGCTTGACAACTGGGTCACGTCATTGGGAGAATCACGTGATGGACTAGACCCAAACTAATAGACGTAGCATGTTGATCGTGTCATTTTGTTGCTACTGTTTTCTGCGTGTCAAGTATTTATTCCTATGACCATGAGATCATATAACTCACTGACACCGGAGGAATGCTTTCTGTGTATCAAACGTCGCAACATAACTGGGTGACTATAAAGATGCTCTACAGGTATCTCCGAAGGTGTTAGTTGAGTTAGTATGGATCAAGACTGGGATTTGTCACTCCGTGTGACGGAGAGGTATCTCGGGGCCCACTCGGTAATACAACATCACACACAAGCCTTGCAAGCAATGTAACTTAGTGTAAGTTGCGGGATCTTGTATTACGGAACGAGTAAAGAGACTTGCCGGTAAACGAGATTGAAATAGGTATACGGATACTGACGATCGAATCTCGGGCAAGTAACATACCGAAGGACAAAGGGAATGACATACGGGATTATAAATCCTTGGCACTGAGGTTCAAACAATAAGATCTTCGTAGAATATGTAGGATCCAATATGGGCATCCAGGTCCCGCTGTTGGATATTGACCGAGAAGTCTCTCGGTTCATGTCTACATAGTTCTCGAACCCGCAGGGTCTGCACACTTAAGGTTCGACGTTGCTTTATGCGTATTTGAGTTATATGGTTGGTTACCGAATGTTGTTCGGAGTCCCGGATGAGATCACGGACGTCACGAGGGTTTCCGGAATAGTCCGGAAACGAAAATTGATATATAGGATGACCTCATTTGATTACCGGAAGGTTTTCGGAGTTACCGGGAATGTACCGGGAATGACGAATGGGTTCCGGGAGTTCACCGGAGGGGGGCAACCCACTCCGGGGAAGCCCATAGGCATTTGGGGGGGTCACACCAGCCCTTAGTGGGCTGGTGGGACAGCCCACCAATCCCCTATGCGCCAAGAGAGAAAAAATCAAAGGAAAGAAAAAAAAGGGAAGAAGTGGGAAAGGGGAAGGACTCCCTCCCACCAAACCAAGTAGGACTCGGTTTGGGGGGGGAGAGTCCTCCCCCCTGGCTCGGCCGACCCCTTGGGGATCCCTTGGACCCCAAGGCAAGGTCCCCCTCCCTCCTCCTATATATATGGGGCTTTTAGGGCAGATTTGAGACGACTTTCTCACGGCTGCCCGACCACATACCTCCATAGTTTTTCCTCTAGATCGTGTTTCTGCGGAGCTCGGGCGGAGCCCTGCTGAGACAAGATCATCACCAACCTCCGGAGCGCTGTCACGCTTCCGGAGAACTCTTCTACCTCTCCGTCTCTCTTGCTGGATCAAGAAGGCCGAGATCATCGTCGAGCTGTACGTGTGCTGAACGCGGAGGTGCCGTCCGTTCGGTACTAGATCGTGGGACTGATCGCGGGATTGTTCGCGGGGCAGATCGAGGGACGTGAGGACGTTCCACTACATCAACCGCGTTCTCTAATGCTTCTGCTGTGCGATCTACAAGGGTACGTAGATCACTCATCCCCTCTCGTAGATGGACATCACCATGATAGGTCTTCGTGCGCGTAGGAAAATTTTTGTTTCCCATGCGACGTTCCCCAACAGGTCCCTCATGGTGTACTCAAGCTCCGTGTGAAGGAAAATTGGGGCATTCCACCTGTTGTTCCAGCTACTGCTTGGATGACGAGCCTGAACCCGATTATGAGTTTATTCCTAGATCTGAGACTGTACCTTCTTGGGCCTCCAAGCTCAGGAAGAAGACGAAGGCTCTTTTCTACTTCCAGGCGAAGGGACAGTACAAGGCACATGTTGACGCCAAGAAGGCGCGCAGTTGTGACAAGATGATCATGTGGAAGATTGGCCTTGATGGCCAGAGCGGTTCAAAGGACAAGATCACTGATGAGGAGGACTAGATGAAGGCCAACTGCTAGTGGACGGAGTCTGAGGAAGAGGTGTCTGCTGAGGAGGTGTGTGCTGCTTCAGATGAGTCTGAGGGATATGATGACGAGGACTAGTGAGCTTCTCCGGTCTCCTCTTTTTGGTGTCTTGATGCCAAAGGGAGAGAAAGTATCTTAGTTTAAGATGGATTTGCCTTGCTGAGTCACGAGTGTGTTTATTTGCATTTTTTTTCTCTACCTTGTGAACTCGTTTATTGCTTGCTTTGGTTTGTGTTTGTCCAAGACTTGTCTGAACCTATGTATGGTGTAAGACATATGCTACCCCATCTGTCTTTTTATGTCTTTACCTTGATGGTGTGAGATCTCGTGTCTCATATGCTTGCTTAACTGTTTTACTCTCCTTCTGTTCAGGAAGTATATAGCCTTGTCCATAAAATATAGGGGGAGTATTGATCCTAGTGTGTGCTCTTTGCATTCCAAAAGCATATTCAAATAGAGCACACATCTAGGGGATCCCGTCTATATTTTGTAGGTATTGGGAATGCTCAAGACTTGTTAGTTTATTCTTTTTTGCAAATCCCCTATTGTCACCAACCCACCAAAAAGGGGGAGACTGTAAGAGCACAGTTTATCCTAAGTGGTGGTTGATGACGATGCCCTTCGCGGACTAATCGTGTGTGATATGCTTTCAAAGAATGATCAGGTGGCACGAGATGGTTATATTCCCCTCAGCGACTGAAAGTGAAGATGGTGCTTAGCTATCAATTTAGGGTTGGTGGACTCGAGTCATAGATAATCTCGTACTATGAAGAGGGAATCCGCATTTGGAAAGGTTGGGTGGAATAATATCTCTCACTCTTGCACCCCATCCTTTTCCCGAAGCAAAGATGCTCCACTGGAAATGTACCCAAAAGTTGGTCTAAGTGGTAGTACCGCTGTGGTGAGCGGTAGTACCGCTCTAGCGGTTCTGCCGCCCACCACACTCGGGCACACTACCGCTTATTTTATACTTCTGGTGTGTTAGAGTGTTTTTCTATTTTTGGGCGGAAATACCGCCCAGGGCGAGCGGTAGTACCGCTCCAGCAGTATTGTTGCCCACCTCTGCTGCTCCCACTTCCACTTAGAAAAAGCGTCTGGTGTCTTACCTCCCCTCGACCATGCTGGGCGGAAGTATCGCTCACTACAAGACGTTAGTACCGCCCAGGTGCACGGTACTACCGCTTAGCTAAGTGTGTGGGGGCTGGTAACGGCCAGATTTCCCCCCGATATAAATAGGGGTCTTCTTCCCTGAGGACACCTCACCTTTTTCCTTTAAAAGCTCCATTGTTATTCCAAAGCTCAAACTTGCCCAATCTCCCTCCGTATCCTCACCTTTTCCCTTAGAAGTGTTGGGGAACGTCGCATGGGAAACAAAAATTTTCCTACGCGCACGAAGACCTATCATGGTGATGTCCATCTACGAGAGGGGATGAGTGATCTACGTACCCTTGTAGATCATACAGCAGAAGCGTTAGTGAACGCGGTTGATGTAGTGGAACGTCCTCACGTCCCTCGATCCGCCCCGCGAACAATCCCGCGATCAGTCCCACGATCTAGTACCGAACGGACGGCACCTCCGCGTTCAGCACACGTACAGCTCGACGATGATCTCGGCCTTCTTGATCCAGCAAGAGAGACGGAGAGGTAGAAGAGTTCTCCGGCAGCGTGACGGCGCTCCGGAGGTTGGTGATGACCTTGTCTCAGCAGGGCTCCGCCCGAGCTCCGCAGAAACGCGATCTAGAGGAAAAACCGTGGAGGTATGTGGTCGGGCTGCCGTGGAAAAGTCGTCTCAAATCAGCCCTAAAACCTCCGTATATATAGGTGGGAGGGAGGGGAGGAGGCAGCCTCAAAACCTAAAGGTTTGGCCGAAATTGGAGGTGGAGGAGTCCTACTCCAATCCTACTTGGAGTAGGATTCCACCTTCCCACTTGGAAACTCTTTCCACCTTGTGTTTTTTCCTTCTCAAACCTTATGGGCCTTAGTGGGAACTTATTCCAGCCCACTAGGGGCTGGTTTATCTCTTCCCATAGCCCATGAGACCCCTTGGGGCGTGACACCCCTCCCGATGGTCCCCGGCACCCCTCCCGGCACTCCCGGTACACTACCGATGAGCCCGAAACTTTTCCGGTAATGCACGAAAACCTTCCGGTAACCAAATGAGGTCATCCTATATATCAATCTTCGTTTTCGGACCATTCCGGAAACCCTCGTGACGTCCGTGATCTCATCCGGGACTCCGAACAACATTCGGTAACCAACCATATAACTCAAATACGCATAAAACAACGTCGAACCTTAAGTGTGCAGACCCTGCGGGTTCGAGAACTATGTAGACATGACCCGAGAGACTCCTCGGTCAATATCCAATAGCGGGACCTGGATGCCCATATTGGATCCTACATATTCTACGAAGATCTTATCGTTTGAACCTCAGTGCCAAGGATTCATATAATCCCGTATGTCATTCCCTTTGTCCTTCGGTATGTTACTTGCCCGAGATTCGATCGTTAGTATCCGCATACCTATTTCAATCTCGTTTACCGGCAAGTCTCTTTACTCGTTCCGTAATACAAGATCCCGCAACTTACATTAAGTTACATTGCTTGCAAGGCTTGTGTGTGATGTTGTATTACCGAGTGGGCCCCGAGATACCTCTCCGTCACACGGAGTGACAAATCCCAGTCTCGATCTATACTAACTCAACGAACACCTTCGGAGATACCTGTAGAGCATCTTTATAGTCACCCAGTTACGTTGCGACGTTTGATACACACAAAGCATTCCTCCGGTGTCCGTGAGTTATATGATCTCATGGTCATAGGAACAAATACTTGACACGCAGAAAACAGTAGCAACAAAATGACACGATCAACATGCTACGTCTATTAGTTTGGGTCTAGTCCATCACATGATTCTCCTAATGATGTGATCCCGTTATCAAGTGACAACACTTGCCTATGGCCAGGAAACCTTGACCATCTTTGATCAACGAGCTAGTCAACTAGAGGCTTACTAGGGACAGTGTTTTGTCTATGTATCCACACAAGTATTGTGTTTCCAATCAATACAATTATAGCATGGATAATAAACGATTATCATGAACTAAGAAATATAATAATAACTAATTTATTATTGCCTCTAGGGCATATTTCCAAAAGTCTCCCACTTGCACTAGAGTCAATAATCTAGTTCACATCACCATGTGATTCGAACGAATCCAACACCCATATAGTTATGGGGTCTGATCACGTCTTGCTCGTGAGAGAGGTTTTAGTCAACGGTTCTGAAACTTTCAGATTCGTGCGTTCTTTACAAATCTTTATGTCATATTATAGATGCTGCTACTACGTGCTATTCGGAAATGCTCCAAATATCTACTCTACTATACGAATCCGTTTCACTACTCATAGTCATCCGGATTAGTGTCAAAGCTTGCATTGACGTAACCCTTTACGACAAACTCTTTAACCACCTCCATAATCGAGAAAAGTCCTTAGTCCATTAGTTACTAAGGATAAATTTCGACCGCTGCTAGTGATTCAATCATGGATCACTCTCTGTACCTCTCAACATACTTTGAGTCAAGGCACACTTCAGGTGCGGTACACAGCATGGCATACTTTAGATTCTACGGCTAAGGCATAGAAGACGACCTTCGTCTATTCTCTTTATTCTGTCGTGGTCGGGTTTTGAGTCTTACTCAAATTCACACCTCACAACGCAACCAAGAACTCCTTCTTTGCTGGTCTATTTTGAACTCTTTCAAAAACTTGTCAAGGCATGCATCTTGTTGAAACTTCTATTAAGCGCTTTCGATCTATCTCCATAGATCTTTGATGCTCAACGTTCAAGTAGCGTAATCCAGGTACTCCTTTGAAAACTTCTTTCAAACAACCTTGTATGCTTTACAGAAATTCTACATTACTTCTGATCCACAATATGTCAACCACATATACCTATCAGAAATTCTATAGTGCTCCCACTCACTTCTTTGGAAATACAAGTTTCTCATAAACCTTGTACAAACCCAAAATCTTTGATCATCTCATCAAAGTGTATATTCCAACTCCGAGATGCTTGCACCAGTCCATTGAAGGATCACTGGAGCTTGCATACTTGCTAGTATCTTTAGGATCGACAAAACCTTCTGGTTGTATCACATACAATGTTTGCTCAAGGAAACCGTCCAGAAAACAATGTTTTGACATCCTACGTGCAATATTTCATAAATAATGCATCAACAACTAACATAATTCTAACAGACTTTTAGCATCGCTACGAGTGAGAAATTCTCATCATAGTCAACTGTTTGATCTTATCGAAAACATCTTTGCGACAAGTCGAGCTTTTCTTAATAGTGACTTATCACCATCATCGTCTGTCTTCTTTTAAAGATCCATTTTTACTCAATAGTCCTATGACCATCAAGTAGTTCTACCAAAGTCTACACTTTGTTTTCACACATGGATCCTCTCTCGGATTTCAGGGCTTCCAGCCATTTGTCGGAATCTGGGCCCACCATCGCTTTCTCCATAACTCGTAGGTTCACTGTTGCTCGACAACATGACCTCCAAGACAAGGTTACCGTACTACTCTGCAGCAGTATGCGACCTTGTCGACCTACGAGGTTTGTAGTAACTTGATTCGAAGCTCAATGATCATCATCATCAGCTTCCACTTCAATTGGTGTAGGCGCCACATGAACAACTTCCTGCGCCCTGCTACACACTGGTTGAAGTGATGGTTCAATAACCTCATCAAGTTCTACTACCCTCCCACTCAATTCTTTCAAGAGAAACCTTTCCTCGAGAAAGGATCCGTTTCTAGAAACAAACACTTTGCTTTCGGATCTGAGATAGGAGATGTACCCAACTGTTTTGGATATCCTATGAAGATGCATTTATCCGCTTTGGGTTCGAGCTTATCAGACTGAAACTTTTTCACATAAGTGTCGAAACCCCAAACTTTCAAGAAACGACAGTTTAGATTTCTCTAAACCTCAGTCTATACTGTGTCATCTCAACGGAAATACGCGGTGCCCTATTTAAAGTGAGTGCAGTTGTCTCTAATGCATAACCCATAAACAATAGTGGTAATTCGATAAGAGACATGATAGTATGCACCATACCAAATAGTGCGTGGCTATGACGTTCAGACACATCATCACACTATGATGTTCCAGGTGGCATGAACTGCGAAACAATTTCCACATTGTCTTAACTGTGTACCAAAACTCGTAACTCAGATATTCATTTCCATGGTCATATCGTAGACAGTTTATCCTCTTGTTACGACGAACTTCACTCTGAAACAGAATTGAACTTTTCAACATTTTAGACTTGTGATTCATTAAGTAAATACTCCTGTATCTACTCAAATCGTCAGTGAAGTAAGAACATAATGATATCCACTGCGTGCCTCAGCACCCATTGGACTGCATACATCAAAATGTATCACTTCCAACAAGTTACTATCTTATTTCATCTCAATGAAAACAAGGCCTTGCTCATGTGGTATGATTCGCATGTCACTAGTGATTCGAAATCAGGTGAGTATAAAGATCCATCAGCATGGAGCCTCTTCATGCAATTTATACTAACATGACTCAAGCGGCAGTGCCACAAGTAAGTGGTACTATCATCATCAACTCGTATCTTTTGGCACCAATATCATGAACATGTGTAACACTACGATCGAGATTCAATAAACCATTGAAGGTGATTATTCAAGAAAATAGAGTAACCATTATTCTCTTTAAATGAATAATCGTATTGCAATAAACACGATCCAATCATGTTCATGCTTAACGCAAGCACCAAATAACAATTATTTAGGTTTAACACCAATCCCGATGGTAGAGGGAGCGTGCGACGTTTGATCATATCAATCTTGGAAACACTTCCAACACGTATCGTCACCTCGCCTTTAGCTAGTCTCCGTTTATGCCGTAGCTTTCATTTCGCGTCACTAATCACTTAGCAACCGAACCGGTATCCAATACCCTCGTGCTACTAGGAGTACTAGTAAAGTACACATCAACATCATGTATATCAAATACACTTCTTTCGACTTTTGCCAGCCTTCTTATCTACCAAGTATCTTGAGTTGCTCCGCCTCAGTGATTGTTCCCCTCATTACAGAAGCACTTAGTCTCGGGTTTGGGTTTAATCTTGGGTCTCTTCATTAGTGCAGCAACTGTTTTGCCGTTTCACGAAGTATCCCTTCTAGCCCTTGCCTTTCTTGAAACTTAGTGGTTTTACAAACCATCAACTATTGATGCTCCTTCTTGATTTCAACTTTCGCAGTGTCAAACATCGCGAATCGCTCAAGGATCATTGTATGTATCCTTGATATGTTATAGTTCATCACGAAGCTCTCACAGCTTGGTGGCGGTGACTTTAGAGAACTATCACTATCTCATCTGGAAGATTAACTCCCACTTGATTCAAGCGATTGTCGTACTCAGACAATCTGAGCACATGCTCAACGATTGAGCCTTTTCTCCTGTGCTTTGTGGACAAAGAATCTTGTCGGAGGTCTCGTACCTCTTAACAAGGGCACAAGCATGAAATCACAATTTCATCTCTTTAGAACATCACTTATGTTCCGTGACATTTTACAACGTTTTCGGCGCCTTGCTTCTAAGCCATTAAGTATTTTTGTACTGAACTATCGTGTAGTCATTAGAAACGTGTATGTCGGATGTTCACAGCATCCACAGACGACGCTCGAGGTGCAGCACACCGAGTGGTGCATTAAGGACATAAGCCTTCTGTGCAGCAACGAGGACAATCCTCGGTTTTACAGACTCAGTCTGCAAAGTTTGCTACTATCAACTTTCAACTAAATTTTCTCTAGGAACACATAAAACAGTAGAGCTATAGCGCAAGCTACATCGTAATTCGCAAAGACCATTGGACTATGTTCATGACAATTAGTTCAATTAATCATATTACTTAAGAACTCTCACTCAAAAAGTACATCTCTCTAGTCATTTGAGTGGTACATGATCCAAATCCACTATCTCAAGTCCGATCATCACGTGAGTCGAGAATAGTTTCAGTGGTAAGCATCTCTATGCTAATCATATCAACTATACGATTCATGCTCGACCTTTCGGTCTCATGTGTTCCGAGGCCATGTCTGCACATGCTAGGCTCGTCAAGCTTAACCCGAGTGTTCCGCGTGCGCAACTTTTTTGCACCCGTTGTATGTGAACGTTGAGTCTATCACACCCGATCATCACGTGGTGTCTCGAAACGACGAACTGTAGCAACGGCGCACAGTCGGGGAGAACACAATTTCGTCTTGAAATTTTAGTGAGAGATCACCTCATAATGCTACCGTCGTTCTAAGCAAAATAAGGTGCATAAAAGGATTAACATCACATGCAATTTATAAGTGACATGATATGGCCATCATCACGTGCTTCTTGATCTCCATCACCAAAGCACCGGCACGATCTTCTTGTCACCGGCGTCACACCATGATCTCCATCATCATGATCTCCATCAACGTGTCGCCATCGGGGTTGTCGTGCTACTCATGCTATTACTACTAAAGCTACGTCCTAGCAAAATAGTAAACGCATCTGCAAGCACAAACGTTAGTTATAAAGACAACCCTATGGCTCCTGCCGGTTGCCGTACCATCGACGTGCAAGTCGATATTATCTATTACAACATGATCATCTCATACATCCAATATATCACATCACATCGTTGGCCATATCACATCACAAGCATACCCTGCAAAAACAAGTTAGACGTCCTCTAATTTTGTTGTTGCATGTTTTACGTGGTGACCATGGGTATCTAGTAGGATCGCATCTTACTTACGTAGACACCACAACGGAGATATATGAGTTGCTATTTAACCTCATCCAAGGACCTCCTCGGTCAAATCCGATTCAACTAAAGTTGGAGAAACTGACACTTGCCAGTCATCTTTGAGCAACGGGGTTACTCGTAGCGATGAAACCAGTCTCTCGTAAGCGTACGAGTAATGTCGGTCCAAGCCGCTTCAATCCAACAATACCGCGGAATCAAGAAAAGACTAAGGAGGGCAGCAAAACACACATCACCGCCCACAAAAACTTTTGTGTTCTACTCGAGAAGACATCTACGCATGAACCTAGCTCATGATGCCACTGTTGGGGAACGTCGCATGGGAAACAAAAAATTTCCTACGCGCACGGAGACCTATCATGGTGATGTCCATCTACGAGAGGGGATGAGTGATCTACGTACCCTTGTAGATCGTACAGCAGAAGCGTTAGTGAACGCGGTTGATGTAGTGGAACGTCCTCACGTCCCTCGATCCGCCCCGCGAACAATCCCGCGATCAGTCCCACGATCTAGTACCGAACGGACGGCACCTCCGCGTTCAGCACACGTACAGCTCGACGATGATCTCGGCCTTCTTGATCCAGCAAGAGAGACGGAGAGGTAGAAGAGTTCTCCGGCAGCGTGACGGCGCTCCGGAGGTTGGTGATGACCTTGTCTCAGCAGGGCTCCGCCCGAGCTCCGCAGAAACGCGATCTAGAGGAAAAACCGTGGAGGTATGTGGTCGGGCTGCCGTGGAAAAGTCGTCTCAAATCAGCCCTAAAACCTCCGTATATATAGGTGGGAGGGAGGGGAGGAGGCAGCCTCAAAACCTAAAGGTTTGGCCGAAATTGGAGGTGGAGGAGTCCTACTCCAATCCTACTTGGAGTAGGATTCCACCTTCCCACTTGGAAACTCTTTCCACCTTGTGTTTTTTCCTTCTCAAACCTTATGGGCCTTAGTGGGAACTTATTCCAGCCCACTAGGGGCTGGTTTATCTCTTCCCATAGCCCATGAGACCCCTTGGGGCGTGACACCCCTCCCGATGGTCCCCGGCACCCCTCCCGGCACTCCCGGTACACTACCGATGAGCCCGAAACTTTTCCGGTAATGCACGAAAACCTTCCGGTAACCAAATGAGGTCATCCTATATATCAATCTTCGTTTTCGGACCATTCCGGAAACCCTCGTGACGTCCGTGATCTCATCCGGGACTCCGAACAACATTCGGTAACCAACCATATAACTCAAATACGCATAAAACAACGTCGAACCTTAAGTGTGCAGACCCTGCGGGTTCGAGAACTATGTAGACATGACCCGAGAGACTCCTCGGTCAATATCCAATAGCGGGACCTGGATGCCCATATTGGATCCTACATATTCTACGAAGATCTTATCGTTTGAACCTCAGTGCCAAGGATTCATATAATCCCGTATGTCATTCCCTTTGTCCTTCGGTATGTTACTTGCCCGAGATTCGATCGTTAGTATCCGCATACCTATTTCAATCTCGTTTACCGGCAAGTCTCTTTACTCGTTCCGTAATACAAGATCCCGCAACTTACATTAAGTTACATTGCTTGCAAGGCTTGTGTGTGATGTTGTATTACCGAGTGGGCCCCGAGATACCTCTCCGTCACACGGAGTGACAAATCCCAGTCTCGATCTATACTAACTCAACGAACACCTTCGGAGATACCTGTAGAGCATCTTTATAGTCACCCAGTTACGTTGTGACGTTTGATACACACAAAGCATTCCTCCGGTGTCCGTGAGTTATATGATCTCATGGTCATAGGAACAAATACTTGACACGCAGAAAACAGTAGCAACAAAATGACACGATCAACATGCTACGTCTATTAGTTTGGGTCTAGTCCATCACATGATTCTCCTAATGATGTGATCCCGTTATCAAGTGACAACACTTGCCTATGGCCAGGAAACCTTGACCATCTTTGATCAACGAGCTAGTAAACTAGAGGCTTACTAGGGACAGTGTTTTGTCTATGTATCCACACAAGTATTGTGTTTCCAATCAATACAATTATAGCATGGATAATAAACGATTATCATGAACTAAGAAATATAATAATAACTAATTTATTATTGCCTCTAGGGCATATTTCCAACAAGAAGCTCCATTGTTATTCCAAAGTTCAAACTTGCCCAATCTCCCTCCCTAGCCATCAACTCTTGTTGATTCTCTAGGGTTTGTAGGAGAAGGCCTTCCCCCTCACTTCCACTAAGAGAAAAGTTATTCCCCCCATTAATCCCTCGCGGATCTTGTTACTCTTAGGTGTTTGAGCACCCTAGACGGAATAGGTCACCTCGAAGCAATATTCCATTGTGGTGAAGCTTCGCGTCTCGTTGGGATCCTCCAATTAGGTTGTGGAGATTGCCCAAACCTTGTTTGTAAAGATCCGCTCGCCGCCTTCAAGGACACCACTCAGTGGAATCATGGCACCTCGCATCGTGTGAGGGCGTGAGGAGAATACGGTGGCCTTAGTGGCATCTTGGGGAGCATTTTGCCTCCACACCGCTCCAACAAAGATGTACTTCCCCTCAAAAGGAAGGAACTTCCGAAACACATCATCGTCCTCATCGGTTCGACTTGTGGTTATTTCTTACCTTCACTTGTATTTACTTCTTGCTTACTGTTGTTCTTAGCATCATATAGGTTGCTCACTTAGTTTCATATCTAGACAACCTATTTGTTGCTAAACTTAATTTGCTAAAAGAAAAGATTAAATTTTGTGAGTCACCTATTCACCCCCCCCCCCTCTAGTCAACCATATCGATCCTTTCAACACGTATTTGAGAAAAACGAGAATAAACATCTAGAAAGCAAAAATATGTGTGCTTCGATAATCTTTCTAGCATTTGGTATATGAACGGAAAAGGATGATGATCTTTTCCACTAGCTTTGTTTAGTTTTCTAAAGTCAATTGCCATTCTATAGCCAGTCACAATTCTTTGTGGAATGATTTCATTTCTATCATTAGGAACAACAGTTATACCTCCTTTCTTAGGGACACAATGAAATGGACTCATCCATCTACTATCAGTTATGGGATAATGTATACCTTCTTCCAGAAGCTTTAATATTTCATTCCACTTCTTTCGTTTTGGTATTTAGTCTTCGTTGGTGATCAACAACGGGTTTAGCATCTAGTTGCATATTAATCTCGTGTTGATAGAGAGTGAGACTAATGCCCTTAAGATCATCAATAGTATACCCAATAGCAGCTAGGTGCTTCCTTAAAGTTTCTAATAATCTTTCTTCTTCATGCTCTATAAGGTTAGCACTCATAATAACAGGACATATCTTCTTTTCATCAAGATAAGCATATTTCAGTGTGTCTGGTAATTGCTTTAATCCAAACACAGGATCAACCTTGGGTGGAGGAGGACCTCCTAGAGTTTCAACACGCAAGTTGTGTTTAAGGATAGGTTTTTGCTCAAAGAACATATTATCTATTTCATTTCTTTCATGCATATGCATACCATTTTCATGGTCTAGCAAATGATATTATAATGGATCCATAGGAGGAATGGCAATAGGAGCAACACCAATTACGTCATCTTTACTAGGCAATTCTTTTCATGGTGTTGTTTGCTAAACTTGGAGAAATGGAACTCATGAGACGTACCACCAAAATTACCACTAACAGTTTCCTTTTTGCAATCTATTTGAGCACTAACAATGTTCAAGAAGGGTCTACCAAATATTATGGGACAAAAATTATCTTCTGGTGAGCCAAGTACTAGGAAATCAGTAGGGTATTTTACTTTTCCACACAAGACTTCAACATATCTAACAATCCCAAGTGGTGTGATGGTGTCTCTATTAGCAAGTTTAATAGTAACATATATGTCTTTTATCTCAGCGGGGGCTATCTCATGCATAATTTCTTGATATAAGGTAAAAGGGATAGCACTAACACTAGCATCCATATCACATAAACCATGGTATCAATGATCTCCGATTTTGACTGAAACGACATGCATGCCAACAACAGGTCTATTCTTGTCTTTAGTATCAGGTTTGGCAATTCTAGCAGCTTCATTACGGAAATAAATAACATGCACATCAATATTGTCTACCTAGTCGTCTTTAACCATAGCATTACTGGGTTCTACATTAATTTTCTCAGAAGGTTTTGTTGTTCTAACATAACTTTTATTAACCACAGTTAAAGCTTTAGCATGTTCCTTTATCCTAACACAGAAAGGTGGTTTCTCAATGTAAGCAGTAGGCACAACTAGGTCAACATTATAAATAATAGTTTCAGCTTCAACTTCAATTGGTTCTTCAATTTTTTTCTTTAATAGGTCGATGATATTTAAACCACTTCTCTCTAGGGATATCAACATGAGCAGCAAAGGTTTCACAAAATGAGGCTACTATTTGAGAGTCAAGTCCATACTAAGTGCTAAATTTATTGAAAGCATCGGTCTCCATTAAAGATTTAACACAATCAAACTTAGGTTTTATACCTGGCTCTTTAGCTTCGCCGAAATCCCAATCTTCAGAGTTGTACTTCTTTCCAAAAGATCCCACCTGAATTCAATAGTCTTCCTCATAAAAGAACCAGAGCAAGAAGTATCGAGCATGGTTTGATCATTACGAGAAAGCCAAGCATAAAAATTTTGAACAATAATTTCTCACGAGAGCTCATGATTGGGGCATGAATATAACATTGACTTCAGCCTGCCCCGAGCTAGAGCGATGCTTTCTCCTTCACGAGGCCAGAAATTATAGATAAAATTCCGATCACGATGAACAAGATGCATAGGATAAAAAATTTGGTGAAAGTCCAATTGCGGTTGATTCCAGTTCCAAGATCATGTGTCATCACATAGCCTATACCATGTCTATGATTTGACCCCCAAAGATAAATGAAAAAGCATGTTCTTGACTTCATCTCCGGATAAACCTGCAAGCTTAAATAATCCACAAACTTCATCCACATAGATTAGGTGCATATCGGGAAGTTTTGTTCCATCTCGTGCAAAAGAACTAGCTAGCAGTTTCTCTATCATACCCGAAGGAATTTCATAGTAAACATTTTCAGTAGGTGCAGCGGGTTGAGCGACAACTTTTGGTGTTTCTATTCGAGGTGAAGATACCCCGAACAAACCCCTCAAAGGATTACTTTCTATAGTGACGAGTAACAGTAAATTTTAGTACGTAATATAAATTTTCCTTTACCAAATTCCGCTTACCAAAGGTGCTTCACTCCCTAGCAACAGCGCTGAAAAAGAGTCTTGATAACCCACAAGTATAGGGGGAAATCATAGTCCTTTCGATAAGTAATAGTGTCGAACCCAACGAGGAGCGGAAGAAAATAACAAGCGGTTTTCAGCAAGGTAATTTTTGTAAGCACTGAAATAGTGGTATCAAGTTGTTTGATAGCAAGATAACTGAAAAAAGTGACAAGTAGCAATAGTAACAATAGGTGCAGCAAGGTATCCCAATCCTTTTGAGGCAAAGGACAGGCCAAAACAGGTTCTTATAATAGGCAAAGCGTTCTTGAGGGCACCCGGGAATTTCATCCGATGACTTTCATCATGTTGGGTTAATTCTCGTTCGGTATTTTGATAATTTGATATGTGGGTGGACCGGTGCTTGGGTGCTTATATTACTTGAATAAACCTCCCACTTATGATTAACCCTATCGCAAGCATCCGCAACTACGAGAAAAGTATTAAGAATAAATTCTAACCATAACATTAAACATAGGGATCAAATCAGCCCCTTATGAAGTAGTGCATAGACTGGGGTTTAAGTTTATGTCACTCTCGCAACCCAACCTCTAATTACTAATCCACAATGCATTCCCTTAGGCCCAAAATATGGTAAAGTGTTATGTAGTCGATGTTCACATAACACCACTAAGGGAATCACAACATTCATATCATCAAAATATCGAACAAATATCAATTTCACATGACTATTTGCAACATGATTTCTCCCATGGCCTCAAGAACAAAAGTAACTACTCATAAGTGATAAACATGTTCATGATTAGATAGGTATTGAATAGCATAATGGATCTGAACATATGATCTTCCACCAAATAAACCATAAAGCATCAACTACAATATGTAATTAACACTACTAGACACACCTCAGGTACCAATTCGAGGTTTCAGTAGAAGATTGAGTACAAGAGATGAACTAGAGTTTTGATAGGAGATGGTACTGATGAAGATGTTGATGAAGATAAGCCTCCCCAAGATGAGTGGGTTGTTGGTGATGACGATGGCCTCGATTTCCCCCTTCGGGAGGGAAGTTCCTCCGGCAGAATCGCTCCGCGAGAGGGCTAAAGTGCTCCTGCTCGGGTTCCGCCTCGAGACCGCGGCGCTTTGTCCCGAAAGTCATCTCCTTAATTTTTTACGTCGGAGGAGAATATATACCAGAAGATGGGCGGCAGAGGTGGGCCAGGTGGCCCACTAGAAATCAGGCTGCGCCAGGGGGCCCTGGCACGCCCTGGTGACCCACCTCCGGCACTTCTTCGTTCCAGTATTTTTTTATTTATTATAAAAGAAATCTCCGTAAAATTTCAGCTCAATTAGATGTGTGCAGGATAGGTATCTCTGACATAGCTTTTTCAGGTCCAGAATTCCATCTGCTGGTATTCTCCCACTTGACGTAAACCTTGCATATTATGGGAGAAAAGGCATTAGAATTACTCCTCCAAGTGGTAAAATGCATAAAAATACTATAAATAACAATAACTAAACATGATGCAAAATGGACGTATCAGTGAATCGATCATGGAGGGGCCCTACATCAACCTTGCTTCTCCCATGGTGATGTGTAGGTAGTTCAACACAGACCTACAGGTCCATAATTAGTACCTAGATGGCTATCTCTCTTTATGTTCTTCAATGCAAAAATCGCCGCGATTCCCACGGCGATCTATCCTATGTAATCATCTTTGTGTTGTGTTTGTTGGGAACCAATGAATTGTGGGTTTATGTTAAGATTATTCAAGAATAATATATGAGTCTTCTTTGAATTCTTATATGCATGATTGTCATAACTTCGTGATTCTCTCTGATATAACGGTTAGGTTTGGCTAAGTGGATTGATATATCTTTGGTGAGAGAGGTGTGTTGTAGTGGGATCAATCTTGCAGTGCCCAATCCCAGTGACACAAAGGGACATGACACGTATTGTGTTATTGCCAATAAGGGTTAAACGATGGGGTTTATTCATATTAATTGGATTTACTTTGTCTACATCATGTCATCATCCTCCAATCATTACTTTGTTTTTACTTAATACTCTAGATGCAGGTTGGATAGCGGTCGATGGGTGGAGTAATAATAGTAGATGCAGGAAGGATTCAGTCTACTTTCTTATGGCGTGATGCCAATATACATGATCATTGACGTGAATAAATATTGCATAACTATGCGCCTTTCAATCAATTGCTGGTACGTATATTTTACATCATGATTTCCTATTGATATTTATGTTATTCTTGGTCGTTATTCCACTTTATGATACAATTCTTATGCCTTTTCTCTCTGAATTCACAAGGTACATCACAAAGAGGGAAATTGCCAGGAACTCGAATTCTGGACCTGGAAACCAAGAAAAAGGCTAATAATTCACACGACTCCAAATGACCTGAAACTTCACAACAAATTTTTGTGGAATATATGTGTAATTATGGAGCAAAAATATATACCAGAGGGGGACACCTGTTGGTGCCAAGTCAACAGGGCGCACCCTCCCCCAAGCGTGCCCTCATGGCTTGGGACCACCTCCTAGGTGTCCTGGCCTCCCTCTTCTGCTATAAGATGGGTTTTGACCTAAAAAATAAGAAGATACTTTAAGGATGATTTTCCACCATCTTGGGGCGGAAACCGGGGCAGAGGCCCTTTTGCTCTTCGGTAGAGTGATTCTGCTAGACAAACTACCCTCTGTGAGGGGAAAATAGAAGCCATTGTCATCACCAACTCTTCTTCCTTCCTGGGAAGATCAATTTTCATCAACATTTTCACCAGCACCATCTCATCTCAAACCCTAGTTCATCTCTTGTATCCAATATTTGTCTCAAAACCTAAAATTGGTACCTCTCGGTTACTAGTAGTGTTGATTACATCTTGTAGTTGATGCTAGTTGGTTTATTTGGTGGAAGATAATATTGATAACCTACAACTGTAGGGGATCGCAATAGTCTTTGCGGGTAGTACTTATCGGCCTCATTTGTTGATTCATCACAAGGGGATCCAAAGGATATTTATCGGCCTTAGTACTTGAGTTCTCAATTCAACCACACCTGGGATATCTCTTTGAAGTGAAGATTTTAGTAGCACAAAAAGTAATAGTAGTAACAGTAACAGTGTTAACATCAATTTTGTAGCAACAACAACAGTAGTAATTTTGTAGCAGTTGTGACAGTAGCAGCAGTAGTAGTAACTTAGCAAGATTCGGTATATGTAAAGCATAGGCACGTGGATCGGCAGCGGATAGATATGGATGACATTCATCATGTCACACCTACACACTAGAGCGAGACAGAACTAGCTCCAATTCATAAATATAATGTAGGCATGCATTATGTATATAGTCATGCGTGCTTGCGATAAGAACTTGCATGACATCTTTTGTCTTACCCTCCCATGGCAACGGGGTCCTAATGGAAACTAAGGGATATTAAGGCCTCATTTTAATGGAGAACTGGAATAAGGCATTAACACATAGTGAATACATGAACTCCTCATACTACATCAATCACCGGAAAGAATCCCAATTATTGTCACCTGGGGGATGCGGATCATAACATGTTGGAAGGACTTGGACGTCGCCTAGAGGGGGGTGAATAGGCACTTTAAAATAATTACAGTTGAGGCTTGAACAAATGTGGAATAAAACTAATGTTTAATTAGTCAAGAACAAAACCTAAAACAACTATGTTCACCTATGTGCACGAACTACTTTTGGTAAGCAAGATAAATAACTAAGTGATGGTAAGATATATAACAAGAAACAATATGTCTATCACAAATTAAAGTGTATAAGTAATGGGTCCGAGTAAGAGATAACAGAGGCACGCGGAGACGATGATATATCCCGAAGTTCACACCATTGTGGATGCTAATATCCATTTGGAGCGGTGTGGAGGCGCAATGCTCCCCAAGAGGCCACTAGGGCCATCGTAATCTTCTCACGCCCTCGCACAATGTAAGATGTCGTGATTCCACTAAGGGACCCTTGAGGGCGGTCACCGAACCTATACAAATGGCAACCCTTGGGGGCAGTCACCGGTACCCGTACAAATTGCTCGGGGCAATCTCCACAACCTAATAGGGTACCCCCTACGCTTTCCCGGAGCTTTACACCACAATGATTGAGCTATGAGGCACCACCAAGCTTCTAGGACACCAAAAAACCCAAGGTGAACAAGCTCTAGGGTACAAAGCACCCAAGAATAATAAGCTTCTAAAACATCACTTCCACGTATCACTGTGGAGAACTCAAACCGATGCAACTAATGCAATGGCAAGAACACATGAAGTGGTCAAGTACCTCACACTCAAATTCCTCCACAACAACAAAATCTATGGAGGAATATGAGAGGAAGAACAAGGAGCTCAAAAAGAACTCCAAGATCTAGATCCAAGGGGTTCCCCTCACATAGAGAAGAAAGTGATTGGTGGAAACGTAGATCTAGATCTCCTCTCTCTTTTTCCTCAAGAACTAGCAAGAACCATTGGAGGGATTGAGAGTTACCAAGCTCGAAGAAGTTCAACAATGGGGGAAGAATACGAGCTCAAGAGTTAGGGACCATTGGCGAAGAAGGCCCCTTTAAATAGGCATCCCAAATTCCAACACGTATTTCCACAAGTCGTACTCAAGCGGTAGTACCCCCGAGCGGTACTACCGCTTAGCACGGTCAAAACAGCCCAACAAGATAGAACAACACGAGTGGTAGTTCTCCTAGAGAGATAGTGCCGCTCGGGGGACTGGTAGTACCACTTGAGAGGTACTATCGCTCACGGGAGAGGTAGTGCTGCTTGAGAGCTACTACCGCTCTCTACTACCCCACTACTACCGCTCAAGCAGATTGGGCACCAACAGAATAAAATAAGCAGAAGTGGAAGCAGTAATGGTCAACAGAAGTACCGCTTGAGAGGTACTAACGCTCTCTACTACCACTTAAAGCAGTACTTCAGCCCAAGCAAAACCGAAACTGCCATAACTTTTGCATTCGAACTCCGAAATGAGCAAACTAAAGCTTGTTGGATAGATGACGACAAGTACTATCAAGCGATGGAGAATAAATGCCAATAGGCTAAGGAAGATGACCTTCCCAAGAATTATTCGGCAAAATCTCCAACACCGAAAACACAAATATGACACATACAAAAACCATTTTTGATGAGCTTGGCTTATCACGTTAAAGACCATAAGCTCCAAAACTCCCAAAGCGAAAAGCCAAACAAGAACCAAGAAATGATAATTCCAACGATGCAATGATTTCAGCTCCCTACGAACGATATGGTCAAGCTACTCACTCCAGAGTCCCCCTTGATAGTACGGCTATTGATCCTATAACCCGGTCTCCCTACTAACACCATGAGACACGTAAAATACAAAACATATCAAGGGAAAACCTATACCTTGCACATAGTCCACTTGGGCTATGTTATGACGATCTTGACTTCCTCAAGATGGACCACCTTTCTTGACTACATTGGTTCGATGAATACTAGTTGATTGCTCCCCCATACTCCACTATGGGTGAGCCACTCTTCCGCACATCTTCACAAGTCCATTATCACCACAATGGACGGCAAGCTTCCAACATGATCTCTTTGCGATACTCCACTATGGGTGAGCCACTTGATGTCATCCTCCATGGGTTGTATGAGATCTTCCTCTTGATGAAAGCCCATGGAAATATACCTAACCCCACATAGAACTGTCACATAGACCATGGGTTAGTACACAAAGTGTAATGGACAATACTTACCATACCATGGGATCACTTTATCACTCATTGACTTATTCTTGATCAACATTGTATCTTATCGTCTCTCTTCATAAACATGATGTCTTGAAGATAAACATGAATGCTCACACAATCTTCTTCTTCAAGACATGCTTGCAATAATCTCAACTCTCACAAGACCAATCCTTGGATAAAGCCTTGAATACCACCTTGGTCACCATATAAACTCCTTGAAACCAACAGATGGACTTAAAGAAGTGCACTCTCGACAAACCATTCAAATAAAACTCAAGGAAACCATTAATCCATAGGGATTCTCATCAATTACCAAAATCACGCATGGAGAATTATGCTCTAAAAATCTCCCCCATTTTGGTAATGGATGACAATCACTTTCAAAAGAGATTATATAAGGAAATAAGCAAAACCAAGAACACACATGAAAAGCAATAATGCATGGGTATGAGATGAAAATGCTTAAGCAACAAAAGAAGAACTCTCTGAACTTCTCGAAACTAAACTCTCTAGACTTCTCCCCCATTGCATCAATTGCCAAAATGGACGAAAAGCTTAGAAAGCGAATATAATATGTGTTCCTCTAAAAAGTGTGTGTTTCTCAAAATATGAGTGCAATGAAATACACATATCCAAAGATAAATAGTTGGAGGAAGACAAACTATATTGAGGATCCAAAGATTGCAAAAAGGATGATATGTCACACAGACATACCAAAGAGTGAAGCAAGCAATCAAAAGATACCACTTGAAAGAACCAATCACATGGTCCTTCGAGTCGCATGAATAAAATATATTATGATATCGGCAAGGAGTGTTTTATCAAGACTAGAGAAGCTCCCCATGATTTGTGCACTATTAAATATTTATATTTGGATACAGGTGGACAAAATAGGATCATGACTCCCCCAAAATCAATAAAAACACAACAAATGCAATCAAGTAGATAAGACAATATGCATAGCACTTGCACCAAACATATGTTTGAACAACATGTAGAAGAGGCAACTTAAGAGTAGGCTCAACAAAAATGATGTGAGTGAGTCATGGCAAAGCACTTGAGAAGACTAATATAAGGATGTGCATTAAGCATCACCATAGTCTTGATGAAATGAGACACAAAGTACAACACATATCCTTCCCACACACACACACTACTAGAAAATTGGTTCACAAGCTTACTAATAAGCAAATTAAAAACAAAAACTTGTGACAACACATGGTGAAGATAGTAAATAATAGCCTTGTCAAGAGGAGGGATACCAATTGAAATGGAAAACCCTCATCAAGACAAGTGTGAGGAAAAATAATCTTCACCACCGATGAGTGCATTAAGATGCAAGGATATAAGATCCGCACTCAACCTTTCACGAAACCACCGAGAAAATAAAAACGAAATGCAATGGTGGACATGAAAGAAAAGAGGATATCAATTAGAGATGTAACTTCTCTCATGTGTAAGATATTCTAGGTAGAAGACAATCATGATGATATACATCCACAAAGAAGGATGACACGCGAAATAGTTACAAGAAGGAGGAAACAAGATATCCAAAAGGAAGTCATAAACATACCAATAAGATCTTTGCTTGAAAGCATAGCACATGGACTAATATTTTCTAATTGCAAATAAATGAACTTCCAACACACAACCATCAAAGACATCACAAATAGCCACAATAGATCATCGTTGAGATGCTTTGAGAAAGTAAACAAGCACCACAAGAATGAATCAAGAAATTCATGCTACGATTCAACCTACAAAAGGTTGAAAGCAAGAAATTTATGCATGAAGTAAATACTTGTTACCGAGATAGCATTGGATTGATGTTGTAGATAATGGTTCATCGGTCATCCTAGCTTGGCTCCACTAAGCACATGGTGTCAACACCTTCCTTGTAAGTGAGTCAAGCATCCGATGCATCTCCAATTGTTCCTAGAACAACAACACAAACAAATTGGTACCCAAACTCATTGGGACCAAAGAGTTAGAGAACCAATAATACATAGGACAAACTCCATATAAATATGTGCATATAGATATGAAATTGAATTTCATGCACACTTTAGCAAGTTTATGACATGGTGTAGTTTCCCCTATGTATTGGGTCAAAGAAAGAAAGCATGCCAAAGAAAGTAGATATAGTAAATATGCATGTTCAAGGCTTTCAAGAATCAAATCGGCACATAGTTGATAAGATACCAAAAGACAAGGTATTAAGTGAAAATAAGATATCAAACAAAAAGTTATCACTTGAAGGATACCAATTAAAAGATACATCAAGAAATGAGATATTCAGTGACACATGCCAAAGAAAAGGAAACAAGATACCAATTGAAGGAAAACAAAAAGGGGGTATCAAGTTCCCAAAAGAGAGATAGGCTCCAAACATACCAAACCCTCGGCAAATTTTCATGATGGCACGAAGCACCATAAAGAAAATGGCTGCCTTCCACCAACATGCACTTGATAGGGATCAAAAGATTTCATGATAAACGAATTAAGAGAGTGTTCTTAATAAGATAGGATAGCTCCCCAAGATATGTGCATTATATAGGATTTGCATTTGAATACATAATGCACAATACGGGATCATCACTTTCCCTATATCTTTAGAAACACCAGACATTCTCAAAAAGATCCTCAAGATGCAAGGAAGACAAACGGATAGACAAAATCCAATGTAAAGATGATTAGCAATTTCTACCACATAAAACAATACCAATTGTCAAAGGACAAGAAGTATTTGGAAGAAATTCCATTGGTAGATTGCAAATATATCCAACATCATCTTCACATGAAAATCATAATCCAATGACACTTGTAGAGCTAACATGCCACCTAGGAACAAGATAATTTACAATAAAAACTCGAAGTGGCAATTCCTCAAATTACACATTTTCTAGGCTTGTAATATGCACATAGCATATTACTCCCCCATAATGTGATAACCCAAAATTCTTCACAAGTGGCAAGTGAAATCCAACAAGAGATAATTAGTGGACCATTTAGAATTTGAATTTCTCATCAGAAGACATACCACATTGAAGCTAGATAATCTTGTAATATCAATACTAAGTGGCATTCCTCATGTACGCACATTTTTAGGATCGTGAAGTGCACAAAGAACACCACTCCCCCAAAATGGGATAATCCATTAATCTCTCAGAAGAGTGAACTAAGATACAAAAAAATGCAAAAAGGCTCAACACACGACTAACATGTACATGATGTGCCAACCAAGATACACACACTTAATTACTCAAGATAAGCAAGTTGAAAGAACAACATATACAAACACATGCAAGGAGCAAAACCAACACATGCAAAGGGGCAAGTAACTAACAATGTAAACAACACTCCGATTTATGGATATTACTATGTTGATGTTTGTTGATTCATCATTTCTCAATAATCATACCTAAAAAATATTACATGTTAGGTAGCATGTCACATAAAAAAACTGTTTTTATCATTTACCTACTCAAGGACGAGCAGTAATTAACCTTGGGGATGCTTATACGTCTCCAACGTACCTATAATTTTGATTGTTCCATGCTATTATATTATCATTCCAAGATACTTTTTAAGAATTTACTTGATGTTTTATATTATTTTGAGCACTAACTTATTAACCCAGTGCATAGTGCCAGTTGATGTTATCTGTATGTTTTTTGGCCTTTCACGAATACCGTACTAAATAAAGTCCAAATACCACGAAACCTTTTGATGATTTTTTCTAGACATAACTAAGACCTGGAAGCTTCATAGGGAGAACGGAGGCCACACGGAGTGGCGCCAAGCCCTGACGGATTGGGGCCACCTCCCACGGCCTCTCGCCCTGATCACTTCACAAAAGAGCACACTCTTTCTCCCAAGACAAGAGGATTGCCAACCCTCTTGCCCACGTTGGGTGCAAGTGTGTGCTCTTTTGTGTGTAGGTGTTGAAGACGGGAATTTTTGTGGTCCTCCTATTGGTTCCATAACCTTTGTTCTCGTTGAGGGAAATACTTACATCTAGTATGATGCATCACCCCCTGCTCTTTGGGGGAATCCCAACGCGGTTTACAAGTATCAGTATCACATATCGTGTAACCCTTTCAAGATCTCTCTAGACATTCTTCATTTTCTTTGATGATTTATTGAGTCTTGTTTTATTCCTTTGATGTGGGTGTTCATGAATGAGCACTAACCTTCCTGTAAAATTGGTATTTTGAACGAATGGTTTCGAAGCATATCATTCTTCCTCAACTACATCTAGGAATTGGGACTCTCTCAGCCACCGGGCCTCAAAATGAATGATTGCCAACCCTCATGTGTCATGGGCTTATTCTTCCTCCAAAATTATTAGCAAAAATCTATAATAAGAATGATAATAATCTGGATGTTTCGGTTTTGCACTAGGGAACATTAAGTTTCAACCTTCATTGGTTAATGCCCACATCAAGCCTTTCCCTAATCAAACCCCCATGACCCATGAATTTGCCAAACAAATCCATGGCCTGATAGGTTACATTGCTTCAAAGCATCCTCGAAAGCTTCCATGAAATGAATCGGTCGATCATTACCGCCCTCCTTTTAGAAAGAATATAAGATCTCATTAAGATCGACAATAACCTTCTAGGGCATGTTGCAAAAGGTTTTTGAATATGTGAGCCTACTCCAAGTTAGATGTTTATTCTCCCACTTGGGCTCCCCATAGAATACAATGATCCTCCAAAACTTCTCTTGCTTAGTTTCAACAAAATCATCAATACAATTTTCGGTCTTGTGTCAAAGAGAGATGAGACCTCCTTTCCCACAACAAAATCAAACAACTATTCCGGACAACTATCTTGTGGTCCATCTTTAACCTATGACGTAAACATTCAGTAGGATACTCTTCTAAGTGAGTTTCCAAGAAGAACATGATGTCGGCATTCTTACACTTTTGAACATTCAGAAGCGCCCTCATTGTCGCAGCATGTGGGAGACCGCATAAATTCTAGCTGAGAATTGTCATTGTTGTCTAGATCGCAAAAAGTTTCCCGGTACCTAAAGCCAGGATCACAACCTCTACATTAGTCGATAAGGTGTGCAAGAACACTCCCTTAGTCAACATAATAAGGAGGTTTGTCTCGGGGTAGGGGAGATGATGACCGGTGAAGGAAAAACTCTAGGTCAGTAGGAATCAGCGGGATAGCAAACCCTAGCTTTTATAGCTTGCGGATAAAAACTCTGGCAATGAGGGTGCCCTCATCATGACATCAAGATAGCTTCACAAAATAGCAATTAGGCTAGTGGCACTCCAAATATAGTTTGCTAGGTCAATCTCCTCTCATGAGAGTTCATGCAACTTTGGTAGCACCCATATGTTGAGGATTGGTCTCGTGACCTGGTCCGTGACAGGGCCCCGAATCTCTATGCTTACTGTGTTAGTCCCTGGATCAATAGCTGACATGCAAAATCGACAATGAAATACCAAGAATACATCAAATGTAATACTCCCTTCATCCGAAAATACTTGACATACGAATGGATGTATCTAGATGTATCTTAGTTTTAGATACATCCATTTAGATCCATTTTTGTCACAAGTAATTCCGGGTGGAAGGAGTAGTATTTACATCGAAGATCCAGTGCTTTACAATACACACCCGCTTAGCTCATGGCTATATTACATGACAATCATGGAGTGGAATAATATCTAGTCTTGTGGTATCCATCAACTCATACGCAAGAGTTGAGTATACCGTCGCAACCCTACTCCGTAACTTCCCTTCATCATGGTAATCTACAACATGATATGTTGGAGCCGGAAGGGTCAATACATTGGATGTATTGGCAAACTTCACTAGGATTGGCTTGTTGGAACATAAACATGCAAGTTCGTGTCATCAGTTTTCCTTTAGTTTTCCCTATCTTGAAATATGGTCTACTATAATAGTTGGATATATCGTATCACACGGTAATCCTGGACATACCATATCACACAGTAGCCCTAAGTATAACATTTGAGTGTGTGGGTCTCTGCATCGCATTTCATCCCCAAGCTTCCCTCCAAATACCCTAGTTCACTCCTATTCCTCTAAGGAACAGCGCCATAACTCCCCATTCGTTCAACCCATTGATTTTAATGGAAGAGGTGAATGAGATCAAGCTGATAGTTCCCAGGTGAGTTGCTCAAAGTTATCCACCCGGGGACACGACTAATCATGGTCAGTTTTATACACTCTCTAGTGGTTTGTGTACTTTATGTGTGATGCCCGATCACACCCTTCTGCGACTAAACTTCATTTGTGAAGTAGCTAGGTAGATCAAGATAAGAATTTTTAGAAGTAGTCGCCCTCTCAAAAATGACAGACCCGGTCCAACCTACAATGCAATACATACATCTATTGGTCTGTCACACGAGGGTTCCCACAACCTACTTGGTCACGACAGAGCCCAAATTGTCTCACCGTTACACATGGAAGCTAATCAACTTATAAACCCGTACAATCCCTTATACATGGGTGGAATTTCTCACCAAATACAACACTGTGATGACCCAACCAAATCCAGTCCACCCATATCGATTCATTAATTAAAGTAGTAGTTCATTACTCAACCATGCGGTTGTATGGTGTAATAGTAGTTGATGTTTCCAATCCACGTTAAAGCAGCTAAGCAACTAATCGTGGGTTACAAGGTCACGGTGAAATGGACCTAAACAATTTACTGGGTTCTAACAAGCATAAAGTAAAATCCTATAAGGGATTCCTAGTTGATAATAAACTGAATTGGAAGAAAACATAGGTTATGATCAAAGGTTACACTTGTGTGTATTGACGATTCTTGATCAACACACTTCGCTCTCCGTAACAATCTATTGTAAGTAAAGAGCATTCGTCAACAACCATACAATACAACCAAACAAACAACCAATGTTGTGCATGGTGTCAGTGTTAGTGTGTTGTGAGATCATGTGTTAGGGTCAACTCATAAGAGTTTGGAAAACAACTTAGTGGTTGTCATTTAGGAGATACATGTGTCATAAGGGTTCACATGCAAGTTTCAAAAAGGTTCATCACAGACGGGAAGGCTATCAGAAGTAGCAAAGAATCCCATTGCTAATCTCAATCATACATTAAGAATTTGCTAATGCGTCTGCATAACCTTCAAGAGCTATCAGAAGTAGCAAGGAATCATGATTCCCTAATTTGCACCTCGAAGATTAGTTGGTCTAGAACCAAAATGATCATTTTGGAAACTAGCTAGTTGGTGAGGCAATAGCTTACCAACGTGATCAATAGTGGCTGATGTAAGAGGACGGTAAGACACGCTAGCACTAAGACACGTCTCAAACTCCTACAAAGGCTATCAATGGGTAATTTCCCGCAATGGCGGGAACACTGTTAGAATAATTTCATGTGAAGGTATAATGCTTATGGGTCGTCTACTTCTTTCAAATGTCATTATGACAAACCTATGTGCACCAAACCTACAACAACAAAATGTGTGTACAGCATGTGGGATCCTATATAGTGGTTGATTCTCAATATATATATACATGACCTGGCACATGGTTCATTGAACTTTTAATGATATCTCTTCATCATATAAATGTACAAAATTAAATTCAAGAAAAATGTGTTGAATTGCATCCCTCCTCATTACAAATACATAAAGGTTACTATCATTCCAATTCGATTGTTAGGTTACTTCTCATAATAAATCACCTTCGGACCGGTACTAGAAGAAAATCTTAACCTTCAAAGGCATCCATAATTCCCAATTGTATCTACCATGACATGAAAACATGATGTAACCAAATCCATATAAATAGAGAGCTAACTCAAAATGTTCTAGATTGATGGATGCCACATTTAAAGACATTTTCAGACATTAAGATCTATATTAATATGCAAAGAAACAAACTTCTCATGTGACAGATTTCACACTTTTGACCCACCAATAGATTGTTGGAAAGAGATGTGCGTCACCTAGGGCATGTGCTATTCAAGAGCGTATACACCAAAGCCACATTAAAAATACTAGGAAATGGTACTTGAATGTATGATATCCTAGTGGGTTGTGTTCCAAAACTGAATACCCCCCCCGGTCGCACACACACACACACACACACAAAGACAGTTAGCCCGAAATGAACTAAATAGTACCAACAATTATTGTACTTCCACGCACCCATCCCCAAAATGCCAAACACTAGACTTCCCCAATAAAGGTTTACCTCATAAGCATTTGTTTTTGAGAAAGTCCTACAACACCCACCCTCGTTCTTAAAGATCCATTTTATCAATAAACCCTCATTCTCCTCTAAATTATGAATATGGAGTCATCGTTATTCTTTGGAGATTGACATGATAACCTATTTGACAAGTCTATTTTTTATGATTATTTAAGAACCTAGAGCAAAAATGTCTAGGTGCTTATGGACTCCTAGTAGCACTTCAAAATGGGAAAGTGGGAACATAGGCATACTCGTGATAACTAAATTGATAGGCACAAGTCTCCCCCAATGGGATAAGTGCATACCTTTCCAACTCCTCAATTATCCTATCTATTATATATTTCGTGGCTTTCTAGTTTTTGTTTCGTAACTTCCTATAATGAATGAGATGGAAAGACACGCAAAGGGAATTCACTAATAGTAGAGCCAAAGAGTTGTGCATATCGGACTTTAACTTCCTTAGTCATGCCAACACATTACATCTTACTTCCGTGTAATTTGTTTTTCAATGAAGGTAGTGGCTCATAAGCATAGCATATCAATTTTAAAAAAATTGTAGACTAAGGATTCCATGTCGTACACCAAAATGAGCATGATGTAATTTGTAAATTGTGAAACAAAAGATACACCTATGTCGACTAACTGAGGAATAACACCATCCATCATATTTATCTCTCTCAGTAAAAACAGTATCATATCCACCACAACATTACATGCAATCAGATATATAGGGTCATCATGTCGCTTACGCTATGAGTCTAGAACAAATTTCCAAAGATCGTAACATGTGGTTTGAGGATGAAAAAATAATATCAATATATTTGTCTTGTGAATCTAATGTATGTTATATATTATTTGGCCCACCTATGAGAAAACCTATAGTAAAATTTGTGCTTTGGAGAACATGAAACGCTATGTACCTAAGAGAGTCACCCCCACTAACTTATTTATCTCAACATGCAAATATGCAACCTCACTATACAATTATGAATGGGATCAGGCCCACCTCAGCATGCAATCATACATGAGAAAAGACCCACCACAACATATGCATGAGAAAATGTTCTTTGCTTAATTATATTCTACTTATATTCAATAAATATTGTTACTCCCTCCAATCCAAATTAGTTGTCGCTTAAAAGGATGTATCTAGCACTGAAATACATCTAGATACATTAGTTTCAACAAGAACTAATATGGATAGAATTGAGTACAACTATACACAATCAAATATAATAAGTCTTATGTACTTTTATTTGTTTCTCTCATGTTATCGATCCAAATTTTCATCAACCAAGTCCCACAATAACACACGAGGTGTCCTCTAGTATTCAATATTTCTTATATTTCCAGGTAGAGGAGTATTGGAATAGTGTATGTATGTTTTGTATCAATACATACATATGTTTGCTTAACATGATCAATAGTAGATGCTCACATACATGCACATGCACTCACCCTTATGAATGCATGCACGCACACCCTACCCCTATGAGAACCTCTGAGATACTGAGCAAACACAATGTCTTGAGACTAAGGAAGTTACCACAGGTGAGTCATAGTCGACGGGAATGTCACTTCCCAATGAATGAACATCGGCGGAAAGTCTGGAACTAATCCAGAAAAATGTAAGCACTAATGCAAAGTATAGAACTTGAGCCTTCATGGGTTGGTTCCACCACAAGGAACCTAGCCATTTGAGCTATGCTACTAGATCCTATCGTGGGGTGCTATACAAACTTAAACTTAATATTCCTGGTGGAAAAAATGTATTTGAGAATGATCGGTGGGTCGTTTTGCATGCTTACAAATATCTTTCTCCTCATGATAGTCTTTTCTTCTACATCCTTGCTTTTGTTGTCTGGTTGTGCTATGAGCTGGAGCCAGACTCAATGCCGACAAGGTAAGCGGCGTCGTAGAGACAAGGGTGATGAGAAATGTTAGGTATTAGGATGGATGGATGTACCAAAGTTGGTGGATAGTCTAGATACAAGTCATGATCCATTCATGGTTATCATATCCACCAAAATAAAAACATGACAAGGGGTGGGTGGCGGAAGAGACAATGTAGGCAAGAGATAGATAAGGTAAAGCAAGTAGGATAGCTAGAGGCTGAAAAGTATGTGATGTTAGATGAAGATCTTGCAGGAAAAAATTGATTATATTAATTGAGAGTTTTATTAGATGAAGACACTAAAAACAAAATTAGAAACTTTATTATTGGTGTCTGAAGAAACAACTTGATAGGAATGAGCATTATTACTTACTTTCCTTACCAACAGGGTATGTATATCTTTTAATGATCACATTGGAGGGGAAGGCCCCCACCTAGATTTCGTAAATATTAGGTCAAGGCATGTTGTCCTTACACTTGGGTATGATTCAATGAACTCGCTAGAGAATGATGTCATCATGATACTTTGTAACCATGAAACTTCTTCAAGCATGGTGATTTATGGGCTAAACAAACTCGCTAGAGAATGACGTCACCATGAAACTTCTTCAACAATGAAACTTACATTTAACTCTCGCTTTATTAATACAAGCAAGTAAATTATTCCCTCCTTTTAGCAGGAAACGCGAAATTTTAGATAAGATTTGATCCAACTCTTTTAAGCTTATATCTAACACGGACACTCAAATAAAACTCTCGATAGGCCAGTTGAGCGCCCCCCCCCAACACACACACGCGCGCGCGCGCGTTTTTTTAGCCCTTGAGTTTCGATCTGTACTCATCGTTTCATTTTTTTTCTATTTGCACATATACATATTACACCTATTTTGACACCGCAATAAATGAAACTTCATTTTTCTATGCATACGATTCAATGATATTATTTTAGATCAGGTTACTCACATTAGTGACACACTTGATGAAATTATTGCCGAAACTAATGAAATTATGTCAATTGTCACTATTGATGATGAGTGTGGTATATCTATCACAATGATCATGATTTGGAAGATAAATGTGATACTTATTATGGCATTGAAGAATTATTTATGACTAATAAGAACATATTTATTTATTTATTTGATCACAATGATTACGGTGTTTTGAATGTGGGTTTGGAGAGGTCATGCATATAGGTAGTAATGTTCCCCTTATTTTGAATAATTTTCAATCTTATTGCAATATTGACAAAAGTTTGTTTAGAGAGGTCATGACTTTAGTTACTGTTGACTCCAGTGTTTTGGAGGGATAAAATATATGTGCATGTGGATCATGAGGAAACTTTCTTAGGTGATAGCTATATTGTTGAATTTGATCATGATCCCACATGTAATTATTATGATATACAAAAATAGGGTAATATAAATATTCATGTTACTAAATCACCTCTCTTTATGTTGAAATATTTGAATTGGCATTCCTATATCTTGCCAATGCTAGGGATCTTTTGTCTCACTAAATTGTTTACTTATTAGATGCTTATGCATAAGAAGTGGGTCAAACTTAAATGTGTTTGATATAAGCTATTTTGCACTCTGTTATATGCTACAATTCATGCGTTCATGTGAGCAACATTAAAACTGCAAGCCTAACTAACATGGTTGTAAATAAAGTGCTTACGGGGAAAAACATATAGTATTTTTCAATACAGTTTTAACCTTATGTAACAACCTTTTTATTTTAATCTTCTTTAATAAAAGCCCATAATTACCTTTAGCATGTTAAGATTAACACTGTACGTGTTGTTGTGCTAAAATAGAAAGTTTGATTGTTGTTTTTTATTTCATAGAGAATTAATAGAGCATGCTGAAAGCACAAGAAAAATTGCACAATACCTATATTAATTATATGCTACGTGTTGATTTATTGGAATTTTATTATTTACAAAAGTGTGGATTGAACTTTTCATATTTACATACTACTTGTTTTAGACATATTTTTTTAATGATTATCTTTAGTTACTTATGTTTGCATTTTATTGTTCCCATAGGGGTGTGAGATTCTAAGATTGTGTTATAATACAGTTGCTAATGATGGGTTGCAACTTTATAATTAGTCTATAAGAAGGCATAATCAGATTGAGGTGTTCTTCATACTAACCTATCTCACGAATTATAGATAAGTTTTGTGTGGATATAAGAGAAATCAGGAGATGCAACCGCTCAAGCTTGGGGATGCCCAAGGCACACACAAGAAATATTTCAAGAGATCACAAGCTGGTAAGCTTGGGGATGCCCGAGGCATACCCCTTTTGAATAAGTATCAATTTATATCGGTTGGACCTACATTTTTGCTCTTTTACAATTATGTGTTGTTCTAGGAGCGTATGTTTATTTCGATTATTAATCATTGTAATCACCACACCAGAGCACCATTACCTGGGAGAGCTTATCTAGCGTCATCATAATTTCTCTATTGCTTTACTTATGTATTTTAGAGCATGTAGTCCAAAAAGAAATATTTTAAACTCTTTATGCTTCACTTATATATTTTTGGAGAGTTGGGTAGAAATTGGTAGTTGGCATGACCTTAATTGCACCAAAATTAATAAGTATGTGTAGGAGGTATAATAAAAAACTTTGGAGGAGTTCAGACTTTGGTGAGTAGCAATGGCGGTGGTGGTGTGTGATGCTCATTGTGTTTGAGAAATATAAATGGAATTTCCTTTTTCATGAGCTTTTCATTCAGATGATGTTTGATCACACGATCAATTATTTGGCGTAATGACAAACTATTTGATATGATGTGACGCTTATTTCGGCTCATTTATAACATAACTTTCATGTGATTTTGAATTTGAACATTTATAACTATGAAAATGTTGTTGAATAATATGTGGTAGAAACATAGAAAGTGAATGTTTATGATATAAAATTAGAGTTGAAATGGGGTTCATATTTGCAAAGCTACACATAAACTGGAAAGAGGGAGATTCAGAGTAGGTGTTTCTATAGAGGTTTAAAATTGAGATAAAATATCATCTAAAACTGCTCATTCGGTTAGGAGGATTGTTTAAGTACCCTTGTAGATATTTCACACACGGATAGTTTCCTATGTATTCATTTAGATGCTATATTCCTTAGGATTTTGTCCATTTTCTTAGAGTTCTAAGTATTAGGTGAGACTTTGTAGAAAACTCATAATTGTTAGAGTGGTTAGTGCATCTAACTCCCTCGGTTTAAAAATGTTTGAAGTTCTAGGTTTTTCCTATGTCAATCCTCCTTAAGTTTGACCGAACTTATAGGGAAATATACAAGTATCTACAATACCAAAATAGCTTCATTAGATCCATCATAAGATATATTTTTATACTATGTATATTTGATGGCGTAGGTATTAGCAATTCTTTTTATAAAGTTGGTCAAAGATTATAGAAGTTTGACTTGGGACAAAGCTAAAGCTTCAAAAAATGAAATAGAGGGGGTATTATTTTACTTTTCATCTTTCTCTTATTTGAAGAAATCTTATCAACCGACCGAGCTAAAGGCATCTCCAATGTTGCTCATCAAAACGGACATCCCAAATATTCGTGAACGGATCCGGACGTGTCCGCGGATAGGAGATAAGGGCGGCCATTCAACCTATGCACCAAGTGTGACTCTTTTTTTATCCATACCACTTCATCCTTCATCCATAGTCATGTTGTGCAAACATTCAAATGCAATAATAATTCAAATATAAGTATTACAATCCAAGCATAAAAAAATTCAATAAAGTGATTCAAATGTGAATTGAACTTATTTGGACACATTATTAGTTCTCCCCTCGAAGCACCCACAAATGTTCAACCAAATAATTTCAAACCTGCTCATGAGTTGCTTGATGGTGAATTTGTTGATGCATTTTGATAAAATCCTCAAACATCATCGGTTTTTGCTTTGGAAGTTGGATAGGATCACCCATGGGCTCAAATTCCAAACCGTGGCAAACTCCGCCATCCTGGTCCTCTACAGTCATGTTGTGCATGATTACACAAGTTTTAATCACCTCCCGTAACGTATATGGATCCCATATTTTTACATGTCCTCGAACAACTGCATACGGGCTTGGGACACTCCAAATGCCCTCTCGACATCCTTTCCATCTCCTTATTGTTTTTGGAAAAAAGTGAGATATTTTCTCACCCTTTGGATCAGAGATGGTCTTGATGAAGGATACACACAAAGGATAAATACCATCCCAAAAATAGTAGTCCATGTTGTAATCATAACCATTGATGGTATAGTTACATAGAGGAGGTTCTCTCGCAAACAACCTTGCAAATAATAGAGACCGCTGCAGCTGATTGATGTCATTGTGAGACACAGACATCCCAAAGAAAGAGTGCCAAATCCAGATGACTTGTGATGCAACTACTTCAAGAGTCATGTGGACTTCTTGCAATGTCCCTAGTATTGCCCTTGCAGATCATATGGGTGAGTCTTCCATTGCCAATGCATGCAATCTAGGGATCCGAGCATACCTCGCCATCCTCTTCCTTTCGATAGTCTCATGAGCCGAGTGCGGTGTCTTCAGCAGTTGACTCTCTCAAGTACTCGTGACCAAACACCTTGTCCTGGCAGTAGCAAACCTGGCCATGGAATCAAGACATGTGGTTTCTAACATCCGGAGGTACTTGTCCCACGAATCTCATGGCGTGCCATAGACAAGCATCCTCAATGCAATTGCACTTTTAGTAACTAGAGAATCCACTGTTTCCAATGGCATCCTTCTTGAAGATGATGTGGTCATCATAGGCACATACATCATTATATAGGCAGTCGAACACAGTTCAGCTCATTCGGAATAGACGGTGGAAAATGTCTCAAATAGCTCATTAGGGACAAAAATAGTCGTTCATCGGCATCATATGCCCCGTGCCCTATGTCGATTCAACAATTGATGTCCCTTGACCGATCCCTTGAAATTGAGTGCATGATCCACTGCATGTTACGCATATTCAATAACCGCTTGCATCATCGTCGTTTCATCCTCGAAATCGTCATATCCGACGAGGCTGATTCCATGAACTCGGCGTCGAAGTACTCTACGACCAAATTCATCGTGTTTGCTCCAAACTAAACAACAAAAATATCAATAAATTTGGTAATGACATTTAGCCGGACACTTGTCGGGCGTGGTGTCCATCATGGACAACAACGTTCACATGCGGGCGTTACCTGTGCGGTGGCCAAGCCAGAGGTGGAGGGGGTGTAGGCAAGTCGGGGCTGGCGCCTGGGTAAAGCGGCGGATGTTCGGCAAGGACTAGGCAACGTCGATGACGATCCAGTGGCGAAGCCGCGTTGAGAGGAATGTGGTCAACTGACCACACAGATTTTTGACGAATTCTTTGTACACAAGTAAAAATCATGTATATTTGTTTATAAATTTAATGAAAATACATGTATTTGACATCACAGATTTAAAATGACATCACAGACTTCTTATCCTCGCACCGCAACTATGGCGATCGGTTTACGCGGAGGGCGGAGGAGCGAAGCGAGAAAAAAAGGGCTCCTGGTAGATTTTTTGTAGGAACCCAAAGTGTCTGACGCCTACGTGGCAGTTGTCTCGATGTCCGCAAACCTTCTCCAGCATTTGATGCATAAGATTGAATGACAAAAAACATCCGGGCTCTAGACATGTGGCGGCGTTTTGAGGCATGTGTCAACGCATCGTCCCTTATCACGTTATCATATGAGCATTAATAAATCAAGATACAACCATGTCAATGCATTGTTTCTTATGAGTTCCATCTACATTTAATAATTTAGGGTAACGCATGCATATGATTGGGCTAGAATCATTTTTTACCTATATCCATATGCAAGGGTTATATGTTACTAACATACAACTTTTTTTTTTAATTAACTAGCATGTCACGTCAGCAAAATGCTGCTAAGAAATAGCATTGACATAGGCCGGATGAAGGGAATTGGAGATGCCTGAAGACCCGCCACGAGGCAGCGATGGCACGAGGGGGATGGTGACACGGCAGGCACAACAGGTAGGTAGCACACAGTAGTCGCTTTCCTACATACTGTACTACAGTACGGAGTACACGTCACTCACGTCTCACTCATGTCATGCCACCATCTAGCTTCGACCGGTCGGGAAGATCCGTCGGGTCAGTGAGCCAGTAGTCCACCCGGATTCGCACTGCACGGACGTACGCCGGGACAAGAGAAGGTCAATTCGTCCTTCACCACTAGCCAGCTGCTTCATGCATAAGCAAGGCAAAGCAAGAAGGTCGTCGTCTCAAAGTCCATCGCTTTTCCCCTTCCCCGTACCCAATTTCCCCTTCCCCGACCGAAGGAATAGACACCTTTTTTAATTAATTGTTAGGTAATCTCGCACAGCAGAACACGAGCACGATGGGGCCATGTCTTGATGCTTGCATTATTACTGAATTTATTTTAACATTTTTCATAATACTTCCTTTGTCATAGTTTATAAGGCATGCACGTGTATCTAGGTCGTCAATTTGACTTATATAAAATATATTATTTAACATAAAAATAATATCATTAAAAAATAGAACATCTAAAGTTTCTAATGATATATTTTTCGTAATATATGTCTCGCATTAAGTTGGTCAAATTGACGACCTAGATACACCTACCGGACTTATAAACTGGAACGGAGGGAGTATGTTTTAATGAAAGAAGATGTTGTCATCAACAACGAGTCGTCTACGATAAATTCGTAAATCTCAAAATGATATGTTGATTCAGTTTTTTTTTAGATACTCATAGGAATACAATATGTACGTATGCGTTTGCAAGGACGAATATATACGCGTGTATATTAACTCTTGCATATGTAGTGTGTTATTTAGTTCTTTTATTAATGAAAAAAGACGTTTTCATCGACGACGAGCCGTCTACGATAACTTAACAAAACTTAAAATAGAATGTTGATTCAGTTACCCCGCAAACAAAAAAAAGAATGTTGATTCAGTTTTTCTTAAATGCTCGTAAAAATAGGATGTGTACGTGCGCGTTTGCAACGAAGAATATATACGCGTGTACATTAACTCTTGCATACGTAGCGTGTTAAAAAGAAACAGGTGGGTGGTGCGCGGATCGGCGAAGCGCGGTCGTGCGTACGCATGGGATCGGGATCATCACATCACATCACATCACATGACAGGGAGGAAACCCGACCGGTCGAGTGCGCTCGCGTCCGGTGCAGTGGTGCAGTGGAAAAGGCGTTGCGTGCGCGCGGGCCGCGGAAACGTACGCGCGGAGGGACAGCCGTACGTACGCAGCCCGGCCGCAACGCCCACCAACCTTTCGGGGGCCCCGTCACCACCCTGCTCCCTTCCTACCTACTTATAGAGGGGCAGAGCCAGCTACGGCGACACCACCCCCACTCGCCCCTCCTCCTCCCCCCGCATTTCCAAGAGAGCTAGCCACCATTTGCCTCCCACAAGAACACCTCTCCCTCCTCCTCCGCCTGCTCTCCCCCTCCCTCTCCGGCTCAGGCTCCGTCTCCGGGGAAGAAGAAGAAGAAGAGGAGGAGGAAGAAGAAGAAGAAGAAGAAGAAGAAGGAGGAGGAGGAGGGGTAGCTCGCCATGTCTCGGCTCGCCGACCTTCTCAGCCTCGACCTGTCCGGCTGCACCGGCAAGATCATCGCCGAGTACATATGGTAACACCGCTCGGCTTCCTCTTCCTCCGCCTCCCTCACCACTGTCCCAACCTCCCATCTCACCTTCCTTCACAGTTCACACCAAAATCCACTTCATCCTTTTCTTTTCCGCTTCTTGAAATCTCTAGTTCTTATCCCGAGTTAGGCATGCCACAGATTATTCCTCCTCCCCACAAATCCCATCTGAAATTTCCTTCTGGTTGGGTTTCTCAGATTTGAGCCAAGTAAAAACCCCTGTCTTCACCTTCTTCACGTCTTGATGATAAGTTACAGAAGCAATAGCACCGATCAGCATCCATTTTCCAAAAGAGGAAGAAAAAAGCCATTACTAATCTGCGCACATTTACTCCCTCAGAACAAAAACAAGAAAAATCTGCTCACATTTACGCTTTGCCTAACTCAGGGTCGGCGGCACCGGGATGGACGTCAGGAGCAAAGCCAGGGTAGGCCGAGTTCCTCCCACCCTCATAATCATCCATTTAATCCTTACCCTAAAGAGAATCACCATCACTCTAAAAAAATACATTGCAAGTAGTAGTAGCAAGTTCCTAACACTTTTTCTGCCCCTTTGGATCCCTTGGACGTTCACAAATCAGACGCTTCCCGGACCCGTGGACGACCCCAGCAAGCTTCCAAAGTGGAATTTCGACGGCTCCAGCACCGGCCAAGCCACGGGCGACGACAGCGAAGTCATCCTCCGGTACTACCTTTTTTCCTTTTTTCTTGAGGATAATCCTCCGGCACTTCTTCTTGGTTGCACTCTTCAATCAACCCCTGCCTTGGCTTGCGTGCCTTGGGCCTGAGGTCAAACTGATTTGAACTCCATGTTTTTTGCTTCTGCCAAGACCCCAAGCCATCTTCAGGGACCCGTTCAGGAAAGGGAACAACATCCTGGTAAATTCAGGATCCTCCTCTCTGTTTTTTCATTCATAAATACGATATATATATACACACAAAGGTTATGGCATGAGTTTTGTATTGTTATTTTATTTTGTCTGCGTGAATCAGCTTTGGAATTTGTTCATGAATGCCAGACTGTTTTTTCACCTATGGTAAATTTTAGGTCATCTGTGACTGCTATGCGCCTACCGGAGAGCCGATTCCGAGCAACAAGCGGTACAACGCGGCGAGGATATTCGGCCATCCTGATGTCAAGTCTGAAGAACCATGGTCAGTATCAGTTGCTCCGTTCTATAGAAATTAGTCAAGTAATTAACTTTGCACATAATTTATGTGGCAATTAATCTTGTACCCCCTCTCTTATGTTGCCTGAAATATAGGTATGGGATTGAGCAGGAGTACACCCTTCTCCAGAAGGACACCAACTGGCCCATTGGCTGGCCACTAGGGGGTTACCCTGGCCCTCAGGTAACTATAGATATGTTCAATACTCAGCATTTCAGTTGCAAATGCTAAAATTCAGCTAATTACTTGCTGTCAAAAATGCTTGCCCATCATACTTCAGTAAAGTGATGAACGATGAAATGTGCGTGGCAGGGGCCTTACTACTGCGCCGCGGGTGCGGAGAAATCTTACGGGCGCGACATCGTCGACGCCCACTACAAGGCCTGCCTCTACGCCGGCATCAACATCGGCGGCATCAATGCAGAAGTCATGCCAGGGCAGGTAATTTCAGGTTCAGGCGCAGGATCACATTCACATATTTGGATGCCCCTTTGTCCATGAAAAAATATGCTCATGGGCTGATGATCTTCTGTCTGAACCAACCAGTGGGAGTTCCAAGTCGGCCCTTCCGTCGGCATCTCCGCCGGCGACGAGCTCTGGGCGGCTCGCTACATTCTCGAGGTAAATTGTAAAACTGCCTCGTCTAGTTGAATGAATCAAATCAAATGCAACTTTTGCTGATAAGAACATCTTTGTTTTGTGTGTGACCCAACAGAGGATCACTGAGATCGCCGGCGTCGTCGTCTCCTTCGACCCCAAACCGATCCCGGTGAGCATTTCTTCATCTTGTTGTACCAAAATTCTCAACTTGATCTGCACTGGCCAGCTAGCCATTTCTTACATGTTTGTGATTGCAGGGAGAGTGGAACGGTGCCGGTGCCCACACAAACTACAGGTAATCTAAAGAGCAAGCGAAACTAATGCATCGCTACTCTTGTGCTATGGGTCATGGCATGATCCTGATGATGTCTGAATGCAGCACCAAGTCGATGAGGAGCGAGGGCGGGTACGAGGTGATCAAGAGGGCGATCAAGAAGCTCGAGGCGCGGCACACGGAGCACATAGCCGCCTACGGGGAAGGCAACGAGCGCCGGCTCACCGGCCGCCACGAGACCGCCGACATCAACACCTTCGTATGGGTAAGTAATACGGCGAGTTGAGACTTGAGACAAGAGCGTCACCATTGCTCTCTTCTTACTGCTTTTCCGTCTACATTGTTTGTTTTTCTTGTTTCTTCCAGGGCGTGGCAAACCGCGGCGCGTCGGTGCGGGTGGGGCGCGACACCGAGAAGGAAGGCAGGGGCTACTTCGAGGACCGGAGGCCGGCGTCCAACATGGATCCCTACGTCGTCACCTCCATGATCGCCGAGACCACCATCCTCTGGAAGGCCGGTCTCTCCAATGGCAAGTAGAGTTACCTGTGATGGTGTTATGTGTAAGCGCCCCGTGGTTGTGTGTGCGTGATCTGCATTGCAGTGATGAGACTGGCAAGGTTTGAATAAAAATGATGAAGCAATAACTGATGTGATGTGATGCGCTTGCCGTTGCTGGATGTATGTTCCGCTTCTGCAAACATCTCGTGTTATGCGGTCATGGCACCTACGTTTGGCACTTAATTGTGGTCTTCTTCAATCGCAAGACAAACCATTGTAAACACAAGGATTCATTTGGTTTCCTCCAAAGTTCCCATGGAGTAGCCCATTCCACAGGGAATTTCAAAGGAAAGTAAGATGGTAATTCCGCTGTTCCAAACTGTAGCAAAGAAACATTTCCTACACGAAATGATATCCTTCAGAAACTCCTGCTACGTTTTTCATGTTTTCCTTTTGGATGTTCAAGATAAGATTGGTACACGAATCCTCGGCAAAAAAAAGGAACACGTCAATATATTGCATGAAGAAACGCACTCTTGATTACAATCACTGTGACAAGATTACGGCCGTATACTGTACCGGCAGCACAGCAGAGTATGCAGTATAGGCAACGAAACGGGGACGGTCTGGCACATACATTTATTCAGATGTAAGGGAGATGAGATGTAAAAAAAGGCTATCGAACAGGGGAGGCCAGGAACCGAACTTCATACGCGGCCTCGGCACATATCTAGGTCAAAATTTATGTGATCACTGTGGGGGCGGATCGGCCGGTGTACTCCTGAATCTTGGAAAGCTTCAGGGCCACATCAACCTGGATAAAAACAAGAGTCAGAACTGCATCCTCACCAAAATGTTTCAGTGATTGTTGTAAGCATGAGGAGTTGGATCTTACCAGTGGAGAAAGAGCGTCACTTGACTCCCTCCCGGTTTTGGAAGAATCCTTCTCATACTGCTCAATGTAAATACGGATAGTAGCACCAACTGAACCAGTTCCAGAAAGACGGAACACCTACAATAGCAAGATTTAGTGTTAGTTCACCTTCACCAGCATTTGTTACCCCAGAAAGGATCGACTGCCGGTGTTAACCATCGACCGGTTCTATTGCAAATTTGCATGGTCAAATTTGAGTATGGAGACTACGTTTTATGCTACTTCCTTTGGTTTGGTTCAAGAAACACGACGGGGAAACATTTGAAGGGTACAGTGCGCCAATAATAACAGCATGAGATAACTTACCAGTCGGGAACCATCTCCAAAGAGATACCGGATACCCTGATGCTTGGAGACAGAACCATCAACAGGATCCTTGTACTCAAACTCATCAGCCGAGACCACATCTGCAACAGCAGGCTGGATCTCTTTGATCGACCTGAGGAAAATATACAATTTAGATCTAGTTTCCAACGCATACGCTTTGTTAGTGACATGAGCTAAAAAGCTCCGAACACTTCAGAGCTGATGAAAGTAGGCATTAATTTCACAGCGAATCAAACAGGCTTAAATATGTGCATGAAGTCCATTTGTGTGAGAGAGATCTTCATATATGTGTTCATGTTAAATTGTTTATTAATGCATCAAGTGCAACAGCAACATACGTACTTGTTAACATCAGGCAGGGACGCCTGCATCTTGACTAGGTTAGCCATGAGTTCCTTGGCAGCTTCTGCATCGACATTCTTCGATCATAAACAGTTTTGTTAGCATTTTATCAAATGTGCAGTATATACATACATGTCAGTTAAATGGCGTACCTCATAGTCATATCGTGTATAATAATGGCGACCATAAGTACCCCAGTGCTGAAGAACAATGTCTTCAACAGTAACAAGCTTATCTCCTCCAAGGTTGTCCTTGTTCTTGTAAGCTAGAATAGATAGCCATGCTAGAACAGCCCAAATACCATCCTTTTCACGGATGTGGTCAGAACCTAAAATAGGTAGAAGATATAAGCAACTGACCATATGGTGCCCAGTTAGCATAAGGCAAGACCAATTTGTTCGATTAGTTCAGATACATGTTAGTGTGATCTAGATGAGCCTCCAGACATTACCAGTGCCAAAGCTTTCTTCACCACAAACTGAGCACATTCCAGCATCCATGAGGTTTCCAAAAAATTTCCACCCAGTAGGCACCTGAAAAACATGATCCTCATCATATACCTGTCCTATATTTGAAATATAGTGATTGATGATCATAACATTTACCTCAAAGAACTTGAGATTTAGATTCTTTGCAACTACATCAAGTGCAGCTGATGTCGGCATGCTCCTGCAAGTTCACCAATGGATCAGGAAAAAGTGAGTGACTGAAGCGCAGCAAAATTTTAAACAATGGGTAGGATGGCAAATGTAATCTTGGACGAACAGTACATGATTCAACACAAACATGATGCAAATCATAAGTTGGTATTTAACTTAATTAAATACCCCAGTACACAAAATGTCTTAACTGTACCAGTTAGAAAAACATAGCTAACAGTTTAAGCAAGTAGTAAGGCAGCTCTTCAGTCAAGTATAATTTATTTTACTTTCCATCTCTATTTCTCTAGCTAGTGAGTTCTTCAATCTTATGTATCCAGTGTTTTTTCTTAAATAATAGCAAGTCTTGCAAAACAGCATAGCTCCAGACTTGCCCGTTGTAGATATGAACTACCCATGGGCAAAGCATTTCTGTGAACTGATCGTAACGGACCAGTTACCATCAGAAATGGAGAGTTACCGTGGTATCCTGCCTAGTCCCTGAAATGCTTATTTGGATGCACAAGTATATAGGAAAACATGCATGTTTACAGCAGACAGCAGTGCTATTTGCAACTTAAAAGCTTGATTTGACTAGTGTAAGTAATTAACCAGAAAGAAAAGAGCATAAGGTAGAAGCTCAATATGCAGGAGAACATTTTACCTGGCAACTCCCTTCAGGCCAGAAGCAAAGTAAGGAATTGATTGAACAGCATTGGCCGCAATAATGGCAACCGAATCTGATGGTGTCACGAAGAACCTAAAATAGGACAGAAGATTCATTATGAACTCCTTAAAGGCTTTTGTAGATTTCCAAAATGTAGTTAAAACATTACCTTTTACCCAGAACCATGTTACGGTCAGCATCTCCATCAGCTGCAGCACCAAATTCAGGGGGTTCACCATTTGAGGTTTTCCCAAGACCCATCCGATCAACCAGTTCTTTTGCATAGGTGAGGTTAGGGTCCGGATGACCACCACCAAAGTCTTCCTGTAAGAACACAAATGACAAATTAACACCAACCCAAACTCCATGTACAACTTGTGATGATAGAAGAAAGTGTTACCTTTGGAACACAGTTCAACAGTGAGCTTTCACTGGCACCGAGCTCATCCACAAAAATGCGCTTTGCGTAAGCTCCAGCAACACCGTGAAGGCCATCAAAACTAAAATTGCAAACCAAGGGTTCAGATGTGCTATTTGTTGTTGATAGGAGGATGATAACAAAATTTAGGCTAAAGGTAAGTACCAGAACGAGAACTTTGGAGATGCCAGAAGCTTCTTAATAGACTCGAAGTCAAAGATTGTCCTGGAATTGAATGAACATCATTAATCATCATGTTTCTATTCTTTGGGTTATGAGATTCTAGGTTTCCCCTTTGTAAATGCAATAAAAAATCACTTTCAGTAAAAGAAACCAGCTAATAATACTTGAAACATAACATTTGATGTATTGAAACATAATGTACATACTTCATTAGCTTGATGTAATCTGTAGCAGAGTCGAAGACATCCACATCAAAAGGGCCTTCAGGTCCAGTGAAGGAAGTGACACCTGTCACAGAAATATCAACCTACAATGTGGGAACACACAGGAGTAAATGGGGATTCGACTACCTTGGGATCAAAAGGAACAGAAAGAGAACAAAAATACAAGCAGGCACCAAATCATACATCTGGAAGGTCCTCCGCGATGAGGTATTCAGTAATTGTCTTTGTGTTAGAGAAGATCTTATCGGTAACAGACTCAGGGGCAGGTCCACCATTCTCCATGTTGTATTTGATTCCAAAGTCCTGGAAAGTCCAATGAAAGGTGTTGATTTACACAGAACACCAATGGCCTTGATTTGCCAGAAACGGTAACAGTGAACATCCTAACTTTCTAAGCATGTTACCTCGGTTGGACCACCTGGGTTATGGCTTGCTGTTAAAATGAAGGCACCAGTAGCCTTTGCGCCCTGTAGTTCATTGTGTCAATAAATCAATATGCAGATACTTCGTCGTGACAGAAAAAGAGGCACACGATAAAATAATTATATCATATTTGTTCATATAAAACATTTAATTTAGTGATAATGCTTTATCTGCCATCTACCACCAGTACCTGACAGCTGGGATCAATAGGATTAGTTGGCAACTTGTGAACAGTTTAATACAATGTACGGGTTAATAGGTTTGAACTCGGGCACCCTTGCTGGTGGGCACAGTATAGTGTCGCCACCAAACAATATACTACTACCTCAATTCACAAACATAAGATGTTCAAACTTTTTCGTAAATCGGATGTATATAGACACATTTTAGTGTGTCTGTTCCACTCATTTCAGTCCGTTTGTAGTCCATATTGAAATACCCAAAACATCTTATATTTGTGAACACTATACAGTGCCCACCAGAAAGGATGCCTTGGGTATTTCAATATGGACTACAAACTTTTTCACAAATATAAGATGTTCAAACTTTTTTGTAAATCGGATGTATATAGACACATTTTAGTGTGTCCGTTCCACTCATTTCAGTCCGTTTGTAGTCCATATTGAAATACCCAAAACATCTTATATTTGTGAACAGAGGGAGTATATGTTATGTTTTCAGATACATGATCCACTATTGTAAAACTACTTTAATGGTTCGGCTACAACAATGGTTTATACGGGACATGTTGCAATGCATGCACACTTGCCAAATTGGAAGACACAATACTTACATCTGCAGAAATTCTTTCACGGATGATAGCAGATACAGCTGGAGTTGACAGGAGACTGTCTTGTCCAACCCAGACACGTCTTACTCCATTAGCAGCAGCCATTTTTGCGATGATCTACAACAAGGAAAATAATATCAACTTGTAATGGTCATTCAATTGAAATGAAAATGTCCTAATAGTACTACAAGTCAAACATATAAAGAAGTTACAAAGAACAGGTGATTTGCTATTTAAGTTTTTAACAGACAATAGGCTAAATTTTCACCAGCATATTTTTAAGAACAAGAACACCAAAACTACAATATGCACATGGAAACCTGCAGCAAGTAGCATGAAACTGTACATGTTCAACAAAATGGAGTTAGCAAAGAGTACACGAGGCGTAGGGGTAAACAATTGAAGTTCTAGGATTTTCCAAAGTCAAAAGGTTATAGAAAAATCCAAAAAGATCTAGGATGTCAAAATATAGGTAATATGAAAATACATTTCATAATGAATGTAATGCAGTAAATTTTGATATATTTCATATATAAACTTGATGAAACTTAATGAAGTTTGACTTAGGACGATCCTAAAACTTCAATCATTTTTGAAAAGCAGGGAGTAGTTTATCGCAAATCACCTGAACAGCATCCTTTGAGAAATAGCGCCCATCGCCGGAGACAACAATGGTGGCACCTACAAGGAAAGAAATGACAGCAGTTACGAGGAAGGACTCTGGAGACAGGACAAGGAACATCACAAAATACGAACTCTAGTAACGGGTAACATCATTCACAATGTAAATGACAAAGATGTATGTGTAACAATGTTCAACCATAATTTATTAAACCCTTCTGATAATTGAAAATGTATAGATCATTATCTGACAGTTAAAGTTGTACCAGGAAATGGATTAGTGACTTCAATTATGTATTTTTTTGGCATGTCAATTATATTTATTGGTACTTCGTAGCAGGATTATTTTCTAACAAGCAGGATAAGCAGCTAACCTTTTACTTGGTCAGCTGGAAGGGCATTGAATGTTGATTGGACGAAATTCGCAAGGTAATGAGGCTGCTGGAATACTGTAACCTGATAACAGTAACAGTCAATTATGAATAAGCAAATCAAAACAAAAAATTGTGTTGGACCGCTGACAACATCAAAAGCACTTCAACAGAGAAGCAACAGAACTAACAAGAGAATGGCTGTCATAAGCAATCAGAGATCATCATTCATGAACATTCAATCATTTTATTTATGTAATCATAAAAACTAAACTATCACCCCTTTTATCTTCCTTAAAAGCAAGGTTAGCTGGCTAGGAACAGAATGCTATGTTAGTAAACTAAAACCAGACACTATATTTATAGAAGGCAAATCAAATACAACAGCAAACACAGATGACATGGATTTTGCCCCCTGAAAATTAGCAAGGCATTTATTGCTCTATAACTCAATAAATACAAAGAGTTTGCTGTTCTTTCTTATTTATGAAGAGTAAAAACAATAAAAAAAAACTCTCCCACAAACATGAATTGGATCACATCTGATATGGACGGTCATCACGATCACCAGAGACAAACGAAACCAGAAAAGCATTTGAGCAAAGACACAGGTCGGTGCTGGACAGCTGTAGCATTGTGGCCAACGACACATTCAGAGCTTACGAATTTAAAGTGGTTTACTCAACGATTTCCACCTCTATGGCATGCGAACATAAACGACATATTCTAGCAATGGTTAACAATGTGCTTCGTCCTGTTCACAAAACACGTGAACGCACACGCACTACTGAATTATTATTATTTTTAAAGAATACGAGGTCCCCGCAGAAGAAGAAAAAAATGTTAGGCAGAGTCCAAAAATGATCAGACAACCCATGGCAGCGCTACATGCCAGATCCCATGCGCAACAGGACATCCCAGTATGGCTGTCAGTCATGGCAACAGATCATCGCCATGCGTGGCACCATTGGCAGGCAACAACCGCACCCAGCGAGATCCAGCGATCCTTAACAAAACTGATGGTCTGAGCTAGCGCAAATCTCCCGGATCAAATCCCACGATTCGAATCGCACTACCCCTCCTGCCACGATTCCAACGTCGCGAACGGAACCGCGGATCGCGGTTAAGCCGTTGGAGCCGGAGGCGGATCGGCCCAGTTACCCAGACGACGGATCAAGCAGCGGCCGAGGCCCCGCGCACGTGCACGGGGCGAGATCAGGGGGGCCGACAGCCGGGATTATATTAAAAATAAAAATAAAAACAGCGGCTATCGCGGATCGGAGCGCACGGACCTAACGGCGCTGCCACGCCACGGCGCAATGGGATCCGGATCGGTGCCGGGGAAATGGGGAGGGGAGGGGGCGGACCTTCTTCCGGAGGCCGGAGGTGCCGGGCTTCTGGCCCTCGTAGGGCGTGGTGTCCCTCTTGGTCACGGAGAACACCATGTCCGCCGCAGTGACGACGGCGCCTGGCCGCTGCGCGCGCGCGAGGGGTCGGGGGCGGTGCGCCGACGAGGAGGAGGACGCGAGGTGGAGGTGGCCGCGGTGGTGGGGGGATCGGGAGTGAGGTGGGGAGGGAGTGGTGGTGCGGTGACGAAGGCGACGAGGGCGTGGCGCTATTATAGCGGGTGTGGAGGGTGCGCACAGCGGAATCATTCGGTTCGGTTGCTCGCCTTTTTCCTTAATTGTTTTAGGGGAAATTCGGTGGGGGGTGGGCGCCTTTTCTAGTCGGTGTGCCGCCGATGGATGGATGGAAGGAGGGAAGGGGGAGAAGGCGATGGCGGGAGGCATGTGGCTGTAATTTATAGCGTATCCGATGGGGGCATATCCGAGGGGCGAGGTGAATTTGTCAGCGCTGGTTTTCACCACTATTGTAGTTCTGCTCTCTCTCTCTCTCTCTCTCTCTCTCTTTTTACATTTACTTAATTATTACTTATTATTTACTACTCTTAATATGTTGACTTGTTATTTTTTGAGAGTTTTTTTTCATTCATATCACGAATCAGTACAATGAAGTTGAACCTTAAAAGCACACTGAAACGCAAACACGGAGGACCTTGAACACCTAGAGTACCTAAGACAACCATAACAAGAGGATTGACTTGATATCTTGTTGGCTTTAACTTTGATGACACATGTGTTTCATCTCGGCATACAGATTGCTCCATCACTAGCCTGAATGAATGGATGAATCAGCATTTGAGTTCATCCCGTGTTCATCTTTCCCATTAGGGGCATCTTTCTTTTCTTAGGAATCATTGAGGGCATCTTTGATTCGTGGGATTTTTAGAACATAGGAAGGGAAAAAAACGAAGGAGAATAAGACGGCATGTCCTCTTGCATACGATAGGATTACAAAATAATTCTATCAAGAGGTTTCAGTAGACACGGAAATTTTCCTTCAAAATGAAGTACACATGAATCCTATCCGATCCTACAAATCGGATGACCATTGTGGACTTTTTTCTAGGGGTTCAATTTCTCCAGTTCTTATGAAGTTCCTTCGAAATGAATGAGCCTAAAGATGGGGCTCATTCCACATAATATGCATGAGGCGACCACATTTTTTTTGTTGTTGCCAACATACATCTCTAGATTAATCCCACAAAGTGTGGATTGCGAAAAAAAATGATTGTACATCATGTGAAGAGTTGATACCCCCCCCCCCCCCCCCCCCGTGTTGAAAGAAAAGTGTATTTCGTTCACATCTATGGATGTCAAGTGATACCACCTATTACATGCTCCCATGCTACAAAATTTGAAAAGTCACATTTAGATGTTTTAAAAAAATATGGGTGTTCACAAGACATATGTCTAGAACCCTAAAAAAAATCAGATCAAAAATCAAAATATACACTAAGAGATAGAAAAGACAAATCTACATGTCAATAGTATTATTTCTAACACTGTTCGGGTTTTGTCTTCTTTTGACACCATTCATTCTAGATTTATCAATTTTTTCTCAATAGGTATTCCGAATTTGGAGCTTATTTTTTAGGGGTTGTAGACATATGTCTTATGAACATCCACATTTTTTCAGAATTTTCTAAAACAATTAAACACGATTCTAAAAAGTGGTATCATGGTAGCATATAAAGGATTGTAACACCTAATATTTCCCCTCGTTCACACGAGGCTTGAATGAACAATTGGTTATCCAGTTCTATGTTATTATTTGTACGTCCATAGATCCGAAGTATAATGGCACATGTAAGCTTCATTTGATGGCATATCATACTTAGTGCAAAGCTACTGATGTCTACTACGCAATTCTCTTTTTGTAAAATTTATTGGACATCCAAGCATAAAGTTTTGTAAGACTGTATCAAATTTCTCTCAAGTTGATGACCTAAGATTTATGAGTTTACAAGAGGTGTAGGACGGAGGTGGTTCTCTATCTAACAACCCTGCAATCAAATACAAGAAATCTTTTGTAACCCCAACACACCCAATACATTTGTCAATTGTATAGGTGCACTAATTCGGTGAAGAGAGTTCGGTGAAGAGAGAGTGATATAGGTGTAGTATGAATGGTAGAAATCTACCTTTATAGTCTGAATAAATTAAAACAACAAGGTAGCAAGAAACAAAAGTAGATAAAAATGATATTGCAATACTTGGAAACAAGGTCTAGAGTTCTTACTTTCACTAGTGCAATCTTCAAAATCATTAACATAATTAAACATTATGATAATCCCTCAAGGTGCAACAAACAATCGCCCCGGAGTGTCTATTTCTATCGGAGAAAGTCAGACGAAATCACGTAGGCAGAAAACCACCTCAAAGTTGTCTTTCCAATCAATCTATTGAACCACCCCAAAGTGTCGCGGATAGCCCTAGAGACCGTATGAAAGGACGTGGATGTTGCCTAGAGGGGTGAATAGGTGCGTTAAAATAATTACGGTTTAGGCTTGAAAATGTGAAATAAAACTAGTGTTTAATTAGTCAAGCACAAAAGCTAAAACAACTAGGCTCACCTATGTACACCAACAACTTATGCTAAGCAAGATAAATAACTAAATTATAGCAAGATAAATAGCATGAAACAATATGGCTATCACAAAGTAAAGGGCATTAGTAAAGGGCTCGGGTAAGAGATAACCGAGGCACGTGGAGACCATGATGTATCCCGAAGTTCACACCTTTGCGGATGTTAATCTTCGCTTAGAGCGGTGTGGGGGAACAATGCTCCCGAAGAAGTCATTAGGGTCACAATAATCTCCTCACGCCCTCGCACAATGCAAGATGTCGTGATTACACTAAGGGACACTTGAGGGAGGTCAGCGAACCCGTACAAATGCCAACCCTTGGGGGCGGTCATCGAACTCGTACAATTTGAAAATCCTTGGAGGTGGTCACCGAAACCCGTACAAATTGCTAGTGGCAGTCTCCACAACCTAATTGGAGACCCCGACGCTTGCCCGGAGCTTTACACCACAATGATTGAGCTCCAAGGCATCACCAAACGTCTAGGGCACCAAAGCACCTAGAGGAACAATATCTAGGGTACCAAGCACACAAGACTAATAAGCTTCTGAACTTTTCACTTCCACGTATCACCGTGAAGAACTCAACCGATGCAACTATTGCAATGGAAAGAACACACGAAGTGGTCAAGTCCCTCACACTCAAATCCCACCACAACAACAAAAGCTATGAAGGAATATGAGAGGAAGAACAAGGATCTCACAAAGAACTCCAAGATCTAGATCCAAGGGGTTTCCCTCACATAGAGGAGAAAGTGATTGGTGGAAATGTGGATCTAGATCTCCTGTCTCTTTTTCCTCAAGAACTAGCAAGAATCATTGGAGGGGTTGAGAGATAGCAAGCTCGAAGAAGTTCAACAATGGGGGGGCAAACACGAGCTCAAAAAGAGGAGAACCATTGGGGAAGAAGGTGTTGGGGAACGTCGCATGGGAAACAAAAAATTTCCTACGCGCACGAAGACCTATCATGGTGATGTCCATCTACGAGAGGGGATGAATGATCTACGTACCCTTGTATACCGTACAGCAGAAGCGTTAGTGAACGCGGTTGATGTAGTGGAACATCCTCACGTCCCTCGATCCGCCCCGCGAACAATCCCGCGATCAGTCCCACGATCTAGTACCGAACGTACGGCACCTCCGCGTTCAGCACACGTACAGCTCGACGATGATCTCGGCCTTCTTGATCCAGCAAGAGAGAAGGAGAGGTAGAAGAGTTCTCCGACAGCGTGACGGCGCTCCGGAGGTTGGTGATGACCTTGTCTCAGCAGGGCTCCGCCTGAGCTCCGCAGAAACGCGATCTAGAGGAAAAACCTTGGAGGTATGTGGTCGGGCTTCCGTGGAAAAGTCGTCTCAAATCAGCCCTAAAACCTCTGTATATATAGGTGGGAGGGAGGGGACCTTGCCTTGGGGCTCAAGGAGCCCCAAGGGGGTCGGCCGAGCCAAGGGGGGAACGCTCCTCCCCCGCAAACCGAGTTGGACTTGGTTTGGTGGGTGGGAGTCATTCCTTCCCTTCGCACCTCCTCCTTTTTTTTCTCTTTGATTTTCTTTCCTAGGCGCATAGGGCCCTTTTGGGCTGTCCCACCAGCCCACTAAGGGCTGGTGCGCCACCCTCAAGGCCTATGGGCTTCCCCGGGGTGGGTTGCCCCCCCCCCCCCGGTGAACTCCCGGAACCCATTCGTCATTCCCGGTACATTTCCGGTAACTCCGAAAACCTTCCGGTAATCAAATGAGGTCATCCTATATATCAATCTTCGTTTCCGGACCATTCCGGAAACCCTCGTGACGTCTGTGATCTCATCCGGGACTCTGAACAACATTCGGTAACCAACCATACAACTCAAATACGCATGAAACAACGTCGAACCTTAAGTGTGCAGACCCTGCGGGTTCGAGAACTATGTAGACATGACCCGAGAGACTCCTCGGTCAATATCCAATAGTGGGGCCTGGATGCCCATATTGGATCCTACATATTCTACGAATATCTTATCGTTTGAACCTCAGTGCCAAGGATTCATATAATCCCGTATGTCATTCCCTTTGTCCTTCGGTATGTTACTTGCCCGAGATTCGATCGTTAGTATCCGCATACCTATTTCAATCTCGTTTACCGACAAGTCTCTTTACTCGTTCCGTAATACAAGATCCCGCAACTTACACTAAGTTACATTGCTTGCAAGGCTTGTGTGTGATGTTGTATTACCGAGTGGGCCCCGAGATACCTCTCCGTCACACGGAGTGACAAATCCCAGTCTTGATCCATACTAACTCAACTAACACCTTCGGAGATACCTGTAGAGCATCTTTATAGTCACCAGTTACGTTGCGACGTTTGATACACACAAAGCATTCCTCCGGTGTCAGTGAGTTATATGATCTCATGGTCATAGGAACAAATACTTGACACGCAGAAAACAGTAGCAACAAAATGACACGATCAACATGCTACGTCTATTAGTTTGGGTCTAGTCCATCACGTGATTCTCCTAATGACGTGATCCAGTTATCAAGCAACAACACCTTGTTCATAATCAGAAGACACTGACTATCTTTGATCAACTGGCTAGCCAACTAGAGGCTTGCTAGGGACGGTGTTTTGTCTATGTATCCACACATGTAAATGAGTCTTCATTCAATACAATTATAGCATGGATAATAAACGATTATCTTGATACAGGAATTATAATAATAACTATATTTATTATTGCCTCTAGGGCATAATTCCAACAGAAGGACCCCTTAAATAGGTTCCCCCAAATCCAACTGTTATGCACTCAGTCCATGCATAAGAGGTAATACCGCTCAGGCGAGCGGTACTTCCACTGGCATGGTGCTAGGGAGCGTCGCATGGGAAACAAAAAATATTCTACGCTCACCAAGACCAATCTATGAAGATCAAAATCTATGAGAGGGGGAGTGTATCTACATACCCTTGTAGATCGCTAAGCGGAAGCGTTAAGAAACACGGTTGATGTAGTCGAACGTCTTCGCGATCCAATCACAATCCGTCCCACGATCCAATCACGAACGGCTAGGTCAAGTGCCGAACGGACGACACCTCCGCGTTCAACACACGTATAGTTCGATGACACATTTGTTGGGAAAGATAGTAATTTCAAAAAAAATCCTACGCTTCACAAGGATCTATCTATGAGAAACCAGCAACGAGCAATGAGGTAGAGCATCTTCATACCTTTGAAGATCGCTAAACGAAATAGTTATTAGAACGTGGTTGATGGAGTCGTACCCGTAGCGATTCAGATCGCCATGGATTCCGATTTAAGCGCCGAACAACGACATCCGCGTTCAACACACGTGCAGCCCGGTGACGTCTCCTACGCCTTGATCCTACACCTTGATGTGACTATTGGCTCCTACATTGTGACAGCCTGAGACCGACGCCCCAGAAGATTCCCCTTATTTCCGTTTCCGTCGTGTGGTTATTTTTGTTTGTTGCATCGTCATGTAGTTTGCATCGTCGCATCATGCATGGCATCTTGCATCGTCTGACGCGTGTGGTGTTTTGAGTGTGTGTGCTTCGAGTGCTCTTCGAGTCTTAGTGCGATAGTAACTCCCCTCTTATTTTGTTCTTGTGGTTTTACTAAAGTTTTCGTTTTAACCCCTTTTAAAAATCGTCTTCTTTTAAAACTCCTTTTGTTAAAAGGTGGGGGCAACCCCTTGGGTTTTTCTCTTATTTCTTCTTTTGTTTCATTTCTAAACTAGAGTTGCATTTCATTTATAAAAGGGGTTTGATTTTATTCTTTTGTAAAAAAGGGTTTTAATTTTAATTCTTCAAAAGGTTTTATTTTATTTCTTTTTTAAAAAATTCCCAATCTATTTTTTTTATAAAGTTGGGGTATTTTATTTTTATTTTCAAAGGATCAACAACATTTTTTTTTATTTTTGTTTAAACCTATTTCTTTTGTTTGTTTGAGTTTCTGTTTTAAAAAGAGGAAAAAAACAAGAGGGAAAGAGGAAGCCCAGCCAAGCCGAGGCCCAAGTTTCTCCCTGCCCTAGCGATCCCCTCGTCCTCGTCCTCCCCCCCGTGCGCCTTCCTCCAGCCGATCCCCCTCGCGCAGCCTCCCCTTTCCGCCGCAGCGCCGTCTTCCTCTCCTCATCCCCGCGTCGCCTAGCCTCCAATCGTCGTTCCGACCTCGTCCCTCCCCGCCGCAGGCACCCATGGCCCCGCCCTCGCGAGCTCGCCGGCCTCAGTTGTTGGAAATATGCCCTAGAGGCAATAATAAAATGGTTATTATCATATTTCCTTGTTCATGATAATCGTCTATTGTTCATGCTATAATTGTATTTACAGGAAACAGTAATACATGTGTGAATAAACAGATCACAATGTGTCCCTAGCAAGCCTCTAGTTGGCTAGCTCGTTAGTCAATAGATGCTCATGGTTTCCTGATCATGGGCATTAGATGTCATTGATAACGGGATCACATCATTGGGAGAATGGTGTGATGGACAAGACCCAATCCTAAGCATAGCACTAGATCGTATTGTTCGTATGCTAAAGCTTTTCTAATGTCAAGTATCTTTTCCTTCGACCGTGAGATTGTGCAACTCCCGGATACCGTAGGAGTGCTTTGGGTGTATCAAACGTCACAACGTAACTAGGTGACTATAAAGGTGCACTACGGGTACCTCCGGAAGTGTCTGTTGGGTTGGTACGAATCGAGATCGGGATTTGTCACTCCGTGTGACGGAGAGGTATCTCTGGGCCCACTCGATAGAACATCATCATGAGCTCAATGTGACTAAGGAGTTAGTCACACGATGACGTGCTACGGAACAAGTAAAGAGACTTACCAGTAACGAGATTGAACAAGGTATAGGTATACCGACGATCGAATCTCGGGCAAGTTCTATACCGACAAACAAAGGGAATCGTATACGGGATTGATTGAATCCTTGACATCGTGGTTCATCCGATGAGATCATCGTGGAGCAAGTGGGAGCCACCATGGGTATCCAGACCCCGCTGATGGTTATTGGCCAGAGAGGTGTCTCGGTCATGTCTGCCTGTCTCCCGAACCCGTAGGGTCTACACACTTAAGGTTCGATGACGCTAGGGTTATAGGGAATTGTTATACGAGGTTACCGAAAGTTGTTCGGAGTCCCGGATGAGATCCCGGACATCACTAGGAGCTCCAGAATGGTTCAGAGGTAAAGATTGATATATATGACGGATGGTTTCGGACACCGGAAGTGTTTCGGGCGTCACCGGTAACGTACCGGGACCATCGGAGGTGGTCCCGGGGGACCATCGAAGGGGGGCAACGACCCCGGGAGGCTAGATGGGCTAAGTGGGGAAGGGAACCAGCCCCTAGGTGGGGTGGTGCGCCCCCACCCAGCCCATGCGCACCAAAGAAGGGGGAGGGGGAAACCCTAGGCGCAGATGAGGCCCAAGGCCCACCTAGGGTGCGCCCCCCCTTTCCCTGCCCTGGCCGCCGCCCCCCTCCCATCTGGTGGTTGCCGCACCACCTAGGGGGAAACCCTAGGGGTGGCGCACCCCCTCCCCCTCCTCCTATAAATATAGAGGGGTTTTGGCCATTGGGGAACACACTTTGCCCTCTCCCTCGGCGCAGCCCTGCTCTTCTTCCTCCTCCTCTCTGCCGGTGCTTGGCGAAGCCCTGCCGGGAGACCTCGTCTCTCCATCGACACCACGCCGTCGTGTTGCTGGAGTTCTTCCCCAACCTCTCCCTCCTCCTTGCTGGATCAAGGCGCGGGAGACGTCACCGGGCTGCACGTGTGTTGAACGCGGAGGTGCCGTTGTTCGGCACTAGATCGGAATCGCTGCGAGTACGACTCCATCAACCGCGTTCTAGCAACGCTTCCGCTTGGCGATCTTCAAAGGTATGAATATGCTCTTACCCCTCTCTCGTTGTTGGTCTCTCCATGGGAAGATCTGTATATGCGTAGGAAAATTTTGAATTTATGCTACGTTACCCAACAGTGGCATCCGAGCCAGGTTTTCTTTACGTAGATTCTATGCACGAGTAGAACACAAAAGTTGTGGGCAATGATTTGTCAATTTTCTTGCCGCTACTAGTCTTATTCTTTTCCGGCGGTATTGTGGGATGAAGCAGCCCGGACCGACTTTACACGTACACTTACGTGAGACTGGTTCCACCGACAGACATGCACACCGTGCATAAAGGTGGCTAGCAGGTGTCTGTCTCTCCTACTCTAGTCGGATTGGATTTGATGAAAAGGGTCCTTATGAAGGGTAAATAGCTTTGGCATATCATCGTTGTGGCTGTCACGTAGGTAAGAAGGCGTTCTTGCTAGAAACCCAAATCAGCCACGTAAAACTTGCAACAACAATTAGAGGACGTCTAACTTGTTTTTGCAGGGTTTGACATGTGATATGATATGGCCAAAGTTGTGATGTTGCATGTATGATGTATGAGATGATCATGTTATTGTAATAGGTTTCACGACTTGCATGTCGATGAGTATGACAACCGGCAGGAGCCATAGGAGTTGTCTTAATTTATTGTATGAGATGCAACGCCATGTGCTTACTACTTTTACTTCATTGCTAACGGTTAGCTATAGTAGTAGTGATAGTAGTAGTTGGCGTGACGACTTCACGGAGACACGATGATGGAGATCATGGTGTCACGCCGGTGACGATGATGATCATGCGATGCCTGAAGATGGAGATCGAAAGAGCAAAGATGATAATGGCCATATCATGTCACTATATGATTGCATTGTGATGTTTATCATGTTTTACATCTTATTTCTTAAAACAACGGTAGCTTAATAAGATGATCCCTCTTAAAATTTCGAGAACGTATTCCCCTAAGTGTGCACCGTTGCGAAGGTTCGTTGTCTCGAAGCACCATGTGATGATCGGGTGTGATAGATTCTAACGTTCGCATACAACGGGTGTAAGCCAGATTTACACACGCGAAACACCTAGGTTGACTCGACGAGCTTAGCATGTACAGACATGACCTCGAATACAAGAGACCGAAAGGTCGAACATGAGTCGTATGGTTGAATACGATCAGCATGAAGTTGCTCACCATGGTGACTAGTCCGTCTCACGTGATGATCGGACACGGGTTAGTCAACATGGATCATGTATCACTTAGATGACTAGAGGGGTGTCGATTTAAGTGGGAGTTCATACTTAATTTGATTAAATGAACTTAATGGTCATGAACTTAGTCTAAAAGTTATCTTTATAAATATTGTAGATGTCCAACGTCAACCTCAACTTCAAACGCATTCCTAGAGAAAAACAAGCTGAAAGATGATGGTAGCAACTATGCGGACTGGGTTCGCAACTTGGAGCTCATCCTTGAAGCAGCTAAAAAGGCTTATGTTCTTAATGTGCCCCTAGGTGACCCTCCCGCTCCCGCAGCAACCCAGGACATTCTGAACGTCTGGCAAACGTGGAGGGATGACTACTCTCTGGTCAGGTGTGGCATGTTATACAGTTTAGAAACGGGGCTCCAAAGGCGTTTTGAGCAACACGGGGCATATGAGATGTTCCAGGAGCTGAAGCTAGTTTTTCAAGCTCATGCCCGTGTTGAGAGATATGAAGTCTCCGACAAGTTCTTTAGCTGTAAGATGGAGGAGAACAGTTCTGTGAGTCAGCACATACTCAAAATGTCTGGGTTACACGGTCGTCTGACTTCACTTGGAGTCGAACTTCTGGATGATGCTATAATTGACAGAATCCTCCAGTCTCTCCCACCAAGCTACAAAGGCTTTGTGCTTAACTACAACATGCAAGGGATGGAGAAGACCATTCCCGAGTTGTACTCGATGCTCAAGTCTGCAGAAGTAGAAATCAAGAAAGAGCATCAAGTGTTGATGGTCAACAAGACCACTAGTTTAAAGAAAGGCAAGGGTAAGAAGAACTTCAAGAAAGACGGCAAAGCTGTTGCCGCACCCGGTAAGCCAAATGCCGGGAAGAAGAAAAAGAACGGACCCAAGCCTGAGACTGAGTGCTTCTATTGCAAGGGAAAGGGTCACTGGAAGCGGAACTGCCCCAAATACTTAGCGGACAAGAAGGCCGGCAACGTTAAAGGTATATGTGATATACATGTTATTGGTGTGTACCTTACCAGCGCTCGTAGTAGCTCCTGGGTATTTGATACCGGTGCTGTTGCTCACATTTGCAACTCAAAGCAGGAACTGCGGAATAAGCGGAGACTGGCCAAGGACGAGGTGACGATGCGCGTCGGGAATGGTTCAAAGGTCAATGTGATCGCCGTCGGCACGCTACCTCTACATCTACCGTCGGGATTAGTTTTAAACCTTAATAATTGTTATTTAGTACCAGCTTTAAGCATGAACATTGTATCAGGGTCTTGCTTAATGCGAGACGGCTACTCATTTAAGTCACAGAATAATGGTTATTCTATTTATATGAGTGATATGTTTTATGGTCATGCTCCGCTGGTGAATGGTTTATTCTTGATGAATCTCGATCGTGATGTTACACATATTCATAGTGTGAGTACCAAAAGATGCAAAGTTGATAATGATAGTCCCACATACTTGTGGCACTGCCGCCTTGGTCATATCGGCGTTAAACTCATGAAGAAGCTCCATACTGATGGACTACTAGAGTCTCTTGACTTTGAATCATTTGACACATGCGAACCGTGCCTCATGGGCAAGATGACTAAGACTCCATTCTCAGGAATAATGGAGAGAGCAACCGACTTATTGGAAATAATACATACTGATGTGTGTGGTCCAATGAACGTTGAAGCTCGCGGTGGTTATCGTTATGTTCTCACTCTCACCGATGATTTGAGTAGGTATGGGTATATCTACTTGATGAAGCACAAATCTGAGACGTTTGAAAAGTTCAAGGAATTTCAGAGTGAGGTTGAGAATCAACGTGACAGAAAAATTAAGTGTCTACGATCTGATCGTGGAGGAGAATATTTGAGTCACGAGTTTGGCACACACCTAAGGAAGTGTAGAATTGTTTCACAACTAACGCGCCTGGCACACCGCAGCGCAACGGAGTGTCTGAACGTCGTAATCGCACTTTATTAGATATGGTACGATCTGTGATGTCTCTCACCGACTTACCGCTATCATTTTGGGGATACGCATTAGAAACTGCAGCATTCACTTTAAATAGGGCACCGTCTAAATCCGTTGAGACGACACCGTATGAACTGTGGTTTGGCAAGAAACCTAAGTTGTCGTTTCTTAAAGTTTGGGGCTGCGATGCTTATGTGAAGAAACTTCAACTAGAAAAGCTTGAACCCAAAGTGGAGAAATGCGTATTCATAGGATACCCTAAGGAAACTATTGGGTATACCTTCTATCTTAGATCCGAAGGTAAAAGCTTTGTTGCCAAGAACGGATCCTTTCTAGAGAAAGAGTTTCTCTCGAAAGAAGTAAGTGGGAGGAAGGTAGAACTTGATGAGGTAATTATACCCCCCCTCGAACAGGAAAATAGCGCAGCGCGGGAAGTTGTTCATGTGGCGCCTACACCGACTGAAGAGGAAGTTAATGATGATGATCATGAAGCTTCGGATCAAGTTACCACTGAACTGCGAAGGTCCACAAGGGCACGCACCGCACCACAGCGGTACGGCAACCCTGTGATGGAAATCATGTTGTTAGACAACGGTGAACCTTCGAACTATGAAGAAGCAATGACGGGCCCGGATTCCAACAAATGGCTTGAGGCTATGAAATCCGAGATAGGATCCATGTATGAAAACAAAGTATGGACTTTGGTGGACTTTCCCGATGACCGGCGAGCCATAGAAAATAAATGGATCTTCAAGAAGAAGACTGATGCAAACGGTAATGTAACCGTTTACAAAGCTCGACTTGTCGCAAAGGGTTTTCGACAAATTCAAGGAGTTGACTACGAAGAGACTTTCTCTCCCGTAGTGAAGCTGAAATCAGTCCGAATCATGTTAGCAATTGCCGCCTTTTATGATTATGAAATTTGGCAAATGGACGTCAAAACAGCGTTCCTTAACGGGAACCTTAAGGAAGAGTTGTATATGATGCAACCAGAAGGTTTTGTCGACCCTAAGGGTGCTAACAGAGTGTGCAAGCTCCAGCGCTCCATCTTTGGGCTGGTGCAAGCATCTCGGAGTTGGAACATTCGCTTTAATGAGGTGATTAAAGCGTTTGGGTTCATACAGGTTTACGGAGAAGCGTGTTTGTACAAGAAAGTGAGTGGGAGCTTTGTAGCTTTCCTCATACTGTATGTGGATGACATATTATTGATGGGGAATAATATAGAGATGTTGGAGAGCATAAAGGCCTATTTGAACAAGAGTTTTTCAATGAAGGACCTTGGAGAAGCTGCATACATATTAGGCATCAAGATCTATAGAGATAGATCGAGACGCCTCATAGGTCTTTCGCAAAGTACATACCTTGACAAGATATTGAAGAAGTTCAATATGGAAAACTCAAAGAAAGGGTTCTTTCCAGTTTTGCAAGGTATGAGATTGAGTAAGATTCAGTCGCCGACCACAGCAGCAGATAGAGAGAAGACGAGTTCTGTCCCCTACGCTTCAGCCGTGGGCTCTCTAATGTATGCCATGCTGTGTACCAGACCTGATATAAACCTTGCCATAAGTTTGGTAGGGAGGTACTAAAGTGATCCCTGTACGGAACACTGGACAGCGGTCAAGAATATCCTTAAGTACCTGAAAAGGACTAAGGAAATGTTTCTCGTTTATGGAGGTGACGAAGAACTTGTCGTAAAGGGTTACGTCGACGCTAGCTTCGACACAGATCCGGATGACTCTAAGTCATAGACCGGATACGTATATGTGTTGAATGGTGGGGCAGTGAGCTGGTGCAGCAGCAAGCAAGAAGTCGTGGCAGCATCTACATGTGAAGCGGAGTACATAGCTGCTTCAGAAGCGGCTCATGAAGGAATTTGGATGAAGTAGCTCATCACCGACCTTGGAGTGGTTCCAACCGCGTCGGGTCCTATGACACTCTTCTATGATAACACTGGAGCCATTGCCATAGCCAAGGAGCCCCTGTTTCACCGGAAGACGAAGCACATCAAGCGCCGCTACAACTCCATCCAGGACCATGTCCAGAGTGGAGTGATAGATATTTGTAAAGTACACACGGATCTGAATATTGCAGACCCGTTGACTAAACCTCTTCCACGAGCAAAACATGATCAACACCATAATGCTATGGGTGTTCGATACATCACAATGTAACTAGATTATTGACTCTAATGCAAGTGGGAGACTGTTGGAAATATGCCCTAGAGGCAATAATAAAATGGTTATTATCATATTTCCTTGTTCATAATAATCGTCTATTGTTCATGCTATAATTGTATTAACAGGAAACAGTAATACATGTGTGAATAAATAGATCACAGTGTGTCCCTAGCAAGCCTCTAGTTGGCTAGCTCGTTAGTCAATAGATGATCATGGTTTCCTGATCATGGGCATTAGATGTCATTGATAACGGGATCACATCATTGGGAGAATGATGTGATGGACAAGACCCAATCCTAAGCCTAGCACTAGATCGTATTGTTCATATGCTAATGATTTTCTAATGTCAAGTATCTTTTCCTTCGACCGTGAGATTGTGCAACTCCCGGATACCGTAGGAGTGCTTTTGGTGTATCAAACGTCACAACGTAACTGGGTGACTATAAAGGTGCACTACGGGTACCTCCGGAAGTGTCTGTTGGGTTGGTACGAATCGAGATCGGGATTTGTCACTCCGTGTGACGGAGAGGTATCTCTGGGCCCACTCGGTAGAACATCATCATGAGCTCAATGTGACTAAGGAGTTAGTCACACGATGACGTGCTACGGAACGAGTAAAGAGACTTACCGGTAACGAGATTGAACAAGGTATAGGTATACCCACGATCGAATCTCGGGCAAGTTCTATACCGACAAACAAAGGGAATCGTATACGGGATTGATTGAATCCTTGACATCGTGGTTCATCCGATGAGATCATCATGGAGCAAGTGGGAGCCACCATGGGTATCCAGACCCCGCTGATGGTTATTGGCCAGAGAGGTGTCTCGGTCATGTCTGCCTGTCTCCCGAACCCGTAGGGTCTACACACTTAAGGTTCGATGACGCTAGGGTTATAGGGAATTGTTATACGAGGTTACCGAAAGTTGTTCGGAGTCCCGGATGAGATCCTGGACATCACTAGGAGCTCCGGAATGGTTCAGAGGTAAAGATTGATATATAGGACGGATGGTTTCGGACACCGAAAGTGTTTCGGGCGTCACCGGTAACGTACCGGGACCACCGGGACCACCGGAGGTGGTCCCGGGGGACCACCGAAGGGGGGCAACGACCCCCGGAGGCTAGATGGACTAAGTGGGGAAGGGAACCAGCCCCTAGGTGGGCTGGTGCGCCCCCCACCCAGCCCATGCGCACCAAAGAAGGGGGGAGGGGGGAAACCCTAGGCGCAGATGAGGCCCAAGGCCCACCTAGGGTGCGCCCCCCCTTTCCCTGCCCTGGCCGCTGCCCCCCTCCCATCTGGTGGCTGCCGCACCACCTAGGGGGAAACCCTAGGGGTGGCACACCCCCTCCCCCTCCTCCTATAAATATAGAGGGGTTTTGGCCATTGGGGAACACACTTTGCCCTCTCCCTCGGCGCAGCCCTGCTCTTCTTCCTCCTCCTCTGTGCCGGTGCTTGGCGAAGCCCTGTCGGGAGACCTCGTCTCTCCACCGACACCACGCCGTCGTGTTGCTGGAGTTCTTCCCCAACCTCTCCCTCCTCCTTGCTGGATCAAGGCGCGGGAGACGTCACCGGGCTGCACGTGTGTTGAACGCGGAGGTGCCGTTGTTCGGCACTAGATCGGAATCGCTGCGAGTACGACTCCATCAACCGCGTTCTAGCAACGCTTCCGCTTAGCGATCTTCAAAGGTATGAAGATGCTCTTACCCCTCTCTCGTTGCTGGTCTCTCCATAGGATGATCTGTATATGCGTAGGAAAATTTTGAATTTATGCTACGTTACCCAACATCAGCTGCACGTCTTCCCCGCGACCGCCTCGCCCGGCCTCTCCATGGCCACCCCTCGCCCCCGAGCTTGCCGTGCCCGTGCTAGAGGTGTGACGCGCCCGCCTCGCCGCCTCTCAGCGTTCCTCGCCCTGCCATGGCTCACCGCCGTCCTGCTGCTCGCCTCGCTCCCGACCTCCTGTGTCGCGACCCCGTGCTGGCTTCCGCCTGCTTGCGTGTCGCCGCCGGCCTCGCCCCCATCGGTCGCCGCCTCCAGTCGCCTGCTCGCCGTGCCAACCTCGCCTCGCCTCGCCCGTTCTTCGCCCTCTGCGCGCCGCCGCAGTTCCGGCTAGCACCCGAAGCGCCATGGAGCTCGTCGACGTTGCGAGTTGTTGTTGCCGCCGCTCGCGCTTGTTGCCGTTGCGTAGCCTGCTTGCCTGCTATAGTTGCTCCTGCTGCTAGGTCTAGCTGCTGCCTGTGCATGCCTTACGAGATGTTGTTGTTGTGCCGGAGCTGCTCTGGTGTTTGCCCGCTGCGAGTAGTAGCTGTTGCTGTTGGCTGCCGCATGTTGCTGTTGTCATGTACTTGTTGTGTCGTTGCCATGCAGGATGCTTGTGCCGATAGCTGCTAGGATGCTGTAGATGCTGCTGCTTTGCTAGCTGAAGCTTTTGTTGTTAGATGCTAATGCATGCTAGGCCGATGATGTTGTTGCCGCTAGTTGTTGTTGCTTGCCCTTGCCTAATGCTAGTTGCCGATGCTTGCCGTTGCAGCTAGGTGTAGCTGCCTGATGTCGCTTGCTTGCCTTGCTGATGCTTTTGCTGTTGCTGCCGATGCAAGCTAGCTTGCTATGCTGCCTAGTGCTTGCTCATGCTAGGTTAGTTGCCTAGCCGGTTGCTACTAGTTAGTAATTGGTAGATGTTTGCTTGCATTGCAGCTAGTTAGTAAGTGCTAGTTGCTTTCGTTGTTAGATGCTAGTCTAGGTTGCTAGTGGCTTGCGGTTTGCCTGCTTTCGCTAGCCGTGTTGCTGCCGCTTGCCGTCGCCGCATGCACCAACCCCCCCTCCTTCATGGAACCGACAAGTTCGCCGCGAGTACCACGACGTCCTCGACGACCCCCGGAAACCTATTCGACTACCGACGCCGAAGACCCGTCTACCGACGCAAGAGAACGACTACCGTCGATGAGACCGAGTACCACGACTTCCACGACGACCGTTGGTCCGCTACGACCCGAACCACTCCGATATGCACGCTTCGAAGGTATAACGTTGAGACGTTGTCGTGACCGTGTGTAGTGTTGTATGAGTTGTATCGTTTGTTGCACCGTATGTTTGACGTTGCACGTTGTCCCTCTTTGTTGTGCCCGACACATGGGAACCCGGTATCGGGATCACCCCATCTTTATTTACCGTTCCCGCACGTGTTCCTAGTATGTTGGCACGAGATCTCGACGAGTTGTGGGGATAGGTACGTTGCCGTGGCTTCGTTTCCGTTTTGTCGCCATGGTTCCCTCTCGCTCGCCGTGGCGACATATGTTTCTTCTCCTCTTGCCGTGGTGTGATGACTTGCATGCATGACACATTCATGGCATATATATCGTGTGTTGTATGTTTCTTGTGCCGTAGCTCCGATCTATGTTTCGCATGTTACCCGACTAGGATGTCATGTAGGATCATCGCTCACCCCTTGCCATGTTAACAACATTTAATATTGCGTGTTGCATAATCGGGAGTGAATTAAATAATTAATCGTGGAGTTTCGTCGATATGCAACTCGTTGCATATCAAGCTTCACTTAATGTGTAGTGTTTGCGTGAGGTGAATTGCCATGCCATCCCTTGCATCTTTGAACTGATCATGCATCATAGTAGGTTATGCATCATGTTGTGCATCGTGTGGTGAATATTTGTGTTAATGTTTGTTTCCGGTTTGCTCCGTTCTGATAGAGTTCCGCAAGCATGTCGGAATGTGAGGACCCGTTCGACTACGATGGTTTGCCGACTCCATCGAGTTGTTCTTCTTCCAAGCGGAATCTCAGGCAAGATGACCATTTCCCCAGATACCATTACTATCATTGCCATGCTAGTTTTATCGCTTCTATCGTTTATGTCTCGTTGCCTACCACATGTTAAATATCAGCCTCTCAACAATGCCATGATTACCTTCAACCTGTTCGACCTAGCAAACCACTGATTGGCTATGTTACTGCTTGCTTGACCCTGTTGATAGCGTTGCTAGTTGCAGGTGTAGTTGCTTCCATGTGAAAACATGGGTTCCTTGTTATATCACCCTATTAAATGCTATTTAATTTAATGCACCTATATACTTGGTAAAAGGTGGAAGGCTTGGCCTTTCTAGCCTGGTGTTTTGTTCCACCTTTGCCCCCTTAGTTTCGGCTACCGGTGTTATGTTCCATAATCGAGCGCTCCTAACACGATCGGGGTTGTTATGGGGACCCCCTTGATAATTCGTTTTAGATTAAAGCTGGTCTGGCAAGGCCCAACATTGGTTCTACATTTGCCCAACATAATAATTTTGTTAATATTGAAATGCATATGGCGTCATGAACCCGAGGAGTAATTTTACATAAAGAGGGGGGCCAGTGCTGATGGTGTTGGTCCCAAACGGTCTGCCTGCGGGGCCACCACGGGGAAACTCGAGGTTTGGCACCCGTAGCTAGTTCCATCCGTCGTGTCCTGAGAACGAGATACGCGGCTCCTATCGGGATCGTCGACACGTTGGGCGGCCTTGCTGGATTAGTTTTACCTTTAACGAGATATCTTGTGCATCGGGATTCCGGTGATGCTTTGGGTAATCTCAGAGTTGAGGTTTTCCACTAGGGAATCTGACGAGATCGCGAGCTTCGTGATTGAGGATTTCTATGCGGCTTGTGGTAATTTGTGATGGACTAGTTGGAGCAACCCTGCAGGGTTAAATCTTTTCGGAAAGCCGTGTCCGCGGTTATGTGGCAACGTGGAAACTTTGTTTAACACTCGTTCTAGATAACTTGAAGTTAACTTAATTAAAATATGCCAACTGAGTGCGTAAGAGTGACTGTCTCTTTCGTGAGTTCTTTCTCCGATCGAGGAGACGGTGGGGTTATGTCTGATGTAGGTAGGTGTTCAGGATCATTCATTTGATCAATCGTAGTTCACGTCTGCTATGGGTAGATCCTCCCCCTCTTATTTCTTGTACTCGTAAGTTTAGCCACCAAATATATGCTTAGCCACTCCTACAACCTCACCACTTAACCATGCCTCACCCATTAAGCTTTGCTAGTCTTGATACCTTTGGAAATGAGATTGTTGAGTCCCCTGTGGCTCACAGATTACTACAACACCAGTTGCAGGTACAGGTAAAGGTTACTTGACACGAGCGCGTTGATTGTGTTGGAAATATGCCCTAGAGGCAATAATAAAATGGTTATTATCATATTTCCTTGTTCATGATAATCGTCTATTGTTCATGCTATAATTGTATTAACAGGAAACAGTAATACATGTGTGAACAAATAGATCACAATGTGTCCCTAGCAATCCTCTAGTTGGCTAGCTCGTTAGTCAACAGATGATCATGTTTTCCTGATCATGGGCATTAGATGTCATTGATAACGGGATCACATCATTGGGAGAATGATGTGATGGACAAGACCCAATCCTAAGCATAGCACTAGATCATATTGTTCGTATGCTAAAGCTTTTCTAATGTCAAGTATCTTTTCCTTCGACCGTGAGATTGTGCAACTCCCGAATACCGTAGGAGTGCTTTGGGTGTATCAAACGTCACAACGTAACTGGGTGACTATAAAGGTGCACTACGGGTACCTATGAAAGTGTCTGTTGGGTTGGTACGAATCGAGATCGGGATTTGTCACTCCGTGTGACGGAGAGGTATCTCTGGGCCCACTCGGTAGAACATCATCATGAGCTCAATGTGACTAAGGAGTTAGTCACACGATGACGTGCTACGGAACGAGTAAAGAGACTTACCGGTAACGAGATTGAACAAGGTATAGGTATACCGACGATCGAATCTCGGGCAAGTTCTATACCCACAGACAAAGGGAATCGTGTACGGGATTGATTGAATCCTTGACATTGTGGTTCATCCGATGAGAACATCGTGGAGCAAGTGGGAGCCACAATGGGTATCCAGACCCCGCTGATGGTTATTGGCCAGAGAGGTGTCTCGGTCATGTCTGCCTGTCTCCCGAACCCGTAGGGTCTACACACTTAAGGTTCGATGATGCTAAGGTTATAGGGAATTGTTATACGAGGTTACCGAAAGTTGTTCGGAGTCCCGGATTAGATCCCGGACGTCACGAGGAGCTTCGGAATGGTCTGGAGGTAAAGATTGATATATAGGGCGGATGGTTTTGGACACCGGAAGTGTTTCGGGCATCACCGGTAATGTACCGGGACCACCGAAGGGGGGAAACGACCCCGGGACGTAAGGTGGGCCAAGTGGGGGTGGGAACCAGCCCCTTGGTGGGCTGGTGCGCCTCCCCACTCAGCCCATTGCGCAAGGGAGAGAAAAGGGGGGCAAACCCTAAGCCAGGTGGGCCTAAGGCCAACCAGTTGGTGCGCCACCCCCTCCTCCCCCTTCTGGCCGCCGCACCACCCATCTGGGAGGGCTGCCACACCCCCTAGGGTGGGAACCCTAGGGGTGGCACCCCCTCTCCCCTTCCCCTATATATAGTGGGCTCTTTTGGCCATTGGAGAACAGATTTTTCCCTCTCCCTCGGCGCAGCCGTGCTCTTCTCCTCCTCCTTTGTGCCGGTGCTTGGCGAAGCCCTGCCGGGAGACCTCGTCTCTCCATCGACACCACGCCGTCGTGCTGCTAGAGTTCTTCCCCAGCCTCTCCCTCCTCCTTGCTGGATCAAGGTGCGGGAGACGTCACCGGGCTGCACGTGTGTTGAACGCGGAGGTGCCGTAGTTCGGCACTAGATCGGAATCGCCGCGAGTACGACTCCATCAACCGTGTTCTAGCAACGCTTCTGCTTACCGATCTTCAAAGGTATGAATATGCTCTTACCCCTCTCTCGTTGCTGGTCTCTCCATAGGAAGATCTGTATATGCGTAGGAAAATTTTGAATTTATGCTACGTTACCCAACAGTGGTATCAGAGCCAGGTTTTCTATGCGTAGATTCTATGCACGAGTAGAACACAAAAGTTGTGGGCGATGATTTTTCAATTTGCTTGCCGCTACTAGTCTTATTCTTTTCCGGCGGTATTGTGGGATGAAGCGGCCCGAACCGACTTTACACGTACTCTTATGTGAGACTCGTTCCACCGACACACATGCACACCGTGCATAAAGGTGGCTAGCGGGTGTCGGTCTCTCCTGCTCTAGTCGGATTGGATTTGATGAAAAGGGTCCTTATGAAGGGTAAATAGCTTTGGCATATCATCGTTATGGCTGTCACGTAGGTAAGAAGGCGTTCTTGCTAGAAATCCAAATCAGCCACGTAAAACTTGCAACAACAATTAGAGGACGTCTAACTTGTTTTTGCAGGGTTTGACATGTGATGTGATATGGCCAAAGTTGTGATGTTGCATGTATGATGTATGAGATGATCATGTTATTGTAATAGGTTTCATGACTTGCATGTCGATGAGTATGACAACCGGCAGGAGCCATAGGAGTTGTCTTATTTTATTGTATGAGATGCAACGCCATGTGCTTACTACTTTCACTTCATTGCTAACGGTTAGCTATAGTAGTAGTGATAGTAGTAGTTGGCGTGACGACTTCACGGAGACACGATGATGGAGATCATGATGATGGAGATCATGGTGTCACGCCGGTGACGATGATGATCATGCGATGCCTGAAGATGGAGATCGAAAGAGCAAAGATGATAATGGCCATATCATGTCACTATATGATTGCATTGTGATGTTTATCATGTTTTACATCTTATTGCTTAGAACGACGGTAGCATAATAAGATGATCCCTCTTAAAATTTCGAGAACGTATTCCCCTAAGTGTGCACCGTTGCGAAGGTTCGTTGTCTCGAAGCACCAGGTGATGATCGGGTGTGATAGATTCTAACGTTCGCATACAACGGGTGTAAGCCAGATTTACACACACGAAACACCTAGGTTGACTCGACGAGCTTGGCATGTACATACATGACCTCGAATACAAGAGACCGAAAGGTCGAACATGAGTCGTATGGTTGAATACGATCAGCATGAAGTTGCTCACCATGGTGACTAGTCCGTCTCACGTGATGATCGGACACGGGTTAGTCAACATGGATCATGTATCACTTAGATGACTAGAGGGATGTCGATTTAAGTGGGAGTTCATACTTAATTTAATTAAATGAACTTAATTGTCATGAACTTTGTCCAAAAGTTTTCTTTATAAATATTGTAGATGTCCAACGTCAACCTCAATTTCAACGCATTCCTAGAGAAAAACAAGCTGAAAGATGATGGTAGCAACTATGCGGACTAGGTTCGCAACTTGAAGCTCATCCTTGAAGCAGCTAAAAAGGCTTATGTCCTTGATGCGCCGCTAGGTGACCCTCCCGCTCCCGCAGCAGCCCAGGACATTCTGAACGTCTGGCAAACGCGGAGTGATGACTACTCTCTAGTTAGGTGTGGCATGTTATAGAGTTTAGAAACGGGGCTCCAATGGCGTTTTGAGCAACACGGAGCATATGAGATGTTCCAGGAGCTGAAGCTAGTTTTTCAAGCTCATGCCCGTGTCGAGAGATATGAAGTCTCTGACAAGTTCTTTAGCTGTAAGATGGAGGAGAACAGTTCTGTCAGTGAGCACATACTCAAAATGTCTGGGTTACACGGTCGTCTGACTTCACTTGGAGTCGAACTTCCGAATGATGCTATAATTGACAGAATCCTGCAGTCTCTCCCACCAAACTACAAAGGCTTTGTGCTTAACTACAACATGCAAGGGATGGAGAAGACCATTCCCGAGTTGTACTCGATGCTCAAGTCTGCAGAAGTAGAAATCAAGAAAGAGCATCAAGTGTTGATGGTCAACAAGACCACTAGTTTAAAGAAAGGCAAGGGTAAGAAGAACTTCAAGAAAGACGGCAAAGCTGTTGCCGCGCCCGGTAAGCCAGATGCCGGGAAGAAGAAAAGGAACGGACCCAAGCCTGAGACTGAGTGCTTCTATTGCAAGGGAAAGGGTCACTGGAAGCGGAACTGCCCCAAATACTTAGCGGACAAGAAGGACGGCAACGTTAAAGGTATATGTGATATACATGTTATTGATGTGTACCTTACCAGCGCTCGTAGTAGCTCCTGGGTATTTGATACCGGTGCTGTTGCTCACATTTGCAACTCAAAGGAGGAACTGCGGAATAAGCGGAGACTGGCCAAGGACGAGGTGACGATGCGCGTCGGGAATGGTTCAAAGGTCGATGTGATCGCCGTCGGCACGCTACCTCTACATCTACCATCGGGATTAGTTTTAAACCTTAATAATTGTTATTTAGTACCAGCTTTAAGCATGAACATTGTATTAGGGTCTTGCTTAATGCGAGACGGCTACTCATTTAAGTCAGAGAATAATGGTTCTTCTATTTATATGAGTGATATGTTTTATGGTCATGCTCCGCTGGTGAACGGTTTATTCTTGATGAATCTCGATCGTGATGTTACACATATTCATAGTGTGAGTACCAAAAGATGCAAAGTTGATAATGATAGTCCCACATACTTGTGGCACTGCCGCCATGGTCATATCGGTGTTAAGCGCATGAAGAAGCTCCATACTGATGGACTATTAGAGTCTCTTGACTTTGAATCATTTGACACATGCGAACCATGCCTCATGGGCAAGATGACTAAGACTCCATTCTCAGGAATAATGGAGAGAGCAACCGACTTATTGGAAATAATACATACTGATGTGTGTGGTCCAATGAACGTTGAAGCTCGCGGTGGTTATCGTTATGTTCTCACTATCACCGATGATTTCAGTAGGTATGGGTATATCTACTTGATGAAGCACAAATCTGAGACGTTTGAAAAGTTCAAGGAATTTCAGAGTGAGGTTGAGAATCAACGTGACAGAAAAATTAAATGTCTACGATCTGATCGTGGAGGAGAATATTTGAGTCACAAGTTTGGCACACACCTAAGGAAGTGTGGAATCGTTTCACAACTGACGCCGCGTGGCACACCACAACACAACGGAGTGTCTGAATGTCGTAATCTCACTTTATTAGATATGGTACGATCTATGATGTCTCTTACCGACTTATCGCTATCATTTTGGGGATACGCATTAGAAACTGCAGCATTCACTTTAAGTAGGGCACCGTCTAAATCCGTTGAGACGACACCGTATGAACTATGGTTTGGCAAGAAACCTAAGTTGTCATTTCTTAAAGTTTGGGGTTGCGATGCTTATGTGAAGAAACTTCAACTAGAAAAGCTCGAACCCAAAGCGGAGAAATGCGTATTCTAGGATACCCTAAGGAAACTATTGGGTATACCTTCTATCTTAGATCCGAAGGTAAAACCTTTGTTGCCAAAAAACGGATCCTTTCTAGAGAAAGAGTTTCTCTCGAAAGAAGTAAGTGGGAGGAAGGTAGAACTTGATGAGGTAATTGCACCCCCTCTCGAACAGGATAGTAGCGCAGCGCGGGAAGTTGTTCGTGTGGCGCCTACACCGACTGAAGAGGAAGTTAATGATGATGATCATGAAGCTTCGGATCAAGTTACTACTGAACCGCGAAGGTCCACAAGGGCACGCTCCGCACCAGAGTGGTACGGCAACCCTGTGATGGAAATCATGTTGTTAGACAACGGTGAACCTTCGAACTATGAAGAAGCGATGGCGGACCCGGATTCCAACAAATGGCTTGAGGCCATGAAATCTGAGATAGGATCCATGTATGAGAACAAAGTATGGACTTTGGTGGACTTGCCCGATGACCGGCGAGCCATAGAAAATAAATGGATCTTCAAGAAGAAGACTGATGCAAACGGTAATGTAACCGTTTACAAAGCTCGACTTGTCGCAAAGGGTTTTCGACAAATTCAAGGATTTGACTACGAAGAGACTTTCTCTCCCGTAGCGAAGCTGAAATCAGTCAGAATCATGTTAGCAATTGCCGCCTTTTATGATTATGAAATTTGGCAAATGGACGTCAAAACAACGTTCCTTAACGGGAACCTTAAGGAAGAGTTGTATATGATGCAACCAGAAGGTTTTGTCGACCCTAAGGGTGCTAACAAAGTATGCAAGCTCCAGCGCTCCATCTATGGGTTGGTGCAAGCATCTCGGAGTTGGAACATTCGCTTTAATGAGGTGATTAAAGCATTTGGGTTCATACAGGTTTACGGAGAAGCCTGTCTGTACAAGAAAGTGAGTGGAAGCTCTGTAGCTTTCCTCATACTATACGTGGAGGACATATTATTGATGGGGAATAATATAGAGACGTTGGAGAGCATAAAGGCCTATTTGAACAAGAGTTTTTCAATGAAGGACCTTGGAGAAGCTGCATACATATTAGGCATCAAGATCTATAGAGATAGATCGAGACGCCTCATAGGTCTTTCGCAAAGTACATACCTTGACAAGATATTGAAGAAGTTCAATATGGAGAACTCAAAGAAAGGGTTCTTGCCAGTTTTGCAAGGTATGAGATTGAGTAAGACTCAGTCGCCGACCACGACAGCAGATAGAGAGAAGATGAGTTGTGTCCCCTACGCTTCAGCCGTGGGCTCTCTAATGTATGCCATGCTGTGTACCAGACCTGATATAAACCTTGCCATAAGTTTGGTAGGGAGGTACCAAAGTGATCCCGGTACGGAACACTGGACAGCGGTCAAGAATATCCTTAAGTACCTGAAAAGGACTAAGGAAATGTTTCTCGTTTATGGAGGTGACGAAGAGCTCGTCGTAAAGGGTTACGTCGACGCTAGCTTCGACACAGATCCGGATGACTCTAAGTCACAGACCGGATACGTATATGTGTTGAATGGTGGGGCAGTGAGCTGGTGCAGCAGCAAGCAAGAAGTCGTGGCGGCATCTACATGTGAAGCGGAGTACGTAGCTGCTTCAGAAGCGGCTCATGAAGGAATTTGGATGAAGGAGCTCATCACCGACCTTGGAGTGGTTCCAAGCGCGTCGGGTCCTATGACACTCTTCTGTGATAACACTGGAGCCATTGCCATAGCCAAGGAGCCCAGGTTTCACCGGAAGACGAAGCACATCAAGCGCCGCTACAACTCCATCCAGGACCATGTCCAGAGTGGAGTGATAGATATTTGTAAAGTACACACGGATCTGAATATTGCAGACCCGTTGACTAAACCTCTTCCACGAGCAAAACATGATCAACACCATAATGCTATGGGTGTTCGATACATCACAATGTAACTAGATTATTGACTCTAGTGCAAGTGGGAGACTGTTGGAAATATGTCGTAGAGGCAATAATAAAATGGTTATTATCATATTTCCTTATTCATGATAATCGTCTATTGTTCATGCTATAATTGTATTAACAAGAAACAATAATACATGTGTGAATAAATAGATCACAATGTGTCCCTAGCAAGCCTCTATTTGGCTAGCTCGTTAGTCAATAGATGATCATGGCTTCCTGATCATGGGCATTAGATGTCATTGATAACGGGATCACATCATTGGGAGAATGATGTGATGGACAAGACCCAATCCTAAGCCTAGCACTAGATCGTATTGTTCGTATGCTAAAGCTTTTCTAATGTCAAGTATCTTTTCCTTCGACCGTGAGATTGTGCAACTCCCGGATACCGTAGGAGTGCTTTGGGTGTATCAAACGTCACAATGTAACTGGGTGACTATAAAGGTGCACTACGGGTACCTCCGAAAGTGTATGTTGGGTTGGTACGAATCGAGATCGGGATTTGTCACTCCGTGTGACGGAGAGGTATCTCTGGGCCCACTCGGTAGAACATCATCATGATCTCAATGTGACTAAGGAGTTAGTCACACGATGACGTGCTACGGAACGAGTAAAGAGACTTACCGGTAACGAGATTGAACAAGGTATAGGTATACCGACGATCGAATCTCGGGCAAGTTCTATACCGACAGACAAAGGGAATCGTGTACGGGATTGATTGAATCCTCGACATCGTGGTTCATCCGATGAGATCATCGTGGAGCAAGTGGGATCCACAATGGGTATCCAGACCCCGCTGATGGTTATTGGCCAGAGGGGTGTCTCGGTCATGTCTGCCTGTCTCCCGAACCCGTAGGGTCTACACACTTAAGGTTCGATGACGCTAGGGTTATAGGGAATTGTTATACGAGGTTACCAAAAGTTGTTCGGAGTCCCATATGAGATCCTGGACGTCACAAGGAGCTCCGGAATGGTCCGGAGGTAAAGATTGATATATAGGACGGATGGTTTTGGACACCGGAAGTGTTTCGGGCATCACCGGTAATGTACCGGGACCACCGGGATCACCGGAGGTGGCCCCGGGGGACCACCGAAGGGGGGCAACGACCCCGGGAGGTAAGGTGGGCCATGTGGGGGTGGGAACCAGCCCCTAGGTGGGCTGGTGCGCCTCCCCACTCAGCCCATTGAGCAAGGGAGAGAAAAGGGGGGGGGGGCTAAGGCCCACCAGTTGGTGCGCCACCCCCTCCTCCCCCTTGTGGCCGCCGCACCACCCATCTGGGAGGGCTGCCGCACCCCCTAGGGTGGGAACCCTAGGGGTGGCACCCCCTCTCCCCTTCCCCTATATATAGTGGGCACTTTTGGCCATTGGAGAACATATTTTTCCCTCTCCCTCGGCGCAGCCCTGCTCTTCTCCTCCTCCTCTGTGCCGGTGCTTGGCGAAGCCCTGCCGGGAGACCTCGTCTCTCCATCGACACCACGCCATCGTGCTGCTGGAGTTCTTCCTCAACCTCTCCCTCCTCCTTGCTGGATCAAGGTGCGGGAGACGTCACCGGGCTGCACGTGTGTTGAACGCGGAGGTGCCGTAGTTCGGCACTAGATCGGAATCGCCGCGAGTACGACTCCATCAACCGCGTTCTAGCAACGCTTCCGCTTAGCAATCTTCAAAGGTATGAAGATGCTCTTACCCTCTCTCGTTGCTGGTCTCTCCATAGGAAGATCTGAATATGCGTAGGAAAATTTTGAATTTATGCTACGTTACCCAACAGATTGTTCATTCGGAGTTGCTTCTTCTTCTTCTTCATCATCGATCTAGGATGGGTTCCAGGCCGGCAGCCTGGGATAGCAAGGATGGACGTCGTTCTTCTTTTCTCGTTTGTTTTCGTCCGTAGTCGGACCCTGCTCTTACTCTTGATGATTATGTAATGTACTGATGTGACTCTGATGTAGCTTGTGGCGAGTGTAAGCCAATTCTGTATATATATCTCTTCTTTTCAGTACATGTACTTGTAACGATATCCATTCTTGCGACACGACGAGATGCGCTTCTATCCCTGACGAGGCCTTCGTGCAAAATTGAGGATAGGGTCGCATCTTGGGCGTGACATACATATTCTATGAAGATCTTTATCGGGTGAACCTCTATGTCAAGAATTCAGTTAATCCCGTATGTTGTTCCCTTTGTCCATCGATATGTTACTTGCCCGAGATACGATCGTCGGTATCTCTATACCTAGTTCAATCCCGTTACCGGCAAGTCTCTTTACTCGTTGTGTAATACAAGATCCCGTGACTAACTCCTTAGTCACATTGCTTGCAAGGCTTGTTGTGAAGTTGTATTACCCAGTGGGCCCTCAAATACCTCTCTATCACACGTAGTGACAAATCCCAGTCTTGATTCACGCCAACCCAACAAACACCTTCATAGATACATGTAGAGCACGTTTATAGTCACCCAGTTACGTTGTGATGTTTGATACACACAAGGTATTCCTCCCGTGCCCGGGAGTTGCATGATCTCATGGTCATAGGAATAAATACACTGACATGCAGAAACTAGTAGCAATAAACTGACATGATCATATGCTACGTTCATAGTTTGGATCCTGTCCATCACATAAGTCTCCTAATGATGTGATACCGTTATCAAACGACATCTCATGTATATGGCTAGGAAACCTTGACCATCTTTGATCAACGAGCTAGTCCTTCATAGGCTCACTAGGGACACCGTGTTGTCTATGCATCTACACATGTATTTGAGTTTCCAATCAATACAGTTATAGCATGGGTAATAAATGATTATCATGAACAAAGAAATATAATAATAACCAATTTAACAAGGTCTATTCATGTAGGAATATACCCCATCGTTTTATCGTTAATAGCAACAATACATGCGTGTCCTGTCTCCTTCTGTCACTAAGATTGAGCACCGCAAGATCGAATCCATCACAAAGCACCTCTTTCCATTGCAAGATAAAAGATCAAGTTGGCCAGACAAAAACCAATTACAGAGAAGAAATACGAGGCTATAATAATCAAAAATGGATATTATTCGTACATCTCATCATAAACTCATAATTCATCTGATCCCAATAAACACACCGCAAAAGATTGAGTTACATCAAATGGATCTCCAAGAGACCATTGTATTGATAAGCAAGACGAGAGATAAAGCCATCTAGCTACTGCCCACGGACCCATAGGTCTCATATGAACTACTCACGCATAATGAGAGGAGCACCAATGAGGTGATGAACCCCTCTGTGGTCGTGTTCCTCTCCGGAACGGGTTCCAGATTGGATTTTGTGGCTTCTCGTGTTGGAAATAAGCCCTAGAGGCAATAATAAATTGGTTATTATTATATTTCCTTGTTCATGATAATCTTTTATTATCCATGCTAGAATTGTATTGAATGGAAACACAAATGCATGTGTGGATACATAGATAAAACACTATCCCTAGTAAGCCTCTAGTTGACTGGCTCGTTGATCAAAGATGGTTAAGGTTTCTTGGCCATAGACAAGTGTTGTCACTTGAAAACGGGATCACATCATTATAAGAATGATGTGATGGACAAGACCCAAACTGTGAACGTAGCATATGATCGTGTCAGTTTACTGCTACTATTTTCTCCATGTCAATGTATCTGTTCCTATGACCATGCGATCATGCAACTCCCAAACACCGGAGAAATACCTTGTGTGTATCAAATGTTGCAACGTAACTGGGTGACTATAAAGGTGCTCTACAGGTATCTCCGAATGTGTTTGTTGAGTTGGCGTGAATCGAGACTGGGATTCGTCACTCCGTATGACGGGGAGGTATCTCGAGGCCCACTCGGTAATACAACATCACAACAAGCCTTCCAAGCAATGTGACTAAGGAGTTAGTTATGGGATCATGTATTACGGAACGAGTAAAGAGACTTGTCGGTAATGAGATTGAACTAGGTATGGAGATACCGATGATCGAATCTCGGGCAAGTAACATACCGATGGACAAAGGGAACAACACACAGGATTAACTGAATCCTTGACATAGAGGTTCAACCGATAAAGATCTTCGTAGAATATGTAGGATCCAATATGGGCATCCAGGTCCCGCTATTGGATATTGACCGGAGAGTGTCTCAGGTCATGTCTACATAGTTCTCGAACCCACAGGGTCTCCACACTTAAGGTTCAGTGACGTTTTGGTAGTATTGAGTCATGTATGTTGGTGACCGAAGGTTGTTCGGAGTATCGTATGAGATCCTGGATGTCCCGAGGAGCTCCGGAATAGTCCGTAGGTAAAGATTGATATATATGAAGTCCTGTTTTGGTCATCGGAAAAGTTTCACGTACTTCGGTAGTGTACCGGGAGTGACGGGAGGGTACCGGGGGCCATCCGGAGGGGTGTCTCGACCCAAAGGACCTCATGGGCTTTGGGAGGATTCAAACCAGCCCCTAGTGGGCTGGCCGAACCACCTACTAAGTCTCATGCGGCGGGGTGGGAAAAATCCAAAGGTGGAAAAGGTGGAAAGGGTTTCCAAGTGGAGAGGAGGAATCCTACTCCTAGTAGGATTGGAGTAGGACTCCTCCACCTCCAATTTCGGCCAAACCTTGAGGGTTTGGGGCTGCCTCCTCCCCCCCTCCCCGAGGAATTAGAGGCAACCATAATCCTAATTAGCCACGTGCTATCCTCTCTCTCTAGATCGTTTTTGTTGGGGAACGTCGCATGGGAAACAAAAAAGTTCCTACGCGCACGAAGACCTATCATGGTGATGTCCATCTACGAGAGGGGATGTGTGATCTACGTACCCTTGTAGACCGTACAGCAGAAGCGTTAGCGAACGCGGTTGATGTAGTGGACCGTCCTCACGTCCCTCGATCCGCCCCGCGAACTATCCCGCGATCAGTCCCACGATCTAGTGTTGAACGGACGGCACCTCCGCGTTCAGCACACGTACAGCTCGACGATGATCTCGGCCTTCTTGATCCAGCAAGAGAGACGGAGAGGTAGAAGAGTTCTCCGGCAGCGTGACGGCGCTCCGGAGGTTGGTGATGATCTCGTCTCAGCAGGGCTCCGCCCGAGCTCCGCAGAAACGCGATCTAGAGGTAAAACCGTGGAGATATGTGGTCGGGCTGCCGTGGCAAAGTTGTCTCAAATCAGCCCTAAAACCCCACTATATATAGGAGGAGGAGGGGGGAGCCTTGCCTTGGGGTCCAAGGACTCCCAAGGGGGTCGGCCGAACCAAGGGGGAAGGTCTCCCCCCCCAAACCGAGTCCTACTTGGTTTGGAAGGTGGAGTCCTTCTTCCCTTTCCCACCTCCTTCCTTTTTTTCTTTTCTCTTTGATTTTTCTTCCAATGCGCATAGGGCTCTTTTGGGCTGTCCCACCAGCCCACTAAGGGCTGGTGTGGCACCCCCAATGCCTATGGGCTTCCCCGGGGTGGGTTGCCCCCCCCCCGGTGAACTCCCGGAACCCATTCGTCATTCCCGGTACATTCCCGGTAACTCCGAAAACCTTCCGGTAATCAAATGAGGTCATCCTATATATCAATCTTTGTTTCCAGACCATTCCGGAAACCCTCGTGACGTCCGTGATCTCATCCGGGCCTCCGAAAAACATTCGGTAACCAACCATATAACTCAAATACGCATACAACAACGTCGAACCTTAAGTGTGCAGACCCTGCGGGTTCGAGAACTATGTAAACATGACCCGAGAGACTCCTCGGTCAATATCCAATAGCGGGACCTGTATGCCCATATTGGATCCTACATATTCTACAAAGATCTTATCGTTTGAACCTCAGTGCCAAGGATTCATATAATCCCGTATGTCATTCCCTTTGTCCTTCGGTATGTTACTTGCCCGAGATTCGATCGTCAGTATCCGCATACCTATTTCAATCTCGTTTACCGGCAAGTCTCTTTACTCGTTCCGTAATACAAGATCCCGTAACTTACACTAAGTCACATTGCTTGCAAGGCTTGTGTGTGATGTTGTATTACCAAGTGGGCCCCGAGATACCTCTCCGTCACACGGAGTGACAAATCCCAGTCTTGATCCATACTAACTCAACGAACACCTTCGGAGATACCTGTAGAGCATCTTTATAGTCACCCAGTTACGTTGCGACATTTGACACACACAAAGCATTCCTCCGGTGTCCGTGAGTTATATGATCTCATGGTCATAGGAACAAATACTTGACACGCAGAAAACAGTAGCAACAAAATGACACAATCAACATGCTACGTCTATTAGTTTGGGTCTAGTCCATCACATGATTCTCCTAATGATGTGATCCCGTTATCAAGTGACAACACTTGCCTATGGCCAGGAAACCTTGACCAATCTTTGATCAACGAGCTAGTCAACTAGAGGCTTACTAGGGACAGTGTTTTGTCTATGTATCCACACAAGTATTGTGTTTCCAATCAATACAATTATAGCATGGATAATAAACGATTATCATGAACTAAGAAATATAATAATAACTAATTTATTATTGCCTCTAGGGCATATTTCCAACAGTCTCCCACTTGCACTAGAGTCAATAATCTAGTTCACATCACCATGTGATTCCAACGAATCCAACACCCATATAGTTATGGGGTCTGATCACGTCTTGCTCGTGAGAGAGGTTTAGTCAACGGTTCTGAAACTTTCAGATCCGTGCATTCTTTACAAATCTTTATGTCATCTTATGGATGCTGCTACTACGTGCTATTCGGAAATGCTCCAAATATCTACTCTACTATACGAATCCGTTTCGCTACTCATAGTTATTCGGATTAGTGTCAAAGCTTGCATCGACGTAACCCTTTACGACGAACTCTTCAACCACCTCCATAATCGAGAAAAATTCCTTAGTCCATTAGTTACTAAGCATAAATTTTGACCGCTGCTAGTGATTCAATCATGGATCACTCTCTGTACCTCTCAACAGACTTTGAGTCAAGGCACACATCAGGTGCGGTACACAGCATGACATACTTTAGATTCTACCGCTAAGGCATAGAAGACGACCTTCGTCTATTCTCTTTATTCTGCCGTGATCGGGTTTTGAGTCTTACTCAAATTTACACCTTACAACGCAACCAAGAACTCCTTCTTTGCTGATCTATTTTGAACTCCTTCAAAAACTTGTCAAGGCATGCATCTTATTGAAACTTTCATTAAGCGCTTTTGATCTATCTCCATAGATCTTTGATGCTCAATGTTCAAGTAGCGCAATCCAGGTATTCCTTTGAAAACTCCTTTCAAACAACCTTATATGCTTTACAGAAATTCTACATTACTTCTGATCAACAATATGTCTACCACATATACTTATCAGAAATTCTATAGTGTTCCCACTCACTTCTTTGAAAATACAAGTTTCTCATAAACCTTGTACAAACCCAAAATCTTTGATCATCTCATCAAAGTGTATATTCCAACTCCGAGATGCTTGCACCAGTCCATTGAAGGATCACTGGAGCTTGCATACTTGCTAGTATCTTTAGGATCGACAAAACCTTCTGGTTGTATCACATACAATGTTTGCTCAAGGAAACCGTCGAGAAAACAATGTTTTGACATCCTACGTGCAATATTTCATAAATAATGCATCAACAACTAACATAATTCTAACAGACCTTTAGCATCGCTACGAGTGAGAAAGTCTCATCATAGTCAACTGTTTGATCTTGTCGAAAACATATTTGCGACAAGTCGAGCTTTTCTTAATAGTGACTTATCACCATCATCGTCTGTCTTCTTTTAAAGATCCATTTTTACTCAATAGTCCTATGACCATCAAGTAGTTCTTCCAAAGTCTACACTTTGTTTTCATACATGTATCCTCTCTCGGATTTCATGGCTTCCAGCCATTTGTCGAAATCTGGGCCCACCATCGCTTTCTCCATAACTCGTAGGTTCACTGTTGCTCAACAATATGACCTCCAAGACAGGGTTACCGTACCACTCTGTAGTAGTACGCGACCTTGTCAACCTACGAGGCTTGTAGTAACTTGATCCGATGCTTGATGATCACCATCATCAGCTTCCACTTCAATTGGTGTAGGCGCCATAGGAACAACTTCCTGCGCCCTGCTACACACTGGTTGAAGTGATGGTTCAGTAACCTCATCAAGTTCTACTACCCTCCCACTCAATTCTTTCGAGAGAAACCTTTCCTCAAGAAAGGATCCGTTTCTAGAAACAAACACTTTGCTTTTGGATCTGAGATTGGAGATGTACCCAACTGTTTTGGATATCCTATGAAGATGCATTTATCCGCTTTGGGTTCGAGCTTATCAGACTAAATTTTTTTCACATAAGTGTCGAAACCCCAAACTTTCAAGAAACGACAGTTTAGATTTCTCTAAACCTCAGTCTATCTTGTGTCATCTCAACGGAAATACGTGGTGCCCTATTTAAAGTGAATGCGGTTGTCTCTAATGCTTAACCCATAAACGATAGTGGTAATTCGATAAGAGACTTCACAACATGCACCATACCAAATAGTGCATGGCTATGACGTTCAGACACATCATCACACTATGATGTTTCGGGTGGCATGAACTGCGAAACAATTTCCACATTGTCTTAACTGCGTACCAAAACTCGTAACTCAGATATTCATTTCTATGATCATATCGTAGACAGTTTATCCTCTTGTTACGACGAACTTCACTCTGAAACGGAATTGAACTTTTCAATATTTCAGACTTGTGATTCATTAAGTAAATACTCCTGTATCTACTCAAATCATCAGTGAAGTAAGAACATAATGATATCCACTGCGTGCCTCAGCACCCATTGGACTGCATACATCAAAATGTATCACTTTCAACAAGTTACTATCTTGTTTCATCTCAATGAAAACAAGGCCTTGCTCATGTGGTATGATTTGCATGTCACTAGTGATTCAAAAACAAGTGAGTACAAAGATCCATCAGCATGGAGCCTCTTCATGCAATTTATACCAACATGACTCAAGCGGCAGTGCCACAAGTAAGTGGTACTATCATCATTACCTCGTGTCTTTTGGCACCAATATCATGAACATGTGTAACACTACGATCGAGATTCAATAAACCATTGAAGGTGATTATTCAATAAAATAGAGTAACCATTATTCTCCTTAAATGAATAATCGTATTGCAATAAACACGATCCAATCATGTTCATGCTTAACGCAAGCACCAAATAACAATTATTTAGGTTTAACACCAATCCCGATGGTAGAGGGAGCGTGCGATGTTTGATCATATCAACCTTGGAAACACTTCCAACACGTATCGTCACCTCGCCTTTAGCTAGTTTCCATTTATGTCGTAGCTTTCATTTCGTGTTACTAATCACTTAGCAACCGAACCGGTATCCAATACCCTCATGCTACTAGGAGTACTAGTAAAGTACACATCAATATCATGTATATCAAATATACTTCTTTCGACTTATGCGAGCCTTCTTATCTACCAAGTATCTAGAGTTGCTCCGCCTCAGTGACTGTTCCCCTCATTACAGAAGCACTCAGTCTCAGGTTTGGGTTTAATCTTGGGTCTCTTCATTAGTGTAGCAACTGTTTTGCCGTTTCACGAAGTATCCCTTCTAGCCCTTGCCTTTCTTGAAACTTAGTGGTTCTACAAACCATCAACTATTGATGCTCCTTGATTTCTACTTTTGCGGTGTCAAACATCACGAATCGCTCAAGGATCATTGTATCTATCCTTGATATGTTATAGTTCATCACGAGGCTCTCACAGCTTGGTGGCAGTGACTTTGGAGAACCACCACTATCTCATCTGGAAGATTAACTCCCACTTGATTCAAGCAATTGTCGTACTCAGACAATCTGAGCACACGCTCAACGATTGAGCTTTTCTCCTTTACTTTGTGGACAAAGAATCTTGTCGGAGGTCTCGTACCTCTTAACAAGGGTACAAGCATGAAATCACAATTTCATCTCTTTAGAACATCACTTATGTTCCGTGACGTTTCAAAACGTCTTCGGCGCCTTGCTTCTAAGCCATTAAGTATTTTGCACTGAACTATCGTGTAGTCATCAGAAACGTGTATGTCCGATGTTCACAACATCTACAGACGACGCTCGAGGTGCAGCACACCGAGTGGTGCATTAAGTACATAAGCCTTCTGTGCAGCAACGAGGACAATCCTTGGTTTTACAGACTTAGTCTGCAAAGTTTGCTACTATCAACTTTCAACTAAATTTTCTCTAGGAACATATAAAAACAGTAGAGCTATAGCGCAAGCTACGTCGTAATTCGCAAAGACCATTAGACTATGTTCATGACAATTAGTTCAATTAATCGTATTACTTAAGAACTCCCACTCAAAAAGTACATCTCTCTAGTCATTTGAGTGGTACATGATCCAAATCCACTATCTCAAGTCCGATCATCACGTGAGTCGAGAATAGTTTCAGTGGTAAGCATCTCTATGCTAATCATATCAACTATACGATTCATGCTCGACCTTTCGGTCTCATGTGTTCCGAGGCCATGTCTGCACACGCTAGGCTCGTCAAGCTTAACCCGAGTGTTCCGCGTGTGCAACTGTTTTGCACCCGTTGTATGTGAACGTTCAGTCTATCACACCCGATCATCACGTGGTGTCTCGAAACGAAGAACTGTCGCAACGGTGCACAGTCGGGGAGAACACAATTTCGTCTTGAAATTTTAGTGAGAGATCACCTCATAATGCTACCGTCGTTCTAAGCAAAATAAGGTGCATAAAAGGATTAACATCACATGCAATTCATAAGTGACATGATATGGCCATCATCATGTGCTTCTTGATCTCCATCACCAAAGCACCGGCACAATCTTCTTGTCACCGGCGTCACACCATGATCTCCATCATCATGATCTCCATCAATGTGTCGCCATCGGGGTTGTCGTGCTACTCATGCTATTACTACTAAAGCTACATCCTAGCAAAATAGTAAACGCATCTGCAAGCACAAACGTTAGTATAAAGACAACCCTATGGCTTCTGCCGGTTGCCGTACCATCGACGTGCAAGTCGATATTATCTATTACAACATGATCATCTCATACATCCAATATATCACATCACATCGTTGGCCATATCACATCACAAGCACACCCTGCAAAAACAAGTTAGACGTCCTCTAATTTTGTTGTTGCATGTTTTACGTGGTGACCATGGGTATCTAGTAGGATCGCATCTTACTTACGCAAACACCACAACGGAGATATATGAGTTGCTATTTAACCTCATCCAAGGACCTCCTCGGTCAAATCCGATTCAACTAAAGTTGGAGAAACTGACACCCGCCAGTCATCTTTGAGCAACGGAGTTACTCGTAGCGATGAAACCAGTCTCTCGTAAGCGTACGAGTAATGTCGGTCCGAGCCGCTTCGATCCAACAATACCGCGGAATTAAGAAAAGACTAAGGAGGGCAGCAAAACGCACATCACCGCCCACAAAAACTTTTGTGTTCTACTCGAGAAGACATCTACGCATGAACCTAGCTCATGATGCCACTGTTGGGGAACGTCGCATGGGAAACAAAAAATTTCCTACGCGCACGAAGACCTATCATGGTGATGTCCATCTACGAGAGGGGATGTGTGATCTACGTACCCTTGTAGACCGTACAGCAGAAGCGTTAGTGAACGCGGTTGATGTAGTGGAACGTCCTCACGTCCCTCGATCCGCCCCGCGAACTATCCCGCGACCAGTCCCACGATCTAGTGCCGAACGGACGGCACCTCCGCGTTCAGCACACGTACAACTCGACGATGATCTTGGCCTTCTTGATCCAGCAAGAGAGACGGAGAGGTAGAAGAGTTCTACGGCAGCGTGACGGCGCTCCGGAGGTTGGTGATGATCTCGTCTCAGCAAGGCTCCGCCCGAGCTCCGCAGAAACGCGATCTAGAGGTAAAACCGGGGAGATATGTGGTCAGGCTGCCGTGGCAAAGTTGTCTCAAATCAGCCCTAAAACCCCACTATATATAGGAGGAGGAGGGGGAGCCTTGCCTTGGGGTCCAAGGACTCCCAAGGGGGTCGGCCGAACCAAGGGGGAAGGTCTCCCCCCCCCCAAACCGAGTCCTACTTGGTTTGGAAGGTGGAGTCCTTCTTCCCTTTCCCACCTCCTTCCTTTTTTTTTCTTTTCTCTTTGATTTTTCTTCCAATGCGCATAGGGATCTTTTGGGCTGTCCCACCAGCCCACTAAGGGCTGGTGCGGCACCCCCAATGCCTATGGGCTTCCCCGGGGTGGGTTGCCCCCCCGGTGAACTCCCGGAACCCATTCGTCATTCCCGGTACATTCCCGGTAACTCCGAAAACCTTCCGGTAATCAAATGAGGTCATCCTATATATCAATCTTCGTTTGCAGACCATTCCGGAAACCCTCGTGACGTCCGCGATCTCATCCGGGACTCCGCGTCCGCCCCGACACATTGGAGACGAGCGTCCGGGCCGAAGAACCGAAGCCCGTCGACGAAGCAAACGCGGCTACCACCCGCGAGAGACACTGCTAGGAGCTGTAGAAGCCACGGGGACAAGTCCGAGAAGCCTACCTACACCGCTGCCGAGGCCACTAGCCCGCCTGGAGCCGCCGAGCCATGCAGCCGGAAGGGGATCGGACCACCTCTGTCACAAGAGCCCATCGTCGGGCGAGGAAAGAAGACCCCGTCGCACGCCGCATCCTGCGCGCCCCCGTCGCGCCGACCCCGACCGCGACCACCCATGCGACAACAGACTGCGCGAGCGCCGCGTCGAACTCCCGCCGGAGCAGACGGCCCTGCGTCGTCCAAGTCCGATCTGGAGGAGTGGAGGTCCCCGTCGCCGCCGAGACGTGCGGGCTTCGCCCGACGGCTCCCTCGACGACGACAAGGGAGGAAGGGGACAAGCGGGATGATGCCGGCGTCGGGTAGGGTTCGCTCCGTGGCCACCGCGGTAGCGACCTGTAGAGCGCCTCAAATCGCTGTTCCCAAAGTTGATACTCGAACAATTGGTTATCACTCGTGCCGTTTATTAATAAACATGTGATGTTTTTACAGACTGAGTGTGCAGCAAGGGATGATGTGATGTCGAAACGAAAAAATAAATACGAGATGGTGCATGGTAAGTATGTGTGTCGTGGACCAGGACTACGGAACAGTGGCTGCGTGGCACGACAGCCAAGCCCCACCGACCATTGTCTCCCGTCGGCACGGACCAGCATAGTCATTTTTTCAATATTTAGTGAACCCGTTTAGTTATTTTACATACGATTAACATACACTCCATTAAAAAACTTGTATGATGTGCTGTTGTCCGTTAACATGGACACTTATACCAACGATTGAACATACAGACTGTTGGAGATGCTCTCGGAGTGCTGTATCCACCACCGACGACGCATGGCCTGGACGCCGGCTCAAAGACGTACACGTGGTAGTAACAGTCGAATCGGATCGGATGCTCTGTTTAATGCAACGTCCAAATCAGCAGGCCACGCGGACGTGGCTTCGGAACATAAGCAGGTTACCAGAGTGCTCCCTTTTTCTCAACAAAAAGAGATACGGAGATGGTTATCTTTAAGGAGAAGGGAAAAAGTGCACCGATGCTCATGGACACACATGCAAGGCTGGTTTTCTTTCATTATTTTTTGAAGACATATAAGAGGTTGGCATGCAGCAGGGAGAGTTTGATTGTGCAGCAGCAACGGCCGGTTTGGACAGCTGAACTAAGCCCGGCGCCTCTGCGACCGCCGACGATATGATATGATACACATGGGCATGGCGGGCAAACGGTAGGAACCGACGATCATGTAGTAGCATAGCATGTTGGTATGAGAAGGTTCGGCGACCAGAAACATTGGCCGAATTAATGGGGGAGAACCAAACACCCGTTTTCTCTTGCTTTTTCTTCTTTCACGTTTACACTGTCCGAGCACCACTAGATCAGATGCATTTCGTTTGAGTAAGGAGGCAATCTCCCTTTTCATTCCTCTTCTTGTACATCTAGCTTCGGATACAAGCAATCCTGACCTTACTTTCATTAATTATTAGACAATTGTTCGTGCCGAGCTGAGCGTAGCTCAGATGGTTAGATTATTAAACTTGGCAATGAAGGTTGCATTTTTTCAGACATTTCGACAATATGCGTTCAGTAGGAGAAGACGTTCCTGTTGACTACGAAGGCGTCTATATCGACATCTCATCCTAAAATGTTGTATCCGTTCAGTATATTGAAAGTGCTCATAGAAATAAGATGTGTGTGCTTGCATTCATGAGATTAAATGTATGTACATGTATGTAAACATCTATGTTTATATTGTGTTAAAAAAAATACTTGTGCGCTGGATATAAATACCCTATTACGTTACCCTGTGGTTTACATGTTCATACTAATGTGATTGTGTAAATAAATGCTACTTACCCAAATATATTTTAGGATTTTATTTTATAATTATTTATTTGCTTACGAAACACAACATAATGTAACTCAAACGGTTAGGTTAAAGTTGACACCGACTATTGTATTTTTCTGAATTTATTTTAGATCTTTTGATGATATGCATTCAATGAGAGGAGACGTTTATATCGAATACGAAGCCGTCTATGCCAACTTCTCAATCTTAAAATATTACGCCGGTTTATTGTATTTTTCTGAATTTATTTTAGATCTATTGATGATATGCATTCAATGAGAGGGAGATGTTTATATCGAATACGAATCCGTCTATGCCGACTTCTCAATCTTAAAATATTACGTCGGTTCAATATCTTGAAAGCGCTCACAGAGATAAGATGTGTGTGTGTGCATTCATCGGATTGAATGTATATACATATATGTGAGCATCATCTATGTTTGTATTGCATTAGAAAAGGATAATTACTTGTGCGATGGATATGAATATCCTATTACGGTACCCTATGGTTTACATGTTCATACTAATGTATTGTGTAAATAAATGCTACTTGTCCAAATACTCCCTCCGTCTTAAAATTCTTATCTTAAGTTTATCTAGAAATAAATATAGCTAAATATTAAAATATGACTAGATATATTTATATCTAGACAATCTAAGACAAGAATTTTAAGATGAAGAAAGTATATTTTAGAATTTTATTTTGCAATTATTTATTTTCTTATGAAACACAACATAATTTTATTTGGCAAGACAATAAAAGTGGGACAATTAATACTTTTTTTCGGGAACACAATCAATACAATTTTAAAAGAAAATAATGTTTGAAAAAGATATAGAAGGTTGGACGAAGCACTCTGTTTGGCAAAAAGAAAAAGGAACGCTATTCTTTTTTTTTAATAAGAGAGATAAAGATTGTTGCTACCTAGACAAACAATTTAGTTTCTTTTAGGGAATGCTACCTATGATTAGTTTGTCGAAGGAGATAATTTGTAGTTTTACTTTTCTATATACTTCCTCTATCCCAAAATTTACTGTCCCAAACATTGGAAGGAGATAATTTGTAGTTTTACTTTTCTATGTACTCCCTCCGTCCAATGTTTGGGACGCTATCCCAACCAATGTTTTGTCAGCTGTAAGAAGATCCCATTTGTAGCAACGGGTGACTATTGCGGTCTTCAAATACTGGTGCAGCAAGTGTGATTGCGAGTGCCCTTTCCCGTACTGTCAGTTCAGTGCAATTATCAAGCCCCTGCGGGCCTTGTCCAATTGAAAAAAGGACAACAGTCACTTAGTAACAATAGGGTGATGAAGGTTTCTGCCCAAACCTAACAAAGAGAAATCCTGAGTAGCATCAACAAGGCCAGTTATAGGTTGGATTTGAAGAACATTCCGATTGCGGCATCCAGATTACAGCACACAATTATTCAATGTCACAAGCATGCTTCAGCCCAACAACAGCACCTAGTTCCCCAAGTCGACACTTCAAAAACAAACCAACTTTTATTGCGCCTTCCTGGCTTCTGCTGGGGGCTTCCAAAGACCAAGACGGTACTTGTGAGCAAAGCTCAAAATCAACTTTCTCTGCATCATTGGCAAAGAAACGAAATCAGTAATTCAATTCAAACATAACTTCATCATAAATTACCCACATGAAAATGAAAGGAAATTAAACAGAGGGAAGAACATATCAGGCAAGGATTCTACCAGTTGAACTCACAGTAAATGTTAATGATGGCCATTAGCAGTTAGTAAGGTGAACTCACAGTAAATGTTAATGATGTCAATTAGCAGTTAGTAAGCTGTGAACCATCTTTATAGTTTGCGTGGGCTGAAATGCTTCTAGTGCACACATATGCTCGTTTAGGTGATGTTCTTTATAACACTGCTTGCAGTATTATACTAGCAACTGGAACACCCTAGTATAATACTGCGAGTACAATGTGTGTGATAAACTGATAATACTGATCCAAGCTAACTACTTCCTATGAACATCATATTCGAGTAAATACACTCCATGCATGTCAGTATGCTAGCCGATAACTTCAGAAATTACAAAAACTGTACTTCTATCAAATTTTGCAGCCTAATGAACTGCAAATGCATTCAACTCGAAACTCTCCAAGTCCAAATCAGATTTCAACATATTGCCAGCCTCCTCCTTCGCCAGACCGCCACAGCACCGACACGTGCCTTCGCCAGACCACCATATGGCACAACAGATACTTTGTGGGTGTCAAGTCCTCCAACCACGCGTCCACTGACATCTAAGGTGCTGCTACTTCATGTTGACTGTAGTAACTAGGTGAAGCAAACAAGTACATGATGACTGTAGTAACTAGGTGAAGCAAACAAGTACAAACTTGCTACCTGGAATGTTAGTGCATTGGAATCTCCCTTCTTGTTTTTCGGTTTTACCTACAAATTCCATCCTACATCAGATTATCAGGGGGCATGATCAATAAATCTGCTGGAACTTGGTAGTGTTCTCTGTATTGGCCTGAATAACTCATGTGTTAAAACAGTGTCTGTTGTCCTCCTGGTGATTCCAGCAGCGACATTATTGTAAGCATCATATAAACTAAGCTTTTTGTAAGAAGTGGAGAAATGAAACCCAATGAAGTGATCCTGCAATTTTATCAGTCCACGGTACACCTATACAATGTTTGTTAGTTATAACTGTATGCTATAAGAGATACTATGTAACTCTGTAGGCTATTAGTCCACATGATGACAATGTAAGTAGTCATTAAACTGTGTGCCCAAATCAAAAGTATGCTCTCTTCTGAAGTTTATAGACAAGATCATATCTCACCAATAGGTACCCTCCTAACCAAGTCCTCCAGGCCTTCCCAAAACTCCCTCTTGGTGCTCTCATTGTGGCCTACTTGCGGGGCATACGCGCTGATAACATTGAGGACTAAGTCCCCAACTACCAGCTTGACAAGGATCATCCGGTCCCCTTGCCTCTTAACGTCCACAACTCCATCCCTAAGGCTCTTGTTGACCAAGATGCCTACTCCATTCTTGTTTGAAGTTGTCCCCGTGTACCACAACTTGAAGCCGGCATCCTCCACCTCCTTCGCCTTTTGTCCCTTCCATTTGGTCTCTTGGACACATAGGACATCAACACGCCTCCTCACCGCCGTATCAACTAGCTCTCGTAACTTACCCGTCAGGGACCCTACGTTCCAGCTACCTAAGCGTATCCTCCTAGGCTCGGCTAACTTCCTTACCCTCCGCACTCGTCGAGTCAAATGCGAAGACCCTTGCTCATTTTTCACTACACCGGGGCGTCGGTGCAGCGCGCCACTAAGGATGTGGCGACCCGACCCTTGCTCACTTATCACCGTATCCAGATCAAGATACGGCACGCCACCAAGGGGGTGACGGCCCGGCCCTTGCCCATTTGACACCACACCCGGGTTCCGATGTGGCGCGTCGCTAAGAGGGTTACGCCCCAACGAGTTTCCTTTGGGTTTCATCTCCATAAGAGTGGCTGGGTTTTTCACGTTGGCTCGCCACGCCTATCACAACCTCCTCCTTTACCCGGGCTTGGGACCGGCTATGCTGAGACAACATAGGCGGAGTTGACCGTTTTTCGCACAAACTGGGAAAAAAACATAGGAAGTGGCAGGCACATGAAATCCTGTGAAATAGGAAAATAACACGCAGCTGCAGGGGATCGAACCATGGTTGGCAGGAAAACGGGCTAAAGACTTGAATTTGGCCCAACAACCATCTCACCTTGCTTGCTTTCAGCCTTTCATATTATATTGTGGTTTTTCTGATTTCAAGTTGCTGGAAAAGGACCTCTGTGATCTAGTGAGGGGAATGAAAGAAACAAGAATGGTGCACTGTAAAGTGTCAGCACTCATCCCCGAACTTCCTACAATCGATTTTGCAGTCATGGCTCCATAAGTTGTTGTCGTCTATGGTGGTGCACTATGTTAGCTTGCTTCTTTCAATCGCTCAGAACTGAAGGTTCAAAAAGGGTAGACCACGACATAATTGCAAGGATGGGGCTCGTCTACATAATTACAAGTGGATGAAAGCACCATGCTTAAAGCCAACAGATTAGACACATCAAGCTATTCTACGGCTTAAAAATAATAATATTACACAAATAAACAAGTAGTTTGGTGTCCTCACACTTACTGTCTCTCAAAGCTTTGGAAGCAAACTGGACATAACTAAATAGAGCCGGGATGGTTCTATTAGATGTCTGATTTAGTAAAATGCTATCTAAAGCTGAATATGATATTCAGATTAATTTCGTTTAGTTACTTCTGAATTTCCTTCAATTATTATGTTCCTGTAGTGTATGTCTCAATCATCATTTTCCAGGATATGCAATCCTAGTAAAATCTTAATCGGTTGTTGGGAAAATCAAGAGGTCTTGAACAAATACACCCGTATATACCGCAGCTCTTTAAAATTTCTTATTTTTTTCATCCCAGACTTTCTCAAATTCCTTCATCAAGATGGATAGACGCGGCAACAGGCGCCTTTGTGTTCTAGTGCACATGAACTAACCCAATGACTCTTTTCCAAGCATCACAACATTGGAGGACAAAACCTAACCAAACTCTACATTTACACAACGAAATGCCTGAAGAAGCAACATCAAGCCTTGAGCGAAACTACAAAGAAATGACTAAATCAAAGGAAGAAATGTCTGGAACAGGGAGGAGACATACATGCTTGCAGGGGACGCCGAGCTTCTTGAGCCGCAGCGTGCGGGTCTCGAGCAGCCTCTGGAGATCGCCGCCCACAGCCTCCTCCAACTTGGCGGCGTGCGCCTCCACCCCCTTCCCGACGCCGTTCAGGAACTCCACCACGCCCACCTTGGCTGCGCGCGCGCAGGAATTCGGATCCATTTCACCACAACGAACGGCGGAACAACCACGGATCAGGATGAAAGTGACCAAGTAGGTGTACCTTGGTAGGGCTGGGCGTAGAAGGATCTCGCCGGAGCTCCGGTGCCGGGGTGGAGGAGGAGGAGGCGGCGCACGTGAGATGCGCACGCGAAGGCCATGGCCCCCGGGACGCCACGCGCGGGAGGGAGACGCCGGCCTGGACGTTGCCACGCACGCAGGGAGGAGGCGTCAGCCTAGGCGGCTCCACGCACGGGAGGGAGGCGCTGTCCGCTGCCGCCGTCAAGGTGGAGTCACTGTCGGAGCAGAGGGGCGGTGGAGAGGCGTGGTGGGATGGGGAGCGCCGCCGCACGCGAAGACGGGGAGAGGAGGATGGCTGCTGTAGGGTTAATCGGTGGGCCTTCCAGTCGCACAGACAAAGCCCAGCAAAAATGCAATTTTCGGGTAAACTGGTTGTGGTTGCGGACCGGATCAGAAGCGAAATTTTAGACGGGCTGGGGTCGAGGAATTTTACAGATTTTTTGAAGGATTAAAATCTTTAATATATTTTTCTACATTAGTCTTTGATTTATAGGATTGGATTTCTAGGAATTTTTCTATGAAATCTTTTGAACTACGCTAGCAAAAAAGGCTCGTGCGTTGCAACGGGAGAAAAAAAATTCATAATCTCCAATTGTGATAATCACGTTATGTTCTTAAAATTTTAGGACATTTCTTGAAAGGCATGAACATTATTTGAATTATGATGAAAATGGCAAAGTATGTTTTGTTAATTAATGAAAGCATATGCATAAAAAAATTATTTTTATCTTGCTGATATATGTGTTTGCATTTGTGATCTAAGTAAAGTCTTAATTTGGTTACAAACATATTAGATAACTTCATCGAAAACAATCAATTTGTAAGTACATGCATACCAATGTTCCAGGTTGCGTATGAATATCGATATTATTAAAATAATAATTAAAAAATAGTTTATATATATGAATAATCAAAGTTAAGCCATTTGTTTACGTAAAGCTTGTATAAACAACATTGTATAATTTTTATACGTTAGAAACATTTTTTTGCGTGTGACATCAGAAACATTATTGAGTTTTGATGTCTAATTTTTTAATACACATTTTACATATTTTGATGCATTATGAACATTTTTCTATACATGTTTTACATTATTCAAATACACGATTAACATTTTTGAAAAGTTCTATTTTTTATGTCTATTTTGTTCCATATACATTATATCTTTTTGTATATGTTTTCTTATACAACGGAAACATTTTTCTATGCACATTTAAAGTTTTTTAAATACATGACTAATATTTTTCAAAATAAAAGAAAAATATATTATTTATTATCCATATGCATTGTACATTTTTTTGTATAGATGGAAAATTTTTGTCTATAAATTTGACATTTCTTTAACCTATGATTAACATTTGTGCAAAGTTTATCGAAATAAAGGCAAAAGAGAAAAAAAAGTAGAAAAAGTGCGAAATAGAAGAACAAAAAGGGTTTTCGGCCGCGATAGGGATCGAACCCGGATCTCCAGGGTGGGACATCACGCACCCAACCGGTTCAGCTAACCTTGTACTTCTGATAAAATACGGAAAGCACGTCCTTTAAAAAGAGCCGAGTCGAAGTTCAAATAACGAATAGTTTTTGTCACTTATGGGTGGCATTGGTGGGTAATTTTGGCGAACTTTAGGGGTAAATTTAATGACGTACCACAGAAGCAATAGGTGCTTTATTAGTATAGGTATAGACTAGCAAAAGAGTCCGTACGTTGCAACGGAAGAGAAAATAACACACGCTCTGAACGTAATATATTTTCACATGACATCACATTTGTGTTGCCGACGATGACCTTAGTGCTCATACAACGAAAATGCGTTTGAATGTAAAATCACTCGGAATAAGATGAGAAATATATTGTTTCTCCCCATGAGGTTTTCCAAAGGTGTGCATGTGTGGTTAACGATGGTTTTCTTTCTTTCAATTTGGTTTTAATTTAATGGATGTTTATTGCAATTTGTATCGTCGCTGGAAAGAGAGAAAAAAAAGGATTGTGCACTATAAATTAAGTTTGCATCAAAAATAATATTTAAGAAGTATTCAACAGCTAAAAATAACATCCTATTTAGATTCTACATATTTTTTTAATCAAATTTCATATATAACATGTTAAAATCGGAGTTACGGTTTAAAAGATACGAATACTTTTGTTTTAGATAAAATGTGGATTGATTAACTGAAAAGTCGGAGTCTTTTTTGTTAAAACAAAAAAACGTTTTGACTCACTTAAAAATGGAGGGCGGGTTAATTACCTGAAACATCAGGGGTTTTCTGAAAAAAGCAAAAAACGATTCGTTTTCTGACTTAAATCGGGACTGCGGGTTGATTACGTGAAATATCACGGGGTTTTCTGAAACATTTAAAAAAAGATCCGTTTTTCTGACTTAAAACAGGACTACGGGTTGATTTCAACAAACATCAGGGGTCTTTCTGCAAAATAGCCACTACGGACGACAGAAGCCTTAGACGCTTTATTATTAGGGAGAGATTCATAGAAAACCTAACATCCATTTCAACCTTTTTTTACAGTTTTTTTGTCTTTATGTGACATTAAACAGTCGTTACTAATCCTATAGGGTTTAAATGGACATGCCACTTTAACCCTCTACTTTTCCTATTCCCGCGTTTTCAAAATCATGCGAATTAAAGAGGCCCTTAGACTAGAGAAACCTCGCATTCGCACGACCCGCCTCCATCCATCGCCAACTTTGTCTAAAAAATACATCGCCAACTCCTTCCGCTTCCACCACTCCCCGGCTCCAGTTTAGCTGCTTCATAGAGTACTACATTTTCTCTCCGTAAAAGACCGCAAGTACTTGTCTTGAGGATTCATCGTTGCTCCTTTCAACGAATTCACCACGTACTTTCTCCGTCTCATAATATAAGAGCGTTTACTAACACTCTTTCAGCAAATTCATCACGTACTTTCTCTGTCTCATAATATGAAAGCATTTACTAACGCTCTTTCAACAAATTCATCACGTAATTCCTCAACGCCCTTTATATTGTGGACGGAGGGTTTTCGTTTCTCTGTTTATCTGTTGTTACTTATTTGGTTCTTTGCCGAGATACCTCTTCTATTTACACTCGACTTTGATATTATCATCGTCACTGATATTCCTGCTATCAATCGTCTATGCTGCAAAACTAAATTGAGTCGCACATTACCTTCTCTAATAATGCTACAATAGGTATGTGTTCGCTACTTCGTCACAAGTTTAGAAGTGTCTCTATTTACCGTGCTACATCCCACGGTGGCCTAGTGGCGCTGATGCAGCACAAGTGTTTGCCAAAATGGGAGAATGGAAGGGCCCTTTAAAACTACGGAAAGAAACCAAAAGGAAGACAGTGTGCACAATCTTCTGTCGCCATCCATGCGCCCCTCTAAAATTCATTTGCTGTCCGGACATTCTTACACCGAGATCAGCGCCTCTCCTTTCTCCTACTTTCTCTGCAATATGGTACAATAAGCAATAAAAATGACCCACCATGCGTGCCAAGACGCATGGATCATTCAATTTCAAATTATCAAAACATGACCGATTTTCTGGTTTTCCAAAGCATGCAAAAGACTCGAGAAATCCCCACTAGTATAAAAACTACTTTACATGAGATACTTTAGTCCCAGTTTATAAACGAACCGGCACTAATGTGACCATTAGTGTCGGTTCCAACGGCTAGGAGGACGGACATCATTAGTCCCCGTTCGTGTTGAACCTCTAGTACCGGTTCGCGACACGAAACGGGACTAAAGGGGTGATGGCAGGTTGGTGTTAGGCTGGGGCCCTACTAGCACCTTTAGTCCCGGTTGATAACAATAACCCGGACTAAAGGGTCTACCTTTAGTCCCGGTTGGTATTACCAACCCGGATCCATAGTCCCGGTTGATAACACGTATCCGGACTAAAGGTCCTTCATTGGCTAGTTCAAAAGCAAAGGATCCCATCCAAAGTCACATGTGTTGTGTAGATGGGGTGGTAAGCTGCCCAGGGCCATACACATGAGGTCTTGAGTTTGAATCCCATGAGTTGCATTGGTGGGAGACATTATTTTTTTGTAGCTTCGGGGTCTAGGAACAAAACAAGTCATGCATATCATCATGAACAATTTTAAACTAAAAGCGCACTTAAGGTGTTCCACATAAGTCCAACCAAAGATCATTGCAAGAACGGGTGATCATATATTCTCTTTTTGCCATGGAAACTGACATGAGCTATTCCCCTGTCAGCCCCTTTCTTAGTAAGTTATATTTAGTTAACACAATGTTCCTTGGAACAAGCCACATGAACACCTTGGTTCTCAATGGCAGTTTTTTCAACCTAAAACCACGACAAGAATTATGAAACGAAGGTGGTACTATTTTCCAAGGGAGTGATACGACCAAATCATTGCCCAGTGGCAAGTTTCTTGACTAGCCTCAACTGTATTTACAAGTTCAATAGCCTAAGTGAGTTTTCTCCTGAATAAATATGGACATGGTGACTGGTCATAAACTCCTTGAACATTTGACAAACTTACCAGTTACCAGTGTTCCAAGCTCCGTATGCTCTAGAGCTAGCAAAGACCACGTTGATCTAGGCTCACCTCCCTTTTCACCACTTCATACTTCAAACCTTTCTTGTCAAATGCCGAGGCACGTTGATCTAGGCTCACCTCCTTTTTTAATAACTGGCACACCGACACATGTCAAGAGATGTTGTTTTTGAGGGATGAACAACTGGTTTATTCACCATAGTCCACATGGAGTGTGATACATCATTGGTCATGGGGCACGCCAAACCAGACGTGACGACCTGGACCTCTAGAAGTGCAAATTTGGCTAGACTATGCGCCTCCTAATTAACATACATTGAAAAGTTACATCTTTCAAATTTATCTCACTAATAATTGCATCATATCTTCCTCTTGCTCATTTGTTGATGTCTGAAACTACCTGTTGGCAATCCGAGGCAACGCCGTTGTTAATTATGTTAAGATCTTCAGCAAGAGAGAGGGCCTCACGACACGCTAGAGCTTCCAGTGTTGCCAGATCAAGCACACCTTCCAAAACCAACGAGCTACCCAAGAAGTTGCCACCTTCGTCCCTGCATACGGCTGTTGCGGCTCCTCCTCTCTTCGATAGGACTCCAACCTCGACATGGATCTTGCAAAAACCTGGGGGTGGCCTCATCGGCTTTCCATTCAGTACCCGAGTGGCAGCAACATTGTGGCTGGCATGGCGAGGTGTGTGTAGTACGGACTCTCGTGGGCTACCCTTCTAACTGGACCGTAAGGCCTTCTACAGCTCAGGCTGCTCGTAAAGTCGGTTATGCACAGACCTAGCATGCTCTCGCGCTAGGGCCTTCAAATGTGTATAAAAAAACTCTTCTAAAAAAGTGTATAAAAACATTATTGGTTATGTATTAAAAAAGTAATCTCGTATTTAAAAAATGGCAATAAGCATTTAAAAATGTGTATACAAAATCTTGACCATGTATTAGAAAAAATGTCAACAATTTTTTTTCCGAGAACATAGTGCAAACGCCCGTGCTCATATATTCACGTATCGCTCATCCTTATGTATGCACACGCAGACCCTACCCCTATGAGCATCTTTGAGAGACTGGCATATAATCTTGTGATTGTCGAAATCACCACAGACGCCCTATAGTCAACGGAAACGTTTTCTTCCACTGAACAGTGCGAATACCAGAATTCGAACCGTGGTGAGCTAGAGATATCAGTGTTCTCCTAACCATCTAACCACAGGTTGGTTCGATGTCAACAAAGCATTCAAAAAATGTTTAAAATGCATTAAAAATGTTTCTCATGTATATGAAATATGTACAAGAAAATATACAATGTGTTAACAAATTGATCATGTATATTTGTAAAATGTTAACCAAACATTTGAAAAAATTAAACAAGCATTTGAAAAAAAATATGTATAGAAAAATAGTGACCATGTATAACAAAATGCTAAAACACTCTAAAAAAATTAATCAAGTAATTGTAGTTATTAATTTTATATTAAAAAGTTGACCATGTATTAAAACACTAATATTTTAATTGGAAAATATATTTCTGAAAAATATAGAGTTGTATTTAAAAAAAATGTTTGTCAGAAATACAAAAAAGGGTAAATGGAAACCAAAAAAACAAAGAAAAAGTAGAAAAACAATGAAAACAGATAAAAATAAGAGAAAGGTAAACCGAAGAAACAAGTATAAAAAGAATGAAAAGAGTGAAAACTGATAAGGAAACAAAGATAAAATATTAAAAATCAAGAACAGAATAAAAAGACAAAGAAAATGAAAAACAAAATCAATAAAAACCATGAAAGAAAGAATAGAGAAACTAAAGGAAAAAAGGAAACCAAAAAATGAATAAACAAGTGCAAAAAATTGGAAAACAGATAAACAAAGAAAAACATAAAAAGTTGAAAACCAATAAAGAAAACAAAAATAAAAAAAAGAAAGGAAGGAAGAAAAGCATCTAAGAAACAATAGAGAAACCAAAGAAAAATGGATGGAAATAAAAGAACTACAATGAAATAGAAAAGAATCAAAGAAGAAATAAGAAAAGCAAAAAAAAAAAGGAGAAAAGAGTGAACGAGTACTCTTAACGGGAATCAAACACATTAAGCATCAGTACAATAGTGGCCAACCAGCTACGCCACGTGGCGCAAGCTGGTTGGCCGCATTACGGAAGTTTTTGATTTTTTTAAGTTTTTTAAGTAAAAATAGGACTTTTTCTTTTTCTTTTTAAGTAAAGTTTTTAGAATGAATGTGACATCACATGATATAAGATTTTTTAAAATTTTAATATGAGAATATCATGCGTATAACTTCTTCTCAACCGGCCGCAATGACGGGCCCAAACCACTTTCGCTTTAGCAAGACGGATGCTAGTCTCACTGTAAGCGAGACATATTCACAGTTATGCATTGGGCTTGAATTTTAGCCGTCCACACCTCCAACTAAGAACAGAAGTCTTTTTGCCCCTAAAAATAAGTACAGAAGTCTTTCAATTATTTGTGACAAAGTGACAATGTGGCAGTATTTGGTTACATTAACATTTTGCAGCGTTGGTTTTTGCATGTCCGTATGTGTAAAAATATGCCGAGTATTCTCTTTCTGAAGAAAATGCGGTACAAATAGAGAGCTTACAATACGCACGGACGCTCATTTTCTATATAAACACATGCACACATTTTGTGCTGTTGGGTTTTTGTGAGTAGGCGTTTGATCCAAAACCCAATAAAAATCTGAAATTCTCATGATCCATGTGTTTTGATTGTGCGTGATGTGAGTGGAACTAAAGTTTAGTCTCATATCGCTAGTTGGGAGCGAGTTACACCTCCTTATAAGGTGAGCTCTTCTAGCACTTGTAAGAGAGTGAGAAAACAAGAGGCCCTCGTGCACTCCTCCTCGCTCGCCATGCCTCGTCGCGATGCGGGTTGCGGGATTGAGCCGAGTTGTGCTCATACCGAGCTCATATGGTTTCACATCATTTCAGATCATTGCGTCGCCATTCGAGTCTTCTCCATCCCTCCTTCCGGCATGAACCACGAGAAGGGACAGGCGGCCTTCGGAACCCCGCCTCTCGTACGGAAGAGGCCTCAACGACAACTTCTTCCCGATCTAGGCAACCTCTTTCTCAACGACATGGGTGAAGTCTCTACTTTAGACTTCATCTGTCTGTCTACTATGCTAGATTGCATGATTAGTTTAACCTTTATGTCTATCGTCATGATTTATTTATTGCTTGTTCAGACTAATCTCATAGTAATTTGCTCATTTATTCAACAATCCAAAAACCTAATTATAGGCATTTTACTTCAAGTGGTTTTGTTGCGCATCTGAAGCCGCCCACCTACAAGGGGGTGCAATATAAGAGGCAACGCATGAGAGCAGTTTACTGGTTTCAAACCATGTCCTGCTATGACGCCACCAAGGGCAGGCGTGAGGGCGATATTAATCATGCACAACAGGAAGATTTTAAGAAGATCGATAGCCTCTTCAAGGGCGCCCTTTTGAGTGTTCTTGACGATTCCATTGTGGAATGATATATGTCGTTTGACAGCGGCAAGGATATGTGGGTTGCGCTCGAGGCCAAGTTTGGGGCCTCAAGCGCTCGCAGCGTGTTGTACGTCATGGAACAATTCTATGACTACAAGATGACTAATGAGCGCTGTGTTGTTCAACAAGCTCATGAGATACAGTCTCTCACGGAGGAGCTTGAGTACTTCAAGTGCGTGTTGCCGGACAAGTTTGTGGCCGGAGGCATCATTTCCAAGCTTCCACCTTCATGAAACAATATTGCTACTTCTCTAAAACACAAGAGACAAGAGTTTTTTTTGTCTCGGATCTCATTAGATCTTTGATACTAAAGAGAAGGCGAGAGCAAATGACACACGTGCTTGAGGTGTTGAGGGAGCTTCTAGTGCCCACATGGTACATAAGAGGAACTTCCATCTCAACAAGAACAAAACTAGGGCAAAGGCAAGTTTGTTGCGAAGAAAAAACCGTCACACTCTACCAACTTCAAGAAGAATTCCCATAAGAAGGGGGAGGGACTATGCCATGTCTGCGATGATCCAAATCACTGGGCTCCAAGATGTCCCAACCGCTATGAGGAGCGCGAACTTGGGAAGAGCGACAAGTCCCCTAATCTTGTCATGGGCGACACTGATATATATATGAAGGATTTTGGGTACGGTATTTTTCCTACCATCCTTTCAGTTTGTCACTCTCGAGATTGGCTAATTGACATCGGTGCCAATGTACATGTTTGTGTAGATGCCTCCATGTTTTCTTCTTATCAGGTCACACGGACTTGCCCCGTGCTGATGGAGAACGGGTCACACTGTTCGAATTATGCCCTCGAGGCAATAATAAATATAGTTATTATTATAATTCCTGTATCAAGATAATCGTTTATTATCCATGCTATAATTGTATTGAATGAATACTTATATACATGTGTGGATACATAGACAAAACACTGTCCCTAGCAAGCCTCTAGTTGGCTAGCCAGTTGATCAAAGATAGTCAGGGTCTTCTGATTATATACAAGGTGTTGTTGCTTGATAACTGGATCACGTCATTAGAAGAATCACGTGATGGACTAGACCCAAACTAATAGACGTAGCATGTTGATCGTGTCATTTCGTTGCTACTGTTTTCTGCGTGTCAAGTATTTGTTCCTATGACCATGAGATCATATAACTCACTGACACCGGAGGAATGCTTTGTGTGTATCAAACGTCGCAACGTAACTGGGTGACTATAAAGATGCTCTACGGGTATCTTCGAAGGTGTTCGTTGAGTTAGTATGGATCGGGACTGGGATTTGTCACTCCGTGTGACGGAGAGGTATCTCGGGGCCCACTCGGTAATACAACATCACACACAAGCCTTGCAAGCAATGTGACTTAGTGTAAGTTGCAGGATCTTGTATTACGGAACGAGTAAAGAGACTTGCCGGTAAACGAGATTGAAATAGGTATGCGGATACTGACGATCGAATCTCGGGCAAGTAACATACCGAAGGACAAAGGGAATGACATACGGGATTATATGAATCCTTGGCACTGAGGTTCAAACAATAAGATCTTCGTAGAATATGTGGGATCCAATATGGGCATCCAGGTCCCGCTATTGGATATTGACCGAGGAGTCACTCGGGTCATATCTACATAGTTCTTGAACCCGCAGGGTGTGCACACTTAAGGTTCGACGTTGTTTTATGCGTATTTGAGTTATATGGTTGGTTACCGAATGTTGTTCGGAGTCCCGGATGAGATCAAGGACGTCACGAGGGTTTCCGGAATGGTCCGGAAACGAAGATTGATATATAGGATGACCTCATTTGATTACCGGAAGGTTTTCGGAGTTACCGGGAATGTACCGGGAATGACGAATGGGTTCCGGATGTTCACCGGGGGGGGGGGGGGGCAACCCACCCCGGGGAAGCCCATAGGCCTTGGGGTGGCGCAACAGCCCTTGGTGGGCTGGTGGGATAGCCCAAGAGGGCCCTATGCGCCAAGGATAGAAAATCAAAGAGAAAGAAAAAAAAGGAGGTGGGAAAGGAGAGAAGGACTCCACTTTCCAATCCTAGTTGGACTAGGATTGGAGGAGGAGGACTCCTCCCCTTGGTGCGCAGCCCTTGGGGCTCCTTGAGCCTCAAGGAAAGCCTCCCCTCCCTCCTCCTATATATATGGAGCAATTAGGGCTGATTTGAGACAACTTTTCAAAGGCAGCCTGACCACATACCTCCACGGTTTTACCTCTAGATCGCGTTTCTACGGAGCTCGGGCGGAGCCCTGCCGAGATCAGATCACCACCAACCTCCGGAGCACCGTCACGCTGCCGGAGAACTCATCTACCTCTCCGTCTCTCTTGCTGGATCAAGAAGGCCGAGATCATCGTCGAGCTGTACGTGTGCTGAATGCGGAGGTGCCGTCCGTTCGACACTAGATCGTGGGACGGATCGTGGGACGGATCGCGGGATGGTTCGCGGGGCGGATCGAGGGACGTGAGGACGTTCCAGTACATCAATCGCGTTCACTAACGCTTCTGCTGTGTGATCTACAAGGGTACGTAGATCGGAAATCCCCTCTCGTAAATGAACATCACCATGATAGGTCTTCGTGCGCGTAGGAAAATTTTGTTTCCCATGCGACGTTCCCCAACAGTGGCATCATGAGCTAGGTTCATGCGTAGATGTCTTCTCGAGTAGAACACAAAAGTTTTTGTGGGCGGTGATGTGCGTTTTGCTGCCCTCCTTAGTCTTTTCTTGATTCCGCGGTATTGTTGGATTGAAGCGGCTTGGACCGACATTACTCGTACGCTTACGAGAGACTGGTTTCATCGCTACGAGTAACCCCCTTGCTCAAAGATGACTGGCAAGTGTCGGTTTCTCCAACTTTAGTTGAATCGGATTTGACCAAGGAGGTCCTTGTATAAGGTTAAATAGCAATTCATATATCTTTGTTGTGGTGTTTGCGTAAGTAAGATGCGATCCTACTAAATACCCAAGGTCACCACGTAAAACATGCAACAACAAAATTAGAGGACGTCTAACTTGTTTTTGCAGGGTATGCTTGTGATGTGATATGGCCAACGATGTGATATGATATATTGGATGTATGAGATGATCATGTTGTAATAGATAATATCGACTTGCACGTCGATGGTACGGCAACCGGCAGGAGCCATAGGGTTGTCTTTAAACTAACGTTTGTGCTTGCAGATGCGTTTACTATTTTGCTAGGATGTAGCTTTAGTAGCAATAGCATGAGTAGCACGACAACCCCGATGGCGACACATTGATGGAGATCATGGTGTGGCGCCGGTGACAAGAAGATCGTGCCGGTGCTCTGGTGATGGAGATCAAGGAGCACGTGATGATGGCCATATCATGTCACTTATGAATTGCATGTGATGTTAATCCTTTTATGCACCTTATTTTGCTTAGAACGACGGTAGCATTATGAGGTGATCTCTCACTAAAATTTCAAGACGAAATTGTGTTCTCCCCGACTGTGCATCGTTGCTACAGTTCGTCGTTTCGAGACACCACGTGATGATCGGGTGTGATAGACTCAACGTTCACATACAACGGGTGCAAAACAGTTGCACACGTGGAACACTCGGGTTAATCTTGATGAGCCTAGCATGTGCAGATATGGCCTCGGAACACATGAGACCGAAAGGTCGATCATGAATCATATAGTTGATATGATTAGCATAGGGATGCTTACCACTGAAACTATACTCAACTCACGTGATGATCGGACTTGAGCTAGTGTAAGTGGGTCATGAACCACTCAAATGACTAGAGAGATGTACTTTTTTGAGTGGGAGTTTAGCAAGTAATTTGATTAAGTTAAACTCTAATTATCTTGAACATAGTCTAAGTCCACTTTGAATATATTTGTGTTGTAGATCATGGCTCACGCGATAGTCACCCTGAATTTTAATACGTTCCTAGAGAAAGCTAAGTTGAAAGATGATGGAAGCAACTTTGTAGATTGGGCTCGTAATCTTAAGTTGATCCTACAAGATGGGAAGAAGGATTATGTCCTTAATGCTGCGCTAGGATATGAACCACCCGCTACGGCTGACGAGGATGCTAAGAACGCTTGGTTAACATGTAAGGAGGACTACTCAGTAGTTCAATGTGCAGTCTTGTATGGCTTAGAACCGGGAATTCAACGTCGCTTTGAGCGTCATGGAGCATATTAGATGTTCGAGGAGTTGAAGTTTATCTTTCAGAAGAACGCCCGGATCGAGAGGTATGAGACCTCCGATAAATTCTATGCTTGCAAGATGGAGGAGAATTCGTTTGTCAGTGAACATGTGCTCAAAATGTCTGGGTACTCAAACCGTCTAGCTGAGCTGGGGATTGAACTCCCGCAAGAGGCTATCACTGACAGAATTCTTCAATCACTGCCGCCAAGCTATAAGGGCTTTGTGTTGAACTACAACATGCAAGGGATGAACAAGTCACCCGGCGAGTTGTTTGCGATGCTCAAAGTCGCAGAGTCTGAACTCCGTAAAGAGCATCAAGTGTTGATGGTGAATAAGACCACTACTTTCAAGACAAACAGCAAAGGCAAGAAGGGCAATTCAAAGAAGAGCGGCAAGCCTGTTGCCAATCCGACGAAGAAACCCAAAGATGGACCTAAGCCTGAAACAGAGTGCTACTATTGCAAGGGTATGGGTCACTGGAAGCGCAACTGCCCCAAGTATCTGGCTGATAAGAAGGCGGCCAAAGAAAAATCAGGTATATTTGATATACATGTTATTGATGTGTACTTAACCAGCTCTCGTAGTAGTGCCTGGGTATTCGATACCGGTTCTGTTGCTCATATTTGCAACTCGAAATAGGAACTGCGGAATAGGCGAAGGCTGGCGAAAGATGAAGTGACGATGCGCGTAGGAAATGGTTCCAAGGTTGATGCAATCGCCGTCGGCACAGTTTCACTTCAGTTACCATCAGGATTAGTTATGAACTTGAATAATTGTTATTTAGTGCCTGTGTTGAGCATGAACATTATATCTGGATCTTGTTTATTGCGAGACGGTTACTCTTTTAAGTCAGAGAATAATGGTTGTTCTATTTCTATGAGTAACATCTTTTATGGTCATGCACCCAATGTGAGAGGATTGTTCATATTGAATCTTGATAGTGATACACATATACATAACATTGAGACCAAAAGAGTTAGAGTTAACAATGATAGCGCCATGTTATTGTGGCACTGCCGCTTAGGTCATATTGGTGTAAAGCACATGAAGAAACTCCATACCGATGGACTTTTGGAGTCACTTGACTTTGATTCACTTGACATGTGCGAACCATGCCTCATGGGCAAGATGACTAAAACTCCGTTCTCCGGAACAATGGAGCGTGCCAGTGACTTATTGGAAATCATACATACTGATGTGTGCGGTCCGATGAGCGTGGAGGCACGCGGCAGATATTGTTATTTTCTCACCTTCACTGACGATTTGAGTAGATATGGTTATGTCTACTTAATGAAGCACAAGTCTGAAACATTTGAAAAGTTCAAACAATTTCAGAGTGAAGTTGAAAATCATCGTAACAAGAAGATCAAGTTCCTACGGTCTGATCGTGGGGGTGAATATCTAAGTTTCGAGTTTGGTGCTCACTTAAGACAATGTGGAATTGTTTCACAGATGACACCGCCTGGAACACCACAGCGTAATGGTGTGTCCGAACGTCGTAATCGTACTTTATTAGAGATGGTGCGATCTATGATGTCTCTTACCGATTTGCCGTTATCGTTTTGGGGTTATGCATTAGACACAGCTGCATTCACTTTAAATAGGGCACCATCAAAATCCGTTGAGACGACACCATACGAACTGTGGTATGGCAAAAGGCCAAGGTTGTCGTTTCTTAAAGTTTGGGGATGTGATGCTTATGTCAAAAAGCTTCAGCCTGAAAAGCTGGAACCCAAAGCGGAAAAGTGCATATTCATAGGTTACCCAAAAGAGATAGTTGGGTACACCTTCTATCTCAAATCCGAGGGAAAAGTGTTTGTTGCTAAAAACGGAGCCTTTGTCGAGAAGGAGTTTCTCTCGAGAGAATTGAGTGGGAGGAAGATAGAACTTGATGAGGTTGTCGAACCTCTCATCCCTCTGGATGGTGGCGCAGGGCAAGGGGAAACCAATGTCGTTGTGACGCCGGTTGAGGAGGAAGTTAACGATGATGATCATGAAACTCCGGTTCAAGTTCCTATCGAACCACGCAGGTCGACGAGACCACGTGCTGCTCGAGAGTGGTACGGTAATCCCGTTTTGTCAATCATGTTGTTAGACAACAATGAACCTGCAAATTATGAAGAAGCAATGGTGGTCCCAGATTCCAACAAATGGGTGGAGGCCATGAAGTCCGAGATAGGATCCATGTATGAAAACAAAGTGTGTACTTTGGAAGTACTACCTGAGGGCCGCAAGGCTATTCAGAACAAATGGATCTTTAAGAAGAAGACGGATGCTGACGACAATGTGACCGTTTATAAAGCTCGACTTGTGGCAAAAGGTTTTTCACAAGTTCAAGGAGTTGACTACGATGAGACATTCTCACCCGTAGCGATGCTTAAGTCCGTCAGAATCATTTTAGCAATAGCTGCATTTCTCGATTATGAAATCTGGCAGATGGATGTCAAAACGGCGTTCCTTAACGGTTTCCTTAAGGAAGAGTTGTATATGATGCAACCCGAAGGTTTTGTCGATCCTAAGAATGCTAACAATGTGTGCAAGCTCCAGCGATCCATTTATGGACTGGTGCAAGCATCTCGGAGTTGGAACAAACGCTTTGATGACGTGATCAAAGCATTTGGGTTTATACAAGTGGTTGGAGAATCTTGTATTTACAAGAAAGTGAGTGGGAGCTCTGTGGCGTTTCTAATATTATATGTGGATGACATATTGCTGATTGGAAACAACGTAGAGTTTTTGGAGAGCATAAAGGATTACTTGAATAAAAGTTTCTCTATGAAGGACCTAGGAGAAGCTGCTTACATTCTTGGCATTAAGATCTACAGGGATAGATCGAAACGCCTGATAGGACTTTCACAAAGCACATACCTTGATAAAGTTTTGAAAAGGTTCAAAATGGAACAGTCCAAGAAAGGGTTCTTGCCAGTTTTACAAGGTACGAGATTGAGTAAGACTCAGTGCCCAGCAACTGATGAAGATAGAGAGCATATGAGCATCGTCCCCTATGCTTGAGCCATAGGATCTATCATGTATGCAATGCTATCCACTAGACCGGACGTTAGCCTGGCCATAAGTATGACAGGCAGGTTCCAGAGTAATCCAGGAGTGGATCACTGGACGGCAGTCAAGAATATCCTGAAGTACCTGAAAAGGACTAAGGAGATGTTTCTCGTGTATGGAGGTGACGAAGAGCTCGCCGTAAAGGGTTACGTCGATGCAAGCTTTGACACAGATCCGGACGACTCTAAGTCGCAGACCGGATACGTATTTATTCTTAATGGGGGTGCAGTAAGCTGGTGCAGTTCCAAACAAAGCGTCGTAGCTGATTCTACATGTGAAGCGGAGTACGTGGCTGCCTCGGAGGCGGCTAAGGAGGGTGTCTGGATGAAGCAGTTCATGACAGATCTTGGAGTGGTGCCAAGCGCACTGAATCCAATAACCTTGTTCTGTGACAACACGGGTGCCATTGCCTTAGCAAAGGAACCACGGTTTCACAAGAAGACCAGACACATCAAACGACGCTTCAACCTCATCCGCGACTACGTCGAAGGGGAGGACGTAAATATATGCAAAGTGCACACGGATTTGAATGTAGCAGACCCGCTGACTAAACCTCTTCCACGGGCAAAGCATGATCAACACCAGAACTGTATGGGTGTTAGATTTATTACAATGTAATTCGCATGATGATGTGAGGGCTAGATTACTGACTCTAGTGCAAGTGGGAGACTGTTGGAATTATGCCCTAGAGGCAATAATAAATATAGTTATTATTATAATTCCTGTATCAAGATAATCGTTTATTATCCATGCTATAATTGTATTGAATGAAGACTTATATACATGTGAGGATACATAGACAAAACACTGTCCCTAGCAAGCCTCTAGTTGGCTAGCCAGTTGATCAAAGATAGTCAGGGTCTTCTGATTATATACAAGGTGTTGTTGCTTGATAACTGGATCACGTCATTAGAAGAATCACGTGATGGACTAGACCCAAACTAATAGACATAGCATGTTGATCGTGTCATTTTGTTGCTACTGTTTTCTGCGTGTCAAGTATTTGTTCCTATGACCATGAGATCATATAACTCACTAACACCGGAGGAATGCTTTGTGTGTATCAAACGTCGCAACGTAACTGGGTGACTATAAAGATGCTCTACAGGTATCTCCGAAGGTGTTCGTTGAGTTAGTATGGATCGAGACTGGGATTTGTCACCCCGTGTGACGGAGAGGTATCTCGGGGCCCACTCGGTAATACAACATCACACACAAGCCTTGCAAGCAATGTGACTTAGTGTAAGTTGCGGGATCTTGTATTATGGAACGAGTAAAGATACTTGCCGGTAAACGAGATTGAAATAGGTATGCGGATACTGACGATCGAATCTCGGGCAAGTAACATACCGAAGGACAAAGGGAATGACATACGGGGTTATATGAATCCTTGGCACTGAGGTTCAAACGATAAGATCTTCGTAGAATATGTGGGATCCAATATGGGCATCCAGGTCCCGCTATTGGATATTGACCGAGGAGTCACTCGGGTCATGTCTACATAGTTCTCGAACCCGCAGGGTCTGCACACTTAAGGTTCGACGTTGTTTTATGCGTATTTGAGTTATGTGGTTGGTTACCGAATGTTGTTCGGAGTCCCGGATGAGATCACGGACGTCACGAGGGTTTCCGGAATGGTCCGAAAACGAAGATTGATATATAGGATGACCTCATTTGATTACCGGAAGGTTTTCGGAGTTACGGGAATGTACCGGGAATGACGAATGTGTTCCGGATGTTCACCGGGGGGGCAACCCACCCCGGGGAAGCCCATAGGCGTTGGGGGTGGCGCACCAGCCCTTGGTGGGTTGGTGGGACAGGCCAAGAGGGCCCTATGCGCCAAGGATAGAAAATCAAAGAGAAAGAAAAAAAGGAGGTGGGAAAGGAGAAAAGGACTCCACTTTCCAATCCTAGTTGGACTAGGATTGGAGGAGGACTCCTCCTCCCCTTGGTGCGCAGCCCTTGGGGCTCCTTGAGCCTCAAGGCAAGCCTCCCCTCCCTCCTCCTATATATATGGAGCAATTAGGGCTGATTTGAGACAACTTTTCAAAGGCAGCCCGACCACATACCTCCACGGTTTTACCTCTAGATCGCGTTTCTGCGGAGCTCGGGCGGAGCCCTGCCGAGATGAGATCACCACCAACCTACGGAGCACCGTCACACTGCTGGAGAACTCATCTACCTCTCCGTCTCTCTTCCTGGATCAAGAAGGCCGAGATCATCGTCGAGCTGTATGTGTGCTGAACGCGGAGGTGCCGTCCGTTCGACACTAGATCGTGGGACGGATCGCGGGACGGTTCGTGGGACGGTTCGTGGGGCGGATCGAGGGACGTGAGGACGTTCCACTACATCAACCGCGTTCACTAACGCTTCTGCTGTGCGATCTACAAGGATACGTAGATCGGAAATCCCCTCTCGTAGATGAACATCACCATGATAGGTCTTCGTGCGCGTAGGAAAATTTCGTTTCCCATGCGACGTTCCCCAACACACACACACACCACAATTTGAGGTGTCGGGGCGGTTGATCTGAAATTTACTTCGGGGAAAATCGTGCGCGTGAAGAACGTTCATCACGTGCCCTCCATATATAAAAATCTCGTCAACAGTTCATGTTTATGTCGAGATGGTTTTAAGTTGGTTTTCGAGTCCAATAAAGTTGTAATTTCTAAGTATAGACAATTTTGTTGGAAAAGCCTATGAGTGTGGAGGCTTGTTTCGCCTCTCTTTGTTAGATATTTGCACTAAAGTTATTAATAATGTTTGCCATGATAATGAGTCTAATATTTGGCGTTCGTGACTTTGTCATATTAATTTTGCTTGCATGAAGTGGCTAGCCAATATAAGTTTAATTCCAAAATTCACTACTGTTAAGAGCTCCAAGTGCCAAGTGTGTGTGCAAGCTAAGCAACCTCGCAAGTCTCGTAGGAGTGCAGAGGCGAGAGACTTGGCACCACTAGAGCTTATACATTCTGAACTTTGTGAGATTGAAAGGGCGTGGATGTCGCCTAGAGGGCGGGTGAATAGGTGCTTTAAAATAATTAAGGTTTACGCTTGAACAAATGCGGAATAAAACTAACGTTTAATTTGTCAAGCACAAAACCTACAAACAACTAGGCTCACCTATGTGCACCAACAACTTATGCTAAGCAAGATAAACAACTAAGTGATAGCAAGATATATTACAATAAACAATATGTCTATCACAAAGTAAAGTGCATAAGTAACGGGTTCGGGTAAGAGACAACCGAGGCACGGGGAGACGATGATGTATCCCAAAGTTCACACCCTTGCGGATGCTAATCTCCGTTGGAGCGGTGTGGAGGCACAATTCTCCCCAAGATGCCACTAAGGCCACCGTAATCTCCTCACGCCCTCGCACAATGCAAGATGCCGTGATTCCACTAAGGGACCCTTGAGGGTGGTCACCGAACCCGTACAAATGCAAACCTTGGGAGCGGTCACCGAACCCGTACACGTGGCAACCCTTGGGGGCGGTTACCGGTACCCGTACAAATTTCTCGGGGCAATCTCCACAACCTAATTGGAGACCCCGACGCTTGCCCGGAGCTTCACACCATAATGATTGAGCTCCGAGACACCACCAAGCTTCTAGGACGCCGAAGCATCCACGAAGAACAATATCTAGGGTACTAAGTACCAAAGGTAGTAAGCTTCTCAACTTCTCACTTCCACATATCACCATGGAGAACTCAAACCGATGCAACTAATGCAATGGCAAGAACACACGAAGTGGTCAAGTCCCTCACACTAAAATCCCTCCACAACAACGAAAGCTATGGATAAATATGAGAGGAAGAACAAGGAGCTCACGAAGATGACGGTACTAAAGTCTCGGAGTGGTATTACCGCTGACCAGGGGCGGTACTACCGCTGGGACAGTGGTACTACCGCCAGCTCTAGCGGTACTACCGCTAGGGCCAGCGGTACTACCGCTAGGTCCAGCAGTACTACCGCTCGCCAGTGAAACAACCATAACTTTCGCATACGAGCTCCGAATCGAGCAAACCCACGCTTGTTGGATTCAGGACGACAAGAGCTATCTAAACAAGAACAAAACTCATGGCAAAGGCAAGTTTGTTGCGAATAAAAAACCGTCACACTCTACCAACTTCAAGAAGAATTCCCATAAGAAGGGGAAGGGACTATGCCATTTCTGCGATGATCCAAATCATTGGTCTCAAAAATGTCTCAACCGCTATGAGGAGCGCGAACTTGGGAAGAGCGACAAGTCCCCTAATGTTGTCATCGGCGACATTGATATATATGAAGGATTATGGGTACGGTATTGTTCCTACCATCCTTTCAGTTTGTCACTCTCGAGATTGGCTAATTGACATCGGTGCCAATGTACATGTTTGTGTAGATGCCTTCATGTTTTCTTCTTATCAGGTCACACGGACTTGCCCCGTGCTGATGGAGAACGGGTCACACACCACTGTTTGAGGTGTCGGGGCGGTTGATCTGAAATTTACTTCAGGGAAAATCGTGCGCCTGAAAAACGTTCATCATGTGCCCTCCATAAATAAAAATCTCGTCAACAGTTCATGTTTATGTCAAGATGGTTTTAAGTTGGTTTTCGAGTACAATAAAGCTGTAATTTCTAAGTATAGACAATTTGTTGGAAAAGCCTATGAGTGTGGAGGCTTGTTTCGCCTCTCTTTCTCACATATTTGCCCTAAAGTTATTAATAATGTTTGCCATGATAATGAGTCTAATATTTGTCATTCGTGACTTTGTCATATTAACTTTGCTTGCATAAAGCGGAAAGCCAATATAAGTTTAATTCCAAAATTCACTACTGTTAAGACCTCCAAGTGCCAAGTGTGTGTGCAAGCTAAGCAACCTCGCAAGTCTCATAATAGCATAGAGTCGAGAGACTTGGCACCACTAGAGCTTATACATTCTGATCTTTGTGAGATGAATGGCATGTTAACAAAAGGTGGAAAGAAACATTTCATGCCGTTGAGTGATGACTCCACTAAATATTGTTATGTGTATCTTCTGAAATCAAAAGATGAGGCTTTAAACTTCTTCAAAAACTATAAAGGTGAAGCAGAAAACCAACTTGATCGAAAAATTAAAGACTTAGGTCTGATCATGATGGAGAGTATTTTTCCAACCAATTTGATTCGTTTTGTGCGGTACATGGTATAATACATGAGAGGATGCCTCCCTACTCACCTCAATCAAATGGGGTGGCCGAAAGAAAGAATCAAACTCTAACTGATTTGGTTAACGCCATGTTAGACACTTCGGGTCTCTCCAAGCCATGGTGGGGGAGGTGCTAACGACTACATGTCATGTCCTAAACCGAGTTCCCACGAAGCATAAAACCGTTACTCCATTTGAGGAATTGGAAAGGAAAAGGCTGAAACTCTCTTATCTATGCACTTGCGTTTGTTTGGCGAAATTCAATATACCAATTCCCGCGAAGTGCAAGTTTGAACCAAAAATCGTGGATTGTGTTCTTCAGGGCTAAGGTTTTCATGCATTGTCTATAGATTTTTGATAACAAAATTGAAGGTACCCGACATGCATGTTACGATTATGGAGTAGAATGATGCGAATTTCTTTGAGGACATGTTTCCTATGAAGACTATGCCTAACTCATCAAGTCAGGAGATACCCACTCTATCTACTCAAAAAAATTCTGTAGTTCGTGAACCCACCATTGCGATGGAACACGTTGAGAATCCTGAGGAGGATGACAATGAAACTCCTGTAAGGAGTAAGAGATGAAGGACTGCAAAGTCCTTTGGTGATGATTTCATTATGTACCTCATGGATGACACACCTAGGACTCCATCTTAGCTAATCAAACTTGGAAAGTCACTCGTCGTCCATATGGGTGCAAACCCGTGGGATGTTAGGGGGTGTTCAAGAAAAAGCTTAAACTTGATGGCACAATTGACAAGTACAAGGCACGGCTTGGGACCAAGGGTTATACCCAGAAAGAAGGTGAAGACTTCTTTGATACTTACTCACATGTGGCTAGACTGACTACTATTCGGGTGCTACTATCATTGGCTGCCTCACATGGTCTTCTCGTTCATCAAATGTACGTTAAGACGACTTTCCTCAATGGAGAGTTGGATGAGGAAATTTATATGGATGAGCCACATTGTTTTGTAGTACCTCGTCAGAAAGGAAATGTGTGCAAGTTATTGAAGTCCTTATATAGCCTTAGACAAGCTCCTAAGCAGTGTCATGAGAAGTTCAAAAGAATATTAACTGATGCATGCTTTGTTGTAAACAAAGCTGACAATTGTTCGTACTATCGCCATGGTGGGAGCGAAGGAGTTATTCTATGTGTGTATGTCGATGTACTGATCTTTAGAACCAACCTTGATTTAATTAAGGAGGTTAAGGATTTCTTATCTCGTTGTTTTGATATGAAGGATCTAGGAGTAATTGATGTTATTTCGAACATCAAGCTGTTGAGAGATGAGAATGGTTGGATTACACTGCTTCAATCTCACAATGTGGATAAGGGTTTGAGTCGTTGTGGGTATAGCGATTGCAAGCCTTCTTCAACTCCATATGATGCTAGTTTGTTGCTTCGAAAGAATCACGAATCGCTAGAGATCAACCGAGGTATTCTTAGATTATTGGCTCGCTTATGTATTTGGCGAGTGCCACGAGGCCTTACATCTCGTTTGCTGTGAGCAAACTAAGCTGGTTTGTGTCAACCCCGGAAATGATCATTGGCATGCGCTTGAGAGAGTTATGCATTATTTGAAAGGCACTGCGAGCTATGGGATTCACTATATTGGGTATCCGAGGGTACTCAAGGGTTATAGTTACTCAAATTGGATATCTAATGCTTATGAGATTAAGGCCACAAGTGGTTATATTTTACACTTGATGGTGGCACTATTTCGTGGAAGTCTTGCAAGCAAACCATCTTAACAAGGTCAACTATGGAAGAAGAACTCACAGCATTAGACACAACCACTGTTGAAGCAGAGTGGCTTCGTCAGCTCTTGATGGACTTACCTGTGGTTGAAAAACCAATACCCTCTATCTTGATGAACCGTGGTAATCAAATTGTGGTCATAAAGATAAAAAATTCTAAGGATAATGTGAAGTCGTCAAGGCATGTGAAGAGGAGATTGAAATATGTCAGAAAATGAAGAACTCCACAGTTATTGCGTTGGATTATATTCAAACATCTAAAAACTTGGCAGATCCCTTCACAAATGTTATATCATGCAATGTGATATAAAATGCATCGATGTAGATGGGTTTCAGACCCACCGTATGAGTTGTCCGTAGTTGTAACCCACTTTATGAGATCAAAGATCCTGTGAAGTAGAAGTGGGAGACAAGCTGTTGGGCAGATGGAAGGAGAGTATCCCTATATTTGTTATCCCACTCCATGAAAATGCAATACTCTCATAATCTGCATGGCAGGCTGATACTTACCTTAATGTATTCCTAGTGGCTTATTTGAGTAAGCAGAGATGTTGTCATGCACAACATCTCCTGAGGAACACACCTATATGAATTTGACTGTTAACCGTTGCCGTCTATGAGAATTGGGTGCTCTCTAATAAATTCTTGAAATGCCCTCGAGTATGACGTATACACTCCACCCACGGGGAAGGCTTGTGGCAGCCTAGTATCGGTCAAGGATTTGTGTAAAATTAGTCTCACAGAAAGCTTGTAGTTCAAGGCATAGTCCACTATTCAAGTTATGATCTAGTGTACCATAAAATTCTAAAAGGAAGTTTAACTTAACAATCTCCATTAAGAACCGGTATATAAACAGTGTTTTTGAACTAAGAGATGAGATGTGTCAATGAGACTTTGGGGGGATTGTTGGATTTTTGTGAGTAGGCTTTGGCCCAAAGCCCAACTAAAATCTAAAATTCTCATGGGCCATGTGCCTTCGCTCTGTGTGGTGTGAGTGGGACTACAATTTAGTCCCATACAGCTAGTTGGAAGAGAGCTACATCTCCTTATAAGGTGAGCTCTTCTAGCACTTGTAAGAGAGTGAGAAGAGAAGAGACCCTTGAGCACTCCTCCTCCTCGCTCGCCTCATCACGATGCGCCGCGTCGCGGGGTTGCGGGATTGAGCCGAGGCGAGTACACACTTATTTTTGCCGGTCAGGAACAGAGTCCGTAATAGACACGTCACGAACTGAGACGTCGGATTGTGGGCTGTAAACGACTTGGGCGTGGATCTAGTCCACGTCTCTCCACCCTACCGCGCGTATATATACGTGAGGTCCGTGTCAACCCTAGCCGACATCACAACATATGGTTTCACATCGTTCCAGATCATTGCGCCATCATCCAAATCTTCTGCATCCCTTCTTCCGGTGTGCAGCGCGAGAAGGGACAACAAGCCTTCGAAACCCTGTCTCTTGTGATCGTGTACGTGAGAGGGGTGATTAGGCTATTGAGGAGCGCACTCGTGCGGCTGCTGGCAGCGACCGTTTTCTCAACGACGATTTCTTCCCCGATCTCGACAACCTCTAATTCAATACCACGCACGACGCCGCAACACTCTTGTCCGGTCCATACATGTATGATAACAGTACTCTACTCCCTCCGTTCCTAAATATAAGTCTTTTTAGAGGTTTTACTAGGGTATTATATGCGGATGTATATAGACATGCTTTAAAATGTAGATACACTCATTTTGCTTTGTATGTAGTCCCTCAATAAAATCTTTAAAAGACTTATATTTAGGAACGGAGGGAGTACAATGAGGGGCGGAGCTGGGCCCCGGGCACCCAGGTCCTAGGCCCCGGGCGTGTAAAATTTAACAGGCTATAGTTATATAGATTTTTTTGCAGGCCCCGGGCTCAGCCGAGTGAATAAAAGAAAGCCCGAAGCCTTGATGGGCTACCTTAGCAGTTTGCACGCACGCACGAGGAAATACTAACCCACGATCCTAGCGCACGATGGGTGTCGCTGTTGGTAAAAAAAGACGAAACGCTAGCGAGGCCGCCGCTCACAGCAGGATGAGATCGATCTCGAGACTCCATCGCTCGCGCCGCCGTCCGCGTGGCGTCGCCTCTTCCCCCCCCCCACTCGGTCGTTCCCCCTGCTCCCGAGCTCCCGGCCGCCCTCTTGTGCATCGTTCACCCTCGTGGCGCAGCTTCTCTGCCGGCTGCTTCGGTGCCGCCTACCGCACCTTGTAAATGTATTTGAAGTTGTCTTTGCTTCCCTCCTAATAACGCTCTCCATCTATACCATATTCTACATGTATTAGTGTATAAACTGCTCCGAACTGAAATTTAATTGAAATGATGTGTGTGTATTTATCCAGTCATATAACTAGGGTATTGTTGAACTCAAATTGATGTAATTGCCAATTTCATTTCATATTGCGGAAAAAGAAATAAAGAGATTTTTTTCACCGGTGTCCGGAACGGGGGTGTCTACACATGGAGGAATCAAGTGGCTGAGTGATCATTTGTTGAATTATAGAATGGTTCCAATATTGAGCGAGATGTATTCGCAAGTATTGATGATGATGATATTGTATATCGCTTTCAATCATATAGGTCTCGTGAAGGGCTTTTACCTCCTGGAAGTAGTAAGTTTTACGATCTGTATCAATGATAATTGTTTCACTTAATGTGTATGCGCCTTCTCTTATGAAATTTTGCTTTTGATGTCCTGAAGGTGTTGGCTCTTCTTCCACCGTTGATGAGGTTATGCGAGGCACTGATGAAACAAACTATTGATTTGGTACTCTCTTTTCTGTCATGTACTGTTTTTTATAGTTTTTGTCATGTTTTTATCTACTTTGTTGTATAGTTAATCATTAAGTTTAGATTTTTTTTTTGTTGCAATTGAGCCATATGTTGTATGGAGTATCTTTTGAGGTAGTTAAAAGCCTTATGGACGTTAAGTTTTTCCTTTGCAGAGAATTTATTTTTTTAGCCCGGGGTTTGCTCCAATCCTGACTCCGCCAGTGAGTACAATGCATGGTGATGATTGATGCGCTGCTGCTTGCTCGTACTCCTAGTCCCTCCTAGCTTAGGATGCTCACAGTCCGACGGCAGAGCACGTACGTACGTACATACGCACTGATGTGACTGTCGACGGCCGTAACCGCCCGTCCGTCCGGGACCGCCATTGACCCGCGGCAGGCTCCGTCTCCGTGGCCCGTACCGTAACCAACCAAGTCAGCACGTGAAGGCGCGCCCCACACACAGCCCAGGTCGCGCTTGGCAGCCGCAGGCGGCGCTCGTGGACGGGTCGGCCCGCCCAGATTGGCCAGGCATGGCGACCGGTGGCCGCCCCAATCTTCCGCCGGTCGGAGCTGGACCTGGACGTCGCAACGCCACAACTCCGGAGTACGCTGAAGCCTGAACTGAACACAGATGTTGCCTCTGTCAACGCTGATCCAACGTGATGCTGCTTGACTGCTTCTGCCGGCTTTAGGTTGTGAGGTCAACTTCAGCCGGCTGCATGTCGCCAAGAGTCAACTTTCAGGCTGCTCAAGCTGCCACTTTTACACAGTACTTGATTGACGATGGGTCATTTAACCAGGTTTAAGCTATGGAACCACCGTGCAGTGGCAATGTAGTAGTATAACCTTTGTTCCAAAACACAGTATTAAACTGACAAAACGCCCTTACATTTGAAAACAGAGGCAGTATCAAATAACCACACAGCTTTTCTCCGGTGAAAAAAAAAATCGAGGCAAATGGTTTGACATGCAATGCATGAGCCAGGCCAAGAAAAACGATGGTATTGGCGCCTCGTCATCGTTAAACAAGCAGTGCATACCAAGTAGAAGTACGTACGTACATTGTCCGAGTCAAGCTGACCGCTGGAACTCCTCCAGAACCATTGTTTTTTTTAGCCACTGACACGGGAACAAGTCCCGGCCTCCACCCGCAGGCAGTTGGCCGGTAGGATCCATCCATCTCAGAGAATAGTTTTTGTTTTCGTTTGGCCCCGTGCGCGGCCGCGGGATGCTCGGCCGACGACGACCAGAGAAGCCACAACCGAGGCGCCCCCCGCAAGACGCCGCGCGGGTCGGACGGTCGCGCGACCAGGGCGCCCGCCACGAGAGTTTTCTAGCCTTTCCCCGCGAGCAGAGCAGAGGATCCGCGGCCCGAGGCCGCCCCGCACGCATGCAAAATTGACAAAAATGATCCTCGAAGAAAAAGAACTCACAAAGTAAACCCTTGAAAAGATTTCACGCGTCTGACTCTTTTGTGTGGCGCCCGACACCTAGGCGCCACATGCGCGGCCATGCTAGACAGGCCGGCCCCACCCCCACACAGTGCGACGCCTAAGCCTCAGGCGTTGCACACTGCAGTGTGACGCCGAACGCTTAGGCGCCACACTGTGTAGTCTCGCATCGCAACTGTGGCTGGCCATTCCATGCCACGCCATGCTCGCTCGCTTTTCCTGTGTTTGCTGTCTCTATTGGCTGCCTATGGAGGCAGCTCTAGTCCTCTAGCTAGTAGTTACACAGGTATGGTGCAGATGAGAGTAATGCATCCCTAAAGTGAAACCTTATTAATGCCGCAATGAATAAAGCAGCTAATAAACCACTAGCCATTTCTCTCTCATTCTCGTTTCTGTTGCGTGAAGATTATCACTCCCGCTGCTCCTTGTACTTTCTGAAGACTACATCTTTGACTTGCAAGAAGCTAATTTGATATTTATTTTTTCCTTCATGTATGGATGGATGATGGGCAGCGGCTCGTCATCCGCCTCCAGGCCAAGCACGACAACAAGTGGAAGAAGATCGCACCGAGGTGCCTGGCCGGACGGCCAAGCGGCTTGGCAAGTGGTGGGAGGTGTTGAAGGAGAAGCATCAGCGGGAGATCAGGGACAACCGGAGACCGCCGCCCGAGCCCAGCCCCGACAAGAGGGGAAGGTACGAGTGGCTGCTCGAGATCTTCGCCGAGAAGCTTGTGAAGGAGAGGTAGCAGGTCGGGGCGCCGCCGCTGCACCACCACCTCATGGCAGCTCACATGCTCCCGTCCTGGATGTCGTCCACCGCCACCAACGGCGCGCCCGCCGCCGTCGCCGTCCGTCACGCTCAGCCTCGCCTCCGCCGTCGCCGCGCACCTGGCCGGCGCGCCGTGGATGCAGCAGCAGCAGCAGATGGCAGAGGATGGCGCCGGGTTCGGGTTCGCCAGGCCGCCGCCGGCGCCAGGCATGGTGGCGGATGCTCCTCAGGTAGCGCTCGCGGAGCTGTCCGAGTGCTGCAGGGAGCTGGACGAGGGGCACCGCGCCTGGGCCGCGCACCGGAAAGAGGCATCGTGGAGGCTAAAGCGCGTGGAGCTGCAGCTGGAGTCGGAGCGCGCGTGCCGACCTTGTATTTTGCCGACAGGAAGAGGACGGAGGCGGTGCTGTGCGAGCTGCTCGTGGGGTTCAACTACATCTGCCGCTACGAGCAGCAACAGAGCGCGCGGACGGCATGGGAGCCGAGGTAGAGCGGGCCGAGCAGGCGCGCGGCCTCGGCGGCGGAGAGCAAGCGGTGGAGGCTGACGGCGCGCGACGTGGCATTTGCCAGCTCGAAGGACAGGATTGTATAAGTCACATTGTGGCGCCTAAGCGCTCGGCGCCACACTGCAGAGTACGCAACGCATGAGGCTTAGGTGTCGCACTGTGTGGGGGTGGAGCCGGCCTGTCCAACGTGGCGGGGCGTGTGACCCCGAACGCTTAGGTGGCACACAGTGTAGTGTGGCGCCTAGGTGTCGGGCGCCACACAAAAGGGTCAGACGCGTGAAATCTTTTTCCCGAGGGTTCATTTTGTGAGTTCTTTTCTTCGAGGGGTCATTTTTGTCAATTTTTCCCCGCACGCACGACAGTCGGTGCCTCGCAGTCACAGGTGTGTCGTGTGTGACGCGGTACTGTGTCCGTGTGTGCTCCATCGTTGCGCAGCACACGCCGCTACGCGCACGCCATGGCAAAGTGCAGGTGGCACTACCGCTACGCTATTTCTTTCTTCGATTGCAAAATTTTTTTGTTGATGGAGGCTGGCCACTTGGTCCGCCACGCTCTTTTTGTTGTGAATTCTGTAGGCAACTCTGACATGCCGAACCATTTGATTCGCGCATGTATGTTGGGTCAAGAAAAAATGGGCTTAACACGTGAACGCAAATGGACTACCGTACGTTTTTGTCCGCCCGTCAATGACGCAGCCACATTAAGGTGATAGTGTGGTTCGGTAATAGAAATATTTACATGAATTTATTTATGCAAAAAGATTATCTTCCACCGGCCGATCCGTGCGATCCATCCGCCGCCCGCTCGTCCGTTGAATCTCGAAACTGGATCGGTGTTTCAGAAACTGGACATGTGTTTCAGAAAACTGCCTAGTTCGTGCCTTCGCCTACGCCTCGGTCCCGACGACCTGCCCGCCGTCGGCCTGCTGCGGCCCCGTCGCCCCTCCGCCGTCGGCCTGCTGCGGCCCCGACGACCTCGCCGCCGCCGGCCTGCCCGTCGTCCTCCGCCGCCCCGCGCCACTGCCCCGCCCCGTCGTCCTGCCCCACGACCCTCCGTCGTCGGGCAGCTCCGCAACTGGCCTGCAACATTTCTGCAATAGGGTTGTGGTTTCTGCAACTCAGCCATTGTTTCAGGAGTTACGTAAAAAAAATCTGCAATGCGATCATTGTTTCAGGATTTTTTTTGAAGCACGATCATTGTTTTGGCAACGCGGCTATTGTTTCTGCAACTCGACCTGTGTTTCAGAAACTATTGGATACGGGGACGTAGATCGGACGGCTGCACCAATACATCCAACGGCCGTTGAGGTGGCGGATGTTTACTAAACATCCGCCGGTGGATGTGTAGCAGCCCCCTTTATTTATTTATTAAAAATATATTTTTAGTACATGTTGGGGATATATATCTTACAGGTATAACTTGTTCGAATTTTAACCCGGGCTTCATGGAAGACGGTCCATAGAGAGGATGTCCGTAACGAAAACAAAGTCAAGAAGGGTGTCTCGTTAAGTGGGCCGGCTCTTTGACGTCGTTTGGATGGCTGGCTGAAGCATGAAAGGCACGGGAAACCTTCCTTTCCTTGAGGAGCAAGGGGAAAAGGGAGTTAGATTAGATCGCGAGTTTTTTATGACCCGAACTTTATTGTAAACTCAAGGCCTTCATTTGTATATAAAGGGGAGCCTTTGAGTTAGAAAGATCAAGTAAGAAACAAGCAAACCCTCGAGAGCTAGGTTAGCGATTCTGCACCCTTGTAATCGAGACCATCATCAATATACACACAAGCAGGACGTAGGCTTTTACCTTCACCGGAGGGACCAAACCTAGATAACTCGTGTCTCGTTCCCGATCAACCCCTTTGAGTCACCACCTAACTCCGATGGCTCCACACCTAAGTCCTTTCACGCGGATATTTATCGTGACAAAACCACGATAGTTGGCGCTCATCATGGGGCTATCACACAATGGAGTTGAGTTCTCGAAGGCTGCTCTTCCAGGGTTCGGGAGCTACGGGGTTGGTCGGATGACCAAAAGCCACAGAGGCAAGCTCTACATCAACAAATCAGGCTGGGGCCTCGAGGACGACTCAATCGAGTCTGGGTACCGGGTCCCCTTCGGCAAGATCCACGTCTTCATCGACAAAATCGGCGCACGAGTACCTGAGCCGGACATCTGCACCGAAATTGTTGAGCCGGATCGGTACGCCCAGCCCGGTCAGCGTCGCGTTTTTGTCGGTCTCACTCAAAGAATCAGCCTTCGGGATGAGTCGACAAGTGGCGAGGACACCCCCGTCAACTCCGATGGCGAGTCATCAATGGGAGACACCGAATCAATCTTCCCTCTCTATGATGGGAGACTTGGGGGCTTTTCGGAGACACAAGTCGCCAAGGAATCGTGTGAGCCGCCCCGACAGGTCACCGTCTACATGGTAGGAACCGCGGCGGCTCCGGGTCCGTCGACGGCAGGAGCCGCCGCCGACGCCAACGGGTCAGGCAAGACGCCGGCTCATACCATGAGCGATTTTATGGCTGAGATGACCAAGCTTTTGGAGAGTCCTGTCACTTTGGAAAATCAGGAGGAGCGCACCGCAGAACTAGTAAAGCTTCGTACGGAGATGGCCAAGGTCAAGCAAGAGATTGACGTCGAGAACGCCTGGATGGTGGAGTTGCAGGCTCGTATCCATGATGAGTCGAAACACTTGAAGGCCGAGGCTTGGCTGTTAGGACTTCGGCAAGAAGCTTCTGAGGTGGTCCACCAGAGGAGGCACCAGACCTGGTTGCCACAAAACATTACGTCGACTCGTTTGTTTACTAGCCCGCGCACACCACAGATCGACCAAAATCCACCACGCGGGCAGGAAGATCCACCTCAGCATCCACCAGCTCAGCCGCCGTCACAACACTTTCATACACCACGGGGTCACTTCTCCAACTCCGTTGAAACTATGCTCGCGACGACAAGTAATCTAGAGGCGCTCCCTATTCATTGAAACTCCCTAGCTGAGATTGAGGCTAGAAACACCATTGAGATGTTGAAGACTACACTAGTCCAACAAGCGCATTATTCCTATAGTCGAGATCGGGTGCACTCCACGCCATATGCCAGTCGTAGTAGGATCCTCCATGAGGAGTCTCTGTCCGTTTCCAGCAGCGGGTGTCGGCAACAGCCCCAAGTTTCCCCGAACCCTCCTGGGTTTCCACACGCTCAAGCAGTTGTCGACGTAGAGAGAGCCGTCACGCACGCAGAAGCAGCGGCGACACGGACGGCTCAAAAGCCCATAATGGAACCACAATCAGTAACGCTAGGGGGCTAGAGCCAATAATAGGACAATCAACATCCTTGTTTGTCCCTGACTCTTCGTAGTGAGCGTATGCCCAGAGATTTCAAGGGGCCTCGCAAGGTGCCCAGTTATGCAGTAGATCTCGAGCAGGTGGCATGGATCGAGAGCTATGAGTTAGTCATGGATATGCTCGATGTCAACGACGCGGTGTGCGCGAAGTATTTGATGATGATGCTGGAAGGGCCGGCTCGAACATGGTTGAAAAACATTCCACGTAACTCCATCAACACTTGGCCAGAGCTGAAGGAGCAATTTATCAAAAAAATCCAGGGAACATGGAAACGACCAATGACAATTATGGATCTTCAGCACTGCATTCAACGTCCGGATGAGTCGGCTCATCATTGGACTCGCTGGGTTGCCGAGAGTATCCACTTATCAGATAGCATCTCGGTTGCTCAAGTCATCCTCATCTTGGAGAAAAATGCCATTTTCAACCATTGGTTTATCAGATAGCATCTTGGTTTGCTTAAGCCGTCCTCATCTTGGAGAAAAAATGCCATTTTCAACCGCTGGTTTTGAAGCTTGGCCGTTGGAAACGAAAGGCACGGGGCATGGGTAACTTGATGGACGTCCTTACCAGATACGCCGAGTCAGGTAGCACGAAGGATCCCGCCTCAGACGATGACAAAATTGGAAAAAACAGGAAGGGCGAAGGTGGCAAGGATCATCGAAACCACGAGCACAATGGTAATCACGGAGGTCAAGGCAACAACAGAAAGTGGAAACAACCCGATGGCGGGTCAGACGCTATTGCTAACACCAATACAGGTTACAAAAATCAGCGTCGAAACAATCGCCGTGGAGGGTCTTATAATGGGATCAAACAACACAACTATGAGGAAACACTTAACGAACCTTGTCCCAAGCATAGCACCAAAGAAAATCCGTCCACTCATTCATGGGAAAACTGCTATATTATGCAGGAATTCCATAACCAAGCTTCTCACAACTATGAAGGAGGCGACAATGGGGGACATCCAGGTCAGCATGGCCCTGGAGGGTCACATGGCGGTTTTTCAGGATCTAGTTTCCAAAGTCAGGGCGGCTCAGGGTCCAGTTTCCCGCATCACGGAAATAATGGCGGTGGACAACATTCTGGCCAGAACAATCAGTAGCATAATGGTAAAGCCGGCTTTCAAAGCAACCCTAAGCAGCTGAATGTTGGTTAATATCATGTATTCACCACTAATAATTGAAAGCGAGACAACAAAGTCAAACAAAAGGGCCATCAATATGGTTGAGCCGGAAGTTCCCAAATATCTTAATTGGTGAGAGCAACCAATCACCTGGAGTAGGGAAGATCACCCCTCCCTAGTTGATAACCTGGGTGGTTTAGCTTTGGTGGTGGCGCCTCAGGTTGGTGGATACACCCTTAGTAAGGTTCTCATGTACTGGGGGGGGGGGGGCATCATCAATATCTTGTACTATGACACTTTTCGGCGGATGAACCTCCTTGAGAGCAGCTTGTTACCTTCAACCACGGTCTTTCATGGGATTGTTCCTAGGAAGTCAGCATACCCAATCGGGCGGGTTAAGCTGGATGTTGCTTTTGGTGATGAATCTAACTTCAGATGTGAATATTTGATGATTGAGGTGATTGATACGTCTCCAACGTATTTATAATTTTCGATTGTTCCATGCTATTATATTATCTGTTTTGGATATTTTATATGCACTAATATGTTGTTTTATATTATTTTTGGGACTAACCTATTAATCTAGAGCCTAGTGTCAGTTTCTGTTTTTTCCACGTTTTTGAGTATTGCAATTAAGGAATATTAAACGGAGTCCAAACGGAACAAAATCTCCGGAAAGATTTTTCTTGGACCAGAAGACACCCAGGAGAGTTTGAGTAGGGGCAAGGCACTTGCCGGGAGGCCACAAGCCTGCAGGGCGCGCCCCGGGGGGGGGGGGGGTCGTGCCCCCTGGCTTGTGGGCCTCCTGTAGGTCTCCTAACCCTATTTCTTGGCCTATAAATTCCCAAATATTTCCATATCGCCAAAAAGAGCAACGAAAATACTTTTACGCCGTCGGGAGCCTCTGTTCCTAAGAGACCAATATGGGAGCCTTTTCTGGTAATCTGCCGAAGAGGGAATTGATCACAGAGGGCATCTACATCAACTCCATTGCCCCTGTGACGATGTGTGAGTAGTTCACCATAGACCTACGGGTCCATAGCTAGTAGCTAGTTAGATTCTTCTCTCTCTTTGATCTTCAATACCATGTTCTTCATGATCTTCATGGAGATCTATCCGATGTAATACTCTTTTGCGGCGTGTTTATCGAGATCCGATGAATTGTGAGTTTATGTTCAGATTATCTATGAATATTATTTGAGTCTCTTCTGAATTCTTATATGCATGATTTCATATCTTTGCAAGTCTCTTCGAATTATTGGTTTGGTTTGGCCAACTAGATTGGTAATTCTTGCAATGGGAGAAGTGCTTAGTTTTGGGTTCAATCTTGTAGTGTCCTCGCCGAGGGACAGTAGGGGTAGCGAGGCACATATTGTATTGTTGCCATCAAGGATAAAAAAGATGGTGTTTTCATCATATTACTTGAGTTTATCCCTCTACATCATGTCATCTTACATAATGCGTTACTTTGTTCTTCATGAATTTAATACTCTAGATGCACTTAGGAGTCGGTCGATGTGTGGAGTAATAGTAGTAGATGCATAATCGTTTCGGTCTACTTGATACGAACGTGATGCCTATATGCATAATCATTGCCTTAGATATCTTCATAATTATTTGCTTTTCTATCAATTGCTCGATAGTAATTTGTTCACCCATCGTATTATTTTCCTTTATGAGAGAAGCCTCTAGTGAAACTTATGGCCCCCGGGTCTATTTTCCATATTATATTTTCAGATCTATAAACCAAAAATACCAAAAATACTTTGCTGCAATTTATTTATTTTTGTTTCCACAATATTTTATACCTATCTCTATCAGATCTCATCCTTGCAAATAACTCTGAAGGGATTGACAATCCCTTTATAGCGTTGGGTGCAAGAGTTTGATTATTTGTGTAGGTACTACTATTGGGGCCTTGCTTGTTCCTCCTACTGGATTGATACCTTGGTTCTCAACAAACTGAGGGAAATACTTATCTACTTTGCCGCATCACCTTTTTCCTCTTCGAAGGAAAACCAACGCGAGCTCAAGAGGTAGCAAAAAGGATTTCTGGCGCCGTTGCCGGGGAGGATACATAGCAAGATCAAGCCTACCAAGTACCCATCACAAACTCATCTCTTGCATTTACTTTATTTGCCTTTTGCCTCTCGTTTTCCTCTCCCCCACTTCACCAATTTGCCGTTTTATTCACCTTTTTCTCGTCGGATCTCTTTTTTTCTACTTGTGTTACCATGTGCCTTCTATTTGCTTGCATCTTTGCTTGCTAAAAATCTATTGATATGGATCCTCATCCACTTGCTAATCTTTTCAAGAGATCTAATTATGATGAACCAATTGCTAGTGAGTTGAGTGTACTTGATTATCTCCTTGAAGTTTTGCTTGAGAATCATGAATGTGAAAATTTGGATGAAGTGTTGGAACAAGAAATTTGTAAAGTGATTCATGATAGCTCCTTATTGAAAATCATGATTGCAATGATGTTACTATAAATTATATTAATGTCAATTATGATGATATGCAAAACTACAAGCTTGGGGATGATAATTTTGTCATGTCCACTACTCTTTGTAATGATCATGATTGGGGTGATGTGTTGGGTAACGTAGCATAAATTCAAAAATTTCCTACGCATATTCAGATCTTCCTATGGAGAGACCAGCAACGAGAGAGGGGTAAGAGCATCTTCATACCTCTGAAGATCGCTAAGCGGAAGCGTTGCTAGAACGCGGTTGATGGAGTCGTACTCGCAGCGATTCCGATCTAGTGCCGAACTATGGCACCTCTGCGTTCAACACCCGTGCAGCCCGGTGACGTCTCCCGCACCTTGATCCAGCAAGGAGGAGGGAGAGGTTGGCGAAGAACTCCAGCAGCACGACGGCGTGATGTCGATGGAGAGACGAGGTCTCCCGGCAGGGCTTCGCCAAGCACCGGCAGAGAGGAGGAGAAAGAAGAGCAGGGCTGCGCCGTGGGAGAGGGAAAAGTCTGATCTCCAATGGCCAAAAGTGCCCACTATATATGAGGGGAGGGGAGAGGGGGTGCCACCCCTAGGGTTCTCACCCTAGGGGGTTCGGCAGCCCCCCCGGATGGGAGGTGCGGCGGCCAGAGGGGGGAGGAGGGGGTGGCGCACCAACTGGTGGGCCTTAGGCCCACCTGGCTTAGGGTTTGCCCCCCCTTTTCTCTCCCTTGCGCAATGGGCTGAGTGGGGAGGCGCACCAGCCCACCTAGGGGCTGGTTCCCACCCCCACTTCGCCCACCTTACCTCCCGGGGTCGTTGCCCCCCTTTGGTGGTCCCGGTACGTTACCCGTGATGCCCGAAACACTTCCAGTATCCGAAACCATCCGTCCTATATATCAATCTTTACCTCCGGACGATTCCGGAGCTCCTTGTGACGTCCGAGGTCTCATCCGGGACTCCGAACAACTTTCGGTAACCTCGTATAATAATTCCCTATAACCCTAGCGTCATCGAACCTTAAGTGTGTAGACCCTACGGGTTCGGGAGACACGCATACATGACCGAGACACCTCTGTGGCCAATAACCATCAGCGAGGTCTGGATACCCATGATGGCTCCCACTTGCACCACGATGATCTCATCGGATGAACCACGATGTCAAGGATTCAATCAATCCCGTATACGATTCCCTTTGTCTGTCGGTATAGAACTTGCCCGAGATTCGATCGTCGGTATACCTATACCTTGTTCAATCTCGTTACCGGTAAGTCTCTTTACTCGTTCCGTAGCACGTCATCGTGTGACTAACTCCTTAGTCACATTGAGCTCATGATGATGTTCTACCGAGTGGGCCCAGAGATACCTCTCCGTCACACGGAGTGACAAATCCCGATCTCGATTCATACCAACCCAACAGACACTTTCGGAGGTACCCGTAGTGCACCTTTATAGTCACCCAGTTACGTTGTGACGTTTGATACACCCAAAGCACTCCTACGGTATCCGGGAGTTGCACAATCTCACGGTCGAAGGAAAATATACTTGACATTAGAAAAGCATTAGCATACGAACAATATGATCTAGTGCTAGGCTTAGGATTGGGTCTTGTCCATCACATCATTCTCCCAATGATGTGATCCCGTTATCAACGACATCTAATGCCCATGATCAAGAAACCATGATCATCTATTGACTAACGAGCTAGCCAACTAGAGGCTTGCTAGGGACACATTGTGATCTATTTATTCACACATGTATTACTGTTTCCTTTTAATACAATTATAGCATGAACAATAGACGATTATCATGAACAAGGAAATATGATAATAACCGTATTATTATTGCCTCTAGGGCATATTTCCAACAGTCTCCCACTTGCACTAGAGTCAATAATCTAGTTACATTGTGATGTATCGAACACCCATAGCATTATGGTGTTGATCATGTTTTGCTCATGGAAGAGGTTTAGTCAACGAGTCTGCAATATTCAGATCCGTGTGTACTTTACAAATATCTATCACTCCACTCTGGACATGGTCCTGGATGGAGTTGTAGCGGCGTTTGATGTGCTTCGTCTTCCGGTGAAACCTGGGCTCCTTGGCTATGGCAATGGCTCCAGTGTTATCACAGAAGAGTGTCATAGGACCCGACGTGCTTGGAACCACTCCAAAGTCGGCGATGAGATCCTTCATCCAAATTCCTTCATGAGCCGCTTCTGAAGCAGCTATGTACTCCGCTTCACATGTAGATGCTGCCACAACTTCTTGCTTGCTGCTGCACCAGCTCACTGCCCCACCATTCAACACATATACGTATCCGGTGTGTGACTTAGAGTCATCCGGATCTGTGTCGAAGCTAGCGTCGACGTAACCCTTTACGACGAGCTCTTCGTCACCTCCATAAACGAGAAACATTTCCTTAGTCCTTTTCAGGTACTTAAGGATATTCTTGACCGCTGTCCAGTGTTCCATACCTGGATCACTTTGGTACCTCCCAACCAAACTTATGGCAAGGTTAATATCAGGTCTGGTACACAACATGGCATACATTACAGAGCCCACGGCTGAAGCGTAGGGGACATAACTCATCTTCTCTCTATCTGCTGCCGTGGTCGACGAGTGAGTCTTACTCAATCTCATACCTTGCAAAACTGGCAAGAACCCTTTCTTTGAGTTTTCCATATTGAACTTATTCAATATCTTGTCAAGGTATGTACTTTGCGAAAGACCTATGAGGCGTCTCGATCTATCTCTATAGATCTTGATGCCTAATATGTATGCAGCTTCTCCAAGGTCCTTCATTGAAAAACTCTTGTTCAAATAGGCCTTTATGCTCTCCAACATCTCTATATTATTCCGCATCAATAATATGTCATCTACATACAGTATGAGGAAAGCTACAGCGCTCCCACTCACTTTCTTGTACAGTCAGGCTTCTCCGTAAACCTGTATGAATCCAAACGCTTTAATCACCTCATTAAAGCGAATTTTCCAACTCCGAGATGCTTGCACCAGTCCATAGATGGAGCGCTGGAGCTTGCACACTTTTTTAGCACCCTTAGGGTCGACAAAACCTTCTGGTTGCATCATATACAACTCTTCCTTAAGGTTCTCGTTAAGGAACGCTGTTTTGACGTCCATTTGCCAAATTTCATAATCATAAAAGGCGGCAATCGCTAACATGATTCGGACTGATTTCAGCTTCGCTACGGGAGAGAAAGTCTCTTCGTAGTCAACTCCTTGGATTTGTCGAAAACCCTTTGCGACAAGTCGAGATTTGTAAACGGTTACATTAACGTTTGCATCAGTCTTCTTCTTGAAGATCCATTTATTTTCTATGGCTCGCCAGTCATCGGGCAAGTCCACCAAAGTCCATACTTTGTTCTCATACATGGATCCTATCTCGGATTTCATAGCCTCAAGCCATTTGTTGGAATCCGGGCCCGCCATCGCTTCTTCATAGTTCGAAGGTTCACCGTTGTCTAACAACATGATTTCCATCACAGGGTTGCCGTACCACTCTGGTGCGGAGCGCGCCCTTGTGAACCTTTGCGGTTCAGTAGTAACTTGATCCGAAGCTTCATGATCATCATCATTAACTTCCTCTTCAGTCGGTGTAGGCGCCACAGGAACAACTTCCCGCGCTGCGCTACTATCCTGTTTGAGAGGGGGTGTAATTACCTCATCAAGTTCTACCTTCCTCCCACTTACTTCTTTCGAGAGAAACTCTTTCTCTAGAAAGGATCCGTTCTTGGCAACAAAGGTTTTACCTTCGGATCTAAGATAGAAGGTATACCCAATAGTTTCCTTAGGGTATCTATGAATACGCATTTCTCCGCTTTGGGTTCGAGCTTTTCTGGTTGAAGTTTCTTCACATAAGCATCGCAGCCCCAAACTTTAAGAAACGACAACTTAGGTTTCTTGCCAAACCATAGTTCATACGGTGTCATCTCAACGGATTTAGACGGTGCCCTATTTAAAGTGAATGCTGCAGTTTCTAATGCGTATCCCCAAAATGATAGCGGTAAGTCGGTAAGAGACATCATAGATCGTACCATATCTAATAAAGTGCGATTACGACGTTCAGACACTCCGTTGCGTTGCGGTGTGACAGGCAGCGTCAGTTGTGAAACGATTCCACACTTCCTTAGGTGTGTGCCAAACTCGTGACCCAAATATTCTCCTCCACGATCAGATCGTTGACATTTAATTTTTCTGTCACGTTGATTCTCAACCTCACTCTGAAATTCCTTGAACTTTTCAAATGTCTCAGATTTGTGCTTCATCAAGTAGATATACCCATACCTACTCAAATCATCGGTGAGAGTGAGAACATAACGATAACCACCGCGAGCTTCAACGTTCATTGGACCACACACATCAGTATGTATTATTTCCAATAAGTCGGTTGCTCTCTGCATTATTCCTGAGAATGGAGTCTTAGTCATCTTGCCCATGAGGCACGGTTCGCATGTGTCAAATGGTTCAAAATCAAGAGACTCTAATAGTCCATCAGTATGGAGCTTCTTCATGCGCTTAACGCCGATGTGACCAAGGCGGCAGTGCCACAAGTATGTGGGACTATCATTATCAACTTTACATCTTTTGGTACTCACACTATGAATATGTGTAACATCACGATCGAGATTCATCAAGAATAAACCATTCACCAGCGGAGCATGACCATAAAACATACCACTCATATAAATAGAACAACCATTATTCTCTGACTTAAATGAGTAGCCGTCTCGCATTAAGCAAGACCCTGATACAATGTTCATGCTTAAAGCTGGTACTAAATAACAATTATTAAGGTTTAAAACTAATCCCGATGGTAGACGTAGAGGTAGCGTGCCGACGGCGATCACATCGACCTTTGAACCATTCCCGACGCGCATCGTCACCTTGTCCTTGGCCAGTCTCCGCTTATTCCGCAGTTCCTGCTTTGAGTTGCAAATGTGAGCAACATCACCGGTATCAAATACCCCAGGAGCTACTACGAGCGCTGGTAAGGTACACATCAATAACATGTATATCACATATACCTTTAATGTTGCCGGCCTTCTTGTCCGCTAAGTATTTGGGGCAGTTCCGCTTCCAGTGACCTTTTCCCTTGCAATAGAAGCACTCAGTCTCAGGCTTGGGTCCATTCTTTTTCTTCTTCCCAGCATCTGGCTTACCGGGCGTGGCAACAGCTTTTCCGTCTTTCTTGAAGTTCTTCTTACCCTTGCCTTTCTTGAAACTAGTGGTCTTGTTGACCATCAACACTTGATGCTCTTTCTTGATTTCTACTTCTGCAGACTTGAGCATCGAGTACAACTCGGGGATGGTCTTTTCCATCCCTTGCATGTTGTAGTTAAGCACAAAGCCTTTGTAGCTTGGTGGGAGAGACTGGAGGATTCTGTCAATTATAGCATCATCCGGAAGTTCGACTCCAAGTGAAGTCAGACGACCGTGTAACCCAGACATTTTGAGTATGTGCTCACTGACAGAACTGTTCTCCTCCATCTTACAGCTAAAGAACTTGTCGGAGACTTCATATCTCTCGGCACGGGCATGAGCTTGAAAAACTAGCTTCAGCTCCTGGAACATCTCATATGCCACGTGTTGCTCAAAACGCCTTTGGAGCCCCGTTTCTAAACTGTATAACATGCCACATCTAACCAGAGAGTAGTCATCACTCCGCATTTGCCAGACGTTTAGAATATCCTGGGCTGCTGCGGGAGCGAGAGGGTCACCTAGCGGCGCATCAAGGACATAAGCCTTTTTAGCTGCTTCAAGGATGAGCCTCAAGTTGCGAACCCAGTCCGCATAGTTGCTACCATCATCTTTGAGCTTGTTTTTCTCTAGGAATGCGTTGAAATTGAGGTTGACGTTGGACATCTACAATATTTATAAAGACAACTTTTAGACTAAGTTCATGACAATTAAGTTCATTTAATCAAATTAAGTATGAACTCCCACTTAAATCGACATCCCTCTAGTCATCTAAGTGATACATGATCCATGTTGACTAACCCGTGTCCGATCATCACGTGAGACGGACTAGTCACCATGGTGAGCAACTCCATGCTGATCGTATTCAACCATACGACTCATGTTCGACCTTTCGGTCTCTTGTATTCGAGGTCATGTCTGTACATGCTAAGCTCGTCGAGTCAACCTAGGTGTTTCGCGTGTGTAAATCTGGCTTACACCCGTTGTATGCGAACGTTAGAATCTATCACACCCGATCATCACGTGCTGCTTCGAGACAACGAACCTTCGCAACGGTGCACACTTAGGGGAATACGTTCTTGAAATTTTAAGAGGGATCATCTTATTATGCTACCGTCGTTCTAAGCAATAAGATGTAAAACATGATAAACATCACAATGCAATCATATAGTGACATGATATGGCCATTATCATCTTTGCTCTTTCGATCTCCATCTTTAGGCATCGCATGATCATCATCGTCACCGGCGTGACACCATGATCTCCATCATCATGATCTCCATCATCGTGTCTCCGTGAAGTCGTCACGCCAACTACTACTATCACTACTACTATAGCTAACCGTTAGCAATGAAGTAAAAGTAGTAAGCACATGGCGTTGCATCTCATACAATAAATTAAGACAACTCCTATGGCTCCTGCCGGTTGTCATACTCATCGACATGCAAGTCGTGAAACCTATTACAATAACATGATCATCTCATACATCATACATGCAACATCACAACTTTGGCCATATCACATCACATGTCAAACCCTGCAAAAACAAGTTAGACGTCCTCTAATTGTTGTTGCAAGTTTTACGTGGCTGATTTGGGTTTCTAGCAAGAACGCCTTCTTACCTACGTGACAGCCACAACGATGATATGCCAAAGCTATTTACCCTTCATAAGGACCCTTTTCATCAAATCCAATCCGACTAGAGTAGGAGCGACAGACACCCGCTAGCCACCTTTATGCACGGTGTGCATGTCTGTCGGTGGAACCAGTCTCACGTAAGCGTACGTGTAAAGTCGGTCCGGGCCGCTTCATCCCACAATACCGTCGGAAAAGAATAAGACTAGTAGCGGCAAGCAAATTGACAAATCATCGCCCACAACTTTTGTGTTCTGCTCGTGCATAGAATCTACGCATAGAAAGCCTGGCTCTGATGCCACTGTTGGGTAACGTAGCATAAATTCAAAATTTTCCTACGCATATTCAGATCTTCCTATGGAGAGACCAGCAACGAGAGAGCGGTAAGAGCATCTTCATACCTTTGAAGATCGCTAAGAGGAAGCGTTGCTAGAACGCGGTTGATGGAGTCGTACTCGCAGCGATTCCGATCAAGTGCCGAACTACGGCACCTCCGCGTTCAACACACGTGCAACCCGGTGACGTCTCCCGCACCTTGATCCAGCAAGGAGGAGGGAGAGGTTGGGGAAGAACTCTAGCAGCACGATGGCGTGGTGTCGATGGAGAGACGAGGTCTCCCGGCAGGGCTTCGCCAAGCACCGGCAAAGAGGAGGAGAAAGAAGAGCAGGGCTGCGCCGAGGGAGAGGGAAAAGTCTGATCTCCAATGGCCAAAAGTGCCCACTATATATAGGGGGAGGGGAGAGGGGGTTCCACCCCTAGGGTTCCCACCCTAGGGGGTGCGGCAGCCCCCCCCCCAGATGGGAGGTGTGGCGGCCAGAGGGGGGAGGAGGGGGTGGCGCACCAACTGGTGGGCCTTAGGCCCACCTGGCTTAGGGTTTGCCCCCCCTTCTCTCTCCCTTGCACAATGGGTTGAGTGGGGAGGTGCACCAGCCCACCTAGGGGCTGGTTCCCACCCCCACTTGGCCCACCTTACCTCCCGGGGTAGTTGCCCCCCTTCGGTGGTCCCCCGGGGCCACCTCCGGTGGTCCCGGTGGTCCCGGTACGTTACCGGTGATGCCCGAAACACTTCCGGTATCCGAAACCATTCGTCCTATATATCAATATTTACCTCCGGACCATTCCGGAGCTCCTCGTGACGTCCGGGATCTCATCCAGGACTCCGAACAACTTTCGGTAACCTCGTATAATAATTCCCTATAACCATAGCGTCATCGAACCTTAAGTGTGTAGACCCTACGGGTTCGGGAGACAGGCAGACATGACCGAGACACCTCTGTGGCCAATAACCATCAGCGGGGTCTGGATACCCATGGTGTCTCCCAGTTGCACCACGATGATCTCATCGGATGAACCACGATGTCAAGGATTCAATCAATCCCGTATACGATTCCCTTTGTCGGTATAGAACTTGCCCGAGATTCGATCGTCGGTATACCTATACCTTGTTCAATCTCGTTACCGGTAAGTCTCTTTACTCGTTCCGTAGCACGTCATCGTGTGACTAACTCCTTAGTCACATTGAGCTCATGATGATGTTCTACCGAGTGGGCCCACAGATACCTCTCCGTCACACGGAGTGACAAATCCCGATCTCGATTCGTACCAACCCAACAGACACTTTCGGAGGTACCCGTAGTGCACCTTTATAGTCACGCAGTTACGTTGTGACGTTTGATACACCCAAAGCACTCATACGGTATCCGGGAGTTGCACAATCTCACGGTCGAAGGAAAAGATACTTGACATTAGAAAAGCATTAGCATACGAACAATACGATCTAGTGCTAGGCTTAGGATTGGGTCTTGTCCATCACATCATTCTCCCAATGATATGATCCCGTTATCAACGACATCTAATGCCCATGATCAGGAAACCATGATCATCTATTGACTAACGAGCTAGCCAACTAGAGGCTTGCTAGGGACACATTGTGATCTATTTATTCACACATGTATTACTGTTTCCTTTTAATACAATTATAGCATGAACAATAGACGATTATCATGAACAAGGAAATATGATAATAACCATATTATTATTGCCTCTAGGGCATATTTCCAACATGATGCTTCTTATGATCTTGAAAATTTATTTAATCCTCATGATGAATATGCTATTGATAACAAGGTTTGCAATAGTATCGAAAGTGGGTTTGAAGAGTGTCAACTTTAGGTAAAAATAATCCCACATTTTGGAGAGTGGTCAATCTTATGATTTTTTTTTGATAAAAATGGGTTTGGAGAGGTCATGACTTTAGTTAATGTTAATCCCACTACCTTGGAAGATTGTAAGACCTTTATGCATGTGGATCATGAAAATAATGCTTTTATGTGATAGTTATATTGTTGAATTTATTCATCATGCTACTAAAAACCACTATAAGAGAGGAACATATGCTTTTCATATTGCAATAGTATTCAAGTTTCTTCTCTATGTGTTGGAAATTTTGAAGTTATACTTGTTTTGCCTTCCTATGCTAATTGATTCTTGTTCCCATAATTTGTTTGCCCACAAAATCCCTATGCATAGGAAGTGGGTTAGACTTAAATACGCTTTTCATGTGATTCATGATGCTCTCTTTATGTTTCAATTCTTTACCTTTATGCGAGCATCATTGAAATCATCATGCCTAGCTAGGGGCGTTAAACAATAGCGCTTGTTGGGAGGCAACCCAATTTTATTTGTTTTGGTTTTGTTTTTGCTTCTATTTTTGAGTGCTGCACACATTATTACCTCTGTAATAATTGTCTTTTCTTGTTTTAATTAGTGTTTGAGCCAAGTAAGACCTTTGGGATGGTGTATAGTGCTTGTAAGTTGATTTTGCTGAAAAACAGAAACTTTCTCTCTCAGTCCAGGACTTTTATAAATTCACTAGAACGTGCTTTTGATCCGAATTTCAAGATTGGTTTACAAATTTCCCAGATCATCCTAATTTTTCAGAATTTTTGGATTTACATAAGTATTCGAAGTAAAAAAGATTGTTGCAAACTATTCTGTTTTTGAGAGATTCTGTTTTCTTTGTGTTGTTTGCTTATTTTATGAATCTATGGGTTGTATCGCGGGGTATGAACCATGGAGAAGTTGTAATACAGTAAATATTACATCAATAAAAATAAAAAATGAGTTCACAACAGTACCTAAGTGGTGATTTATTTTTCTTATACTAACGGATCTCATGAGTTTTCTGTTGAGTTTTGTGTTGTGAAGTTTTCAAGTTTTGGGTAAAGATTTGATGGACTACGAAATAATGAGTGGCAAGAGCCTAATATTGGGGATGCCCAAGGCACCCCAAGCCATATTAAAGGATACCAAAGAGCCTAAGCTTGGGGATGCCCCGGAAGGCATCCCCTCTTTCGTCTTCAATCCATCGGTAAATTTACTTCAGGCTATATTTTTATTCACCACATGATATGTGTTTTGCTTGGAGCGTCTTGTATGATATGAGTCTTTAATTTTTAGTTTTCCACAATCATCCTTTCTGCACACATCTTTTGAGAGAGATACACGCTGAATCGTGAAATTATTAGAATACTCTTTGTGCTTCACTTATATCTTTTGAGCTAGGCAATGTTGCTCTAGTACTTCACTTATATCTTTTAGAGCACGACGGTGTTTTGTTTTATATAAATGATTAAACTCTTGTACCTCACTTATATTATTTTGAGAGTTATTTAAACAACATGGTAATTGGTTTAGGTTATGAATTTAGTCCTAGTATAATAGGCATCCAAGAGGGATATAATAAAAACTTCCATATTAAGTGCATTGAATATGATGAGAAGTTTGATTCCTTGCATATAGTTTTGAGATATGAAGATGGTAATATGAGAGTCATGCTAGTAAGTAATTGTGAATTAGAATAAATACTTGTGTTAAAGCTTGTGATTCCCGTAGCATGCACGTATGGTGAACCGTTATGTGATGAAGTCGGAGCATAATCTGTTTAATGATTGTCAACATTTGTGTGGAGGTCGGGATCACGCGATAGTTAACTCCTACCAACCCGTCCCCTAGGAGCATGCGTCTAATACTTTACTTTGATAACTAATAGGCTTTTGCAATAAGTATGTGAATTCTTTATGACTAATGTTGAGTTCATGGATGATACGCACTCTCATCCTACCACCTTTACTAGCCTCTCTAATACCGCGCAAATTTCGCCGGTACATTAAACCTACCTTCCCCAAAACAGCCACCATATATTTTCCTCAAAACATCCACCGTATCTACCTATTATGGCATTTTCATAGCCACTCCGAGATATATTGCCATGCAACACCATCGTCTCGTTTTTATGACACACACCATCACTTCCATATTGCTTATGGAGTCATGCTTTGTTCTAGATATCGAGTTGTGATCTTTTGAGTTGTAATTAAATAAAAGTGTGATGATTTGCATTATTAGAGCATTGTCCCGTGTGAGAAAAGGATGATGAAAGCTATGATTCCCTCACAAGTTGGGATGAGTCTCCGGACTTTATAAAAAATAAAAGAGGCTAGCGAAGCCAAAAAAATAAAAATAAAATAGGCCATAGAAGCCCATCCAAAAAAGAAAAAAGATGAAAAAAAAGAAAAAATGATATAAAGAGAGAAGGGACAAGGCTATTGTCTCTTTCCACACTTGTGCTTCAAAGTAGCACCATGTTCTTCATAGAGACACTCCTATTTTGTCACTTTCATATAACTAGTGGTACACATCTTTTGCCCAACCACTTAGTTTTCTTTTTTAGCTTTCATACACTTATAGCTCTAGTGCATTTGTTGCATGGCAATCCCTACTCAATCACATTAATATCTATTCATGGGCATCTCCATAGCCCGTTGATATGCCTAGTTGATGTGAGACTATCTTCTTCCTTTCTTTTTGCAACCTCCACCACACCCTATTCCACCTATAGTCCTATATCCATGGCTCATGCTCATGTATTGCGTGAGAGTTGAAAAGGTTTGAGAACATAAAAAGTGTGAAACAATTGCTTGATTTTGACCGGGGTTGTGCATGATTTAGATACTTTATGTGGTGAAGACGGAGCATATCCACACCATATGATTTTGTAGGGATAACTTTCTAAGACCATGTTATTTTGAAAGGAAGCAATTACCTTATTAGTATGCTTGAAGTATTATTGTTTTTGTGTCAATATTAGACTTTTGTTTTGAGTCTTATGGATCTGAATATTCAGGCCACATTAGAGAATATTACATGGATAAATATGTTAGGTAGCATTCCACATCAAAAATTCCGTTTTAATCATTTACCTACTTGAGGACGAGCATGAATTAAGCTTGGAGATGCTTCATGCGTCTCCAACATATCTATAATTTTTTATTGTTCCATGCTATTATATTATCTGTTTTGGATGTTTTCTATGCATTAATGTATTGTTTTATATTATTTTTGGGACTAACCTATCAATCTAGAGCCTAGTGCCAGTTTCTGTTTTTTTCCGCATTTTTGAGTATTGCAGATAAGGAATATTAAACGGAGTCCAAACGGAACAAAATCTCCGAAAAGATTTTTCTTGGACCAGAAGACGCCCAGGAGACTCGAAGTAGGGGGCAATGAACTTGCCGAGAGGCCACAAGCCTACATGACCCGCCCCGGGAGGGGGGGTGGCCGTGCCCCTGGCTTGTGGGCCCCCTGCAGGTCTCCTAACCCTATTTCTTGGCCTATAATTCCCAAATATTCTCGTATCTCCAAAAAGAGCAACGAAAAAACTTTTGCGCCACCGGGAGCCTATGTTCCCGAGAGATCCAATATAGGAGCCTTTTTCGGTAATCTGCTCGAGAGGGAATTGATCACGGAGGGCATCTACATCAACTCCATTGCCCCTCCGATGTTGTGTGAGTAGTTCACCACAGACCTACGGGTCCATAGCTAGTAGCTAGATGGCTTCTTCTCTCTCTTTGATCTTCAATACCATGTTATTCATGATCTTCATGGAGATCTATCCGATGTAATACTCTTTTGCGGTGTGTTTGTCAAGATCCGATGAATTGTGAGTTTATGTTCAGATTATCTATGAATATTATTTGAGTCTCTTCTGAATTCTTATATGCATGATTTCATATCTTTGCAAGTCTCTTCGAATTATTGGTTTGTTTTGGCCAACTAGATTGGTAATTCTTGCAATGGGATAAGTGCTTAGTTTTGGGTTCAATCTTGTGGTGTCCTCACCCAATACAGTAGGGGTAGCGAGGCACGTATTGTATTGTGGCCATCAAGGATAAAAAGATGGGGTTTTCATCATATTGCTTGAGTTTATCCCTCTACATCATGTCATCTTACTTAATGTGTTACTCTGTTCTTCATGAACTTAATATTCTAGATGCAGGCACGAGTCGATCGATGTGTGGAGTAATAGTAGTAGACGCAGAATCGTTTCGGCCTACTTGATACAAACGTGATGCCTATATGCATAAGCATTGCCTTAGATATCTTCATAATTATTTGCTTTTCTACCAATTGCTCGACGGTAATTTGTTCACCCACCATATTATTTCCCTTTATGAGAGAAGCCTCTAGTGAAACCTATGGCCCCCGGGTCTATTTTCCATATTATATTTTCAGATCTATAAACCAAAAATACCAAAAATACTTTGCTACAATTTATTTACTTTTGTTTCCGCAATCTTTTATACCTATCTCTCTGAGATCCCATCCTTGGAAATAACTCTGAAGGGGTTGACAACCCCTTTGTAGTGTTGGGTGCAAGAGTTTGATTATTTGTGTAGGTACTACTATTGGGGCCTTGCTTGTTGCTCCTACTGGATTGATACCTTGGTTCTCAACAAACTGAGGGAAATACTTATCTACTCTGCTGCACCACCCTTTCCTCTTCAAGGGAAAACCAACACAAGCTCAGAGGTAGTAGTGATCAAGATCAAAAGTCCTTATCATGCCTTGTTTGGACGACCGGCTTATGCTCGTTTTATGGCCCGACCCTGCTATGTTTATCTCAAGCTTAATCTGCGTGGTCCAAATGGCACTATCACTATAGGAGACAACAGAAAGATAGATGAGGAGTGCGAGGGGGGGATGCGGCCTATGATGAGTCGAGTTGTGCAGCTGAAGAATTGAGGTTTTATGCAGCCAATGTCGACCCAGCTGATATGAGCCCCATCAAAAAGCCAACTATTAAGTCTGAATTGTTGTTGAAAGTCAAGTTGTCGAAGATACCATGAAGGTTTATTTCATCCGAGGAGATTCTTCCAAGCAGTACACTATTGGGACCGGCCTGGATCACAAATAGGAAAGCGCTTATCGAGCTCATCCGTGAGAATCGGGACATCTTCGCATGGAAACCCTCTGACATGCGTGGAGTACCGAGAGAACTCGCTGAGCACCACCTTAATGTTGATCCAAAGATGAAACCGGTACGGCAATACCTCCACCGTTTTAATGAGGAGAGACGCAAGGCCATTGGAGAGGAAGTTGCCCGGCTCCTGACTGCCGGGTTCATTGTCGAAGTTTTTCAACGTGAGTGGCACGCTAACCCGGTGGTGGTTCTAAAAAAGAACGACACCTGGCGTATGTGTCTTGACTACACATATCTCAATAAATCTTGTCCCAAAGATCCCTTTGCCCTCCCTCATATCGATCAGATCATTGATTCTACGGTGGGTTGTGAGCGTTTATGCTTCCTGGACGCATATTTCACTTACCATCAGATGAAGATGGAGTTGCGGATGAGGAGAAAACGTCTTTCGTTTCTCCTTTCGATGCTTTGTGCTATATCTCCATGCCTTTTTGGCTCAAGAGTGTAGGGGAGACTTATCAACGTTGCGTCCAGAATTGCCTTCACTCGAAGATTTGGCGCAACGCTGATGCCTATGTTGGTGACATTATGGTGAAATATCAGAAGAAGGAGACGCTCTTGGATGATCTAAAGGAGACATTTGATAATATTCGGGTGTGCCAGATGAAACTTAACCCGACCAAGTGTGTCTTTGGTGTTCCCACAGGCAAGCTCTGGTCTCCGAATGCGGCATCAAAGCTAACCCAGATAAGATCAAGGATGTCACTTCACTAGGTTAGCTAGCTAATATTAATAAGGTTGAACACATCTGCGATTGAATTGCGGCCTTGAGCCGGTTCATAAGCCGTCTTGGAGAAAAAGCAATTCCTCTTTATTATTTTTTGAGAAATACGGATAGTTTTGTTTGGACTGATGCAGCCAATGAAGCTTTTGAAGCCCTCAAACGACACCTAGTTGAGCCGCCCGTTTTAGCTGCTCCGACCGACAAAGAGCCCATGCTCCTGTACATTTCTCCTAATTAAAAGGTGGTAAGCATTGCAGTTGTTTTTGAATAGAAGGAGGCAGGAAAGGAGTATCTGATTCAACGCCAGACTATTTAGTGAGTGAGGTTTTGACCATATCCAAGAAGCGGTATCCACAATGGCAAAAGCTGGGTTTTGAAGTTTTTTCTCGCAAGCCGGAAGTTGAAGCGCTACTTCCAAGAACATCCAATTATTGTGGCTAGTTCAGCACCCATTGGTGATATAATACAAAAATGAGAAGCCAGTGGACGAATTGCCAAGTGGTGATACGTCTTCAACGTATATATAATTTTTGCTTTTTCCATGTTGTTATATTATCATTCTTGGACGTTTTATAATCATTTAACTACAATTTTATATTATTTTTGGGACTAACCTATTAATGGTTGCAAAATCGCACAAGTTCTTGTTTCACACTTTGATTTGTATGAATTAATTAGAAATTGTAAAAAAAACGTAAAAGGAGCCTTGTTGGAGGAGGACTTTGACTCTCCTGAAATCTGTCCACAAACAGTCTTTATATATCGTCAGTTTGACCCCCAAAGATGGCGTTGTTACGGCGACAGAAATCTTCTGTCGTCTCTTGAGCTTGCGTTGGTTTTTCCCTTGAAGAGGAAAGGGCGATGCACCACAGGAGCAGTAAGTATTTCCCTCAGTTTGAGAACCAAGGTATCAATCCAGTAGGAGAATCTCGTCAAGTCCAGAGTACCTGCACAAACACAAAAGAGCTTGCACCCAACGCTATAAAGGGGTTGTCAATCCCTTCAAGATTGATTGCAAAGTGAGATCTGAAGGCGGAAAGTGCAACGAAGTAAAAGTGTAAGGCTGAAAATATGATGTGAAGTAGACCCGGGGGCCATAGTGTTCACTAGAGGCTTCTCCCAAAATAGCAAATATTACGATGGGTGAACAAATTACTGTCGAGCAATTGATAGAACCGCGCAAAGTCATGACGATATCTAAGGCAATGATCATACATATAGGCATCACGTCCGAGACAAGTAGACCGATACTTTCTGCATCTATTACTATTACTCGACACATCGACCGCTATCCAACATGCATCTAGTGTATTGAGTTCATGACGATCAGAGTAACGCCTTAAGCAAGATGACATGATGTAGAGGGATAAACTCAAACCAATGATGAAAACCCCATCTTTTTCCCCTTGATGGCAACAACACGATGCGTGCCTCGCTACCCCTTTTGTCACTGGGTGAGGTCACCGCACGGTATGAACCCAAAACCAAGCACTTCTCCCATTGCAAGAATCATAGATCAAGCTGGCCAAATAAAACCCACAACTCGAAGAGAATTACAAGGATATGAAATCATGCATAAGAGAGATCAGAAGAAACTCAAATAATATTCATAGATAATCTGATCGTAAATCCACAATTCATCGGATCTTGACAAACACACCGCAAAAGAAGATTACATCGGATAGATCTCCATGAAGATCATGGATAACTTTGTATTGAAGATCCAAGAGAGAGAAGAAGCCATCTACCTACTAGCTATGGACCCGTAGGTCTATGGTGAACTACTCACGCATCATCGGAGAGGTCATGGTGTTGATGAAGAAGCCATCCGTATCCGAATCCCCCTCCGGCGGGGCACTAGAACGTGCCCGAGATGGGATCTTGCGGAAAAAGAAGCTTGCGGCGGCGGAAAAGTACTTTCGATGATCTCTTGATTTTTTATGGAATTATTGGGAATACATAGGCGAAAGACCTAGGGCACAGGTGGCCTAGGGAGCCCACAAGCCTGGGAGGCGTGGCCCCCCTGGCCGCGGCTAGGGGGCTTGTGGGGTCCCTCGTGGCCCCCTCCCTTGGTTCTCAAGCTTCCCGATCTTCTTCTGTTTCGGAAAAAATCTTTTCGGAAGTTTTATTCTGTCTAGACTCCGTTTAAAATCCTCCTCTGAAAAGGGTCAAAAACACGGAAAAAACAGGAACTGGCACTTGGCACTGAGTTAATAGGTTAGTCCCAAAAAAGATATAAAAGGCATAAAAAACATCCAAAGTTTGACACGATAATAGCATGAAACCATAAAAAATTATAGATACGTTGGAGACGTATCAGGCATCAAATGGAAAAAGCTAAAACAAGGTAAGTGTGCGTAATTTTATGATAATGACCCTGGACTACAAATTCATTCAAAACGAAGTTCGTATGTAATCTGGAGTCCATTTTACTAAAGGAAAATATGTGATTACGGGATCACAAGAATTGTTGACGTGATTGAGTCCAACTCTTAACATATGTGATATATTCGGAGAAGCCACGACTTTGGAGACTCATGAGGGATGTGAGGATCCCCTAGGAAGGTTCTAGAGGTGCCCGAGAGCCATTGGATCAAGGGTCCATCCATCAGAGGGCCATAGAGCATCACAGAGGCAAATATAAGGAGAGAAAAACCCTAATTTTGATAGAGCCACCAAGAGCCACGAATTTGCCTCTCCCTTGGCAGCCGCAAAGAAGGGGATAGGCTCCTCCATTGCAGCACCAATACCAAGGAAGAAGGAGTGCAAGGGGCCGCCGCCCGTCGTCACAGCCACCGCCCGTCGACGGTGCCGTGGCCGCTATCGCCTCCATCTCTTTGGGGCTATGTGTTCAATCTCTCTCTCTTTCTCGTGTTCTTGAGATGGCACAATCTTGATGTATCACGAGCTTTATTAATATAGATGAATCATATGGAGTTTTCTCCTCTCTATCTTCTTGTGATGAATTGAGTTTTCCCTTTGACATTTTCTTATGGGATTGAGTCTTTAAGGATTTAAGAACACTTGATGTATGTCTTGCGATCGGATATCTGTGATGACAATGGGATGTCTATTGATCCACTTGATGCATGTTTTGGTGATCAACTTGCGGGTTCCGTGACCTTGGGAATCTATGCATAGGAGTTGACACACGTTTCTTCTTGGCTTTCTGGTAGAAACTTTGGGGCACTCTTTGAAGTTCTTTGTGTTGTATTGAACATGATGAATCTTAAATTATATTATACATATCGTATAATCATGCCCATGGGTACTTGTGGTGACATTGGAGTATCTAGGTGACATTAGGTTTTTGGTTGATGTGTATCTTAAGGTGTTATTTTAGTACGAACTCTAGAGCTGTTCATGACACTTATAGGGATAGCTCATAAGATTGATTAGAAAAGATAACTTTGAGGTGGTTTCGTACCCTACAATAATTTCTTCGTTTGTTCTCCGCTATTTGTGACTTTAGAGTGAACTCTTTGTCGCATGTGAGGGATTTATATATGATTCAACTATGTTAGTTTTGTTGAGAGAACTTGCACTAGTGAAAGTATGGACCCTAGGCCTTGTTCCCAAGCATTTATACAACGTTTTGTTCGCTGTTTACTATTTGTTACATTTCTGTTTTTATATTTTTAGATTATGAAAACCTATATCTATCATCCATATTACACTTGTATCACCATCTCTTCGCCGAACTAGTGCACCTATACAATTTACCATTGTATTGAGTGTGTTGGGGACACAAGAGACTCTTTGTTATTTCATTACAGGGTTGCTTGAGAGAGACCATCTTCATCCTATGTCTCCCACGGATTAATAAACCTTAGATCATCCACTTAAGGGAAACTTGCTATTGTCCTACAAAACTCTGCGCTTGGAGGTCCAACACGAGTCTACGGGACGAAGGTTGTGTAGTAGACATCAAGCTCTTTTCTGGCGCTGTAGCCGGGGAGGTTAGGTAAGCGGCACTCACATCCTGTCAAGGAAGCTCTTTTCTGGCGTCGTTGCCGGGGAGGTGAGTGTTTGAAGGTATATCTTTAGATCTTGCAATCAAATATTTTAGTTTCTTGTTTTTCACTAGTTTGGTTTTATAATAGAAAACTACAAAAAAATGGAATTGAGGTTTCCTATTATGCTTCATCTTTTTAATATCTTTCGTGTAAATTATGGAAGGGAAAATTATGCTCAAGTGTTAGAAGAAGAATTATTAAAATGTTTGGCACTAAATCTTTGAGTGGTGAGCATGGTAGCAATATTGTTAGTACGAATTCTCTGAATATTCATGATGCTAATGATATGCAAAGCCACAAGCTTGGGGATGCTATCCTTGATGAATATGATATTTTTAGTCCCCCAAGTTTTGTTGAGCAAAACTATTATGATGATAGCATGCCTCCTACGTATGATGATTATTGCGATGACATGTATGCTATAAAGAGTGATAGTAACCATGAAACTTGTTATCATGATTTTAATATTCAAAGTGGTTATGTCAATCAAGTACCTCATGATAGTTATTTCGTTGAGTTTGCTCCCACTATTATGAATGAGAAGAAGTTTTCTTATGTGGAGAGTGATAATTTTTCTATGCTTGTAGATCATGAAAATAATGTTGTATGTGATAGTTATATTGTTGAATTCCTTTATGATGCTACTGAAAAATATTATGAGGCAGGAACATATGCTTGTAGGAATTGCAATAATATCAAGTTTCCTCCCTATGTGTTCAAAGTTTTGAAGTTGTGCTTATTTTGCCCTCCTATGCTAGTTTATTCTTTCTCCCATAAATGTTTTGGTCACAAAATACCTATGCATAGGAAGTGGGTTATACTTAAATGTGCTTGTCATGAGATTCATGATGCTCTTTTGCATCTTTCAATTATTATTCTTATATGAGCATCATTGAAATCATCATGCCTAGCTAAAAGGCTTTAAAGAAAAGTGCGTTGGGAGAAAACCAACACTTTTACTTTCTGTTTTGATGTGTTCACATGATTAAACTACTGTATTAATCATGTTTTATAGCTTTTTTTCAATAAAGTTCCAAGTAAAGCCTTTGGGATAGTGTGGATGATAGTTGAGTTGATTTTGTGCAAAAAACAGAAACTTTTGCTCTCAGTCCAGGATTTTTTGTAAATTCACTGGAACATGTTTTTGATATGAATTTTCTTACACATGATTGACAAACAAAGTTCCTCGGTTGTCCTAATTTTTTAGAATTTTTAGAGACACGGAAGTATGGTTACACTACAGATCTTCACAGATTGTTCTGTTTTTGATAGATTCTGTTTTGCATGCATAGTTTGCTTGTTTTAGTGTTCCCATAGCTTATATTCAGTGATATAAATTATGGGAATAGTAGAATACAGTAGGTATCACGTGAGAACAATTATGAATCTTGTCTTGACAGTACCTAAGTGAATGATCATTATTTATTATACTAACCGATCTCACGAAGTTCCGTTATGTTTTGTGTGATTGAAGTTTTCAAGTTTTGGGTGAGACACCGTATGAGGAGAATAAGGAGTGACAAGAACGTAACCTTGGGGATTCCCAAGGAACCCCCAAGGTAATATCCAAGGAAGATCAAACGCCTAATCTTGGGGATGCCCCGGAATGCATCCCCTCTTTCGTCTTCAACATTATCGGTATATCTTACTTGGAGCTATATTTTTATTTGTCACATAATATGATTTTTGCCTGGAGCGTCATTTTTTTGTTATTCTCTGTCAGGTGTTATTTTTAATCTTGTTTTTCAATAATAAGTTCCAATAATTGCATTAGGATGCTTGCATTGCATGCTTTGATTGGTGTTGTGTAAAAATAGAAACCGGTGTTGTAGTGTTTGAATTTTAATATTTTACTGGAACGTGGAAAGTTTCTAAATTTTTTACATAGGATTGTCTTATATATTTTATAGCATGTCCTAAATTTCATAGTTTTTTGAGTTACAGAAGTACACTGTTTTCATAAATTTCTATAGACTGTTCTGTTTGGACAAAATGTTGTCATAGTTTTGTTATGTACTAATCCTATAGTTTCCATAGACTATATTGATAGATATAAATTGTGGAAATGACATTAAACAGTAGATGATGTTTGGAATTATCATGCAACTTGTCTTGGCAGTTCATAAAGAGTTGATTTATTATTATGTGCACTAACCTATCTTACGAGTTCTTTTCAAGTTTTGTGTGGATGAAGTTTTTGAGAATAGGTGAAACCGGGATACGAGAGGATTGAAAAAGATACAAAAGCTCAAGCTTGGGGATGCCCAAGTCACCCAAGTAAATATTTCAAGAACTCTCAAGCATCTAAGCTTGGGGATGCGACGCATCCCACCTCTCTTCGACAACTATCGGTTAGCCTATCTTGAGCCTAAATTTTATCCGTTCACATGATGCGTCCTATTCTTGGAGTGCTATTTTTCTTTTGTTTGTTGTTTAAATAAAATACCTAGATCTGAAAATATACTTTTTGAGGGAGAGAGAGTCCTGGCATAGCTCCTTAATTGTTTGACTACTCATTGATCTTCACTTATATCTTTTGTGAGTAGCTTGTCATTTCCTCTAATGCTCCACTTATTCGTTTTTGAGGGGTGAAATCTTTATGCTCTTGTGCTTCCTTTAAATTGGTTTGAGCATGTCGAAAGGGAAATAGCAATATATGAAACTAGTCCCAAAGTAATAGATATCCAAGAGGGATATAATAAAAACTTTCATGAAGATCATGGGACAAATTAAACTTGATTCTTTGTAATAGTTTTGAAACATGATGATAGTAATATGTGAGTCATCTTAGTGAGTAATTATGCTTTAAGTAGGAATATTGGCGTTAAGGTTTGTTATTCCCTATGCATGCACGAAAGTCAATAGTTATACAATGAAGTTACATCCTACTGTGGCGCATTATTCGGTGTTAGTTTTGACTCAATGCTCACTTATGTGAATTTTCGTTTCTTGCTTTGATTGCTTCCCAATTTATTTGTTAGCCTTCATTTGTACTAAGTAGAAATACTACTTGTGCATCCAAAATAACCAAGTTTTGCCTCATGAGTCCACCATACCTACCTATATGCGGTATTTCCATGTCGTTCCAAGAAAATTTGTATGTGGCATCTGATACGTCTCAAACGTATCTATAATTTTTGATGGTTTCACGCTGTTATCTTGTCAACTTTGAATGTTTTGTTTACCTTTTATATCTTTTTTGGGACTAACTTATTAATTCAGTGCCAAGTGCGAGTTCCTGTTTTTTCTCTGTTTTTGACTCTTTTCAGATCTGATTTTGGAACGGAGTCCAAACGGAAAAAAATCCCCGAAATAATTTTTTCCAGAACGGAAGAAGATCGGGAGGCTTGAGGGCCAAGGCAGTGGGCCCACAGGGGGCCCACAAGCCTTGTTGCCGCGGCGAGGGGAGGCCGCGATAACGTGGCTTGTGGCCCCCCTCGCCTAGGTCTTTGGCCTATAAATTCCCTAAAAATCCAGAAAAAATCAGGGCATCCACGAAAACACTTTCTGCCGCCGCAAGCTTCCGTTTCCGCGAGATCTCATCTGGAGACCCTTCCGGGTGCCCTACCGGAGGGGACTTTGGAGTTGGGGGGCTTCTACATCAACATCATCGCCTCTCCAATGACTCGTGAGTAGTCCACTTCAGACCTACGGGTCCGTAGTTAGTAGCTAGATGGCTTCTTATCTCTCTTGGATCTTCAGTACAAAGTTCTCCATGATCTTCATGGAGATCTATCCGATGTAATCCTCTTTGGCGGTGTGTTTGTCGAGATCCGATGAATTGTGAATTTGTGATCAGATTATCTATGAATTATATTTGAGTCTTTGCTGATTTCTTATATGCATGATTTGATATCCTTGTAAGTCTCTCCGAGTCTTGGGTTTTGTTTGGCCAACTAGATCTATGATTCTTGCAATGGGAGAAGTGCTTGGTTTTGGGTTCATATCGTGTGGTGACCTTTCCCAGTGACAGAAGGGGCAGCAAGGCACGCATCATGTTGTTACCATCAAGGATAACAAGATGGGATTTTATCGTAGATATGAGATTGTCCATCTACATCATGTCATCTTGCTTAAGGCGTTACTCTCTTCTTTTGGACTTAATACACAAGATGCATGTTGGATGGCGGTCGACGTGTGGAGTAATAGTAGTAGATGCAGAAAGTACCGGGCTACTTGTTTTGGACGTGATGCCTATAGATATAATCATTGCCTTAGATAACGTCACGACTTTGCGCGGTTCTATCAATTGCTCGACAGTAATTCGTTCACCCACCGTCTACATGCTTTCATGAGAGAAGCCACTAGTGAACACTACGGCCCCCGGGTCTATTCACAACCATCGTTTTCACTTTCACTTTTACTTTGCTTTGTTTACTCTTTGCTTTCAGTTCTCACTTTGCAAACCATCTATCAGGGATTGCAACGCCTTCGTAGCGTTGGGTGCAAGCTCTTTGTGTTTGTGCAAGTACTTGAGACTTGACGAGATCTTCCATTGGTTCGATACCTTGGTTCTCAAAACTGAGGGAAATACTTACCGCCGTTGTGTTATGCTACTACAACAAAAGACCTTCCAACGGCGCCAGAAACACGTGCTGACGGGAGACTGTTCTTGTCTTGATACTCCTCAGCAACGGCACCAGGAATCCTTCTACTACGGCTACGCCTTTAGAGACTTCCTAGGCAAATATGCAAAGGATTTCCCTGTGGCCTTGGAGCCTTGCATTGGTGTTCCCTCGAAGCGGAAAGGGTGATGTAGCATAGCGGTGGTAAGTATTTCCCTCGGTTTTGAGAACCATGGTATCGATCCAGTGAAGGAGTATCACAAGTACCTGCACAAACACAAAAAGCTTGCTCCCAACGCTATGAAGGGGTTGTCAATCCCTTATAGATTGTTTGCCAAGTGAGAACTGAAAGCAACAAAGTAACAAAGAAAAGTAAAAGCGAAAGTGGAAACGATAGGTGTGAATAGACCCCGGGGCCGTAGTGTTCACTAGTGGCTTCTCTCATGAAAGCAAGTAGACGGTGGGTGAACAAATTACTATCGAGCAATTGATAGAACCGCACAAAGTCATGATGTCATCTCTGGCAATGATTATATCTATAGGCATCACGTCCAAAACAAGTAGACCGATAGTTTCTGCATCTACTACTATTACTCCACACGTCGACCGCTATCCAGCATGCATCTAGTGTATTAAGTCCAAAAGAATAGAGTAATGCCTTAAGCAAGATGACATGATGTAGATGGACAATCTCATATCTACGACAAAGCCCACCTGGTTACCCTTGATGGCAACTACACGATGTGTGCCTTGCTGCCCCTACTATCACTAGGAAAGGTCACCACACGGTAAGAACCCAAAACCAAGCACTTCTTCCATTGCAAGAATCATAGATCTAGTTGGCCAAACAAAACTCAAGACTCGAAGAGACTTACAAGGATATCAAATCATGCATATAAGAAATCAGCAAAGACTCAAATATATATCATAGATAATCTGACCACAAATCCACAATTCATCGGATCTCGACAAACATACCGCCAAAGAGGATTACATCGGGTAGATCTCCATGAAGATCATGGAGAACTTTGTATTGAAGATCCAAGAGAGAGAAGAAGCCATCTAACTACTAACTATGGACCCGTAGGTCTGAAGTGAACTACTCACGAGTCATTGGAGGAGCGATGATGTTGATGTAGAAGCCCTCCAACTCCAAAGTCCCCTCCGGCAGGGCATCGGGAAGGGTCTCCAGATGAGATCTCGCGGAAACGGAAGCTTGCGGCAACGGAAAAGTGTTTTCGTGGATTCCCTGATTTTATTTTGTATTTTAGGGAATATATAGGCGAAGGATCTAGGTCAGGGGGGCGCCACAGAGGCCACAAGCCTGCTAGCCGTCGCCCCCCTGGTGGCGGCTACAGGGCTTGTGGGCCCCCGTAGCTCTCCTGGCTTGGCCCTCAAGCCCCGTGATCTTTTTCCGTTCGGGAAAAATTTATTTCGGGGATTTTATTCTGTTTGGACTTTGTTGCAAAATCAGATTTGAAAAGAGCCAAAAACACAAAAGAAACAGGAACTGGCACTTGGCACTGAATTAATAAGTTAGTCCCCAAAAAGATATAGAAGGTACATAAAACATCCAAAGATGACAATATAACAACATGAAACCATCAAAAATTATAGATACGTTTGAGACGTATCAAGCATCCCCAAGCTTAACTCCTGCTCGTCCTCGAGTAGGGAAGTGATAAAGAATGAATTTTTGATGCTTTCGTGATACCTAGCATAGATGTCCTTTGTAACTCCTCTTATGTGACATGAATGTTTAGATCCATTGGATTTAAAACAATAGTTTGCTATTGACGTGGAAACAATAATAATTCAAGCAAACTAGCAAGGTAATCATGAACTTTCAAAATAACAAGGCCAAAAGAAAGTTATCCCTACAAAAGCATATAGTCTAGCTATGCTCTATCATCATTGCACAACGAATTTAAATCATGCACAACCCCGGTATTGGCCAAGTAATTGTTTTCACACCTTTACTTTCTCAAACCTTTTCAACTCTCACGCAATACATGAGCGTGAGCCATGATTTTAGCACTATAAGTGGTGTGGAGTGTGGTGGAGGTTGCAAGACAAACAAGGAGAAGATGATCACATTAACTAGGCATATCAATGAGCTGTGGAGGTGCTCATCAATGGATATCAATGTGAATGAGTAGGGATTGCCATACAAATGATGCACTAGAGCTAAGAGTATGTGAAAGCTCTTAAAGAAAACTAGTGGGTGTGCATCCAACTTGCTTGCTCACGAAGACCTAAGGCAAATTTGAGGAAGCCTATCATTGGAATATACAAGCCAAGTTATGTAATGAAAATTTCCCACTAGCTATATGGTGGTGACAAAACGAGAGACTCTCAATCATGAAGATCATAGTGCTTAATATGCACAAGTGTGGAAAAGTGGTAGCATTGTCCCTTCTCTCTTTTTCTCTCATATTTTTTTGGATGGGCTCTTTGGCGTCTTTTTTTGGTGGGCATATTTGGCCTCTTTTATTTCCTCACATGGGACAATGCTCCATCAATGATGATCATCACACTTTCAACTCAAATCTTAGAGCAACGATGACTCTACATGGAATGCCTTCGGTAGTGTACCGTGACAATGATCTAGCATGCCATAGACATTAATGGAAACATCATGCTAGCTATGTTACGATCATGCAATGTCAATGTAGAAGTGGTGGCACATGTCATGGTGGTAGTTGCATGGCAATATATCTCGAAATGACTTTGAAAAAGCCATAGTAGGTAGGTATGATGGCTGTTTTGAGGGAGGCTAGTGGTAGGTTTTGTGCACCGGCGAGAATTGCACGGCACTAAGAAGATAGTGATGGTGGAAGGTAAAAGTGCATCTAAATCATGGACTCAACATTAGTCATGAAGAACTCATATACTTGTTGCAAAAGTTTTATTAGTAATCGAAACAAAGCATTCAACGCATACTCCTAGGGGCAGGGTTGGTAGGTATAAACCATCGCGCGATCCCGACCGCCACACAAAGGATGACAATCAAAAGACTAATCATGCTCAGACTTCATCACATAGCGGTTCACCATACGTGCATGCTACGGGAATCACTAACTTCAACACAAGTATTTCTAGATCCACAACACCTTACTAGCACAACTTCAATATTACCACAACCACAACTCAAAACTAATTGAGATGAATCAAACTTCTCTAACTATTCAATGCACATGAAGGTCGAAGTTTTCGTATCCCTTTGGATAACTACCCCTTTTGAGACTACTTTCATAGCATAGATCAACTACCACGCCACGCACCGCCGTGCTCTAAAATATATAAGTGAAGCACACCGAGCAAAATCAACTAGCTCAAAAGATATAAGTGAAGCACATGTGAGCTGAATTGTCTACCAAAGGATATAAGTGAAGCTCGACAAAATCACGGTGAGTGCATCTCTCTCTCTCTCGGTGTGCAGCAAGGATGATTGTGACACAACAAAAATAAAAGACTCCTACGATACAAGACGATCCAAGCAAAACACATAACATGTGGTGAATAAAAATATAGCCCCAAGTAATGTTACCGATGGATTAAGAACGAAAGAGGGGATGCCTTCCCGGGGCATCCCCAAGCTTAGGCTTTTACAGCATCCTTGAATCTCTTGGGGTGCCTTGGGAATCCCCAAGCTTGAGCTCTTGCCACTCTTTATCTTTTTGTCCATAAGAACTTCACCCAAAACTTGAAAACTTCACAACACGAAACTTAAACAGAAACTCGTGATAACATTAGTATAAGAAAGCAAACCACCACTTCCTTAGGTACTGTAGAAAACTTAAATTCTACTTATGCTGATGTTGGGTTACTGTATTTTCAATCTTCCATGGCTAATACCCCCCGATACTACCCATAGTTTCATCAAAATAAGCAACCAACACAACAAAAACAGAATCTGTTAACAGCAGACTAGTGTGTAGCAATCTGTATACTTCGTATCCTTCTGGTACCTCAAAAATTCTGAAAAATTACGACAGTTTGAAGAATTTGCGTAGCATTCAGCAGCAAAAAGAATCAACACAAAAGCTCTTACATAAAAAAATGAAAATTCTTTTCGTGGGCAGAAAGTTTCTGTCTTTTTCAGCATGACCAAACGATCATCCCCAAGACTAATCATAACGGTTTTGCTTGGCACAAACGCAAAAATAAACACAAAAAACACAATCATAACAGAATTATGAAAGTGTGGAAAACATAAAACAGAAAGAAAAAGGATAGATTCGTTGGGTTGCCTCCCAACAAGCGCTATTGTTTAACGCCCTTGGCTAGGCATGCAAGTGAAAATCACATCTAAGTCTAACATACTTCCTATGTACACGCATTTTATAGGAAATCAGATTGTCAAGACAACCAATAGTTGCCATATGCAAGGAAGAAGAAAGAGACAATAGAAATCTCCACATAACGAGAGGTAATTTGGTAACATGAAAGTTTCTACCACAATATTTTCCCCTCTCATAGCAATTACATGTGGGATCATAATCAAATTCAACAAAATAGCTATCCCAAAGGATATTCTTTTCATGATCCACATGCATGCAAAGTTGACGCTCTTCAAAAATAGTGGGATTATCATCAACTAAAGTCATGACTTCTCCAAACCCACTTTCAATATTATTGCAAATATCATATTCATCATGAGGTTTGAACAAATTTTCAAGATCATAAGAAAGATCATCACCCCAATCATGATTATTGCATTAAGTAGTGGACATAGCAAAACTAGCATCCCCAAGCTTAGGGTTTTGCATATTTTTAGCATGATTGTCACTAATAGGATTTATAGTGAAACCATTGCAATCATGCTTTTCATTCAAGGAGCCCTCGTGAATTACTTCATAAGTTTCTTCATCACGATTTTCAGATTCACGCATCTCAAGCAAAACTCCATAAAGATAGTCAAGTGCACTCAATTCACTAGCAATTGGTTCCACATAAGTGGATCTCTTAAAGAGATTAGCAAGTGGATGAGGATCCATATCACTAGATTTTCAGCAAGCAAAGATGCAAGCATATTGAAGGCACATGGCACACAAGCGAACAGAAAGCAAGCGAGAGAAGAAGGCAAACGGAAAAGGCAAACGAAAAAGGCAAATGTGAAGTGGGGGAGAGGAAAACGAGAGGAAACTAGCAAAAAAGGTAAATGCAAGAGATAAGTTTGTGACACCTACTTGAATAGATCTCTCCTTCCCCGGCAACGGCGCCAGAAATACTTCTGCTACTGCAACAAAAGACCTTCCAATGGCGCCAGAAACACGTGCTGACGGGAGACTGTTCTTGTCTTGATACTCCTGAGCAACGGCACCAGGAATCCTTCTGCTACGGCTACGCCTTTAGGCACTTCCTAGGCATATATGCAAAGGATTTCCCAGTGGCCTTGGAGCCTTGCGTTGGTGTTCCCTCGAAGCGGAAAGGGTGATGTAGCACAGCGGTGGTAAGTATTTCCCTCGATTTTGAGAACCAAGGTATCGATCCAGTGAAGGAGTATCACAAGTACCTGCACAAACACAAAAAGCTTTCTCCCAACGCTATGAAGGGGTTGTCAATCCCTTATAGATTGTTTGCCAAGTGAGAACTGAAAGCAACAAAGTAACAAAGCAAAGTAAAAGCAAAAGTGGAAACGATAGGTGTGAATAGACCCGAGGGCCGTAGTGTTCACTAGTGGCTTCTCTCATGAAAGCAAGTAGACGGCGGGTGAACAAATTACTGTCGAGCAATTGATAGAACCGCGCAAAGTCGTGACATCATCTATGGCAATGATTATATCTATAGGCATCACGTCCAAAACAAGTAGACCGATACTTTCTGCATCTACTACTATTACTCCACACGTCGACCGCTATCCAGCATGCATCTAGTGTATTAAGTCCAAAATAACAGAGTAACGCCTTAAGCAAGATGACATGATGTAGACGGACAATCTCATATCTACGACAAAGCCCACCTTGTTACCCTTGATGGCAACTACATGATGTGTGCCTTGCTGCCCCTACTGTCACTGGGAAAGGTCACCACACGGTAAGAACCCAAAACCAAGCACTTCTCCCATTACAAGAATCATAGATCTAGTTGGCCAAACAAAACCCAAGACTCGGAGAGACTTACAAGGATATCAAATCATGCATATAAGAAATCAGCAAAGGCTCAAATATATATCATAGATAATCTGATCACAAATCCACAATTCATCGAATCTCGACAAACACACCGCCAAAGAGGATTACATCGGATATATCTCCATGAAGATCATGGATAACTTTGTATTGAAGATCCAGGAAAGAGAAGAAGCCATCTAGATACTAACTACGGACCCGTAGGTCTGAAGTGAACTACTCATGAGTCATTGGAGGGGTGATGATGTTGATGTAGAAGCCCTCCAACTCCAAAGTCCCCTCCGACAGGGCACCGGGAAGGGTCTCTAGATGAGATCTCGCGGAAACAGAAGCTTGCGACGGCGGAAAAGTGTTTTCGTTGATTCCTTGATTTTTTTCTGTATTTTAGGGAATATATAGGCGAAGGAGCTAGGTCAGGGGGGCGCCAGGGAGGCCACAAGCCTGCTAGCCGCCGCCCCCCTGGTGGCGGCTACAGGGCTTGTGGGCCCCGTGTAGCTCTTCTGGCTTGGCCCTCAAGCCCCCTGATCTTCTTCCGTTCGGGAAAAAATTATTTCGGGGATTTTATTCCGTTTGGACTCCGTTCCAAAATCAGATCTGAAAAGAGCCAAAAACATGGAAAAAACAGGAACTGGCACTTGGCACTGAATTAATAAGTTAGTCCCAAAAAAGATATAAAAGGTACATAAAACATCCAAAGATGACAAGATAACATCATGAAACCATCAAAAATTATAGATACGTTTGAGACGTATCATGCCACATCACGCTTTCCTCTTCAAGGGAACACCAACGCAAGGCTCCAAGGCCGCGGGGAAATCCTTTGCATATTTGCCAAGGAAGTCTCTAAAGGCGTAGCCGTGGCAGCAGGATTCCTGGCGCCGTACCAGGGAAGGTCTGTTGTCGCAGTAGCACCATCTCTAAAATTTGAAAATATTTTTTCTCTTTTGTGTGCCCGTACCACTCATGAAACGGTGGGGAGTATCCAATATTTTTCCATGCTAGGTGGGTTATTCTCACAATATGTGTTGATTCACTATCATTCACGAGAAAGTGGCTGGTATTCGGGATGCCCAGTTCCATGCTCAAAAATAAAATTAAAATATAATGAAACAAAACTCCCCCAGGATTGTTGTTTGTATGGACGGTACCCGTTGATTCGTCCTCTAGTTCTTCCTCTTGGGGGATCCACATCAACTTGATGGGAATCCTTGGAGTTGTGGTAGCACTATATGAGTTAGTTCTAGTAGTGTCTTCGGGAATCCACTTGACCTTGACTTTGGGTTCCTCTTCAAATATGTCAATGTCCTCTTGAAGCTTTCCCTTGCCCTTGTGGTCTTCTCGTAGAAGGCCATCTTGTGAGCTTGTTCCTCTGGGAGGGGTAGGATACTTCTCCTCTTTAGGAGAAAACTTAGAAATCGGATATGAACCTTCTTCCCTATCATCTCCGTTGACGTTGAAGTAGCCAACACCTTGTTTCTTCCGATGTCCTCCTTGCTTGCGCGCAATTTCCTCAAATTGCTCACTTCCGGCAAGACTCTTGAAGACACCTCTCTCTATAATCCCTTTCAATAAAACGTTTTCTTGCTCAAGTGTAACTTGGCTAAGAGAATCATTAGTGAAATCAAGAGAACTACTAGTAACAACATCATGAGATTTAGCTTTAGCATTGTTGTTACTAGAAGAAGAAACTTTCTTGCCTTTGTTACTAGTTTTCTTAGGTTTAAGTTGTGAAACAAAAGTAGACAAGAGTAATCATTTGGCTAGATAAGAAGAACTCCTCTTTCGAAGATCATCATTGATTTCTTTTAGGAACTCATCCTCTTGCTCCAAATTGAGCTTCTCGAAGCATAGCTTGTCATGAGTTCTTGCAAACTCTCTATGATCTTATAGAGTAGTTTCATGAGCTAACTTAAGACTGTTCAATTCTTTAGTTAGTCATTCAATCTCTTTCTTATCATCATCACTCAATTTCTCTTTACTAGCATGATAATTAGCAAGTCCATTTTTACTGCAATCACTAGTTTTATAAAAGAGCAAGTCATCTTATCCTAACAATTCGTCCTCGTCACTATTAAAATCAAGATACTTGGAGTGTGATACCTTGGGGCCTTTAGCCATGAAGAAGTTTTCGAACCCTTCATTTGGTTATTCCAATAAGTCATAGGAGTTGGAGGAAACAAGTGCAATGCCGGCAACACCTTCATCATGACTATAGTCGGAGTTGGAGTGGTAGATACTCTCGGATTGGTTATCAGACTCGGAGCCACAAACCCATTCACCAACATGAGCTTGATGTCTTCTTCTAGAACTGATCTTGGTGTATTGTCCTTCTTATTCGATTCCTTGCGTCTCCGTGAGTGTCTTTGTTCATAACGATCTTCTCTACTTTTTCTCTCTCCGCGAGGTGACTCGTCCCTTGAGTTTCATCTTCGTGGTGACTCTTCTCTTCGTTTTTAGGGAACCGAGCACTCATTGGAGTAATGTCCGGGCTTCCCATAGTTGTAGCATTTTCGGTCACGAGTGGACGAACGCTTCTCATTATGTCTTGAGCTTGAGATTCTCTATTTGCCTCTACTCTTGTAGAAGTTATTGAATTTTCCGGCCATGAGACTTATCTCTTCATCAGTGACAAGATTGTCCTTTGAAGTAGCGGGAGCATCGCTTGAAGCTTTGTAAGCACCGATTGACTTGTTGTGCATTGATGACCCAAAAGTATAGGGATCTATCATAGTCCTTTCGATAAGTAAGAGTGTCAAACCCAACGCGGAGCAGAAGGATCTGACATGTGGTTTTTAGCAAGGTAATATCCGCAAGCACTGAAATTATCGGTAACAAGTGGTTGTGTGGTGAGATGATTCGTAGCAAGAAACAAGTAACAAAAGTAGCAATGGTGCAGCAAAGTGGCCCAATCCCTTTTGTAGCAAGGGACAAGCTTGGACAAAGTCTTATCGGAGGAAAAATGCTCCCGAGGACACACGGGAATTTGTGTCATGCTAGTTTTCATCATGTTCATATGATTCACGTTCGTTACTTTCATAGTTTAATATGTGGGTGGACCGACGCTTGGGTACTCCCCTTACTTGGACAAGCATCCCACTTATGATTAACCCCTCTCGCAAGCATCCGCAACTACGAAAGAAGAATTAAGACAAAGTCTAACCATAGCATTAAACTAGTGGATCCAAATCAGCCCCTTACGAAGCAACACATAAACTAGGGTTTAAGCTTATGTCACTCTAGCAACACATCATCTACTTACTACTTCCCAATTCCTTCCTCTAGGCCCAAATAATGGTGAAGTGTTATGTAGTCGACATTCACATAACACCACTAGAGGAAAAATAACATACAACACATCAAAATATCGAACAAATACCAAATTCACATGACTACTTATAGCATGACTTATCCCATGTCCTCAGGAACAAAAGTAACTACTCACAAAGCATAATCATATTCATGACCAGAGAAGTAATGAGTAGCATCAAGGATCTGAACATAAACTCTTCCACCAAGTAATCCAACTAGCATCAACTACAAAGAGTAATTAACACTACTAGCAACCTTACAAGTACAAATCGGAGTCGCGAGACGGAGATTGGTTACAAGTGATGAACTAGGGTTTGGAGATGAAGATGTTGATGGTGATGAGTCCCCTTCGATGAGAGGAGTGTTGGTGATGATGATGGCGATGATTTCCCCCTCCGGGAGGGAAGTTTCCCCGGCAGGATCGTCCTACCGGAGCTCTAGATTGGTTCTTCTCAAGTTCCGCCTCGTGGCGGCGACAAATCCGCCGAAAAGCCTCCTCTCGATTTTTTCCAGACCGAAACCCTTCTTGTAGCAAAAGAGGGGGGCCAGTGGGCCAGCAAGGAGCCCACAAGCCCCCTAGGCACGGCCAGGGGGATGGCCGCGCCTAGCAGGCTTGTGGCCACCTGCTGGCGCCCCTCTCGCAGTTCTTCGGCCCAGTATTTTTTATAAATCCCAAAAAAAATCCACGTTGATTTTCACGGCTTTTGGAGTTGCGCAGAATAGGCATCTCAAACTTGCTCCTTTTTCAGGCCAGAATTCCAGGTGTCGGCATTCTCCCTCTTCATGTAAACCTTGCAAAATAAGAGAGAAAAGGCATAACTATTGTACCGTGAAGTGAAATAACAGCCCAAAAAGCGATAAATATCAACATGAAAGCATGATGCAAAATGGACGTATCAACTCCCCCAAGCTTAGACCTCGCTTGTCCTCAAGCGAAAGCCTAGATCAATAAACATGACCACATGTTTAGAGAGAGAGGTGTCGACAAAACAAGATACGAACATGCAGGCATCATGATCATGATCAGAACAGCAATACCAACATATAATCTCTCATCCTAAAGTGACAATTCCTTCACAAAGTAAAGTATGGATCAAGAACCTTACCGAGAATTAGCAACCGATAGCCTTTAGTCATTGAAGCAATTGTAATTTATCACAACATCAGAAAGAGTCAAATAAGAGCTTGTAAAGCAAATCCACATACTCAATCATCTTTTCGTTCTCTACAATTGCTATAACTCACATGGTACTCATGAGATCAAAGTTTCATCTCGACACGGAGAAAGATAGGGGCTTATAGTTTCGCCTCCCAACTGCTTACCTCAAGGGTAATGTCAACAATAATAATTCATGAATGCTTACCTCCAAGTTGACATATGAATATAGATCTTCCCCAAGCATATGACGTTAGCCAAGATAAAGGCGAAATAGGGAATTGGTGAAGATCACCATGACTCTTTCAAGGGCAAAAAGTAAAGGTACAAGATAGGCCCTTCGCAGAGGGAAGCAGAGGTTGTCATGCGCTTTTGAGGATGGGATGCATGTCCTCTTAGTGCGGAGGAATGTCACTTTATATTGCCTCCTGTGATAAAGAACTTTATTATGCAGTCTGTCGCTTTTATGTCTTCCTCATCACAGGTTCGTACAAAGCTTATTTTCCACACACTAATAGATCATACATATTAGGGAGCAATTTTTATTGCTTGCACCGATGACAACTTACTTGAGGGATCTTATTCAATCCATCGGTAGGTATGGTGGACTCTCATGGCAAAACTGAGTTGAAGGTTTATGGATGCAGAAGTAGTATCTCTACTTGGTGCGGGAGTTTTGGCTAATATGAGGTGGAAGCAATCGTCACATGCTAAGGGATCTCTAATCATATAACATTGTTCCTAACCAGGCAAACACAAGTCATTATGTTGTCTTCCTTGTCCAACATCTACTTCTAAGCATGCAATAGTTTTATGAGTGTTCACAATCATAGATGGTGTCAAAGATGATATATTTATATGTGAACCTCTCCTTCTTTATCACTTGCTATTAATTGCAACAATGACCAAGGTCTACGTTTGTCTACCCTCAACAAGTTTCAATCAACATTCTTTTTATATGTGAAGCCATCACTTCCCATAAGATCATTACATGATCTTTCATGCTTTTGTTCTTTTATCATTCTTTTGATCATGGCATGAGGCAAAGCCCTTAACTAAGACACTCTTTATTATATGGCTCACGAGCTCGAATACATCGGGGGTGACACAAAGAAAAACCCAAGCCTAAAACACTAAGACCTTTATTCTACTAGAGAAAGAGAAAACTAAAAAGGAAAAATAAAACAAAGGTAAAGGCAAAAGATGTGATGGTGATACGATACCGGGGCAACTCCCCCAAGCTTGGCACAAGCCAAGGGGATTGCCCATACCCATGCTTAGTTGTCTTCCTTTGGAGGTGATGGTGGTGGAGTTGTTGCAACATGCGTTTGATCCTCCGTCTTCCAAGGCATAGGTGCTCCATCATGGAAAGATGAACGAGTCTCCGGAATCCTCAAATCTGCAACCAACCGTATTGATTTAAATCTATACTCATACTCACAGTTTTGGTTCTGTAGGTCAATCCTGTCATAGAGCCTGGAGAGGTGCTTCCCGATGTCATTGGCATCGATCTTATGCTTGCTGGTGAACTCCGTGATCATCATGTGGTTGACGCTGAGTCCACGCTCCACCATCCCTTGTCACTTGAAGACGTGTTGCTCCATTGTTTCGAGCCTCGCCTCCACGCTACCGGTCTTCTTGGGCCCCTCAACATCACGGATGTGCAACATCCCCTCACGCATCTCGATAGATTGAGGGTGTTGCAGCACTCCCGCGAGGTAGGGATTGATGACCTTCTCGAAGATCTTGTCCTTCGGAGCTTTTGGGGACGTCATAGCAAACTAGATCTGCAGCACAAACAAGCTTGAAACGAAAACATAGGAAATTTGCGTGATATGAAGGTCAGACCTTTCGGGAGTATATATAATGATTTTTTTCCAGACCAGAAGGAGTACTCCGCACGAAAACAGAGTCCGGGAGGCACACGAGGTGGCCACAAGCCCCCCAGGCGCGGCCAGGGGTGGTCCTGCGCCTGGCACGCTTGCCGCCTCCTCGCGCGCTTTCCGGACTACTTCCAGTTTTTCTATTTTTTCAAATATTCCAAAACGGAGAAAAATTCCTACTGGAAAAGTTTTGGAGTATGTTTTCTTACCGAATCACATACCTCTTCGTTTTTGGAGTCTGAAACAGGCTGATAAATATCCCTTAGGTATTCTTCCGGAGTTATGGTATTGATAATATTGCTTTCAACATTTATGGGAGTACTGATAACCCACAAGTATAGGGGATCAACTGTAGCCTTTCTCGATAAGTAAGAGTGCCGGACCCAAAGAGGAGCTAAAGGTATGACAAATATTCCCTCAAGTTCTGTCGACCATCGATACAACTCTACGCATGCTTTACGTTCGCTTTTGAACAAGTATGAAACTAGAAGTACTTTGTAGGAGTGATAGGATAGGCTTGCAAGAAAGTAAAGAACACGTAAATAAAACTAGGGGTTGGTTACATAAAGAAACAACTATGAGTGTCTAACGAGTGTGGAATGTTGGAATTATGCCCTAGAGGCAATAATAAATATAGTTATTATTATAATTCCTGTATCAAGATAATCGTTTATTATCCATGCTATAATTGTATTGAATGAAGACTTATATACATGTGTAGATATATAGACAAAACACTGTCCCTAGCAAGCCTCTAGTTGGCTAGCCAGTTGATCAAAGATAGTCAGTGTCTTCTGATTGTAAACAAGGTGTTGTTGCTTGATAACTGAATGACGTGATGGACTAGACCCAAACTAATAGACGTAGCATGTTGATCGTGTCATTTTGTTGCTACTGTTTTCTGCGTGTCAAGTATTTGTTCCTATGACCATGAGATCATATAACTCACTGACACCGGAGGAATACTTTGTGTGTATCAAACGTCGCAACGTAACTGGGTGACTATAAAGATGCTCTACAGGTATCTTCGAAGGTGTTCGTTGAGTTAGTATGGATCTAGACAAGGATTTGTCACTCCATGTGACGGAGAGGTATCTCAGGGCCCACTCGGTAATACAACATCACACACAAGCCTTGCAAGCAATGTGACTTAGTGTAAGTTAAGGGATCTTGTATTACGGAACGAGTAAAGAGACTTGCCGGTAAACGAGATTGAAATAGGTATGCGGATACTGACGATCGAATCTCGGGCAAGTAACATACCGAAGGACAAAGGGAATGACATACGGGATTATACGAGTTTTTCCTCTAGATCGCGTTTCTGCGGAGCTCGGGCGGAGCCCTGCTGAGACGAGATCATCACCAACCTCCGGAGCGCCGTCACGCTGCCGGAGAACTCTTCTACCTCTCCGTCTCTCTTGCTGGATCAAGAAGGCCGAGATCATCGTCGAGCTGTACGTGTGCTGAACGCGGAGGTGCCGTCCGTTCGGCACTAGATCGTGGGACTGATCGCGGGACGGTTCGCGGGGCGGATCGAGGGACGTGAGGACGTTCCACTACATCAACCGCGTTTCTTAACGCTTCTGCTGTGCGATCTACAAGGGTACGTAGATCGAACATCCCCTCTCGTAGATGGACATCACCATGATAGGTCTTCGTGCGCGTAGGAAAGTTTTTGTTTCCCATGCGACGTTCCCCAACAGTGGCATCATGAGCTAGGTTCATGCGTAGATGTCTTCTCGAGTAGAACACAAAAGTTTTTGTGGGCGGTGATGTGCGTTTTGCTGCCCTCCTTAGTCTTTTCTTGATTTCGTGGTATTGTTGGATCGAAGCAGCTCGGACCGACATTACTCGTACGCTTACGAGAGACTGGTTTCATCGCTACGAGTAACTCCGTTGCTCAAAGATAACTAGCGGGTGTCAGTTTCTCCAACTTTAGTTGAATCGGAATTGACCGAGGAGGTCCTTGGATGAGGTTAAATAGAAATTCATATATCTCCGTTGTGGTGTTTACGTAAGTAAGATGCGATCCTACTAGATACCCATGGTCACCACGTAAAACATGCAACAACAAAATTAGAGGACGTCTAACTTGTTTTTGCAGGCTATGCTTGTGATGTGATATGGCCAACGATGTGATGTGATATATTGGATGTATGAGATGATCATGTTGTAATAGATAATATCGACTTGCACGTCGATGGTACGGCAACCGGCAGGAGCCATAGGGTTGTCTTTATACTAACGTTTGTGCTTGCACATGCGTTTACTATTTTGCTAGGATGTAGCTTTAGTAGTAATAGCATGAGTAGCACGACAACCCCGATGGCGACACGTTGATGGATATCATGATGATGGAGATCATGGTGTGACGCCGATGACAAGAAGATCGTGCCGGTGCTTTGGTGATGGAAATCAAGAAGCGCATGATGATGGCCATATCATCTCACTTATGAATTGCATGTGATGTTAATCCTTTTTGCACCTTATCTTGCTTAGAACGACGGTAGCATTATGAGGTGATCTCTCACTAAAATTTCAAGACGAAATTGTGTTCTCCCCGACTGTGCACCGTTGCGACAGTTCTTCATTTCGAGACACCACGTGATGATCGGGTGTGATAGACTCAACGTTCACATACAACGGGTGCAAAACAGTTGCACACGCAGAACACTCGGGTTAAGCTTGACGAGCCTAGCATGTGCAGACATGGCCTCAGAACACATGAGACCGAAAGGTCGAGCATGAATCGTATAGTTGATATGATTAGCATAGAGATGCTTACCACTGAAACTATTCTCGACTCACGTGATGATCGGACTTGAGATAGTGGATTTGGATCATGTACCACTCAAATGACTAGAGGGATGTACTGTTTGAGTGGGAGTTCTTAAGTAATATGATTAATTGAACTAATTGTCATGAACATAGTCTAATGGTCTTTGCGAATTACGATGTATCTTGCGCTATAGCTCTACTGTTATTATATGTTCCTAGAGAAAATTTAGTTGCAAGTTGATAGTAGCAAACTCTGAAGAGGATTGTCCTCGTTGCTGCGCAGAAGGCTTATGTCCTTAATGCACCACTCGGTGTGCTGCACCTCGAGCGTCGTCTGTGGATGCTGTGAACATCCGACATACACGTTTCTGATGACTACATGATAGTTCAGTGCAAAATACTTAATGGCTTAGAAGCAAGGCACCGAAGACGTTTTGAAACGTCACGGAACATAAGTGATGTTCTAAAGAGATGAAATTGTGATTTCATGCTCGTGCCCTTGTTGAGAGGTACGAGACCTCCGACAAGATTCTTTGTCCACAAAGTAAAGGAGAAAAGCTCAATCGTTGAGCGTGTGCTCAGATTGTCTGAGTACGACAATCACTTGAATCAAGTGGGAGTTAATCTTCCAGATGAGATAGTGATGGTTCTCCAAAGTCACTGCCACCAAGCTGTGAGAGCTTCGTGATGAACTATAACATATGAAGGATAGATACAATGATCCTTGAGCGATTCGCGATGTTTGACACTGCGAAAGTAGAAATCAAGAAGGAGCATCAATAGTTGATGGTTTGTAAAACCACTAAGTTTCAAGAAAGGCAAGGGCTAGAAGGGATACTTCGTGAAACGGCAAAACAGTTGCTGCACTAATGAAGAGACCCAAGATTAAACCCAAACCCGAGACTAAGTGCTTCTGTAATCAGGGGAACAGTCACTGAGGCGGAGCAACTCTAGATACTTGGTAGATAAGAAGGCTGGCAAAAGTCGAAAGAAGTATATTTGATATACATGATGCTGATGTGTACTTTACTAGTACTCCTAGTAGCATGAGGGTATTGGATACCGGTTCGGTTGCTAAGTGATTAGTAACACGAAATGAAAAGCTACGGCATAAACGGAGACTAGCTAAAGGCGAGGTGACGATACGTGTTGGAAGTGTTTCCAAGGTTGATATGATCAAACGTCGCACGCTCCCTCTACCATCGGGATTGGTGTTAAGCCTAAATAATTGTTATTTGGTGCTTGCGTTAAGCATGGACATGATTGGATCGTGTTTATTGCAATACGATTATTCATTTAAAGAGAATAATGGTTACTCTATTTTCTTGAATAATCACCTTCAATGGTTTATTGAATCTCGATCGTAGTGTTACACATGTTCATGATATTGGTGCCAAAAGATACGAGGTAATGATGATAGTACCACTTACTTGTGGCACTGCCGCTTGAGTCATGTTGGTATAAATTGCATGTAGAGGCTCCATGCTGATGGATCTTTATACTCACTTGATTTTGAATCACTAATGACATGCAAATCATACCACATGAGCAAGGCATTGTTTTCATTGAGATGAAATAAGATAGTAACTTGTTGGAAGTGATACATTTTGATGTATGCAGTCCAATGGGTGCTGAGGCACGCAGTGGATATCATTATGTTCTTACTTCAATGACGATTTGAGTAGATACTAGAGTATTTGCTTAATGAATCACAAGTCTGAAATATTGCAAAGTTCAATTCTGTTTCGGAGTGAAGTTCGTCGTAACAAGAGGATAAACTGTCCACGATATGATCATAGAAATGAATATCTGAGTTACGAGTTTTGGTACGCAGTTAAGACAATTTGGAAATTGTTTCGCAGTTCATGCCACCTAGAACATCATAGTGTGATGATGTGTCTGAACGTCATAGCCACACACTATTTGGTATGGTGCATGCTATGATGTCTCTTATCGAATTACCACTATCGTTTATGGCTTAAGCATTAGAGACAACCGCATTCACTTTAAATAGGGCACCACGTATTTCCGTTGAGATGACACAGTATAGACTGAGGTTTAGAGAAATCTAAAATGTCGTTTCTTGAAAGTTTGGGGTTTCAACACTTATGTGGAAAAGTTTCAGTCTCATAAGTTCGAACCCAAAGCAGATAAATGCATCTTCATAGGATATCCAAAACAGTTGGGTACATCTCCTATCTCAGATCCGAAAGCAAAGTGTTTGTTTCTAGAAACGGATCCTTTCTCGAGGAAAGGTTTCTCTCGAAAGAATTGAGTGGGAGGGTGGTAGAACTTGATGAGGTTATTGAACCATCACTTCGACCAGTGTGTAGCAGGGCGCAGGAAGTTGTTCTTGTGGCGCCTACACCAATTGAAGTGAAAGCTGATGATGGTGATCATCGAGCATCGGATCAAGTTACTACAAGCCTCGTAGGTTGACAAGGTCGCGTACTACTACAGAGTGGTACGGTAACCCTGTCTTGGAGGTCATGTTGTTGAGCAACAGTGAACCTACGAGTTATGGGGAAAGCAATGGTGGGCCCAGATTCCGACAAATGGCTAGAAGCCATGAAATCCGAGAGAGGATCCATGTATGAAAACAAAGTGTAGACTTTGGAAGAACTACTTGATGGTCATAGGACTATTGAGTAAAAATGGATCTTTAAAAGGAAGACAGACGATGATAGTGATAAGTCACTATTAAGAAAAGCTCGACTTGTCACAAAGATGTTTCCGACAAGATCAAACAGTTGACTATGATGAGACTTTCTCACTCGTAGCGATGCTAAAAGTCTGTTAGAATTATGTTAGTAGTTGCTGCATTATTTATGAAATATTGCATGTAGGATGTCAAAACATTGTTTCCTCGACAGTTTCCTTGAGCAAACATTGTATGAGATACAACCGTGAGGTTTTGTCGATCCTAAAGATCCTAGCAAGTATGCAAGCTCCAGCGATCCTTAAATGGACTGGTGCAAGCATCTCGGAGTTGGAAGATACACTTTGATGAGATGATCAAGGATTTTGGGTTTGTACAAGGTTTATGAGAAACTTGTATTTCCAAAGAAGTGAGTGGGAGCACTATAGAATTTCTGATAAGTATATGTGGTTGACATATTGTGGATCAGAAGTAATGTAGAATTTCTGTAAAGCATACAAGGTTGTTTGAAAGGAGTTTTCAAAGGAGTACCTGGATTGCGCTACTTGAACGTTGAGCATCAAAGATCTATGGAGATAGATCGAAAACGCTTAATGGAAGTTTCAACAAGATGCATGCCTTGACAAGTTTTTGAAGGAGTTCAAAATAGATCAGCAAATAAGGAGTTCTTGGTTGCGTTGTAAGGTGTGCATTTGAGTAAGACTCAAAACCCGACCACGGCAGAATAAAGAGAATAGACGAAGGTCGTCTTCTATGCCTTAGCCGTAGACTCTAAAGTATGCCATGCTGGGTACCGCACCTGATATGTGCCTTGACTCAAAGTCTGTTGAGAGGTACAGAGAGTGATCCATGATTGAATCACTAGCAGCGGTCAAAATTTATCCTTAGTAACTAATGGACTAAGGAAATTTTTCTCGATTATGGAGGTGGTTAAAGAGTTCGTCGTAAAGGGTTACGTCGATGCAAGCTTTGACACTAATCCGAATAACTATGAGTAGTGAAACGGATTCGTATAGTAGAGTAGATATTTGGAGTATTTCCGAATAGCACATAGTAGCAGCATCTATAACATGACATAAAGATTTGTAAAGAACACACGGATCTGAAAGTTTCAGAACCGTTGACTAAAACCTCTCTCACGAGCAAGACGTGATCAGACCCCATAACTATATGGGTGTTAGATTCGTTGGAATCACATGATGATGTGAACTAGATTATTGACTCTAGTGCAAGTGGTAGACTGTTGGAAATATGCCATAGAGGCAATAATAAATTAGTTATTATTATATTTCTTAGTTCATGATAATCGTTTATTATCCATGCTATAATTGTATTGAATGAAGACTTATATACATGTGTGGATACATAGACAAAACACTGTCCCTAGCAAGCCTCTAGTTGGCTAGCCAGTTGATCAAAGATAGTCAGGGTCTTCTGATTATGAACAAGGTGTTGTTGCTTGATAACTGGATCACGTCATTAGGAGAATCACGTGATGGACTAGACCCAAACTAATAGACGTAGCATGTTGATCGTGTCATTTTGTTGCTACTGTTTTCTGCGTGTCAAGTATTTGTTCCTATGACCATGAGATCATATAACTCACTGACACCGGAGGAATGCTTTGTGTGTATCAAACGTCGCAACGTAACTGGGTGACTATAAAGATGCTCTACACGTATCTCTGAAGGTGTTAGTTGAGTTAGTATGGATCGAGACTGGGATTTGTCACTCCGTGTGACGGAGAGGTATCTCGGGGCCCACTCGGTAATACAACATCACACACAAGTCTTGCAAGCAATGTGACTTAGTGTAAGTTGCGGGATCTTGTATTACGAAACGAGTAAAGAGACTTGCCGGTAAACGAGATTGAAATAGGTATGCGGATACTGACGATCGAATCTCGGGCAAGTAACATACCGAAGGACAAAGGGAATGACATACGGGATTATATGAATCCTTGGCACTGAGGTTCAAACGATAAGATCTTCGTAGAATATGTAGGATCCAATATGGGCATCCAGGTCCTGCTATTGGATATTGACCGAGGAGTCACTCGGGTCATGTCTACATAGTTCTCGAACCCGCAGGGTCTGCACACTTAAGGTTCGACGTTGTTTTATGTGTATTTGAGTTATATGGTTGGTTACCGAATGTTGTTCGGAGTCCCGGATGAGATCACAGACGTCACGAGGGTTTTCGGAATGGTCACGAAACGAAGATTGATATATAGGATGACCTCATTTGATTACCGGAAGGTTTTCGGAGTTATCGGGAATGTACCGGGAATGACGAATGGGTTCCGGGTGTTCACCGGGGGGGCAACCCACCCCGGGGAAGCCCATAGGCCTTGGGGGTGGCGCACCAGCCCTTAGTGGGCTGGTGTGACAGCCCAAAAAGGCCCTATGCGCCATAGGAAGAAAATCAAAGAGAAAAGAAAAAAAAGGAGGAGGTGGGAAAGGGAAGAAGGACTCCACCTTCCAAACCTAGTTGGATTCGGTTTGGAAGGGGAGACCTTCCCCCCTTGGCTCAGCCGACCCCCTTGGGGCCTCTTGAGACCCAAGGCAAGGCTCCCCTCTTCCCCCTATATATACGGAGGTTTTAGGGCTGATTTGAGACAACTTTGCCATGGCAGCCCGACCACATATCTCCACGGTTTTACCTCTAGATCGCGTTTCTGCGGAGCTCGGGCGGAGCCCTGCTGAGACGAGATCATCACCAACCTCCGGAGCGCCGTCACGCTACCGGAGAACTCTTCTACCTCTCCGTCTCTCTTGCTGGATCAAGAAGGCCGAGATCATCGTCGAGCTGTACGTGTGCTGAACGCGGAGGTGCCGTCCGTTCGGCACTAGATCGTGGGACTGATCGCGAGACGGTTCGCGGGGCGGATCGAGGGACGTGAGGACGTTCCACTACATCAACCGCGTTTCTTAACGCTTCTGCTGTGCGATCTACAAGAGTACGTAGATCGAACATCCCCTCTCGTACATGGACATCACCATGATAGGTCTTCGTGCGCGTAGGAAATTTTTTGTTTCCCATGCGACGTTCCCCAACAAGCTCATCTTCATAAGCATCATTCATATTGGCAACATGGCCACAAGCATAGCAAGCATCAAGTTCATCAAAAAGGGATATTTCAAACGAATCCAAGGGATCATAGCATTCATCCTTTGGTAAGAACGAAGGGAAATTAAATAATGTATGAGTAGAAGAGTTACTCTCATTAGAAGGTGGACACGGGTAGCTAGTCCGCTCTTCCTCCTTTTGTTCTTCGCTCTCCTCTTCATCTTTTTCATCTAATGAGCTCACAATTTCAGCATTTTCTTCTTTCATAGTTTCCTGCAAAATAATAATCTCTTCTTGGGCAGCATAGGATTTCTCCTTAAATCGTTCAATATGGGCATTATATTCATAATTAGTATAACAATAACGAAGCATAGCCAAATTTTCAGATCAGTAAGGAGCATCATCATTATCATCACACCTTTTAAACAGAGCCTCAATTTCATAAGCACCCATAAAAGCAACAAACTCTTCTATTTGATCCACATCATAGTAATCATATATACCATTAGCATAAGAAGCCAAGGTTCTATGATCATTAAATTCACAAGAAAAGCGAAGGTGTGGAGCCTTCATCCTAGAGCAACAAGTAACACCATATCTCTTGCATAGTTCCCAAGCATACCATTTCAACAAATGGATTTGATCCCATAAAAGTTTCCCTTTTTGAGTCAAGCGATAATCCCTAAAGTATTCACGTTGATCCAACGTGTATCCCAATATATAATTGAATGGGGCTTTCTCAGGATTATTAAAGAAGTGCATAATATTTTTCACATAACAAGCCTCGAGGGTTTTAGGAGGTTCCCCATCTCCATGAGTAGCAAGTACACCTAATTTTTTTAGTATTTCGTGTTCCATATCCATAACTAAAGATAGAGAACAACTTAGAACGGCAAATAAATCTACTTAGTGATAAAGCAAACAAGCACACACGAGGATATTCACCCCACGCTATTGCTCCCCGGCAACAGTGCCAGAAAAAGGTCTTGATAACCCACAAGTATAGGGGATTAACTGTAGCCATTCTCGATAAGTAAGAGTGTCGAACCCAACGAGGAGCTAAAGGTATGACAAATATTCCCTCAAGTTCTATCGACCACCGATACAACTCTACGCACGCTTTACGTTCGCTTTACCTAGAACAAGTATGAAATGAGAAGTACTTTGTAGGAGTGATAGGATAGGCTTGCAAGAAAGTAAAGAACACGTAAATAAAACTAGGGGCTGGTTAGATAAAGAAACAATTACGAGTGTCTAACGAGTGTGGAAAAGTGGTGGTAGGAGTTGCGGAATTGTCCCTAAGCAATTGACCACGTTACTAGATCGATAGCAAGTATCATGTGGGAGAGGCCTCTCCTAGCATGTCATCCCTTACTTGGAATTCTATGCACTTATGATTGGAACTATTAGCAAGCGTCCGCAACTACTAACGTTTATTAAGGTAAAACCCAACCATAGCAATAAGATATATTGGTCCCCCTTCAATCCCATATGCATCAATTTCTATGCTAGGTTTAAAGCTTCTGTCACTCTAGCCTGCCAATACATGGTCCTATCAACATACAACTAACCCTATGGTGTGATCCACGCGCGCGATCATATGATGGGCACCAAAGTACAACAACATAACCACAAGCAAATTAAACCAATCATAGAAATTCATCAATCATCGATAGGACAACGATAATCTACTCAGACATCATACGATAGCAACACATCATTGGATAATAATATGTAGCATAAAGCACCATGTTCAAGTAGAGGGTACAACGGGTTGCGGGAGAGTGAACCACTGAATATAGATGGGGGAAGATGATGGAGATGTTGGTGAAGATGACGGAGGTGTTGATGTAGATCGCCGTCACACGATGATGTCCCGGGCGGCATTCCGACGCCGCCGGGAGAGAGGGGGAGAGAGCCCCCCTCCTTCTTCTTCTTCCTTGACCTCCTCCCTAGATGGGAGAAGGGTTTCCCCTCTGGTCCATGGTCTCCATGGCGGCGGAGGGGCGAGAGCCCCTCCGAGATTGGATCTCTCTCTCTCTCTCTCGGTCCTTCTGTTTCTGCGCTCCCAGATTCTGCGTTTCACCGTTTCTTAAATTCCCGGAGATCCATAACTCCGATTGGGCTGAAATTTTAACACGATTTTCTTCAGGGTATTATCTTTCTTGCGGCGAAAGAAGGGCTCCAACCGCCTTAAGGAGTGGCCACAAGCCTGCGTGCCGCGGGCCCACCCCCTGGTCGCGGCGACATGGCTTGTGGGCACTCCGTGCATCGCCTCGCGTTGATTCTTCTTCCCAAAAATCATAAATATTCCAAAAAAATCCCAGTAAGTTTTTATTACGTTTGGACTTCGTTTGGTATGGATATTCTGCGAAACAAAAAACATGCAACAAACAGAAACTGCACTGGGCAGTGGATCAATATCTTAGTCCCAAAAATAGTATAAAAAGTTGCCAAAAGTATATGAAAGTTGTAGAATATTGGCATGAAACAATCAAAAATTATAGATATGACAGAGACGTATCAAGTACCTGAGATATAATGCTTGATTCTCTGCCCATTTACAACTCTCGGACAATTACCTTCCGTTTTGTTGATCCCGATAGCACGAGAACGATATACTTCCTCAACAATATAGGGACCTTCCCATTTAGAGAGAAGCTTGCCTCCAAAAAATCTTAAACGAGAATTATATAGCAAGACATAGTCACCTACATTGAACTCACGCTTTTGTATCCTCTTATCATGCCACCTATTAACCTTTTCTTTGAACAACTTGGCATTCTCATATGCCTGAGTTCTCCATTCATCAAGCGAGCTAATATCAAATAACCTCTTCTCACCAGCAAGTTTGAAATCAAAGTTGAGCTCTTTGATTTCCCAATAAGCTTTATGCTCTAGCTCAAGAGGTAAATGACATGCTTTATCGTATACCATTTTGTACGGAGACATGCCCATGGGATTCTTATAGGCAGTTCTATAAGCCCACAGTGCATCATCGAGCTTCTTAGACCAGTTCTTGCTAGACCTGTTGACAGTCTTTTGCAGAATTAGTTTAATCTCTCTATTGCTTAGCTCTACTTGACCACTGGACTGAGGGTAATAGGGGGACGCAATTCTATGGTTGACATCGTACTTAGCAAGCATTTTACGGAAAGCACCATGAATGAAATGTGAACCACCGTCGGTCATTAGATATCTAGGGACTCCAAATCTAGGGAAAATAACTTCTTTAAGCATCCTGATAGAAGTGTTGTGATCAGCACTACTAGTGGGTATAGCTTCAACCCACTTAGTGACGTAATCAACAACAACTAGGATATGAGTATACCCGTTGGATTTTGGAAAAGGTCCCATATAATCAAAGCCCCCAACATCAAATGGTTCAATAACAAGTGAATGGTTCATAGGCATTTCCTGACGTTTACTGATATTACCTATTCTCTGACATTCATCACAAGACAAGACAAACTTACATGCATCCTTGAAGAGAGTGGGCCAATAGAAACCTGATTGCAATACCTTGTGTGCAGTTCTATCTCCCGCATGGTGTCCTCCGTAGGCCTCGGAGTGACACTTCTGTAGGATCTGTCCCTGTTCATGTTCAGGTACACAACGTCTAATAACACCATCTACTCCTTCCTTATAAAGGTGAGGATCATCCCAAAAGTAATGTTTCAAGTCAAAGAAGAATTTCTTCTTTTGCTGGTATGTGAAACTAGGTGGTATATATTTGGCAACGATATTGTTTGCATAATCAGCATACCACGGTGCACTATGTGAAGTATTGATGACATTCAATTGCTCATCAGGAAAGCTATCACCAATAGGTTGTGGGTCATCAAGAGCGTTCTCCAACCTAGACAAGTTATCTGCTACTGGGTTCTCCGCACCCTTCCTATCGACAACATGCAAATCAAATTCTTGTAGCAAGAGAACCCATCTGATAAGTCTAGGTTTAGCGTCTTTCTTTTCCATGAGGTACTTAATAGCAGCATGGTCAGTGTGAATAGTGACTTTGGAATCAACTATGTAAGATCTGAACTTTTCACATGCAAACACGACTGCTAAAAATTCCTTTTCCGTAGTAGCATAATTTATTTGGGCACTATCTAGAGGTTTACTAGCATAGTGAATAACATTCAACTTCTTATCAACTCTTTGTCCTAGAACAGCACCAACAGCATAATCACTAGCATCACACATGATTTCAAAAGGTAAGTTCAAATCAGGTGGTTGAACAATAGGCGCAGTTATCAAGGCCTTCTTAAGTATTTTGAAGGCTTCCTCACAATCATCGTCAAAAACAAAAGGAATATCGTTTTGCGAGAGATTGGTAAGAGGCCTAGAAATCTTAGAGAAGTCTTTAATGAACCTTCTATAGAAACCAGCATGACCAAGGAAACTTCTTATACCTTTGATATCTGTGGGGCATGACATTTTCTCGATTGCATCAACCTTAGCCTTATCGACTTCAATACCTCTTTCAGAAATTTTATGTCCTAAGACGATGCCTTCATTAACCATAAAGTGGCACTTCTCTCGATTCAAGACAAGATTGGTGTCTTTACATATCTGCAAGACTCGATCAAGGTTGCTGAGGCAATCATCAAAAGAGGACCCGTAAACGGAGAAGTCATCCATGAAAACCTCAACAATCTTTTCACAAAAGTCAGAGAACATAGCCATCATACATCTTTGAAAGGTGGCAAGTGCATTACATAAGCCAAAAGGCATACGTCTGTAAGCAAAGGTACCGAAAGGGCAGGTGAATGTGGTTTTCTCCTGATCAGCTTGTGCAACAGGTATTTGGGAGAAACCAGAATGACCGTCTAGAATGCAGAAGTGTGTGTGTTTAGATAGTCTTTCTAGCATTTGGTCGATAAAAGGCAAAGGGTAATGATCTTTCCTAGTGGCTTCATTCAATTTCCTAAAATCGATCACCATCCTATAGCCAGTAATAATCCTGTGTGGGATCAATTCATCCTTAGCACTAGGGACAAGGTAATACCTCCCTTCTTAGGGACGCAATGCACCGGACTCACCCAATCACTATGAGCAACAAGATAGATAATACCTGCTTCCAGGAGCTTTAGTATTTCTTTTCTTACTACCTCTTTCATCTTAGGATTTAATCTCCTTTGATGATTAGCAACTGGTTTGGAATCAGGATCAGTTTTAATCTTGTGCTGGCATAGAGTGGGACTAATGACCTTAAGATCATCAAGAGTATATCCGATAGCAGCACGGTGCTTTCTTAGAGTTTTTAGTAACTTCTTTTCTTCATGCTCTGAGAGGCTAGCACTAATAATAACATGATATATCTATTTTTCATCAAGATAAGCATACTTAAGAGTATCACGCAGTTGTTTAAGCTCGAACACATGATCACCTTTTGGTGGGGGTGGATCCCCAAGCAGTTCAACAGGCAAGTTATTCTTAAGGATAGGATATTGTTCTAAACAACTCTATCTATCTCATCCCTTTCATCCATATGCATATCATTTTCATGGTCAAGCAAGTTTTGCTCTAAGGGATCAGTAGGAGGCACAGCAATAGAAGCTAGGTCAATAGTTTCATCCTTACTAGGCAACTCTTTTTCATGAGGTTGTCTACCAAACTTGGAGAAATTGAACTCGTGTGACACGCCTTCAAAGCCAACAGTGACAGTTTGCTTCTCACAGTCAATATGAGCATTGACAGTATTTAGGAAGGGTCTGCCAAATATGATGGGACAAAAGATATCTTGTGCGTTAGCAAGAACGAGGAAATCAGCAGGATACTTCGTTTTACCGCACAAGACCTCAACATCCCTAACAATTCCCACAGGGCAGATAGTATCTCTATTGGCAAGCTGCATAGTGACATCAATGGGTTCTATCTCGACAGGTGCAATCTCATCTTTGATTTCAAAATATAAGGATTGAGGTATTGCACTAACACTAGCACCCACGTCACATAAACCATGATAACAATGATCTCCTATCTTAACAGAAACAACACGCGTGCCAACAATAGGCCTATGTTTGTCTCTAGCGTGTGGTTTGGCAATTCTAGCAGCATCTTCACATAAGTGATTGTTATGGCCATCAACATTGTCGGACAAGAGATCATTGATAATAGCAATGCTAGGTTCAACTCTAATTTGCTCAGGGGGGTGTAGGTGTTCTAATGTAGCCTCTATGTATCAGAGTGGGGGGCGGTGGCTACCAGGCTTGTGGCCCCCTGGAGCTCCCCTGCCCTATCTCTTTCGCCTATATATTCCCTAAGATCCCAGAAAAAATCAGGGCATCCACGAAAACACTTTTCCGCCGCCGCAAGCTTCCGTTTCCGCGAGATTTCATCTGGAGACCCTTCCCGGTGCCCTGCCGGAGGGGACTTTGGAGCTGGAGGGCTTCTACATCAACATCATCGCCCCTCCAATGACTCGTGAGTAGTTCACTTCTGACATACGGGTCCGTAGTTAGTAGCTAGATGGCTTCTTCTCTCTCTTGGATCTTCAATACAAAGTTCTCCATGATCTTCATGGAGATCTATCCGATGTAATGCTCTTTGGCGGTGTGTTTGTCGAGACCTGATGAATTGTGGATTTGTGATCAGATTATCTATGAATTATATTTGAGTCTTTGCTGATTTCTTATATGCATGATTTGATATCCTTGTAAGTCTCTCCGAGTCTTGGGTTTTGTTTGGCCAACTAGATCTATGATTCTTGCAATGGGAAAGTGCTTGGTTTTGGGTTCATACCGTGTGGTGACCTTTCCCAGTGATAGAAGGGGCAGCAAGGCACGCATCGTGTTGTTGCCATCAAGGGTAACAAGATGGGCTTTTATCATAGATATGAGATTGTCCATCTACATCATGTCATCTTGCTTAAGGCGTTACTCTGTTCTTATGAACTTAATACACTAGATGCATGCTGGATAGCGGTCGACGTGTGGAGTAATAGTGGTAGATGCAAAAAGTATCGGTCTACTTGTTTTGGACGTGATGCCTATAGATATAATCATTGCCTTAGATAACGTCATGACTTTGCGCGGTTCTATCAATTGCTCAACAGTAATTCATTCACCCACCGTCTACTTGCTTTCATGAGAGAAGCCACTAGTGAACACTACGGCCCCCGGGTCTATTCACAACTATCGTCTCCACTTTCACTTTTACTTTGCTTTGATTACTTTTTGCTTTCAGTTCTCACTTTGCAAACAATCTATAAGGGATTGACAACCCCTTCATAGCGTTGGGTGCAAGCTCTTTGTGTTTGTGCAGGTACTTGTGACTTGACGCGATCCTCCCACTGGATCGATACCTTGGTTCTCAAAACTGAGGGAAATACCTACCACCGCTGTGCTACATCACCCTTTCTGCTTCGAGGGAACACCAACGCAAGGCTCCAAGGCCACGGGGGAATCCTTTGCATATTTGCCAAGGAAGTCCCTAAAGGCGTAGCCCGTTGCAGAAGGATTCCTGGCGCCGTTGCCGGGGAGGATCGCTTGAATAGTCTCCCGTCAACACGCTTATTTCTGGCGCCGTTGGAAGGACTTCTGTTTCCGTAGCAATGGTCACATTGACTCGGCATATCAAAGGGCTATGGAGATGCCCATTAATAGATATCAATGTGCATGATTAGGGATTTCCATACAAAGGATGCACTAGAGCTAGAAGTATGTGAAAGCTCAAAAGGAGAACTAGTGGGTGTGCATCCAACTTCCTTGCTCACGAAGACCTAGGGCAATTTTGAGGAAGCCCATCATTGGAATATACAAGCCAAGTTATATAATAAAGATTCCCACTAGCATATGGTGGTGAATAAACGAGAGGCTCTCAATCATGAAGAACATGGTGCTATTGTGAAGCACAAGTGTGGAAAAAGATATTAGCATTGTCCCTTCTCTCTTTTTCTCTTTTTTTTATTTGGGCTCTTGGGCCTCTCTTTTTATATATTTTTTATTTCGATCTTTGGCCTCTTTTTTATTTTTTATTTCCTCACATGGGAATATTCTCTAATAATGATGATCATCACACTTTTATTTACTCACAGCTCAAAGCTCAGAACGAGGATGACTCTATAGGAAATGCCTCCGGCAGTGTACCGGGATGTGCAATGATCTAGCTTGGCGTATGATGTTGAAACATCTCGCTAGCTATCTTACGATCATGCAATGGCAATATGAGAGTGACGGCACAAGTCATGAGACGGAACGGTGGGAGTTGCATGGCAATATATCTATGAATGGCTATGAAAATGCCATAGTAGGTAGGTATGGTGGCTGTTTTGAGGAAGTCATATGGTGGCTTTGTGTACCGGCGAAAGTTGCGCGGTACTCAAGAGGCTAGCAATGGTGGAAGGTGAAAGTGCATCTATACCATGGACTCACATTAGTCATGAAGAACTCACATACTTGTTGCAAAAGTTTTTATTAGTAATCGAAACAAAGTGGTAAACGCATACTCCTAGGGGAAGGGTTGGTAGGTGTTAACCATCACGTGATCCCGACCACAACACCAAGGATTACAATCAATAGATCAATTATGCTCCGACTTCCTAACATAGCGGTTCACCATACGTGCATGCTACGGGAATCACTAACTTCAACACAAGTATTTCTAGGTTCACAACACCCTACTAACATAACTCTTAATATTACCAAATCCACGTCTCAAAACTAATGGAGAGGAATCAAAACTTCTCTTTCTACTCAATGCCCATGAAGATGGAGGTTTTTGTATCCTATTTGGGTACCTATCACCTTTGGAACTACTTTCATAGCACAAGCCAACTACCAAGTCACGCACCGCCGTGCTCTAAAAGATCTAAGTGAAGCACATAGAGCAAAATTATCTAGCTCAAAAGATATAAGTGAAGCACGATGAGCATTCTAGCAAAATCATGATGAGTGCATGTCTCTCTCAAAAGGTGTGCAGTAAGGATGATTGTGACACAATAAAAAGAAAAGACTCGTGCGATACAAGACGATCCAAGCAAAACACATATCATGTGTTGAATAGAAATATAGCTCCAAGTAATGTTACCAATGGATTGAAGACGAAAGAGGGGATGCCTTCCCGGGGCATCCCCAAGCTTAGGCTTTTTGGTGTCCTTTGAATTTGGCTTGGGATGCCTTGGGCATCCCCAAGCTTGAGCTCTTTTGACTCCTTATCTCTTTGTCCATGAGAACATCACCCAAAACTTGAAAACTTCACAACACAAAACTTAAACAGAAACTCGTGATATCATTAGCACAAGAAAACAAACTACCACCTCTTTAGGTAGTGTAGCAATCTTGATTTCTATTTATATTGGTGTTAGATTACTGTATTCTCACTTTTGCATGGCTAGTACCCCCCCGATACTATCCATAGTTTCATCAAAACAAGCAACCAACTCAACAAAAACAGAACTTGTCAAAAACAGACCAGTCAATCTGTATACTTCGTATACTTATGGTACCTAAAAAATTCTGAACAATTACGACTGCCTGGGAAAAAGGCATATCAACCAGCAGCAAAAAGAATCAACTCAAAAGCTCTTTCTGAATAAAAATGAAAAATAATCTCGTGAGCGAAAAGTTTCTATCTTTTTCCAGTAGGATCAAACAACCATCACCAAGACTAGTCATAAAGGTTTTGCTTGGCTCAAACACAAAAATAACACAAAAGACACTATCATAACAGAATTATGATGGTGTGGACGCAACAAAACAGAAAGATAAAGATAAATTCATTGGGTTGCCTCCCAACAAGCGCTATTGTTTAACGCCCTTAGCTAGGCATAAGCCGATAGAATCACGTATCGTCGTCTTTGGTGCTCAAACCATAAGTAGCCCTCATCATGGATTCATAAGGCAATATTATTTTCTTTCTAGGAAATTGCTCCTTGCCCTTCTTTAAAGTAAATTGAAATCTAATATTCCCTTCCTTCATATCGATGATAGCACCGATAGTCCTTAGGAAAGGTCTACCAAGAATAATAGGACATGTAGGATTGCAATCAATGTCAAGCACAATGAAATCCACGGGTACATAGTTCCTATTTGCAATAATAAGAACATCATTGATCCTTCCCATGGGTTTCTTGACAGTAGAATCCGCAAGATGCAAATTAAGAGAACACTCCTCAATCTCATTAAAACCCAGAACATCACATAAATACTTTGGAATCGCGGAAACACTAGCACCCAAATCACAGAAAGCATTGCGTTCATAGTTTTTGATTTTGATTTTGATAGTAGGTTCCCACTCATCATGAAGCTTTCTAGGGATAGAGACTTCCAATTCAAGTTTCTCTTCAAGAGATTTTATCATAGCTTCGACGATATGATCAGTAAAGGCCTTGTTTTGGCTATAAGCGTGTGGAGAGTTTAGCATGGATTGCATAAAGCAAATGCATTCAATCAAGGAGCAACTATCATAATTGAATGCCTTGAAATCCAAGGTAGTAATTTCATTACTACTCAAAGTTTTAATATCTTCTACTCCACTTTCAATGCTTTTAGCATCAAGATAGATGGACTCCGAATCATTGGGGCGTTTTTCAACCAAAGTGGATTCATATCCAGCCCCATCATCATTAGGTTTGACACAAGAAAACAAAGATTCAATGGGAGTCACACCAAGCACTTTAAGATCTTCGTGATTCTTATCACGAGAACACGCCTTTTTAAGCCATTCATGTCTAGCACGAATTTGGGCGGTTCTTTCTTTGCTCTCACTCATGGAAACACGCATAGCTTTCAAAGTTTCATCCATATTGATCTTGGGAGGAGCACATCTAACTTTCAAAGCATCAATATCACTAGACATTCTATCAACGCTCCTAGCCAAATCGTCAATTTTGAGTAGTTTTTCTTCTATGGACGCATTGAAAATCTTTTGCGAGTTGATAAACTCTTTGATATTACTCTCTAGATCAGAGGGTAATCTATTCTAAGTTCCATGAGTATTGTTGTAGGAGTTGCCAAAGTTATTAGAGGGGTTACTAGGAAAAGGCCTAGGAACATAGTTTCCTCTAAAAGCATTGTTGTTGCCAAAATTATTCCTACCAACAAAATTAACGTCCAAGCTAGCATTGCTACTCTCAATCAAGGAAGACAAGGGCATATCATTAGGATATAAAGGATCACTTCTACTAGCAACCAAATTCATTAACTCATCCATCTTAGCACTCAACGAGTTAATTTCTTCTATAGCGTGTACCTTCTTACTAGTAGGTGACCTTTTAGTGTGCCAGTGAGAGTAGTTCATCACGATATTATCTAGGAGTTTTGTGTCTTCTCCTAACGTGATTTCCACGAATGTTCCACCTGAGGCGGAGTCCAAGATATTTCTAGAAGCGAAATTCAAGCCAGCGTAGAAGATTTTTATAATCATCCAAAGACTCAAGCCATGAGCGGGACAATTTCTAAACATCAATTTCATTCTCTCCCAAGATTGTGCAACTTGTTCATGATCAAGTTGCTTAAAATTCATGATATCATTACGGAGAGAGATAATCTTAGCCGGCGGAAAATACTTGGATATATAAGCATCTTTGCACTTATTCCAAGAATCAATAATATTTTTGGGCAAAGACGAAAACCAAGTTTTTGCTCGATCTCGCAACGAGAAAGGAAAAGGCTTCAATTTAATCACATCATTATGCACATCTTTCTTCATTTGCATATCGCAAAGCTCGATGAAGGTATTAAGATGGGATGCGGCATCTTCACTAGGAAGGCCGGAGAATTGCTCTTTCATAACAAGATTTAGCAAAGAGGCATTGATTTCGTATGACTCCGCACTAGTGGCGGGAGCAATCGGAGTACTAATAAAATCATTATTATTAGTATTCGATAAGACACAAAGTTTGGTGTTTTCAGTCATGGTGAATTCAGCAAGCAAGCAAGCACACAAGCGAACAAAGAGCAAGAGAGAGAAAAGGGCGAACGAAAAAGGCAAAGGAAAAAGGCAAATATTTTTGTAAAGTTTTGTTTTTTTCAGAAGTGGGGGAGAGGAAAACGAGAGGCAAAAAAAAGTAAATGCAAGAGATGAGTTTGCGACACTTACTTGGATGAGTTCTTGACTTGATCCTCCCCGGCAACGTCGCCAGAAATCCTTCTGCTACTTCTCAAACAACAGCGCCAGAAATTGACACGTTGACGGAGACTTGCTTGCGTTGGTTTTTCCTTGAAGAAGAAAGGGTGATGCAGCACATGAGAAGTAAGTATTTCCCTCAGTTTGAGAACCAAGGTATCAATCCAGTAGGAGAATCTCGTCAAGTCCAGAGTACTTGCGCAAACACAAAAGAGCTTGCACCCAACGCTATAAAGGAGTTGTCAATCCCTTCAAGATTGATTGCAAAGTGAGATCTGAAGGCGGAAAGTGCAACGAAGTAAAAGAGTAAGGCTGAAAATATGATGTGAAGTAGACCCGGGGGCCATAGTGTTCACTAGAGGCTTCTCTCAAAATAGCAAATATTACGGTGGGTGAACAAATTACTGTCGAGCAATTGATAGAACCACGCAAAGGCATGACGATATCTAAGGTAATGATCATACATATAGGCATCACGTCCGAGACAAGTAGACCGATACTTTCTGCATCTACTACTATTACTCCACACATCGACCGCTATCTAGCATGCATCTAGTGTATTGAGTTCATGACGAACAGAGTAACGCCTTAAGCAAGATGACATGATGTAGAGGGATAAACTCAAACCAGTGATGAAAACCCCATCTTTTTACCCTTGATGGCAACAACACGATGCGTGCCTCGCTACCCCTTCTGTCACTGGGTGAGGTCACCGCACGGTATGTACCCAAAACCAAGCACTTCTCCCATTGCAAAAATCATAGATCAAGCTGGCCAAATAAAACCCACAACTCGAAGAGAATTACAAGGATATGAAATCATGCATGAGAGAGATCAGAAGAAACTCAAATAAGATTCATAGATAATCTGATCACAAATCCACAATCCATCGGATCTTGACAAACACACTGTAAAAGAAGACTACATCGGATAGATCTTCATGAAGATCATGGAGAACTTTGTATTGAAGATCCAAGAGAGAGAAGAAGCCATCTAGCTACTAGCTATGGACCCATAGGTCTATGATGAACTACTAACGCATCATCGGAGAGGTCATGGTGTTGATGAAGAAGCCCTCCGTATCCGAATCCCCCCTCCGGCAGGGCACCAGAACGTGCCCCAGATGGGATCTTGCGGAGACAGAAGCTTGCGGTGGCAGAAAAGTGTTTTCGTGGCTCCCCTGATTTTTTCTGGAATTATTGGGAATATATAGGCGGAAGACCTAGGGCAAAGGTGGCCCAGGGAGCCCACAAGCCTGGGAGGCGCGCCCCACTGGCCGCGGCTAGGGGGCTTGTGGGGTCCGTGGTGCCCCCTGCCTTGGTTCTCAAGTTCCCCGATCGTCTTCTATTTTGGAAAAAATCTTTTTGGAAGTTTCGTTCCGTTTGGACTCCGTTTAAAATCCTCCTCTGGAAAGGGTCAAAAACACGGAAAAAACAGGAACTGGCACTTGGCACTGAGTTAATAAGTTAGTCCCAAAAAAGATATAAAAGGCATACAAAGCATCCAAAGTTTGACAAGATAATAGCATGAAACCATCAAAAATTATAGATACGTTGGAGAAGTATCATATACCTATTGCTAAGGGTGTTGAAACTGTGAAGACCTTGGAAGAGATACCTCTCTTAAATAGAATTAGAAATGAAATTCCAATTGGTCTTACTACCTTTGCTTTTGCTCCTAGAAGTGTTGCCACTAAGCCTCTATTTGAGAGTCCTCTTAATTCTAGTTGTATTATTGAAGAGCTCTTTGATGATCTTGATGATGGTTCAATTGATACAACTTGATCTTCTTGCATTATGCCTAGCTCAAAGGCATAAAAGAAAGCGCTTGTCGGGAGGCAACCCAATTTGTTTTTACTTTTTGTTTTAGTGGTCTTGATGCTTGTTACTACTATAGCAACATCGTTGTATCTTTATTTTAAAGCTTTGTGCCAAGGTATAGCCTCCGATTGCAAGAAAGTTCAAAAATTGTGACATGTTGTCTAGAAACAGATTATGTCTTCTTGACGGAAACGATCGCCAAAAATTACCAGATCATCTTTTTGATTTGAATTATTTTGACAGCATGCTCTATATAATTGCCTTTCTGGCATCTGTGCTGAGTTTTTTGATTTGAGTTGCACAAGTGCCCCGAATAAATTATTTACTACATGTTGTTCCGTTTTCACAGATTTTGCCATGTTTTGCGTTTTCATTGTTTTGCAAATCCTGTGCTTACTTTTTATTTGTAAAATCCTTTTGGCAATCATGAGAAGCAGTAGCTTTTCATGAAAATCTTTATTTCCAGCAGGTAATGAATTATTTTATTAAGGGTAGTAACCACTCTAATCAGCTTATGATGAGTTCCGTATGAAGGAAGTTTTCAAGTATGCGATGGGAGATGATGAAAGAAGATACAGGAGTGTCAAGCGCTCAAGCTTGGGGATTCCCCCATGCACCCCAAGAAATATTCAAGGACACTCAAACGTCTAAGCTTGGGGATGCCCCCGTGCATCCCCTTCTCTATCAACAATCATTAGTTCGTCCATCTCCATGCTATATTTTTATCACTTCATATGTTATGTGCTATGCTTGGAGCGTCCCGCTCTTTACTTTTTAGTTTGTTTTAGTTTTGCTTGCTGTTCATGATAAGTCGGAACCTATCCTACCTTGTTTGGGAGAGAAACACGCTCCATTCCACTATAGAACACAACATAGGTTTTCATGCTTATCTTTTATGTGTGTTCTCTATCTTTTCGTAGCTACTATCATGCTTAGCTATTAGTTTTCATCCTTATCTTTTTAAGAGCTTTTATTTAGGTTGCTTTCGGAGTTCTCTTGAGTCATCATGCTTATATTGTTTAGGGAGTTGGCTCGTTGCACTGAGTTGTGTGTCTTGCATGAGTAGGTAATTGAGCTTGCTATTTAAGTGTAGTAGTAACTTGCAATAGTTTTGAGGCATTGATTTGAGTAATGTTTGGACTATTGGTACCAAGAGCTTGAGCCTATTGGTGATAGGTGTCATATTTTGGGAAATTCGTGTGTTTTTCAAAAACTAAAAATTAGTTGAGAACTCTAGCTACTAAATTGATCGCTAACCTTTGGAGGGGTTGGAATATATAGAGTACCCTCACGTTGCCATGAGTCGAGGATGCGCAAGGATAACCAAACCCCCAAACACTCCTCCTTGGGGTACTTGTCTCTTTTTGAATTTCCTAACTAGATAGAATGTTACCAATAATAAGTGTATGACTTCTTCAGACTAATGTGAGTATTCGATTGTTGGCACTTCCACCATCCATATTTTGCTAGCCTCTTCGGTACCGTGCATTGCCCTTTCTCACATTGAGGGTGCAAACTCCGTCGGTGCATCAAAACCCATGACATGGTACGGTCTGTCATACATAAGCCTCATTATATCTTTCCTCAAAACAACCACCATACCTACCTATTAAGGCATTTCCATAGCCTTTCCGAGATACATTGCCATGCAACATCCACCATCGCATGACTTGATCTTCATGCCATACATGCTTTTGCTTGATCATAGAGCCGCATGATATTTGGGCCTTGCCCCAATTATTGCTACATGACGCGCTAGTATCATTGCATATCCTGCTACACTGGCAGAGGCATACATTTGCATACATCATGATAGTTTTCACTTGTCTTTATGTTGAGTACTTCTTATAAAGTGTGATGATCTTCTCTTTATTCATGTAAAACATAGAGTGTTGCCCTTAAGTGAGGAAAAGATCCCAAAGAGGACAAACAAAAGATCCCAAAGAGGACAAATGAGAGAGAAAAAGAAAGAGCAAAAGAGGCCACAAAAAAAGAGGGAAAATATAAATAAAATAAAAAAAGAGAGAAGGGGGCAACACTACTATTCCTTTTCAAAGATTCACGCTCGTACTCCATTGCTATGTTGGTACTACATAGAGATTATCATTCATGCATAACTATGTGGGGACCCTTACACTATAGAACTTGGTTTGCATATTCCAATGATGGGCCTCCTCAAATGAGCTCTAGGTCTTCATGAGGAAACAAGTTAGATGCACCCCCACTAGTTTCATTGGAGAGCATACCTTAGCTCACATGTGCATCCGTTACCTGGCAATCCCTACTCCTCACATCATATCTATCATTTCGCTTTCTCTCGCCTATGGTTGTCCCCATTTGGCTTTCACACATTTTTTGTTTTCCTTCCCCATCATTATTCTATTTGCCATCCTAAGTGCCAACAAATTTTGCTTACGCTCATCCATTGCATGAGTGCTCAAAGTCAAAAGGGAGAGGATCATTTTGACTTGTGCCTGACTAGTGGTCTTAGGATGAGACAAAATAAGATTCCGAAGGAGTCCAAGTGTGAAATTTTAGTAGATTGGGCTCTCAATTAAAACAAATTATGATCTCAACCCATTTCCCACTTCTTGCACACAAACACCATTTGGATACATTCGAGTCACGGACAGCGAGAGCTCTTGCACCTTTATGTTCTTACTTTGCTAAACTCAATACTAGATATAGAATCTTGCTTGTTATTATCTTGACTTGAATTGCATATCTCACTTGCTTTACTTTGAAGTTCTTATATGTGTGTTAGCATGTCTCAATTGTGTTATCATTTATCTACTCGAGGACGAGCAGAAATTAAGCTTGGGGATGTTGATACGTCCCAAACGTATCTATAATTTGTGTTTGTTCCATGATCTTTTTGGTGACACTGTTATATGTTTTGCTACACTTTTATATCATTTTACACATATTTGGACTAACCTATTAACTCAGTGCACCCACTCCAGTTTCTGTGTGCTTATGTCTATTTTGCAGGGGCTTTTACCCAATTTTCCAAAGCCCCAAAAATTCCACGAAAAATATATAAAATATCAGCGAAACAGAAGCTTCCAAATCACTGAAGATGGGCCAGAGGGGGGCCAGGGGCCGTCCAGGCGACCTGTTGGCGCGGCGAGGCCCTAGGTCGCGTCATGAGGCCGCCTGGGTGGGCCCCACTTCCTCTGGTGCCCTCCTTTGCCCTATATTTAGTCCTGCAAGAGGAAACCCTTCCACAACTTCCAGAATCGTGAATTTCTCCATCGTTACGCCGCTGCAGCACTTCCGAGATCGGGAGCGTTAGGAGACCTCTTCCCGGCACCCTGCCGGAGGGAGGATTGACCTCTGGGAGCTTCTCCACCGCCATGGACGCTTCCCGGACGTGCCGTGAGTAGTCCTCCTTGGACCATGGGTCCATGACCAGTAACTATGTGATGTCTTCTCTCCAATCTTGTGCTTCAATGGTTAGTCCTTGTGAGCTGCCCTACATGATCAAGGCATCTATGTAATTCTCTTGCTATTGATATGATTAGTTTGTTGGGATCCGATGGATTATGAGATTATGTTCAGATTGTTATGAGTTATATATTTGATTATCCTTTTATATTATGTTCCTTAGTGATTCATGCATGTTCTCCGTTGCTATTTATTGCTTTGTTCGAGTAGTAGATTGTAACTACAAGAGGGAGCGTTATGCATGATTGTGGGTTCATGCCCCTCGATGTCTAGCTTGAGTGACAGAAACATGAGACTAGGGTATGTGATGTTGCCACCAGGGAGAAAACAATGGTGCTTGTGACCACGGTTGCAAGGATTGTTTACCTTACACATAGTTCGTTAATGCAGTTATCCGTTGCTTTGAGTTTACACTTTGGGTGGGGCTCGCAACTTAATACCGTCGAGATGTTCTGGATAGATATCTCAAGGTGGATGATTAGTAAGTAGATGTTGATGGATAAACGGTCTACTTGTCTTGGCGTACTGCCCATTACTATTGAACCTCTAACTATCAAGTAGCATAATTAGCATTGCGGTGCGTTCATAATTCTGTCAATTGCCCAACTGTGATTTGTTTACCCAAGCATAGTTGTTTATCGTCTTTTGGGAGAGAGACATCATTAGTGAACATCATGTGACTCTGGTCCATATCATCATCATTGTTTACACCTCCATTATGTATCGCTTTCATTTACTTTTCTGTTGCAATCACTATCACTTTTCCCGGTTGTGTTTTGATCCTTTGCAAACTACAAGGCCGGAGAGATTGACAACCTTTCTGTACTCGTTGGGAGCAAAGTTATGTGTGTGTATGTGCAGGTCCATGTCTTCTGCTAGCGCCAGGGTGGGAGACACCTACTTGTTGATCCTAGGAGTCCTACTGGTTCGATAAACCTTACTGTCTCAGTGTGAGGGAAAACTTGTTGCTGACTACATCTCAACCTCTCACTTGGGGTAACCAACGAGGTGTGAGAAGTATATACATCATCTCTTCATCAGGCTGCATGGTGTTATTTTAGGGCAGGGGCAGTTCTTTCTCCCCCATACCCATTCATCTCGTAGCTCTCTCCTTTTTCTCTCTCTCTCTTCTCTAGAGATCCTGCCGGATCTCCTTCTCCGGCCACTCTCCTCCGATTCCGTTTGGTGGGATTGTCTCCTTCCTCTCCCTCATGCCATGGACCTCGGTATTGCCCCTTGTTACCTTCTTTTTGCCTCGTTTTTGTTGAATATAGGGTTAGGGGCATGTATGTTTGTTCGTCGTATCATGACACCATCTCTTCATGCTAGGAGGGTTGGGGAGTTCTTGTGTGGTAGAACTTTTCTGTGTAGGTTGCAACATGTGGGTTTAGGTCTCCCGTAGTACCTAATGTGCAAGTTCCCTGGTCACATCTGACACTTCGTCGCCCGTGCGGTACTACCGCTCCTCCTGGAGCGGTACTGCAGCTCCTCCTGGAGAGGTACTACAACTCCTCCTGGAGCGGTACTACCGCTGTGAGAGCGGTAAATTTTTTTTACTACCGCTTGAGCAGCGGTATTACCGCTGTCAGGGCGGTACTACTGCTCTTCCCCAAGCTCACATGTTATGTCCTTCCAGTTCTCCTTTATCTGGGATTTTCCGATTTGCTTTGATCTTTGCCTTGACCTTTTCTTTGTCGTTATCTTGTGTTCATGTTGAGTATCATAGGTGGTGGCTCCAGGCGCTCTAACCCACCTCGTGATGCCAGTTCCAAGCGACCTCGTTCTTCAAATGTCCCTGAGGGATCACAGGTTCCAAGCACAATTTCAAGAAGCCCGCTCACAAGAACAAGACGAACACTATCGATTGGGATGCTATGCCACTTGCAGAGTTTCAGCTTCGCCGAAAGGTCAACCCCTATGACAACGCTAGGGTTCAGTTCCCCGGAGGTGAAATGTTCTGGTCTAAGCAGCAGTCTCTTATTTATGAAGATGTGATCAAGACGAAGAGGAATATATGTGTACCGGTTCAGTGGATTGATATGAACCATCTGAAGAAGGACCCTGCATATTTTGGTGAAGCTCTGTCCATGGTGGAACAACTTCAGATTGAGGAGCTCATCACATTTCAGTTTGACTCTGGTCCTGAGATAGTGGCACAGTTCTTTGTTACTATCCACTTTAACTCTGATGACGCACGCACTATGTCTTGGATGACCAATTGGGAGAGGTTGTCTGCTACATGGAAAGAGTTTATGGATTTGCTGAACGTCCGTGATGAGGGGCTTGAGCACTCAGTTGGTTTGCGCCCACACGCTAAGCCTTCTGCTACAACTAAGGAAAAGTTGTTGCTATTCTTTATTACAAAGGAATCCCCATCTGGTGAGGTCTCCGACGTGTTGAATCCTTTCCTTGATGTCATGCACCGTATCTTTGGCAATACTCTGTTTCCGCGCGTTGGCAACAAGGACCAGGTGCATTCATAGCTGGTGGATATGCTTATGATGTGTCAGAAAGGGCGAACTCGTTCCTTTGGACCACTTGACGTATCTCACGTCATGTGATTGTCATCAATCCACTAAAAAGGGGTAGATTGTTAGGGCATATTTCTCCCTAAGTGGTTTTAGTGATTGATGACAATGACTATGCGGACTAATCGTGTGCATTGAGCATTTCACATAATTCATGACTAGGCACAAGACGATTCGATGCCCCTCGGAGTCTTTCAAAGACGGTTTCTTTCTATGTTTCTCTTTGGTGGATTTGAGTCATAGGAAAGCCGTACTATTAAGAGGGGGCCCGCTTCGAAAAGGTTTGGGTGGAATCAACACGTACACATTTCTATTGCACCACCTTTCCCTTGCTTCAAATGGAACTCCTAATATGTTTTCCTTGTATGTGCAAAAGGGACAGCGGTAGTAGCGCCCTCGGGGCGGTAGTAGTTTTTTCCTACCGCTGTGTGGGCGATAGTACCGGTCTCTGGGTGGTAGTAGTTTTTTACTACTGCTCTGTCGGACTTTTTGCACATCCTTTTGCCTCTGCAGTAGTAGGCACGATAGTATTTCCTTACTACAGTGGTTGGTGAGCTGTCGCGAGGTAGTACTGCTCCTAGCAAAGGTAGTACCGCTTGCCTAGTGTAGTAAGTGGGGGTAACAGTTGGATTATCCCCCACTATATAAAGGTGTTTTTCCCTAAGAAGACTACCTCTTACCTCCCCAAGCTCCATTGTTGCTCCAAAGCTCATTCTTGCCCGATCTCTCTCCCTAGCCAATCAAACTTGTTGATTTCCTAGGGATTTCTTGAGAAGGCCTTGATCTACACTGCTACCAAGAGATATTTGATTCGCTCCACTAATCCCTTGTGGATCTTGTTACTCTTGGGTGTTTGAGCATCCTAGACGGTTGATGTCACCTCAGAGCCACATTCCATTGTGGTGAAGCTTCGTTGTCTTGTTGGGAGCCTCCAAGCTTTGTGTGGAGATAGCCACAACCTTGTTTGTAAAGGTCCGGTCGCCGTCCTCAAGGACACCAATAGTGGAATTACGACATCTCGCATTGTGTGAGGGCGTGAGAAGAATACGGTGGCCATAGTGGCTTCTTGAGGAGCATTGTGCCTCCACACCGCTCCAACCGAGACTAGGGATGAAAACGGAGCGGAAACGGACGGAACTCGGTGCTATCACATTTGTTTTCATATTGTTTTGTAGAAGTGGAAACGAATATAGAAACCCCGGAAATGAATACGGAAACAAATACTACCTGAAACAAACACAGAGCGAATACAAAGCGAATACAGAAATAGAAGTGGGCATTGAGCGGAACTTTAAAACGCGTGGAATCATCGAGTAATACAGACAACAAAAAAAATTAATGAATTGCTAACATGTCTACAAAATAATTTCATTATGTTAGCAAAATATCCTAGTATTGTATTAGTACATGACAATTGTGTATAGAGTCTAGCTGAGTACATATATGATAGTATAAGTTGGGCCTCAAATGATCCATTATGCTCATTATGTCATTGTGTGTTATTTGGTGGTTGGGCTACAAAGCAGTCGTAGGCCTATAGTAAAAATGGGAAATTCCATATTCACGGAAACGGGAAGTTCCATTTCCACCTATGTTCCACCGGAAAACACTCTGCCGTTTTTGTTCTCATTTTCGCATTAAAAATCCCATTTCCATTTCCGTTTTGCAAATTTCCATTTCCACTTTCGTATTTCCCCTCCGTTTTCATTTTTCCTCCGAAAAAGCGGAAAGTTTCCACTCCATTTTCATCCCTAACCGAGACGTACTTCCTGCCAAAGGGAAGGAACTTCGGTAACATATCCTCGTCTCCACCGGCTCCATTTGCGGTTATCTCTTACCTTTACTTTGTACTTAGTTTTGTTGTGGTGTATTCCTGACCTGCACTTGTTGTCCTTGCGGTTAGCATCATAGAGGTTGATCCCCTGGTTGTTCATATAGAGAACCTTATGTTTCTAACCTCAATTTGTTAAGACAAGCTAAAAATTGGTAGTTGCCTATTCACCCCCCTCTAGGTAACCATATCGATCATTTCACTCTTGTTTCCTCGTCATAATGCAGGAGTACTCCATACTTTCCTATTTAGGTTATGCATAACTTTGAATGTCGATACCAAGGAGAGGCAAGAGGGCAGCGGGTGATTTTATCACATGACCTTACGCATCTTAAGGTTGCTACACAGCGCCCGTGCGTGCACTCATATGATTATATTCCATATGCATGCCACAACCGTAATCGTGTTTGACGCTTCATCTTCCTTTTTTCCTTCTCTCCGTGGCATACACACATGTAGTTTCCCCGAGCACGCCAAGGCTATCGAAAGGGACAAATAAATGATCCTAGGCCTGCCATGTACTTTAGTAGGCACATGCTTAAAAATGTCCTCGTTTGTTTTCATTTAATTAATAATTAATGTAGGCATACTCCCATTGTTCCTATTAGGCCGCACATAACTTTGGACGTCAATACTAAGGAGCGAACAAGAGGGGTGGTGGGCGGTTTTTAGACAATCTTGCCCCTCTTCAGGTCGCCACACGACACACGCTTCACCTTCATCGTTTCCTTCTCTCCGTGCAACATGTGCATGTAGTTTGTCCGAGCGCACCAAGGGGGGCGAAAGGGAGAAATAAACGATCCTAGGCCTGCCATATACTTAAGGAAGAACACGTTTAAAACCATGCTATTTTGTTTCCTTGTCATTAATATAGGAGTACTCCCACCGTTCCTATTAGTCCGCACATAACTTTAGACGTCGATACTAAGCAGCGAAAAGGAGGGGTGGTGGGCAGTTTTTAGACGATATTACCCTCTTAAGTTCGCTACGCACATATGTGTGTCTATCAATAGGATTTAGTTCCAATGTTTGCTCCGTAATCCCGTCCGACACTTCACCTTCCTCGTTACCTTCTCTCCGTGCAACACGTGCATGTAGTTTTATCGAGCGCACCAAGGCAGTTGATAGGGAGAAATAAACGATCCTATGGCCGCCATATACTTCAACACGCACCCATTCAAAACTATCGTGTACTCCCACCGTTCCAAATTTGGCCACATATAAGTTTGGACCCATGTATCAAAGAGCGAATTACACTATAGCAAAGTATTTTCTTAGACAATCCTACTCCTCTTTGGTTTGCCACACTACACACACGCATGTAGCAATAGAAATTCTCATACATGCAGTCGTAATCACGTTCAATGCTTCACCTTCCTTGTTTCCTTCTACTCACGCAATACACGCGTGTAGTGTAGTGAGCGTGGGTGCGCCAAGAAACATGGATGGGAGAAATATACAGATCTAGGACCGTCATATACTTCAACAAGCACCCATAATGTCATCCTCTTAATTCCTTGTCATTAATGCAGGAGTACTCCATACGTTCCTATTTAGGTTATGCATAACTTTGAATGTCGATACCAAGGAGCGACAAAAGGGTAGCGAGTGATTTTATCACACGACCTGACCCATCTTAAGGTTGCTACACAGCGCACGTGCGTGCACCCATAGGATTTAGTTCCATATGCATGCCACAACCGTAATCCTGCTTGACGCTTCATCTTCCTTTTTTTCCTTCTCTCCGTGGCATACGAGCATGTAGTTTCCCCGAGCACGCCAAGGCTGTCGAAAGGGAGAAATAAACGATCCTAGGCCTGTCATGTACTTTAGTAGGCACATGCTTAAAAATGTCCTCTTTTGTTTTCTTTTAGTTAATAATTAATGTAGGCATATTCCCATTGTTTCTATTAGGCCGCACATAACTTTGGACGTCAATACTAAGGAGCGAACAAGAGGGGTGGTGGGCGGTTTTTAGGCAATCTTACCCCTCTTTAGGTCGCTACACGACACACGTGCATGGACCAATATTCCAAGGCTCACCACTTCGTAATCGTGCTCGACGCTTCACCTTCATCATTTCATTCTCTCCGTACAACAGATGCATGTAGTTTTCTCGAGCGCGCATGGCGGATGATAGGGAGAAATATAAGATCATATGTCCATCATATACTTCAATAAGCACCCATTCAAAAATATCATGTACTCCCACCAATATCATGTACTCCCACCGTTCCTAATTAGGCCGCATATAACTTCAGACCCCTATACGAGAGAGCAAACGTGAGGAGTAGCAAACGATTTTCTTAGATGATCTTACACCTCTTCTATTCGCCACACCACGCAGACGTGTGTACCCATATGATTTAATTTTTATGCATGCAAATTAAATCATTAATGTGGAGTACTCCCATCGTTCCTATTAGGATGCACATAACTTTAGACGTTGATACCAAGGAGCGAATAAGCGGGGTGGTGGATAATTTTCTAGATGATCGTACCCATCTCTAGGTTGCTGCATCACGCACATGCGTGTACCATACGATTTAATTTCAATGCACGCCACTATCGTAATCATGGTCGATGCTTCACTTTTCTTGATTCCTTTTCTATGTGGAACACGAGTGTGTAGTTTGTCCAAGCGCTCCAAGGGGGCGGAAGGGAGGAATAAACGATTCTAGGTCCGCCATATACATTAGCGGGCACATGTTTAAAACTATCCTTTTTTGTTTCCTTGTCATTAATGTTGAAGTCCTCCGAGAGTCCCTAATTAGGCCGCACATAACTTTACACGTCGATACCAACGGCCAAACACGAGGGGTTGCAGCCTATCTCCTTAGATGATCTTACCCCTCTCCAGGTTGCTACACGGCACACGCGCGTATGGAACCATAGGATTTAATTCCCATGCATGCCACCCGTGTAATCCCGCTCGACGCTTCACCTTCCTCGTTTCCTTCTCTCCATGCAACACGTGCATGTAGTTTGCCCGAGTGCGCCAAGGGAGACGGAAGGGAGAAATAAACGATTATAGGCCCACCATATACTTAAGAAGGAACACGTTTAAAACCATGCTCTTTTGTTTCCTTGTCATTAGTGTAGGAGTACTCCCACCGTTCCTATTAGTCCACACATAACTTTAGACGTCGATACTAAGGAGCGAACAAGAGGGGTGGTGGGCGGTTTTCTAGGCGATATTACCCCTCTTAAGTACGCTACACACATGTGCGTGTGTGTCAATAGGATTTAGTTCCAATGCTTGCTCCCTTAATCCCGTCCAACACTTCACCTTCCTCGTTACCTTCTCTCCGTGCAACACGTGCATGTAGTTTTATCGAGCGCACCAAGGCGATTGATAGGGAGAAATAAATGATCCAATGGCCGCCGTATACTTCAAGAGGCACCCATTTAAAACTATTGTGTACTCCCACCGTTCCAATGTTGGCCACATATAACTTTCGACCCATGTATCAAAGAGAAAATTACATTATAGCAAACAATTTTCTTAGACGATCTTACTCCTCTTTGGTTTGCCACACTACGCACACGCATGTAGGAGTAGGAATTCTCATACATGCGGTTGTAATCACGTTCAATGCTTCACCTTTCCATGTTTCCTTCTACTCACGCAATACCTGTGTGGAGTGCAGTGAGCGTGAGTGCGCCAAGAGAGATGGATGGGAGAAATATACAGATCTAGGACCGCCGTATACTTCAACAAGCACCCATAATGTCATCCTCCTATTTCCTCATCATTAATGGAGGAGTACTCCATACGTTCCTATTTAGGTTATGCATAATTTTGAATGTCGATACCAAGGAGCGGCAAGAGGGTAGCGAGTGATTTGATCACACGACCTTACCCATCTTAAGGTTCCTACACAGCACACACGTGCGTTCACCCATAGGATTTAATTCCATATGCATGCCACAAGCGGAATCCTGCTTGACGCTTCATCTTCTTTTTTTCCTTCTCTTCGTGGCATACATGCATGTAGTTTCCCCGAGCATGCCAAGGTTGTCGAAAGGGAGAAATAAACGATCCTAGGCCTGCCATGTGCTTTAGTAGGCACATGCTTAAAAATGTCCTCTTTTGTTTCCTTTTAATTAATGTAGGCATACTTCCATCATTTCTATTAGACGTCACATAGCTTTGGACATCGATACTAAGAAGCGAACAAGAGGGGTGGTGGGCGGTTTTTCGAAAATCTTACCCCTCTTCAGGTCGCTCCACGACACACGTGCATGTACCCATATGATTTAGTTCCAAGGCTTGCAATTGTCTAATCGTGCTCGACGCTTCACCTTCATCGTTTCATCCTCTCCGTACAACAGATGCATGTAGTTTTCTCGAGCGCGCATGGCGGATGATATGAAGAAATATAAGATCCTATGACCGTCATATACTTCAATAGGCACCCATTCAAAAATATCATGTACTCCCACCGTTCCTAATCAGGTCGCATAAAACTTCGGACCCCTATACGAGTGAGCAAACAGGAGGGGTAGCAAAATATTTTCTTAGACGATCTTACCCGTCTCGAGTTCGCCATACCATGCACACGCGTGTACCCATAGGATTTAATTCTCATGCATGCAATGGCCATAATCCCGCTCGACGCTTCACCTTCCTTGTTTTTTTCATGCAACGTATGTGTGTACTAAGCTAGAGCGCGCCAAGAAAGATGGAAGGGGCAAATAAATGGTCCTAGGCCCGCCTTATTGGGATACAACTAGAAATAGATTTAGTGGGGCTAGCTCGACATCAGTGGCGTCATCTTCACAAAATTACAAGGATTAGTGCAAATTCATTGAAGGATTTGTAAATTTTGTTCGCGTGAGCTCACACGAGTGCCATTGCTTGACCTCCGTCCCCGCCGCCATACACTTCAGCCCACACCCATAACGCTACCCGATATGTCCCATCATCATTAATACAAGAGTACACCCTCCATATTAGGATGTGCATAACTTTAGACTTCGATACTAAGGAGCGAACAAGAGGGGTGGTGGGCGGTTTTTTAGACGATATTACCCCTCTTAAGTTCGCTACACACACATGTGTGTGTGTGTCAATAGGATTTAGTTCCAATGCTTGCTCCCTTAATCCCGTCCAACACTTCACCTTCCTCGTTACCTTCTCTCCGTGCAACACGTGCATGTAGTTTTATCGAGCACACCAAGGCGATTGATAGGGAGAAATAAATGATCCAATGGCCGCCATATACTTCAAGAGGCACCCATTTAAAACTATCGTGTACTCCACTCCCACCGTTCCAGTTTTGGCCACATATAACTTTCGACCCATGTATCAAAGAGCAAATTACATTATAGCAAACAATTTTCTTAGACGATCTTACTCCTCTTTGGTTTGCCACACTATGCACACACATGTAGGAGTAGGAATTCTCATACATGCGGTTGTAATCACGTTCAATGCTTCACCTTTCCATGTTTCCTTCTACTCACGCAATACACGTGTGTAGTGCAGTGAGCGTGAGTGCGCCAAGAAAGATGGATGGGAGAAATATAGAGATCTAGGACCGCCATATACTTCAACAAGCACCCATAATGTCATCCTCTTATTTCCTCATCATTAATGGAGGAGTACTCCATACGTTCCTATTTAGGTTATGCATAATTTTGAATGTCGATACCAAGGAGCGGCAAGAGGGTAGCGAGTGATTTGATCACACGACCTTATCCATCTTAAGGTTCCTACACAACACACGTGCGTTCACCCATAGGATTTAATTCCATATGCATGCCATAACCGGAATCCTGCTTGACGCTTGATCTTCCTTTTTTCCTTCTCTTCGTGGCATACATGCATGTACTTTCCCCGAGCACGCCAAGGTTGTCGAAAGGGAGAAATAAACGATCCTAGGCCTGCCATGTGCTTTAGTGGGCACATGCTTAAAAATGTCCTCTGTTGTTTCCTTTTAATTAATGTAGGCATAGTTCCATCATTTCTATTAGGCGGCACATAACTTTGGACATCAATACTAAGAAGCGAACAAGAGGGGTGGTGGGCGGTTTTTCAACAATCTTACCCCTCTTCAGGTCGCTCCACGACACACGTGCATGTACCCATATGATTTAATTCCAAGGCTTGCAATTGTCTAATCGTGCTCGACGCTTCACCTTCATCGTTTCATCCTCTCCGTACAACAGATGCATGTAGTTTTCTCGAGCACGCATGGCGGATGATATGAAGAAATATAAGATCCTATGGCCGTCATATACTTCAATAGGCACCCATTCGAAAATATCATGTACTCCCACCGTTCCTAATCAGGTCGCATAAAACTTCAGACCCCTATACGAGTGAGCAAACGGGAGGGGTAGCAAAATATTTTCTTAGACGATCTTACCCGTCTTGAGTTCGCCATACCATGCACACACGTGTACCCATAGGATTTAATTCTCATGCATGCAATGGCCATAATCCCGCTCGACGCTTCACCTTCCTTGTTTTTTTCATGCAACGTATGCGTAGTAAGCCAGAGCGCGCCAAGAAAGATGGAAGGGAGAAATAAATGGTCCTAGGCCCGCCTTATCAGGATACAACTAGAAAGGGATTTAGTGGGGCCAGCTCGACATCAGTGGCGTCATCTTCACAAAATTACAAGGATTAGTGCAAATTCATTGAAGAATTTGTAAATTTGTTGGTGTTAGCTCACACGAGTGCCATTGCTTGACCTCCGTCCCCGCCGCCATACACTTCAGCCCACACCAATAACGCTACCCGATATGTCCCATCATCATTAATACAAGAGTACACCCTTCATATTAGGATGTGCATAACTTTAGACGTCGATACCAAGGAGTGAACGGAGAGGGGCAGCAAGCTTTATTTAGGATGATCTTGCCCCCTCTCAAGGTCGCCACACATGTAACCACATGAGTTAATCCTGACACACGCACCGTCTGCAACCCCGCTCGACGCTTCGCCTCCCCCCCCCCCCCCCCAACCACGCAACACGCGCTCGTAGTTCGCCCGCGCAACCCGCCATAAACCGCAACAGGCAGCCATTGATGACGCCGGAGCACGTTATGCTGAAATCTGCCATGCCAAACGCTCACCATGCCAACACAGACCGTAGCTTTCTTTTAGGGAAACACAAACCGTAAATTTTCAAATGACATGGCGCGTGGTCTGAAATGCCATCACGCCCCCCAAACGCAAAACGGCTGCATCGCGCGGTCACGCGGGCGGAGGGCGCGCGGACACGTGGCGCCGGTGACGCGCAGATGCCAGATGGCGACCCAGCCACGCCGACCGAAGCGGCGCTTTGCAACGCCCGGCACGGCAAGCGTCATGAGGGCGCGATGACGAGGCGATCATCGGCCAGAAAGCCGCCCGTAATCGACCGGTAAATAATCCACCGGCTGTCACGTGAAACGGTTCGCGCGCACACACGCAGGTGCGCAATGCCGGTGCGTGGCATCATGGAATCCGCTTCCTTGCGTGCTCCGGGACGGAACCTCGGCCCGGTTCACCAGCGCCACACGCAGGCACCATCCATCCCAAAGCGTCCGTTGTGACGCCACACCGAGGCCGGAGCAGCACGGGTCAACACGCAGACGCGGTTTCACGGCAAAACCACAGCACCGATGCCCTGACCCTTTCCGCCGACCTTTCATCCTCGGCGGCGGCCGGTATGCCGGACCGACCGGCGAACGCCGGAGGAGCAGTAAATATGGGCCATCTGTTGTTGCGTAATACGGTAGTACCCCTGACGAAACCGTGGAGAGGGTAAAAAATTAGGAAGAGAGTGGAACTGACGCGGCTGCTCCAGCTCGGAACAATCCCTCCCCGCAGCGCACGCGGAGCAGCACGCATTTGTTCGTTCGGGCTTTCGGCGCCCGCCCCGAGGCCGTCTGGCCGGTGTCGCAATCCCAGTCCCGTCCCCGTCGGCCGAACGGAACGCAGGATTTCGTCACCGCGGGGTGAAGCCGACCCGCATTCCCACCGCTTGGGTCGGGCTCCTGTTTCTGCTCCTCCCGTCAGCGCGGCCGCCCACCAAACCCCAACCCCCGCGGAATAAAACCCGCCCGCCGTTCCGCCAGATCCGCACGGGAGTTTCTAGGGTTTTTCCCTCCCTCCCCCCCGCCGACCCACCCAACCCCCCACCCCATTCCTCCCTCCCTCCCTCGCTCGCTCTTCAGCAGGCCCGCCCCCCAACCCGGAACAGACACCACCGCCGCGATGCCGTCGCGGCGGCCGGCGCTGGCCCTGGCGTTCGCGGCCATCCTCGCGGTGGCATGCTGCCGGGCGACCGCCGACCTAGCGACCGACGCGCGGGCGCTCACCGCCTTCCGCGCGGCCGTGGGCCAGCGGGTGTCCTGGAACGTCACCGACCCGGCCACCGTCTGCGCGTGGACGGGGGTGACCTGCGAGGGCGGCCGGGTGACCATCCTCCGCCTCCCGGGCGCCGCGCTCACCGGGGCCGTCCCCGCCGGCTCGCTCGGGAACCTGACGGCGCTCCACACGCTCAGCCTCCGCTACAACGCGCTCTCGGGGGCCCTCCCGTCCGACCTCGCGTCCCTCGCCGCGCTCCGCAGCGTCTTCCTCAACGGGAACCGGCTCTCGGGGGACTTCCCGGCGCCGCTCCTCGCGCTGCCCGGCCTCCTCCACCTCTCGCTCGGCGGGAACGGCCTCTCGGGCGCCATCCCGCCGGCCCTCGCCAACCTCACCCGCCTCAGGACCCTGCTCCTCGAGGAGAACCGCTTCGCCGGCGAGATTCCCGACCTCCCGTTGCCGCAGCTGCGCGACTTCAACGTCTCCTTCAACCGCCTCAACGGATCCATCCCCGCCTCGCTCCGCTCCAGGCCGCGCGCGGCGTTCCTCGGGATGTCGGCCCTCTGCGGCGGGCCCCTCGGCCCTTGCCCTGGCGAGGCCCCTCCTCCTTCTCCGGCTCCCACGGAGACGACGCCCTCGCCGACAACACCGGCGACGAACGTCCCCAACGGCGGAAACGACGAACAAACTGACAAGAAGGGGAACAAGCTCTCCGGCGGCGCCATTGCCGGGATCGCCATAGCCTCTGTCGTGGGCGCCGCGCTTCTCCTGTTCCTCCTCATCTGCCTCTGCCGCAGGTCGGGGCGCACCAAGACGCGGGCTCTGGAGATGCCGCCTCCGTCTCCGTCCCCCGCCGTCATCCCCGGCGGCCGAAAACCTCCCGAGTTGCCCAGCGGTTCGGCCGTGGCTCCTATGGCCACTGTCGGCCACCCCGCGGGTCAATCGACTTCAGGGAAGAAGCTGGTCTTCTTCGGGTCAGCGGCTGCCGTCCAACCCTTTGACCTCGAGGACCTGCTGCGCGCGTCGGCCGAGGTCCTTGGCAAAGGTGCCATCGGGACGACCTACAAGGCTGTGCTTGAATCCAGCGCTACCGTGGCGGTGAAGCGGCTCAAGGATGTCACCATGTCTGAGCCCGAGTTCCGTGACCGCATCGCTGACATTGGCGAGCTCCAGCACGAGTTCATCGTGCCTCTCCGTGCTTACTACTACAGCAAAGATGAGAAGCTGCTTGTGTACGACTTCATGCCCATGGGGAGCCTTTCTGCAGTCTTGCACGGTGAGAATTCCACATCTCAATTCCTTTACAGTTTTTCTGTACTCATACTCTGATCATTGTATTACTGTTCTGCATATGTTGTGCTCGTGCTTGCGTCTATCTTATTTTTGCATTTTTCATGGGTGGCGATGGACTTGGATTTCTCGTAAATGTTTGAGAATTGGATTGCAGTTGTTTATGGACGATTGTCTTGTACTACATCCGTTCCTATATATAAAATGTTTCGGCAATTTAAATTGAACCAACTAGTTGTCTTAGTTCAAAAAAGCGCTAAGCGTTAATTGTGTGTTTTGCCAGCGTATTTATGCGCTAGCGTTTTGCTATCGCCTAGAGCCTAGGTGCACTTGAGCGCTCGCTTAGGCGCGCCTTTTTAACTATGCTTATATTTAGAAACAGAGGGTGTAGCTATTATTACATCTGTCATGGCTTGAGTATCTCTAGTCTACGTTTGTCAGCATATTAGGTGACACGTCAAGCTAATTTTGATGCAGATCTTGTTTATTTGCTTGATATCCAAAGTATTAGGATTTTAAGTGTTATTTATTCGGTGTTGTTATTGAATCATATTCTGACTATTCTTAGTGATATTCCTTCTGGTCTGAGACTAAGTTTGTGGCTAGAATACTTGTATTGCAGTCAACTGCCCCCTTCAGGTTTGTGGTTTTACCAATCTGCTCCAAATTTTCTGAATGTCGAATAGAACTGTTGTTTGCTTTTCATAGTCCCATATTTCTTTCCTCAATTGTGCTTAGGTCTATTATTTGTTTGTTTACTTCGTGTTGCTTAGAGGAAACAAAATTGTTGTAGTTGGCGTATCGTTAGTTTTTTCATTGATTAAAGTGGTATTGGATGCCCTAATGTCATGTCTGGAACCAGGGGCAGTGTTGGTATCTTGATTGTGTCACTTGACTTGACCATGTAACAGATAAACCTTGAACTCTAATCTGACATGATGGTAATCATTTTTTGTTAAGCAGGCAACAGAGGTTCTGGCCGCACCCCACTTGACTGGCCGATAAGATCAAGCATTGCCCTTGCTGCAGCCCGTGGGATCGAGTACATCCACTCTACAAGCTCATCGACTTCGCACGGCAATATCAAGTCATCCAATATCCTCCTGTCGAAGGCGTATCAAGCACGTGTTTCAGACAATGGCCTTGCTACCCTTGTTGGTTCATCATCATCTGGACCTTCTCGCGCCACTGGGTACCGTGCTCCAGAGGTTACCGATCCCCGGAGGGTATCCCAGAAGGCTGATGTGTTCAGCTTTGGTGTTCTCCTGCTCGAGCTGCTCACCGGCAAGGCCCCCAGTCAGTCTGCTCTTAACGACGAGGGCGTCGACCTGCCCAGGTGGGTGCAGTCCGTTGTACGCTCGGAGTGGACTTCGGAGGTGTTTGACATGGAGCTCCTGAGGAACCAGAGCTCCGAAGAACAGATGGTTCAGCTTCTACAGCTCGCTATAGACTGCGTCGCCCAGGTCCCAGACGCCCGTCCGACCATGTCTCATGTCGTCGTGCGGATCGAGGAGATCAAGATGTCAGGTGAAGGCGCCGAAGAAACTGATCAACAACAGAGTGTCCTGAATCAGGGCGATGAGATGGTCGAGGGCCCCTCGTCGCCATGATCGCTAATGGCCTGAGAGAGGAGCAGGCTGCTCGTCGCCGTGGCCCACATTCATTCCGTTCATAGACTTGACGAATGCTGTCTATCTTCTTCGACGACGGAGTCGGCTGTTTTTTCATCTCTTCCTTTTAGCGAATATCGGATTCGGTGTCGTCGTCGTGTTGGTGTTGTTGACTGACTGTGTTGTGTGTTGGTGGGTGATTGCGTGGTGGCGTTTAGGGATGGAATGCATGCCTGACGGTGCGGTTGCTTAATTTATCTAGCCATTGTTCTAGCTGATTAGGTTGGTTTTTTAGCTATCCCATGTAATTACTCAGTCCGATCTATCAAAATTGCCTGGAACTCGTTGGCGAAAACCTGTTGTGCCTACTTGCTTGGTGTCCAGTTCTTCTTGTGTGTGTGGGTCATGCATGTGGTTTGGATGGCTCCAGTCGTTGAAAGCTACCGCGTGCTCCGTCTGTCTCGATCCGGATCGGGTGGTTCGGCTTTCGGCGGGGCGAGTGGGACTGTTTTGTACTGGAGCAGCAGATGACAGGGCCGGGGAGGGAAACTGAACTGAATTTCGGCTGATGCGCATAGCGACTTGCCTGCTCCTCATCAGTGCTTCTCGTTGTTGATCAACAGTCGGGAGGTACAGCCATGTTGGGATGGATCGATCGAGAGAGCAAAACCAGAGGCTCCGTAGGGCCGACGCTTGACGATCATGACATCAAAGCTTATCTAGTGTAGCTGCTTGCTGTCTGGATGACCCCCCAATCTCATCGTAGCAGCCAGTCCCAGTAGCATTTCTAGGTCCCGGTAGATGGCAAGCGCTCAACGAACGAACAACCACCATCGCTGGGGGGCTTGGTTGGTTCTGTGGACGCGACAGCGCTAGGAAGGACCCTAGCTGTAGCAGCGTACGTGCTTGTGCTGTGCACGGGACTGACCGATGTCAGGGTGCGTTTCAATGGTTGTGGTAGCGTGGGCCACCTGCAGTCTTGGCCGTGCCCGCCCAGATCGTCGAGGATCGCAGTTCTCGCAGGTAGACGACGATGGCGGTCACATGTTGGCTCTGGAGTCTGGACCCTTGCGCCCGCCCATGTGGTGATCGATCGGGTAGGGTAGGGGGAGATCGCGGGAGGGACCGCCCTGAATCAGTTGCGGAGGGAGTGAGTGCAGGACCATGCTTCGAATTTGAAGGGGGGCGAAATCTTCTTCGTGTCTCCCGCGCCGCGCGCCCATCTCTCTTCGTAGATTTGTGAAATTTTTTGGTTAGAAAGAGCATCTACAGTCGGACTTAACAAAGCCGACACTTCAAACGTCAGTGGAAATGGCTCCCGCACTACGACGTGGTTGCGGTACCCGCACCAAGGCATTTTACGGAGTGTCGGAAAGTATGACTCCGCCTCTCTAATTTCCATCGCCGCGAGGCTCTCCACCCCCCAGTGTTAGCGTTCGAGGATGCCTCATGGTGTGTCCTCAACGTGCCAACGGAGAGGTTGCACATCTACCACGGAGGGACGCGTTCGGACGTCAGACGGACCGCACCGTCTTCATTGAGGCAGTGACGCCGGGTCCAACCACGGGTCGTGCCGACGCAACGGATTCCCGATGCTGCGAGTCCGAGTGCTGTCGGAGTGCGGCGGCCTCCTGAGAGCTGCGGAGCGCAACCCGGACGACCATCTCCTCCTCGGGACCGTGTGTGATGAGCTCGTGATCAATGGATCTGAAGGTGAAGGATTCGGATCCGCTGTCCGTCATGTCGGAGAAGGCCGGACATCGTTAAAGATAAGCTTGAGTGGCAGATGGAGGTGGACGGGAGTGGAATGAAGTGGATAGTGTTTGATCCGACGAGCGGATAGGAACAAATATATGTACAATCGATGCGGACCACCACGGACCAGGCCGACGTGACGGGTGCGCCCAAACTTTCTTATATCTACCTCATATTTAACTGGATATGATGGATGTTGGTCAGTCTGAACGTTTGAGAACCATTTGAGTCGTCTAATTAGATCAAAATTTCATATTTCATCCGTGCATGTTTGGATCGTTTAATATGGATAGGAGGGGTTCAGTTGTAGAGTAGATGCTCTTACTCGAGTCTGTGGGCGGAAAAAGGCTCATGAAACAGTAAAATCGTAGGGCGAAATGGTTTCAGATTTTCAGATTAAAGACGGCGATGGATGCTTATCTTATCTTCTCTCATGCAATGCTTATCTTATCTTCAGTTGGCTACTAGTAAACGAGGAACATTCCGGCGGAGGCAGACCCCCTGCCGCTTCTTTTCTTTAGCGAAAGGAACATGCGTAGAAGAAAGACCGTTATTTCGACCATTGACCTCACGGCAAAACAATTCTCACACGGGCCACGACATTCACCTCGGCACGCCTTTCTCTAGAATATACAACCGGGAAGGGAACGCATCCGTGTCTTGGAAACTTGAAAACACACTACACCAAGTCCTAAGGCTGATAATAATGGGAGTAACTTAGGTAGTATCATGTATTTGAAATTAGCAAACATGCTGATGTGACATATACTTAAAAGAAAGAGAAGGTTAAGGTAACATAGGTAGATACCGTAACATGTTAAATGTTATGCTATTATGTGTCATGCATGTCAATAAATGAGGTCATCTATGATAATAGTTTATGATAGCATGCATTATGAAGGTAGTATCATATAATATTATCATATGCACGATACTACTCCATCCGTATCAGTTTATAAGTCATCTTAGGTTGTGCACCGCAACCCAGACAGAGAGGAAAACAAGAAAAAATTATGTTAACTTGCTAATTAGTACCATTGATGCAATGAATTGACCATTGCGTGTCGTGCTATTCAGTCTCAAGTCATTAAAAACATACACGCCCCACGTCTCTTATTGGTTGATTCCTTTATTCAAGTCAAAAAACAAGAAACGAGGTGAAAGTTAATGCATCATGCCTTACTGTTTTGCGATTATTTAATTTTCGTAAGATGACCTATAAACCGAGACGGGGGGGTACTATATGATACTCCCCACTATGGCCAGCCTAAATCTTTTCGCGAAGTGTTAAGTTGAACCCCAAATGGTTCACATCCATTTTCTTTGGTTGCGTTCCTCGCATTCTTCCGATGCCGTCCAAACCACCATCACCCCATGCCATAGATGACCCACTCAAAGCGTTTCGGAGAAGTTTTTGCCGATGTTCGTTACTCTTTCGATGCAGAGAGAAGCTACGAGCGCCGACGACGTCCATCGACCTTAACACATTTCGCCAGGCGGTGCATAGCCGCATGGTGTCACCCGCAAATGCCAACCTTGCTTGCTGCCGGTGAGGGGAAGTTCAAGGTGCTCTTCCCGTCCACGTCTTCATCACAACAGTAATGTTTTCCACACTTTGCTCACAAGGTACCATGGATAGTGGGGATTAGTATTTTTTCCACAACTTCATTTGCTCATCGGATGATTCGTCCTGGGATAACAGAGACATTGTGGTGGCTGCATTGGTCATCAACGACCACATTGCTAGGCAACGGCCTCGGTTTAGGGGACCAGTCCCGAGTCATGCTTCGGCCTTGAACTACATTAGGGAGAGCGTCCACACATTGCTCTATGCCAATTATTCCGAGAATGACCTGCTCTACAAACCACATCAATTTCGCCGCCGATTCCGTATGGCGAGACATGTGTTCAATCGTATTAGGAAGGGAGTGGTAGCATATGACCCACACTTTGAGTGCAAATGGAATGCCCTTGGCAAGCTTGGGTTCATCTTATCAGAAATGCACTGCGGCTACCCGCATGCTTGCGTATGTAATTCGAGGTGATCTTGTGGATAAGTGCATGCGTATGAGTGAGTCCGCATGCCTCCAATCTATGTACAATTTCTGCAAGGCTCTGGTGGTAGTGTTTGGCCCTGAGTACCTAAGAGAGCCAACTGCCGTTGATACAGAGAGGTTGTTGGCGATCAATGCCGACATGGGCTTATTAGTCATGCTTGGTAGTATAGAATGTATGCACCGGAAGTGAAAGACCTATCCGTTTGCTTCACGCGGGCAGTACAAGGGGCAAGTGAAAGGTGTTGGTGTCATACTAGAAGCGGTGGCTTAAAAAAAATCTATGGATATGGTATTCTTTCTTCGGCATGGCTGGTTCTCACAATGATAGTAATGTGCTTCAACGTTCTTCAGTGTTCGCAAGGCTTGCAGAAGGCCACTCCCCAGATGTCAACTTTGAGATCAATGGCAAACATTTCAACAAAAGATACTACCTAGTTGATTGTATCTATCCTTAGTGGTCAACTCTTGTAAAGATAATACTCAATCCACAAGGAGAGAAGAGACAGAGATTTTCCCAAATGCAAAAGAGTGCTAGGAAGGATGTGAAGCATGCTTTTGGTATGCTTCAATCATGATGGGGTAACATTCGAAACCCTGCACTCACATGGAGCACCGAGAAGCTTTCAGAGATGATGATTGCTTGTGTGATCATTCACAACATGATCGTGGTGGATGAGTGTGCAAACAACATCTACGACCAGGGATTTGATTTTTAGGGTGAACATGTTGAGCGAGAGGACCACCCAGCATCGGATCAAGTCAATCCTGGTTAAGCCATTGGCATTTAAGGCTCACAGTTTTGCCTAGACAAAAGTGTGGCCGACTTGTTCTTTTGGGGTCAATGCACCGGGGAGATGGAAATCCATTGGAAGACGCTCTTCTCTGAAGCCCGGCAGGGGATTTTCTTGAGTCGGTGCGGTATTCTTGCAGTAAAACCAAGTTTCCCCCTAGCCCTTGGGGTGACTGGGCAAGGTGACAGCAGGAAAACCGCACCCGCGCCGCCTCTGGATGGTAACTCCGCCGAGTTCTAAGCTGGGGCCATCAGCCCATTCTGTCTGGCAGTTCAAGTAAAAGAACTCCCTAGATAAGGGAATGGTAGGTTCTATTCCTAGGTACGCTTCACACAAGACTTGAAACTGATATAAATTACTGATTGAATTGGTACCTAGATCTTGGGGGTGAAGGTTGTAAAAATAGAGAGCATCCTGAAAGAATTTTGAACCAGGGGGAGATAAGCCTCGTTCTAAATGATCAGTGAAAACCACAACCTCTCTTTCGGCGGGTTGAGGTCACACTTCTCAAGCGGCAGCTCTCCATCCAAGTATCTCCTTAGGAGACAAAGTCCCTACTGACATGCATCGTTGCAAGGCGGCATCGCCAATTTCTGAGGGTAACTAGTCGCATTTTGATGGTCTCGACATGACAGGTCCAGGAAGGAACGAGCTGCATAAGTATGTTTGGCAGGTTATTCTAGCAAGTAAAAATAATTTGGGGGAAATGAGGAGCTCAAGAAATAAGAAATAAAGAAGTTCATAGTACATCAAGAATATTCTCGCTTGTGTAGTGCTTCCTCCCCCTGTATGATGCAACTTGTGACATCAACACGTTAGTAGTGACATGAGTTCCATTTATTGCGCCAATACAATCCTGAAATGGCATTACACGATTGTGTTAGTGCTCACCTTGAACAATACAGGCATATTTCTACTTGTAAACTGCGTAGGGATTTCCCCCGAAGAATAGGGGACATGCAACACAACAGAGTTAAGTATTTTCCTTAGCGAGAACCAAGGTTATCGAATCAATATGAGAACCGTGTAAATTCTCGTCATCAGCACCTACACACAAAAGATCAAACACTTGCACCCAACGGGCAAGAGGGTTGTCAAGCCCCTTGAACTCGTTACTTGCAAGTATTATGTAGTGATAGACAGATAAAATAAATATAAAATAAAATAATAGACTATAAATGGCAGTAATATTTTTAGGGTTTTAGTGATATATGTTGTGAAGACCCACGGGCCATATAGTTTTCTCTAGTGGCATTTCTCTCGATGATAGCATACGGTGGGTAAACGAATTACTGTTGGGAAACTAATAGAAAAGCGCATAGTTATGAAATATTTATTCACGACAATGATCATGTATATAGGCACCACACCCATAAGCAAGTAGACCGACTCATGTCTGCATCTACTACTATTACTCCGCTCATCGATCGCTATCGAGCATGCATCTAGAGTATTAAGTGTGAAACCTAGTAATGCTTGGAGCAAGGTGACATGATGTAGACAAAGCAAACGCAACTAATACGAATAAACCTCAACTTTTTATCCTTAATGTCAACAATACAAATACATGTCATGTCCCCTTCTGTCATCGTAAATGAGTACCACAAGATTGAACCCATCACAACACACCCCTCACACTGAAGATAAATCAATCTAGTTGGCCAAACCAAACCGATATATCAGAGAGAAATACAAAGCTATAATAATAATGCATAAAGAATTCATAGAAGCCTAAGTATATTTTCATGAATAATCTTATCATAAACCCACAATTGATCGGATCCTAACAAACACACCGAGAAGATTACATTGAATAGATCACCGCGGGAATCATGGTGAACTTTGTATTGAAGAACATATATATAGAGAGATAACCATATAGGTACTAACTATGGAGCCGTAGGTCGATGGTAGGCTACTCACACATTGCCATGGGAGCAGCAAGGTTGATGTAGAGGCCCTCCGTGATTGATCCCCCCTCCGTCAGGGCACCATAACAGGGCTCCATGTGAGATCACGATGGACAAAGACTTGCGGCGGCGAAAAGAGTGTTTAGGGTGGCTCTCTCGTGTTTTCCCGATTTTAGAAGATCTACAGAGGCGAAATTAGGTCAGGAGGTGCCAAGTGATGGTCCCACGCGTTCTGTTGGCCTGGCACCACCTCGTGTGGTGTCTGGCCTCCCTCCGAAGCTTCCACGTCATATTTTGGTCCAGGAAAAATTGTCAAATTTTTTCCTTGCATTTGGACTTCATTTCGTATTGATTTCTTGAAAAGCCAAAAATACGTAGAAAACAAGGGGGTTAATAGGTTAGTTTCCAAAAATGATATAAAACAACATAGAAATTCATATAAATTATTGAAGAATGATAATATAATAATATGGAGCAATAAAAAATTATAGATACATTGGAGACGTATCACATATCAAGCCATGAACTACATACTGTGAGTGCTCACCTTGAAGTATGCATACCATCTTGGGCTAGTGCGAATCTTGGTAGGAGTCCGGCCAGTTGGTGACCCGATTATCTCTTCTCTGAGCTCCCCAACAATATGGAGCACTTGTTGGGGAACGTCGCATGGGAAGCAAAAATTTTCCTACGCGCACGAAGACCTATCATGGTGATGCCCATCTACGAGAGGGGATGAGTGATCTACGTACCCTTGTAGACCGTACAGCAGAAGCGTTAAAGAACGCGGTTGATGTAGTGGAACGTCCTCACGTCCCTCGATCCTCCCCGCGAACAATCCCGCGATCAGTCCCACGATCTAGTACCGAACGGACGGCACCTCCGCGTTCAGCACACGTACAGCTCGACGATGATCTCGGCCTTCTTGATCCAGCAAGAGAGACGGAGAGGTAGAAGAGTTCTCCGGCAGCGTGACGGCGCTCCGGAGGTTGGTGATGACCTTGTCTCAGCAGGGCTCCGCCCGAGCTCCGCAGAAACGCGATCTAGAGGAAAACCGTGGAGGTATGTGGTCGGGCTGCCGTGGAAAAGTCGTCTCAAATCAGCCCTAAAACCTCCGTATATATAGGTGGGAGGGAGGGGACCTTTCCTTGGGGCTCAAGGAGCCCCAAGGGGGTCGGCCGAGTCCAAGGGGGAGGACTCTCCCCCCCAAACCGAGTTGGACTTGGTTTGGTGGGAGGGAGTCCCCCTTCCTTCCCACCTCCTCCTTTTTTTTTCTTTCTCTCTTGATTTTCTTCTCCTTGGCGCATAGAGCCTTTTGGGCTGTCCCACCAGCCCACTAAGGGCTGGTGTGCCACCCTCAAGGCCTATGGGCTTCCCCGGGGTGGGTTGCCCCCCCGGTGAACTCTCGGAACCCATTCGTCATTCCCGGTACATTCCCGGTAACTCCGAAAACTTTCCGGTAATCAAATGAGGTCATCCTATATATCAATCTTCGTTTCCGGACTATTCCGGAAACCCTCGTGACGTCCGTGATCTCATCCGGGACTCCGAACAACATTCGGTAACCAACCATATAACTCAAATACGCATAAAACAACGTCGAACCTTAAGTGTGCAGACCCTGCGGGTTCGAGAACTATGTAGACATGACCCGAGAGACTCCTCGGTCAATATACAATAGCGGGACCTGGATGCCCATATTGGATCCTACATATTCTACGAAGATCTTATCGTTTGAACCTCAGTGCCAAGGATTCGTATAATCCCGTATGTCATTCCCTTTGTCCTTCGGTATGTTACTTGCCCGAGATTCGATCGTCAGTATCCGCATACCTATTTCAATCTCGTTGACCGGCAAGTCTCTTTACTCGTTCCGTAATACAAGATCCCGCAACTTACACTAAGTTACATTGCTTGCAAGGCTTGTGTGTGATGTTGTATTACCTAGTGGGCCCCGAGATACCTCTCCGTCACACTGAGTGACAAATCCCAGTCTTGATCTATACTAACTCAACTAACACCTTCGGAGATACCTGTAGAGCATCTTTATAGTCACCCAGTTACGTTGCGACGTTTGATACACACAAAGCATTCCTCCGGTGTCAGTGAGTTATATGATCTCATGGTCATAGGAATAAATACTTGACACGCAGAAAACAGTAGCAATAAAATGACACGATCAACATGCTACGTCTATTAGTTTGGGTCTAGTCCATCACGTGATTCTCCTAATGACGTGATCCAGTTATCAAGCAACAACACCTTGTTCATAATCAGAAGACACTGACTATCTTTGATCAACTGGCTAGCCAACTAGAGGCTTGCTAGGGACGGTGTTCTGTCTATGTATCCACACATGTAAATGAGTCTTCATTCAATATAATTATAGCATGGATAATAAACGATTATCTTGATACAGGAATTATAATAATAACCATATTTATCATTGCCTCTAGGGCATAATTCCAACAGCACTTGCCTGAAGTACATTGAGATGGTCTTCATTGATCACCTGACCGTGTTGTGAATAACCCTGAAGCTCTCGTTATGGCCAACAACATGGAGAAAGATGACCACTTGCTCATCCACACTGGTGTGGATGCTATCTTATAGAAGCCCTCTACTCCTGAAGGTCTGGACAAGTCTGAAAAAATGACGCTCTTTTCATTTGAAGCATCCAAAGGGCCTCCGTGTTGTTGCAATTGTAGATGTCGTTCAGATTGGTGATCCTCTCGTGCTCCCGCATAATTGGAGCATAGCTGATGATAGGTCTCTCACCACGACGAACAACTCTCTTATGCATGAACATAATCCATGCTTGAATCAGTGTTGTTCCGTGAACTACCAGCCTCATTAGTGCATCCATAACCCAATCGACATCAAGGGTCCGTTAGCAATGGGGAAATTGATCCTAACAACCGATCTAACATAGGGGAGAGGGGTGTTGCTTACCGGCATCGGAGACGGCGATGACGAAGGGGGGCCATGCATGAGTGAAGGACGACCCAGCGGTGGACAACAAGAAGGGGAGCAACGGCTCCTGCTGCTGGATAGTGGTGCTGTCGTGTCCACCGTTGTTGCTTGCGCAGATCTGAGTCGCAGCCACCGTCGGTGGTGAGACAAAAGGAAGTGGTTGTCCTAAAGATAGTGGTGACTGAGTAGATGGGAGGGGGCTAGATTTGGCGCCGTACCGCCATGCCCAATCTCCATCTCCCACCATCTTCGTCCGCTTTTGAATTGCTCCTTCGCGTGCGAGCTTGCGCTACACTCACCCTGACTCGTTGGAAACTTTCGATTTGAGGATTTCCAGTGAGCCAGGCTCTAGGTTGCTTTAAGGTTTATGCCAATGCGAGCAGCCCACCCTGCATGTAATCAAGCATACTCTTTTTGGCCCAACTTGGTCTAGTTTTGTTTAATATAGGCAACCAAACACGTCCTTAGTTGCTTAGAGTTGAAAACGACGTGTGAGGCAGTACGAACGCAGGGAGGTCTTAACTTGACGAGATGCTTTCATGTTTTCAAGTTAAAGACGGTGATGGATGCTCATCTCTTCTTTTCCTTGTCTACGTTGGAACTACACCAAGAACATTCCCCGCCACTTTGTTTTCTTTAACCAAAGGAACGTACACACATTCCAGCAGAGTAAAATAATAAAACTGTTATTTCGACCATTGACCTCACAGCAAAACAATTTGACTCACACGGTGCATGAAGACATTTCTCGAAGCATCTACAGCTGCAATGTATAAATTTTGTCCCTCAAATGTCCGCGGACGCATTCGATCAATGATACGGCGCCTCCAATTTAACCCCTCATCTTTGCTTGTATCCAATCATAATTTCTATTTTGATCCCTCACCTTTTCAAACATTTCATCAAACATTTTGCGGGCGGCATGATGAGAGCACACCTGGAACATGAACATGATGCACGCCGAGGACGAGGACGGGGAGAAGAGGCCGTAACTGGCACACACAACTGCAAGCACGTTTGCGATGGTGACGGCTGCGCAAACAAGCAAGGCCGCAACGAGCGCGAGGTCTGGCTTGGCCACCAAGGGCGCGGCCACGGGGAGCTCCGGCTCGGCATCGGCGGGCGCGAGGCACGCCTCGGTTGCCACGGGCACGAGCTTTGGCCACAGCGGGCATGAGGCGCGGCCGCCACGGTGGGCATGAGGTGCGGCCACGACGAGCGCGAGCTCTGGCCACGAGCGAGAGATCCGGTGTGTGATAGCATGAGATAGCTATATGACGTGGACTAGGATGCCCGGTCCTGATCGGTCAGCCTCATATCATCGTCATATTTAAGATGAGTTTGAGGATGCGGATCATCCGGACATATAGAAACGAAATAAGGTATGCGATGGTTTTTCTTTACATGAAACTGATCGAACATACTCCCTCCGTCCCAAAATTCTTGTCTTAGATTTCTCTAGATCTGAATGTATTTAGTCATGTTTTAGTACTTTGATACGTTCATTTCTAGATAAACCTATGATAAAAAAATTTAGGACGGAGGAATACATTTTAAGCATTTAAGAAAAAAATGGGTCCGGCTATAGATGTTTTCAGCACGCCTTAGAAAAAAATACTTTACCACCACCGAGGAGGGAACGCATCGGCGTCGTCTAGAAAGAAAAGAATAACCGCAACCAAGGAATGTGGTAGTACTAGGCACCACCTGTCGACGACGACACGACGACCAGCACCATCTTAATCGATGACAGCACCATCAGTCATGCTGGAACTTAGAACCTTCATAATTGACCAAAAGGAAAAGCAGAAGAAGAACAGCTGATGGTGATGGGGAGACTTTGACACCAGGCACGTAGTACCATTCGTGTGTCGAAGTTGGAGGCTCGGGCCACCCAACTGTCTGCCGAGTTGGTTGCCACCCAAGAACGACCCTCGTCGTCGTAGGTGAAGCTGAGGGCGACGGCCCCTGACTTCTCCAGCATGCCAAAGCCTGCTTTCACTCGCTGAAAAAGACTCCACTCTCGGGAAAACGAATAAATGTGGATTATTGCTGTGTTACGGATGGAGCGGTACTGTTTGGTGGTGACTTTTGGTCCGGATGGGAATGGGATGGTCTCGCGGAGAGAGAGATGCTGTCGAGTGCCTTCTGGAAAGAAATGGAAAACGATGGAAAGCTGCCGCCGAGACTCGATCAAGTTCTTGAGGTCAGTGATTTTCAGTGCTCCAGTAATAGTACTGCCTCGCTTGAAAAATGTTGGGAGCTGGAGATGGTGATTGGTATTGGAGTGTAGTGTGCTTATTTTTTACTACTACAAAGCACGGATCCTATTAGCAGATGTAGGTAGATAGATAGATATGGCTGGACCAAGCCAGCACGCAAGCATAGGGAGGGCAATTTTATTTATGAAGGGGGCAAAGTTCATATGAAGTGAATTTTTTTAACTACAACAACCACTATCATAATAGAAAAATCAATTTGTTAGGGGGTTTAGTCCCCTCCTTAGAATCGTCGGTCAGTCAGTCAGTCCTAGTGAGATGCCATGGTATGGGGTGTGTATGTCCCAGCCAGATTCAGAGATGATGGTGCGGGTGATCGAGGCACGAAGCCAAGGCGTGGGGAGCATATTGCTTTCGATCGCTTGCGGGGTGGGATATGCTCGTATGCATATGCAGCTGTTGTGCACACATCCTCGCCATGTTCTCCGGCCTTTCGTTTCCCTCCATGACGCCTTTGAGCGACTTGTGATCCTTTCTTTCTCCTCTCCTCTTGCTCTCCCTAGGCTTTCTCGAGGTCGAGGAGATAACATCGATCGTATCTCGTTGTATGAATCTGGTCAGCCATTCCTCAGGGCTGAATGCTGCCTGAATGCCGCCGATTTGCAGCACCAACCATGCATGTCCCTGCTAATTTACGTACATTGCATTGGAGTCAGTTTAGCAACGAACAAGAATTTACTGGTGCCCAAGGGTCCCATCAACGTTAACTCCGAAGGAAAATGTTTAAGATGCACCACCAACTTACGCATTTTTTCTTTCACATGCAAAGCTGCTTGAGAACGAAAGAAAACAGCCCGCATTCAGACTTCCTTCGCACGATCTGGCAGAGCTCAACTCCCATCGCCACTGGGTTCTGCAAACAAATTGAAGTATCCGTTATCCGTTCCGTGCTGTCAACAGAATTTACAGATCATAAACTGCTATGCAAAGTGGTAAAGTAGAGAAGACCCGCAATTTTCACCCGCAAAAAAAAAAAAAAAAAAAAAAAAGACCCGCATTTTCAAGGACACCTGTTTAATCTTTTACCATGCAGTTGATAACTTGCAGAGCAGAGCATATGACTTGCAGAAAATACGCGATTGGATGTTCTAGTGTAAAGAGTAAAGACGAACAAAAGGGTTTTGGCGGACTAAATAAAACTATCAGCTCAACAATTTCTTCTGGGGAGCTCAACAATTTCTATCTGCGGAAGGAAACCAACCGTTCTGAAACACATACATAAATCAGTTTAAAGAACAGCATAAGCTTCTGGCATGCTGACAATATCATGCATAGGCAACGAAAGGGCTCCATGATCAAGCCAGGATAACTGCAAATGTAATATTAGAACCACAACAATTACAAGAACTGGAAATGCACGATATTGCACTTAAAAGTTAAAACACCCTGGAGGACAACATTGCTATAGCTAAACAGTTGATAGTGACATCTATCTGGCATGCTAATCTGCAAGCAAGCAGTTGATCGCTGCCAAGGACAAAGGTGGGTTAATGCCACTTCTCAGTTGCCACTGAAGATGATAGACTCTACCGTCTACCGTATGTAACAAGTACAGATTTACACAATAATATGGTCTCACAGCAAAATTACCAAAATGCAGATATCCATTGCCAAATGCTCTTTTGTCACAGATCTAGTACGTGAGGTTCCTGTAAAGGGAAAATATTCTCTCCTGGGATGTTGTTGCAGAGTTCCTGTAAAAAGTTTGACGATAATATCAAGTCAGAGCTACAATCTATTGTTTTGTATATCCAAAGGTAGAGCAGAACACATAGTGGTGAGACCAATACCGATTCATCAAGATTGCCAACCAGAAGTGAAAACATATTCAAGAAGTTTCCCACCATCAAACGGCACATTTTCATTTTCATTTTCATTTTCCTTTTGCTTCTGGGACATCCAAGCCTTCAGCTCCTTTGGAAGGCCATTTGACCATTGCACTGAAGCTCTTGGGAACTATTGTATATTGAAGCTTCAGCCCCATGATCTCCTCGCTTGCCAATTGGGAATAAATCATCCAAGGAGGCCTCTCTAGACGTGTCACTGAATCTGCTTAGTCCATTAGGCCATGTTTAACCTATCTTAAGCTTTTCCTCGTGATAGACTCGTCATGGGGAGTGGACAGTTGGCATATGTTTGCTCTAATCAAAGTTTAGGAGTCCTTTTTAGAGACAAGCAGAAAAATATCAACATGGGAGGGTCGAGGCCGCTCATGTTTTCAAAACTTTATTAGTTGAGTTTGGCATTGCACTGATTTTGAAATGTTCTTCTGTTTACTTTGATACTTCAACAAATTGATAGGTGTTTGTGAGCAGAAATAATATACTCCTAGAATTTGTTAAACTCCATATAACTAGATATATTCCACAGGAAAATGTAAATGCTAATTGATAGGTTCTTTTAGAGCACTAATAGTAGAAATGATTAATTGGAAAATTTGTAAACCTCCATTTAACTAGCTATATTTCACACGGCAGCATAATGCAATACAGCATTAGCCAGTGGCAAACTGGCCATCAATGTTTATTTAACTTGGGTTTGTATCTTTGGTATTGTTCTGTAAGAGGGCCTCCTTACCACATTCTATCATTCAGTCGTGTACTTTGTTGTGTTGCTTTATATATAAAACGGGGAAAGCTTATTTTGAGAGACATTTCCAATACAACAAACAATTTTATTTGTAGTTGTTACGCAATCCCGGATCTGCTAACACCAGTGTTTCCGACCCACACGCGTCAACAGGCTCAACCGGAGAACAACACCGACTTATGACAGGCCTTGGGCCCTCTGCCCCCAAAAGACTAGCCTGTTAGGAGGGGACACCCTCACCCTTATAAGTCGTGTTATGTCTCCTCCCACAACCGATGTGGGACTAAACCCAACAATCTCCCCCCCCCCCCCCACACACACATCGGTCTCCCATGGGCCCGCTAACCCAGCGTTCCAGCCCATCTACCATGACCGACGACCCGTGAGTCCACCGAGATTTATTCCGGGCACCTAGGCTCTGATACCACTTGTTACGCAATCACGGGTCCGCTAACACCAGTGTTTCCGACCCACACGCGTCAACAGGCCCAACCGGAGAGCAACACCGACTTATGACAGGGTTTGGGCCCTCTCCCCCCAAAAGACTAGCCTGTTAGGAGGGGACACCCTCACCCTTATAAGTCATGTTATGTCTCCTCCACAACCGATGTGGGATTAAACCCAACAGTAGTTTTCCAAATATGCTAATCCCTCGGTTTCTTAGCTTAAGTTTTTGCCAAATAAAGTACATTGAACATTTATCTGCAATTGGCCATTAGTTGGGTTACATTCATTTGTCAAAAACTGGCCAGTCATAAAGCTTAACTTTGTCAAAATACAGTGGTATTCATTTGTCCTTCTATCACATTTGATTGACAGGTGTATGCATATAACCACGGTGATTTTGAGATTTTCAATAACATACAAACTGGCAATCTGAAAATTATGGAGCTCTTCTCTCAATGCCAGTCCAGTCACTGGGTGCTTGCTTGACTGAATTCCTGCATCGAAGTATAAGCGATGATAGGTACTAGGCCATCTACAAGAGCAGACTAGTAAGCAGATATCGATTTACCTTATAATACATGAATGATAAGAAAATAGCACCAAAATATGTACCTAAGCATGAACGTGCACATAAAAATATCTAGTAACTTGTCTTCCACTAAAGCTTGTTTCGTGGAAACTGAATGATTTAAGATTATCAATACGACATATCTAACGCATCGGAAGGACAACAAATCAAAGCCACGGAAGGAGAACAAATGAAAGAAATGGACTTAACCGAGGGAAGAAACACTAAAAAACAGAGCTACACTCTCCAATTTTCCAGCACATATTTTTTTTCCAGGTAATGCAGTAGCTAGCCTCTATCTACAGCACATTAGCTTGCCCTAAAGCTCTGAGATGTACCTTTCAATGCGCAGTTTGACTTTGCAGCAGATTACCAGCCCTCCCCCCTGCTCTACCAGATTCTGCAAAAGAGCAGAGCAACATTGCCAACCCTACCATAACCCACCCACAAGCATTGGGGAGCCACAAAAAATATTTAAGGTGTGTACACCTCAAGAAAAAAAACCTCAACTTAATCTTTTGGGCTAAAGTTGTACTAAGCTTGAGACAGTTATTTTGAAACGGAGGGAGTATTAAACAAAATCTCTAAATTCTGGGCGGGCCACAGCCCACCGTGCCTACACGCTAGATCCGCCACTGCCCACAAGTGTAGAATAAAATTACAATGAATCAGGAAACAATAAATTCAGTATTCACAAAGATCAAACTTTTATCCATTTTTACCAAAACTTCAAAAAACAACACAGGCAGCACGAATCGAACTTAAAACCTCTTGATTAAAGGCGAACCACACTAACCAACTAGCACTGTAGCAGGACATCCTAATGCAGTCCTATTCACATCTTTGTTTTCTACTTTGGTTTGCGGCCGGCCCAGCCCATTGCTGAACCGGTCCTTTTATCACTATTTGTTTTTTCCTTTTTTCTCCCTTGTCTTTTTCAAAAGAATGCTCACACCTAAAAAAATGTTCAAAATTTCAAAAAAATGTCGCTTTTAAAAATTTTGTTCATAAAATACAAATATTTGTATCTTAAATATATATATATATATATATATATATATATGCTCACAACAATACTATTTAATTTCTGAGCATCTATTAAATAGAAATTTTGTTCGTTTAAATAGAAACATGCAAACATACAAAAAGAGAGCACTTTTAAATTTTCTAAACATCTATTCAATAGAAAAATGAAAATGAAAATATATAAATCAGGAACTGGTTTATTGTTTGCTTTTTTTTTGTTTTTTACTCTTGTTGTTTTCCGTTTTTCCTTTTTTGCTCTTTTTCCTTTTCAAAAAATGCTCACATCAATATAGTGGACTCAAATTTTCCCACACACTAGCATCGCTATGCCAAGCATCCATGATAAATTTCATTTAGTTTTGACATTTTATGCAATTTCTAGGGGGTTTTCGATGAAAAAAACTAAAACACTAGTCGAACGTGACACAACGTGCTTTCGGTGTCCGAATTCTTTCAAATTTTGCATGAGGGTATCCCGTGAGTATGCCCATATGCTGGAAAAAATTGATATCATTTCATGCATGGAAAGAAGCACACTATGTTCAAAGGTGGTGGTTCGGGTAGACCGGTAGGGTAAGTTTGGATGCATTTTTTTCCACAACAATGAAATGGACCCAAAATAGTTTAACACACTATCATCACCGAAACAGCCCTAAAACACTAGCCGAACGTGATGCAATGTATGTTTAGTGTCTAGATTCCTTCGAATTTTGCATGGAGGCCTGTCATTAGCGTGCCCACATGCTGGCAAAATTTGGTGTCATTTTATGCATGGTAAGAAGCACACCATGTTCAAAGGTGGTGGTTCGGCTAGGCCGGTAAGGCAAGTCTGGATGCATTTTTTTCACATCAATAAAACGGAAGCAATTTTTTTGCACACACTAGAATCACCATGCCAAGAATACATGCTAAATTTCGTTGAGTTCTCACATTTTATGCATTTTCTAGGGTTTTCCAAGTAAAAAAACCTAAAACACTAGCCGAACGCGACGCAACGTGTATTCGGTGTTCGAATTCCTTCAAATTTTGCATGTAAGCCTGCCATGAGTCTATCCACATGCTGGCAAAAATTGGTGTTATATCATTCATGTCAAGAAACACATCATCTTCAAAGGTGATGGTTTGGGTTGGTCGGTAGGGCAAGACTTTTGTTATTAGCAATTTCTGTTATTATCGATTAATATGAACATTTTATTATATCCGAATTATTTATTGAAATTTGCAAACAATTTTGAAATTTCAAATCATGTATGCAAATGTTATAAACATGAACTCTTTTTCTAAAATTGTTAATAATTTCCCAAATATTAATGTTGCACGCAAATTGCAAACCACATACTTTCTTGAATTTATCAACATTTTTAAAACACAAACTTTTATTCAATTTATGAACAAAAAATTCAAAAACGAGAGCACTTTTTGAAATTCTGGAACATTTTTTAATTTGTGAGAAATATTTGAAAACAATAACATTTTTTGGTATTCCAAAAACATATCAAACTTAAAAACGGTTTTTAGAATTAATAATAAATTCCAAAAAGGAAAAAAAATGAAATTAACAAAAAAAAGAAAAAAAATAGAATAGAAAAATATATGCTCAGGCCTTGCCCAACCGGGCAACGACATCGCTTTCGTCGGGTGCCTAGGCTATCCACGGCCTCTCACAATCATATAAGCCATCAAAGTCACATATTGAGTTATATGTAAGTAATATGCAATGTGTTAGTTAACGCAGCAGATGATAAATATTTTTTTTAATTAGCAAACATCACATCAAAAGTTCAAACATGTTTGCCTGGTTCCATGTAGTCGGGATCAAGCTCGGTGAAGTTGATGTTGGCGTTCCCCTTGTCGGAATCTACGTCATACACCATATACTATCGTAAGTGTTGAAGGTTTAGCTATTGTTTCCAAACATATTTAAATAAATATGAAAATAAACTAGACGTCAAGAGAATTTTTTGCAAAAAAGAATCATTTGAAAAGCTGTTGTAGTTTAAAAGATATAAAGGAAATGAAATTAGGGACCATTCTATAAAGAAACATAAACTCCCGAGGGGGCAGACTGCAAAGGAGCAAAACGCCCGGTTGAGAATACGCCAGCTCAAAAGGAAAGCGCATTCGGCACAAAGACGCTTTAGGAAAATGGTTCGAAATAAAAATAATCCTGACAAGGGGGTCCACCCATCAGGTTTGAAATGGCTGGCAACAGGAGCTCGCGGTGATCGCCGACGGCGATCCCCGGCATGCCATGGGCAACGAAGGGCACACGGACACTCACAAGACCCTTCCGAGTCGGTTATAGGTGGAGCTGGTCGTCGGCGAGCACCACGTCGACGACGGCTTCTTCTCCGGCGGACGGTAGCATCGGGCTTCCCTCGATCTCACGAGGCAGCGCTCCTATCATCAAATTAAGGCGCAGTTCAGGGAAGAGGACTCAACAAGAGGCTACGGGAAAGATTTGGGACGCTCAGCTCCACTCACCTCAGAGAATTTAGCCGGGACCCGAGGCGGATCGAGGCGGCCGGAGTCGAGGAAGAAGACCTCCCTAAGAGCATCTCCAATAGATGGTTCAATTTTTGGTGGTCCAAAACCGGAGATGTAAAATTTGGACCGCCAAAAAGTGCATTTTGGAGCTCCGAAAAACGCTCAACTCCAACAGATGGTCCAAAAGAGCAACTCCAATAGATGGTCCAAACCAAAGATGTAAAAATCTGAAAACGATCGTGCGGTTGCTGCCAGCCACTGTTCAGTCGCGGTTTTGCATTGAACTAGCATCAAAAATTTGAAAATAAAGTGCATCATCATCATAGTTTCAATTAAAGTGCATCACCATCATAGTATCAAATCCCTCTACCAAAAAAGCATCGTCTCAATCAAAGTTTTTCGCCCTAGAAATTGAAATGCACATGAATATTACTCATGCGGGTCATCAACACCACCGGCCTTGTGAACCGTGGTACGATCATCATCTTCACCACCTTCTTTGTCGACGTTCTCAACAAGCGATGAACTCTCGTTGTCGTGAGCATCACCGGAAGCATCTTCATTGCGTCCCATACCGGTCATGTTGCCGACGAAGCCCACTCCAACGCCACTCATGTTGCCGCCATAGCCACCTCCCAAGCCACTCATCATGTTGCCGCCAAAGCCACCTCCCATGCTGCCAAAGCCACCTCCCATGCCGCTAAAGTCACCTTCCATGTTGCCACTGAATCCACCTCCCATGTTTCCGCCAAATGCACCATTCATGCCTCCTCCCATCATGTTCATGTAACCACCCATGGCACCTCCCATGCCTCCTCACATGCCTCCTCCCATGGCACCTCCCATGCCTCCTCCCATGGCACCTCCCATGCCTCCTCCCATAGCACCTCCCATGCCTCCTCCCATCATCATTTGCCTCATGAGCATTTCATCGCGACAAAGTTCAACATATGCTTTTGCCTTGGCATCAAGAGTTGATGTGTCCATAAACATAAACTTGAGTATCCTCTCATCAACCATCTCTCGTCGGTCGCGACCTTCTTCTCCTCTAGTTCCACCTTCCTCTCCTTGGCCGCGGCCAACCTCTCTTCGGCCGCCGCCCTCTTCTCCTCGACTGCTGCCCTTCGCCGCTCGGCCTCACTCCTCTCCTCTATTTCCTTGAGCATCAAGATTCTTTTCTCTTCGGCATACTCTTTCCTCGCCATGACAATGGCATCAAATCCTTCCTTGAGATCATTGTCTCCGGCCTTGGTTCCCTTCACTTTCTTGTTGCCATCGGGTCTATAAGATTTTGTCGCGGAGTGAGGAGTGGGGCTCGTCTCCTCAATGACATCTTCTTCATCCTCAAGCACCATGCTCTTCTTCTTTGACGATTCAAAAGTCTCTCTAGTTTTCTACTTCTCCACATCCTTGAGCTCTTTGTAGCAATGATGAGGAGTGGGGCGGCGCTAATTCGGGTCGGCAGGCGGGGGGGGCGGCGGCATTGCAGTGGTTGCAGGTGAGATGGCAGCGGTGGCGGCAACGTGAGTCAGCTCACCAGCTGCGGCGGCGGCGGGGTCATCGCCTTCGGCCATGGCGGCGCCGGACGACGGGGGCAGCGGCGGGCGGGCGGGAAGCAGGCGGGCAGACGCGGGCGGGCGGGCGGGAAGGGAAATGAAGTGGCGGCTGGGCGTTCCCGGGCGGCGGCTGGCTTTGGATCAGATGCACCTCGTGATGTAAATTTGCATCGCGAGGTGTTGCATTTTACATCATGAGGAGGTCGCGGTCCAAATTTTTTTACATATGGACCGTCTGCTGGAGAAGCGTTTTTTGCCTCAGACGGTCCAAAAGTTAGGTATTTTTACATTTGGACCGTCTATTGGAGATGCTCTAAGGCTCTTCTCTAGCTTGGGCGAGCCTCCTTAAAGGAGGAGGAGAGGTTTTGAGGTGCTAGAGGTCTCGGGGCTCTCTATTTATAGGCGGGCGAGAGGGGGTGTCGTGGAAGCTTAACTCCAGCAACAAATTCCGGCAGCCAAAGGGTTTAGCGGGTGGTTGCAGGGCGAGGGCAGCACCAACACTCTACGGGGGTTCCATTTTTGGCTTAAAATCGGGTAGTCATCGACGGAAAACACGACTCGATGGTGCGGCTGTCAATGGGCGTGACGGCAGCACAAACTGTGCTCTATGTCGTCTGGGATGTGGCGATGGCATTCGCGGCGTGCACGGGCAGGGGATGGCCACGCGGAGCTAGGCTGGGGCTTGGGCGGTGCTGGATGGCGCAGCTTTACGCTGGGGTTCTCTGGTGGCTTTAGTGAGCGGTCCAGCCGCCGCGGAAGGGGTCGATGTCGGTGTTCTAGGTCATCGCCGACACACATAAGTGGCCAAGCAATTATGCGGCGTTGAGGATAGGGATGAAGCACGGTGAGCAAAATGCCAATGTGACTAGTGTCAAGATTGACACTGATGTTCTCTGAATCAGTGAACTTTTTGAACCTTGACTAGCACAGTGCACACCAGGTGCTCAATCAAATGAAAAATGCATGAGGAAAATTTATTTGAAGCTAAAAATTTATGAGATGGCCTCTCAGGGATCCTAGAGGTTGTGTGTAAATTTTCAGAGTTTTTGAAAATAGTTAAGTCAGGTTTTTAACAAAAACAAGGAATTCTGGTCAAACTTGGGTCAAACCTAATTTGAAGAATTCAAACAAGCAACCAGGATTTTTGGGTGAAATGAGTTGAGGATACTTAGGTATACCAAGGATAGGAATTTGGGGATCAGAAACCAAAAGAATCTATGAGTTCCTTTGCAAAAATCTTGGGGTCAAAACTGATTACACAAAATAGTTTTGGTTAAAATAAAATATAAAAGGTGGTTCAACCCCTCCAAATCTTTGAGGAACCATTCTTAAAAGTTGAATTGTCCTCCTCGGTCATATAGAAATTTGAGAGAGGAAAGTTTTTGAAATACAAGGTAAACCAAGATTGAAAATGGTTCTCAAGCAAAATGATTGGAAAATATTTCTCCAAAATATCTCCACATAAAAATAATGGAAATGCTAAGGAGAAAGTTTGTAGGCAAGAAGCCTCAAAAGAAAATTTTGAAGACCAGATCCGAACTTGATTTGAGGTTTTTGTCAAAAAGATTGTGCAAATCCACTTTAAAATAATAAAATCAAAAAAATCAAAATTACAATTTGTGGGGGGTCTTCTTCCCCAATGTGGAGAATAACGGCCAGATTTCCTCCCACTATTTAAGGGGGTCTTCTTCCCCAATGGTTTTCTATCCGTTGAGCTCGTATTCTTCCCCCATTGTTGACCTTCTTTGAGCTTGCTAACTCTCAATCCCTCCAATGATTCTTGATAATTCTTGAGGTAAAAGAGAGAGGTAATCTAGATCCACATTTCCACCAATCACTTTCTCCTCTATGTGAGGGGAACTCCTTGGATCTTGATCTTGGAGTTCTTTGTGAGCTCCTTGTTCTTCCTCTCATATTCCTCCATAGCTTTTTTTGTTGTGAAGGGATATGAGTGTGAGGGACTTGACCACTTCGTGTGTTCTTGCCATTGCATTAGTTGCATCGGTTTGAGTTCTCCACGGTAATACGTGGAAGTGAAAAAGTTTGAGAAGCCTATTACACTTGGGCGCTTGGTACCCTAAATATTGTTCTTCGTGGATGCTTTGGCGTCCTAAAAGCTTGGTGGTGCCTTGGAGATCAATCATTGTGGTGTAAAGTTACGGGCAAGCATCGGGGTCTCCAATTAGGTTGTGGAAATTGCTACGGCAACAGACAACAGTGCCAGAAATTGACACGTTGACGGAGACTAGGCTTGCGTTAGTTTTTCCCTTGAAGAGGAAAGGGTGATGCAGCACAGGAGCAGTAAGTATTTCCCTCAGTTTGAGAACCAAGGTATCAATCCAGTAGGAGAATCTCGTCAAGTCCAGAGTACATGCGCAAACACAAAAGACCTTGCACCCAACGCTTTAAAGGGGTTGTCAATACCTTCAAGATTGATTGCAAAGTGAGATCTGAAGGCGAAAAGTGCAACGAAGTAAAAAGTGTAAGGCTGAAAATATGGCGTGGAGTAGACCCGGGGGCCATAGTGTTCACTAGAGGCTTCTCTCAAAATAGCAAGTATTACGGTGGGTGAACAAATTACTGTCGACCAAGTCATAGAACCACGCAAAGTCATGACGATATCTAAGGCAGTGATCATACATATAGGCATCACGTCCGAGACAAGTAGACCGATACTTTCTGCATCTACTACTATTACTCCACACATCGACCGCTATCCAGCATGCATCTAGTGTATTGAGTTCATGACGAATAGAGTAACGCCTTAAGCAAGATGACATGATGTAGAGGGATAATCTCAAACCAATGATGAAAACCCCATATTTTTACCCTTGATGGCAACAACATGATGCGTGCCTCGCTACCCCTTCTGTCACTGGGTGAGGTCACTGCACGGTATGAACCCAAAACCAAGCACTACTCCCATTGCAAGAATCATAGATCTAGTTGGCCAAACAAAACCCACAACTCGAAGAGAATTACAAGGATATGAAATCGTGCATAAGAGAGATCAGAAGAAACTCAAATAAGATTCATAGATAATCTGATCATAAATCCACAATTCATTGGATCTTGACAAACACACCGCAAAAGAAGATTACATCGGATAGATCTCCATGAAGATTATGGAGAACTTTGTATTGAAGATCCAAGAGAGAGAAGAAGCCATCTAGCTACTAGCTATGGACCCGTAGGTCTATGGTGAACTACTCACGCATCATTTAAGAGGTCATGGTGTTGATGAAGAAGCCCTCCGTATCCGAATCCCCCCTCCGGCACGGCACCAGAACGTGCCCCAGATGGGATCTTGCGGAGACAGAAGCTTGCGGCGGTGGAAAAGTACTTTCGATGATCTCTTGATTTTTTCTGGGATTTTAGGGAATATATAGGCGCAAAACCTAGGGCAGAGGTGGCCCAAGGAGCCCACAAGCCAGGGTGGCGCCCCCTGGCCGCGCCATGAGGGCTTGTGGGGTCCCTACAGGCCCCGTGCCCTGATTCTCCGGCTTCCCAATCTTTTTCTGTTTCGGAAAAAATATTTTTGGCAGTTTCATTCCGTTTGGACTCCGTTCAAAATCCTCCTCTGAAAGGGGTCAAAAACATGGAAAAAACAGGAACTGGCACTTGGCACTGAATTAATAGGTTAGTCCCAAAATAATAATATAAAAGGCATACAAAACATCCAAAGTTTGACAAGATAATAGCATGAAACCATCAAAAATTATAGATACGTTGGAGATATATCAGAGATAGCCCCGAGCATGTGAGGTTAGGTGAAGCTTTGTGGTGGTGTTGGGAGCCTCCAATTAAGTTGTGGAGATTGCCCCAACCTTGTTTGTATGGGTTCGGTGACCACCCTCAAGGGTCCCTTAGTGGAATCACGGCATCTTGCATTATGCGAGGGCGTGAGGAGATTACGGTGGCCTTAGTGGCATCTTGGGGAGCATTGTGCCTCCACACCGCTCCAAACGGAGATTAGCATACGCAAGGGTGTGAACTTCGGGATACATCGTCGTCTCCGTGTACCTCGGTTATCTCTTATCCGAGCCTTGTACTTATGCACTTTACTTTGTGATAGCCATATTGTTTCTTGTTATATATCTTGCTATCACTTAGTTGTTTATCTTTCTTAGCATAAGTTGTTGGTGCACATAGCTGAGCCCAGTTGTTTTAGGTTTTGTGCTTGACAAATTAAACGTTAGTTTTATTCCACAGTTTTTCAAGCCTAAACCGTAATTATTTTAAAGCGCTTATCCCCCCTAGGCGACATCCACATTCTTTTAGTACTTAATAGACTTACGACCATCAAGTAGTTCTTCCAAAGTCTACATTTTGTTTTCATACATGGATCCTATCTCGCCATCGCTTCTCCATAGCTTGTAGGTTCATTGTTGTCCAAAAACATGACCTCCAAGATAGGATTATCACACTCTAGAGTGATACGTGTCCTTGTCGACCTACGAGGTTTGGTAATATCTTGATCTGAAGCTTCATGATCACCATCATTAACTTCCTCTTGAACTGGTGTAGGCGCCACAGGAACATCTTCTTGCGCCTTGCTACTCTCTGGTTGAAGTGACGGTTCAAAAACCTCATCAAGTTCCACCAACCTCCCACTCAATTCTTTTGAGAGAAACTCTTTCTCGAGAAATGACCTGTTCTTAGCAACACACACTTTGCCTTCGGATCTGAGATAGGAGGTATACCCTAATTTTTCCTTTGGGTATCCTATGAAGATGCATTTATCCCCTTTGGGTTCGAGCTTATCAGGCTCAAGCCTTTTGACATAAGCATCGCAGCCCCAAACTTTAAGAAACGACAGCTTAGGTTTCTTGCCAAACCATAGTTCATACGATGTCATCTTAACGGAATTATATGGTGACCTATTTAAAGTGAATGTGGTTATCTCTAATGCATAACCTCAAAACGATAGTGGCAAAATGGTAAGAGACATCATAGTACGCACCATATCTAATAGAGCATGGCTACGATGTACACACACACCATCACTCTATGGTGTTCCAAGCGGCATGAGTTGTAAAACAATTTCCATATTGTCTTAAATGTATGCCAAACTTGTAACTCAGATATTCATTTTATCCTCTTGTCACTATGATCTTCAACTTCACTTTGAAATTGCTTGAACTTTTCAACATTTTAGACTTGTGATTTGTCAAGTAAATATACCTGTATCTACTCAAATCATCTATGAAGTAAGAAAATAACAATATCCACTCCGTGCTTCAGCACTCATTGGACTGTATACATCAAAATGTTTTATTTCCAATAAGTCACTTGCCCATTGCGTCTCACTGGAAAACGAGGTCTTCGGTCATCTTGCACATGAGGCATGGTCCGCATGTCTCAGGCGATTCAAAATTGAGTGAGTCCAAAGATCCGTCAACATGTAGCTTCTTCATGTGTTTTACACCAATAGGCATGGTACGCATGTCTCAAGCGATTTAAAATCGAGTGAGTCCAAAGATCCATTAGCAAGGAGTTTCTTCATGCGATTTTACAACAATATGACCTAAGCGGCAGTGCCACAAGTAAGTGTTACCATCATTACTAATTTTACATCTTTTGGCATCAATACTATGAACATGTGTATCACTACGATCGAGATTCAACAAAACATTCATCTTGGGTGCATGATCATATACGATATTATTCATGTAAACATAATAATACATTATTCTCTAACTTACATAAATAATCGCATTGCAATAAACAAAATCAATATAATGTTCATGCTCAATGCAGACACCAAATAACATTTATTTAGGTTTATCACTAATCCCGAAGGTAGATGGAGCGTGTGATGGTGATCACATCAACCTTGGAAACACTGCCAACACACATCTACACCTCACCCTTAGCTAGTCTCTGTTTTATTCTGCAACTCCAGTTTTGAGTTACTTAATATTAGCAACTGAACCAGTATCAAATACCCAGGGGGTACAACGAGCACTAGTAAGGCACATGTCAATAACATGTATATCAAATATACTTTTATTGACATTGCCAACCTTCTTATTTGTCAAGTATCTAGGGCAGTTCCGCTTCCAGTGACCACTCACCTCATAACAGAAGCACCCAGTCTCGCATTTTGGGTTCAACCTTGGGTTTGTTCACTGGAGCGACAACTAGCTTGTCATCCTCGAAGTTTCCCTTCTTGCCCTTAGCCTTCTTGAAACTAGTGGTTTTACTAACCATCAACACTTGATGCTCCTTCTTGATTTCTACCTTCGTGGTGTTAAACATCGCGAATAGCTCGGGGATCATCTTCTCCATCCCTGGTATGCTATAGTTCATCACGAAGCTCTAGTATCTTGGTGGCAGTGACTTTGGAGAACTATGTCAATCACTATCTTATCTGGAAGATCAACTCCCACTTGATTCAAGCGATTGTAGTATCGAGACAATCTCAACACATGCTCATCGATTGAGTTATTCTCATTCATCTTGTAGGCAAAGAACTCGTCGGAGGTCTCATTCCTCTCAACACGGGCACGAGCATGAAATCCAATTTCATCTCTTGGAACATCCCATATGCTCCCTGACATTAAAAATGTCTTTGAAGCCTCAATTCTAAGCCTTAAAGCATGACATGTTGAACTATCAAGTAGTCATCAAAAACATGTTTGTCGGATGTTCACAACACCCACATACGACGCTTGAGGGGGTGGCACACCGAGTGGTGCATCAAGGACATAAGCCTTCTATGCAGCAATTAGGACAATCCTCACTTTACGGACCCAGTCTGCATAATTGCTACTATCATCTTTCAACTTAGTTTTCTCTAGGAATGCATCAAAAATACGGGGGAGCTACATCACGAGCTATTGTTCTACAACATACTCTACAAATACAATTTAGACTATGTTCATGATAATGAGTTCAATTAATCATATTACTTAAGAACTCCCACTGTGTTGGAAATATGCCCTAGAGGTAATAATAAATTACTTATTGTCATATTTCCTTATTCATGAAAATCGTTTATTATCCATGCTACAATTGATTGGAAACTCAAATACATGTGTGGATACATAGACAACACCGTGACCCTAGTGAGCCTCTATTAGACTAGCTCGTTGATCAAATATGGCTAAGGTTTCCTAGCCATAGACATGAGTTGTCATTTGATAATGAGATCACATCATTAGGAGAATGATGTGATCGACAAGACCCAAAATTATGAATGTAGCATACGATCGTGTCAGTTTATTGCTATTGTTTTATGCATGTCAAGTATTTGTTCCTATGACCATGAGATCATGCAACTCACTGACACCGGAGGAGTACCTTGTGTGTATCAAATGTCGCAACGTAACCGAGTGAGTATAACGATGCTTTACAAGTATCTCCGGGGGGTGTGTTGAGTTGGCATGGATCAAGACTGAGATTTGTCACTCCGTATGATAGAGAGTTATCCCAGGGCCCACTCGGTAATACAACATCACAAGAAGCTTGCAAGAAATGTGACTAAGGAGTTAGTCACTGGATCTTGTGTTACGGAACGAGTAAAGAGACTTGCCGGCAAAAAGATTGAACTAGGTATGTAGATACCGACGATCGAATCTCGAGCAAGTAACATGCCGATGGACAAAGGGAAATCCATATGGGATTGATTGAATCCTTGACATCATGGTTCGACCGATAAAGATCTTCATAGAATATGTAGGAACCAATATGGGCATCCAGGTCTCGCTATTGGTTATTGACCGTAGAGGTGTCTCGGTCATGTCTGCATAGTTCTCAAACCTGCAGGGTCTGCACACTTAACGTTCGGTGACACTAGAGTAGTATTGGGATATGTATGTTGGTGATCGAATGTTGTTCGGAGTCCTGGATGAAATCCCGGACGTAACGAGGAGCTTCTAAGTGGCCCAGAGGTAAATATTTATATATGGGAAGTCCTATTTTGGCTACCGGAAAAGTTTTGGGTTTTATCGGTATTGTACCGGGAAGCTTCTGGAAGGTTTCGGGAGGTTCCAAAGGGTTTCGGAGGAGTCCGAAAGGGTACCTCCATCCCATAGGACGTGCATGGGTTGTAAGGGGGCGTACAAGCCTTGTTGGGACAGCCCCCCAAGGGCCCATGCGGTTGGGAGGGAAGAGTCCCTAAAGGGGAAGGCGCCTCCTGGGTGCCTTGGGGAGGGAGGAAACCTCCCTAGGCCCACGCCCCCTCCTTGGAGGAGGGGCTAGGGCTATGACCCAACCCTCCCCCTTGCCTCCTATATATAGTGGGGGAGAGGGAGGGGCTGGACACACCAATTCCCACGCCCTGGTGGCAGCCCTACCTCTCCCATAACTCTGTTTTCTCCTCAGGTCAGTTCCAACAGTGCTTGGCGAAGCCCTGGTGGCACTGCTCCACCATCATCTCCACCATGTTGTCATGATGGTTGAGATCCCATCTACTTCTCCTTCCTCTTTTGCTGGATCAAGAAGGAGGAGACGTCATCGAGCCGTATGTGTGCTGAATGTGAAGGTGTCGTCCGTTCGGCGCTAGATCGGGACAGATTGTGATTGAATCATGAAGACGTACGACTACATCAAACGTGTTATAAATGCTTCCGCTTAGCAATCTACAAGGGTATGTAGATGCACTACCCCTCTCGTAGATGTTGATCTCCATAGATAGATCTTGGGTGCGCGTAGGAATTTGTTTCCCCATGCAACGTTCCCAACACACTCAACTCAACATCCCTCGGGTTGTTCAACTATGACATGATCCTAATCCACCAACCCAAGTCCGATCATCACTTGAGATGAGGTGGTTTCAATGGTAAACATCTTCATGTTGATCATATCTACTATATGACTCATGTTCGACCTTTCGGTCACCTGTGTTCCAAGGTCATGTCTATACATGCTAGGCTCATCAAGTTTAACCAAGTGTTTTGCATGTGCAAAACTGGCTTACATGTGTTGTATACGAACGTAGAGTCTATCACACCCGATCATCACGTGGTGCCTCAAAACACGAACCTTCGCAACGGTGCTCACTTGAGGAGAACACAATTTTATCTAGAAATTTTAGTGAGGGATCATCTTATAATGCTACCTCATCCTAAGCAAAATAAGATGCATAAAATGATTAACATCACATGCAAATCAAAATAGTGACATGATATGGTCATCATCTTGTGCTTATGATCTCTATCTCCAAAGCACCGATGTGATCTCCATCGTCACCAGCATGACACCATGATCTCCATCACCATGCTCTCCATCATTGTGTCGCCACTGAGGTTGTCGCGCCAGCTATGCTTATACCACTATTGCTAACTCATAGCGATCAAGTAAAGCAAAAAAAGGCACAAATAATTAAAGACAACCCTATGACTCCTCCTGGTTGATGTACTCATCGACATGCAAGTTGTGATAATCTATGCAAAACATGATCATCTCATACATCACATATATCTCATCATGTCCTTGGCCATATAATATCACAACATACCCTGCAAAAACAAGTTAGACGTTGATGACGAGTTCATGGATATACTTCTCGCCCCTCGTTGGTTACCCCAAGTGGAAGGTGGAGATGTAGTCAGCAGCAGATTTCCCTTACACGGAGACTGTAAGGATTATCGAACCAGGAGGACTCCTAGTCTCAACAAGTAGGTGTCTTCCACCCTGGCGCTAGCAGAAGACGTGGACCTGAACACACAACAAATAACTTTGCTCCCAACGAGTATAGAGAGGTTGTCAATCTCTTCGGCCTTGTAGTTTGCAAAGGATCAAAACACAAGCAGGAAAGTAATAGTGATTGCAACGGAAAAGTAAATGAAAGCGGTAAATGATGGAGGTGTAAACAATGATGGTGATATGGACCGGAGTCACATGATGTTCACTACTGTTGTCTCTCTCCCAAAAGACGATAAATAACTATGCTTGGGTAAACAAATCACAGTTGGGCAATTGACAGAATTATGATCGCACCGCAATGCTAATTATGCTACTTGATAGTTAGAGGTTCAATAGTAATGGGCAGTACGCCAAGACAAGTAGACCGTTTATTCATCAGCATCTACTTACTAATCATCAACCTTGAGATATCTATCCAGAACATCTCGCCGGTATTAAGTTGCGAGCCCCACCCAAAGTGTAAATTCAAAGCAACGGACAACTGCATTAACGAACTATGTGTAAGGTAAACAATCCTTGCAACCTTGGTCACAAGCACCGTTGTTTTCTTCCTAGTGGCAACAAGCACATCCCCTAGTCTCATGTTTCTGTCACTCAAGCTAGACATCGAGGGGCATGAACCCACAATCATGCATAGCGCTCCCTCTTGGAGTTACAATCTACTACTTGGCCAAAGCAATAAATAGCAACGGAGAACATGCATGAATCATTAAGGAACATAATATAAAAGGATAATCAAATATATAACTCATAACAATCTGAACATAATCTCATAATCCATCGGATCCCAACAAACCGAGCATAGCAATAGCAAGAGAATTACATAGATGCCTTGATCATGTAGGGCATCTCACAAGGGCTAACCTTTGAAGCACAAGATTGGAGAGAAGACATCACATAACTACTGGTCATGGACTCATGGTCCGAGGCGGACTACTCACGACACGTCCGGGAAACGTCCATGGCGGTGGTTGCACTGAGTTAGTAGGTTAGTCCAAATATGTGTAAAATGATATAAAAGTGTAGCAAAACATATAACAATGTGAACCAAAATATCATGGAATAAGCAGAAATTATAGATACATTTGGGACGTATCAGACGTCCTCTACTTTGTAGTTGCATGTTTTACGTGGCTGCTATGGGTAACTAGCAAGAACCGTTCTTACCTACGCAAAGCCACAACGATGATATTCAAGTTGATATTTAATCTTCTACAAGGGCCGCCTCTATCGAATCCGATTCAACTAAAGTGGGAGACACACACACCCGCCAGCCATATTTATGCAACAAGTTGCATGTCAATCGATGGAACCGGTATCTCGTACGTGGACGAGTAAGGCTGGTTCGGGCCGCTTCATCCCACAATAGTGCCGAATAAAAATAAAACTAAGGAAATAAGCAGTGTGAACATCAACGCCGAGAAACTCTTTTGTGTTCTACTCGTGCATGTTAACTACGCATAGACCTTTCTCTGATACCACTATTGGTGAACATCGCATGCGAAACAAAAAAATTCCCTACGCTCGCCAAGATCAACAACTACGAGAGGGAGAGTGCATCTACATACCCTTGTAGATCGCTAAAATAAAGCATTGAGAAACATGGTTGATATAGTCAAACGTCTTCGCGATCCAATCATGATCCGTCCCGTGATCCAATCACGAACGTTTCGATCAAGTGTCGAACGAACGACACCTACGCGTTTAGCACATGTATAGCTCGATGACGCCTTCACCACCTCAGCGAGCGTGGGTGGGGTAGTAGTTTAGTTCTCCGGCAAAACGACAGCGTGGTGACGATGGTGGTGGTGCTATTCCGACAGGGCTACGTCGAGCGCTACCGAAACCACAAACGGGGGAGAAAATGATCTACGGAGAGAGATGGGTGCCAAGGGCTTGGTGTGTCCTCTTGGGGTTCCCCCTCCCCTCTATATATAGGTGGAGAAGCGTGGGGAACGTCCTCTCCAAGCACTAGGCGCAACCAAGGTGGGAGGAGTTGGAATCCTAGTCCTCCTTCACTTCCATTCAAAGGTGGACTTTCCACCTTTCCCAACTGCATGGGCCTTGAGGGAGTTGTGCGCCTGGCCCAATAAGACCAGAGCGCCTCCCCTCAGCCCAAGCAAACCCTTGGGACGTGGTGGAACCCTTGGTGGACTTTCAGACTCCTCCGTAAGTTTCTGAAACCTTCTAGAAGCTTCTCGGTATAATACCGAAAAAAACGTGAAACTTTTCCAGTAGCCAAAATATGACTTCCCATATATAAATATTTACCTATGAGCAATTCTGTAGCTCCTCGTGATGTCCGGGATCACATCCGGGACTCTAAAAAACATTCGGTCACCAACACAATAACTCAACTATGTCTATATCGTCACTGAACATTAAGTGTGCAGATCCTGCGAGTTCGAGAACTATGCAGACACGAACGAGACACATCTATGGTCAATAACCAATAGCGGGACCTGGATGCCCATACTGGTTCCCACACATTCTACAAAGATCTATATCGGTCGAACCAACAATGTCAAGGATTTAGTTAATCCCGTATGGAGTTCCCTTTGTCCATCCGTATATTACTTGCCCTAGATTCGATCGTCGGTATCTCCATACCTAGTTTAATCTCGTTACCGCCAAGTCTCTTTACTCGTTTCGTAATACAAGATCCCGTGACTAACTCCTTAGCCACATTGCTTGCACGCTTATTGTGATGCTGTATTACCGAGTGGGTCTCGAGATATCTCTCCATCATAGGAAGTGACAAATCTGAGTCTTGATCCATGTCAACTCCACATACACCCTTGAAGATACCTGTAGAGCATCTTTATAGTCACTCAGTTGTGTTGTGATGTTTGATATGCCCAAGACATTCCTCCAGTGTCGGTGAGTTGCATGATCTCATGGTCATAGGAACAGATACATTGATAGGCAGAAAGCAATAGCAGTAAACTGGATACGATCAAACGCTATGCTTAATGTTTGGGTCTTTTCCATCGCATCATTCTCCTAATGATGTCATCCCGTTATCAAATGACAACTCATGTATATGGCTAGGAAACCTTAGCCATCTTTGATCAACGAGCTAGTCCAGTAGAGGCTCACTAGGAACACAGTGTTGTCTATGTATCCACACATGTACTTGAGTTTCCAATCAATATAATTATAGCATGGATAATAAACGACTATCATGAACAAGGAAATATGATAATAATTAATTTATTATTGCCTCTAGGGCATACTTCCAACAGTCAACTCAGATATGGGAGCACATCAACAAATACCGTATACGCAAGAAGTAGTAACAGCAATGCACTTTTGTCTCTCTCCTGTGAAATAAAACAAAAGGTTAAAAGTTGAAGGTGCAAAACGCCAACAACATGAATGAAATGGTCAAATGGAACTGATTATTACTTGTATTACAAATCTATTTGATGGGCTTCAATACCATCTCTTCTGGGAAACCCATTTCTACATATTGCCCCAATGACGAGGCAAAAGGAGCTGCCACATTGGCCATTCCATCAGCACCCGTTAGATCGGTAACAAACATCACACTATGATCAAAGTCGTAACAAAATAATAACCACTAGAAGACAATGGCAACCATGTGATGCCACATCATTAGTGAAACCTCAAACAAGAAATTAGCACAACCACATTCAAATATAAGGCCTAGAAGGCGTTTAAACATAAGGAAAAAACTGCCACCTTTTCTGATCCAATTGACCATTTATGTCATCCCACATGACAAACCCCGTGTACGGTTTATCGCATGCAATCGCAATCATAGCATGCATCATCACGAGCTTTTAAACTAAAGGCTGCTAAGTGCTAGCCATTCCTAGACATGGAAACCTCGCGACATTTAAGAATGAATTTGATGCATTTGTCCCAAATCACACTTTGCAACTCCTAGAAAACATTACAGAAAACCAAAATTTCCAGATTGTAGGGAAGATTGTGTTGCCTACACCAAGATGGCAACACATCTAACAACATGAGGAAAAATAAACCAACTAAGTATGCTCGGTCTCTTCTCGACTGTGCCGACGTTTCATGCAGAACATCTAAGGAATCAACGAGAGGAGAGGAGAGATTTACCACCGCCATTGTTCATGAACTACCCGAAGAGCGAAATTACCCGACCAAGTCCTAGACATCTCCCTCCTTGTGAACTAGAAAAAAATATATTCTATTTTATCTTTTTGGGCTGCCGACAGAAGGACGGATAGACGTGCGTGAAATCCACGGCATCCCTGTTCAGAGCGAAATCCTCAACCACCACACACACAACAAAAAGAGAGAAGGGAGGAAGCCGAGGAGAGTACCTACTCACCTGGGATGATGCGATGCTGTCCCACGAGGCGTGGACGGGGAGGCGGGCGGTGCCTGGTCAGAGGACGTCTTGGTCCGAACGGTCTCCATAAATAACATTCCAACAAACTAGTAGACGCGGAGCTATGTGCTTAACTGAGGGGAGCAATGCCCCCCCCCCCTTCCCTGAGATCTGGTCGAAGTTATGAAGCCTTTTCTTTTATAGATTTGCTATGTCACATCTAGATGAGATGTATTATCTCACATCGAAGTCATACATAATTGGATCTTATTTATCTTTCCTTCTCTCAATTCAACGTCATTCAAATACCTATCACCATGAAAGAGCTGACCACACGTGTGGTAGATCTTGTTCATCTTTATTTTTGGTGCAAACTTGATCTCCTCATGCCGACGAGTACAGTCAATTGTTTGTTATTCGCTTATCAGTTTGTTGTCTCCTTTTGTGCCGAAAGGGTGTTGGGTCGTTGTTTGTATTTGCTTGGGGTGTGTTGAAGCCGAAGAAGCAAGCGGTCGTATAAGTGAACAAGAGATGAGCCGGCTGCTGCTATTCTTTTGTTTTTTCTCTTTGTTGTCCTTAATTATTGTTTTTATTATTTTGGAGTTTTTTCTTTTCTCAAAAACAAGAATAAGATTTTTTGTGAATATTTAATTTTGTGAACACCTTCTAAATTCATGAATATTTGTTTGTATTATAAATGATGTCTTATCTAAGTTTGTCATCGTTTTTCCCTGCTGTAGAGTTTTCTTTCACGGGTTAGCTAATTATCATTCAGATATTTTATTGATTGTTTGTGTTATTTTAGTCAATGCACGGTGGAGCAATGTAAAAGATGTGTGAATTATCACTCAACCAATGGTTCTCTTTTATACAGTACTTTATTTTTTGTAAAAGAAAATAAAATTAAAATATCATGTTTTTTTGTACTTCTTTCATTTTAAATTATATGAACTTTTTAATTCAATCACTTCTCTTTTAATTTTCATTTTTCCAATTCATGATATTAATACGTGGACACTTTTGAAATGTGCAAATACTTATTAAAATTCATAGTTTCTAAGTTTTTGAACAATTTTTTGAATTTGTTTTTTAATTCATGAACATTATTTAAAATAATTTAAGACTTTAATAATGTCTCGTCTAAGTTGTGGTATGTCTGCTCTATTTGTTGTAATCTTTTTGTCCATTTTTATCATGCTTGGTTTTTATCGCGTGCGTCCCGCTGTGGCACTTCTCGGTTCGTCGTGATGTTCTATCTGTACCTGTTTTTGTTAGGTCCAGTTTTTGTTTGGCATCTGTGTTATTTTTCCTGACCATTTTTGTGGTCTTTTTTGTCGTTTGTTATTGATCTGTTTTGCAGAAGCAGAAGAGACATGGTGCTCTCTTCATTATTTTTTTTACCTCCATTCTCTTGCTCCTCCATTCCACCTCATTTCTCATTCCTCCTCTCTTCATTTCTCTTTTGTCTTCCATTAGAGCGATACTTTTTATGTGTGGCCCTTTGTTTTACCCTAGTTGTAACTTCACCGTCAATTTACAACTGGATCAACTATTTTTTTTTTGCCTCCGTTGCAAGTTCACTATTAACTTGTGATTGGTATAGTCATCTTTTCCCAATTGCAAGTCCAAACTTCTTCCCGCAAAAAAAGTCCAAATTTCAACTAGCAACTCGACTTAATGTTTCTTTTGTATCGCAACTAGGTCCAACTCTTTTTTTCATTAGTTGCAAGTCCATTGTCAACTTGCAACTAGGCGAGACGTTTATTTCCGCCTCGGTTGCAAGTCTACCATTGACTCGCCACTAGGGCCTAACTATTTTTGTCCCAATTGCAAGCCAACCTTTGACTCGCAACTGAGTCCATCATTTTTTTATCCAAGTTGCAAGACAATTATCGACTCACAACTAGGCTCTTGATCTTTTTTTTCTACAATTACAAGTCAACCAAGACTTGTCATTAGGCCCGAACTTCTTTCTTTCTGTCCCCTTTGCAAGTCCATCATTGGCATGCAACTGTGCCCTTGATCTTTTTTTGTCCTAGTTGCAAGCCCACCCCTCACTCGCAAGTGACCCCCACATTTTTTTTGTTCTAGTTGCAAGTCACCCTCGACCTGCAACTAGTCTTGATGTTTCTTTTCTATGGCAACTGAGCCTTGTTGTAGAGTTGCAACTCCATCCTCAACTTGCAACTAGACCTTAATTTTTGAGAGAATTCCTTATTTGGCCCTCTCTTAAAGTTTGCTTCCCTATTTGGCTCAAAAAAAACTTCCTTCATTTGACCGTCAATGTAAAGTTTGTCCCTATATGACATTTTTGTCTAGTTTGACCACAAACGGTGTTAAGTGTAACGTGAAAAGACCATTAGGGCCAATTCTTTTGAGTAGCTCTGTGGAAATAAGCTGCTATGAAAATAAGCCCTAAATAAGTTGTTGTGAAAATAAGTCATCCAGTTCTTTTCAGTTTCTGTCATTCAGCTTAATTTTCTCATATGTCACATGAATAGTCTGTAATACCCTCGAACGAGTTGCTGCTCGGGACGAAGGCCAACGCTTGGGGAGGGGAGTCGGTATGGCGGCTCACGGGATGGTCGACGACGGCTGATGGAGACCTACGATGGCAGCAACTGCTGATGGGGGCCAACGGCGGCGGCGACTGCTGATGGGGGCCGACGGCGGCTGCCGATGAGGGCCGGCGGCTGCTGTTGGTGAGGGGGGCGGTGGCGGCTGATGATGAGGGGGCGACGGTCGCGGGTGCTGACGGGTCCGGCGGCAGCTCCTGCTGATTGGGTCCGGTGAGGAGACTGCTGATGGGGTTTGGCGGCGGGGTGACAAGCAACCCTAGCTATCGGCCATGCGTGTGGACGAAGGCGGGGACAAGGGGATGGCGCGCAGTGGCATTCTCGTTGTAAAATGTGTGACAAACAGGGGCATTTCGTTGTACCCCTTCGATTGTAAGTGGGCTTCTACGGGAAGCTCCCCCCCCCCCCCAGCTTTTTTCCATTGTGAAGAAAATGATGATGGAAATAAGTTGAGCTAGCTTCTCTAAAACGAGTTATTTTGGACTTCTAGCTTATTTTTGCTGCAAAAGAACTGACCCTTACAGCCCTCGTAACTAGGAGTAATTTTTTGCACATGATATAAATAGTCATAGTACTAGATAAGCCGTGGCTTGTATTTCTCGTATGTTTGCTATATGCAGGATTTTTTTTGCATTTTTTGGAAAAGGACTGAAATGCAAAAGTGGGCTAAGGGTCAATGTTTTGGGAAGTTCTGTTTTTTCATAAATTATGACATGTTAGAGTTTAATTGGGACCAAGAACTGTTCATTCAAGTTGAATAATTTCCTAACAATTACCAACACAAGTAACACATACATTTTTCTCTCTACAAAGAGAACTACAAGCAGTACCAAATTTTAGGTGAGAATTGACCTTTATATGAATAAAAAACTGCAAGCCCTTCTTAAAAAAAACCTTTAAAGCAACTCTAATGGGGTGATCCATTTCGTCCGCCGCCGTCTGTTTGGGTAGGCGCGGATAAAAATAATGACCCAATGCGTCGACCCATTGCCAAAACGCGTCCGCTTCGCGTCTGCGCGGGCCTATTTCCGATCCAAATTTGGGACTGAAATGCGTCGGCGTGAACGCGAAGCGGACGTGCGCGCCCCTCCGGTGTCCTCCCTCAACCACCGCGGTCAACATAATTTATGACGACCACCATCCTCGGACCCACACGTCAGTGACTGCGGTCGGCCTTTTTTTAATCCGAGCGTGCGGTGGGTTCCGGCCATCTGCTTCCAGAACCCTCCCCCGTCCCCATCTCGCCACCCCTTTGTTTCCTCGTCGACGACCCAGCAGCCATGGACAACGGCGACAACCTCGTCGTCTATGCCAGCGCGATGCTTCCAGAGGAGGTCACCTACCTGCAGGCTAAGAGAGCGATGCACCAGGCGCACGAGCGTGCCCGTGCTACGCTCGGCTTCTTCCAGAACACCCTCGTCGTCCACTCCCGTGCTTTTCCAGAGGAGGTCGCCTACCTTCAAGCTAAGATGGCGCTGCGCCTGACGAACGATCGCGCCCGTGCTGCGCCACCGTCGACACCAGCACTACCCGCGTCGGCACAACCCGCCCCTGCTCCGGCTTAGCCCGACCTCGCCGCCACCGTCGAGGACGCCTAGGGTTTTTTTTTCTTTTTTCATTAATAATGTAACGCGTGGACTTTCGTTGGCCTTCGTGGCCGGCTTTTAATGTTTAATTATGCATGTTTGATGCACGGTGACAAAAATGGATCGAGTCAGCGTTGGACGCATGCGCTGACCCAAACGTCGAAGGGGACGTTCATATCCGGCTGGCCGACCCAAACGGACAAAATCACCGTCCGTTTGGGTCGGCCCGTTGGAGTTGCCCTTAGGTAAGAATTCTCATTCTTGTTATCCTATCCATCCGTCGCTTCGTCATTTTCTTGTTGATACAGTATTGTTTGTTTCTCATATGTAATTTTCGTCATTTTCTTGTTGATACAGTATTGTTTGTCTCTCATATGTAATTTTGGGACATGCTTTTGTTTTGAAACAAAATTTTGGGACATGCTTAGTTAGCCAAAAATTGACATGCCAATATGTTGGCAAGTCAAGAATTCGGCTTCCAATTGTTTAATTTGTTACTACCAACTTATTTTGCCAGCCTCTGAAAACTTTTTTTTGCGGCAGGTTTTGTAGTAGTTGGCTACCAACCAAGCATGCCCTTGGTTGCTACCATTAGTCAAGTCAAACAAAGAAGGCACAAGGAAATCTAATGAGAAGTCGCAAATACTGTTCACTAGGCAGTGTCTGGTTTGCAGTTGTGTGCATAAAAGCCAGTGTTTTCCATGATGAAACCCATGGAACTGATGCAGAAAGAAACAGCAGGCACATGGCTCTTGATATTGCTAAATGAGGGGTAAAAGGTTACACCACTGTGCAAACTGAATAACGAAGTCATTGACATTTTATTTCGGCAATAGAGCAGTTTCGATCGGAAGTAGCGACTAGCAACTGTCAAATTACATGATTTCCTCCTGGGTTTCCTCGGCTTCTGCATTCTGATGCTACTCAGTGTAACACTGTACATTGCAATGCGCGTATCTTACATAACGACACATCTAGCTGCTAGCCCTTTCTGCTCCACTCTCTGATCATCGTTGCCTGCAGAGAAAAAATCAAGAGTAGATTTAGAATCGATAGTGATACTCAGGAGACATTCACCAGCACCGAAAAATGATGAACCTAATTAATTTATTAGGACATTTCGGCCGGCATATTTTTCATAGCTAAATTATATTGATTACAACACGTAAGAAAGTACTAGAACTGATGGGAATTCTGGCATGTAGCCAGCTGCAAAAGCATGCAAAGAAAACTGCATTAGCTTCTACAATCACTTCATAGGAGATAATGGAGTTGTGACTTGACAAGTTACTCTTGGAAATAATTTCATTAAGTCAAGATTGGATCCTTCAAGTAGATCTCAACCATATTGAATCAATAAAAAGGACAAGTACCTTCATGGGGCTGGTGGAGCCTGCGGTTCTGAGGGGTTGACATCTCCTTTTTAAGGCTGATGAGGATGTCCTCCATTGTATGTTCCCTTTGCCAATTTCCAAGCATCGGGAATCTTCTTGGATCAACCTACAAAAGTAGCGTACTGTAAGTACTAGGGCGTCACATCAACAACTTCACCACAAGTTTATTTTTTATTTTTGCACAAGTACCATTCCAGTTTCTTGATTCACGCATGTCATATTGACCCTGGCCTGGAACCGGACAGTCGGTGGTTTGTCTGGATAATCTGTATCACAGAACAGCTTCAATTGATAGATTCGTCCCTCATGAACAGTCTGCGAGACAAAAAAAAAGTTAAATGCAGTAATCAGTTGGTTCGAGCGTAAGGAAGCAAAAAACAATTAATATCTACTCATGGGTATTCTACAACATACATTGGGTGGACCAATAATAGTTCCTGTCCAGGAGCGCATATATATGTCATCAGCATCATCCATCCCATAGCTCACAGTTCCATCACCAATGCCTTTCTCACCTCTCTCAAGTTCTTCCAAAAGTCTAAAGTTTCTGGGAACTGAAGTACAGATAACAGTCAGTACAACAGAACATGCAATAAAATATTATAAGCAGCTCATTCAAGCAGAGTAGAATATGAATCCAGTCACATCATTCTAAATTCTAATGGTTGAAAATAAAGGGAAAACAAAATTCCATATTTTATTAGAATACTTGTTATTGTTTTAAAAGGCTGGTATTAACATAAGCTATCTGTTCAAATGGCAGACTAAACATGAATCCAGTCACTTGTAATTCTTAAAGATGTTTTTAATGTCATAAAATTCGAGTGTAGTAGTTAATTTAACAGTTGTAGTATTAACATAAGCTATCCATTCAAATGGTAGAAAAGGGTTATGTTTATGGGAAATAATGTCGTGTGCCTACATCAAAGATAACATACTGAAACAAAAGAGAAGAGTGTACAGCCAAAATTCACAGCATTAACCCTAGCATTGCACGAGACCTGCTTAGGGCCAGTTCTGTTGCTAGCTTTTTTGGGCTTCTAGAATAAGCTGCCCCCTACCCAGCTTATTCTAGAAGCCCAACTAAAAATATTTTTTAGAAGCCAACTAGTCAAGTCTTAATTAGTAGGCTTCTAAAATAATAATTTTGGTTGGGCTTCTAGAATAAGCTGGGTAGGGGGCAGCTTATTTCAGCTTATTCTAAAAGTCAGCAAAAAACTGGCCTGATGTCATAACTGCAATCAATCACAAGGAACAATATCTGGAGGTACTAACAACACACAACAAGTCAATTCTTGTTTCAATATTTGGCATATTTGCCTATGGAGTATACTTTTCATAAGAGTTTAATCGAATTGCATAAATGAAATGCTTTTCATTTTAGGCCAATGTAGAAGACCTTAGTGTCAATTTGTAAGTGGGTTGCAGATGGTCCATATTGTTTAAAGAAGTAGTGTTTTGCCCAGTGAGAGGAGATAAAGGACTGCAAAAAAATGGCTATAAGTTACAAGTGAATGATACTCCCTCTGTAAACTAATATAAGAGTGTTCAGATTACTAAAATAGTGTTCTAAATGCTCTTATATTACTTTACGGAGGGAGTAGTTGTCAAGTCTTTCAACTCTCAACATTGGCTTGACAGGCATGACTGTCCTAGCTGAAGCAACTAGAATAAACTGACTTATTGGTCTTTAGCTTGTAGTGCCCAAAAGGCAAGGTTCTCAGTGGACAGGGCCTTTCAGTATATCAAATAATGTCCGAGGTGAGCGACCTGTTAAGCAGCACTGACTTTAAGTTTTTAGTTCTTCAATGGCATGATATACTCTTAATAGATGGATAACTCTTTACAAGTTGTGCCTTTGCAAGACAAGTATGGCTTATGGTTTCATCCTGGCAAAATCAGCCATTCTAAGGAAATTATCCTTATCTTTTATAAGTTTACAACCTTCCATATCTATAAGTGGCCATCCAAGTTACTCTTTTATTCAGCTAGACGGTGGGCCTACGCCCTGACACAGCTGGCCACCAGCAGCATATCAAGTATAACAGGTTAGTAGGAATCAACATGAAAAGGGCAATGCCAGTTAGGAAGAAACTGATGATATAGTTGGAATACATTTTTATCAACAATGCTTTTGTGTGAAGCATTGTATGATCACGGCAAAATAAGACACCATACTTACGCAGTTACGCTGAGTGTCCCTGAGGATGAAATGCCTTCCTTAGATCAGTTGTTGTCAGTGTTTTTACTTTTGAGTTTCCTTGTGGTTTGTGGTACAACACAGCTCTGGTTGGGTTTTAGAAAGGGACACGAGAAAGTGATAAGCGAGAGCCATTAAAGGGACAAATGAGCAGGCAAAGCGTAACTGGTTTTGCAACTGGGCATCACCAGGACAAGGCGCCTTAGGTACATTGGTCAGGAGTTCGAAGTGACGAATCATGTTTCTAAGTTGAGAGGAAGGACAGATATACCCACCATCCAGTAACTCCTAGGAGTACTCTAGTGCTCTTCGCATTTTATTTGCTTCAAAATTCTCAAACCCTTCTTTGGGTTTTGGCTGCTAGTGGAATGCCAGTCACAAACAACTAACGCCGGTAGGTTACAGAAATAAACACGTCTTCATGCTTGCTTTCTCACACCACTAGTTTAGCTACACACAGGGATCCAAAATCACATTATTGTTCCATACAAACACGCCCTGAGAGTGGGCTGTGATTCTAAACGTGCAGCACGGAAGTATTGATAAGAGTAAGAACACACGTGCCCACATCATAGAAATGGCTCGGATACCATGGAGATGCCATAAAAGTTCAACCTAGGATTATTAACATATATAATGTGAACCTAATCGACGTGCAATAACCCACAAGGCAAGATAAACTGTGACCGGCCAACAAATCCAGCTGGACCACCCTAAATTCATGCTGGTCCAACCATCCAAAACTGTGCTCCAATAATTGAGGAATTCGTCAATTCCTGGGTTAGGCATAAAGGACCAAACCCCTCACCAAACTTCACACCAGCAGACAACACGGTGAATTCGGCCTCACCAGCAGCTCTAGACGGTTCCTCGGACCGACATCTAGCCCATCGTCCCGATAGCCCTATCCGAAATTAACCCAACATAGCAGCATTCCATCTTTGCTTACAACCCCGTCATGGAATCGTGCTAATAAATGATAATACCTACGAAACCTGCCTTTGCTCGAGGGTTTCTTGGTCTGAATGCCCACACGGATGGCTGAACTGCGAGGGCAGATTTCACAGAGCATCATTCAGAATGGATTCGGGATCGCCGGCAGATCCCACCCCCATCAGATCAGTCGCCAGACGCCGAGCCTAATCCACCAATCCCTCCTACGCTCCCTCCCCCCATAAAAATCCCACCGAGAATCCAAGAACTCGTACTCCACGGCCCGGAAGATCCCGCGGCTGACCACCCGGAACCCGCAGCGACAGGACGAGTCGTGCACGGGAGGCGGTTGGTACAAATCGTGGCCAAGAAACGGGGAGCGGGGGGGACGGGAACTCACCGACGACCGGCGCGGATCCCTCGGAGCCCATGGCGAGCCGCTCTTCCAGCTCCAGCTTCGGCCGCTTCCTCCCCTGAGCTGCGCTGGACGGATTCCGCGGTGGCTGAGCCGCGAGGACAACGAATATCCGAAGCCCCGCGTGAAGCAAAGAAAGCCTTTTTTCCGGCTCAGGGGAGAGAAAAAGGAGGAGAGATGCGCACAGAGTACTGGACTGGACTGGCACGAAAGAGGAAGGAGCCCAAGTTGCCACTGATAAATAGGGAAATATTGGCTGCTGGCAAGCAATTTCCTTGCCACATCCATCTTCTTTTTAACCCTGAAAAAAACCTCCATGTTTTTTTTTGCCACAATTTTTCCTAAGATGGAGATAACTGACCATTTAATCTACAGGAAATTAGACGAAAACCGATACAGACGGAGACATATTTGTCGTGGAACATGATGGCGCTCAAGGCATCCTCGGTCCGGCTATTGATAGTGGATTCCACACACCGCTGAGAAGGGAGCAATCCACAAGGATGACTACAAGCGTTATCTTATCGCACATCGCCCTCCAAATAGCGACTTTGACTTTTCGCCACGGACGAACGGCCACCGCCATCTTATGACATATTAGTATTTGGTTAATAGCTGGGTGTATTGAAGAGAAATTGGTTGTCCTTTTTTTGGCAAAGTTTGGCAAATATATCAATGCATGACGGGTAACACATAACGACAAGAAGGCATGACGCCACAATCATGGTAGTGAGGCAACCAGTTTGTTATAAACAATTGTGACTTATGTGGCAAAGCCTTTAACTTTTGTGAATTTTTTTTCCATTTTAAGAATGTTTTTAGGCGGGTTGTAACAATAGTTGGTTGAAACATTTTTGTATGGCATGTTGTTTTGGTATTTGTGTTTTATGGAATCTATGAAATTGGGATTTAAAAGTAGGCCTCGAGAGATTATTTTCTCTAATTCTTCCTAGAAACAACATGATAACACACAAGGTATCCTCGGTCCGGCTATTGATAGTGGAATCCACACACAACAGAGAAGTGAGCAATCGTCCATCGCCCTCGAAACAGCAACTCTGACTTTTTGTCATGGACGAACGGCCACCACCATCTTATGATATATTAGTATTTGGTCAATATCTGGATACATTGAAAAGAAATTGGTTCATCCTATTTTGGCAAATCTTGGAAAATATATCAATGCACGACAAGCAAAAGATAATGACAAGAAGGCGTGACGCCACAATCATAGTAGCAAGGCAACCAGTTTGTTATAAACAGTCGTCATTTATGTGGCAACCCTTTTAACTTTTGTTTGCGAGTCAATCATACTTGATCGGTGTTTTTTTTAAATAAACGGTGTTTTTAGGCGGGTTATAATAGCAGTTGGTTGAATCCTTTTTGTATAACATATTGTTTTGTTATTTGTGTTTTTGCAGAATCTACGGGATAGGAATTTAAAAGTAGGCCTCGAGAGATTCTTTTCTCACATTCTTTTTAGAGACATGTCCATGATATGTGTCTGTCATGGAACATGATAACACACAAGACATCCTTGGTCCGGCTATTGATAGTAGACTCCGCACACCGTTGAGGAGGGAGCAATCGACGAGGCTAACTACAAGCTTCATCTTGTCACCCGTCGTTCTTGAAACAATGACTCTGACTTTTCACCACGAACAAACAGCCACCGCCATCTTATGACATATTAGTATTTGGTTAATAGCGGGAGATATCGAATAGAAATTGGTCATTCTTTTTTGGGCAAAGTTTGCATGACATGTAAAACATAACGGGTGCGTTTGGTTCCCCGCATCGAACCCAACCAGGCCCGTGCGGGAAGGAAGAGGCATGTTTGGTTGCCTGGTTTCACTGTTGGGCCTGCATCGCACGCTTCTCAAAGTAGCCCAGAGCTTGGCTCGCTGGAAACGCTCGGACTGGCAGTTTCTGACGAGCCAGGCTGAGTGCGGTGTGAGGTCGAACGGGCGGGTGCGACGCGAGGGCGAGGGGGATGGCGGAAGATGGGAAATCTGGCGCGTCGTCCCGACGCCAAATTAGCCTCACTCTTCTTTCTACTCGCTCACCCATAGCCACCTTCTTCCCTACTGCCTCACCGCCGGTGGCTGCTGTGATTTCAGATCTGCGCTAGAGGCGGCGGCGGCGGCGGAAAAGGCGGCGACGTTTGCGGCGGATCTGGTGCACCCCTTGCTGTTGGCCATGGCTCCCCCTATGTTGTCCTCGTCTCCGATGCCGGTTAGCAACACCCCCTCCACCCTTTGTTAGGTCGGTGGTTAGGCCGTTAGGCAAGGTGTCGGATCGATTTCCCACTGAACAAATCGTCAATGTCGACTAGGTTATGGACGCGCGGATGAGTCTAATATTTCAGGCAACAACACTGATAAGTGTGATTCAGACATGGGTCATGTTCATGAACTAGAGAGTTGTTCGTCGTGTTGGGATAGCTTTGATCCGCTACGGTCCAATGTTTATCCGGGATCAGGAGAGGATCCAAAATCTAAACTACATCTACAACTGCAATGACGTCGAGGCTGTGTGGATGCTTCAAATGAAAAGAGCACCATTTTCCAGGCTTGTCGAGACCTTCAGGATCAGGGGGCTGCTACAAGATAACATCAACACCTGTGTGGAAGAGCAAGTGGCAATGTTCCTCCATGTTGCTGGCCATAATTAGAGGTTCAGGGTCATTCACAACACGTTCAGGAGATCAATGGAGACCATCTCTATGTACTTCAAGCAGGTGCTTTTTTTATATTGGGGAGCTTAGAGGAGAGATGATCAGAAGACCATCTGGCCAAACTCCACCCAAGATTAGAGGAAGTCCAAGATGGTATCCATACTTCAAGGTGAGAATTGACAATACACACTTTTCATGGCTTGATATGCTTGTATTGTTCAAGTTGAGCTCTAACACAGGCTTGTGATACCATTTTCAGGATTGCATTGGGGCAATAGATGGTACTCATGTCACTGCCAGAGTTCCTAGGTCACAGTTTGTAGCATACACTGGGGGGAAGCACTACACAAGCCAGAATGTGCTTGTTGCTGTTGACTTTGATCTGAAGTTCACATATGTGTTGGCTGGTTGGGAGGGGTCAGCGCATGATGCTAACATTCTCAGTGACAGCATGACTCGACCTGATGGGATCAACATCCCCGACGACAAGTTCTACCTTGGAGATGCTGGCTATGCATGTTGGCCGGGTGTTCTCCCATCCTTTAGGAAAACCAGGTACCATCTCAACGAGTTCAGTGGTAGGAATTATCCCAGGACACACGGGAGTTGTTTAATCTCAGATACTCCAGCCTTAGAGTAACTGTTGGGAGGACATTTGGAGCTCTGAAGAATAGGTTTAAGATCCTGGATCAGAAGCCATTCCACCCATACTCCGCTCGGGTTAAGCTTGTTCTTGTTTGTTGCATTCTGCATAACTGGATCCTCCAGTGGGGCTTTGATGAACACGTGCCTGAGGAGGAAGAGGTCAAGCATGACCATGTTGTTAGCTCCGACCATGATGTGGAGGCATTTGACAATGACGCTTGGAAGAACAAAAGGTTGAAATGGGCAGAGGCAATGTGGCTTAAGAGGGGTCACTTCATGATTTGAAGAAGAGGAGGAAGAAGAAGCAGCAGCAGCAGAAACAGAAGCAGAAGAAGAGGAAGATGAAGAGGAAGATCTGGTAGCAGCAACACCGATGAACTATCTCCTATTTAGTCAATGGCTCTTAATAATTTGTTCTGTCATTTGATAGTAGTTAGGATGAACTGTCATTTGTTTAACTAGCTGGCACTACATGTTCAGATTATGTGCGGTAAGCTCATCACTAGTTAGAAATGATGACAACAATTTATGCAGGTTGCAACCAAACACCATGTGATATGTATGCCTAATGCAATGCGGGCAACCAAACGCCGGGTCAAAAATGGTTGTCTCATGCAACTAAGGTACATGCGGGCAACCAAACTATGTGCATCTTGGGTCTTTTTAGCTGCATCCCATCAAACCGGCTCACTAGAGGCGGGCTAGCCGGACCAGGCTCGATTGCCAATGTAACGAAACACGCCCAACGATAAAAAATATGTGACGTCGCGGTCATGTACAACCAGTTTGTTATAAACAGATATCACTTATGTGGCAAAAAATTAACATTTGTTTGTGAATCACTTAATCGGTGTCTTTTAGGCGAGTTATAATAACAGTTTGTCGGGACATTTTTTGTATAATTTGTCGCTTTTTTATTTGAATCTACATAATAGAAGTTTGGAAGTAGGGCTTGAGAGATTATTTCCAGAGAAAATTTGTACGAAAGCCTCTACACAGTTATTATCATAAGCATAGTGATGTCGTCATGTAAATGCTACTACATACCTAATCTAACTAGCCGGGTTGAACCCACCTTATCAGGGTTTGGGCTATTTTTTCTTACCCTCTCTGTTCCTTTATATAAGGTGTATATATTTTTTTTATAAAATTTCACAATGTAAGATGCATTTCTTTTAAATCATGGTAATTTCCTTTTTAGCCCTCCAAAAAAGGAAAGTATCTCTTTCCTGATTATGTGTATCTCTCCTTCTATCGAAAGAAGAAAACTAACTCTCTCTCGATTGCATGTATCTCTTACTGTCCTAGGCTCACTGATTTACCTGCCACTAACCAACAAACTTACCCAGGGTAATTTTGTCCTAATACCTCTACAATTATGTGCCTTGGTCACCGTGTTAAAAATTATACACCTTACATAAAAGAACAGAGGGAGTATTAACTAATGATGTTTTCCTCTATTGTTGCTTGTGTTGCTTAAAAACTACTTCATCTTTCCTAAAATGTAAGATTTTTTTGATATTTTTATAATGTTAAAAAACGTCTTACATTTTGGGACAGTGGGAGTACTCCCTTAAAAGTCACCCATCCTCTTTTTTTGCACTCAAACCTTGAACCAAACATTAAACAAACAAGGGATCGGTGGCCAATCACGACTAGGTAGATATGCTCATTACCCTTCATCAATTTGGGCTAAAGTGTTCATGATTTCAGATAATTTTCAATCGGATACGTAATCCTCATGATAGCACAAAAGGCATCCTTGGTGTGGCTATTGATAGTGGACTCTACACACTGCCAAAAAAGAGCAATTGGCGAGGCTAACTACAAGCGTCATCTTATCGCCCATCGCCCTCGCAACCACGACCCCGACTTTTCGCCACGAACGAACAGCCATCATCATCTTCACATATTAGTATTTGGTTAATAGTGATATGTATTAAATAGAAATTTATTTTTATTATTTCCGGTAAAGTTTGGCAAATAATTCAATGCACGACAGTTAAAACATGACGACAAGAAGATGTGACACCACAATCGTGGCGTCAAGATAACCAGATTGTTATAAACAACTATCACTTACCGAACCAAGCACACTTAATCGGTATTTTTCTAAGCGAAATATAATAATAGTTGGTTGAAATGTTTTTGTATAACATGTTGTGCTGTTACTTGTGTTTTTGTGGAATCTACGACATAGGACTTTAAAAGTAGGCCTTGAGAGATTCTTTCCAGAGATTTATTTTACGAAAGCCTATACACAATTATTTATCATAAGCGTAATGCTCTCGACTTGTAAATGCTAGTACCTCTGTCTTTAAATATAAGATGTTCCTGACTATTCAGTTTAAACTTTCAAAACGTCTTACATTTAGGAACATAGGGAGTACATTAAACAAACAAGGGCGTGAGAAAAAATAATATAAGCACTTCATTTCGTCAAACAAAAAATACATGTGTATGTCGCCTTCTCCAATTGTTTCGTTTTCAAAGGGTTGGTGGCCAGTCGTGACTAGGTAGTCATGCTCGTTGCCATTCATCAATTCCTCTGAAAATCAATTCATGATTTCGGATAATTTTCAGTCGGATAGCGTAATCCCTGAAAAAGGATCCTACGGGACCACCGGTACAAGTGATGAGCACAGAGAGAATCAAGAAACATTAAGGGCTAGATCTTTGATGGATGACCTAACATGGACCAACATGTCATTGTAGTCTGCCATAAATTTCTGCTCCTTGGCTACCATGTTCTCAGGGAAGCTGCTGGTAAAAGAACAGTATGTCTTCACTGAATTTTGTACCTCTGGACAATGGTAGATTTTACACGTGAAAAATCACAAATTACCATCATTCACACAAAACTGGTTACGACTTTTTCAGGTTTCTATTACTGTTCCCACCAGAAAACCATGACGAGATCTCATCGTCGTCGTCGTCAGACTCGGCCATCTCCATGCTTCTGGGAACACGAACAGAGGAGCGGTTACTTCCTTCTGTTGCCTCTCTTGGAAGCCCCTGGTTCCCCCTGGACATCTCTTCCTTCCATTTCTCCCTCTCGAGAGGTTCTTGGGAAATAGCAGTCCTGCCACCGGCAATGGGGAAACTGTCAAGGAATTTGTAGTCCCTGTGCATTGGGAGCATGCTATTATTTTCACTGTTATCGTGCCCTTCCTCCTCCGAGCTCCAGAAGTCTGAATCTTCATCAGATAGTGGGGCCCTTTTTTGCACAAGTTGTCGCTTCCGCAATGTCGGTTGGATGCCATCTTGAACGAATGAAATAGTAGGGTGCTTATTCTGCTCCAGATCACGGTGTGGTTCGACAGTGTCTTGGTCGTTTAATGCTTTTGGTCTTTTCCAACCACATTTCAAGCAGAATGCGTTCCTCTTGAAATTCAGGTAGTTACACCTGCCATCAATCACACAATAATATTATTATGCTGATTTTATGGTAGTAGAGTACAGAGCAAAATAACAATGCGGAAAGGTTAGCCACATCGTTGACACCATTTTCCCCATGTTCTGCTCAAATTGACATTAGACATCAAAAGAGTGCAAATATTACAATGGTATGCAGTAGAAATGGTCACTCACGAGGCACACTCCCATTCTCCTGGGCTGAGTAAACGGTTTGTTGGTTTGTCATGACACTGCAAGCATCGTGTATTCTTCGCGAAATTCAAAAAGTTGCACCTGCAAATGTAGGATCAGTACAGGCGAATGGTTGCTTTGTATACAAAGCGGGGGGAAACCCTTTTTCGGTAAATGTAGGATCAATACAGACGAGAGAGTACCCCCAGTCCATCTTAAATATAAACTGGACTTATTGGCATTCTTACCTTTTGCATATCCAATCACCTTTTTTTAGGGGTAGATGATCTTGGTCCTCATGCATTAAGTGATATCGCTCTTGAAATTCGCCATCGCAGCGCAAACATTTGATATTCTTAGCAAAGTTTAGGAAGTTGCATCTGGAAATATACACATGGGGTTATTCTTTCTGAAAAAAAATAGATTGCATCATGTGGATTAGTGGTACGAGGTAAAAAAAAACATACTTGGGACAATTCCAGTCACCCTGCTTCATGGGTTTTGACATACGTACTGCAGCTTTATCAGTTGTGGAACCAGGCCCTTTGGAATCAAGCTCGACAACCTCATTCAGTAGTTTCTTAATGGATTCTTTAACAGTTTTGGTTAGGCATGCTTTGTTACCCATATTACCAGTAATGATATCAAGACCATAAGTCAGGAGGATGCGCATAACGTCCACAGTTCTGCCCACTTCCTCTTTCTGGGCCCTTACATATGCCCTCTCACAACTTCCCCTTAAACTGCATTGGCTGCAAACCTGTCACTCTATCAGCATAAGGTGATGAGGGAGATATACTATATATACTACATATATTTATGTCACAGACTTGAAGCAATCCAAATCGTCACATGTAGGCAAAATTACTAAAACTACAATATAGAGATCGAGGGCCCAGCACAGGAGAAGGCATAGTTAAAGGCAAGCAAAGTGAACATCTTCTGCAGCATGGCAAGCAAACTGAACATTGTCTTCTGCAGAGGTATACAGAACGGATTCATTGAATGCAAAGTATTCTAACTTTAATGTTAAACAGTAGTTATCAAAATATGAAAAGGAAATGTCAATAATTCCTAATATTTCCTAGTTTGCAGCACAACATGTTTTAGGCTTTGTGTTGAACTCTAAATCGCTAAAGCGAAACATGGTTTCTCATGCTCATACACATTGATTGAGTAAGGCAAGGCTAATAATGAGGGTAAAGTTTAACTGCTTCAGTCCTTCTCAACTTGTATTTGTAGTTAAGATTTGCATGGTGCATTTTATAAGCAAGCAGATTAAAATACACATTGTTACATTATTATTATCTGAAGTACAAAAACATAATGAACTTCACTAAGCCTAAGAGGTAACATAGTTTGCACACACACACACACACACACAGCTTTCACAAAAATTCCTGTGTTTAATAATTTGAGTGTTTGTTTCTCTTGGTTCAGAAAACATTTTCTGGTTCAATTTTTCTCCAGAACATTTGAATAAATTGGTTAAGTTCAAAGCTAACTCCGCCTATGTTGTCTCAACATCGCCGGTCCCAAGCCCGGGTAAAGGAGGAGGGTTGTGATAGGCTTGGCGAGCCAACGTCAAAACTCAGCCACTCTTATGGAGATGAAACCCAAAAGATTTTTGTTGTTGTTGTTGGTTAAGTTCAAAGCTAAAGTGAAATAGAAAAACAAGGTAACTAAAGAGAAATTCCTCTGAACACATTTTCATGCACTTACCTCTCCTTCATCAAGTCCTACATGAGCACGCAATCGCTTCCCGGAATTAACAACTTTCCTGTCAATGCTGGGGCACCCACTACGCAGAGCGACCTGAATATCCCATCTTGACAGATACCTGCAACAGAATAGTTACGACTTTATATGCATGACACAGGGATATCGTGTTGAATGCACTGCATCCATTTACGGCCCTGGTAGTTCAGTGCGGCGAGTAGTGAGGCCAACGATAAGACTGCTGCTATACAAGAAGAAATCATGTCCTGAAATTGCTTATATTGACTGAATCATCTTTCTCCAGTTCTAGAACATGTTGAGCACCCTGTATATTTTTGTTCAGAAATTTTGTTGAATTTCTTCGAAATTATTTATAATACTTTGCTCAACTTCATAACATAACCATAGTAGTTTGCACTGATTATCCCAAAAAAGATACTATTAGTATTAGGTAGCGGTGCTCTGGAGCTTTCTACCAAGATTGAAGACAGCATATCAGCAGTATTGCATTTGTTAGGCAAAATGTTGCAAAAGCCAACATTTCCACTCTCCGGGAAACGGGGAAATGTTGCCTGCAATCTGCACTGCACTGCACTGCCCAACGCAGTGCAACGCAAACTGCTGGCACATTTCAGCAAACATCTTGCGTGCAGCTAAACAATGGCGCCAGACACCGACAACGGCATCGACACACGCAGTCCCAGTGCAAGAACCACTCCGTAGACACACAAGCAGGGTCCTTCCAAGCTCAGACACCTCACCTGACGATCTCGGGGCGCTCGCGCCCGAAGCGGAGGCAGGCGGTGCGGACGAGGTTGGAGTCCTTGGACGGCGCGGCGCCGGCGAAGGCGGAGGGGTCGAGGAGGCCCTTGTGGAGGAGGAGCTCCATCAGCGCCACCCACTCCGGCCACGGGTGGGCGATGTCCACGGCCACCGGCTTGTCCCCCGCGCGAGCGCCGCCACTCCCTGGCTCTTGGGTCACTTGCCATTGCTCCAGGGGCGGCGGTTGTGCTTGCGCGCGGGAGAGGTCCAGGTCCTCGACCTCGGAGCGGAGGAACGCGAGCCGCGCGTCCGGTGGCGGAGGCGGACGGTGGCTGCAGAACCGCCGGAGTGCGGTGGCGAGGCCGAGGCGGCGGTGCATCTCTAGAGCCCGGTTTCAGTTTGCCCGGCCGAACACCCAGTGGCCTAGTGACAGACATCAGAAGCTGCAGGCCAGGCCCAATCCAGTACTACTACACCGTTTTTGGCCCAGCTAGTGCAGTTTTAGTTTTAGTTGTTAAAAAAAACAGAGCAGATACTGATATTGGCATTTCTGGTTGAGATCCAACTTGTAACAGGCTCCAAGAACTTCATTTCAGTATGGCAAGATCTTATCGCAAAAGGATGTGCATAGGACAGCATTTTACTGATCCAGACACTCGTATGTTATCCGAGCGCACACACACACGGGTGGTGGTGTTCACTTTTTCTTGTGAAAATTAAGCCGGTAGTGTCCACATAGGGCTTGAATGAGATGTCTCTAGAAGAATTACGTTGAGTTTAATAGAATTAAGTTGAGTTCAATAGTAGAGGTATGATATGTGAAATTTCTTCTGTTGACAATATCTTTGGCGTTTTTGGCTACTCAATTGTGTTGGAACACCTTCATATTGAAAGTTTACCCATGATTTTTTTTCAATTGTTCATTGATTTGGAGAAGGCCTATGATAAGATATCTCGGAATGTCATGTGGTGGGCCTTAGAGAAACACAAAGTCTCAATAAAGTACATTACCCTCATCAAGGATATGTATGATAATGTTGTGACAAGTGTTCGAACAAGTGATGGCGACACCGATGACTTTCCGATTAGAATAGGGCTACACCAAGGGTCAGCTTTGAGCCCTTATCTTTTTGATTTGGTGATGGATGAGGTCACAAGGGATATACAAGGAGATTCCCATGGTGTATGCTCTTTGCGGATGATGTGGTGCTATTCGATGATAGCCGAACGAGGGTTAATAGAAAGTTAGAGTTATGGAGGCGGACTCTAGAATCGAAAGGTTTTAGGCTTAGTAGAACTAAAACTGAATACATGAGGTGCAGTTTTAGTGCTACTAGGCACGAGGATGGAGAGGTTAGCCTTGGTGGACAGGTGGTACCGGAGAGAGACACGTTTCGATATTTGGGGTCCATGTTGCAGAAGGATGGCGATATCGATGAAGACGTGGGCCACCGAATCAAGGTTGGGTGGATGAAGTGGCGCCAAGCTTCTGGCATACTCTGTGACTAAGAGAGTGCCACAAAAGCTAAAAGGCAGGTTTTATAGGACAGCTATCCGACCTGCGATGTTGTATGGCGCGGAGTGTTGGCCAACCAAGAGACGACATATCCAACGGTTAGGTGTAGTAGAGATGCGCATGTTGAGATGGATATGTGGCCACACAAGGAAGGATCGGGTACGGAATGACGATATACGAGAGAGACTTGGGGTAGCACCGATTGAAGAAAAGCAGGTCCAACATCGTCTCAGATGGTTTGGACATATTCAACGGAGGCCATCGGAAGCGCCGGTGCATAGCGGACGGATAAAGCGTGCCGAGAATGTTAAGAGGGGTCGTGGTAGACCAAACTTGACATGGAAGGAGTCCGTTAAGAGAGACCTGAAGGTTTGGAATATCGACAAAGACTTAACCATGGACAGGGATGCGTGGAAGTTAGCTATCCACGTTCCAGAGCCATGAATTGGTTTCGAGATCTTATGGGTTTCAACTCTAGCCTACCCCAACTTGTTTTGGACTGAAAGGCTTGGTTGTTGTTGTTGTGACTGAAAAGAAATACCAATGATACCAAAAGCATTGATTCTACAGCACAAGTGCACACAACTGACGTTTTACAAGCCATGAATGCAAGCAACAGAGAACATACATGGATAAGCTCAAAGCTCATCCGCTACATCTAAGAGACGCGGAATCCTTGCTTCAGTCTTCAGCGAAAGTCACTCTGGGAACATCTGGGAGAAGGTTTTGGTACCTCCACATTCTTCAGCAACAGATTCAACAAAACAAAAGATCCAGAGCAGCCATCAATCATCCCTAAAAATCACTGAAGAAGTGAGCAAGCAGGGAACTCCAGGCAGTCGTACGTTGTTGTCAGAATGATCCGCGGCTCTTCAGCTGGTCCATGAGAAGGTGAGCCACCGATGCATATCCTTGCTCACGCGCTGTTGCAATGCCAAATGAAGTGGGAAACAGGTCAGATCGACTATGGGTGAAATCAGCTAGAACATTGTGCTGAAGTTGCACCTTGGAACCACCAGAATTACCTTGGAATATGGCGATCCCGGTTGGTGCTATCTTCCTCTTCTTCAAGCAGATGGAGCTGCATCATTTTTCATGACAAATTGAGCGTGTCAGAGAGAATACATACAGCCATGCGTGCAGACATACAAACACTCTTTCAATGCAAGATATCCACATCTGGCAGTGTCATTTACCCATTGCAATTCGTGAGTGTTAGATCCAAAGATCAAGCTTGCAAGTTCACTCACCTGTTGCATATCCAGAATTTCTTGGTACCCTTCTCCTCAACGCAGTGAGGGCACATCCACTTCTTGTTCCTCCTGACCTCTTCCATCTCTGCCACAACGTCCCAAATTCAGCAATCTTACAAATATTATCCACCAAGAACGATAGATGCCATTGAACTTACCTTCGCCATACCGAACTTTAAGGCAGGCACGGCAGAGTATCCCATAGGAGGAATGGCAGGAGGAGCACTCCGTCTTCCCTGTCATCAGAAAACAAAGATCGATCAAATGGATGTGAATTTGCTACACTGAAGAACTAGCTGCTGCTGTTCCATACAAATGAACAAGACAAAAAAAGGATTTTTAGCTTCTTGTACCTATGCATTGCTGCTCAAAGTCTCCTTCCCCGCAGCGCTTGCAACCCTCCTCGCCGCAGAGTTTCTTCTGCCTATGATCACACGACGGCAGCTACACTAAGGCCTCGTTTGGTTAAGGAGGATTGGGGAGGATTTGAGAGGGAGGGATTTTAGGGGATTTGATGAATCCCTTTGTTTCACCCAATCCTCTCAAATCCCCGGGGTTTTGCTTCCACTAGTTTCCCGAGTAGGGTTTTGAAACACATGGATAGGAAGGGATTGAAGGGGAACGGAGGGGATTGGGCTAAGCAAACCCCTCCTACCAAATGGACGCGCGAGGATCCGTGGGGTTTCTGAGCCCATCGTGGATTTTCCTCTCGAATCCTCCCCAATCCCCCTTAACCAAACGAGGCCTAAGTGAACTAACGAGAACCCTATCAGGATTTGTAGGATGCGGATCTACCTGCAGAAATGGCAGCAGATCCCAAGAACGGGGTCGTACACGGACCCCCTCGCCTTGCTGTCGCACCGCGTCTCCTGCAGCACCCGCAGCCTCTCCTTGTCGATGTACATCGGAGACTTCTCCTCCTGATCCTCCTCCTCGGCGTCCGCTCCTGCGGGACGAAGAGAAACTCAGTTCCAGTGCCAGCCCGCATAGCAGGACCACGGAAAAGCAGGAGAATGGGGGCAACCTTTGTAAGGCAGCGCCTTGTGCTGCACGGAGTCCCCGTTGAGCCGGGCGGAGCGGCGAGAGCCGGAGCCGGGCGGCGTCGCGGCGGCAATCAGGCGTCCCGAGCGGCGGAGCGGGGTGAGGACCCGCGGCGGCTTCGGGGTCTTTCTCGGGGTGACGCTCCCGGCGCGGGGGGAGGGGGCGGAGGAGATGGCGCTGAGCTCCCCGGCGCAGCGGCGCAAGCCGAGCATCTCCATCCGGGCCTGCACGGATCACCGGATTCGAAACATCGGTGGCGGTCAGTGCTGCGAGAAATGGCGAATCTGGGCGGAGTTTCGAGATTGGGGGATTGGATGGATGGATGCTTGCGCGTACCAGGTTCTCCGAGATGCGGGCATCGCGGATGCTCTCGTAGTCGGACTTGTCGCCCAGCCTTCCCATGGCGGCGGCGGCGGCAGCGGCAGGGGAGGAAGCGGCGGCAGGAGCAGCGGCGGGTTTCGGGGATTGGCTGCGGCGCTGTTGGGCGTGGTAGGTCTGGGGCAAGGGGCGCTGGCGACGGCTACGTTTGAAATTTGAGGGCGAGGGGTAGGGGAGGCCGGGAGGGTAGTTTTACCGGTTTGCCCTCACGCACGCACGCTCGATACTTCCCAAGTATGGCACCCGGCTGTGTGAAATGGACAATTTTTTAAAAGAATGCAACGGTGACGTTGGAGCATCTACCAGACCCGTATAATGTTCCGACTCGTAAAATAATTGTAAAAATACGGATCGATGCAAAAAAAATTATCTGATCAGACCCTGTAAACGCGTCCGACATGTAAAAAAAATTACGGCACGCGGCAAAAGTTCGTCCTCAATCTTCACATTCACGGGATGTGAGGCCGACCCGAACTCGCCCCCTATCCGCAACGAGATTTGGCGCGAGGGAGATTTCTGTGTGGCCGTTCCCCGCTCCCCCCTCCTCGGTAGTCATTGTCGCGCCACCGCGCGCTACGGACCATCTTCCTCGTCTTTCTTCGCCGCCATCGAAGCCTCCCAGCCGTCCCACATCAACGTGAAGGTCGCGCACGTGCAATCTCCTCCAACGGATCTCGTCGCCGGCCATGTTGCCCCCGTCGTTGCCCAAGGCACTAGTGCGCCTGCTTGCAAACGGCAGGGCAACGTTGTCGTGCAGGGTGTCAATCCGGTTGGCCCTGTCGGAAAGGCACGCGCGTCGGGCGCCTCCGCTGCTGCGCGATCCCGACAACCGGCGGAGAAGATGACCAAGGTTTCGGGCGTGAAGCGGAAGAAGGTTCTACGAAAAGACCGGCGCCTTCGTCCACTCCCTCCGCCCCGGCGAGATGTTCCCCGACGATGCCTTCGAACGACGCTGCTTCCACTTCAGACGAGGTGTTCGATGAAATGGACGGAAGGTATGCATCTTCCCTCCCTTGTTCTTGCTTCGCTTTTCGCCATTGTGGTAGCTCGTGACTTGTTGTCACTCAATGTAGCGATGGTTCGAATAATGTCATTGTCGAGTTTGTGAACTTGTTGGGCACCAACGTCGTCGACATCGATCAAGCCCCAATCCCTGGTTTCGATTACAATGAATTGGAGGGTGGCGTGGATGACCACGATGGTGAAGATGAAGTGGAGGAGGTAGATGAGGGGGCGTATCAGCAAGCGCAAGCAAAAAAAGTGTGAGATCGAAGAACTACACGATCTTGGAAGATCAAATCTTGATCAAGGCTTGGAGTACGGTGTCTATGGATGCTTGCACGGGTGTGTATCAAACCTCCAAGAGGTATTGGCAAAGAATCGAAGATCAATACTTCCAATTCATGGCCAAGCATCCCAATAGGACAACACGGATCTTTCGATCACTCGAAGGTTGTTGGGGCGTGATCAAGCCGATTTTTAGCCGTTGGGCAGCTTGCTTGGAACAAGTTTGCAATGCACCTCCAAGTGGAAAAGTGGAATCCGACTACGTGAGTTCGTTTTCACGTGCCAAGTTCTGCACACCATTTGTATCATATGAAATGGTTGCATCATTTGACTTTGTTTTAATTGTGTGGGACAAATTTTTCCAACAACGGTACAAAGGCATGGAAGCTTTCGAAGGCAAAAAAATTTAAACTAGACCATTGTTGGGATATGCTTAAAGACTGCGACAAGTGGAAGTTGATTGACAAAGAATCCTCATCGAATAGAGGTTCACTTACGACCATGGATGAAGATGAAGATGATGATGGCCCAAGAAACTTGAACAAGCCCGATGGTGACAAGAAGACAAATTAAGGAGAAGATCAAGAGGGAACACGAAGCATTGAGTTTGCGGGACAAGATAGATACCATGGTGCAATCAAATGAGGTGATGCTAGCGAAGTCTTTGGAGATAAAGATAGAGTTGGACGAGAAGAAGGCATGAGAGAAGCAAGAGAGGTGGAAATTGCTCAAGGACATTGAGGAGAGAAGAGCACGTGCCTTTAAGAACAAAGTCATGTTCAACCTTCTTGCCGAAGAGAATAGGATCATGACTTTAAACCACAATGACATGGACGACAATGGAAAAGAATGTCATGATATGACAAGGAGAGACATCTTGAAGAGGAGAATGCTTTCATTTTACAGTGGCGATGATGTTTTCCCATCGGGAATCGGAACCAATATCGTCGATGATTTCGATGCCGGAGTTGGAACAAGTGTCGACGATGGATTCGGGGGCGACGATGACCTCGATGATACGGAGTGAAGAGAGATCAAGATGCACGAGTCCTTTTGTGTTTGTCTTTTAAAACTATGCTTTCATTTTGCGTGTGAACTATGTTTTATTGTTTGAATTTGAACTCATTTGTCAGAATCGCTGTCAAATTTGCTTATTGGGGGTTTTCGTTTTCGGTTTGATGCGGCGGCGGCCGAGCAGACCCCGCATAGCCGACCCGTAAAAGAGCATCTTCTACGAATATCCTTTTTACGGGATCGTTTTGCGAGGTCTGACTTTGTCCGCGCCCACGCCAGTCCACAAAACCGTTTTTCCGCGAACTGTAAACGAGTTTTGCGAGTCCGCTTTATACGGTGTATGCTAGAGATGCTCTTAGAAGCGTGTTTAGTTTATCTTAGGCCCAATAAGACTCCGGTGGAAAGAATCCAGCATGTTTGATGGTTCATGTACACTATTTGGTCTGCAACGCATGAACTTTAAAACACCTCCTAGTCAGGCACGGTAGCAATGCGTGAATCGACGGTTTTTCGAGAGTCGGATTTCGCCGAAGCAGGGAAGGGGAACGCGACGCTGTGCTCGTGCGACCACGGAGATGGCACGAGCTCGCGCACGTCTCCGAAAAAGCGTCGGGAGGATTTAGGCTCACCTTCCGTCAATTCGATCGCCCTATTTAGCCCCCTTCTCCTCATCGCACAAACTGTCGTCATAGTTCTTTCCCCTTTCGAGCTTTCCCGCTGAGGCGCATCGGCACCACGAGCAGGTAAGCGACGCCCCTTCTCTGGCCAACGGCGACTCATGTCATCATCTTCTCCAACCGTTCCTGCGTCCCCCTCGAGCTACAGCCATGGCCTCTGTGAGTTCAGTCACCCCCTCCTATGTGTTTGTAGATAGATTTGAGAGCATGTGGTGGTAGGGTTTGATGTTCAAGTGTGTGGTAAGTTTGATTCATGCGTTGTTCATTAAGCATGTGGTGGATTGTGATGTTGTGGTGGTGGATTTGTAGCATCCTATCGTAGTTTGATAGTGATGAACACAATGGATCTATAGCTAGTTGTGATGTATGTTCCTTCTTTCGTATATCGTCTCGTACCGTGTGAGCTATGCTTACTGTCAATGTGAGCTACGATTGTAGGACATGACTGATGACCCACAAGTATAGGGGATCTATCGTAGTCCTTTCGATAAGTAAGAGTGTCGAACCCAACGAGGAGCAGAAGGATCTGACAAGTGGTTTTCAGCAAGGTAATATCTGCAAGCACTGAAATTATCAGTAACAAGTAGTTGTGTGGTGAGATGATTCGTAGCAAGTAGCAAGTAACAAAAGTAACAACGGTGTAGCAAAGTGACCCAATCCCTTTTGTAGCAAGGGACAAGCCTGGACAAAGTCTTATAGGAGGTAAAACGCTTCCGAGGACACATGGTAATTTCTGTCAAGCTAGTTTTCATCATGTTCATATGATTCGCGTTCGTTACTTTGATAGTTTGATATGTGGGTGGACCGGCGCTTGGGTACTGCCCTTACTTGGACAAGCATCCCACTTATGATTAACCCCTCTCGCAAGCATCCGCAACTACAAAAGAAGAATTAAGACAAAGTCTAACCATAGCATTAAACTAGTGGATCCAAATCAGCCCCTTACGAAGCAACGCATAAACTAGGGTTTAAGCTTCTGTCACTCTAGCAACCCATCATCTACTTACTACTTCCCAATGCCTTCCTCTAGGACCAAATAATGGTGAAGTGTTATGTAGTCGACGTTCACATAACACCACTAGAGGAAAAACAACATACAACACATCAAAATACCGAACGAATACCAAATTCACATGACTACTTATAGCATGACTTATCCCATGTCCTCAGGAACAAAAGTAACTACTCACAAAGCATAATCATATTCATGACCAGAGAGGTAATGAGTAGCATCAAGGATCTGAACATAAACTCTTCCACCAAGTAATCCAACTAGCATCAACTACAAAGAGTAATTAACACTACTAGCAACCTTACAAGTGCCAATCGGAGTCGTGAGACGGAGATTGGTTACAAGAGATGAACTAGGGTTTTGAGATGAGATGGTGCTGATGAAGATGTTGATGGTGACGAGTCTTCTTCGACAAGAGGAGTGTTGGTGATGACGATGGCGACGATTTCCCCCTCCGGGAGGGAAGTTTCCCCGGCAGGATCGTCCTGCCGGAGCTCTAGATTGGTTTTGCTCAAGTTCCGCCTCGTGGCGGCAGCGAATCCTCCGAAAAGCCTCCTCTTGATTTTTTCTAGACCAAAACCCTTCTTGTAGCAAAAGGGGGGAGCCAGAGGGCCAGTTGGGAGCCTACAAGCCCCCTAGGCGCGGCCAGGGGGTGGCCGCGCCTAGCAGGCTTGTGGCCCCCTGCCGGCACCCCTTCGGTACTTCTTCGGCCCAGTATTTTTTGTAAATCCCAAAAAAAATCCACGTTGATTTTCACGGCTTTTGGAGTTGCGCAGAGTAGGCATCTCAAACTTGCTCCTTTTTCAGGCCAGAATTCGAGCTGCCGACATTCTCCCTCTTCATGTAAACCTTGCAAAATAAGAGAGAGAAAGCATAAGTATTGTACCGTGAAGTGAAATAACAACCCAAGAAGTGATAAATATCAACATGAAAGCATTATGCAAAATGGACGTATCAATGACGACGCAGACACGAGATCTTAGGGTGTGTTTGGCAGCATGTATGGGCCTAGCTTAGTTGTACTCACTTGATCTTATCTAGTATAATCCCTGAGACCATGGTCACAACAGTCTATTGGACATGGATTAGAAGAATATTTTCATGAGTGATTTCCTATTTTGTGAATTGATTGAAGATTGAGAGTCTCTTAGTGCTTGTCATTGACTATCCTTGAGATACGTTGTGGTGATTGTGGTACTCTCTTTGGATGGCTGCGGTGACATTGGAAAATCCATTGATGAGAACTACGAACTCTAAGGTGTGCTTTTGTAGCCCTACATAATTCTATCCCTCTCTTGATCACAAAGGAATGACCTCCGAGTACGTCATCATTGCATGTTTTAGTGGAAATATCATGTGATTAGACTATGTTAATGTTGTTGGGAGTTGCCACTAGTGAAAGTATGAAGCCTAGGCCTTGTTTCTCACCATTGTTACACCGTTTATGCTCACTTTTGTCACTTGCTACCTTGCTGTATTTTTTATTACATATTTATATTACCTTGCTGCTGCTGGCTACGCCTATAGGGATTTCCTTGGCAAATATGCAAAGGATTCCCCCACGGCCTTGGAGCCTGGCGTTGGTGTTCCCTTGAAGAGGAAAGGGTGATGTAGCAAAGCGGCGGTAAGTATTTCCCTCAGTTTGAGAACCAAGGTATCAATCCAGTAGGAGGATCGCGTCAAGTCACAAGTACCTGCACAAACACAAAGAGCTTGCACCCAACGCTATGAAGGGGTTGTCAATCCCTTATAGATTGTTTGCAAAGTGAGAACTGAAAGCAAAAAGTAAACAAAGCCAAGTAAAAGTGAAAGTGGAGATGATAATTGTGAGTAGACGTGGGGGCCGTAGTGTTCACTAGTGGCTTCTCTCATGAAAGCAAGTAGACGGTGGGTGAACGAATTACTGTCGAGCAATTGATAGAACCGCGCAAAGTCATGACGTTATCTATGGCAATGATCATACATATAGGCATCACGTCCAAAACAAGTAGACCGATACTTTCTGCATCTACTACTATTACTCCACACGTCGACCGCTATCCAGCATGCATCTAGTGTATTGAGTTCATTAGAACAGAGTAACGCCTTAAGCAAGATGACATGATGTAGATGGACAATCTCAAATCTATGGTGAAAGCCCATCTTGTTACCCTTGATGGCAACAACACGATGGGTGCCCTGCTGCCCCTTCTGTCACTAGGAAAGGTCACCGCACGGTATGAACCCAAAACCAAGCACTTCTCCTATTGCAAGAATCATAGATCTAGTTGGCCAAACAAAACCCAAGACTCAGAGAGACTTACAAGGATATCAAATCATGCATGTAAGAAATCAGCAAAGACTCAAATATAATTCATAGATAATCTGATCACAAATCCACAATTCATCGGATCTCGACAAACACACCGCCAAAGAGGATTACATCGGATATATCTCCATGAAGATCATGGAGAACTTTGTATTGAAGATCCAAGAGAGAGAAGAAGCCATCTAGCTACTAACTACGGACTCGTAGGTCTGAAGTAGACTACTCACGAGTCATTGGAGAGGCAATGATGTTGATGTAGAAGCCCTCCAGCTCCAAATTCCCCTCCGACAGGGCACCGGGAAGGGTCTCCAGATGAGATATCGCGGAAACGGAAGCTTGCGGCGGCGGAAAAGTGGTTTCGTGGACGCCCTTATTTTTTTTTGGGATTTTAGGGAATATATAGGTCAAAGAGCTAGGGCAGGGGAGCTCCAGGGGGGCCACAAGCCTGGTAGCCGCGGGCCCCCCTGGCCGCGGCTACACGGCTTGTGGGCTCCGTGTCGGCCTCCTGCCTTGGCCCTCAAGTCCCCCGATCTTCTTCTGTTCTGGAAAAATTAATTTCGGGGATTTTATTCCGTTTGGACTCCGTTCCAAAATCAGATCTGAAAAGAGTCAAAAACACAGAAAAAACAGGAACTGGCACTTGGCACTGAATTAATAAGTTAGTCCCAAAAAGATATAAAAGGTATATAAAACATCCAAAGTTGACAAGATAACAGCATGAAACCATCAAGAATTATATATACGTTTGAGACGTATCAAGCACCCCAAGCTTAACTCCTGCTCGTCCTCGAGTAGGGAAGTGATAAAGAATGAATTTTTGATGCTTTCATGCTACCTAGCATAGATGTCCTTTGTAACTCCTCTTATGTGACATGAATGTTCAGATCCGTTAGATTCAAAACAATAGTTTGCTATTGACGTGGAGACAATAATACTTCAAGCAAACTAGCAAGGTAATCATGAACTTTCAAAATAACAAGGCCAAAAGAAAGTTATCCATACAAAATCATATAGTATGGCTATGCTCTATCATCCTTGCACAACGAATTTAAATCATGCACAACATCGGTATTGGCCAAGTAATTGTTTTCACACCTTTACTTTCTCAAACTTTTTCAACTCTCACGCAATACATGAGCGTGAGCCATGGTTTTAGCACTATAAGTGGAATGGAGTGTGGTGGAGGTTGCAAGGCAAACAAGGAGAAGATGGTCACATTGGCTAGGCATATCAATGAGCTATGGAGATGCTCATCAATAGATATCAATGTGAATGAGTAGGGGTTGCTATACAAATGATGCACTAGAGCTAGGAGTATGTGAAAGCTCTTAAAGAAAACTAGTGGGTGTGCATCCAACTTGCTTGCTCACGAAGACCTAAGGCAATTTTGAGGAAGCCCGTCATTGGAATATATAAGCCAAGTTATATAATGAAAAATTCCCACTAGCTATATGGTGGTGACTAAACGAGAGACTCTCAATCATGAAGATCATGGTGCTTAATATGAAGCACAAGTGTGGAAAGGAGATAGTAGCATTGTCCCTTCTCTCTTTTTCTCTCATTTTTTTGGGTGGGCTCTTTGGCCTCTTTTTTTTTGGTGGGCATCTTTGGCCTCTTTTTGTAAATGGGCTTCGCTGGCCTCTTTTATTTCCTCACATGGGACAATGCTCCATCAATGATGATCATCACACTTAAAACTCAAAACTTAGAGCAATGATGACTCTATATGAAATGCCTTCGGTAGTGTACCGTGACAATGATCTACAATGGCATAGACATCAATGTAAACCTCATGCTAGCTATCTTATGATCATGCAATGGCAATGTAGAAGTTGTGGCACATGTCATGGTGGTAGTTGCATGGCAATATATCTCGGAATGGCTTTGAAAAAGCCATAGTAGGTAGGTATGGTGGCTGTTTTGAGGGAGGCTAATGGTGGTTTTATGCACCGGCGAAAGTTGCACGGCACTAAAGAAGATAGTGATGGTGGAAGGTGAAAGTGCATCTAAAATATGGACTCAACATTAGTCATGAAGAACTCATATACTTGTTGCAAAAGTTTTAGTAGTAATCGAAACAAAGCATTCAACGCATACTCCTAGGGGAAGGGTTGGTAGGTATAAACCATCACGCGATCCCGACCGCTACACAAAGGATGACAATCAATAAACTAATCATGCTCAGGCTTCATCACATAGCGGTTCACCATACGTGCATACTATGGGAATCACTATCTTCAACACAAGTATTTCTAGATCCACAACAACTTACTAGTATAACTTCAATATTACCACAACCACAACTCAAAACTAATTGAGATGAATCAAACTTCTCCAACTACTTAATGCACATGAAGGTGGAAGTTTTCATATCCCTTTTGGATAATTACCCCTTTTGAGACTACTTTCATAGCATAGATCAACTTCCACGCCACGCACTGCTATGGTCCAAAAGATAGAAGTGAAGCACATAGAGAAAAATCAACTAGCTCAAAAGATATAAGTGAAACACATGTGAGCTGAATTGCGTAACCAAAGGATATAAGTGAAGCTCGACAAAATCACGGTGAGTGCATGTCTCTCTCTCTCTAGGTGTGCAACAAGGAAGATTGTGACACAACAAAAATAAAAGACTCCTACGATACAAGACGCTCCAAGCAAAACACATAACATGTGGTGAATAAAAATATAGCCCCAAGTAACATTACCGATGGATTGAAGACGAAAGAGGGGATGCCTTCCCGGGGAATCCCCAAGCTTAGGCTTTTTTGGCATCCTTGAATCAACTTGGGGTGCCTTGGGCATCCCCAAGCTTGAGCTCTTGCCACTCTTTATCTCCTTGTCCATAAGAACTTCACCCAAAACTTGAAAACTTCACAACACGAAACTTAAACAGAAACTCGTGATATCATCAGTATAAGAAAGCAAATCACCACTTCCTTAGGTACTGTAGCAAACTTAAATTCTACTTATGTTGATGTTGGGTTACTGTATTTTCAATCTTCCATGGCTAATACCCCCCGATACTATCCATAGTTTCATCAAAATAAACAACCAACTCAACAAAAACAAAATCTGTGAACAACAGACCAGTCTGTAGCAATTTGTATACTTCGTATACTTCTGGTACTTCAAAAATTCTGAAAAATTACGACAGTCCGAAGAATTTGCGTAGCAATCAGCAGCAAAAAGAATCAACTCAAAAGCTCTCACAAAAAAATGAAAAATCTTTTCGTGAGCAGAAAGTTTATGTCTTTTCCAGCATGATCAAACGATCATCCCCAAGACTTATCATAACGGTTTCACTTGGCACAAACACAAAAAACACAATCATAACAGAATTATGAAAGTGTGGAAAACACAAAACAGAAAGAAAAAGGATAGATTCGTTGTGTTGCCTCCCAACAAGCGCTATTGTTTAACGCCCTTAGCTAGGCATGATGATTTCAATGATGCTCACATAAAAGATAAGGATTGAAGCACAACGAGAGCATCATGGAGCATATGGCTAGCACATTTAAGTCTAACCCACTTCCTATGCATAGGGATTTTATAGGAAAACAGATTGTCAAGACAACCAATAGTTACCATATGCAAGGAAGAAGAAAGAGACAATAGCAATCTCAACATAACGAGAGGTGATTTAGTGATATGAAAGTTTCTACCACCATATTTTCCTCTCTCATAATAATTACATGTGGGATCATATTCGAATTCAACAATGTAACTATCACATAGGATATTCTTTCATGATCCACATGCATGCAAAGTTTACGCTCTTCAAAAATAGTGGGATTATCATCAACTAAAGTCATGACTTCTCCAAACCCACTTTCAATAATATTGCAAATATCATATTCATCATGAGGCTTAAACAGATTTTCAAGATCATAAGAAAAATTATCGCCCCACTCATGATCATTGCAACAAGTAGTGGACATAGCAAAAATAGCATCCCCAAGTTTAGGGTTTTGCATATCTTTAGCATGATTGTCACTAATAGAATTTATAGTGAAACCATTGCAATCATGCTTTTCATCCAAGGAGCCCTCGTGAATCACTTCATAAATTTCTTCCTCACAATTTTTAGATTCACGCATCTCAAGCAAAACTCCATAAAGATAGTCAAGTGCACTCAACTCACTAGCAATTGGATCAACATAATTGGATCTCTTAAAGAGATTAGCAAGTGGATGAGGATCCATATCACTAGATTTTCAGCAAGCGAAGATGCAAGCATATTGAAGGCACATGGCACACAAGCGAACAGAAAGCAAGCGAGAGAGAAGGGTGAACGAAAAAGGCAAAAGAAAAAAAGGCAAATGAAAAAGGCAAATTGTTGAAGTGGGGAAGAGGAAAACGAGAGGCAACTGACAGACAAAGTAAATGCAAGAGATGAGTTTGCGACACCTACTTGGATGAGTTCTTGACTTGATCTTCCCCGGAAACGGCGCCAGAAATCGGCATGTTTTGGGAGATTATTCTTGTCTTGATACTCCTCGGCAAGCGATCCTCCTCGGCAACGGCGCGAGAAATCCTTCTGCTGCTGGCTACGCCTATAGGGATTTCATTGGCAAATATGCAAAGGATTCCCCCGCGGCCTTGGAGCCTTGCATTGGTGTTCCCTTGAAGAGGAAAGGGTGATGTAGCACAGCGGCGGTAAGTATTTCCCTCAGTTTGAGAACCAAGGTATCAATCTGCTACTTCAACAAAATACCTTCCAACGACGCCAAAAATAGGTGTGTCGACGGCACCAGGAATCCTTCTGCCACAGCTACGCCTTAAGGGACTTCCTAGGCAAATATGCAAAGGATTTCCCCCATGGCCTTGGAGCTTTGCGTTGGTGTTCCCTCGAAGCAGAAAGGGTGATGTAGCATAGCGGTGGTAAGTATTTCCCTGGGTTTGAGAACCAAGGTATCGATCCAGTGAAGGAGTATCACAAGAGCCTGCACAAACACAAAAACTTGCTCCCAACGCTATGAAGGGGTTGTCAATCCCTTATAGATTGTTTGCCAAGTGAAAACTGAAAGCAACAAAGTAACAAAGCAAAGTAAAAGCAAAAGTGGAAACGATAGATGTGAATAGACCCGGGGGTCGTAGTGTTTACTAGTGGCTTCTCTCATGAAAGCAAGTAGACGGTGGGTGAACAAATTATTATCGAGCAATTGATAGAACCGCGCAAAGTCGTGACGTCATCTATGGCAATGATTATATCTATAGGCATCACATCCAAAACAAGTAGACCGATACTTTCTGCATCTACTACTATTACTCCATACGTCGACCGCTATCCAACATGCATATAGTGTATTAAGTCCAAAAGAACATAGTAACACCTTAAGCAAGATGACATGATGTAGATGGGCAATCTCATATCTACGACAGAGCCCACCTTGTTACCCTTGATGGCAACTACTCAATGTGTGCCTTGCTGCCCCTACTGTCACTGGGAAAGGTCACCACACGGTAAGAACCCAAAACCAAGCACTTCTCCCATTGCAAGAATCATAGATCTAGTTGGCCAGAAAAAACCCAAGACTCGGAGAGACTTACAAGGATATCATATCATGCATATAAGAAAACAGCAAAGACTCAAATATATATCATAGATAATCTGATCACAAATCCACAATTCATCGGATCTCGACAAACACACCGCCAAAGAAGATTACATCGGATAGATCTCCATGAAGATCATGGAGAACTTTGTATTGAAGATCCAGGAGAGAGAAGAAGCCATCTAGCTACTAACTACGGACCCGTAGGTCTAAAGTGAACTACTCACGAGTCATTGGAGGGGCGATGATGATGATGAAGAAGCCCTCCAACTCCAAAGTCCCCTCCGGCAGGGCACCGGGAAGGGTCTCCAGATGAGATCTCGCTGAAACGGAAGCTTGCGGTGGGGGAAAAGTATTTTCGTGGATCCCTTGATTTTTTGCTGTATTTTAGGGAATATATAGGCCAAGGATCTAGGTCAGGGGTGTGCCAGGGAGGCCACAAGCCTGCCCACCGCCGCCCCCTGGTGGCGGAGTGGGGGCTTGTGGGCTCCTTGTAGCCCTCCTGGCCTGGCCTACAAGCCCCGTGATCTTCTTCCGTTCGGGAAAAAATCATTTCGGGAATTTTATTCCGTTTGGACTCCGTTCCAGAATTAGATCTGAAAAGAGCCAAAAACACGGAAAAAACAGGAACTGGCACTTGGCACTGAATTAATAAGTTAGTCCCAAAAAAGATATAAAAGGTACATAGAACATCCAAAGATGACAAGATAACAGCATGAAACTATCAAAAATTATAGATACGTTTGAGACGTATCAAGCATCCCCAAGCTTAACTCCTGCTCGTCCTCGAGTAGGGAAATGGTAAAGAATGATTTTTTGATGCTTTCATGCTACCTAGCATAGATGTCCTTTGTAACTCCTCTTATGTGACGTGAATGTTCAGATCCATTAGATTCAAAACAATAGTTTGCTATTGACGTGGAGACAATAATAATTCAAGCAAACTAGCAAGGTAATCATAAACTTTCAAAATAACAAGGCCAAAAGGAAGTTATCCCTACAAAAGCATATAGTCTGGCTATGCTCTATCATCATTGCACAACGAATTTAAATCATGCACAACCCCGGTATTAGCCAAGTAATTGTTTCACACCTTTACTTTCTCAAACCTTTTCAACTCTCGCAATACATGAGCGTGAGCCATGGTTATAGCACTATAGATGGTGTGGAGTGTGGTGGAGGTTGCAAGACAAAACAAAGAGAAGATGGTCACATTAACTAGGCATATCAATGAGCTGTGGAGATGCTCATCAATAGATATTAATGTGAATGAGTAGGGATTGCCATACAAATGATGCACTAGAGCTATGAGTATACGAAAGCTCTTAAAGAAAACTAGTGGGTGTGCATCCAACTTACTTGCTCACGAAGACCTAAGGCAATTTTGAGGAAGCCTATCATTGGAATATACAAGCCAAGTTATATAACGAAAATTTCCCACTAACTATATGGTGGTGACAAAACGAGAGACTCTCAATCATGAAGATCATGGAGCTTAATATGCACAAGTGTGGAAAGGTGGTAGCATTGTCCCTTCTCTCTTTTTCTCTCATTTTTTTGGTGGGCTCTTTGGACTCTTTTTTTTTGGTGGGCATCTTTGGCCTCTTTTATTTCCTCACATGGGACAATGCTCCATCAATGATTATCATCACACTTTCAACTCAAAACTTAGAGCAACGCTGACTCTATATGGAATGCCTTCGGTAGTGTACCGTGGCAATGATCTAGCATGGCATAGACATTAATGGAAATATCATGCTAGCTATCTTATGATCATGCAATGGCAATGTAGACGTGATGGCACATATCATGGTGGTAGTTGCATGATAATATATCTCGGAATGACTTTGAAAAAGCCATAGTGGGTAGGTATGGTGGCTGTTTTGAGGGAGGCTATTGGTGGGTTTTGTGCACCGGCGAAAGTTGCACGACACTAAGAGGATAGTGATGGTGGAAGGTGAAAGTGCATCTAAACCATGGACTCAACATTAGTCATGAAGAACTCATATACTTGTTGCAAAAGTTTTATTAGTAATCGAAACAAAGCGCTCAACGCATATTCCTAGGGGAAGGGTTGGTAGGTATAAACCATCGCGCGATCCCGACCGCCACACAAAGGATGACAATCAATAGACTAATCATGCTCAGACTTCATCACATAGCGGTTCACCATACGTGCATGCTACGGGAATCACTAACTTCAACACAAGTATTTCTAGATCCACAACACCTTACTAGCATAACTTCAATATTACCATATCCACAACTCAAAACTAATTGAGATGAATCAAACTTCTCTAACTATTCAATGCACATGAAGGTGGAAGTTTTCGTATCCCTTTGGATAACTACCCCTTTTGAGAATACTTTCAAAGCATAGATCAACTACCAAGCCACGCACCGCTGTGCTCTAAAAGATATAAGTGAAGCACATAGAGCAAAAGTATCTAGCTCAAAAGATATAAGTGAAGCACATGTGAGCTGAATTGTCTACCAAAAGATATAACTAAAGCTTGAAAAAATCACGGTGAGTGCATGTCTCTCTCTCTAGGTGTGTAGCAAGGATGATTGTGACACAATAAAAATAAAAGACTCCTACGATACAAGACGCTCCAAGCAAAAACACATAACATGTGGTGAATACAAATATAGCCCCAAGTAACGTTACCGATGGATTGAAGACGAGAGAGGGGGTGCCTTCCCGGGGCATCCCCAAGCTTAGGCTTTTACGACATCCTTGAATCTCTTTGGGTGCCTTGGGCATCCCCAAGCTTGAGCTCTTGCCACTATTTATCTCTTTGTCCGTAAGAACTTCACCCAAAACTTGAAAACTTCACAACACGAAACTTAAACAGAAACTCGTGATAACATTAGTATGAGAAAGCAAAACACCACTTCCTTAGGTACTGTAGAAAACTTAAATTATACTTATGCTGATGTTGGGTTACTGTATTTTCAATCTTCCATGGCTAATACCCCCCGATACTATCCATAGTTTCATCAAAATAAGCAACCAACACAACAAAAACAGAATTTGTTAACAGCAGACCAGTCTGTAGCAATATGTATATTTTGTATACTTCCGTACTTCAAAAATTCTGAACAATTACGAAAGTCTGAAGACTTTTCGTAGAAATCATCTGCAAAAAGAAGCAACTGAAAAGCTCTTACAGAAAAAAAATTGAAAATTCTTTTCGTGAGCAGAAAGTTCCTGTCTTTTCCAGCATGACCAAACGATCATCCCCAAGACTAATCATAACGGTTTTGCTTGGCACAAACGCAAAAAGAAACACAAAAAAACACAATCATAACAAAATTATGAAAGTGTGGAAAACACAAGACAGAAAGAAAAAGGATAGATTCGTTGGGTTGCCTCCCAACAAGCGCTATTGTTTAACGCCCTTAGCTAGGCATTCAATGATGCTCTCACAAAAGACAAGAATTGAAGCACAAGGAGAGCATCATGAAGCATGTGAAAATCACATCTAAGTCTAACATACTTCCTATGCATAGGCATTTTATAGGAAAACAAATTGGCAAGACAACCAATAGTTACCATATGCAAGGAAGAAGAAAGAGACAATATCAATCTCAACATGACGAGAGGTAATTGGGTAACATGAAAGTTTCTACCACAATATTTTCCTCTCTCATAGCAACTACATGTGGGATCATATTCAAATTCAACAATATAGCTATCCCATAGGATATTCTTTTCATGATCCACATGCATGCAAACTTGACGCTCTTAAAAAATAGTGGGATTATCATCAAATAAAGTCATGACTTCTCCAAACCCACTTTCAATATTATTGCAAATATCATATTCATCATGAGGCTTTTCAAGATCATAAGAAAAATCATCACCCCATTCATGATCATTGCAACAAGTAGTGGACATAGCAAAGCTAGCATCCCCAAGCTTAGGGTTTTGCATATTTTTAGCATGATTGTCACTAATAGGATTTATAGTGAAATCATTGCAATCATGCTTTTCATCCAAGGAGCCCTCGTGAATCACTTTATAAATTTCTTCCTAGCAATTCGTTCCACATAAGTGGGTCTCTTAAAGAGATTAGCTAGTGGATGAGGATCCATATCACTAGATTTTCAGCAAGCGAAGATGCAAGCATAATGAAGGCAGATGGCACACAAGCGAACAGAAAGCAAGCGAGAGAAAAGGGCAAACGAAAAAGGCAAACGAAAAAGGCAAAGGAGTAAGCCAAATGAAAACGACAAATGTGAAGTGCAGGAGAGGAAAACGAGAGGCAACTGGCAAAAAAAGTAAATGCAGGAGATGAGTTTGTGAGACCTACTTGGATAGATCTCTCCTTCCCCGGCAACGGCGCCAGAAATACTTCTGCTACTGCAACAAAAGACCTTCCAACGGCGCCAGAAATAGGTGTGTCGACGGCACGAGGAATCCTTCTGCTACGGCTACGCCTTAAGGGACTTCCTAGGCAAATATGCAAAGGATTTCCCCCGTGGCCTTGGAGCCTTGCGTTGGTGTTCCCTCGAAGCGGAAAGGGTGATGTAGCACAGCGGTGGTAAGTATTTCCCTCAGTTTGAGAACCAAGGTATCGATCCAGTGAAGGAGTATCACAAGAGCCTTCACAAACACAAAAACTTGCTCCCAATGCTATGAAGGGGTTGTCAATCCCTTATAGATTGTTTGCGAAGTGAGAACTGAAAGCAACAAAGTAACAAAGCAAAGTAATAGCAAAAGTGGAAATGATAGATGTGAATAGACCCGGGGGCCGTAGTGTTTACTAGTGGCTTCTCTCATGAAAGCAAGTAGACGGTGGGTGAACAAATTACTGCCGAGCAATTGATAGAACCGCGCAAAGTCGTGACGTCATCTATGGCAATGATTATATCTATAGGCATCACGTCCAAAACAAGTAGACCGATACTTTCTGCATCTACTACTATTACTCCACATGTCGACCTCTATCGAGCATGCATCTAGTGTATTAAGTCCAAAAGAACAGACTAACGCCTTAAGCAAGATGACATGATGTAGATGGACAATCTCATATCTACGACAGAGCCCACCTTGTTACCCTTGATGGCAACTACTCAATGTGTGCCTTGCTGCCCCTACTGTCACTGGGAAAGGTCACCACATGGTAAGAACCCAAAACCAAGCACTTCTCCCATTGCAAGAATCATAGATCTAGTTAGCCAGAAAAAACCCAAGACTTGGAGAGACTTACAAGGATATCAAATCATGCATATAAGAATCAGCAAAGACTCAAATATATATCATAGATAATTTGATCACAAATCCACAATTCATCGGATCTCGACAAACACACCACCAAAGAAGATTACATCGGATAGATCTCCATGAAGATCATGGAGAACTTTGTATTGAAGATCCAGGAGAGAGAAGAAGCCATCTAGCTACTAACTACGGACCCGTAGGTCTGAAGTGAACTACTCACGAGTCATTGGAGGGGCGATGATGATGATGAAGAAGCCCTCCAACTCCAAAGTCCCCTCCAGCAGGGCACCGGGAAGGGTCTCCAGATGAGATCTCGCTGAAACGGAAGCTTGCGGTGGGGGAAAAGTATTTTCGTGGATCCCTTGATTTTTTGCTGTATTTTAGGGAATATATAGGCCAAGGATCTAGGTCAGGGGTGTGCCAGGGAGGCCACAAGCCTGCCCACCGCCGCCCCCCTGGTGGCGGAGTGGGGGCTTGTTGGCTCCCTGTAGCCCTCCTGGCTTGCCCCACAAGCCCCCTGATCTTCTTCCGTTCGGGAAAAAAATCATTACGGGGATTTTATTCCGTTTGGACTCCGTTCCCAAATCAGATCTGAAAAGAGCCAAAAACACAGAAAAAACAGGAACTGGCACTTGGCACTGGATTAATAAGTTAGTCCCAAAAAAGATATAAAAGGTGCATAAAACATCCAAAGATGACAAGATAACAACATGAAACTAACAAAAATTATAGATACGTTTGAGACGTATCACAATCCAGTAGGAGGATCGCGTCAAGTCACAAGTACCTCCACAAACACAAAGAGCTTGCACCCAACACTAAGAAGGGGTTGTCAATCCCTTATAGATTGTTTGCAAAGTGAGAAGTGAAAGCAAAAAGTAAACAAAGCAAAGTAAAAGTGAAAGTGGAGATGATAATTGTGAGTAGACCCGGGGGCCGTAGTGTTCACTAGTGGCTTCTCTCATGAAAGCAAGTAGACGGTGGGTGAACGAATTACTGTCGAGCAATTGATAGAACTGCGCAAAGTCATGACGTTATCTATGGCAATGATCATACATATAGGCATCACGTCCAAAACAAGTAGACCGATACTTTCTGCATCTACTACTATTACTCCACACGTCGACCGCTATCCAGCATGCATCTAGTGTATTGAGTTCATAAGAACAGAGTAACGCCTTAAGCAAGATGACATGATGTAGATGGACAATCTCAAATCTATGATGAAAGCCCATCTTGTTACCCTTGATGGCAAGAACACGATGCGTGCCTTCCTGCCCCTTCTGTCACTGGGAAAGGTCACCGCACGGTATGAACCCAAAACCATGCACTTCTCCCATTGCAAGAATCATAGATCTAGTTGGCCAAACAAAACCCAAGACTCGGAGAGACTAACAAGGATATCAAATCATGCATATAAGAAATCAGCAAAGACTCAAATATAATTCATAGATAATCTGATCACAAATCCACAATTCATCGGATCTCGACAAACACACCGCCAAAGAGGATTACATCGGATAGATCTCCATGAAGATCATGGAGAACTTTGTATTGAAGATCCAAGAGAGAGAAGGATCCATCTAGCTACTAACTACGAACCCGTTGGTCTGAAGTAGACTACTCACGAGTCATTGGAGAGGCAATGATGTTGATGTAGAAGCCCTCCAGCTCCAAAGTCCCCTCCGGCAGGGCACCGGGAAGGGTCTCCAGATGAGATCTCGCGGAAACGGAAGCTTGCGGCGGCGGAAAAGTGGTTTCGTGGACGCCCTTATTTTTTCTGGGATTTTAGGGAATATATAGGCCAAAGAGCTAGGGAGGGGAGCTCCAGGGGGGCCACAAGCCTGGTAGCCGAGAGCCCCCCTGGCCGCGGCTACACGGCTTTTGGGCTCCCTGTGGGCCTCCTGCCTTGGCCCTCAAGTCCCTCGATCTTCTTCTGTTCTGGAAAAATTCATTTCAGGGATTTTATTCCGTTTGGACACCGTTCCAAAATCAGATCTGAAAAGAGTCAAAAACACAGAAAAAACAGGAACTGACACTTGGCACTGAATTAATAAGTTAGTCCCAAAAAGATATAAAAGGTATATAAAACATCCAAAGTTGACTAGATAACAACATGAAACCATAAAAAATTATAGATACGTTTGAGACGTATCACTTGCTTTGCCACACCTATCACCCATATTTTACCATCTATTCGCTGAACTAGTGCACCTATACAATTTACCATTGTATTAGGTGTGTTGGGGACACAAGAGACTTCTTGTTTCTTAATTGCAGGGTTGCTTGAGAGAGACCATCTTGAGCCTCTACTTCCTTGAGTTCAATAAACCTTAGGTCATCCACTTGAGGGAAATTGTTGTTGTCCTACAAACCTCTGCGCTTGGAGGCCCAACATAGTCTACAAGAATAGAAGCGTGCGTAGACATGAGACGCACGGTGGTTAACTCCTACCAACCTCCTCCCTAGGGGCATGCGAGTAGTACTTTGCTTCGAGAAAGCTAATAAAATCTTGCAATAAGTATGTGAGTTCTTTATGACTAATGTGAATCCATGATATACGCACTCTCACCTCCACATCTTTGCTAGCCTCTTCGGTACCATGCATTGCCCATTCGCATCTCAAGTATCGGTGCAACCTTTCGCTGGTGCATCCAAACCCCATGACATTATACCCTCTATTGCATATAATCCTCATTATATCTTCCTACAAACATCCACCATACCTACCTATCATGGCATTCCCATTGCCATTCTGAGATATACTACCATGCAACTTCCAATGTCACATTATATGACTAGTACATTCATTGTCATATTGCTTTGCATGATCGTAAGACAACTAGCATGCTATTTCCATGCTTTATCCGTTTTTTGATATGTTTTTCTATACTAGATCATTGCACATCCTGGTGTACTCCTAGAGGCAGTCATATAGATTCATACTGAGTTATTCATATTGAGTTGTAAGTAAATAAAAGTGTGATGACCGTCATTATTAGGGCACTGTCTCGGTGAGGAAAGGATGATGGAGACAATGATTCCCCCACAAGTAGGGATAAGACTCAACACAAAAAATGAAAGAAAGGAAAAGGAAAAAAGAGGAAAATGAGAAGAAGAAAAAAGTAGATGGGAGAAAAGAGAGAAGGGACACTACTACTACCTCTTTTCCTCATTTGTGCCTCAAAGTGGCACTATGTTCTTCATATAGATAGTCTTATGTTTTTTCACTTCCATATGCTAGTGTGAATTTTCCACTATAGAACTTGGCTGGTATATTTCGATGACGGGCTTTCTCAAATGCCTGAGGTCTTCACGAGCAAGCAAGTTGGATGCACACCCACTTTGATTTATTTGAGCTTTCATACACTTATAGCTCTAGTGTATCCGTTGCATGGCAATCTCTACTCCTCACATTTATATCTATTGATGGGCATCTACATAGTCCGTTGATACGCCTAGTTGATGGGAGACTTTCTTCTCCATTTTCACCCCTTTGAAACATACCACCATATTTTATTCCACCTTTATGCTATATCCATGGTTCACGCTCATATTTTGCGTGAGTAATAAAAATCTGAAGCACGTTAAAAAGTATGATCCAATTGCCTGACTTGACACCGTGGTGATTAAAATTTGTATTTATGTGGTGAATACACAGCTATGACATGCTAATATGATAAAATAAATAGGGGTAAACATTCTTTAAGGATCATATATTTTGAAACTTGATGGTTATGTTGCTTATGTTCAAGAAGATTACTATGTTGATGTGCATTGTTTCATCGTTTATCAATGGTCATACCTACATTAGATTACATGTTGGGTCGCATGTAACATCAAAAATTCTATTTTTATCATTTACCTACTTGAGGACAAGCACGAATTAAGCTTGGGGATGCTGATACGTCTCCAACGTATCTATAATATTTTTATTGTTCCATGCTATCATTCTAGGATACTTTTAGGGTGTTTATATACCAATTAATATTATTTTTGAGCGCTAACCTATTCAAGCAGTGTAGAGTGCCAGTTGATGCTTTCTGCATGTTTTTGGCTTTTCAGATTTACAGTATCAAACGGAGTCCAATTGTCATGAAACTTTTCTTTGATTTTTTTCTAGACCTAAAGAAGACCTCGAAGCTTTGAGAGGAGACGAAATACTGCACGAGGAAAGTAGCACGCAACAGGGCGTGCACAAGGGGGGTGGCCGAGCCCTGATGTGTGTTAACCCCCTCGTGTGGCCCCGACGTCCCTCTCTTGCCTATAAATCCGAAAATATCCCAAAACCCTACGAGAGGCATAATAAACACTTGTTACACCGCAACAAATCTCTTTTCCATCGTGTGCCCATCTGGAGCCCTGTTCCGATGCCTTGTCGGAGGGGGTCGATCATGGAGGGCCTCTATATCAACCTTGTTGTTCCCATGGTGATGTGTGGGTAGTTTACCACAGACTTACGGGTCCGTGAGTCCTCGCAGGTGCGTTGGTTCCCCTGTTGGAAATATGCCCTAGAGGCAATAATAAAGTGGTTATTATTATATTTCCTAGTTCATGGTAATTGTCTATTATTCATGCTATAATTGTATTAACCGGAAACCGTAGTACATGTGTGAATATATAGATCATAATGTGTCCCTAGTGAGCCTCTAGTTGGCTAGCTCGTTGATCAATAGATGATCATGGTTTCCTAATCATGGACATTGGATGTCATTGATAACGGGATCACATCATTGGGGAATTATGTGATGGACAAGACCCAATCCTAAGCATAGCACTAGATCGTGTTTTGGTCATCGGAAAAGTTTTGGGCTCATCGGTAGTGTACGGGGAGTGTCGGGAGGGTGCGAGAGGACCCCCGGGAGGGGTGTGACAACCAAAGGAGTTCATGGTCTGTTAGAGGAGGTGGACCAACCCTTATTGGGCTGACCAAGGCCTTCCCTAAAGAAACATGCGGCTAGGGATAAGGAGATAAGGCAAAAGGAGTTTTAAAAGGAAGGGATCCACCTCCCTTGTGGGAGGTGGACTCCTCCCTAGCTCGGCCGAACTCCTCCTCCATGGAGGAGGGGCCAAGGCAGCCCTCCCTCTCCTTCCCCCTATATATACTTGAGGTTTTAGGATTTTTGAGACACAATAATTCATCTCTCTCCCATGGCGCAACCCTACCTCTCTCTTCTTCCTCCTCAGCAGCTCTTGGCGAAGCCCTGCCGGAGAACCACATAGATCCACCGCCACCATGTCGTCGTGTTGTCGGAGCTCTCCCTCAACTTCTCCTCTCTCCTTGCTCGATCAAGAAGGAGGAGACATCACCGGGTTGTACATGTTTTGAACGCGGATGCACCATCATTTGGTGCATAGATCGGAATCTACCGTGATCTGAATCGTTGCGAGTATGACTCCATCAACCGCGTTCTAGCAACGCTCCCGCTTAGCGATCTTCAAAGGTATGAAGATGCTCTACAACCTCTCTCGTTGCTGGTTCGCCATAGATAGATCCTTGTATGGCGTAGGAAAATTTTGAAATTACTGCGATCCCCTACAGTGGCATCCGAGCCAAGGTTCTATGCGTAGATTCTATGCACGAGTAGAACACAAAAGTTGTGGGCGCTTGATAACCCACAAGTATAGGGGATCACAATAGTTTTCGAGGGTAGAGTATTCAACCCAAATTTATTGATTCGACTCAAGGGGAAGTGAAAGAATATTCTCAAGTATTAGCAGTTGAGTTGTCAATTCAACCACACCTAAAAGATTTAGTGTGTGCAGCAAAGTATCAGTAGCAAGGTAGTATGATAGCAGCAGTAGCAACAAAGTAACAGCAGCAGCAGTGACAACAGTAGCGGCAAAGTAACGTAACAAGGACAAGTAGGAAAAACTCGTAGGCATTGGATCGGTGATGGACGATTATGCCGGATGTGATTCATCATGTAACAACTATAACACGGAGAGATATGTAACTAGATCCCGTTCGTCAATCTAATGTAGGCATGTATTCCGTATGTAGTCATACGTGCTTAGGGAAAAGAACTTGCATGACATCTATTGTCCATCCCTCCTGTGGCAGCGGGGTCCTAATGGAAACTACAGGATATTAAGGTTCTCCTTTTAATAAAGAACCGGACCAACGCATTAACACTTGGTGAATACATGAACTCCTCATACTATGGTCATCTCCGGGAGTGGTTCCGCTATTGTCACTCCGGGGTTGCCGGGTCATAACACATAGTAGGTGACTACAACTTGCAAGATAGGATCTAAAACACACATATATTGGCGACAACATAATAGGTTCAGATCTGAAATCATGGCACTCGGGCCCTAGTGACAAGCATTAAGCATGGCAAAGTAGTAGCAACATCAATCTCAGAACATAGTGGATACTAGGGATCAATCACCGTCAAAACTAACTCGATTACATGATAGATCTCATCCAACTCATCACCGTCCAGCAAGCCTACGATGAGATTACTCACGAACGGTGAAGAGCATCATGGAATTGGCGATGAAGGAAGGTTGATGATGACGATGGCGACGATCTCCCCTCTCCGGAGCCCAAAACGGACTCCAGATCTGCCCTCCAGATGAAGAACAAGAGGTGGCGGCGCCTCCGTATCGCAAAACGCGATGAACTCTTCTCCTTGATTTTTTTCGGACGAAAGAGGTTATATAGAGCTAGAATTGGGGGCGGCGGAGTCCCGAGGGGCTCACAAGCCTGCCAGCCCCGGCCAGGGGGGGGGGCGTGCCTGGTGGGCTTGTGGGCTCGTGGCTCCGTCCCTCCAGTTGATTCTTGCGCCAGTATTTTTTTATATTCCACAAAAATTCCTCGTAGATTTCTAGGTCATTTCGAGAACTTTTATTTCTGCGCAAAAACAACACCATGGCAATTCTGTTGAAAACAGCGTCAGTCCGGGTTAGTTCCATTCAAATCATGCAAATTAGAGTCCAAAACAAGAGCAAAAGAGTTTGGAAAAGTAGATACGACAGAGACGTATCAACTCCCCCAAGCTTAAAGCCTTGCTTGTCCTCAAGCAATTCAGTTGACAAACCGAAAGAGACAAAAGAAAAACTTTGGCGAACTCTATTTGATCTTGTTGTTGCAACTATGTCTAACTCATATCCATAATTTCAGCAAGATCACAAGCTAACCACATAAGCAAATGACATCTAGGTCTCACGGTAAACTCATATCAATGGCATAATCAACTAGCGAGCAAATAATAATAAGTCTCAAATGTCAACACTTCAATCAAAACAATCATGAAGCAACACGAATAGATGGTATCTCGCTAGCTCTTTCTGAGACCACAAAACATAAATGCAGAGCACCTTCAAAGACAAAGGGCTGACTAAACATTGTAATTCATGGCAATGAAGATCCAGTCACAGTCATACTCAACACAGTTAAAAGCAAAGCATAAAAATGATAGAGGTGCTCTCTAATTGGTGCTTTTACAAGAGGAGGATGACTCAACAGGAACATAAATAGACAGACCCTTCGCAGAGGGAAGCATTGATTTGCAGAGGTGCCAGAGCTCAAGCTTTGAAAACAGAGATAATAATTTTGGGTGGCATGCTTTCATTGTCAACGCAATGACTAAGAGTTCTCACCATCTTCCATGCTACACATGCTATAGGCGGTTCCCAAACAGAAAAGTAAAGTTTTGACTCCCCCCACCAATCAATCACACTCCACGGCCAGCCGAATCCTCGGGTACCGTCCATACCAACATCAATCCAGGGGGAGTTTTGTTTGCAATTATCTTTTCGATTTAAGCATGGAACTGGGCATTCCAATTACCGGCCCCTTTCTCGTGAATGATAGTGAATAAACACATATCGAGGATAACACGCCTAGCATGGAAGATACTGATAGCCCCCTGTCACCACATGAGCGGTTCGGGCATGCAAAATAGATTATTTCTTGAAGGTTTAGAGAGCGGCACATGCAAATTTACTTGGAACGGCAGGTAGATACCGCATATAGGTAGGTACGGTGGACTCATACGGGACAACTTTGGGTTTATGGAAGTGGATGCACAAGCAGTATTCCCGCTTAGTACAAGTGAAGGCTAGCAAAAGAGTGGGAAGCGACCAACTAGAGAGCGACAACAGTCATCAAAATGCATTGAGATTAACTAACATTGAGTGCAAGCATGAGTAGGACATAAATCACCATGAACATGAATATCATAGAGGCTATGTTGGTTTTGTTTCAACTACATGCGTGAACATGCGCCAAGTCAAGCCACTTGAATCATTCAAAGGAGGATACCATCCTATCATACTACATCATAGTCATCTCAACATTCATGTGGGCATCCAAGACAAACCATTATAAACTCCTAGCTAAGTAAGCATGGCATCAACAACTATGATCTCTAAGTTGTCATTGCAAACATGTTTCTCTCACAACAAAGCCGAATCAGGAACGTTGAGTTAGTCATATTTACAAAAACAAAATAGATCGAGTTCATACCAGCTTTTCCAGGCTCAGTCACTTCATCATATATCGTCATTATTGCCTTTCACTTGCACGACCGAACAATGTGAACAATAATAAGAGTGCTCGTGCATTGGACTAAAGCTGGAATCTGCAGGCAAACACAAAGGAGAATACAAAGTAATATGGCTCTTTGACAGATAAACAGGTATGCATGCGAGAGCCACTAAACATTGTAACCATGGTCTTCTACCTTGACCCAAAGAAAAAGAAAACTATCTACACGGGAAATCTCCCAACAAGCAAAAGAAGAACAAGAAAATCTTTTTGGGTTTCTCAAACTAGACAGACACACGAAAAGAAAATGAGAAAACGAAATAAACTAGCATGGATGATACAGTGGCAAAGTGTGAACACCGACGAACAAAATGAAAGCATAAGCAAGAATGTAAAGTCGGTGAGAAACACATACTCCCCCAAGATTAGGCTTTTGGCCTAAGTTGGTCTACTCCCAAGGAGGGAAATAACCAGCTCCGGGGTACTCCGGAGTGGACTGAGGATGCCACTGCTGTGTGAGCTCCTCTGGCTCCCACTGATAAACCGACGTCTGGTACTCGACTGGTGGCTCAGGCACGGGCGCCTGTGGTTGGGCTAAGCCCCAATACGCGTAGATGTCCGAGGGCATGATAATGTACCTGCCTGCATGAAGATTGAACAAAGAAGGAGCAGGCAAAGTAATAGTCTCACGAGTACCCTGACTAAATACCAGGTTATAGATCATCCTTCTATTTATATCTCTATCAAGAAAGTCATGGCGAACCATGCTATCATAGTCTAGATATTTCTCAGGAATAAGAATCTCTTCTTCCTCGTCCAGTCTAATAGGTATCTCAAAGTGTCTAGCAAGACGAGTAGCATAGATACCTCCATAGACAACGCCTTTAGAATGATTCGTGTTCAATCGTTGAGCTACTATAGCACCCAAGCTATAAGTTTTATCGTTATAAAGGGCTTCGCGCAAAACTGCAAGATCTGGGGAACTAAGTGACCCAGCTTTCCCATGGCCAATCAAACATTTTCCCACAAATAGTGAGAAGTACCGAAGCACGGGAAAATGTATGCTAGAAGCTCTAGCGCAAGACACTTCTCTCTCCTCTCCTACAACAATAGTGTCGATGAAAGCTTCCAAGTCCTGTGGACGAGGGTCATGAATATCCCCAACGTAAGGTAATTTGCAAACATTGCAAAAATCCTGGAGTGACATGCACTGGGGGATATCATAAAGTTTAAACTCAACCATAGGAGGATTCTTCCTCGGCTATAAGTTAAAGTTTTGTACGAAGATATTAGTGAGGAGGAGGTATTGCGGACACTTATCTTCAACGAAGGCGGTAAGGCCCGCGTTCTCAACCAAGTAGTAAAAGTTCTCATAGAGTCCGACGGCGCGTAAGAACACATCGCTTGGCCACTCGCACGCTCGAACTTCTGCAACTCGAGGGACCGGATACTTGGGTTTCTTCTCACTTCCATCATCCTTGGATTCACGGCTTGAAGAGCCTCTTAAGAACCTCCTCATCTTTTCCCTTTTCTAACTCTGAAAATTTCTGAAATTTTTAGTGACTCTAAGGAAAAGTGAACAAGGCTCACCAAAACTCATAGCAACTACTCCCACAAGTGCCTAGAGGCCATATTACGCATCAAAACTACTTGGGACCAGCTAAAATTAGCATGCAAAGCTCAAGTACGTGGTCACCAAGGCAGCAAAAATACGCGAAGTATAAGGCACTAGAGCAAAAACTAATTGGACCAATGGAGGAGTCACTTACCAAGGAGTAATTTCCCCAAAACAGTTTGGAGAATGGTGCTTTGAGCAAGGAGATCGAAAATCCCAGCAAGAGGAGCAAGAACACGGGTTTGAGCTGAGAAATGAATTTTTCTGGAGGTAGGAGAAGTGGATGAGAGCTAGAATGAGTGGAGGGGGTGCCTGTGGGCCCCACAAGCTTGCCAGCCCCGGCCAGGGGGGTGGCCGGGCCTCCTGGGCTTGTGGCCCACTGGCGCATCTCCCAGACTAGCTATTCGTCTCAGTATTTTCAAAAATTCGAGAAAAAATCATACCTGATTTTCAGGATGTTCGGAGAACTTTTATTTTCGGGGTACTTTTCTACGGGATGCTAAAATAGAAAACAGGGAAAACTAAACTAAACCTATCATTTTTCTTCTAAGAGACCGAAGGTGAAAGCTTGGAACACAGGTTTGTGACTCCTCGATTCATCCTTCTCATGGTCATCGAAAGAAATCCGTCAATTAGGTTGATCAAGTCTCCTCAACAAACCTTTTCGAATCGCAAAAGAGAACGGAGAATTTTCGAATAGTCACTAGGTAACCTCAATAGGGATGCGTATCTCCCCAACCAGCAAATCATACTTCATCTTAACAGGAGGTGTAGGGCATTCAAAGCTCCCAATAAGAATCGATGAAGTTTTTTTGATAGCATTGATGCAATGTACTCGATATTGTTTCTTCAGAAAGTGCACCGTATGCTCATTACCATTGACATGGAAAGTGACATTGCCTTTGTTGCAATCTATAACAGCCCCTGCAGTGTTTAAAAAGGGTCTTCCAAGGATGACCGCCATGGCATCGTCCTCGGGAATATCCAAGATAACAAAGTCTGTCAAGATAGTGACATTGGCAACCACGACAGGCACATCCTCGCAAATGCCGATAGGGAAGGCAGTTGATTTGTCGGCCATTTGCAGAGAGATTTCAGTGGGTGTCAACTTATCCAGTTCAGGTCTACGATAAAGAGAGAGAGGCATAACACTAACACCGGCTCCAAGGTCGCATAAAGCAGTTCTAACGTAGTTACCTTTAATGGAGCAAGGTATAGTGGGTACACCGGGATCAGCTAGTTTCTTAGGAGTTCCACCCTTGAAGGTATAGTTAGCAAGCATGGTGGAAATGTCAACCTCACGTATCCTCCTCTTATTAGTCACAATATCCTTCATGTACTTAGCATACGGAGACATTTTGAGTATATCTGTCAAACGCATTTGCACAAAGACAGGTCTGATCATTTCAACAAATCGCTCAAAATCCTCATCATCCTTTTTCTTGGATAGTTTGGGAGGAAAAGGCATGGGTTTTTGAACCCATGGTTCCCTTTCTTTACCGTGCTTCCTAGCAACGAAGTCATTCTTATCGTATTTTATATTCTTAGGTTGTGGGTTATCAAGATCAACAGGTTCAATCTCCACATCCTTATCACTGCTAGGTTGAGCATTAACATGAACATCACTATTGATATCATCATTGGGCTCATGTTCATCACCAGATTGTGTTTCAGCATCAGAGACAGAGGCATCGTTTGGACTCTTAGGTGTAGCAGCAACAAGGTTGCTAGCGTGCAAGTTCCTATCATCTTTCTTCTTTCTAGGATGACTAGGTGCATCAGTGCTAACTCCTTGAGAATCTTGTTCAAGTCTCTTTGGATGACCCTCAAGATACAAGGGTTCCTCGGTCATTCTACCGCCTCTAGTGAAGACTCTGACAGAATTATCATTCAACTCATTGAGCAAGTCATTCTGAGCTTTAAGTACTTGTTCTACCTGAGTGGTAACCATAAACGCATGTTTACTCAGAAGCTTAAGATCATTGACGTTTCTGTCCACACAAGCACTTAACTGACTAAGCATACGAGCATTCTGTTCCAATTGTCTGCTAACATAATCATTGAAACTCTCTTGTTTGGCAACAAAGTTATAAAATTCCCAGGCATAGGCTAGCAGGTTTATCAAAAGGAATATCACTCTCATCATACCTACGCAGAGAATTTACTTCTACTACCTGTAATGGGTTATCGAGACCATGGATCTCTTCGATAGGTGGTAGATTTTTGACATCTTCAGATCTAATGCCTTTCTCTTTCATAGATTTCTTAGCTTCTTGAATATCTTCAGGACTAAGGAATAGAATACCTCTTTTCTTCGGAGTTGGCTTAGGAGGTGGTTCGGGAATAGTCCAAGCATTCTCATTGCACAAGATGTTATTCAATAGAATCTCAGCTTGTTCTACAGTTCGTTCCCTAAAAACACAACCAGCACAACTATCTAGGTGGTATTTATAAGGATCGGTAAGTCCATTATAGAAGATATCAAGTACTTCATTTTTCTCAAGAGGGTGATCAGGCAAAGTATTCAGTAGCTGGACGAGCCTCCCCCAAGCTTGTGGGAGACTCTCTTCTCCAGCTTGAGCAAAGTTGTATATTTCCTGCAAGGCAACTTGCTTCTTATGGGCAGGGAAATATTTTTAAAAGAAGTAGTAGACCATGTCCTGGGGGCTACGCACACAACCAGGAGCAAGAGAAGTGAACCAAGTCTTAGCATCATCCTTTAGCGAGAAAGGAAACAGCTTGAGGATATAGTAGTGGCGGATCTTTTCCTCACTAGTGAATAGGGTGGCTTGATACGTCTCCAACGTATCTATAATTTTTTATGGTTCCATGCTATTATCTTGTCAACTTTGGATGTTTTATATGCATGATTATGCTATTTTATATCTTTTCTGGGACTAACCTATTAACTCAGTGCCAAGTGCCAGTTTCTGTTTTTTTCATGTTTTTCGCCCATTTTCAGACGGAGTCCAAATGGAATGAAACTTTACGATGATTTTTTTGGACCAAAAGAGACCCCCGAAGCTTTGGAAGAAGGCCAGAAGAGCCACGAGGGAGTCACAAACCCTCACGACGCGGCCACCCCCCCAGGCCGCACCGTGCAGGCTTGTGACCTCCTCGTTGGCCCAACTAACGCAATTCCACCGCCATAAATTCCTATAAATTCAGAAACCCCCAAAAAGAAACCTAGATCGGGAGTTCCGCCGCCGCAAGCCTCTGTAGCCACCAAAAACCAATCTGGAGCCCGTTCCGGCACCCTGCCGGAGGGGGGATCCATCTCCGGTGGCCATCTCCATCATCTCGGCGATCTCCATGACGAGGAGGGAGTAGTTCTCCCTCGGGGCCGAGGGTATGTACCAGTAGCTATGTGTTTGATCTCTCTCTCTCGTGTTCTTGAGATGTCTTGATCTCGATGTACCGTGGGCTTTGCTACTATAGTTGGATCTTATGATGTTCTTCCCCCTCTCCCTTCTTGTAATGAATTGAGTTTCCCCTTTGAAGTTATCTTATCGGATTGAGTCTTTGAGAACACTTGATGTATGTCTTGCACGTGTCTATCTGTGGTGATCAACTTGCGGGTTCGTGACATTTGGAACCTATGCATATGGGTTGGCACACGTTTGATTCATGTGAGTACTCGATGTATGTTTTGGTGATCAACTTGCGGGTTCGTGACATTGGGAACCTATGCATAGGGGTTGGCACACGTTTTGACTCTCCGGTAGAAACTTTGGGGCACTCTTTGAAGTTCTATGTGTTGGTTGAATAGATGATTCTGAGATTGTGTGATGCATATCGTATAATCATACCCACGGATACTTGAGGTGACAATGGAGTATCTAGGTCACATTAGGGTCTTGGTTGATAAGTAACTTAAGGTGTTATTCTAGACGAACTCTATGCAAGATTGAACGGAAAGAATAGCTTCGTGCTATTTTACTACGGACTCTTGAATAGATCGATCAGAAAGAATAACTTTGTGGTGGTTTCATACCCGACAATAATCTCATCGTTTGTTCTCCGCTATTAGTGACTTTGGAGTGACTCTTTGTTGCATGTTGAGGGCTAGTTATATGATCCAATTATGTTATCATTGTTGAGAGAACTTCACTAGTGAAAGTATGAACCCTAGGCCTTGTTTCCACGCATTGCAATACCGTTCGTGCTCACTTTTACCTTTTGTTACCTTGCTGTTTTTGTAATTTCAGATTACAAAAACCTATATCTACCATCCATATTGCACTTGTATCACCATCTCTTCGCCGAACTAGTGCACCTGTACAACTTACCATTGTATTGGGTGTGTTGGGGACACAAGAGACTCTTTGTTATTTGGTTGCAGGGTTGCTTGAGAGAGACCATATTCATCATACGCCTCCCGCGGATTGATAAACCTTAGGTCACCCACTTGAGGGAAAATTGCTACTGTCCTACAAACCTCTGCGCTTGGAGGCCCAACAACGTCTACAAGGAGAAGGTTGTGTAGTAGACATCATGGCTATATAGTGCAGTTTGGTAAGATGGACTACAACCGTTTCAGACTCATAACCATGAAAAGGATCAGATTCAACCAGATTGATTAACTCGGGGTCGACAGAGAATTCATAATCCTTATCGGTCACAAAGATAGGCGAAGTAGCAAACTTCGGGTCATATTTCATCCTAGCGTTCAGAGATTTTTTTTTTCACTTGAGCAGTAGTTTCTCAACATCATAGCTATCCTTACACGCAAGAAAGTCCTCAGCTATCTCTTCCTCCATAACATAACATTCAGGCATATCAGGCAATTCAGGCAATTCATGTCTAGGAGAGCTAGTTCTAGCAGGCAACACTACAAGAAATAAGGTCAATTATGATTCCCTAAATTGGTCATTGATTCATCATTGTTGTCGTTTATTGACCTTTTTTGACCAAATTTACAACGTCAACAGTTGGCCGTCAAGAATGAACAAACATGACCTTTCTAAAATTTTGGTCGTGGGTCTCTATCGACCAAAATTTTGGTTTGGTCATTACCCGTTTGTGTGAGCCACGTAGGATCTAACGTGGCAAGCTGATGTGACATTGCTAGTGACCAAATGGAATCATCATAAATTTCAGATCCATGTCCACCAATCTAGCCTAACCTGGGCCTAACCCAATACCTATTTTACTATTGAAAATGTCTGATTTGTTTGGGTTGAAGCATTTTTTTTTGCTAGAAGCACGCATATCTCAAGATATGCCCATTAAAAATAAGTACAACAGGATAAAAGATTGCAAATAAAATGTATATTTCATTTCAATAGCATATCAAATCAACTACAATACATCATCCAACGACTCCACGCATTAAGGTTCAACGCCTAACAAGAGCACATCAATTTTTTTTACATGTGCACAACATAATACTTCTGCAAATGCAAGTACACAGAAAAAGAACCCAACAAATGCACAATCGCACATAAAGAGAGTTCCACAAAGATTGGATGAGAACCACAACTTTCTTCTCATCCTCTTCATGTGCACAATATGCTCTTGCCATTACCGCCTGCAAGAAGAAAATGATGCCGGCTCCACGTTAAACCTAGAAAGTAAAAAAAAATCCAATCGTCAAACTAATATGTAATTGTTTTGTAGCCATAGGATGAATCAGGAGACGTCTACCCCATTGGTCTTTCCTTCTACGCTTGTGCAAAGAAAAAAGAATCTACATGAGACGTTCTCCCTTTGGTATCCCTTTTTTAGACTATAATCACCACGTCATAAAAGAAAAAAACATCACATACGCAAGAGATTAAACCTACTGTCACAAACGTGCTCCCTTTGGTCTCCCTTTTGTTAAACTAAAAGTACATGTATTATTATTAAAGAAATATGATACGCACGCAAGAGATTAAACCTACCATCACAAACAAAGAGAACACTTCCTAATTAAAAGAATCACCACGTTCCAAAAAAAGGAATCGCCATGTTTCCAAAAAGAATCACCATTTAAGCAAAGGACTAAACTCGCATAAAAATATAAGTTGTCACCACATATTTTAAATAAAATATTAAAATCTCATGTCAAAAAAATAACAGGAGTCAACCAAAGTAAGGAGTCGTCCCTAATAGCCACTTCCAGAAAAATGGAATCCTTAGCAGCTACGTCTTAGTAAAAAACGCGCCTTCTTATTCCAATGTAAAAAAAGATACGTATACATAACTAAAAAAAAATCTTGTATACACCACAATAGACTTGTATGAACTAAACATGGAAAATGATGATTAACCAAAATATAGAGACCCCTCTCAAAATTTAGATTGCACAAAACTATTTCAGCAAGTGATCTAGCAGGCTACCGTTGCAAATTTCTGATTAGGTAAATATAAACACCCCTCTCAAAGTTTCAAAGTTTCACAGATTAACACCTGACTATTTTCAGTAGAATACAAATATCCTTTGAGATTCACACAAAGGATAATGGATAAACATGAAACTACCAGTACGCCAAGCTAATCAATACAGGGTGTGCGACGGGTCGTCATTCCATGCAAGCTCGGCCTGCGCCAGCCCACATGAACGTACCTTGGCGAAGCCAGTCGGCCACTCTGTGTCGAAGAAGTGCGCAACCCTTCGGTTGGCATCTACCGTGCGACCCAGGCACAGGAGGAGCGGCGACGCTGTAGCCGAGGAAGCACAGAGGAGGTGTCAGCGGATTTCTGTGCAATCAAAAATACTAACTGAGTCATATGCAATCTAAATATGCTACATCTTAACATAGAAAATATTCCACATAAATACATAATGGAGGGTAAGAAGGAAAGGTAAATAAAATGCTGGAAACTGTGTCCCTTGCAAGAACTCTCAGATTTAACTCAAAATGAATGAAAACGAATATAGAGACTCAAGATGTTGTCAACCCCCGTTTTTTCCATGGACCTTATTCTCCGAGATATATGTAATTAACCACACGAAAGACAAGCTAAACCATGTTATTTCAAGCAGTTAAAAAACATAAAATTGCACCAAAGAGCTAGACAAAAAAGGCATAAGTTGCCTACAAGGGGGCTGTTTTGAATAATGGCATTTGATAATACTAACAAAGAAAGTACAGAGCATGCATGACCCACGCAGAAAGTACCTAGATAGATCTTTAATGACCAGCAAACCATGGTAGTAGACCAACACTGAGTAGAATTTCTTCACACTGAATACTAGTACTGAATAATACAAATACGCATCTTTAAGTACCTAGATTGTTCTTCTAGGATTACTATGCTTCCTTTAGCTTTGTCAAAATAGAATATAGTACCACTAAAAATCCATTGGCTCAAAATAGAATACGCATCTAAAGGGGCGATTGCCACGACAGAGCAGGACAACCTACGACGAGTCCTAGTGAAAGGCGTTGGTGGCCGTCAGGACGACACCTTCAGACGGAGATCCATGTCGATGGCCGCCACGTCGGCGGCGTGCGGCGGCTGCATCCCGGCGTCGATGACCTTATGGAGGTAGCGGTAGGCGACCACCTGGTTCAGACTGCAACGGCGACCACTAGTCCGCTACAACTCATGGGAGAAATGAATCTTGGCTCTACGTGCACCCAAGTTTATTGATCCTGTGACTGAAAATGACAATGTAAACTCGTTTGCTATGATTGAATGAAAGCGCTTGTTTCCTCTCGAGAAAAGAGTTTTTTACTTTCTTTTGGTGAATGCCTGATTGCAAAATGATTGCGAAGTAATAACGGGAATCCTGCCCCGTCATGGCAATGGTCCCTGTAGATGCGTATTCGGCCGTGGCGATGTCGCCGTGGCGGCCGCTAGCAACAGAGATGGAAGGACCAAGTGATTTGGGGAACTCCAGGACGTGGTGGACCTGCCTTGGCATGGGGAGGGGTGTTTGGAAAATTGATGCGGCTGGCAAGGAAGGAGGTGGGCGCTTTTCTGCAAAGTTAGCGCAGAAGCACAGCAGACACCAGATTTTAATCGGACGGAGGATGATGAAGGGATGCAGGGATGCACAAACATAAGAAGATTCATACGATATGACGCCATTTATCCCCACATTCGATCGATTTATACCAGAGAGAAGAGGGGAGTGGTGATCTGTACCTCGGTGGAGAGGTAGGGCCGGCTACCAGGGAGCACCGGAGGCATGGCAGAGCCAAGTCTGGAGTTCTTGCTTGAAGAATTGAACTTCTTTATGGCTGACAACTCATGCATTTCCCGTACTAATCAAGGGTCCTGTCCTCCTAGGAGTGGTCCTCTCCATGGCATGGTCTGCTCCCCCGCGTCCTCCTACAAATCAAATACAACAAGCAAAATTGCCAAGCTAGTGCACCAAGTCCAAATTCAGTTAAAGCAAGCCTTCCTGCTGCAAGTTAAAGCGGGAGCAACTTGTTACTTCTACTACAATCAAACAAGCAAGAATTCAGCAAAACAAGAACTTGCAAGAAAGCAATCAGCTAAATTTAGGAAAAGGAAGAACCTACCAGTAAAAAAGAAATCATGCAGCGCCTACATGAGTACGAGGAGTATTTCTGAATTTTGATGCTAGATTATTTATTTCCTACACAGTGCACCATTTAAAGACAGTAATGTGATTATTTGTGTGCAAAACACCTTTATACACAAAATATCATGACAAGTGTTTGCAAGCAAGGAGCAGGGCAGTGCACCATTTGTACACGAAGCAAGCAAGGAGTACATACTCAACGAGCAGGGCAGGGCACCATTTGTACACAAAGCAAGAAAGGAAGAGTAGGGCAGGGCACCATTTGTACACAAAGCAAGAAAGGAAGAGTACATACTCGACGCAGCGCATGGAAAGGACGACGACGGTGACGCTTCTCCGGTGCTCCAAGCGCACGCATGGTCTGTGCCTTTGCTTTCTGCTCTCGCTCCTTTCCCTTGCTCTGAACTCCTCTGTTGCTGCTCTTCTGTTCTTGCTGCTCCGTCTCTCTATTCCGCCGCTCCTCCTTCTGCTCCGGTGCTCCACACGGTCTGCTCTAGCCTAGCACCACCATCCTCTTCCTGTTGCTCTGGTCCTACACCGCCATCCTCTTACCGCTGCTCCAGCGGCACGGATCTAGCAAAATCGCCCATAGATCAACCATCGCAACTGTAAGAATATCACCTTTGACCAAGAGCTAGTAGGCGGGGTGCTAGGTCAGGGGTACGGATTGGGATGGGGAGGAGCAAGGAGCCGGGGCGAGGGAGGCTCGTCGCCATCGGGAAGAGGGCCAACCACGGTCATGGCAACGCGCCGACTGCTCGGGGCGGAGCAGGGAGCCGGGGCGAGGGAGGCTCGTCGCCATCGGGAAGAGGGCCAACCGGAAGCGCAGCAGCGGTCGGAGGCCGTGCGAGTGCGGGTGGCGGAGGGGACAACAGGTGGAGGTGATGGAGAGATCCAGGACGCGGCGGCGGCGATGTGGAAGGGGAGGACAGGAAGAGAGCTCTTGCTCTGTCAATCTGCACGGAGCGAGGCAGGAAGAAGGGTTTTGCGGTTGCTGGATGTGGGTGGATGGATAGATGGATGTGGGATGGATGGATGGATGGATGGATGTGTGCCATGTCATCGATCCATCTCACAAATGTTTCCACCAATGACAATTAAACTTATGTAATTATGTTTTTTTTGTTTCTCATATGTATTTTTTCATCAGTGTAAAGCACCTGTCAATTATATTTTACAGCAAACTATGTTCCTTTACAAAATGCTTTGAAGAAAAATTAAATCCTCAAACAATTGAAAGAAAACATCTACAAAATGCTTTAAAAATATTAGACCGCATTTCATCTGCCATTAACAAAATGTAATTGGGTTTGAAGCAAATTTGTTAATTGTAAATGTTACTTTCCAAAATGGTTTGAAGTATATTCTTTAATTGTAGATCTAATTGGGTTTGAAGCAAATTTAAATCCTCAAACAGAAAGAGACATATGTTCCTTTACAAAATGTATAGTGTTCAAAAGGGCTCAGAGAGGAAGCTGCGTGGGAGGGTGGACGTGTGGAGGAGGAGAAGAGGTTGCGTTTTGGCTCAGCCATCGCGGTACATTTTGGTAATTATATTGTATTTTGTAAAATATTTAGGATATTAAAATGAATAATTATAATTTATTGGTATTTATCTAATATCATTTACTCATCCATATATGTGTAAAACAATTTTTTTTCTTTGTATACATGATAGATAGACAAAATTGGTGAGGTGTCATCCAGTCACCTCCACACATATGTTTACGACCTTATATTTAGTCATGGTAGCACTAAAATATGATCATAAGTAATGCTACGCATCTTAATGACCATTTTGTGCAATAGGATCATGATCTAATGAATGCAAAAGGTCATAACGTTATTGGCTTTAGACCCTCTTAGACTTGCCATGACTAATTTTAGAATTTTGGTCATGGATCAATGACCAATTAAACCGCTGTCATTATTTTTGGTCACAATTGAGCATTTTTCTTGTAGTGCAAAATAGCAGGTCCTACTTCAATAGTATGAGCAGTTTCAGAAGTATCATCACATCTAGCAGCAACTCTAGCAATTTGTGCATCAAGGAATGCACCTAGTGGCATAGCAGTATCAAGCATAGCATCATCAGGAAGAGCAGTATCAAGCATAACATCATCATAAGCATCATGGGCAGCAAAAGTAGCATCATCAAGCACAAGCGACATATCAAGATTTCTAGCAGAAGGTGGTGTCGCAAACTTACTCAAAACTGAAGCTGAATCAAGTGCACAGCTAGATGCTAGTTCCTTACCTGCCCTCGTAGTGGAGGGCAAGACTTTAGTTCTAGGATCTATCGGATTCCTCATAGTGACCAGCAAGACGTAAATCCCAAGTGACTCCGAGAATATAGTTGTGCTTCCCCGGCAACGGCGCCAGAAAAAGGCCTTGATAACCCACAAGTATAGGGGATCACAACAGTTTTCGAGGGTAGAGTATTCAACCCAAATTTATTGATTCGACTCAAGGGGAAGCCAAAGAATATTCTCAAGTATTAGCAGTTGAGTTGTCAATTCAACCACACCTAAAAGATTTAGTGTGTGCAGCAAAGTATCAGTAGCAAGGTAGTATGATAGGAGCAGTAGCAACAGAGTAACAGCAGCAGCAGTGATAGCAGTAGCGGCAAAGTAACGTAACAAGGACCAGTAGGAAAAACTCGTAGGCATTGGATCGGTGATGGATGATTATGCCGGATGTGATTCATCATGTAACAGCTATAACACGGAGAGATATGTAACTAGCTTCCGTTCGTCAATCTAATGTAGGCATGTATTCCGTATGTAGTCATACGTGCTTAGGGAAAAAACTTGCATGACATCTATTGTCCATCCCTCCCATGACAGCGGGGTCCTAATGGAAACTACGGGATATTAAGGTTCTCCTTTTAATAAAGAACCGGACCAACGCATTAACACTTGGTGAATACATTAACTCCTCATACTATGGTCATCGCCAGATTGGTTCCGGCTATTGTCACTCCGGGGTTGCCGGGTCATAACACATAGTAGGTAACTACAACTTACAAGATAGGATCTAAAACACACATATATTGGCGACAACATAATAGGTTCAGATCTAAAATCATGGCACTCGGGCCCTGATGTCTACTACGCAACCTTCTCCTTGTAGACGTTGTTGGGCCTCCAAGTGCAGAGGGTTGTAGGACAGTAGCAATTTTCCCTCAAGTGGGTGACCTAAGGTTTATCAATCCGCGGGAGGCGTAGGATGAAGATGGTCTCTCTCAAGCAACCCTGCAACCAAATAACAAAGAGTCTCTTGTGTCCCCAACACACCCAATACAATGGTAAGTTGTATAGGTGCACTAGTTCGGCAAAGAGAAGGTGAAATAAGTGCAATATGGATGGTAGATATACGTTTTTGTAATCTGAAATTACAAAAATAGCAAGGTAACAAATGGTAAAAGTGAGCACGAACGGTATTGCAATGCGTGGAAACAAGGCCTAGGGTTCATACTTTCACTAGTGAAGTTCTCTCAACAATGATAACATAATTGCATCATATAACTAGCCCTCAACATGCAACAAAGAGTCACTCCAAAGTCACTAATAGCGGGGAACAAACGAAGAGATTATTGTCGGGTACGAAACCACCACAAAGTTATTCTTTCTGATCGATCTATTCAAGAGTCCGTAGTAAAATAACACGAAGCTATTCTTTCCGTTCGATCCATCATAGAGTTCGTACTAGAATAACACCTTAAGATACATATCAACCAAGACCCTAATGTCACCTAGATACTCCATTGTCACCTCAAGTATCCGTGGGCATGATTATACGATATGCATCACATAATCTCAGAATCATCTATTCAACCAACACATAGAACTTCAAAGAGTGCCCCAAAGTTTCTACCGGAGAGTCAAAACGTGTGCCAACCCCTATGCATAGGTTCCCAATGTCACGAACCCTCAAGTTGATCACCAAAACATACATCAAGTACTCACATGAATCAAACGTGTGCCAACCCATATGCATAGGTTCCCAATGTCACAAACCGCAAGTTGATCACAGCAGATAGACACGCGCAAGACATACATCAAGTGTTCTCAAACACTCAATCCAATAAGATAACTCCAAAGGGGAAACTCAATTCATTACAAGAGGGAGAGGGGGAAGAACATCATAAGATCCAACTATAGTAGCAAAGCCCATGGTACATCGAGATCAAGACATCTCAAGAACACAAGAGAGAGAGATCAAACACATAGCTACTGGTACATACCCTCAGCCCCGAGGGAGAACTACTCCCTCCTCGTCATGGAGATCGCCGGGATGATGAAGATGGCCACCGGAGATGGATTCCCCCTCCGACAGGGTGCTGGAACGGGCTCCAGATTGGTTTTTGGTGGCTATAGAGGCTTGCGGCTGCGGAACTCCCGATCTAGGTTTCTTTTGGGGGGTTTCTAAATTTATAGGAATTTATGGCGGTGGAATTACGTCGGTTGGGCCCATGAGGAGGTCACAAGTCTGGTCGCCACCACCTAGGGGGGGTGGCGGCGTCAGGGCTTGTGACTCCCTCGTGTCTCTTCTGGCCTTCTTCCGAAACTTCGGGGGTCTCTTTTGGTCCAAAAAAATCATCGTAAAGTTTCATTCCATTTGGACTCCGTCTGAAAATGGGCCGAAAACACGAAAAAAACAGAAACTGGCACTTGGCACTGAGTTAATAGGTTAGTCCCAAAAAAGATATGAAATAGCATATTCATGTATATAAAACCTCCAAAGTTGACAAGATAATAGCATGGAACCATAAAAAATTATAGATACGTTGGAGACGTATCAGGCCCTAGTGACAAGCATTAAGCATGGCAAAGTAGTAGCAACATCAATCTCAGAACATAGTGGATACTAGGGATCAATCCCCATCAAAACTAACTCGGTTACATGATAGATCTCATCCAACCCATCACCGTCCAGCAAGCCTACGATGAGATTACTCATGAACGGTGAAGAGCATCATGGAATTGGCGATGAAGGAAGGTTGATGATGACGATGGCGACGATCTCCCCTCCCCGGAGCCCAAAACGGACTCCAGATCTTCCCTCCAGATGAAGAACAAGAGGTGGCGGCGCCTCCGTATCGTAAAACGTGATGAACTCTTCTCCTTGATTTTTTTCCGTACGAAAGAGGTTATATAGAGCTGGAATTGGGGGCGGCACAGTCCTGAGGGGCTCACAAGCCTGCCAGCCCCGGCCAGGGGGGCCCTGCCTGGTGGGCTTGTGGGCTCCTGACTCCGTCCCTCCAGATGATTCTTGATTTATATATTCCACAAAAATTCCTCGTAGATTTCCAGGTCATTCCGAGAACTTTTATTTCTGTGCAAAAACAACACCATGGCAATTCTACTGAAAACATCGTCAGTCCGGGTTAGTTCCATTCAAATCATGCAAATTAGAGTCCAAAACAAGGGCAAAAGAGTTCGGAAAAGTAGATACGACGGAGATGTATCAACGCTGATTTTGTCAATTGCTTGCCGTTACTAGTCTTATCTTGATTCAGCGGCATCGTGTGATGAGGTGGCCTGGACCGACTTTACACGTACTCTTATATGAGTGGTATGTTTTATGGTCATGCCCGCTGGTAAGTGGTGATGAATCTCAATCGTGATGATACACATATTCATAGTGTGAGTACCAAAAGATGTAAGGTTGATAATGATAGTCCCACATTGGTAAAAGGGTGCACTCGGAAATACAAAACGAGTAGCATGACCAATGCTAGAATGGTGAGTCGACAACCAACACACAAAAAATGAAACTATCAGTCATTAACTTCAAAGTGATAGGGTTGCCAAAAGCATTGGAATCACACATCAGAGTTCACTTGTTGGTAATCCGAATAGAAACAACACGGGGACCATGAAATGAACGGTGATGACGAGAAGTATCACTATATCAAGAATTCTTAAGAGGTGCAATGATGCTCACAACATTATTGACATAAAGATGGCAATACTCCAAGGTAGCAGATAACATAAGCTGAACTAGCAAGGAACTCAAAGGACAACACAAAACATGAACACGTTTGTGTTGGAGGAAAGGCAACAAGGATGTCGATGATAATACAATTCATCGAGGGGAAGGGACGGTATTTCTCAACGTGCATTCGATTGATACTCTGAAGGAGCTCAGAATGCTGATGCTTGACCACGACACATTTGTCGAGAAGTTTCATGAAGATGTAATCATACAACGACGACATCAAGAAGGGAATGATTGAGCGAAAGGTTGTCGGAATCATAGATAAGACCGCTAGATCCGAATCAATATTGCCTTTCAGAACAACCAATATTATGTGGAAAGCTCGACGTGAGCTTAACACACAGTTGGAAACGTGTTCTAGAGATGGAGGACATAGATAGCATGGTCAAGCTCCAATATGACGATGATGATGTAGCTTAACAACTTGGAATGACTTGATCGAGTACAAACTCGTAAGCAAAGAAGATTACTAAGAAGGGACTCGATTCACTTATCGGCATCCTTGAGTGTCCAATAACTCAAAACACAAGGAAAACTGGAATTAATGAAAATATCATAGTTGATGAGGAGCTCACAAGAAGTTATATAGCTTTGTGATTTCCTCGAGCTACAAGGGATAATACTCAGAGGTAGATCAACATTAAGGCTTGGACCGATGTATTGACCTGAAGAAGACAAGTACTTTAACTCGTCTGAGAATGAAATCAAGGTAGGACAACATGGTCGGAACCACGATTGCAAAGGACAAGATCACACATACCAGATTAAACCACAGAATGAATGTTATTGATACGAGAAGCTTCTATGGTAAGATCAATGTCGTTTCCATGGGCATGAACACAAAGTTCAAGGTTGACTCCCACTTCATCAATGCATCACCTGCCATTTACTCCTCGCGTTTGATCAGGTTGTAGCTTTGAAAGAATATCCGGCAAAACAACAAAAGAGTAAGACTCATGAAAACTCGTCGGATCATATTGTTTTAGGAAGGCATAGGTTCAACCCATTGGGCATCTTAGGAACATACGCCACAAACTTCAAGAGTAATTTACACATGCTTGACAACAGAGCATGGCCTATAAAAGCATAGGATATAATTTATCAGAGGGAGAAAACACAATTTACCAATGGCATCATGTGTCAGGGGAAGCATATCACAAGAATTTTTGAAAGCAAAGGATGCTGTCGGATAATAACCCAACAATGGATTTGACGGTCCACCAAGGACCTCATGTGAGTGTTGGTACTCAATCAGAGGGAGGTAAATTGCAAGGCATCGGATTATAGAACATTTGAACAATATCGATACTTAAATACCAAAGGAATTTATGATTTCCTGGTTGTGTATCAGAATCAGATGCTCCGATCAAATACAAGCAAGTTTAAAGGACTTAGATGGACAATCAACCAAGGTTGATTTGTAGAGAACGAGCTCCTATTTGGAAGGTCGTCTGAGCCGGAAAGATAATTTATGAGTATCAATAGATGATTGTGTGCATTCACACAAAGGTTGAATCAATAAGATCATAGGAAAATCACAAAGGATTTTAACAAATGTTGCTACACATATAGATTTAACCATATGATACGTCCCAAACGTATCTATAATTCCTGCTTGTTCCATGATCTATTGGGTGACATTGTTATATGTTTTGCTACACTTTTATATCATTTTACACATATTTGGACTAACCTGCTAACTCAGTGCACCAAGTGCCAGTTTCTGTCTGCTGATGTCTATTTTGCAGCGGATTTTATCCAATTTTCCGAAGCCCAAAAAATTCCAGGAAAAATATATAAAAAATCAGCGTAATGAAAGCTTCCACATCACCGAAGATGGGCCAGAGGGGGCCAGGGGCCATCCAGACGACCTGCTGGCGCGGCCTACCCCCTGGCCGCGCCACGAGGCCGCCTGGGTGGGCCCCACCTCTTCCGGTGCCCTCCTTTGAACTATATTTAGTCCTCCGAGAGGAAACCCTTCCACAACTTCCAGAATCGCGATTTTCTCCATCGTTCCGCCGCCGCAGCGCTTCCGAGATCGGGAGCGTGAGGAGACCTCTTCCCGGCACCCTGCCGGAGGGAGGATTGACCTCCGAGAGCTTCTCCACCGCCATGGATGCTTCCCGGACATGCCATGACTAGTCCTCCTTGGACCATGGGTCCATGACCAATAGCTATATGATGTCTTCTCTCCAATCTTGTGCTTCAATGGTTAGTCCTTGTGAGCTACCCTACATGATCAAGGCATCTATGTAATTCTCTTGCTATTGCTATGCTCGGTTTGTGGGGATCCGATGGATTATGAAATTATTTTCAGATTGTTATGAGTTATATATTTGATTATCCTTTTATATTATGTTCCTTAGTGATGCATGCATGTTCTCTGTTGCTATTTATTGCTTTGGTCGAGTAGTAGATTGTAACTCCAAGAGGGAGCGTTATGCATGATTGTGGGTTCATGCCCCTCGATGTCTAGCTTGAGTTAGATAAACATGAGACAAGGGGATGTGTTGTTGCCATCAGGGAGAAAACAACGGTGCTTGTGACCATGGTTGCAAGGATTGTTTACCTTACACATAGTTCGTTAATGCAGTTGTCCGTTGCTTTCAGTTTACACTTTGGGTGGGGCTCGCAACGTAATACCGACGAGATGTTCTAGATAGATATCTCAAGGTGGATGATTAGTAAGTAGATGCTGATGAATAAACGGTCTACTTGTCTTGGTGTACTGCCCATTACTATTGAACCTCTAACTATCAAGGAGCATAATTAGCATTGCGGTGCGTTCATAATTCTGTCAATTGCCCAACTGTGATTTGTTTACCCAAGCATAGTTGTTTATCGTCTTTTGGGAGAGAGACATCACTAGTGAACATCATGTGACTCCGGTCCAAATCACCGTCATTGTTTACACCTCCATCATTTACCGTTTTCATTTACTTTTCCATTGCAAACACTATTACTTTCCCGCTTGTGTTTTGATCCTTTGCAACTACAAGGCCGGAGAGATTGACAACCTCTATGTACTCGTTGGGAGCAAAGTTATTTGTTGTGTGTTGATACGTCCAAACGTATCTATAATTTCTGCTTGTTCCATGATCTTTTGGGTGACATTGTTATATGTTTTGCTACACTTTTATATCATTTTACACATATTTGGACTAACATACTAACTCAGTGCACCCAGTGCCAGTTTATGTGTGCTGATGTCTATTTTGCACGGGCTTTTACCCAATTTTCACAAGCCCAGAAAAATCCAGAAAAAATATATAAAAAATCAGTGAAACAGAAGCTTCCGGATCACCGAATGATGGCCACACGGGGCGAGGGGCCTCCCAGGCGGCCTGCTGGCACGGCCAGGCCCTAGGCCTCACCAGGAGGTCTTCTGGGTGGGTCCCACCTCCTCCAGTGCCCTCCTTTGGCCTATATTTAGATTCCCGAGAGGAAATCCTCGAAGACTTTCGGGAATCGCGAATTTCTCCATCGTTCCGCTGCCGCAGCGCTTCCGAGATCAGGAGCATCAGGAGACCTCTTCCCGGCACCCAGCCAGAGGGAGGATTGAACTTCGGGAGCTTCTCCAGCGCCATGGATGCTTCCCAGACGTGCCGTGAGTAGTCCTCCTGGCGGGTCAGCCCCCTGGCGCAACCCAGGCTGGTCCCTCCTGGACCAGCATTGCGCAGTGGAGAACAGCGCCGGTGGACAGGGCGATCGGAGGAGATGAAGGGGTCGGAGCCAATGGTCGCGCCTTCTCAAAGACGAGGCGTCGATCCGGGCTCCGGCAAGACACCCCCGCTAAGCGGGGGAAGGGCGCGAGCGGACCTCAGCGGCAGGACCAACAGTCAGTCGGAGCTCGGAGAGTCGTACTCCGACTTGACCCCCCGGGATCCTGACCCGCCAAGAGCGCCACTGTCGCCGCTGCCGCCGCTGCCCCCCTCGTCGCTGTCGCTTGAGGAGGGACACTCAGTGTCGCTCGATCCCTCTTTGTAGCAGCCGAGACGCACACCTGTGCGCCCGTAAAACTTGACGGATAGCATATTTTCCTCCGCTAGCTTAAAGCGGAGGATATGCCCATCCTCGAGGCTCTAGGCACGGGCGAAGGCTTTCCAGCCCTGCCCGAGCAATATGGAGTGACGCTTCGGGTACTCCACGCGCACCTACATAGCATCGTGGGAGCAGACGTGCGCCCACAACCACAAGACACGGGGCCTGGCAGCCTCCATCGCCCTAGCGAAGGGGCGGGGGAGATGTAAATGGCCCCGCGAGACGCTGTGCAGCTCCATGACAAACTCCAGCGTTGTCCCGTTCGAGTGCCCGCCAAGCCTAGGAGAAGGCGGAGACATTGGAGTAGCACTCCGCCCCCCTCGGTCACGTCCCCGGCGTCGTCGGCCCCTCGAGCCTCTCCCGCCACGGTCGACGGGGCTGCCGCTGGCTGCGACCCCTGAAGCTGTGGCATGATCCGAGTGGGGTCCCCTTGCCGCCCTGGCGGCCGACACAGGCCGGCCCCGTCCCATAGAAATGGTTAGGGGCGGGTGCCACCGGCAAAGCTGAAAGAAACAAGAGAAAACAAGGCGATAGGCGTGGAAGGCTTTGAGAGTGAGATGGATGGGCAAAACCTCCGCGCGAACACCCTAATCTATAGGGCAAAGCTCGGAGGCCACCCTCCTCGCTTCAGAAGCCACTGTCCCTCTCGCCCAATCACCCTCAGGTCACGGGCGAAACATGGAACCGCCCTGATGCACCAATGCATGCAGGGGCGGGCCCATCCACTCCCACGACTTTTGAGGCCAGGATCGCCACTTGCCCGACCGCCGTTGCGCATGTCCTACGCGTGACACATGCGTTTTCAGGGAATAAAGAGGTCATCAGGCGCACTCCGCAAACCCTCCCACTTCGCGCGTTCAATGCACTATGTGGGGAAAGAAAGCCTGTAACGGCTCGATTCTGATAAGTCCGACGCCCCCGAGTCCGCGCACCGCTTCGGGCCTGGCCCAACAATGCCTCGCATGCGTGTGTGGCCCAGGCCCGAGGGCTCCTGTCGGTGCACTAAAGACTGTGGTCTCCAGTGCCCCGGACTAGTGCGCGAACACCGGCAACCCCTCCGCAGCGGCAAGGCGCGTCGCTGGAGCTTAGGACGGAAGCAAGACTCCGAAGCCACCAAGTGTGGATCGCAAGCCCCCGGCAAGCACTCGCTTGCTGGGAAAGAAGAAGAGACCCCGACAGGAGCTCCCTGCCGGGGAGATAGACAATGCCACGATGAGGCCCTCCCGCCTAGGAAGAAGGACTGAGCCCCGGCAAGCCACCCTTGTTGGGAAGATTGACAAGGCCTCGGCAGGCCATCACCTCTCTGTCGAGAGGAACAGGAAGACCCCCGGCAAGGTAACCCTCCCAGGAAGAAAGAGAAAGCCCGAGGAGAGGCGCGGGCCCAGGGCGCCCTCGCGACCTGTGAACGCCTCCATCAATGAGCACACTTCTGCCGATGCATGAGAAAGGCATCCGCCCGCACGCCAGCGCAACACCCCGAAGTTTGCCACGTGTGGGTACGTGTCCAACCCCCCTGACCAGGTCAGGGAAGTGTGTCGAAGCATTTAATGCACCTCTGACAAGGCATTAACACTGTATTTTTCGGTCGGCGATGTTTCACTCGTGAACCCACCGTTCACCCACTGAGCTGCCGTGGTGACCCCTTCGCCTATAAAAGGAGGCCCGAGGCTCAGTAGTGAGGAGTTTTGGCTTTTTGACCAATCGAAAGGCTGTAAAGAGGGACATATCTACAGTAACCCAAAACGAATAACTAAACGCATGCAAGGAGTAGGGTTTTACGCACCACGCGGCTCGAACCTGGGTAAAAAGACCTTGTCAGGCCCTGACTGTTGGTTCTTCTCTTGCCGCGACCCCTCTCGCCGCCAAACCAGCAAAAAGGGGACCCTTGAGGCCCCCATAGGTGACGAACCTTCACCGAGAAGGAATTAAACAGATTAAATTATATTAGATAATAGAACATGACATCGTGGTGATGTCACCATGACATCAGGAGTCAACGGGGTTTGACTCGTCAAATATGACCAGTGGGTCCTACATGTCATTGACTCATTCTTTATTAAGTTTAACTAAATATTAATCAGTTTAATTAGTGGGAGGGACCCACGTGTCATATTATCTAAAACAAATAATTAACCAGATTAATTAACCATTTCACTATTTATTTATTTAATTAATTAAACTATTTATTAAATATTATTTATATATATATTACTTAATTTAATTCCCTGTTTTAGGGGCGTGGCCCCGCATGTCATTGGGACAGCGAGCACCACATTCACTAAACGAACACACATCTTTACACCCCATTTTTATACATACCAACATAGACACATTATGTTAACATACATACATGCATGCATGAATTCATACATATATACTTTTGCATATACATACATACGCATCTACATATATATATATATACATGCTTATACACATACATATATCTAAATACTTTTCTTTTTCGTTTTTGCTCTAAGCCATCTCAAGGGCTAATCCCCTCTGTCTACAGGAAGGAACAAGGGGCGCGGTGGAGGCCGTCGGCCGGCAATGGCCGTAGCGCGCACGGCGACTGGAGTTCGTCGTAGTGTGGGAAAATGGGGAGGAGGAGGGTGGCCGGAGCCACGGTGGCTCACCACCGTTGACGGGGAGAGGGGCGACGAGTCTTGGTGGAGTCGTTGATGAGGAGGTTGAGCAGGCCTGCGACGCGGTGGTGACGGCCGGCGAGGTGGGGGAGTCGGAGGCGAGGTAGTGGCGTAGGTGGAGGGCCAACCGGAGGAGAGGTTCGGCCGATGGAGGGCCGGTGGTGGCCGGCGAAGTAGGGCGTTGATACGTCTCCAACGTATCTAAATTTTTTGATGGTTGCATGCTATTATCTTGTCAAACTTTGGATGTTTTGTATGTCGTTTATATATTTTTGGGGACTAACTTATTAACTCAGTGTCAAGTGCCAATTCCTATTTTTTCCATGTTTATGACCCCTTTCAGAGGACGATTTTAAACGGAGTCCAAACGGAACGAAACTGCCAAAAAGATTTTTTGCCAAAACAGAAAAAGATCGGGAAGCCTGAGAATCAGGGCAGGAGGTCACCAGGGACCCCACAAGCCCCCTAGCCGCGACCAGGGGGCCCGCGCCTCCCAGGCTTGTGGGCTCCCAGGGCCTCCTCTGCCCTAGGTCTTTCACCTATACATTCCCTAAAATCCCAGAAAAAATCAGGAGATCATCGAAAGTACTTTTCCGCCGCCGCAAGCTTCTGTCTCCGCAAGATCCCATCTGGGGCACGTTCTGGTGCCCTGCCGGAGGGGGATTCGGATACGGAGGGCTTCTTCATCAACACCATGAGCTCTCCGATGATGCGTGAGCAGTTCACCATAGACCTACAGGTCCACAGCTAGTAGCTAGATGGCTTCTTCTCTCTCTTGGATCTTCAATACAAAGTTCTCCATGATCTTCATGGAAATCTATCCGATGTAATCTTCTTTTGCGGTGTGTTTGTCGAGATCCGATGAATTATGGATTTATGATCAGATTATCTATGAATCTTATTTGAGGTTCTTCTGATCTCTCTTATGCATGATTTCATATCCTTGTAATTCTCTTCGAGTTGTGGGTTTTGTTTGGCCAACTAGATCTTTGATTCTTGCAATGGGAGAAGTGCTTGGTTTGGGTTCATACCGTGCGGTGACCTCACCCAGTGACAGAAGGGGTAGCAAGGCACGCATCATGTTGTTGCCATCAAGGGTAAAAAGATGGGATTTTCATCATTGGTTTGAGATTATCCCTCTACATCATGTCATCTTGCTTAAAGCGTTACTCTGTTCCACATGAACTCAATACACTAGATGCATGCTGGATAGTGGTCGATGTGTGGAGTAATAGTAGTAGATGGAGAAAGTATCGGTCTACTTGTCTCGGACGTGATGGCTATATGTATGATCATTGCCTTAGATATCGTCATGACTTTGCGTGGTTCTATCAATTGCTCGGCAGTAATTTGTTCACCCACCGTAATAGTTGCTATTTTGAGAGAATCCTCTAGTGAACACTATGCCCCCGGGTCTACTCCACACCATATTTCCAGCCTTACTCTTTTACTTCATTGCACTTTCCGCCTTCAGATCTTACTTTGCAATCAATCTTGAAGGGAATGACAACCCCTTTATAGCGTTGGGTGCAAGCTCTTTTGTGTTTGTGCAGGTACTCTGAACTTGACGAGATTCTCCTACTGGATTGATATTTTGGTTCTCAAACTGAGGGAAATACTTACTGCTCCTGTGCTGCATCGCCCTTTCCTCTTCAAGGGAAAAACCAACGCAAGCTCAAGAGACAACAGAACATCTCTGTCCCCGTAGCAGAAGGATTTCTGGCGCCGTTGCCGGGGAGGATCAAGTCAAGAACTCATCCAAGTAAGTGTGGCAAACTCATCTCTTGCATTTACTTTTTTTTGCCTCTCGTTTTCCTCTCCCCCACTTGTGAAAAACAAAAATTTACAAAAAAATCTTTGCCTTTTTCGTTCGCCCTTTTCTCTCGCTTGCTTTCTATTCGTCTATGTGGGATAGTCTACCTGTCCTCATCGCTAGATCCACCACTTCGAACGATACTCTCGAGAGCGAACGCTTGGTATAGGATTTGCAATGCTAAGAGTAGATCTACTCATAAGCAATCCACTACCGTCCTGCTTCGCAGTTTTTATGTGGGTGTTTCTCCTCAGAATAGGTATATTCTTGACACCATCGTAGGTGGCAATTTCTTGGGTAGTGATGACCCACAAGTATAGGGGATCTATCCTAGTCCTTTCGATAAGTAAGAGTGTCGAACCCAATGAGGAGTAGAAGGATCTGACAAGTGGTTTTCAGCAAGGAAATATCTGCAAGCACTGAAATTATCGGTAACAAGTGATTGTGTGGTGAGATGATTCGTAGCAAGTGCTGCGGCAACAAAAGTCATTCCCTGGCGCTTAGGAATTCTTCTTGTTACTTCTCTGGTTTGCGTCGGTTTTTCCCTTGAAGAGGAAAGGGTGATGCAGCACAGGATCAGTAAGTATTTCTCTCAGTTTGAGAACCAAGGTATCGATCCAGAAGGAGGGCCTCGTCAAGTCCAAAGTACCTGCGCAAACACAAACAAGTTTGCACCCAACGCTTCAAAGGGGTTGTCAATCCCTTCAAGATTGTTTGCAAAGTGAGATCTGAAGGCGGAAAGAGCAACGAAGTAAAAAGTGTAAGGCTAAAAATATGGTGTGGAGTAGACCCTGGGAGCCATAGTGTTCACTAGAGGCTTCTCTCAAAATAGCAAGTATTACGGTGGGTGAACAAATTACTGTCGAGCAATTGATAGAACCGTGCAAAGTCATGACAATATCTAAGGCAATGATCATACATATAGGCATCACGTCCGAGACAAGTAGACCGATACTTTCTCCATCTACTACTATTACTCCACACATCGACCACTATCTAGCGTGCATCTAGTGTATTGAGTTCATGACGAACAGAGTAACGCTTTAAGCAAGATGACATGACGTAGAGGGATAATCTCAAACCAATGATGAAAACCCCATCTTTTTACCCTTGATGGCAACAACATGATGCGTGCCTCGCTACCCCTTCTGTTACTGGGTGAGGTCACCGCATGGTTCATATCCTTGTAATTCTCTTCGAGTTATTGTTTTTGTCTGGCCAACTAGATCTATGATTCTTGCAATGGGAGAAGTGCTTGGTTTTGGTCATGCATAAGAGAGATCAGAAGAAACTCAAATAAGATTCATAGATAATCTGATCATAAATCCACAATTCATTGGATCTCGACAAACACACCGCAAAAGAAGATTACATCGGATAGATCTCCATGAAGATCATGGAGAACTTTGTATTGAAGATCCAAGAGAGAGAAGAAGCCATCTAGTTACTAGCTATGGACCCGTAGGTCTATGGAGAACTACTCACGCATCATCGGAGAAGTCACGGTGTTGATGAAGAAGCCCTCCGTGTCCGAACCCCCCCTTCGGTAGGGCACCAGAGCGTGCCCGAGATGGGATCTTGCGGAGACAGAAGCTTGCAGCGGCGGAAAAGTACTTTTGATGATCTCCTGATTTGTTTCGGATTTTTCGGGAATATATAGGCGCAACCCCTGGGTCAGGGGACACTCAGGGGGCCCACAAGCCTGGATGGCGCAGCCTCCCCTTGGCCGCAGGGTGGGGCTTGTGGGGCTTTCTGATCCAGAAAAAATCTTTTCGGGGATTTTCTTCCGTTTGGAGTCCGTTTCAAAATCTCCTCTGAAAGGGGTCAAAAACATGGAAAAAACAGGAACTCACACTTGGCACTGAGTTAATAAGTTAGTCCCAAAAAATAAATAAAAGGCATGCAAAACATCCAAAGTTTGACAAGATAATAGCATGAAACCATCAAAAATTATAGATACGTTGGAGACGTATCAAGCATCCCCAAGCTTAACTCTTGCTCGTCCTCGAGTAGGGAAGTGATAAAGAATGAATTTTTGATGTGGAATGCTACCTAGCATAGTTGTCCTTTGCAACTTCTTTCACGTGGCATGAATGTTCAGATCCGTACGATTCAAAACAATAGTTTGGTATTGACATGAAAACAGTAATACTTCAAGCAAACTAGCAAAGTAATCATGAACTTTCAAAATGACAAGACCAAAGAAAGTTATCCCTACAAAATCATATAGTCTGGCTATGCTCCATCATCCTCACACAACTAATGTAAATCATGCACAACCCCGGAATTGGCCAAGTAATTGTTTTCGCACTCTTACTTTCTCAAACTTTTTATAACTAACACGCAATACATGAGCGCGAGCCATGGATATAGCACTATAGGTGGAATAGAGTGTGGTGGTGGTTGTGAGACAAAAAAGGAGGAGATGGTCACATTGACTCGGCGTATCAATAGGCTGTGGAGATGCCCATTAATAGATATCAATGTGAATGAGTAGGGATTGCCATACAAGAGATGCACTAGAGCTATAAGTATGTGAAAGCTCAAAAGGAAAACTAGTGGGTGTGCATCCAACTTGCTTGCTCACGAAGACCTAGGGCAATTTTGAGGAAGCCCGTCATTGGAATATACAAGCCAAGTTATATAGTGAAGATTCCCACTAGCATATGGTAGTGACAAAGCAAGAAGCTCTCAATCATTAAGAACATGGTGCTATCATGAAGCACAAGTGTGGAAAAATATAGTAGGATTGTCCCTTCTCTCTTTTTCTCTCTTTTCTCTTTTTTTCATTTGGGCTCTTAGGCCTCTTTTTTTGTCTTTTTTTTGTCTTTGGGCTCTTTGGCCTCTTTTTTTTATTTCCTCACATGGGACAATGCTCTAAAAATGATGATCATCACACTTTTATTTACTCACAGCTCAAAATGGTGATGACTCTACAGGAAATGCCTCCGGCAATGTACCGGGATGTGCAACGATCTAGCATGGCGTATGATGTTGAAACATCTCGCTAGCTATGTTATGATCATGCAATGGAAATATGAGAGTGACGGCACAAGTCATGAGACGGAACGGTGGTAGTTGCATGGCAATATATCTCGAAATGGCTATGAAAATGCAATAGTAGGTAGATATGGTGGCTGTTTTGAGGAAGGAATTTGGTGGGTTTGTGCACCGGCGAGAATTGCGCGGAACTAGAGAGGCTAGCAATGGTGGAAGGTGAAAGTGCATCTACCATGGACTCACATTAGTAATGAAGAACTCACATACTTGTTGCGAAAGTTTTTTATTAGTAATCGAAACAAAGTGCTAAACACATACTCTGAGGGGAAGGGTTGGTAGGTGTAAACCATCGCGCGATCCCGACCTCAACACAAAGGATGACAATCAATAGATCAATTATGCTCCGACTTCCTAACATAGCGGTTCACCATACGTGCATGCTACGGGAATCACTAACTCCAACACAAGTATCTCTAGATTCACAACACCCTACTAACATAACTCTTAATATTACCGAATCCATGTCTCAAAACTAATTGAGAGGAATCAAAACTTCTCTTTCTACTCAATGCACATGAAGATGGAGGTTTTGCATCCTCTTTGGGCACCTAGCACATTTGGGAGTACTTTCATAGCATAAGCCAACTACCAAATCATGCACGCCGTGCTCTAAAGATATAAGTGAAGCACAAGAGCAAAAGTATCTAGCTCAAAATGTATAAGTGAAGCACTAGAGCAAAAGTATCTAGCTCAAAAGATATAAGTGAAGCACTATGAGCATTCTAGGAAGATCACAATGAGTGCATGTCTCTCTCTCTCTCAAAGAGGTGTACAGCAAGGATGATTTGACACAACAAAAAGAAAAGATTCCTATGATACAAGACGCTCCAAGCAAAACACATATCATGTGGTGAATAAAATATAGCTCCAAGTAATGTTACCGATGGATTGAAGACGAAAGAGGGGATGCCTTCCCGGGGCATCCCCAAGCTTAGGCTTTTTGGTGTCATTGAATTTGGCTTGGGATGCCTTGGGCATCCCCAAGCTTGAGCTCTTTCCACTCCTTATCTCTTTGTCCATGAGAACATCACCCAAAACTTGAAAACTTCACAACACAAAACTTAAACAAAAACTCGTGATAACATTAGTACAAGAAAACAAACTACCACTTCTTTCGGTACTATAGCAAACTTGAATTCCATATATATTGATGATGGGCTACTGTATTCTCACTTTTCCATGGCTAGTACCCCCCGATACTAACCATAGTTTCATCAAAACAAGCAACTAACTCAACAAAAACAGAATCTGTCAAAAACAGACCAGTCTGTAGCAATATGTATACTTCGTATACTTCTGGTACCTCAAAAAATCTGAAAAATTAAGACGGCCTGGGAAAAAAGTATATCAATCATCATAAAAAAGAATCAACTCAAAATCTCTTTCTGAATAAAAATGAAAAATCATCTCATGAGCAAAAAGTTTCTGTCTTTTTCCAGCAGGATCAAACAACCATTACCAAGACTAATCATAAAGGCTTTGCTTGGCTCAAACACAAAAAGAAACACAAAAAACACAATCACAACAGAATTATGAAAGTGTGGACGCAACAAAACAGCAAGAAAAAGAAATAAATTCATTGGGTTGTCTCCCAACAAGCGCTATTGTTTAACGCCCTTAGCTAGGCATAAAAGCGAAAGAATCACGTATCGTCGTCTTTGGTGCTTAAACCATAAGTGGCGTGATCACTAAGCATCTTAAGGTTTTCATCTTTCTTGCTGGATGATTCACCACTACTTTTAGGGACAAAGACAGACTTGGTGATTTTATTATGGGCAAAATTTGGAGTATTCTGCACAGGGACAAAAGCGGAACCCAAGTTGGTTATAACATCCTCTAGTTTGCCAATTATAGCGGAATCATGACCTAGCTTTTCATTAACTGTGGGTTCCTTCTCCTTTAAACTTTTCAAAACCATTCCCACCTTGGATCCGTACTGAGTGATTTGATTGTGGATCTTTTTATCCAAATTCTCAATGAGTTCAATCGTAGCAACTTTTTTTTTGACCGTCTATTGTAGGGAAAACCCCCCACACCCATTTTTCCTTTATTCCCATATACGAGAGCAATATGTACAAGAGGAGATTAGAATGTACAAAGGGGAGGAGGAGCAAGGATTACAAACCTCAAGGAGGCAAAAAGGAAACCCATTTAAGGAGATCATCCCTGAAACTAGCCTTAATTCTATGAGCTAACAGAGAAATGTCATGAATGAATCCAGATCTCCATTTTCTGAACTTTGGCTGCTCCTGGTTGAAGACCTTTGTATTTCTGATAGTCCAGATGTTCCAACATGCAGTGAAGACTACCTCAGCAAAGAAAGGGTTATGAAAGTCCCTTTTAGCAGCAACAACAGCACTCCACATGGATGGACCCTGCCATGTGATCTGCAGGTAATTCCAGACCCTGGTACTGAAAAGACAGTTGAAGAATAAGTGATCTCTGTCCTCCTTGACTCGAGCGTGACATAGAACACAAAGGTTGGAGTCAGAAACATTCCAGTGACGCCGTTCAAGCATATCTTGAGTGTTTAGCCTGTCCATGATGAGCATCCAGGCAAACATCTTAATCTTCATGGTACAGCAGCTTCTCCAGATCCAATTGAGTAAAGGGTTTGGTACAATACTGCTATGAATATGAGCGTAGTAGCTCTTGGCTGTGTAGACCTTAGCATCCTTTCCCCATACCCATCTGTCAGAGGCGTGATGATCAAGATCCAGGTCCTGAAGCAAAGATTGGACCGAAAGCAGTTCCTGATAAGCTTGAGCAGACAGTGGTAAGTGAAACATGGAGAGCATGCTGTCATCATAAAAGACAGTAAAGACCTCTTGAGTTGTGCAAAAAGGATCAGCCACAAAAGAAAACAGTCTTTGGAATCTGGCAGCCAGTGGCATAATGGATTTTCCAATCAACCAGGAGTCGGACCAAAACAGGAAGGAGTCACCCTTGTTCGGCACAACATATGTAACTGATCTGAATTTCTCAAGCCGTTTACAGATATCCTTCCACCAAAAAGAACCACAAAGTGCAGTTCCCTGAGGTATTGTGTCATGATAGTAAGTGTTCCAAATCAAATGAACCCAAGGGATATCAGCATGATTGAGGAATTTATCAACATGTTTGAGCAGGAGTGCTTCATTCTGGACTGCTAGGTTCATAATTCATAGCCCCCTTTATTTTTAGGCCTGCACACCAGAGGCCAAGCAGCAAGAGAGGGTGCATGATCATTCCCATTTTTTCTCCATAGACATTGCCTTTGAATCCTCTCCAACTGCTTCAGTATGCCTCGTGGGATATCCAGACTGCATAGAAAGAAGATAGGCACAGAAGACAGGGCTGAGTTTAAATACTGCAGCCTTCCCCCCTGAGCAAGAAAAGATGAACTAGCACTGAGTCTTCTTTCCATGTTATCAACCAGAGGCATGAGATCAATGATTCTTGGTTTAGTTGTCCCAACAGGAAGGGCAAAGATCCCACTTTGCAACCAATGGAGTCTGCCAGATCCTGTAAATGCCGAGGAGAAGTGTTAACAGGTAGAAGTGCAGATTTGTGGTAATTCACCTATAATCCACTGGACTGGGAGAAAAGTAAGAGCATTTTCTTGAACTGCAATAACTGGGATTTATCAGCAGGTAGGATGATAAGGGTATCATCAGCATATTGCACTATAGGGAAATCCTTATCATGACAAGGTATAGGCAGCTGTATCAGCCCCTCCACCAGCAGTTGATTAACCAGAGTTTGTAAAAAATCAGCAGCAATAGCAAAAAGCAGTGGGGACATAGGATCTCCCTGCCTGACACCTTTCTTGCACATGAACTTCTTTCCAGGCACACCATTGATCAGAACTGAAGATGATCCAGAAGTTAGGAGTTGCCTAACCCAAAGGATCCATCTGTCATTGAAGCCTTTGTGCTTAAGAATCTGGAAGATGAACTCATGTTCCACATAATCAAATGCCTTTTCAAAATCTAGCTTAAGAATAACTATAGGTTTCTTGGATTGATGACATTGGTGCAAGTACTCCAGAGTCCATCCCACACAATCTTGAATGGTCCTAGATTTGATAAAACCATACTGATTCTTGTGAAGGCACTTCACAATCTGCAACTGTAGCCTGTTAGCAATCATTTTGGACAGAAATTTGAGACCCATTCCAGTAAGTGATATTGGTTTGTAATCTCCCACATGTTCAGGTGATCTCTTCTTTGGAATCAGAGTAATATAAGATGAGTTCATGTTCACAAGCTGAGCCTGTCCAGCATGGAAAGCAGCGGCAAGTTGGTAAAACTCAGGGGAGATAATGTGCTAGCATTTCTTGAAGAAAAGAACATTGAAACCATCAGGACCTGGAGCTTTGTCAATGGGCATATCCTGAACAGTCTTGTCCATTTCAGACTTAGAAAAAGGTTCTGTGAGAATGTCTAGACCCTCCACCTCATGCAGCATGGATTGTAAATCAAATGCCATGTTAATGCCAAGAGAAGTTCCCATTCTATCCTTAAAAGATGCCCAAAAGCATGCATTAATTTGATCATGATCAGATATGGTAGAACCATCATTTAACTTGAGAGATGCAATGGAATTCCTCCTATATCTCTCAGTGGCCATAGCATGGAAGAATTTAGTGTTTTCCTCACCAACCTTAACAAATCTGATAGTGGCTCTCTTCTTCCAGTACAAGCACTGAAGATGCAGAAGATGTTCCAAATGTAATTTGATAATTTTCCTGAAATTAGCTTCTGGTCTGAAAAGTGACCTCAACTCCTCAAGCTCATCCAAACACAGCACAACTTGATTACATCTGGAAATAAAAGTTTTTAACTGTGATAGATTTGTCTGCCATTTTTTCAAAGCCTGCCTAAGATGCTTCATCTTATCCATAATAACAGCAGTAATGTGGGTCTTCCTTGAAGGAATGAGCCAGGATTGTTGTACACATTCCATGAAGCCCTCCATTTCCACCCAGTAGTTTTCAAAGCGAAATAGCTTGCATTTAGGGATGGAAGTATTGACAGTGACCACACAAGGAACATGATCAGAAGCAGTCTTTGCAAGGGGTAGCACTTGCGTAAGAGGATATGAGGAGATCCAGTTGGCTGATGTGAAAAACCAGTCAAGCTGCTCTAGAAGAGGGGAATCTTGCATATTGGACCAAGTGTAAGATCTACCTTTAATGGGTAGTTCCAGCAATCCCAGATGCCCAATAATTTCATTGAAGATGAACATGTCATTCACATCAGCCCCAGGAAGGTTTCTGTTGTCAGGAGATCTAATGAAATTAAAATCTCCAAGAAGCAACCAATTAGCCCCAGTGGGAATATTAAGATTGTAGAGCCAGCTAACAAAAAGATCTCTGGCCTCTCCTTGACATGGACCATAGACATTAACTAAAGTCCATGATTCACCCGTGTGATTTGAGGTAAAAGAGATGATCAATCCATAAGGTGTGCATTCCACTAATTGACCAGTAAGAATGGAAGAGTTCCAAAGGGTGATAAGCCACCCTGATGCACCCCTGGAAGGAGAGTAAGCAAACTGATCAAAGCGTTTGGGACAGAAACCTTTAACTGCACGAAACTCTATTGACTGCATTTTTGTTTCCTGCAAGCAGACCACACCAGCTAGGCTCTCATCAATCTTGTTACGGACCGCACGCTGCTTATGATCCGAATTTAGGCCACGCACATTCCAACACAGCACACGCCAACTTCTCGTAGAACGACTATCCATTGCAGAACATATATATAGCAAAAGCAAGGCTATGTAATAGCCAGTGCGACCAAGGTTCCGAAAACCAAAAGACAGCGCAAGCAGAAGTTTGACAGTACATAGAGCCAGTACAGTAACAGATAAACATAGGTGGATTAAACATCATTAGACGATGGCGCAGAATCAGCAGGATCTTCCATAAGTCGATCCACCGTAAGCTTCTCAGGGGCAATGCTGAGTGACTGTCCCACCTCCTGAATCATTGGGATAGAAGTGGCAGCAGGTACTTGAACATCCTCAGTCTCCTGCGATGTAGAGGGCATTGGCTTGGCCTTGGGCTTCCTCTTCTTGGGGACGTGCGCAGGCAGCTCCTCGGTATTGGCTGGAAGCCATCGCGCTTGATGGAGCCGCGAGTACACCGACGGACACAGGAGTCAACGACTGGCGTGGCCTTCTTGTGTGTCCCCTTCTTGGATGGAGCAGGAGAAAGAAAAGACAAGTCCTCTGCAGATGAAGAAGTACTAAGTGGGATTACCTCCTGCATTGAGAGAGAGGTACTAGCAGGCTCTAATGGTGGAGGTTCTGGAGCGTCAGTGTCGAAAGCCACTGCCCAGGATCGCTTGGGGATCATAATGGGCTCCAGAATTGGCATCTGCAGTTGACGAGGTACGTGCATAGCAGTAGCAGCTCCCATGAGAGCATCAAAGGTGCGTGCCCAGGACATTACTGGCGGCAGAGGAGGCCCGTACACAACCCTTGCAGCCCCAACAAAGATGTTGTCAGTCTGAATGTGAGGGGGTTTGTAGATGACAATTGCCAGAGGATTGTCATCGTGTGCCTCTTCCATCACATGCACATCTTCCTCCGGCTCGGCATCATTGTCCGGGGCAGCCATTGGCATGTCACCATCAGGGGCATCAGGGTTAGCCAGCGGTGGTTCTTGAACAGTAGGTTCCACCTCCATGTCACCCTGCGGCTGAGGGTCAAGGTCCACCAGCTCATGGATCGAATCCGAGGAAGAAGGACTCGGCTGATCAATCACCATAGACTCTTGATCGTGAACAGGATCAGCAGCAGGTGCTTCCGGGGCCGCTTCAGGTTCCCATCCTCCTCCATCAGCGGCAGCAGGCGGCTGTCCCCAACCTTCGGCATCAGCAGCAGGAACCACTGGGTCTTCAGGCGCCAGCAGTACCGCATTCCAACCCAGCGCAGGATACGGGGGCAGAGCAAATTGTAGATTATCATGAACGAGTGTCCAGGGAGCGGGTGAGGGTTGCCGTTGAGGGGCATGGGATCCTCATCATTAGGCAGAATCTCAGCAGCCGCCGCACCCAGGATGTATACCGGCGCAGACCAGGAAACCTTGGCGCCTCCCCAAGCAGCATATTCAGAGAAGTTGATACTGCGAGGGACCAGCCGGTCATCTGGGAACGAAGCAAACACAATAGAGCGAACCAAGTAAGGATCATCACTGACCCAATGATAAAACTCCCCGAAGGTATTGACAGCAGCCCGGAGATCTTCAGTGTTGCGGAAGTCTAGGGGGACCCCCCAGAATCATGAGGCAGCCCTGACGAAAACCCTCTTGGCCACGGAAACCAACACCCTGATCGTGACGCAGGAAGCGCACCACAGAGTTATGAGCGACTTCTGCGGAACCATGTGGACCGCTGCATAGCTTTCTGCCGCATCTCGGAGCTCAAACAATCCAACACCCTCAATCCATGGCTGGGCAGACCGAACATGTAACCCTTGGTGAAGAAGAAGAGCAGCAACTTCTTGCCGTACCTGAATCACGTTGTCAGCCGGGGGTGCTGGGTGGACGTCAGCGATGACAAAACGCTCATGACGTCTGGTGATGGGGACCGCACGCGTGGTGTAGGTCCGAGGCAGCCGGTCGGGTCCTCCATCGATGATGTTGTGGCCAGGCGGGAGGAAGAACTGAGGATCAAGCTCAAAGTTCGCCATTGCGGGAGGCGGTGGCGGAGTGACCGGTGGCGTCTCGGAGGGAGTTCGAGCATGCGACGGCGATGAGACAGGACGGAACTGTGCCGTAGGCGGTGTTGTTTCGCCAAGAGTATCAGCAGTTCCCGAGATATCAACGACAGGGGAGGTGGTGGGTCTCTTACAGTTCCAAGCAAGACAATTATTACGCATAAAAGAGGCTCCTCTAGATCGTGCGTGGCCCACCGTATTGTCAGCGAATCCAGGCGAAGCCGTGCAGTTCGCAGCTAGATGGCCCCGAGCGTTGCAAATTGAGCAAGAAAAGATATCCTCAACCATGCTATTAATGAGTTCATCAAAGGCCAGATGGGCCTCCTGTGAGGAGGGAATATCCATCGAAAGGTTAGGGTCGGACCGAGAGAAAGAGGTAACCTCAGCAGACTCATTGATGAGAGTGGAAATAGGCCCAGAATCCAAACTTGCCACCGAAATTGATTCTCCTCATTCAAAATACCATGAATATCGACGGGATCAGTTGTAGCTCCTTGTTGCACGGGAGAAGTTTCGTTTAATTTGGCAATTTGAAAAACATCGCCGGGAGATCCGGGAGATGAAACCTGGCGAGAAACTGTCCCGAACGTAATATGCGGCGTGGCTGTCGTCCACCGGAGTTCTGCCGGCGGTGGCGCTGAGATGATGACACGTTCAGGAGAAGGCACCGAATAACCAGCCTGTTCAAGCGTGAGTAGCTCATCATGGGAAACATGATATCTGTAGCCCTTGCAAACTTCATATTGCTGAAGGGATGCGAATGTGAGCTTCTTACGAACAGAAGATCCAGATTTAAGCGAAGATTTGAGGGGTCTGGAATGCATCGCCATCAGACCTAAAGAGGCTCTCCTCTTAGAAGGACTCACAATAATCCATTCAGCATCACATTGCTTCTTCCACAGAGCAAATTCCCGGCGCCAATTAGGACCACCATGTCCCCATAGATGGAAAAAGCACTTAAAACTTGAGCACTTGAAAGAACGTAAATCCAGGATGTGAAAACCAAATTGCATGCAGGACACTTTGAATGAGAAAACCGAATCTGTCACTTGAGAGACACGAAACTCAATAGCCGATCCCCCAATCACCGATTCTAGAGCTGCGGCGACTGTGTCCGTCGAGAGACGGAACACATGACGACCAAAGGAAACCACCATGATGAAAGGGCGGCGGTGCTTCATAGGGTGCACCGTAATACCAGAGTGGCGATAAACCTCATCAGAGAAAGCCAAACCATGCGAAAAATCCAGATCCAATGTAGAACCACCCATGCAAGCCATGCACGACCACGTGAGGAGGGTCGGAAAGGTTCACCTGAGCAGAGGAGTGGCGAGGATGGAGGATACGCCGGCTAGAGTGCCAGATAGCCATTGGGTCGCCGCGGTGGGAGGTGGGAGTCGCCATCAGTTCCGGTGGCAGTGGACTCTTGTGTGGTTCGTACTTTATTTTCAATAGCGTCCAGTCTACGCATCACATGTCCCAGAGTTAAGGTAGTTCCATTAACCAAGAGTGGGGGTGAGCCTACCAAATTTATCACAGCTCGGTAAGAATCAACGGTATGGCTACCCAAGAAATTTACACCTACGATGGTGTCAAGAATATACCTATTCCAAGGAGAAACACCCACATAAAAACTGCGAAGCAAGACGGTAGTGGATTGCTTATGAGTAGATCTACTCTGAGCGTTGCAAATCCTATACCAAGCGTCCTTTAAGTTTTCTTCCTCAATTTGTTTGGAATTGAGGACTTCGCTCTCGGGAATATCGTTCGAAGTGGTGGATCTAGCCATCAGGAAAGACTATCCCACACAGACGAGCAGAAAGCAAGCGAGAGAAAAGGGCGAACGAAAAGGCGAACGAAAAAGGAAAATTGGTGAAGTAGGGGAGAGGAAAACGAAAGGCAACTGGCAAACAAAGTAAATGCAAGAGATGAGTTTGCGACACCTACTTGGATGAGTTCTTGACTTGATCTTCCTCCCCGGCAACAGCGCCAAAAATTCTTCTGCTGCGGCAACAAAAGTCCTTCCCTGGCGCTTAGGAATTCTTCTTGTTACTTCTCTGGTTTGCGTCGATTTTTCCCTTGAAGAGGAAAGGGTGATGCAGCACAGGAGCAGTAAGTATTTCCCTCAGTTTGAGAACCAAGGTATCAATCCAGAAGGAGGGCCTCGTCAAGTCCAAAGTACGTGCGCAAACACAAACAAGCTTGCACCCAATGCTTCAAAGGGGTTGTCAATCCCTTCTAGATTGTTTGCAAAGTGAGATCTGAAGGCGGGAAGAGCAACGAAGTAAAAAGTGTAAGGCTGAAAATATGGTGTGGAGTAGACCCTCGGGGGCCATAGTGTTCACTAGAGGCTCCTCTCAAAATAGCAAGTATTACGGTGGGTGAACAAATTACTGTCGAGCAATTGATAGAACCGCGCAAAGTCATGACGATATCTAAGGCAATGATCATACATATAGGCATCACGTCTGAGACAAGTAGACCGATACTTTCTGCATCTACTACTATTACTCCACACATCGACCGCTATCCAGCATGCATCTAGTGTATTGAGTTCATGACGAACAGACTAACGCTTTAAGCAAGATGACATGATGTAGAGGGATAATCTCAAACCAATGATGAAAATCCCATCTTTTTACCCTTGATGGCAACAACACGATGTGTGCCTCGCTACCCTTTCTGTCACTGGGTGAGGTCACTGCACGGTATGAACCCAAAACCAAGCACTTCTCCCATTGCAAGAATCATAGATCTAGTTGGCCAGACAAAACCCATAACTCGAAGAGAATTACAAGGATATGAAATCATGCATAAGAGAGATCAGAAGAAACTCAAATAAGATTCATAGATAATCTGATCATAAATCCACAATTCATCGGATCTCGACAAACACACCGCAAAAGAAGATTACATCGGATAGATCTCCATGAAGATCATGGAGAACTTTGTATTGAAGATCCAAGAGAGAGAAGAAGCCATATAGTTACTAGCTATGGACCCGTAGGTCTATGATGAACTACTCACGCATCATCGGAGAGGTCATGGTGTTGATGAAGAAGCCCTCTGTGTCTGAATCCCCCCTCCGGCAGGGCACCAGAACGTGCCCCAGATGGGATCTTGCGGAGACAGAAGCTTGCGGCGGCGGAGAAGTACTTTTGATGATCTCCTGATTTTTTTGGGAATTTTTGAGAATATATAGGCGCAACCCCTAGGTCAGGGGACGCTCAGGGGGGCCACAAGCCTGGATGGCGTGGCCTCCCCTCTGGCCGTGGGGTGGGGACTTATGGGGCCCCTGGGGCTCCCCTGCCTTGGCTCCCAAGCTCCCTGATCTTCTTCCATTCCCGAAAAAATCTTTTCGGGGATTTTCTTCCGTTTGGAATCCGTTTCAAAATCTTCTCTAAAAGGGGTCAAAAACATGGAAAAAATAGGAACTCGCACTTGGCACTGACTTAATAAGTTAGTCCCAAAAATTAAATAAAAGGCATGCAAAACATCCAAAGTTTGACAAGATAATAGCATGAAACCATAAAAAATTATAGATACGTTGGAGACGAATCAACAAGCAACAAGTAACAAAAGTAGCAACGGTGCAGCAAAGTGGCCCAATCCCTTTTGTAGCAAGGGACAAGGATGGACAAAGTCTTATAGGAGGGAAAACGCTCCCGAGGACACACGGGAATTTCTGTCATGCTAGTTTTCATCATGTTCATATGATTCGCGTTCGTTACTTTGATAGTTTGATATGTGGGTGGCCCGGTGCTTGGGTACTGCCCTTACTTGGACAAGCATACCACTTATGATTAACCCCTCCCGCAAGCATCCGCAACTACGAAAGAAGAATTAAGACAAAGTCTAACCATGGCATTAAACTAGTGGATCCAAATTAGCCCATTACGAAGCAGCGCATAAACTAGGGTTTAAGATTTTGTCACTCTAGCAACCCATCATCTACTTACTACTTCCCAATGCCTTCCTCTAGGCCCAAGTAATGGTGAAGTGTTATGTAGTCGACGTTCACATAACACCACTAGAGGAAAAACAACATACAACACATCAAAATATCGAACGAATACCAAATTCACATGACTACTATTAGCATGACTTATCCCATGTCCTCAGGAACAAAAGTAACTACTCACAAAGCATAATCATATTCATGACCAGAGAGGTAATGAGTAGCATCAAGGATCTGAACATAAACTCTTCCACCAAGTAATCCAACTAGCATCAACTACAAAGAGTAATTAACACTACTAGCAACCTTACAAGTACCAATCGGAGTCGCGAGATGGAGATTGGTTACAAGTGATGAACTAGGGTTTGGAGATGAGATGGTGCTGATGAAGATGTTGATGGTGATGAGTCCCCTCTAATGAGAGGAGTGTTGATGATGACGATGGCGACGATTTCCCCCTCCGGGAGGGAAGTTTCCCCGGCAAGATCGTCCTGCGAGAGCTCTAGATTGGTTCTGCTCAAGTTCCGCCTCATGGCGGCGGCGAATCCACGAAAAAGCTCCTCTCTGATTTTTTTCCGGAGGAAACCCTTCATATAGCAGAAGAGGGGAGCCAGTGGGCCAGCAGGCTGCCCACAAGCCCCCTAGGCGCGACCAGGGGGTGGCCGCGCCTAGGAGGCTTGTGGCCACCTGCTGGCGCCCCTCTGGCGCTTCTTCGGCCTAGTATTTTTTATAAATCTGGAAAAAAATCCTCGTTGATTTTTACGGTGTTTGGAGTTGCGCAGAATAGGTATCTCAACCTTGCTCCACTTTCAGGCGAGAATTCCAGCTGCCGGCATTCTCCCTCTTCATGTAAACCTTGCAAAATAAGAGAGAAAAGCATAAGTATTGTACCATGAAGTGAAATAACAACCCAAGAAGCGATAAATATCAACATGAAAACATGATGCAAAATGGACGTATCATGTAGCCATACCGTTGATTCTTACGGAGTTGTAATAAATTTGGTAGGCTCACCCCCACTCATGGTTAATGGAACTACCTTAACTCTGGAACATGTGATGCGTAGGCTGGACGTAATTGAAAATAAAGTTGCTAAGATCGAACTCTTTGAGAATTTGGATAAAAAGATCCACAATCAAATCACTCAGTGCGGATCCAAGGTGGGAATAGTTTTGAAAAATTTAAAGGAGAAGGAACCCATAGTTAACGAAAAACTAGGTCATGATTCCGCTAGGATTGGCAAACTAGAGGATGTTATAACCAACTTGGGTTCTGCTTTTGCCACTGTGCACAATAATCCAAATTCTACCCACAATAAAATCACCAAGTCTGTTTTTGTTCCTAAAAGTAGTGGTGAATAATCCAGCAAGAAAGATGAAAACCTTAAGATGATAAGTGATCACGCTACTTATGGTTTGATCACCAAAGACGACGATACGTGATTTTATCGCCTTATGCCTAGCTAGGGGCGTTAAACAATAGCGCTTGTTGGGAGACAACCAATGAATTTATTTCTTTTTCTTTCTGTTTTGTTGTGTCCACACTATAATAATTCTATTATGATTGTGTCTTTTGTGTTTATTTTTGTGTTTGAGCCAAGCAAAACCTTTATGACTTGTCTTGGTAATGGTTGTTTGATCCTGCTGGAAAAAGACAAAAACTTTTCGCTCACGAGATTATTTTTCATTTTTATTCAGAAAGAGATTTTGAGTTGATTCTTTTTGCTGTTGGTTGATATGCCTTTTGCCCAGGTAGTCGTAATTTTTCAGAATTTGTGAGGTACCATAAGTATACGAAGTATACAGATTGCTACAGACTGGTCTGTTTTTGATAGATTCGGTTTTTGTTGAGTTGGTTGCTTGTTTTGATGAAACTATGGTTAGTATCGGGGGGTACTAGCCATGGAAAAGTGAGAGTACAGTAGCCCAACACCAATGTAAATAGAAATCAATATTGCTATCGTACCTAAAGAAGTGGTAGTTTGTTTTCTTGTGCTAATGATATCACGAGTTTCTGTTTAAGTTTTGTGTTGTGAAGTTTTCAAGTTTTGGGTGATGTTCTCATGGGCAAAGAGATAAGGAGTGGGAAGAGCTCAAGCTTGGGGATGCCCAAGGCATCCCAAGCCAAATTCAAGGACACCAAAAAGCCTAAGCTTGGGCATGCCCCGGGAAGGCATCCCCTCTTTCGTCTTCAATCCATCGATAACATTACTTGGAGCTATATTTTTATTCACCACATGATATGTGTTTTGCTTGGAGCATCTTGTATCTTAGGAGTCTTTTCTTTTTGTTGTGTCACAATCATCCTTGCTGCACGCCTTTAGAGAGAGACTTGCACTCATCGTGATTTTGCTAGAATGCTCATTGTGCTTCACTTATATCTTTTGAGCTAGATAACTTTGCTCTTTGTGCTTCACTTATATCTTTTAGAGCACGGCGGTGCGTGACTTGGTAGTTGGCTTATGCTATGAAAGTAGTCCCAAAGGTGATAGGTACCCAAAGAGGATACAAAAACTTCCAATCTTCATGTGCATTGAGTAGAAAGAGAAGTTTTGATTCCTCTCAATTAGTTTTGAGACATGGATTCGGTAATATTAAGAGTTATGTTAGTAGGGTGTTGTGAATCTAGAGATACTTGTGTTGAAGCTAGTGATTCCCGTAGCATGCACGTATGGTGAACCTCTATGTTAGGAAGTCGGAGCATAATTGATCTATTGATTGTCATCCTTTGTGTTGAGGTCGGGATCGCGCGATGGTTAACACCTACCAACCCTTCCCCTAGGAGTATGCGTTTAGCACTTTGTTTTGATTACTAATAAAAACTTTCGCAACAAGTATGTGAGTTCTTCATGACTAATGTGAGTCCATGGTATAGATGCACTTTCACCTTCCACCATTGCTAGCCTCTCTAGTGCCGCGCAATTCTCGCCGGTGCACAAACCCACCAAATTCCTTCCTCAAAACAGCCACCATATCTACCTACTATTGCATTTTCATAGCCATTTCGAGATATATTGCCATGCAACTACCACCGTTCCGTCTCATGACTTGAGCCGTCACTCTCATATTTCCATTGCATGATCGTAAGATAGCTAGCGAGATATTTCAACGTCATACGCCAAGCTAGATCGTTGCACATCCCGGTACACTGTCGGAGGCATTTCCTATAGAGTCATTTCTAAGCTTTGAGCTGTGAGTAAATAAAAGTGTGATGATCATCATTATTAGAGCATTGTCCCATGTGAGAAAAAAATAGAGGCCAAAGTGCCCAAATAAAAAAGAAGAAGAAAAAAGGAGGCCTAAGAGCCCAAAAATAAAATAAGAGAGAAAAAGAGAGAAGGGACAATGCTACTATCTTTTTCCACACTTGTGCTTCATAATAGCACCATGTTCTTCATGATTGAGAGCCTCTCGTTTCGTCACCACCATATGCTAGTGGGAATCTTCATTATATAACTTGGCTTGTATATTCCAATGATGGGCTTCCTCAAAATTGCCCTAGGTCTTCATGAGCAAGCAAGTTGGATGCACACCCACTAGTTTACCTTTTGAGCTTTCGCATACTTATAGCTCTAGTGCATCGTTTGTATGGCAATCCCTGCTCATTCACATTGATATCTATTAATGGGCATCTCCATAGCCCTTTGATACGCCGAGTCAATGTGACCATCTCCTCCTTTTTGTCTCACAACCACCACCACACTCTATTCCACCGATAGTGCTATATCCATGGCTCACGCTCATGTATTGCATGATAGTTATAAAAAGTTTGAGAAAGTAAGACTGTGAAAACAATTACTTGGCCAATACCAGGGTTGTGCATGATTTACATTAGTTGTGTGAGGATGATGGACCATAGCCAGACTATATGATTTTGTAGGGGTAACTTTCTTTGGCCCTGTTATTTGGAAGTTCATGATTACCTTGCTAGTTTGCTTGAAGTATTATTGTTTTCATGTCAATAGCAAACTATTGTTTTGAATCTTACGGATCTGAACATTCATGTCACATGAAATAAGTTGCAAAGGACAATTATGTTAGGTAGCATTCCACATCAAAAATTCATTCTTTATCACTTCCCTACTCGAGGACGAGCATGAGTTAAGTTTGGGGATGCTTGAAACGTCTCCAACGTATCTGTAATTTTTGATGGTTTCATGTTATTATCTTGTCAAACTTTGGATGTTTTGTATGACTTTTATATATTTTTTGGGATTAACTTATTAACTCAGTGCCAAGTACTAGTTCCTGCTTTTTTAATGTTTTTGACCCCTTTCACAGGAGGATTTTAAACGGAGTCCAAACGGAACGAAACTGCCAAAAAGATTTTTTTCGAAACAGAAAAAGATCGGGAAGCCTCAGAATCAGGGCAGGAGGTCACCAGGGACCCCACAAGCCCCCTAGCCACGGCCAGGGGGCCCGTGCCTCCCAGGCTTGTGGGCTCCCTGGGCCTCCTCTGCCCTAGGTCTTCCGCCTATAAATTCCCTAAAATCCGAGAAAAAATCAGGAGATCATCGAAAGTACTTTTCCGTCGCCGCAAGCTTCTGTCTCCGCAAGATCCCATCTGGGGCACGTTCTGGTGCCCTGCCGGAGGTGGGATTCGGATACGGAGGGCTTCTTCATCAACACCATGACCTCTCCGATGATGCGTGAGTAGTTCACCATAGACCTACGGGTCCATAGTTATTAGCTAGATAGCTTCTTCTCTCTCCTGGATCTTCAATACAAAGTTCTCCATGATCTTCATGGAGATCTATCCGATGTAATCTTCTTTTGCGGTGTGTTTGTCGAGATCCGATGAATTGTGGATTTATGATCAGATTATCTATGAATCTTATTTGAGTTTCTTCCGATCTCTCTTATGCATGATTTCATATCCTTGTAATTCTCTTCGAGTTGTGGGTTTTGTTTGGCCAACTAGATCTATGATTCTTGCAATGGGAGAGGTGCTTGGTTTTGGGTTCATACCGTGCGGTGACCTCACCCAGTGACAGAAGGGGTAGCGAGGCACGCATCGTGTTGTTGCCATCAAGGGTTAAAAGATGGGGTTTTCTGTTGGAAATATGCCCTAGAGGCAATAATAAATTAGTTATTATTATATTTCTTAGTTCATGATAATCGTTTATTATCCATGCTATAATTGTATTGATTGGAAACACAATGCTTGTGTGGATACATAGACAAAACACTGTCCCTAGTAAGCCTCTAGTTGACTAGCTCGTTGATCAAAGATGGTCAAGGTTTCCTGGCCATAGGCAAGTGTTGTCACTTGATAATGGGATCACATCATTAGGAGAATCATGTGATGGACTAGACCCAAACTAATAGACGTAGCATGTTGATCGTGTCATTTTGTTGCTACTGTTTTCTGCGTGTCAAGTATTTATTCCTATGACCATGAGATCATATAACTCACTGACACCGGAGGAATGCTTTGTGTGTATCAAACGTCGCAACGTAACTGGGTGACTATAAAGATGCTCTACAGGTATCTCCAAAGGTGTTAGTTGAGTTAGTATGGATCAAGACTGGGATTTGTCACTCCGTGTGACGGAGAGGTATCTCGGGGCCCACTCGGTAATACAACATCACACACAAGCCTTGCAAGCAATGTAACTTAGTGTAAGTTGCGGGATCTTGTATTATGGAACGAGTAAAGAGACTTGCCGGTAAACGAGATTGAAATAGGTATGCAGATACTGACGATCGAATCTCGGGCAAGTAACATACCGAAGGACAAAGGGAATGACATACGGGATTATACGAATCCTTGGCACTGAGGTTCAAACGATAAGATCTTCGTAGAATATGTAGGATCCAATATGGGCATCCAGGTCCCGCTATTGGATATTGACCGAGGAGTCTCTCGGGTCATGTCTACATAGTTCTCGAACCCGCAGGGTCTGCACACTTAAGGTTCGACGTTGTTTTATGCGTATTTGAGTTATATGGTTGGTTACCGAATGTTGTTCGGAGTCTCAGATGAGATCACGGACGTCACGAGGGTTTCCGGAATGGTCCGGAAACGAAGATTGATATATAGGATGACCTCATTTGATTACCGAAAGGTTTTCGGAGTTACCGGGAATGACGAATGGGTTCCGGGAGTTCACCGGGGGGGGGCAACCCACCCCGGGGAAGCCCATAGGCCATAAGGGTGGCGCACCAGCCCTTAGTGGGCTGGTGGGACAGCCCAAAAGGGCCCTATGCGCCAAGGATAAGAAATCAAAGGAAAAAGAAAAGAAAAAGGAGGAGGTGGGAAGGGAGGGGGACTCCCTCCCACCAAACCTAGTCCAACTCGGTTTGGGGGGGGAGAGTCCTCCCCCTTGGACTCGGCCGACCCCCTTGGGGCTCCTTGAGCCCCAAGGCAAGGCCCCCTCCCTCCCACCTATATATACGGAGGTTTTAGGGCTGATTTGAGACGACTTTTCCACGGCAACCCGACCACATACCTCCACGGTTTTTCCTCTAGATCGCGTTTCTGCGGAGCTCGGGCGGAGCCCTGCTGAGACAAGGTCATCACCAACCTCCGAAGCGCCGTCACGCTGCCGGAGAACTCTTCTACCTCTCCGTCTCTCTTGCTGGATCAAGAAGGCCGAGATCATCGTCGAGCTGTACGTGTGTTGAACGCGGACGTGCCGTCCGTTCGGTACTAGATCATGGGACTGATCGCGGGATTGTTCGCGGGGCGGATCGAGGGACGTGAGGACGTTCCACTACATAAACCGCGTTCTCTAACGCTTCTGCTGTACGGTCTACAAGGGTACGTAGATCACTCATCCCCTCTCGTAGATGGACATCACCATGATAGGTCTTCGTGCGCGTAGGAAATTTTTTGTTTCCCATGCGACGTTCCCCAACATTTTCATCATTGGTTTGAGATTATCCCTCTACATCATGTCATCTTGCTTATAGCGTTACTTTGTTCGTTATGAACTCAATACACTAGATGCATGCTAGATAGCGGTCGATGTGTGGAGTAATAGTAGTAGATGCAGAAAGTATTGGTCTACTTGTCTCGGACGTGATGCCTATATGTATGATCATTGCCTTAGATATTGTCATGACTTTGCGCGTTTCTATTAATTGCTCGATAGTAATTTGTTCACCCACCGTAATATTTTCTATTTTGAGAGAAGCCTCTAGTGAACACTATGGCCCCCGGGTCTACTCCACACCATATTTTCAGCCTTACTCTTTTACTTCGTTGCACTTTCCGCCTTCAGATCTCACTTTGCAATCAATCTTGAAGGGATTGACAACCCCTTTATAGTGTTGGGTGCAAGCTCTTTTGTGTTTGTGCAGGTACTCTGGACTTGACGAGATTCTCCTACTGGATTGATACCTTGGCTCTCAAGCTGAGGGAAATACTTACTGCTCTTGTGCTGCATCGCCCTTTCCTCTTCAAGGGAAGAACCAACGCAAGTTTAAGAGACAACAGAACATCTGTGTCGCCGTAGCAGGCGCCAGGGGCGGTGTGATGGCATCACGGGACGAGCGCCGGCGAGGGCGGTCAGGGTTGATGGGGAGGGCGACGACGAGGGGGGGTCGACTGGCACTGGTGGCCGCCGGAGGGCGGTCGCGACCGGAGCTGGAGGAGGCCGGAGGTGGAGGGGGTCGCCGGCGGGCCGACCACTAGTCGAAGGGCGGTGCATAGGTGGCTGGGGGTGCTGGTTGGGAGGCGCTCGAGGGGGGAGTGGGGGAGCCAGGGAGGAGTGGTGGCGTGGCGGTGAGGGGAGCGCGAGGGGAGGGAGAGGCTTGCGATGGGGAGGGGGTTTCAACGGTGGTTGCTCTAGGGAAGAAACGAGGGCAACGAGGGGTGGGGGCACGAGTGAGTGAGGGAGCTCGGGCGAGTGGGCTGATGGGAACGAGGGAGCCAGCGAGGGGCTCGGTTCCCTCGCTGGTTCCTAGCGGCGGGGTGGGGAGGAGTGGGGCGCTCGGGTGGTTGGCTAGGGTTAGGAGGGGGGTTAAATACCCCCCGGTTAATGGGGTCAAATGGGCCAGTTTAGTCGGGCCGACCTAGGTAGGGTGGGGATTTTTTTCCTTTTGTGTTTCTTTTATAACAGTTTTTGTTGTTTATATTATACTTTTGTAAATAATATACTTTATAAAAATATTGCACAATGCCCATTATTACTAGAGTAGTTTTATACAGTGTCACAATTGTTCTAGTAGCTTCTTGAAATTATTTAGAAACCACGTAATTGAAAAGGGGTATTTAGAAAAATGAATTGGCATCCGTTTTAAATATTTCGAGGCACAAAACACTTTACAAAACTATGAGTTGCAATTCTATAAAAGCTTAGGGAATATTTGCAACACATCGAACATTATTGTTTTGTTGTTTGAATAAACATTATTGTGAAAACTTAAATATGATTTTTTGCTTTGATTTTTTATTAACTGACAATTTATTTTAGATAAACTCGATGATGTGGTAGAATCAGTGTGTGGTTACTGTAGCTTAATTTATCGGGACGTCATAGTATGGAAATAGTGTACCTGGTTACCGAAGGTTGTTCGGACTCCCGGATGAGATCCCAGACTTCACGAGGAGCTCCGGAATGGTCTAGAGGTAAAGATTGATATATAGGAAAGTCCCGTTTTGGTCACCGGAAAAGTTTCGGGCTCATCAGTAGTGCACCGGGAGTGCCGGGAGGGTGTCGGAGGACCCCCGGGAGGGGTGTGACGACCAAAGGAGTTCATGGGCTCTTAGAGGAGGTGGAACATCCCTTATTGGGCTGACCAAGGCCTTCCCTAAAGGCCCATGCAGCTAGGGATAAGGAGATAAGGCAAAAGGAGTTTTAAAAGGAAAGGATCCACCTCCCTTGTGGGAGGTGGACTCCTCCCTAGCTTGGCTGAGCTCCTCCTCCTTGGAGGAGGGGCCAAGGCAACCCTTCCTCTCCTTCCCCCTATATATACTTGAGGTTTTGGGATTTTTAAGACACAATAATTCATCTCTCTCCCACGACGCATCCCTACCTCTCTCTTCTAACTCCACCGCAGCGCTTGGCGAAGCCCTGCCGGAGAACCACATAGCTCCACCGCCACCACGCCGTCGTGCTACCGGAACTCTCCCTCAACTTCTCCTCTCTCCTTGCTGAATCAAGAAGGAGGAGACGTCATCGGGTTGTACGTGTGTTGAACGCAGAGGCACCATCGTTTGGTGCATAGATCGGAATCTACCGCGATCTGAATCGCTGCGAGTACGACTCCATCAATCGCGTTCTAGCAACGCTTCCGCTTAGCAATCTTCAAAGGTATGAAGATGCTCTACAACCTCTCTCGTTGATGGTTTCTCCATAGATAGATCCTTGTATGACGTAGGAAAATTTTGAAATTACTACGATCCCCAACATCTCCCTCCAAGCTTAAAGGGTGATGTAGCACAACGACGACAAGTATTTCCCTCATTTAAGAAACCAAGGTATCAATCCAGTAGGAAAATTCACAAGACTCTATAAGCAACACCTGCACACAAATAACAAATCCTCGCAACCCAACGCGTAGAGGGGTTGTCAATCCCTCATGGGTAAAGTAAGGATAGATTAGTAGATGCAAATAAAAGTGGTAGAAAATATACAGCGACAAGCTATTTTTGGGTATTTTGATAATATAGATCTAAAAAAGAGCAAATAAAGTAGAATCACAAAAAGCAAGGTAGAGATTGCAAATAGATGATGTGAAGTAGTCCTGGGGGCCGTAGGTTTCACTAGTGTCTTCTCTCGAGAAAATAGCAAGTGGTGGGTAGACAAATTACTGTTGGGAAATTGATAGTAGAGCAAATAATTATGACAATATTCAATACAATGATCATGTATATAGGCATCACGTCCAAGATAAGTAGACCGACTTCTGCGTGCATCTACTTCTATTACTCCACACATTGGCCGCTATCCAGCATGCATCTAGTGTATTGAGTTCATGGAGAAACGGAGTAATGCCTTAAGAACGATGACATGATGGAGAAAGAGACAACTTGATCTTTTATCTTGCAATGGGAAGAGGTGCTTTGTGATGGTTCGATCTTGCGGTGCTCAATCTGAGTGACACAAAGAGACATGACACACACGTATCGTTGCTATCAAGGATAAAACAATGGGGTATATTCCTACATAAATATATCTTGTCTACATCATGTCATCGTTCTTAAGGCATTACTCTGTTTCTCCATGAACTCAATACACTAGATGCATGCTGGATAGCGGTCGATGTGTGGAGTAATAGAAGTAGATGCAAGCAGAAGTCGGTCTACTTATCTTGGGCGTGATGCCTATATACATGATCATTGTATTGAATATTGTCATAATTATTTGCTCTTCTATCAATTGCCCAACAGTAATTTGTCTACCCACCACTTGCTATTTTCTCGAGAGAAGCCACTAGTGAAACCTACGGCCCCGGGTCTACTTCACATCATCTATTTGCAATCTCTACTTTGTTATTTGCGTTTCTACTTTATTCGCTCTTTTGTTTTTAGATCTATATTATCAAAAAAAAAACTTGTTGCATTCTATTTGCTATCACTCTTATTTGGATATATCAATCTATCCTTACTTTACCCACGAGGCATTAACAACCCCTCTACGCGTTGGGTTGCGAGGATTTGCTATTGTGTGCAGGTCCTACTTACATAGTCTTGTGGATCTTCCTATTGGATTGATACCTTGGTTTCTTAACTAGGGGAAATACTTGTTGTTGCTATGCTACATCACCCTTTAAGCTTGGAGGGAGAACCAACGCACCTGCGAGGAGTCATCCTCACATAACTACTTAATTGTTTAACTACTCATTGATCTTCACTTATATCTTTTTGAGAGTAGTTTGATGTTTACTCTTGTGCTTCACTTATATACTAAGAGTAAATTGTGAATGAATGAAATATCATAAATCTGAAATCATCAATGTGATTTGTGACTTGTAGTAGTTTCACATTTGGTTTAGAAAGAAAATCTATTGAAGTTTGACAATCACAATATTGGTCATACAAGCAATTCATCAATGACTAGTATAAGAATGTTAAGTTTCACATACAAATGTATTATCTTGGACATCTTTTATGATTGTGAATACCAATTAATTGTTTTCGAACTTTATCAAATAGTTGAAGTTGGACAAGGAAGACAACATAATTGTTATGTTTGGATATATTTGCATAGAAGTTATATTGTTATGGATCCTCCAACATGGGGTGCTTGTTTAGAACCTTTTGCTAGCCAAAACTTCACACTAAGTAGAGGTACTACTTGTGCATCCAAATCCTTGAACCAAGTTTCTTCCATGAGATTCCATCATACCTACCTATATATGGTATTTCAGTGCCATTCCAAGTAAATTTGCATGTGCCACCTCTAAACATTCTTTTTGTGTGCCCATATCGCTCATGGAGCGACGGGGCGATCATTATCCTCCATGCTAAGCGAGTTATTCTCAAGATGAGTGTTTATTCACTTGTCATTGCATGAGAGAGGCTGGTAAAAAGGATTCCGACCCCTGCATAATACAAAAATAAATAAACAAGAACTCCCCTAGAAAGGTGATTGTTTGAAGGGCACCCGTGGATACGGCTAGCCTTGGAATGTTTTTGAATGGTGGAGGGGAGTAAAATTTTAATTCTATTTGGGAATCGTCAATAATGTGATTAGCATGAAAGATATTGAAAACTCTTGTGATGTTGACATGAAAGGCACACCACCTAAAATTACATATTCATCTCTGTTTAGAACAATGAGCTCTCGCACCTCTGCAAATCCCTGCTTCCCTCTACGAAGGGCCAATCTATTTACTTTCATGTTACTTAATTTTTATGTTGAGTCAAATTCTTATTCCAACCCCAATCTATTAGTTGGCAAGCACCATGTGGTGGGGAAAGATCCAGATATATATATCTACTCAAATATATTTGATCATGACTCATTATTGTTGACAATTATCTTTATGATAAATATGTTGGGAGGCAAAACTTTAAGCACCTATCTTTCTCTGTGTTTGATGGATGTTATTTGTTTTGAAAATATGCTTTGGGTATTAGCAATCATAGAAGACTATATGATAATTGAGTATGTGGAGCTCTTACTTAGACTTGATGATGCATTGAAATTGTTTGATGACTACGAACATATGATGTTGGGTTTCAAGAGAATGCATTGTTTGGACCATGCCATGTGAATTAATTACTACTCGGCCATGATGATTTTTATGACAAATTTGTTGGTTATGATGCTAGAAAAAGTGATTGGAATTATCATTGATCAAACTTATATACTATGCTAGCATTCACACTTCATAAATTATTTATTTTATCATTTACCTACTCGAGGACGAGTAGGAATTAAGACTGGGATGCTGATACATCTCCAACGTATCGATAATTTATGAAGTATTCATGCCATGATCGTCTATTTTTACAACACTTTTACATGGTTTTGATGCACTTTGTATGATTTATTTAGAACTAACCCGGACTGACGTTGTTTTCAGCAGAATTACCGTGGTGTTGTTTTTTGTGCACAAAATGAAAGTTCTCAGAATCGTCTGAAACTTTTATATATATTTATATATATATATATATGTATATATATATATATGTATATATAGGGGGAAATAAGCAATATTAGAGCGAAGAACCACCATAGGGGAGCCACCGTGGCATGATGGCTTCTGGGGCTCATGTGGCTCCGTGTAGCGTGATTCCAACGCTGAAAAAATCCTATATATACTAGAAACTCCAAAAATAAAAAGAGAACTTACGCTCCGCTGCCGCAACTCTCTCTATCGACGAAAAACCAATCTGGAGACATTCCAGTACCCTGCTTGAGAGGGGAAATCATGTGCGGTAGCCATCTTCATCATCCTGGCGGGAGACCATGACGAGGAGGGAGTAGTCACCCTCTGGGATGAGGTTTTGTACCGGTAGATATGTGTTTAATCTCCCTCTATCTATCTCTTTATCGTGTTTTTAAGATGTCATGATCTTGATGTATCACGTTTTTTTAATATAGTTGGATCATATGGTGTTTGTCCCTTGCTATTGTTGTGATGAACCGAATCTTTCACTTTAAGATCTCGTTATGTTGGATTGAATATTCAGATTTGAGAACACTTGATGTATGTATTGCATGCAGATACCCGTAGTGACATTGGGGTATTCAAGTGATTCACTTGATATATGTTATGGCATCGACTTGCGGATTCCGGTGACCTTGGGGATCTATGCATAGGGGTTGATTGAATGTTTTCATACTATGTTCTCCGATGGAAATCTGAGGGTGCTCCTGAAAGTTCTTTGTGTTGGATGGAATATGAAGAATCTCAAATTATGTGATGCATGTCGTATAATTTACCCACGGATACTTGAGGTGACATTGGAGTATCTAGGTGACATTAGGGTTGATTGATATGTATCATGGGTGTTATTCTAGTACGAGCTCTATGGTTGTTTGTGACACTTATAGAACTAGCTCAAAAGATTGATCAGAAAGAATAACTTTTAGGTGGTTCTACTACCTACACCAATTTCATCTTATTGTTCTCCGCTAGATAGGAACTTTGGAGTGATTCTTTGTTGCACCTTGAGGGATGATCATATGATTCTACTATGTTAGCATTGTTGAGAGATTGCACTTAAATAGAATAGAGAAAACAATATAATAATAATAATAATAATAATAATAATAATAATGGAAGGAAAATCGGTCTTGGGCTGTTACACCTGCAGTCCTGCTTGGTGTGGTGAGGACTCTTGGGAATTCTAGGAGGCTTTCGATTTACATGGGATAGAAAGGAGTAACTCTACAATGAAGAGAAGGGACAATGACGATGTTGAGGATCTACTCAACTAGCGATCTACATGAAGACGATGGAGATGATTTCATTAGTGAATAAGAACTTGATCTACCAGATGTGTAGGCGAAGTAGCCGGCAATTCTAAAGGTTTACACTAGTAAGTGTTTTAGCCTGTCGGCTCTCTATGCCGACATTAGATCTGGATGGAATCCTGTGAAGGAGGTATGTTGGCAGATGAATGTTGTCAATTTATTAGCGATTGAGTTCTAGATGGCTGGGAGATTGGAATACAACGATGCTCAATGGCCCATGGCTATTCCTAAATCAAGCAGTCATTCTGATGGAGCAGTGGCTTCAGAAACACTAAATCAGTAGTGATGAATAAGGTAATTGCATGGGTAAGAATTATGAGATTTCCAGACAGTTGCTTCAGTGATGTGGCGATCAAGGTGTGTGTAGGAAGATGTGCAATATCCTTGAAGTCCAAGTTAAACTCCTAGTTGGGTATGTCGACCCATTCGTAAGGTTAGAGTGGACATGGATACTAACAAAATTTGGAAACAATTTATTCTAGTAACTAGGGCTACAAACAAGATTGGTACCATGTAAGTATGGTAAGTTGTTCGACGTTGCAATAGCTATGGATTGTTGGGTCATTAGTATGACGAGTGTGGCACATGTGAGCATGAAGTAGCAAAGTTTGAATGGTAAAACTTTATGATGGCTGATGAATGGAAAGGTCTTGATGGTGATCATGGCTCGGGCAGTGGAAAGGATAGAGCACGGGGAGGTTCACCCTTCGGTAGGTGTTTTGGTAGGGGGTGGACTTGGCCACTAGTACACAAGGGTGCTACTCACATGGTTCGAACCCCCAATCGCATAAAGTCTTCACAATCGTGTGCTCTAGTGGGTTGGCGATGGGGGGGTCCATCTCTTACCCAAGAGAAAACATATGCGATGTTAAAACAGTCCTACATGTTTCCCGGCATAGGAATCGTCCATGATTAGTTAGGAAATCATGGACAATTCGTTCAGTTCATTTTTGTGCGATGATGTTACCATGACTGACATGTCATCATGAACGTTATGCATCTAATGAAACATGTGCGTTAAACTGTCTACACCACACACAACATTGGAAAAATCATTTGTATAGTAGATGTGTATTGCACACGTCGTCGGTGCTAAAATCGGCGAATCTCGGATAGGGGGTCCCAATGCACTCCCATCGACTTTAACACTCGCAAATCCAACACTGTTCTATGGCTACTGTCATCGATACCATCACCCAACAATAAATTTAGCTACCCAAATTCATGGCACAAACCCTCACATGTGTGCTACCGGCGTTGGGACTAGAAGGTGGCTCACTAGAGAAAACACACTTTTGGATTGATTCCACCATGGGGATGTCGTCACCATCTGAACGTCGTCACTGGGATATACAAACAAAAACCTAAACGAAAATAAAGTACATACCTGACAAATAAACGAGTTCCCTCCCGCCTCCTCGCATGTAGAGTTGTCTAGAGACAAAAGGGAGCAACAATCTTCCGAAAGAAGAGGAAGGGACTTAGTTGCTTTGCGTGAGAGAACAAAAGGAGGCTCGGCTTAAACGTCGAGCATTGTCCTTTTTTACATGGTAATACGTGTCTCATTCACATCATACAGATCAAAGTATAAGGCACATACATACCAACCTTGCAAAACTAAGAAGACATCAAAACGCTAGTCTTCGCACAAAGGAACATCAGTCAAGAAGTAAAATTACAAATAAGATCAAAGAATCCTCTCAGCTTGACACCAAAGCCGTCACCAGCCTCTGGGACCACCACCACAACCATCAAAGAAAAACATGACATATCACCTTCAGACCCGAGCTCGACGTGCCTCCATCATTGATATGTAGCTTTGCAGACCTCCAAGGTGGCTCGCCAAAAGGCAAAACCATTACTATTGAATGAATGAGACCAGAGCAACACCCAAGACACACCATCGGACTCCACATGTGGCACCCCCACAAGACTAAGATGTCGGACGAGGAAACCATACGTGGCAACCACGAACCACAAATCTAACACATGATCCACCATCCTTGAGATGCCGCCGATGCATACCATAACTTGCATCTGCTCCTGGACTACCTCCCAAGCTTCACGCCGCCGTGGAGCACACGCCATCACAACGGCGGAGCCCGAGGACACATGTCCGCCACCAAGATACCGCCGCCATTGCACTATCCTTACTTGAACATATTGGTTTTAAAATCCATCCCCAACCATAGGAATGGTCGCCTCATCCGGGAAGGATCTGGAGATTCTTTATTTAGCATCGCCATCACTGCATCCGAAGCCAAGACGATTCTTTATCTTTACCTATGTTGGAAATATGCCCTAGAGGCAATAATAAAATGGTTATTATCATATTTCCTTGTTCATGATAATCGTCTATTGTTCATGCTATAATTGTATTAACAGAAAACAGTAATACACGTGTGGATAAATAGATCACAATGTGTCCCTAGCAAGCCTCTAGTTGGCTAGCTCGTTAGTCAATAGATTATCATGGTTTCCTCGTCATGGGCATTAGATGTCATTGATAACGGGATCACATCATTGGGAGAATGATGTGATGGACAAGACCCAATCCTAAGCATAGCACTAGATCGTATTGTTCGTATGCTCAAGCTTTTCCAATGTCAAGTATATTTTCCTTCGACCGTGAGATTGTGCAACTCCCGGATATCGTAGGAGTGCTTTGGGTGTATCAAACGACACAACGTAACTGGGTGACTATAAAGGTGCACTACGGGTACCTCTGAAAGTGTTTGTTGGGTTGGTACGAATCGAGATCGGGATTTGTCACTCCGTGTGACGGAGAGGTATCTCTGGGCCACTCGGTAGAACATCATCATGATCTCCATGTGACTAAGGAGTTAGTCACACGATGACGTGCTACGGAACGAGTAAAGAGACTTACCGGTAACGAGATTGAACAAGGTATAGGTATACCGACGATCGAATCTCGGGCAAGTTCTATACCGACAGACAAAGGGAATTGTATACGGGATTGATTGAATCCTTGACATCGTGGTTCATCCGATGAGATCATCGTAGAGAAAGTGGGAGCCACCATGGGTATCCAGACCCCGCTAATGGTTATTGGCGAGAGAGGTGTCTCGGTCATGTCTACCTGTCTCCCGAACCCGTAGGGTCTACACACTTAAGGTTCGATGACGCTAGGGTTATAGGGAATTGTTATACGAGGTTATCGAAAGTTGTTCGGAGTCCTGGATGAGATCCCGGACGTCACGAGGAGCTCCGGAATGGTCCAGAGGTAAATATTGATATATATATGACGGATGGTTTCGGACACCGGAAGTGTTTCGGGCGTCACCGGTAACGTACCGGGACCACCGGGACCTGGCAACGACCCCGGGAGGCTAGATGGGCTAAGTGCGGGAGGGAACCAGCCCCTAGGTGGGCAGGTGCGCCCCACACTCAGCACAAGGCGCATGAGGTGGAGAGGGGGGGGAACCCTAGGCGCTGGTGGGCCTAAGGCCCACCTAGGGGTGCGCCACCCCTCCCCCGTGCCCTGGCCGCCGCACCACCTAAGGGGGAACCCTAGGGGTGGCACCCCCCTCCCCTCCTCCTATATATAGTGGGCACTTTTGGGCTTTTGGGGACATAGTTTTCCCTCTCCCTCGGCGCAGCCCTGCTCTTCTTTCTCCTTCTCTGTGCCGGTGCTTGGCGAAGCCCTGCCGGGAGACCTCGTCTCTCCATCGACACCACGCCGTCGTGCTGCCGGGGATCTTCCCCAACCTCTCCCTCCTCCTTTCTGGATCAAGGTGCAGGAGACATCACCGGGCTACACGTGTGTTGAACGCGGAGGTGCCGTGGTTCGGCACTAGATCGGAATCACACCGCGATCTGAATCGCCGCGAGTACGACTCCATCAACCGCGTTCTAGCAACGCTTCCGCTTAGCGATTTTCAAAGGTATGAAGATGCACTCACCCCTCTCTCGTTGCTGGTCTCTCCATAGGAAGATCTGAATATGCGTAGGATTTTTTTTTGAATTTATGCTACGTTACCCAACAGTGGTATCAGAGCCATGTTTTCTATGCGTAGGTTCTATGCACGAGTAGAACACAAAAGGTTGTGGGCGATGATTTGTCAATTGCTTGCCGCTACTAGTCTTATTCTGGTCCGGCGGTATTGTGGGATGAAGCGGCCCGGACCGACCTTACACGTACGCTTACGTGAGACTGGTTCACACTGTGCATAAAGGTGGCTAGAGGGTGTCTGTCTCTCCTACTCTAGTCGGATTGGATTTGATGAAAAGGGTCCTTATGAAGGGTAAATAGCTTTGGCATATCATCATTGTGGCTGTCACGTAGGTAAGAAAGTGTTCTTGCTAGAAACCCAAATCAGCCACGTAAAACTTGCAACAACAATTAGAGGACGTCTAACTTGTTTTTGCAGGGTTTGACATCTGATGTGATATGGCCAAAGTTGTGATGTTGCATGTATGATGTATGAGATGATCATGTTATTGTAATAGGTTTCACGACTTGCATGTCGATGAGTATGACAACCGGCAGGAGCCATAGGAGTTGTCTTAATTTATTGTATGAGATGCAACGCCATGTGCTTACTACTTTTACTTCATTGCTAACGGTTAGCTATAGTAGTAGTGATAGTAGTAGTTGGCGTGACGACTTCACGGAGACACGATGATGGAGATCATGGTGTCACGCCGGTGACGATGATGATCATGCGATGCCTGAAGATGGAGATCGAAAGAGCAAAGATGATAATGGCCATATCATGTCACTATATGATTGCATTGTGATGTTTATCATGTTTTTCATCTTATTGCGTAGAACGACGGTAGCATAATAAGATGATCCCTCTTAAAATTTCGAGAACGTATTCCCCTAAGTGTGCACCGTTGCGAAGGATCTTTGTCTCGAAGCACCACGTGATGATCGGGTGTGATAGATTCTAACGTTCGCATACAACGGGTGTAAGCCAGATTTACACACACGAAACACCTAGGTTGACTCGACGAGCTTAGCATGTACAGATATGGCCTCGAATACAAGAGACCGAACGGTCGAACATGAGTCATATGGTTGAATACGATCAGCATGAAGTTGCTCACCATGATGACTAGTCCGTCTCACGTGATGATCGGACACGGGTTAGTCAACGTGGATCATGTATCATTTAGATGACTAGAGGGATGTCAATTTAAGTGGGAGTTCATACTTAATTTGATTAAATGAACTTAATTGTCATGAACTTAGTCTAAAAGTTGTCCTTATAAATATTGTAGATGGCCAACGTCAACCTCAATTTCAACGTATTCCTAGAGAAAAACAAGCTGAAAGATGATGGTAGCAACTATGCGGACTGGGTTCGCAACTTAAAGCTCATCCTTGAAGCAGCTAAAAAGGCTTATGTCCTTGATGCGCCGCTAGGTGACCCTCCCGCTCCCGCAGCAGCCCAAGACATTCTGAACTTCTGGCAAACGCGGAGTGATGACTACTCTCTGGTTAGGTGTGGCATGTTATACAGTTTAGAAACGGGGCTCCAAAGGCGTTTTGAGCAACACGGTGCATATGAGATGTTCCAAGAGCCGAAGCTAGTCTTTCAAGCTCATGCCTGTGTCGAGAGATATGAAGTCTCTGACAATTTCTTTAGTTGTAAGATGGAGGAGAACAGTTCTGTCTGTGAGCACATACTCAAAATGTGTGGGTTACACGGTCGTCTCACTTCACTTGGAGTCGAACTTCCGAATGATGCTATAATTGACAGAATCCTCCAGTCTCTCCCACCAAGCTACAAAGGTTTTGTGCTGAACTACAACATGCAAGGGATGGAGAAGACCATTCCCGAGTTGTACTCGATGCTAAAGTCTGCAGAAGTAGAAATCAAGAAAGAGCATCAAGTGTTGATGGTCAACAAGACCACTAGTTTCAAGAAAGGCAAGGGTAAGAAGAACTTCAGGAAAGACAACAAAGCCATTGCCGCGCCCGGTAAGCCAGATGCTGGGAAGAAGAAAAAGAATGGACCCAAGCCTGAGAATGAGTGCTTCTATTGCAAGGGAAAGGGTCACTGGAAGCGGAACTTCCCCAAATACTTAGCGGACAAGAAGGCTGGCAACGTGAAAAGTATATGTGATATACATGTTATTGATGTGTACCTTACCAGCGCTCGTAGTAGCTCCTGGGTATTTGATACCGGTGTTGTTGCTCACATTTGCAACTCAAAGCAGGAACTACGGAATAAGCGCAGACTGGCCAAGGACGAGGTGACGATGCGCGTCGGGAATGGCTCCAAGGTCGATGTGATCGCCGTCGGCACGCTACCTCTACATCTACCGTCGGGATTAGTTTTAAACCTTAATAATTGTTATTTAGTACCAGCTTTGAGCATGAATATTGTATCAGGGTCTTGCTTAATGCGAGACGGCTACTCATTTAAGTCAGAGAATAATGGTTGTTCTATTTATATGAGTGATATGTTTTGTGGTCATGCTCCGCTGGTGAATGGTTTATTCTTGATGAATCTCGATCGTGATGTTACGCATATTCATAGTGTGAGTACCAAAAGATGTAAATTTGATAATGATAGTCCCACATACTTGTGGCACTGCCGCCTTGGTCATATCGGCGTTAAGCGCATGAAGAAGCTCCATACTGATGGACTATTAGAGTCTCTTGACTTTGAATCATTTGACACATGCGAACCGTGCCTCATGGGCAAGATGACTAAGACTCCATTCTCAGGAATAATGGAGAGAGCAACCGACTTATTGGAAATAATACATACTGATGTGTGTGGTCCAATGAACGTTGAAGCTCGCGGTGGCTATCGTTATGTTCTCACTCTCATCGATGATTTGAGTAGGTATGGGTATATCTACTTGATGAAGCACAAATCTGAGACGTTTGAAAAGTTCAAGGAATTTCAGAGTGAGGTCGAGAATCAACGTGACAGAAAAATTAAGTGTCTACGATCTGATCGTGGAGGAGAATATTTGAGTCACGAGTTTGGCACACACCTAAGGAAGTGTGGAATCGTTTCACAACTGACGCCGCCTGGCACACCACAACGCAACGGAGTGTCTGAACATCGTAATCGCACTTTATTAGATATGGTACGATCTATGATGTCTCTTACCGACTTACCGCTATCATTTTGGGGATACACATTTGAAACTGCACCATTCACTATAAATAGGGCACCGTATGAACTATGGTTTGGCAAGAAACCTAAGTTGTCGTTTCTTAAAGTTTGGGGCTGCGATGCTTATGTGAAGAAACTTCAACCAGAAAAGCTCGAACCCAAAGCGGAGAAATGCGTATTCATAGGATACCCTATTCATAGGATACCCTAAGGAAACTATTGGGTATACCTTCTATCTTAGATCCGAAGGTAAAACCTTTGTTGCCAAGAACGAATCCTTTCTAGAGAAAGAGTTTCTCTCGAAAGAAGTAAGTGGGAGGAAGGTAGAACTTGATGAGGTAATTACACCCCCTCTCGAACAGGATAGTAGCCCAGTGCGGGAAGTTGTTCCTGTGGCGCCTACGCCAACTGAAGAGGAAGTTAATGATAATGATCCTGAAGCTTCGGATCAAGTTACTACTGAACCTCGAAGGTCCACAAGGGTACGCTCCACACCAGAGTGGTACGGCAACCCTGTAATGGAAATCATGTTGTTAGACAACGGTGAACCTTCGAACTATGAAGAAGCGATGGCGGGCCCGGATTCCAACAAATGGCTTGAAGCTATGAAATCCGAGATAGGATCCATGTATGAGAACAAAGTATGGACTTTGGTGGACTTGCCCGATGACCGGCGAGCCATAGAAAATAAATGGATCTTCAAGAAGAAGACTGATGCAAACGGTAATGTAACCGTTTATATAGCTCGACTTGTCGCAAAGGGTTTTCGACAAATTCAAGGGATTGACTGCGAAGATACTTTCTCTCCCGTAGCGAAGCTGAAATCAGTCCAAATCATGTTAGCAATTGCCGCCTTTTATGATTATGAAATTTGGAAAATGGACGTCAAAACAGCGTTCCTTAACGGGAACCTTAAGGAAGAGTTGTATATGATGCAACCAGAAGGTTTTGTCGACCCTAAGGGTGCTAACAAAGTGTACAATCTCCAGCGCTCCATCTATGGGCTGGTGCAAGCATCTCGGAGTTGGAACATTCGCTTTAATGAGGTGATTAAAGCGTTTGGGTTCATACAGGTTTATGGAGAAGCTTGTGTGTACAAGAAAGTGAGTGGGAGCTCTGTAGCTTTCCTCATACTGTATGTGGATGACATATTATTGATGGGGAATGACATAGAGATGTTGGAGAGCATAAAGGCCTATTTGAACAAGAGTTTTTCAATGAAGGACCTTGGAGAAGCTGCATACATATTAGGCATCAAGATCTATAGAGATAGATCGAGACGCCTCATAGGTCTTTCGCAAAGTACATCCTTGACAAGATATTGAAGAAGTTCAATATGGAAAACTCAAAGAAAGGGTTCTTGCCAGTTTTGCAAGGTATGAGATTGAGTAAGACTCAATCGCCGACCACGACAGCAGATAGAGAGAAGATGAGTTCTATCCCCTACGCTTCAGCCGTAGGCTCTCTTATGTATGCCATGCTGTGTACGAGACCTGATATAAACCTTGCCATAAGTTTGGTAGGGAGGTACCAAAGTGATCCCGGTATGGAACACTGAACAGCGATAAAGAATATCCTTAAGTACCTGAAAAGGACTAAGGAAATGTTTCTCGTTTATGGAGGTGACGAAGAGCTCGTCGTAAGGGGTTACGTCGACGCTAGCTTCGACACAGATCCGGATGACTCTAAGTCACATACCGGATATGTATATGTTCTGAATGGTGGGGCAGTGAGCTGGTGCAGCAGCAAGCAAGAAGTCGTGGCAGCATCTACATGTGAAGCGGGGTACATAGGTGCTTCAGAAGCAGCTCATGAAGGAATTTGGATGAAGGAGCTCATCACCGACCTTGGAGTGGTTCCAAGCGCGTCGAGTCCAATGACACTCTTCTGTGATAATACTGGGGCCATTGCCATAGCCAAGGAGCCCAGGTTTCACCGAAGACGAAGCACATCAAACGCTGCTATAACTCCATCCAGGACCATGTCCAGAGTGGAGTGATAGAGATTTGTAAAGTACACACGGATCTGAATGTTGCAGAACCGTTGACTAAACCCCTTCCACGAGCAAAACATGATCAACACCACAATTCTATGGGTGTTCGATACATCACAATGTAACTAGATTATTGACTCTAGTGCAAGTGGGAGACTGTTGGAAATATGCCCTAGAGGCAATAATAAAATGGTTATTATCATATTTCCTTGTTCATGCCAATCGTCTATTTTCATGCTATAACTGTATTAACAGGAAACATTAATACATATGTGAATAAATAGATCACAATGTGTCCCTAGCAAGCCTCTAGTTGGCTAGCTCGTTAGTCAATAGATGATCATGGTTTCCTAGTCATGGGCATTAGATGTCATTGATAACGGGATCACATCATTGGGAGAATGATGTGATGGACAAGACCCAATCCTAAGCGTAGCACTAGATCGTATTGTTCGTATGCTAAAGCTTTTCCAATGTCAAGTATCTTTTCCTTCGACCGTGAGATTGTGCAACTCCCGGATACCGTAGGAGTGCTTTGGGTGTATCAAACGTCACAACGTAACTGGGTGACTATAAAGGTGCACTACGGGTACCTCTGAAAGTGTCTGTTGGGTTGGTACGAATCGAGATCGGGATTTGTCACTCCGTGTGACGGAGAGGCATCTCTGGGTCCACTCGGTAGAACATCATCATGAGCTCAATGTGACTAAGGAGTTAGTCACACAATGACATGCTACAGAACGAGTAAAGAGACTTACCGGTAACGAGATTGAACAAGGTATAGGTATACCGACGATCGAATCTCGGGCAAGTTCTATACCGACAGACAAAGGGAATTGTATACGGGATTGATTAAATCCTTGACATCGTGGTTCATCCAATAAGATCATCGTGGAGCAAGTGGGAGCCACCATGGGTATCGAGACCCCGCTGATGGTTATTGGCCAGAGAGGTGTCTCGGTCATGTCTACCTGTCTCCCGAACGCGTAGGGTCTACACACTTAAGGTTCGATGACGCTAGGGTTATAGGGAATTGTTACACGAGGTTATCGAACGTTGTTCGGAGTCCCAGATGAGATCCCGGACGTCACGAGGAGCTCCAGAATGGTCCGGAGGTAAAGATTAATATATATATAGGACGGATGGTTTCGGACACCGGAAGTGTTTCGGGCGTCACCGGTAACGTACCGGGACCACCGGAGGTGGCTCCGGGGGTCCACCGGAAGGGGGCAACGACCCCGGGAGGCTATATGGGCTAAGTGCGGGAGGGAACCATCCCCTAGGTGGGCTGGTGCGCCCCCACACTCAGCCCAAGGCGCAGGAGGTGGAGAGGGGGGGAAACCCTAGGCGCTGGTGGGCCTAAGGCCCACCTAGGGGTGCGTCACCCCTCCCCTGGCCGGCGCACCTCCCATTTGGGGGGGGCACCCCCTCCCCTCCTCCTATATATAGTGGGCACTTTTGGGCTTTTGGGGACACAATTTTCCCTCTGCCTCGGCGCAGCCCTGCTCTTCTTTCTCCTCCTCTGTGCCGGTGCTTGGCGAAGCCCTGCCGGGAGACCTCGTCTCTCCATCGACACCACGTCGTCGTGCTGCCGGAGATCTTCCCCAACCTCTCCCTCCTCCTTGCTGGATCAAGGTGCGGGAGACGTCACCGGGTTGCACGTGTGTTGAACGCGGAGGTGCCGTGATTCGGCACTAGATCGGAATCACACCGCGATCTGAATCGCCGCGAGTACGACTCCATCAACCGCGTTCTAGGAACGCTTCCGCTTAGCGATCTTCAAATGTATGAAGATGCACTCACCCCTCTCTCGTTGCTGGTCTCTCCATAGGAAGATCTAAATATGCTACGTTACCCAACAACCTAATATTAAAGGGAGGAGCCTTTCATAGTTCTCCATACGCCACCCTTCTATATCCGTTAATTTCATGTTAATCATAAAGATTGACAGATGAGATTTAAAAATAGACATACATTTCTTCTTATCTATAAAAGGGATCACGCATGCTGGCTTCAATCTTAAATCGGACGACTCGGCCTAATCCCGGTAGGATCCAAAGATTCTTTACTTAGCGTCGCCATCGCTGTCACCGAAGCCAAGACGATTTTTTATCTTTACCTAATATTAAAGGGAGGAGCCTTTCATAGTTCTCCATACGCCACCCTTCTATATCCGTTAATTTTATGTTAATCATAAAGATTGACAGATGAGATTTAAAAACAAATATATGTTTCTTCTTATCTGTAAAAGGGATCACGCATGCTTGCTTCAAACTTAAATCGGCCGACTCGGCCTCATCCCGGTAGGATCCAAAGATTCTTTATTTAGCGTTGCCATCGCTGTCATCGAAGCCAAGACGATTTTCTATCTTTACCTAACATTAAAGGGAGGAGCCTTTCATAGTTCTCCATACGCCACCCTTCTATATCCGTTAATTTTATGTTAATCATAAAGATTGATATATGAGATTTAAAAATAGATATATGTTTCTTCTTATCTATAAAAGGGATCACACACACTGGCAACTTAGATCGTCCGACTTGGCCTCATCCGAGTAAGATCTAAAGATTCTTTATTTAGCATTGCCATCCCTGTCGCCGAAGCCAAAACATTTTTTTATATTTACCTGACATTAAAGGGAGGAGCCTTTTATCGTTCTCCATACATCACCCTTCTATATCCGTTATTTTTATGTTAATCGTAAAGATTGACGAATGAGATTTAAAAACAAAACTATGTTTCAACTTATTTATAAAAGAGATCACGCACGCTGACTTCAAACTTAGATCGACCGACTGGGCCTTGGCCCATGCTACATCTAATGGGCTTGCCCCACATTTTTCTTCTTCCGTCGAACGGGCAAGCGACGAAAAATGTATTTGGATGCACGAGGGATCAAACCTGGAATATTTTTATGTTGATCGACACATCCAACCGAGCTAGCTAGCAGCCATGTTAGCAATTGTCTCACCTCAATTCTTCATACGAAAATAAGGAAGCTATCTTGCCAATCATCAATAAAAAAAGGAAGAACTCCATAAATTATGCGGGCGGTGTTGTCTCAAATTAATAACAACCTACACCCAAACGACTAATGGCTAAAATGATTCACACGCGTGAATCTAGTGACCCCCTTTATCACCGATGATCGAGGTCGTCGACGGAGGGGAGCTCCTCAAGGACGACGACGAAAGGAGCGCTCCTAGCAGCGGCGTCGAGATCGCTTTCTGAAACGATAAAAGGGAGAGGCGCTATCGCCGAGGGTACTCAAGCAAACATCATGGCGATATGTACCTGGCCATGATCCATCAATACACCGTACACGAGATCGTACTCCATAGAGACTGTTAGAAGGGAAAGAGAGATTGATGGAGCACAAGACAAGTCAAAATACCTTTTAGTTTATTCTATGTTTTCAATACAATCGCGATACTCAACAGAGAAAAACTTATCTAAAAGATGATTAACGTGTAGGATGTCAGACGGGCACGCGTGGATCCATTAGTTGGTGTGATTGTGATCTTCGCCAGTAATCATCGCTTAACCACGCCATCTGCCGCCGCTACAATCCTTCGGAGTAACACGAAATTATGATTTTGTCATTTTTTTTAATCTGGATCCATCTCGGACCCGGAATCTTTGACCCTGCCAGACCGGGGGGCCCCAGCAGCCAGCGCGGGCAGACCACTCCACTGACGCACCCGCAGCATCTCGATGCCGAAATGAGCCCGAGCCCTGCCCTACCCACCCGAGCCGTCCCGGTCTTCCCTCCCCCTCAAGCCCGGCCCTACCCACCCGACCCGCTGCGACGGCCCACCACCACAGCAATTCACCGGTATCCTTCCACTGCCAGTCAAACGCCGGTCGCGGTTGCCGGGGTGAGTCACGCACGCACGCGAGAGCCGGCGCGGACGGGGAGGGGGGGACGCGACCCACACGCCCCGCTCCCTCCCTACATTTCCTCCGCACTGTCCCCACCAGCACGCTCTCCCCCCCTCGCTCCGCTCACTGTGCGCCGCCCCGCCCCCACCCCCCACCTCACCTGTTCGACGGAAGTCCCATCCCCGCCGGCGAGGCGAGGCGAGGCGGCGATGGTGTTCAAGGGCCGCTTCTTCTCGTCGCGGCACAAGTCGTCCGACTCGTCCAGCCCGGACGGCAGCAACAGCCCGCGCACGCCCACCTCGGCCCCGGGGGCGGCCTCGCCGGCCTCCTCCTCCGCCTCCTCCAGATCCGACAAGAAGAAGCCCAAATCCGAGACCCCCAAGAAGCGCGACAAGCTCTTCGGCTCCCCCGCCGTCGCCGCCCCCTCCCCCAAGGCCTCCCCCAGCCCCGACGCCCGGAAGCACCACCTCAGGGACGCCGCCCCCGCCGCCGCGCTCTCGCCGATCCTCGCCTCCTCGCTCGGCCTCAACAAGATCAAGACGAGATCCGGCCCGCTGCCGCACGAGGGCCAGCGGATGGCCGCCGCGCTCGGGAGCAGCAACCTCGCGCGCGGCCACTCCCAGGTCGGGACCTCCGGGAAGAAGCCCGTCAGCTCCTGGGCCGATTCCGCCAGCGCTGCCAGTGCTAGTAGTAACCGGGGCAAGGGGAAGGCGGCCGAGCAGCCCGTGCAGCCCGTGCAACCCGTGCGCGGCGCGGCCGTGGAACCGGAAGGGAAGAGCGCTGCAAAAGGTAGTGCTGATCCTGCTGTGTGTGCTACCCTGTTTGGAAGTTTTGTTCATGGCTTTGCTGCATGGCCCTGTATAAGCTGGCTACTCATTGGTGGAAGCTAGGGCTTAGAGCTCAGTACTAGTGGTGGTGAGCTCTCATATATGCCGCCGCGAATGGGAGTGTAGGCTCTAGCTATTCATGCTCCTCAATTACTTACTAAGTTGACGGTTTCCGATAAGACAGCAGAGAATCTGTAGTCTCACCTTATTAGACGTGTTGAGTTGTCGGGTGACGCGAGTGCGTAATCCATCTCGACGCATGTCGTATCCAGATAGCTGGTGCTGACAAAATGAATTTTCTAATCGTTGCCAAATCGAAACGGCAAGAGAATGTTCGTTATTGCTTACCTGTTCTAGTGCTTGAGCATAAGGCGGCTCTAACCAAATACAAGTGCATTCATCTGTCATCTCCCCTTTTAGTTCTATATAAACAATTCATTGTATGATAAGTCTTTTTCTGACACGTGGTAGGCGGCACTCAGTATCACTTCCTTGACACTTGTCGATGGGTACACAGCCGTATTCGTCAATTCACTTGTGCTTCATTAGTTCATAATATTAAAGTGTTTGGAGCATGCAGCATACTGAATGATACTATAGAGATGCATATTTTATTGCTTTAGCTGTCTGATTACAATCCTATAGTGCATGGTTTGATTGATTGTACGAATCTCATATGAACATTACGTGTAGGTTTGAATGCAGTACATTGTACTCCCTCCGTCCCATAATGTAAGACGTTTTTGCAAGCTAGTTTAGCTTGTAAAAACGTCTTACGTTATGAGACGGAGTAGTACTTTACTACATTTGTATACTTATAGGGCAATACCTAACAACTGTTGGATCTCTCTATGCAAATTAAAACCAAGTGTGCCTTCTATAACTCGATACCATGTTTGTGTGTTCTGGCGGCTTTTTTTTTGTGGGGCTTGTTCTCTTTGTTCTTCTAATAGATGTTTACATTTGGCCTGGTCCTTTGCTCTGGTTTCCTTTTGTCTTAACAATCATATCTGATACGTGGGCATCTAATCTATCTTATACACAGCTAAATCTAATTCTTTTCGGAACCATTCGGGAGATTTGAGGACTCCACCCCAAATACCAGCGACCGTGGTAATGATGTATTTATATATGCTTTCCACACCTTACTTACAAGTAAACCATGAGTTGTCTATCTTTCCTTTTTTTCTTCTTACATCTCTGCAACTACATCTTAATTGACAGTCTGCATATGACGCCTGTGAAACGCCAAAGGAATCCGAGTCTCCACGCTTCAAGGCCATTATGCAGGCTACTAGTGCACCAAGGAAGAGAAACCCTTCAGATATAAAAAGTTTTTCACATGAGTTGAACTCCAAAGGGGTCCGACCATTCCCATTCTTGAAACCTCGAGGCGTATACAACTTGAAGGTAATCTCAATTATTGTTCTGGGTGAGATGATGATCGATGCTGTATCCGCGTTTCACACTTCTATTTTATTTTTGCCTGATTCTTTTACTACCCAATAACTATTATCTTGTCATTTGTTATCTACGCAGGAGGTGTTAAAAGTTATTCAGGTGAGATTTGAGAAGGCAAAGGAAGAGGTAAATACAGATTTGGCAGTTTTTGCGGGAGACTTGGTTAGTGTAATGGAGAAGTACGCAGACTCTCATCCTGAGTGGAAAGAAACTTTGGAGGATTTGTTAATACTTGCACGCAGCTGCTCTGTAATGACACCCGGGGAACTTTGGCTACAATGTGAAGGTATAGTGCAAGATTTGGATGATCAACGTCAGGAGCTCCCGATGGGTGTGCTGAAGAAGCTTTACACTCGGATGCTCTTTATCCTTACAAGATGTACAAGGCTGCTCCAGTTTCACAAGGAGAGTGGATTTGCTGAGGATGAAATTGTTATGGATCAGCGAGATAAGATTATACAATCTGCTGATAACAAGATCTTAACTCAATCAGGTCCACATGCTACAACAAGCAGAAGCAGCAAAAGCGATGCAAGAAAATCGTACAGTCAAGAGCAGCATAATCTGAAATGGAGAAGAAGCCAGGAGATAAAGCCTGTTAAGATTCTTTTGCCCCTTGACACCGATATCAAGAAAGAGGTTGAATCTCCACCCAGAGAACGGATTTCTTCGTGGAAACCTTTTCCATCACCTGTTCCGAAGCCCCCCAAAGAACCTACCCCTATTAAAGAGGAATCACCTACTAAGAAAATAGATATACTCGCTACGATTCCTAGTGGCGTTGAATTAACCAGTCCAGTAGAATCTGTATCACAGCAACCGCTTCCTCCCAAGCATCAACACAAAACTTCATGGGGACACTGGTCTGACCAGCCAAATATTTCTGAAGAGGGTTCAATAATGTGTCGCATATGTGAAGAATATATCCCTACAAATTACGTAGAAAATCATTCAGCAGTCTGTGCAATCGCTGACAGGTGTGACCAAAAAGGTGTAAGTGTTGATGAACGTTTAGTAAGAGTTGCAGAAACACTTGAAAAGTTGGTCGAATCTTATACACAGAGAGACCTTGTCAATTCTGTCAGCAGTCCAGATGCTGCAAAAGTTTCAAATCCAAGCATCAATGAAGAATCTGATGGCCCCTCTCCAAAACTGTCTGATTGGTCTAGAAGAGGTTCTGCTGATATGCTCGACTATCTCCAAGAGGCTGATAACACTATTTCGTTGGATGACATAAAAAATCTTCCTTCAATGACATGTAAGACTCGCTTTGGGCCGAAATCTGATCATGGAATGGCTACATCATCGGCAGGAAGTATGACTCCTCGATCTCCACTAACGACTCCAAGATCAAATCATATAGACATGCTTTTAGCTGGTAGAAGTGCGATTAATGAGAGTAATGATCTTCCACAGGTAAGCCATGCATACAATTTAAGTTATTATATGTATATCTATGTTTTTGCATTAGTAACAGATCATTCTGCTAGAAAGTTGGTAGCTGCGAAATTACCCAGACTCTGGAAGAAGTAGCTAGTACTCCTATCTTTGTTTATATGAGTTTGATGTGCAAAGCTAGTAGCCGTGATACTCCCTCGAATCCATAATAAGTGTCGCAATTTTGAACTATGGTTGAACTAACCTTAGTTCAAAACTGCAATACTTATTTTGGATCGGAGGGAGTAATATATACAGAGTACTGATGCTTGTTGTTTATTCTCTTGTTTACGCATTATAACAAATTAATGCGTTTGTGCAACTTCTGAATGTTAACTGCTCAAAATAAATAACATATATACGACATAAAAGGATTCATAGATTTTCATGATAGTAGGTGAAATCATTCTTGTATCCCCATTAGCGCTTTTTTGCTGTTAGGAAATGACTTACATTGCAGAATTAATTAGCTTAGTACCAGCATAAAGTTACGTAATCAGAAAGTACCATATATGACGTGTTTGTTTCACCGTTTTTGGCCCGGCATCTGATTGCATCATCATCCAAACTCGTTATAAATGTTTGGTTGAATTATGGTGGAATTAAATACCGTGGAATCGGATTACAGCGCTGCACAAAGCCGATTATGCCCACCCATGGCCATTAAACGGTCCTGTCCCGATCTTTCTTCTCGCTTGACATCTCTTTTGTAGAGATGCCGACCTCGACACAACTCATCCGTCGAGCAGCATCCATGCCAGTGGCCGGCCATCACCAGATCTCGTCGCTGCATGTGCCTCCGCCGTCATTGGCACCGCTGCAGCCGCTAATCTCTCTTCCAATCGTTCGACCTCCTCTCATCTCTTAGGCGTCAAAGAACGGCAACCAGCGAACTCCCTGTCCAGCAGGGAGAATCATGCAGCGCCACCCTAATTGCAGTGCCTTTTCTCATCTCTGTTGATTGATTGCCTTTCCTGTGTTACCGTTACCGGAGGTAACCAAACAAAACGAGCAATCGCCTCGTTACAGCTGCAACACCGTGTATCCTCATTACGTTACCATTTATGTTACCCGTGGCCCAACCAAACGCCTCCATAACTTGAGGATGACATGTGGATAGTTCCTCCTAATTGTGCATCTTTGGTATCGATGTAATTATATATTTCAATGTAACAAGTGCTAACCATTTCATATTTTTGAAATTTTGTCGGCTTCGTCTATCAAGTTTCAAGTTGCTAAAATAGTTCCATTCAATCTGTGCAGATTGTTGAACTTGCTGATATTGCACGATGTATTGCAAATACTCCTCTGGATGAAGAAAGTGCTTTATCCCAATTGGTTACTTGCATAGAAGATCTGCAAGAAATTGTCAATCGTAGGAAGCATGAAGCCCTCACAGTGCAAACATTTGGCACACGCATAGAAAAACTCCACCGGTGAGGATCTCTGAGTTAAATACAAATCTTTCAGCAACTTCACTATTGCTGAATTATAACAGTATTATTATTTTCCCTTTTTCACTCTTTAATTGATTCTGCCTTCTCATTCTCATATATCCTTCAGGGAGAAGTACCTGCAGCTTTGTGACTCAGTTGATATGGACAAGGTTGACTCGTCGAGTACCATAATGGACGAAGAAGATGATGTTGTTCGTAGCTTACGAGCAAGTCCTGTTCATCCAGTCAAGGATCGTACTTCAATCGATGACTTTGAAATCATAAAACCTATCAGCCGCGGAGCATTTGGACGTGTTTTCTTGGCCAAGAAAAGAACCACAGGAGACCTCTTTGCTATAAAGGTATTTTTTGTAGATACTCATGTGCTCTGTCAGTATATATTTTTTTAGTGGATTTACCAAAAATGACATGGAGCAAATAATTGGATTGAAAAACATTTGCGGGCTTACATGAGTGTCCTGACAGAGCGAATTTCTTGTGGGATTTAGTTTTTAGGGATGGGAAATCTGAGAGGTAGGGTATTTACTCATTTTCCACTTGTATTTGCTTCCCAGCTTGCTAAGTCAAGAAAAAGAAAAGGTCGAGTATAGCTAGTGTTAGTTCTCATATTTCAATCTGGATACCATTGTTGCCTATTCATGTTTGTTAGCAGGTAAAAGTAGGTTTCTGAAAGGATCATATTACACGATCACTTTCTATAAGAATGTACGTGTATTGTGATTTTTGATACGACTTGATTGCATGCTGACACACCACAAAAATCAATACCATGGGACTGATTTTACTACTAAACCGCTTCTCAGTTTATGTTCATGTAGAAGTAGTACAGCAACAAATTTTGAACTTGCTCTGGTTCAGCTTTCATTTGTTTCATGGCGAAGAATACTCTTCTACAATACTCATGTGCTGGATTGCTTTACTTTAAGCAGGTACTTAGGAAGGCAGATATGATTCGAAAAAATGCCGTCGAAAGTATATTGGCTGAACGTGATATATTGATCACGGTCAGGAATCCTTTTGTGGTGAGTGAACTTACAATTATGACTATCAACTAGGATATAACTTGATTCTAAAATGGTTATGCTTTTGGAAGGTTCGTTTCTTCTATTCGTTTACCTCTCGGGAAAATTTGTATCTGGTCATGGAGTACTTAAATGGAGGCGACCTGTATTCTTTACTGAGAAATTTAGGGTGCTTGGATGAAGATGTTGCTCGTGTATATCTTGCAGAAGTTGTAAGTTTGTTTGCAAGTTTGTGTCTGAATACTTATCATTTTCTCCCTGCCAATTCATTAAAAAAAATATCCTGCAGGTGCTAGCTTTGGAATATTTGCACTCCATGCAGATTGTTCATAGAGATCTAAAACCTGACAACCTATTGATTGCTCATGATGGGCATGTAAAGGTAACACACACAGATGATTGTTAACCTTTCTCTCCGAATCATCGCATGTTCCACATTTGATAGCGGTAGAATAACATTCTTGTTTTTCAAATGTGGTTCTTATTTCTGTTTGGTTACTGGTTGTATTTACTTTGATCGAAGAAACGTAAATTTGTAACAGGAGATAAAATAACCAGCCAACTTACATGGTATTGAGTATAATCAATATTCAAGTCCATGATGCGTGATTAGAAACTTTACAATGCCATCATCTCTGGTTTTTTTTTTCTGGATTTCAGAGGCTCTGAGCTTGGTGTAAGCGTATTAGGTAATATTAAAAAACCATGAGTGTTTTCCTAGGAGAAAAACATAGGATTTCGCTACAAACCGAACGTCAGATTTTTTAGCATGGCAAATCAAATGTTTCTAATGGAAAATTATGTTGTCACGAGGATGGCAAATTTTCCTTTTTAACATTCCTAAAAACATAAGGCACTGTCAAATTTAAACTTAGTGCAGATCCATTGGCTTATTTATGAGGTGCCATTCATAATTAAAGAACATATTTGTGACACAATTTTGTTTCTGAATTCCCATTTCTTGTAGCCTGAAATTGTTTCATTCACCACTACTTCCATACTCAATATCCTATTTTCTGAGCATTTTACGGGCAGGAAAAATACCATTTCCGTTATTGGGATACCATGTCTATTTCTTCATAATATTTATGCTGTTTATTAATCTTAATTGCCTTCAGTTGACAGATTTTGGGTTGTCCAAGGTTGGTCTGATCAATAGCACAGATGATCTATCTGGCCCTGCTGTTAGCGGGGCTTCATTGTATGGAGACGATGAACCTCAGATGAATGAATTAGAGGAAATGGATCACCGTGCACGGCGACAAAAGCGTTCTGCGGTTGGAACCCCTGATTATTTAGCACCCGAAATCCTTTTGGGGACAGGGCATGGTAAAATGATAAAACATAATTGTTGTTTAAATTCTATGTTTTCTTCTGATCTTGACTTACTTTTTTGCTGTGTGCATTATCTTCACAGGTACTAGTGCAGATTGGTGGTCTGTAGGTGTAATTCTTTTTGAGTTACTTGTTGGAATACCTCCATTTAATGCAGAGCACCCTCAGGTACCATACTTTGCATGTTCTGTATAAAATGTTGGTCTCTAGAACTCAATGTTGGTTTCTCTTATCTGGACGCGTCGATGCAACTTGACATTCTTGTTGTACTTGTTTCTGTAGACAATTTTTGACAATATTCTTAATCGTAAAATACCGTGGCCACATGTCCCAGAAGAGATGAGTTTCGAAGCGAGAGATCTAATTGACAAGTAAGAATTTTTTTCAAACCATCCGAGTACTTAATTACTAATATTTATAGCGTTACATGATAGCATGCTATTGCTTCTTGTTCAAATGTTAATTAAGGGCTTTAGGTATTGTGCTTTGTCATGTGTACTTTGGGGAGTTGGGACCTGGGAGCACTTGTTCCAAATACTTGGTTGGTCACCGAATAACCGATTAACTGATCTGTCGGACGATCAACTGGAAATTTCGCCTATTTATCCCTACTCAGAACCCCACCGATATGGTACCAGTTACCGATATCCTGAACATTGCGTGGGAGTTAAAGGGCTAATATTATTGCATGTTTGGGCTGCATTCATTTTGATTATTGCTGCAATACACAAAAGAAACCTAACCATACATGTCCACTAATTATACTCTGTATCTTCTAAATCATAGTACACACTAGCAGTCCACCCTTCTCCCCCAAAAGGAGATTTTAGTAAATAACCAAATATAGCACCGGGGCTGAGGGTCTATCATGAGATTCACCTAGAAAACAATCGAAGCCTGAAAGGTATAATCCATTATTATTCATTTATACGCTGTTGGTGGTGAACGGACATATGATCTTGCTTATTTCAACTGTTAGATCACCGCACAAGTTGCTTCAGGTCAAGTTTATTAATTAGAATTTCATATTATTGATTGTATTACACAGGTGGGATTTAGAGTCAAACCAGACACAAGTACTTCCGTACTCATGTCCTTGCAAACAGTTATACTTGTTCACCAGATAGCTTGGCATTTGCTCTCTACTTTGAAATGACATAGAACAGGGTTTATAGTTTTGCAGTTTCTATGCATAGGGTAATAGTAGTACTGTAGTAGCATGTTCCGTATAATGCGATGTTTGTCACCTGTGCTCTCACTGGAATATTATAATCTGGAATCTTTGTACATTTTAACTTTTAAGTATAGGCATGCCATCAACGGTGCAGATTTCAGTTACAAGAATGCTTAGCAGCTTCATGCTCAAATTCGAAATGTTTGATCTAGTTAGTTGTGGATATGGTTTAAGTAAGACTAGAGTGATCTTACGACAACTTCCTCCAGATTTTTGACAGAAGACCCTCATCAACGTCTAGGATCAGATGGTGCCTCTGAGGTATTTCGATGGTGCTAGAAATCTCCTTTCATGGAACTTCGTTTCATTGATACTCTATTCAAATATTTTACTATATATACCTGATTGATGTTACTAATTCTCTTTCCTTTAGGTTAAACAACATCCTTTCTTTAAGGACGTTAGCTGGGATACCATTGCTAGGCAGAAGGTGAGATAGGGTTAACGATTATTTTCTGAAGATACAAACTGCAATTGTACAGGCATACCAGGGATAACAGAAAAATCATTTGCAGGCTGCCTTCGTTCCCTCCTCAGATAGTGCATTTGATACCAGCTACTTCACCAGCCGTTACTCTTGGAATCCATCAGATGAAAACATATATGAAGCCTATGAGTTTGAGGATTCCAGTGAGAATGGAAGCCATAGTGGCAGCAGTAGTTGCGTGAGCAATCACCAAGATGACATGGTATGGATAATTGTTGTCTCAGATGATTGAAAAGAACATGACTAAGCAATTTCAGTAGTTTAGGAGACCAAAAAACAAAACAAAAAAAATGTGTTTTCATTGTGGATTGTTAACCTACCTTTATGTTTCAAAATTGTGTTGATTAGGGGGATGAGCATGGAGGTGGCCCCACTGACTTTGAATCTGGCCCAAATGTCAATTACTCTTTCAGCAACTTCTCGTTCAAGGTAAACCTACAGCTTCACAGGTCTTATTTTTTGTTCAAATCCAATGATGATTGAAGTTTATCAACACATAAATTGGAATGATCTTGAATTAACTGTTCCCCAAGTTTGTGTGTTAGCCCTCCCCTTTCCACTATATCAAACGTTCCTTACGTTTCTTTCTTGAGTGAATTTTGAACATTACAAGTTTGTACGCAAATTGCAAGAAAACGACAGATCAAGGACCAATTTCACAGAAGTATTGAATGCTGTAGTTACTATAAATGTTGGTCATCTGTGGGCGAGTTGGTTAAGCAATAGTTCAGTCATCCCATTGAGTGTGACATAATCGCTTGACTGTAACACATTATACACATAGTACAAATATCCAAAGATTTGTTCTTGTGGGCTAGGGTAAATATAGCGGACCAGCGGATCTCGTAGTTGACAATCGTTGGGACTTGGTAAAGGTTGTCGCAGCACCTGTAGTAGATCAGAGGACTTACTGTGATGCCCGTGGACCAATTTACTATGTCTCTGTCTCTGACGTTGCTCAAAGAGGCCATGTGGATTGGCCTGGGTCTTCTTCGGCTAATGAGACCTAGATTACACAAAGTTATTAGTAATGTTCCAACACTGCAAATAACAGTTTTGACCTGTCAATTGCATCTGTGGTCTGGTTTCAAATGCGAAGCCAGTCCTTAAAATGTACATCCACAGTCCTTTTGTGTCTATATTCTGCACACCACCCTTATAAATTCTTCTGGCCACATAATCCATCCCAAAGTTATTAATAATATATGACCCGACACTGCAAATAAAAGTTTTCACCTGTCATTGTGATTGCGATCTGGTTCCAAATATGATGCTAGTCCTTAAATACACATCTGCAAAAAGAAAAGAAGCCGTCTCGTGCATATTTGCTGCACATCATTCTTCTAAATTCTTCTTGCTGCAGAATCTTTCACAACTTGCATCCATCAACTATGATCTGCTGACGAAAGGATTGAAGGACGAGCCTCCAATGAAACCTGAATCGTAGCTGTCTGTTTATACCGAGGTTTGTTTTATTTGAAGTAACCAAAACAGTTTACAAGGCGCTCGGGTGGTGTGGATCTTGTACATGTAAGTGCAGCAGTTTTATGTGCAGTTAAACATCGCATATGCGATGCTGTTCCATCTAATTGCTACAATCAATTTTGCAGATGAAAGTGAGGCATGGACATCCAGGGGAGTGCAGTTTTGCGGTGGAAACAAATGTGGTGTCATCGTCGGTGAAACATCCTTGACCATAAGTTGGCATGAGTCACCTAGGAGCTCTGTTTTTTTTTCTCTTTTTTTTGGTCCCATCATCGGCCTTGGGTGGCCAAAGATTGGTCAAGGTTTACTGTAATCAGAATACAAACCCTGAAAGTGTAGATGGTCTCAGAAATTGTCGTAATTGTGGCAGGTCATTGGGGATGGAGTAGGTTTCCCTGTACTCAGAACTGTTGCCGTAACATTCACTGGGTATAAATCTGGTCAAATGCCAATGCTCCAAATTTCTTGTTGTCAGTACCAGTTTTCTTAATTGCCTGGTGCATCTAGAGGCTAGAGCATATTTTTACCCAACTAATTAGCTTGAGATCCGTTGACTTAAATGCTGACAAATATTAAGATCTACATAGACTTTGTTACTTTATCCGTTCCAAAATAAGTGACTCAACTTTATATTAAGTTTGTACTAAAGTTAGTACAAAGTTGAGTCACTTATTTTGGGACGGAGGGAGGATTTGGTAAAATGAAGCATAATTCTTTTATAATGGTATTTGTATAATCTAGCTTAATTCCATAGAATATTTAAAGTTTTTGTAACAGAACCATGCCCTGAAATTTAGCTCAAAATGATTGGTACCAAGTATATTTTTTTGCATGACATGACACATGCCTCGGGAGTATCTACTTGCTCTGCCCTAAAATGATAGTGCGTATTATATTTGTATAAAGTCAGACTTTGTAAACTTTCCCTTGTTTATAGAAAAAATTACCGAACATATAGAATACCAGAGCAATACATTCATCACGAGCTATATTTTGTGTTGTAGCTATAGATAATTCTCTCTAAACTCAGTCAAAGACAGTGAAGCTCAACCTTTTTTTTTTTCGAGGCAAAACTTTTGCCTCATCAGTTCATGTACAATGGTTGCTAAGTCAATCTTATCTTAAGGTTTGCATGTAATTTAGAAATGATAAAAATATGTCTTATCTTTTAGCCTTATCTTCAACAACCAAGCTATTCATAAAACATGATAGACACGTTGTGCTAAAAGGTCATCTCTTAGATAAGAGAAGACAAGTTTTTTTTTTTATGATTTCTTTCTCCTTCAAATCAGCATTTATCCTGCGTGACACTCTTAAGATATCATTATTGTACATGCCCTTATAAAAAGAATTGCCCAGGACGAAAACCAATACGCTCTGTCTATAAGGGCAGAACATGAAATATCATATACACTCCTAAGATATCAACCTGAGAGAAAACCACAAGACACAAGACATACAACCCAATCCAAGAGCTCAACTTGAGAGAAAACCAATACGCTCTGTATTAACTATCGCAAAATAATGAATCGGTCAACAGGTGTGTATAACTTTGAATAATCACGACGCGCTACAAAAATGCAGCAACCAGTCCAATCACCTTTAGAAACAAGACGTCCTGCTCTTTCTATGGCCACATTCAGTCAAATACATCAGACAACCAGGTTCCGTCAAAAGGCGTTAGATAGAAAGCGAGCATCAACAAAACCCCGGTGACATTCAAGATCAGAATACACGCCAAAACACTGCAACATCAAAGGTCAACCCATGGGAGGAGAAATTTCGTTGAACATCGATTTGTCAACCAATGGCAAGAGCAGTTTTTCTTCTGGCATATCCATACACTGATAGTAGGAATCCTCTTTCTTAGGTGTTCTCATTGAACGCGTGGCCGCACTCTGGGCACTCGTAGAAGATGGTCTGCCCCTCATCCGCTGACCGAAGCTGCAATTGCACGTCAAGAAGGTCGGCATGATTCAGAACTAGAAAGAGAAAATCATAGCTAGAGCTTAAGGTCAGCAAATAACCTGCTTCGTGTAATATTCGAGTTCATGATGGTTGCATTTCGGACAGGCTCGCTCTGTCTACAAGGGCAGAACATGATATATGTGAGACGCTCAAGGTATCCATCCATCCAAAAAGTAACAACCAGGGGGAAAAAGATAACAATTTAGCTTACCAGGGATCTTTGCACGACAATGTCCAAATTTGGCGCCGATTCAAGAACCACAAACGGTTTTATCTTTAGCTCTCTCCTAATATCCTGCCAACAAGACATATACAATTCAAAATCAAGCCGGTGTTCCAGAACTAGAAACCTGCGTTGCCCGGTAAAAGAATCTGTGCATGCCAAGCTAGCAGGATCCAAAATCAACAGGTGACTTATACTAGAGACCCCAAGATCAAAATTGTCATCAAAGTACTATAAAAGTTCTAATTCTAGGGTAGGCTTGCACATGCCGAGCTAGAAAATCATCGATTCTTAATGCATGGAATCTGTTCCGTTTAATTCATGAAGCTAATTCATGCATTCTTCCAAGAGATTGAACAATTTTCTCTGGAAAAAAAATCCCGAGTCCAGCAGTAGCTTGCAGGACCAGCACATTCCTTCAGGAAACACGACACTGCGATCTAATCGGCGGAGTTCATAAGCCATTCCGCCCACCTAGTTCTTCCCCCGGAACCATTCATTGATTTTGAATTTTTGACAGAAAGAGAGAGAGATGGATGTACCTCTGCGGTGACCGCGTACCGAGTTTCTTTCCCTTCGATATCTGCAGAGAACAAGGCATTAGCCGCGGGATTGCCAGACGCAAGGATGCTTGGGATCAAGAACTCCGTGACTCGGGATCCGCGGAGAGGAGTGAAGTTGGGCGTGGAGAAAGGAAGGGAAAGGGAGGGGAGGAGACCTTTGGCCTTGCGCTTGAAGCCGCAGAGAGGGCAGGAGGCGTAGCGGTGGGAGTTGAAGTCGAGGAGGGTGCCGCACACGCCGCAGAACAGGAAGTCGCGCGCCTGCCAGAACGCCATCGCCGCCGGCCACACCGCGCCGCCGTGTGGGAGACACAGAGAGAGGAGAGCGAGAGAGACTTCCGACCTCTGTCTGCGGTGAGGTGAAGATCAGCAGGGGAACGGCCGGCTGCGCGCTTAGGGTTTCAGCGTAGATTTGCAGCAGCCCGGCCCATTAGGATGGATGATGTGGACCTGTCACCACCACGCGGACAAGTGTGTCTCTGCTTGCCCTGGGGAAAACTCCAACGCCCGGCCCAATAGGCCCGACAAGGGCACGCGCGGATGCTGGGTCTTTTTTTTAGTCCCACACAGCTATACGAGAGGAGTGCGTTTTCCCCTCACGCTAGGGTTTACTTCTTCCGAGGCGATTGTGTGGCCTCGTCGAGGTCCTTCCTTTCCCGCCCCCGATTAGCTTTACTACGGGTTCGATTCGAGCTGATAATGGGGGATTTTGCATCCCTGCCCGACCTTGATCAACACTAGTTCAAGCATTGGGGAGTTCTTGGTCAACTTTCAACAAAGCCCGATCGTTTTCAGAGATTTGGGAAAGGGTTTACGATGGCAGCTTCGGGTAGCGATCAGGCGACTTCGTCCGCTTCTTCGTCAGCAGCGGATGTTGAGCAATTGATGGCAGAACTAGGGCTTCGCGAAGAAGACCTAGATGATGTGATTTTTGATGAGAAGGAAGCACCACCCGAGGCAACCAGATGGATGGCAGTTTGTAGGGTTCATATCAATAAACCCTATAGCCACTACTGGTTCTTCAAGAATATGCGAGCAACTTGGGATCTTGCGCATGAGGTTAAATTTCGTCCCCTGTAAGATAACCGCTATACCTTGTAATTCTTTTCCTTGGCGGTTGCGAACAAGTGATGAATGAGGGTCCCTGTAACTTCAGGGGTAGTGCGGTGATCTTGGAACCCTATGATGGAATCACAAAACCCACATTGGTAAACCTGGATTACATCAATATTTGGATCCAAATTGAGAGGCAATGGTGTTGATGAAGAAACCCTCTGTATCCGAATCCCCCCTCCGACAGGGCACCAGAACGTGCCGCAGATGGGATCTTGCGGAGACAGAAGCTTGCGGCGGCGGAAAAGTATTTTCGTGGATCTCTCCCGTGGTTTTGGTTTTTTCGAGGATTTATAGGCGGAAGAAGTAGGGCAGACGAGCCACAGGGGGGCCACAAGCCTGCTAGGCGCGGCCCCCTGGCCGCGCCTAGGGGGCTTGTGGCCTCCCCTGGTGGCCTCTGCCTTGGTTCTCACGCTCCATGCGTATCTTCTGTTCCGGAAAAAATCTTTTCGGAGGTTTTATTCCGTTTGGACTCCGTTTAATATTCTCCTCTGAAAAGGGTCAAAAACACGGAAAAAACAGGAACTCGCACTTGGCACTGAGTTAATAAGTTAGTCCCAAAAACATATAAAAGGCATACAAAACATCCAAAGTTTAACAAGATAATAGCATGGAACCATAAAAAATTATAGATACGGTGGAGACGTATCACGCGCCCCGGTGGGTTGTGCCCTCCTCGTTGGCCTCCCGCACCGCCTCTTTGCTCTATAAATAGCCCAATATTCCAAAAACCCTAAAAAGGGGGACAAAAATCAATTCCAGACGCCACAGAGTCCAGAAACACTAGATCCAATCTAGACACCATCACGGAGGGGTTCATCATGTCCATTGGTGCCTCTCCGATGATGTGTGAGTAGTTCTTTGTAGACCTATGGGTCCGTAGTTAGTAGCTAGATGGCTTCCTCTCTCTCCCTCTCTTGATTATTAATACAATGGTCTCTTGGAGATCCATATGATGTAAGTCTTTTTGCGGTGTGTTTGTTGGGATTCGATGAACTTTGAGTTTATGATCAGATCTATGTTTTTATCCATGAAAGTTATTTGAGTCTTCTTTGATCTCTTATATGCGTGATTGGTTATAGCCTCGTATTTCTTCTCCGATATTTGGTTTTTGTTTGGCCAAATTGATCTATTTATCATGCAATGGGAAGAGGTGCTTTGTGATGGGTTTGATATTACAGTGCTTGATCCCAGTGACAGAAAGGGAAACGACGCGTATGTATCGTTGCTATTAAAGATAACAAGATGGGGTCTATTTCTACATAAATAGATCTTGTCTACATCATGTCACCGTTCTTATTGCATTACTCCGTTTTCCCATGAACTTAATACACTAGATGCACGCTGGATAGTGGTCGATGTGTGGAGTAATAATAGTAGATGGAGGAAGGAGTCAGTCTACTAATCTTGGACGTGATGCCTATATAATGATCATTGCATGGATATCGTCATGATTATTTGAAGTTCTATCAATTTCCCAACAATAATTGTTTTCCCACAATTTGCTATTTTTCTCGAGAGAAGCCACTAGTGAGACCTACGGCCACCGGGTCTCTTTTCATCATATTTGCCTTTGCGATCTTTTTCCTTTGCTTTTATTTTCAGATCTATTAAACCAAAAATACAAAAATACCTTGCTGCAATTTATTTGTTCCCCAATTGAAAGGACGTGGATGTCGCCTAGAGGGGGGAGGTGAATAGGCGCTTTAAAATAAGTACGGTTTAGGCTTGAACAAATGCGGAATAAAACTAACGTTTGATTTGTCAAGCACAAAACCTACAACAACTAGGCTCACCTATGTGCACCAACAACTTATGCTAAGCAAGATAAACAACTAAGTGATAGCAAGATATATGACAATTGTAGGGGAACGTCGCATGGGAAACAAAAAAATTTCCTATGCGCACGAAGACCTATCATGGTGATGTCCATCTACGAGAGGGGATGTGTGATCTACGTACCCTTGTAGACCGTACAGCAGAAGCGTTAGTGAACGCGGTTGATGTAGTGGAACGTCCTCACGTCCCTCGATCCGCCCCGCGAACCGTCCCGCGATCAGTCCCACGATCTAGTGCCGAACGGACGACACCTCCGCGTTCAGCACACGTACAGCTCGACGATGATCTCGGCCTTCTTGATCCAGCAAGAGAGATGGAGAGGTAGAAGAGTTCTCCGGCAGCGTGACGGCGCTCCGGAGGTTGGTGATGATCTTGTCTCAGCAGGGCTCCGCCCGAGCTCCGCAGAAACGCGATCTAGAGGAAAAAACCGTGGAGGTATGTGGTCGGGCTGCCGTGGAAAAGTCGTCTCAAATCAGCCCTAAAAGCTCCGTATATATAGGTGGGAGAGGGGGAGTCTTGCCTTGGGGCTCAAGGAGCCCCAAGGGGGTCGGCCGAGCCAAGGGGGGAAGGTCTCCCCCCTAAACCGAGTCCTACTTGGTTTGGTGGGTGGAGTCCTTCTTTCCTTTCCCACCTCCTCCTTTTTCTTTTTTTTCTCTTTGATTTTCTTCCTATGGCACATAGGGCCTTCTTGGGTTGTCCCACCAGCCCACTAAGGGCTGGTGTGCCACCCCCAAGGCCTATGGGCTTCCCCGGGGTGGGTTGCCCCCCACGGTGAACTCCCGGAACCCATTCGTTATTCTCGGTAACTCCGAAAACCTTCCGGCAATCAAATGAGGTCATCCTATATATCAATCTTTGTTTCCGGACCATTCCGGAAACCCTCGTGACGTCCGTGATCTCATCCGGGACTCCGAACAACATTCGGTAACCAACCATATAACTCAAATACGCATAAAACAACGTCGAACCTTAAGTGTGCACACCCTGCGGGTTCGAGAACTATGTAGACATGACCCGAGAGACTTCTCGGTCAATATCCAATAGCGGGACCTGGATGCCCATATTGGATCCTACATATTCTACGAAGATCTTATCGTTTGAACCTCAGTGCCAAGGATTCATATAATCCCGTATGTCATTCCCTTTGTCCTTTGGTATGTTACTTGCCCGAGATTCGATCGTCAGTATCCGCATACCTATTTCAATCTCGTTTACCGGCAAGTCTCTTTACTCGTTTCGTAATACAAGATCCCGCAACTTACACTAAGTTACATTGCTTGCAAGGCTTGTGTGTGATGTTGTATTACCGAGTGGGCCCCGAGATACCTCTCCGTCACACGGAGTGACAAATCCCAGTCTTGATCCATACTAACTCAACGAACACCTTCGGAGATACCTGTAGAGCATCTTTATAGTCACCCAGTTACGTTGCGACGTTTGATACACACAAAGTATTCCTCCGGTGTTAGTGAGTTATATGATCTCATGGTCATAGGAACAAATACTTGACACACAGAAAAACAGTAGCAACAAAATGACACGATCAACATGCTACGTCTATTAGTTTGGGTCTAGTCCATCACGTGATTCTCCTAATGACGTGATCCAGTTATCAAGCAACAACACCTTGTTCATAATCATAAGACATTGACTATCTTTGATCAACTGACTAGCCAACTAGAGGCTTGCTAGGGACAGTGTTTTGTCTATGTATCCACACATGTAAATGAGTCTTCATTCAATACAATTATAGCATGGATAATAAACGATTATCTTGATACAAGAATTTTAATAATAACTATATTTATTATTGCCTCTAGGGCATAATTCCAACAGTCTCCCACTTGCACTAGAGTCAATAATCTAGCCCTCACATCATCATGCGAATTACATTGTAATAAATCTAACACCCATACAGTTCTGGTGTTGATCATGCTTTGCCCGTGGAAGAGGTTTAGTCAGCGGGTCTGCTACATTCAGATCCGTGTGCACTTTGCATGTATTTACGTCCTCCCCTTTGACGTAGTCGCGGATGAGGTTGAAGCGTCGTTTGATGTGTCTGGACTTCTTGTGAAACCGTGGTTCCTTTGCTAAGGCAATGACACCCGTGTTGTCACAGAACAAGGTTATTGGATTCAGTGCGCTTGGCACCACTCCAAGATCCGTCATGAATTGCTTCAGCCAGACACCCTCCTTAGCCACCTCCGAGGCAGCCATGTACCCCGCTTCACATGTAGAATCTGCTACGACGCTTTGCTTGGAACTGCACCAGCTTACCGCACCCCCATTAAGAATAAATACGTATCCGGTTTGCGACTTAGAGTCATCTGGATCTGTGTCAAAGCTTGCATCGACGTAACCTTTTACGGCGAGCTCTTCGTCACCTCCATACACGAGAAACATCTCCTTAGTCCTTTTCAGGTACTTCAGGATATTCTTGACCGTCGTCCAGTGATCCACTCCTGGATTACTCTGGAACCTACCTGCCATACTTATGGCCAGGCTAACGTCCGGTCTAGTGCACAGCATTGCATACATGATAGAACCTATGGATGAAGCATAGGGGACGGCACACATATGCTCTCTATCCTCATCAGTTGCTGGGCACTGAGTCTTACTCAATCTTGTACCTTGTAAAACTGGCAAGAACCCTTTCTTGGACTGTTCCATTTTGAACCTCTTCAAAACTTTATCAAGGTATGTGCTTTGTGAAAGTCCTATCAGGCGTTTTGATCTATCCCTATAGATCTTAATGCCTAGAATGTAAGCAGCTTCTCCTAGGTCCTTCATAGAGAAACTTTTATTCAAGTAATCCTTTATGCTGTCCAAAAACTCTATGTTGTTTCCAATCAGCAATATGTCATCCACATATAATATTAGAAACGCCACAGAGCTCCCACTCACTTTCTTGTAAATACAAGATTCTCCAACCACTTGTATAAACCCAAAAGCTTTGATCACCTCATCAAAGCGTTTGTTCCAACTCCGAGATGCTTGCACCAGTCCATAAATGGATCGTGGAGCTTGCACACCTTGTTAGCATTCTTAGGATCGACAAAACATTCGGGTTGCATCATATACAATTCTTCCTTAAGGAAACCGTTAAGGAACGCCGTTTTGACATCCATCTGCCAGATTTCATAATCGAAAAATGCAGCTATTGCTAACATGATTCTGACGGACTTAAGCATCGCTACAGGTGAGAATGTCTCATCGTAGTCAACTCCTTGAACTTGTGAAAAACCCTTTGCCACAAGTAGAGCTTTATAAACGCCCACATTGCCGTCAGCGTCCGTCTTCCTCTTAAAGATCCATTTGTTCTGAATAGCCTTGCGGCCCTCAGGTAGTACCTCCAAAGTGCACACTTTGTTCTCATAGATGGATCCTATCTCGGACTTCATGGCTTCTAGCAATTTGTTGGAATCTGGGCCCACCATTGCTTCTTCATAATTTGCAGGTTCATTGTTGTCCAACAACATGATTGATAAGACGGGATTACCGTACCACTCTGGAGCAGCACGTGGTCTCGTCGACCTGCGTGGTTCGACAGAAACTTGAACCGGAGTTTCATGATCATTATCATTAACTTCCTCCTCAACCGGCGTCGCAACGACAGAGGTTTCCCCTTGCCCTGCGCCACCATCCAGAGGGATGAGAGGTTCGACAACCTCGTCAAGTTCTATCTTCCTCCCACTCAATTCTCTCGAGAGAAATTCCTTCTCGAGAAAAGCTCCGTTTTTAGCAACAAACACTTTGCCCTCGGATTTGAGATAGAAGGTGTACCCAATTGTCTCTTTTGGGTAACCTATGAAGACACACTTTTCCGCTTTGGGTTCCAGCTTTTCAGGCTGAAGCTTTTTGACATAAGCATCACATCCCCAAACTTTAAGAAACGACAACTTTGGCCTTTTGCCATACCACAGTTCGTATGGTGTCGTCTCAACGGATTTTGATGGTGCCCTATTTAAAGTGAATGCAGCTGTTTCTAATGCATAACCCCAAAACGATAACGGCAAATCGGTAAGAGACATCATAGATCGCACCATCTCTAATAAAGTACGATTACGACGTTCGGACACACCATTACGCTGTGGTGTTCCAGGCGGTGTCAACTGTGAAACAATTCCACATTGTCTTAAGTGAGCACCAAACTCGAAACTCAGATATTCACCCCCACGATCAGACCGTAGGAACTTGATCTTCTTGTTACGATGATTTTCAACTTCACTCTGAAATTGCTTGAACTTTTCAAATGTTTCAGACATGTGCTTCATTAAGTAGACATAACCATATCTACTCAAATCGTCAGTGAAGGTGAGAAAATGACGATATCCGCCGCGTGCCTCTACGCTCATCGGACCACACACATCGGTATGTATGATTTCCAACAAGTCACTTGCACGCTCCATTGTTCCGGAGAACAGAGTTTTAGTCATCTTGCCCATGAGGCATGGTTCGCACGTGTCAAGTGAATCAAAGTCAAGTGACTCCAAAAGTCCATCGGCATGGAGTTTCTTCATGCGCTTTACACCAATATGACCTAAGCGGCAGTGCCACAAAAATATGGCGCTATCGTTGTTAACTCTAACTCTTTTGGTCTCAATGTTATGTATGTGTGTATCGCTATCAAGATTCAATATGAACAATCCCCTCACATTGGGTGCATGACCATAAAAGATGTTACTCATAGAAATAGAACAACCATTACTCTCTGACTTAAAAGAGTAACCGTCTCGCAATAAACAAGATCCAGATATAATGTTCATGCTCAACGCATGCACTAAATAACAATGATTCAAGTTCATAACTAATCCTGATGGTAACTTAAGTGAAACTGTGCCGACGGCGATTGCATCAACCTTGGAACCATTTCCTACGCGCATCGTCACTTCATCTTTCGCCAGCCTTCGTCTATTCCGCAGTTCCTGTTTCGAATTGCAAATATGAGCAACAGAACCGGTATCGAATACCCAGGCACTACTACGAGAGCCGGTTAAGTACACATCAATAACATGTATATCAAATATACCTGATTTTTCTTTGGCCGCCTTCTTATCTGCCAGATACTTGGGGCAATTGCGCTTCCAGTGACCCATACCCTTGCAATAGTAACACTCTGTTTCAGGCTTAGGTTCAGCTTTGGGTTTCTTCGTCGGATTGGCAACAGGCTTGCCGCTCTTCTTTGAATTACCCTTCTTGCCTTTGCCGTTTCTCTTGAAACTAGTGGTCTTATTCACCATCAACACTTGATGCTCTTTACGGAGTTCAGACTCTGCGACTTTCAGCATCGCAAACAACTCGCCGGGAGACTTGTTCATCCCTTGCATGTTGTAGTTCAACACAAAACCTTTATAGCTTGGTTGCAGTGATTGAAGGATTCTGTCAGTGATAGCCTCTTGCGGGAGTTCAATCCCCGGCTCAGCTAGACGGTTTGAGTACCCAGACATTTTGAGCACATGTTCACTGACAGACGAGTTCTCCTCCATCTTGCAAGCATAGAATTTATCGGAGGTCTCATACCTCTCGATCCGGGCGTTCTTCTGAAAGATAAACTTCAACTCCTCGAACATCTCAAATGCTCCATGACGCTCAAAGCGACGTTGAAGTCCCGGTTCTAAGCCATACAAGACTGCACATTGAACTACTGAGTAGTCCTCCTTACGTGCTAACCAAGCGTTCTTAACATCCTGATCAGCCGTAGCGGGTGGTTCATCTCCTAGCGCAGCATTAAGGACATAATCCTTCTTCCCAGCTTGTAAGATTAGCTTAAGATTACGAGCCCAGTCTACAAAGTTGCTTCCATCATCTTTCAACTTAGCTTTCTCTAGGAAGGTATTAAAATTCAGGGTGACTGTCACGTGAGCCATGATCTACAACACAAATATATTCAAAGTGGACTTAGACTATGTTCAAGATAATTAGAGTTTAACTTAATCAAATTATTCGCTAAACTCCCACTCAAAAAGTACATCTCTCTAGTCATTTGAGTGGTTCATGATCCACTTACACTAGCTCAAGTCCAATCATCACGTGAGTTGAGCATAGTTTCAGTGGTAAGCATCCCTATGGTAATCATATCATCTATATGATTCATGATCGACCTTTCGGTCTCATGTGTTCCGAGGCCATGTCTGCACATGCTCGGCTCGTCAAGCTTAACCCGAGTGTTCCGCGTGCGCAACTGTTTTGCACCCGTTGTATGTGAACGTTGAGTCTATCACACCCGATCATCACGTGGTGTCTCGAAACGACGAACTGTAGCAACGGTGCACAGTCGGGGAGAACACAATTTCGTCTTGAAATTTTAGTGAGAGATCACCTCATAATGCTACCGTCGTACTAAGCAAAATAAGGTGCATAAAAGGATTGACATCACATGCAATTCATAAGTGACATGATATGGCCATCATCACGTGCTCCTTGATCTCCATCACCAAAGCACTGGCACGATCTTCTTGTCACCGGCGCCACACCATGATCTCCATCAACGTGTCGCCATCGGGGTTTTCGTGCTACTCATGCTATTACTACTAAAGCTACATCCTAGCAAAATAGTAAACGCATCTGCAAGCACAAACGTTAGTATAAAGACAACCCTATGGCTCCTTCCGGTTGCCGTACCATCGACGTGCAAGTCGATATTATCTATTACAACATGATCATCTCATACATCCAATATATCACATCACATCGTTGGCCATATCACATCACAAGCATACCCTGCAAAAACAAGTTAGACGTCCTCTAATTTCGTTGTTGCATGTTTTACGTGGTGACCATGGGTATCTAGTAGGATCGCATCTTACTTACGCAAACACCACAACGGAGATATATGAGTTGCTATTTAACCTCATCCAAGGACCTCCTCGGTCAAATCCGATTCAACTAAAGTTGGAGAAACTGACACTTGCCAGTCATCTTTGAGCAACGGGGTTACTCGTAGCGATGAAACCAGTCTCTCGTAAGCGTACGAGTAATGTCGGTCCAAGCCGCTTCAATCCAACAATACCGCGGAATCAAGAAAAGACTAAGGAGGGCACCAAAACGCACATCACCGCCCACAAAAACTTTTGTGTTCTACTCGAGAAGACATCTACGCATGAACCTAGCTCATGATGCCACTGTTGGGGAACGTCGCATGGAAAACAAAAAATTTCCTACGCGCACGAAAACCTATCATGGTGATGTCCATCTACGAGAGGGGATGTGTGATCTACGTACCCTTGTAGACCGTACAGCAGAAGCGTTAGTGAATGCGGTTGATGTAGTGGAACGTCCTCATGTCCCTCGATCCGCCCCGCGAACCATCTCGCGATCAGTCCCACGATCTAGTGCCGAACGGACGGCACCTCCGCGTTCAGCACACGTACAGCTCGACGATGATCTCGGCCTTCTTGATCCAGCAAGAGAGACGGAGAGGTAGAAGAGTTCTCCAGCAGCGTGACGGCGCTCCGGAGGTTTGTGATGATCTTGTCTTAGCAGGGCTCCGCCCGAGCTCCGCAGAAACGCGATCTAGAGGAAAAACCGTGGAGGTATGTGGTCGGGCTGCCGTGGAAAAGTCGTCTCAAATCAGCCCTAAAACCTCCGTATATACAGGTGGGAGAGGGGGAGCCTTGCCTTGGGGAGCCCCAAGGGGGTCGGCCGAGCCAAGGGGGGAAGGTCTCCCCCCCCCCAAACCGAGTCCTACTTGGTTTGGTGGGTGGAGTCCTTCTTTCCTTTCCCACCTCCTCCTTTTTTTTCCTTCTCTCTTTGATTTTCTTCCTATGGCGCATAGGGCCTTCTTGGGCTGTCCCACCAGCCCACTAAGGGCTGGTGTGCCACCCCCAAGGCCTATGGGCTTCCCCGGGGTGGGTTGCCCCCCCGGTGAACTACCGGAACCCATTCGTCATTCCCGGTACATTCCCGGTAACTCCGAAAACCTTCCGGTAATCAAATGAGGTCATCCTATATATCAATCTTCGTTTCCGGACCATTCCGGAAACCCTCATGACGTCCGTGATCTCATCCGGGACTCCGAACAACATTCGGTAACCAACCATATAACTCAAATACGCATAAAACAACGTCGAACCTTAAGTGTGCAGACCCCGCGGGTTCGAGAACTATGTAGACATGACCCGAGAGACTCCTCGGTCAATATCCAATAGCGGGACCTGGATGCCCATATTGGATCCTACATATTCTACGAAGATCTTATCGTTTGAACCTCAGTGCCAAGGATTCATATAATCCCGTATGTCATTCCCTTTGTCCTTCGGTATGTTACTTGCCCGAGATCCGATCGTCAGTATCCGCATACCTATTTCAATCTCGTTTACCGGCAAGTCTCTTTACTCGTTCCGTAATACAAGATCCCGCAACTTACACTAAGTTACATTGCTTGCAAGGCTTGTGTGTGATGTTGTATTACCGAGTGGGCCCCGAGATACCTCTCCGTCACACGGAGTGACAAATCCCAGTCTTGATCCATACTAACTCAACGAACACCTTCGGAGATACCTGTAGAGCATCTTTATAGTCACCCAGTTACGTTGCGACGTTTTATACACACAAAGTATTCCTCCGGTGTTAGTGAGTTATATGATCTCATGGTCATAGGAACAAATACTTGACACACAGAAAAACAGTAGCAACAAAATGACACGATCAACATGCTACGTCTATTAGTTTGGGTCTAGTCCATCACGTGATTCTCCTAATGATGTGATCCAGTTATCAAGCAACAACACCTTGTTCATAATCAGAAGACACTGACTATCTTTGATCAACTGGCTAGCCAACTAGAGGCTTGCTAGGGACAGTGTTTTGTCTATGTATCCACACATGTAAATGAGTCTTCATTCAATACAATTATAGCATGGATAATAAACGATTATCTTGATACAGGAATTATAATAATAACTATATTTATTATTGCCTCTAGGGCATAATTCCAACAACAATAAACAATATGGCTATCACAAAGTAAAGTGCATAAGTAAAGGGTTCGGGTAAGAGATAACCGAGGCACGCGGAGACGATGATGTATCCCGAAGTTCTCACCCTTGCGGATGCTAATCTCCGTTGGAGCGGTGTGGAGGCACAATGCTCCCCAAGATGCCACTAAGGCCACCGTAATCTCCTCACGTTCTCGCACAATGCAAGATGTCGTGATTCCACTAAGGGACCCTTGAGAGTTGTCCCAACCTTGTTTGTACGGGTTTGGTGACCGCCCTCAAGGGTCCCTTAGTGGAATCACGACATCTTGCATTGTGCGAGGGCATGAAAAGATTACGGTGGCCTTAGTGGCATCTTGGGGAGCATTGTTCCTCCACACTGCTTCAACGGAGATTAGCATCCGCAAGGGTGTGAACTTCGGGATACATCATCGTCTCCACGTGCCTCGGTTATCTCTTACCCGAACCCTTTACTTATGCACTTTACTTTGTGATAGCCATATTGTTTCTTGTCATATATATTCCTATCACTTAGTTGTTTATCTTGCTTAGCATAAGTTGTTGATGCACATAGTTGAGCCTAGTTGTTTTAGGTTGTGTGCTTGACATATTAAACGTTAATTTTATTCCGCATTTGTTCAAGCCTAAACCGTAATTATTTTAAAGCGCATATTCACGCCCCCTCTAGGCGACATCCACGTCCTTTCAATTGGTATCAAAGCTAGGTCTCTCTTTATTAGGTTTAACCACCTAGAGAGTAAGGATGTCTACTAGGGGTTTAGGATTCTCTGACACTCTTAGTTTCGATGGCACAAATTTTGATGTTTGGGTAATTTGCATGCTTAATCACTTTAGGGTCATGGACCCAAACTTGGAGCGAATTGTAGATATGGGTTTTTCTCCTCCAAAGGATTCTCAAAATATATCTTTAGAGGATGTGAAAAACTCTTATCTCAATGCTCAAGCTTCTAATGTGCTTTTTTATGCTTTGAGCAATGTAGTTATATTTCAACTCATGCCATTCCGGGATGCTCATGAGTTGTGGACAAAGCTTCAAGATAAATATGGTATGTCCAAGATCTGTGGGAATGATTGTTCTCCCTCCAACTCCGACCGTGTGGTCTTCTCAACTTCATCTACTTCACCTACATGTGGATTGCCACAAGGTAATGATATGGCGAGTAGTGGAGATCATTGCAATGATGATAGTGGGCTTATTGTTGATGATCCTTCATCAGTATATTATTGCAATGCTTCATCTTTGGGCTTTAACACTTCGAGCACTCTAAATGTTTTACATGCTTGTGTTGATAGTCCTTGCATATCATGTAAAAACTGCTTGACTAAATCTCATGATGATATGCTTCCTATATCTTGTTGCCATGATAAAAATGTATCTATTTCCTTGAGTTGTTGTGCTAACAATGTAGAGGAAATCCATCACTCCATGGAACAAGATGTGGCCTTGAATGATGCTTCAAGGGATCCTACATCATCATCTATTGTTACTCACTTTTGCCTTATGGCTAAGGTTTCAAAGGTATCTCCTACTTTGAATCCCAATATATCTCATGATGATGATGTTGATGATAATGGGGATGAGGATAATGATGAAGAGAGTGATAATATTGCATCCTTAAAAATTATGGGTGAAATGATTTTTAAATCTCTTTATAAGAATAAACTTGCTTGTTCCAACTTCTGGGAAATCATGTCTATTGCCACTGAGGGCAAGAAATACATTGAGGAGTTGGAAGCTCATCTTGAGGAGCATGAGGCCACCATTGAGACAATGGAAGGTCATGAGCGTGATTACGCTAATGAGATCGCAGAGCTATCTCAAGCTCTTGAAAATGAACAAACCACCAAGGAATCTCTTGAGGAAACCTTTGCTCTAGAATTATCTAGATTAAAGGAATCCCATGATAGAGCTCTCAAGGTGACTGATGATTTTAGAACTAAAAATGATAAGCTTGAAGTTGCACATGCTAAACTCCTTGAGGACTATGAGCACCTCGAAAATGGCTCAAGGGCTATTAAGAGTTCGCTCATCGAACTCACCGAGTCTCATGCTCAACTTGAAGCTTCATATGCTAAAGATCTTGCCAAGGTGCCTTCTCCTCTTATTGCTAATGATGATGCTTGTGCTACTGACTCTACTTCTTGTGAAGCATCCATTTCAAAGGAGAATGTTGAGCTAAGGGCTCAACTTGAGTTGCTATCTAGCAATTATGGGAAATTGGAAGAAAGTCATGTAATGCTCACAAGCTCTCATGATGATCTTCTAGCATCCCATAATGCGCTAAAATTAGCTTGTGAGGCTATTACTACCAAGGTAACATCAAGTGAGCCTCATGTGGACAATGGCACTACTTATAGTCAAAATGATATATTTCCATGTGCTAGTCCTCGTAATTCTTCTACTCATAATGTTGCTACCTCTTGTGATGAATTACTTTCCTTGCCTTGTTGCTCTAACAATGAAGCTTATACTTCCTATAGTACTTGTGTTGATACTAACCATGTAGAGGAAATCGAAGAGCTCGAGGCCCAAGTCACTTCTTCGAAGAAAGACTTGGAAAAGAGTCATGAAGGGATGTCCACACTCAACAATGTCTTGTGTGGGCAAAAATCCCCGAATGACAAAGATGGACTTGGATTCAACTCCAACAAGAAGAAGAAGTCCAAAAACTTAAATAAGAAGGGCCAAGAACAAGTCAAGAATTCGACCAAGATTATTTTCTTCAAGTGCAAAATTGAAGGGCACCATGTTAGATCCTGCCCACTAAAGAAGAAGTCCTAAAGTCACAAGCAACAAGGGAAGCGGCCACAAGTTCAATCACATACTCAACTACAAGTTTAAAAAAGGCCTCTTCCCAAGAAGACCCAAGCCAACACTCCTCATGTTGAGAAATCAATAGGGGAGAAATTAAAGGGTAGATGTTGCTACTTATGTCGTGAGAAGGGTCACTTCGCTTCTTTTTGCACGAGAGGTAATTTATCCAACCCAATCATTATTGATGATATCTATTCTCTTGGGAAGGATAAGGTTGGCAATGTGTTTGCCAAGTTTGTTGGTACCCAAAGTGGTGCCAAGAAAAGTACCATTTGGGTTGCCAAGCCTATTGTGACTAACCTCTTTGGACCCAACGTGGTTGGGGACCAACAAGCTCAAACTTGATCAATAGGTGATTGTGGAGGACATTGGAGACTTTGATACATAATGAAGAATTAAGGGGTCTTCATCATACATATTATCTCAAGCCAAGTCATTTGGATTATCGAGTTTCTATCTTATATCCAATGTCTCTCCTTATGATAACTTGTACTTAAACTGTTTACACCGTTAGTTACTTGCCCCTTTGCATGTTGTGGTTTTGTACCTTGCATGTGTTTGTATATGTTGTGCTTCCAACTTGCTTATCTTGAGTAATCGAGTATGTGTATGTTGGTTTGCACATCATGTACATGTGAGTCTTGTATTGAGCCTTTTCCCATCTTGTTTGTATCTTTGTTGGCTCTTGTGAAAGATTAATGGATTATCTCATTGTGGGGGAGTGATGTGCTTTGCACACCTCACAATCCTATAAATGTGTATACATGGGGAATACCACTTAGTATCGATATTTCAAGATTATCTAGTTTCTATGTGGTATGTCCTACTCATGATAAATTCAAATTCTATATGGTCCATTAATTATCTCTTGTTGGTTTTAATTTTCCACTTGTTAATATTGTTGGGCTATCACATTATGGGGGAGTAATATGCTATGTGCATATTACAAGCCTACAAAATGTGTACATTTGAGGTATTGCCACTTAGTGTTTATATTGTAAATTATCTTGTTCCTAGGTGGCATGTTATCTCTACAAGTGTCATTTGCTTGCGTTTTAGGGGTAAAATATGATGTTGGATATATTTGTGATCTACCAATGAGTATTATTTCCAAAATACTTCTTGTCCTTGACAATTGGTATTCCCATCATGTGGTAGAAATTGCTAATCGTCTTTACATTGGATTTTGTGTTTCGTTTGTCTTCCTTGCTTCTCGTGGATCTATTTTAACATGTCTAGTCTTTTTATAGATATAGAGAATATTATGGTCCCATCTTGTGCATTTCCTATTTAAATACAAATTCTATATAATGCACATCCCTTGGGGAGCTATCATATTTTCTTTAGAACACTCTCTTTATTCGTCCATCATAAAATCTTTTCATCCCCATCAAGTGTGTTGATGGGAGGAAAATCTTGATCTTTATGATGCTTTGTGCCATCATGAAAATTTGTAGAGGGTTTGGTTTGTTTAGAACCTAGCTCTCTTTTGGAAACTAGATACCTCGTGTTTGTTTTCCTTCAATTGGTATCTTGTTTCCTTTTATTTGGCATGTGTCAATGGATATCTCATTCCTTGAGGTATCTTTTAATTGATATCCTTCAAGTGATAGTTTTTCGTTTGGGATCTTATTATCACTTGATACCTTGTCTTTTGGTGACTTATCAACTTTGTGTTGAGTTGATTCTTGAGAGCCTTGAGCATGCATATTTACTATACATAGCTTCTTTTGCATGCTTTCTTTCCTTGACCCGATATATAGGGAAAACTCCACCTTGTCATAAATTGGCTAAGCCGTGCATGAAATTCAATTTCATATCTATATGCACATATTTATGTGGAGTTTGTCCTATGTATTGTTGGTTTTCTAACTCTTTGGTCCCAATGAGTTTGGGCACCATTTTGTTTGTTTGTAGTTCTAGGAACAATTAGAGATGCATTGGATGCTCGGCTCACCTACAAGGAAGGTGTTGACACCGTGTGCTTAATGGAGCCAAGTTAGGATGATCAACGAACAACCATCTACTACATCAATCCAATGATGTCTCGGTAACAAGTATCTACTTCATGCATACATTCCTTGCAAGGCTCGAACATGTCTTCTCTTGGATGAGCGCTACTACCGTGGGTAGCCACGGTACTACCACTGGAGATGTGTTACTGCTGCACTCATGCAGTAGCAGCACCGACACGGTACTATCGCATCCAGCGCGTCAGTATTTTTCTGCTGCCGCTCGACGAACGGTACTACCGCACAGCGAGCGGGAGTAAAATTTTACAACTGCTGGCCAGACGGTACTACCGTGATGACGTGCGGTACTACCGCGCCGTCGGGACCGCGAGGGGTTATACCCTCGTCTCGTGGTTCTATCTCTCTCTCCAGGTTGCATCTTGGCATGAATTTATTGATTCGTTCTTATGGTACTTGTTTCCTTTCTCAAAGCATCCAAACAATGATGTCTTGTTGCTAGTTGGGATGTCTTTGATATTCGTATGTTGGAAGTTCATATTGTACAATAAGAAAATATTAGGCCATGTGTTATGCTTCCAAGCAAAGACCTTATTGGTATATCTATGACTTCCTTTTCAATATCTTGTTTGTAACTTCTTGTAACCATTTCGTGTGTACATCCTTCTTGGTGGATATATATCATCATGATTGTCTTCTACCTAGAATCTTTTACACATGAGAGAAGTTACATCTCTAATTGATATCCTCTTTTCTTTCACGTCCACCGTTGCATTTCCTTTTTCCGTTTTTGGTGGCTTCGTGAAAGGATTTGTCTTGAGTGCGTATCTTATATTCTTATATCTTGATGCACTCTTTGGCGGTGAAGATTATTTTTCCTCATGCTTGTATTGATGAGGGTTTTGCCATTTCGATTGGTATCCCTCCTCTTGACAAGGTTATTATTTCCTATCTTCACCATGGGTTGTCACAAGCGTTGGTTCTCAATTTGTTTTTTAGTAAGCTTGTGAACCCATTTTCTAGTAGTGTGTGTGTGGGAAGGATATGTCTTGCACTTTGTTCATCATTTCATCAAGACTATGTTGATGAGTAATGCTCATCCTTATCTTAGTCTTCTCAAGTGCTTTGTCATGACTCACACACATTATTTTGGTTGAGCCTATCTTAAGTTGCTTCTTTTACATGTTGCTCAACCATTTTGTGTGTGCAAGTGATATGCTTATTGGCTCATCTATCTTCTTGCACTCGTTCTGTGTTTTTATTAATTTTGGGGGAGTAACGATCCTATTTTGTGCACTTGTATCAAATACAAAAATCTCTTATTAGTGCACAAATCATGGGGAGCTTCTCTAGTTTTGATAAAACAATCCTTTGCCTTTATCATAGTATCTTTTATTCATGTGGTTCGAAGGACCATGTGATTGTTTGTTCCATATGGTATCTTTTGATTGCTTGCTTCTATTTTGTATGTCTTTGTGCCATACGATCCTTATTTTTGCAATCTTTGGGTCCTCAATATAGTTTGTTTTCCTTCAACTACTTATCATTGTATTTGTGTATTTCTTTGCACTCATTTGCTGAGAAGTACACACTTTTTGGAAGACCACCTACTATATTGGCTTTCTAAACTTTTTGTCCATTTTGGCAATCGATGCCAATGGGGGAGAAGTTTAGAGAGTTTACTTTGGATATGTTTAGAGGGTTTTGCTTTTATTGCGTAAGCATTTACATCTTGCACGCATGCATTATTGCTTTGTATGTGTGCGCTTGGTTATACTTATTTCCTTATATAAACTCTCTTGAAGTGGTTGTCATCAATTACCAAAATGGGGGAGATTGTTAGAGCATATATCTCCATATGTGGTTTTGGTAATTGATGACAATTCCTATGGACTAATGGTTGCCTTAAGTTATATTTATAGGATTTGTCCATATGCACTTCTTGAAGTCCATCTGTTGGGTTCAAGGAGTTTATATGATGACCAAGGTGGTATTCAAGGTATTATCCAAAGAATGTTCATAGAGACACAAGGTTGATCAAGATCGTCAAGCAAAGAGTAAATCAAGATGATCAACACGCAAAGCGTACAATATGTACCGAGAGGGATCTAGTGATCCCATGGTATGGTAAGCATTGTCCATTACGTATTTGTGTACTAACCCATGGTCTTCGTGAGAGTTCTATGTGTGGTTAGGTGTGTTTCCACGGGCTTGCGTCAAGAGGAAGATCTCATACAACCCATGGAGGATGACGTCAAGTGGTGGAGGATGGTGGTAATGGAGTTGTGAAGATATGCTGAAGAGCGGCTCACCCATAGTGTGTATGGGGGAGCAATCAACTAGTCTTCATCAAGCCAACGCAATCAAGAAAGGTGGTCCATCTTGAGGAAGCCAAGATCATCGCCATCTATCTCAAGAGGACGAGGTGCAAGGTATAGGTTTGCCCTTGATAGGTTTTCTGTTTTAGGATAGATCGTCGTGCCGTCAAGGGGGGGCTCTCAAGTGAGTAGCTTGATCGTATCGTTCGTTGAGAGGTCAAACCATTTGCATCCTTGCATCATACTTCTTGGTTCTTATTTGGTGTTTCTCTTTCTTAGTTTTAGAGCTTATGTTCATCTTCATGACAAGCTCGAGTTCATCGAAAACGGAGTCCATATGCATCTTCTATGATGTTTTCGATGTTAGGAGTTTTTACTGGTCTTATTCGAAGAAGGGTTCTCACCATTTTATTATGGGACTTTTATCACTTGCATCTTATTGATATTTGTATCAATATTGTGTTAGCCCATGTCGTTAGCTTTTCAACAAACTTGATTTCATTGAATTCGGAGTGCGTATGCGAAAGTTAGAGCAGTTTCAGTATCCAGCGGTAGTACCGCTCCTCGTGCGAGCGGTAGTACTGCCCCCGGAGCGGTAGTAAAAAATTACTACCGCTAGACTGTTTTTCGCATCCTTTTTGGCCTCAGCATAGTTGGTGAACCTACCGAGCGGTAGTACCGCTCCCATGAGCGGTAGTACCGCTCTGTGCGGGTTGTGAAGCATAACGGTTGGATTTTTCCCCACCTACAAAAGGGGGTTTTCTTCCCCATTGAACCTTATCTCTTTAGCTCATGTTCTTCCCCCATTGTTGACCTTCTTTGAGCTTGCTAACTCTTAGTCCCTCCAATGATTATTGCTAGTTCTTTAGGGAAAATAGAGAGGAGATCTAGATCCACATTTCCACCAATAACTTTCTCCTCTAAGTGAGGGGAACCCATTGGGTCTAGATCTTGGAGTTCTTCGTGTTCTTTTTCATTTTTCCTCTCATTTTCCTCCCTATCATTAGTTGCTTTGGTGGGATTTGGGAGAGAAGGATTTGGGCACTCCGTGTGCCCTTGCCATTGCATTTGGTGCATCGATTTGAGTTCTCCACGGTGATACGTGGAAGTGAGAAGTTGAGAAGCTTATTACCTTTGGGTACTTGGTACCCCTAGAAGCTTGGTGGTGCCTCGGAGCTCAATCATTGTGGTGTAAAGCTCCGGGCAAGCGTCGGGGTCTCCAATTAAGTTGTGGAGATTGCCCCGAGCATCTGTGGTCACCTTGAAGCCATATGCCATTGTGGTGAAGCTTCGTGGTGTTGTTGGGAGCCTCCAATTAAGTTGTGGAGATTGCCCCAACCTTGTTTGTACGGGTTCGGTGACCGCCCTCAAGGGTCCCTTAGTGAAATCACGACATCTTGCATTGTGCTAGGGCGTGAGGAGATTACGCTGGCCTTAGTGGCATCTTGGGGAGCATTGTGCCTCCACACCGCTCCAAACGGAGATTATCATCCGCAAGGGTGTGAACTTCGGGATACATCATCGTCTCTGCGTGCCTCGGTTATCTCTTACCCAAACCCTTTACTTATGCACTTCACTTTGTGATAGCCATATTGTTTCTTGTCATATATCTTGCTATCACTTAGTTGTTTATCTTGCTGAGCATAAGTTGTTGATGCACATAGTTGAGCCTAGTTGTTTTAGGTTGTGTGCTTGACATATTAAACGTTAGTTTTATTCCGCATTTGTTCAAGCCTAAACCGTAATTATTTTAAAGCGCCTATTCACCCCCCTCTAGGCGACATCCACGTCCTTTCAGTTGCTATTAAGGATAACAAGATGGGGTCTATTTCTACATAAATAGATCTTGTCTACATCATGGCATCGTTCTTATTGCATTACTCCGTTTTTTCATGAACTTAATACACTAGATGCATGCTGGATAGCGGTCGATGTGTGGAGTAATAGTAGTAGATGCAGGCAGGAGTCGGTCTACTAATCTTGGACGTGATGCCTATATAATGATCATTGTGTGGTTATCGTCATGATTATTTGAAGTTCTATCAATTGCCCAACAGTAATTGTTTTCCCGCCGTTTGCTATTTTTCTCGAGAGAAGCTAGTAGTGAAACCTACGGCCCCATGGTCTCTTTTCATCATATTTGCCTTTGTGATCTATTTTCCTTTGCTTCTATTTTCAGATCTATTAAACCAAAAATACAAAAATACCTTGCTGCAATTTATTTGTTCCGCGATCTATTTATCATATCTATCATTTTTACCTCACGTTATTTGCCTATCTTGAGGAGCCGTACCCGAAAGGGATTGACAACCCCTTTAACACGTCGGGTTGCGAGTATTTGTTATTTGTGTGCAGGTGTTGTTTACGTGGTGTGAGGAGGTTCTCCTACTGGCTCGATAACCTTGGTCTCATCAATGAGGGAAATACCTACCGTCACTATACTGCATCATCCCTTCCTCTTTGGGGAAATACCGACGTAGTTCTAGCAGACATCAGGCTACTACCGGACACGCGAAACGGATGAAAAAGTTCTATGTTCCCTATGCTAGGGATGCGTGACAATCGAACGGATAGCGTATCCGGCTTCGTCTCGTTTTTCTGATCAACTTTCATGTATAAATTATTTCCATCCAGATTACGAATTATTTTATATTAAATTTTAAAGTTTTATTAATTATTTAGGAATTAACTAGATTTAATTAAATTCAATAATCATTAGTGACATCATCATGATGTCATGCTGACACCACGAGTCAACAGTCATGTTGACTGGTCAAACTAGCAAGTGGACCCCACTTGTCATAGTCACATTTCAATTTAGTTTAATAAACGATAATCAGATAAATTAGGGGTGATAGGACCCACCTCTCGTTCTCTAATTAACTAATTTAATTAACATGTTTAATTAAACACTTTTAGTTAGTTTTAATTTGGGATGGTCCGACATCTCATTGGTATTTAAATTAACAACAGATTAATTAAACTAAATAACCTTAAATTACCAAATTAATTGTTTAACTATTTAATTAATTTATCTAATTAAATTATTTATTTACTTAAGTTTATTTATTCATTTATTTATTTTATAGGGGCAGACCCCACACGTCATTATCACGGGGGGCGAATTGGCCCCCAACATATCTAATCACACGGGGGTTAATCCCCCTGGTTTACACGAAGAGGCTGAGGGAGGAGTTCGGCCGGGGCAGACCGGCGGCACGGCCGGTGGCCGGGGTGGCCGGGGCCAGTGGGGCGGCCGACAGGGCCAGGGCGGCACGGGAGCATGCAGTGCAGCGGGGAGGTGAGCGGGGGGCGCAACCGGGGTGGGCGCGACGAGCACGCGTGCGTGCATTGTGGGGGGAGCGCGGCGTGACCATAAGGAGGCTCACGGGGCGCGGTGGCCGGGGTCGCCGGAGTGGTGGCTAATGGCGATGGCGAGCGAGCTCGAGGCGTCCCCGGGCCCAGAGAGCGCGAGCGGGGCAGAGGATGGAGCGGGGCATGGCGGCCACGGGTGGTTGGAGGTGCGAATAGTGTCGAGGGTCGGTCGTGCGCGCGCGGCGAGGGAGCTGCCGGCGGCCGGAGTGTGAAGGGATGAAGGGGGCGAGAGGAGCCCGGGAGGGCTCACCGCGGTGCAGGGGATCGGGTCGGCGAGGCTCGGTGGAGCCGGTGGGGAAGAGGTTGGAGAGGACCCGCGACGAGGTGAGGAGGAGCTGGGGATGACCGGAGCGGCTTGGGTGAGGAGGCACGATGGATCCGGCGAGGTGGCACCGGTGGGAGGGTGCCGACGATGGCCGACGAGTTGCCGGAGGCCCGCAGCGCGCCGACGGGGGCGGACCTGGCCGGGGCGTAGTGGTGAGAGGGAGGAGACGCCGGGGGTAGCGGGAACTCTAGGGGGAAGGGTGAGTGGGGGAGATAACCGTTTTAGGTTTGGGGATGATAGGGGTTTTATAGCCCTAGGAGGGATGGGCCATAGGAAGGGGGGACGCCTCGGTGGGTGGGAGGAGTGGGTCGTCCGGGTGGGCTGGCCGGTGGGGATGCGAGGCTGTGCCTCGGCCGAGGGGGAAGGGGGCTTTAATTAATTTTTTTTCAAAAAAATCGGTTTTAGTTTTATAAATTATGTATGAATTAAAAACATAACCAATATGGACTTTATAAAATGTGCCACCTCGCCAATTATTAGTAGCACAATATTAGCGAGAGCTACTAAAAGTTTGAGTGATTTTTGAAATGTTTTGAAAATTGTTAAAAATCAAAAGGGGCATTTAATAATTGTTTTGTCCTCTATCTCAAAAGTTTTAGGGAATGTAACCATTTCATAATATGTTGGTTTCATCATGGCAATTATCCAAGAAATATTTGCAACACTATGAAGATTTTACTTTTCCATATTTAAAGAAATAATAATTTGCCTTTATTTAAATAAGAAATTGGACTGGGTTTGGATCAAAGTAAAGTCTAGCAAATTTAGTTTTGATGAGATGCCATCATTAGTGTGGGATTACTCTAGCTTGATTACAGGTTTACTGTAGCTTAATCCGGGGATGTCACACTAGTTGGCCAAACCAAACGAGTAATTCGAAGAGACTTGCAAAGATATGAAATCATAGATATAAGAATTGAGAAAAGACTCAAATAATATTCATAGATAATCTCAACATAAAACCACAATTCATCGGATCTCGACAAACACACTGCAAAAGATTATTACATCGGATAGATCTCCATGAAGATCATGAAGAACATGGTATTGAAGAACAAGGAAAGAGAAGCAGCCATCTAGCTACTAGCTATGGACCCGTAGGTGTGTGGTGAACTACTCACGCATCATCGGAGGGGCAATGGAGTTGATGTAGATGCCCACCGTGATCAATTCCCTCTCCGGGAGATTACCGGAAAACGCTCCCAGATTGGATCTCACGGGAAGAAGGCTCTTGGCGGCGGAAAAGTATATTTGCGGCTCTCTTCGGTAATGGGGAATATTGGGGAATTTATAGGCCAAGGATTAGGGTTAGGAGACGTGCATGGGGCTCACAAGCCACGGGCGCCCCCTAGGGTGCGCCCTGCAGGCTTGTCGCCTCCCGACAGGTGTCCTGCCCCCTACTCCAAGTCTGGGAGATTTCTTCTCGTCCAAGAAAAATCATTCCAGAGATTTTATTCCGTTTGGACTCCGTTTAATATTTCTTATCTGCAATACTAAAAAACATGGAAAAACAGAAACTGACACTAGGCTCTAGATTAATAGGTTAGTCCCAAAAATAATATAAAATAGCATATTAATGCATATAAAACATCCAAAACAAATAATATACTAGCATTGAACAATCAAAAATTATAGATACGTTGGAGACGTATCAAATATACATGATATTGATGTGTACCTTACTAGTACTCCTAGTAGCACCGGGGTATTGGATACCGGTTCAGTTGCTAAGTGTTAGTAGCTCGAAATTATAGCTACTGATTAAACGGATACTAGCAAGAGTGAGGTGACGATGTGTGTTGGAAGTAATTCCAAGGTTGATGTGATCAACACCGCACGATCCCTCTACCTTCGGGATTAGTGTTAAACCTAAATATTGATTGGTGTTTGCGTTGAGCGTGAACATGATTGGATCATGTTTATTGCAATACAATTAGTCATTTAAAGAGAATAATGGTTACTCTGTTTACTTGAATAATACCTTCAATGGTCATGCACCTAATATGAATGGTTTATTGAATCTCGATCGTAGTGATACACATGTTCATAATATTGATGCCAAAAGATACAAAGTAGTTATGATAGTACCACTTACTTGTGGCACTACTGCTTGAGTCATATTGGTATAAAACGCATGAAGAAGATCCATGTTGATGGATCTTTGACTCACCCGTTTTTTGAATTGTTTGAGACATGCGAACCATGCCTATTGGTATAAATGCATGAAGAAACTCCACGCAGATGGATTGTTTAGACTCACTTGATTTTGAATCACTTAAGGCATGCAAATCATGCCACATGGGCAAGATGACTGAAGGCCTCATTTTCGGTAAGATGGAACGAGCTAGTGATTTGTTGGAAATAATACATTTTGATGTATGCAGTCCAATGAGTGCTGAGGCATGCACTGGATATCGTTATGTTCTTATTTCGCTCATGATTTGAGTAGAAACAAGAGTATTTGCTTGATGAATTACAAGTCTGAAATATTGAAAAGTTCAAGCTATTTCAGAGTGAAGTTGAAGATCGTCGTGACAAGAGGATAATATGTATACGATGTGATCGTGGAGGTAAATATAACTGAGTTGCAAGTTTGGTAAACATTGAAGACAATGTGAAAATTGTTTCACACTCATGCCATGTGGAACACCATAGTGTGATGGTGTGTCCGACCGTCGTTGCCGCGCCCTATTGGATATGGTGCATACTATGATGTCTCTTATCAAATTATAACTATCGTTTTTGGGTTAGGCATTAGAGACCACCGCATTCACTTTAAATATGGCACCACATAATTCCATTGAGATGACACCGTATGACCTACGGTTTAGAGAAACCTAAGTTGTCGTTTCTTAAAAGTTTGGGTTTGCGACGCTTATGTGAAAAAGTTTAAGCCTTATAAGCTCGAAGCCAAAGCGGATAAAATCATCTTCATAGGATACCCAAAATAGTTGGGACTACCTCCTGTCTTAGATCTGAAAGCAAAGTGTTTGTTTCCAGAAAAGGGTCCTTTCTCGAGAAAAGTTTATCTCGAAAGAATTGAGTGGGAGGATGGGGGAAACTTGATGAGGTTATTGAACCGTCACTTCAACCAATGAGTAGCAGGGTGCAAGAAGATGTTCCTCTTGCACCTACACTAGTTAAAGTGGATAGCTGATGATGGTGATCATGAAGCTTTGGATCAAGTTACTACCAAACCTCGTAGGTCGACAAGGAAACGTACTGCTCCAGAGTAGTACGGTAATCCTGTCTTGGAGGTCATGTTGCTGGTCAACAATGAACGTGCGAGCTATGGAGAAATGATGGTGGGCCCAGATTCTGACAAATGGCTACACTCCATGAAAACGGAGGTAGGACCCATGTATAAAAACAAGGTGTAGACTTTGGAAGAACTACTTGATGGTCGTAAGGCTGTTACGTACAGATGGGTCTTTAAAAGGAAGACAGACGATGATGGTAAATGTCACCATTAAGAAATCTCGACTTGTCGCAAAGATGTTTCCGACAACTTCAAAGAGTTGACTATGATGAGACTTTCTCACTCATAGAGATGCTAAAAGTCTGTTGGAATTATGTTAGCAGTTGATGCATTATTTATGAAATCTTGCAGTTAGGATGTCAAACATTGTTTCCTCGACGCTTTCCTTAAGGAAAGGTTGTATGTGATACAACCAAAAGGTTTTGTCGATCCTAAAGATGCTAACAAGTATGGAAGCTCCAGCGATCCTTCTATGGACTAGAGCAATCATCTCGGAATTGGAATATACGCTTTGATGAGATGATCAAAGCTTTTGGGTTTTTACAAAGTTTATGAGAAACTTGTATTCCAAGAGAGTGAGTGGGAGCGGTATAGAATTTCTGATGAGTATATGTGGTTGACATATTGTTGATCGGAGATGATGTAGGATTTATGGAAAGCATATATGGTTGTTTGAAAAGTGTTTTTCAAAGGAAACCTGAATTAAGCCTACCTGAACATTGAGCATCAAGATATATGGAGATGGGTCAAGACGCTTGATAAAAACTTTCGATGAATACATACCTTGACAAGTTTTTGAAGGAGTCCAAAATGGATCAATCAAATAAGGAGTTCTTGACTGTGTTGTAAGGTGTGAATTTGAGTAAGACTCAAAACCCGACCACGGTAGAAGAAAGAGAAAGGACGAAGGTCGTCCCTATGCCTTAGCTGTAGGCTCTAAAGTATACCATGATGTGTACCGCACCTGATGAGTGCCTTGCCATGAGTTTGTCAAGGGGTACAAGAGTAATCCAGGAATGGATCACTGGACAACGGTCAAAGTTATCCTTAGTAGCTAGTGGACTAAGGAAGTTTTCTCGATTATGGAGGTGATAAAAGAGTTCATCATAAAGGGTTACGTCGATGCAAGCTTTGACACTAATTCGGATGACTTTGAGTAGTAAACGAGATTCGTATAGCGGGGCAGTCATTTGGAATAGTTCCAAATGGCGCGTGGTAGCAGCATCTACAGGATGACGTAGAGATTTGTAAAGCACACACGGATCTGAACGGTTCAGACCAGTTGACTAAAAACCTCTCTCACAAGCAAGACATGATCAAACCCCAGACTGTAGGGTGTTAGATTCATTACAAATCACATAGTGATGTGAACTAGATTATTGACTCTAATGCAAGTGGGGGACTGTTGGAAATATGCCCTAGAGGCAATAATAAATTAGTTCTTATTATATTTCCTTGTTCATGATAATCGTTTATTATACATACTAGAATTGTATTGATTGGAAACTCAAATACTGTTGGGGAACGTCGCATGGGAAACAAAAATTTTCCTACGCGCACGAAGACCTATCATGGTGATGTCCATCTACGAGAGGGGATGAGTGATCTACGTACCCTTGTAGATCGTACAGCAGAAGCGTTAGAGAACGCGGTTGATGTAGTGGAACGTCCTCACGTCCCTCGATCCGCCCCGCGAACAATCCCGCGATCAGTCCCACGATCTAGTACCGAACGGACGGCACCTCCGCGTTCAGCACACGTACAGCTCGACGATGATCTCGGCCTTCTTGATCCAGCAAGAGAGACGGAGAGGTAGAAGAGTTCTCCGGCAGCGTGACGGCGCTCCGGAGGTTGGTGATGATCTCGTCTCAGCAGGGCTCCGCCCGAGCTCCGCAGAAACGCGATCTAGAGGAAAAACTATGGAGGTATGTGGTCGGGCTGCCGTGGCAAAAGTTGTCTCAAATCAGCCCTAATACCTTAGTATATATAGGAGGGAGGGGGAGGGAAGAGGCAGCCTCAAACCCTCAAGGTTTGGCCGAAATTGGAGGTGGAGGAGTCCTACTCCAATCCTACTTGGAGTAGGATTCCACCTTCCCACTTGGAAACTCTTTCCACCTTGTGTTTTTTTCCTTCTCAAACCTCATGGGCCTTAGTGGGAACTTATTCCAGCCCACTAGGGGCTGGTTTATCTCTTCCCATAGCCCATGAGACCCCTTGGGGCGTGACACCCCTCCCGATGGTCCCCGGCACCCCTCCCGGCACTCCCGGTACACTACCGATGAGCCCGAAACTTTTCCGGTAATGCACGAAAACCTTCCGGTAACCAAATGGGGTCATCCTATATATCAATCTTTGTTTCCGGACCATTCCGGAAACCCTCGTGACGTCCGTGATCTCATCCGGGACTCCGAACAACATTCGGTAACCAACCATATAACTCAAATACGCATAAAACAACGTCGAACCTTAAGTGTGCAGACCCTGCGGGTTCGAGAACTATGTAGACATGACCCGAGAGACTCCTCGGTCAATATCCAATAGCGGGACCTGGATGCCCATTTTGGATCCTACATATTCTACGAAGATCTTATCGTTTGAACCTCAGTGCCAAGGATTCGTATAATCCCGTATGTCATTCCCTTTGTCCTTCGGTATGTTACTTGCCCGAGATTCGATCGTCAGTATCCGCATACCTATTTCAATCTCGTTTACCGGCAAGTCTCTTTACTCGTTCCGTAATACAAGATCCCGCAACTTACACTAAGTTACATTGCTTGCAAGGCTTGTGTGTGATGTTGTATTACCGAGTGGGCCCCGAGATACCTCTCCGTCACACGGAGTGACAAATCCCAGTCTTGATCCATACTAACTCAACGAACACCTTCGGAGATACCTGTAGAGCATCTTTATAGTCACCCAGTTACGTTGCGACGTTTGATACACACAAAGCATTCCTCCGGTGTTAGTAAGTTATATGATCTCATGGTCATAGGAATAAATACTTGACACGCAGAAAACAGTAGCAACAAAATGACACGATCAACATGCTACGTCTATTAGTTTGGGTCTAGTCCATCACATGATTCTCCTAATGATGTGATCCCGTTATCAAGTGACAACACTTGCCTATGGCCAGGAAACCTTGACCATCTTTGATCAACGAGCTAGTCAACTAGAGGCTTACTAGGGACAGTGTTTTGTCTATGTATCCACACAAGTATTGTGTTTCCAATCAATACAATTATAGCATGGATAATAAACGATTATCATGAACAAAGAAATATAATAATAACTAATTTATTATTGCCTCTAGGGCATATTTCCAACAGTCTCCCACTTGCACTAGAGTCAATAATCTAGTTCACATCACCATGTGATTCCAATGAATCCAACACCCATATAGTTATGGGGTCTGATCACGTCTTGCTCGTGAGAGAGGTTTTAGTCAACGGTTCTGAAACTTTCAGATCCGTGCGTCCTTTACAAATCTTTATGTCATCTTATAGATGCTGCTACTACGTGCTATTCGGAAATGCTCCAAATATCTACTCTACTATACGAATCCGTTTCACTACTCATAGTTATTCGGATTAGTGTCAAAGCTTGCATCGACGTAACCTTTTTACGACAAACTCTTTAACCACCTCCATAATCGAGAAAAATCCCTTAGTCCATTAGTTACTAAGGGTAAATTTTGACCGCTGCTAGTGATTCAATCATGGATCACTCTCTGTACCTCTCAACATATTTTGAGTCAAGGCACATATCAGGTGCGGTACACAGCATGGCATACTTTAGATTCTACGGCTAAGGCATAGAAGACGACCTTCGTCTATTCTCTTTATTCTGCCGTGGTCGGGTTTTGAGTCTTACTCAAATTCACACCTTACAACGCAACCAAGAACTCCTTCTTTGCTGATCTATTTTGAACTCCTTCAAAAACTTGTCAAGGCATGCATCTTTGTTGAAACTTCCATTAAGCGCTTTCGATCTATCTCCATAGATCTTTGATGCTCAACGTTCAAGTAGCTCAATCCAGGTATTCCTTTGAAAACTCCTTTCAAACAACCTTGTATGCCTTACAGAAATTCTACATTACTTCTGATCCACAATATGTCAACCACATATACTTATCAGAAATTCTATAGTGCTCCCACTCACTTCTTTGGAAATACAAGTTTCTCATAAACCTTGTACAAACCCAAAATCTTTGATCATCTCATCAAAGTGCTTATTCCAACTCCGAGATGCTTGCACCAGTCCATTGAAGGATCGCTGGAGTTTGCATACTTGTTAGTATCCTTAGGATCGACAAAACCTCATGGTTGTATCTCATACAATGTTTGCTCAAGGAAACCGTCGAGGAAACAATGTTTTGACATCCTACGTGCAATATTTCATAAATAATGCAGCAACTACTAACATAATTCCAACAGACCTTTAGCATCGCTACGAGTGAGAAAGTATCATCATAGTCAACTGTTTGATCTTGTCGAAAACATCTTTGCGACAAGTCGAGCTTTTCTTAATAGTGACTTATCACCATCATTGTCTGTCTTCTTTTAAAGATCCATTTTTTTACTCAATAGTCCTATGACCATCAAGTAGTTCTACCAAAGTCTACACTTTGTTTCCACACATGGATCCTCTCTCGGATTTCATGGCTTGCAGCCATTTGTCGGAATCTGGGCCCACCATCGCTTTCTCCATAACTCGTAGGTTCACTGTTTCTCAACAACATGACCTCCAAGACAGGGTTACCGTACTACTCTGCAGCAGTACGCGACCTTGTCGACCTACGAGGCTTGTAGTAACTTGATCCTATGCTTGATGATCACCATCATCAGCTTCCACTTCAATTGGTGTAGGCGCCACAGGAACAACTTCCTGTGCCCTGCTACACACTGGTTGAAGTGATGGTTCAATAACCTCATCAAGTTCTACTACCCTCCCACTCAATTCTTTCGAGAGAAACCTTTCCTCGAGAAAGGATCCGTTTCTATAAACAAAACACTTTGCTTTCGGATCTGAGATAGGAGATGTACCCAACTGTTTTGGATATCCTATGAAGATGCATTTATCCGCTTTGGGTTCGAGCTTATCAGACTGAAACTTTTTCACATAAGTGTCGAAGCCCCAAACTTTCAAGAAACGACAGTTCAGATTTCTCCAAACCTCAGTCTATACTGTGTCATCTTAACGGAAATACGCGGTGCCCTATTTAAAGTGAATGCGGTTGTCTCTAATGCATAACCCATAAACGATAGTGGTAATTCGATAAGAGACATCACAGTATGCACCATACTAAATAGTGCGTGGCTATGACGTTCAGACACATCATCACACTATGATGTTCCAGGTGGCATGAACTGTGAAACAATTTCCACATTGTCTTAACTGTGTACCAAAAACTCGTAACTCAGATATTCATTTCTATGATCATATCGTAGACACTTCATCCTCTTGTTACGACGAACTTCACTCTGAAACGGAATTGAACTTTTCAATATTTCAGACTTGTGATTCATTAAGTAAATACTCCTGTATCTACTCAAGTGGTCAGTGAAGTAAGAACATAATGATATCCACTGCGTGCCTCAGCACTCATTGGACTGCATACATCAAATGTATCACTTCCAACAAGTTACTATATTGTTTCATCTCAATGAAAATAAGGCCTTGCTCATGTGGTATGATTTGCATGTCACTAGTGATTCAAAATCAAGTGAGTATAAAGATCCATCAGCATGGAGCCTCTTCATGCAATTTATACTAACATGACTCAAGCCGCAGTGCCACAAGTAAGTGGTACTATCATCATTACCTCGTATCTTTTGGCACCAATATTATGAACATGTGTAACACTACGATCGAGATTCAATAAACCATTAAAGGTGATTATTCAAGCAAACAGAGTAACCATTGTTCTCTTTAAATGAATAATCGTATTGCAAAAAACACGATCCAATCATGTTCATGCTTAACGCAAGCACCAAATAACAATTATTTCGGTTTAACACCAATCCCGATGGTAGAGGGAGCGTGCGACGTTTGATCATATCAACCTTGGAAACACTTCCAACACGTATCGTCACCTCGCCTTTAGCTAGTCTCCGTTTACGCCGTAGCTTTCATTTCGCGTTACTAATCACTTAGCAACCGAACTGGTATCCAATACCCTCGTGCTACTAGGAGTACTAGTAAAGTACACATCAACATTATGTATATCAAATATACTCCTCTCGACTTTTGCCAGCCTTCTTATCTACCAAGTATCTAGAGTTGCTCCGCCTCAATGACTGTTCCCCTCATTAGAGAAGCACTTAGTCTCGGGTTTGGGTTTAGTCTTGGGTCTCTTCATTAGCGCAGCAACTGTTTTGCTGTTTCACGAAGTATCCCTTCTAGCCCTCGCCTTTCTTGAAACTTAGTGGTTTTACTAACCATCAACTATTGATGCTCCTTTTTGATTTCTACTTTCGCAGTGTCAAAACATCACGAATCGCTCAAGGATCATTGTATCTATCCTTGATATGTTATAGTTCATCACGAAGCTCTCATAGCTTGGTGGCAGTGACTTTGGAGAACCATCACTATCTCATCTGGAAGATTAACTCCTACCTGATTCAAGTGATTGTCGTACTCAGACAATCTGAGCACACGCTCAACGATTGAGCTTTTCTCCTTTACTTTGTGGACAAAGAATCTTGTTTGGAGGTCTCGTACCTCTTAACAAGGGCACAAGCATGAAATCACAATTTCATCTCTTCGGAACATCAATTATGTTCCGTGACGTTTTACAACGTTTTCGGCGCCTTGCCTCTAAGCCATTAAGTATCTTGCACTGAACTATCGTGTAGTCATCAGTAACGTGTATGTCGGATGTTCATAGCATCCACAGATGACACTCGAGGTGCAGCACACCGAGTGGTGCATTAAGGACATAAGCCTTCTGCGTAGCAACGAGGACAATCCTCGGTTTTACAGACTCAGTCTGCAAAGGTTGCTACTATCAATTTTCAACTAAATTTTCTCTAGGAACATATAAAAACAATAGAGCTATAGCGCAAGCTACATCGTAATTCGCAAAGACCATTAGACTATGTTCATGACAATTAGTTCAACTAATCATATTACTTAAGAACTCCCACTCAAAAAGTACATCTCTCTAGTCATTTGGGTGGTACATGATCCAAATTCGCTATCTCAAGTCCGATCATCACGTGAGTCGAGAATAGTTTCAGTGGTAAGCATCCCTATGCTAATCATATCAACTATACGATTCATGCTCGACCTTTCGGTCTCATGTGTTCCGAGGCCATGTCTGCACATGCTAGGCTCGTCAAGCTTAACCCGAGTGTTCCGCGTGTGCAACTGTTTTGCACCCGTTGTATGTGAACGTTGAGTCTATCACACCCGATCATCACGTGGTGTCTCGAAACGAAGAACTGTCGCAACGGTGCACAGTCGGGGAGAACACAATTTCGTCTTGAAATTTTAGTGAGAGATCACCTCATAATGCTACCGTCGTTCTAAGCAAAATAAGGTGCGTAAAAGGATTAACATCACATGCAATTCATAAGTGACATGATATGGCCATCATCACGTGCTTCTTGATCTCCATCACCAAAGCACCGGCACGATCTTCTTGTCACCGGCGCCACACCATGATCATCCATCAACGTGTTGCCATCGGGGTTGTCGTGCTACTTATGCTATTACTACTAAAGCTACATCCTAGCAAAATAGTAAACGCATCTGCAAGCACATATGTTAGTATAAAGACAACCCTATGGCTCCTGCCGGTTGCCGTACCATCGACGTGCAAGTCGATATTTCTATTACAACATGATCATCTCATACATCCAATATATCACATCACATCGTTGGCCATATCACATCACAAGCATACCCTGCAAAAACAAGTTAGACGTCCTCTAATTTTGTTGTTGCATGTTTTACGTGGTGACCATGGGTATCTAGTAGGATCGCATCTTACTTACGCAAACACCACAACGGAGATATATGAATTGCTATTTAACCTCATCCAAGGACCTCCTCGGTCAAATCCGATTCAACTAAAGTTGGAGAAACCGACACTCGCCGGTCATCTTTGAGCAACGGAGTTACTCGTAGCGATGAAACCAGTCTCTCGTAAGCGTACGAGTAATGTCGGTCCGAGCCGCTTCGATCCAACAATACCGCGGAATCAAGAAAAGACTAAGGAGGGCAGCAAAACGCACATCACCGCCCACAAAAACTTTTGTGTTCTACTCGAGAAGACATCTACGCATGAACCTAGCTCATGATGCCACTGTTGGGGAACGTCGCATGGGAAACAAAAATTTTCCTACGCGCACGAAGACCTATCATGGTGATGTCCATCTACGAGAGGGGATGAGTGATCTACGTACCCTTGTAGATCGTACAGCAGAAGCGTTAGAGAACGCGGTTGATGTAGTGGAACGTCCTCACGTCCCTCGATCCGCCCCGCGAACAATCCCGCGATCAGTCCCACGATCTAGTACCGAACGGACGGCACCTCCGCGTTCAGCACACGTACAGCTCGACGATGATCTCGGCCTTCTTGATCCAGCAAGAGAGACGGAGAGGTAGAAGAGTTCTCCGGCAGCGTGACGGCGCTCCGGAGGTTGGTGATGATCTCGTCTCAGCAGGGCTCCGCCCGAGCTCCGCAGAAACGCGATCTAGAGGAAAAACTATGGAGGTATGTGGTCGGGCTGCCGTGGCAAAAGTTGTCTCAAATCAGCCCTAATACCTTAGTATATATAGGAGGGAGGGGGAGGGAAGAGGCAGCCTCAAACCCTCAAGGTTTGGCCGAAATTGGAGGTGGAGGAGTCCTACTCCAATCCTACTTGGAGTAGGATTCCACCTTCCCACTTGGAAACTCTTTCCACCTTGTGTTTTCTTCCTTCTCAAACCTCATGGGCCTTAGTGGGAACTTATTCCAGCCCACTAGGGGCTGGTTTATCTCTTCCCATAGCCCATGAGACCCCTTGGGGCGTGACACCCCTCCCGATGGTCCCCGGCACCCCTCCCGGCACTCCCGGTACACTACCGATGAGCCCGAAACTTTTCCGGTAATGCACGAAAACCTTCCGGTAACCAAATGGGGTCATCCTATATATCAATCTTCGTTTCCGGACCATTCCGGAAACCCTCGTGACGTCCGTGATCTCATCCGGGACTCCGAACAACATTCGGTAACCAACCATATAACTCAAATACGCATAAAACAACGTCGAACCTTAAGTGTGCAGACCCTGCGGGTTCGAGAACTATGTAGACATGACCCGAGAGACTCCTCGGTCAATATCCAATAGCGGGACCTGGATGCCCATATTGGATCCTACATATTCTACGAAGATCTTATCGTTTGAACCTCAGTGCCAAGGATTCGTATAATCCCGTATGTCATTCCCTTTGTCCTTCGGTATGTTACTTGCCCGAGATTCGATCGTCAGTATCCGCATACCTATTTCAATCTCGTTTACCAGCAAGTCTCTTTACTCGTTCCGTAATACAAGATCCCGCAACTTACACTAAGTTACATTGCTTGCAAGGCTTGTGTGTGATGTTGTATTACCGAGTGGGCCCCGAGATACCTCTCCGTCACACGGAGTGACAAATCCCAGTCTTGATCCATACTAACTCAACGAACACCTTCGGAGATACCTGTAGAGCATCTTTATAGTCACCCAGTTACGTTGCGACGTTTGATACACACAAAGCATTCCTCCGGTGTTAGTAAGTTATATGATCTCATGGTCATAGGAATAAATACTTGACACGCAGAAAACAGTAGCAACAAAATGACACGATCAACATGCTACGTCTATTAGTTTGGGTCTAGTCCATCACATGATTCTCCTAATGATGTGATCCCGTTATCAAGTGACAACACTTGCCTATGGCCAGGAAACCTTGACCATCTTTGATCAACGAGCTAGTCAACTAGAGGCTTACTAGGGACAGTGTTTTGTCTATGTATCCACACAAGTATTGTGTTTCCAATCAATACAATTATAGCATGGATAATAAACGATTATCATGAACAAAGAAATATAATAATAACTAATTTATTATTGCCTCTAGGGCATATTTCCAACATGCGTGGATACATTAACATGCGTGGATACATTAACATGCGTGGATACATAGACAACGCACTGTCCCTAATGAGCCTCTAGTTGACTAGCTCGTTGATCAAATATGGTCAAGGTTTCCTAGCCATAGACAAGGGTTGTCACTTGATAACGGGATCACATAGTTAGGAGAATGATGTGATGGACAAGACCCAAACTATAAACGTAGCGTATGATCGTGTCAGTTTATTGCTATTGTTTTCTGCATGTTAATGTATCTGTTCCTGTGACCATGAGATCATGCAACTCCCGGACACCGAAGGAATACCTTGTGTGTATCAAACATCACAACATAATTGGGTGACTATAGAGGTGCTCTACAGGTATCTCCGAAGGTTTCTGTTGGGTTGGCATGGATCAAAACTAGGATTTGTCACTTTGTGTGACGGAGAGGTATCTTGGGGCCCACTCGGTAATACAACATCACAATAAGACTTGCAAGCAATCTGACTAAGGATTTAGTCAAAGGATCTTGTATTACGGAACGGTTAAAGAGACTTTGCATGTAATGAGATTGAACTAGGTATAGAGATACCGATGATCGAATCTCGGGCAAGTAACATACCGAAGGACAAAGGGAACAACATACGGTATTAACTGAATCCTTGACATAGAGGTTCAACCGATAAAGATCTTCGTATAATATGTAGGAGGCAATATGGGCATCCAGGTCCCACTATTGGTTATTGACCGGAGAGTGTCTCAGGTCATGTCTACATAGTTATCGAACCCGCATGGTCTGCACACTTAAGGTTCGGTGACGTTTCAATATAGTTTAATTATTGATGTTGGTAACCGGAGGTTGTTCGCAGTCCCGGATGAGATCCCAGACGTCACGAGGATTTGAGGAATGGTTCAGAAATGAAGTTTGATATATAGGAAGTATCCATTTGGCTTCAAGAAGGTTTTCGGGCATTACGCGTAAAGTACCGGGAGTGACGAATGGGTTCCGGAGTTCTCCCGTGAGGGGGCACCCACCCAAGATAGAACCAAAGAGGCCCAAGGGTGGTGCACCAGCCCTTGGTGGGCTGGTGGCCAGCCCAAGCAAGTCTATTTCGGCCAAAGCGAGAAAAAATAAAGGAGGAAAGGGCCAAAACCGAATTGGGAAGGAGGGCTCCTTCCAAGTTGTGTTGGAGGAGGACTTCTCCCTCTCCTCTTAGTTCGGCCGGACCCTAGGACCTTGCCCTAGGGCGCCACCCCTCCCCTCCCTCCTATATATAGTGGAGGTGAGAGAGGCTTTTGGCACCTCAAGCCAAGGCGCAGCCCTCTCTCCCTCCACCACTTCGTGACACCCCGTAGCTAGTTCGGTACGGTACGACGAAGCCCTGCCGGAGTAGCTCCACCACCATCGTCGCCATGCCGTCGTGTTGCCGGAAAATTCAGCTACCTCTTCGTCTCTCTTGCTAGATCAAGAAGGCGGAGATCGTCATCGATATGCACGTGTGCTGAACGCGGAGGTGTCGTCCATTCGGCACTAGATCAGGATGGATCGTGAAGGGATCGCATGATGGTTCGTGATGAGATCGCGGGACGGACTGCGATTTGGATCGCGAAGATGTTCCACTATATCAACCGCGTTATATACGCTTCCGCTTAGCGATCTACAAGGGTATGTGGATCCGAACTCCCCTCTCGTAGATGATCATCACCATGGATAGGTATTGCGTGTGTGTAGGAAATTTTTTGTTTCCCATGCAACGTTCCCCAACACTATTCTGTTTTTTATGTTGGATTTTTTACTGGTTCTTCACGAATGGAGGTTTCACACCTCTATATCATTGGCACATTACTCTTGTCGCTTTAAAATATTTCTTGTCTCCCAACTTAAGGAGGCACCCCAAGGTAATGCTCAAGGAAGACTCAATCGTATAAGCTTGGGGATGCCCCCGAAGGCATTCCCTCTTTAATCTCCAATCTATCAGTAATATTACTCAGAGCTATGTTTTTATTCATCACATGCTATCTGTTTTGCTTGGAGCGTCATGTGTCATAGTTTTATTTTGTTTTCTTTTTAGTTTATCACAATCATTGTTTGTTGGACACCCTATTAAGAGAGACACATATTCATTATAATTTGTTAGAATGCTCTTTATGCTTCACTTATATCTTTTGTGTTAAGGCAATTTTCTCATGTGCTTCACTTAGATCTTTAGCACGACGATACTTAAAATTTATGGAAATCATTATGCACGCTCATGCTTCACTTGTACCTTCTTGAGAGTTTAAATAGAAAGTGGTAATTTGCATGGGTTATATGTTTAGTCAAAAAATTATTGGTATACAAGAGGGATATAATAAAAATTTCATGGCGATCACTGAATGTGAAACGCACGATCAACAATACTGAAGTTATAATATGGAAGCTTATTAGTTTGTAAACATTAATTAGTAATAATAATGATGTTAAGGTTTGTCATTCACTATTTCATTAAAGTGTCGGTCGTGGCCAATGTTGGAGTGTTCTATATCCTTCATTTGTATCCTTTTATGTGTTCAGATCGGGGACGCACGAGGTAACTCCTCCCAACCTCCTCCCTAGGAGCATGGACATTATACTTTGCTTTGAGGGTTAACTAAATTTTTACAATAAATACTTGATTTATTTATGTTTAATGTGATTCTTTGGTCTGAAAGCACTTCCACCTATCCAAATATTGTTAACCTCTTCGGTATGGTGCATTGTACACTCTCACCTCGAGACTTGGTGTAAACTTCATCGGTGCATCCAAACCTCATGAGATGACACACCCTCACACACATAAGCCTCCTTATATGCTTCCTCAAAACAGCCATCATACCTACCTATCATGACATTTTCATAGCCATTCTGAGATATTGACATGCAAATTCTATTGTTACTATTCCTATGACTTGAGCATTCATTATCATATTGCTTTGCATGATCATATATAGGTGACATGATATTTTTAGCAAAGTCACCGTTCACTTTTATAATACATGTTACGCTAGATCATTGCACATCGTGATACACTACCACAGGCATTCATTTTCAATCGTCATGTTGTTTATGTCTTTTCACTCGTAAGTAAAATAAAGTGTTATGCATTATTATGATGTGACCCTACGAGTGGGGATAAAAAAGAGGCAAAAAGAGCCAACAAAAAATGAGAGAAAAAGAGAGAGGGGCGCATCACTTGTTGGAAATATGCCCTAGAGGCAATAATAAAATGGTTATTATCATATTTCCTTGTTCATGATAATCGTCTATTGTTCATGCTATAATTGTATTAACAGGAAATAGTAATACATGTGTGAATAAATAGATCACAATGTGTCCCTAGCAAGCTCTAGTTGGCTAGCTCGTTAGTCAATAGATGATCATGGTTTCCTGGTCAAGGGCATTAGATGTCATTGCTAACGGGATCACATCATTGGGAGAATGACGTGATGGACAAGACCCAATCCTAAGCATAGCACTAGATCGTATTGTTCGTATGCTAAAGCTTTTCTAATGTCAAGTGTCTTTTCCTTCGACCGTGAGATTGTGCAACTCCCGGATACCGTAGGAGTGCTTTGGGTGTATCAAACGTCACAACATAACTGGGTGACTATAAAGGTGCACTACGGGTACCTCCGAAAGTATCTGTTGGGTTGGCACGAATCGAGATAAGGTATCTCTGGGCCCACTCGGTAGAACATCATCATGAGCTCAATGTGACTAAGGAGTTAGTCACACGATGACGTGTTGCGGAACGAGTAAAGAGACTTATCGGTAACGAGATTGAACAAGGTATAGGTATACCGATGATCGAATCTCGAGCAAGTTCTATACCGACAGACAAAGGGAATTGTATACGGGGTTGATTGAATCCTTGACATCGTGGTTCATCCGATGCGATCATCGTGGAGCAAGTGGGAGCCACCATGGGTATCCAGACCCCGCTGATGGTTATTAGCTGGAGAGGTGTCTCGGTCATGTCTGCGTGTCTCCCGAACCCGTAGGGTCTATACACTTAAGGTTCGATGACGCTAGGGTTATAGGGAATTGTTATACGAGGTTATCGAAAGTTGTTCGGAGTCCGGATGAGATCTCGGACGTCACGAGGAGCTCCGGAATGGACCAGAGTAAAGATTGATATATAGGACGGATGGTTTCGGACACCGGAAGTGTTTCGGGCGTCACCGGTAACTTACCGGGACCACCGAAGGTGGCCCCAGGGGTCCACCGAAAGAGAGCAACAACCCCGGGAGGCTAGATGGGCCAAGTGGGGAAGGGAACCAGCCCCTAGGTGGGCTGGTGCGCCCCCCTCCCCCGTGACAGCCCGATGCTGGCGTTCCAGAAGATTCCCCCTTCTTTCCGTTTTCGTCGTGTGTGTATTTTTCTTTTGTCGCATCATCATCGCATCATGCGCATCATCAGCATTGCATCGGCATTCCGTTGCCGCCATTTTTCAAAACTTGCATCCGTTGTTAGTTGCCGGTTCTCGTAGTTGTCCGTTCTGATCCCAACCGCACACGCACGCGCCCGCGGCACCGTCGAAACCCTGTTTTAAAAGTGCGTGTAAAACTTTCTTTGATCGGGGTGAAACTTGGCATGCGGTCGTAATTAGATATAGCTAGGCCGCCTGTCGAATTTCGTCGCGATCGGAGTCCGTCTGGTACCCGAACGGTCGTCCGTAGCGGCACCGTCTCCGGTTATTCGTCGGACGTTCGTCGGTGTTTTAAAAATCCGTTGCCGCGCCGCCCGTTTTCCCTCTCGTCTCCGGTAAACCACCCTACACGGCCACTTACCCGTTTCTGCGTTCGGAATCGTCCGAATCTGACCCCGCGGTTGGATCCGGAACGCGATTCTGGTTAAACCTAGCCCCTCTTTTCTCTATAAATACCCCTCCATTATATCTCCTCTCTCCTCGAAATCTATGCCAACCCCGAAACCCTAGCCGGCCTCCTCTCTCCCTCTCCAGCCGCCGGGCCCGCAAAGCCCATCTGGGGCCCGCCCGAGCCTGGTTCGTCCCCAAGCCACCGCCGCCCGCTCGCCCGAGGCAGCACCCTCACCCCGAGCTGCCCCGAGCCGTGCGAGCTCCTCGCGCCGCTGCCTTCCGCCGGCCGGAGCGCTACCGCCGGTGCGCGCAGCCGCGCAGCTCCCTCTATCGCCGGCCGCCGGATCTAGCCTGCCGCCGCTCGTCGCGATTCTCCACTGCTCGCCGCCTCCCCGTGCGCCAGAGCCCGCCACCCTCGGACCCACGCCGCCCCGCCTGCGTGCCAGCCCGGATCCGTCACCGCCATCTCGAGCGAGCCGAGCTCCTGCCGGGGTCCTCGTCGCCGCGCCCGGATCCGACCGGGGATCACCAGATCGGGGCATCTCCGGCCTCCTCCCGTTGTTCCCGCGCCGGACCGAGCCGCCGTCTCCACGTCAACCGTTGGCGCCGCCTCCTGCGCGAGGAGGACGACCACGAGCCGCCAGAGCCCCGAGCGCTTCCGCATCGCCCCTAGCCGCCTGGGCTCCCAGCGCCCAAGGCTTCGGCCCATTCGGCCTCCCATCGGCCCAGCTGGCGCAGCTGCCCGAGGCCTCGCATGCCTCCTCTCCAGGCCGACCCAAGTGGCCAGGGTGAGCTATCCCTCGCCCCCCAGCACACCTTATTTGTTTTGCGCCCCTGTTCGGCCCGTTAAGTATTTAGTTGCTTTTCGAATTAGATATATTCCAGAGATATACGTATATTGAAACGCGCGTAGATTATTATCCGTAAGTCGGAACGAAGCGAGTAATGTATGGTTTTGAGGTAGTTTGGCGCGTAGATCACGATTTCACAACTTGCATATTTGTTTGACGTAGTTTGAGACGCCATATGCCTAGATTAACGTGTTGTCCCAATAGGTTTCATCCCGTATTTATTTTCGCGCAAGACCGTATAGCCCGTATGCCGTAGTATAAATGCCCATGTTTTAGGAACCATTTTTCCATGCATTTTAGAGCGGTCATTTGTATTTTTGCGTGTAGGGATTTGCCGCTAGTTTATTTTCCCGTGTATAGGTTATTTTCTCACATTTTCGTGTGGCATTATATTGTTGGGCAACCCCACATATTTTATATGTTTTTGGGATAGAAAAATCCATGGAATTTTTCTGTGCAATTACTTTTAGCTTTTGAGTAAGTTAGTTCGCGCGATATTTTGCCGTGATGCCCTTTTGTTTAATTAGTAGGAATTATTCCGTGCTTCGTTTGAAGGAGGTGTCAACTAGAGACTTGTTCTTTGATGTTTAGTCTAGCCCCTGGTATTTTTGGTTGCAATAGAAATACATGTTTAGGTGTGGTTTGATTGCTCTCAAGTTGCTAGAAATAGTGCTGATTTTGAGGAGCTGAAATATTTCTACGTCTGGAATCTGTTATATTTTGTTGTTGTCTTGTCTTGCTTGTATCTTGTGATCTGTAGCTCTTTTGAGGTTGGTCCAATGGAGTTAGTTGTACCCCTTGTGTTTCTCTAGCATGCTGTAAATTTTCATGCCATTTGGAGTCCCGTAGCTATAGGTTTTTCTGCTGTCAATATGGCTTCAGATCGAAAACCGCACTTTCATGAAGTGCTATTTTCACTAAGTCTGAAATAGTGTGTGCGATGCCTTTTTGTGACTTCTTTCCCTAGTGTTCCTTGCTGCCATGCTAGTTGTTTGTAGTAGCGCGTCTTGCCCTCTTTCGTGTCATGCCTTGCTTGAGCCTATTGGGATTTTGCAGCTCGTAGTTGTGGGGCGTACAAAATGCTATGTGGCTGATTTTGGCAGATTGTAGTGATTTCTTGTTTTGCTCGTAGTTTTTGAACCATAGCTCCGATTTGAACGTGTCCTATATGGAACTTGCTTAGAATCTCGTGTAGTTTCATTTTCTCTTGTTGGTTGGATGTTTTGAAGTGCTCGTAGCCGTCGTTGCACACATATTGCATCCATGCCATCATATCTTGCGGTGCTTGTAACTTTTGATCCGTAGCTCCGTTGGAGATGATCTCTATGTGTAGATTGCTTGCCATGACGCGTAGAATCACGTGAACCTATTTGTTTTTCTGTATAACAACCAATTAAATGTGTTAGTTCAGATCTGGACAGAATTGCAAATTAACATGTGAGGTCGTCTCGGAGATGCTATATGTCATTTTCGACCTCATTTAAAATGCCTAGATAGGTAGTTTAATTACGCTTCACCTCTTGCCATGTTTAACCGCATTTAATATTGCCGTGTATCTAATCGGGATAGAACTAAATAATTAAACGTGGAGTTTCATCAATATGCAACCCGTTGCATATTGAACTTCACTTAATGTGTAGGGTTTGATTGTTTGAATTGTCATGCCGTGACTTGCATGTATTCAGCTGCTCATGCATCATTTGTGTTGTGCATCGTGTGGTGAGTTCCGTGTGTTGATTTGTGTTTCCAGTTTGCTTCATCTCGATAGAGTTCCGCAGCGTGCCGGATTGTGAGGACCCGTTCGACTACGTCGGTTCGTCTGCTTCACGGAGGCATTCTTCTTCCAAGCGGGATCTCAGGCAAGATGACCATTTCCCCAGATACCATTACTATCATTGCCATGCTAGTTTTACCGCTTCTATCGATTATGTCTCGTTGCCTACCACATGTTAAATATCAGCCTCTCAACAATGCCATGTTAACCTTCAACCTGTTCGACCTAGCAAACCACTGTTTGGCTATGTTACCGCTTGCTTATCCATGTTGTTAGCGTGCTAGTTGCAGGTGCAGTTGCTTCCATGTGAAAACATGGGTTCCTTGTTATATCACCATATTTAAATGCTATTTAATTTAATGCACCTATATACTTGGTAAAAGGTGGAAGGCTCGGCCTTTCTATCCTGGTGTTTTGTTCCACCTTTGCCCCCTTAGTTTCGGCTACCGGTGTTATGTTCCATAATTGAGCGCTCCTAACACGATCGGGGTTGTTATGGGGACCCCCTTGATAATTCGTTTTAGATTAAAGCTAGTCTTGCAAGGCCCAACATTGGTTTTACATTCGCCCAACATAATAATTTGATAATACTGAAATGCATAGGGAGTTAGCGCTACCCGAGGAGTAATTTTACATAAACAGGAGGGGCCAGTGCTGATGGTGTTGGTCCCAAACGGTCTGCCTGCGGGGCCACCGCAAGGAAACTCGAGGTTTGGCACTCGTAGCTAGTTCCATCCGTCGTGTCCTGAGAACGAGATATGCGGCTCCTATCGGGTTCGTCGACACGTCGGGCGGCCTTGCTGGATTAGTTTTTACCTTCGACGAGATATCTTGTGCATCGGGATTCCGGTGATGCTTTGGGTAATCTCAGAGTTGAGGTTTTCCACTAGGGAATCCGACGAGATCGCGAGCTTCGTGATTGAGGATTTCTATGCGGCTAGTGCTAATTTGTGATGGACTAGTTGGAGCACCCCTACAAGGTTAAATCTTTTCGGAAAGCCGTGCCCGCGGTTATGTGGCAACGTGGAAACTTTGTTTGACACTGGTTCTAGATAACTTGAAGTTAACCTAATTAAAATATGCCAACTGTGTGCGTAACCGTGACTATCTCTTTCGTGAGTTCCTTCTCCGATCGAGGACACGGTGGGGTTATGTCTGACGTAGCTAGGTGTTCAGGATCATTCATTTGATCATCTGTAGTTCACGTCCGCTATGCGTAGATCTTCCCCCTCTTACTTCTTGTACTCGTAGTTTAGCCACCAAATATATGCTTAGCCGCTGCTGCAACCTCACCACTTAACCATACCTCACCCATTAAGCTTTGCTAGTCTTGATACCTTTGGAAATGAGATTGTTGAGTCCCCTGTGGCTCACAGATTACTACAACACCAGTTGCAGGTACAGGTACAGGTTACTTGACGCGAGCGCATTAATTGTTCAGTTGGAGTTGCTTCTTCTTCTTCTTCTTCATCGATCTAGGATGGGTTCCAGGCCGGCAGCCTGGGATAGCAAGGATGGACGTCGTTCTTCTTTTCTCGTTTGTTTTCGTCCGTAGTCGGACCCTGCTCTTACTCTTGATGATTGCGTAATGTATTGATGTGACTCTGATGTAGCTTGTGGCGAGTGTAAGCCAATTCTATATATATATATATATATATATATATATATATATATCTTCTTTTCAGTACATGTACTTGTAACGATATCCATTCTTGCGACACGACGAGATGCGCTTCTATCCCTGACGAGGCCTTCGTGCCAAATTGAGGATAGGGTCGCATCTTGGGCGTGACACCCCCCCCCCCACTCAGCCCATGGCACAGGAAGAGGGGAGAGGGGGGGACCCTAGCGCAGGTGGGCCTAAGGCCCACCAGAGGGGTGCGCCACCCTCCTCCCTGCCCTGGCCGCCGCACCTCCCATCTGGGGGGCTGCCACACCACCTGTTGGAAATATGCCCTAGAGGCAATAATAAATTAGTTATTATTATATTTCTTAGTTCATGATAATTGTTTATTATCCATGCTATAATTGTATTGATTGGAAACACAATACTTGTGTGGATACATAGACAAAACACTGTCCCTAGTAAGCCTCTAGTTGACTAGCTCGTTGATCAAAGATGGTCAAGGTTTCCTGGCCATAGGCAAGTGTTGTCACTTGATAACGGGATCACATCATTAGGAGAATCATGTGATGGACTAGACCCAAACTAATAGACGTAGCATGTTGATCGTGTCATTTTGTTACTACTGTTTTCTACGTGTCAAGTATTTGTGTTGGAAATATGCCCTAGAGGCAATAATAAATTAGTTATTATTATATTTCTTAGTTCATGATAATCGTTTATTATCCATGCTATAATTGTATTGATTGGAAACACAGTGCATGCTATAATTGTAAAACCACTAAGTTTCAAGAAAGGCAAGGGCTAGAAGGGATACTTCGTGAAACGGCAAAACAGTTGTTGCACTAATGAAGAGACCCAAGATTAAACCCAAACCCGAGACTAAGTGCTTCTGTAATGAGGGGAACAGTCACTGAGGCGGAGCAACTCTAGATACTTGGTAGATAAGAAGGCTGGCAAAAGTCGAGAGAAGTATATTTGATATACATGATGTTGATGTGTACTTTACTAGTACTCCTAGTAGCACGAGGGTATTGGATACCGGTTCGGTTGCTAAGTGATTAGTAACGTGAAATGAAAGCTACGGCATAAACGGAGACTAGCTAAAGGCGAGGTGACGATACGTGTTGGAAGTGTTTCCAAGGTTGATATGATCAAACGTCGCACGCTCCCTCTACCATCGGGATTGGTGTTAAACCTAAATAATTGTTATTTGGTGCTTGCGTTGAGCATGAACATGATTGGATCGTGTTTATTGCAATACGATTATTCATTTAAAGAGAATAATGGTTACTCTATTTTCTTGAATAATCACCTTCAATGGTTTATTGAATCTCGATCGTAGTGTTACACATGTTCATGATATTGGTGCCAAAAGATACGAGTTGATGATGATAGTACCACTTACTTGTGGCACTGCCGCTTGAGTCATGTTAGTATAAATTGTATGAAGAGGCTCCATGCTGATGGATCTTTGTACTCACCTGATTTCGAATCACTAGTGACATGCAAATCATACCACATGAGCAAGGCTTTGTTTTCATTGAGATGAAATAAGATAGTAACTTGTTGGAAGTGATACATTTTGATGTATGCAGTCCAATGGGTGTTGAGGCACGCAGTGGATATCATTATGTTCTTACTTCAGTGACAACTTGAGTAGATATAGGAGTATTTACTTAATGAATCACAAGTCTGAAATATTGAAAAGTTCAATTCCGTTTCAGAGTGAAGTTCGTCGTAACAAGAGGATAAACTGTCTACGATATGATCATAGAAATGAATATCTGAGTTACGAGTTTTGGTACGCAGTTAAGATAATGTGGAAATTGTTTCGCAGTTCATGCCACCTAGAACATCATAGTGTGATGATGTGTCTGAACGTCATAGCCACGCACTATTTGGTATGGTGCATGCTATGATGTCTCTTATCGAATTACCACTATCGTTTATGGGTTATGCATTAGAGACAACCGCATTCACTTTAGAATAGGGCACCGCGTATTTCCGTTGAGATGACACAGTATAGACTGAGTTTTAGAGAAATCTAAACTGTCGTTTCTTGAAAGTTTGGGGCTTCGACACTTATGTGAAAAAGTTTCAGTCTGATAAGCTCGAACCCAAAGCGGATAAATACATCTTCATAGGATATCCAAAACAGTTGGGTACATCTCCTATCTCAGATTCGAAAGCAAAGTGTTTGTTTCTAGAAACGGATCCTTTCTCAAGGAAAGGTTTCTCTCGAAAGAATTGAGTGGGAGGGTAGTAGAAGTTGATGAGGTTATTGAACCATCACTTCAACCAGTGTGTAGCAGGGCGCAGGAAGTTGTTCCTGTGGCGCCTACACCAATTGAAGTGGAAGCTGATGATGGTGATCATCAAGCTTCGAATCAAGTTACTACAAACCCCGTAGGTCGACAAGGTCGCGTACTACTGCAGAGTAGTACGGTAACCCTGTCTTGGAGGTCATGTTGTTGAGCAACAGTAAACCTACGAGTTATGGAGAAAGCAATGGTGGGCCCGGATTCCGACAAATGGCTGGAGGCCATGAAATCCGAGAGAGGATCCATGTATGAAAACAAAGTGTAGACTTTGGTAGGACTACTTGATGGTCATAGGACTATTGAGTAAAAATGGATCTTTAAAAGAAGACAGACGATGATGGTGATAAGTCACTATTAAGAAAAGCTCGACTTGTCGCAAAGATGTTTTCGACAAGATCAAACAGTTGACTATGATGAGACTTTCTCACTCGTAGCGATGCTAAAAGTCTGTTAGAATTATGTTAGTAGTTGGTGCATTATTTATGAAATATTGCACGTAGGATGTCAAAACATTGTTTCCTCGACGGTTTCCTTGAGCAAACATTGTATGTGATACAACCAGAAGGTTTTGTCGATCCTAAAGATACTAGCAAATATGCAAGCTCCAGTGATCCTTCAATGGACTGGTGCAAGCATCTCGGAGTTGGAATATACACTTTGATGAGATGATCAAAGATTTTGGGTTTGTACAAGGTTTATGAGAAACTTGTATTTCCAAAGAAGTGAGTGGGAGCACTATAGAATTTCTGATAAGTATATGTGGTTGACATATTGTGGATCAGAAGTAATGTAGAATTTCTGTAAAGCATACACGGTTTTTTGAAAGGAGTTTTCAAAGGAATACCTGGATTGAGCTACTTGAACGTTGAGCATCAAAGATCTATGGAGATAGATCGAAAGCGCTTAATGGAAGTTTCAACAAGATGCATGCCTTGACAAGTTTTTGAAGGAGTTCAAAATAGATCAGCAAAGAAGGAGCTCTTGGTTGCGTTGTAAGGTGTGAATTTGAGTAAGACTCAAAACCCGACCATGGCAGAATAAAGAGAATAGACGAAGGTCGTCTTCTATGCCTTAGCCGTAGACTCTAAAGTATACCATGCTGAGTACCGCACCTGATGTGTGCCTTGCAGCAAGTCTGTACACAGAGTGATCTAGGATTGAATCACTGATCAGCGGTCAAAGTTATCCTTAGTAACTAAATAGACTAAGGAATTTTTCTCGATTATGGAGGTGGTTAAAGAGTTCGTCGTAAAGGGTTACGTCGATGCAAGCTTGACACTAATCCGAATAACTATGAGTAGTGAAACGGATTCGTATAGTAGAGTAGATATTTGGAGCATTTCCGAATAGCACGTAGTAGCAGCATCTATAAGATGACATAAAGATTTGTAAAGAACGCACGGATCTAAAAGTTTCAGAACCGTTGACTAAAACCTCTCTCACGAGCAAGACGTGACCAGACCCCGGAACTATATGGGTGTTGGATTCGTTGAAATCACATGGTGATGTGAACTAGATTATTGACTCTAGTGCAAGTGGGAGACTGTTGGAAATATGCCCTAGAGGCAATAATAAATTAGTTATTATTATATTTCTTAGTTCATGATAATCGTTTATTATCCATGCTGTAATTGTATTGATTGGAAACACAGTGCATGTGTGGATATATATATAGACAAAACACTATCCCTAGTAAGCCTCTAGTTGACTAGCTCGTTGATCAAAGATGGTCAAGGTTTCCTGACCATAGGCAAGTGTTCTCACTTGATAACGGGATCACATCATTAGGAGAATCATGTGATGGACTAGATGTGACGCCCTCGGCTTAATCGTACGCTAATCATGCACGCAAATGCGTACGATCAAACCCAAGGACTCACGGGGAGATATCACAACACAACTCTAGACACAAATAAAATAACATCAGCTTCATATTACAAGCCAGGGGCCTCGAGGGCTAGAATACGAAAGCTCGATAAGCACACGAGTCAGCGGAAGCAACAAATATCTGAGTACAGACATAAAACATGGGGTGCCTTAGAGAAGGCTAGCACAAAAGATACAACGATCGAACGAGGCGAGGCCTCCTGCCTGGGAACCTCCTAACTACTCCTGATCATCAGCGGCCTCCACGTAGTAGTAGGCACCGTCGGGGTAGCAGTCGTCGGCGGCGGGGACCTCCATCTCCTGGGCTTCATCATCTGGTCGCAGCAAACGGATCAAGGGGACAAGGGGGGAGCAAAGCAGCGGTGAGTACTCATCCAAAGTACTCGCAAGTCTTACATCAGAACTATTCTAATTATGCATCAGTATCAAAGAAGGGGGTTATATGTGGACTGACTGCAGCAAAGCGAGAATAGAGAGAGAAGGCCTAGTCCTGTCGAAGACTAGCATCTTCAGGGTCTTGCAGCAATAGACGAGAGTAGAACAGGGGTAACACATTAATATTCATATTGTTGCAGCAATAATAAAGTGAGGTCACGCCTAAAGATCCTCCCTCGACTCCCTGCGAGGAAGCAATCCCGAGGCAAACTAATTCCAGTTAAGTAACAATTGTAGTTGTAAAAGATCGGGGCACAACTCCAAGTCGTCCTGTAACCGTGGACACGGCTATCCGAATAGTTAACTTTCATCCCTGCAGGGGTGCACCACATGTCCCGTCACGCTCGATAACACTCTGGCCGGACATACTTTTCTGGGTCCTGCCCGGCCTCGGAATATCGACACGTCGCAGCCCCACCTAAGACTAATCAGAGAGGCCAGCCCGCCGGTCTAAATCCTAAGCACAAAGGGTTCGTGGGCCCAGTTCCCCTTCACGCTCCTGCACGTGGCGTGGGCGGCCGACGTCAGTCCTAGCATCCCTTAATCACAAGCGCGATGCATCTCGGGACCACTCGGGCGTGCGCCGCTACACTGCTAGCATCTGAAAAGCTTCGGCTGATACCGCGACGCCGAGTACCCATAATTCTTCCCGCGTAGCCGGTTAGTGCGAAAAGGTCTCCGACCAACCCAGATCAAATACCCAAATCCATTAGCATTTTAATTAGGCCAGCAACACAGTCTCGCGGGAATCCACCCGTCTTACAACTAATCACCGAAGATCCCAGTAACATGGTCGAGTAACTGTGTGGTTGTAACATCGGGGGAATCCGAGGTATCACCCTCGTTGGATTCCGAACGATGTACCCGTCAAGGTGGGCTTAGAGGAATCACCCTCGGGGGTCCCACACTCGCGGGGTTGCACGACAGAGGCGTCATCGGGAATGGTGAAAGAGGAATCACCCTCGATAACCACGACCGACTAGCTATACTACAGAGATATCATCAAGAGTACTTAGCGAGGTGTCACCCTCGGTACCCGATAGTATCTCTGTAGCGTCGTACAACAAAGGGGGGTGAATGTGCTGTGTCGGGTCTGGCTCGTCGATCAGAGATCGAGATTTGAAAACAAGCGGGGCAACTGATCTACGGGGTCAGAGGGGATGACTGCTCCACCTATACTAAGCATATTAAGGATACAGGACTGAAAGTAGCAGTTCATCAAAAAAACAGGCTATGCATCAGATATAGGAGCTAACTACAACAGTAGCAAAATACTAATGCAAGCAGTAGGAAGAAAGACATAGGCGATATAGGAATGATCAAGGGGGGTTTGCTTGCCTTGCTGCTCTGCGGCAAAGGACTGATCGGCAGGGTCGTAGATGTACCCGGCAGCAGCGTCAGTCTCGGGGTCTACCGGTAAGAAGAGGGGGAAGAAACAATAAATAATAGCACCGATGCAACACAAAGCATGACATGAAAAGATGCAGGCTAGACATGAGCTAACGCAGCAACATCCGTCATAGACGGGTCGGAAGAATATCTGACGATATTTTCGGGTCTCGGGCTACTACCGGCTACACTGGAAACGAAGGAAAAGTTCCAAGTTTGCTATGCTAGGGACGCGTGACAGACGAACGGGCCGTGTATCCGGGTTCGTCTCGCTTTCCTGATCAACTTTCATGTTGAAATTATTTTGATCTGACTTACGGATTATTTAATATTAATTTTCAAAGTTTTATTAATTATTTAGGAATTAAAAACATATTTAAAAGATTTAATAAAATCCTATTATGACATCATCGCGATGTCATGCTGACATCAACATTTGACCGGTCAACTGACCAGCGGGTCCCGAACGTCATAGGCACAAGTTTTAATATCGATTAAATATTGATTTATCAGATTAATTTAGTGAGGGACCCGCGTGTCATTCTCTAATTATGTTAATTAATTATTTTAGCTAAATATATCTATTTATTTATTTATTTAATAAAACATTATTTTTAATATTTATATTAACTCTCGCGTGGGGCCTCCCTGTCATAGACAGCGGGTGCATTGGCCCCACCGGTAAGTGACCTAAGGCCAAATACACATTTTAAATCACAAATAAATAAACATACAAATGTCGTATCTCTCCACATGCCTATATACGCAAATACATACATAATACGGGTATCGAATACATACATACATACATACGGAATACAACATTTGTTTTTATTTATTTTTTCTCTCAAAACTCTCAACACTCATCTCTGTGTTAACGGAGACACAGAACTCTCTCTAACTCCACCTAGAAGAACACAAACTTCAAATCCTCCAACCGGAGTCCACCGTCGACGGATCGAGGCCCCGTTTGCCGGAACGGAACCGGGACGGCGAGGAGATCGACACGGTGGGAGGAGCCCGAGGAGGGGCTCACCGACGGTGACGTGACGGCCCGGTGAAGCCGGAGTTCGCACGAAGGTGACGGTGGAGACGGCGTGGAGGCGGTGACGGTGACGGTGACGATGGTGGTGACGTGCCGGCGAGGGGGAGCCGGCCGGATCCGGCGAGGAAGAGGCGTAGGGGAGGCCCGGTGGGAGAGGGGCTCGCCGGCGTGGTGAAGGGGCCGAGGGAGGCCGGCCAAGGTGGAGGCCGAGGCAGCCGGGGCCCCCTGCCGGCAAGGTGGAGGCCGAGGGGCGGGCGGCTCGCCGGCCGGGAGGGTGAGGGGCCGCCGGGGAGGAGGATGAGGGGAGGGGTCGCCGCGGGAGGGAGGGGGCCGTGGGGTGGGGCGGCTCGGTGGAGGAGGTGGCCGTGGGGGGGAGGAGGCCGCCGGCGGGAGAAGGAGTGGCCGCCGGGGGGGGGCTGCCGGCGGGAGGAGGTGTGGCCGCCGGCCGGGGAGGGAGAGGGGCGAGGTGGAGGCGATCTGGGAGGGAGAGGCGAGAGGGGCAGAGGGCTCGGCAGGGGAGGGAGAGAGATCGTGGGGATGGGGGGGCTCTCGTGGGGGGATGGGGCTGGGACCGAGAGAGGGGGAGGAGATGGCGCTGTCGGCGCGTGGGGTGGGGTGGGGCCCCCCACGAGGGGGGGCTGGCGGCGGCGGTGGGAGCAGCGAGGGAGGGGCTCGCCTCTCACTAGGGTTTGGCGGGAGGGGGCGCGGGAGGTGGCCGGCTGGGCCTTGAGCCCAGTTGGGCTAGGGGGGGGTTGTTTCCCTTTTTTTTGATTTGTTTTGTTTTGTTTTACCTTTTCCCTTTTTCTTTTTATTAATTCTTTCTTTCAGTTTCCTTTTCTTTCTTTTATGATTTTTTTTAATACTTTCCTTTTTTTACATATATGTTCTTTCGATACTTAACATGAATTTATAAAATACTTTTTGTTTGTTCTCAAAGTTTGGATCCGGACAGACTCGAATCAACGCGGGTGTGAGATGGGAATTCGATGACGTGGCATCATCAGCTGTTGATCACTGTAGCTTAATTACAACCACTACTGTAGCAAAAGTCGAGGATGTCACAATTCTCCCCTACTAACAAGAATTCTCGTCCCGAGAATTAAGAGGTAGAGGGAAAGAGCCCGGGGTATTCATCACGAAGATGATCCTCGCGTTCCCAAGTGGCTTCATCTTCAGAGTGATTTGACCACTGCACCTTAAGGAACTTAGTGACCTTGCGACGAGTCTTACGTTCAGCTTGATCGAGAATGCGGACCGGATGCTCTTTATAAGAGAGGTCTTGTTGTAGCTCTAGCATATCGTGATCCACTGCTCGAATAGGGTCCTTGAAGCAGCGACGGAGCTGAGAAACATGGAAGACATCGTGAACCTGAGAAAGGTTCGCCGGCAGTTCCAATTGATAAGCCACTCTTCCACGCCTTTCGAGAACAGTGAAAGGACCAATATAACGAGGAGCTAACTTGCCCTTGATTCCGAAACGGTGTGCACCTCTCATTGGTGTGACACGAAGATAAGCCTTTTCGCCAGGTTGATAGACCATATCTTGATGATGACGGTCATACTGACTCTTCTGACGAGACTGAGCAGCCTTCAGATTCTCATGAATAATGCGGACTTGATCTTCGGCATGTTGAATAATATCCGGGCCGAAGAGTGACCGTTCCCCAGTTTCTGACCAATTCAGAGGAGTTCGACACCTTCGCCCATACAATACTTCGAAAGGGGCCATCTTCAGACTAGCTTGATAGCTATTGTTGTAAGAGAACTCGGCATACGGGAGAGATTCCTCCCATTTCTTACCGAAAGAAATGACACAAGCTCGAAGCATGTCCTCGAGAATTTGGTTGACTTGTTCAACTTGTCCCTGGGATTGAGGATGAAAAGCAGTGCTGAAGGACAGATGAGTCCCCATAGACTTCTGAAAACTTTCCCAGAATTTTGAAGTGAACAAGCTGCCACGGTCTGAACTGATTACCAAAGGAATACCGTGAAGTGAAACAACTCTGGACATATAAAGATCTGCCAGTTGACTAGCATTAATCGTTTCCTTGACGGCCAGGAAATGTGCAACTTTGGACAGTCGATCAATGACGACAAGAATAGCATCATTAACTTTTTGAGATCTGGGAAAACCAGTGACAAAGTCCATTTCAACGTGGTCCCATTTCCACTCGGGAATAGAGATAGGTTGCAGAGTTCCAGCAGGCTTTTGGTGTTCTGCTTTGATACGCCGGCATATATCACATTCTGCCACATAGCGTGCAATGTCTTGTTTCATATTGGGCCACCAGAATCTTTGCCGGATGTCTTGGTACATCTTGGTACTACCCGGGTGAATAGACAATGGTGTGTCATGAGCTTCTTCCATCACCTTCCCAGTCATCCTGAGACTTTCCTTTTTATTTGGGACGAATAGGCGACCCTTGAAATACAAGGCGCCACCTTCATCAACGGTGAAAAAGGAGGGTTTACCCTTCGCAATATAGCTCTTAATCCTATCGACATCATCGTCAAAGTTTTGTATATTCTTTATGGAGCTCACAAGATCTGGTTCAACCACTAGGTTACTGAGGGATCCTTGATTAACAACACGAAGGTTCATCTTTTGATACTCTTCAGGAGGGGGAACAAGGTAACCCTGAGGAACAATGTGGAGGTTCAACTTACGGAATTCCTCTTGCAGACGATCGTGAACCTGATGAACCTGGAGGTGGTTGCAGTATGACTTGCGACTTAAGGCATCAGCCATTACATTAGCCTTGCCAGGGGTATATGATATACTACAGTCAAAATCTGCTATACGCTCCATCCATCTTTGTTGACGCAGGTTCAGCTCCGGTTGAGTGAACAAGTACTTCAGACTTTGATGGTCGGTGTAGATTTCACAGCGATTACCGACAAGGTATTGTCGCCATTCCTTCAATGCATGAATGACTGCGGCAAGCTCGAGATCATGAACTGGGTAGTTCTCTTCATGAGCACGCAGTTGACGTGAAGCATAAGCGATCACCTTGCGATTCTGCATTAGGACACAACCTATTCCTTGACGAGAAGCATCACAGTATATGACGAAATCCCTTTTCGTATCTGGAGGAGCAAGTACTGGAGCGGACGTCAGCTTGTCCTTGAGCGCCTGGAAACTTTCCTGGCATTTATCAGTCCATTCATACTTAACACCTTTGTGAAGCAGGTTGGTTAAGGGCTTCGCAATCTTGGAGAAGTTCTCGACGAATCGACGGCAATAGCTGGCGAGTCCGAGAAAACTTCTGACTTGCTTGACATTCTTCGGGGGAGTCCAGTCAAGAATAGCTTGAATTCGTTCGGGGTTGACCGCAATACCATCCTTGGAGATCACATGACCAAGGTAAGTCACTTCGTCTAGCCAGAACTCACATTTGGAATACTTCGCATAGAGTTTATGCTCCCGAAGCTTATCCAGTACAAGACGAAGATGTTCAGCATGCTCTTCTTTGTTCTTCGAAAACACCAGAATATCATCCAGATATACCACGACAAATTTGTCGAGGTAGTCCATGAATATATAGTTCATCAATCGAGAGAAGGTTGCCGGTGCATTGGTTAAGCCGAAGGACATGACAGTGTACTCGTATGATCCATATCGAGTAACAAAGGCGGTCTTTGGAATATCCTCCTTGCGAACACGGATCTGGTGGTATCCCAATCTCAAGTCGAGCTTAGAGAAAACGGTGGAACCAGCAAGTTGATCATATAAATCATTTATCCGAGGGAGAGGATATTTGTTTTGAATAGTGGCCTGGTTGATAGGACGATAGTCTTGAACCAATCGATTTGTCCCATCCTTCTTCTTAACAAAGAGAGAAGGTGCTCCCCAAGCAGAGGAACTCGGACGGATGAAACCCAGACGGAGCGAGTTGTCAATTTCTTGCTTAAGTTCAAGGAGTTCATGTGGAGGCATTTTATAAGGACGCTTGGCAATAGGAGTGGTACCGGGTACCAAGTCGATGACAAACTCGACAGCTCGAGCAGGGGGAATCCCCGGAAGTTCTTCTGGAAAAACATCTTGGAATTCTCGGACCACTGGTATGTTTTCAATCCCTTCAAGAGGCGACGCATTTAATGCATTCAAAGCATACAGCCGTGCCTCAGCATTACGGACGAGATGAGCATGGTAGCTTACTAGTTCATCTGAAGGGTGTAGGAGGTGGACGGTCTTGGTGGCACAAACGATCGATGCCGTATGAGCTGTCAACCAGTCCATCCCCAATATGAGATCAATGTTGGATGACTTTAGTAGGATGGGGTTGGCAAGGAATTCTAATCCTTCAATTTCAACTGGAACATGGGGGCAAACCACAGAGGTTCGGCATTCGCCCCCAGGGGTGTTTACCACTATCGGGATGTTCATCTCTTCGCTCCTAATGTCATGCATGTATGCAAAATTTTCCGACATAAAGGAATGCGATGCTCCTGTATCAAACAATACAGAAGCAGGTACTGAGTTAACGAGAAGTGTACCCATCACGGTAGCAGGCTGGTCTTGAGCTTGACCCATATCAATGTTGTTGGCCTGACCACGAACATAAGCAGGCTTAGCGTTGAAGTTGCGGTTCTGGTTGTTGCCACGGCCAGTTGCGGGAAGTGCCAGCTGATTCTAATTTTGCCTGCAGTCTCTAGCACGGTGACCTGGACGGCCACACTTGAAGCACAACCCGTCCTCAGGGCGGGAAGGAGGAACTCGAGGCGGTGGAGCTGGGAACCTCGGCTGCCTAGGTGGTGGAGGAGGCAGGCGAGGTGCAGCATAGGACGGCCTCGGAGTAGGAGCAGGTGCATGGTACATGTTGTTGGGAATCCAGATCTTCCGCTTCTGTGCAGATGAGCCCGAAGATGAGCCCATGTCACGGTTGCGCTTGCTGCTATCTTTGTATTCCTGCAGACCAGTCTCAACCTGGATAGCCTTGTTCACGAGGGTGGCGAAGTCAGCATAGTCCTGAACGAGGAGTGTCAGCTTGATATCAGGGTGGAGGCCTTCACGGAACTTCTCCTGCCTGCGTGCATCAGTCGCAATGTCTTCTTCAGCATAGCGAGATAATTCCAGAAATTCCCGCTGATAAGCATCCACAGTCTTGTTGCCCTGGACCAAGTTGCGGAACTCACGCTTCTTCCGGTCCATGATTCCCTGGGGAATGTATCGAGCACGGAAAGCAGCCTTGAACTCTGCCCAAGTGATGATAGTTCCATCGGGCTGAGAGCGCCTGTGGCTGTCCCACCATTGAGCAGCGGGACCCTTCAGAAAGTAGGCGGCAAAGTTGACATAGCTCGCCAGGGGCACATTGGCAGACTCCAGCTCATAGGAAATGTCACGGAGCCAGTCATCAGCATCTAGAGGCTGAGTTGAGCTGCGGTAGATCGCAGGGTTGAGACGGCAGAAGTCTTGCAGTGTCACGCCTTGTGGTTGGTTCATGTTCGGCCTTTGGAACTGATCCATGAGCCCTTGCATAAACTGGCGGTTCAGCTCAAACTGTTGGATCATCCCCGCCATATACTCAGGAGGCGGGGGTGGTGCATCGTTGGCAGGGCCACGCGGACGGCCAACTGGTCTAACCATCCTGTTAAATATTTAGCAGGGGTAGATTAGCTTAAAGTAATTGAAAGGCATCACACGCATTCATGAAGTAATCAAGCATAATGAAAGGGAAATGCGATAGATACTCCATAGTAGTTGAGTTCGACATACAGATCCATACATAAGTTCGATTACAGACTAACGATTAAAAACTCGAAATTTGGCGATAGCCCGGACGCATTTGACGATACCCTAGACTCAGTAGGCGGCGCGCAGGCACGCGGTGGAAGAGTACCACAACGAGATGTAGCGATAAGGCTACATCAACGTCGGAGAGGACGATCGAATCCTGGTAGCTGGCGGTGATAGAAGGTAGGGACAGGACCCTGTGTCCCGTTGTGACTCTAGTGAGCGTACCGCATCCAGTCGAGCAGCTGAGGTCCACGTGCAGGGGTTCTACCCCCAACATCAGTCCACTCGAGAGCTGATGGTAGCTCTGTCCTGCTCGGCTCGCGGATGCGCATAGGTGGAACCCTCGGACAGTGTGATGGCTGCAGCTCTGTCAACGCGTCGTAAAGACGAGCGCGCGTAGCATACAGCTCCACAGTCAGAGCTCGGAAAGCATCCATTGCCGCATTGTACTGCACCAGAATCCGCGCGTCGTAGCGACGCATCACGTAGGGGGCGCAGACAGCGACGTAGGAACGGTCGCTGCGCTCCCGGACGTCAGAAGCGTAGGCAGTGAGATCAGACCCAGTCTCATCCCCAGCAGGAGCATGCGGGATGTATCTGAAAGGGCTCTCCTCCAGGTGAGGGTACGCTCCACGGAGACGGGTGATGGCGATGTAGGCTGCATCATGGACGGCCATCTGGACCGACACTCCAATACCACAGAACACGTGGCGCTCGAGGGTCTCACCGCCCCTCTGGTCGAAGATGCGAACCTCAGCCTGGTACTGGCACTGGTTGTACTCGCGGAAATCCTCGAACACAGTGTACTCGGGGTACCAGCGATATCCCAGCCTGGTCAGAAGATCGACCAAAATGGCCGGGAACCCAGTCGTCTCGGTGGCCTGTGTCAGGCGCACGTGCTGTCTTGCGGGACGCATCTGAAAATAAGATTGACGGATGTCAATGACAGTGTGTGTAATACATATTCAGGAGAAAAAGAGTAGATAGTCCAGCGCTCCGGATTGATGTGATTCGAGAACCTAATGTTAGAGTTAGTAAAATCTTTGACCCGAAAGAGAAGAGAAAGTAGATCCCAGAGTACAGGAAAGGAGTAAAAGATACTAATACCACCCAGTTGAGATGTGGGCCCGTAAGCCACAACATCAGTGTTAGTAAAGTTTTTCAAACACTAGACTCAACTTCGGCCAAGGAGTTGGAAAGGGGGCTACCTACAGGCAGTTGGCTCTGATACCAACTTGTGACGCCCTTGGCTTAATCGTACGCTAATCATGCACGCAAATGCGTACGATCAAACCCAAGGACTCACGGGGAGATATCACAACACAACTCTAGACACAAATAAAATAACATCAGCTTCATATTACAAGCCAGGGGCCTCGAGGGCTAGAATACGAAAGCTCGATAAGCACACGAGTCAGCGGAAGCAACAAATATCTGAGTACAGACATAAAAAATGGGGTGCCTTAGAGAAGGCTAGCACAAAAGATACAACGATCGAACGAGGCGAGGCCTCCTGCCTGGGAACCTCCTAACTACTCCTGATCATCAGCGGCCTCCACGTAGTAGTAGGCACCGTCGGGGTAGCAGTCGTCGGCGGCGGGGACCTCCATCTCCTGGGCTTCATCATCTGGTCGCAGCAAACGGATCAAGGGGACAAGGGGGGAGCAAAGCAGCGGTGAGTACTCATCCAAAGTACTCGCAAGTCTTACATCAGAACTATTCTAATTATGCATCAGTATCAAAGAAGGGGGTTATATGTGGACTGACTGCAGCAAAGCGAGAATAGAGAGAGAAGGCCTAGTCCTGTCGAAGACTAGCATCTTCAGGGTCTTGCAGCAATAGACGAGAGTAGAACAGGGGTAACACATTAATATTCATATTGTTGCAGCAATAATAAAGTGAGGTCACGCCTAAAGATCCTCCCTCGACTCCCTGCGAGGAAGCAATCCCGAGGCAAACTAATTCCAGTTAAGTAACAATTGTAGTTGTAAAAGATCGGGGCACAACTCCAAGTCGTCCTGTAACCGTGGACACGGCTATCCGAATAGTTAACTTTCATCCCTGCAGGGGTGCACCACATGTCCCGTCACGCTCGATAACACTCTGGCCGGACATACTTTTCTGGGTCCTGCCCGGCCTCGGAATATCGACACGTCGCAGCCCCACCTAAGACTAATCAGAGAGGCCAGCCCGCCGGTCTAAATCCTAAGCACAAAGGGTTCGTGGGCCCAGTTCCCCTTCACGCTCCTGCACGTGGCGTGGGCGGCCGACGTCAGTCCTAGCATCCCTTAATCACAAGCGCGATGCATCTCGGGACCACTCGGGCGTGCGCCGCTACACTGCTGGCATCTGAAAAGCTTCGGCTGATACCGCGACGCCGAGTACCCATAATTCTTCCCGCGTAGCCGGTTAGTGCGAAAAGGTCTCCGACCAACCCAGATCAAATACCCAAATCCATTAGCATTTTAATTAGGCAAGCAACACAGTCTCGCGGGAATCCACCCGTCTTACAACTAATCACCGAAGATCCCAGTAACATGGTCGAGTAACTGTGTGGTTGTAACATCGGGGGAATCCGAGGTATTACCCTCGTTGGATTCCGAACGATGTACCCGTCAAGGTGGGCTTAGAGGAATCACCCTCGGGGGTCCCACACTCGCGGGGTTGCACGACAGAGGCGTCATCGGGAATGGTGAAAGAGGAATCACCCTCGATAACCACGACCGACTAGCTATACTACAGAGATATCATCAAGAGTACTTAGCGAGGTGTCACCCTCGGTACCCGATAGTATCTCTGTAGCGTCGTACAACAAAGGGGGGTGAATGTGCTGTGTCGGGTCTGGCTCGTCGATCAGAGATCGAGATTTGAAAACAAGCGGGGCAACTGATCTACGGGGTCAGAGGGGATGACTGCTCCACCTATACTAAGCATATTAAGGATACAGGACTGAAAGTAGCAGTTCATCAAAAAAACAGGCTATGCATCAGATATAGGAGCTAACTACAACAGTAGCAAAATACTAATGCAAGCAGTAGGAAGAAAGACATAGGCGATATAGGAATGATCAAGGGGGGTTTGCTTGCCTTGCTGCTCTGCGGCAAAGGACTGATCGGCAGGGTCGTAGATGTACCCGGCAGCAGCGTCAGTCTCGGGGTCTACCGGTAAGAAGAGGGGGAAGAAACAATAAATAATAGCACCGATGCAACACAAAGCATGACATGAAAAGATGCAGGCTAGACATGAGCTAACGCAGCAACATCCGTCATAGACGGGTCGGAAGAATATCTGACGATATTTTCCGGGTCTCGGGCTACTACCGGCTACACTGGAAACGAAGGAAAAGTTCCAAGTTTGCTATGCTAGGGACGCGTGACAGACGAACGGGCCGTGTATCCGGGTTCGTCTCGCTTTCCTGATCAACTTTCATGTTGAAATTATTTTGATCTGACTTACGGATTATTTAATATTAATTTTCAAAGTTTTATTAATTATTTAGGAATTAAAAACATATTTAAAAGATTTAATAAAATCCTATTATGACATCATCGCGATGTCATGCTGACATCAACATTTGACCGGTCAACTGACCAGCGGGTCCCGAACGTCATAGGCACAAGTTTTAATATCGATTAAATATTGATTTATCAGATTAATTTAGTGAGGGACCCGCGTGTCATTCTCTAATTATGTTAATTAATTATTTTAGCTAAATATATCTATTTATTTAATAAAACATTATTTTTAATATTTATATTAACTCTCGCGTGGGGCCTCCCTGTCATAGACAGCGGGTGCATTGGCCCCACCGGTAAGTGACCTAAGGCCAAATACACATTTTAAATCACAAATAAATAAACATACAAATGTCGTATCTCTCCACATGCCTATATACGCAAATACATACATAATACGGGTATCGAATACATACATACATACATACATACGGAATACAACATTTGTTTTTATTTTTTTTTCTCTCAAAACTCTCAACACTCATCTCTGTGTTAACACAGACACAGAACTCTCTCTAACTCCACCTAGAAGAACACAAACTTCAAATCCTCCAACCGGAGTCCACCGTCGACGGATCGAGGCCCCGTTTGCCGGAACGGAACCGGGACGGCGAGGAGATCGACACGGTGGGAGGAGCCCGAGGAGGGGCTCACCGACGGTGACGTGACGGCCCGGTGAAGCCGGAGTTCGCACGAAGGTGATGGTGGAGACGGCGTGGAGGCGGTGACGGTGACGGTGACGATGGTGGTGACGTGTCGGCGAGGGGGAGCCGGCCGGATCCGGCGAGGAAGAGGCGTAGGGGAGGCCCGGTGGGAGAGGGGCTCGCCGGAGTGGTGAAGGGGCCGAGGGAGGTCGGCCAAGGTGGAGGCCGAGGCAGCCGGGGCCCCCTGCCGGCGGGGTGGAGGCCGAGGGGCGGGCGGCTCGTCGGCCGGGAGGGTGAGGGGCCGCCGGGGAGGAGGATGAGGGGAGGGGTCGCCGCGGGAGGGAGGGGGCCGTGGGGTGGGGCGGCTCGGTGGAGGAGGTGGCCGTGGGGGGAGGAGGCCGCCGGCGGGAGAAGGAGTGGCCGCCGGGGGGGGCTGCCGGCGGGAGGAGGTGTGGCCGCCGGCCGGGGAGGGAGAGGGGCGAGGTGGAGGCGATCTGGGAGGGAGAGGCGAGAGGGGCAGAGGGCTCGGCAGGGGAGGGAGAGAGATCGTGGGGATGGGGGGGGCTCTCGTGGGGGGATGGGGCTGGGACCGAGAGAGGGGGAGGAGATGGCGCTGTCGGCGCGTGGGGTGGGGTGGGGCCCCCCACGAGGGGGGGCTGGCGGCGGCGGTGGGAGCAGCGAGGGAGGGGCTCGCCTCTCGCTAGGGTTTGGCGGGAGGGGGCGCGGGAGGTGGCCGGCTGGGCCTTGAGCCTAGTTGGGCCAGGGGGGGGTTGTTTCCCTTTTTTTTTGATTTGTTTTGTTTTGTTTTACCTTTTCCCTTTTCTTTTTATTAATTCTTTCTTTCAGTTTCCTTTTCTTTCTTTTATGATTTTTTTAATACTTTCCTTTTTTACATATATGTTCTTTCGATACTTAACATGAATTTATAAAATACTTTTTGTTTGTTCTCAAAGTTTGGATCCGGACAGACTCGAATCAACGCGGGTCTGAGATGGGAATTCGATGACGTGGCATCATCAGCTGCTGATCACTGTAGCTTAATTACAACCACTAGTGTAGCAAAAGTCGAGGATGTCACACTAGACCCAAACTAATAGACGTAGCATGTTGATCGTGTCATTTTGTTGCTACTGTTTTCTGCGTGTCAAGTATTTGTTCCTATGACCATGAGATCATATAACTCACTAACACCGGAGGAATGCTTTGTGTGTATCAAACGTCGCAACGTAACTGGGTGACTATAAAGATGCTCTACAGGTATCTCCGAAGGTGTTCGTTGAGTTAGTATGGATCGATACTGGGATTTGTCACTCCGTGTGACGGAGAGGTATCTCAGGGCCCACTAGGTAATACAACATCACACACAAGCCTTGCAAGCAATGTGACTTAGTGTAAGTTCCGGGATCTTGTATTACGGAACGAGTAAAGAGACTTGCCGGTAAACGAGATTGAAATAGGTATACGGATACTGACGATCGAATCTCGGGCAAGTAACATACCGAAGGACAAAGGGAATGACATACGGGATTATATGAATCCTTGGCACTGAGGTTCAAACGATAAGATCTTCGTAGAATATGTAGGATCCAATATGGGAATCCAGGTCCCGCTATTGGATATTGACCGAGGAGTCTCTCGGGTCATGTCTACATAGTTCTCGAACCCGCAGGGTCTGCACACTTAAGGTTCGACGTTGTTTTATGCGTATTTGAGTTATATGGTTGGTTACCGAATGTTGTTCGGAGTCCCGGATGAGATCACGGATGTCACGAGGGTTTCTGGAGTGGTCCGGAAACGAAGTTTCATATATAGGATGACCTCATTTGGTTACCGGAAAGTTTTCGGGCATTACCGAAAAAGTTTCGGGCTCATCGGTAGTGTACCGGGAGTGCCGGGAGGGGTGACGGGGACCATCGAGAGGGGCGTCACGCCCCAAGGGGTCTCATGGGCTATGGGAAGAGATAAACCAGCCCCTAGTGGGCTGGAATAAGTTCCCACTAAGGCCCATAAGGTTTGAGAAGGAAAAAACACAAGGTGGAAAGAGTTTCCAAGTGGGAAGGTGGAATCCTACTCCAAGTAGGATTGGAGTAGGACTCCTCCACCTCCAATTTCGGCCAAACCTTTAGGTTTTGAGGCTGCCTCCTCCCCTCCCTCCCTCCTATATATAGTGGGGTTTTAGGGCTGATTTGAGACAACTTTGCCACGGCAGCCCGACCACATATCTCCACGGTTTCACCTCTAGATCGCGTTTCTGCGGAGCTCGGGTGGAGCCCTGCTGAGACAAGATCATCACCAACCTCTGGAGCACCGTCAGGCTGCCGGAGAACTCTTCTACCTCTCCGTCTCTCTTGCTGGATCAAGAACGCCGAGATCATCGTCGAGCTGTACGTCTGCTGAACGCGGAGGTGCCGTCCGTTCGGCACTAGATCGTGGGACTGTTCGCGGGATAGTTCGCGGGGCGGATCGAGGGACGTGAAGACGTTCCACTACATCAACCACGTTCACTAACGCTTCTGCTGTATGGTCTACAAGGGTACGTAGATCACTCATCCCCTCTCGTAGATGGACATCACCATGATAGGTATTCGTGCGCGTAGGAAATTTTTTGTTTCCCATGCGACGTTCCCCAACAATTTGTTCCTATGACCATGAGATCATATAACTCACGGACACCGGAGGAATGCTTTGTGTGTATCAAACGTCGCAACGTAACTGGGTGACTATAAAGATGCTCTACAGGTATCTCCGAAGGTGTTCGTTGAGTTAGTATGGATCGAGACTGGTATTTGTCACTCCGTGTGACGGAGAGGTATCTCGGGGCCCACTCGGTAATACAACATCACACACAAGCCTTGCAAGCAATGTGACTTAGTGTAAGTTGCGGGATCTTGTATTACGGAACGAGTACAGAGACTTGCCGGTAAACGAGATTGAAATAGGTATGCGGATTCTGACGATCGAATCTCGGGCAAGTAACATACCGAAGGACAAAGGGAATGACATACGGGATTATATGAATCCTTGGCACTGAGGTTCAAACGATAAGATCTTCGTAGAATATGTAGGATCCAATATGGGCATCCAGGTCCCGCTATTGGATATTGACCAAGGAGTCACTCGGGTCATGTCTACATAGTTCTCAAACCCGCAGGGTCTGCACACTTAAGGTTCGACGTTGTTCTATGCGTATTTGAGTTATATGGTTGGTTACCAAATGTTGTTCGAAGTCCCGGATGAGATCCAGGATGTCATGAGGAGCTCTGGAATGGTCCGGAGGTAAAGATTGATATGTAGGAAGTCTTGTTTTGGTCACCGGAAAAGTTTCGGTCTCATCGGTAGTGTACCGGGAGTGCCGGGAGGGGTGCCGGGGACCATCGGGAGGGGTATCAGGCCCCAAGGGGTCTCATGGGCTATGGGAAGATACAAACCAGCCCCTAGTGGGCTATAATAAGTTCCCACTAAGGCCCATAAGGTTTGAGAAGGAAAAAACACAAGGTGGAAAGAGTTTCCAAGTGGGAAGGTGGAATCCTACTCCAAGTAGGATTGGAGTAGGACTCCTCCACCTCCAATTTCGGCCAAACCTTGAGGGTTTGAGGCTGCCTCTTCCCTCCCCCTCCCTCCTATATATACTGAGGTATTAGGGCTGATTTGAGACAACTTTTGCCACGGCAGCCCGACCACATATCTCCACGGTTTTACCTCTAGATCGCGTTTCTGTGGAGCTCGGGCGGAGCCCTGCTGAGACGAGATCATCACCAACCTCCGGAGCGCCGTCACGCTACCGAAGAACTCTTCTACCTCTCCGTCTCTCTTGCTGGATCAAGAAGGCCGAGATCATCGTCGAGCTGTACGTGTGCTGAACGCGGAGGTGCCGTCCGTTCGGCACTAGATCGTGGGACTGATCGCGGGATAGTTCGCGGGGCAGATCGAGGGACGTGAGGACGTTCCACTACATCAACCGTGTTCACTAATGCTTCTGCTGTACGGTCTACAAGGGTACGTAGATCACACATCCCCTCTCGTAGATGGACATCACCATGATAGGTCTTCGTGCGCGTAGGAAAATTTTTGTTTCCCATGCGACGTTCCCCAACAGTGGTATCAGAAGTAGGTTCATGCGTAGATGTCTTCTCGAGTAGAACACAAAAGTTTTTGTGGGCGGTGATGTGCGTTTTGCTGCCCTCCTTAGTCTTTTCTTGATTCCGTGGTATTGTTGGATCGAAGCGGCTCGGACCGACATTACTCGTACGCTTACGAGAGACTGGTTTCATCGCTACGAGTAACTCCGTTGCTCAAAGATGACTGGCGGGTGTCAGTTTCTCCAACTTTAGTTGAATCAGGTTTGACCGAGGAGGTCCTTGGATGAGGTTAAATAGCAACTCATATATCTCCGTTGTGGTGTTTGCGTAAGTAAGATGCGATCCTACTAGATACCCATGGTCACCACGTAAACACATGCAACAACAAAATTAGAGGACGTCTAACTTGTTTTTGCAGGGTATGCTTGTGATGTCATATGGCCAACGATGTGATGTGATATATTGGATGTATGAGATGATCATGTTGTAATAGATAATATCGACTTGCACGCCGATGGTACGGCAACCGGCAGGAGCCATAGGGTTGTCTTTAAACTAACGTTTGTGCTTGCAGATGCGTTTACTATTTTGCTAGGATGTAGCTTTAGTAGTAATAGCATGAGTAGCACGACAACCCCGATGGCGACACGTTGATGGAGATCATGGTGTGGCGCCGGTGACAAGAAGATCGTGTCGGTGCTTTGGTGATGGAGATCAAGAAGCACATGATGATGGCCATATCATGTCACTTATGAATTGCATGTGATGTTAATCCTTTTATGCACCTTATCTTGCTTAGAACGACGGTAGCATTATGAGGTGATCTCTCACTAAAATTTCAAGACGAAATTGTGTTCTCCCCGACTGTGCACCGTTGCGACAGTTCTTCGTTTCGAGACACCACGTGATGATCGGGTGTGATAGACTCAACGTTCACATACAACGGGTGCAAAACAGTTGCACACGCGGAACACTCGGGTTAAGCTTGACGAGCCTAGCATGTGCAGACATGGCCTCGGAACACATGAGACCGAAAGGTCGAGCATGAATCGTATAGTTGATATGATTAGCATAGATATGCTTACCACTGAAACTATTCTCGACTCACGTGATGATCAGACTTGAGATAGTGGATTTGGATCATGTACCACTCAAATGACTAGAGAGATGTACTTTTTGAGTGGGAGTTCTTAAGTAATATGATTAATTGAACTAATTGTCATGAACATAGTCTAATGGTCTTTGCAAATTACGATGTAGCTTGCGCTATAGCTCTACTGTTTTTTATATGTTCCTAGAGAAAATTTAGTTGAAAGTTGATAGTAGCAAACTTTGCAGACTAAGTCTGTAAAACCGAGGATTGTCCTCGTTGCTGCACAGAAGGCTTATGTCCTTAATGCACCACTCGGTGTGCTGCACCTCGAGCGTCGTCTGTGGATGTTGTGAACATCCGACATACACGTTTCTGATGACTACACGATAGTTCAGTGCAAAATACTTAATGGCTTAGAAGCAAGGCGCCGAAAACGTTTTTGAAACGTCACGGAACATAAGTGATGTTCTAAAGAGATGAAATTGTGATTTCATGCTTGTGCCCTTGTTAAGAGGTACGAGACCTCCAACAAGATTCTTTGTCCACAAAGTAAAGGAGAAAAGCTCAATCGTTGAGCGTGTGCTCAGATTGTCTGAGTACGACAATCGCTTGAATCAAGTGGGAGTTAATCTTCCAGATGAGATAGTGATGGTTCTCTAAAGTCACTGCCACCAAGCTGTGAGAGCTTCGTGATGAACTATAACATATCAAGGATAGATACAAATGATCCTTGAGCGATTCGCGATGTTTGACACTGCGAAAGTAGAAATCAAGAAGGAACATCAATAGTTGATGGTTTGTAAAACCACTAAGTTTCATGAAAGGCAAGGGATAGAAGGGATACTTCGTGAAACAGCAAAACAATTGCTGCACTAATGAAGAAACCCAAGATTAAACCCGAACCCGAGACTAAGTGCTTCTGTAATGAGGGGAACAGTCACTGAGGCGGAGCAACTCTAGATACTTGGTAGATAAGAAGGCTGGCAAAAGTCGAAAGAAGTATATTTGATATACATGATGTTGATGTGTACTTTACTAGTACTCCTAGTAGCATGAGGGTATTGGATACCGGTTCGGTTGCTAAGTGATTAGTAACACGAAATGATAGCTACGGCATAAACGGAGACTAGCTAAAGGCGAGGTGACAATACGTGTTGGAAGTGTTTCCAAGGTTGATATGATCAAACGTCGCACGCTCCCTCTACCATCGGGATTGGTATTAAACCTAAATACTTGTTATTTGGTGCTTGCGTTAAGCATGAACATGATTGGATCATGTTTATTGCAATTCGATTATTCATTTAAAGAGAATAATGGTTACTCTATTTGCTTGAATAATCACCTTCAATGGTTTATTGAATCTCGATCGTAGTGTCACACATGTTCATGATATTGGTGCCAAAAGATACGAGGTAATGATGATAGTACCACTTACTTGTGGCACTGCCGCTTGAGTCATGTTGGTATAAATTGCATGAAGAGGCTCCATGCTGATGGATCTTTATACTCACTTGATTTTGAATCACAAGTGACATGCAAATCATACCACATGAGAAGGCCTTGTTTTCATTGAGAGCTTTTATATAGAGAGCTTTTATGTACTTATAGTTCTAGTGCGTCTGTTACATGAAAATCCCTACTCCTCTCATCGCCATCGATTATAAGGCCTCCCCGTTACATAACGATCGAGCCTCCTTGATGTGATACTTACTTATACATTTTTTCTTCCCTTATAACCCCTATCATCATTCTCTTTGTCATCCCAAGTGCTAAAGACCTTGCTCATGCTCAAGTAGTGCATGGAATTTTAAAAGGTTGAACTGTGAAAATATATGATTTAATTGCTTGGTTTGGCACCAGGATTATTCTTGAGTTCATATTCTATGCTAGGAAGACTAGGTATGGCATGCTTATCGTGATTAAGTGTATAGGGATCACTTTCTTTAGCATCAATATTTCGAAAGGCAATAATTGTTTGCTTGCATGTTTGTGTGTTATTATTTTGAATGTCAAATTGATAGACTATTGCCTTGAATCATGCGTGTCCCAATATTCAAACCCAAATTACATTGCTCGATCAAGTACATGTTTGGTAGCATTCAACATCAAAAGTTATTTTGTTATCATCGACCTACTCGGGGACGGGTAGGAATTAAGCTTGGGGATGCTAATACGTATCCAACTATCTACAATATTTTATTGTTAGATGCAATTACATTATCGCTTTTTTTTCATTTTATATTATTTTTATGCACTAACCTATTAATATAGTGGCAAGTGCTAGTTCCTATTTTCTGCATTGTTTTTGTTTTGCAGAAAAACCATACCTACCAAAGTCCAAACATAATGAAACTTTTTGGTGATTTTTTCTGCAGCATAAGGGACCATATAAGCTTAGGAGGATGACTAAAGACACACGAGGGGCCAACAAGCCAGGCTGACGCGCCCCGTGACTTTGTGGGCACCTCGTGGTTCGATTGAACTATTTCATGATCTATAAATTCACATATATTCTTAAACACTTGACGTAAGACCCAAATTTTTTATCGCCGCCGCAAGCCTTTGTTCTGCAGCGATCCCATCCGGAGCCCTTTTCGGTAATGTGCCGGAGGGGGAAATCATTGGGGGTGGGGCATCTTCATCAACCTTGTTGCCTCCATGATAATGTGTAAGCAATTCCTTGAGGACCTACGGGTGCATAGTAGTAACTAGATGAATTTCTCTCTCTCTTTTTGCAATGTGTTTGTTGAAATTTGATAAATTGTGGGTTTATGATCTGATTATTCATTGATCTATTTTGAGTTCTTAAGCCTTCTTTATTGCATAATTTTATTTCTCTATGTTTCTTTTTGATCTATCAGTCTACTCTGGCCAAGTTTTATTGATTAATTTTCCGCATGACGAGTGAGAGCCTGTGTAGTTTGCCATCCACACAACGGATGGATGAGCTTCTTCTTCGAGTTTGTCTTTCGAGCTCCGATCCTCATCAAGCTCGTTCGTCTGGAATATACATCATGCGACGAGATTTGATGTTAGGTGCTTTAAATATTCAAATCCATGCAAGGGTACACGGGCAATGATTGCGGGTCCACAATGCTAATCCTTAGGGACACGCCTACAAAAATTTTCTGGTTGTCATCGACAAAGTAAAGCCGGCTCCGATAGGGAAGCGGCGACAACGGGCTTGTTCTGGCATCGGTATTGGTTGCAACAGACCTGTTTTTTTTTCAAAGAAAAGAACAGTGAATGTGCAAAGAAAGCGGTACCCGGCGTGGCGGGTCGTGGGTAGGGTAGTGGGTTGGGGGGGTGCGCGAGTGGGAAGCGAAGCCGGTCGCGACGGACCACGGCCGAGGGAGGCCGCCCCGCCCCGGTACCACCCGACAGATTCCTCGTCTGAACCGTACTTGCATTCCATTTCCGCCCCGCAGCGCCTGCCTCAGATCCGCGTGCGCTGCGCCCCCAATTCCCACCCCCTCGCTCGCTCACTCACACACGCGCACAGTCGCACACGCGCTCGCGAGAGAGACAGCCAGCCCAGCCGGCGGGCGACGCAGGCAGGCAGGCAGGCATGGCCACCTCCAGCGGCGGCCAGTCGTCGCCCCGCGCGGCCTCCGACCTCGCCGTCATCCCCTCCTACCCCGAGGCAAGCCGCCCCTCCAAACCCTAGCCGCCCCCCGCCGCGGCCGCCTGCTTCTTTCGCCAGATCTGCGGCCCGCCCCCCCCCCCGACCGATCTGGGAAAATTGACTTCTTTGGCTCCTTGTGGTTGCGTGCAGATGATCGTGGAGGCCATCGCGTCGCTCCGGGAGCCCAACGGCTCCAGCCAGGCCGCCATAGCGCGACGCATCGAGGCGGCCCACGGCGCCGGCGGCGACCTCCCGCCGTCCCACCCCGCGCTCGTCGCCGCGCACCTCTCCCGCATGTCCGCCGCCGCCGAGCTCGTCGCCTTCGCCGGGGGCAAGTACGCGCTCCCCCCGCCGCCCTCGCGGTCCCCCGCCGAGGAGGAGGACATGGAGCCCGAGAGGGAGGAGGAGGAAGAGGAAGACGACGACGACGACTCCGAAGACGCGCCGCTGCCGCTGCCGCCCCCGCCTCCCGCCAAGCGCGGCCGCGGCCGGCCCCCCAAGGTGCGCCCGCCAGGCTACCCCGGCGGGCCTCCCGCCACCATCGGCGCCCCTCCCAGCGACGGACTAGCAGTCGCCGTCGCCACCGCGCCGCGCCGTCGCGGCCGCCCGCCCAAGCCGCGGGACCCAGACGCGCCGCCCAAGATCCCGCGCCCGCGCGGCCGGCCGCGCAAGAACCCGCTCCCGGACGGCATGGTGCCGGTCCCGCGGCCCGTGTCCACCACGACCAAGCCGCGCCCGCAGTTCGCCGAGGTCGGCTTCGTGTGAGCGAGGCCGGGCCGGAGCGAGCGAGCTAACATTTCCACTTGTGCCCGGCGTGTCTTCCCTTCAGCGTGGGGGTCATTTCTCCGTTCGTGTTGTTCTAATTCGTGGTGGAAGACGAGACGATGCAGCAGCAGCAGCAGCAGCGTTCGTCCGGTGAGTGAGTGTGGGTGGTGTGTCAGTCCGTGGTGTGGTATTGGTCGCCGGAGGGGTGGGTGTCGTGTCGTCTCCCCCGGCGACGGTGTATCCCTCTGTATCTCTGTCAGCTCGCACACAATGCATTGCCACTTAGTCCATCATTTCAATTCCTTCCACCAGGCGCCTGCTCCAGCGTGTGTATTGATTGATGCTCTTCGCAGTTCATTCCAAAGCGTGAATCACATTGATTTTTGTTGTTGCTCCATCTTCCTTTTGACCTCCATCTCCCATGATTTTTGGCTGTAAATCTGTTGTGATGTGAAAACTTACTGCTCTCCAGCAGTAGCTGTTAAAATGCATTTGCAAGTAAGTCGTAGTCATTCTTGATGCTCCATTTCCCGCATGATTTCAGCTACATTTTGCTTGCATCTACATGTGTGCGCGCGTGTGTGTGTGTGTGCCCAATGGAGCTTCTTGTCCATTCTGCAAGGACAAGGATCATCACGCATGATATGCCTTGCCTTTGCTGCACGACAGAGTCGGGTGATCTGCTGACGCGGGGAACCGTTCCTGGCGATGGCGACGGTGAAGCGGCGGCAAAGCAGTCATGCTCCTGGCCTCCTAGGTAGTTGTAAGAATGTTCATGGCCGGCATCAATGCAGCTGCAGCTGCCGACGTTGTACCTGTACGGACCACGCAGGTAGAGAGAGATGGCTGAGCACGATATGGTCTGTGCTCCGGTGCTTATCATCTGGGCAAAAGAGTGGTTCAATCTTCTTCCGTTCCATCATCCCATGTGGTGCTGAGTTCCAGCTGCCGGCGGTGGTGACGACACCAATGGCTCCACGCGGCGCTGATTTCGAGACGAATTGCTCGCGTCGTCTTCTTCCTCGTTTCATTTAACCGGCGGCCCGCGTCGGCTTGAGAGTGGAGAGATCATTCACTGGGACCAGTCGGTTTGAGCGAAATTTGACCAGTGACTGGTCTCTTGCTTGTTGAGCGAAATGGCTTCGATCTTACCTGCTCTGAAAGAAACGCCAGTTGGTTAGGAATGTGGTGGCGGCGGCAAAGCTCTGGGTGATCGTGTATCTTGTCCTAGTCATGCATTCCCTTCTCTCCCCTGCTACCGCAACCTTGGGCTATTTCTTTGGTAATTCAAACCCTCTTGTTACTCTGTTTGAAATGCAGTAACTTCGACGTTTTGTGCAAATTTTTCTGTTATTATCTGTCACTCCCTCTGTCCAAAACTACTTGTCGCGGATGATGTATCTCAGACGTATTTTTAGTTCTAGATACATGCATTCTTGCGACAAATAATGCTAGTGAAAAAATTGTGAAGTGTGCGCTGAATCTTGTTGGGGCTTCAGGCGTGCAATTGAACGATCTCTGCAGCACACCACAGCTTGGGAAAGTAACGACATCATATGAGTGTATCTTCACTGTGAAGCCATGACCACTTATGCCGTCCGCTTGGTTCATGTTCCTAGTTCACCTCAACATATCCACGAATGTTCTTTGTCTGTTGAAGAATCAAAGAGAATTGGCATGGTTTATAAGAAAGCACAAAAAAAAATACAAAATGGGATTTCCGCCCGAAAAGCACAAGCATAACTATGAGCAAGCCAACAACCTACGCTATGATGATGCCAACTATCTACAATATACCTGAAACATCGTCAGATCAAAAAGCTGCATTGGCAAGGCAAACCTCCGTCAGAGCTCCGGTGCCTAAGAAAGATTTCCACCTCTCTGAACACCAAGAGAACATCGACAATCACCATGACCAATGATGCTTGCCCGATGATGAGCTATCGCTTTCCCAAAGTAGCAACACCGACAGACTCAAACCGGCCTCACAACACCATATCATGTCAAGGTCTCCAAGGTGTCGCCTCCTACGAGGGAGTGACGCTAGCAGCAGCCAGTGCCATTTGGCTTGGCAAAACGGGGTATGAAGTTTTCACCCTAAGTGACACTACGACCATGTATGAATATTTTAGTTTTATGGTTCTAAGAAGCACGCCCAAGATTTAACAAATAACACGGTTTAAATATCCTAGATCTTGGTCTAAAAAGTGTAACATGGGCGGAAATCCTTTTTTTTCACAATAAAACCACGGGGGGCATGAATCAACCCCCATGTCAAGTACTCGTTTTTTAATGGAAGACTTGTGCCCTTCATAAAATTGTGAACATTTCCTGAAATCATGAACATTTCACAAATTTATGGTCCTTTTTTTTACAAATTTGCAAATAATTTTTGAAATCACGAACAATTTTGAAACTCATGAAATGTTTTTTATTTGCAAACATTTGTTTGTAATTGTGGAACAATTATTGAAATTCAGTTATAATTTTTATTTTTACTTTTTTAATGCATGAACTTTTTTGAATTCATCAACATTTCTTGAACTTTCTGAAGAAATTTTGAATTCGTGAACATTTTTTCAAATTCAATAACTTTTATGATTTCTCAACCATTTTAATGAAACCATGAATTTTTTTTAAATACATGAAAATATTTTATAGAATGGTCATTATTTTAATGCATTAACATTTAAAAAAATCGAGTACATTTTTTAAAATTGTTTACCATGTTTTGAAACTCGTAAAAAAAAAAATTAGGTGAACATTTTTTTGAAACACATGAGCATTTTTTTCAATTCATGAACATTATTTAATCAGCAGACATTATTTGAATTCGCAGACATTTGTTCAAATTCGCACGCACTTTTAAGACACAATTTTTTTTCCAAAATCATGAACATATCTTGATTCTTGAACTTTTTTCAAAATCATGAGTACGTGAACATTTTTTCAAAATCATGAATTTTCTTATTCAGTGAACACCTTACTATTTGATTATTATTTTTCTTTTCAAAATTCACACTAGCAAAGGCCTATTGCAAATTCAACGAACACCTTTTCAAAATCATTGCAAAGGCCTATTGCAAATTGGGCCAAACATCAGAAGAATAGAAAGATCAAAATTGCACATTACACGCAAAGCAAAAAAACTACTACATCATGAAATACAACTTTACTAGCAAGAGGCACGTGTAAACAACAATAGCAAATAAAGCTACACACCGACCTCCAAGCTACCATGAAGGCGACCTGGTGCTGTTGAGTCTGGTCGCCCACCGGCCAATGGTTTGACCACCGATGCTCACGAACAAAAGCCCGAGGCTGCCACCCGCAAAGATGAAGAGCATCAACACTACAACCCTCTAGCAAATCCTCCCACGTGAAATTTGAAGGGAGAACACGAGCCTGGCACCGAAAAGTTTGGATTCACCATCACCAATCATTGAGGGAGCGCTCTAGATAGAGTATAGGCGTCGGTCGGAAATTAGAACTCTGGGTTAGATCATGAGAAAAATATTCCAGGCCTAGAAAACCTTGAAGGGGCCTCCTATGGATGTGGAAGAGGAGTTGGATAGCATCCCAACACGCTTAGCACCATAAGTCGAGCTCTCTCTCGTGTGCATGTAAGTGCATCTAGTGCTATCCCTAGTTGGTTTTGAAGTATTGAAGACACACGTGATTGAGGGACTGATGTGTTTGTGAGAGTTCAGGGTTAACACAGATAGAAGTCCCCTGAAGATTCGGTTTAACCCTCGAAGACGACCCTAAAAATGTTCGAAGACATTGATGATGAGCGAAGCCATTGGTGGTATGCGAAAATAATCGCTTTAAGATAACGAAACGTGAAGACGGAGACTTTTGGTAGTTTTGTTTCTTCTTTCCTGAGCCATGAGAACCATCATATTGTTAAGTGGGGGTGGATGCAATCGAAGTCAGATGTTGGCATGTTGCTCAACCAAAAATACCTATGTCTTCGAATGAAGGTTGTGAGAGGAAATATCTTTCATAGTTGGTTGAGTGAGCATTGCTTGTACTCCAAGTAACGTTGTCGCGTGTGTCTTTAAAATCCGATCGTTGGAACACATGTCGGTTGTCCGTTGACCCATTGTCATTTCGATCATATCATGTCGGGTTGCCTGTTGGTTATAAATAGCGCACCCCTCCACCATATGTTGGTGGCTGCTCACAGTTAGATACGTCCGTTGTCGTTTTAGAGCTACCCACCTCAAAGACATTAAGAGAGAACTATCCCGTGAGGATAAACCCAAACACCTAGAGCCAAAGTGTTTGGGCATCACCGAAGCCGTTTTGTTATGAGAGAACTGAATACTTATTACACCTGAAGATTGTGATCTTCCTAACGGTTAGACGTCGTGGTCTACTGCATCCAACGGTCATTGTGAATAGCCTGATGACCATAACAATCGAGGGGTCATTGTGGATTGTCGGATGACCAAGTTTGTACGGGTTTTGGAAGCCTCTCCTGAGGACTGACCTGTGTGATTGGACGTGATCTAAGTGACCTCGTCTCAAGGGGAAAAAGGTGAAGACGAGGTGTTCAAAGTTCAATCTCAGCCTTCCCAACCAGACGAGAGTTGTCACAACAACCGCAACTGATCCAACAAATCTTGTGTCTTTGTTACAACAACTCGATATGGTCCAACAAATGCTATGCTTAGATCCTTAATTGTTATCCCTACCTGATCTTGTATCGCTTCCGCTTAACTTTGAATGCATTTACTGCTTCGAAACTTTTCATAAAGAACGTCTATTCACCCCCCCCATCTAGTCGATAACTAGCACTTTCATTCTTTAACGCTTTATGTTGAAATAAGCATCAATACAAATATCACATTGTGCTTATTCGACTCTATATCTATGTTATTTCCAATACAAATACCATCCCACGCGAGAGTCAATCCGGATGTTCGCGAATGATACCTGTACTCCGAGCCCATGAGCGATATAATAATATGTTTTGCCGTTTCATTGTCTCACAAGATAAATTATTTTTTTGTAGAAGGTGATGTTTTCATTGATATCGAGATGCTAGTGACGACATTGATAAATCTTAAAGTTATGAGTCTTTAGTGACATCGCACAAACATGTTCTTGTGATGATAGGCGCGTAGTTGTGAGCGTACACTCGATGTTCTATACAAAAACATATACCATCCTATCTACTCCCTCCGGTTTTAAATATAAGTCATTTTAAAATTTCATAAAAAAACTACATACGAAGAAAAAAGAGTGAATCCACGCTCTAAAATATAATCACATCCGTATATAGTTCTGTAGTGAAATATATCTAAAAGAAACTTATATTTAGAAACGGATGGAATAGAAAATAGAAAAAATGTTTGCTAAGAGGTAAGCAGTTGGATGGTACTTGCACATGCTCTTATGAAATTTACAATTTGTTACAAAAAAGTTAATCATGACCAATCTGCTTATCTTAGCATTGCGGCAAGCGAGCGCGTGACTGACAACCAGGGCGCACCATTTCGGACGGCTCCGATCGCCCTCCCCGAGGATCCAACGGCGGCGCCGCCTCTCACCACCTCAGCAGCGTCGGAAACCCAGATCTCGTCTTCCCCGAGATCTAAAGCACCTTCCTCCTCTCCACCCATCGCCATTCCCTCCGCCACCGCCACCGCCACCGCCACCGCCCCCCTCCACCGCCCCAGATCCACCGACCCCCCCTCCTCCGCTCCTCTCGGCGGCCAGGGCCGCCGTCGCCGGGGACGACGCGCCGCCGGCGGGGGACGGGAACGGAAGATGCTGACCAAGTTCGAGACCAAGAGCAACAGGGTCAAGGGCCTGAGCTTCCACCCGCGGCGGCCATGGATCCTCGCCAGCCTCCACAGCGGGGTGATCCAGATGTGGGACTACCGCATGGGCACCCTCCTCGACCGCTTCGACGAGCACGACGGCCCCGTCCGCGGCGTGCACTTCCACGCCACCCAGCCCCTCTTCGTCTCCGGAGGTACTCCCCTTCCCTGCTAGATCCCACCACTCGGCTCGATCGGTTCGCACGTGAGTTGCCATTTGCGGATTGACACGGAACTCCGCGCTACGGCCCCGGGCCTTCACTTGGATTGGAGGCCCTGCGCGCGGGTTTCGAGGCCGTCAGATGTCGACGCTGCTGTTAGATCGCGCTTGATGTGTAGAGGTGGTTGTTGAGGAATCCCAAATTGGTCGGATCTGCTGCTCACTTTATGATCTTTGCTGTTTCTAGAATTGGTTACTGCGAGCATCAGGTGCCATTTGGTTGTTATTAGTGACTGGCGTTAACGTAGGTTTTCAGCCAGTTGAAAGTTAGTGTGGAATAGGTGGCAAAATAATCCAATGCATGCTCATTAGCATTCACAAAACCATGATGGGATTTGTGTGGGTGACGACACTGGGATGCACTCTGGTTAGTCTGGTTCATGTTTTAGTTATCAGCTTAACAGTGAGTCAATACTTGAACACTGAGTGAATGTAGGATAGGTGGTAACATAATCCAATGCAAGCTCGTTAGCATTCACAAAGCTTGAACTAAGATTTTTGGTTGTGATGCAATGCAGGTGACGATTACAAGATTAAGGTGTGGAATTACAAGACACACCGCTGCTTGTTTACGCTTACTGGGCATCTCGACTACATTCGTACTGTGCAGTTCCACCATGAGTACCCATGGATCGTAAGTGCCAGCGATGACCAGACAATCCGTATCTGGAACTGGCAGTCACGTACTTGTGTGGCTGTGCTCACTGGGCATAATCACTATGTCATGTGCGCGTCCTTCCACCCCAAGGAGGACCTGGTTGTGTCAGCATCGCTAGATCAGACTGTTCGTGTTTGGGATATTGGTGCCCTGAGGAAGAAGACGGTGTCACCTGCAGATGACATCATGCGTCTCACTCAGATGAACACTGATCTGTTTGGGGGCGTCGATGCGGTTGTGAAATATGTCTTGGAAGGCCATGACCGTGGTGTCAACTGGGCATCCTTCCATCCCACATTGCCACTCATTGTTTCTGGGGCAGATGACCGGCAAGTGAAGCTGTGGAGAATGAATGGTAACAGTGCCAGCACTTCTTTAACTACTTATGTCTGGTTTATTTTATTTTGTTGTACATCATTTTATTCTATTGTATGACAGTTTGAAGCAATGCTCGTGAATTAGTCATTTTACTGTGAATCCTTCTGATTCTGTTTAAGTGATATTACTTGTACAGAACCTTTTACTCTTTACTCCTTAGTCTATCATAAACAATGTTAAGTAAATTATCAGTTGTCACCAAAACTAGTTGAACGTAAGAAACATGTTTCATAATTATCAAATTAACCTTTTGTTGATTCTGAGTGATTACATGTATGTATCCATTGAATATCCAGTAAAACGCTCTGCATATTGGTAGAACTGAGCAAGTTATAAACAAATGATAAAATCACCCTTGTTTGTTCAACCTGAGAAATGTCAATTGAAGGTCGAGTATAGCACTAATTATTTTATCATTGAGTACTCGTTGATGGTTGAATTGAACGAAAAATAAAATAATGTTTGATATTGTTTTACAGATACCAAGGCTTGGGAAGTTGATACTTTGAGGGGGCACATGAATAATGTGTCCTGTGTGATGTTCCATGCGAAGCAAGACATCATTGTGTCCAACTCAGAGGACAAAAGCATTCGCATCTGGGATGCCACAAAGCGAACCGGCATTCAGACATTTAGGCGGGAACATGACCGTTTCTGGATCCTTGCTGCCCACCCTGAAATGAATCTTCTTGCTGCTGGTCATGACAGTGGCATGATTGTGTTTAAATTAGAGAGGGAACGCCCAGCTTTCAGCGTGAGTGCTGATACTGTGTTCTATGTGAAGGACAGATTCCTCCGGTTCTTTGAGTACTCCACCCAGAAGGAAGTTCAGGTGGCTCCAATAAGAAGACCAGGATCCGTCAGCTTGAACCAGTCACCCAGGACACTATCTTATAGTCCAACGGAAAATGCTGTGTTGATTTGCTCTGATGTGGACGGCGGCTCATATGATCTGTACATTGTTCCTAAGGATTCTGCTGGCAGGGCTGATTATTTGCAAGAGGCAAAGAAGGGAGCTGGTGGCTCGGCTGTTTTTGTGGCACGGAATAGGTTTGCTGTCCTTGAGAAGAGTAGCAATCAAGTTTTGGTGAAGAATCTTAAGAATGAAATTGTGAAGAAGAGTCCTCTTCCTATTGCGACTGATGCAATTTATTATGCTGGAACTGGTAGTTTGTTGTGCAAAGCTGAAGATCGTGTGACCATCTTTGATCTACAACAAAGGCTAGTTCTTGGTGAACTCCAGGCACCTGGTGTTAAATATGTAGTTTGGTCCGGTGACATGGAGTATGTTGCACTGCTGAGCAAGCATGCAGTAGTTATAGCTAGCAAGAAGCTTGTCCATCGCTCTACACTGCATGAAACCATTCGTGTGAAAAGTGGTGCCTGGGATGAGAACGGTGTTTTTATTTACTCTACTTTGAACCATATCAAATACTGTCTTCCCAATGGAGACAGTGGGATCATAAAGACTCTTGATGTCCCTGTTTACATAACAAGGGTTATTGGGAACAATATTTTCTGTCTTGATCGTGATGGAAAGAACAAGCTGATAACAGTCGATGCTTCTGAATACATTTTCAAGCTCGCCCTTCTCCGGAAACGTTATGACCATGTTATGAGTATGATTAAGAGCTCACAGCTCTGTGGGCAGGCAGTGATTTCATATTTGCAACAGAAAGGATTTCCAGAAGTTGCTCTCCACTTTGTGAAAGATGAGAAGACAAGATTTAATCTAGCTCTTGAAAGTGGTAACATCCAAATCGCAGTGGCTTCTGCAAAAGAGATTGATGACAAGGATCACTGGTACAGGTTGGGAATTGAGGCCTTGAGGCAGGGGAATGTTGGTATTGTGGAATATGCATACCAGCGGACGAAGAATTTTGAGAGGCTGACTTTTCTGTATCTTATTACTGGTTACATGGACAAGGTGGGCTTCATGTGCAAAATTGCTGGACAGAATAACAATTTGATGGGTCAGTTCCACAATGCATTATATCTTGGGGATGCTAGGAAGCGAGCTGAGATCCTGGAGAATGCTGGACAGCTTCCTCTAGCCTATGTTACTGCTGCCACTCATGGGCTCACTGAAATTGCTGAAAGGCTTGCTGCTGAGTTGGGTGAGAATGTTCCTTCTCTACCCGAGGGAAAAACTCGCTCACTTTTAATTCCGCCGGCACCTCTCATATCCAGCGTTGATTGGCCATTGCTCCGGGTGATGCGTGGCATATTTGAGGGTGGGCTGGATGCTACTGGGAGAGCAGAAGTAGAGGAAGACGATGAAGCTGCTGGTGCTGACTGGGGTGATGAGGACTTGGATATTGTGGATGCAAGTGATGCATTAGCAAATGGGGGTGATGGTTTTGATCCTGAGGAGGGTGAAGCGAATGAGGAGGATGGCGAGGAAGGTGGTTGGGATCTTGAAGATCTGGAATTGCCTGAATCAGAGACCCCCAAAGCTGCTGGAAATGCTCGCTCTACTGTGTTTGTTGCTCCTGCACCAGGAATGCCTGTCAGCCAAATTTGGACTCAGAAATCTTCCCTTGCCGGGGAGCATGCAGCAGCAGGAAACTTTGACACTGCAATGAGGTTGCTCAGCCGCCAGTTGGGCATCAAGAACTTTGCTCCCCTGAAGCCCTTGTTTCTTGATCTGCACATGGGCAGTCATTCATATCTTCGCGCACTTGCAACTGCTCCCGTTATATCAATTGCTGTTGAGAAAGGCTGGAGTGAGTCATCGAGTCCTAACGTGAGGGGCCCTCCTGCACTAATTTTCACCTTCTCACAAATGGAAGACAGACTCAAGGCAGCCTACAAAGCCACAACCGAGGGGAAGTTCCCAGAAGCGCTGAGACAATTCCTCAGCATCTTGCATACCATTCCCCTTATTGTCGTCGACTCACGGAGAGAAGTTGATGAAGTGAAGGAGTTGATCGAGATAGTGAGGGAGTATGTTCTTGGTCTAAGAATGGAACTCAAGAGGAAGGAACTGAAGGACAATGTCAACCGGCAACAGGAGCTGGCGGCCTACTTCACCAACTGCAAGCTCCAGAGGGTTCACATGAGACTCGTGCTCTCGAACGCCATGGCTCTATGCTACAAGCAGAAGAACTTCGCGACCGCCGAGCACTTTGCGAGGCTGCTCCTCGAGAACAGCCCCAACGAGGTCCAGGCGAAGAAGGCTCGGCAGGTGCAGCAGCAGTGCAACGGCAAGCAGGACAGCCATGAGCTCAACTACGACTACAGAAATCCGTTCGTCGTCTGTGGCTCGACGTATGTCCCCATCTACCGCGGCCAAAAGGACATCTCGTGCCCTTACTGCGGATCCCGGTTTGTTCCTGCCACGGAAGGGCAGCTTTGTACCATATGCGAGCTGGCGGTGGTCGGCGCGGACGCCTCGGGCCTCCTGTGCTCCCCTACACAGACGAGATGAGCAGAAGAGGCTAGTCGTTAGAGCTCCCCTATATTCTTTCTAGTCTCGTAAAGCCTGTCTTGTCTTATATTTTACCAGGAGGTTTACTGATTGTGTAAGGAATAAGTATAATAGTACATGGTTTTGTCGGAGTTCTTCTCATACTTTTTTCTATCTCCATACCATATACCCCCGGTTTTTGCTTGCCTTGAGGATGCTGTTATGCTTGAGACTTATCATGATCAACTCATGCAAACTTTTCCTACCCCGTTGATGTATCATAGTTTTTCTCACAGTGAGATTATATGTTGATGCCAGGTTATATATGTGAGTAATACATGAAGTCTATCGATGAGTTACGTATGCAAATGAAAACAACATCTGTACTCGCTCGTCATCAACTCACAGCACGTCGTCGAGCCGTCGGAGCAGCATCACCACTTATGTCGTAGTCGCAGCATCCGTTGAAGCATTGACGGTCGTCGCAGCACCGACTCGCAGACAGACGAAGGCGTCGCGGCATCGCCGCTAAAAAATGATGGAGTTCACCTTTTCCTGGGCAAAAACATCAGGTGTTAACTTTTTTTTCTTGATGGTATGATCTTAGCTTCTGGTTACCTGCAGGCCGATCAGCCCAAGATAGAGAAATAAACGGCCCTGCACGATAGGGCGGCCCATGAGAAGCCCGCAGCTCAGTTTTGGTGCCGTTTCTTTTGTCCCACACCGGTGGGAGAGTGGGGCGGGGGAGGTGGAGATGGGGCATAAATGGAGAGGCCGGGGAACCGTTGGCAGCATCTTTGCGCTTGGGGCAATGACGCAGCTAGTGAGGTTATACCGAGGCGCGTCAATTGCTGGTTGAAAACTATTTCCAAACCCCCTCTTTGGCCCTTCGGGGCCACTGAGAATTTCTGCAAGGGCTCCCTCTCCTTCGGGCGAGGGTAAAGCCCTACAAATTTCTAACATAAACAGTTGCATTTTTCTGTGGTGCTCATAGTTATGTGCAAACAAGTGAATCAATTGTCCTGAGGTGTGGCCTGTTGTTGGTATCCAAGTGCAAGGAGCGGTTTAGCTTCTTCGACAATGGCAGCAACTGGGACCTGTTTTGTTCACTTTCTTTGATCATATTAGAGTACGGCTGGGAGCTCCATTCGAGCGTTAAGGCACCCCTTCCATGCATGCGGCCACCTCAGGCTCAAGAGCGCTCGTGCAGCCAGATGGTAAACTGATTGATCGGTGTTCGTGGAATGAATCAGGTTCCTTGTCGACGACCGTTTCGATTATCAACGGATTTGCTTATATGGTCATTGAGCATTGCGCCGCTAGCTAGTTTAGTGTTAGGGTTCAGCCTGAAGTTGTGTGCACGGAGAATCCCCTGGTTCACGAAAAATCCTCGTGGTTCTGTAATGAGGGATGATGCACCTCCTTTTGATTTGAAAATATGACTAGCCGTGATGACACTTCTAAAAGATCTCTCTCATTTTGGACCCCCAACCACTGATGTTTCATGGAGGGGAGACTGTGTGGTGGAACCATGCATGGAGGGGAGACTGTCATATGAGAAGGCATCGTGTGTTGCTTAAGCATTGTCATGCTTTCTCTTTGTACTCAGTTTTGTACCAAGTATCTTTGTCCAAGGAGAGGGCGGTTCGAAGTGCAGGCTAAATTGCACCCGCAGTGAACAATCAACTCGAAAAAAGAAAAAAAAAATGTCCAAACACCGTAAAATAATTTCGCATCCACCTTGCGCATCCGAGCATCCTACATTTTAGTTTTTTGCTATTTATTTTGAATTTCTTAACAAGTGTAGCTCAGCCTGGCCGGGTTCATACGGTAATTCTCACTCCTTTGTCCAATGCCTTCTTCAGACTTCATTTTTACTTCGAAATTTCTTCAGACTTTGTTGTGAAAAAAACAGCACATTGCCATTACTAATAAACCAGACATCTTTATTTCCTTTGAGAAAATGCTGACACTTCAGTTTCTTATATAACATTGCTATTGAGAGTTTGAGATGTTGTGACCTCAGATATAGTTAGGGACAACTAATCTAGCCCGGCATCCATAGAATTGAATAGGGCGACGACTCAGAACCCATCAGCTACAAGTAACCTAGACTTTTTCGTTATGTTTCAATCGACGTTATATTCCTTTGATCTTGCACTGAAGTGTTTGACTTTTGTGCGTCGTTCCAACATCACATCATCCTACTAATTCAACTTGTTCACTTGAATCAGTCCACTTGAATCAGATTTGTATTTCTTTCACAATCTCTATATTGCTATTGTATAAAAAATGTATAACAATGTATAAATATAAAGAAATGAAATACACATTAATATTAGTAGCGCGTGACATGAATGGACGCTATTGCTATTTAGCAGTAGTCCAGGCCCAAACAAGCGCTACTGCTAGCTTCAATAGCGTCATCGCTTGTCATGAAACGTGTAACTGTTAAGTAACACCGTAGTTGTAGCGCAGGAGCCCACACTACTGGTAGGCCTTTACCTCGCGCTACAGCTAGGGTTTTCCTCAATAGTGTAATCCTCTCTGACGGACAACCTCAAGAAGAATTGGAGCCTGGAAAACAAAGAAGATAAAAGCATCATCATTCACCTGAGTGACGTTCTTACGAGGACCAAAACCCTAACTTATCTACCAACCGGAGCCAAGGCATCAAGATTTCCCTCCCTCGTCGGCTGCCGGAGCGATAATTGATGGGCTTGCCGGCGGGGATCGAGGGGAGAAAGGCTTTGCCCTAGTCGGCCTTCCATGTATATTTAGAGAGAAAAAAAGAGTTTCTTTCTTAGAAAAAAAACCTTCTATGTATTTGAAATAAAAACATATGGGTGTGTCTAGGGCATATCTAGATGAAACATAGATTGTTGAAATCTCAGATGGGCTTTGGGCCCATGAGACAATTTCAGAAAATCTCTTAGGGCCTATGTAGGTGGTAGCATGAAAAGGGGTGGTGGAAAGTTTAGTCCCACCTTGCTAGTGGAGAAGGAGTTGGACCCCTTTATAAGGGTCTCTCTTCTACATGCTATTGGAGCATGAGATGAGAAGATGCCCTCGCGCAATCCTCCTCGGCCGCCCGCCACGACGTGGGTTGCGGGAATGAGCTGAGCCGAGCTCATAGCTACACGCTTATTTTTGCCGGTCAGGAAGTCACGATCAGATCACATCTGCCTCCACGCGCTCGTTCCTTTTGCTGATGTTGCTGCCATCGGTGAATCCGTCTTGTTCATCGCGTACACGGTCGACGAGAGAGCAGGCTTACAAACCCCGCCTCTCCGGATCCTGTACGGGAGAGGGGCGATTAGGTTTTTGGGGAGCGATCACTCGACTGCTTACCTCCGTCCGACTGCTTCATCTACGTTCGCGTCGCCTCCGTCCGTTTATGTTTTTCCACGTTTTTGAGCATTGCAGATTAGGAATATTAAACGGAGTCCAAACGAAATAAAATCTCCGGAATGATTTTTCTTGGATGAGAAGAAACCCAGAAGACTTGGAGTAGGGTGCAGGGCACCTGCCGGGAGGCCACAAGCCTGCAGGGCGTGCCCTAGGGGGGTGGTCGCGCCCCCTTGGATTGTGTGGTGAATATGGAGAATAGCCAGACCATACGATTTTGTAGGGATAACTTTCTAAGACCATGTTATTTCTAAAGGAAGCAATTGCCTTATTAGTATGCTTGAAGTATTATTGTTTTTATCTCAATATTAGACTTTTGTTTTGAATCTTATGGATATGAACATTCATGCCACAACAGAGAATATTACACGGATAAGTATGTTAGGTAGCATTCCACATAAAAAATTCTATTTTTAGCATTTACCTACTCGAGGAAGAGCATGAATTCAACTTGGGAATGCTTGATACTGTTGGGGAACGTCGCAAGGGAAACAAAAATTTTCCTACGCGCACGAAGACCTATCATGGTGATGTCCATCTACGAGAGGGGATGAGTGATCTACGTACCCTTGTAGATCGTACAGCAGAAGCGATGTGAGATCGCGGTTGATGTAGTGGAACGTCCTCACGTCCCTCGATCCGCCCCGCGAACAATCCCGCGATCAGTCCCACGATCTAGTACCGAACGGACGGCACCTCCGCGTTCAGCACACGTACAGCTCGACGATGATCTCGGCCTTCTTGATCCAGCAAGAGAGACGGAGAGGTAGAAGAGTTCTCCGGCAGCGTGACGGCGCTCCGGAGGTTGGTGATGATCTTGTCTCAGCAGGGCTCCGCCCGAGCTCCGCAAAAACACGATCTAGAGGAAAAACTATGGAGGTATGTGGTCGGGCAGCCGTGAGAAAGTCGTCTCAAATCTGCCCTAAAAGCCCCCATATATATAGGAGGAGGGAGGGGGACCTTGCCTTGGAGCCCAAGGGACTCCAAGGGGGTCGGCCGAGCCAGGGGGGAGGACTCTCCCCCCCAAACCGAGTCCTACTTGGTTTGGTGGGAGGGAGTCCTTCCCCCTTCCCACTTCCCCTCCTTTTTTTTTTCTTTCTTTGATTTTTTTCTTCCTTGGCGCATAGGATTTGGTGGGCTGTCCCACCAGCCCACTAAGGGCTGGTGTGACCCCCCCAAATACCTATGGGCTTCCCCGGAGTGGGTTGCCCCCCTCCAGTGAACCCCCGGAACCCATTCGTCATTCCCGGTACATTCCCGGTAACTCCGAAAACCTTCCGGTAATCAAATGAGGTCATCCTATATATCAATCTTCGTTTCCGGACCATTTCGGAAACCCTCGTGACGTCCGTGATCTCATCCGGGACTCCGAACAACATTCGGTAACCAACCATATAACTCAAATACGCATAAAACAACGTCGAACCTTAAGTGTGCAGACCCTGCGGGTTCGAGAACTATGTAGACATGACCCGAGAGACTCCTCGGTCAATATCCAACAGCGGGACCTGGATGCCCATATTGGATCCTACATATTCTACGAAGATCTTATCGTTTGAACCTCAGTGCCAAGGATTCGTATAATCCCGTATGTCATTCCCTTTGTCCTTCGGTATGTTACTTGCCCGAGATTCGATCGTCAGTATCCGCATACCTATTTCAATCTCGTTTACCGGCAAGTCTCTTTACTCGTTCCGTAATACAAGATCCCGCAACTTACACTAAGTTACTTTGCTTGCAAGGCTTGTGTGTGATGTTGTATTACCGAGTGGGCCCCGAGATACCTCTCCGTCACACGGAGTGACAAATCCCAGTCTTGATTCATACTAACTCAACTAACACCTTCGGAGATACCTGTAGAGCATCTTTATAGTCACCCAGTTACGTTGCGACGTTTGATGCACACAAAGCATTCCTCCGGTGTCAGTGAGTTATATGATCTCATGGTCATAGGAATAAATACTTGACACGCAGAAAACAGTAGCAACAAAATGACACGATCAACATGCTACGTCTATTAGTTTGGGTCTAGTCCATTACGTGATTCTCCCAATGACGTGATCCAGTTATCAAGCAACAACACCTTGTTCATAATCAGAAGACACTGACTATCATCGATCAACTGGCTAGCCAACTAGAGGCATGCTAGGGACGGTGTTTTGTCTATGTATCCACACATGTAAATGAGTCTTCATTCAATACAATTATAGCATGGATAATAAACTATTATCTTGATACAGGAATTATAATAATAACTATACATTTATTATTGCCTCTAGGGCATAATTCCAACAGTCTCCCACTTGCACTAGAGTCAATAATCTAGCCCTCACATCACCATGTGAATTACATTGTAATAAATCTAACACCCATACAGTTCTGGTGTCGATCATGTTTTGGCCGTGGAAGAGGTTTAGTCAGCGGGTCTGCTACATTCAGATCCGTGTGCACTTTGCATATATTTACGTCCTCCTCCTCGACGTAGTCGCGGATGAGGTTGAAGCGTCGTTTGATGTGTCTGGTCTTCTTGTGAAACCTTGGTTCCTTTGCTAAGGCAATGGCACCAGTGTTGTCACAGAACAAGGTTATTGGATCCAGTGCACTTGGCACCACTCCAAGATCCGTCATGAACTGCTTCATCCAGACACCCTCCTTAGCCGCCTCCGAGGCAGCCATGTACTCCGCTTCACATGTAGAATCTGCTACGACGCTTTGCTTGGAACTGCACCAGCTTACTGCACCCCCATTAAGAATAAATACGTATCCGGTTTGCGACTTAGAGTCGTCCGGATCTGTGTCAAAGCTTGCATCGACGTAACCTTTTACGGCGAGCTCTTCGTCACCTCCATACACGAGAAACATCTCATTAGTCCTTTTCAGGTACTTCAGGATATTCTTGACCGCCGTCCAGTGATCCACTCCTGGATTACTCTGGAACCTACCTGCCATACTTATGGCCAGGCTAACATCCGGTCTAGTGCACAGCATCGCATACATGATAGAGCCTATGGCTGAAGCATAGGGGACGGAGCGCATATGCTCTCTATCCTCATCAGTTGCTGGGCACTGAGTCTTACTCAATCTCGTACCTTGTAACACTGGCAAGAACCCTTTCTTGGACTGTTCCATTTTGAACCTCTTCAAAACTTTATCAAGGTATGTGCTTTGTGAAAGTCCTATCAGGCGTTTTGATCTATCCCTATAGATCTTAATGCCTAGAATGTAAGCAGCTTCTCCTAGGTCCTTCATAGAGAAACTTTTATTCAAGTAACCTTTTATGCTCTCCAAAAGCTCTACGTTGTTTCCAATCAGTAATATGTCATCCACATATAATATTAGAAACGCCACAGAGCTCCCACTCACTTTCTTGTAAATACAAGATTCTCCAACCACTTGTATAAACCCAAATGCTTTGATCACCTCATCAAAGCGTTTGTTCCAACTCCGAGATGCTTGCACCAGTCCATAAATGGATCGCTGGAGCTTGCACACCTTGTCAGCATTTTTAGGATCGACAAAACCTTCGGGTTGCATCATATACAACTCTTCCTTAAGGAAACCGTTAAGGAACGCCGTTTTGACATCCATCTGCCAAATTTCATAATCGAAAAATGCAGCTATTGCTAACATGATTCTGACGGACTTAAGCATCGCTACGGGAGAGAAAGTCTCATCGTAGTCAATTCCTGGAACTTGTGAAAAACCCTTTGCCACAAGTCGAGCTTTATAAACGGTCACATTACCGTCAGCGTCCGTCTTCTTCTTAAAGATCCATTTGTTCTGAATAGCCTTGCGGCCCTCAGGCAGTATCTCCAAAGTCCACACTTTGTTTTCATACATGGATCCTATCTCGGATTTCATGGCTTCTAGCCATTTGTTGGAATCTGGGCCCACCATTGCTTCTTCATAATTTGCAGGTTCATTGTTGTCTAACAACATGATTGTCAAGACGGGATTACCGTACCACTCTGGAGCAGCGCGTGATCTCGTCGACCTGCGTGGTTCAACAGAAACTTGAACTGGAGTTTCATGATCATCATCATTAACTTCCTCCTCAACCGGTGTCGCAATCACAGGAGTTTCCCCTTGTCCTGCGCCACCATCCAGAGGGATGAGAGGTTCGACAACCTCGTCAAGTTCTATCTTCCTCCCACTCAATTCCCTCGAGAGAAACTCCTTCTCGAGAAAAGTTCCGTTCTTAGCAACAAACACTTTGCCCTCGGATTTGAGATAGAAGGTGTACCCAACTGTCTCTTTTGGGTAACCTATGAAGACGCACTTTTCCGCTTTGGGTTCCAGCTTTTCAGGCTGAAGCTTTTTGACATAAGCATCACATCCCCAAACTTTAAGAAACGACAACTTTGGTCTTTTGCCATACCACAGTTCGTATGGTGTCGTCTCAACGGATTTTGATGGTGCCCTATTTAAAGTGAATGCAGCTGTTTCTAATGCATAACCCCAAAACGATAATGGCAAATCAGTAAGAGACATCATAGATCGCACCATTTCTAACAAAGTACGATTACGACGTTCGGACACACCATTACGCTGTGGTGTTCCAGGCGGTGTTAACTGCGAAACAATTCCACATTGTCTTAAGTGAGTACCAAACTCGAAACTCAGATACTCACCCCCACGATCAGACCGTAGGAACTTGATCTTCTTGTTACGATGATTTTCCACTTCACTCTGAAATTGTTTGAACTTTTCAAATGTTTCAGACTTGTGCTTCATTAAGTAGACATAACCATATCTACTTAAATCGTCAGTGAAGGTGAGAAAATAACGATATCCGCCGCGTGCCTCCACGCTCATCGGACCACACACATCGGTATGTATGATTTCCAACAAGTCACTTGCACGCTCCATTGTTCCGGAGAACGGAGTTTTAGTCATCTTGCCCATGAGGCATGGTTCGCACGTGTCAAGTGAATCAAAGTCAAGTGACTCCAAAAGTCCATCAGCATGGAGTTTCTTCATGCGCTTTACACCAATATGACCTAAGCGGCAGTGCCACAAAAATATGGCGCTATCATTGTTTACTCTAACTCTTTTGGTCTCAATGTTATGTATATGTGTATCGCTATCGAGATTCAATATGAACAATCCTCTCACATTCGGTGCATGACCATAAAAGATGTTACTCATAGAAATAGAACAACCATTATTCTCAGACTTAAAAGAGTAACCGTCTCGCAATAAACAAGATCCAGATATAATGTTCATGCTCAACGCATGCACTAAATAACAATGATTTAAGTTCATCACTAATCCCGATGGTAGTTGAAGTGATACGGTGCCGACGGCGATTGCATCAACCTTGGAACCGTTTCCTACGCGCATCGTCACTTCGTCTTTCGCCAGCCTTCGTCTATTCCGCAGTTCCTGTTTCGAGTTGCAAATGTGAGCAACAGAACCGGTATCGAATACCCAGGCACTACTACGAGAGCCGGTTAAGAACACATCAATAACATGTATATCAAATATACCTGATTTTTCTTTGCCCGCCTTCTTATCTGCCAGATACTTGGGGCAATTGCGCTTCCAGTGACCCATACCCTTGCAATAGAAGCACTCTGTTTCAGGCTTAGGTCCAGCCTTGGGTTTCTTCGGCGGATTGGCAACAGGCTTGCCGCTCTTCTTCGAATTGCCCTTCTTGCCTTTGCCGTTTCTCTTGAAACTAGTGGTCTTGCTGACCATCAACACTTGATGTTCTTTACGGAGTTCAGACTCTGCGACTTTCAGCATCGCAAACAACTCGCCGGGAGACTTGTTCATCCCTTGCATGTTGTAGTTCAACACAAAGCCTTTATAGCTTGGCGGCAGTGATTGGAGGATTCTGTCAGTGATAGCTTCTTGCGGGAGTTCAATCCCTAGTTCAGCTAGACGGTTTGAGTACCCAGACATCTTGAGCACATGTTCACTGACAGACGAGTTTTCCTCCATCTTGCAAGCATAGAATTTATCGGAGGTCTCATACCTCTCGATCCGGGCGTTCTTCTGAAAGATAAACTTCAACTCCTGGAACATCTCAAATGCTCCATGACGCTCAAAGCGACGTTGAAGTCCCGGCTCTAAGCCATGCAAGACTGCACATTGAACTATTGAGTAGTCCTCCTTACGCGCCAACCAAGCGTTCTTAACATCCTGATCAGCCATAGCAGGTGGTTCATCTCCTAGCGCAGCATTAAGGACATAATCCTTCTTTCCAGCTTGTAAGATTAGCCTAAGATTACGAGCCCAGTCTACAAAGTTGCTTCCATCATCTTTCAACTTAGCTTTCTCTAGGAACGTATTAAAATTGAGGATGACACTTGCGTGAGCCATGATCTACAACACAAATATATTCAAAGTGGACTTAGACTATGTTCAAGATAATTAGAGTTCAACTTAATCAAATTATATGCTAAACTCCCACTCAAAAAGTACATCTCTCTAGTCATTTGAGTGGTTCATGATCCACTTACACTATCCCAAGTCCGATCATCACGTGAGTCGAGAGTAGTTTCAGTGGTAAGCATCCCTATGCTAATCATATCAACTATATGATTCATGATCGACCTTTCGGTCTCATGTGTTCCGAGGCCATGTCTGCACATGCTAGGCTCGTCAAGCTTAACCCGAGTGTTCCGCGTGCGCAACTGTTTTGCACCCGTTGTATGTGAACGTTGAGTCTATCACACCCGATCATCACGTGGTGTCTCGAAACGACGAACTGTAGCAACGGTGCACAGTCGGGGAGAACACAATTTCGTCTTGAAATTTTAGTGAGAGATCACCTCATAATGCTACCGTCGTTCTAAGCAAAATAAGGTGCATGAAAGGATTAACATCACATGCAATTCATAAGTGACATGATATGGCCATTATCACGTGCTTCTTGATCTCCATCACCAAAGCACCGGCACGATCTTCTTGTCACCGGCGCCACACCATGATCTCCATCATCATGATCTCCATCAACGTGTCGCCATCGGGGTTGTCGTGCTACTTATGCTATCACTACTAAAGCTACATCCTAGCAAAATAGTAAACGCATCTGCAAGCACATATGTTAGTATAAAGACAACCCTATGGCTCCTGCCGGTTGCCGTACCATCGACGTGCAAGTCGATATTTCTATTACAACATGATCATCTCATACATCCAATATATCACATCACATCATTGGCCATATCATATCACAATCATACCCTGCAAAAACAAGTTAGACGTCCTCTAATTTTGTTGTTGCATGTTTTACGTGGTGACCAAGGGTATCTAGTAGGATCGCATCTTACTTACGCAAACACCACAACGGAGATATATGAGTTGCTATTTAACCTCATCCAAGGACCTCCTCGGTCAAATCCGATTCAACTAAAGTTGGAGAAACCGTCACTTGCCAGTCATCTTTGAGCAAAGGGGGCTACTCGTAACGATGAAACCAGTCTCTCGTAAGCGTACGAGTAATGTCGGTCCAAGCCGCTTCAATCCAACAATACCGCGGAATCAAGAAAAGACTAAGGAGGGCAGCAAAACGCACATCACCGCCCACAAAACCTTTTGTGTTCTACTCGAGAAGACATCTACGCATGAACCTAGCTCATGATGCCACTGTTGGGGAACGTCGCAAGGGAAACAAAAATTTTCCTACGCGCACGAAGACCTATCATGGTGATGTCCATCTACGAGAGGGGATGAGTGATCTACGTACCCTTGTAGATCGTACAGCAGAAGCGATGTGAGATCGCGGTTGATGTAGTGGAATGTCCTCACGTCCCTCGATCCGCCCCGCGAACAATCCCGCGATCAGTCCCACGATCTAGTACCGAACGGACGGCACCTCCGCGTTCAGCACACGTACAGCTCGACGATGATCTTGGCCTTCTTGATCCAGCAAGAGAGACGGAGAGGTAGAAGAGTTCTCCGGCAGCGTGACGGCGCTCCGGAGGTTGGTGATGATCTTGTCTCAGCAGGGCTCCGCCCGAGCTCCGCAAAAACACGATCTAGAGGAAAAACTATGGAGGTATGTGGTCGGGCAGCCGTGAGAAAGTCGTCTCAAATCTGCCCTAAAAGCCCCCATATATATAGGAGGAGGGAGGGGGACCTTGCCTTGGAGTCCAAGGGACTCCAAGGGGGTCGGCCGAGCCAGGGGGGAGGACTCTCCCCCCCCAAACCGAGTCCTACTTGGTTTGGTGGGAGGGAGTCCTTCCCCCTTCCCACTTCCCCTCCTTTTTTTTTTTTCTTTCTTTGATTTTTTTCTTCCTTGGCGCATAGGATTTGGTGGGCTGTCCCACCAGCCCACTAAGGGCTGGTGTGACCCCCCCAAATACCTATGGGCTTCCCCGGAGTGGGTTGCCCCCCTCCAGTGAACCCCCGGAACCCATTCGTCATTCCCGGTACATTCCCGGTAACTCCGAAAACCTTCCGGTAATCAAATGAGGTCATCCTATATATCAATCTTCGTTTCCGGACCATTCCGGAAACCCTCGTGACGTCCGTGATCTCATCCGGGACTCCGAACAACATTCGGTAACCAACCATATAACTCAAATACGCATAAAACAACGTCGAACCTTAAGTGTGCAGACCCTGCGGGTTCGAGAACTATGTAGACATGACCCGAGAGACTCCTCGGTCAATATCCAACAGCGGGACCTGGATGCCCATATTGGATCCTACATATTCTACGAAGATCTTATCGTTTGAACCTCAGTGCCAAGGATTCGTATAATCCCGTATGTCATTCCCTTTGTCCTTCGGTATGTTACTTGCCCGAGATTCGATCGTCAGTATCCGCATACCTATTTCAATCTCGTTTACCGGCAAGTCTCTTTACTCGTTCCGTAATACAAGATCCCGCAACTTACACTAAGTTACTTTGCTTGCAAGGCTTGTGTGTGATGTTGTATTACCGAGTGGGCCCCGAGATACCTCTCCGTCACACGGAGTGACAAATCCCAGTCTTGATTCATACTAACTCAACTAACACCTTCGGAGATACCTGTAGAGCATCTTTATAGTCACCCAGTTACGTTGCGACGTTTGATGCACACAAAGCATTCCTCCGGTGTCAGTGAGTTATATGATCTCATGGTCATAGGAATAAATACTTGACACGCAGAAAACAGTAGCAACAAAATGACACGATCAACATGCTACGTCTATTAGTTTGGGTCTAGTCCATTACGTGATTCTCCCAATGACGTGATCCAGTTATCAAGCAACAACACCTTGTTCATAATCAGAAGACACTGACTATCATCGATCAACTGGCTAGCCAACTAGAGGCATGCTAGGGACGGTGTTTTGTCTATGTATCCACACATGTAAATGAGTCTTCATTCAATACAATTATAGCATGGATAATAAACTATTATCTTGATACAGGAATTATAATAATAACTATACATTTATTATTGCCTCTAGGGCATAATTCCAACAGATACGTCTCCAACGCATCTATATTTTTTGATTGTTCCATTCTATTATACTATCTGTTTTGGATGTTTTATATGCATTAATATGTTGTTTTATATTATTTTTTTGGACTAACCTATTAATCTAGAGCCTAGTGTCAGTTTTTGTTTTTTCTACGTTTTTGAGTATTGCAGATAAGGAATATTAAACGGAGTCCAAACGGAATAAAATCTCCGAAATGATTTTTCTTGGACGGGAAGAAACCTAGAAGACTTGGAGTAGGGGCAGGGCACCTGCCGGGAGGCCACAAGCCTCCAGGGCGCACCCTGGCTTGTGGGTCCCCTGCACGTCTCCTAACCCTATTCTTCGGCCTATAAATTCCCAAATATTCTGTCACGCCCAAGATGCGACCCTATCCTCAATTTGGCACGAATGCCTCGTCAGGGATAGAAGCGCATCTCGTCGTGTCGCAAGAATGAATATCGTTACAAGTACATGTACTGAAAAGAAGAGATATATATACAGAATTGGCTTACACTCGCCACAAGCTACAACAAAGTCACATCAATACATTACATAATCATCAAGAGTAAGAGCAGGGTCCGACTACGGACGAAAACAAACGAGAAAAATAAGAACGGCGTCCATCCTTACTATCCCAGGCTGCCGGCCTGGAACCCATCCTAGATCGATGAAGAAGAAGAAGAAGAAGCAACTCCAAATAAACAATCAACGCGCTCGGTCAAGTAACCTTTACCTATACCTGCAACTGGTGTTGTAGTAATCTGTGAGCCACAGGGGACTCAGCAATCTCATTTCCAAAGGTATCAAGACTAGCAAAGCTTAATGGGTGAGGTATGGTTAAGTGATGAGGTTGCAGCAGCGGCTAAGCATATATTTGTTGGGGAACGTCGCATGGGAAACAAAAAATTTCCTACGCGCACAAAGACCTACCATGGTGATGTCCATCTACGAGAGGGGATTTCCGATCTACGTACCCTTGTAGATCGCACATCAGAAGCGTTAAGAAACGCGGTTGATGTAGTGGAACGTCCTCACGTCCCTCGATCCGCCCCGCGAACCGTCCCACGAACCGTCCCGCGATCCGTCCCACGATCCGCTCCGATCTAGTGCCGAACGGACGGCACCTCCGCGTTCAGCAGACGTACAGCTCGACGATGATCTCGGCGTTCTTGATCCAGCAAGAGAGACGGAGAGGTAGAAGAGTTCTCCGGCAGCCTGACGGTGCTCCAGAGGTTGGTGATGATCTTGTCTCAGCAGGGCTCCACCCGAGCTCCGCAGAAACGCGATCTAGAGGTGAAACCGTGGAGATATGTGGTCGGGCTGCCGTGGCAAAGTTGTCTCAAATCAGCCCTAAAACCCCACTATATATAGGAGGGAGGGAGGGGAGGAGGCAGCCTCAAAACCTAAAGGTTTGGCCGAAATTGGAGGTGGAGGAGTCCTACTCCAATCCTACTTGGAGTAGGATTCCACCTTCCCACTTGGAAACTCTTTCCACCTTGTGTTTTTTCCTTCTCAAACCTTATGGGCCTTAGTGGGAACTTATTCCAGCCCACTAGGGGCTGGTTTATCTCTTCCCATAGCCCATGAGACCCCTTGGGGCGTGACACCCCTCCTGATGGTCCCCGGCACCCCTCCCGGCACTCCCAGTACACTACCGATGAGCCCGAAACTTTTCCGGTAATGCACGAAAACCTTCCGGTAACCAAATGAGGTCATCCTATATATGATTCTTCGTTTCCGGACCATTCCGGAAACCCTCGTGACGTCCGTGATCTCATCCGGGACTCCGAACAACATTCGGTAACCAACCATATAACTCAAATACGCATAAAACAACGTCGAACCTTAAGTGTGCAGATCCTGCGGGTTCGAGAACTATGTAGACATGATCCGAGGGACTCCTCGGTCAATATCCAATAGCGGGACCTGGATGCCCATATTGAATCCTACATATTCTACGAAGATCTTATCGTTTGAACCTCAGTGCCAAGGATTCATATAATCCCGTATGTCATTCCCTTTGTCCTTCGGTATGTTACTTGCCTGAGATTCGATCGTCAGTATCCGCATACCTATTTCAATCTCGTTTACCGGCAAGTCTCTTTACTCGTTCCGTAATACAAGATCCCGCAACTTACACTAAGTCACATTGCTTGCAAGGCTTGTGTGTGATGTTGTATTACCGAGTGGGCCCCGTGATACCTCTCCGTCCTACGGAGTGACAAATCCCAGTCTTGATCCATACTAACTCAACGAACACCTTCGGAGATACCTGTAGAGCATCTTTATAGTCACCCAGTTACGTTGTGACGTTTGATACACACAAAGCATTCCTCCGGTGTCAGTGAGTTATATGATCTCATGGTCATAGGAACAAATACTTGACACGCAGAAAACAGTAGCAACAAAATGACACGATCAACATGCTACGTCTATTAGTTTGGGTCTAGTCCATCACATGATTCTCCTAATGATGTGATCCCGTTATCAAGTAACAACACTTGCCTATGGCCAGGAAACCTTGACCATCTTTGATCAACGAGCTATTCAACTAGAGGCTTACTAGGGACAGTGTTTTGTCTATGTATCCACACAAGTATTGTGTTTCCAATCAATACAATTATAGCATGGATAATAAACGATTATCATGAACAAAGAAATATAATAATAACTAATTATTATTGCCTCTAGGGCATATTTCCAACAGTCTCCCACTTGCACTAGAGTCAATAATCTAGTTCACATCACCATGTGATTTCAACGAATCCAACACCCATATAGTTCTGGGGTCTGATCATGTCTTGCTCGTGAGAGAGGTTTTAGTGAACGGTTCTGAAACTTTCAGATCCGTGCATTCTTTACAAATCTTTATGTCATCTTATAGATGCTGCTACTACGTGCTATTCGGAAATGCTCCAAATATCTACTCTACTATACGAATCCGTTTCACTACTCATAGTTATTCAGATTAGTGTCAAAGCTTGCTTCGACGTAACCCTTTACGACGAACTCTTTAACCACCTCCATAATCGAGAAAAATTCCTTAGTCTATTTAGTTACTAAGGATAACTTTGACCGCTAATCAGTGATTCAATCCTGGATCACTCTGTGTACCTCTTAACAGACTTGCTGCAAGGCACACATCAGGTGCGGTACTCAGCATGGCATACTTTAGAGTCTACGGCTAAGGCATAGAAGACGACCTTCATCTATTCTCTTTATTCTGCCGTGGTCGGGTTTTGAGTCTTACTCAAATTCACACCTTACAACACAGTTGTCGTGGGTATAAGCCTGACAGTAGATGTGTAGGGTACGAATGAGATGGGCAGAGTCCCAGCTACGGTGAGGATGTATGAGTTCGGGCCCCTCTGCGGTGGAGGTAATAGCCCTACGTCTCAGTGCTCTCGGAGCTTGTTGTCGAGTGGAATATGGAATACAATGATTTGCTAACCCCTCTACCAGTGGGGGAGGGTGGCTTATATAGAGTGCGCTGCCCTCCACAACGGTTCCGGCACAGGGGTGGAGTAGTGGGGATTGAATGCGTACGTTACAGGTAACGTATGCTCTAAATGCTAATAAATGCACCCGGAAACATACGGCCGTTTCCCTCCAGAGAGGTTACGATGTATCGAGTGTAGCCGGTCGGTTAGCTTGGTATACTCCGAATGCTAGTATCCGACTGGATGGTTGAGGACCCGTTACCGACTGGATGATGCGGACTCCTTAATTCAGTCGGGACTGACTAAGGGCCTTGTCCTTTGTGAGGGGTAGTCCTTGGGTAGGACCTACATGGCAGGCCTATGACCCTGCCCTAGGACTATGACCCCATCATTAGTCCCCGAATGGATTGGGGTTGAAACGACGAAGCGGTGCTTGAAGTTTGGATCCGACTGGAACAGATTTGGCTTGGGCGTTGCCTGCCCCGATCCATTTTATCTTTTTTGACCAACGATCCGAGTGGAAGTACTCGCGAAACAGACTGTCGGAAGCCGAGTGCTTCTGCGACATCTTTTGACGATACCGGTCAACTGACAGCGGCAGATTTTCCGGGATCTTCAAATTTCGGTTTCCGCGCGTCCAGCGGGGATGACGCCGGCGCGCTCGAGTAGCGCCTGACGCCTCGATTCTCGCGCCTTCAACTCCTCCACTGATATCGCCGCGGCCGGTCGGGCGGATAAGGTTTCGGGGCCACCCACCAGTGACCCAGTCGGAACCCTATTTAAATCTCGGCGGCGAGGCTTCTTCGTTACGCTCGCCGAATCTTTCGCTCTCGCCTGCTCCGTCTTCCTCGCCGCCTCCAGCGCTCCTACACTCCTTCCTTCTCCTTCCTCCCGAGGGTTCGCCGTCGCCTCCATGACCAAGGGTCAGACCAGCAAAATGGAGGCGAGGAAGAAGAAGGGCAAGGCGGCGGCGCCTGCTTAGCGGCGGCAGCGGCCGCTGCCGGCGGGGTGGATTCAGGGCGACTTCCTCCCCTCCACGGTGACGGAGGGGGATCTGCTGCAGCTGGTGCAGCATGGAATGATCGTGCATAAGTCCTGGAGGCTGCCGGCGGAGAACGAGGTCGAGCCGGCGCCCCGGGAGGGGGAGCGCGTCTTGCTTCTCAGCCACGTCTATCGAGGTTTTTCTTTGCCCCCGCATCCTTTCTTCAAGGGCATCATGAATCACTTCGAGGCCCAACTTCACCATTTTCCTCCGAATGCCATCGCCCATCTTTCTGCCTTCATAGTTTTGTGCGAGTGTTTCATCGGCTGCCCTCCCCATTGGGGTTTGTTCAAACACATCTTTTCCGCCAGATCCCAAACCATCAAACGACTTAGCCAGTCGGATGATAAGACGCATCTCCTCTAGCTCTGCGGGGGCTTAGGTTTCCAGAAAAAGAGTCGGAGTAGTTATCCTGCTCTTCAGTTAAGTGAGTCGGTCAGGAACTAGCAGTCGACGTGGTTCTACTGCCAGGATATCGCCTGTCCGAATGCGTCGACTGGGCTGCCTCCTTTTAGTTTAGATCGGCCTGCCCCACCTAAGCAACTCGTGCTCACAAGGGCGGAGAAGAACGACATCCAGCCTCTGGTCGGGGCGCTCGTAGATGTCGTCAGGAGGGGGGTCACTGGCATAGACTTGCTGGAGGTCTTCCTCGGTCGGCGTATCCAGCCCCTGCAGGCTCGCGACCACGCCATGTGGCATTATACGGGGCCCGAGGATTCCACTCGGACCAACGTCGTGGGCGTGACTGAGGAGAGGGTGACCTCGTGGGTGCTCCAAATCACAGGCCCCTGCAAGAATCCCAAAGGATCTCGGCGAGTGAAGCCCTTCTGCGTGGATAACCCTCCCCCAAATCAGGTGAGTGGCACTTGTCGAGTGCTCCTAACTGTCTTAATCTTGTCGTTTGCTTGAATCTCTGTGTGACGTCTGATGTCGCCGACTGAATTTTATGCAGGAGTAGACCAACTGGTTTTCTCCCGTCTCGAACGGGAACCCGGCCGAGGAGGAGGAAGGCAGCCGGGAGGGCAGCGTGGAGAGCGCTGAATATGTCTCCGAGAGCGGGGAGTCGGAGGAAGAGACCAGCGAGGAAGAGGAGGAAGACGAAGAGCAGGACTCGCCGCCTCCGCAAATAGAGCATCGGACCAAGCGTCGACACGAGCCTGCCGTTCCCTCGGCCCCTCCAGCATCTTCGAGTGCTCCGCCCACTGCCCTGGTGGTCCCGAGTGCTCGGAGCACCAATAGGGCCAGGGATGCTGCCGCTAAGCCTGCGGGTCAGTCTTCCAAGGCGGCCAAACCGAGTGGGTCCAAACCTCAGAAGGCTCTGCCGCGGATGAGGGTTGCTGTCCCCGTCACCTCCACGTAAGTGTATCGATCTTCTAATTTCTTCTGATATCCGAGTGAATTCTTGTTCATTGGTCGAATGGATTTCACTCGACAGAGTTGCTACTTCTGCCACCTCTCCGGCAAGAAGATGACCCCATGGACACGGACAACATCGTCTCGTCCCAGCCAGGTGTGTTGTAGTGACTCCGAGTGTTTTATTCTATCATAGGTTCTGCCTCTTTCTTTTTCTGAGACCTCGTGTCATTTGGCCTATCAGGGGCGATTTGCCTGGACGAGGGCGACCAGGGGAGAGCCGACCCAGCTGTGGAGCCTGTTCTTGAGGCTGCCCCTCCTGCTGCCGCTCCCGCCGCCGATGTGCTGCCGACTGAGGCGCTGCCACAGACTGAACCAGTGCTGGTGGATGAGGAGCCGACTGGGGCGGGCCTTGGGATGCCTGAGGAACCTCCGACGATTCCAGGCTCGTCGAATGCTGAATTCAGCATCCAGCGTCTTCCGGAGGAGCAGGTGGGAGCGGCCAAGGGGGCTATGGTGCAGGCGGAGCTGATGGCTGGAGAAGCCAAGAGGGCCTACGACTCCGTTGCGGCCTTGTACCAGCGGAGCTTGGAGCCGCGGGATGATATCCGAGTAAGTGGTCTAGTAAGTATTTACTTTTCTCCTATAACCCACTGGGTGTTCTTGAATAGCAGTTGTCGTTTGCAATGGGTTCACTCTGAGTGAACCCAGTGGGTGTAGTCCCCGAGACTTCTGTCGAGTGCTTGCACCGACAGTTGTCTTTATACATATTGTCTGTGCTTTGGTCGTGTCTGTAAATAATATGGCCGACTGCTAGCAGTTGTGGCACTCGGAGTGCACTTACTGTAAGAGTCTCCGAGAGTAAGTTGCACTCAGGTCGGGTAGTATTTGCCTCGTAGGCGTAGGTGATAACATGCATCTCAATAGGGCAGGCCTGCTTGAGCTGCATGCTAGTGGGGTCACTCTCAGTGAACCCACAGGGTGTAGTCCCTGAGACCGCTGTCGACTGCTTGCGTCGACACGGGTCTGAAGAACTTAGACCTTTAACTGTTGAACCTTCTGATTATCCCTTGGTGCTTGGTGGCAGAAAACTTGTGAAATGGGGACGTCCTATGAGGCTCTCAGAGCGGAGAGGAACCAGTTCGCTGGTGAGCTTGATGCGGCTATGGTCGCAATGGCCGGCATGAAGGATGCTCAGGAGGGACGAGAGAAGTCCTTGGAGGAGGCGCGTGAAGCGAACAAGGTGTTGACTGAGGAAGTGGAAAAAATGAAGAAACAGAGGACTGCTCTCACGAATCAGATGGTCGTCCTGAATAAACGATGCACAGCTCAGGAGAAGTATGTCAGCGACTGGGCTGGGCAGATGATGACGCGTGTGGCTGGTAAGTCTTATGTTTTGCCGAGTGCTTGTACTGTGTGCGTGACACTCGGCGTTTATTGTATGCTTGCCCTTTTGTTGCAGATTTTTGCGTTGATGCTGAAGCTGAAGTAGCGGACGTGGAGCGGTCCATTCGCGACAACGTGCCACTCGGCGAGGACGCCCATCGGGATCTGCTCCGGGCGCATATCCGCGTAGGCAAAGTGGGTCCTTTCATCGATCAACTGAGAGAAGTTGTCGACCGAATCGACAAGGAGCTTTGGCCAGAAGATGAGTCGCGGCAGGAGATGGAGAACCTAATGACCCGACTGGAGGAGATTCCCAACCGAGTGCAGTCATGGAAGAAATCTGCAGCTCGTTGCGGTGCAGATGTTGCTCTGTCCTTGGTCCGAGTCCATTGCAAGGAGGTGCGTGAGGAGAAGCTGAAGACACTGAAGGTCGCCAACACGAAGAAACTTCGATTCGAAGACTTCATGGAGACGTTCCTTGAGAGTGCTACCCGCATCGCCGACGGAATCGACTTGGACACCTTCGTGGAGCCCTCCAGTCCTGGCGCCGACCCAACTGACGCATAAGAAAACTTTATCCTCGGTATGCCGAGTGTTTATTTGTAAGGTACTTTGGCCACTGCTGTTGGCCGTCACATTCTTAGATCGGTGCGGGTAAGCTTGATCCGCACCGAGTGAACTATCTGTGCTAGAGCTTTGAATCAAATTTTTGCTCTTCTGTTGCAATGTTGATTCGAGTTTTTGTTTGGCGTTTCTTGGTGAAGCCAAAGGCAAACATTCGAAACATGTCAGTTGTTTTGACATCTGCGTGAGCCTCATTGAGGGTCCGTGGAATTCCCTAAGTCCCTGAGTGTGACATTAAGAGTACACTCGGAGAAGTTTAATACTTAGGCGATTCTTGATCGCAGCTAAGCTTCCGAGTGTGACGTGAAGTGCACACTCGGAGAAGGTTAATACTTATGCGATTCTGGATCGCAGCCAAGCCCCCGAGTGTAACGTGTAGCACACACTCGGAGAAGGTTAATACTTAGGCGATTCTGGATCACAGCTAAGCTCACGAGTGTGACGTGTAGCGCACACTCGGAGAAGTTTAATACTTAGGTGATTCTTGATCGCAGCTAAGCTTCCGAGTGTGACGTGAAGTGCACACTCGGAGAAGGTTAATACTTAGGCGATTCTGGATCGCGGCCAAGCCCCCGAGTGTGACGTGTAGCGCACACTCGGAGAAGGTTAATACTTAGGCGATTCTGGATCGCGGCTAAGCTCACGAGTGTGACGTGTAGCGCACACTCGGAGAAGGTTAATACTTAGGCAATTCTGGATGCGGCTAAGCCCCCGAGTGTGACGTGTAGTGCACACTCGGAGAAGGTTAATACTTAGGCGATTCTGGATCGCGGCTAAGCTCCCGAGTGTGACGTGAAGTGCACACTCGGAGAAAGTTAATAGTTAGGCGATGCTGGATCGTAGCTAAGCCCCCGAGTGTGACGTGTAGTGCACACTCGGAGAAGGTTAATACTTAGGCGATGCTGGATCGCGGCTAAGCTCCCGAGTGTGACGTGTAGCGCACACTCGGAGAAGGTTAATACTTAGGCGATGCTGGATCGCGGCTAAGCCCCCGAGTGTGACGTGAAGTGCACACTCGGAGAAAGTTATTACTTAGGCGATGCTGGATCGCAGCTAAGCTCCCGAGTGTGACGTGTAGCGCACACTCGGAGAAGGTTAATACTTAGGCGATGCTGGATCGCGGCTAAGCCCCCGAGTGTGACGTGTAGCGCACACTCGGAGAAGGTTAATACTTAGGCGATGCTGGATCGCGGCTAAGCCCCCGAGTGTGACGTGTAGCGCACACTCGGAGAAGGTTAATACTTAGGCGATTCTGGATCGCGGCTAAGCCCCCGAGTGTGACGTGTAGCGCACACTCGGAGAAGGTTAATACTGAGGCGATTATGGATCGCGGCTATGCTCCCGAGTGTGACGTGTAGCGCACACTCGGAGAAGGTTAATACTTAGGCGATTCTGGATCGCGGCTAAGCCCCCGAGTGTGACGTGAAGTGCACACTCGGAGAAAGTTAATACTTAGGCGATGCTGGATCGCAGCTAAGCCCCCGAGTGTGACGTGTAGCGCACACTCGGAGAAGGTTAATACTTAGGCGATGCTGGATCGCGGCTAAGCTCCCGAGTGTGATGTGTAGCGCACACCCGGAGAAGGTTAATACTTAGGCGATTCTGGATCACAGCTAAGCTTTTTTTTATTTTTTTTAGACCGGAGTCTGCGACTGCGGAAGAACTTTGAACCTGCAAAAAACTCAATCTTCTTTGTATTATTTCACCAATACTTGTTCTTTACATTGCTTCAGTCGACGGTCACGTGTAGAAGCGCTTCAGGAGATCTCTGTTCCATGCACGCGGCTCGTGTGTCTCCCTCTCGATGTTGTAGAGTCTGTATGCTCCGTTGTTCATCACCTTGGAGATGATGAAGGGTCCTTCCCAGTCCGGAGCCAACTTGTGAGGTCTTTGCTGATCCATTCGGAGCACCAGGTCGCCTGCTTGGAACGTGCGACTTCTAACGTGGCGTGCGTGAAAACGCCGCAGATTTTGTTGATAAATGGTCGAGCGAGCTAGTGCCATCTCGCGCTCCTCCTCCAGAAGATCCACTCCGTCTTGCCTTGCTTGTTCTGCTTCGGCTTCGGAGAAGAGTTTGACTCGTGGCGCATTGTGAAGCAAGTCACTCGGAAGAACCGCTTCTGCTCCATAAACGAGGAAGAACGGTGATCGCCCTGTAGATCTGTTCAGGGTTGTGCGAAGTCCCCAAAGCACTGAAGGTAGCTCGGTAACCCAAGCGCCAGCGGCATGTCCTATCTCTCGCAGGAGTCGGGGCTTCAAACCTTGCAAAATAAGTCCGTTTGCCCGCTCCGCTTGTCCATTGGACTGAGGATGCGCTACGGAAGCAAAATCCACTCGGATGCCTTGGCTTGTACAGAAACCTTTGAATCTGTCCGAGTCAAAGTTTGTCCCATTGTCCGTGATTATGCTGTGAGGTACACCGAATCTGAAGATGATGTCCCTGACAAACTTGACGGCTGTTGAGGCGTCGAGCTTCTTGATGGGCTTCGCTTCGATCCATTTCGTGAACCTATCGACTGCCACCAACAGATGTGTGTATCCACCTTGGCCTGTCTTGAATGGGCCGACTGCATCTAATCCCCACACTGCAAACGGCCACACAAGAGGGATCGTCTTCAACGCATATGTCGGCTTGTGGGACTTGTTGGAGTAGAACTGGCAACCCTCACATCGGTCAACCATATCTTTAGCCATCTCGTTAGCCTGCAGCCAGAAGAAACCAGCCCTGAATGCCTTGGCAACGATTGCTCTCGAAGAAGCATGATGACCGCAGGTCCCCGAGTGAATATCCTCCAGGATCAGCTGCCCCTCCTCTGGGGAGATGCATCGTTGAAGAATGCCTAAGATACTTTCTTTGTACAATTGGCCATCAATGACAGTGAATGACTTCGACCTGCGGACTATCTGCCTGGCCTGGACTTCGTCTTCTGGTAGTTCCTGCCTCAGAATATATGCAACGATCGGCACTGTCCAATCGGGGATGACGACAAGAATCTCCATGACCAGATCAACCACAGCACGAACATCGACTTCAGTCGGATCCGTAGAACTCTTTGGTTGTACCGGCACCTCTGTGAAAGGATCTTCTTTGAGTGAGGGGAGGTGGAGGTGCTCGAGGCAGACGTCACTCGGGACTGGTCTCCGAGTGAATCCGAGTTTTGCTAACTCATCAGCTGCTTGGTTCTTCAGTCTTGGAACATGGTGAAGTTCTAGACCTTCAAACTTCTTCTCAAGCTTCCTCACTGCATTGCAGTATGTAGTCATGGTGGGGTTTCTGACGTCCCACTCTTTCATCACTTGATTGACCACCAAATCCGAATCCACGTAGACCATCAAGCGACGGACGCCGAGTGAGATGGCCATACGCAACCCATAGAGGAGAGCTTCATACTCTGCCTCGTTGTTGGAGGAATCGAAGTGTATCTGTAGCACGTACTTGAGCTTGTCGCCTTTTGGTGATATGATCACAACGCCAGCGCCGGAGCCATTCAACATCTTGGACCCATCGAAGAACATTGTCCAATGGGCCGAGCAGATGTGGGTCGGTTGCTGTTGTTCTACCCATTCTGCTATGAAGTTAGCCAGAGCTTGAGACTTAATAGCTTTCTTGGCCTCGAACTTGATATCGCAGTACAGCATCTCCATCGCCCACTTCGCCACTCGACCTGACGCATCTCGATTGTGGAGAATTTCCGACAATGGAGCATCAGAAACGACAGACACCGAGTGGTCTTGGAAATAATGGGCCACCTTCTTCGCAGTCATGTAAATCCCGTAGATAAGTTTTTGATAGTGGGGATACCTCTGCTTGGAAGGAGTCAGGACTTCGGAGATGTAGTACACTGGACGCTGAACTTTGTATGCTTTGCCTTGTTCTTCTCGTTCGACTGTAAGAACAGTACTGACGACTTGATTTGTAGCCGCGATATACAGAAGAAGGGGCTCTTTACTGAGCGGAGCAGTAAGAACCGGCTGGGTGGAAAGTAGGACTTTGAGGTCATCGAATGCGACTTGGGCTTCATCTGTCCACTCGAAAGTATCTGATTTCTTCATGAGTCGGTACAGAGGAAGTGCTTTTTCGCCGAGTCGACTGATGAACCTGCTCAAAGCCGCTAGGCAACCTGTGAGCCGTTGAACATCGTGTATTCTGACCGGCCTCTTCATTCGGACGATGGTCCTGATCTTTTCGGGGTTGACATCGATCCCCCGTTCGGAAACGAAGAAACCGAGTAACTTTCCGCTGGGAACGTCGAATGAACATTTGGCGGGGTTGAGCTTGATATCGTACCTACGAAGGTTGGCGAATGTTTCTGCCAAGTCAGTCACCAGGTCGGAACCTTTGCGGGACTTGACTACGATATCATCCATATACGCCTCCACATTCCGACCGATCTGGTCGAGGAGACATTTTTGGATCATGCGCATAAAGGTAGCTCCTGCATTCTTCAGACCGAATGGCATAGTGATGTAGCAGAAGCACCCGAATGGGGTGATGAAGGCTGTTTTTAACTCATCGGGACCATACAGACGGATCTGATGATAGCCCGAGTAAGCATTGAGAAATGACAGACGCTCGCAACCCGCAGTCGAATCGACAATTTGATCTATGCGGGGGAGCGGAAAATGGTCTTTCGGGCAGACCTTGTTGAGATGCTTGAAGTCGATGCACATTCGGAGTGACTTGTCCTTCTTGGGCACCATGACAACATTGGCGAGCCACTCGGAGTGGTGAACCTCGCGAATGAAGTTGGCTGCCAGCAGCTTGGCCACCTCTTCCCCGATTGCCTTCCTCTTGTGCGCGGCGGACCGGCGCAGGCGCTCTCGGACAGGCCGAGCCATGGAATCCACGTGCAGTCGGTGCTCAGCCAACTCCCTGGGTACACCTGGCATGTCGGAGGGTTTCCATGCGAAGATGTCCCAGTTCTCACGGAGGAATTGGGTGAGCTCGGCTTCCTATTTAGGATCGAGGGTGGTGGAGATGTTCGTCGGGGCAGCAGTGGCGTCCGTCGGGTGGATGCTGACCTTCTTCGTCTCTCCCGCCGACTGAAATGCAGACTCTGAAGCTGGCTTCTTCGAGCGCATCAGGTCGGCGGGGTCGACTGTTTTCTTGTACTCGTCCAGCTCGAGGACGACCATCTGCTGGTCGGCGATTCTTGATCCCGGCTGCAGACACTTTTCAGCCCGCTGCCGATTGCCGGTGATGGTGATCACACCCTTCGGGCCTGGCATCTTCAGCTTCAGGTATACGTAACATGGACGGGCCATGAAGTGCGCATACGCTGGGCGACCCAGAATTGCGTGATAAGCGCTCTGGAAGTCAACCACTTCGAACGTCAGCTTTTCCTTGCGGAAGTTCTTATCGGAGCCGAAAATGACGTCCAACGTGATCTGGCTGAGTGATTTGGCCTTCCGTCCAGGGACGACTCCGTGGAACTGCATGCCGCTCTCGCTGAGTTTGGACATCGGGATTCCCATCCCCTTGAGGGTGTCAGCGTACATGATGTTCAAGCCGCTGCCGCCATCCATGAGGACTTTGCGCAGTCGGACTCCTTCTACCACCGGGTCGACGACCAGGGCCTGTCTTCCCGGGGTGGGTACATGTGCCGGATGATCCGACTGGTCGAAGGTGATCGCAGTCTGAGACCATTTGAGGAACTTGGGGTTGGTAGGGGTGGCCATGTTCACCTCTCTGTTCACCAGCTTCAGTCGGCTCTTGCTCTCGACGTCAGCAAAGATCATCAGGGTTGCATGGACTTGTGGGAACGGATCCTCCTTATCCTCCTCATCCTGTTCATGGTGCTTCTCACTCGGTTGCCCTTTGCTGAACCCCTGGATCAGGAGGCGACACTGTCGAGTGGTATGCTTCGCATATATGGGGTTGCCTTCTTCATCCATCTTCGTATGAACCGGACATGGCTGGTCCAGGATGGGGTTATTGAACTGCTTTTTCTTGGGGGTGAACTGAGCCTTCCCTTTGCCCTTGAACTTGGCATTGGTTACGGCTGCAGCTTCTGCTTGCGGAGCGGTCGGAGCTTTCTGCTTCTGCTTCCGAGTGTTGCCCCCATCGCCATCAGCGACTGCTTTGTGCTTGCCGCTTCGGATGCGGTCCTCTTCTTCACCATTTGCATAGCGTGTTGCTATCTCCATCATCTTGCTCATGGAGATGTCGCCTGTTCGGCCGAACTTCAGGTACAGATCCCTGTACCGCACGCCTGCCTTGAAGGCGCAGACTGCTTGATGCTCGGTGACGTTCTCCATCGTGTGATAGAGAGTTGTCCAGCACTGGATGAAGTCACGCAGGGGCTCATTCTGCTTCTGGACGCAGTGCTGGAGCTCCACAAGGCCAGCAGGGCGCTTGCACGTCCCTTCGAAGGTCCTGATGAACACTCGGGCCAGATCTGCCCAACTGTAGATGCTTGAGGGGCCAACTGGTTCAGCCACGCTCGCGCCGAGCCGTCGAGCATCAGAGGGAGGTGCTTCATGGCGACATGGTCGTCCCCTCCTCCGATCTGGACTGCCACTCGGTAGTCATCCAACCACGTTTCTGGCTTGGACTCTCCTGTGAACTTGCTAATTCCCGTCGCCAATCGGAAGTTGGGAGGGATGTCAGTCGAACGGATAGCTCGACTGAAACACTCGATACCAGAAACGGCGCCCCTGCTTCCACTTGGACGGTCGATATCGCGACCATCGCGGTGGGCCCGACCCCTGTCGACCCTCCGCTGGGCGATATGCCCTCTTGCGTCGGGCCTTGGGTCGTAAGTGTCACCGACTGAACGCCGATCAGCATGATGTCGGGGCCCGTAGGGCCCACCCCGCGGAGGGGTGCGTGAACGGCGGCGATCTTCGTGATTTATGGAATGGCTGCCTCCTCTGTGCCGCTGATGGGAACCTGGGATGCGAACCGACCGATGCGTATTCGCGTGGACTGAACTATTATAGATCCAGTTGTTAGACTGGGAGACCGCCGAATTCTGCTGCTGCGCCGCGTGCAACAGGGCTCGGATCTGCTCGATCCCCCTTCCTGCCTCTGAATCAGTCGGCTGGAGGGAATCGGCTATCTTGGCAGCTGCAGCCAAGTTGAGGAGGGGCGTGCGGAACAACTCCACCTTGCTCCGCCGAGTGTGCCGACTGGCGGAACGGCGAGGTGGACGGCGCGCACCGGATGCTTCACCGACCTCGTGCTCGCTTCGGCGAGCTTGACGGGGATCTTCATGGGAGTTGGCCATGTGTACTTCTGCTGCAGGCTCGCGACCTGCATACTCGGAAGGAAACTCAGTCGGAATCGAGTCCGAGTGCTGGGACGGCGGGGCAACCACAACGGACTCAAGAACCGCCACTTGCGAAGACACGTTCTGGCGTGCTTGGTCATGCTGCACCCAACGCTGGAGCCGCGGACGGCGGGACCGCTTGCTGCGACTCGTGGCGGCGGTGCAGGTCGACACAGGAGTCGACTGTTGGAGAAGAAGGATGCCGCGAGCGCCGGCGCGGAAGTGCGTAGCCCCGCAACGGGGAAGCGCCTCGACATAGAGGGGCGCATCCCGAAGCCACGCCGAATCGTCGACGATGAAGGAGAGAGCGCCGAAGGAGATCTGGTGACCCATGCTCGAATCTCCACCGGACGACATGACGAAAGGAAGTAGTCGCAAACTCGCCGGAAGTCGCTTAGACGCCTGCCCCACGGTGGGCGCCAACTGTCGTGGGTATAAGCCTGACAGTAGATGTGTAGGGTACGAATGAGATGGGCAGAGTCCCAGCTACGGCGAGGATGTATGAGTTCGGGCCCCTCTGCGGTGGAGGTAATAGCCCTACGTCTCAGTGCTCTCGGAGCTTGTTGTCGAGTGGAATATGGAATACAATGATTTGCTAACCCCTCTACCAGTGGGGGAGGGCGGCTTATATAGAGTGCGCTGCCCTCCACAACGGTTCCGGCACAGGGGTGGAGTAGTGGGGATTGAATGCGTACGTTACAGGAAACGTATGCTCTAAATGCTAATAAATGCACCCGGAAACGTACGGCCGTTTCCCTCCAGAGAGGTTACGATGTACCGAGTGTAGCTGGTCGGTTAGCTTGGTATACTCCGAATGCTAGTATCCGACTGGATGGTTGAGGACCCGTTACCGACTGGATGATGGGGACTCCTTTCAGTCGGGACTGACTAAGGGCCTTGTCCTTTGTGAGGGGTAGTCCTTGGGTAGGACCTACATGGCAGGCCTATGACCCTACCCTAGGACTATGAACCCATCAACAGTCAAGAACTCCTTCTTTGCTGATCTATTTCGAATTCCTTCAAAAACTTGTCAGGGCATGCATCTTGTTGAAACTTCTACTAAGCGTTTTGATCTATCTCCATAGATCTTGATGCTCAACGTTCAAGTAGCTCAATCCAGGTATTCCTTTGAAAAACTCCTTTCAAACAACCTTGTATGCTTTACAGAAATTCTACATTACTTCTGATCCCCAATATGTCAACCACATATACTTATGAGAAATTCTATAGTGCTCCCACTCACTTCTTTGGAAATACAAGTTTCTCATAAACCTTGTACAAACCCAAAATCTTTGATCATCTCATCAAAGTGTATATTCCAACTCCGAGATGCTTGCACCAATCCATTGAAGGATCGCTGGAGCTTGCATACTTGCTAGTATCTTTAGGATCGACAAAACCTCCTGGTTGTATCACATACAATGTTTGCTCAAGGAAACCGTCGAGGAAACAATGTTTTGACATCCTATGTGCAATATTTCATAAATAATGCAGCAACTACTAACATAATTCTAACAGCCTTTTAGCATCGCTACGAGTGAGAAAGTCTCATCATAGTCAACTGTTTGATCTTGTCAGAAACATCTTTGCGACAAGTCGAGCTTTTCTTAATAGTGACTTATCACCATCATCGTTTGTCTTCCTTTTAAAGATCCATCTTTACTCAATAGTCCTATGACCATCAAGTAGTTCTTCCAAAGTCTACACTTTGTCCTCTCTCGGATTTCATGGCCTCCAGCCATTTGTCGGAATCCGGGCCCACCATCTCTTCTTCACAGCTCGTAGGTTCATTATTGTTCAACAACATGACCTCCAAGACAGGGTTACCGTACCACTCTGCAATAGTACGCGACCTTGTCAACCTACGAGGTCTGTAGTAACTTGATCCGATGCTCGATGATCACCATCATGAGCTTTCACTTCAATTGGTGTAGGCGCCACAGGAACAACTTCCTGCGCCCTGCTACACACTGGTTGAAGTGATGGTTCAATAAACTCATCAAGTTCTACCACCCTCCCACTCAATTCTTTCGAGAGAAACCTTTCCTCGAGAAAGGATCCGTTTCTAGAAACAAACACTTTGCTTTCGGATCTGAGATAGGAGATGTACCCAACTGTTTTGGATATCCTATGAAGATGCATTTATCCGCTTTGGGTTCGAGCTTATGAGACTGAAACTTTTTCACATAAGTGTCGAAGCCCCAAACTTTCAAGAAACGACAGTTTAGATTTCTCTAAACCTCAATCTATACTGTGTCATCTCAACGGAAATACGCGGTGCCCTATTTAAAGTGAATGCGGTTGTCTCTAATGCATAACCCATAAACGATAGTGGTAATTCGATAAGAGACATCATAGCATGCACCATACCAAATAGTGTGTGGCTATGACGTTCAGACACATCATCACACTATGATGTACCAGGTGGCATGAACTGCGAAACAATTTCCACATTGTCTTAACTGCGTACCAAAACTCGTAACTCAGATATTCATTTCTATGATCATATCGTAGACAGTTTATCCTCTTGTTACGACGAACTTCACTCCGAAACAGAATTGAACTTTTCAATATTTCAGACTTGTGATTCATTAAGTAAATACTCTTGTATCCACTCAAATCGTCATTGAAGTAAGAACATAATGATATCCACTGCGTGCCTCAGCACCCATTGGACTGCATACATCAAAATGTATCACTTCCAACAAGTTACTATCTTGTTTCATCTCAATGAAAACAAGGCCTTGCTCATGTGGTATGATTTGCATGTCACTAGTGATTCAAAATCAAGTGAGTATAAAGATCCATCAGCATGGAGCCTCTTCATGCAATTTATACCAACATGACTCAAGCGGCAGTGCCACAAGTAAGTGGTACTATCATCATTACCTCGTATCTTTTGGCACCAATATCATGAACATGTGTAACACTACGATCGAGATTCAATAAACCATTGAAGGTGATTATTCAAGAAAATAGAGTAACCATTATTCTCTTTAAATGAATAATCGTATTTCAATAAACACGACCAATCATGTTCATGCTTAACGCAAGCACCAAATAACAATTATTTCGGTTTAACACCAATCCCGATGGTAGAGGGAGCATGCGACGTTTGATCATATCAACCTTGGAAACACTTCCAACACATATCATCACCTCGCCTTTAGCTAGTCTCCGTTTATTCCGTAGCTTTCATTTCGTGTTACTAATCACTTAGCAACCGAACCGGTATGCAATACCCTCGTGCTACTAGGAGTACTAGTAAAGTACACACAACATCATGTATATCAAATATACTTCTTTCGACTTTTGCCAACCTTCTTATCTACCAAGTATCTAGAGTAGCTCCGCCTCAGTGACCATTCCCCTCATAACATAAGCACTTAGTCTCAGGTTTGGGTTTAGACTTGGGTCTCTTCATTAGTGCAGCAACTGTTTTGCTGTTTCACGAAGTATCCCTTCTAGCCCTTGCCTTTCATGAAACTTAGTGGTTTACTAACCATCAACCATTGATGCTCCTTCTTGATTTCTACTTTCGCAGTGTCATACATCACGAATCTCTCAAGGATCATTGTATCTATCCTTGATATGTTATAGTTCATCACGAAGCTCTCACAGCTTGGTGGCAGTGACTTTGGAGAACCATCACTATCTCATCTGGAAGATTAACTCCCACTTGATTCAAGCGATTGTCGTACTCAGACAATCTGAGCACACGCTCAACGATTGAGTTTTTATCCTTTACTTCATGGACAAAGAATCTTGTCGGAGGTCTCATACCTCTTAACAAGGGCACAAACATGAAATCACAATTTCATCTCTTTAGAACATCTCTTATGTTCCGTGATGTTTCAAAACGTCTTCGGCGCCTTGCTTCTAAGCCATTAAGTATTTTGTACTGAAGTATCGTGTAGTCATCATAAACGTGTATGTCGGATGTTCACAACATCCACAGACGACGTTCGAGGTGCAGCACACCGAGTGGTGCATTAAGGACATAAGCCTTCTGTGCAGCAACGAGGACAATCCTCGGTTTTACAGACTGAGTCTGCAAAGTTTGCTACTATCAACTTTCAACTAAATTTTCTCTAGGAACATATAAAAACAGTAGAGCTATAGCGCAAGCTACATCATAATTCACAAAGACCATTAGACTATGTTCATGACAATTAGTTCAATTAATCATATTACTTAAGAACTCCCACTCAAAAAATACATCTCTCTAGTCATTTGAGTGGTACATGATCCAAATCCACTATCTCAAGTCCGATCATCACGTGAGTCGAGAATAGTTTCAGTGGTAAGCATCTCTATGCTAATCATATCAATTATATGATTCATGCTCAACCTTTCGGTCTCATGTGTTCCGAGGCCATGTCTGCACATGCTAGGCTCGTCAAGCTTAACCCGAGTGTTCCGCGTGTGCAACTAGAGCCTAGTGTCAGTTTTTGTTTTTTCTACGTTTTTGAGTATTGAAGATAAGGAATATTAAACGGAGTCCAAACGGAATAAAATCTCCGAAATGATTTTTCTTGGACGGGAAGAAACCTAGAAGACTTGGAGTAGGGGCAGGGCACCTGCCGGGAGGCCACAAGCCTCCAGGGCGCACCCTGGCTTGTGGGTCCCCTGCACGTCTCCTAACCCTATTATTCGGCCTATAAATTCCCAAATATTCTGTCACGCCCAAGATGCGACCCTATCCTCAATTTGGCACGAATGCCTCGTCAGGGATAGAAGCGCATCTCGTCGTGTCGCAAGAATGAATATCGTTACAAGTACATGTACTGAAAAGAAGAGATATATATATATACAGAATTGGCTTACACTCACCACAAGCTACAACAGAGTCACATCAGTACATTACATAATCATCAAGAGTAAGAGCAGGGTCCGACTACGGACGAAAACAAACGAGAAAAATAAGAACGGCGTCCATCCTTACTATCCCAGGCTGCCGGCCTGGAACCCATCCTAGATCGATGAAGAAGAAGAAGAAGAAGCAACTCCAAATAAACAATCAACGCGCTCGGTCAAGTAACCTTTACCTATACCTGCAACTGGTGTTGTAGTAATCTGTGAGCCACAGGGGACTCAGCAATCTCATTTCCAAAGGTATCAAGACTAGCAAAGCTTAATGGGTGAGGTATGGTTAAGTGGTGAGGTTGCAGGAGCGGCTAAGCATATATTTGTTGGGGAACGTCGCATGGGAAACAAAAATTTTCCTACGCGCACAAAGACCTATCATGGTGATGTCCATCTACGAGAGGGGATTTCCGATCTACGTACCCTTGTAGATCGCACATCAGAAGCGTTAAGAAACGCGGTTGATGTAGTGGAACGTCCTCACGTCCCTCGATCCGCCCCGCGAACCGTCCCATGAACCGTCCCGCGATCCGTCCCACGATCCGCTCCGATCTAGTGCCGAACGGACGGCACCTCCGCGTTCAGCACACGTACAGCTCGAAGATGATCTCGGCCTTCTTGATCCAGCAAGAGAGACGAAGAGGTAGATGAGTTCTCCGGCAGCATGACGTCGCTCTGGAGGTTGGTGGTGATCTAATCTCAGCAGGGCTCCGCCCGAGCTCCGCAGAAACGCGATCTAGAGGTAAAACCGTGGAGGTATGTGGTCGGGCTGCCGTGGCAAAAGTTGTCTCAAATCAGCCCTAAAACCCCACTATATATAGGAGGGAGGGAGGGGAGGAGTCAGCCTCAAAACCTAAAGGTTTGGCCGAAATTGGAGGTGGAGAGTCCTACTCCAATCCTACTTGGAGTAGGATTCCACCTTCCCACTTGGAAACTCTTTCCACCTTGTGTTTTTTCCTTCTCAAACCTTATGGGCCTTAGTGGGAACTTATTCCAGCCCACTAGGGGCTGGTTTATCTCTTCCCATAGCCCATGAGACCCCTTGGGGCGTGACACCCCTCCTGATAGTCCCCGGCACCCCTCCCGGCACTCCCAGTACACTACCGATGAGCCCGAAACTTTTCCGGTAATGCACGAAAACCTTCCGGTAACCAAATGAGGTCATCCTATATATCAATCGTCGTTTCCGGACCATTCCGGAAACCCTCGTGACGTCCGTGATCTCATCCGGGACTCCGAACAACATTCGGTAACCAACCATATAACTCAAATACGCATAAAACAACGTCGAACCTTAAGTGTGCAGACCCTGCGGGTTCGAGAACTATGTAGACATGACCCGAGAGACTCCTCGGTCAATATCCAATAGCGGGACCTGGATGCCCATATTGAATCCTACATATTCTACAAACATCTTATCGTTTGAACCTCAGTGCCAAGGATTCATATAATCCCGTATGTCATTCCCTTTGTCCTTCGGTATGTTACTTGCCTGAGATTCGATCGTCAGTATCCGCATACCTATTTCAATCTCGTTTACCGGCAAGTCTCTTTACTCGTTCCGTAATACAAGATCCCGCAACTTACACTAAGTCACATTGCTTGCAAGGGTTGTGTGTGATGTTGTATTACCGAGTGGGCCCCGTGATACCTCTCCGTCCTACGGAGTGACAAATCCCAGTCTTGATCCATACTAACTCAACGAACACCTTCGGAGATACCTGTAGAGCATCTTTATAGTCACCCAGTTACGTTGTGACGTTTGCTACACACAAAGCATTCCTCCGGTGTCAGTGAGTTATATGATCTCATGGTCATAGGAACAAATACTTGACACACAGAAAACAGTAGCAACAAAATGACACGATCAACATGCTACGTCTATTAGTTTGGGTCTAGTCCATCACATGATTCTCCTAATGATGTGATCCCGTTATCAAGTAACAACACTTGCCTATGGCCAGGAAACCTTTACCATCTTTGATCAACGAGCTATTCAACTAGAGGCTTACTAGGGACAGTGTTTTGTCTATGTATCCACACAAGTATTGTGTTTCCAATCAATACAATTATAGCATGGATAATAAACGATTATCATGAACAAAGAAATATAATAATAACTAATTATTATTGCCTCTAGGGCATATTTCCAACAATATTTGGTGGCTAGACTTACGAGTACAAGAAATAAGAGGGGGAAGATAAACGCATAACGGGCGTGAGCTACTGATGATCAACTGCATGATCCTGAACACCTACCTACGTCAGTCATAACCCCACCGTGTCCTCGATCGGAGAAGGAACTCACGAAAGAGACAGTCATGGTTACACACAGTTGGCAAGTTTTAATTAAGTTAACTTCAAGTTATCTAGAACCAGTGTTAATCAAAGTTTCCACGTTGCCACATAACCGGGGGCACGGCTTTCCGAAAAGATTTAACCCTGTAGGGGTGCTCCAACTAGTCCATCACAAATTACCACAAGCCGCATAGAAATCCTCAATCACGAAGCTCGCGATCTCGTCGGATTCCCTAGTGGAAAACCTCAACTCTAAGATTACCCAAAGCATCACCGGAATCCCGATGCACAAGATATCTCGTCAAAGGTAAAACTAATCCAGCAAGGCCACCCGGTGTGTCGACGAACCCGATAGGAGTCGCGTATCTCGTTCTCAGGACACACCGTCTATGCATAGTGGACGGTAGCCAAACCTCGAGTTGCCCTGAGGTGGCACCGCCGACTGCTAGGTGGGTGGACCAACACTCATGCGGAGCACTGGCCCGGGATGTTGATTAAATTATCCTCGGGGTCCGGAAAGTCCCTATGCAATTTTATTAGGTGTTTAGGCAAATGTAGTACCAAAGTTGGGCCTTGCCAAACCAGCTTTAATCTAAAACGAATTATCAAGGGGGTCCCGATAACAACCACGATCGTGTTAGGAGCGCTCAATTATGGAACATAACACCGGTAGCCGGAAACTAAGGGGGCAAAGCTGGAACAAAACACCAGGCTAGAAAGGCCGAACCTTCCACCTTTTACCAAGTATATATGTGCATTAAATTAAATAACATTTAATATGGTGATATAACAAGGAACCCATGTTATCACATGGAAGCAACTGCACCTGCAACTAGCAACGCTAACACAGGGTTAAGCAAGCAGTAACATAGCCAATCAGTGGTTTGCTAGGTCGAACAGGTTGAAGGTTTCATGGCATTGTTGAGAGACTGATATTTAACATGTGGTAGGCAACGAGACATAGACGGTAGCAACGGTAAAACTAGCCTGGCAATGATAGTAATGGTATCTGGGGAAATGGTCATCTTGCCTGAGATCCCGCTTGGAAGAAGAATGCCTCCGTGAAGCAGACGAACCGACGTAGTCGAACGGGTCCTCACTTTCCGACACGCTGCGGAACTCTATCGAGACGAAGCAAACCGGAAACACAAATCAACACACGATATTCACCACACCATTCACAACACACATGATGCATGAGTAGCTGAAAACATGCAAGTCACGGTCATGACAAATCACACAATCAAACACTACACATTAGGTGAAGTTCAATATGCAACGAGTTGCATTTTGACGAAACTCCACGTTAATTATTTAGTTCTATCCCGATTAGATACACCGCAATATTAAATGTGGTTAAACATGGCAAGAGGTGAAGCGTAATTAAACTACCTATCTAGGCATTTTAAATGAGGTCGGAAATGACATATAACACCTCTGAGACGACCTCACATGTTAATTTACAATTCTGTCCAGATCTGAACTAACACATTTAATTGGTTGTTAAACAGCAAAAAAATAGGTTCACGTGATTCTATGCGTCATTTCATGCAATCTACACATAAAGAACATCTCCAACGGAGCTACGGATCAAAAGTTACAAGCACCGCAAGATATGATGGCATGAATGCAATATGTGTGCAACGACGGTCGCGAGCACTTCAAAAGAAACAACCAACAAGATAAAATGAAACTACATGAGATTCTAAGCAAGTTTAATGTAGGACACGATCAAATCGGAGCTACGGTTCAAAAACTACGAGCAAAACAAGAAATCACTACAATCTGCCAAAATCAGCCACATAACATTTTCTACGCCCCACAACTACGGGTTACACAACTCCGTTATAATCAACCAAGGCATGACACGAAATAGGAAAAGAAGCACTACTACAAACAACTAACAACAACTAGCATGGCATCATAGATCACTAGGGAAAGAAGACACAAAATGGCATCTCACACACTATTTCAGACTTAGTGAAAATTACACCTCATGAAAGTGCAGTTTTCGATCTGAAGCCATATTGACAGCAGCAAAACCATGAGCTACAGGACTCCAAATGGCATGAAAATTCACAGCATGCTAGAGAAACACAATGGCTACAATTAACTCCATTGGACCAACCTCAAAAGAGCTACAAATCACAAGATAGAATCAAGACAAGACAACAACAAAATATAACTGATTCCAGACTTAGAAATATTTCAACACCTCCAAATCTGCACTATTTCTAGCAACTTGAGAGCAAGAAAACCACACATAAACATGCCTTTCTATTGCAACTAAAAATACCAGGAGCTAGACTAAACATCCAAGAACCACTCCCTAGTTGACAACTCCGTTCAACGAAGCACGGAATAAATCCTACGAATTAAACAAAAGGGCATCACGATAAAATATCGCGCGAAGTAACTTGCTCTAATGCTAAAACTAATTGCACAGAAAAATCCAAAATCCAATCCAATGGATTTTTCTACCCCGAAAACATATAACATATGTGGGGTTGTGCAACAAAATATTGCCACACATAAATGCAAGATAATAACCTATACACGGAAAAATAACTAGCGGCAGATTCCTACGCGCAAAAATACCAACGACCGCTTTAAAATACATGAAAAATAGGTTCCTAAAACATGGGCATTTTATCTATGACATACGAGCAACCCGGTCTTGCGCGAAAAATAAATACGGCGTCTATCCTATCTAGACAGCACGCTAATCTATGCATTCGACATGTCAAACAACGTCAAATAATTACGCAAGTTTTATAAACGGGTTCTATGCGTAAAACTACATGAAATCCATATGCTACATGTCGCTATCTGATTTACGGATTAAAAGTTACGGGCATTATATATTTGCCTAATTCTGGAATTATTAAATCTAAAAACAACCTAAAACATCTAATGGGCCGAACCGTAAGGGCGCAATCTAGTTAACGTTCGCGCGGACGAGAAATAAGGGCAAAAGGAGTGCTCACCTTGCAGGCCTTGGCCTGGCTTGAAGGAGAGGCTGGGTCGCGGGGCCTGGTGGTGCTGGACCGCGCGGGAGGAGCTGCTGCTGTTGGGCCTCGAGGCGCTGGAGGCGCGGCCGGCCCAGGAGCGACGCGGAGGCAGAGGCACAGGCGGGGCGCTCGGGACGCGTCGTCCCCGTCCTCCCGCACGGGAACAGGGAACCGGCGGCGGTAGCTAGGCACGGCGGCTCCTCGGTCCGGCGAAGGGAGGCGCTGGCGGCGAGGGCAACCGGCGGGATCCACTGGATCTGGCCATGGGGAATCCATTCCCGGTGGCGGTGCGTCGAGGCGACGACGGGGCGAGGAGATCGGCTGGCGGGGCGGCAAGCACGGGACGGCCACAACCGGCGGCGGGGCGAGGTGGGTACGGGGCCGGCGGCGAAAGCGGGGCGGCGCGGGTCCGAGGACGGTGGCTCTGGCGCACGAGGAGGCGGCGGCCAGCGAGGGAGGCTGCGCGCGGCGGCGGGGCTGGTGGCGCAGCAGGAGGAGAGGGAGCCGGCTGGGGCGGCTCGGCCATCCGGGCCCGGCGGGCCGGCTGCGGGCTTGGGCGGGCCCCGGCGGCTGAGGGAGGAGAGAGGAGGGGAGCTAGGGTTTCGGGGTAGGTGACGCGCAAAACAAGGCAGGGGGGTTGGCTGTCTAAAAAAATGATCTGGGGGTCTATTTATAACAAATGGGGGGCTAGGTTTAGCGGTTTTCCGCCTCGGATCCAACCGCGTGGACGGATTCGACTAATTCCGAACGTGGGACGGACGAGTGGTTGTGTAGAGTATGTATCCGGAGACGAGAGGGAAAACGGGCGGCACTGCAACGAATTTTAAAACACCGTCAGACGTCCGACGGTAGACCGAATACGGTGACGCTACGGTCGACCGTTCGGGTACCAGACGAACTATGACCGCGACGAAATTCGTCAGGCGGCCTAGCTATATATAAATAATAACGCACGAGAAATTCCAGCTCAATCGGAGAAAGTTTTATACACGTTATAGAAACAAGGTCTTGACGATGTCGCGGGCGCGTGCATGTGTGAACGGGCTCAGAACGAACAACGACGAGAACCGGCAACTTACAACGGATGCAACTTTTGAAAACGGGCGGCAACGGGATGCCGATGCAATGCTGATGATGCGATGATGATGCGACAAAAGAAAAATAGACACACGACGAAAATGGAATAGAAGGGGAATCTTCTGGAACGTCGGCATCGGGCTGTCACAACTCTCCTACACTACAAAAGGATCTCGCCCCGAGATCCAAGAATGAAAGGGGGAGAGGATGAGAAAGAACAAGAGGTAAAAAACTTAGTCGCTTCTTTGACAAACGAGTGAAACCAACGATCCTTGAAGGTTGCAAAGAGATGAGGAATGATATGAGAAAGAAGCAAGAATTCACGGAAAATTTCGGCAGCACTTCGGTAGGAAAATGGGACAAAAAATCGAAAAGGTAGGAGAATTAGACAATATGCACAACAAACAAGTAAATAGAGCAAGGGAACACCATGATCTTGATAGAACAAGAAAATAGACCCAAAAGAGCAACATCACAATGCCTCGGGAACAATAGAATAGGGACTAGCTCATACGGAAGAAGAGAATGAAGAAAAGAATGACAACTATCATCACAATAGAATTGAAGAGCCTTCGGACAGAGAATTGACTTAGTAGTTGGAAAACCAACAACGAAAAGAACAAGATAGTAGTGGGCTTGTGAAAATCATCTCAACAAATATGAGATGACAACCAACCACTAAAAGAAACAAGGATTGATGGGGAGAAACAAGATATGAACAATTCCTACACCAAGAGGATACATTGAGAACTTGGATTAATGACAAGCACCATGATAGCAACAATCCATAGGAAAAACTTTAGGTGAAAACCAAACCAAGATAGCTCAATGAAGAAATCATGGGTTGAAAAATATCTCATGATCATAGAATTGATGGGTTTAATTATCTCATTCTTGAAATAAAATCTCTTCGAGACACCTACACTAACAAGAATGCTATAATACCACCTCAAAGGATAAAGGAAGAACAATTGCACATATAAATGCAAGAGAAAGGATACTTGAGGTTCTCCAACAAGAATCTTGAAGAACACTTGAGAATGAATTGAAACCTTGATGAACCACCATGAAGGACCACCGTATACAAATGAATGATGCAAAGACATGAAGGTAGAAAGGATAAGATTATGACCTTACCAAGATTTAGATGAAGCCTCACAAAGAGATACTTAAAAGAACTAGGAACTCTGGAAAAGAAATATATGCACTTGAGAAAAGAATTTATATCATGAGGCACTTTGGAAGAAAGATTGAAATCACCATGAAACAGGAATAAGAATTATGTTATGCTAATCCTTCATCAAGTTAAATTGATGACAAGCAACGGATTTAGCGTACAACTTATTCTTCTTGAAAGAACTTGAAGAGATAGATAGATATGCACCACATGAAGCATAACTGAAGGAAGCACCGGTAAGAATTCACAATTGAATGGGAACACCATGAATTAATGGAGATACATGCGAATGAAGAGATCATGAGCCACGTGAGAGAAACTAGAACAAGGCACCGGATAATCGAGAGACGAACGAAGAGACAACAACGGAGAAAAATTGAGGATGAAAGCTGCAAGCTAAGAACGAAGAATCCTCTAAAATGATGGCCTTCGGAGGAACGAGAAATAAAACAACTCAGAAATGCACCGGATCGCAAGAAATGGATTCTCATGATAGAGAACAAATTCAAGATGATAACACGAAGCTAAAATGATGAATCTCCAAGAGAATGGGCCAAGATTTGATAGAAACACTCCTTCAGATTGCAAACTGAGAATGATGACGAGAACAACACCAAGAATTAACTCAGACACTCCGGAATAATGAGGAATGAAAGTTTGATCCAAAGACGAAAATAAATTTGAAGCGATCTAAAGAAGGAATATGACTGATGAAATTCATACTTACGTCATAGTTAAAAAGAATTAGGATCTCCGGAAAAGATTACAAGAGCCAGATAAGATCCTGGGAAAACTTGTGGGTTATGGGCCCACTCAAAGAACCATCGTGGAAAAGATTGAAAGAAAGATTGAATGCACCGGTATAAGAAACTAGATGAGGTTAGCACCTCGAAATAATTGAAAACGGAAACTACTCAGATACTTTAGCACTCTGGATGGAATAGAGAGAAACGACAATAAGAAGACTGATGAGAATTTCCAACAAGGAAAGAATTACAAAGACGACAAGGATATGAATACACGGATAATTAAATTGAATTCACCGGAAAAGATGACAAGAATGAATAAATATGAACACGAAGCTCCTGAGAATCTTCACAACGAATCACCGGATAAGAGAGAAAAGAACAGACAGCGGAAGCACAATGAAAAGAAAACTCCTGGATGAAAATTGAATCACTGATAAAAGGGCGGGAGGGTGGGGAAAAACAAAGACAACTTGGGCTAGATGAGATGAACTCCGGAATAAAATGAGAGAATGATCTTGCAAAAATTGGAGAGGATTGAATCCACTTGGAGAGAAACACACCGGTTGAAAAAGAATTGATATGGCGACTCCGGTTGAAAAAATTGATAAGACAACTGATTGAGCAACATGATTTGCATTCTCACATAAAAATATGAGAACACCTCTTAGGAAAGATGTGAAATCACCACTTGACATCGAAACAACACGAATTACCAAATTCCAACGAAACAAAGGGTGAGACTTACGAAACAAGCCAGAACAAACTCATGAGAAAGATTTCGTCCGATATTTTCGTGGACAGGAATCCACTAGATGTGGAACCCCAATCTAACATCATGCATTTGTTGGAAGATTGTCCTATAAGCAACTACTTGAATTACCACCTATGAATTCCCGAAATTAATGGTCATGCAATCTGGTACACGGATACAAAGAGTATATCACACAACTCCTAAACTAACCCATCACCTGTATCACATCCGTCAACACACAACCAGAATCTCGGACCTTCATCTACAACAAACCCTCGTAATCACAACGATACAAAGTATGGCAATACTCCCGAACAATCTGCACCAATACTGGGGACATCAGGGTTATCTCGCCACTACTAGTATAGAAGCAATTACGAACATCCTTCGTTCTGAGATACTAAGAAATCTGAATGATAACGATGTGCTCAAGAATCCCCTAGAGCTCAACTCCCGTGAAACTCAAAGCAGATAGGAGGCACCAAGACAGAACTCCTTCACATCGGCATCATATAGATTTCAAAAATATCCGCGTGATCCTAAATTTTTTTTGAGTGGGAAGAGGAGTAGAATAAATTATTACGTCAAGATTCCTCACCAGAGCATAGATGAGGAGAAAAAAAAGAATCCTACTCTCCGATATATAACTAGACTCAAAGCAGTTTTTCACTAGACTCGACTCGGCCAAGTTCGATCAATCAAGGGGGCTCCTAGGTCGATACTGCTCTGCTACCAACTTGTCATGCCCAAGATGCGACCCTATCCTCAATTTGTCACGAATGCCTCGTCAGGGATAGAAGCGCATCTCGTTGTGTCGCAAGAATGGATATCGTTACAAGTACATGTATTGAAAAGAAGAGATATATATACAGAGTTGGCTTACACTCGCCACAAGCTACAACAGAGTCACATCAGTACATTACATAATCATCAAGAGTAAGAGCAGGGTCCGACTACGGACGAAAAAAAACGATAAAAATAAGAACGACGTCCATCCTTGCTATCCCAGGCTGCCGACCTGGAACCCATCCTAGATCGATGAAGAAGAAGAAGAAGAAGCAACTCCAAATGAACAATCAACGCGCTCGCGTAAAGTAACCTTTACCTGTACCTGCAACTGGTGTTGTAGTAATCTGTGAGCCACACGGGACTCATCAATCTCATTTCCAAAGGTATCAATACTAGCAAAGCTTAATGGGTGAGGTATGGTTAAGTCGTGAGCTTGCAGCAGCGGCTAAGCATATATTTGGTGGCTAGACTTACGAGTACAAGAAATAAGAGGGGGAAGATTTACGCATAACGGACGTGAGCTACTGATGATCAAATGTATGATCCTGAACACCTACCTACGTCAGACATAACCCCACCGTGTCCTCGATCGGAGAAGGAACTCACGAAAGAGACAGTCACGGTTACGCACACAGTTGGCAAGTTTTAATTAAGTTAACTTCAAGTTATCTAGAACCAGTGTTAATCAAAGTTTCCACGTTGCCACATAACCGCGGGCACGGCTTTCCGAAAAGATTTAACCCTGTAGGGGTGCTCCAACTAGTCAATCACAAATTACCACAAGTCGCATAGAAATCCTTAATCACGAAGCTCGCGATCTCGTCGGATTCCCTAGTGGAAAACCTCAACTCTGAGATTACCCAAAGCATCACCGGAATCCCCGATGCACAAGATATCTCGTCAAAGGTAAAACTAATCCAGCAAGGCCACCCGGTGTGTCGACAAACCCGATAGGAGCCGCGTATCTCGTTCTCAGGACACACCGTCTATGCATAGTGGACGGTAGCCAAACCTCGAGTTGCCCCGAGGTGGCACCGCCGACTGCTAGGTGGGTGGACCAACACTCATGCGGAGCACTGGCCCGGGGGGTTGATTAAATTATCCTCGGGGTCCGGAAAGTCCCTATGCAATTTTATTAGGTGTTTAGGCAAATGTAGTACCAAACTTGGGCCTTGCCAGACCAGCTTTAATCTAAAACGAATTGTCAAGGGGGTCCCCATAACAACCCCGATCGTGTTAGGAGCGCTCAATTATGGAACATAACACCGGTAGCCGGAAACTAAGGGGGCAAAGGTGGAACAAAACACCAGGCTAGAAAGGACGAGCCTTCCACCTTTTACCAAGTATATAGGTGCATTAAATTAAATATCATTTAATATGGTGATATAACAAGGAACCCATGTTATCACATGGAAGCAACTGCACCTGCAACTAGCAACGCTAACACAGGGTTAAGCAAGCAGTAACATAGCCAATCAGTGGTTTGCTAGGTCGAACAGGTTGAAGGTTTCATGGCATTGTTGAGAGACTGATATTTAACATGTGGTAGGCAACAAGACATAGATGGTAGCAACGGTAAACCTAGCATGGCAATGATAGTAATGGTATCTGGGGAAATGGTCATCTTGCCTGACATCCCGCTTGGAAGAAGAATGCCTCCGTGAAGCAGACGAACCGACGTAGTCGAACGGGTCCTCATTTTCCGACACGCTGCGGAACTCTATCGAGACGAAGCAAACCGGAAACACAAATCAACACACGATATTCACGACACCATGCACAACACATATGATGCATGAGCAGCTGAAAACATGCAAGTCACGGTCATGACAAATCACACAATCAAACACTACACATTAGGTGAAGTTCAATATGCAACGAGTTGCATATTAACGAAACTCCATGTTAATTATTTAGTTCCATCCCGATTAGATACACGGCAATATTAAATGTGGTTAAACATGGCAAGAGGTGAAGCATAATTAAACTACCTATCTAGGCATTTTAAATGAGGTCGGAAATGACATATAACACCTCCGAGACGACCTCACATGTTAATTTACAATTCTGTCCAGATCTGAACTAACACATTTAATTGGTTGTTAAACAGCAAAACAAATAGGTTCACGTGATTCTACGCGTCATTTCAAGCAATCCACACATAGAGAACATCTCCAACGGAGCTACGGATTAAAAGTTACAAGCACCGCAAGATATGATGGCATGAATGCAATATGTGTGCAACGACGGTCACGAGCACTTCAAAACAAACAACCAGCAAGATTAAATGAAACTACACGAGATTCTAAGCAAGTTTCATGTAGGACACGATCAAATCGAAGCTACGGTTCAAAAACTACGAGCAAAACAAGAAATCACTACAATCTGCCAAAATCAGCCACATAGCATTTTCTACGCCCCACAACTACGGGTTACACAACTCCGTTATAATCAACCAAGGCATGACACGAAAGAGGGCAAGAAGCACTACTACAAACAACTAACAACAACTAGCTTGGCATCATAGATCACTAGGGAAAGAAGACACAAAATGGCATCTCACACACTATTTCAGACTTAGTGAAAATTACACCTCATGAAAGTGCAGTTTTCGATCTGAAGCCATATTGACAGCAGCAAAACCATAAGCTACAGGACTCCAAATGGCATGAGAATTCGCAGCATGCTATAAAAACACAAGGGTTACAACTTACTCCATTGGACCAACCTCAAAAGAGCTACAGATCACAAGATAGAAGCAAGACAAAACAGAAACAAAATATAATAGATTCCAGACTTAGAAATATTTCAGCACCTCCAAATCAGCACTATTTCTAGCAACTTGAGAGCAAGCAAACCACACCTAAACATGACTTTCTATTGCAACTAAAAATACCAGGGGCTAGACTAAACATCCAAGAACCAGTACCTAGTTGACAACTCCGTCCAACGAAGCACGGAATAAATCCTACGAATTAAACAAAAAGGCATCACGGCAAAATATCGCGCGAGCTAACTTGCTCTAATGCTAAAACTAATTGCACAGAAAAATCCAATGGATTTTTCTACCCCGAAAACATATAACATATGTGGGGTTGCGCAACAAAATATTGCCACACATAAATGCGAGATAATAACCTATACACGGAAAAATAACTAGCGGCAGATTCCTACGCGCAAAAATACCAACGACCACTCTAAAATACATGAAAAATAGGCTCCTAAAACATGGGCATTTTATCTATGGCATACGAGCAACACGGTCTTGCGCGAAAAATAAATACGACGTCTATCCTATCTAGACAGCACGCTAATCTATGCATTCGACATGTCAAACAACGTCAAATAATTACGCAAGTTTTATAAACAGGTTCTACGCGTAAAACTACATGAAATCCATATGCTACATGCCGCGATCCGATTTACGGATTAAAAGTTACGGGCATTATATATTTGCCTAATTCTGGAATTATTAAATCTAAAAAACAACCTAAAACATCTAATGGGCCGAACCGTAAGGGCGCAATCTAGTTAACGTTCGCGCGGACGAGAAATAAGGGCAAAAGGAGTGCTCACCTTGCAGGCCTTGGCCTGGCTCGAAGGAGAGGCTGGGTCGCGGGGCCTGGTGGTGCTGGACCGCGCGGGAGGAGCTGCTGCTGTTGGGCCTCGAGGTGCTGGAGGCGACGCCGGCCCCGGAGCGACGCGGAGGCAGAGGCCCAGGCGGGGCGCTCGGGATGCGTCGTCCCCGTCCTCCCGCACGGGAACAGGGAACCGGCGGTGGGAGCTAGGCACGGCGGCTCGTCGGTCCGGCGAAGGGAGGCGCTAGCGGCGGGGGCAACCAGCGGGATGCACCAGATCTGGCCATGGGGAATCCATTCCCGGCGGCGGCGCGTCGAGGCGACGACGGGGCGAGGAGATCGGCCGGCGGGGCGGCGAGCACGGGACGGCCACAACCGGCGGTGGGGCGAGGTGGGGACGGGGCCGGCGGTGAAGGCGGGGCGGCGGCTCTGGCGCACGGGGAGGCGGCGGTCGGCGAGGGAGGCTGCGCGCGGCGGCGGGGCTAGTGGCGTAGCGGGAGGAGAGGGAGCCGGCTGGGGTGGCTCGGCGATCCGGGCCCGACGGGCCGGCTGCGGGCTTGGGCGGGCCCCGGCGGCCGAGGGAGGAGAGAGGAGTGGAGCTAGGGTTTCGGGGTAGGTGGCGCGCAAAACGGGGAAGGGGGGTTGGCCGTCTAAAAAAATGATCTGGGGGTCTATTTATAACAAATGGGGGGGGGCTAGGTTTAGCGGTTTTCCGCCCCGGATCCAACCGCGTTGACGGATTCGACTAATTCCGAACGCGGGACGGACGAGTGGTTGTGTAGAGTATGTATCCGAAGACGAGAGGGAAACGGGCGGCGCGGCAATGAATTTTAAAACACCGACAGACGTCCGACGGTAGACCGAATACGGTGACGCTACGCTCGACCGTTCGGGTACCACACGAACTACGACCGCGACGAAATTCGTCAGGCGGCCTAGCTATATATAAATAATACCGCACGACAAATTCCAGCTCAATCGGAGAAAGTTTTATACACGTTATAAAAACAAGGTCTTGACGATGCCGCGGGCGCGTGCGTGTGTGAACGGGCTCAGAACGAACAACGACGAGAACCGACAACTAACAACGGATGCAACTTTGAAAACGGGCGGCAACGGGATGCCGATGCAATGCTGATGATGCGACAAAAGAAAAATAGACACACAACGAAAATGGAATAGAAGGGGAATCTTTTGGAACGTCGGCATCGGGTTGTCACATATTCCCGTATCTTAGAAGGGAGCCACGAAAATACTTTTCCACCACCGAGAGCCTATGTTCCCGTGAGATCCAATATGGGAGCCTTTTTCGGTAATCTGTCGGAGAGGGAATTGATCACGGAGGGCATCTACATCAACTGCATTGCCCCTCCGATGATGCATGAGTAGTTGACCACAGACCTACGGGTCCATAGCTAGTAGCTAGATGACTTATTCTCTCTCTTTGATCTTCAATACCATGTTCTTCATGATCTTCATGGAGATCTATCCGATGTAATACTCTTTTGCGGTGTGTTTGTGAAGATCTGATGAATTGTGAGTTTATGTTTAGATTATCTATGAATATTATTTGAATCTTCTCTAAATTCTTATATGCATGATTTCATATCTTATCAAGTCTCTTCGAGTTATTGGTTTGGTTTGGCCAACTAGATTGGTAATTTTTGCAATGAGAGAAGCGCTTAGTTTTGGGTTCAATCTTGCGGTGTCCTCACCGAGTGACAAAGTAGGGGTAGCGAGGCATGTATTGTATTGTTGCCGTCGAGGATAAAAAAGATGGTGTTTTCATCATATTGCTTGAGTTTATCCCTCTACATCATGTCATCTTACTTAATACGTTACTCTGTTCTTCATGAACTTAGTACTCTAGATCCAGGCTGGAGTCGGTCGATGTGTGAAGTAATACTAGTAAATGTAGAATCATTTTGGTCTACTTGACACGGACGTGATGCCTATATGCATAATCATTGCCTTGGATATCTTCATAATTATTCGCTTTTCTATCCATTGCTCGAAGTAATTTGTTCACCCATCTTATTATTTTCCTTTATGAGAGAAGCCTCTAGTGAAACCTATGGCCCCGGGTCTATTTTCCATATTATACTTTCAGATCTATAAACCAAAAATATCAAAAATATCTTGCTGCAGTTTATTTACTTTTGTTTTCGCAATATTTTATATATATCTCTATCAGACCTAATCCTTGCAAATAACTCTGAAGGGATTGACAACCCCTTTTTAGCGTTGGCTGCAAATGTTTGATTGTTTGTTTAGGTACTACGATTGGGGTCTTGCTTGTTCCTCCTACTGGATTGATATCTTGGTTCTCAAGAAATTGAGGGAAATACTTATCTACTTCGCTGCATCACCCTTTCCTCTTTAAGGGAAAACTAACGCAAGCTAAAGAGGTAGCAGAGAGCAGGCCTGTGAAACCCCGCCTCTCCGAATATGTATGGGAGAGGGGCGATTAGGTTTTTGGGGAGCGATCAGGCGACTGCTTGCTTCCGTCCGTTTGCTTCATCTACGTCCGCGTCGCCTTCGTCATCGCCATGTCTTCACCAACTGAAGCCGAGAAGAAGGCGGGCGAGGATGCTGCCGCCGCCACTGCTGCTGCTGCGGTCAACTGACCGATCGGAGGGTATAACTCGCTTATCCCACTCCAACCTATCATTTTTTTAGGTGTATCGATGATTTGCAATGCCATGATCAATCATGAGTATTTCATGAATCTAGTCAATTACATGTTAGTGATTATTTCATGGATTAATCTATTCGGAAAATTGCCTATTTACTCAACAGCTATTGCACATCTAAATGACTAAATCCAGCATAAAAAGGAAAAGAAAAGGAAAAACGAAAATACCTACGCCAATCTCCACGTAAGATCAATGATATAGGACTTAGATATGCAATACTTATGTCACATCTAGATGTGGTTTAGCAAAATCGAAAACACATTGTCAAAACCAATTCCAACGAAGTGATAACAAACATGTAAGTAACTTGGCAGAGCATCTCGAACAAGCGTTCAAAAACAGCTTCGCGTGTTAAAAATCCGTTTTATGGGCGCCGGACAGCTCCAACAAAGATAGCAAAACATTGCGCGTGCTAAAACTTTTTAGGCACGTACTAAAAAGCGCTATCACGCGTAGCATATTTGAGACGCCGGATCGCGGACACTTTATAATTTACACTTCGTGTTTTTTTGAACGCATGTTTTTGAACGTCTGAAAGAGCAATGTTGGTTCCTGCACAATAAAAATATTATAACGACAGGCAGGGACGGAGCTGCCTTATAGGCACTGGGGTCAATTGACCCCAATTAAATCTGAAAATCTTTCACTAATTTAGTACTAATCATTAACATTTATAAAAGGATGACCCCAGTGCCATGTACATGACCCCATTAAATTTTTATCCTAGCTTCGTCCCTGACGACAGGCTAAAACTTTTATTACGGACGGAAATTTCGTGCGCGTGTTGAAGATGCTCTTATCTCATTTCATAAGCTCACGTACATACGTGAACTTGTATACTTCCGGAGAGAAACAAAAGATTGGGCCATTTCTGTCGTGTGCAAAAAAAAAAAAAAAAGAGAGAGAAACACGTCCACGAAGCTTGCCACACACAGGTGATGAAACCTATGGCCCCGGACAAGAAACAAAACACACGCAATGACGCATCGCTGTCGCCCAGCTTTGCCCGCTCCGGCGCCGGCCGCCAGCCCCCAAATGCCTCCTACATGCTACGAGTGGTATAAACATTGCAGCCTTTCCCACAAGATCCTAGCGCGAGAGAAAAGAGGAAGATGGCCGCCGGCAGCTTGGCAGTGCCCGCGCTACTCGTGGCGCTGCTGGCCTGCGCCACCGCCCGGGTGGCCCTCGTCGCCGGTCAGTTCTCCTATGGCTTCTTCCTGAGTTGCAGGTGCAGGAGATACGCGTGGTGACGCCACTGACCTCCTGTTCATGTCTGGTCCTCTGTCGCAGGCGGCACGGCGTGCGACGGGGCGGTCTGCGCCATGGGCGGCTGCAAGGAGGTGACCGTGATCATCCCGTTTTCCAACTTCACGGCCTACGAGTGCGACTGCTACCCCGGGTGGTCTTGGCCCAACGTCACCTTGCCACCGCCATTGCCGCCACACCTATATCTGCCCTGCGCCGTCCCCACCTGTAAGCAAAAGCGATCGATATGATCACACCATGCATCATACTCCCTCCGTAAACTAATATAAACGTTTTTATATCAGTACAAGATTTTGGATTTCGCTTCTCAAAATTTACCGTCCCTGAACGAAATGGACGAAATTCGTCATTTCAGTTTATTTTATTGGAAAATCTCGGACGAAAAGCAATCCAAATTTTGAATGAAAAAACGCGCGTGCCAAAGTTAAAACCTTTGGATTTGACCTGTGGGAATCGTTCCTTTCATTGATCAGGTCTATCGACGGCGGAGTTCACCTGCTACAGGCCGAAGCCGCCAAATGCCGCCAACGCAAGCCTACTTGACCGTGCGTAAACTCTCCCAACCTGCACGACGATTCAAACCTAGACAATCAGCGATGGATGGACTAGCTTATCATATCAGGCAATGATATGGACTGATTTTCCTTGGGGTTTTGTGTGTGTGTCAGCCTGCTCATACAATGACTGTGGCTCGGAAGGCACGTGCGTGAGGGGAGTGGGGCACCAGTACCGGTGCCAGTGCAACCCGGGCGCAACCAATGTGAAAGGCGATACTTCCCTCCCTTGCATCAAATGTAAGACCCCCCGTCTGAAAAAATTGTCTGAACATTCAAGACTAGCTACTTTTCTTCTTGTTGTTTTGAGACTTGCTGCTCGATCGAGCATGTAGGTGCCGTCGACGAGAAGGGCTGCCCGGTATCCAGCCCTGCGACACCGCCGCCGCCGCCGCCACCTTCGTCGTCGACGGCGCCACCACCTGGTAATGCCAACGGCGCTCCCTCCAGCACCAAAGGCAATGCATCCAACTCATTCCATTCCGTCCGTCGAGATCGTCACACATATGCACTCGGACACACACACAGCCTTGGATGCATCGATCCGCCTTCCATCTCCAGCCAGTATGAATGAAGAGAGAGAGAGAGAGAGAGAGGACATGGACTGCTGATCGACTAACTAATTAACGGCGCTGTGTATATATTTTGCAGGCTCGGTTTCCTTGCAGAATCGGCTGCGGTTTTCGCTGATGCTGGCATCGCTCGCCGCGTTTCACGCTGTGATTGTGTGATCAAGTGACAGCACGCTGTGGCCTGTGCTACGGACATGCACGGATCAGGGCTGAGGATGCAGCGTGCGTACGCTATGTATATGGTGTGTACTGCGTGTGCGAGTTCACAAGAGAAGATTGACGTGAACAAAGCAAATAATGGGGTTTGCATAACCCGGTTTTGGCAGAATTTAGCAAATAAGTGTGCATGACCTGACACAATTTTTTTTCTATCGAGAAACAGCAAACATACATCACAATTGATATATAAGTCTGCTGAATTTGCAATTTGGATATGTCCATTTTGTGGGAGGAGAAATGATTCAAGGAGAAAGAAAGTTGAAGGAAGAAAAAGGAGGATCGCCGTTGGATCTCAGTCCAATGACCTAGAAAAATTGACTTACCCAAAATTAAAAAAAATAAGGGACTGATGTATAGCTAGTCCATACATGCATACATGTAAAATTAGGTGAAGCGATGCACCATCAACACAATTGATCAGTCGTAATTCATGATTGTGACCGTAGTCCCATTACTGCCCTGTGCCATCCCCGCGTGTAAGCAAAACCATCGATAATTCGATATGATCATCACACCATGCGTCATATTATACTCACCATAATACTTGTTGTTAGGAAAAACTAGATTGTTTTTTCAACAACAAGTATTTAGGAACAGAGAAAGTATTCCTTCCGTTTCTAAATATAAGTTTTTTTAAAGATTTTATTAGGGGACTATATACGGAACAAAATAAATGAATTTACATTCTAAAATGTGTCTATATACATCCGTATGTAATCTTCTAATGAAACCTCTAAAAAGACTTTTATTTAGGACAGGGGAAGTATTACATTAATCTAAAGGCTGTTCATCGCGCGTGCCAAACTTAAAACCTTTGGATTTAACCTCTAGAAATTGTTCTTCCTTTGATTGATCAGGTCTATCGACAGCGGAATTCACCTGCTACACGCCGAAGCCGCCAAATGCCGCCAGCGTAACCCTTGACAACCGTGCGTATATAACCTCTCCCAAGCTGTCGGACTCAAACCTTAATAATCACATGTGAGGTGAGGATGTGTGTTGGAAGTAATTCCAAGGTTGATGTGATCAACATTGCACGCTCCCACTATCTTCGAAATTAGTGTTAAACCTAAATATTGCTTAGTGTTTGCGTTGAGTTTGAACATGTTTGGATCATGTTTATTGCAATACGGTTATTCATTTAAAAAGAATAATGGTTACTCTGTTTACTTGGATAAAATCTTCAATGGTCATGCACCTAATATGAATGGTTTATTGAATCTGGACCGTAGTGATACACATGTTTATAATATTAATGCACTAGTGGAGAAAGGGGTATTAGAACCGGTTGGTAAGGGCCTTTGGACCCGGATACACATCCGGTGCTACGTATCCGGGACTAAAGGCCCCCCCTTTAGCACCGGTCTCTTACAAACCGGTGCTAAAGGCCTCCACGTGGGCGCCGAGAGTGCGCGCAGGCGGAGGACCTTTAGAACCGGTTGGTAACACCAACCGGTCCTAATGCTTTTTTTTTTCTTTTTTTTCCTTTTCTTTTCAGGGTTTCCGATTCCGTATTTCGGTGTTTCCGTGTTCCGTATTTTTAGGGTTTCCGTTTACGTGTTTCCGGTTCCGTATTTCCGTTTACGTCTTTCCGATTCCGTATTTCCGATTCCGTGTGTCCGTGTTTCGTTTTTTACGAACACGGAATCGGAAACACGTAATCGGAAACACGTATCCGGAAACACCGATTCCGTGTTTGCGGTTAAATATTGATGCACCAAATAAAAGTACATATATACATGTAACACGAAGTACTCGACCGATTATCATTACATAATTTAAAGTTCGTTTCCTATAGCTGTATACTTGCATAGATAAGGGAGCTGGCTATTGGTTCATAGGATGGAAAAATTCTCCGCCTTCATCTACGACTTGCGTGAGGAGAAATCCTGTCAATTCCTCTGCAACTGCCTTGCAACGTTGGATTGGTTTGAGCATCGCCCGCTTTCGTTGCAGCTTTAAAAGAAGTAGATGAAAACAATTAAGTTATGAACAAAACTAAACATAATTGATGGCAACATAAATAAAGTTGTGAAGATCCGATTACGTACCTCTAGATTTCTGGAAGTACGGGATTTATCATCGATAATCCTGTGAATGTACTCGCAAACGTAGTATCCACAATAATCAGTGCCCGGTGGTTGTTGCGGGACGCCCTATATACGAGAACATAATTCAGTCAAATTAATAATAATCAAGAGAATGGTAATGGTCTTGAAACCAGGGTACGTAGTACTACTTACTTTGTTAATCTGAAAGTGGAGCTTGTCTGCCCATGTACCGGGTTCTTCCTTGATGAACATTTGCCAAACCCTGGCCGACAAAGAAAAATGAATACAAGAGTTAATTATTACTTACTTGATATCAGGAAATGAACGAAAGAGAGGCCGATGAACGAAAGATGCCGATATATATATACCTTTGAAGCATCTGACGCGCGCTCTTCCATGTGTCAGCGTCCCAGGTTAACGGGTCCCAGACTTCAACTTGTCCTTGATCGATTCTAATGATGAACAATATGAAGTGGGATCTGCGCACGTGTACACACGCAGTCATGCATACTCATCAATTACACTTAACATCAGGTAAGCAAAATGGAATGTGTATAAGACAGTAACACTCACTTGAATCCGTAGGGCCAAAGTATTTCTTTTTTGGTACTTTGTCGCTTCAAAAACCTTAGCAAATCATCCGGTGTATCCTTGTTGAACTTTTCTATTGTCTCTTGATGAAACGAATACGGGTCAATGAACCCAAAGTCCCAGATTCCTGCCAGCCTGCATTCACGAATCTTCATTCTGCATAGTAGCGTACAAAAAGAATGTCTCGTGAGTGATAATTATACGGGCAATGAACGCGAGCTTAACTAAATAATTAAATTACATAAATAAATCACTTACAAACAGTAGCAGCTGACGATAGCTTTGTCGAGGGCACGTTGATTGTACATCTGGAAAAAATCATCGAACCCAACCTCCACACCGTACTCTCCGAAGTAGTGTTGATCCTGAACTGCCGCCATGATACAGTCTCTCTTTTGCCTTGCGGCCTCCAAGTACCAAACATGTAAATTCCATAGTTGGGTTGTTAGAGCACTAGGATTTTCGACCAGAGGGTGCTCGGGCTTATATTTATATACCACATCAGCAATAGCGTAACCTACGTCGCCCATGCGTGGACCGGACACTGAAGCCTGGTCAGATAACACCTTGAGCGGGGCAATTGACTGTGCTTCTTGTTGTCCGAGCTGGGGAACTTGTTTCCCGCATTTCGTCTCCTCCGCCTGCTTCATCTGCTCCGCCTGCTTCATCTGTGCGGTGTGCATCTTTTCAATGTACCGTTCATAGTCTGAAAGGGGCGGCGGTGGCGGCGGTTCAGGATAATATAAGTTGTCGATGGTGCGCTCAATTTTCCACTTTGGTATGTTCTTCAGAGTTTCCTTCCAGATGTCTGGAGGGGGCTTCAGGGGAAACCGTGCGAACCATGCTTTGTTTTTGGCTTTCACGGCCTCGTCTAGTTCCTCCGGAGTCATCAGGCCTGGTAACTTCGGGGGAGTCTTGACTTTCTTGGGTTTCCTTTCTCTCTTCTTGGGAGGAGTCCCGTTTCTTCTGAACTGCAGCTTCCGCTTTGCCGTACCCGTAGTGGGCGCATCCGTCGGCTCACGGGAGTGCACGGGCGATGGACTCTCGGCCTCGGGCTCCCAATCTTTGTTGTGGGGTGGACTTGGAGGTGCGTTGGGGGGTGGACTTGGAGGTCGTGCATTCTCTGTACGAAAGTGAAAAAACTATTAAAAATAGGCTTACATGTGGTGCAACATTCAGTAATTGTTGGAGGTGGTGCATTTGTACCTGGAGGAGTCGGTGGCCTTGGCGCCGCGTTAGGAAACACGATGTGTTTCTTCTTACACAAGATGATACCAAGCTCCATTTCTCCCAGTGTCTTCTCACCTTCACCTCCAGGAATATCAAGCTCAATTGACTGGCATCCCGGCGTAATTGTTGACAACCCGACACGAGCATGGGATGCTGGAATCTGACCACCATGGTAGGTTGCTCCAGGTTGATTCGGTAAAGCATAGCCTGACGCCACCATGAAGGATATGTTCCCCATTGGCATATGTATCTCACAGTTTGTCTTCTCCGTGATATCATCCACGGGGTAGTGAGGCGCCGACGGTTCGACTGCAGGACCGTCTTCTAGCTGCAGCTGCGTGGAACCCACGCTGCTTCTATGCTGAGATGGGACGGCATCTGCTACAGGATCGTCTTCTAATTGTTGCTGATCAGCGTCAGGTGCAGGATCTTCTTCCTCCTCTTCAGTGTCACGTACAGGGTGTCCCCCTTTCTTCAAGAGAAACGCCACCTTTTCTTCTAATGTCGATATCCGTTCCAGCGCCTTCCTCTTGCTTCTACCACGGCTTCTGTAAGTGCCAAGGTCCGCCGGAAACCCTTGGTTCCACGGGGTAGTGGCTCCAAAGCCTCATGTTCGTCCCCACTTTTCGGGGTTCCCGAGTGCCTTCGTCAGCTCGTCGTTCTCTCTATCGGGAACAAAAGTTCCTTTTCGAACAGCTTCTATTGCCTTCTCTAGATCTGATACGACTTGTGTTATTTTTTCCGACCATGGTCCCTCTGCAACAATCATCCCAGTCTCAGCGTCCAACGTTGCCCCATGCGCGAACAACCAGAACTTGGACCTATCGGGCCAGTCATGTGTCTGTGGAATGATATTTCTTTTCAGAAGCGCATCTTCATAGCGTCGCCACCTAGGCAGGGCAGTCATGTAGCCACCTGACCCTAAAATATGGTGATATTTCTTCTTCTTCGCATTCTCCGTATTTGTGGCTGATCGGGATGTAAAGACACCCGATTTCTTGTACGCCTTAAAATCAGGCCAAGCGTCTCTTATCTTCACTAGGTGCCCAGTGAAAACTGGATCTTCGTCCTTATATTTCTTCCACAAGTCTTTATTCCACCTCTGGAATTGTGTGGCCATCTTCTTCAAAGCCCACTCCTCGACTTTCTTCTTCTTATCTTCCGCTACGCTGAAATTTAGCCAGACCGTGTCGCAAAGCACTCTTTTCAATCTGTCATGGACATAAGTAGCTCCAACGTTGGCGCCGGTCTTCGGCTTATTCCATTCTATTAAGTTGATCGGGACCAGGTCTCTTACAACAACTCCGCACTGATTTATAAATTTGCGATAAGTTTCTGGGGGTTCCAGTGGTTTGCCATCAGCAGCAACTTTATCGATCGAGTACCTTGCAGTATCTTTCAACCTTGCGGCCGGGCCTCGTTTCGACTTTGTCTCAGTACTTGCGCTAGCTGTTCCGGAGGGCGCCTAAACGGGAAAATAATGATTCGTTAGTAAGTGCAATACAAATTAATTGTTGCGTCAACAGTGACTTGAGATATACATTGGCAGAGTTTGTTCCGGAGGGCACTTCTGCATCGTCGACGTTGTCATCGTCGTCATGTACTACATGTTGTATATTCTCAGCTCCGTCACCGGAGTCGTTCAAAAATTGATTGCTAAACGCCTGTCCACCATCGTCATCATGATATATGGCCGTTGCATCTTCAAAAATCATCTTGCACATGTATCTTTCCTTCTCCGCCTCACCCATTCCCGCGAGCTGATCGGCGTGCGGATCATGTGGTTCTTGGGGATCCATAGCTCAACACCTGCTAGTAACAAGAATTTAACTTAGCAAAATTATTTACGGAAAAGTTTTACGGAACCGGAAAGTTTACGGAAAAGTTTTACGGAATCGTCGGAGTCGTAATCGTCGGAAAGTTTACGGAAAAGTTTTACGGAATCGTCGTAGTCGGAATCGTCGGAAACTTTCCGACGATTCCGTAAAACTTTCCGACGATTCCGACGATTCACTTTCCGACGATTCCGTAAAACTTTCCGACGATTCCGTAAAACTTTCCGATTAACTTAGCAAAAAAATTCTAACTAATAATTTTTTCCAACTTAGAAAATATTTCAACACGCAATTATTGCTAACCCTAAACTAACAAGAATTTACCGGAGAGGTCGACGGCGGCGGCTAGGGGAGACGACGACGCCGACGGCAGGGGAGGCCGGGGAGACGACGGCGCCGGAGCAGCGGAGGCAGACGGCGTCGTGGAGGCGAGCACGGCGACGGCGGCGTGGAGGCGAGAAGGGCGGCGTGGAGGCGAGCACGGCGGCGTGGAGGCGTGGAGGCGACGGCGGCGAGGAGGGCGGCGTGGCAGCGTGGAGGCGAGCACGGCGGCGTGGCGGCGTGAAGGCGAGCACGGCGGCGACGGCGGCGAGAAGGCGAGCACGACGGCGTGGCGGCGTGGACGCAAAATCGGAGCAGGGCTTCGCCCGGGAAGGAGAGAAGACGCGCGAAGATTTTTCGGCAAAGGGACTAGAAAACGCCGCTGTACAAGCCTTTAGCACCGGTTGGTGTTGACAACCGGTCCTAAAGACCCTTTAGCACCGGTTGTTAACACAAACCGGTACTAAAGGTCCAAAAATTGGGCCACATTCAGAGTGCGCGAGCGAACCCACCTTTAGGACCGGTTGTTGTTAAAAACCGGTCCTAAAGGTTTTTTTCCTTTTTTCTGTTTCCTGTTTTCTTTTTCTTTTTGTTTCCTTTTTCTTTTTCCTGTTTCTTCTTTTATTTTTCTTTTTTGTTTCCCTTTTCTGTTTTCTTTTACATTTATTAATAAAATCAAAGTAGACTCAAAAAATTGTAAAATCAAATATTTATAAAAACATATTTATATTTTCTGATATTTTGTGTAAAAATTGACTAAATGTCATTTAAAACAATAAAAAAAATAAAAAATAAGATATTTATCAAACTAATTTGAAAATATAAAGATATTTTTTTGTTTCCTTTTTCTTTTTCCTGTTTCTTCTTTTATTTTTCTTTTTTGTTTCCCTTTTCTGTTTTCTTTTACATTTATTTATAAAATCAAAGTAGACTCAAAAAAATTATAAAATCAAATATTTATAAAAACATATTTATATTTTCTGATATTTTGTGTAAAAATTGTCTAAATGTCATTTAAAACAATAAAAAAATAAAAAATAAGATATTTATCAAACTAATTTGAAAATATAAAGATATTTTTTTGTTTCCTTTTTCTTTTTCCTGTTTCTTCTTTTATTTTTCTTTTTTGTTTCCCTTTTATGTTTTCTTTTACATCTATAAATATAAAAATTGTAAAATCAAATATTTATGAGAACATATTTATATTTTCTCATATTTTGTGTAAAAATTGTCTAAATGTCATTTAATTGTCCAAAATAGACTCAAAAATTTTGTATAAACAAAAGCTTTTGTAAAATGAAATATTATAACAACATATTTATATTTTCTGATATTTTGTTTACAAATTGTCTAAATGTCATTTTAACACTTAAAAAATAAAAATGATATGTATCAAAATGGTCAAATTTAGTGGAAACTGGTCAAATTTTTGATATTTATCAAAATGGTCAACACAATTACATAAAAGGTTTAATACATTATTACACATCACCAACAACACCCCCTATCTATTTTTTTTCTTGCCTTTCTTCTGATTGCGCCGTAACCATGGAGTATCTTCATCATTTAACGGGATGCTTGGATCATCTTTGACTTTGAAGGAAGGAATTTCATCAAATTTATTGTAATCTTCTGACATGTCTGTCTTGTCCTCGACTCCCACGATGTTTCTTTTCCCTGAAAGAACTATGTGGCGCCTTGGCTCATCGTCTGATGTATTCGCTTCCTTATCTTTTCTTTTTCTCGGTCTGCTAGACATTGGCTAGGACGAATTGATCATTGCCGTACCCAAGATTCTTCTGATCCACTGTTGTCATTCCGTACTTCGGGTCTATCTTCACGCCTGACAGGTTGAACCATTTGCACCAGAACAAAGGGACCTTAAAGGAAGGTCTGTAGTCAAGTTCCCATATCTGCTCTATGTAACCATAGTATGTGACCCTTTGCCCGTTGTCGTCTTTTGCATCAAACCGGACGCCACTGTTTTGGTTGGTGCTCTTTTTATCTTGGTCTGCCGTGTAAAATGTGTTACCATTTATCTCGTACCCTTTAAAGGTCAATACAGTCGAAGATGGTTGTTTGGCCAACAAGTATAGCTCATCTTCAACAATGTTGTCATTAATGGGACGTCTTTGCAACCAACCGCCGAAAGTCTTCGCGTGTTCTTTAGCAATGAAATCTTCATGTTGCTCCGGGTATTCCGAGCGTAAAATATCCTTGTCTTCCTGGATATATGGAGCCGCCAAGCTGGAATTAACTAGAACTGTGTAGTGTGCTTGAGTGAAAAATTGCTCGTCCATACATGTTGTTGATATCTTTCCTAGCGTGCCTTTTCCACGCAGTCTCCCCTCATGGCGCGACTGAGGAACACCGATCGGGTTCAGGTCAGGAATAAAGTCAACACAAAACTCAATGACCTCCTCTGTTCCATAGCCCTTGACCATGCTTCCTTCTGGCCTAGCACGGTTTTTAACATAATTCTTCAAGAGTCCCGTGAACCTCTCAAAGGGGAACATATTGTGTAAGAATACAGGACCGAGAACGGAAATCTCTTGGACTAGGTGAACTATGAGGTGCGTCATAATATTGAAGAAGGTTGGTGGGAACACCAACTCGAAGCTGACAAGACATTGGACCACGTCCTTCTGTAAACTTGGTAGAGTTGCTGGATCGATTGCCTTCTGAGAAATTGCGTTGAGGAATGCACATAGCTTCACAATGGGTACTCGCACGTTTTGTGGCAGAAGCCCCCTCAATGCAATCGGAAGTAACTGGGTCATGATCACGTGGCAGTCATGAGACTTTAGGTTTTGGAACTTTTTCTCTTCCAGGTTTAGTATTCCTTTTATGTTCGACGAGTAGCCAGACGGGACCTTGATACTGCTCAGGACTTGGAAAAAGATCTCCTTCTCTTCCTTGGTAAGAGCGTAGCTGGCAGGACCTTTGAAACTCTCTGGATTCATCAGGTCGTCTCGTTCGTGCATACGTTGGTGGTGCAGCCGTGCTTTTGGTGTATCTCTCGACTTCTTCCCATGCACGCCCAATAAGTTTAGCAGGTTCACGCAAATATTTTTCGTCACGTGCATCACGTCGATCGCAGAGCGAACCTCTAGGAATTTCTAATAGGGTAGTTCCCAGAATATAGATTTCTTCTTCCACATGGCTACGTGGTTGTCGGCGTCATTCGGAACAGATTGTGCGCCAGGACCCTTACCAAAGATTACTTTTATATCTTTGACCATGTCATATATATCAGTACCTTTAGGGAGGGTTGGCTTCCTCCGTGTATCTGCCTCGCCTTTGAAATGCTTTCCTTTCTTTTTTACGGGATGCCTGTCTGGAAGAAATCGACGATGCCCCGGGTACACATTCTTGCTTATATGTATACTTTCAGTCTTGCCTAAACAGTGTGTGCATGCGTTGTATCCCTTGTTTGACTGTCCTGAGATGTTACTAAGAGCGGGCCAATCATTGATGGTTACAAACAGCAACCCTCGTAGGTCAAATTCCTCCCGTTTGTACTCGTCCCACACACGTACACCTTCGTCAGCCCACAACTCTAAAAGTTCATCAACCAGTGGCCTCAGGTACACATCAATGTTGTTGCCGGGTTGCGACGGGCCTGGGATAAGCACTGTCATCATAATGAACTTACGCTTCATGCATAACCAAGGAGGAAGGTTATAGATACATAGAGTCACGGGCCAGGTGCTATGACTGCTACTCTGCTCCCCAAACGGATTCAGGCCATCTGTACTTAGACCAAACCTTAAGTTTCTTGCGTCACGTGCAAAGTCCTCGTACTTATCGTCGATGTTTCTCCACTGCGACCCATCAGCGGGTTGTCTCAGCATATCGTCTTCCTTACGGTCTTCTTTGTGCCATCGCAGCAACTTGGCATGCTCTTTGTTTCGGAACAAACGTTTCAACCGTGGTATTATAGGAGCATGCCACATCACCTTGGCAGGAACCCTCTTCCTGGGGCGATCGTCGCCCTCAACATCACCAGGGTCATCTCGTCTGATCTTATACCGAAATGCACCGCATACCGGGCAGGCATTTAAATTCTCATGCTGACCGCGGTAGAGGATGCAGTCATTGATGCATGCATGTATCTTATGCACTTCCAATCCTAGAGGGCAGACAACCTTCTTTGCTTCGTACGTACTGCAGGGCAGCACGTTATCTCTTGGAAGCATCTTCTTCATTATTTTCAGCAGCTTTTCAAATCCCTTGTCAGATATTCCATTCTCTGCCTTCCATTGCAGCAATTCCAGGGTGGTGCCCAGCTTTTTCTGGCCATCTTCGCAATTTGGGTACAACAATTTTTTGTGATCTTCTAACATGCGCTCCAACTTCAACCTCTCGTTTTCACTTGCGCAGTTTATCTGTTCTTCACGAATGACCTACGAAGATCATCATCAGACTCATCAACAATGTCCTCAAGTTCACGCTCATCTTCCCCCATTTCAGTATCACCGTGTTCACCGAACATAGGATAGTTATCATTATCCTCTTCTTCTTCATTGTCTTCCATTACAACCCCTCTTTCTCGGTGCTTGGTCCAACAAAAATAACTGGGCATGAAGCCTTCTTGCAACAGGTGGGTGTGTATGGTTCTTGAGTTAGGGAAATTCCTCTTATTCTGGCATTTTTTACATGGACAAAAAATAAATCCATTCTGCCTGTTTTTCTCAGCCACATTGAGAAAACTATGCATGCCATTAAGGAATTCGGGACCACGTCGATCACTGTACATCCATTGCCGGTTCATCTGCATTATATAAATTTATCAAAAACCATTATGCTAAATCATCATGACTAAATTAATTAATTAATTAATACAAAAAGTTCATCATACGTTAAAACAAAAGTAGCGCAGTGACCATACATATATAGTTCTCATAAAAATACACATTGAAACCAACCATAAAAACTCTCTCTAATTAATGCATTTAAAAACAACAACAAATGCGATCAAAATCACAACAAAGGTAACAATTGACCCGACGGCATAATGATACCAAGCCTCTTTACTAATTGCATATTTTCTAATCTTTCTAATCTTCAGGCGCATTGCGTCCATCTCGCTCTTGTGACCATCGACGACACCGGCAAGAACCTTTTCCAAGGTCATCTTCTCTCTTTCAGTTTTTTCCAACCTTTCTTCAGTTTTTTTCAATCTTTCTTTCAGGCCAACATTTTCTTGTTCAACTAAGTGTAACTTCTCAACAATAGGGTCGATTGGCATTTCCGGTTCCACTACCTCCTAGATAAAAATATCTATGTCAAGTTGGTCGGCGTAATTAATTGTCATATAATCAGGAAATGAAAATATGTAGTTATAAAAGATAATATACCACATCCGAATCATAGACTGGACGAGGGCCAACGGGGACGGATATCAAAACCATGGCGCTATACATATAAAAAAAATCTTACACAATAAAAAAATTATATACAAGTAAATATGTAAATCATACAAATCAAAATTTGTTTTGGTAAATAAAAACAATAGGCTCACCAAGATTGTGTCGGTGACGGGGCGATCGACGGTGGTGAGGAAGGGGACAAGGCGCGCGACACTAAAAAAACCACAAATCATAATTAAATTTGAGCTCAAATTGCATATGTATACATAACAAATGATGAACTCTCTCTAGCTTAGGCATTTCATCAAACACCCAGCTAGCACAACAAAAATGAAATGAGCAAGAAAACGAGCAAAACTTGCAATGCCGGAAGAGGGAATGTTGATGCTAACCGTAGGACCGATGGGTGCCAACAATCTTGACAAATGGTGGAGAAAAATGGGGATGGATTAGAGCTCCCAAGAGGAAGGAGAGAGCAAAAATGGAGTTGAGCTCGAGCTGGAAAAAATGGAGCTGAGCTCGGGGTGGAATATAGGGGAGGGCTTTAGGACCGGTTTGTGTTAAAAACCGGTGCTAAAGGGTCTGACAGCGGGGCCCCGCAGTTGCTGCAAAAATGAGAAAACCTTTAGCACCGGTTTGTGATACAAACCGGTTCTAAAGGGTTTGTCCACTGGGGCCCCCTCCCTGCAGCAAACGGTCCAAAAACCTTTAGGACCGGTTTGTGTTACAAACCGGTCCTAAAGGCCTTGCGGCCATTTGCTGCAGGGAGGGGGCCCAGCGGACAGACCCTTTAGAACCGGTTTATATCCAATCCGGGTCCAATGTGGTTGGCTCAATGCCGTGTTTTCTACTAGTGATGCCAAAAGATACAAAGTAGTAATGATAGTACCACTTACTTGTGGCACAATCGCTTGAGTCATATTGGTATAAAACGCATGAAAAAGCTCCATCCTGATGGATCTTTGGACTCACTCGTTTTGAAATTGTTTGAGACATGCGAACCATGCCTATTGGTATTAACGCATGAATAAACTCCATGTAGATGGATCGTTTGGACTCACTTGATTTTGAATCACTTGAGACATGCAAATCATGCCACACGGGCAAGATGACTGAAGGCCTCGTCTTTCCAGTAAGATGGAACGAGCAAGTGACTTATTAGAAATAATATATTTTGATGTATGTAGTCCAATGAGTGCTGAAGCACGCAGTGGATGTCGTTATGTTCTTACTTCACTAATGATTTGAGTAGATACAGGTGTATTTGCTTGATGAATCACAAGTCTGAAATATTGAAAAGTTCAAGCAATTTCAGAGTAAAGTTGAAGAGCATCATGACAAGAGGATAATATGTCTATGATGTGATCGTGGAGGTAAATATATATCTGAGTTGCGAGTTTGGTAAATATTTAAGACAATGTGAAAATTGTTTCACATCTTATGCCACTTGGAAGACCATAGTGTGATGGTGTGTCGGAACGCCATAGCCGCGCCCTATTGGATATGATGCACACTATGATGTCCCTTATCGAATTACCACTATCGTTTTTGGGTTACGCATTAGAGACAACCACATTCACTTTAAATAGGGCACCACGTAAATTCCGTTGAGATGACATCGTATGAACTATGGTTTGGAGAAACCTAAGGTGTCGTTTCTTAAAGGTTTGGGGTTGCAATGCTTATGTGAAAAAGTTTCAGCCTCATAAGCTCGAACCCAAAGCGGATAAATGCATCTTCATAGGACATCCAAAACAGTTGGGTATACCTCCTATCTCAGATCCGGAAGCAAAATGTTTGTTTTCTAGAAACGGCTCCTTTCTCAAGAAAAAGTTTCTCTAGAAAGAATTGAGTGGGAGGATAATGGAAACTTGATGAGGTTATTGAACTACCACTTCAACCAATGAATAGGGGGGCGCAGGAAGATGTTCGTGTGGCACCTACACTAGTTGAAGCGGAAAGCTGATGATGGTGATCATGTAACTTCGGATCAAGTTACTACCAGACCTCGTAGGTCGACACGGAAACGTACTGCTCCAAAGTGGTACGGTAATCCTGTCTTGGAGGTCATGTTGTTAGACAACAATGAACCTACGAGCTATGGAGAAGCGATGGTGCGCCTGGATTTCGACGAATGGCTCGACGCCATGAAATCCGAGATAGGATCCATGTGTGAAAACAAACTGTAGACTTTGGAAGAACCACTTGATGGTCATAAGGCTGTTAGGTACAGATGGATCTTTAAAAGGAAGACGGACGATGATGGTAAATGTCACCATTAAGAAAGCTTGACTTGTCGCAAAGATGTTTCCGACAAGTTCAAAGAGTTGACTACGATGAGACTTTCTCACTCGTAGTGATGCTAAAGTCCGTTGAAATTATGTTAGCAATTGCTGCATTTTGCAATTATGGAATCTGGCAGATGGATGTCAAAACATTGTTTCCTCGACCGTTTACTTGAGGAAAGGTTGTATGTGATACAACCAGAAGTTTTGTCGATCCTAAGGATGGTAACAAGTATGCAAGCTCCAGCGATCCTTCTATGGACCGGAGCAAGCATCTCAGAGTTGGAATATACGCTTTGATAAGATGATCAAAGTTTTTGGGTTTATACAAAGTTTATGAGAAACTTGTATTTCCAAGAAAGTGACTGAGAGCACTATATAATTTCTGATGAGTATATGTGGTTGACATATTGTTGATCGAAAATGATGTAGAATTTCTCGAAAGCATATATGGTTGTTTGAAAAGTGTTTTTCAAAGGAAAACCTGAATTAAGCCTACTTGAACTTTGAGTATCAAGATCTATGGAGATAGATCAAGACGCTTAATAAAACTTTCAATAAATGCATACCTTGTCAAGTTTTGAAGCAGTTCAAAGTTGATCGGTCAAAGAAGGAGTTCTTGGTTGTATTGTAAGGTGTGAATTTGAGTAAGACTCAAAGCTGGACCAAGGCAGAAGAAAGAGAAAGGACGAAGAAAGAGAAAGCTCGACCAAGGAGTTCTTGGTTGTATTGTAAGGTTTTCGTATTTTTCTGAGTCTTTATTTGCTAAACTTCGCTGGTTTTATCTTGTCGTATATTTTATCATGTGTGTGAATACTCTTAGTCATATGGTGTGAGACATATGCTATCCCTATATATTTTATCATGTGTGTGAAGACTCTTAGTCATATGGTGTGATACATATGATATCCCTATATTATCTTTATTGTCTCTCTATATGCTTAGCCTGTGAGTTCATTTATCTTATGCCCCTATCTTTATGCTCACATACTATACCTTGCTTCCTTACTCAATGTTGTTATTAGGCCATTGCAAGGAGTATCTGTCTATGATTCCTAGAGGAGTGTTTTTCCTTGGATTATGTGCCTTGCTGTTCAAAGCACCACTTTAAACATGCACACATCCAGGGGGAGCTAGTCTCTAGTTCATAGACTTTGGGTTTGCATATGACTTCATTAAATTCTCTTTTGTGCAAATCCGGTGTTGTCATCAATTCACCAAAAAGGGGAGATTGTTAGGGCATATTATGTCCTAAGTAATTTTGGTGACTGGTGACAGTACCACTGCGGACTAATCGTGTGCATTGAGCATTTCAGATTTTACATGGCAAGGCACAAGACGATTCGTCGCACCTCGGTGGTTTTGAAGCACGGTGGTTTCTACGGTTCTCTTTGGTGGTTTTGAGTCGTAGGAAAGCCGTACCATTAAGAGGGGGTCCCCGTCGGAAAGGTTTGGGTGGAATCAACTCACACGCGCACACTTTTTCTTTCCACCACGTTTTCTTTGCAACAATGGAGCTCCCGTTTGGTCTCTGCCAGCCTCTGCAAAAAGTTCCAACGGTAGTACCGCTCACTGAGCGGTAGTGCCGCTTGCTGAGCGGTAGTACCGCTCCGGTTGAGCAGTAGTACCGCCCTCTCTGAGCGATTGTACTTCATTGGACTTTTTCGAGTACTTTTCTAGCGGTGGTAGACCCGGTAGTAGTATTTTTACTACCGTGGCCTTATGCCTACCTAGCGGTAGTATCGCTCGAGGCATAGCGGTAGTACCGCTCGGGCTGGCGGTAGTACCGCTTACCCCGTGCGGTAGTACCGCTAGGGGCGGCGGTAGTACCGCTTACCCCAGGCGGTAGTACCGCTAGGGGCAGAGTAGTACCGCTACCCCCAAGCGGTAGTATCGTGTTGAGGGTGTTGTAGGTGAGGATAACGGTTGGATTTGTTCTCTCACTATATAAAGGGTTCTTCCACTCCAAGAACCCTAACTTTGACCTTCTAAGACTCCATTGTTGCTCCTAAGCTCACTTTGGTCCGATCTCTCTCCCTAGCCAATCAAACTTGTTGATTTCCTAAGGATTGTTTGAGAAGGCCCAGATTTACACTTCCACCAAGAGATATTTGATTCCCCCCACTAATCCCTTGCGGATCTTGTTACTCTTGGGTGTTTGAGAACCATAGACAGTTGAGGTCACCTCGGAGCCATATCCATTGTGGTGAAGCTCCATGGTCTTGTCGGGAGCCTTCGAGCATTGTGTGGAGATAACCCCAACCTTGTTTGTAAAGGTCCAGTCGCCGCCTTCAAGGGCACCAATAGTGGAATCACGACACGTCGCATTGTGTGAGGGCGTGAGGAGAATACGGTGGCCCTAGTGGCTTATTGGGGAGCATCGTGCCTCCACACCGCTCCAACGGAGACGTACTTCTTGTCAAAGTTAAGGAACTTCGGTGACACATCCTCGTCTTCATCGGTTCCACTTGCGGTTATCTCTTACCTTTACTTTGTGTATATTATTGTTGCTACGTATTTCTTGCTTGCACTAGTTGTCATGGTAGTTAGCATCATATAGGTTGCTCATCTGGTAGCTAATTTAGAGAACCTTTATGTTGCTTTCTCTAACTTGGTAAGAAGAACTAAAAATTGGTAGTTGCCTATTCACCCCCCCCCCCCCTCTAGTCAACCATATCGATCCTTTCAATTGGTATCAGAGTCGCGTCTCTTTATTAAGGGTTTCACCACCCGAAGAGTATGGTTGATGATGAAGAGGGAGTAAGTGGACCACCCGAGGCCATGGCCTTGAATTCAGTCACAAGTGACGACTTGAATGAGGTTATGGCCTCCCTCAGGTCATCCTTGACGAACGAAGTCAAGTCCATGTTTAAAGAGTTACTTGAGGGGTTACAAAATTCTCCCAAACCGACGTTGGTGGTTAAACCTACCAACTCAGAATCGGAGGCCAATTCCACCAAGGAAGTGGCTAAAGGTATGCAACCTTATTCCCCTCTCAACAAGAATAGGACAAGAACCTTTGCCTCAGTTCCACCTCCCCCGGTCTATGGAGGACCAGTTCATACACTGCATATTAATAATCTTGGTCCTCCTCCTAAGCTTGTTAAGGGGTAGTTTGCTTACTGGTGTTTTGCATTAAGTCTTATTTGAATCACAGCTCAACAAATATATGGAGAATCATTGAGCAAGGCTTCTACCCGCATGACCCAAGCAACCTCACGCCAAGAGAAGAAGCGCACAATCAATATAATCATTCCGCATTGTTCATTCTTCAGGCCTCAATGCCTCCTGAGGATCTTCCTCACTTGCGTCCTTCCACTCATGCCAAGGACTGTTGGGAGCACATCATGGTGTTGTACAATGGAAGCTCAAGCATTCAACGGTCCAACTATGAAGTGGTTCTTGATGCGGCCGATGAGTTTTTGATGAAGCAAGATGAGGACCCTCGAGATCTCTATCGAAGGGTGACTGCTCTCGCTGTTGCTCTCCAGGATCACGGGAGCAAGGATGTGGATGACACATGGATCAAGCGCAAGTTTCTCAAGGCCATCATGTCATTCAACAAAGCCATGTCATCTGTCATTCGTCAAAGGCCAGATTTTCACTCCTTGTCCTCCGATGAAGTGTTGGATGAATTCATTGCAATGAACATCATGAACAAAACTGCTGATAATGCTCTTGCTCGCGTTCGGTCAAAGACAGCTTCACCCAATCTTGCATTAAAAGACAAGGCTGATTCTGATGAAGAAGAAGAAGAGGAAGAGGATGGTTGCCCTGAAGAAACCAAGTATGCTTATCACTAGCACATGGCTATTGCGTCAAGGCAATTCTCGGGCAAAAAGAGAAACTCAAGGCCCAACTTCTCCAAGAATAACTCGAGTGGGTCCAAGACCAAGCAGCGTGCGAGAACATGCTATAACTGCGGCAATGTGAGTCACTTCATGGCAGATTGTCCTTATGAGAAGAGGGAAGACAACGGTGACAAGCTCATTCGCAAAGACAAAGCCAAGTCTTTCCCGGACAGGAACAACTTTGTCAAGAAACCCCATCCAAAGGGTATGGTGGCACTTTAAGAGTACACCGATGATGATGATGATGATGTGGTGGCAACGACTACTGTAGCCATTGCCACCTCCTCTCCCAAGGTGTCTCTCTTTGGCGCCCCCAACGACAACCGCATCGCCAAATGCCTTATGGCCAAAAGTCTCGATCAGGTAACACACAACATTAAGACCACCATCACTACTGCTCCCTCATTGTTGAACTATGTTGATGATAGTGATGCCGGGGAACTTAATGAGCATGATTTTGACAAATTTCTGTGTAAAATCAAAGGAGAATCCAAGAAGCATTTTGTTTCTCTTTTGGAACAAGTGGGTGAGGCTAATGACCTCATTGAGTCTCATGAGGAGACTATCTCCGAGTTGCAAGGACATAGTCATGACTATGCCGATGAGATTGCTGAACTATCTATTGCTCTAGAAGAAGAGCGCAGTCGTCGTTTGGCTCTTGAGGAGTCACACAACGATGATTGTGCTAAATTACAAAAAGAGTTAGATCACACAATTGTTATTATCCGTGTGCTTAAGTAGAAAAAGGGTGCACTTGGGGTTGGCCATGAAAGACTCAAGGGAGACTTTGATACACTTGACAAGGCCCACAAGGTCTTGAAAGGTGCACATTTCTCCTTGAAGGAGTCTCATGATCAACTCCAAGCAAAGCTTACCAAGGAGATCTCTACCTGTCCTCCTTTTGTTTTAATTGATAATGCTTGTGCAACAAATCCTTGTTGTGAGCATGTACATCTTGTGGAGGAAAATGCTAAGTTGAAGGATCAACTTGAGAAGGGCCTTGTGTCATGCATCCAAGGCGAGAAGAACCTAAACGACCTTTTGAGTAATCAAAAGGAAGTTGTAGGAAAGGAGGGACTTGGACTTACATCCAAGTCGAAAAGAAAAAGGAAGAACAGGAACAAGCGATCGCTTACTCTCAAGGACATATTTTTCAAAGAGGGCGAGACGACTCAGAAGGAGAACAAGAACAAGGTAGGGGATGGTAATGCCAAGAAGGGCAAAACCATCCCTACCAACACAGCTGGAAAATTTAATCCTTCTTATGTTTTATGTCGTGGTAGTGATGGGCATGTCTATGCTAGATTTGTTGGTTCTTATTATGAGTCCATTGAATGGGCTATTGGGGTTCCTAAGACCCTTGTTTCTAACATCAAAGGACCCATTCAAAAATGGGTACCTAAAACCAAGCCTTAATCTATTGCATGAGTTTGCTTCCGATGGGGTGTCATGGTTGCTCGATAGTGGAGCAACAAATCATATGACCGGAAGCAAGGACTTGGTGGTGGGCGTGCATCCTACCCCATCTATGCCCACCCATGTCCAATTTGCTCATGCTTCAACGTCTAAGATACTGGGATTTGGTAAGGTGGTCATCTCTCAAGATTTATCTATTGAGAAGGTCATGCTTGTTGAGTCCCTTGCTTACAATTTACTTTCTGTTCGTCAACTTGCAATTATGGGCTTTGCCACATTCTTTAATCTGGATATCTTGGCCCTTTTGTGGAGCAAGACTCTTAAAGTAGCCTATGTTGGATATATCGAAAATGGTCTCTATGTGGTGAACTTTTCATAGCGACCCACTAAGATTGCGACTTGTCTAATGGCTAAAGTTGATGTGGGCTCGCTTTGGCATCACCGACTAGCCCATGTCAATATGGGATCTTTGCAAAGTCTTCTCAAAGGGGACCATGTTCGTGGACTAACAAATGTGAGTTTTGCCAGAGATCGTGCTTGCAGTGCTTGTATTGAAGGGAAGATTCATGAAACTGCTCATCGTCCCACGACTCTCATTTACACTAAGAGGCCCTTGGAGCTCCTTCACATGGATCTCTTTGGTCCTCCATCTTTTGATAGTCTTGGAGGCAGAAAGTATTGCTTGGTGATTGTTGATGATTATTCAAGATACACTTGGGTGTATTTCTTCAAAAGGAAGAGCGAGACTCAACATACCATCATCAACTTTGCAAATGAAGCTCAACGCCAACATGACGCAAAGATTTTGATGATTAGAAGTGAAAACGGCACCGAGTTCAAGAACTACACCTTGGATGAGTTTCTCGGTGATGAGGAGATCAAGCATCAATATTCATCACCATACACCCATCAACAAAATGGTGTGGTGGAAAGGAAGAGCGAGACGTTGATGGATGCGGCAAGAACAATGATGGCAGAATTCAAATCTCCATACAACTTTTGGGTCGAAGCCATCAACACAGCATATCATGCATCCAATCGGCTCTACATCCACAAAGGCTTGAACAAGACTCCTTATGAGATCCTCTCCGAAAACAAGCCCAACCTCAAGTACTTCAGGGTTTTCGTGTGTAAGTGTTTCATTCTCAAGAAAGGTGCTCGTCTAGCTAAATTTGATTCTAGAGCTCAAGAGGGCATATTTGTTGGTTATGCTACAAACTCTCATGCTTACCGTGTCCTCAACAAGTCCACCAAACTCATTGAGGAGACGTGTAATGTGGATTTTGATGAAAATAATGGCTCCCAAGTGGAGCAAAGTGGTATTTGTGATGTAGGTGATGAAATTCCTCCCCAAGCCATAAGAAGAATGGGGATTGGTCAAATACTCCCCATCGAGGAACCCCTTGTGGCTGAAGAAGGAGGACAATGCTCTATTCAAGTGGAGCCATCACCCTCGCTAGCCCCACATGCTTCCGATGAACAAAGTGAAGACCCTCAACCAACTGAACATAATCAAGGACGAGATCAACCACTCAAAGATGGTGATGCACCAAATGATGTCCAAGTTCTAACACAAGGTTCCGAATCTGCTCAAGATCAAGATCAAGTGCAGCCACAAGATCAAGATCAAGCGCAAACACAAGATAAAGAACAAACCAGTGAGCTTTCTCAAGACGAAGATCAAGTTGATCAGGTGGTTGCTCCTCAATTTCCTAATGCGACACCTAAAAGGGGTCGCGTTGTCAAGGCAGGGTCAAAACCCAATAACAAGGACAAACAACGTGATCAAGTTGATGATCCTCAATTAACTAGTGTGGAACTCCTAGAGCGCTGCGCAGCCAAGATAGCATCCAATTTCAGGGTCAAATCACATCTTATGAAGAATGTGCTTGGAAGCTTAAAAAGGGGGGTATCACTCATCAACAAATTTCAAATTATTGTGAGCATCACGCGTTTGTTTCATATTGTGAACCACAACAGGTACATGAAGTGCTCGATGACGAGGATTGGCTTATGGCCATGCATGAAAAACTGAACAACTTCGAGCGCAATCAAGTCTCGGAGTTAGTGCCAAGACCAAAGGAGGAACATAATGTTATTGGGACCAAATGGATCTTCAAAAACAAGCAAGACGCCAATGGGATTGTGGTTCAAAACAAGGCAAGACTGGTGGCTCAATGCTACTCCCAAGTCGAGGGTATTGACTACGGTGAAACCTTTGCCCCTGTTGCTCGTCTTGAATCTATTCGCATGCTTCTTGCATTCGCCTCTCATCATGATTTAAAGTTACAACAAATGGATGTGAAGAGTGCATTTCTTAATGGTCCTTTAAATGAGTTGGTATATGCCAAACAACCCCGGGGGTTCGAACACCCCAATCTCCCCAATCATGTATATAAACTCAACAAGGTGCTCTATGGCCTTAAACAAGCCCCACGTGCGTGGTATGAGTACCTTACCGAGTTATTGCAAGATCGTGGGTTTGAAATTGGGAAGATCGATCCCACCCTTTTTACCAAAAGGGTCAAAGGGGATTTGTTCATGTGCCAACTATATGTTGATGATATCATTTTTGGTTCTCCTAACGAATCTTTCAATGAAGAATTTTCTGCACTAATGATCGAGAAATTTGAGATGTCAATGATGGGTGAGTTGAAGTTCTTCCTTGGATTCGAGATTAAACAAGGCTTAGAAGGAACCTTCATCAAACAAGCCAAGTACACCCAAGACATGCTCAAGAGGTTCGAGCTAGAGGACGTCAAGGCGGTCAAGTTTCCCATGCCAACCAGATGCAAGCTTGACAGTGATCCCGATGGTAAAGCAGTGGATCAAAAGGTATGTCGCTCCATGATTGGATCCCTTCTGTACCTTTGTGCACCTAGACCGGATATCATGTTGAGTGTATGGATTTGTGCATGGTTTTAGTCTGCACCAAAAGAAAGCCACTTTGCGGTTGTTAAACGAATCTTTCGATATTTGGATCATACCCCAAACTTGGGCCTATGGTATCCCAAAGGAGCAAGCTTCAATCTAGTGGGTTATTCTCACTCAGATTGGGCAGGAGACTGTGTGGAGAAGAAGTCAACATCTAGAGGATGTCAATTTCTTGGTCGTTCGCTGGTAAGTTGGTCTTCAAAGAAGCAAAATTGTATCTCATTGTCTTCCACCGAAACTGAGTATGTTGCAGCTGCAAGTTGTTATGCACAGTTGCTATGGATGAGGCAAACTTTAAAGGATTACGGTGTCACTTGTGACAAAGTGCCTCTTTTATGCGACAATCAAAGTGCTATCAAGATATCCCTCAATCCGGTGCAACATAGCAAAACCAAGCATATTGATATTCGTCATCACTTCATTCGTGAGCATATCAAGCGTGGAGATATTGAAGTCAAATTCATCAACACTCAAGAGCAACTTGCAGATATTTTCACTAAGCCCTTATATGAAGCAATGTTCCGGGAGTTAAGGCATGAGCTATATACCATCGGTTCAAGTAATGTGGATTGAAACTAGGCACTCTGAACCTCACCCTGCATTATATCTTGTTCTAGGCGTAGGCATGGACATAGGGGGAGTGTTGTTCAACCAATGAACTTCCCCTCCCCCCATTATGCATAAATCTATCAAGTCTTTCACATTATCCATCATAGGTGGCACTTGTGCTTCAAAGATGAGCTTTGGTCATGAACCCAAGGATAATTCTTCGCGGTGGCTTACCATTTGTCTCAAACATAGGTGGCTCCGGCCACCGCCCCCTAAAAGCGGGCTATGACATACCAGCCAGGGTATTTTGTTTGGTTTTCTATTCTAAATTTTGTCTGGTATGTGTTCATAGTGTTTTCTCACTGTTTTGGCAGCTTCTGGAATTTTTCTGAGTTTTTCTGGCATGGTACTACCGCTCGCGGAGCGGTACTACCGCCTTCAGATTTGTTCGCCTCAGGGGGAGCGGTACCACCATTGCAGGCGGTACTACCGCAATGACCCGAGCAGTACTACCGCCAGGACCCGATCGGTACTACTGCGATGACCGAAGCGGTACTACCGCGGCAAGCGGTACTACCGCTATCCTAGAGCGGTACTACCGCCCAGTCCGTGCCCTGGGGGCTATATAAGAAGAGGGGGCAGTTTTTCTGCCCCATTTGTTCCTCTCCCGTGGAGATCTCTCTCTTTCTCTCAAATCTCACCAGCAGAGATCTTCCTCCGCGGAGCTTCTCCTTTCGTGTGAGTTGAAGGGATTTCCCCCCTTCCTCCTCCTTGTGCCATGGATCCCGGTACTGCCCCTATCCTCCTTCTCTTGTTTTGGTGTTCTTATCACCAACACTCCTCTCATTGAAGGGGACTCATCTCCATCAACATCTTCATCAACACCATCTCATCTCCAAACCCTAGTTCATCTCTTGTAACCAATCTCCGTCTCGCGACTCCGATTGGTACTTGTAAGGTTGCTAGTAGTGTTAATTACTCTTTGTAGTTGATTCTAGTTGGATTACTCGATGAAAGATTATATATTCAGATCCTTGATGCTATTCAATACCTCTCTGGACATGAACATAATTATGCTTTGTGAGTAGTCACTTTTGTTCCTGAGGACATGGGATAAGTCTTGCTATAAGTAGTCATGTGAATTTGGCATTCGTTCGATATTTTGATGCGTTGTATGTTGTCTTTCCTCTAGCGGTGTTATGTGAACGTCGACTACATAACACTTCACCATTATTTGGGCCTAGAGGAAGGCATTGGGAAGTAATAAGTAGATAATGGGTTGCTAGAGTGACAGAAGCTTAAACCCTAGTTTATGCGTTGCTTCGTAAGGGCTGATTTGGATCCACTAGTTTAATGTTATGGTTAGACTTTGTCCTAATTCTTCTTTCGTAGTTGCGGATGCTTGCGAGAGGGTTTAATCATAAGTGGTATGTTTGTCCAAGTAAGGGCAGCACCCAAGCACCGGTTCACCCACATATCAAACTATCAAAGTAGCAACGTGAATCATATGAACATGATGAAAACTAGCTTGACAGAAATTCCCATGTGTCCTCGGCAGCGCTTTACCTCTTATAAGAGTTTGTCCAGGCTTGTCCCTTGCTACAAAAGGGATTGGGTCACTTTGCTGCACCTTTGTTACTATTGCTACGAATCATCTTATCACACAACTATCTGTTACCGATAATTTCAGTGCTTGCAGAGAATACCTTGTTGAAAACCACTTGTCAGTTCCTTCTGCTCCTCGTTGGGTTCGACACTCTTACTTATCGAAAGTACTACGATAGATCACCTACACTTGTGGGTCATCAAGACTCTTTTCTGGCTCTGTTGCCAGGGAGTGAAGCGCCTTTGGTAAGTGGAATTTGGTAAGGAAACATCTATATAGTGTGCTGAAAGTTATTGTCACTTGTCACTATGGAAACTAATCCTTTGAGGAGCTTGTTTGGGGTATCTTCACCTCAAACGGAAGCACAAGGAGTTGCTCCTCAACCTGCTGCACTTACTGAAAATATTTGTTATGAAATTCCTTTAGACATGCTAGAGAAACTGTTGGCTAATCCTTTTACAGGAGATGGAACATCACATCCCGACTTGCATGTAATCTATGTAGATGAAGTTTATGGTTTATTTAAGCTTGCAGGTTTGCCCGAGGATGAGGTCAATAAGAAGGTCTTTCGCTTATCTTTGGGGGATAAAGCATTGACATGGTATAAGTAATGTGATGATACTGGATCATGGAACTACAACCGATTGAAATTGGAATTTTATCAAAAGTTTTATCCTATGCATTTGGTACACCGTGATCGGAATTATATCTATAATTTTTGGCCTCATGATAGAGAAAGTATCGCTCAAGCTTCGGGGAGGCTTAAATCAATGTTATATTCATGCCCCAACCATGAGCTCTCGAGATAAATTATTATTCAGAACTTCTATGCTCGGCTTTCTCATGATAATCGCACCATGCTTGACACTTCTTGTACCGATTCTTTTATGAAGAGAGATATTGACTTCAAATGGAATTTATTGGAAAGAATTAAACGCAACTCTCAAGATTGGGAGTTTGATGAAGGTAAGGAGTCAAGTATGAATCTTAAGTTCTATTGCGTTAAATCCTTTGTTGAAACAAATACTTTTTGTGATTTTAGCGCTAAACATGGACTTGACTCTGAGATAGTAGCTTCATTATGTGAATCATTTGCTGCTCATATTAATCTCCCTAAAGAGAAGTGGTTTAAATATCATCATCCCTTAGAAGTAAATGTAGTTAAACCCAATCCAGTTGAATAGAAAGTCATTGCTTATAATGATCCTATTGTTCCTAGTCCTTACATTGAGAAACCACCATTCCCTGTTAGAATAAAGGATCATTCTAAAGCTTTGACTGTGATACGTAGGGGCTACATTAGAACACCTACACCCCGTGAGCAAATTAGAGTTCAACCTAGTATTGCCATTATCAAATATCTCCTGTCCGACAATGTTGATGGCCATGATATTCACTTATGTGAAGATGCTGCTAGAATTGCTAAACCTCATGCTAGAGACAAACATAGGTCTGTTGTTGGCACGCATGTTATTTCTGTTAAGATAGGAGATCATTGTTATCATGGTTTATGTGACGTGGTTGCTAGTGTTAGTGCAATACCTCAATCTTTATATGATGAAATTAAAGACGAGATTGCACCTGTCGAGATGGAACCTATTGATGTCACTATTCAACTTGCCAATAGAGATACTATCTGCCCTTTGGGAATTGTTAGACATGTTGAAGTCTTGTGTGGTAAAACTAAGTATCTTGCTGACTTTCTTGTTCTTGCTACCACACAAGATAGCTTTTGTCCCATCATATTTGGCAGACATTTCCTCAATACTGTCAATGCTCGTATTGATTGTGAGAAGCAAACTGTCACTGTTGGCTTTGAAGGTGTGTCACATGAGTTCAATTTCTCCAAGTTTGGTAGACAACCTCATGAAAAAGAATTGTCTAGTAAAGATGAAATTATTGCCCTAGCTTCTATTGCTGTGCCTCTACTGATCCTTTAGAGCAATATTTGCTTGAGCATGAAAATGATATGCATATGGATGAAAGGAATAAGATAGATAGAGTTATCTTTGAACAACATCCTATACTTAAGAATAATTTGCCAGTTGAACTGCTTGGAGATCCACCCCCACCAAAGGGTGATCCTGTGTTCGAGCTTAAACAGCTACCTGATACTCTTAAGTATGCTTATCTTGATGAAAAAGAGATATATCATGTTATTATTAGTGCTAGCCTTTCAGAGCATGAAAAAAATAAATTATTGAAAACTCTGAGGAAGCATTGTGCTGCTATTGGATATACTCTTGATGATCTTAAGGGCATTAGTCCCACTCTATGCCATCACAAAATTAAAACCGATCCTGATTCCAAACCAGTTGTCGATCATCAACGGAGATTAAATCCTAAGATGAAAGAGGTAGTAAGAAAATAAATACTAAAGCTCCTGGAAGCAGGTATTATCTATCTTGTTGCTCATAGTGATTGGGTAAGTCTGGTGCATTGCGTCCCTAAGAAGGGAGCTATTACCATTGTCCCTAACGATAAAGATGAATTGATCCCACAGAGGATTATTACTGGCTATAGGATGGTGATTGATTTTAGGAAATTGGATAAAGCCACTAGGAAAGATCATTACCCTTTGCCTTTTATTGACCAAATGTTAGAAGTATTGTCTAAACACACACACTTCTGCTTTCTAGATGGTTATTCTGGTTTCTCCCAAATACCTGTTGCACAATCTGATCAGGAGAAAACCACTTTTACCTGCCCTTTCGGTACCTTTGCTTACAGACGTATGCCTTTTGGCTTATGTAATGCACGTGCTACCTTTCAAAGATGTATGACGACTATATTCTCTGACTTTTGTGAAAAGATTGTTGAGGTTTTCATGGATGACTTCTCCATTTACGGGTCTTCTTTTGATGATTGCCTCAGCAACCTTGATCGAGTTTTGCAGAGATGTAAAGATACCAACCTTGTCTTGAATTGGGAGAAGTGCCACTTTATGGTTAACGAAGGCATCGTCTTAGGACATAAAATTTCTGAAAGAGGTATTGAAGTCGATAAGGCTAAGGTTGATGCTATCGACAAAATGCCATGCCCTACAGATATCAAAGGTATAAGAAGTTTTCTTGGTCATGCTGGTTTCTATAGAAGGTTCATTAAAGACTTCTCTAGGATTTCTAGGCCTCTCACCAATCTCTTGCAAAAGAATATTCCTTTTGTTTTGGACGATGATTGTGAGGAAGCATTTGAAATACTTAAGAAGGCCTTGATAACTGCAACTATTGTTCAACCACCTGATTGGAACTTACCTTTTGAAATTATGTGTGATGCTAGTGATTATGATGTTGGTGCTGTTCTAGGACAAAGAGTTGACAAGAAATGGAATGTTATTCATTATGCTAGTAAACCTCTAGACAGTGCCCAAAGAAACTATGCTACTACTGAAAAGGAATTTTAAAATCCGTGTTTGCATGTGAAAAGTTCAGATCTTACATTGTTGATTCCAAGGTTACTATTCACACTGATCATACTGCTATTAAGTATCTCATGGAAAAGAAAGATGCTAAACCTAGACTTATCAGATGGGTCCTGTTACTACAAGAATTTGATTTGCATGTTGTTGATAGAAAGGGTGTTGAGAACCCCGTAGCAGATAACTTGTCTAGGTTGGAGAATGTTCTTGATGACCCACAACCTATTGATGATAGCTTTCCTGATGAGCAATTGAATGTCATCAATGCTTCACGTAGTACACCGTGGTATGCTGATTATGAAAATTATATCGTTGCCAAATATATACCACCTAGTTTCACATACCAGCAAAAGAAGAAATTCTTCTTAGATTTGAGACATTACTTCTGGGATGATCCTCACCTTTATAAGGAAGGAGTAGATGGTGTTATTAGACGTTGTGTACCTGAGCATGAACAGGGACAAATCCTACAGAAGTGTCACTCCGAGGCTTACGGAGGACACCATGCGGGAGATAGAACTGCACACAAGGTATTGCAATGAGGTTTCTATTGGCCTACTCTCTTCAAGGATGCCCGTAAGTTTGTCTTGTCTTGTGATGAATGTCAAAGAATAGGTAATATCAGTAAACGTCAGGAAATGCCTATGAATTATTCACTTGTCATTAAACCATTTGATGTTTGGGGTTTTGATTATATGGGACCTTTTCCAATGTCCAACAGGTATACTCATATCCTAGTTGTTGTTGATTACGTTACTAAGTGGGTAGAAGCTATCCCAACTAGTAGTGCTGATCATAACACCTCTATTAGGATGCTTAAAGAAGTTATTTTCCCTAGATTTGGAGTCCCTAGATATCTTATGACTGATGGTGGTTCACATTTTATTCATGGTGCTTTCCGTAAAACGCTTGCTATGTATGATGTCAACCATAGATTTGCATCTCCCTATCATCCTCAGTCCAGTGGTCAAGTAGAGCTAAGTAATAGAGAGATTAAACTAATTCTGCAAAAGATTGTTAATAGGTCTAGAAAGAATTGGTCCAAGAAGCTTGATAATGCACTGTGGGCTTATAGAACTGGTTATAAGAATCCCATGGGCATGTCTCCGTACAAAATGGTTTACGGTAAAGCATGTTATTTACCTCTTGAGCTAGAGCATAAGGCTTATTGGGCAATCAAAGAGCTCAACTTTGATTTCAAACTTGCTGGTGAGAAGAGGTTATTTGATATTAGCTCACTTGATGAATGGAGAGCTCAGGCATATGAAAATGCCGAGTTGTTTAAAGAAAAGGTTAAGAGGTGGCATGATAAAAGGATACAAAAACGTGAGTTCAATGTAGGTGATTATGTCTTGCTATACAATTCTCATTTAAGATTTTTTGTAGGCAAGCTTCTCTCTAAATGGGAAGGTCCTTACATTTTTGAGGAAGTATATCGTTCCGGTGCCATCAAGATCAACAACACAGAAGGTAATTTTCCGAGAGTGGTAAATGGTCAAAGAATCAAGCATTATATCTCAGGTACTCCCATAAATGTTGAAAGCAATGTTATTAATACCATAACTCCGGAGGAGTACATAAGGGATATTTATCAGCCTGTTTCAGACTCCAAAAACGAAGAGGTATGTGATTCGGTAAGTAAACCGACTCCAAAACTTTTCCAGTAGCAATTTTTCTCCGTTTTGGAATTTTTAGAAAAATAGAAAAATTTAAAGTAGTCCGGAAAGCACACGAGGAGGCGATAAGCCTTCCAGGCGCGGGCTACCCCCCTGGCCACGCCTCGGTGGCTTGTGGGCACCTCGTGTGCCTCCCGGACTCCGTTTTCTTGCGGAGTACTCCTTTTGGTCGGGAAAAATTCATTATATATTCTCCCGAAAGGTCTGACCCTCGTATCACGCAAATATCCTGTGTTTTCGTTTTGAGCGTGTTTCTGCCACAGATTTAGGGCAAGATGTCTTCTCAAGATTCAGAGGGGGAGAGCTATGTGGCCGATTACCTTGCTAACCCCAAGGTCTATGGGGACTTGGATCATTATGGTTGGACCACTGATGAGGAGGAAGATTATGATCCCAAGGGGAAGGAAGAAACAAGTTCCGATGAAGAGGAGGCTCCTCTACCCCAATCTGGAAACACGCATGTGGAGTTCAAGAAGTCGAGCCTCCCTGACTCAAGGAAGAAGCCTAAGATTTTGTTTACCCCTTCTCGTCTTTTGCAGGTGAGTAAGCAATAATTATGCCAAAGGGTGTTGAGGCTTGAAGAGGAAATTAACGATCTAAAGGAGCAGAATTTTGTGCTCATGAGGAAATTAAACAAGCTCAAGAACTCTGCAACAACTCCACCACCATCACCTTCGAAGGAAGACAACTAAGCACGGGTATGGGCAATCCCCTTGGCTTGTGCCAAGCTTGGGGGGGTGCCCCGGTATCGTATCACCATCACATCTTTTGCCTTTACCTTTTTCTTAGTTCGATCCTTTTTGGTTTTATCTTTCTCTAGTAGAATAAAGTTCTTAGTGTTCTAGGCTTGAGTTTTGCTTTGTGTCTCCCCCAATGTATTCGAGTTCGTGAGTCATATAATAAAGAGTGTTTTAGTTAAGGGCCTTGCCTCAGGCCATGATCTAAAGAAAAGAATAATAAGAGAACAAAAGCATGAAAGATCATGTAATGATCTTATGAGAAGTGATGAGTTCACATATAAAAAGAATGTTGATTGAAACTTGTTGTCGGTGGACAAACGTAGACCTTGGTCATTGTTGCAATTAATAGGAAGTAATAAAGAAGGAGAGGTTCACATATAAATATATCATCTTTGGCACCATCTATGATTGTGAACACTCATTAAACTATTACATGCTTAGAAGTAGATGTTGGACAAGGAAGACAACATAATGAATTATGTTTGCTTGGTTCCGAACAATGTTATATGACTAGAGATCCCTTAGCATGTGACGCTTGCTTCCACCTCTTATCAGCCAAAACTTCTGCACTAAGTAGAGATACTACTTGTGCATCCATAAATCTTCAACCCAGTTTTGCCATGAGAGTCCGCCATACCTACCTATGGATCGAATAAGATCCCTCAAGTAAGTTGTCATCGGTGCAAGCAATAAAAATTGCTCCCTAAATATGTATGATCTATTAGTGTGTGGAAAATAAGCTTTGTACGAACCTGTGATGAGGAAGACATAAAAGCAACACACTGCATAATAAAGTTCTTTATCACAGGAGGCAATATAAAGTGACGTTCCTTCACACTAAGAGGTCACACATCCAAACCTCAAAAGCGCATGACAACCTCTGCTTCCCTCTACGAAGGGCATATCTTGTACCTTTACTTTTTGTCCTTAAAAGAGTCATGGTGATCGACACCAATTCCTTATTTCGCCTTTATCTTGGCTAACGTCATGTGCTAGGGAAAGATCAATATTCATATGCCAACTTGGAAGTAAGTATTCATGAATTATTATTGTTGACATTACCCTTGAGGTAAGTAGTTGGGAGGCAAAACTATAAGCCCCTATCTTTCTCTGTGTCCAACTGAAACTTTGATCTCATGAGTACCACGTAAGTTTTAGCAATTGTAGGAGACGAAAGGATGATTGTGTATGTGGATTTGCTTTACCAGCTCTTATTTGACTCTTTCCGATGTTATGATAAATTGCAATTGCTTCAATGACTAAAGACTATTGGTTGTTAATTCTCAATAAGGTTCTTGATCCATACTTTACTTTGTGAAGGAATTGTCACTTTAGCATAAGAGATTATATGACGATATTGTTGTTCTGATTATGATCATGATGCCTGCATGTCCATATTTTGTTTTATCGACACCTCTATCTCTAAACATGTGGGCATATTTATTGATCTCAGCTTCCGTTTGAGGACAAGCGAGGTCTAAGCTTGGAGGAGTTGATACGTCCATTTTGCATCATGCTTTTATGTTGATATTTATCGCTTTATAGGCTGTTATTACACTTCATGGTACAATACTTATGCCTTTTCTCTCTTATTTTATAAGATTTACATGAAGAGGGAGAATGCCGACAGCTGGAATTCTGGTATGAAAAAGGAGCAAGTTTGAGATACCTATTATGCGCAACTCCAAAAGCCATGAAAATCAACGAGGAATTATTTTGGATTTTATAAAAATTACTGGGCGGAAGAAGTACCAGAGGGGGGCCACCAGGAGGCCACAAGCCTGCCAGGCGCGGCCTACCCCCGTGGCCGCGCCTAGGTGGCTTGTGGGCCCCCTGTTGCCCCTCTGGCTCCCATCTTTTCCTATAAGGAGGGTTTTGTTCTAGAAAAAATCAAGAGGAGGCTTTCCGAAGGAATCACCGCCGCCACGAGGCGGAACTTGAGCAGAACCAATCTAGAGCTCCGGCAGGGCCGTCCTGCCGGGGAAACTTCCCTCTCAGAGGGGGAAATCTTCGCCATCGCCATCACCAACACTCCTCTCATTGGAGGGGACTCATCTCCATCAACATCTTCATCAGCACCATCTCATATCCAAACCCTAGTTCATCTCTTGTAACCAATCTCCGTCTCGCGACTCCGATTGGTACTTGTAAGGTTGCTAGTAGTGTTAATTACTCTTTGTAGTTGTTGCTAGTTGGATTACTCGATGGAAGATTATATGTTCAGATCCTTGATGCTATTCAATACCTCTCTGGTCATGAACATGATTATGCTTTGTGAGTAGTCACTTTTGTTCCTGAGGACATGGGATAAGTCTTGCTATAAGTAGTCATGTGAATTTGGCATTCATTTGATATTTTGATGTGCTGTATGTTGTCTTTCCTCTAGTGGTGTTATGTGAACGTTGACTACATAACACTTCACCATTATTTGGGCCTAGAGGAAGGCATTGGGAAGTAATAAGTAGACGATGGGTTGCTAGAGTGACAGAAGCTTAAACCCTAGTTTATGCGTTGCTTCGTAAGGGCTGATTTGGATCCACTAGTTTAATGCTATGGTTAGACTTTGTCTTAATTCTTCTTACATAGTTGTGGATGCTTGCGAGAGGGGTTAATCATAAGTGGGATGTTTGTTCAAGTTAGGGCAGGACCCAAGCACTGGTTCACCCACATATCAAACTATCAAAGTAGCGAACGCGAATCATATGAACATGATGAAAACTAGCTTGAAAGAAATTCTCATGTGTCCTCGGGAGCGCTTTACCTCCTATAAGAGTTTTTCCAGGCCTGTCCCTTGCTACAAAAGGGATTGGGCCACTTTGCTGCACCTTTGTTACTATTGTTCCTTGCTACTTGCTACGAATCATCTTATCACACAACTATCTGTTACCGATAATTTCAGTGCTTGGAGAGAATACCATGCTGAAAACCACTTGTCAGTTCCTTCTGCTCCTCGTTGGGTTCGACACTCTTACTTATCGAAAGGACTACGATAGATCCCCTACACTTGTGGGTCATCAGACCTCATCACCTTTCACTATGACTTCGATCCACAGGTAGTGGCTCAATTCTATGTCTCTGTCCACTTTCATGCTCATGTGGATCGTACTATGACCTGGATGACTCATGGCGAGAGGATGTCTGGCACTTGGGTTGAGTTCATGAAGCTTCTGAATGTCCGTGACGAGGGGCTGCATCATCCTGTTTGCCTTCGCCCTCATGCCAACCCAGGTGCTACCCCCAAGGAGGAGTTGCAGCCCTTCTATCTCAGGAAGAATGTGCTCCCCACCTTCTTGGATGTCATGCATAGGATCTTCCGCAACACTCTGTTCCCTTGGGTTGGCAACAAAGACCAAGTTCATTCTTATTTGGTGGACATGCTCCTGATGTGTGAAGAAGGACGGACGAAGGACACTGGGCCACTCGATGTGTGTAATGTGATGTTTTGCGAGCTTCAGATGGCTATATACAACCGTAAGGTTCCCATCTACGGGACTTACCTATACTACTTCATCAAGAAAAAGTGGACTGAGTCATTTCCTCGCGTGCCCTTTCCTGCTGCCGTGGGGTGTTTCAGCCATGATCCCATCAAGCTGCCCTAGAAAGACAAGTGGGCCAACACCTCCACTTCACGTACACGCATGGAGACTGAGGAGGAGGTTGCTGCTGCTCAGGATGAGGGCGGCCCCGCCACCCATACCCGTTCATCTGCTGAGCCATCTTGGGCCAAGAAGCTAAAGGACCAGATGAGGACCTTATTTTGCATGCATGCGAGGGGGCAGTATCTGACTCATGTGTCCTAGAAGGAGAGCCGTCAAAGGGATAAGCGTACCATGAGGACGCTTGATGTGCACTTCTCGAGCGGATCTGAGGAACTCATCACTCCACAGGATGATTGGATGCAGGCAAGAGACTTCCAGTGGGTTGTGTCTGATAAGGAGGAGTCTGATGCGGAAGATGAGGAGGAGTCTGATCACGAGGAGCCTGAAGAGGAAGATGAGGATGCTACGGAGGAATCTGATGGCTGAGCTACCACCTATGTCGTTCACGTCCTCTCTGCCTTTTTGGTAGCCTGATGCCAAGGGGGAGAGAGTGTTAGGGATTTGCTTTGGGTTTTCGTATTTTTTTCCGAGTCTTTATTTGCTGAACTTGGCTGGTTTTATCTTGTCGGATATTTTATCATGTGTGTGAAAACTCTTAGTCATATGGTGTGAGACATATGCTATCCCTATATATTTTATCATGTGTACGAAGACTCTTAGTCATATGGTGTGAGACATATGTTATCCCTATATTATCTTTATTGTCTCTCTATATGCCTAGCATGTGAGTTCATTTATCTTATGCCCCTATCTTTATGCTCACATACTATACCTTGCTTCCTTACCCAATGTTGTATTAGGCCATTACAAGGAGTATCTGTCTATGATTTCTAGAGGAGTGCTTTTCCTTGGATTATGTGCCTTGCTGTTCAGAGCACCACTTTAAACATGCAAACATCCAGGGGGAGCTAGTCTCTAGTTCATAGACTTTGGGTTTGCATATGACTTCATTATATTCTCTTTTGTGCAAATCCGGTGTTGTCATTGGTACGTCCATTTTGCATCATGCTTTCATGTTGATATTTATCGCCTTATGGGCTGTTATATTACTTTGTGGTACCATATTTATGCCTTTTCTCTCTTATTTTGCAAGGTTTATTTGAAGAGGGAGAATTCAGACAGCTCGAATTCTAGATTAGAAAATGAGCAAATCTGAGTCCTCTATTCTGCACAACTCCAAATTCCCTGAAAATTTACGTGGAGTTTTTTGGGAATATATAAAAAATACTGGGCGAAAGAAGTACCACAGAGGAGCTACCAGGGCCCCACAAGCCTGGTAGCCGCCACCCCCTTGGTGGCGGCTACAGGGCTTGTGGGCTCCCTGACAGCCCACTGGCCCCCTCTTTTGCTATATGAAGGGTTTCGTTCCAGAAAAAATCAAGAGGGAGCTTTTTCGTGGTTTCGCCGCCACCACGAGGCGGAACTTGAGCAGATCCAATCTAGAGCTCCGGGAGGACGATCCTGCTCGGGAAACTTCCCTCCCGGAGGGGGAATTCATTGCCATCGTCATCACCAACACTCCTCTCGTCGGAGGGGAGGCATCTTCATCAACATCTTCATTAGAACCATCTCTCCAATCCCTAGTTCATATCTTGTAACCATCTCCGTCTCGCGACTCCGATTGGTACTTGTAAGGTTGCTAGTAGTGTTGATTACTCTTTGTAGTTGATGCTAGTTGGATTACTTGGTGGAAGAGTTTATGTTCAGATCCTTGATGCTATTCATTACACCTCTGATCATGATTGTGATTATGCTCTGTGAGCAGTTACTTTTGTTCCTGAGGACATGGGATAAGTCATGCTAATAATAGTCATGTGAATTTGGTATTCGTTCGGTATTTTGATATGTTGTATGTTGTCTTTTCCTCTCGTGGTGTTATGTGAACATCGACTACATAACACTTCCCCATACTTGGGCCTAGAGGAAGGCATTGGGGAGTAGTAAGTAGATGATGGGTTGCTGGAGTGACATAAGCTTAAACCCCAGTCTATGCGTTGCTTCGTAAGGGGCTGATTTGGATCCACTAGTTTAATGCTATGTTTAGACGTTGTCTTAATTCTTCTTTCGTAGTTGCGGATGCTTGCGAGAGGGGTCAATCATAAGTGGGATGCTTGTCCAAGTAAGGGCAGTACCCAAGCGCTGGTCCACCCACATATCAAACTATCAAAGTAACGAACGTGAATCACATGAACATGATGAAACTAGCATGACAGAAATTCACGTGTGTCCTCGGGAGCGTTTTTTCTCCTATAAGACTTTGTTCAGGCTTGTCCCTTGCTACAAAAGGGATTGGGCCACTTGTTGCACCATTGCTACTACTTGTTACTTGTTACTTTTCACTTGCTACGTTTCACCTCGCTACATCATCACTTGTTACCGCTACTTTCAGTGCTTGCAGTTATTACCTTGCTGAAAACTGTTTATCAGAGCCTTCCGCTCCTCGTTGGGTTTGACACTCTTACTTATCGAAAGGACTACGATTGATCCCCTATACTTGTGGGTCATCAAGACTCTTTTATGGCGCCGTTGCCGGAGAGTGAAGCGCCTTTGGTAAGTGGAATTTGGTAAGGAAACATTTATATACCGTGCTAAAATTTATTGTCACTTGTCACTATGGAAATTGTTCCTTTGAGGAGTTTGTTCGGGGTATCTTCACCACGAACGGAAGCACGAGGAGTTGTTCCTCAACCCGAGGTACCTACTGAAAATATCTTTTATGAAATTCCTTCGGGTATGCTTGAGAAACTGCTGGCTAATCCTTTTACAGGAGATGGATCTTCACATCCAGACTTGCATCTGATCTATGTAGATGAAGTTTGTGGTTTATTTAAGATTGCAGGTTTGCCCGAGGATGAGGTAAAGAAGAAAGTCTTTCCTTTATCTTTGAAGGATAAGGCATTGACATGCTATAGGCTATGTGATGATACTGGATCATGGGACTACAATCGGTTGAAATTGTAATTTCATCAAAAGTTCTATCCTATGCATTTAGTACATCGTGATCGGAATTATATTTATAACTTTTGGCCTCGTGAAAGGAAAGCATAGCTCAAGCTTGGGGGAGGCTTAAATCAATGCTATATTCGTGCCCCAATCATGAGCTCTTGAGAGAAATTATCACTCAAAACTTTTATGCTCAGCTTTCTCATGAAGATCGTACCATGCTTGACACTTCTTGTACCAGTTCTTTTATGAAGAAGAATATTGACCACAAGTGGAATTTATTGGAAAGAATCAAGCGTAACTCTGAAGATTGGGAGCTGGAAGAAGGTAAGGAGTCAGGTATGAATTTCCAGTTTGATTGCGTTAAATCTTTTGTTGAGACAAACACTTCTAGAGATTTTAGCGCTAAGTATGGACTTGACTCTGAGATAGTAGCTTCTCTATGTGAATCTTTTGCTGATCATGTTGATCTTCCCAAAGAGAAGTGGTTTAAGTATCATCCTCGTGTAGAAAGCAACATAGTCAAAACCAATCTAGTTGAGGAGAAAGTCATTTCTTTTAGTGATCCTGTTGTTCCTTGTGCCTACGCTGAGAAACCACCTTACCCTACTAGAAAAAAGGATTATTCTAAAGTTCCAACTGTGATACGTAGGGGTTACATTAGACCACTTGCACCCCCTGAGGAGATTAGAGTTGAACCTAGTGTTTCTATTATCAAAGATCTCTTAGCCGAAGACATAGATGGGCATGTTATCAAATTCTGTGAGGACTCTGCTAGAATTGCTAAACCTCACGCAAAAGACAAATACGGACCTATAGTTGGCCTGCCCGTTGTTTCTGTCAAGATAGGAGATCACTATTATCATGGTTTATGTGATATGGGTGCTAGTGTTAGTGCAATACCCCGTTCCGTACATGATGAAATCAAAGATGAGATTGCACCTGCTGAGCTAGAACCCATTGATGTCACTATTACGCCAGCTAATAGAGACACTATCTGCCCACTGGGAATTGTGAGAGACGTAGAAGTCCTGTGTGGTAAGACGAAGTATCCTACTGATTTCCTCGTCCTTGGTACTACACAAGATAGCTTTTGTCCCATCATATTCGGCACACCATTTCTCAACACTGTCAATGCTCACATTGATTGCATTAAGCAGACTGTCACAGTTAGTTTCGAGGGTGTGTCTCATGAATTTAACTTCTCCAAGTTTGGAAGACAACCCCATGAAAAAGAGTCGTCTGGTAGGGATGAAGTCATTGCTCTTGCCACTATTGTCGTACCTCCTACGGATCCTTTAAAGCAATATCTGCTTGAGCATGAAAATAATATGCATATGGATGAAAGAGATGAGATAGATAAAATTGTCTTAGAAAAATATCCTATTCTCAAGAATAATCTGCATGTTGAACTGCTTGGGGATCCTCCCCCACCAAAGGGTGATCCTGTGTTCGAGCTTAAACAGTTGCCTGATACTCTTAAGTATGCCTATCTTGATGAGAAGGAGATATATCCTATTATTATTAGTGCTCTCCTCTCAGAGCACGAAGAGAAGAAGTTACTAAAAACTCTAAGGAAGCACCGTGCTGCTATTGGATATACTCTTGATGATCTTAAGGGTATTAGTCCCACTCTATGTCAACACAAGATTAAAACCGATCCTGATTCTAAACCAGTTGCTGATCATCAAAGGAGATTAAATACTAAGATGAAAGAGGTCGTTAGAAAAGAAATATTAAAGCTTCTGGAAGCAGGAATCATTTATCCTGTTGCTCATAGTGATTGGGTAAGTCCACTACATTGCGTACCTAAGAAGGGAGGTATCACCGTCGTTCCTAATGATAAGAATGAATTAATCCCACAAAGGATTATTACTGGCTATAGGATGGTGATAGACTTCTGGAAACTGAACAAGGCAACCAGGAAAGGCCATTATCCTTTGCCGTTTATCGACCAAATGCTAGAAAGGCTATCCAAACACACACACTTCTACTTTCTAGACGGTTATTCGGGTTTCTCGCAAATACCTGTTGCACAATCTGATCAGGAGAAAACCACTCTCACTTGCCCCTTCGGTACCTTTGCTTATAGACGTATGCCTTTTGGCTTATGCAATGCACCTGCCACCTTTCAAAGATGTATGATGGCTATATTCTCTGACTTTTGTGAAAAGATTGTCGAGGTTTTCATGGATAACTTCTCCGTTTACGGGTCTTCCTTTGATGATTGCCTCAGCAACCTTGATCGAGTCTTACAGAGATGCAAAGATACCAACCTCGTCTTGAATTGGGAGAAGTGCCACTTTATGGTTAATGAAGGCATCGTCTTAGGACATAAAATTTCTGAAAGAGGCATTGAAGTTGATAAGGCTAAGGTTGATGCAATTGAGAAAATTCCTTGCCCACAGATATCAGAGGTATACGGAGTTTGCTAGGTAATGCTAGTTTCTATAGAAGGTTCATTAAAGACTTCTCTAAGATTTCTAGGCCTCTTACCAACCTCTTGCAGAAGGATGTTCCTTTTGTTTTTTATGAGGATTGTGAGGAAGCTTTCGAAATACTTAAGAAGGCTTTGATAAACGCACCTATTGTTCAACCACCTGACTGGAACTTGCCCTTTGAAATCATGTGTGACGCTAGTGATTATGTTGTTGGTGCTGTTCTAGGACAAGGAGTTGACAAGAAGTTGAATGTTATTCACTACGCTAGTAAAACTCTAGACACTGCCCAAAGAAACTATGCCACTACGGAAATGGAGTTTTTAGCAGTCGTGTTTGCATGTAAAAAGTTTAGATCTTATATAGTTGACTCCAAGGTCACTATTCACTCTGATCATGCTACTATTAAGTACCTTATGGAGAAGACGGACGCTAAGCCTAGGCTAATCAGATGGGTTCTCCTACTACAGGAATTTGATTTGCACATTGTTGACCGAAAGGGTGCTGATAACCCTGTAGCAGATAACTTGTCCAGGCTAGAGAACATCCTTGATGACCCACGACCTATTGATGACAGCTTTCCTGATGAGCAATTAAATGTCATCCGCACTTCACATAGTGCACCGTGGTATGCGGATTACGCAAATTATATCGTAGCCAAATACATACCACCGAGTTTCACCTATCAGCAAAAGAAGAAATTCTTCTTTAACTTGAGACACTACTTTTGGGATGATCCTCACCTTTATAAGGAAGTAGTAGATGGTGTTACTAGACGTTGTGTGCCTGAACATGAACAGGGACATATCCTGCAGAAGTGTCATTCCGAGGCTTACGGAGGACACCATGCTGGAGACAGAACTGCTCATAAGGTATTGCAATCAGGTTTCTATTGGCCCACTCTCTTCAAGGATGCCCGTAAGTTTGTCTTGTCTTGTGACGAATGCCAAAGAATAGGGAACATCAGTAAGCGTCAGGAAATGCCTATGAACTATTCACTTGTCATTGAACCGTTCGATGTTTGGGGCTTTGATTATATGGGACCCTTCCCGAGTTCCAATGGGTAAACTCACATCTTAGTTGCTGTGGATTACATCACTAAGTGGGTAGAAGTTATCCCCACTAAAAATGATGATCACCACACCTCTATTAAGATGCTTAAAGAAGTCATTTTCCCAAGATTTGGAGTCCCTAGATATTTGATGACTGATGGCGGTTCACACTTCATTCATGGTGTTTTCCGCAAGATGCTCACTAAGTATGATGTCAACCATAGAGTTGCATCTCCTTATCATCCTCAGTCTAGTGGTCAAGTGGAGTTGAGTAATAGGGAGATCAAATTGATCCTGCAAAAGACTGTCAATAGATCTCGAAAGAATTGGTCTAGCAAACTTGACGATGCACTATGGGCTTATAGGACTGCTTATAAGAATCCCATGGGCATGTCGCCGTATAAAATGGTTTATGGTAAGGCCTGTCATTTACCTCTTGAGCTGGAACACAAAGCTTATTGGGAAATCAAAGAGCTCAACTTTGATTTCAAACTTGTCGGTGAGAAGCGGTTGTTTGATATCAGCTCATTATATGAATGGAGGGCCCACACATATGAGAATGCCAAGTTGTTCAAGGAAAAGGTTAAGAGATGGCACGATAAACAAATACAGAAACGAGAGTTCAATGTAGGTGATTATGTCCTGCTATACAATTCTCGCTTAAGATTCTTCGCAGGCAAGCTTCTCTCTAAATGGGAAGGTCCTTACGTTATCGAGGAAGTATATCGTTCCGGTGCCATCAAAATCAATAACACGGAAGGAAATTTGCCTAGAGTGGTAAATGGGCAAAGAATCAAGCATTATATCTCCGGTACTCCCATAAATGTTGAGACCAATATCATCAATATCATAACTCCAGAGGAGTACATAAGGGATGTTTATCAGCCTGTTTCAGACCCTGAAAACGAAGAGGTGTCTATTTCGGTAAGTAATTGGACTCCGAAGCTTTTCCAATAGGAAATTTCCTCCGTTTTCGAATTATTGGAAAATTAGAAAAATAAAAAGAAGTCCGGAGAGCGCACGAGGCGGCCACAAGCTTGGTAGCCGCCACCCCCCTGGCGGCGGCTACAGGGATTGTGGGAACCTCGTGTGCCTCCCGGACTCCGTTTTCTTGCGGAGCACTCCTTCTGGTTCAAAAAAAATCATTATATATTCGCCTGAAGGTTTTGATCTCCGTATCGCGCAGTTTTCCTCTGTTTTCGTTTCGAGCCTGTTGTCTGCCGCAGATTTAGGTCAAGATGTCTTCTCAAGATTCAGAAGAAGAGAGCTATGTGGCCGATGATCGTGCTAACTCCAGGATGTGTGGGGACTTGGAACCATATGGCTGGACCACTGACGAGGAAGAGGACTATGAGCCCAAGGGGAAGGAACAAACGAGTTCCGATGAAGAGGAGGCTCCTTTACCTCAACCTGCAAACACCCATGTGGAGTTCAAGAAGTCAAGCCTCACCAACTCCAGGAAGAAGCCTAAGACCATATTTATCCCCTCTCGTTTCTTGCAGGATAGTAAGCAGGAACTTTGCCATAGAGTGTTGAAACTTGAGGAGGAAAATGACGATCTGAGGGAGCAGAACTTTTTGCTCAAGTGGAAATTAGACAAGCTCAAGACTACTTCAACAACTCCACCACCATCACCACCAAAGGAAGACAACTAAGCATTGGTATGGGCAATCCCCTTGGCTTCTGCCAAGCTTGGGGGAGTTGCCCTGGTATCGTATCACCTTTATATCTTTTGCTTTTACCTTTGTTTTAGTTCTTTCCTTTTCAGTTTTTATTTCTTCTCTTAGTGGAATAAGTCTTTAGTGTTTAGTTTGAGTCTTTTGCCTTGTGTATCCCCCGGTGTATTCGAGCTTGCGAGCTATATAATAAAGAGTATCTTAGTCAAGGGCTTTGTTTTGTGACGTGATCAAAAGTATTAAAAGAACGATAGCATGAAAGATCATGAGATGATCTTATGGGAAGTGATAGCTTCACATATGACACGTATGATGATTGAAACTTGTTGAGAATAAATCAACATAGACCTCAGTCATTGTTGCAATTAATGAGAAGTAATAAGGAAAGAGAGGTTCACATATAAATATATCATCTTAGACACTTTTTACAATTGCGAGCACTCACCAAACTATTACATGCTTAGGAGTAGATGTTGGACAAGGAAGACAACATAATGAATTGTGTTTGCTTGGTTCCAAACAATGTTATATGATTAGAGATCCCTTAGCATGTGACAATTTCTTCCACCTCATATTAGCCAAAACTCCCGCACCAAGTAGAGATACTACTTGTGCATCCATAAACCTTCAACCCAGTTTTGCCATGAGAGTCCACCATACCTACCTATGGATTGAATAAGATCCCTCAAGTAAGTTGTCATCGGTGCAAGCAATAAAAATTGCTCTCTAATATGTATAATCTATTAGTGTGTGGAAAATAAGCTTTGTATGAACCTGTGATGATGAAGACATAAAAGCGACAGACTGCATAATAAAGTTCTTTATCATAGGAGGCAATATAAAGTGACGTTCCTCCGCACTAAGAGGACACGCATTCAAACCTCAAAAGCGCATGACAACCTCTGCTTCCCTCTGCGAAGGGCCTATCTTGTACCTTTACTTTTTGCCCTTGTAAGAGTCATGTGATCTTCACCAATTCCCTATTTTTGCCTTTGTCTTGGCTACCGTCACATGCTTGGGAAAGATCTATATTCATATATCAACTTGGAGTTGAGTACTTATGCTTTATTATTGTTGACTTTACCCTTGAGGTAAATAGTTAGGAGGCAAAACTATAAGCCCCTATCTTCCTCTGTGTCCAGCTGAAACTTTGATACCATGAGTACCACGTGAGTTGTAACAATTGTGGAAAATAAAAGAGATGATTGAGTATGTGGGTTTGCCTTACAAGCTCTTATTTGACTCTTTCTGATGTTATGATAAATTGCAATTGCTTCAATGACTTTGGATTGTTGTTGGTTACTTCTCGGTAAGGTTTTTGCTTCAAACTTTGCTTTGTGAAGGAATTGTTACTTTCCCATAAGAATCTTTATGATGTATTGTTGTTCTATGTGTGATCATGATACCCTCATGTCCGTATTATGTTCTATCGACACCTTCGTCACTAAACATGTGGACATGTTTATGGAACTTGGTTTTCGCTTGAGGACAAGCGAGGCCTAAGCTTGGGGGAGTTGATACGTCCATTTTGCATCATGCTTTCATGTTGATATTTATCGCCTTATGGGCTGTTATGTTACTCTGTGGTACCATATTTATGACTTTTCTCTCTTATTTTGCAAGGTTTATTTGAAGAGGGAGAATTCAGGCAGCTGGAATTCTGGACTGGAAAAGGAGCAAATCTGAGTCCTCTATTCTGCACAACTCCAAATGCCCTGAAAATTTACGTGGAATTTTTTGGGAATATATAATAAATACTGGGCGAAAGAAGTACCAGAGGGGAGCTACCAGGGCCCCACAAGCCTGGTAGCCGCCACCCCCTGGTGGCGGCTACAGGGCTTGTGGGCTCCCTGACGACCCACTGGCCCCCCTCTTTTGCTATATGAAGGGTTTCGTTCCATAAAAAATCAAGAGGGAGCTTTTTCATGGTGTCGCCGCCGCCACGAGGCGGAACTTGAGCAGATCCAATCTAGAGCTCCGGCAGGACGATCCTGCTGGGGAAACTTTCCTCCCAAAGGGGGAAATCGTCGCCATCGTCATCACCAACACTCCTCTCGTCGGAGGGGAGACATCTTCATCAACATCTTCATCAGCACCATCTCCTCTCCAATCCCTAGTTCATATCTTGTAACCATCTCCGTCTCGCGACTCCGATTGGTACTTGTAAGGTTGCTAGTAGTGTTGATTACTCTTTGTAGTTGATGCTAGTTGGATTACTTGGTGGAAGAGTTTATGTTCAGATCCTTGATGCTATTCATTACACCTCTGATCATGATTGTGATTATGCTCTGTGAGCAGTTACTTTTGTTCCCGAGGACATGGGATAAGTCATGCTAATAATAGTCATGTGAATTTGGTATTCGTTCGGTATTTTGATATGTTGTATGTTGTCTTTTCCTCTAGTGGTGTTATGTGAACGTCGACTACATAACACTTCACCATACTTGGGCCTAGAGGAAGGCATTGGGGAGTAGTAAGTAGATTATGGGTTGCTGGAGTGACAGAAGCTTAAACCCCAGTCTATGCGTTGCTTCGTAAAGGGCTGATTTGGATCCACTAGTTTAATGCTATGGTTAGACGTTGTCTTAATTCTTCTTTCGTAGTTGCGGATGCTTGCGAGAGTGGTTAATCATAAGTGGGATGCTTGTCCAAGTAAGGGTAGTACCCAAGCGCCGGTCCACCCACATATCAAACTATCAAAGTAACGAACGTGAATCACATGAGCATGATGAAACTAGCATGACAGAAATTCACGTGTGTCCTCGGGAGCGTTTTTTCTCCTATAAGACTTTGTTCAGGCTTGTCCCTTGCTACAAAAGGGATTGGGCCACTTGCTGCACCATTGCTACTACTTGTTACTTGTTACTTTCCACTTGCTACGTTTCACCTCGCTACATCATCACTTGTTACCGCTACTTTCAGTGCTTGCGGTTATTACCTTGCTGAAAACCGTTTATCAGAGCCTTCCACTCCTCGTTGGGTTCGACACTCTTACTTATCGAAAGGACTACGATTGATCCCCTATACTTGTGGGTCATCAGTCTTCAATTCACCAAAAAGGGGGAGATTGTTAGGGCATATTTTGTCGTAAGTAATTTTGGTGATTGATGACAGTATCACTGCGGACTAATCGTGTGCATTGAGCATTTCAGATTATATATGGCAAGGCACAAGACGATTCATCGCCCCTCGGTGGTTTTGAAGCACGATGGTTTTTACAGTTCTCTTTGGTGGTTTTGAGTCGTAGGTAAGCCGTACTATTAAGAGGGGGTCCGCATCGAAAAGGTTTGGGTGGAATTAACTCACACACGCACACTTTTTCTTTCCACCACCTTTTCTTTGCAACAATGGAGCTCCCGTTTGGTCTCTGCCAGCCTGTGCAAAAAGTTTCAGTGGTAGTACCGCTTCTGGACGGTAGTACCGCCCTCTATGAGCGGTTGTACTTCGTCGGACTTTTTGCGAGTACTTTTCTAGTGGTGGTAGACCCGATAGTAGTATTTTTACTACCGTGGCCTTATGCCTACCTAGCGGTAGTACCGCTCCACGCCTAGCGGTAGTACCGCTGGGGCTGGCGGTAGTACCGCTTACCTCCAAGCAGTAGTACCGCTAGGGGCAGCGGTAGTACCGCTTACCCCAATCGGTAGTACCGTGCTGAGGGTGCTGTAAGTGAGGATAACGGTTGGATTTGTTCCCTCACTGTATAAAGGGTTCTTCCACTCCAAGAACCCTACCTTTGACCTTCTAAGACTCCACTGTTGCTCCTAAGCTCACTTTGGTCCGATCTCTCTCTCTAGCCAATCAAACTTGTTGATTTCCTAGGGATTGGTTGAGAAGGCCCAGATCTACACTTCCACCAAGAGATATTTGATTCCCCCACTAACCCCTTGCGGATCTTGTTACTCTTGGGTGTTTGAGCACCTTAGACGGTTGAGGTCACCTCGGAGCCATATCCATTGTGGTGAAGCTCCGTGGTCTTCTTGGGAGCCTCCGAGCATTGTGTGGAGATAGCCCCAACCATGTTTGTAAAGGTCCGGTCGCCGCCTTCAAGGGCACCAATAGTGGAATCACGGCACCTCGCATTGTGTGAGGGTGTGAGCAGAATACAGTGGCCCTAGTGGCTTATTGGGGAGCATCGTGCCTCCACACCGCTCCAACGGAGACGTACTTTCTATCAAAGGAAAGGAACTTCAGTAACACATCCTCGTCTTCATCGGTTCCACTTGCGGTTATCTCTTACCTTTACTTTGTGTATATTATTGTTGCTACATATTTCTTGCTTGCACTAGTTGTCATGGTAGTTAGCATCATACAGGTTGCTCATCTAGTAGCTAATTTTGAGAACCTTTATGTTGCTTTCTCTAACTTGGTAATAAGAACTAAAAATTGGTAGTTGCCTATTCACCCCCCTCTAGTCAACCATATCGATCCTTTCAGTATGGAGATACCGACGATTGAATCTCAGGCAAGTAACATATCGAAGAACAAAGGGAACAACATACGGGATTAACTGAATCCTTGACATAGAGATTCAACTGATAAAGATCTTCGTAGAATTTGTAGGAGCCAATATGGGCATCCAGGTCCCGCTATTGGTTATTGACCACAAAGTGTATCGGTCATGTCTCCGCGGGGTCTGCACACTTAAGGTTCGGTGACGTTTCGGTATTGTTGAGTTATGTATGTTGGTGAATGGAAATTGCTCGAAGTCCCGGATGATATCCTCGACGCCATGAGGACCTCCGAAATGATTCGGAGGTAAAGATTGATATATAGGAAAGTGGTTTTTGAACTTCCGAAAAGTTTCGGGCACTTTCGAGAGTGTACCGGAAATGACGAATGGGTTCCGGGGGTCCATCGGGTGGGCCCACCCACCCCAAAGGATCTCATGGGGTGTGGGAGAACGTGGACCAGCCCCTAGTGGGCTGACCGAAGCTCCCAGTAAAGCTCAATGCGGCTAGGAGGTGGGAAGGTAAGAAACCAAAGTGGGGAAGGGTGGAATCCTACTAAGAGTAGGATTGGAGGTGGACTCTTCCACCTCCTCCACTTAGGCCGAACCCTTTGTTGGCTTTGAGGCTGCGTCCTCCCCTTCCTCCCTCCTATATATACTAGAGGATTTGAGGGCAGCTCTAACCCTAATAAGCCACGTGCTACCCTCTCTCTCTAGGTCGTTTTCTCCTCTAGATTAGTTCAGTAGAGCTTGGCGAAGCCTGATACGTCTCCAACGTATCTATATTTTTTAATGGTTTCATGCTATTATCTTGTCAAACTTTGGATGTTATGCATGCCTTTTATATATTTTTTGGGACTAACTTATTAACTCAGTGCCAAGTGCCAGTTCCTGTTTTTCCATGTTTTTTACCCCTTTCAGAGGAGATTTTAAAACGGAGTCCAAACGGACGAATATCCCTGAAAAGATTTTTTCCGAAACGGAAGAAGATCGGGAAGCTTGAGAGCCAAGGCAGGGGATCCTCAGGGGCCCCACAAGCCCCCACCCCGCGGCCAGGGGAGGCCGCGGCCCACGGGCTTGTGGGCCCCCTGGGCGCCCTCTTCCCTAGGGGTTGCGCATATAAATTTCCTAAAAATCCCAAAAAATCAGGAGATCATCGAAAGTACTTTTCCGCCGCCGCAAGCTTCTGTCTCCGCAAGATCCCATCTCGGGCACGTTCTGGTGCCCTGCCGGAGGGGGGATTCGGATACGGAGGGCTTCTTCATCAACACAACACCATGACCTCTCCGATGATGCGTGAGTAGTTCACCATAGACCTACGGGTCCATAGCTAGTAACTAGATGGCTTCTTCTCTCTCTTGGATCTTCAATACAAAGTTCTCCATGATCTTCATGGAGATCTATCCGATGTAATCTTCTTTTGCGGTGTGTTTGTCGAGATCCGATGAATTGTGGATTTATGATCAGATTATCTATGAATCTTATTTGAGTTTCTTCTGATCTCTCTTATGCATGATGTCATATCCTTGTAATTCTCTTCGAGTTGTGGGTTTTGTCTGGCCAACTAGATCTATGATTCTTGCAATGGGAGAAGTGCTTGGTTTTGGGTTCATACCGTGCTGTGACCTCACCCAATGACAGAAGGGGTAGCGAGGCACGCATCCTGTTGTTGCCATCAAGGGTAAAAAAATGGGGTTTTCATCATTGTTTGAGATTATCCCTTTACATCATGTCATCTTGCTTAAGGCGTTACTCTGTTCGTCATGAACTCAAAACACTAGATGCATGTTGGATAGCGGTCGATGTGTGGAGTAATAGTAGTAGATGCAGAAAGTATCGCTCTACTTGTCTCGGACGTGATGCCTATCTGTATGATCATTGCCTTAGATATCGTCATGACTTTGCGTGGTTCTATCAATTGCTCGACAGTAATTTGTTCACCCACCGTGATATTTGCTATTTTTAGAGAAGCCTCTAGTGAACACTATGGCCCCCAGGGTCTACTCCACACCATATTTTCAGCCTTACACTTTTTACTTCGTTGCACTTTCCGCTTTCAGTTCTCACTTTGCAAGGATTCTTGAAGGGATTGACAACCCCTTTGAAGCGTTGGGTGCAAGCTTGTTTGTGTTTGCGTAGGTACTCTGGACTTGACGAGACCCTCCTTCTGGATCGATACCTTGGTTCTCAAACTGAGGGAAATAGTTACTGCTTCTGTGCTGCATCACCCTTTCCTCTTCAAGGGAAAAACCAACGCAAGCCCAGTCTCCGTCAACGTGTCAATTTCTGGCGGTGTTGTTTGAGAAGTAGCAGAAGGATTTCTGGCGCCATTGTCGGGGAGGAATATCAAGTCAAGAACTTATCCAAGTAGGTGTCGCAAACTCATCTCTTGGATTTACTTTGTTTGCGAGTTGCCTCTCGTTTTCCTCTCCCCCACTTTACCAGTTTGCCTTTTTCGTTCGCCTTTTCGTTCGCCCTTTTCTCTCGCTTACTCTCTGTTCGTCTGTGTGGGATAGTCTACCCGTTCTCATGGCTAGATCCACCACTTCGAATGATACTCCCGAGAGAGAAGTTCTCAATTTCAAACAAATTGAGGAAGAAAACTTAAAGGACGCTTGGTATAGGATTTGTAATGCTCACAGTAGATCTACTCATAAGCAATCCACTACCGTCTTGCTTCACAGTTTTTATGTGGGTGTTTCTCCTTGGAATAGGTATATTCTTGACACCATCGTAGGTGGAAATTTCTTGTGTAGACATACCGTTGATTCTTACGGAGCTGTGATAAATTTGGTAGGCTCACTCCCACTCATGGTTAATGGAACTACCTTAACTCTGGAACATGTGATGCGTAGGCTGGACGTTATTGAAAATAAAGTTTCTATGATTGAACTCATTGAAAATTTGGATAAAAAGATCCACAATCAAATCACTCAGTACGGAACCAAGGTGGGAATGGTTTTGAAAAAATTAAAGGAGAAGGAACCCACAGTTAACTAAAAGCTAGGTCATGATTCCGCTAGGATTGGCAAACTAGAGGATGTTATAACCAACTTGGGTTCCGCTTTTGTCGCTGTGCGGAATACTCCAAATTTTGCCCTCAATAAAATCACCAAGTCTGTTTTTGTTCCTAAAAGTAGTGGTGAATCTTCTAGCAATAAAGATGAAAACCTTAAGATGATAAGTGATCACGCTACTTATGGTTTGAGCACCAAAGACGACGATACGTGATTCTATCGCTTTTATGCCTAGCTAAGGGCGTTAAACAATAGCGCTTGTTGGGAGGCAACCCAATGAATTTATCTTTTTCTTTCTGTTTTGTTGCGTCCACACTTTCATAATTCTGTTGTGATTGTGTTTTTTGTGTTTCTTTTTTGTGTTTGAGCCCAGCAAAACCTTTATGACTAGCCTTGGTAATGGTTGTTTGATCCTGTTGGAAGAAGACAGAAACTTTTCGCTCATGAGATGATTTTTCATTTTTATTCAGAAAGAGATTTTGAGTTGATCTTTTTTGCTTCTGGTAGATATGCTTTTTGCCCAGGCCATCGTAATTTTCAGATTTTTTGAGCTACCAGAAGTATACGAAGTATACAGATTGCTACAGACTGGTCTGTCTTTGACAGATTCTGTTCTTGTTGAGTTGGTTGCTTGTTTTGATGAAACTATGGTTAGTATCGGGGGGTACTAGCCATGGAAAAGTGAGAATACAGTAGCCCAACACCAATATAGATAGAATTCAAGTTTGCTACAGTACCAAAAGAAGTGGTAGTTTGTTTTCTTGTGCTAATGTTATCACGAGTTTCTGTTTAAGTTTTGTGTTGTGAAGTTTTCAAGTTTTGGGTGATGTTATCATGGACGATGAGATAATGAGTGGAAAGAGCTCAAGCTTGGGGATGACCAAGGCATCCCAAGCCAAATTCAAGGACACCAAAAAGCCTAAGCTTGGGGATGCCCCGGGAAGGCATCCCCTCTTTCGTCTTCAATCCATCGGTAACATTACTTGGAGCTATATTTTTATTCACCACATGATACGTGTTTTGCTTGGAGCGTCTTGTATCTTAGGAGTCTTTTCTTTTTGTTATGTCACAATCATCCTTGCTGCACACCTTTTTGAGAGAGAGAGACATGCACTCATCGTGATTTTGCTAGAATGCTCATAGTGCTTCACTTATATCTTTTGAGCTAGATACTTTTGCTCATAGTGCTTCACTTATATCTTTTGAGCTAGATACTTTTGCTCTTGTGCTTCACTTATATCTTTAGAGCACGGCGGTGCGTGATTGGGTAGTTGGCTTATGCTATGAAAGTAGTCCCAAAGGTGATAGATACCCAAAGAGGATGCAAAAACCTCCATCTTCATGTGCATTGAATAGAAAGAGAAGTTTTGATTCCTCTCAATTAGTTTTGAGACATGGATTCGGTAATATTAAGAGCTATGTTAGTAGGGTGTTGTGAATCTAGAAATACTTGTGTTGAAGTTAGTGATTCCCGTAGCATGCACGTATGGTGAACCGCTATGTTAGGAAGTCGGAGCATAATTGATCTATTGATTGTCATCCTTTGTGTTGAGGTCGGGATCGCGCGATGGTTAACACCTACCAATCCTTCCCCTCGGAGTATGCGTTTAGCACTTTGTTTCGATTACTAATAAAAACGTTCGCAACAAGTATGTGAGTTCTTCATGACTAATGTGAGTCCATGGTATAGATGCACTTTCACCTTCCACCATTGCTAGCCCCTCTAGTGCCACGCAATTCTCGACGGTGCACAAACCCACCGAATTCCTTCCTCAAAACAGACACCATACCTACCTACTATGGCATTTTCATAGCCATTCCGAGATATAATGTCATGCAACTCCCACCGTTCCGTCTCATGACTTGTGTCGTCACTCTCATATTGCCATTGCATGATCGTAAGATAGCTAGCGAGATGTTTCAACGGCATACGCCATGCTAGATCGTTGCACATCCCGGTACACTCCCGGAGGCATTTCCTATGGAGTCATCCTTGTGATTTTTTAGCTGTAAGTAAATAAAAGTGTGATGATCATCATTATTAGAGCATTGTCCCATGTGAGGAAATAATAATAATAATAAAGGCCAAAGATCCCCCAAAAAAAAGTAAAAAAAGAGAGGCCTAAGAGCCCAAATGAAAAAAGGAGAAAATAGAGAAAAAGAAAGAAGGAACAATGCTACTATCTTTTTCCACACTTGTGCTTCATGATAGCACCATGTTCTTCATGATTGAGAGCTTCTTGCTTTGTCACTACCATATGCTAGTGGGAATCTTCATTATATAACTTGGCTTGTATATTCCGATGATGGGCTTTCTCAAAATTGCCCTAGGTCTTCGTGAGCAAGCAAGTTGGATGCACACCCACTAGTTCTCCTTTTGAGCTTTCACATACTTATAGCTCTAGTGCATCTCTTGTATGGAAATCCCTACTCATTCACATTGATATCTATTAATGGGCATCTCCATAGCCCTTTGATATGCCGAGTCAATGTGACCATCTCCTCCTTTTTTGTCTCACAACCACCACCACACTCTATTCCACTTATAGTGTTATATCCATGGCTCGCGCTCATGTATTGCGTGATAGTTATAAAAAGTTTGAGAAAGTAAGAGTGCGAAAACAATTACTTGGCCAATACCGGGGTTGTGCATGATTTACATTAGTTGTGTGAGGATGATTGAGCATAGCCACACTATATGATTTTGTAGGGATAACTTTCATTGGCCTTGTTATTTTGAAAGTTCATGATTACCTTGCTAGTTTGCTTGAAGTATTATTGTTTTCATGTCAATAGCAAACTATTGTTTCAAATCTTACGGATCTGAACATTCATGTCACGTGAAAGAAGTTGCAAAGGACAACTATGCTAGGTAGCATTCCACATCAAAAATTCATTCTTTATCACTTCCCTACTCGGGGACGAGCAGGAGTTAAGCTTGGGGATGCTTGATACGTCTACAACGTATCTATAATTTTTGATGGTTTCATGCTATTATCTTGTCAAACTTTGGATGTTATGCATGTCTTTTATATATTTTTGGGGACTAACTTACTAACTTAGTGCCAAGTGCCAGTTCCTGTTTTTTCCATGTTTTTGACCCCTTTCAGAGGAGATTTTGAAACAAAGTCCAAACGGAAGAAAATCCCCGAAAAAGATTTTTTCCGGAACGGAAGAAGATCGGGAAGCTTGAGAGCCAAGGCAAGGGAGCCTCAGGGCCCCCACAAGCCCCCACCCCGCGGCCAGGGGGGAGGCTGCGACCCACGGGCTTGTGGCCCCCTGGGCGCCCTCTGCCCTAGGGGTTGCGCCTATAAATTCCCTAAAAATCCCAAAAAAAATCAGGAGATCATCGAAAGTACTTTTCCATCGCCGCAAGCTTCTGTCTCCGCAAGATCCCATCTGGGGCACGTTCTGGTGCCCTGCCGGAGGGGGGATTCAGATACGGAGGGCTTCTTCATCAACACCATGACCTCTCCGATGATGCGTGAGTAGTTCACCATAGACCTACGGGTCCATAGCTAGTAACTAGATGGCTTCTTCTCTCTCTTGGATCTTCAATACAAAGTTCTCCATGATCTTCATGGAGATCTATCCGATGTAATCTTCTTTTGAGGTGTGTTTGTCGAGATCCGATGAATTGTGGATTTATGATCAGATTATCTATGAATCTTATTTGAGTTTCTTCTGATCTCTCTTATGCATGATTTCATATCCTTGTAATTCTCTTCAAGTTGTGGGTTTTGTCTGGCCAACTAGATCTATGATTTTTGCAATGGGAGAAGTGCTTGGTTTTGGGTTCATACCGTGCGGTGACCTCACCCACTGACAGAAGGGGTAGCGAGGCACGCATCGTATTGTTGCCATCAAGGATAAAAAGATGGGGGTTTCATCATTGGTTTGAGATTATCCCTCTACATCATGTCATCTTGCTTAAGGCGTTACTCTGTTCGTCATGAACTCAATACACTAGATGCATGCTAGATAGCGGTCGATGTGTGGAGTAATAGTAGTAGATGCAGAAAGTATCGCTCTACTTGTCTCGGACGTGATGCCTATATGTATGATCATTGCCTTAGATATCGTCATGACTTTGCGCGGTTCTATCAATTGCTCGACAGTAATTTGTTCACCCACCGTGATATTTGCTATTTTGAGAGAAGCCTCTAGTGAACACTATGGCCCCCAGGGTCTACTCCACACCATATTTTCAGCCTTACACTTTTTACTTCGTTTCACTTTCTGCTTTCAGTTCTCACTTTGCAAACAATCTTGAAGGGATTGACAACCCCTTTGAAGCGTTGGGTGCAAGCTTGTTTGTGTTTGCGAAGGTACTCTGGACTTGACGAGACCCTCCTTCTGGATCGATATCTTGGTTCTCAAACAGAGGGGAATACTTACTGCTTATGTGCTGCATCACCCTTTCCTCTTCAAGGAAAAAACCAAGGCAAGCCCAGTCTCCGTCAACGTGTCAATTTCTGGCGTTGTTGTTTGAGAAGTAGCAAAGCCCTGCTGGATTAATTCACCACCACCACCACCACGCCGTCATGCTGGAGAACTCATCTACCTCTCTGCCCCTCTTGCTGGATGGAGATCGTCATCGAGATGTACGTGTGCTGAACGCGGAGGTGCCGTCTGTTCGGCACTATATCGGGAAGGATCGTGATGAGATCGCGGGACGGATGGTGATGAGATCGCGGGACGGATCGTGATTGGATCGCGAAGATGTACGACTACATCAATCACGTTATATACGCTTCCGCTTAGCGATCTATAAGGGTATGTAGATGCACTCTCCCCTCTCGTAGATGGTCATCACCATAGATAGATCTTGTGTTCGCGTAGGAAATTTGTTGTTTCCCATGCGACGTTCTCCAACAACGATCACATTCCAATGCACCCTCATAAAGATGCTGACGGCTCAACGATTCAATTGTCTTGTCACCAATGAGACAACCCGCGCCTACTTCGGTTGCCCTAGTTGGACAGCTCTTGCAACTTTTTGCGAGATGGAAGCCGGGGAAAGAGCCACGTTCTACATTGACTATGATCGTGACGAGATCATGGTCTACTATAGGTGTGCTAGCAGCGATGATGATGGTCCACTTACTTCAGACTATGATCCTGACTCCACCCGCCGTAATTAATATGGAGTTAGCTAGCTAGTAGGCTTACACTTGCCACCTCTTGTTTCGTTGAATGTGTGTACTTGTGTTATTTGCCTACTTTTGATACTTTTTCAAATAATGTTAAATAAATGGGTAATATTGAGCTTAGATTTTGGTATTTAATTTGTACTATTTAATTACTGTTCTAAACTTTGATTATGTGGTCATTTTGGTTTGATCGCGTTGTATAAATTTGGTTTAAATCTGAAAATAAAATTGTTGGCGTCGCACTAACATGCAATGCCATTAATGACATATATTAGTGCTGGCGTTGGCTAAGTGTCACGCCATAAACATGACAAATACTGCTGGCGTCGTCTCCAACGCGAGCACTATTTTTTAAAAGTAGCGCGATATTGGTGGCGTCGGGTATCCTATCCACGCCAGCAAAGCTAATTTTACCACGTCATAGCTAGGTTTTTCTACACTAATTTATGTAAGTCCTATCCTTTATGTGCACAATTTGAAAATAATTTGTAAAATAATTTTTATGTAAATTTTCTCTACGAAAGTCATAAATCGTTTGCTTCGTCCGGTGCGTGATAGTGGTGAAGATGGTGACAGTTTGGGGGATCTAACATGGAGATCTTCATCGGTGTTTCGGCCTAGATGGATCATCATAGGAGAGGGTGTCGGTGCATGATTTTGTATAAAAAAAGCTCAATATCACCCCCGGACGTGTAGTGCATCAAGATGGGTGTTTTTTTAGATTTTCTTTATGGAGTCTTCATGTTAGGTTTGTGGGGTGGGGGCAACACTGATGTTGCCCCAGGATAGGAATAATGTTCTTCTTGTTGTATCGATGTTCTGTTGGTGTGCCCATGTTGACAGAGAGGGCTCATAACGCTATGTCTTCGATGGATTTTCTGGTATCCGTTGGATTTAGGTTTTTGTAGATCCATATGAATTCAGACGATTTTCGTGGTGTTTGTAGTTTCTACATGCCTTATCAATGTTCCAGTTTTCGGGTTGACGGTTTGCTTCAGAGATCTAGTCACCGGTGCCTCCTGGTGTGCATCGATGACTTGTCAGTCGTTGCTTCTACAAGCTCGTGAGTTTCAAAAAGTTTACACATCAAGATGGAAGTCTAGAGATGGCACCAAGTTATGCTCACAACACGTCGTCAGTGGATGTACGAGAAAGAAGACTTCGACGCCTCACGAATTTAAATGTTTTTTTACTTTTCGTGTAAGGGTGTGTTTGTTGATACTTAACACTATACATGGCATCAGGCGTGAGAACAAACGTTTGGAGGCCGAGCTTCATAAAGCTCAAAAAATTTGGAAAAATATCAAATTTCAAACTTTTTGATTTAAAAAAAAATCTGGAAAAAAGATGCAAGTAAGAAAGGATATTATGTGTATGTGTGTAAATTTTTAGGATGAAATACCTTAAAATGCGATCTGAAAAAAAAGACAAATTCATGACATGGGATAATAAATAGGATCATGTGTTAAAAAGCTTCAGATTTATCTTTTTTGTATAGGTTTCATTTTAACGTATTTTTTTCTGTAAATTTACACACATGTGTATTACGCCTCACTTATCTTCGTACTTTTTTTGATATTTTTAAATGTAAAAATATAAATTTTCATGAATTTTGAATTTTAAATTTAAAGGCTTCCATAGAGACCGAGCTCCAAGAGCAATTTTCAATTAGGCCTTTTCAAAAAAACATTGCAGTAGATTGTACTAGTAGGGTATAATTCCCCCAAATGGAGTGGAATAAATTAAGCACAATACTGTCCAACAATCGCAAGCTGAACATGTAATGTAAAAATAAATAAATACAGATAGCGAAAGAGGAAAAGGCGCCTCACGTGTCAGGTCGCAGTCGTCTCCTCTGTACCCCACCTCGCCGTCTCCACCGTGCTCCTCCCACCCCGCCGCCCCCCCACCCCCCCTGCGACCACCAACGTGCCGCCCCGTGCTCCTCCCGACGCGCTTCCTCCCGCCCTGCCGCCCCGCCCCCCACCCACCCACCAATCCAACTCTCCACGCCCCCTGCGCCGCCCTCCTCGACGACAGCCTCAATTGCGGCACGACGGTGATCCAGCGGCGACGGCGACGGCGTGCTCGAGCGGCGGCTGCGACGACGGCACCGGAAGACACGCGTGGTACGCTGCTCCTGTCCCGCGCCTCTATCGAATCAACCACGGATCAGGGGAGCGAATTCGAACCGCGATCCAGATCGATCGGTCGGGATCGGGGGGGCGTTCGATGACGGCCTACCGAATCCGGCGGCTGCCGGCCGAAGCTGACCCCTTCTCCTCCTCCCGTTTTGCTGGTCCAGGATTTCCGGTGCGCGGCTCCCTCTGGATGGCAGACCTCACGGACATGGGCTGCTGTAGCTGTTTCAGCTTCCTAAGGAAGCCCAGCGTGAAGGTATGTCAGCCTCGGTACACTGATGGCATGTTGTCCAAAGATTTGCTGAAGCGCCAGTCTAGTGAGGATTTCGACGGGAGCTTCTACACTGGAGATGATCCCGACATGAGCTTTTACAATGGGGATGGCCTTGATAGAAGCTTCTTTAATAATGGTGATGATCCCGATAGAAGTTTCTATGAGAGAGATGGCACTGACTATAATCACGAGAGTGACGACGAGCCCCCGCGGAAGAGGTCTGAAGATATTATACTGACAAGGGCTCAAAGCGGCTTTGCATGTAGAGAAAGCCTGGTTAAGGAGACTAAAAAAGTCGTTCGCTCAGAGGTACCATCTTGTTAGACATAAATTTCTACCAGTATCTTTCTACTAGTGTCCGGCTTCTCCCTAGGCAACGCCTAAAACGTCTATGCACGAGCCAGTTCAACTTCTATTAAGGAATTGTGTGCGTGTAAGGCAACTGAATTTCATTCAAAATTATCGTTAAGTTTATCTTGTTGAGAAGTAGAAGTACCCTCTCTTTCTTTTTACTTGTGATTTGCTTCGCTTTAAGAATTAATGAGCTATTATGTCTGTTTTTGCTCATCGCTTAATGATTGTGTTGATTATTTGTCTGATGATGTTAAGATTAAAAATGGACTCTTATATTGCTTTCCAACATGAAGAACCAAAACCAGTTACAGGAGTTACTGGGGAAATTCTTGCCCTAAGAATTTGCAAAAATCTTTGGAACATGAAAATGCATCTTCCTTTTGTTACCTAAAATGTTGATTATGCCCATACATATTATGTTTCATTTATTTTTGTATTTATACATCTTATACTGTTGTATGGTCCATAATTACGGAAACCAGATTCTGTTGGTACTTTTACTATAAAACTTAGAAATTCCCTTGATTGAACCGAACTGAACTTGGTTAAACTGGCCATGTTCCTTGAGTAAGGCCCTGTTTGGAACCACCCAGATTATATAATCTGGTTTTTATAATCTATTATATTTCCAAACAGGACAGTTTATATTGTAGATTTTATAAACTAGATGCCCAGATTATTATAATCTCATAATCTCCTCTACCCCAGCTAAAATGAGATTATGGATTACAAATGACGTGTTATCCTTGTAAACTTCAAGAGAATTACGCAGTGCCACCGCCACTTTCCTATTTTTCCTTGTAAACTGAGGGCAAATATGTCATTGTACAATTTAAAAGCTGGTTTACAGTTTATATAATCTGGCCTCCAAACATGCCCACCTGGATTATTTTTATAAACCAGATTATATAATCTATGTTCATAATCCAGATTATTATAATCTATTATGGTTCCAAACAGCGCCTAAATTGATCACGTTGGACTTCGTTAAAGTCCACCACACACAAAATTTAATCGAGTGCCTCTGTGAGTGCCAATGTAACTGTCATCTGCTAGTACAAAACAACAGACCTAATCCACCGTCTGCCTATGATTCTTATTTTCTTTATTTCGGGATGGCTAGCCATTAATCCTCTCTTTGATAAAAAATGATAATTGACCTAGTTTTAGTGCCAATGTGTTCTAAGCAAGCACGAGTCATACTACATGTGCTCCGCTGGAAATAATCGGTAGCATTCATGTAAACATGTATTCCCCCCGTCCCAAAATAAGTGTCGCACATTTAACACTAAATTAATACAAATTTTATACTAGAGCAACGACACTTATTTTGGGACGGAGGGAGTATTATTTTAAACTCAGTGTGCTTGGTGACCACTGTTCTGACCAGTGATCTAACATTGTGACCAAGTTTTTTTTCCTATGCCATAGCCGTTGCATGTCTAATGAAGAATCGAGGAGCTGTGTAAGAGCATTTACCTTTTGCACTGAGCTGTATAATAACTCCCTCCTTTTGGCATGTTTTAGGACGATCTTGGCAATAAGATGATCAATCAGTATGTTCACCTGGGCAAGATCGGTGCTGGAAGCTACGGCAAAGTGGTAAGACCGCTTAAATTTGCTATTAATGAACTTCACTGAGTAGCTGGCTGATTCCTTTCCTTTTCTCTTTCCTTCTAAAAAGGTTCTATACCGAAACATCGAAGATGGGAAGTTATATGCAGTGAAGGTAATGCTTTCCACTGTTCTCTGGTGTTGGCAACACAAATGCCTTTTTTAGCAACTATGTTGGTGATATTGATAATTGAGGTTTCTTGAATACATTTTTCACATGGTTCTTTTTTTATTTGGTAGTTGTGATCCCCCCCTCCCCCCCCCCCCCCAAATGCCTTTCTAATACGCCGAACCCTTTACATTCAAGCACTCTGTTTTTCTTGCTCAGTCCTTCGACTTTACTTTGTGCACAGTGCTATGTCTACTTGATGTAGTTGTGGATTTGCCCTTGTTATTTCAGGTGCTGAATAAACCTCACATGATGAAAGTACGCGTCGTACGGTCAGAGACCGCCATGACAGATGTTATTCGGGAAGTGAGTAACAAGAGTATTTGTCTGTATAACACTTGTGAATTTGCGATTTTTTATGGTATGTGCAAAGTTCTCACGGAAAATAGTCATGTGGGCTTGGAAGATATTAAGTTATTAACCCTATACATAACCTATCGCACATAAGTAAACCAAGCTGGTCATGCCCACTGATCACGCTCTGTTTAGCACATCTCAATAAAAAACTCAAAATTGCTTGGTTTTCAGATATTGCTTTCTCTATGGACACCCATTATCACCACTTCATAGCATATGGAGAATGTGTCTGTCGTAGATCAAGAATGCATTTATCTGATAATTAAGTTAACAATGACATATATGTGCAGTGCAGTTTTTACTGTGGGAGCAGTCGAGAACATCACTAATCCATTGCCCTGGCTACTGACAAGCACTTAGATGCCGCATTCTAAGTGCAATAGAATTGTTTTAGCATAATGCTTATTACGGAACACATGCATCTTTTGTTTATTTCGTAACTACATGTTCCTATTTTTCTTCACTTCAATTTCCATTGGCTGTATGATATTCATTGTGGAAGCTGCATTCTAGCAAATTTTCCTTTAGGTGCTCCAAAGTATTAATAGATGGCCATTACCTCTATATAGGTGCTCTGAAGATTCAATCATCTTTTTTGTTGCAGAAGCATGTGATTAGTAGCACTAGCCAAATAGCATAAACTTGCATATACAATAATTTTACATGCGATAAAATGTGTTATTCAGTTTCCGCTTTATTGCATTGGTAACAGGTATCCCTCATGAAAATGTTGAGTCATCCCAATATCGTAAATCTCATTGAGGTGATTGATGATCCAAACTCAGATAAATTCTACATGGGTATTTATTGACGCTCTCATTGTTTCGCTTTATTGTTCCAATAGGACGTTATTTTAGCAGGCTAGTTGGCATATGTTAATATTTTATATGATTGCAATTTAGTCTTTTACCTTTTTATTGCCAGTTCTTGAGTATGTGGAAGGAAAAATTGTGTGGGATAAAGGTTTAGGAGAAGCTACTTGCAGAAAGTATTTGCGGGACATTATTTCTGGTGTTATATATCTTCACTCTCATGTAAGATTCGGTTCTCTTAATTCTTGTCACTAATAACTGGTTCATGATGGTGAATTGTGTGCTAAAATAATTTAGTGTCTGTCATTACTCATTAGCATAACAATTTCAAAAAAGATATTTGAGGAGCTCTAAATTTGCACGACAACACACAATTGTGTGAAGTAGATCAGCAAGATCACATACTTGAGCTTCTTACGCCATGTTTGCTTTGGCTACTTATTGAGTTTTTCTGCCCTTGAGCCACCTGATTGTACTGACAAACAGTAATGGCTTTGGTTTGTAAATCCATGCTCACCTCATGTTTTAGTAAGGATCATAGGTTGTTCCAAAATGTTAGCATAACAAGAAATTTTAGTAAGGATCATAAGTAGTTGCTTATTGATGTTTCTGGTTCCCCTATTTTCTCATATTTACATGTGCTTGCTATTCATGTCGTACATATTATTCATTTTTCACTGTGTTATATTGTTCCAGCTTGATAGAAACACCTAATTTCTTGTTTTTATACACAGAACATTATTCATAGTGATATCAAACCGGATAATCTCTTGGTCACAAGTACCGGCAATGTGAAGATAGGGGACTTCAGTGTTAGCCAGATTTTCGAGGTGGTTTATTTATCTTGTAATTTTTTGTATTCCAGTAATTTTGTTCTCACTGCCAGGTCAAAGGTTATTTTAGTTGAATGAGCCCAAAATGGGGCAAGGCCTAGTGTTATTTTTTTGTTGCCCTGTTCTAAAAAAGTACTACCTCCGTCTCAAAATATAAGACGTTTTTGTAGGCTAGTATAATACTGAGATTCAAAGTTTGTACCTTATAAAGCCAGGATTGCATACTTGAATAATATCTTCACTTCCTGCCTTCATGAGAATTTTGAAGATTACTCGACTAGGCATGAACTCTGATGATTCAGTGTTTGACGCTACTTTACTGGGCCCACAGTTTTTTATAGAGGGCCTGTTACGTATTATATTTCATTATCTTCAACCAAACAATATGCATGCCTAAAAATGTATGTGTTTTGAGGCAAATTTCTCAGGATTGTCGAGCCTCGCAGCACAGTGCTTTACTGATATTCCGTGCTTGACATTGCAGGATGACGATGATATGCTTCGGAGATCTCCAGGCACTCCTGTTTTCACTGCACCCGAGTGCTGTCAAGGTACAGTTACATGACTTCGATTTGTTTGTAAAAGCAGCATGCATAATCAGCCAATTACCAAACTATCTACAGTATAACAGTCCGTGTTATTTTTTAATATTGGGTAGCATGGCACTTTAGATGTTCCACACCTAAATGATCGCACAAGTACAGATAAACAAACCCATAGAAATGAAGCCACCACTAATAGTGTGCACTTGGATTCAGATTATGGTGCAACTGAAGCAACCACAGCTTGGGTTACGAGTGTGATGCCAAATGAATAAAAAATAAAAATGCAACAACTCTGGTTCCTTTGTCATTGCTTCAAAGTACCAGATATTCCTTGACCATTGGTAGCAGCTGCTAAATATGATGAACCATTTTCTGTCTGTTCCGCTGCAGGTTCAGCTTACCATGGTAGATCGGCTGATACATGGGCAGTCGGTGTTACTCTGTATTGTATGATTACTGGGTGTTATCCATTTCTAGGAGAAACTTTGCAGGAAACATACGACAAGGTGCAAACATATATTCCTTCTTTCTCCTCTTGATTTACCTACATGTTGCGTAAAACTCACCAAAGTCACTGCTGTCGAACAGATTGTCAATGATGCAGCGGATATACCTAGTGCCGTGAGCCCCCAACTTGTTGATTTGCTGGAAAGGCTTCTCTGCAAAGGTTTCCCATTCATCCTATTGGTTTCCCCGTCTTCATCCTATTGGTTTTGATATATTGGAGGATGTGCTCTATTAAAGGCGTTCCTTGTATTGATGCTGATTGTTTTGTTGCAGATCCAGGAGACCGTATCACCCTGGAAGCTGCGGCTGCGCATCCTTGGGTTGCAGGGGACGAGGGGCCAGTCCCCGAATACATGTGTAGATGTGGCTTTGGCCGCAGGAACAGAAATGGTTCACAAGCAGCAGTACAATAACAAAGAGCCGTTCTAGACCGATTGTTGGGTGGTGTAGCGTAGTGTAGATAACTGATCAAAGCGAAAACAGGCGAGCCGGACGACGAGTGATGTGTTTCTCTCTTTTCCTCTTTTTCTTGTTGAGTTGGTTTGGTGGCTTGGTGCTCGGCTGAATTTTTTGGGTACATAAATAGAGTGCAATCTGGTTCCCCCTCTCAGTTCCTTCTTTCTATATGTACGTACGATAAACATCATTGCAAAGCTTACATGCCTCATATGTTGTTGTGTGTATGTTACATGTGCAGTTTCTTGATTTCGGTATGGTGAACATTCAGAAGAGAGCAGCACATTGCATCTTCCTTTGTGAAGGTGCTATGTTTTCATTTGGTGTGCAGATGGTGGCTATCATCCACGAGGTTAGGAGGATACTATTTTTTATGTAATGTGACCTGGATGGCCAAAGGTTATGACATGTACAAGGTGGTGTAAAATCCATTCTGTAAAAACAAATCTCTCTTTGCCCTGAAGTCTGGGCATGGCTCGCGCGGACAAGCCATGGAGAAGGCAGAAAATCATGCTATACAATTACGCCGAGTTCTCAATCATAATTGCAGTGACTGCAGAAATTGATTGACAGGCAAATGCCAAGTTCCGACAACAAGTGAAAATTGCGTGTGGTTTAACAGGGGGAATTCAGTAGTGTAACCACCCTTGAAGCATCTCTAGTCCTTCCCTAAAAAAACTTGAACTTCCTAAATTTTCTGGTTTTGAGGAGTTATTTTGGTGTTCGGTTAGAATGGAACAAGGTAGGATGGAATGGTTCTTAGGAGAAGAACGGATCCCTCTCTCCCCGCGGCGCACACAAACCAAGCGGCGGCGGCGCATGCGGATGAGCAGCGACGGCGGACGAGCAGCTGCAGCGAACGAGGAGACGCAGCCGGTTTCGTGTGGTCCGCTCGATTTGAAGAGACCGCGCGGAACGACATATTGAAGGAACATGTCGTTCCGTGGAATCAACTGGTTTCGGTTCCTCTATCAATCTAAGCACGTCAATGGGCCTTTGGGACGTAACCGACCCGTCCCGTTTCACTTGGTTCCACCAACTGAACACACCCTAAGAGCATCTCCAATCGCAATGCATGCCCCCCCCCCTCATTTGTCCACAGGCATCACACATGTTAGAGCATATTTCTCCGTACGTGGTTTCGATAATTGATGACAATCCCTATGGACTAATAGTTGCCTTAAGTTATATTCGAAGAATTTGTCCATAGACACTTCTTAAAGTCTATCTGTTGGTTTCAAGGAGTTTATATGTTGACCAAGGTGGTATTCAATGTATTATTCAAAGAATGGTCATAAAGACACAATGTTGATCAAGACTAAGACAAAGAGTAAATCAAGATGATCAACACACAAAGTGTACAAGATGTACCGGGAGGGATCAAGTGATCCCATGGTATGGCAAGCATTATCCATAACGCTTTTGTGTACTAACCCATGGTGTTCGTGAGAGTTCTATATGAGGTTAGGTGTGTCTCAATGGGTTTGCGTCAAGAGGGAAATCTCATTCAACCAATGAAGGATGGCATCAAGTGGTGATCATCATCAAGATTACGGTGTGCAAGTTCAAGTGGAGCATCACGAAGATATCATGCTTGAAGCTTGTCGTCCATTGTGGTGGCAATGGTATTGTGAAGATGTGCTGAAGAGTGGCTCACCCATAGTGAGTATGGAGGAGCAATCAACTAGTCTTCATCAAACCAACGCAATCAAGAGAGGTGGTCCATCTTGAGAAAGCCAAGATCACCGTCATCTAGCTCAAGAGGACTAGGTGCAAGGTACAGGTTTGCCCTTGATAGGTTTCTCTATTTTAGGATAGATTGTCGTACTGTCAAGGGGGTAGCTTGATCGTATCGTTTGTTGAGAGCTCAAACCATTTGCATCTTTGCATCACATTTCTTGGTTCTTGTTTGGTGTTTCTCTTTGTGAGTTTTAGAGCTTATGGTCATCTTCATGACAAGCTCGAGTTCATCGAAAACAGAGTCCATATGCATCTTCTATGATGTTTTCGATGTTGGAAGTTTTTGCCGGTTATTCATTCATAGAGGTCTCACATCCCTCTATCATTGGCATTTTCACAACTGCATGTTCTTATTGTTTGGATAGCTCTTGTTGTCTTTGAATCCAACAAGCTTGAATTTGCTCGATTCGGAGCTCGTATGTGAAAGTTATGGCAGTTTCTGTGACCAGGGGTAGTACCGCAGGCACAACGGGTGTACCGCTCCTAGAGCGGTAGTAGTTTTTTACTATCGCTCTCTGGCGGTAGTACCGCTCTCGAAGCGGTAGTAATTTTTTACTACCGCTCCCTCGGACTTTCTTCGCATCTACAGCCTCAACGGTAGTAGTCACGGTAGTGATTTTTTACTACCGTGGTTGGTGAGCCTACCGTGCGGTAATACCGCTCCTAGCAGCGGTAATACCGCTCTGCTCGGGCCGTGAGTGAGGGGTAACGGTCAGATTCTTTCCCCCACTATATAAAGGGGGTCTTCTTCCCCTTTGGACCTTATCCGTTCGTTGAGCTTGTGTTCTTCCCCCATTGTTGACCTTCTTATGGCTTGCTAACTCTCAATCCCTTCAATGATTCTTACTAGTTCTCGAGGGAAAAGAGAGAGGAGATCTAGATCCACATCTCCACCGATCACTTTCTCCTCTATGTGAGGGGACCCCCTTGGATCTTGATCTTGGAGTTCTTTGTGAGCTCCTTGTTCTTCCTCTCATATTTCTCCATAGCTTTTGTTGTTGTGGAGGGATTTGAGTGTGAGGGACTTGACTACTTCGTGTGTTCTTGCCATTGCATTAGTTGCATCGGTTTGAGTTCTCCACGATGATACGTGGAAGTGAGAAGTTGAGAAGCTTATTACCCTTGGGTACTTGGTACCCCTAGAGATTGTTCTTCGTGGATGCTTTGGCATCCTAGAAGCTTGGTGGTGTCTCAAAGCTCAATCATTATGGTGTAAAGCTCCAGGCGAGCATTGGGGTCTCCAATTAAGTTGTGGAGATTGCCCCGAGCATTTGTGATCACCTCGAAGCCATGTGACATTGTGGTGAAGCTTCGTGGTGGTGTTGGGAGCCTCCAATTAAGTTGTGGAGATTGCCTCAACCTTGTTTGCACGGGTTCGGTGATCGCGCTCAACGGTCCCTTAGTGGAATCACGACATCTTGCATTGTGCGAGGGCGTGAGGAGATTACACTAGCCTTAGTGGCATCTTGGAGAGCATTGTGCCTCCACGCCGCTCCAAACGGAGATTAGCATCCGCAAGGGTGTGAACTTCGGGATACGTCGTCGTCTCCGCGTGCCTCGGTTATCTTTTACCCGAACCCTTTACTTATGCACTTTACTTTGTGATGGCCATATTGTTTCTTGTCATATATCTTGCTATCACTTAGTTGTTTATCTTGTTTAGCATAAGTTGTTGGTGCACATAGGTGAGCCTAGTTGTTTTAGGTTTTGTGCTTGACAAATTAAACGTTAGTTTTATTCCGCATTTGTTCAAGCCTAAACCATAATTATTTTAAAGCGCCTATTCACCCCCCTCTAGGTGACATCCACGTCCTTTCAGAACATGTCCCTCGTCTCCCTTGTTTACGCGGGCACAGAAAAAACACCTCGATTTATCCCAAGATTGTTCCAAGACATGCATATGATTATGGGAGAGAGAGAGAGGGGTCCAGGGTGGACCAGGTCTCATGTAGCGGACATGTCTCGACATATTCACATCGTCCCTGCATATGGGTTTGGTTTGAGGGCTTGCGGAACGTCCGAACAAATAGGGGGAGGGAGGGGGTTGGGGGCCCTCCATAGGCGGTGTGTCTTTTGTCCGGTCACTATCTGGAACGTTTGTATGGACGTATGGGGAAGGTTCGGGGGCTTCCGTTGGAGATGCTCTAACTAACCCTACGCTTGAGGAGTTACTCTCCAAACTTGCCCTTCACTTCTCATATTTGAGTAACCCGCTAAATTCTTCCTGACATTTTTTTCTCTTTTGACGAGTACCAAACCTTCCGCCGCTGTCTAGCTCCAAATCGGGGGCACCCCGGGCCTTCCTACTAATCTTGGTGACCCCGCGCAGCCATGCCGACCTTGCCTTTGTCTCCCCAACAACTAGATGGAGGGCCTGTTTGGTTGGAGACTAATTTTGCCAAGCCAAAGTGTGGCAAGCCATTAAAGTGTGGCTGAAAAAACGAACGCCAAACTTTGACAAAAGTTGGCAAATTTTTTTACTCTATGACAAATGGGCCATAGCGGCAAGAAAGTGTGGCAAAAACCAAACATATGCCAAGTAAACTGTGGCTGCCAAATTTTGGCTTGACAAAGTATGGCTGGAAACCAAACAGGATCGGAGTCTGATGGGTTGGCTGTCTATTTTTTAGTGATGGAGGTGTGTTTGCATGTCTGTGTTCGCACGATAGTTGGTGTCGTGTTTTAATATGGGGTGGCTCCACAACAAGGGTGCATCGTTCATATCCATGTCTTAGTGTACGCATGTGTACACAGGACTTCATGTAGTACTCCATGTGTTTCATAATGTAGACATTTTTGGAAGGTCAAACTTATCAAATTTTGACCAACTGACCAACTTTATAGAGAAGATTATCAATATGTGAAACATCAAGGATACACAAATATGAAAATATGTTTCATGATGTATCTAATGATGTGTATTTTGTATTCTAAATGTGAATATTTCTCTACAAATTTGATCAAAATTTATAGATATTGAATTTTGGAAAAATATGTATGCACTACACTATTGAATGAAGGGCGTATTGGATGAGAAGCAACATAAACAACTTAATGAGAGCGAGCTGCTCTAACGGGTCGTTATCAGTCAGGTGTGCCACAACAAATGGGCATTTCTCTTCACGCTAGACATGTTTGTATGGCGCCGTTGACGAGGAGTTTCTTCTCAACCAAACATGTACTACATACTATCACACTCTCGAAACAGGCTTTCGCCCCGCTTTATATATAAAGCCAATAGTCCAGTATCCAGACAACACATCCCAACGAAGTGACAGAAAAGAGGACACGCTGGGGCACCACCACAATCCGGCCCAAGTAAAGAGAAGAAACAGAAAATGCCATCAAAGGGACAAGCTAAGCAGCATGCGAGGGAGAGGAGAGCCGTCAGGCGGCCACCATCAACGCGTCCAGGTAGCGCTGAAGCCGGTCACGGTCTCGGGTCCTAACGAGCGGATGCGAGTGCTGCAAGAAGGGAAGGAATTTGAAGAACGAGTCAGATGCACGCCGCTGAAACACCTTCTCAATCACCATTTTGTTGCGAGTAGTCCAAAGAGTCCACATCGTAGCTGCGAAGACCAGCCAAAACAGTCGACGTTTATGGCCGACCTGGGTGGCCCGCACCTACAGAAAATCTGCAAGGTCGTGGGCCTCCCACTCCGGTCCCAGAGCCTCCCGTACAAAGCACCAAAGGGCCTGTGCCGCGACGCAGGAGAACAGAATGTGAGATCCAGTCTCCGGGACATGGCACAAGGGACAGATGCCGTTACCCGGACCATGGCGTTTCAGCACCTCGGTCCCTGAAGGTAAACGATTTCGGAGAAGTTGCCAAACAAAAATCTTAATCTTCAGGGGCACCGGTGCCTTCTAGAGTGGCATACTATCACACCACATTCTTGTTATATACCTTGCCTAATTATTTTTTATTTATTTGTTTCCTTGCTACTTTTTTTCAAGAATACCAAAAAGAATTAAAAAGTAACACCTTGTTATCATGACTAGCTCTTCACTTTTCGCCACGTGACCTAAAGTATAAGTGCATAATTTCAAACAAAAATGTGGAGAGAATTTAAAAGATGCTTAAAATAGGTCCATACATAAGCAATTTACCTCCGTCCTAAAATAACTGTCTCAATCTTAGTACAACTTTATACGTCCTAAAATAACTGTTTAAATCTTAGTACAACTTTGTACTAGCTCTAATGACGGAGGAAGTACAACCCTTCTTAGGCATTTCCACCGTCAATGCGTCACTCTCTCTGTTTCAACGAATAAGGCACACATCCATTCTTTTAGAACTTTGATCACCAGTTTTACCAACCAAACATTGAATTCATATGGAGGGAGTATCAACAAAAGTGTGTTAAGCAATCTCAAATCTATGTCAACCTTTTTTCTAAACAAGGTCGCTAATTAATACAAGGTCTATGAAATTAAAATAAAAAGGAAAAGAAAATGTCGGATCGGTCATCGCTTTCTGGCCCCTTCTCCTCTCTGTCGCGTCCGCCCACCCTTCCCCGACATTTCGCCGAGGCCGAGCGACCAAAAACTCCTACCCAACCCCAACCCGAGGGAGAGAGAGGGAGAGAGAAGAGGCCCAGGTCGTCCTCGCCGTCCTCGGCTCCACCAATCACTCTCGCGTCAGAGAAAAAAGAGAGGGGACGCACATCTCCGTCTCCGCCCTGCCCCCCACCCCACCACCCCTCCTCCTCCTCCGCGCGCGTCCCCCTCCGCTCCCGATCTGCTCTGCGTCGCGGCAGCGGCGACGGCCGACGGCCCATGATCTGACCGCATTGCCGCCCGCCGCGGAACCCCGATGGAGGCGCTCAACGAGCTCTGCGACCTGGTGGCCGCGCACCCGGATCTCCTCCTCGCCGACAAGCTCACCTGGCTCTCCTCCCGCTGCGCGCCGCCCGCCTCCCCCGCCTGCCCCCCGCACCGCGCCTCCCGGGCGCACCTCCACTCCCTCCTCGCCCTCGCGCGCCTCCTCCCCGCGGGCGCCCCCGCCGCCGGCCCGCCCGCGCCCCCGCTCCTCGCCTTCCTCGCCTCCCACGCCTTCCTCTCGCCGGCCTTCTGGCCGCAGTCCTTCGCGCCCGCGCCCTTCCTCTCCAAGCTCCTCCCCCTCCTCGCCGCCGCGCCCGCCTCCCCCGCCCTCTCCTCCGCGCTCTCCGCCGCGCTCCTCGCCGCGCTCGACGTCGCCGACTCCGCCTCCGCGCCGCTCGCCCGGGCCTTCCTCTCCGCCGCCGCCGCCAAGCCCCCGCAGCTCCTCCCCGCCGACACCGCGCCCGTCGCCCAGCGCCTCTTCCTCGAGTTCCCCGGCTCCGACGAGGGCCCGCCCAGGGCCAAGGGGAAGGGGGAGGACGCCGCGGGAGAGGAAAATGGAGGGATCAAGGAGGTGGTGCAGAGGTTCGAGGCGGAGGAGATCGAGGCACTCGAGCGTAAGGAGGTCGCCTTCAGGCTCATCGTTCAGATGCTAGGGGGCGAGGGCGGGCTTGAGGCCGACAAGGTTACCAAGGTCAGGAATGCCGCGGCATGGCAGGTCCGTTCGCTCACGGATTTTCTCAAGGTGAGCCCGGTGCCTTCTCTTCTCTCCGTTCAAGCCCATATGCCATATGTGTTCGTCTGTGTATCGCGTTTTGCATGCACACCTATCGCCTGTCGGTGTCGGCATTCGCATTCGCATTTGCGCGTGTACATGTTTGTGGGTGGTGGTAGATGTTTGCTTGCATTCTGATCATGCTTGAGGTAATGATGGTTGGTAGATTAGGAAGCGGGATTGGAAGGAGCAGGGTGCACAACTGAGGGCGAGGATAAACACCAAATTATCGTGTTGCCAAGCTGCAGTGGTGGTTCTGGTCCGGAGCGTCTCGGCCTTGGATGCTGATAGCAAAGCTTCCAAGGATATGCTTCAGCAGACTCTTGCTTGGTTCATCGAAGCCACCAAGTCATGCATCCTCTCATCCTGGCGGAAACTGAAGATTTGTGAGGAGCTTTTTTGCACCCTGCTCAATGGGATCAGCCAGATAACTGTCTCGCGTGGGGGCCAGCTCCTGCCGGTTCTGCTGATTCCCTTGAAACCGCTTGTTGTCAGCACATGTTCGCAGGTATGTTGGTCTCATGCTTCTCTTGCTTGGACTACTGATTTTTTCTATGGAGGTGTTGCTGTTGCCTAATGTGGAATCAATCATTCCTGTGCAGGCTGACATGACGGGCTGTAGCCCTGGCGCTTTGTTCGAGGCAGTGGTGAAGTTGAGCTGTGAGATCATAGAGTTTGGCTGGACAAAGGATAGGGCTCTGGTTGATACATTCATTATGCGACTAGCTGCTTATGTTCGTGAACGGAATGATTATGAGGAAGAGGTATTCTTCTTAATTTTTTATCACCACATGAAAATTCCATGCTGTAGTAAGATTTCGTGCAACCCTTAGGGCAGAGCTGCACAAGCCAACCTTACTTGATATCACTTAGAATAAACATGCTTTAAATTGATGCCAATCAGCATGTATCAGTCACATATAATGCTTTGTTATAAGTTACCATGCCACTATGCCAGCATATTGAAGACCTTAGAACTGAAAAGCATGTTTTCTGACCTTATCATCTCAGCAAACAGCTAGAAGATCACGCATTTGGTGCGGTTTCAAGATACCATGATGCATCATTTTTACAGTTATTGCTGTCTTTTCTTTTTCTGTATTTGGGCTAGACTGGACAATATTAATACTATCTTTTTTCCTATGAGGCCATGGCCTTCTTTATGTTGCGGTTGACTCATGACCCGTGAGTTTTCGATTAATATTTCCATGTGCTCTACCAGTCAAAATATTAGTATTGTTTCTTTACATACCGTGTTCTCCATATTTGTCATTTGACTGCCAATATTCATGGTTGTATGGTAGTAAAAATAATAGCAGATTTGTTGGCAGGGAAGTGATTTTAATTACGGACATTCTAGTGTTATTTTCTTGTGGAAAGTAGTCAAATCTAGATATTGATATGATAATATGGCACTGGTCATGTTAAAGAAGCTTTTACCTGCAACTCTTCTTTCTGAACTGGAGGGGGTAATACTAATATGCCTACTAGATAAACTTCTATTCCGACAACCTGGATTCTCTTTATTCATTAAGATGAAAGATAACGAGAAGGCAATATCAGTCATAGGTTTGCATGGCTTTCATAAAACATGAATATCCAGCTAGTATTGTCTGTTTGCGGTAGAACTCTAGTCACTTATGTTTTGTTTCTTTTTCTTCCAAATTTAGGCTCATGGGTGTTTTAGTGCTCTAAGCAAACAAATGGATAGTCATATAGCCTTCTGCTAATTTAATCCAACAGCAGAAATCTGGAAGCACCCATCCTTAATTATTTCAATCTAGTAATAGCATGCTGCATGGTTTGGGTACATGGAGAAAGTTGCAGCTTCGTCACCTGATGTGCTGGTAGGTTATATATCAAGATAATCTTCCCCATGGTACCAGAATAATTTCCAGCAGCAAGCAGACGAAGCTACATGATCTTTCTTTTGATTTTGCTAGTTGAGTCTTTTGCGATGGATCTAGCACATTTTGTAATATCTCTTCATACCAGTCACAGATACATGATATGGCAGATTACAAGCACCAAAATTCTGCCTATTACTTTATTTTACTGGGGGTGGATCATTCTGAAATTTAAATCCATGGAACTTGGAAAATGTGTTCTATGGAAAAACTAAGCTTCCCTGCTGCCCCCAGTCTTCCTTGATGGGACTTACACTGGCTAATTGCAGCGACTAAAGTATGCATCACGGTAGCATGTTTAACTGTCAATTGCTGGTTGTTTACCGAGGCGTGAATCTATTGCAGGATGGTAAAGGAAAAGATGCTGTTCCGGTGATGCGACTCAATGTAGTACGCCTTCTGGCCGAGTTGTGTGTATGCTTGAAAAGATGGGAAGTTGTAGACATGATTTTGCCCCTTTTTATTGAACATCTAGAGGAGGGTGACGCTTCATCTCCAAGTTTATTGCGTCTACGAGTATGAAACTTTGTCTCTTACCCATTAACATACTTTACCATATGCCACTTTTGATGGTATCATTTCAAGTTCAAGCAAAAGCATTTTTGGTAATCAATTAATTTAAACTACTGCAGTTGTTAGATGCAATATCTCGTGTGGCATGCTTGGGTTTTGAAAAATCATACCGTGAGAGCATTGTATTGATGACAAGAAGCTACCTGGATAAGGTTAAAGCTGTAGGAGCTGCAGAGAACAACACATTGCCATCAGAAGCAACAGCTGAGCGAACAGAGGTCTGTCATGAGTCCGATAAGAAATTTACGTTATATGCTATCGTAGAGTTGTAATTTTGATTCATGTTCCATGCTAACTGTGTCAACAAAATTCTAGACTCTTCCTGCAGGTTTCTTACTTGTTGCTTCCAACCTCACTAGCACAAAACTCAGATCTGATTATCGTCATAGGCTGTTGTCACTATGCTCTGATGTGGGGCTAGCCGCTGAATCTAAATGTGGGAGGTGAGATGCTTTGTCATCAATCTTATTTTTCTATTCTTACGCTAAAATATTATCTCGTTTTTTAGTCTTGAACGATGTACACATTATTTGCTGGGCACCAATATGTTTTCTTGTATTTTTAAAGCTGTAATTTAGACAGTTGTAGAGTTCAGGGTTGAAAATTGGACTTTAAAGAGAGTTTAGAGTTGAAAAAGTGGACCTTTTTCAAGCCAATAACATCTATTGTGGGCCGGAGGTTGTATTGCTTAGATTGTGGTATACTTAACTTACCATGGTGTGAATGAACAGTCATGAGCGTTTGTCTCTGTTTATTTGTGCTTTTGTACGAGTTTACTAGGATTTTATTTTTATTTTTTGGTTTAAATGCCACAGTTTTTTGCTAGACTCTGTACATCGAGTATGCACCTTTTACCAGTATTTTGTTGTTTTGAAAATATGTTTTACGTGCCATCTTGATTTTAATTTTAGACTAGAGCTGTAGGGACCCTCACCTCTCAAAAATAGAATAGCCTGAAGAAAATAAAATCTAGCCCCTGTAGCTTTCCGTGCAGAGGTTAAATGGCTCTATGTAAAATTGTAAATCCATCTACTAATTTGCAATACTTCCGTTGTATCACCTGATGCTGTATGTGGTATCTTTTCTTGTACCCTCCTCATTCTCATACACTATTTTACTACATCTCTTATGCTTGTGCTAGTTAACTAGCTGTGCTTACTGTAATTGTCAATTTGTCATTACTGTAGGAGTGGTGCTGATTTGATGGGCCCGTTACTTCCTGCGGTTGCTGAAATATGTTCAGATTTTGATCCAGTGTCCTCTGTCGAGCCATCTCTATTGAAATTGTTTCGCAACCTGTGGTTCTATATTGTCTTGTTTGGGTTAGCTCCTCCAATACAGAACAACCAGGCATCTACAAAACCTGTTTCCACTCCCTTAAACACTGGGGAGAGCTGTGTAGCCCTTCAAGCTGTTGCTGGACCCTACATGTGGAATAGCCAATGGTGTGTAGCAGTGCAACGCATTGCACAAGGATCTCCGCCACTGGTAAGTTTTTTAGGACCATAGAGCTGGGAAACAGTATGATTATAGTGCAGGTAAGAGTGTGAACTTGTTTGAATCCGTTTCCTGGTACTGAGCATACATAGCTTGTAACGGATGGGGGGCAGATGGGTTTCATATATTGTATATTTTATTATTTTTCATACAGGTCTTTGTGCTCCCCATATTATTGTTAGCTTTCTTTAGCAGGCAGATATATGAATAAATATCATTTAATGTCTGGAAGGACTGTATGGGAGGCCCAGGGAATAAACTTGGATCAGTGAATTTAACCGTGAAGTTGTAATTTGGATGATTCTTGTCTAGATGTTTTTCTTGTACCACTTTTTAGTAAAAGGGCCCTGTTTTTATTGTATTTTGTGGATATGGATACTAAATTATTTGGTAAGAGCATGATACACGGGATTGTATAAATTAAAATGGTATATAATATTCACTAATGAAAATTCAGAATTACTTTGTGACTTCGTTTCTCACATGTATATTTTTTACATTTCAGGTTGTCAGTTCAGTGAAATGGCTTGAAGATGAGCTAGAGTTAAATGCTCTGCATAATCCAGGCAGTCGTCGTGGCAATGGTGATGAAAAGGCTGCAGTTGGACAGAGAACTGCACTTTCTGCAGCTCTGGGAGGTCGAGTTGAGGTAGCAGCAATGAGTACAATTTCAGGTCAATGTTTATTCTCTGCTGAGTGCTTTACGGCTTATATAGATAGTTATTTGATTCCAGAAAATGTGAATTGCCCTCCATCAAATATAATAAAGAAACTCTAGAAATGAGTGTGATGCATTATAGGTACCTAAGGGCATCATCTCTAACGCCGTGCACCAAACTGCCCGTAAACGTCTGAACCGCGCTGTCCCGACAATTTGTGTCCTCCAACGCAGTCCATCAAACGTCCGCGGACAGGTCCGCACGTTCCCGCAAACTGGAATGTCCATGCCCGTCGGTTCCCGGTCTCTGTTTGCCAGATGTCTCAGCCATGTGCAACAGTCGATGATGAGGAGGCGCTGATGAACATGATCCACGCGGTGGCTACGAAGATGGGCAAGTGGATGACTCCCGACCGGAGGTGGACACCGAACTGACGAACTCTCAGATGCCGGACAGCCAGCAGTCGCAGGCCCAGCCGACGCATACCCAGCAGTCGGACATTTGATTTATACGGTTGAATGGCCGACTCCGCTAGTGCTGTTCACGGACACGTCCTGACGTGTCCACTGATGTTTTAGGGTGTCCGTTTTGATGGACGGTGTTGGAGATGCCCTAACACGCAGGGCTGTCTCATTAGGTCCATAAGTTTCACAATATTTGTGGCAGTTTACTAGCCAAATGGCCCTCATGTAGTTTTAGCAGTATATCAGGTGGAAGTCATGCCCATTCCTCCCCGTCAATGTGTCTGACGATTCAGATGCCATGGCTTGACAAGCCTTGGTGGCCCACAACTGCGATACTGGATGATGTGCGGAACACGACAAAGATCAAAGAGCTGAGAAATGCTTCCACATCTGCATATTTGGATCATTGAACTAACAAGCAGATTTCTGCGAGACCATCTACAAGTGCTACTAGGATGATTTTGCATTTTTTGAACTCAAGTGAGAGAACCGTAAAAAAAAAAGGATCTGCAGTGCAATTTATTTTGAAACTATTATCACAAAGCGGGTCTTGCAGAAGTTACCTGTAGAACCAATGTCTTTTCTCATAATTTTAGTTCATTATAGTGCAACAGGTACATCCTGTTATGTTCCATTTGCTGCACTTGCACAATTTACACCTCCAACCACTGCTTCTTTCTGAGATGCAATTTAGTGAAGTATCCCACTAATTTGTTTTTACATTATTTTTTCATTTTCAGGAGTTAAAGCTACATATCTCCTCGCAGTTGCTTTCCTGGAGATATTGCGTTTTAGCGGCAGTGGTGGCATACTTTCAGCTATGTTGAATAAATCAAATAGTTCCTTCGGTTGTGTGTTTGAGTATCTGCTTACTCCCAACTTGACACCAGCAGTAACTCAGTGTTTGACGGCAGTTGTGCACAGAGCTTTTGAAACAATGTTGTCATGGCTGGTATGTTTCATACTTTAACAATCTGTGGAGAATATCTGAATATGTAATCATTTGTTCTGTGATCTTTGTATCCCGTCATGTGCTATGTCCTTTGTTGTTTACTGTTGAAATCAAATCACTCCCCATCTCATGACAACTCAGATTTTTAAGTAAAAAACACACATTCTACGCCATTGTTGCAGCCTTGACAGCTTTTGCTTACGACTTAATGTTTCAGATGCATGCTATCATATATCTAGGATTCTTGTTGAGACACACACCCAGTTGTTAGAAAAGATGCACAAAGATGCACTGGCAGACAGATGTTTTAATTTTCCTTTGAGCAGTATGAGACACATCAAACATTACTTGCATCTTGTGTCCAAGGTTTTAAATCGGCTCTAGAGGTTGCATCATACAACATTGGGAATTTGATCTGCATTGGAGTTATTCTGTCCTCCTTTCATCGACTTTGCATTGTAGACTGTAGTTAATCTGTTGAATTATACTATTGCTATATTTATCTTTAGAGAGATGAGAAATATGTAACCTGTAACTGTGCACCAGATTAATTGTATTTTATGTTTCCAGGAGGAACGTACATCTGACATAGGCGACGAAGCTAATTTGAGAGAATCTGTTCTTGCTGTTCATGCTTGCTTCCTTATAAAGAGCATGTCACAAAGGGATGAACATGTTCGTGATGTGAGTGTTAAGTTGTTAACTCAACTAAAGGAAAAATTTCCACAGGTTAGGTGCTTTGATTTGGCTTCTCATGTTTTAGTTATATTGTGTCGAGCCACACTGATGACACAAAGTTTACTGAACTTTCAGGTTCTGTGGAACCCCTCATGCTTGGATATACTTCTAATATCTGTTCATAATGAGTTGACTTATGGTCCTGTCAGCGATCCTGCTTGGGTTGCCACTATACGCTCACTATATCAGAAGATTTCTAGGGAATGGATAACAAGTGCTCTTTCATATGCTCCATGCACCACTCAAGGCCTAATACAGGTTCAGTCAATATAACATTATCTGGCCTTGCCTTTTTGAGCACCATTGTTCTTACTTTGTACGAAGCCGATGCATGATTTGTTGTTAGGACATGGCCATCGCTGTGTAAATGTTAAGGTTGCAGGTCACTTTTCGGGCACAATTTTACTTTGACTGAAACATCATTGTTTTTTAGTTCGTTAGATATTTTGTGTAGGAAGGGAAGCCTTGGCGCAGTGGTAAAGCTGCTGCCTTGTGATCATGAGGTCACGGGTTCAAGTCCTGGAAACAGTCTCTTGCAGAAATGTAGGGAAAGGCTGCGTACAATAGACCCAAAGTGGTTGGACCCTTCCCCGGACCCTGCGCATGCGGGAGCTACATGCTCCGGGCTGCCTTCTTTTTAGATATTTGGTGTAGCATGCTTTTCAGTTTTCACACTATTTTGGTAAACAATCTTGTGCTCTTAAAGCAGTAAAAGCGTCGATTACAGTCATTTTTTTCCCCGAGAAAACGCAAGCTCTCTTGCGTTTCACTGCATTGAGAAGAGAGAAAGTTGTTACAATCCTCCTAGGGGGTGATTACAGGTTCCGAATTGATGAAGTCAATGGACATCCCATGTTTGGGGGGTGATGGCTCTTTTATCTATTCTTCCTCTCGCCTTGTGACCACGAAGTTCCTTCCTTATCCTTGTTCACACTTGCTTGTGAGCGCCAATAGCTGGATTATTTTAGGGTTCAGGATTTAGGTGGTGTTTGGTTGCGCTGTGGATTTCTGAAAGCAGTTGTGGAAAATCTGCTGTGAAAAATTAGCTGCAAAAAATCTGCTGTGAGAAATCTGTAGGTTATTAGGCAAATTAGTTGTATGAGATGTAGCTGTGGCGATAAATGTCCGAAATACCCCAGGATCTGACAGTAGGATCTGACATACAACATGGTACAGCTCGAATCGATGAGGGAGCAGAACGGGCGAGAGGAAGGCCGGCTTACTAGCCGGAGCTCCTCCGGCGTGCTTGGCGTCCTCGGCTAGCAGGAGATCCTTGGATGAGGGGCGGTGGTGGAGTGGAGACACTTGCTAGAGGGAGGTGAATGGGGGATGGAGGCGGCCAGCGGCGCATGGGCAGGGACGTGGGGCGGCGCACCGGCAGGGACGAGGGGCCGCGTCGGTCATCGTTGGCCGGCGACGCTGGGTGATAACCCTAATCGCCAAGAACGAGAGGAGAAAAGGAACGCGCTCACAGACAGCAGTGTCTCTTCGGGGAGTCTTGAATCGGTACTGCTGGTCGATGTCTTTCGATGGCAATGGTGGGTAATTCCATGAAAAGTACAGGGGAATGTTCCAGGAGCCATGCATCCAAAGCTGGAAAAGCACCTCACGACGGGCTTCCGTTTTTCGGTGGATTTTAGCTGGATTTCCAGGGAATCGCGGTGGGTTGTTTAGCTCTTTGGTTGAGATTCAGCTGCGCGGCAGCAAAATCTGGCTAGAAAAGCCCAACCAAACGGGGCCTTAGTTACAGCACTATACTTCTATGTCAGCCTTTCTTGAATCGATTGTTGCACAAGTTTTGTGCCAGAGGCATCATTATCTAAAGTTTGTACTCTTTTGTTTTCCCACCACTCAATGCATATATTGATTGTTAATGTTTCTAATTGTATCATTCAGGAGAACTTTTGCAAGCCAAGTGGTGCACAAAGATCACAGCATACGGCAGATGTTGTCTCACTTTTATCTGAGATACGTATTTGTACTGGAAAGAATGATTGGAATGGCATCAGGACCGCCAATGTCCCAGCAGTTATGGATTCTGCTGCAGCAGCATCAGGAGCGAGAAAAGAAGCACCTGACATCACCCTGGAAGTACTGTCAACTGCAGTAGTGAGTGCAACTGTGAAATGTAACCATGCAGGAGAGATTGCTGGTATGAGAAGGCTGTTCACTACTATGGGCGGCTTAAACATGGGTGCTTCTCCTCCTGGTACACAGTCTGGGCAGGCCCCACAGTCATTTGATGAAGTTTTTCTGTCCAAATTTGTTCGTCTTCTTCAGGACTTTGTTGTTACGGCGGAGAAACAACCAATAGATAATTCACTATTTCGTGAAACTTGTTCTCAGGCTACAGCATTACTTCTTGATCATATGGTAATTTGTTTGCACCTAGGTGGTTTGTTACTTCCTTAGTTTTTAGCTTTGATTGTATTCTAATGTGTAACATACAGGTATCTGATTCTCGAACGAATCTGGAAGGATTTTCTCAGCTTATACGACTTCTATGCTGGTGCCCTGCTTATATTTCTACGGCTGATGCAATGGAGACTGGAATTTATATCTGGACGTGGCTAGTTTCTGCAGCACCTTCTTTAGGTCCTCTTGTGCTTGCGGAACTTGTTGATGCATGGCTGTGGACAATAGATACAAAACGCGGCTTGTTTGCATCTGATATGAAGTACTGTGGGCCTGATGCAAAATTGAGGCCACATCTCATTCCTGGTGAACCTGAGGCACCACCAGAAAAGGATCCAGTTGAAGCAATAATTGCCCATAGGCTCTGGCTCGGTTTCTTTATGGATCGCTTCGAGGTTATAACCATACTTTTTCTTTGTTTGTCTTGTGATTTTTCTACAGTTCTTTTCTTTGCCTGCCTAAGATTTTGTGCATGCAAGCAAACTTCACTTGTTTTTATGCTACAGCTCTTGAACCTTGTATGACAATTTATTATCATGTATAATTTGGGTGTTCAGTTTCTGGCTTGTTTGGATCATGATATTTTTTTTTGAACCCGCTGCTGCAAGAGGGGTTCTTCATATGTTCTATTTTGACAGAGACAAAATAACACGAAGGGGAATATGCGAGGGAGAAGAAAAACAAATAATGCATTAGAAAATTCTTCCTTTCTAAAATAGTTTTAAATGGGGAAAAGTTATAGTTATATAAAGGAAATTTCTTCCCTGTTATTTACTTACCACTTATCTCAGGATTAATTTATCTGGTGTAGAACTTTATATCTGACACCACTCAGCGCCGAATAATAAACAGTTTAAATGGTTGCAGTTCTCCTGTTGGAAGAAGTAATATTGTTGTGTTTATGGTATGGAGGTACTTTTGGTGGTCTGCACATGTGTTGCATTTATAAACCACATCTTCACAGGCAATTATGTTACTACTCCTTCTTTGAAAATATAAGGTGTATATTAGTTTTTTCACAAGTCAAACATGTGCATGTTTGACCAAGTTTCTGGAAGAATATATTAATATATACAATACCAGATTTGTATCGTTTGTTCCATCATGAAAAGTATTTTCATAGTTTATCTATTAGGTATCGCACATGTTGATATTTTATTCTATAATCTTGGTCAAACATACAAATGTTTGGCTTTGAAGAAAGTAACTAGAATCTTAACATTCCATGAGCGATTGGTTTATTCTCTGTATATTATTAGCAAATGTTGCTACCCTCATACTATGTCTTCAAATCATCATTATATATTTACTAACAGTAACAAAATTTGATGTCTTTTATCGTCATTACATAATTGAAGTTCCTTGCATTTTTGGGGGTCCAAAATAGGAATCGCCTTGTGACGTTCCATAGGATAAGATGAAGATGCATTATTGACTCTTTGCGCAATGTTTTGATTGATTGCTAGCTAGGTCTTACACATGTGTTGTTCTTTTGTTGTACTTTTTAATCATCTACCTTGTGTGGGTGTTATTTGAACAGGTGGTTCGGCATGATAGCATTGAGCAACTTCTACTTCTAGGCCGTATGTTGCAAGGGACAATGAAATCTCCAACTAATTTTTCTCACCATCCTGCTGCTACTGGCACTTTCTTTACTGCGATGCTCCTTGGTCTGAAGTTTTGCTCGTGCCAGTATCAATTTAACTTGCAGAAATGTAATATGGGGCTTGAGTTGTTAGAGGACAGAGTATACCGGTAATAATCAATTCGTTACACAGTTTCCTTATCTTACTATATTGTTCGTCAGTGTGTTTTACGATATTTCTGCTGCAACATTTGGTTTGCTGCTTTCTATATCTTTCAACCATATTGGTGCAAGTAATAATTGTTTGGAAATCATGTTAAGGGGAAGATGTCAGGCCAATTAGGGATGGGAAGGGTGGGAATAGAGATGTAATTAGGAGATTTGAGAAATGCGAGCACTGAATGCCACATAGGATCCTCAAGCTGACAAGATGCCACAATGCTTTATATTGTTAATAACATGAGACTCTGAGAAAATGTGCAAACATTAGCAAGTTTAGGGAGCTGAGATCATTCGTCACAAGGTGTATAGTAGTAGTGCTGCTAGTAGTATTATAAGATTGCTACAGTTGCTAAAAGTTAATCTAAACACTTTATATTTCTTTACGGTGGGTGTAACTTTGACAATTTTTTTCGAGAAAACGCAGAGATGTGCGTTTCTTTGTATTGAAAAGAGGGAAAGTCAGTCTCAGAGGAGACGGTTACAACAGATTACAAGCAACTCAATGGACATCCCAGGATGGGGGCAAGACTACCCTAAGCCCCTTGTCCCCAGCTCTAGCCCAACATCTCATCTCATCTTTGATCCCATCCGCGAGCTCGGAGAGCGACGGAGTGGCATGATCAAATACACACGCATTCCTATGTTTCCAGATCATCCATGGAACTAGCAGTGTGGTGGACCTCAGCGCCTTGCGGAGTGATGGTGGTGTTGCATCTCTCGCCCTAATCCACCAGTCCTGAATGGAGATATCCTGCTCCGGTGTGGGGGCTGGTAAGCGCAGCCAGGAAAGAGCCTTGTGCCAGGCTTGCCGCGCGAAGGGACATGCCAGTAGCAGGTGGTGAATGGTCTCTGGCTCTTGGTAGCAAAGTAGGCATCGGGCGTGATGAGGGAAGCCGCGACGGGCAAGTCTGTCCGCGGTCCAGCATCGGTCTAGGTTCACAAGCCAGTGGAAGAACTTGACCTTCGGCGGAGCCCATCCCTTCCAGATTAACTTCCAGGAATGGCAAGCGAGGGATCCGTGGAAGGTGGCCTGATAGCATGATCGCGTCGAGTATTCTCCATTAGCAGTCCATTTCCAGACAAGCCTGTCTGGCTCGGCGGACAGGGCGGTGTGTGTGACGCGCTGCCATGTCGTCAGGTATTGGCCAATCTCTTGCAGCCCCACGACACCGTGGATGTCTCGGGCCCACGCGTTGCCGGCGAGGCCATCCGCCACCGTCCGCACCCTTCTCCTGTTCTTGGGAATGCATAGGTACAACAGGGGTGCTAGCTCGCGAATCGACTGCCCATGCAGCCATCGGTCTTCCTAGAACAGCGCCGTGCGGCCATCACCTAGCACCATGAAGGTGGAGGCATAGAAGAGGCCGAGCTCCTCACTGGGGAACTGCAGGTCCAGGCCTTTCCAGGCCCTGTCGGCGTCTGTCCTAGATAGCCAGAGCCACCGCAGCCGAAGTGCTAGCCCAGTGCGCTCCAAATCACGGATGCCCAGCCCTCCCAGTGCGAGAGGTCGACTGACCACGCGCCAGTTAACGTGACAGTGTCCTCCCTGAGCAGCCGCACGGCCAGCCCAGAGGAAGCCGCGCTGGATCTTCTCTAGTTGCTTCAGGGTCTTCTTCGGGGGTGCCAGGGCGAGCATCTGGTGGATTGGGATCGCGCTGAGGACCGATTTGACCAATGCCAACCTCCCAGCTTTGTTCATGAGCCATGCTTTCCATGTCGGGAGGCGGCCAGCCACAACATCAACTAGCGGCTGCATCTGAGCTGCTGTGAGTCGTCTGGTGGTGAGCGGTATGCCCAGGTAGGTGATGGGCAAGTTCGCCGCCTGGCAGCCCAACGCCTCCAGCAGGGCAGCGCTCTCCTCGTCGCCGTGTAGGGTCGTGGCCGAGCTCTTGCCATAGTTGACCTGCAAGCCCGACGCGGCCTCGAAAATACCTAGGATGCCCTTCACCGCGAGCACCTCATCCATCTCAGCATGGCAGAACAGCATCACGTCATCGGCGTATAGTGAGACGGCCGGAACAGTACGTCGGGGGTGCAGCCGCCGAAGTATGCCGGCGTGGAGCGCCCGATGCATGAGGCGGCCCAGCTCGTCGACAGCGAGGACGAATAGCTGCGGCGATGTGGAGTCCCCTTGACGCAGCCCGCGACGGTGCCAAATTGGGGGGCCAGGCACGCCATTGAGCATGACCCGCGTGCTGGCCGAGGAAAGGAGGATGGCTATCCACTCCCTGAACCTGTCCCCAAACCCATATTGGCGCAACATCTCGAAGAGGAACGGCCAAGATATGGAGTCGAAAGCCCGCGTGAGATCGAGCTTGAGCATGATGCACGGGGCGCCCAAGTGGTGAAGCATCCGGAGAGACTGCCGAACGAGCATGAAGTTGTCGTGGAGGGAGCGTCTGGCAATGAATGCGTTCTGGTTGCGGCTGACTAGGCTGTCCAGCCTGGGGGCGGTGAGCAACGACAGAACTTTCGCGAATAGCTTGGCCATGATGTGGATCAGGCAAATAGGCCGGTAGTCGCCCAGCTTTTGTGCATCCGCGCGCTTAGGCAGCAGGGTCAGGAGGGCTTGGTTGAGCTTAGCAAACCCTCTCCCACGAAGCAGGAATAACTGCTCGAAGACATCCAGGATATCCTACCTGATAACGCCCCAACAGGCCCGCAAGAACTTTGCAGAGAACCCGTCTGGCCCTGGTGCCTTGTGTGCCGGCATGTGCTGCACCGCAGCCCAAATCTCCTCAGGGGTGAAGGGCGCATCCAGGCTGCCAAGGTCATCGGCCGTGACGAGCTGCTCGAGATCCAGAGTGCGCTCTCGGTCCACGGCGGTGCCCAGCAGCCCGTCGAAGTGCGCGAATGCCGCTTGGGCCATCTCCTCGTGCTCACAAAGCACATGCCCGTCAACTAGGAGGCTGTGCACGCGGTTTTTCTGACGCCTGAACGTACACTGCTTGTGGAAGAAGCTCGTGTTGGCGTCACCCTCGGCCAGGAAGGAGATGCGGGCGCGCTGCCGCGCGATGGTGCGCTCCAGAGAAGCCAGCCCAAGGTACGCCACCTTGAGCTGCTTGCGCAGCCAGTCCTCTGCCGGAGAGAGCAGGCGACTCTCCATCGCGTGGTCGAAGCGGGCGATCAGCTCTCGGCATATGGCCAATTTGTCCCGGACATTGCCCGTGGACCTAGCACTCCAACTCGTAAGGGCGCGGGCGGTGGCCTGCAGACGCCGAACCAGCCACTGGAAGGGGTCGGGGTCATGCACGGAGCTCCAGGCTGTGGCGACCGTGTCGTGAAATCCATCACGACTGGGCCAGAAAGACTCGAAGCGGAAGCGTCTGTGGGCCGTGGGCATGGGGGAGCAGTCCAACAGCAGGGGGCAATGATCAGACACGACAGATGCAAGGCATCTGAGGTGGCACTCTCCGTGGTAATCCTCCCAGTCCGTGGTGCAGAGTACACGATCGAGGTGCACAAGCGTCGGCGGGGTCTGCTCATTAGACCATGTGAAGCGGCGCCCATTCAGGTATACCTCCTTCAGGGCAAGATCGTTGATGGCGCGGCGGAACCTTCCCATCATGCGGCGATTCAGGGTACCGGAGCTCTTGTCCGCGTCACGGTAGATGAGGTTGAAATCGCCGCATAGCATCCAGGGCCCGGGCAAGCAGCCCGGATGTCCCGCAGCTCTTGCAGGAACAGTATCTTGTCGGGGTCGCTTTGGGGGCCATACACCGTGGTAAGCCACCACGGTGCACCACTAGGCGCGCACACTTTAACCGTGATCGCATTTTGGGTGAATAGGGGGTCGGAGATGGTGATAGCCCTACTCTTCCAAGCGATGAGAATACCGCCGCGGGTGCCGTCGGCAGGGAGATAAGTAGAGCCATCAAACTCGGACCCAAGGGTGTCAAGCACAATCGACGAGCAGACCAACGTCATTTTAGTTTCCTGGAGGCATACAATGGACGCACTGGTGGTACATATCAGTGAGCGGATAGCACAGCGCCTAGCGCGCGAGTTCAAGCCCCTGACATTCCAAACCACTATCTGGGGTCCTGGATACATTAGCACGAGGTCGACTACAGGCACCACCAGCCTAGCGCGCGCATGCCATGGCATCCCCAGCCGGCAGAGACAGGCCTGCAGGGATCGCACGGTCTACGAGGGCGGCTATGGCATGCAGCGCCGGAAGCTTGATCGGCGCGGTGAACATGTCGTCATATGCTTTCATCTCGACGGGGGTGATCTGCTGATTCGCGCCGACGATCCCGAGGGTGCGGAGAATCTGCACCACCGCCCTTCTGTCCGTAGTGCAGGCCGCGGGTGCCGGAGCGACGACGGCGGCGGAACGTCCCCTCCTGGGACTGAAGTTGAGAGGGGGCCGCTGGCGTTTCCCGGGAGATGGCAGCATCGCATCAAGCTGCTTAGTGGCTGCAGACAGGAAGGCCCCCAGCGTCCATGTCTGTCTAGAGGCTACACTGGGTCGGCGTCTCTGCAGAGTAAGCGGCGGCGATGCAAAGCGCCCTGGCATCGAATGCTGCGTCCGGTTGCTGGTGGGATACGCCCCAGGGTCCGGCTGGCAGGTAGGCCTCGGCAGGATGGAGATGTGGCCGCGGCCGCGGGGGGATCCACGCCTGGTCCCTGCTGTTGTTGCGCGTCCAAGGGCACCACAGACCGAACAACAGGCGAGCCATCGGGCGTAGGCATTTCTCCTGCCGTGTGCGCATCTGCAGGAGCAGGCGTGGCCCCAGCGGGCAGGGGATCCTCGGCTAGGGTCCCAGCAACAGCGACGTCAGCCGCCAGCCCAGAGGGCTCGGTCCCATCGGCATCCAAGGGCGCTGGCGCGGTGATAGTGGTCACGGCGGCCGCGGGCCCCGCCTCCAAAGGGCTGGCTGGTAGGGACGGGGCGGCGTCAGCAGAGCTGGCGGGGGGGGGGGGGCGATGCGCGCCCCGCCCTCTCCTCAAAGGCGCGCGAAATTAGCCGGTGGGTTGGTCAAAGAGGGCCTTTGTTGGTGCAGCAGCGGCAAGGGATGGAATCGGCTCGATTTGCCCCGACCGGGGTGCGGGCGGTGACCTCACGCGCTGCTCGGCGGGCCCCAGACGCAGCAGGCACCGATCCCGACAGGGCATAGGATCAGCTGCTGCAGAAGTGGGTCCGTCCGTATCTGCTTCGGTCGTGCGCGACGTCGACGCCCCAGCCGCATCGTGGCCCTGAGCAGCGAACGGGGGAGCGCCAGCTGTCCCGATGCGAACGGCCAAACCGTCCACCACGCCTGTGCTCGCCACTTTGCGCGAGGGGCCCGCCGACAAAGACGCTTTAGGCGTCACGACGTGCGCCTGCTGGTGTCCTTGCCTGACGCCGTGACGAGGGCGTGCTGGGCCCTGCTGACCGGGCCAGGTCAGCATGCCAGCCCGCTTGGGGCACAGCCCCTGCCGCGGCGCGGCCGGGTACGGCCAGGGAGCCACCATGCCGGCGCCGTCTGAACGGCCGGAGCGGCCATGTGCGTGCGCGAGCGCGTCCACTGCCATACCATCGGCCCGGCCGTTCTGTGCCTCCGCCGTAGGACGGCGTTTGCGACCACGCCGGCGAGCGCGCCCGAGCCCAGGACCGTGACCATGCCCATTGCCGGGGCCATGCCGGCCGTCTGCGCCACCGTCCTCACCGTCTCCGGCGCTGCCCGCAGCGTCCTGGGCGATAGCCGGAGCAGCCCTGATCAGCTCCGCCTTAGCGAGAGCAATGGAGACGGGGAAGGTGAGCGTTCTGATGTCTGGCGCCTCCGACGGGACACGGCCGGGCAACTGCTCAATGATCTCCAGGGTGACGGCGCGCCGGATGTCAGCCGGGTCGTGGGCGCGCCCGGTGACGCGGAAGACGGCCATGTCCTCGCGGGAGCGCGTACGGGGGTGCAGGCGCTCGATCCAGCAGCTGCCACCCAGCACGTGCTCCGCCGTGGAGAGCAGCCAGGCGTGGGCGGGGATGCCGCGGAGCTCCAGCTCGACGCGGTACTCGAGCTCGCCAGCGCCGGCGTGGGCAAGCTTGCACCAGGGCCGGAGGGACAGAGCAAAGCGCGACGAGCTGATGAAGTGCTCGCCGCGGAACCTTCTCATGGTTGCGAGGGAGGAGAAGAGAATCAGGAAGTCCTCCGGGTGATGCTGATGGACCGAGAAGTCTCCCTCCTCCAATTCCAGAGAGGACATGACGAGCTCGGACACCTTGACCAGAGACACAGATGGCCGAGTGCCCGTGACGGTGGCCACCATCGCGCGGCCGAGCACCAGCTCCGCCTCGTCCATTTCTTCTGTCTGGGCCAGGAACACGCGGGTGGGGGCATCATCGCACTGGCGAGACCGCTGCAGGGGAGGGGCTACAGCGGTGGGGATCGGAGCGGGCAGGCGCGTCGTCGGGGGGGACGCCCTGGCAGGGGCACCGCGAGGAGGCCTGGGCTGCTGGTCCCCGGCGGCGCGCTGGGGCGCGGTCGCAGGCCGCCGACCATCGCAGTCGCGGGAGGCGTGGCCAGAGGCGAGACAGCGGCGGCAGCGGATGTCGTTGGGGCAGTCCCTGACACAGTGGCGGTGATCAAGGCACCGGAAGCAGAGGCCCGCGAGCTCCTCAGGGGAGGGGCTGCGGCGGCGCGCAGGCGAAGGCGCGGCCGGCGCAACGCGACGCGGGCGACGGGGCCGTTCTCTGCGACGAGCTTGTTGGAAGCCGTCGGCGTCGAGCACTGGGCTGCCCGAGACGCGATGAACCTCCGAGCGGGATCCGAGGCGCTCCTTGGCGGGGGGACGGACTGCAGGCGCAAGGCGGCCGGAAGCGAGGGCGGCCGGCGGAGTGCGGGCGACGTCTCTGTACGAGCGCGCCGAGGACTCGCTCTCCGAACTCGACCAGCGGTCCCCGTAGGAAACACGCTCGCCGGAGAGGGTCTCGCGGCGGTCGACAGGGTCAGCCCCCACTGGAGTCATGTCGCGGGAGGGGAGGGTCGCGGGGGAGGTCCGGCCGGCGGGGACGGGGGCGGCGTTGGCGACGCGGCGCAGCAGTCAGGCTAGCAGGGCGCGGGGACGGAGCGGGGAGCAGGGTGGAGCGGAGCGGAGAGCCATCTCAAAAAGAACTGTGTTGTTATTCCTCTATGTAACTTTGACAATTTAATAAAAACCTTCATGAACATCCGGTTAGGACACTTATCTCCTGTTATTAGCTTGATACTGTGCAGCTGAGTATTCTGTATGCGTCGTCTACCTCCTCACTAGACATGTTTATGTAATATACAAAATTTGTTTTTATGCGTCATGCTTATGTAATGATATTGAACTTTGCATCTTTTCTGTTTCCCCCCATTATGTTGTGGTACTTGCTAATATAGTTTGCTTGTCCCGTCTTCTCTTGCAGCGCTGCTTTGGGATGGTTTGCTTATGCACCTGAATGGTACGAGTCTCCAAACAAAAGTTTTGCTCAGAGAGAGGCCCAGTCTGTTTCAATATTTGTCCACAACCTGCAAAATCCCAGTACCACTGATTCTGGTTCGAAGTCACAGGGACGTGAAGGCGAACTTAACACGGTATGATAGTCCGCTTCTCTCTCTCTGCCATTCCCCACCGAACATAAAATGCATATCCAGTTATCTTGCCCTTGTGATATACGGAGTACTTCGTCCGTCCAGGTTTATTAGTCCCCCTCATATTTTGGATCAAACTTTGACCATTTATATGATTAACAAAGTATGATTTATATGCCACAAAAAGCATACTACTGGATTTGTATTCGAAAGAGGATTCTCAGCATATGATTTTTGTGACATGTAGTTTATATTTTATAAGTTACATTTATGGTCAAAATTTGATCCTTAACACAAGGGGTCCCAATAAACCCGGACGAAGGGAGTAAAACATAAGGGAGAAGATAACACCGTGAAGATAGCATGGTGGAGAGAGGAGAGCTTCTGTGAGGGGGAGAGGTGGAGAAGTTTGGCAGGAGGGGAAGGTGCACCAAAGAGATAGAGATGGGGAGAGATGGTTACTACCAGTTTATTCTTTTCTTGCTAAAATTGAACTAGATCGACTCTACTTATAGGAGTTCCTTACAGATTACGACTAATTGAATATTGAATGCAACCAGTAGATAAAGATGGATTGTTGAGTGTGTGACTAAGTAATACTCTCTCCGTCCCGAAATAAGTGTCGCTGATTTAGTACCAATTTGTACTAACTTAGTACTAAATTTGCGACACTTATTTTGGGGCGGAGGGAGTATATATAACCTAATGCATGGACCTGATTCGCTGCTACGCTTAATATTGCTGTTGCTGCCCACCTGGCATGCACGTGTTCATTGCAGGTGCCGCGGCACTCACTTGTATTATCTATCTGAAAAGCTTAACATTTCTCTTTCGTTTTCCTTTTGGTTGCAGGCGGATCAGATCCACCCAGTGTGGGGTTCTGTGGATAACTATGCAACTGCAAAAGAAAAGCGTAAGCAATTACTTTTGATGCTTTCTCAGAATGAGGCGGACAGGCTTGAAGTCTGGGCACAACCAATAAACACAAAGTAACTACGATTGTGGCATTATATTCTCTATTGTTTCTTACTTGTGTTGCGTTTAAACTCACATGTATTGCATATTATATCTGGGCAGAGATATGTCAACATTTCGTGGCAAAGTTAGCTCAGAAAAATGGATTGATCACTCCAGAACTGCTTTTGCTGTTGATCCTCGGATCGCTCTCTCTATGACTATGAGGTTTCCGACAAATGCAACATTGCAGTCTGAAATTACTCAATTGGTACAGGTATGGTTCTTGCCTATAGCTGCTACCTTTCAGATATTGTTCTCCATTGCGTCCCTTCTTTCTTCACATTTTAGTTCTGTTTCATAGTATCTCCCCTTTTAATATATACGGTAGGCATTCATTCACAGGAAATGTAATATTTATCTCTTGTTGCATTTTAATGTTAGCTGAAGATGTTATCTTTGATAATTATCTACCCTTAAAGGTTTGTAAATTAGTCAGGGAAATATAGTCTAATGCATTTAAAATAACCATGCAATAATGTTAATAATTGCCTAACTAGAGTTGCCACTACTTTAAAGGCATTTCTATGATCTGTTCACCCCCATGCATTATGTCTTCTTAGTATGTAGTCAAATGGCAAATAAATAATGTATTAGTTAGGATATTTTGAATGTATCAACTACAGAAAAGCGTATAAAGTGCAAGGTTAGATATGTGGCAATGTTATGTTGGCTGCCTTACCTATGGAGGTAAAATTCATAATGTGGTAAATGAAGAACTGGCAGTTATGTCTTGTTAATCATGATATTTGCATACTGCTGGCTTGGGCTGTTACTATTTTAGTCTTTTGGGTGTGACATCTCGATATTTAGATGGCATGAGACAAATCTAATCTGAGGATAAGAAAGTGCACTGTGTGATGCTTGCAAGCTCAGCATTTTCAGCCTTTGATTTTCCTGCCATTATCTTACCTTTTATAGATTACTTCCCCCTTACCTTTAATCATAGTTTAAAACCAAACCAGACCGGTTCAACCAGAGCCGAAGTACTGTCTGGTCTAGTTTGCTAGGAAGACTGTTGATCACAGATTCAGTTTCTATGATTATACCTTCAATACTGGAAGTTTGTAAATAGTGGATGCTCTCGCACTATTAAGCTTATGCTTCAACACATGTGACGATTAAATGAAGCATCTAATGTGCTTCATTCGTGTTAAAAAAATGCGCTTCATTTTGTATTGAGCATCTTTTAGCCCTTCCAATTGTTCAGTTTCTGTGACAAAGGTGAATTGCCATACCTTATCATTTTTTCGTCTTTGCAGACACACATACTGGAGCTCCGTACAATTCCTGAAGCATTACCTTTTTTCATCACTCCAAAGGCAGTGGACGAAAATTCAGCACTGTTACAGCAACTTCCGCACTGGGCTCCGTGTTCCGTTACACAGGCATTGGAGTTCTTTACCTCTCCTTATAAAGGACATCCCCGTGTTATGGCATATGTTCTCCGTGTCATGGAGACTTATCCACCTGAGACTGTCACCTTTTTTATGCCACAGTTGGTACAGTCTCTCAGATATGATGATGGGGTGAGAATTTCTTCCATGTGTTTCTATCAGTGCAGACCAGAAAGAAAATACTGTTAATTAAGCCTGCACCTTTTGGTTTATTATGCCTTCTTAAAAATAATAATGTGCTTCTCTCTTTTTCCTTGCCCTTTATCCCATCAGAAATTAGTTGAAGGATACTTACTTGGAGCTGCCCGAAGAAGCAATATATTTGCTCACATCTTAATATGGCATCTGCAGGTGAAATTTATTTAGTTTGTATTTTTTATATTTCTAAAATCATGGGATCTTGTGTTTGTTCAAATGAAGATATACATTTTTATTCTATTTTCTAACATATTCCTACTGGGAAATTCTTCGCTGACTTGCTTGTTCGTTTGCGAACTGGAAATTCCAGGGGGAATGTGAGGAAGCTGACAATGAAAAGGAAGCAGGTGCTCCAAAGGTACAACAACTTTTCATCTTTCTATAGCTGTCATTTTCCTTTCCTTTTCCTTTGGGTTTCAAAGTATCCTGTTGCATTACCCAAAAAATCCATTACAGCCCTTTATGGTTGGTTCCACATAAATTAATAAGCCTGAGGGATAGCAACATCATTAGAGTGTAATTTGGGTTATGCTTATTTGATAAGGCGCCTGAAAGATTTTGTGAAATGTTTATTTACTTTAGACTTACGTGCTTCATGAAAACTTCATCTTTGTTGCAGTTAAAGCTGTTGTAGTGGTGAATAATGATGGATCGAACAATTAAGTCGTGCAATGTTATTTTGCATGGGAAGAATCCGTGTTGCATTCAGACTTACAGTAGGCGTGAACAGACGATTCTATGTCTGTATATCAGTTGCCCTTTTAGTCTGATGCTTTTCTGTTTTGTATGTACTGTACATGGCACACCCAGCACCAAGTTAGGGAGAGGACCCCCCATGATCTCTCAGTTAGGAAGTTTACCATTTAAATATGGAATATACCCCCATGATCTGAAGTTAGTACAGTACAAAGTTGAGTCGCTTATTTTGGGACGGAGGGAGTAGTTTTTAGCTTAGGCTTAAGGCAATTAGAGACAATATCTATGGTTTGTTACTTAGATTGGATTGTTAAGTTTCTATATATCTAACTTGTCTCCGGGGCCGAGAACCTCTTCCTAGCTTAGTGCACAGTATTTTCTGAGAAAAATCTTGTCTTGGTCATTTCTTATCTTATAACTTAGTCATAGTGATGTGTGCTGTTTTGCCAATGCGTATTGCAAGCTTTGAAGGTAATTTCTATAATGTTAACATTTCTATTTTTTTTCCAGACCAGTGCATTCCAGTCCTTGCTTCCTGCTGTTAGGGAAAAAATTGTTGACGGTTTCACCTCAGAAGCTCGGGATATGTTTGAAAGAGAGTTTGATTTTTTCGACAAGGTCACCTCAATTTCTGGTGTTCTTTTCCCTCTTCCCAAGGAAGAGCGAAGAGCTGGTATTAGAAGGTAGTTATTGAAATTTTGTTCTCGTGTTTTCTTGAAGAACTAAGAACCTGCCACTAAGAGCTCATTCTCATCTGGAAATTTGTGCCAGTAACTCATCATTTTGAATTCTTCATGCAGGGAGCTGGAGAAGATTACTATTCCAGGCGACGACCTCTATCTACCTACTGCAACAAACAAGTTAGTACGGGGCATACAGCTGGACAGCGGTATTCCTCTCCAGTCAGCCGCAAAAGTTCCAATAATGATTACTTTTAACGTGATTGATCGTGATGGGAGCCCAAATGATGTAAAGCCACAGGCTTGCATTTTTAAGGTAAATAATTATTTTGTTGCAATGAAATCTGCACAACTAATGTCTTCCATATGACCCAGGCGGAAATGTGAGCTGAGGTTGCATGCATAGAAGCATGCACGTCCTACTGAAACATATGATTTCTGGTTGCAGTTTATTTTTTAGGCTTGATTACAGCCTTTCTGTGGTGCTGTCATGGTTTTGTGCAACTAAAAGATAGCTATAGACATGGCTCATTTCTCACTTTGATTTTTCTGGCAACAGACCGTAATAGTTCCTTTGACATGTCAGTGAGTAAAATACACTTTCACCATTGCCACAGTATGGTTATCATGTGGACTATGGTAAGATGGTAAAATGACCTTGATTAGTTAAGTCATTATAATTTACACCATAAACCATGTTGTAGGGGCATTATGATAAAGGTACAAGAATTACTTCGTCGAGTGTAAACTAATTAAGTGAGGTCAAGTTCATTTTTTTGTTGAGAAAAGTTCATTTTATTCGACTTGGTAGTTCAGGACTTTGAAAAGGTTGTATGTCTATGACGTCTTTCCGATAATGTTGTAATTTTCATCTCTGTCCTGTTAATTCTTCTAGCATTCGTTGTGCTTGACAGTTCTCACAAGCAACTTTCTATGCCATGATAGGTTGGTGATGACTGTAGGCAGGATGTGCTGGCCCTTCAAGTTATTGCCCTATTAAGGGACATATTTGAAGCAGTCGGATTAAACCTGTATCTCTTTCCCTATGGTGTTTTGCCCACTGGCCCTGAACGAGGCATAATTGAGGTCAGCATGTACCTGCAATTTATGGACTACGGAACCAGCTAGTGATTTTGGACACCGTTAAACACTGTTTTCTACTCGAAGTTTCTTGAATTCTAGGTGCTTGATGTCGAACAACCTAGTAACTTTGCATTCTAAAAGAGAACATTCTTACAAGTGCACACTGCTTTAAATTGATATGTTAATATTATTGTAGATATGTTATACTTTGACTTCAGAGAAACTGAAATACAAACACCTTAGTTCAGACCATATGTTGTTTTGGACATTGCAGTCTTCAAGAATTAATTTTGGCAAATTAATCTTTGTAAAAATATGGCAACAAGTATGGATATCCATTATTGGCTGTTGTTCTTTCATTCATGTATGGTTTATCCATCTTAACCTGAGCATGCTGCAGGTGGTCCCAAATACTCGGAGTAGAAATCAAATGGGTGAAACAACTGATGGTGGTTTATTAGAGATATTTCAGCAAGATTATGGTCCTGTAGGGTCACCTTCTTTTGAAGCTGCACGTGAAATGTTTATGATTAGTAGTGCTGGATATGCTGTTGCCAGCCTGCTTCTTCAACCGAAGGATCGGCATAATGGCAATCTTCTCTTTGATAGGTTCTAACTTAGTCCTATATCATTAATTGATCGTGTAAAGCTGGAATTATCACTTAATCATCACCTTGCTTATGCAGCCAGGGCAGACTAGTTCATATTGATTTTGGATTTATTTTGGAGATTTCACCTGGAGGTAACATGGGGTTTGAGAGTGCACATTTCAAGCTAAGCCATGAGATGACTCAATTGCTCGATCCATCTGGAACTATGAAGAGTGACACCTGGAATCAGTTTCTCAGGTACGTATTATTTCACAGTTCTAGCAAAATGTAATTGGGAGTGACTCTGTAATACATGTCTTCGCAATTTATGCAAGTTTGATACACTTTTTCCACCGCGAGGGTGAGGGAGCTAGGCAAAATGTAAGGCAAAAAAAGTCACGACCTTTGTAGATAAAATTATGCATTGGAAATATAGGTTGAGAAACAGGTCAATACACTTTGTACATAAAATCATGCCTAGAAAATGTAAGGGGAGAAAAAAAAGTTGGCCATACATAAAGTTATGCATACTGTTGCTATCCCTGTCAGTATGTATTTGTTACTATTATTTGTGGAGGGAGAGGGCAACCTGATTGTCAGTCCGTATGATGTTTGGAAGACGATACTGAACTCTATATGAAGCGTAGTTTGTACGAATCCATGGACTGCATTGACTTTCACCTTGCACTGCATTGTTCTGATTACAATGTTGTCTGTCCAGATTGTGTCAAGAGATACCCAGTGGGGTGTTGTAGCCGTTTGAACGGCATGTGCTGGGCATCTGCCTTATTCCTTCTATGCTATTGATGCGTCCAGCTTGGACGTATCCTTAAAAAAAAAAGAAACCTTGCACTGCATTGTTCTGATTACAATGTTGTCTGTCCAGATTGTGCGTCAAGGGATACCTAGCGGGAAGGAGACACATGAATGGCATTGTAACTACAGTACAGTTGATGGTGGACAGTGGACTTCCTTGCTTTAGCAGGGGAGAGCCTATTGCTAATCTTCGGAAGCGGTTTCATCCAGAGATGAATGAGCGCGAGGCGGCTAATTTCATGGTACGGACATGTGTCGATGCCTACAACAAATGGACCACCGCAGGGTATGATTTGATTCAATACTTGCAGCAAGGTATTGAGAAATAGTTAATTTCCCATTTTGTAAATGGTATGGGTCGTGTACATCAATTGTATGTAGTGCACTAACTCCAGCATGTAGAGTTATATTGAGCAGTTCCTTTGTACCCAGAGAACTGAGAATGTATGTTTAACAGAGGCGATGTATTTTCCTATTGAAAGACAGTCTAGCTAGTAGGTAAGCCCAATAGTATCATCAGTTCACAATATCTTTTTTGTAACAGAGCAGCAGATTCAATTCTTTGTCTTCTGTTGGCCACATATTGGTTTCTTGATTTTATCATGTTGTTGACATATTCTCTTGACGAGGTTGTGAAATTTCAGCAGCCACTTTTTGTTTTGTTTGAGAAAGATGTGGTATGCCATTTTTCTCCCCTTCTAGTAGTATAAGATTTTTTGACAAAATACCACTGTTTGTGCTTTTGAGATAAATATCACACCTGTTTTGCTGTACCTACATCTCATCCAGGGTTGACAGTGATAATATATTAATAGCGCCTTTCTTGTGCTCAATGTTGGTGGATCTATAGTATATATAAGCACTTTTGTTGTTGCCTTCCTTATATTTATTCCTGTTTGTATTTGGCAGTTATCCTGCATTCATTAAAAAGAAAAGAGTTGTTTAATTAATTATAAAAAACCAAGCGAAAACTGGATTGTCCAGTTAATTATGAAAAACTGAACGAAAACCGTTACAACCGTTGAACGGCTCACATAAAAAACTTACGCACACCATTCAAAAGAGGATCTCACATAAGAAACTTACGCGCACACCATTCAAAAGAGGATCTCACATAAGAAACTTACGCGCACACCATTCAAAAAAGGATCTCACATAAAAAAACTTACGCGCACACCATTCAAAGGAGGATCTCACATAAAAAAACTTACACCATTCAAAAGAGGATCTCACATAAAAAAACTTATGCGCACACCATTCAAAAGAGGATCTCACATAAAAAAACTTACGCACACCATTCAAAAGAGGATCTCGGCAAGACAACACGTAGGCATCATCGTCATTATTCCTTTTTTAGAGGTGTCATCGTCATTCCTACACTTTAAGTAAATGACTCCAACTTCGTTGTAGGCGACCGTCGACTCAACCCACATTGTAGCGGACATGTGAAGCTGCATGAAGATCTATGCCAAAATCTCAACCACCTGGCCACACGAAGGCAACAAGGTTGGTAGCGAGAGCTCCATCTTCCTCCTCACGAACAGCTCAAGGAGCACCCCTTGTATTGTGACCACCTATAGTCACTCCCGCGGGACTAGGGCTTTTACCTCCATCGGAGGGCCCTGAACCTGGGTAGATCCGCATCATGTATCTCGCGCCTTTACCTGTCCCAGACGCCGCTGGCTCCCGTCAGCCCCAAACCACGATCTAAGCTATCCCGTGGGATCTGCCACGTAAATACCATGACAATTGGAGCCCACCGTGGGGCTGGCAGCGATGCCAGCTGGAGTTACATTCTGGGTGAGACCCTTCATCACCTCTGGCGAGTGCGTGGCGCACGGTTTGGTCGTGCACTACGGCGGTCTCGACCGCGTCAACGACAATGCCCACCGCCTCGAGGACGCAGATTTCCCATCGGCGGTTCCATCACCCCCTTCGGCGAGCGTCGCGTTTACGTCGCGATCATCCCCAAAAAGTGCCCCGCCGAGGTGCTTAGCTGCGACGAGCTGCCGTCATCCGACGACAATGACCTCTCCAGCGACCTGTGCACTCGCGTAGAGGTGATGACTGCCACCTCGCTAGGCGGCACGTCAGCGTGGCGGACCCTACTACACGCGACAGTGGACACACTGCACACCCATCCCGGTTGCGGCCGAACCGGCAGTTGACAGCTTGGCCGCAACGTGCACGTCTATGCAGACGATGTTGTGGTCAAGACCAAAAAGAGCCGCACCCTCATCGACGATCTCAAAGAGACGTTCGCGAGCTTGCGCGAGTTCGAAATACGTATGAACCCGGAGAAGTATGTGTTAGGCGTCCCGGCCGGACAACTCCTCGGTTTCCTCATTTCCGAGCGAGGGATCGAGGCCAATCCGGAGAAAATCTGGGCCATCGAGCGCATGGCACGACCGACCAATCTGGCCGGTGTCGAGAAGATCACCAGTTGTCTTGCCTCGCTCAGCCGTTTCATCAGCCGACTGGGGGAGAATGCGCTCCCCCTTTACCGTCTGCTCAAAAGGCGCTTCACTGAGCTGCTTCATCAGTCGGCTGGGGGAGAAGGCGAATAATTTCATGTGGAGCGACCAGGCGGACGAGGCGCTTCGCGACCTCAAGCGTGCACTGTCCATCGCACCCGTCCTGGTCGTCGGCGGACAAGGAGCCAATGCTGCTCTACATCGCCCTAACTAGCCGGGTGGTCAGCATCATCATGGCCGTCGAACGCTCAGAGCCGGGCCGAGCCCAACCGGTCCAATTGCCAGCCTACTATCTGAGCGAGGTGATGTCCGCCTCCAAGAAGAATTACCCTCACTACCAAAAGATGTGCTACGACGTGTTTCTAGCGGCCCGGAAGCTCAAGCCCTACTTCCAGGAGCACCCGCTCACGGTGACGAGCACCGCCCCCCTCGGGGAGATCATGGGCAACCGAGACGCGGTCGACCGGATCACCAAGTGGGCCATCCAACTGGCCGACCACCACATCACCTACGAGTCCCGCATAACTGTCAAGTCTCAAGCCTTGGCGGATTTCCTCGTCAACTGGGCAGAAACGGAGTACCTGCCGCTGCTTCCCGACTCCACCCATTGGCGCATGGACTTCGAAGGATCGAAGATGCGCACCGGCCTCGGAGCCGGCATCATCCTCATCTCTCCAAAGGGGGACCGGCTGCAGTACGACCTGCAGATCCACTTCACCGCCTCGATTTTCATGATTTCCCTTTGCGCCTCATCTTTTGCTTAGCTTCACCATTGAGGTTGACGTCGTAACACGATGAGCACAACCCAGAGGACGCTACGTTGGTGCAGCTCCTCGCCCAACAACAACGAACTAAGCACTACCACTAACGACAACATCATCGGGTTGAAGACGAACGTGAACAGGGTCCCTGAATATTGTCCCCTTTCCTTCTTTTTTGAGCAAATGTTGGACAACTTTTCTGAGTCTACAGAATAAGGAACCTCTGATCATATAATTCAGAGTCTACATGATAAGTTACTCACTTGTAGTAAACATACTAAAGTGGGAGTAAGTAATTGGAGGGTACCTCCCGCTAGGCTGCCAGGGGCACGCGAGCATTTGATCCAAAGTTTCCAGGGGTTTGACCTTCATTATGCTCGTAGAAGTGTTAATGGGTAGCTCATATTTATGCTAAAGAAGTTCTTATTGTAGGGTTGATTGGATCTTATGACACTGAACCCCTGGCTTTCTGACTTGTGTTTTGTAGTTAGATATGATGTCGTTGAATGAATAGAATATCGGAGAGCGGAGTTATCAGGGGATGGGGGGGGGGGGGGGGGGGGAGGGGGCTCGATGGGAATCACTCTAGGGAGATAATATGTACTCCCTCTGTAAAATAATAGAAGCGTTTAGATTACTAAAATAATGTTGTAAACGCTTTTATATTAGTTTACGGAGGGGTAGTTACTAGCTAGCCCATTTTTATTATGTTTTCACTGTTTTATTACTTTTCCTAGTTTCTTTTCTATTTTTCTTAAAGTTTTCTGCATTTTCTTTTTTTGCATACCGCGTGGTGTATGAAGTGTACTGCATCACAAGAAAGGTGTACTGCCGCGTTATAATAAAGGTAAATTATGCATTGTGAGAAGGCTTGCTCGTGTCTTCATGTGAAGGTGTACTACACGATACAAGGTGCACTGCATCGCGACGTGTACTCCAAGAATAAGTGGCTACAACATGGGACAACTTACTATCCCCGTCTTCTTGCCACCGTCTTCGCTATTTCACTCGCCTATGGTGGTTGATCTGGTGCTAGAAGGCGAGTTTAATTGAGTTTGTACGTTCTTAGTGGTGTCATTCTGCCCTCGACGTTGTACGGAGTATAAGCCTCCCGACTTCATTCTCGATTTCTCGTCTTGGTGTGGATGTGTGGTCCTCTTGGCCAGTGCCACAACCAAGGAAAGCTAAGATTTGCTTGTGGTCCTCTTGGCTTGTGTCACAGCCAAGGAAAACCAAGCAAATTTGTAGGTGCATTGGCTTGTTCAATTATTTTTTTTTTAGTTCGATGCAAAAAAAGAAGATTTGTTTTAGTGTCTGGTCCTTCAGTTTCATCTATTTGTACTCTTGGTCTTTTTTTTCTGGCATTGTGGCGACGAACTGTGATCCCAAAACCTATCATGCAAGGCGTGTGTGCTCGACAACATTGCGTCAAGATAACATGAGTCTTATAACATGTGGCTCATGTAGTTTATCGAAACCTTTGAGGCCATTTTGGTTTGTGAAAATTTGATCTTCTGCAGTTTTTTCCACACACACCGAGAAAAAACCAAGACACAAGGGCTAGAGGTCGAGATGGCAACTTCAAAGGACTTTGATATAACTTTTATTTTTACCAGTGGCTTTTGTTGCTTGTGTTCGTATTAGTTTCTCCCGTCTATTATACTATAATTACCTTATCAGTAACCACGTATGTTGTTCTAAAAAGCATTAGTGAAATGTTCTATAAAAGAATGAGATGCTCGTAATTTACTCTTTGTAGAGCCTCCGGAAATTATATACGTAGGATTTCAATTCATAAGATCCCCCCCCCAAGAATTGCAACAATAGATTGGTTGCATGCACCTCATTCCTCTTCAAATTTCCGTGAAGTTCAAGCAGAGCATCCAAAGAGCTGGTTTTGTAATTTTGGATCCATCATCACAAATAAAAATAAAAATATGGAGATTATAAGTTACGCTACCACATCCTATGTAATCTCGTTGCAATTACGTTTGTGTTTATCATTATTGATCCAAAGCTAATGGAAAGAGGACATTCTAATCATTTAATTTTCCTGTTTCTATGACTGAAAATCCTTAAACCGAGTGCGGTCATGGGGATTGTTTGAATCCAAGAAGCGCCAAGAATTGTGAGGGACATGCTCTTCAGTCTATTGCTACTAGCTGCGAAGGTAACGAAAACCTTCATATATATCTAAGTTGTGTGTGCAGATCTAAAAAAGGGTATAAGCTTTGGTGGAGAAAGAAAGAAAAAAGGCATGCAGTGTTTACATGAGTAGAAAATATCAGATATTTAGACTTACAAACAAGCACATTGTGATTCAGTGAGACTGTGCCCTTGTTGGAGGCTACCCAACACATAACAACAACTTCTTCCTCTACCATTCTCATTTTCTCAGTTACAAGTCCTTAATTACCCTAACTCTATCGTACTCGTACCATGAATGTATCTCCTACGTTTTGAGATCAACATCTAAAGTACAACCTTGTAATCAGTACACCTTTCTTAAAAAAGACGAAAACAACAACAACAACAACAACCCTAAACCATAGAACGTATATACAAGGACTTGTAGTATTAGCTACATACTACTTTGCACATGGTAGATTCTACGAGTGTATATTCAGTCGTACGTACATGGTAAGGACGTCCTATTTCACAGAGGTTTCTGCTCAAAACTAGCAAGAAAGAACGAGCTACGTACGTAGGTGAAGTACTACTGTATTTATTGGCGGATTATATCGTTCGAGCGGCAGGTGGGCGCGCGAGGACGATGCGTGCACAGGCGTGCATGCATGCATGCATCAACGGACGAACGATCGAGCGCTTGCTTTCAAAAACGGAAGCGCCCGTGCGCGCCGCCGTGGCCTGGGGCGGCCGCGAGCACCATCGGCGGCCGCGGCGGCAGCGGTGGCAGCGCTGTGCGCTTGACGAACCGGCCCTTCATCCGCGGCCGCTTCTCGGCGTTGAGCTTGCGCACCTCGTACCGTATCTTCTTGGCGAACAGCCGCGTCCTCCGCTTCTCCCGGTACCGCGACACCCGCGCCTCCCGCTCGCCGCCGGTCACCGCCGTCACCGCTGCGCCGAGCCCGAATCCCCGGCTCCCCGCCTGTCCATGCCATCGAGCTTGATTAGACGACAAGTTTATGTGTACACAAGTGAAATAAGTGCATAGATCACATGTTCGGAGTCACCCACGAGTCAGGACAAGTGCTTACCGGCATGTCCAGCCAGGAATCATCAGTGGGGTCGATGTGGGGGCGCTCGCCGTAGAACCACGGCGAGCCGCCGTCATGGGCCCAGGAGTCGATGACCCGTTCGTAGTCGAGCTTAAGTATCATCCCCGAGTCCGACCGCTTCCTTTTCCTGTCCTCTAACTCCTGCTCCGGCGCCGGCGCCGCGCTCTGACTCTGATCATCGAAGTCCGCCATGTCGAAGTCAAGGTTCAGCTGCGGCTTCTCTTCGTCCAAGAAACGCAGGTCGTCGTACCCTTCCTCGACACCTCCCATGAGCAGGCTCTCCATGTCCGCGGCGAAGCTGGCCAGCTCCATGTCCGGCACGACGTCGAACCCCGTGAACCCGTCGGCCGCCCCCGCCACGCCGGATGCGTAGTCCGAAGACGGCTGACAGGCAAGCGACGAGAAGCAGCATACGGCGGGCTTCTGCTCGAGCGGCTCCCGGAAATCGTCGACCGGCATGGGGTTGTACAGCTCGGCGAGCATGGGGTCGAACACCGGGACGCGGTACAGGAGATCCTCGTCTTCGACCTCGACCCCGTGGCCGTCGTCGTTGTCACCCACGATGCCGGAGCCGGAGTCCTCCGCCTCGAGATCGGGGACCGCCGAGGCAGCCGAAGCCTTCGCGGGCGCGCAGTGCTTGCTCACCGTCCCGGGCTTGGACCGCGGCGTGCGCGGCCGGCGCTTGAGCCCGTGCACCCACGCGGGCTCGTCAGGGTCGGCGTGCTGAAGGGAGGAGGTGGCCGCCGGCGAGGAGGAGGAGGGGAGGCGCACCCGGTGGTGGCGCCGCGCGAGTGGGTTGGCCGAGTGGACGGAGGCGTCGCACGCCTGGCACAGGTACGCGTCGTCCGCGGCGCAGTGCCACCGCGCGCGCCGCCGCATGCAGCCGTCGCAGGCGCGGGCCGCGCGCGCCCCGATCGCCGCGCCGGCGCTCGCCATCTCGCCGGACTACGCGATCTAGGCTGAGGCACCCTCGCGCGGTCGCGCCCACCCCGCTGACACTAGCTCAGTAGGGTTAAGCGAGCGAGCGCGCGCTTAACTCAGAACAGCGTGGGGGGGGAGGGAGAGAGCTCGGAGCCCTTTTCCTCTATTAAACCGCGAGCCCGGACGGCGACCCGGGCCCACGCTCCAGCGCCCGTGGGTTGAGTTCGTGTGTGGGTGGATTCGGGGTAAAAGGGCGGGCCGGCGGGCCTGGCAGGGCCTTTTCGACGACGTGGCCGGACGGGAGTGGGCTGGAGGGGCGGCGGGACCCAGGGGGGCGGTTATCTCGAAGCTGATTGGCGGGCGGGCGCGCGGAATCCGGAGGGGCGGAATCCTATTGGGCGAGCTGTCACGCCGTCTGGATTTCCGGCGGGCCCCGTCGGGGGATGGGCGACGAGACGACCATGGGGTTGCCGTTGCAGCTTGTGATGGTGGTGATCGCTGCTGACTCATCATCATCACCAACACGCGTAAAATCATGATATTTTTGTCTTTTGAAATGGGGCCCTTTTTTTTTTTGGAATCTATTTCGAAATAGATTCAGACTTGTTGGGGGCGCCAAGGCGCAGTTGGATTGAATCGATGAGTTCAAACGTAGTGCTCTTTGTGAAGTGAAACAGTGAGTGCACGATTACATTTGCATGAAAGGGGCTCGTTCGGTTTACAAGATTTGTAAATCAAAGAAGTACGAAAAGTAGAAGATTGGAATGGCCTCTCACTTCAATCCTTATGGATTTTTTTAAAAAAGAGAAACCTTATGGATTTTTCATGAGGTCACACTTAATGCTAAGAATCCTTAGGAGTTGCGGAAATTACCAACAATGTCCGGGTACCTTGGCGCCCGTTTTTTAACATACATTTCCTACAAAGTATTTCTTTTGGTAAATGCACACATGCATGCACATGTACACTGTGTATGTGCAAAATTTCATAATATTTTACTTTGACATGCATGTAACGTACTCCCTCCGTTCCTAAATATAAGTCTTTTTTAGAGATTTTACTAAAAGACTATATACGAAGCAAAATGATTGAATCTACACTCTAAAGTATGTCTATAAACATCCGTATGTAGTTCTCTAGTGGAATCTCTTAAAAGACTTATATTTAGGAACGGAGGGAGTACAAAAAAAGACAAATATATATTTATCAAGTGGGCCACTTTTTGTTTATTTTTGGGCCAGAATTTTTCTTTTCTTTTTGTACAGGTTACGAATTACATTATATAAGACTAAATTTCATGGGTCCGTAGTGAACACATACAAGTTTCCACAAAATTGGCTTTGAATTTTTTGGAACTTTTAAACATGATTTTGAACTTTTCAATAAAATGAGTACCAAGATGCCCGGGCACCATAACTTCACACCCTAGGAATTGGGCATATATGGACACAATTCTAAGAAATGTCGTACCTCCATTCCTACAAAATGAATATCATATCTAGGTAAAAAGAACCCGTGGGAAGAAATCCTATGAGAATATCCAAAACGCCTACAAACCGAATGAGCTCTGTAATGCAAGAAAAATACAATCGTTGTAAACTTGAGCATTTAGAGTTTCATGTTTCAGACTTGCAAACCGGGCCGTACTTACAACCAGGCAAAAGTTATCACTTAAACACAACTTTTCTAGCAAACAATCTTCAGGCAAAACTAATATACAATGGTTCGTATTAATGTCCGATGTTGCAGAGTTGCTGCACATTTTGTTTAGGAGGTGGTTTGGCTCTAGCATTTCCGATTTACGCAGGGCTTCTACAATGGCGACTTCTACTTCATGGCTTTGGTACAGTTGGACCAGAGCACGACGACTTCTTGAATGCAACATACAATGTTAGGCATGCTCCAACGATGGAGCGGCAACAATGGTGCGCCTTCGGCTCATACTAAAAATTGAGTTTGTTTGGCTCTCCGATGACTTGGTTATAATTTCCTTGTATTATGGGGTGTCTTGCTGGAAGTCTTTTAATACAAATCAAGAGATTTTTGACAAAATAAGATGAGCTAACACAAGCAAGCAGGCACACAAGCTAAACAAGCGTAGAAAGCAAGAACACAAACTAAAGTTAGGGAGTGAGATAACCAAAGTGATGGAGGCGAGGGATTTATCCCAAAGTTCATGTTTTTTGTGAAGCGTTGGGGTCACCACACGATTGCTTGTAGAAGTGATTCGCCTATCCTTTTGTTCTTTAATGCTACCATAAGCATTAGATTGAGCTTGACGCTCTGGCACAATTTTAGCGAGATACATAGTATTGTAAACTCTTCGAATTCACAAAAAGCCATATGCTTTGCGCCCTCTTTTTCGATCATCTCACTCTAAGGCAATTAAGCTCATGAAAGAGTCCAAGCTTTGGTACTCATGTCCTACAAGTGCATTGGATTTTTTTGTAGTCATTTTGAAGTAAGAGTAGCAATCTTACGAAGAGCTAAGAAAATGGTATTTTGTCTCTGTTGGAAATATGCCCTAGAGGCAATAATAAAATAGTTATTATTATATTTCCTATTTCAAGATAATCGTTTATTATCCATGCTATAATTGTATTGAATGAAAACACAAATGCATGTGTGGATATATAGACAAAACAATGTCCCTAGTGAGCCTCTAGTTGACTAGCTCGTTGATCAAAGATGGTTAAGGTTTCCTAGCCATAGACAAGTGTTGTCAGTTGATAACGGGATCACATCATTGGGAGAATGATGTGATGGACAAGACCCAAACTATAAACGTAGCATGTGATCGTGTCATTTTGTTGCTATTGTTTTCTGCATGTCAAGTATACGTTCCTATGACCATGAGATCATGTAACTCATTGACACGGGAGGAATGCCTCGTGTGTATCAAACGTTGCAACGTAACTGGGTGACTATAAAGGTTCTCTACAGGTATCTCCGAAGATGTCCGTTGAGTTAGCATGGATCGAGACTGGGATTTGTCACTCGGTATGACGGAGAGGTATCTCGGGGCCCACTCGGTAATACAACATCACAAACAAGCCTTGCAAGCAATGTGACCATGGAGTTAGCCATGGGATACTGTATTACGGAACGAGTAAAGAGACTTGCGGGTAACGAGATTGAAATACGTATGGAGATACCGAATATCGAATCTCGGGCAAGTAACATACCGAAGGGCAAAGGAAATGTTATACGGGATTAACTAAATCCTTGACATAGAGGTTCAACCGATGAGATATTCATAGAATATGTAGGATCCTATATGGGCATATAGGTCCCGCTATTGTATATTGGCCGGAGAGTGTCTCGGTCATGTCTACATAGTTCTCGAACCCACAAGGTCTGCACACTTAAGGTTTGGTGACGTTTCAGTAGTATTGAGTTATGTATGTTGGTGACCAAAAGTTGTTCGGAGTCCCGGATGAGATCCCGGACGTCACGAGGAGATCCCTAATGGTTCGGAGGTAAAGATTGATATATAGGATTGTTGCATTTGGCTTCTGGAAAGATTTTAGGCATTGGCGATAAAGTACCGGGAGTGACGAATGGGTTCCGGGGTTTTACCGGGAGGGGCCACCCACCCGGGAGAGGACCTAATAGGCCTATAGGTTGCACACCAGCCCTTAGTGGGCTGGTGAGACCAACTCAATAACCTATTTCGGCCAAAGGCAAAAATAAAAGGAAAAAGGAAAAAAGGAAGGAGGCGGACAAGTGGGAAGGGAGTCCTCCACCAAACCGAATTGGAGGAGGACTCCTCCCCTTGGCTCGACTGAAGCCCTCCTACTTTGAGTAGTAGGGAAGGCAACCCTCCCTCTTGTACCCCTTATATATATATTTTGAGGGTAAACGACACCAGAAAAGCCACGTTCTGCCCTCTCCTTCACAAATCGTCTTCCTCGTCTAGATTAGTCCGGCATAGCTTGGCGAAGCCCTGCTGGATTAGTTCACCACCACCACCACCACCATGCCGTCATGTTGCCGGGGAACTCATCTACCTCTCCGCCACTCTTGCTGGATCAAGAAGGCGGAGATCATCATCGATTTGTACGTGTGTTGAACAACGAGGTGTCGTCCGTTCGACTCGGGACGGAGGTCGTGGGACGCTTGCGATTCGGATCGCGAAGACGTTCAACTACACCAACCATGTTCCGTAACGCTTCCCGCTTAGCGATCTACAAGGGTATGTGGATCTAATCTCCCCTCTCGTAAATGATCATCACCATGATAGGTCTTGCCTGTGCGTAGGAAATTTTTTGTTTCCCATGCAACGTTCCCCAACAGTGGCATCAGGAGCTAGGTTCATGCGTAGATGATATCTCGAGTAGAACACAAACGAGTTTGTGGGTGTTGGTCAATTTACTTCCCTCCCTAGTCTTTTCTTGATTCAACGGTATTGTTGGATTGAAGCGGCCCAGACCAACATTACTCGTACGCTTACGAGAGACCAGTTTCATCGACTAACGTGCAACTTGTTGCATAAAGATGACTGGCGGGTGTCTGTTTCTTCAACTTTAGTTGAATCGGATTTGACCAAGACGGTCCTTGGAGAAGGTTAAATAGCAATTTGCATATCACCGTTGTGGGTTTGCGTAGGTAAGATGCGATCATACTTGATACCAATAGCAGGCACGTAAAATTTGCAATAACAAATTAGAGGACGTCTAACTTGTTTTTGGATGGTATGCATGTGATGTGATATGGCCAAAGACATGATGTGATATATTAGATGTTGATACGTCTCCAACGTATCTATAATTTTTGATGGTTTCATGCTATTATCTTATCAAACTTTCGATGTTTTGTATGCCTTTTATATCTTTTTTGGGACTAACTTATTAACTCACTGCCAAATGCCAGTTCCTGTTCTTTCTATGTTTTTGACCCTTTTCAGAGGAGGATTTTAAATGGAGTCCAAACGGAATGAAACTTCCAATTTTTTTTCCAAAATAGAAGAAGACCGGGAAGCTTGAGAACCAAGGCAGGGGGTCTCCAGGGACCCCACAAGCCCCCTAGCCACGGCCGGGGGGGCCTGCGCCTCCCAGGCTTGTGGGCTCCCTGGGCCTTCCCTGCCCTAGGTCTTTCGCCTATATATTCCCATAAATTCCAGAAAAAAAATCAGGAGATCATCGAAAGTACTTTTTCGCCGCCGCAAGCTTCTGTCTCCACAAGATCCCATCTGTGGCACATTCTGGTGCCCTACCGGAGGGGGGATTCGGATACGAAGGGCTTCTTCATCAACACCATGACCTCTCCGATGATGCGTGAGTAGTTCACCATAGACCTACGGGTCCATAGCTAGTAGCTAGATGGCTTCTTCTCTCTCTTGGATCTTCAATACAAAGTTCTCCATGATCTTCATGGAGATCTATCCGATGTATTCTTCTTTTGCGGTGTGTTTGCCGAGATCCGATGAATTGTGGATTTATGATGAGATTATCTATGAATCTTATTTTAGTTTCTTCTGATCTCTTATATGCATGATTTCATATCCTTGTAATTCTCTGCGAGTTGTTGGTTTTGTTTGGCCAACTAGATCTATGATTCTTGCAATGGGAGAAGTGCTTGGTTTTGGGTTCATACCGTGCGGTGACCTCACCCAGTGACAGAAGGGGTAGCGAGGCACGCATCGTGTTGTTGCCATCAAGGGTAAAAAGACGGGGTTTTCATTACTGGTTTGAGATTATCCCTCTACATAATGTCATCTTGCTTAAGGCGTTACTCTGTTTGTCATGAACTCAATACACTAGATGCATGCTGGATAGCGGTCGATGTGTGGAGTAATAGTAGTAGATGCAGAAAATATCGGTCTACTTGTCTCGAACGTGATGCCTATATGTATGATCATTGCCTTAGATATCGTCATGACTTTGAGCAGTTCTATCAATTGCTCGACAGTAATTTGTTCACCCACCGTAATATTTGCTATTTTGAGAGAAGCCTCTAGTGAACACTATGGCCCCCGGGTCTACTCCACACCATATTTTCAGCCTTACTCTTTTACTTCGTTGCACTTTCCGCCTTCAGATCTCACTTTGCAATCAATCTTGAAGGGATTGACAACCCCTTTATAGCGTTGGGTGCAAGCTCGTTTGTGTTTGCGCAGGTACTCTGGACTTGAGGAGATTCTCCTACTGGATTGATACCTTGGTTCTCAAACTGAGGGAAATACTTAGTGCTCCTGCGCTGCACCACCCTTTCCTCTTCAAGGGAAAAACCAACGCAAGCCCAGCCTCCGTCAACGTGTCAATCTCTGGCAGTGTTGTCTGTTGCCGCAGCAGATGTATGAGATGATTATGTTGTAATAGTTAAAATATCGACTTGCACGTCGATGCTACGGCAACCGACAGGAGCCATAGGGTTTACTTTAATTTTTTTTGCGCTTGGTGATGCATTGCTTTATCGCTAGTAGTAGCTTTTGTAGTAACACCGTAGTTAGCGCGACAACCTCGATGTCAGCACGATGATGGAGATCATGGTGTGGCCCCGGTGACGATGGAGATCATGCGGGTGCTTTGGTGATGGAGATCAAGAAGCACAAGTTCATGGCCATATCATGTCACTTATGATTTGCATGTGATGTTAATCCTTTTATGCACCTTATTTTTCTTAGGATGACAGTAGCATTATAAGGTGATATCTCATTGAAAATTTCAAGATAAAATTGTGTTCTCCCCTACCGTGCACCGCTGAGACAGTTCATTGTTTCGAGACACCATGTGATGATCGGGTTTGATAGACTCTACGTTCACATACAATGGGCGCAAAAGAGTTGCACACGCGGAACACTCGGGTTCAACTTGACGAGCCTAGCATGTACAGACATGGCCTGAGAACACAAGAGACAGAAAGGTCGAGCATGAATCATATAGTTGATATGATCAACATAGAGATGTTCACCATTGAAACTAAACTCAACTCACATGATGATCGGACTTGAGTTAGTGTTTGGATCATGCGACACTCGAATGACTAGAGGGATGCCAATTTGAGTGGGAGTTTATTAGTAATATGATTAGCTAAACTCAATTATCTTGAACATAGCCTAAGTAATCTTTGCAAAATTTTATGTTGTAGATCAATGGCTCGCGTAGTAGCAACCATGAATTTATGCATTCCTGGAGAAAGCTAAGCAGAAAGATGATGGAAGCAACTTTGTTGACTGGGCCCTTAATCTAAGGCTTATCCTCACGGCTTCCCAAAAGCAATATGTCCTTGGTGCAGCCCTAAGTGATGCACCACCCAAAACAGCGACCCAAGATGTTTTGAACGCTTGGCAGTCGCGTAAGGATAACTACTCATTAGTTTAATGTGCAGTTTTGTATGGCTTAGAACCGAGACTTCAAAGATGTTTTGAACGTCATGGAGCATATGAGATGTTCTAGGAATTGAAGTTTATATTTGAGAAGAATGCCCGGATCGAGAGGTATGAAACCTTCGATAAGTTCTATGCTTGCAAAATGGAGGAGAACGGGTGTGTGAGTGAACACATACTCAAAATGTCTGGGTACTCTAACCATCTAGCTGAGCTAGGGATTGCTCTCCCGCAAGAGGCTATCACTGACAGAGTTCTTGAGTCACTGCCACCTAGCTATAAGAGCTTCATGTTGAACTATAACATGCAAGGGATGAATAAGTCACTCGCCGAGCTGTTTGCGATGCTGAAAGTCACTGATTCAGAAATCCAGAAAGAACATCAAGTGTTGATGGTCAATAAAACACTAGTTTCAAGAAAAACGGCAAGGGAAAGAATGGTAACTCCAAGAAGAGTGGTACGTGTGTTGCCCCTCCGATGAAGAAACCCAAGGCTGGATCCTAGCCGGAAACTGAGTGCTATTATTGCAAGAGGACTGGTCACTCGAAGCAAAACTGCCCCAAGTATCTGGCCGATAAGAAGGCGGCCAACGCCAAACAAGGTATATTTGATATACACGTTATTGATGTGTACATCACCAGCTCTCATAGTAGTGCGTGGGTATTTGATACCGGTTCTGTTGCTCACATTTGCAACTTGAAACAGGAACTGCGGAATAAACGAAGGCTGACAAAGGATGAAGTGACGATGCGCGTGGGAAATGGTTCCAAGGTTCACGGATCGCCGTCGGCATGATCTCACTTCAGATACCATCGAGATTAGTGATGAACTTAAATAATTGTTAGTTAGTGCGTGCGTTGGGCATGGACATTATATCTGGATCTTGTTTATTGCGAGACGGTTAGTCATTTAAGTCACAGAATAATGGTTGTTCTATTTATATGAGTAATATCTTTTATGGTCATTCACCCAATGCGAGGGGTTTGTTCATGTTCAATCTCGATAGTGATGACACTCATATCCATAACATTGAAACCAAAAGATATAGAGTTAGTAATGATAGCACCACTTTCTTGTGGCACTGCCGCTTAGGTCATATTGGTGTAAAACGTATGAAGAAACTCCATGCTGATGAACTTTTGCAGTCACTTGATTTTGAATGACTTGACACATGTGAACCATGCCTCATGGAGCCTGCAAGTGACTTGTTGTAGATTTTGAATGGCTAAGACTCCGTTCTCCCGAACAATGGAGCCTGCAAGTGACTTGTTGTAGATCATACATACTGATGTGTGCGGACCGATGAGCATAGAGGCGTGTGACGGATATCGTTATTTTCTCACCTTCACTGATGATTTGAGTAGGTATGGTTATATTTACTTCATGAAGCACATGTCTGAAATGTTTGAAAAGTTCAAGCAATTTCACAGTGAAGTTGAAAACCATCATAACAAGAAGATCAAATTCCTACGGTATGATCGAGGAGGTGAGTATCTAAGTTACGAGTTTGGTGCTCACTTAAGACAATGTGGAATTGTTTCACAGTTGACACCACCTGGAACACCACAGTGTAATGGTGTGTCCGATCGTCGTAATAGTTCTTTATTAGATATGGTGCGTTCTATGATGTCTCTTACCGATTTGTCGTTATCGTTTTGGGGCTATGCTTTGGAGACAGCTGCATTCACTTTTAATAGGGCACCATGAATATCCGTTGAGACGACACCATATGAACCGTGGTATGGCAAGAAGCCAAAGTTGTCGTTTCTTAAAGTTTGGGGATGTGATGCTTATGTCAAAAAGCTTCAGCCTGAAAAGCTGGAACCCGAAGCGGAAAAGTGTGTCTTCATAGGTTACCCAAAAGACAAAGTTGGGTATACCTTCTATCTCAAATCCGAGGGAAAAGTTTTTGTCGCTAAAACATAGCTTTTCTTGAGAAAGAGTTTCTCTCAAAAGAATTGACTGGGAGGAAGATAGAACTTGATGAGGTTGTAGAACCTTTGCTTCAATCAGATGGTGGCGTAGGACAGAAAGAAGTTTCTTTCGAGGCTACACCAGTTGAAGAGGAAACTAATGATGGTGATCATGAAACTTCAGATCAAGTTGCTATCGGACCTCGTAGGTCGACAAGGGAACATACTGCTCCTGAGTGGTATGGGAATCGTGTCTTATCAATCATGTTGTTAGACAACAATTAACCTACGAGCTATGGAGAAGCAATGGTAGGCCCGGATTCCAACAAATGGTTAGAGGCCATGAAGTTCGAGATAGGATCTATGTATGAAAACATAGTATGGACTTTGGAAGTATTACCTGAAGGCCGGAAGGCCACTCAAAACAAATGGATCTTTAAGAAGAAGACATACACGGACGGTAATGTGACCGTCTATAAAGCTTGACTTGTGGTAAAGGGTTTTTTCACAAGTTCAAGGAGTTGACTACGATGAGACTTTGTCACCCGCAGCGATGCTTAAGTCCGTTGGAATCATGTTAGCAATAGCTGCATTTTTTGATTATGAAATTTGGCAGATGGATGTCAAAATAGCGTTTCTTAATGAGTTTCTTAAGGAAGAGCTGTATATGATGCAACCAGAAGGTTTTGTCGATCTAGAGAATGTTGACAAAGTATGCAAACTCTAGCGATCTATTTATGGACTGGTGCAAGCATCTCGGAGTTGGAATCAACGCTTTCATGAGGTGATCAAGGCGTTTGGGTATATACAAGTTTTTGGAGAAGCTTGTATTTACAACAATGTGAGTGGGAATTTGATAGCGTTTCTAATATTATATGTGGATGACATATTGCTGATTGGAAACAATATAGAATTTTTGGGAAGCACAAAGCATCCTATTAGTCACTAATTTTGGGTCCCGATGCAATCCAACGTTTCGGGAACCCCGGGGTCCGGTTACGGGGAACTCATGAAAACTCACAGTTTTAGCCTATTCTGATAGTTTTCTATGCTATTATTCACTGATTTTGGGTCCCGCTGTGATCCGAACGTTTCGGGAACCGTGGGGTTTGGTTACGGGGAACTCGACAAAACCCACAGTTTTTGCCTATTCCGGCCAGTTATATGCTATTACTCACAGATTTTGGGTCCCGATGTGATAAGAATATTTTGAACCCTTGGGTCCGTTTAGAGGGAACTTGTAAAAGCTCGCAGTTTTGGCCTATTCCTGCCAGTTTTGTATGCTATTAGTCACTGATTTTGGGTGTCGTTGTGATCCGAACGTTTCGGGAAACTCGGGGTCCGGTTACAGGGAACTCGTTAAAACTCGCAATTTTGCCTATTCCAGCGAGTTTCCTATGCTATTAGTCACTCATTTTGGATCCCACTATGATCCAAACGTCTCGGGAACCCCGGGGTCCGGTTACGGGATACTCATAAAAACTCACAGTTTTGGCCTATTCTGGCCAGTTTTGAATGCTATTAGTCACTGATTTTGGGTACTGCTGCGATCCGTACTTTTCGGGAACCTAGAGGTCCGGTTATGGGGAACTCGTCAAACCTTGCAGTTTTGGTCTATTCTGGGCAGTTTTGTATGTTATTACTCATCGATTTTGGGTCCTGCTGTGATCCAAATGTTTTGGGAACTACGGGGTCCGGTTATAGTGAACTCGTCAAAATCGTAGTTTTGGCCTATTCCGGCCAGTTTTCTATGCTATTGGTCACTGATTTTGTGTCCCGATGTGATGTGAACGTTTCAGGAACCCCGGGGTCCGATTACACGGAACTCGTCAAAACTCGCTGTTTTGGCCCATTCCGGCCGATTTGTATGCTATTAGTCATTGATTTTGGGTCCTGCTGTGATCCGGATGTTTTGGGAACCTCGGGGTCCGGTTACGGTGAACTCGTCAAAACTCGTAGTATTGGCCTATTCCGGCCAGTTTTCTATCCTATTAATCACTGATTTTGGGTCCCGATACACTCCGAACGTTTCTGGAACCCTGCAATTCGGTTATGGGGAACTCTTCAAAACTCACAGTTTTCGCGTATTCTGTCCAGTTTACTATGCTATTAGTCACTGATTTTGGGTCCCGCTGCGATCCGAACGTTTCGGGTACTCCGGGGTCCGGTTATGGGAAACTCATCAAAACTCACAGTTTTGGCCTATTCCGGCCAGTTTTATAAGTTATTAGTCACTGATTTTGGTTCCCGATGTGATTCGAATGTTTCGGGAACCCTTGGGTCCGATTACGGGGAACTCGTCAAAACTCACAGTTTTGGCCTATTCCAACAAGTTTTGTATGCTATTAGTCACTGATTTTGGATCCCGGTGCGATCCAATCGTTTCGGGAACCTCGGGGTCCGGTTACATGGAACTCGTAAAACTCATAGTTTTGGCCTATGCCGGCGAGTTTTGTATGTTATTAATCATTGATTACGGGGAACTCGTGAAAACTCGCAATTTTGGCCTATTCTCGCCAGTTTTGTATGCTATTAATCACTGATTTTGGGTCCCGATGGGATCCAAATGTTTTGGGAACCTCGGGCTCCGGTTACATGGAACTCGTCAAAACTCATAGTTTTGGCCAACTCGGGCTAGTTCTCTATGCTATTAGTCATAGATTTTGGGTCCCGCCGTGATCCGAACATTTCGGGAACCCCGGGGTCCGGTTACGAAGAACTCGTCAAAACTCGTTGTTTTGGCCTATTCCGGCCAGTTTTGTATACTATTAGTCACTCATTTTGGGTCCCGATCTGATCCGAACGTTTCGGGAACCCTCGGGTCCGATTACACGGAACTCGTGAAAACTCGCAGTTTGGCCTATTTTGGCTAGTTTTGTTTGCTATTAGTCACTGATTTTGGGTGTTGTTGTGATTCGAACGTTTCGGGAACCTCGGGGTCCGGTTACGGGAATTGACAACACCTTTATATTTTCAGCCTTACACTTTTACTTTCAGCCTTACACTTTCCGCCTTCAGATCTCATTTTGCAATCAGTCTTGAAGGGATTGACAACAACTTTATAGCGTTGGGTGCAAGCTCGTTTCTGTTTGCGCAGGTATTCTGGACACTTGGCTTGATTCTCCTACTAGATTGATACAGTGGTTCTCAAACTGAGGGAAATACTTACTGCTCCTGTGCTGCATCACCCTTTCCTCTTCAAGGGAAAAACCAACGCAAGCTCAAGAGGCCGTCGGGGATTCCTTGCGCCGTAGCAGAAGGATTTCTGGCGCAGTTGCCGGGGAGGATCAAGTTCTAGGTGAAGCTCATCCAAGTAAGTGTCGCAAACTCATCTCTTGCATTTACTTTTTTGCCTCTCGTTTTCCTCTGCCCCACTTTTGAAAAAAAAATTACAAAAATATTTGCCTTTTTCGTTTGCTTTTTTCGTTCGCCCTTTCTCTCGCTTGCTTTCTGTTCGCTCGTGTGCTTGTTTGCTTGCTGAAGTCACCATGACTGAAAACACCAAACATTGTGACTTCTTGAATACTAATAATAATGATTTTTATTAGTACTCCGATTACTCCCGCCACTAGTGCGGAATCATACGAAATCAATGCTGCTTTGCTGAATCTTGGTATGAAAGAGCAATTCTTTGGCCTTCCTAGTGAAGATGCCGCATCCCATCTTAATACCTTCACTGAGCTTTGCGATATGCAAAAGAAGAAAGATGTGGATAATGATGTGATTAAATTGAAGCTTTTTTCCTTTCTCGTTGCGAGATCGAACAAAAACTTGGTTTTCCTCTTTGCCCAAAAATAGTATTGATTCTTGGAACAAGTGCAAAGATGCTTATATATCCAAGTATTTTCTGCCGGCTAAGATTATCTCTCTCCGTAATGATATCATGAATTTTAAGCAACTTGATCATGAACATGTTGCACAATCTTGGTAGAGAATGAAATTGATGATTAGAAATTGTCCCGCTCATGGCTTGAGTCTTTGGATGATTATACAAATCTTATATGTTGGTTTGAATTTCGCTTCTAGAAATATCTTTGACTCCGCCTTAGGTGGAACGTTCATGGAAATTACATTAGGAGAAGCCACAAAACTCCTAGACAACATCATGACAAACTACTCTCAGTGGCACACTGAAAGGTCACCTACTAGTAAGAAGGTACACGCTATAGAAGAAATTAACTCATTGAGTGCTAAGATGGATGAGTTAATGAATTTGGTTGCTAGTAGAAGTGCTCCTTTAGATCCTAATGATATGCCCTTGTCTTCCTTGATTGAGAGTAGCAACGCTAGCTTGGACGTTAATTTTGTTGGTAGGAATAATTTTGGCAACAACAATGCTTTTAGAGGAAACTATGTTCCTAGGCCTTTTCCTAGTAACCCCTCTAATAACTTTGGCAACTCCTACAACAATGCTCATGGAAATTACAATAAATTACCCTCTGATCTAGAGAGTAATATCAAAGAGTTTATCAACTCGCAAAAGATTTTCAATGCGTCCATAGAGGAAAATCTACTCAAAATTGACGATTTGGCTAGGAGTGTTGATAGAATGTCTAGTGATATTGATGCTTTGAAAGTTAGATGTTGTCCTCCCAAGATCAATATGGATGAAACTTTGGAAGCTATGCGTGTTTCCATGAGTGAGAGCAAAGAAAGAACCGCCCAAATTCGTGCTAGACATGACTGGCTTAAGAAGGCGTGTTCTCGTGATAAGAATCATGAAGATCTTAAAGTGCTTGGTGTGACTCCCATTGAATCCTTGTTTTCTAGTGTCAAACCTAATGATGATGGGGCTGGATATGAATCCACTTTGGTTGAAAAACTCCCCATTGATTCAGAGTCCATCTATCAAATGCTAAAAGCATTAAAAGTGGAGTAGAAGATATCAAAACTTTGAGTAGTAATGAAACTACTACTTTGGATTTCAAGGAATTCAATTATGATAGTTGCTCCTTGATTGAATGCATTTCCTTGAGGCAATCCATGCTAAACTCTCCACACGCTTATAGCCAAAACAAGGCCTTTACTGATCATATCGTCGAAGCCATGATAAAATCTCTTGAAGAGAAACTTCAGTTGGAAGTTTCTATTCCTAGAAAGCTTCATAATGAGTGGGAACCTACTATCAAAATCAAAATCAAAAACTACGAATGCAATGCTTTGTGTGATTTGGGTGCTAGTGTTTCCGCGATTCCAAAGTCTTTATGTGATGTTCTCGACTTTAATGAGATTGAGGAGGGCTTTCTTAATTTGCATCTTGCGGATTCTACTGTCAAGAAACCCATGGGAAGGATCAATGATTTTCTTATTATTGCAAATAGGAACTATGTACCCGTGGATTTCATTGTGCTTGATATTGATTCCAATCCTACATGCCCTATCATTCTTGGTAGACCTTTCCTAAGGACTATTAGTGCTATCATCAATATGAAGGAAGGGAATATTATATTTCAATTTCCTTTAAGGAAGGGCATGGAGCATTTTCCTAGAAAGAAAATAAGATTGCCTTATGAATCCATGATGAGGGCTACTTATGGTTTGAGCACCAAAGACGACGATACGTGATTCCATCACCTTATGCCTAGCTAAATGCGTTAAACAATAGCGCTTGTTGGGAGGCAACCCAATGAATTTATATTTTTCTTTCTGTTTTGTTGCGTCCACACCATCATAATTCTGTTATGATTGTGTTTTTTGTGTTTGAGCCAAGAAAAACCTTTATGAGTAGTTTTGGTGATGGTTATTTGATCCTGCTGGAAAAAGACAGAAACTTTTCGCTCACGAGATTATTCTTCATTTTTATTAAGAAAGAGCTTTTCAGTTGATTCTTTTTGCTGCTGGTTGCATGCCTTTTTCCCAGGCGGTCGTAATTTTTCAGAATTTGTGAGGAACCAGAAGTATACGAAGTATACAGATTGCTACAGACTGGTCTGTTTTTGACAGATTCTATTTTTGTTGTGTTGGTTGCTTGTTTTGATGAAACTATGGATAGTATCGGGGGGTACTAGCCATGGAAAAGTGAGAATACAGTAACCTAACACCAATATAGATAGAAATCAAGATTTCGACAGTACCTAAAGAGGTGGTAGTTTGTTTTCTTGTGCTAATGATATCACGAGTTTCTGTTTAAGTTTTGTGTTATGAAGTTTTCAAGTTTTGGGTGATGTTCTCATGGACAAAGGGATAAAGAGTGGAAAGAGCTCAAGCTTGGGGATGCCCAAGACATCCCAATCCAAATTCAAGGACACCAAAAAGCCTAAGCTTGGGGATGCCCCGGGAAGGCATCCCCTCTTTCGTCTTCAATCCATCGGTAACATTACTTGGAGCCATATTTTTATTCACCACATGAAATGTATCTTGCTTGGAGTGTCTTGTATAGTAGGAGTCTTTTATTTTTGTTGTGTCACAATCATCCTTTCTGCACACCTTTTGAGAGAGACATGCACTCATCGTGAATTTTCTAGAGTACTCTTTGTGCTTCACTTATATCTTTTGAGCTAGACAATGTTGCTCTATGTGCTTCACTTAGATCTTTTAAAGCACGACGGTGCGTAACTTGGTAGTTGGCTTGTGCTATGAAAGTAGTCCCAAAGGTGATAGGTATCCAAAGAGGATACAATAAAACTTCCATGTTCATGTGCATTGAGTAGAAGAGAAGTTTGATTCCTCTCAATTTGTTTTGAGACGTGGATTTGGTAATATTAAGAGTCAAGTTAGTAGGGTGTTCTGAATCTAGAAATAATTGTGTTGAAGTTAGTGATTCTCGTAACATGCGCGTATGGTGAACCACTATGTTAGGAAGTCGGAGCATAATTGATCTATTGATTGTCATCCTTCGTGTTGTGGTTGGGATCGCGCGATGGTTTACACCTACCAACCCTTCCCCTAGGAGTATGTGTTTAACACTTTGTTTCGATTACTAATAAAACTTTCGCAATAAGTACGTGATTTCTTCATGACTAATGTGAGTCCATGGTATAGATGCACTTTGACCTTCCACCATTGCTAGCCTCTCTAGTACCGCGCAATTTTCGCTGCTGCACAAACCCACGATATGCCTTCCTCAAAAAAGCCACCATACCTACCTACTATGGAATTTTCATAGCCATTCCGGGATATATTGCCATGCAACTCCCACCGTTCCGTCTCATGACTTGTGCCGTCACTCTCATATTGCCATTGCATAATCGTAAGATAGCTAGCGACATGTTTCAACGTCATACGCCAAGCTAGATCGTTGCACATCCCGGTACACTGCCGGAGGCATTTCCTATAGAGTCATCATCATTCTAAGCTTTGAGCTATGAGTAAATAAAAGTGTGATGATCATCATTATTAGAGCATTGTCCCATGTGAGTAAAAAAAGAGAGGCCAAAGTTGCCCACATAAAAAAAGAGAAAAAAGAGGCCAAAGAGCCCAAACAAAAAAAAGAGAGAAAAAGAGAGAAGGGACAATGCTACTATCTCTTTCCACACTTGTGCTTCATGATAACACCATGTTCTTCATGATTGAGAGCCTCTTGTTTTGTCACCACCATATGCTAGTGGGAATTTTCATTATATAACTTGGCTTGTATATTCCAATGATGGGCTTCCTCAAAATTGTCCTAGGTCTTCGTGAGCAAGCAAGTTGGATGCACACCCACTAGTTCTCCTTTTGAGCTTTCACATATTTATAGCTCTAGTGCATCCTTTGTATGCAATCCCTACTCATTCACATTGATATCTATTAATGGGCATCTCCATAGCCCTTTGATACGCCGAGTCAATGTGACCATCTCCTCCTTTTTTGTCTCACAACCTCCACCACACCCTATTCCACCATAGTGCTATATCCATGGCTCACGCTCATGTAAAAGAGTGCGAAAACAATTACTTGGCCAATACCAGGGTTGTGCATGATTTAAATTAGTTGTGTGGAGATGATGGAGCATAGCCAGACTATATGATTTTGTAGGGATAACTTTATTTGGCCTTGTTATTTCGAAAGTTCATGATCACCTTGCTAGTTTGCTTGAAGTATTATTGTTTTCATGTCAATAGCAAACTATTGTTTTGAATCTTACGGATTTGAACATTCATGTCACATGAAAGAAGTTACAAAGGACAACTATGCTAGGTAGCATTCCACATAAAAAATTCAGTCTTTATCACTTCCCTACTCGAGGACGAGCAGGAGTTAAGCTTGGGGATGCTTGATACGTCTCCAACGTATCTATAATTTTTGATGGTTCCATGCTATTATCTTGTCAAACTTTGGATGTTTTGTATGTCTTTTATATCTTTTTAGGACTAACCTATTAACTCAGTGCCAAGTGCCAGTTCCTGTTTTTTCCGTGTTTTTGACCCTTTTCACATGAGGATTTTAAACGGTGTCCAAACGGAATAAAACTTCCGAAAAGATTTTTTCTGAAACAGAAGATACGCACGATACTTGAGAACCAAGGCAGGGCCCACCAGGGGACCCCACAAGCCCCCTAGGCACGGCGAGGGGGGGGGGGGGGGGGGCGCCTAGCAGGCTTGTGGGCCTCCTGTGGCTCGTCTGCCCTAACTCTTCCGCCTATAAATTCAGGAAAAAGCCAAAACTGCGAAAGAGATCCACGAAAATACTTTTCCGCCAACGCAAGCTTCTGTCTCCGCAGGATCCCATCTGGGGCATGTTCTGGGCCCTGCGGAGGGGTGATTCGGATACGGAGGGCTTCTTCATCAACACCATGACCTCTCCGATGATGCGTGAGTAGTTCACCATAGACCTACGGGTCCATAGCTAGTAGCTAGATGGCTTGTTCTTACTCTTGGATCTTCAATACAAAGTTCTCCATGATCTTCATGGAGATCTATCCGATGTAATCTTATTTTGCGGTGTGTTTGTCGAGATTCGATGAATTGTGGATTTATGATCAGATTATCTATGAATCTTATTTGAGTTTCTTCTGATCTCTTATATGCATGATTTCATTTCCTTGTAATTCTCTTCGAGTTGTGGGTTTTGTTTGGCCAACTTGATCTATGATTCTTGCAATGGGAGAAGTGCTTGGTTTTGGGTTCATACCGTGCGGTGACCTCACCCAGTGACAGAAGGGGTAGCGAGGCACGCATCGTGTGGTTTCCATCAAGGGTAAAAAGATGGGGTTTACATCATTGGTTTGAGTTTATGCCTCTACATCATGTCATCTTGCTTAAGGCGTTACTCTGTTCGTCATGAACTCAATAGACTAGATGCATGCTGGATATCGGTCGATGTGTGGATTAATAGTAGTAGATGCAGAAAGTATCGGTCAACTTGTCTCGGACGTGATGCCTATATTTATGATCATTGCCTTAGATATCGTCATGACTTTGCGCGGTTCTATCAATTGCTCGACAGTAATTTGTTCACCCACCGTAATATTTGCTATTATGAGAGAAGCCTCTAGTGAACACTATGCCCCCGGTTCTACTTCACATCATATTTTGAGCCTTACACTTTTACTTCGTTGCATTTTCCGCCTTCAGATCTCACTTTGCAATCAATCTTGAAGGGATTGACAACCCCTTTATAGCGTTGGGTGCAAGCTCGTTTGTGTTTTCGTAGGTACTCTGGACACTTGGCTTGATTATCCTAGTGGATTGATACCTTGGTTCTCAAACTCAGGGAAATACTTACTGCTCGTGTGCTGCATCACCGTTTCCTCTTCAAGGGAAAAACCAACGCAAGCTCAAGAGGCCGTCGGGGATTCCTGGCACCGTAGCATGGGTTTGTGCACCGGCGAAAGTTGCGCGGCACTAGAGAGGCTAGCAATGGTGGAAGGTGAGAGTGCATCTGTACCGTGGACTCACATTAGTCATGAAGAACTCATATACTTATTGCAAAAGTTTTATTAGTAATCGAAACAAAGTGCTAAACGCATACTCCTAGGGCAAGGGTTGGTAGGTGTTAACCATCGCGCGATCCCGACCGCCACACAAAGGATGACAATCAATAAATCAATTATGCTCCGACTTCCTAACATAGCGGTTAACCATACGTGCATGCTACGGGAATCACTAACCTCAACACAAGTATTTCTAGATTCACAACACCCTACTAACATAACTCTAATATTACCATATCCACATCTCAAAACTAATTGTGAGGAATCAAACTTATCTTACTAATCAATGCACTTGAATATGAAAGTTTTTATTATATCCTCTTCGGATGCCTATCATGTTTAGGACTAATTTCATAGCACATACCAATTACCAAGTTACTTAGAGAGAGCACTCTCAAAATGATATAAGTGAAGACCGAGAGTTTTTATTTCTATAAAATATGACACCGCCATGCTCTAAAAAGATTTAAGTGAAGCACTAGAGCAAAATCATCTAGCTCAAAAGATATAAGTGAATCTCATGGGAGCAAAATTATCTAGCTCAAAAGATATAAGTGAAGCTCATGGGAGCTAAATTGCCTAGCTCAAAAGATATAAGTGAAGCTCATTGAGTATTCTAACAAATTCACGATGAGTGCATGTCCCTCTCAAAAAGGTGTGCAGCATGGATGATTGTTACAAAACAAAAAGCAAAGACTCCTATAATACATGACGCTCCAAGCAAAACACATATCATGTGGTGAATAAAAATATAGCTCCAACTAACGTTACCGATGAATTGAAGACGAAAGAGGGGATGTCTTCCCGGGGCATCTCCAAGCTTAGGCTTTTTGGTGTCCTTGGATTTGGCTTGGGATGACTTGGGCATCCCCAAGCTTAGGCTCTTTCCACTCTTTAGTCCATTGTCCATAAGAACATCACCCAAAACTTGAAAACTTCACAACACAAAACTTAAACAGAAACTCGTGATATCATTAGCATAGGAAAACAAACCACCACTTTTTAGGTAATGTAGTAAGCTTGATTTCCATTTAGGTTGATGTTATATTACAGTATTATCACTTCTCCATGGCTCGTACCCGCCGATACTAACCATAGTTTCATCAAAATAAGCAATCAACACAACAAAAACAAAATCTGTCAAAAACAGAACAATCTGTAGTAATCTGTATATTTCGTATACCTCTGGTATCCCAAAAATTCTGAAAAATTATGAACATTGGGGCAATTTTCATATCGATCAGAAGCAAAAAGAATCAACTCAAAATCTCTTTCTGGATAGGAATTAAAAATAATTTCGTGAGCGCAAAGTTTCTGTCTTTTTCAGCATGATTAAACAACTATCACCAAAACTAATCATAAAGGTTCTACTTGGCACAAACACTAATTAAAACATAAAAACACAATCATAACAGAATTATGATGGTGTGGACTCAACAAAACAGAAAGTGAAAAGCAAAAATAAATTTATTCATTGGGTTGCCTCCCAACAAGCGCTATCGTTTAACGCCCTTAGCTAGGCATAATGCAATAAAATCAAGTATCATCATCTTTAGTGCTCAAACCATAAGTAGCTCTCATCATGGGTTCATAAGGCAATCTTATTTTCTTTCTAGGAAAGTGTTCCATGCCCTTCTTTAATGGAAATTGAAATCTAATATTCCCTTCCTTCATATCAATAACAGCACCAACAGTCCTAAGGACAGGTCTACCAAGAATATTGGGACATGTAGGATTGCAATCAATATCAAGCACAATGAAATCTACAGGCACATAGTTCCTATTTGCAATAATAAGAACACCATTGATCCTTCCCATAGGTTTCTTAATAGTATAATCCGCAAGATGCAAATTAAGTGAGCACTCATCAATCTCATTGAAGCCTAGAACATCACATAAAGATTTTGGAATGGTGGAAACACTAGCACCCAAATCAACAAAGCATGGCATTCATAATTTTTAATCTTGATTTTTATAGTAGGTTCCCACTCATCATGAAGTTTTCTAGGAATAGATATCTCCAAATCATGTTTCTCTTCAAGATATTTCATCATAGCATCGACGATATGATTGGTAAAAGCCTTATTTTGGCTATAAGCATGTGGAGAGTTTAGCATGGATTGCATAAAGGAAATACATTCAATCAAAGAGCAACTATCATAATTAAATTCCTTGAAATCCAAAGTAGTTATTTCATCACTACTCAAAGTTTTTATATCCTCTACTCCACTTTCAGTATTTTTAGCATTGAGATAAATAGACTCCGAATCATTGGGGCGTTTCTCAACCAAAGTGGATTCACATCCAGCCCCATCACCATTAGGATTGACATTAGAAAACAAGGACTTTAAGATCTTCGTGATTCTCATCATACATTTCAGGTTTAGCAGCCATTTTATTGACTAAGGTAGCTTGTTTATCAGAAATCTGGCCTACCAATTTTTGAAGACGAGCAAATTGAGAATTCAACGCAAGGAATTCTTTGGCCATATCATCAACCTCCTTATTCATATAAGCTATAAAAGAATTTTGCTCCCTTAGTTCTCTACGAAAGTAGCTATTATGATCAAACTGTGTAGACATGAAGCTTTTAGCACTAGTTTCAATCTCTTCCAACCTTTTATAGTAAGCATCATAATCATTTGGTTGGGCCATGATGACTTACCAAGAAGACAAGCACACAAGCAAACAAAAAGCAAGCAAAAGAAAGGGCGAACGAAAAAGGCAAATATTTTTGTAAATTTTGTTAATTTAGAAGTGGAGGAGAGGAAAACGAGAGGCAAAAGGCAAATAATGTAAATGCAAGAGATGAGTTTGCGATAGTTACTTGGTAGATATGCTTCACTTGAATACTCCCCGGCAACGGCGCCAGAAATTCTTCTTGCTACTTCTTGAGCTTGCGTTGGTTTTTCCCTTGAAGAGGAAAGGGTGATGCAGCAAAGTAGAGATAAGTATTTTCCTCAGTTTGAGAACCAAGGCATCAATCGAGTACGAGTATCAAGATGAGGCACCAATGAACCTGCGCAAAAGCAAACAAACTTGCACCCAACGCGATAAAGGGGTTCTCAATCCCTTCACGATTATTTGCAAGGTGAGATCTGAAGGAGATGAAAGGTAAAAATAAATAAAAGTGCAGCAAAGTATTTTTGGTGTTTTTCTATGTAGATCTGAATATATGAAGTGTAAAATAGACCCTGGGGCCATAGTGTTCACTAGAGGGTTCTCTCATGATAGCAAGTATTATGGTGGGTGGACGAATTACTGTTGAGCAATTGATAGAATCGCGCAAAGTCATGACGATATCTAAGGCAATGATCATACATATAGGCAGCACGTCCGAGACAAGTAGACCGATACTGTCTGCATCTACTACTATTACTCCACACATCGACCACTATCCAGCATGCATCTAGTGTATTAAGTTCATAACAAATGGAGTAATGCCTTAAGCAAGATGACATGATTTAGAGGGATAAATTCATGCATATGATATAAACACCATCTTTTTACCCTTGATGGAAACATCGCGATGCGTGCCTCGCTACCCCTTCTATCACTAGGTGAGGAGACCGCACGGTATGAACCCAAAACCAAGCACTTCTCCCATTGCAAGAATTATAGATCAAGTTGGCCAAATGAAACCCATAACTCGAAGAGAATTACAAGGATACGAAATCATGCATATAAGAAATCAGAGGAGACTCAAATAATATTCATAGATAATCTGATCATAAGTCCACAATTCATCGGATCTCGACAAACACATCGCAAAAGAAAGTTACATCGGATAGATCTCCATGAAGATCATGGAGAACTTTGTATTGAAGATCCAAGAGAGAGAAGGAGCCATCTAGCTACTAGCTATGGACCCGAAGGTCTGTGGTGAACTACTCATGCATCATCGGAGAGGCAATGGTGTTGATGAAGAAGCCCTCCCTGTCTGAATCCCCCTCCAGCAGGGCACCAGAACGGTCCCGAGATGGGATCTCGCGGAGACAGAATCTTGCGGCGGCGGAAAAGTATTTTCGTGGCTCTCTCTGGTGGTTTAGGGACTTTTGGGAATTTATAGGCGAAAGACGTAGGGCAAAGGAGACACGGGGGGGGGGGGGGGGGCACGAGCCTGCTAGCGCCGCCCTAGGGCGCGCCTAGGGGGCTCGTGACCTCCCACGAGACCTCCTGCCTTTGTTCTCAAGTCCTCTGCGTATCTTCTGTTATGTAAAAAATCATCCCGCATGTTTTATTCTGTTTGGACTCCGTTTAATATTCTTTTCTGAAAAAGGTCAAGAACACGAAAAAAACAAAAACTCGCACTAGGCTCTGAGTTAATAGGTTAGTCCCAAAAAATGATATAAAATGGCATATAAATGCATATAAGACATCCCAAGTTGATAATATAATAGCATGGAACAATAAAAAATAATAGAAACGTTGGAGACGTATCAGCGATCCGAATGTTTCGGGAACCCCGGGGTCCGGTTACGGGGAACTCGTGAAAAGTCACAGTTTTGGCCTATTCCGGCCAGATTTGTATGCATTTAGTCACTGATTTTGGTTCCCGATGTGATCCGAATGTTTTGGGAACCCTTCGGTCCGGTTACGGGGAACTCACCAAAACTCGTAGTTTTGGCCTATTCCGGCTAGTTTTGTATCACTGATTTTGGGTCCTGCTGTGATCCCAACGTTTTGGGGACCTCGGGGTCCGGTTACGGAGAACTCGTCGAAACTCATAGTTTTGGCCTATTGTGGCTAGTTTTGTATGCTATTAGTCATTAAATTTGGGTCATGTTGTGATCCAAACATTTCGGGAACCGTGGGGTCCGGTTATGTGGAACTCGTCAAAACTAGCAGTTTTGGCCTATTCTGGCCAATTTTCTATGCTATTAGTCACTGATTTTGGGTCCCGCTGTGATCCAAACGTTTCGGGAACCTTGGGGTCTGGTTATAGGGAACTCGTCAAAACTCGTAGTTTTGGCCTATTCCGGCCAGTGTTCTATCCTATTAGTCACTAATTTTGGGTTCAGATGCAATGTGAACGTTTCGGGAACCCCGGGGTCGGGTTACGGGGAACTTGCCAAAACTCGCTGTTTTGGCGTATTCTAGCTAGTTTTCTATGATATTAGTCACCGATTTTGGGTCCCGATGCGATCCAAACGTTTCGGGAACCCCGGGGTCCGGTTACGGGGAACTTGTCAAAACTCGCAGTTTTGGCCTATTCCTGTCGGTTTTGTATGCTATTAGTCACTGATTTTGAATGCCGCTGAGATCCGAACATTTCAGGAACCTCGGGGTCCGGTTACATGGAACTCGTGAAAACTCGTAGTCTTGGCCTATTTTGGCCAGATTTCGATGTTATTAGTCACTCATTTTGGGTCCAGCTGTGATCCGAACGTTTCCGGAACCCCAAGATCTGGTTAAGGGAAACTTGTCAAAACTCGCAATTTTGGCCTATTCTGGCGAGTTTTCTATGCTATTAGTCACTGATTTTGGGTCCCGTCGCGATCCGAGCGTTTCGGGAACCCCGAGTTCCAGTTACGGGGCACTCGTCAAAACTCGCAGTTTTGGCCTATTCTAGCCAGTTTTCTATGCTATCAGTCACTGTTTTGGGTCCCGATGTGATCCGAATGTTTCGGGAACACTTGGGTCCGGTTACGGGGAACTCGTCAAAACTCGCAATTTTGGCCTATTCCTGCCAGTTTTTTATGATATTACTCACTAATTCTGGGTCCTACTCCGATCCAAACGTTTCTCGAACCTCGGGGTCCGGTTACATGGAACTCGCCAAACTCGTAGTTTTGGCCTACTCTAGCCAGTTTTCTATGCCATTAGTCATTGATCTTGGGTCCCGTTGTGATCCGAACGTTTCGGGAACCCCGGGGTCCGGTTACAGGGAACTCGTCCAAACTCGTAGTTTCTGCCTATTCCGTCCAGTTTTGTATGCTATCAGTCACTCATTTTTGGCCCCGATGTGATCCGAACGTTTCGAGAACCTCGGGGTCCGGTTACGGGGAAGTCGTCAAAACTCGCAGTTTTGCCCTATTCCGGCCAGTTTTGTATGCTAATGGTCACTAATTTTGGGTCCCGATGTGATGTGAACGTTTTGGGAACCCCGGGGTCCGATTACACGGAACTTGTCAAAACTCGCAGTTTTGGCCTATTCCGGCCGGTTTTTATGCTATTAGTCACTGATTTTGGGTCATGCTGTGATCCGATCATTTCGGGAACCTCGGTGTCCGGTTACGGGGAACTCGTCAAAAGTCGCAGTATTGGCCTATTCCGGCCAGTTTTCTATCCTATTATTCACTGATTTTCGCTCCCGATGCGATCCGAACGTTTCGGGAACCCCGGGGTTCAATTATGTGGAACTCGTCAAAAGTCGCAGTTTTGGCATATTCTGGCCAGTTTTCTATCCTATTAGTCACTGATTTTGGGTCCTGCCGCGATTCGAACGTTTTGGGAACCCCGGGTCCGGTTACGGGGAACTCGTGAAAAGTCGCAGTTTTGCCTATTCTGGCCAGTTTTGTATGCTATCAGTCTCTGATTTTGGTTCCCGATGTGATCTGAATGTTTCGGGAACCCTTGGGTCCTGTTACGGAGAACTCGTCAAAACTCATAGTTTTGGCCTATTCCGGCCAGTTTTGTATCATTGATTTTGGGTCCTGCTGTGATCCAAACATTTTGGGAACCTCGGGGTCCGGTTACGGGGAACTCGTCAAAACTAGCAGTTTTGGCCTATTGTGGCAAGTTTTGTATGCTATTAGTCACTGATTTTGGGTCCCGTTGTGATCCAAACGTTTCTGGAACCTCGGGGTCCGGTTATGGGGAACTCATCAAAACTCGTAGTTTTGGCCTATTCCGGCCAGTTTTCTATCCTATTAGTCATTGATTTGGGTCCCGATGCGATGCGAATGTTTCGGGAACCCCGAGGTCCGGTTACGGGGAACTTGCCAAAACTCGCAAAACTCGCAGTTTTGGCATATTCTAGCTAGTTTTCTATGATATTAGTCACTGATTTTGGGTCCTGATGCGATCCAAACGTTTTGGGAACCCCGGGGTCCGATTACATGGAACTTGTCAAAACTCGTTGTTTTGGCCTATTTTGGTCGGTTTTGTATGCTATTAGTCACTGATTTTGGGTCATGCTGTGATCCGAACGTTTCAGGAACCTCGGGGCCCGGTTACGGGGAACTCGTCAAAACTCGCAGTATTGGCCTATTCCGGCCAGTTTTCTATCCTATTAGTCACTGATTTTGGCTCCCGATGCGATCCGAACGTTTTGGGAACCACAGGGTTCGGTTATGGGGAACTCGTCAAAACTCGCAGTGTTGGCATATTCTCGCCAGTTTTCTATGCTATTAGTCACTGATTTCGGGTCCCGCTGCGATCCGAACGTTTCGGGAACCCCGGGGTCCGGTTACGGGGAACACGTGAAAACTCACAGTTTTGGCCTATTCCGGCCAGTTTTGTATGCTCTTAGTAACTGATTTTGGTTCCCGATGTGATCCGAATGTTTTGGGAACCCTTGGGTACGGTTACGGGGAACTCATCAAAACTTGTAGTTTTGGCCTATTCCGGCTACTTTTGTATCACTGATTTTGGTTCCTGTTGTGATCCCAACGTTTTGGGAACCTCGGGGTCCGGTTACGGGGAACTCGTCGAAACTCACAGTTTTGGCCTATTGTGGCTAGTTTTGTATGCTATTAGTCATTGATTTTGGGTCCTGTTGTGATCCTAACATTTCAGGAACCGTGGGGTCCGGTTACGGGGAACTCGTGAAAACTAGCAGTTTTGGCCTATTCTGGCCAGTTTTGTATGCTATTAGTCACTAATTTTGGGTCCCCTTGTGATCCAAACGTTTCGGGAACCTTGGGGTCCGGTTATGGGGAACTCGTCAAAACTTGTAGTTTTGGCCTATTCCGGCCAGTTTTCTATCCTATTAGTCACTGATTTTGGGTCCCGATGCGATGCGAACGTTTTGGGAACCCCGGGGTCGGGTTTCGGGGAACTTGCCAAAACTCGTAAAACTCGTAGTTTTGGCCTATTCTAGCTAGTTTTCTATGCTATTAGTCACTCATTTTCGGTCCCGATGAGATCCAAACGTTTCGGGAACACCGGGGTCCGGTTACGGGGAACTCGTCAAAACTCGCAGTTTTGGCCTATTCTTGCTAGTTTTGTATGCTATTAGTCACTGATTTTGGATGCCGCTGAGATCCGAATGTTTCGGGAACCTCGGGGTCCGGTTACATGGAACTCGTCAAAACTCGTAGTTTTGGCCTATTTTGGCTAGTTTTCGATGCTATTAGTCATTCATTTTGGGTCCTGCTGCAATCCGAACGTTTCCAGAACCCCAAGGTCCGGTTACGGGGAACTTGTCAAAACTCGCAATTTTGGCCTATTTTGGCCAGTTTTCTATGCTATTTGTCACTGATTTTGGGTCCCGCCGCGATCCGAAAGTTTCGGGAACCCCGAGTTCCAGTTAAGGGGAACTCGTCATAACTCGAAGTTTTGGCCTATTCTAGCCAGTTTTCAATGCTATTAGTCACTGATTTTGGGTCCCGATGTGATCCGAATGTTTCGGGAACCCTTGGGTCCGGTTACGGGGAACTCCTCAAAACTAGCAAGTTTGGCCAATTCCTGCCAGTTTTGTATGCTGTTACTCACTAATTCTGGGTCCTACTCCGATCCAAACGTTTCGGGAACCTTGGGGTCCGGTTTCATGGAACTCGTCAAAACTCCTTTTTTTGGCCTACTCTAGCGAGTTTTCTATGCTATTAGTCATTGATTTTGGGTCCCGCCGTGATCCGAACGTTTCAGGAACCCCGGGGTCCGGTTACGGGGAACTCGTCATAACTCATAGTTTTGGCTATTCCGGCCAGTTTTGTATGCTATTAGTCACTCATTTTTGGTCCCAATGTGATCCGAACGTTTTGGGAACCCCGGGGTCCGATTACAGCGAACTTGTCAAAACTCGCAGGTTTAGCCTATTCTGGCAAGTTTTGTATGCTATTAGTCACTGATTTTGGGTGTCGCTGTGATTCAACCGTTTCGGGAACCTCGTGGTCCGGTTACGGGGAACTCGTCAAAACTCGCAGTTTTGGCCTATTCCGGCCGGTTTTGTATGCTATTGGTCACTGAATTTGGGTCGCGATGTGATCCAAACGTTTCGGGAACCCAGGGGTCCGATTATAGGGAACAGGTCAAAACTCGCTATTTTGGCCTATTCCGACCGGTTTTGTGTGCTATTAGTCACTGATTCTGGGTCCTGCTGTGATACGAACGTTTCGGGAACCTCGGTGTCCTGTTACGGGAAACTCGTCAAAACTCGTAGTATTGGCCTATTCCGGCGAATTTTCTATCCTATCCGTCACTGATTTTGGGTCCCGATATGATGCAACCGTTTCGGGAACCCCGGGGTCCGGTTACGGGGAACTTGCAAAAACTCGCAAAACTTACAGTTTTGGCCTATTCTAGATAGTTTTCTATGCTATTAGTCACTGATTTTGGCTCCCGATGCGATCCGAACGTTTTGTGAACCCCAAGGACCGGTTATGCGGAACTCGTCAAAAGTCGCAGTTTTGGCATATCCTGGCCAGTTTACGATGCTATTAGTCACTGATTTTTGGTACCGGTGCGATCCAAACGTTTCGGGAACCCTTGGGTCAAGTTACGGGGAACTCGTCAAAAGCCGCAGTTTTGGCCTATTCCGACCAGTTTTGTATGCTATTAGTTTGTGATTTTGGTTCGCGATGTGATCCGAATGTTTCGGGAACCCTTGGGTCCGGTTATGGGGAACTCGTCAAAACTCATAGTTTTGGACTATTCCGGCCAGTTTTGTATCACTGATTTTGGGTCCTACTGTGATCCAAACGTTTTGGGAACCTCGGGGTCCAGTTACGGGGAACTCGTCAAAACTCACAGTTTTGGCCTATTGTGTCTAGTTTTGTATGGTATTAGTCATTGATTTTGGGTCCCGCTGTGATCCAAACATTTTGGGAACCGTGGGGTCCGGTTACGATGAACTCGTCAAAACTAGCAGTTTTGGCCTATTGTGGCAAGTTTTGTATGCTATTAGTCACTGATTTTGGGTCCCGCTGTGATCCAAACGTCTCGGGAACCTCGGGGTCCGGTTATGGGGAACTCGTCAAAACTCGTAGTTTTGGCCTATTCCGGCCAGTTTTCTATCATATTAGTCACCGATTTTGGGTCCCGATGCGATGCGAATGTTTCGGGAACCCCGGGGTTCGGTTACGGGGAACTTGCCAAAACTCGTAAAACTCTCAGTTTTGGCCTATTCTAGCTAGTTTTCTATGCTATTAGTCACTGATTTTGGGTGCCAATGCGATCCAAACGTTTCGGGAACCCTGGGGTCCGATTACATGGAACTTGTCAAAACTCGCTGTTTTGGCCTATTCCGGCCGGTTTTGTATGCTATTAGTCACTGATTTTGGGTCATGCTGTGATCAGAACGTTTCAGGAACCTTGGTTTCCGGTAACGGGGAACTCGTCAAAACTCGAAGTATTGGCCTATTCCGGCCAGTTTTCTATCCTATTAGTCACTGATTTTGGCTCCCGATGTGATCCGAACATTTTGAGAATCCTAGGGTTCGGTTATGGGCAACTCGTCAAATCTCGCAGTTCTGGCATATTCTGGCCAGTTTTCTATGCTATTAGTTGATACGTCTCCGTCGTATCTACTTTTCTGAACTCTTTTGCCCTTGTTTTGGACTCTAATTTGCATGATTTGAATGGAACTAACCTGGACTTAACGCTGTTTTCAGCAGAATTACCATGGTGTTGTTTTTGTGTAGAAATAAAAGTTCTCAGAATGACCTGAAAATTTACGGAGAATTTTTCTGGAATTAGTGAAAAATACCTGCCCAAAGATCCACCGGAGGAGGTGAGCCAGTGGGCCACAAGCCCAGGTGGCGCGGCCACCCCCTGGCCGCGCCAGGCAGGCTTGTGGGGCCCACGAGGCTCTACCGCTTCCAATCTCAACTCTATATATTCCGTTTCGCCCGGAAAAAAATCAGGGAGAAGGATTCATCGCGTTTTACGATACGGAGGCGCCGCCACCTTATGTTCTTGATTTGGAGGGCAGATCTGGAGTCCGTTCTGGGCTCCGGAGAGGGGAAATCATCGCCATCGTCATCATCAACCTTCCTCCATCGCCAATTCCATGATACTCTTCACCGTTTATGACTAATCTCATCGTAGGCTTGCTGGACGGTGATGAGTTGGATGAGATCTATCATGTAATCGAGTTAGTTTTGACGGCGATTGATCCCTAGTATCCACTATGTTCTCAGATTGATGTTGCTACTACTTTGCCATGCTTAATGCTTGTCACTAGGCCCCGAGTGCCATGATTTCAGATCTGAACCTATTATGTTGTTGCCAATATATGTGTGTTTTAGATCCTATCTTGCAAGTTGTATACACCTACTATGTGTTATGACCCGGCAACCCCGGAGTGACAATAGCCGGAACCACTCCCGGAGATGACCATAGTATGAGGAGTTCATGTATTCACCAATTGTTAATGCGTTGGTCCGGTTCTTTATTAAAAGGAGAACCTTAATATCCCGTAGTTTCCATTAGGACCCCGCTGCCACGGGAGGGATGGACAATAGATGTCATGCAAGTTCTTTTCCCTAAGCATGTATGACTACATACGGAATATATGCCTACATTAGATTGACGAACGGGAGCTAGTTACATATCTCTCTATGTTATAGCTGTTACATGATGAATCACATCCGGCATAATCATCCATCACCGATCCAATGCCTACGAGTCTTTTACTACTGGTCCTTGCTACGTTGCTTTGCTGCTACTGCTGTCACTGCTGCTACCGTTATTTTGCTGCTACTGGTTATTGTTGCTACTGCTGCTATCATACTACCTTGCTACTGATACTTTGTTGCAGATACTAAATCTTTCAGGTGTGGTTGAATTGACAACTCAGCTGCTAATACTAGAGAATATTATTTCGCTTCCCCTTGAGTCGAATCAATAAATTTGGGTTGAATACTCTACCCTCGAAAACTGCTGCGATCCCCTATACTTGTGGGTCATCAAGACATTTTTCTGGCGCCGTTGTCGGGGAGGCACAGCTATATTCTCTGAGTCACTTGGGATTGACGTCTGTTGGTCACTATGAGGAATCCGAAATATCTAAGAACTGAAATCTTGCCCTCAACTACGAGGACAGGCAAGGAACTGCCATCTAGCTCTGCACTTGATTCACCTTCATTTATGAGTAAGTTTGTGACATTACCTCCTGCTAGAGATCTTGATATGTCGCCCGTGCTTGATGATACTACTTCTGTTGCCCATGATGTTTATGATGATGATATGCTTGATACTGCTTTGCCTGATGATGCTATGCTTGATACTGCTTTGCCACTAGGTGCATTCCTTGATGCACAAATTGCTAGAGTTGCTGCTAGATGTGATGATACTTCTGAAACTGCTGATACTATTGAAGTAGAACCTGCTATTTTGCCTACTAGAACTAGCTCTCCTATACCTGAATTGCCTGATATGCCTGAACGTTATGTTATGGAGGGGGAGATAGCTGAGGACTTTCTTGCGTGTAAGGATAGCTATGATGTTGAGAAATTACTTCTCAAGTGGAAAGAAAAATCTCTAAACGCTAGAATGAAATACGACCCGAAGTTTGCTACTTCGCCTATCTTTGTGACCGATAAGGATTATGAATTCTCTGTCGACCCTGATTTAATCACTCTGGTCGAATCTGATCCTTTTCACGGTTATGAGTCTAAAACGGTTGTAGCCCATCTTACCAAACTGCACGATATAGCCACCATATTCACTAGTGAGGAAAAGATCCACCATTATTATATCCTCAAGCAGTTTCCTTTCTAGCTAAAGGATGATGCCAAGACTTGGTTCACCCCACTTGCTCCTGGTTGTGTGCGTAGCCTGCAGGATATGGTGTCACGCCCAAGATGCGACCATATCCTCAATTTGGCACGAAGGCCTCGTCAGGGATAGAAGCGCATCTCGTCGTGTCACAAGAATGGATATCGTTACAAGTACATGTACTGAAAAGATGAGTTATATATAGAATTGGCTTACACTAGCCACAAGCTACATCAGAGTCACATCAGTACATTACATAATCATCAAGAGTAAGAGCAGGGTCCGACTACGGACGAAAACAAACGAGAAAAATAAGAACGACGTCCATCCTTGCTATCCCAGGCTGCCGGCCTGGAACCCATCCTAGATCGAAGAAGAAAAAGAAGAAGAAGAAGAAGCAACTCCAAATGAACAATCAACACGCTTGCGTCAAGTAACCTTTACCTGTACGTGCAACTAGTGTTGTAGTAATCTGTGATCCACAGGGGACTCAGCAATCTCATTTCCAAAGGTATCAAGACTAGCAAACTTAATGGGTGAGGTATTGTTAAGTGGTGGGGTTGCAGCAGCGGCTAAGCATATATTTGGTGGCTAACTTACGAGTACAAGAAATAAGAGGGGGAAGATCTACGCATAACGGACGTGAACTACAGATGATCAAATGAATGATCCTGAACACCTACCTACGTCAGACATAACCCCACCGTGTCCTCGATCGGAGAAGGAACTCACGAAAGAGACAGTCATAGTTATGCACATAGTTGGCATATTTTAATTAGGTTAACTTCAAGTTATCTAGAACCAGTGTCAAACAAAGTTTCCACGTTGCCACATAACCGCGGGCAGGGCTTTCCGAAAAGATTTAACCCTGCAGGGGTGCTCCAACTAGTCCATCACAAATTACCACAAGCCGCATAGAAATCCTCAATCACGAAGCTCGCGATCTCGTCGGATTCCCTAGTGGAAAACCTCAACTCTGAGATTACCCAAATCATCATCGGAATCCCGATGTACAAGATATTCCGTCAAATGTAAAACTAATCCAGCAAGGCCGCCCGACGTGTCGACGATCCCGATAGGAGTCGCGTAACTCGTTCTTAGGACACGACGGATGAGCTAGACATCGGGATCGCTAAACCTCCGGGTGACCAAAGGGGCGCCGGACATCGCTCAGGTGGGACCAACACTCATGAGGAGCACTGGCCCGGGGGTTGATTAAATTAGTCCGCGGGTGCCTGCGGGTCCCTATGCATTATTATTAGGTTATTAGGCAAATGTAGTACCAAAGTTGGGCCTTGCCAGACCAGTCTTAATCTAAAACGAATTATCAAGGGGGTCCCCATAACAACCCCGATCATGTTAGGAGCGCTCATTTATGGAACATAACACCGGTAGTCGGAAACTAAGGGGGCAAAGGTGGAACAAAACACCAGGCTAGAAAAGGCCGAGCCTTCCACCTTTTACCAAGTATATAGGTGCATTAAATTAAATAGCATTTAATATGGTGATATAACAAGGAACCCATGCTTTCACATGGAAGCAATGCACCTGCAACTAGCAACGCTAACAACAGGGTTAAGCAAGCAGTAACATAGCCAATCAGTGGTTTGCTAGGTTGAATAGGTTGAGGGTTTTCATGGCATTGTTGAGAGGCTAATATCTAAGATGTGGTAGGCAACGAGACATAAACGGTAGAAGCGGTAAAACTAGCATGGCGATGATAGTAATGGTATCTGGGGAAATGGTCATCTTGCCTGAGATCCCGCTTGGAAGAAGAATTCCTCCGTGAAGCAGACGAACCGATGTAGTCGAACAGGTCCTCACATCCGACACGCTTGCGGGAATCTATCGAGACAGAGGAAATCGGAAGCTAGCATCAACACAGAGAATTCACCACACGGTGCAGAACACATATGATGCATGAGCAGCTGAATACATGCAAGACACGGCAAGACAATTCACACAATCAAACACTACACATTAAGTGAAGTTCAATATGCAACGAGTTGCATATTGACGACACTCCACATTCATTTATTTAGTTCTATCCCGATTAGATACACGACAATATTAAATATGGTTAAACATGGCAAGAGGTGAAGCGTAATCAGTCTACCTATCTAGGCATTATAAATGAGGTCGGAAATGACATATAGCACCTCCGAAACGACCTCACATATTAATTTACAATTCTGTCCAGATCTGAACTAATGCATTTAATTAGTTGTTAAACAGCAAAAAAAATAGGTTCACATGATTCTACGCGTCATTTCGAGCAACCTACACATAAAGAACATCTCCAACGGAGCTACGGATCAAAAGTTACAAGCACCGCAAGATATGATGGCATGAATGCAATATGTGTGCAACGGCGGTCACGAGCACTTCAAAACATACAACCAGCAAGAGAAAATTAAACTACACGAGATTCTAAGCAAGTTTCATGTAGGAGAAGATCAAATCGGAGCTACGGTTCAACAACTACGAGCAAAACAAGAAATCACTACAATCTGCCAAAATCAGCCAGATAGCATTTTCTACACCATACAACTACGAGCTACACAACTCCAATCTACTCAACCAATGCATGACACGAAAGAGGGCAAGAAGCACTACTACAAACAACTAACAACAACTAGCATGGCATCATGGATCACTAGGAAAAGAAGTCACAAAATGGCTTCTCACACACAGTTTCAGACTTAGTGAAAATAACACTTCATGAAAGTGCAGTTTTCGGTCTGAAGGCATATTGACAGCAGAAAAAACATCAGCTACAGGTCTCCAAATGGCGTGAAAATTCACAGCATGCTAGAGAAACATAAGGTCTACAACTAACTCCATTGGACCAACCTCAAAAGAGCTACAGATCACAAGATAGAAGCAAGACAAGGCAGCAACAAAATATAACAGATTCCAGATTTAGAAATATTTCAGCACATCCAAAACAGCACTATTTCTAGCAACTTGAGGGCAATCAAACCACACCTAAACATGCATTTCTATTGCAACCAAAAATACCAGGGGCTAGACTAAACACCCAAGAACAACTCCCTAGTTGGCAACTCCGTCAAACGAAGAACGGATTAAATCGTACGAATTAAACAAAAGGGCAACATGGAAAAATATCTCGCGAACTAACTTACTCAAAATCTAAAACTAATTAAAAATCCCATGGATTTTTATACCCCGAAAACATATAAAATAGGTGGGGTGGCAACACAAAAATAATGCCACACATAAATGCGAGATAATAACCTATACGCGGGAAAATAAACTAGTGGCAATTCGCTACACGCAAAAATACAAATGACCGCTCTAAAATGCATGGAAAAATTGTTCCTAAAACATGGGCATTTCTAATACGGCATTCAAGCAATTCGAACACGCGCGGAAAATTAAATACATGACTAAACCTATTGGGACAGCACGCCAAACGATGCATTCGACACGCTAAATGGCGTCAAACAAATATGCAAGTAGCGCCAACGTGTTCTACACGAGAAACTACGCGGAATACATATATTACTCGCTTCGTTCTGACTTACGGATTTAAAGTTACGGGCATTCTAATATTCGACTATTTTCTAGAATACATGCAAATTCCGAAAATACTAATTATTCTAACCGGGCCGAGCTGGGGCGCAAAGTAGCAAAGCACTGCGCTGGGCGGGGCTTACCACGGGGTGCCTCTGGGCCGACTTCGGGGCAGTGGGCCTCGCTGGCGGGGCGCGCACAGGAGCTGGGCCGGCTGCGGGGCCCAGCCGGCGGTTGGTGGCGGCCTGCTCGGGGCTCCCTCCTCCTCTCGACGGGAGGAAGCAGAGGGCCGACGGCGGCGTAGGGACTTCGGTGTCGCTCCTCCAGGCAAGGTCTCCGGCGAGGCGAGGAAGGCGGGGGAGGCCGGATCCATGACGGGGAGCTCCGGATCCGTCCATCCCCGGGGGTTTGAGGCGGCGCTACCAGGTGGGGAGGTCAGGCCACAAGGAACGGGGCCGGCGGCAGCTCGACCTCAACGGCGGCGCAGCAACCTGCGGCCTTGGGGAGGTGCTCGCCGGCGGCGGCACTCCGGCCAGATCTGAGGCCTGGCTGCGGCGGATCCCACGGGGAGGCACTAGAGGCAACGCTGCGTGGCGACGGGGTTGCGGGAGCTGCGGCTGGCTCGTGCCAGGACGGCGGTGGCGCGCAGATGGGCCCGGCGGGCTCCAGATGGGCCTGGGTGGGCCCGCGGGAGGAGAGAGGAGGCTGGAGGTGGGTGGCTGCGCGGATAGGGTTAGGAGGGGCACGGAAAACGAGGTGGAGAGGGAATGGCTGTCTAATTAATGGCATGGGGTCTATATATAGACAAACGGGGGGCTAGATTACCCGAAATCGCGTTCCGGATCCTACCGCGGGGTCGGATTCGAACGTTTCCGCACGCGGGAACGGGTACGCGGCCGTGTAGAGGGGATATCCGGAGACGAGAGGGAAAACGGTTGGCTTGGCAACGCGATTTAAAACACCGGGACACGTCCGACGATAGACCGAATACGGTGCCGCTATGGTCGACCGTTCGGGTACCAGACGAACTCCGATGCGACGAAATTTGACACGCGGCCTAGCTATATCTAATTACGACCGCATGCCAAGTTTCACCCCGATGAGGGAAAGTTTAGTGCACACTTTTAAAACAAGGTTACGACGGTGCCGCGGGTGCGTGCGTGTGCGGTCGGACTCAGAACGGACAACGTCGAGAACCGACAACTACTAACGGATGCAAGTTTCGAAAACTGGCGACAACAGAGATGCCGATGCAATGCTGATGATGCGCATGATGCGATGATGACGCGACAAAAGAAAATAGACACACGCCAAAAACGGAAATAAAAGGGGAATCTTCTGGAACGTCGGCATCGGGCTGTCACATATGGTCTACTACTTCTTTGAAAAATATTTCCCTGCCCATAAGAAGCAAGCTGCCTTGCAGGAAATATACAACTTTGCTCAATCTGAAGAAGAGAGTCTCCCACAAGCTTGGGGGAGGCTTATCCAGCTACTGAATGCTTTGCCTGATCACCCTCTTGAGAAGAGTGAAATACTTGATATCTTCTATAATGGACTTACCGATGCTTCCAGAGACCACCTAGATAGTTGTGCCTGTTGTGTTTTTAGGGAACGAACTGTAGAACAAGCTGAGATTCTACTGAATAACATCTTGTGCAATGAGAATGCTTGGACTATTCCCGAACCACCTCCTAAGCCGACTCCGAAGAAAAGAGGTATTCTATTTCTCAGTCCTGAAGATATGCAAGAAGCCAAGAAATCTATGCGAGAGAAAGGCATTAAATCTGAAGATGTCAAAAATCTACCACCTATCGAAGAGATCCATGGTCTTGATAACCCGATACAGGTAGTAGAAGTAAATTCTCTGCGTAGGTTTGATGAGAGTGATATTCCTTTTTATAAACCTGCTAGGCTATGCCTGGATGAATTTGATAACTTTGTTGCCAAACAACAAAGTTTAAATAATTATGTTAGCACACAATTGGAACAGAATGCTCGTATGCTTAGTCATTTAAGTGCTTGTGTGGACACAAATGTCAATGAGCTTAAGCTTCTGAGTAAGCATGCCTCTATGGTTGCTACTCAGGTAGAACAAGTACTTAAAGCTCAGAATGACTTGCTCAATGAGTTGAATGATAATTCCATTAGAGTCGTTACTAGAGGCGGTAGAATGACCCAGGAACCTTTGTATCCTGAGGGTCATCCGAAGAGAATTGAACAAGACTCTCAAGGAGTTAGCACCGATGCACCTAGTCATCCTAGAAAGAAGAAGAAAGATGATAGGAACTTGCACGCTAGCAACCCTGATGCTGATACACCTGAGAGTCCAAACGATGTCTCTGTTTCTGATGCCAAGACACAATCTAGTGATGAACATGAGCCTAATGATAATATCAATAGTGATGTTCATGAAGATGCTCAACCTAGCAATGATAAGGATGTGGAGATTGAACCTGTTGATCTTGATAACCCACAGCCTAAGAATAGAAGATATGATAAGAACGACTTCACTGCTAGGAAGGATGGTAAAGAAAGGGAACCATGGGTTCAGAAACCCATGCCCTTTCCTCCCAAACCATCCAAGAAAAAGGATGATGAGGATTTTTGAGCGCTTTGTTGAAATGATCAGACCTGTCTTTCTGCAAATGCGTTTGACAGATATGCTCAAAATGTCTCCGTATGCTAAGTACATGAAAGATATTGTGACTAATAAGAGGAGGATACCTGAGGTTGAGATTTCCACCATGCTCGCTAACTATACCTTCAAGGGTGGAACTCCTAAGAAACTAGGTGATCCCGGTGTGCCCACTATACCTTGCTCCATTAAAGGTAACTACGTTAGAACTGCTTTATGCAACCTTGGAGCCGGTGTTAGTGTTATGCCTTTCTCTATTTATCATAGACTTGAACTGGATAAGTTGACACCCACTGAAATCTCTCTGCAAATGGCCGACAAATCAACTGCTTTCCCTGTCGGCATTTGCGAGGATGTGCGTGTTGTGGTTGCCAATGTCACTATCTTAACAGACTTTGTTATCTTGGATATTCCCGAGAACAATGCCATGGCGGTCATCCTCGGAAGACCCTTTTTAAACACTGCAGGGGCTGTTATAGATTGCAACAAAGGCAATGTCACTTTCCATGTCAACGGTAATGAGCATACGGTGCACTTTCCGAAGAAACAATATCGAGTACATTGCATCAATGCTATTGAAAAAACTTCATCGATTCTTATTGGGAGCTTTGAATGCCCTATAACTCGTGTCAAGATGAAGTATGATTTGCTTGTTGGGGAGATACATATCCCCATTGAGGTGACCTAGTGACTAGTCGAAAATTCTCCGTTCTCTTTTGCGATTCGAAAAAGTTTGTCAAGGAGACTTTATCAACCTCATCGACGGATTTCTTTCGATGACCATGAGATGGATGAATCGAGGAGTCACAAACCTCTGTTCCAAGCTTTCACCTTCGGTTGCTTAGAAGAAAAATGATAGATTTAGTTTAGTTTTCCCTATTTTCTGTTTTAGCATCCCGGAGAAAAGTACCCCGAAAATAAAAGTTCTCCGAACGTCCTGAAAATCAAGTATGGTTTTTGGAACTTTTGAAAAATTCTGAGACAAAGAGCATGTCTGGGGGCTGCACCAGTGGGCCATAAGCCCTTGAGGCGCGGGCACTCCCCTGGCCCCGCCACCCAGGCTTGTGGGGCCCATAGGCACCACCTCCACTCATTCTTGCTCTCATCTGGTTCTCCTACCTCCAGAAAAAATCGTTTCGCAGCTCAAACCCGTGTTCTTGCTCCTCTTGCTGGGATTTTCGATCTCTTTGCTCAAAGCACCGTTCTCCAAACTGTTTTGGGGAAATTACTCCTTGGTAAGTGACTCCTCCATTGGTCCAATTAGTTTTTGCTCTAGTGCCTTATACTCCATGTATTTTTGCTACCTTGGTGACCCTGTTCTTGAGCTTTGCATGTTCATTTTAGGTGGTCCCAACTAGTTTTGATGCGTAATATGGCCTCTAGGCACTTGTGGGAGTAGTTGCTACGAGTTTAGTTGAGCCTTGTTCATTTTTCTTTTGGATCACTGAAAATTTCAGAAAAGGAAGATGTTCAGGAGAAATTATCATGGTGGTTCCTCAAACAAGAGAGGCCCCAGTCTTGCGATTCGGGAGCCCGATCCTTACCAACCAAGGGACGCATAGGTGCAACCATGTGAATGGCCTTCTGATGAATTTATGATTGAGGTAGGTTTCAAAGACGAGTTTGATGCAGTTGTTCACAACGTCGGACTCAGAGAATTCATCTCCGATAAATGTGAACAATATGTTGCTCTCACTGCCTCCTTTGTCTTAGATTCAAATTTTCAGCTGGTCGTGACACATCGGTACTGTTTGATCTCTATGACAAATCGTATAGCATGGATTTAGAGGATTTCAATAGAATTTGCGAGATATCTATTTGGGGTAGTCTCAATGATCCTCCTAAATCTTCGGTTAGAGATTTTTTCTGTGGAATAACTATTGGAGAAACTAGAGATATTACGCAAGCTACCACAGGGAGCATTCATTTTCCTGCCTTGCATTATTTTGCCCTCTTCATAGGCTGATGCATTAATGGCAAGATTGAGCATTGTCACCTCTGCGCACCCGACCTTAGTATCCTTAAGAGCGCAGTAACGGGTGATAAAAGTTTCAACATGGGAGCTATTATAGCAAGGAGGCTGAATAAGAATGCTAATGAAGGGGATTTCTTTGGTGGGATCTATGCCACTCGCATAGCAAATTTTCTTGGACTACCCATCCACGAAGGAGATCCCCCGCTCCATACAGCTTTCCTTGATTGCGTCGCTTTGACACGCTACCAGTTCCTTGAGAGGGATGACGAATCCCTCCTATACCGTTTGATATTTAACCGGCAGCGTGTTTTCCATATTACTCTTCTGCTCCTGCCTTCTTTGACTTTCAGGTAAAACGGAGATATTACATAACCACAGGAGAGGCAGAGGAGTATGAGAGGTAGGGAAAGGCTGCTCGTCTCCGTGAGGCAGCTATTCAAGCAGTGGTGTAGCGCTCCCGTATAACCCCCATTATGATTTTGGGTTTCACCAGGACCATCCTTCGGAGTAGACCAACTTAGGCCAAAATCCTAAGCTTGGGGGAGTACGTGTTTCTCACCGACTTTACATTCTTGCTTATGCTTTCACTTTGTTCGTCGGTGTTCACACTTTGCCACTGTATCATCCATGCTAGTTTATTTTCTTTTTCTCGTTTTCTTTTCGTGTGTCTGTCTAGTTTGAGAAAACCCAAAAAGATTTTCTTTTCTTCTTTTGCTTGTTGGTTGCTTTCCCGTGTAAATAGTTTTCTTTTTCTTTGGGTCAAGGTAGAAGACCATGGTTACAATGTTTAGTGGCTCTCGCATGCATATCTGTTTATCTGTTAAAGAGCCATATTACTTTGTCTTCTCCTTTGTGTCTGCTTGCAGATTCCAGCTTAGTCCAATGCACGAGCACGCTTATTATTGTTCACATCATTCGGTCGTGCAAGTGAAAGGCAATAATGACGATATATGATGAAGTGACTGAGCCTGGAAAAGTTGGTATGAACCCGATCGATTTGTTTTTTGTAAATATGACTAGCTCATCATGCTTGATTCAGCTTTGTTGTGAGAGAAACATGGTTGCAATGACAACTGAGAGATCATAGTTGTCGATGCCATGCTTACTTAGCTAGGAGCTTATAATGGTTTGTCTTGGATGCCCACATGAATTTTGAGATGACTGTGTTGTAGTATGATAGGATGGTATCCTTCTTTGAATGATTCAAGTGGCTTTACTTGGCGCATGTTCACGCATGTAGTTGAAACAAAATCAACATAGCCTCTATGATATTCATGTTCATGGTGATTTATGTCCTACTCATGCTTGCATTCAATGTTAGTTAATCTCAATGCATTTTGATGACTGTTGTCGCTCTCTAGTTGGTCGTTTCCCAGTCTTTTGCTAGCCTTCACTTGTACTAAGCGGGAATACTGCTTGTGCATCCACTCCCATAAACCCAAAGTTGTTCCATATGAGTCCACCATACCTACCTATATGCGGTATCTACCTGCCGTTCCAAGTAAATTTGCATGTGCCGTTCTCTAAATCTTCAAGAAATAATATGTTTTGCATGCCTGAACCGCTCATGTGGTGACAGGGGGCTATTAGTATCTTTCGTGCTAGGCGTGTTATCCTCGATATGTGTTTATTCACTATCATTCACGAGAAAGAGACCGGTAATTGGAATTCCCGGTTCCATGCTCAAATCGAAAAGATAATTGCAAACAAAACTCCCCCAGGATTGATGTTGGTATGGACGGTACCCGAGGATTCGGCTAGCCGTGGAGTGTGATTGATTGGTGGTGGGGGATTCAAAACTTTACTTTTCTGTTTGGGAACCGCCTATAGCATGTGTAGTGTGGAAGATGTTGAGAACTCTTAGTCATTGAGTTGACAATGAAAGCATGCCACCCAAAATTATTATCTCTGTTTTAAAAGCTTGAGCTCTGGCACCTCTGCAAATCAATGCTTCCCTCTGCGAAGGGCCTGTCTATTTATGTTCCTGTTGAGTCATCCTCCTCTTACAAAATCACCAATTACAGAGCACCTGTGTCGTTTTTATGCTTTGCTTTTAACTATGTTGAGTATGACTGTGACTGGATCTTCTTTGCCATAAGTTACAATGTTTAGTCAGCCCTTGGTCTTTGAAGGTGCTCTGCATTTATGTTTTGCGGTCTCAGAAAGAGCTAGCGAGATACCACCTGTTCGTACTGCTTCATGTTGTTTTGATTGAAGTGTTGACATTTGAGGCTTATTATTATTTGCTCGCTAGTTGATTATGCCATTGATATGAGTTTACCGTGAAACCTAGATGTCATTTGCTTATGTGGTTAGCTTGTGATCTTGCTGAAATTCTGGTTGTGAGTTAGATATAGTTGTAATAACAAGATCAAACAAAGTTCTTGAAAGCTTTTCTTTTGTCTCCTTCAGTCTGTCAACTGTATTTCTTGAGGACAAGCAAGGCTTTAAGCTTGGGGGAGTTGATACGCCTCCGTCGTATCTACTTTTACGAACTCTTTTGCCCTTGTTTTGGACTCTAATTTGCATGATTTGAATGGAACTAACCCGGAATAACGTTGTTTTCAGCAGAATTGCCATGGTGTTGTTTTTGTGCACAAATAAAAGATCTCGGAATGACTTGAAAATTTACGGAGAATTTTTCTGGAATTAATGAAAAATACCTGCACAAAGATCCACCGGAGGAGGTGAGCCAGTGGGTCACAAGCCCAGGTGGCGCGGCCACCCCCCTCGCCGCGCCACGCAGGCTTGTGTGGCCCATGAGGCTCCACCGCCACCAATATCAGCTCTATATATTCCGTCTTGCTAGGAAAAAAATCAGGGAGAAGGATTCATCGCCTTTTACGATACGCAGGCGCCGCCACCTCCTGTTCTTCATCTGGAGGGCAGATCTGGAGTCCGTTCTGGGCTCCGGAGAGGGGAAATCGTTGCCATCGTCATCATCAACCTTCCTCCATCGCCAATTCCATGATGCTCTTCACCGTTCGTGAGTAATCTCATCGTAGGCTTGCTGGACGATGATGAGTTGGATGAGATCGATCATGTAATCGGGTTAGTTTTGACGGGGATTGATCCCTAGTATCCACTATGTTCTGAGATTGATGTTGCTACTACTTTGCCATGCTTAATGCTTGTCACTAGGGCCCGAGTGCCATGATTTCGGATCTGAAATTGTCGCCAATATATGTGTGTTTTACATCCTATCTTGCAAGTTGTAGTCACCTACTATGTGTTATGACCCGGCAACCCCGGAGTGACAATAGCCGGAACCACTCCGAGAGATGACCATAGTATGAGGAGTTCATGTATTCACCAAGTTTTAATGCGTTGGTCTGGTTCTTTATTAAAAGGAGAACCTTAATATCCCGTAGTTTCCATTAGGACCCCGCTGCCATGGGAGGGATGGACAATAGATGTCATGCAAGTTCTTTTCCCTAAGCACGTATGACTGTTACATGATGAATCACATCCGGCATAATCATCCATCACCGATCCAATGCCTACGAGTCTTTTGCTACTAGTCCTTGCTATGTTGCTTTGCTGCTACTGCTGTCACTGCTGCTATCATTACTTTGCTGCTACTGGTTACTGTTGCTATTGCTGCTATCATACTACCTTGTTACTGATACTTTGATGCAGACACTAAATCTTTCAGGCGTGGTTGAATTGACAACTCAGCTGCTAATACTTGAGAATATTCTTTCCCTTCCCCTTGAGTCGAATCAATAAATTTAGGTTGAATACTCTACCCTCGAAAACTGCCGCGATCCCCTATACTTGTGAGTCATCAAGACATTTTTCTGGCGCCGTTGCCGGGGAGGCGCAATTATATTCTCTGAGTCACTTGGGATTGACGTCTGCTGGTCACTATGAGGAATCCGAAAGATCCAAGAACTGAAATCTTGCCCTCAACTACGAGGACGGGTAAGGAACTGCCATCTAGCTATGCACTTGATTCACTTTCAGTTATGAGTAAGTTTGCGACATTACCTCCTGCTAGAGATCTTGATATGTCGCCTGTGCTTGATGATGCTACTTCTGCTGCCCATGATGCTTATGATGATGCTATGCTTGATACTGCTTTGCCTGATGATGGTATGCTTGATACTGCTTTGCCACTAGGTGCATTCCTTGATGCACAAATTTATAGAGTTGCTGCTAGATGTGATGATACTTCTGAAACTGCTGATACTATTGAAGTAGAACCTGCTATTTTGCCTGCTAGAACTAGCTCTCCTATGTCTGAATTGCCTGATATGCCTGAACGTTATGTTATGGAGGGAGAGATAGCTGAGGACTTTCTTGTGTGTAAGGATAGCTATAATGTAGAGAAATTACTGCTCAAGTGGAAACAAAAATCTTTGAACGCTAGGTTGAAATATGACCCGAAGTTTGCTACTTCGCCTATCTTTGTGACCGATAAGGATTATGAATTCTCTGTCGACCCTGAGTTAATCACTCTGGTCGAATCTGATCCTTTTCACGGTTATGAGTCTGAAACGGTTGTAGCCCATCTTACCAAACTGCACGATATAGCCACCCTATTCGCTAGTGAGGAAAAGATCCGCCACTATTATATCCTCAAGTTGTTTCCTTTCTCGCTAAAGGATGATGTTAAGACTTGGTTCACCTCTCTTGCTCCTGGTTGTGTGCGTAGCCCCCAGGATATGGTCTACTACTTCTCTGAAAAATATGTCCCTGCCCATAAGAAGCAAGCTGCCTTGCAGGAAATATACAACTTTGCTCAAGCTGAAGAAGAGAGTCTCCCACAAGCTTGGGGGAGGGTCATCCAGCTATTGAATGCTTTGCCTGATCACCCTCGTGAGAAGAATGAAATACTTGATATCTTCTATAATGGACTTACCGATGCTTCGAGAGAGCACCTAGATAGTTGTGCCGGTTGTGTTTTTATGGAACGAACTATAGAACAAGCTGAGATTCTACTGAATAACATCTTGTGCAATGAGAATGCTTGGACTATTCCTGAACCACCTCTGAAGCCGACTCTGAAGAAAAGAGGTATTCTATTTCTCAGTCCTGAAGATATGCAAGAAGCCAAGAAATCTATGCGAGAGAAAGACATTAAATCTGAAGATGTCAAAAATCTAGCACCTATCGAAGAGATCCATGGTCTTGATAACCCGATACATGTAGTAGAAGTAAATTCTCTACGTAGGTTTGATGAGAGTGATATTCCTTTTGATAAACCTGCTAGCCTATGCCTGGATGAATTTGATAACTTTGTTGCCAAACAATAAAGTTTCGGGAACCTCGGGGTCCGGTTATGGGGAACTCGTCAAAACTCGTAGCTTTGGCTTATTCTGGCCAGTTTTCTATCCTATTAGTCACTGATTTTGGGTCCCGATGCGATGGGAACATTTCAGGAACTCCGGGGTCTGGTTACGGGGAACTTGCCAAAACTCGCAAAACTTGAAGTTTCGGCCTACTCTAGCTAGTTTTCTATGCTATTAGTCATTGATTTTCGGTCCCGATGCGATCCAAATGTTTCGCGAACCCCGGGGTCCGATTACGGGGAACTCGTCAAAACTCGTAATTTTGGCTATTCCGGCCAGTTTTGTATGCTATTATTCACTCATTTTGGGTCCCGATGTGATCCAAGCATTTTGGGAACCCCGGGGTCCGATTACAGGGAACTCGTCAAAACTCGTAGGTTTGGCCTATTCTGGCCAGTTTTGTATGCTATTAGTCACTGATTTTGGATGTCGCTGTGATTCGAACGTTTCGGGAACCTCCGGGTCCGGTTACGGGGAACTCGTCAAAACTCGCAGTTTTGGCCTATTCCGTCCGGTTTTGTATGCTATTGGTCACTGAATTTGGGTCCCGATGTGATCCGAACGTTTCGGAACCCAAGGGTCCGATTACACGGAACTTGTAAAAACTCACTGTTTTGGCCTATTCCGACCGGTTTTGTGTGTTGTTAGTCACTGATTTTGGGTCCTGGTGTGATCCGAACGTTTCGGGAACCTCGGTGTCCGGTTACGGGGAACTCATCAAAACTCGTAGTATTGGCCTATTCCGGCTAGTTTTCTATGCTATTAGTCACTGATTTTGGCTCCCGATGCGATCCGAACGTTTTGGAAACCCCGGGGTCCGGTTATGCGGAACTCGTCAAAAGTCGCAGTTTTGGCATATTCTAGCCATATTTCTATGCTATTAGTCACTGATTTTTGGTACCGGTGCGATCCGAAAGTTTTGGGAACCCCGGGGTCCGGTTTAAGGGAACTCGTCAAAAGTCGCAGTTTTGGCCTATTCCAGCCAGTTTTGTATGCTATTAGGCTATGATTTTGGTTCGCGATGTGATCCGAATGTTTCGGGAACCCTTGAGTCCGATTACGGGGAACTCGTCAAAACTCATAGTTTTGGCCTATTCCGGCCAATTTTGTATTACTCATTTTGGGTCCTACTGTGATCCAAACGTTTTGGCAACCTCGGGTTCCGGTTACGGGGAACTCGTCGAAACTCGCAGTTTTGGCCTATTGTGGCTAGTTTCGTATGCTATTAGTGACTGATTTTGGGTCCCGCTGTGATCCAAACATTTCGGGAACCTCGGGCTCCGGTTATGGGGAACTCGTCAAAACTCGTAGTTTTGGCCTATTCTGGCCAATTTTCCATCCTATTAGTCACCGATTTTGGGTCCCGATGCGATGCGAACGTTTCGGGAACCCCGGGGTCCGGTTACGGGGAACTTGTCAAAACTCGTAAAACTCGGAGTTTTGGCCTATTCTAGCTAGTTTTCTATGCTATTAGTCTCTGATTTTGGGTCCCGATGCGATCCAAACGTTTCGTGTACCCCGGGGTCCGGTTACGGGAAACAAGTTAATACTCACAGCTTTGGCCTATTCTTGCCAGTTTTGTATGCTATTAGTCAGTGATTCTGGATGCCGCTGTGATCCGAATGTTTCGGGAAACTCGGGGTCCGGTTACATGGAACTCATCAAAACTCATAGTTTTCGCCTATTTTGGCCAGTTTTCTCTGCTATTAGTCACTCATTTTGGGTCCCGCTGCGATCCGAACGTTTCGGGAACCCCGAGTTCCAGTTATGGGGAACTCGTCAAAACTCGCACATTTGGCCTATTATAGCCAGTTTTCTATGGTACCAGTCACTGATTTTGGGTCCCGGTGTGATCCCAAGGTTTCGGGAACCCTCGGGGTCCGGTTACATCGAACTCGTCAAAACTCGTAGTTTCGGCCTACTCCAACCAGTTTTCTATACTACTAGTCATTGATTTTAGGTCCCGCTGTGATCCGAACGTTTCGGGAACCCCGGGGTCCGGTTACGGGGAACTCGTCAAAACTCGTAGTTTTGGCCTATTCTGTCCAGATTTGTATGCTATTAGTCACTCATTTTGGGTCCCGCTGTGATCCGAACATTTCGGGAACCCCGAGTTCCAGTTATGGGGAACTCGTCATAACTCGCAGTTTTGGCCTATCCTAGCCAGTTTTCTATGCTATCGGTCACTGATTGTGGGTCCTGATGTGATCTGAATGTTTCGGGAACCCCGGGGTCCGGTTACGGGGAACTCGTCAAAACTGACAATTTTGGCCTATTCTAGCTAGTTTTGTATGCTATTACTCACTGATTTTGGGTCCCACTTTCATCCAAACGTTTCGGGAACCTCAGGGTCTGGTTACACGAAACTCGTCAAAACTCGTAGTTTTTCCCTACTCTAGCCAGTTTTCTATGCTATTGGTCATTGATTTTGGGCCCCACTGTGATCCAAACGTTTCGGGAACCCCGGGGTCCGGTTACGGGGAACTCGTCAAAATTCGTAGTTTTGGCCTATTCCGGCCAGTTTTGTATGCTATTAGTACCTCATTTTGGGTCCCGATGTGATCCGAACATTTCGGGAAACCCGGGGGCCGATTACTAGGAACTCGTCAAAACTCGCAGGTTTGGCCTATTCCGGCCAGTTTTGTATGCTATTAGTCACAGATTTTGGGTGTCGCTGTGATTCGAATGTTTCGGGAACCTCGGGGTCCGGTTACGGGGAACTCGTCAAAACTCGCTGTTTTGGCCTATTCCGGACTGTTTTGTATGCTATTGGTCACTGATTTTGGGTCCCGATATGATTCGAACGTTTCGGGAACCCCGGGGTCCGATTATAGGGACTTGTCAAAACTCGCTGTTTTGGCCTATTCCGGTCGGTTTTGTATGCTATTAGTCACTAATTTTGGGTCGTGCTGTGATCCGGACATTTCGGGAACCTCGGTGTCCGGTTACAGGGAACTCGTCAAAACTCGCAGTATTGGCCTATTCCGGCCAGTTTTCTATCCTATTATTCACTGATTTTGGCTCCCGATGAGATCCGAACGTTTCGGTTACCCGGGGTTCGGTTATGCGGAACTCGTTAAAACTCGCAGTTTTGGCATATTCTAGCGAGTTTTCTATGCTATTAGTCACTGATTTTGGGTCCCGCTCCGATCCGAACATTTCGGGAACCCCGGTGTTGGGGATATTACCTATGGGTAACCCGCCCTTAATGGGCCGGGTCACCAAAGCGGCAACTCACCATGGGCTGCGCGTCCTGTCGCCCAAGAACTGAAGGGTGGTTCAGAAGATCGTGCGGAAGATGGAATGTCAAGGAAGTTCCTGATTGTGTTGAACACGGTGACTTAGAGATAAGGAAAGCTATGAAGAGTAGAATGGCAGGACTTTGTAAACCCTAGGGCCTCGACCTGTATATAAAGGCGAGTCCCAGGGAGAGGTCAGGCGAGTTAGAGAGAATCGAGAGCTAGGTCACGCGAGTTACGCCCTCTTTGTAATCAAAACCACCATTAATCCACTTAAAGCAGGACGTAGGCTTTTACCTCCTCACGAGGGGCCGAACCTGGGTAAATCTGAGTCTCGTTTTCGCTCACCCCCTTCGAGTCGCCACCAAGGTCCGATGGCTCCATCTCTAAGTCCTTTCACAAGGACATCTGCCGTGACAAAACCACAACAGTTGGCGCCCACCGTGGGGCTAGCGCATGCTGGAGTTGAGTTCTCGAAGGGAGCCCTACCAGGGTTAGAAAGCTATGCGGTCGGCATAATGACTAAAAGCCGTCGCGGGAAGTACTACATCGACAATTCGGTGTGGGAGCCGGAGGCCGATTCTGTCGAATCTGGCTACCGAGTCCCCTTCGGCAAGATCAACGTCTTCATCGGCATGATCGGGACACCTGTGCCTGAGCCGGACATCTCCACCGACATCGTCGAGCCGACCAGGTACCTCCTCCCCGTTACACGGCGGGACAACAGTCGCCATGTCTTCGTCGGTTTTACACAGGGAAACGACACGAAGATGAAGTGGCGGGTCAGGAGATAACCCCCGTCAATTCTGATGGTGAGTCATCCATGGGCGATGCGAACGTTTCGGGAACCCTGGGGTCCGGTAACGGGGAACTAGCCAAAACTCGCAAAACTCGCGGTTTTGGCCTATTCTAGCTAGTTTTCTATGCTATTAGTCACTGATTTTGGGTCCCGATGCGATCCAAACGTTCCGGGAACCCCGGGGTCCGTGGCCTATTCTTGCCAGTTTTGTAAGCTATTAGTCACTGATTTTGGATGCCGCTGAGATCCGAACGTTTCGGGAACCTGAGGGTCCGGTTACATGGAACTCGTCAAAACTCATAGTTTTGGCCTATTTTGGCCAGTTTTCTATGCTATTAGTCACTCATTTTGGGTCCTGCTGCGATCTGAACGTTTCCGGAACACCAAGGTCCGTTTACGGGGAACTCGTCAACACTCGCAGTTTTGGCCTATTCTAGCTAGTTTTCTATGCTATGAGTCATTGATTTTGGGACCCGATGTGACCCGAATGTTTTGGGAACCCTTGGGTCCGGTTACGGGGAACTCGTCAAAACTCGCAATTTTGGCCTATTCCTGTCAGTTTTGTATACTATTACTCACTGATTTTAGGTCCCACTCCGATCCAAACGTTTCGGGAACCTTGGGGTCCGGTTACATGGAACTCGTCAAAACTCGTAGTTTCGGCCTACTCAAACCAGTTTTCTATACTACTAGTCATTGATTTTAGGTCCCGCTATGATCCGAACGTTTCGGGAACCCCGGGGTCCGGTTACAGGGAACTCGTCAAAACTCGTAATTTTGGCCTATTCCGTCGAGATTTCTATGCTATTAGTCACTCATTTGGGGTCCCGATGTGATCCAAATGTTTTGGGAACCCCGGGGTCCGATTACATGGAACTCATCAAAACTCGCAGATTTGGCCTATTCCGGCCATTTTGTATGCTATTAGTCACCGATTTTGAATGTCGCTGTGATTCGAACGTTTCGGGAACCTCGGGGTTCGGTTACGGGGAACTCGTCAAAACTCGCTGTTTTGGCCTATTCCAGCCGGTTTTGTATGCTATTGGTCACTGATTTTGGGTCCCGATGTGATCCGAATGTTTCGGGAACACCGAGGTCCGATTACAGGGAACTTATCAAAACTCGCAGTTTTGGCCTATTATAGCCAGTTTTGTATGCAATTAGTCACTGATTTTGGATATCGCTGTGATCCGAACGTTTCGGGAACCTCAGGGTCCGGTTACACGGAACTCGTCAAAACTCGTGGTTTTGGCCTATTTTGGCCAGTTTTCTATGCTATTAGTCATTGATTTTGGGCCCTGATGTGATCCGAACGTTTCCAGAACCCCGAGGTCTGGTTACGGGGAACTTATCAAAACTCACAATTTTGGCCTATTCTAGCCTATTTTCTATGCTATTACTCAGTGATTTTGGGTCCCGCTGTGATCCGAACGTTTCGGGAACCCCGAGTCCCAGTTATGGGGAACTCGCCATAACTCGCAGTTTTGGCCTATTCTAGCCAGTTTTCTATGCTATCGGTCACTGATTGTGGGTCCTGATGTGATCCGAATGTTTCGGGAACCCCGGGGTCCGGTTACGGGGAACTCGTCAAAACTCACAATTTTGGCCTATTCTAGCTAGTTTTGTATGCTATTACTCACTGATTTTGGGTCCCACTTTGATCCAAACGTTTCGGGAACCTCGGGGTCTGGTTACACGAAACTCGTCAAAACTCGTAGTTTTTCCCTACTCTAGCCAGTTTTCTATGCTATTGGTCATTGATTTTGGGTCCCGCTGTGATCCGAATGTTTCGGGAACCCCGGGGTCCGGTTACGGGGAACTCGTCAAAACTCGTAGTTTTGGCCTATTCCGACCAGTTTTGTATGCTATTAGTAACTCATTTTAGGTCCCGATGTGATCCCAACATTTTGGGAACCCCGGGGTCCGATTACTAGGAACTCGTCAAAACTCGCAGGTTTGGCCTATTCCGGCCAGTTTTGTATGCTATTAGTCACTGATTTTGGGTGTCGCTGTGATTCGAATGTTTCGGGAACCTCGGGGTCCGGTTACGGGGATCTCGTCAAAACTCTCTGTTTTGGCCTATTCCGGACGATTTTGTATGCTATTGGTCACTGATTTTGGGTCCCGATATGATCCGAACGTTTCGAGGGAACCCCGGGGTCCGATTATAGGGAACTTGTCAAAACTCGCTGTTTTGGCCTATTCCGGTCGGTTTTGTATGCTATTAGTCACTAATTTTGGTTTGTGCTGTGATCCGAACGTTTCGAGAACCTCGGTGTCCGGTTATAGGGAACTCGTCAAAACTCACAGTATTGGCCTATTCCGGCTAGTTTTCTATCCTAATATTCACTGATTTTGGCTCCCGATGAGATCCGAACGTTTCGGTTACCCCGGGGTTCGGTTATGCGGAACTCGTTAAAACTCGCAGTTTTGGGCATATTCTGGCCAGTTTTCTATGCTATTAGTCACTGATTTTGGGTCCCGCTGTGATCCGAACGTTTCGGGAACCCCGGTGTTGGGGATATTACCTATGGGTAACCCGCCCTTAATGGGCCGGGTCACCAAAGGGGCAACTCACCATGGGCTACGCGTCCCGTGGCCCAAGAACTGAGGGGCGGTTCAGAAGATCGTGCGGAAGATGGAATGTCAAGGAAGTTCCTGATTGTGGAGAACACGGACACTTAGAGATAAGGAAAGCTACGAAGAGTAGAATGGCAGGACTTTGTAAACCCTAGGGCCTCGACCTGTATATAAAGGCCAGTCCCAGGGAGAGGTCAGGCGAGTTAGAGAGAATCGAGAGCTAGGTCAGGCGAGTTACGCCCTCCTTGTAATCGAAACCACCATTAATCCACTTAAAGCAGGACGTAGGCTTTTACCTCCTCACGAGGGGCCGAACCTGGGTAAATCTCAGTCTCGCTTTCGCTCACCCCCTTCGAGTCGCCACCAAAGTGCGATGGCTCCATCTCTAAGTCCTTTCACAAGGACATCTGCCATGACAAAACCACGACACTTGGCACCCACCGTGGGGCTAGCGCACGGTGGAGTTGAGTTCTCGAAGGGAGCCCTACCAGGGTTAGAAAGCTATGTGGTCGGCATCATGACTAAAATTAGCCGCGGGAAGTACTACATCGACAATTTGCTGTGGGAGCCGGAGGCCGATTCCGTCGAATCTGGCTACCAAGTCCCCTTCGGCAAGATCAACGTCTTCATCGGCATGATCGGGACACCTGTGCCTGAGCCGGACATCTCCACCGACATCGTTGAGCCGGCTAGGTACCTCCTCCCCGTTACACGGCGGGACAACAGTCGCCATGTCTTCGTCGGTTTTACGCAGGCAAATGACGCGCAAGATGAAGTGGCGGGTCAGGAGATAACCCCCGTCAATTCTGATGGTGAGTCATCCATGGGCGAGACGAAGTCGATCCACCCTCTCAAGGAAGGACAGCTTGGGGGGCTGTCGTTAGCAACGGATCCCGAGGTCTTCGAGAGGTCTCACCGGCAAATCGCCATCTACATGGCGGGGCCACCGCAGCCTCAGCAGAACCCAACTGGCAATAATGAGACCGGGGGAACATCCAAACCCCCAGCGCAAACCATGACAGAGCTGGCGGCGGAGATCGCCAGTCTCATGGCAACCATGATCACGTCTGAAAATCAGGAGTTTGTCAACGCGAGCTAGCTAAACTGTGGGAGGCGATGGCCAAGGCCCAGTGGGACATCGAAGCAGAAGCCGCCAGAATTGAGACGCAGCGAGCCGCGGTTGCAGTGGAGACAGATCGACTAAACACTGAGGGTTGGCGGCTCGAGAGACAGCAGCGCGCGTGTGACGCTGTTCACCAAAGGAGACACAATGGGCACATCCCGTCCGATTTACACCCAACTCGCCTTTTCGACACTCCGTGCACCCCCGGGGCGGGTCCCGATCGGCCTTTACAAACCATCCCGAGGGGAGGAGCGGTTCCGCCGCCCAATCCACCGACACCTCAGCCAATGGATGCTCACGCGGCTCGGTTCCAGACACCGTGGGGCCACTTCTCGAATCCCGTGGACAATGTGCTGGCAGCAACCCGCCACCTGGAGTCCCTTCCGATCTACGGAAACACCCCGGCCGAGATAGAAGCCAGAAACACCATCGAGATGCTAAAGACGGTCGTGGGTCAGCAGGCGCAGTATTCTCATAGCCTTGATCGGCTACACTCCACACCTCAGGCAAGTCACACCAGAAGTCGCCACGAGGATTTCCCAGCAGTAACCAGTGGGCCGCGGCGACTCCTTCAACATGACTCGCTCGGAATGCCCGGCGCACGGGCTCAGGATATTGTTGATGCAGCACGAGCCGCACGGCACATAGAGCTGACGGCCGCGTCGGGTCAGGCCAACCCGCCTTACATACCGTCACCTCCCGCACCCCTGGACGCAGGGGGCAAGCATATTGGGGTATCATGTCTCGCCCCAGCTTTGCGCAACGAGCGCATGCCGAAGGACTTCAAAGGGCCCAGGAAGGTTCCCAACTACTCGTCGGATCTCGAACCCGGATCATGGATCGAGAGCTACGAACTCGCGATGGATATGCTTGACGTAAGCGAGGCGGTCTGCGCTAAATACTTCACTATGATGCTTGAAGGGACGGCACGCACGTGGGTGAAAAACCTGCCGCCCAACTCCTTCAATACTTGGGCGGAGCTGAAGGAGCGCTTCATCAAAAACTTCAGAGGGACCTGCAAGCGCCCAATGACTATCGTCGACCTACATCACTGCGTCCAGCGGCCGGATGAGTCGGCTCACCATTGGACCCGGCGAGTCGCGGAAGTTATCCATTCCTCGGAAGGCATTTCGGCGGCTCGGGCGGTGTTGATCTTGGAGAAGAACTGCCACTACGAGCCTCTGGTACTAAAGTTGGGGAGACTTAAGCGAAAGGTACAGGACATGGGCGAGCTAATGGACACCCTTACCAGGTATGCCGAGTCAGACGACACCAAGGATCCTGGAGAGGGCGACGACAAAATTAATACCGCCAGGAAGGGCGAGTTACACAAGGGCCATCCCCAGTTTCAAAACCGGGGCAATAACCACCATGGCGGGCATGGCAAGAAGCGACAACAGGAAGGTCCTACGGAGTTTGTTGCTAATACTAATACCGGCAACGCGAACCCACGTCAGAAGAAGTAGGGCTTTAGTGGGAAGAAACCACGTAATTACCATGAAATGCTTAAAGGCCCGTGCCCGCAGCACACCACAGCCGAAGGACCGGCGACTCACTCGTGGGAAGATTGCTACGTAATGCAAGAATTTCGGGCCGAGGCACTCAAGAGAAGTCAAGGCGGCGAGCAGGGTCAGTGGCAGGAGCAGCCCGGCGCGTCCGGGTCACGCCAGGTCACGTTCGGGGGTTTTCCTAACCATGGACCACAGGGCGGGTCGCAGCACAACGCCGGCCAGTACCAGGTTCATAACCAGCAGTAGCACCCACAGGGAATGTTCCAACAACCCCCCCCCCCCCGCAGGGAGACCCCCAGCGGCAGGAGGATCAGGGCGGGTTCCAAAATAACCCCAAACAATTGAATAGTGGACAGTACCATGTGTTCACCACCAACACCTGTAAGCGGGATCATAAGGTGAAGCATAGAACTTTCGTAGCTGAGCCGGCGCTCCCCGATACCTTCACTGGTCTGAGCAATCCATAACATGGAGCAGGCAAGACCATCACCCCGAGTGGACAACCCTGGCGACTTAGCTTTGTTCGTGGCTCCCCAAGTCGGGGGATACACCCTTTCCAAGGTCCTCATGGACGGAGGCAGCAGCATCAACATCTTATACTTCGACACTTTCCGGCGGATGAACCTCTTGGAGAAGGATCTGATGCCATTATCCACGGTTTTTCACGGCATTGTTCCCGGCAAGTCGGCATATCCAATTGGGCGGATTAAGCTTAACGTGGCTTCTGGCACGGAGTTGAACTATAGGAGTGAGTCCTTTCTGTTCGAAGTGGTCAAAATCAAGAGCCCCTATCATGGCTGTTTGGGCGGCCTGCGTACGCCAAGTTCATGGCCCGCCCATGCTATGTGTACCTCAAGCTCAAGATGCATGGACCTAAGGGCCCTATTACCGTCCACGACGACAGGAAAATAGCCCAAGAATGTGAAGAAGGAGACGCGACTTATGCTGAGTCGGCTTGCGCGGCTGAGGAACTTAAGTTTCACCAATCCAATGTCGACCCGACGGACATGACGCCGCTCAAAAGGCCAACCATCGATTCTGAGCCATCGCTCAAGTTTAAACCAACGGATGACACCAAGGTTATCGACTTTACGCCGGGCGATTCCACCAAGCAGTTCACTATTGGGGCGGGTCTCGACCCCAAATAGGAAAGCGCGCTCATCGAATTCATCAGTGAGATTTGGGACATCTTTGCGTGGAAAGCTTCTGACATGCCAGGTGTACCAAGAGAATTTGCTGAGCACCATCTTAATACTGACCCTACAATTAAGCCAGTTCGGCAGTACCTTCGCAGGTTTAACGAGGAATGACGTAAGGCGATCGAAGAGGAAGTAGCCCGGCTCCTTGTCGCTGGGTTCATCATCGAGGTTTTTCATCCTGAATGGCTGGCTAACCCGGTCCTGGTGCTCAAGAAGAATGGCACCTTCCGCATGTGCATTGATTACATCCACCTCAACGGCGGGTTGCGAACGTCTGTGTTTCTTGGACGCTTATTCAGGATACCATCAGATAAAGATGGCGGTGGCGGATCAGGAAAAGACAGCCTTCATCACCCCATTTGGAGCCTTCTGTTACGTGTCCATGTCGTTTGGGCTCAAGAGTGCGGGGGCGACTTACCAGCGCTGCATCCAAAACTGCCTACACATCCAGATAGGTCGTAACGTCCACGCTTATGTGGACGACATCGTGGTGAGGTCTCACCGCAAGGAGTCGCTCTTGGAGGATCTCAAGGAAACCTTCGACAACCTGCGTGTTTACCGGATGAGGCTTAACCCCACCAAGTGTGTTTTTGGTGTCCCTACGGGGAAGTTATTGGGTTTCTTGGTATCAGAGCGTGGCATTGAGGCCAACCTGGATAAAATTGAAGCAATTACCTCGCTTGGGAAACCGACCAACGTCAACCACGTGCAGCGCATGGCGGGTCGAATCGCAGCCTTAAGCCGCTTCATAAGTCGCCTTGGGGAGAAGGCCATCCCTCTCTACCAGCTGCTCAAGAAAACAGATCGTTTCGTATGGATGGACGAAGCCAACGAAGCCTTCAAAGCCCTGAAGCGACAATTAGCTAACCCGCCAGTGTTGGCAGCTCCTGCAGACAAGGAACCTATGCTCCTGTACATTGCAGCCAATTCCAAAGCAGTCAGCGTGGCGGTAGTTATAGAACGAAAGAAAGAAGGGAGGGAGTATCCGTTCCAGCGACCGGTATATTCCATCACGACGTCCTCACCCACTCCAAACAGCGCTACCCACATTGGCAGAAATTGGTTTTGGGGGTGTTCGTGGTGAGTCGAAAGCTGAAGCATTACTTCCAGGAACACCCGATCACGGTCGCCAGCTCCGCCCCCCTCGGCGACATCATACAAAACCGAGAGGCTACTGGACAGATTGCTAAGTGGGCCATCGGGCTTGGATCCCATCAGGTGCGATATATGCCTCGGACAGCCATCAAATCTCAAGCACTCGTGGACTTCATCAACGATTGGACCGAGTTACAAATCCCTGAGGAAAGACCAGATCTTATGTATTGGACCATCTATTTCGATGGGTCCAGACAGTTGGAAGGCTCGGGGGCTGGTGTGGTCATAACTTCGCCTCAAGGTGACAAATTTGGCTATGTCCTTCGGCTCATGTTTCCATGTACCAATAACACAGCGGAATACGAAGCTTTGCTCCATGGTTTGCGACTTGCCAAAGAGATGAATCTCACACGAGTGAGATGTTTGGGCGATTCAGATCTGGTAGCGCAGCAGGTTTGTGGCACTTGGGATTCACGAGACCCTCTGATGGCGGCTTACATGCGAGTTGTGTCAGACGTGGCGGGTCACTTCAATGGTTATCAAGTGGATCACATCGATCGGCGGCTTAATGAAGCAGCAGATGCTCTTTCCCGCCTTGGTTCACAGTGTAAGCCAGTTCCCCCCCCCCCAATGTATTTTTGGATGTATTACATAACCCTTCAGTAAAACTGCCTTCAGAGGAGGATTTAGCGGTACCGGATCCCGAGTCTCAGCTCGTGGCGGCTCTTCATGCCACTCCAGACTGGGCGATCCCTTACATGACATACCTCACCAGAGGCGAGTTACCAGCCGACGAGTTGCTAGCTCACCAAATCGTTCGTCGGTGTAAATCCATGGTCATACACAATGGCGAGTTACACAAACGAAGCACCTCGGGGGTATTTCAAAGATGCGTCTCTTCAGAAGAAGGATGTACGATCCTCAATGAGATTCACGCGGGCGACTCTGGTCATCATGTTGGGTCTCGATCCCTAGTTTCTAAAGCCTTCAGACATGGGTTTTATTGGCTAACGGCTCACGCAGACGCAGAGGAGATCGTTCACCGATGTGATGGCTGCCAAAAAATTGGACGTCAGATGCATGTGCCGGCTCAGGAATTGCAGATGATACCAATCACTTGGCCGTTTGTAGTCTGGGGGCTTGATATGGTCGGCCCCTTCAAGATGTCTTCTACCAAGAAGACTCGCCTATTGGTGGCGGTTGATAAATTTACCAAGTGGGTGGAGGCAGAACCTGTTAGCAGTTGTGACGCTGATACAGCCGTCAAATTCTTGAAGAAACTGATTTTCAAATTCGGTTACCCTCATAGTATCATTACTGACAATGGTACTAACCTATCCAAAGGTGCAATGCAAGAGTTTTGTTCACGAGAGCATATCCAGCTTGATGTTTCCACGGTTGCGCATCCCCGGTCTAATGGACAGGCAGAGAGGGCGAATCAGGAAATATTGCGGGGCATTAAGCCTCGGCTCATGGTACCTTTGGAACATACACCAGGATGTTGGGTTGAGGAGTTGCCATCAGTACTGTGGAGTATCAGAACAACTCCAAACCGCTCCACGGGTTTTACTCCTTTCTTTTTGGTCTCCGGGGCAGAAGCAGTGTTACCTAGTGATATTAAACATGATTCGCCACAAGTCGCCGCCTACGTGGAGTAGGACAACGAGTTGGCGCGACAAGACTCGCTGGACGCCTTGAGGAGGAACGTGACTTGGCCGCGTCACGGTCGGTGATTTACCAGCAGGACTTGCGTCGTTACCATAGTCGCCGGGTCAAGAGCCGAGCTTTCCAAGAAGGCGACTTAGTGCTCCGTTTGATTCAAGATCATACTGGTATGCACAAGCTATCACCTCCATAGGAAGGACCGTTTGTCGTCAGCAAGAATCTTCGGAACGGTTCATACTATTTGGTGGATCTTCGCCCGGAGCAACCAACTACACAGGTTGAGACAACTCGCCCCTCGAACATAGCCCATCTGCGGCCTTACTACACTTAGATTCATGAGCTCCTTCGTTTTTCTTTATCAGTTTCCAGCAAATTGTAATCCATGAATTATGAAAGCAATAAAGCCGGCACCCACGAATTTCGGGGTCCTTTGCCGTTTCAGCTTTTGAAAGCATGAGTCTTTATTGTTCTATAAGTCACCCAAACATGGACGCTATCAAAGTCAAAGAGCGTAAGTCGCCATGCTGCACTTGCTTCAAAACTGGGCTTTGATAAAAGCCAAAGAGGACCAATATTGCCACGTCGCATGGTTCAAACATAGGCGCCTTATATGGTTTTGGAGAATTAAGTCGGCTTACTTGGGGGATGCTAGTCCCCAAGTCGTTTTGCAGTAAGAGCGTATACGCTTCTGTAATCCTATGCCTCGTTTCTTCCTAAACCATAGGTCACTTGGGGGCTTCCACTCATTGAGTCCAGCCTGAATACCCTCTTGGCTAGCGAAAAATTACCGCATTACAAATGGTTATACTGGACTGTGTGTTGAACAAGTCGCCACATGGACCTATGTACTCAAGGCGAGTCAAACCGTTATTTGGACCCTGAACTCGCCTTGGTTAAAACATAAAAGGTACCGGCCAGAGTCACATATGGAAAATAGAGAAACCATTGGTTCATTGAACCTGCTTCACAGAAGCTTGACTCGCGCCTGATCAGCTGGTCTAAAACCAACAAGGCTTTTTTGCAAAAGTTTCCTAAGGGTAACACTAGAGTTTTGCAAACTCGTCTTATCCTATCGAAACTCACTGAGTCGATAAAATCTTTATTTTTAGCCGGCTTTGATTATAACTCACCCCGGCTCATATTTCTCGCTGTAACCCGGGGGCTGGTTTATTTCTTGCCATATCCCGGGGGCTAATTTATTTCTTGCCATGATCCAGGGGGTGGTTTATTCCTGACCATGCACTTACTGACTCGGCTGCTGTTTATAAAAATAATTTTTGAGACATTCCTTGGTTGCAGGCGAGTCATGCATAAGATTCAAGGACTACAAGTGGTCCCATCAGAAAACAATACGGCATATTTGGTGTTCCACACACACTGGCAAGACTATTACATGGCTCGCATGGCCAGAATGGGTGTCATCCCCTAGTGAAGGAAGGATCCATGGGCAAATCAGGCCGCCGCCGAGTCGCCTTGTCTCGAGCTCTCCCCGCCCTCGATTCGTAAGTTGCCCCACTTCCAATTACACTTGGACAAGGCAATGAACTCGTCTTCATCATCAAGGAAGAGAGATAGGTCCAAGTCAAGATCAAAAGGATTCTTGGGACGACTAGGAACCAGGCTGGCGGTTTCATATGCAGGAGGCATCACCTTCTTTTTGTTCTCATCATAGGCGGCTTGGTATTTGTTCAGATCTAAACTAGCCACTAGTTGAGTCACCGCATAGCGAGATTCCACGATGGTTCGGTGATAGTCCACCTCGGTGAATTCTGACCCATCATCCTTCAGCTCAGGGTAGCCAGCGACTATTTCTTCGGTTTTGAGCTCAGGGGCGTAAGCTAACCACCGACTTAGGGTGTTCAACACTCCCTTTCGGGCGGCTGATCTTTTTAACTCCTTTGTCTGAGGAGGCAATGTAGACAAGAAGCCAAGCATCTGCTTGATGGTCATTATTGGTCCCTTGCTGCCCATCACTGCCTTGATCGACAACACGCCCCCGGTGTATAGCTGCTCAGCAAAGGTATATATGGCTTTTAATTTAAGCAGGCAATCGTCCGGGAGATTGGCGGCTCATGCACCTGCAAAGGGTAAATTAGTATTTGATAGTTTTTTTATTCCAGATTAGTTAGTCAAACAAGTTAATGGATAACGCTTACCAAACATGGCGACTGTCATATTGGACACATGCTTTTTTAAGCCGGCTAGCTCTTGCTGGGCGGCTTCCAATTTCTCCTCAGCCTGCTCAGCACGCTTCAGGATGGCGGCTTGATCGGACTTGGCTTTCTTCTCAAGTTTTTTCTGGTCAGCTTTCATCTTCTCTAGCTCAGCCTGCAGTAAGTGGAATTTCGTCTCCAACTCGGAGTGGGCATCCTGTTGTTCAGCCAGATTTTTCTTTAAGCCGGCTAATGCCGACTCAGTCTGTGCCATAGACTCCTCCACATCAAATTTGGGGAGACAAGTTTCAGAATCATTACAAGCGATACTCCTGATACTTGGGGGCTAATGTATGATTTTCATTAGAAATCATACCGTATGCAAGACCCGGCTCATCTTCCAAAAGATGACCCGGCCCTTGGGGCTACAGGCTGAAGTTTTTTCTAAATACAAGACCCGGCTCATCTTCCAAAAGATGACCCGGCCCTTGGGGGCTACAGGCTGAAGTTTTTTCTAAATATAAGACCCGGCTCATCTTCCTAAAGATGACCCGGCCCTTGCGGGCTACAGGCTGAAGTTTTTTTTTCTAAATATAAGACCCGGCTCATCTTCCTAAAGATGACCCGGCCCTTGGGGGCTACAGGCTGAAGTTTTTTCTAAATGTAAGACCCGACTCATCTTCCTAAAGATGACCCGGCCCTTGGGGGCTACAGTTTGGAGATTTTTTCTACTACAAAGACCTGGCTCATCTTTCAAAAAGATGAGACGGCCCTTGGAAGGCTAATGGGTGCAGGAAAATACGTCAACATACCTCATGTTTGGTCCTCATAAGACGGAGCAAGCTCTTGTTCAGTTCAAAATCCCTCTCCAGATGACTTGTGAAGCCGGAGCAAAGCTGGTCGAATTCCAGCTTCTCATATTGGGGGAGCTCGAGAGTTTATGTGTCTTCATCAGGGGAAAAGCGAGTTTCCTTGGAGGTATGTTTGGAAAGCATGGCAGTTGGGGGAGTGGAGTAGCCAACGCCAGTGACCACGACGTCTGGATCGGCAGTCGCCTTGAGAGGGCTTGGCGGGTTACTCTCACCAGCGGTCTCCTTCAAAATGACGGGCGAGTCATCCCGGGTATCGGGAACATCGCCCGCAGCAATATCACAAGTCGCCGTTTGCTCCTCATCAGTCTCAGGAACAGAGGTACTCGTGCCTAAGGCATCAGATGTTTGGAGAACAGAATGAGAGTCGCCGGTTTTTCTTCTCTTCGCTTGTGCCCTGCGACAAAAGCACCAAGATTAAAAGCACATATAATTGTTTAGAAGAAATTGGGTTAACAAAAGAAAACTTACCCTTCCACATGAATCATCGGCGGGAGAGCGGATATTGCTGAGTCGCCAGATGTAGGAGGAGAAGTCTGACAGAACAAAGGCTTGAAGTTTACAAAGTGGCGAGTCATATTTCACACGACAAAAGGTATAATAAAACAAGAATGCACCTCGCTGGTGCGCTTCCGACCGGTTGTCTTCTCAGGCAGTCCGGTGATCAAGTCGCCAGAGCGACTACGGGTCTTGCGCGAGGGGGTAAATCTTGCTTTCTTCAAAAGGAAATCAGGGTCCATATAGGCATGTGGGTGAGACATGGGCACTTTTCTGTAGATCCGCCTGGCTGGTCTAGGGGAAGGAGAAGGTGAGTCAGAAGAAATGGAAATTACCCCGACTGCATCATTTTTGCTCTCATCATCGTCACCCTACACATAAGGATGTATGGTGTAAACTTAAGTCGGAACACAGAGATGAGGAGCAAGGGGAAAACCTTACCTCTGAGTGTGCCTCGTCTGCGTGTGAGTCGCCAACAAAAGACGAATCTTTTGTGGCGGTTTTCTTTTTGCTCACCGTGTTCTTCTTTTTTGGCGGCACCTTGGTGGACTTCGGGGCGGCCGCTTTGGGGCCCCTTCGCCAAAACACATCGGTTTTCTGAAGGATGGAGGCGAATCTTAAACCACGAACATTAAGTGTAAGTAAGACAAAAGGTGGCCTGGATTCTTACTGGTGGCACCGGATTGGCGTGGCAGAAGGCTTTAAGACCAATCTTGGCGCATTCTTCCAAAGACTCGCCGGTCAGTTTCTTGATGACTCCGACAATTTCGCTCTCTGAGAGCCGGCGGCGACAGACGCACTGTGGATGGTCTACTGTGCTGTCGTAATCATACATCAGCCCGTCACGGCGACTCAGGGGAAGGATGTTCCATTCTATCCAGCAGCGGAATAGATCGATCCCGATGAGCCCGTTGTTGTTCAAAAATTTCAAATCGGAGAAGATTGGGATAAACTCTGACTCTTCTTCTTCTGTGAGCTTATCAGGAAATTTGAAGTCCATGGCAGGCGGTTTGCTCTGAAGCCCGGGAGAGGGTTCTCGCCTGGTGGAGAAGTGACTCGGCAGTAGAACCATGACTCGGCCCAACCTTTGGGATGGCTGGGCCAAAGAACTGTCGGGAATCCACGTTTGCGGCGTCTTTGGATCTTAACTCCTCCAAGCTCATGGTTGGGACCGTTGGGAAACTCGGTCTGGCGGTTTAGATGGAAAAAGTTTCTAGAATAAGGGGATCATGGGTTCTTTCTGCAAATATACTTCGCAGAAGACCTGGAACTGGCATAAGTTGCTAATGGAGTTGGGTCCCAGATCTTGAGGATGGACGTTGAGGAAATGCAGGACGTCCCGGAAAAACTTTTACCCAGGCAGCTTAAAATCGCGCTCAAGGTAATCGGTGAAGATTACTACTTCTCCTGGAGCGGGGTTGGGGGTCAACTCGCCCGGAGCAGTTCTCCAACCAATGGTTTCCTTGCTGTCAAGGAGACCCGACTTAACGAATTTCTCAAGTGTGGCGACTTTGGTTGGTAACCAGTCACACTTCGTAATGGCCATGACTACAAAAAAAAGAGGGGAACGAGGCGACTCAGTAACATACTAGGAGATGTTCTAACCCGCCGATATGGGCCTACGGTGTTCGTACAAAATTTGATAACACGCCAAAAGGTTGACGTACATCATGGCTCGTTATTTGGGCGATCTATGGGTATATCTTCAAGAGTATTCTAACTCGCCCTTCAGACTGGAAGAGAAGGCGTCATGGCTATGGTAATGAAACTAAGTCGCTATGAAGACCGAAGCTAAACGACGACTCTCAGAAGTGTTCTTTTCCTTAGTGAAACTCTCAACAGATGAAAAAACATGTTTCTACAGATAGGCAGTAAAAGTGTGGATCTGCGGATGGATCAAAATAGAAGGATATTGCATGGAATAATGGTAATGAACTATGCACATAACGCAGCTACAGTGTTGGTCAGCAGTATGTAGGTTTAAACTGGCAAAAGGGCATGATTAAATGGTCGAAGCTTGTTACTACCTAAGGTCAATCACGAGAGCATGGAACGAATCTGAGGCAGTTAAGTGTGTTCATCGCATTATGAAGCTAGCTCGCAAGAGGCTACGGTCATGGCGTTCTCGGCCTAACCCTAAGTGGGGGAAGGTGTGTACCTGTGAACAGGAGATCGCCGCCGGGGACGAATGCTCGCTGCTTCGTGTTCCTTGGTGATCGGAAGGTCACGGTCAATGGAGAAGCCCGAGGAGCCGGAGACGACGTCGGGGCGCTGGAGCTTGGAGACGACGCCGAGGTGCTGGCGCTCGGAGACGAAGTGCGCGGGGAAGACAAGGACGTGATGGAGGTTGGTGACAGGGTTTCTGCCCCCCCCCCATTCCCCTTGTTATTTAAAGGGCAAAAACGGAAATCGAGGTTGTCAAGGCGGAAATCGAGGCGACAAGTCACAGATGGTGATGATGGCGCCTAGATTTTCGAGATAAGCAATTATGGACAAAAGATCCGTTGACGGTTACGGTGTTAAGAGCCCTGGAACTAAGGGGGCGAGGCGACGCCATTCAGTATTACATGGAGACTCAGAACAAGTATGATGGATGACGACTTAACATTCGTCGAAGGTCAGAAATGAGGAGAGTCGCCCGAGTAGATAGGAGTTTATTGACATGAATGAATTCAGGACAATCTGGGGCCAAATGTTGGGGATATTACCTATGGGTAACCTGCCCTTAATTGGTCGGGTCACCAAAGGGGAGACTCACCATGGGCTGCGCGTCCCGTGGCCCAGGAACTGAAGGGCGGTTCCAAAGATCGTGCGGAAGATGGAATGTCAAGGAAGTTCCTGATTGTGGAGAACACAGCGACTTAGAGATAAGGAAAGCTACGAAGAGTAGAATGGCAGGACTTTGTAAACCCTAGGGCCTCGACCTGTATATAAAGGCGAGTCCCAGGGAGAGGTCAGGTGAATTAGAGAGAATCGAGAGCTAGGTCAGGCGAGTTACGCCCTCCTTGTAATCGAAACCACCATTAATCCACTTAAAGCAGGACGTAGGCTTTTAACTCCTCACGAGGGGCCGAACCTGGGTAAATCTGAGTCTCACTTTCACTCACCCCCTTCGAGTTACCACCAAGGTGTGATGGCTCCATCTCTAAGTCCTTCCACAAGGACATCTGCCGTGACAAAACCACGACACCGGGGGACCGATTACGGGGAACTCGTGAAAAGTCGCGGTTTTAGCCTATTCCAGCCAGTTTTGTATGCTATTGGTGTGTGATTTTGGTTCCCGATGTGATCCGGATGTTTGGCGAACCCTTGCATCCGGTTACGGGGAACTCGTCAAAACTCATAGTTTTGGCCTATTCCGACCAGTTTTGTATCACTGATTTTGGGTCCTGTTGTGATCCAAACGTTTTGGGAACCTCGGGATCCGGTTACGGGGAACTCGTCGAAACTCGCAGTTTTGGCCTATTGTGGCTAGTTTTCTATGCTATTAGTCATTGATTTTGGGTTCCGCTGTGATCCGAACATTTCAGGAACCGTGGGGTCCGGTTATGGGGAAGTCGTCAAAACTAGCAGTTTTGGCCTATTCTGGCCAGTTTTGTATGCTATTAGTCACTGATTTTGGGTCCCGCTGTGATCCAAACGTTTTGGGAACCTCGGGGTCCGGTTATGGGGAACTCATCAAAACTAGCAGTTTTGGCCTATTCTGGCCAGTTTTCTATCCTATTAGTCAGTGATTTTGGGTCCCGATGCGATGCGAACGTTTCGGGAACCCCGGGGTCCGGTTACGGGGAACTTGCAAAACTTGCAAAACTCGCAGTTTTGGCCTATTCTAGCTAGTTTTCTATGCTATTAGTCATTGATTTTGGGTCCCGATGCGATCCAAACGTTTCGGGAACCCCGGGGTCCGGTTACGGGAAACAAGTCAAAACTCATAGTTTTGGCCTATTTTGGCGAGTTTTGTATGCTATTAGTCACTCATTTTGGATGCCGCTGTGATCCGAATGTTTCGGGAAACTGGGGGCCCGGTTACATGGAACTCGTCAAAACTCATAGTTTTGGCCTATTTTGGCCAGTTTTCTATGCTATTAGTCACTGATTATGGGTCCTGCTGCGATCCAAATGTTTCGGGAGCCCCGAGGTCCGATTACGGGGAACTTGTCAAAACTCGCAATTTTGGCCTATTCTAGCCTGTTTTCAATGTTATTACTCACTGATTTTGGGTCCCGCTGCGATCCGAACGTTTCGGGAACCCCGAGTTCCAGTCACGGGGAACTCGTCAAAACTCGCACATTTGGCCTATTATAGCCAGTTTTCTATGCTACCAGTCACTTCTTTTGGGTCCCAATGTGATCCCAAGGTTTCGGGAAACCTTGGGTCCGGTTACGGGGAACTCGTGAAAACTCGCAATTTTGGCCTATTTTGGCCAGTTTATATGCTATTACTCACTGATTTTGGGTCCCACTTCGATACAAACGTTTCGGGAACCTCGGGATCCGGTTACATGGAACTCATCAAAACTCGTAGTTTTGGCCTACTCTAGACATTTTTCTATTCTAGTAGTCATTGATTTTTGGTCCCGCTGTGATCCGAACGTTTCGGAAACCCCGGGGTCCGGTTACGGGTAACTCGTCAAAACTCGTAGTTTTGGCCTATTCCATCCAGTTTTGTATGCTATTAGTCACTCATTCTGGTTGTCGTTGTGATTCGAATGTTTAGGGAACCTCGGGTTCCGGTTACGGGGAACTCGTCAAAACTCGATGTTTTGGCCTATTCTGGCCAGTTTCTATGCTATTACTCACTGATTTTGGGTCCCGCTGTGATCCGAATGTTTCGGGAACCCCGAATTCCAGTTACGGGGAACTCGTCAAAACTCGCACATTTGGCCTATTATAGCCAGTTTACTATGCTACCAGTCATTGATTTTGGGTCCCGATGTGATCCCAAGGTTTCAGGAACCCTTGGGTCCGGTTACGGGGAACTCGTGAAAACTCGCAATTTTGGCCTATTCTGGCCTTTTTATATGATATTACTCACTGATTTTGGGTCCCATTTTGATACAAACGTTTCGGGAACCTCGGGGACCGGTTACATGGAACTCGTCAAAACTCGTAGTTTGGGCCTACTCTAGACATTTTTCTATGCTATTAATCATTGATTTAGGGTCCCGCTATGATTCGAACGTTTCGGAAACCCCGAGGTCCGGTTACGGGGAACTCGTCAAAACTCGTAGTTTTGGCCTATTTCGTCCAGTTTTGTATGCTATTAGTCACTCATTCTGGGTGTCACTGTGATTCAAATGTTTCGGGAACCTCGGGGTCCCGTTACGGGGAACTCGTCAAAACTCGTTGTTTTGGCCTATTCCGGGTGGTTTCGTATGCTATTAGTCACTGATTTTGGGTGTCATTGTGATTCGAACGTTTCGGGAACCTCGGGGTTCGGTTACGGGGAACTCCTCAAAACTCGCTGATTTGGCCTATTCTCGCCAGTTTTCTATGCTATGAGTCACTTATTTTGGGTCCCGATGTGATCTGAATATTTCGGGAACCCTTGGGTCCGGTAATAGGGAATTCGTCAAAACTCGCAATTTTGGCCTATTCCTGCCATTTTTGTATGCTATTACTCACTGATTTTGGGTCCCACTCTGATCCAAACATTTCGGAAACCTTGGGGTCCGGTTACATGGAACTCGTCAAAACTTGTAGTTTTGGCCTGCTCTAGCCAGTTTTCTATGCTATTACTCATTGATTTTTGGTCCCACTATGATCCAAATATTTCGGGAACCCCGGGGTCCGGTTACGGGGAACTCGTCAAAACTCATAGTTTGGCCTATTCGTTCCAGATTTGTATGCTATTAGTCACTCATTTTGGGTCCCGATGTGATCCAAACGTTTTGGGAACCCCGGGACTAATTACAGGGAACTCGTCAAAACTCATAGGTTTGGCCTATTCCTGCCAGTTTTGTATGCTATTAGCCACTGATTTTGGGTGTCGGTGTGATTCGAAATTTTTGGGAACCTCGGGGTTCGGTTACGGGGAACCCGTCAAAACTCGCTGTTTTGGCCTATTCCGGCGGTTTTGTATGCTATTGGTCACTAATTTTGGGTCCCGATGTGATCTGAACGTTTTGGGAACCCCGGGGTCCGATTACAACATGTCAGAACTCGCAGTTTTGGCCTATTCTAGCTAGTTTTGTATGCTATAGTCACTGATTTTGGATGTCGTGGTGATCCGAACGTTTCGGGAACCTCGGGGTCCGGTTAAATGGAACTCATCAAAACTCGTAGTTTTGGGCTATTTTGGCCAGTTTTCTATGCTATTAGTGAGTGATTTTGGGTCCTGTTGTGATTCGAACGTTTCCGGAACCCCGAGGTCCGGTTACGGGGAACTTGGCAAAACTCGCAATTTTAGCGTATCTGGGCTGTTTTCTATGCTATTACTCACTGATTTTGGGCCCCGCTGCAGTCTGAACGTTTCGGGAACCCCGAGTTCCAGTTATGGGGAACTCGTCAAAACTCGCAGTATTGGCCTATTCTAGCCAGTTTTCTATGCGACGAGTCACTGATTTTGGGTCCCGATGTGATCCGAATGTTTCGGGAACCCTTGGGTTCGGTTACGGGGAACTCGTTAAAACTCAAAAATTTTGCCTATTCTGGCCAGTTTTGTATGCTATTACTCACTGATTTTGGGTCGCACTTCGATCCAAACGTTTCGGGAACCTCGGGGTCCGGTTACATGGAACTCGTCAAAACTTATAGTTTTGGCCTATTCCGGCCAGTTTCGTATGCTAATAGTCATTGATTTTGGGTCCCGCTATGATTCGAACGTTTCAGGAACCCCAGGGTCCGGTTACGGGGAACTCGTCAAAAGTCGTAGTTTTGGCCTATTCCGGCCAGTTTTGTATGCCATTAGTCACTCATTTTGGTTCCCGATGTGATCCGAACGTTTGGGGAACCCCGGGGTCCAATTACAAGGAACTCATCAAAACTCGCAGGCTTGCCCTATTCCGGCCAGTTTTATATGCTATTAGTCATTGATTTTGGGTGTCGCTGCGATCCTATCATTTCAGGAACCCCGGGGTCCGGTTACGGGGAACTCGTGAAAACTCAGTTTTGGCCTATTCCGCCCAGTTTTGTATGTTATTGGTCAGTGATTTTGGTTCCCGATGTGATCCGAATGTTCCGGGAACCCTTGGGTTCGGTTATGGGGAACTCATCAAAACTCGAAGTTTTGGCCTATTCCGGCAAGTTTTGAATCACTGATTTTGGGTCCTGCTGTGATCCCAACGTTTTGGGAACCTCGGGGTCCGGTTATGGGGAACTCGTCGAAACTCGCAATTTTGGCCTATTGTGGCTAGTTTTGTATGTTATTAGTCACTGATTTTGGGTCCCGCTGTGATCCAAACATTTCAGGAACCTCGGGGTCCGGTTATGGGGAACTCGTCAAAACTCGTAGTTTTGGCCTATTTCGGCCAATTTTCTATCTTATTAGTCACTGATTTTGGGTCCCGATGCGATGCAAACATTTGGAAACCCCGGGGTCCGGTTATGGGGAACTTGCCAAAACTCGCAAAACCCGCAGTTTTTGCCTATTCTAGCTAGTTTCCTATGCTATTACTCACTGATTTTGGGTCCCGATGCGATCCAAACGTTTCGGGAACCCCGGGGTCCGGTTACGGGGAACTCATCAAAACTTGCAGTTTTGTCCTATTCTTGTCAGTTTAGTATGCTATTAGTCACTGGTTTTGGATGCCGCTGAGATCCGAACGTTTCGGGAACCTCGGGGTCCGGTTACATGGAACTCGTCAAAACTCATAGTTTTGGCCTATTTTGACCAGTTTTCTATGCTATTAGTCACTCATTTTGGGTCCTGCTGCGATCCGAACGTTTTTGGAACCCCAAGGTTCGGTTACGGGGAACTTGTCAAAACTCGCAATTTTGGCCTATTCTGGCGAGTTTTCTATGCTATTAGTCACTGATTTTAAGTCCCGTCGTGATTCGAACGTTTCGGGAACCCCGAGTTCCAGTTACGGGAACTCGCCAAAACTCGTTGTTTTGGCCTATTCTAGCGAGTTTTCTATGATATTTGTCACTGATTTTGGGTCCTGATGTGATCCGAATATTTCGGGAACCCTTGGGTCCGGTTATGGGGAACTCGTCAAAACTCGCAATTTTGGCTTATTCCTTCTAGTTTTGTATGCTATTACTCACTGATTTTGGGTCCCACTCCGATCCAAACGTTTCGGGAACCTTGGGGTCCGGTTACATGGAACTCGTTAAAACTCGTAGTTTTGGCCTACTCTAGCCAGTTTTCTATGCTATTAGTCATTGATTTTGGGTCCCGTTGTGATCCGAACGTTTTGGAAACCCCGGGGTCTGGTTACGGGGAACTCGTCAAAACTCGTAGTTTTGGCCTATTCCGTCCAGATTTGTATGCTATTAGTCACTCATTTTGGGTCCCGATGTGATCCAAACGTTTTGGGAACCCCGGGGTCCGATTAAAGGGAACTCGTCAAAACTTGCGGGTTTGGCCTATTCCTGCCAGTTTTGTATGCTATTAGTACTGATTTTGGGTGTCGCTGTGATTCGAACGTTTCGGGAACCTCGGGGTTCGGTTACGGGGAACTTGTCAAAACTCGTTGTTTTGGCCAATTCCAGCCGGTTTTGTATGCTATTGGTCACTCATTTTGGGTCCCGATGTGATCCGAACGTTTCGGGAACCCCGAGGTCCGATTACAGGAAACTTGTCAAAACTCGCAGTTTTGGCCTATTCTAGCCAGTTTTGTATGCTATTAGTTACAGATTTTGGATGCCGCCGTGGTCCGAACGTTTCGGGAACCTCGGGGTCTGGTTTCGGGAATGTTTTGGGAACTCGCAAAACTCGTAGTTTTGGGCTATTTTGGCCAGTATTTATTTTCGTGCGTGTCCGGATTGCTCAGACCCCGTAGGTGAAATGCTCATGATTTTAGGGACCTTTTGCCATGTATTTTAGAGTAGTTGTTTGCATTTTTGCATGTAGGTTCCGTCGCTAGTTTGTTATATCATGTTAGGACATATTCTCGCATATACGTGTGACGTTATTTTTATTTTGCAACCCCTCTTGTTATATATGTTTTCGCGATAGAAAAAAATCCATAGAATTTAACTATGCATTTAGTTTTATCTTTTGAGCAAGTTAGTGCGCGTGATATTTTGCCATGTTGCCCTTTTGCCTATTTTGTGTGATTTAATCCGTGCATGATATGAATAAGTTGTCAACTAGAGATATGCCCTTGGATGTGTAGGCTAGCCTCTGGTAATTTTGGTTGCAATAGAAATCCATGTTTAGGTGTTATTTGCATGTTCTCAACTTGCTAGAAAATAGTGCTGATTTGGAGATGCTGAAATATTTCTATGTCTGAAATCTGTTATATTTTGTTGTTGTCTTGTCATGAGTTTAGCTGGTGATGTGTAGCTCTTTTGAGGTTGGTGCAATGGAGTTAGTTGTAGTCCTTAAGATTCTCTAGAATGCTGTGAATTTTCATGCCATTTGGTGCCCTGTAGCATATTGTTTTCTTGCTGTCAATATGCCTTCACATCAAAAACTGCACCGTCATAAACTGATATTTTCACTAAGTCTGAAACTGTGTGTGAGATGCCATTTTGTGAGTTCTTTTCCTAGTGATCCATGCTTCCATGCTAGATGTTATTAGTAGTATGTTGTAGTGCATATTTCCCTATAATTTCTCATGCTTTGTTGGGAATTTTGGATTTGTGTAGCTAGTTGTTCGAGGGCGTAGAAAATGCTATGTGGCTGATTTTGGCAAATTGTAGTGATTTCTTGTTTAGCTCGTAGTTGTTGAACCGTTGCTCCATTTTGATCGTGTCCTATATGAAACTTGCTTAGAATCTTGTGTAGTTTCATATTATCTTGTTGGTTGTATGTTTTGAAATCTTGTGGCTACCATTTGCACACATATTGCATTCATGCCATCATATCTTGCGGTGTTCGTATCTTTTGAACCGTAGCTCCGTTGGAGATGTTCTCTATGTGTAAATTGATTGAAACGACGCGTACAATCACATGAACCTATTTATTTTTCTGTTTAACAAATATTGGAACATGTTAATTCAGTTCTGGACAGAATTATAAATTGACGTATGAGATCATCTCGGAGATGCTATATGTCGTTTCCGACCTCATTTAAAATGCCTAGATAGATAGCTTAGTTACGCTTAACCTTTTGCCATGTTTAACCAACATTTAATATTGGCGTGTACCTAATCGGGATAGAACTAAATAATTCGTATGTGGAGTTTCGTCAATATGCAACTCGTTGCATATTGAACTTCACTTAATGTGTAGTGTTTGATTGTTGTGAATTGTCATGCCATGTCTTGCATATATTCAACTAATCATGCATCATATGCGGATTGCATCTTGTCGTGCATGTGCCGTGGTGAATATCTGTGTTGATGGTTGTTTCTGGATTCCTTCGTCTCGCTAGAATTCCGCAAGCGTGTCGGAATGTGAGGACCCGTTCGACTACATCGGTTCGTCTGCTTCACGGAGTCGTTCTTCTTCCAAGCGGGATCTCAGGCAATATGATCATTTCCCCAGATACCATTACTATCATTGTCATGCTAGTTTTATCATTTCTATCGTTATGTCTCGTTGCCTACCACCTGTTAAATATGAGCCTCCCAACATTGCCATGAAAACCTTCAACCTGTTCACCACCTAGCAAACCACTGATTGGCTATGTTACCACTTGCTTTACCATGTGTTAGCGTTGCTAGTTGCAGGTGCAGTTGCTTCTATGTGATAACATGGGTTCCTTGTCATATCACCATATTATTGCTAAATAATTCAATGCACCTATATACTTGGTAAAAGGTGGAAGGCTCGGCCTTTCTAGCCTGGTGTTTTGTTCCACCTTTGCCCCCTTAGTTTCGTCTACCGGTGTTATGTTCCATAATTGAGCGCTCCTAACACGATTGGGGTTGTTATGGGGACCCCCTTGATAATTCATTTTAGATTAAAGCTGGTCTGGCAAGGCCCAACATTGGTACTATATTTTGCCCAACATAATAATTCTGTTAACAGTGAAAAGCATAGGGCGTCATGAACTCGAGGAGTAATTCTACATAACACAGGGAGGGCCAGTGCTGATGGTGCTGGTCCAAAACAGAGCACTGTGCGAGGCCAACCAGGGCAACTTGGGTGATTTCTATCAGGCCACCGTACGCGTCGCTTATCCGTCGTGTCCTGAGAACGAGATACGCGGCTCCTATCGGGATCATCGACACGTCGGGTGGCCTTGCTGGATTAGTTTTACCTTTGACGAATGTCTTGTGCATCGGGATTCCGGTGATGCTTTGGGTAATCTCAAAGTTGAGGTTTTCCACTAAGGAGTCCGACGAGATCGCGAGCTTCGTGATCGAGGATTTCTATGCGGCTTGTGGTAATTTGTGATGGACTAGTTGGAGCACCCCTGTAGGGTTAAATCTTTCGGAAAGCCATGCCCGCGGTTATGTGGCAACGTGGAAACTTTGTTTAACACTGGTTCTAGATAACTTGAAGTAAAACTTAATTAAAACTTGCCAACTGAGTGCGTAACCGTGACTGACTATTTCACGAGCTCCTTCTTGGATCGAGGACACGGTGGGGTTATGTTTGACGTAAGTAGGTGTTCAGGATCATTCATTTTATCGTCAGTAGTTCACGTCCGCTATGCGTAGATCATCTCCCTCTTATTCTTGTACTCGTAAATTAGTCACTAAATAAAAGCTTAGTCGCTTGTTGCAGCCTCACCACTTAACCATACCTCACCTATTAAGCTTTGCTAGTCTTGATACCTTTGGAAATGAGATTCCTGAGTCCTCTCTGGCTCACAGATTACTACAACACCAGTTGCAGGTACAGGTAAAGGTTAATTTACGCGAGCGCGTTGATTGTTCATTTGGAGTTGTTTCTTCTTCCTCTTCTTCATCGATCTAGGATGGGTTCCAGGCCGGCAGCCTGGGATAGCAAGGATGGACGTCGTTCTTTTCTCGTTTGTTTTCATCCGTAGTCGGACCCTGCTCTTGTTTGTGATGTTTATGTATTGTACTGATGATACTCTGATGTAGCTTGTGGCGAGTGTAAGCCAATTCCACATATGTCACCTTTTCAGTACATGTACTTGTAACGATATTCATTCTTGTGAAATGACCAGACGCGCTTCTATCCCTGTCTAGGCCCTCGCGCCAAAATAAGGATAGGATCGCATCTTGGGCGTTACACTGTCCAACCCCATGTTCATAACATGTGTTCACATTATTCGTTTGACGCCTTCATTTCCATGAGCTGTGGAACATATTCATCAACCAATACATGTGCTAGTCTAATATTTTTAGGGAAACACTTCTCTACAGAAGTCTGATGCGTAGCATTCGTCAGACTGGTCATCGGCCATTGATTTCCCTTTGATCTCACGGTTGAGGGAAGCAATAAAAATCCTACGCGAGATATTTTTCCAAACTGCTCGAGTTTTACGTCCAGCCCCGAAAATCTCTCCTTCTCCCAAATAAATTACCCTAAACAGAACAGACCTAGTCCCCATCTCGCGATTGCCCCGCCGCCGCAGATCTCTCTCCAAGCTAGCATCCTGCCCCGACGACCCGTCCTCCGCCCCGCCTAGCCGACATGCCATCCCGTTCGGCAGCCGAGGAGGGACGGCCGCATGACCTGCCAGCCAGTGACCTCGCGAACTCCCGGTCGTATTTATCTCCACCACGATCATGCCCTGCTCCACTTGCAGCCATGGCCTGAGGTCCACCTCACCGGAGTGCCAACAAAATAGCCATCATGGCTCGACTACCACATCATTCGCCCAGCCCATCTCCCTATCTGACCAAGGGTTTGATTCACCTCTCTTGATACTGTACAATTCATGCATTGCTTGTTAATTTTGGCCTAATTGTTTTATGAAATTTGTGTGGTCTCTTTGTGTATACTTTGGTTTATTCCGTTTATGTGGGCGTGAAATTGGGACGTGCATTTCATATTTACTATATCATCCATAATTTTCTATGAAATTAGTATGTACATCGTATAAATATGATTCCTAGTTGGTGACGATACTAGTTTTTGTCCTAGTTTCTAATTTCCATGCTTCCAAGTAACACTACTGATGTATCCAGTGCCATTTATTCGTGCTTCTACAACGTCATAGTATTGCTTCGTTCGGCTAGATAAAATCTCCCATGGAGGAACATTCTTTTGTGTGATCTCTTTGTGTGGATATTTTAGTTTATAACTCTTGGCTGCGGCTGTGAAATTGTGACCTATATTATGTAGTCCGTCACCATATCATCAATAAATTTCTATGAAATTAGTATGTATTACATCATACAAATATGCCTCCCTAGTTGGTGTCGATACTAGTTTTTTTTTCATCATCAGTTTTTCATGGTTTTGAGTCGCACCACTTATGTACCCAGTATTATTTTTCGGTGCTTTTACACTGTAATAATATTGCTTTGTTTAGCTAGATAATTGCTCACACATGAATGAAGAGCAAATCCGTTAAATATATATATGTCGACGACGCAAAAGATGGATCCCCATGTTGGCCGCGAGCGTATTACCTCATTGTCAACATTTTATTCCATGCTTCCAACCAGGATGGGTAATGTTCAGTTACCATATTTTCATGCTTCCTACATTTTCCCTTATTTTCTTTCACAAATAAGTTTCTTAATTCTATTGCATTGCTTCCATACAGCTGTTTTTAGCAACCATCTTCATGTCTCTCTTCATTCCCTCTATGACCGTATCTTCATTTCTTACATTTTCAGTGGACATGCGACAATGAATTAGACTGAAGCAGAGGGTATGCTCAAGGGTACGCACATCACCTCCATTGTCGCCATCCACTGCGCCGTCCATGTTCCCTCCAACAACACCGTCCCTGATTCGATTCTTTGTGTCATGCCTTTAAACCCACCTGCACCGGCCCCACTCCTCGATGTTTTCATTTCCAATGTTCTATGCTTCCCCCTAAAATCAGTCATACTGAGATAGGATATTTTCTTGCTTCCTGCATATGGGGTTCCTATATCACACTTTGTGTGCTTTTTTGGTTTGTGGATTGCTTCCATGATCCATGTCTTATTTTAGAAATTTATTCTTGCCATTGGTATCACCATTGAAACATGCCATGCTCTCATATTATAGTATAGATGTTTCTTGGTATAGGTCATTTTCTTCCAAAATTTTATTTATAATGTTCTAATTAATCGTATAATTTTAATGTACATGTTATGTGCTTCATTACTAATGTGCATGTAGTACAGATTTTTGCTTCATACCTTTGATATTCATGCATCATGCCTAACTGATAAATGCCTCAAGCAGTTGTGTGCTGGCTTCGGGGCTGATAGGTGTTGAAAAGGCACGCATATATGGCGGCGAAGCACTGAAAAGCATGGACATACATGGATCTACCTCATAATGAACATGACCACACACTACATGAAGGGAAGCAGGTCTCTAGTCTTTAAGAAACATACAGTGTGGAAGCATCATACTATTGGCGACTTGAAGAAAATATGATTTATGAGTGGGCGGAGCAAGGAAACAAATTTATATTCGGTCAGGAGCAAATTAGTTTTGCGATGGAAGCACTTTTATAGTGGATGGTAGCAAAGTTTGTTTTGTGTTGGAAATATAATGAAAATATATATTTGACTCTAATTTCTCTGCATGGAAACAAATTCTTTGATGCAAAATTTTAGTATTAGATTGGAGTAAAGTTCTTGGACACAAGTTTTTCAGGTCCAGGCAATTTTCAATTGCAATAGAAGCAAATTGTGTTGTTCATGGTAGCAAATTTTTATTCTATTCAAAACAAAAGTAAAGACGTTCACTGGACATAGATTTCATTACATCAAAACACGCGATAAAGAAATTTACATTAGAACCCTTTTCTTTTGTTCAATGTAGTTTTTCCAAGATAAACAATTACTATGTTGAGATAAGACATTCTAACATAGTCGAGGGATTGAAGCAAAAGCACCATGCACCATGGTCAACTCTGTTCTAGGAAGCAAGCCTCCAGAAGTTAATGGGTAGGCGCGTGTTTTGGAGCAGTTACACTAATCAGGAAATAAAAGCTGGACTTTGCCTCTGGCCCACGAGATTTGAAACGTATTGTAGTATGCCATATGGAATTTTTCATATGACAAAAGTTTATTAGGAGGAAATTGGTATAGGGGTATAGCGTTGCCTTAGTTGAATGTTCCCTTTCTCCTTTCGCGTTGCTCGTTGTTCTTTCTGTTTTAAGTATATGATGATGTGACCTATCATGTAATTGATTGGAAATGCCCTAACGAAATGATATACATAAGTAATACATTGATGTCCTAAGAATTGTACTAGCATGACGCGTATACTTGAATAATATAACCGCGTGGAACATGTGGCTAGCAAACACTGGAATAACATGCCCACAAAAAGAACTTGAATAACATACAGCGGAAATCATCTTTAAATGGTAAGGAAAAAAAAGTCAAAAAATGCTTAGACAATTACGAGAAAAGATGGACATATAGAAACATATTCATGAGAATTTCATTACTGTACAAATGGACGGGAATGTCTTCAAGGTGTACCTTCTTTTGAAAAAACATCATCAACTTTATTAATTTGAAACAATTGTTACATTGTCTATAAGTATAGATACAATATTTTCGAGAGGCTCCTCAATCCACTCCATCGTATCAAAACTTTTTGCTAGTCTCGCGAGCTCATGAGCTATCTTGTTTGCTTCTATATTACAATGCTCAAAACTAGTAAAAGAAAAATCACAAGCCATAAAAAATTCCTTAAAGATTGCAGCCGCCGCTCCTACAGAGTATCCTCCGTTGTTCATTTTTTCAATTACTTCCATATCTTCAAGGGGTACTTTGTTGCACAATAAGTTGCATAAACTTATAAGAAGTTCAATACTACTCCCTGCGTTTCAAAATAAGTGTCTCAAGTTTAACGCAACTTTATATTAAAGCTAGTATTAAACTTCACACGCTTATTCTGGGACTGAGGAAGTATGAAATAGTATGATTCATTTTAAAATTTTGCACGTCCTGTAAATGGTCATATTAATTTACAGTTTCTATTATGGAATAGTGTGTTTTACATTTTTTTTTTTTTTGCATCGAAATATTCGTACACCGATTGTATACATGTAGAATCATTTCCACAGCATTTTCGCAGCTTCATGACATCCCAGGACAGCCTCCCATCAAAAAGAAAAAAAGTACTGTACCATGGCCGAATTAGTTATGGGTGATGTGAGCTGAGGCACAGGACAGCGATGCTAGCGCACCACAAGTACGGCGAAACGCACCTACACACGCACGTACGCAAGGACCGACGTGTCGGCCCAACGCGGCCGCTCCGGCCTGCCGCCCCACACATGCTTCCAGCACGGCTCGGCGGATAGCGGCGCCAGATCACGGCGGACGACGACGGCGCCGGGGGCTCGACGTGGCCCGGCCCGCCCCGCGTGCTCCCGTGTGGCGCGTGGGCGTCGGAGACCACGACCGCGCGTGCATGGCCCGTAGTAGCCAGGCCGAGGTCCCTCCCTCCCTCCCGGCCCCACCGCCGGCCGGAGCCAACCTGCGGCCGCCGCCGGCCGGTCGATCCGGCGCTACGCGCCGCCGTGAATTGACCGCAGACAGCGACCCTCGGCTCCTCGGCGGTCCACAGGTTCCCCGGCGCCGTCGCTGTCGTCGGTGTCACTTGCGGGCGCCGTAGGGCCGGCAGCCGGAAGGGAGGGGTGGGGACGGGGAGAACGGTGCGGAATCTCAGTTTTTGTAGCTCGGGAGAGGTTGCGGGTTGCGGTGGACATGCGCGGTGCTCGGGGACAAGCTAGTTTACTGTGCGTGCGGGTGGGTTTTCGACAGGTAATCCGCGGGTGTGGATGGCTCTTCGGATAAAGCTCGACAAGTTTTTGAAAGAAAGAAAAGGCGGATAAAGCTCGCCTAGTTTAACTCTTGCACGCCTTCGCTCCCTGCCTCTCCGGAACATGGTACACAAACAAGTACTCCCTCTCTTCCTAAATATAAGACCTTTTAGAGATTATACTATAAACTACATAAGATGTACATAGACATATTTTAAAGTATAGATTCATTCATTTTGCTCCGTATGTAGTCTTCTAGTGAAATTACTAAAAGGTTTTATATTTTAAAACGGAGGGACGTGATGTTTTAGCACCGGAGCTCATATGAGCTCACTAAATTCGAAACCTATTATAAAAATGTTTGAAAAGATCTGAATTTTTTTTGGACAAACTTTGACAAATGTTCTAAGTACTCGTCAAATTTCATCATGAAATCACATTTTTTGAAAGTCGTGGCAAAAAAAACAAAATCTAAACTCTAAAAATGTTACTTTAAAAGCATTTTGGAGCAGTAATTTTTTTTTTGTCACAACTTCAAAAAATGTGATTTCGTACTGAAATTTTGCAAGCTACTAAAAATTTTGTCAAAGTTTGCGGTAAAAAAACCAGATTTTTTTTAAATGTTTTTAAAATATTTTATGAATTTACTGTTCACCCGAGCTCATTTGAGCTCGGGTGTAGAATAGCACTTTCTGTACATATGCGCATATTCTATCCCTGTAAACACATGAGAGACTAAAAGCTAACGGGTCTTAAGATTAACAAAGTCATCGCAAACGCCTCTCTGTCGACAGGACCGTGGCCTGCCCTGATTTCTCTTCTTCCTATTCAATGTTTTGGATGCAAAGCAGGAGAGTGCACGTCATATTCAATGTTTTGGATGCAAAGTAAGAGGGCACGTCCAACCCATGGGCATATGAATCCACTTTTTAAACAATGCATTTTAAGCATGTTTTGAAGTGTCAAAATATTCAAATAAAAATTCCACGCATGCATATTCACAAAGTTGGACGGCATAAAGTTTTATGAAAAAATGCCTTTGTTTTCTCTCTGCGAAAAAGATAAATTTTAGTTCTTCTAAATAGGGTTCCAGAGACGCCTCTTTGTCAAAAGAACCCTTCCGCCTCCCCTGGTTTCTCTTCTTCCTTTTTCAGTTTTTTGGATGCAAAGTAGCCAGGAAAAATCTCTTTCAATTGCAAGAATTCAACGTTTGAATACTTCATCTTTCACATACAAGGGACTCCAGATAACTCGATTTTGCCAAATATCTGCTCAAGACTGTCTCTGATAAAATAATGTGAAGACAACTCTAATATTACTCATTTAATCCTTTTTATTTCCGGAATTCTGTACAGCTGTCCTCGCCACAAACTCCCAACCATATATGCTGAAACATACTCCCTCTGCAACGCTCTTATATTTCTTTACAGAGGGAGTACATTGGATGGCATTGTGTTTGTACATATGTGCTTTCATTTGTCATCAAATGGGCAATTTGGTAATACAACAGTTTACAGAATGACTCGAGCACCACACACCTCATCCGCCACCTCGTCCCTTGGTAACCCGCTTTACTGGAAATTTATCTACAGAAGAGAACATATCAAGGCACCTAAAGGGCATAGTAAAACTAAAACTTCAGTCATGATCCTATGCAGAGATTCTCGAGACCAAATCCCAGGAACGCTTCGTTTTCAGTACTGATCAAGTGATAATACTGTTACATCAAACTTGGCTCAGAGTGTATGTGATAGTGTCTGATTGCCAGCGTCCACAATGATCTCATCATGTGCAGGTGTTATGCTGCATAGGTGTTTCAAGTTAGCCAAGTTCATGCTCAGGGCATCAAATTCAAATTGACGATGTGATGCATGCTTACCTCAGATAGCTCAAAGCTGACATTCTGTACAGCAGCGTGAACACTAGGAGATGCAGCCCGATAGTGTAGAAGAATATAAATGTCCGGGCAAATCTGTGAATACAAACAGAGCACATGCTACATTAATTTCTTATTTCAGTACGCTTCATTGATAGAATAAAGAAATGCATGCAATCCAATAGTGTAGGAGAATACTCCCTCTGTTCACAAATGTAAGATGTTTTGCATATTTCAATATGGACTACATACCGACCAAAACAAGTGAACAAACACATTAAAACATGTCTGTATACATCCGATCCAGAAGAAAGCTAGAACATCTTATATTGTGAACGGAGGGAATATAAAAGTACAGGCAAATCTGTGAATACAAATAAAACACATGCTATATTTCTTTCGGTCCGCTTCATGGATAAAATCATACGATAGAGAAACTCAGGCATCATGTAATACAAAATGCCAATCACTTACGGATTCTTATCCATGAAGGGCTATAACTAAATAGTGACCAGTTTCAATGTTTGGACATGAGCACAATGGCCAAATATATAAATCTAAACAAAGATACGGATGAAGGGTATAATTTAAGAAGTTAGAACCAAATTAACTACATCTCAGTGGCAGATCCATGCACCCCTGAGTCATCGGTGTTGTACTTATTTAATTCAAATTCCAAGCATTTTGTGTTTTTTACACAAATTGTAAATATATACGGTGGGAATGGTCAAATAAGTGTAGCTCTGCTGTTTCTACAGCAATTTAATAGTTATCATCAAAGATCGGTAACTACAACAAATACAAAGAAAAGGAAAACCTGAACTGCACCCAAAAAAATTGGAAGTATCATACTTGTTACCAAGGAGAAAACGGCCACTACTGAGGGTGATCTTATCTCTTATACCAAGTTCCTTGTATCTTTGATCCTTTTCCTGGATATGGAAAAAAAATTGAGCTGCGTGCAGTACCATAGATAACACGTGTTGCTGATGATAAGTTCAATATATCTACCTTCCTCGAGAAAGCAGCAAAAGGATTTATGTCATCCTCGTACATTTTCTTGTACTTTGTTTCAACATCTGAAGAACCACTTTCAATATCTTCTGCGTACTGCAAGGCGCAACATAACAAAGGTCAAATGCTAGACAATGTCGAGTATGTGAAGTCCATCATAAGGATTTATGCTAAACCTTCTTTGGTCCTCTAGAAACAATCTTCTCATGACTGTAGTCCTGGACATATCGAATCTTTCCGTACAATTGCACATTATCAGCTTTTGTTTTTTCCAATTCTACAGCTAGCATTTCATGCTTCTCTTTTAATCTCCTTAGTTCCTGGGATACGTAAAAAATGACAATACATGGTCAATGGTGATGCATTTTCATATTTCATGAAGCAAAGAAACATCACGGGATAAAAAAAATCACAAGCAAAGCATAACAGATCCACAGCTTTCAAGAAAATCAAGGAAAATAACCCTCTAATATCATTACCAAACCTTGTCAAAAATAGAAGCCTATAATATATATACCTCCTCGGTTTCACGTAGTCGTGTACGGAAGCGGTCCCTCTGATTGCAGATGACCTTGAGCATGGAACTTTGATCTTGGTCTGGTGATGCATTCCTTGGATCAGTACCCTGTAAATAAATGGAAAGAAACAAATGAAGCTAGACGTGGATGTACTGATGATCTGATTAAACAACTCAAAATCAAATGTACTGCTAAAAAAACATGAGTTTTTTTTAACGGTAATAGGAGAGCTGTCATATTCATTGTGAAGAAGAAGATGGTACAAGGACCCAAACTGCTTGGTTTATTAAAGGAAAAGCAGGCGAAAACCTGTACTATAGACTAGGCATAAAGCACACAAAACATAAAACACGGCAGAAGGCCACACTCCACAACACACCCGGCCGGGTACTCGAGCGCCTGCGCTGCTACTAGAGTAGACACCAAAAACCGTTGTATCGATCCGAGCTGCCACAAGCATATCCGCGAAGCTCGATGACATCGAAGGGGACCGCTATGTTCGATAGAGCAAACATATGCCACTTCAATCCCATGACGTTAGCGGACATAGCTCGCCTGGCACACCTTGCATATGACGGATGCTTCTGCTGCTCACATGGAGATGTGACGCAAGCCGCCGTCAACCACCTCCACTAGCCCAGAGTCCCTCTGACCGAGTCAGACTCCAAGACGATGCCCCATGATTCTTGAAATGATTTTTAGGCACATTTGGTGTTTGCCTTAAGCCCTTAACATCTAGAACTGTGGATACTATTGATACCAACTGCATATACTGCTAAATATTACTCCCTCCGTCCAGAAATACTTGTCGTAGGAATGAATGTATCTAGATGTACTTTAGTTCTAGATACATCCATTTATATCCATTTTTGTGACAAGTAATTCCAGACGGAGGGAGTAAAATCACACCCATGTTCGCAAAATCAGTAGTTTATTCTGGGAAACAGTGGTAGAGGCGCTAAATATTAAAACATATAAAGAAAGGTTGTTTATGTTAAGAGTTATTTTGTTTCAAGGAGAAAGAGTGCTTTACCAAGAAATGGTTAACAAAGACCACTAGTGACTAGTGGGCCTCGTAAGCAACATATATTTCAGAAATAGACAGTAAATTCACCAACCAAATGTAGCACTTGTTGATTTGAAACCAGCTACAGTATGAATTGTGAAAATTATGGTGCAAAAAAGACCAGTGTTTGGTAATTCTTCAATGGTTCAGTGTTGTGTATTAACAGTTGTGACGGTAACATTTATGACAATGCAGATCGGCATACTAACACTAAGATGATGTCTGTGAGCACTTAAAGTTGATCATTTGAATTGTGTTTCTCGTGCATTTATTGTCCACAGCTAAATTATGCCTCTTCTAAGGGTAATGCAGAATTAAAGCAAGATGGTTCGCTATAAGTGAACCCAAACTAGAATTTTACCTCTGATACTTCATTTGAGCCTATTTCTTGAAGATCCCAATCATTCAAAAGTGAACTCCTCCTATCAGTTGAACTGCAGCCCTGTAATAAAGTTAATAAATATATTAGCTACATATGTCCTTCAGAAAACAAAAGGCATAACAAATTCTTTGGTTTCTTAAGTATCAAAATCCAGGATTGTGTAGTTTCTTGTAATAACATAATATCACTATTCAGACTGTAGCGCTAATTGAGGTAACCATATATGCAGAAGACATATACCCATAACGAATATATTAAACGGACAATAGGATCAACTGGCAATATGTGAAATATCACAAGAGCAAGGAGAGCAACCTTTAGTATGTCATCCTCAAGTTTCAGAATCAATTTTTTCTGCTCTTCAACCTTTGAAGTTAGTTCAGCGATCTTTTTTTCAGCTTCCTCAAGAAGACTTGACTTCTCTGATATTTTAACCTTTAAGAGATACCAAAAAAAATAACTTACAAGACAGTTCCAGCAGAGAAGATAACAAGTATACATGAAAAATATTGATTGTCCTCCAAAGACCCAAACCATTTTCCAGCAAATAAACTAGATACTAACCTTCAACTGTGTTAGTTCATGCTCCATTTTGCGGTTCTTGTCAAGAAGCAAAGCTTCCAGCTTGCTCATTTCTTCACCATTGGTTGCTAGCTCCCAGTCTTCAGCTTCAATTGAGTTGTACCCAACAGCCTATGGAAAAAAATAGGAATTTCAGCAAGCATGAGGACAGAAAATCAAAGATAGTGAGGATTGTTAGGAATAAGCAACTTGTATTCCCATGAGGCCATAGGCCGATATATATACATGTACAGGTTGTGGACTATATGCAGGAAAACCCCTTATATATTGGGATAAATACAAAAGGGTACATGAGTTGTATTATAACTCTAACACCCCCCCTCAAACTCATGGTGGATGAACAACACTGAGTTTGGAGAGATAAAAGCCATGTTGTGCTCTAGTCTGGGCCTTCGTCAGGAAATCCGCCAACTGTAACTCGGAAGGCACATACTGAAGAGCAACAACCTGATCCTGCACAGCAGCGCGCACATAGAAAGCATCAACACCAATATGCTTGGTGAGCTCATGCTTCACAGGATCGCGCGCAATGCTAATAGCACCTGTACTGTCAGATAAGAGCAGAGTCGGTGTAGTGACAGAAACACCAAAATCCTGAAGTAACCACCGTAACCAAGTCACCTCTGCCGTCAAAAGAGCCATCGCTCGCAACTCAGCCTCTGCACTCGAACGGGAAACTGCAATCTGTTTCTTCGTCTTCCAGGCAATGAGAGAACCACCAAGAAAAACACAGTAAGCAGAAAGTGAACGGCGATCTGAAGGATCACTAGCCCACGTAGCATCCGAATAGGCCTGAAGCTGTAAAGAACTGGAGCGAGGAAAGAATAAACGATGAGAGATTGTGCCCCGAAGATATCGGAGAACACGGAGGAGATGACTATAGTGAACCGATGTGGGAGTAGAGACAAACTGACTCAGAATATGAACCGGATAAGAAATGTCCGGACGAGTGACAGCTAGATAAACAAGACTGCCAACAAGATGACGATAGCGCGTCGGGTCAGGCAGGGGATCACCATCAGTAGCAGAGAGGTGAACATTGAGCTCCATAGGAGTCTGAACAATGCGCTCATCAGTAAGAGCAGCACGAGCAAGAAGATCCTGGATATACTTTTCTTGGGATATAAAAAAGCCATCAGAGGTAGAAGAGACTTCAATCCCAAGAAAGTAGCGAAGAGGTCCAAGATCAGACATAAGGAACTGCTCACTGAGACGAGCCTTGACAAAGGCAATATACTCAGGGTCATCCCCAGTGATGACCATGTCATCAACATAAAGAAGAAGAAGAGTCCGACCACGAGGAGAAAGGTGAATAAATAATGTTGGATCATGAACACTGGGTGAAAAACCAGCGGCAGTCACCACAGAGGCAAAACGCTCAAACCAGGCTCGGGGGGCTTGCTTAAGGCCATAGAGAGAGCGACGAAGACGGCATACCATGCCATCAGGAACAGAATACCCAGGTGGAGGCTGCATGTACACCTCCTCATGCAGCTCACCATTAAGAAAAGCATTCTTAACATCAAGCTGAGAGATAGACCAGTGGCGTGTAGAGGCCACGGCAAGAAGTGTACGAACAGTGGTCATATGAGCCACAGGAGCAAAAGTCTCATCATAATCACGACAATGCTCCTGCTGAAAACCACGAGCCACAAGACGAGCTTTGTGACGCTCAAGAGAACCATCGGAGCGAGTCTTTACCTTGTAGACCCACTTACAAGTGATGGGACGGACTCCAGGAGGAAGGGAAACAAGATCCCACGTACCTGTGCGTTCAAGAGCAGCAATCTCCTCAGCCATCGCAAACTGCCATTCAGGATGAACAACAGCCTGATGATAAGTAGTCGGCTCAAGAACAGCAGCTCCAGCGGTGGAAAAGCCTAAGCGATCAACAGGCGGACGAGGACGAGAACGCAAGCCATAAGTAGGCTGAGACGAGGATGACGGCACATCCAGAGAAGCATCCACAGAACGTGAACGACGAGTGTAACACTGAGGAAAAGATGGAACAATGGAAGGAGGAATCGCTAAAGTAGAATCGGAGAGTGGCGACGAAGAAGTCACCGGAGATGAAGGTGTAGAATCCGGTGACATGCTAGACGAGGAGACCGGGGAAGATGGTGGCGACAAATCGACTGGAGGTGGAGAAGCAGAGGGAGCAGAATGAGTAGGCAAAGGCTCGACGAGTGTGATAGGCGTGTTAGGAAAAGTGAGAAAAGAGATATCCTCTACTGAAAAAGTCGAGGAAGATGAGCGTGGGTAGAAGGGACGAGACTCATCAAAAGTCACATCCCGAGAGATACGTATCCGACGACCGATAGGATCCCAACAACGATAGCCCTTATGCTCATCACTATAGCCTAAGAAGACACACTCAACAGACTGAGCGGTCAGTTTGGTGCGTTCGCGGGGGGCAAGAAGAACATAGCAAACACAACCAAACAAGCGAAGCGTCGAATAATCGGGAGACCGATCAAAAAGACACTCGAAAGGAACACCACCCTGTAGAGCAGCGGAAGGCTGGAAATTGATGAGATAGGTGGAGGTGGAGACGGCCTCAGCCCAAAAATGCGGCGGGAGAGAGGCAGCAATCATCAATGCACGAGCCGTCTCAAGAAGATGACGATGCTTGCGCTCAGCCACGCCATTCTGAGCATGAGCACCAGGACAAGAGAATTGAGAGAGAGTCCCTTGCTCAGCAAGAACACCACGCAACATCTTAGAGATATACTCGCCAGCGGATTCAGCACGAAACACACGAATGGGAGAAGAGAACTGAGTATGAACCATGGCAGCAAAACGCTTATAAATGGACAACACCTCACTACGAGAAGTCATGAAATAAAGCCATGTGTAACGAGAGAAGTCATCTATGAAAATAATATAGTATTTATGACCCCCTTTCGAATCGAAGGGAGCCGGACCCCATACATCGGAATGGACTAAATCAAAAGGACGCTGAGACACTGACTCACTATGTGGATATGGTAACTGAATCTGCTTGCCAAGACGACAACCCTGACACTCTAAGGAGGCATCTCCTGAGACAGACCCCAGAAGACCTCGACGAACTAACGACGACAAACGAGAACCACACAGGTGACCAAGTCGATGATGCCACTGCTGGAAAGAACCAGTAGCCGAGGCGACCAAAGCGGAAGAACTGGCGAGAGAATGGGCAGAGGAAGGAACATGAAGCCAGTCCACCTCCCAAAGACCCTCAGAATCACGGCGGCGAGGGCCAGCCCCAACCAGAGTGTGCGTGCGACGGTCCTGGACAGAACAAGAGTCAAGATCAAGGATGACACGACAACCAGAATCAGCAAGTTGAGCAGCGGAAAACAAATTCATGGTAAGTCGAGGAACATGAGCAACATCAGGAACAGAATAAGGAGTGGTAAGAGTGCCTCTACTAACGACAGGAAGGGGGGGTACCATCAGCGGTGAGGACATGAACAGGGGAATAACGGTGGAGCAGTCGAGCGAGAAGGGGTCAGTGCAGTAGGTGGCGTAGAAAAAGTCCGAGCAGCGAGCACCGAGGGAACCTCCAACAAACCAGCACCACGTAAGCAAGTCTCCTCAGCACGAATCTCAGAAAGTGCCTCCATGAGAGAAATACGGCCACGAGCAAACAACTGAGCACGCCGGGGCTCAAACTCCTTACGGAGCCGAGACAGGAACTCGTAGACTTGATGAAACTCCAAGTCGGCCTGTACAGCCTGGCAACAGGGGCAAGTACGACAACCAGCACTGCGGAGAGAATCAAGCTGGCGCCAGATAGCAGAACTCTGTGCATAGAAGTCATCCACAGTAGAGTCACCCTGATGAAGAGCATGCTCCTGACGGACCACAGAGAGGTATAAGGCATCACCAGAGGGCTCATAGCGCTGACGAAGGCGGGTCCACATCTCAAAGACAGTAGGAAGGCCCAGAAACTCAGAAGCAAACTGAGGCAGAACACTAGCAGTGAGAACAGCGGCAGCACGAGCATCATCATCAAGCCACTGGGTGTAAACGGACAGAGCATCACGATACACCTGAAGAGCCTCCTCATAAGCCAAGACCTTCTCATCATAAGCACTCACAGCGGCCTCATCAGCAAGCTGAGTCGTATCCTTTGCGGCCTGAGAAGCATCCGCAGGAAGAGCCGGTGGGATCAGCGGGGTGGGAGCCATGGGAGGAACCGGACATGGCGGACAAGAGACCTCGCCGGAAAGAAAACCCCATAGGCGGATGCCACGCATGTGAATGCGCATGAAGCCAGTGAACTCGGTGTAGTTAGTGCCATCAAAGATCACTGGACAACGAGGAACAGCAACGTAGCCGGATGCAGCAGACAATTTTTTTATTATTTTTTTTTTAGTCAACGAAACGCGTCAGACAACAGGACTCGATCTGGCGATGGCGGATGGAGTCGAGGGCCAGGGGCGGCGCGATCTGAGGAGCCGCGTCCACTGGTGGAAACCGCCTGGGCGGATGGGACGCGGGCGCCTCTGCTGATGGAGATGGGAGACGCGGCCGCCTCTGCTGGAGCCGCCTGGACGCGGGACGCTGGGACGCGGCCGCCTCTGCTGGAGCCGCCTTGACGCGGGACGCTGGGACGCGGCCGCCTCTGCTGGAGCCGCCTTGACGCGGGACGCGGCCGCCTCTGCTGGAGCCGCCTTGACGCGGGACGCGGCCGCCCTGCTGGAGCCGCCTTGACGCGGGAAGGAGATGGGACGCGGCCGCCTCTGCTGGTGGTGGGAACGCGGCGCGGGAGGGCCTCGATCTGAAGCCGCCGTGACGCGGGAACGAGGCGAGCAGGACGAGGGCCGGTGCGACGAGGTGCGGGACGAGACGAATTTGGGAAAGATTAGATCGGGAAGAGCACGAGTTGCGCGTGCAAAAAGAACCTAGGCTCTGATACCATGTTAGGAATAAGCAACTTGTATTCCCATGAGGCCATAGGCTGATATATATACATGTACAGGTTGTGGACTATATGCAGGAAAACCCCTTATATATTGGGATAAATACAAAAGGGTACATGAGTTGTATTATAACTCTAACAAGGATAATATGGAGGGAATAACAAAATGTATCTCAAGCAGATCATTCTATGATCACTAACAAAATGGCGTGGGTAAATTTAGTATAAGTTGCAACACTGAAAAACTGATCTCATGTACCATGTGTATTTAAAATTGCACCAAAAGCTAAAGAAGAAATATAATGAGTTCAAGTTCAGATCCAGTTGATTATGGACGGTACAGCGTCACATGTCAGAACTAAAGTAGATAGTTTAACAAAAACATGTTTATCCATAGAGCTTGTTATGTCCCAACCTGCAAAATCTGAACCTTTTTCTTGAGATCATCAACTAGTCTAGCTGTAGGTCTTTCTTGAAGCTCTTTCTTCAACTCTGTTATCACAGTTTCCTACAAAGAGAAAATAATTAGCAAAACAACAAAGTGAACCATGGGTGCATAGATACAAATCATTCCAAGAGCATATATATGGTGCATCTGACTCATGATTGGAAAATGGCTCACATGTATACTAGAATAAGTAACTTATTATTGCCTTTATTAGAACTATTCACTCTCTGTGTATGTGTGCTTTTTTCAGGTTCAGATGCAAGCCTAGTGCCTATAGCCATGTCTACGAAAACTCACCTATGACATAATGTTGATAGCGATAGAAGCAAAGAAATTAACATATTGAACAATATTTGGAATATGGATTGCAAGTAAATAGACAGGTTGATGATACACATAAGAAGACTACTGTACCCTTCAGATGATGTTAAGGACTAAACACGGGGTTCTCTAAAGAAGAGAATGGTTGAGTCCCTCACTTATAGCTTGGCACCCAGTAGCAAACATTAAGAGTGGTGAGTTGATTACTGAACCATTGAATTTTGACATAGCAATGCACTTTTAAATGTATGGGTACCTTCTCACTGAGTAAAGCAGTCAACTTCTTTAGTTCATTCACATGCATTTCTTTCTCACTTGATAAAGTACTTTCAACGTTACGCAGTTCTGCATTCAACTCTGATATAATCTTCTCCTTGGCAATCAAAGAACTCTCAAGTATATCACTTGGGTCCATGTAATCACTGCATAGTTACATAATTCAGATGATGAGTTAGTATTAAGTTCAAGATAACCATAAAAGCCCAGCTAAAATAATAGCAATACTGCTGAAAGTCACTGCATCACATGCATTACGAATGATTAAATTTATGCAAATACACACTTGCGTATTTGTTCACACAAAGGCAAAATGCAAACAAGTTACCTGTTATTGCTTGTGTCTTCATTTGTTGTCTGCAACTGAGACCGTAAATCCCCCTGCAGTAAACATAAAAAATAAAATGGTATGTTAGGAAAGCCAGTAATATATGTGCACATTTTGGTCAACACATGGCATGTCAGTCATCAATTCAATGTATACACCGACTGGGAATTATTTGATAATAATTTACATAGTTCAAGCCAAGTTCCATATTAGCATGGGGCGACAACGGTCAGTTGCCAACATCTCATTTCTCCCTCTCTTCTTACTTTCTAAATACTATTCCTCTCAAAGGCCAGCAGAACCAAATAGTAGACAGGTGCTAGGTCAAGAACAGCGACACGCCACTTGTGCAAATCAAACCCAACTTTGGATGAACCCAGCCCCACTTGCCAAAGCAAAACCTACTTTGCATGAAGCGGCACTACCTAGGACTGCAGACTAACCAAGAAACATCATGTTCTAGGACAGGAGTGATGGGTAAAGAGATCAGTTTTCACTTCCTATTGCTGCCTCCAAGTTGCTCATCAGGGGCCTTGCAGGTTGCAGCATCAGTTCAGCCAACGGCTTCTGCAATAGCCTCCCTCATAAGTACAAACAATGTATTTATTCATGCCTCAGTTGTTTGGGGGGGGGGGGGGGGGGGGCATGTGCATGAGTATGCACGAGAGAGAAGAAGAACTAAGTCGGTGTGTTCAGACTCTTCAGCTCCTGCAGTCTGAAGGCTTCCATGCTGCTCAAGGGTTCTTCTGAGAGAAGTAACACAACTCCTCCAACGAACCCGTAGGTCATAGAATTGGTTTGGACGGCCGCCACAAGCCTAATGTTGATAGGCAAGGAAACATTTATTGGATCAAACGATTTTGGTGTGCAGACAAAACATGACTACTACTCCAGAAACAATATTTGGTTTGCTCGCCGACATAGTTTGGATTATGCAATGTTTCCTGGCCAATAAAATTAATTTTGTGGCGCTTTTCAAACCATTTCTATGACATGTGGCTCCATCAGGAGAAACATGTTGCTTTCCTCAGAGGACTCCTGGAACACACGCGCCTTCAAGTTTAAAGTCCTGCATTCATCTTCGAGTTTCCATCACTTCGATTCACCTCATTGATTTGCCCATTTAACTACAATCAAGCCAGGACAAATCCAGGGACCCCAGGAATGCGACTCCAACGCCGCAACGGGACACCAAGGAGTCAGTTGAGAAGAACAGCTCGAAGGATATAGAAAATGAAGATTTGAGCAATTTTGTGGTTGTATTGGTGGGTGGCTAGGTGCTCCCACTATGTTAACCATGAAATGTGCCTCGGGAACTATGCACCCTATCACCATAAGTTTGGTGCAGTAGAATGAGAGAATGAACATAGATCTCGAGGCACAGATCCCGGTTGACATAGTGGGAGTATTGCAACCATATTAGTGCAAGGGATTTTCCCAAAGCCAAAACAGCAATGTGCAACGTTACCTTTTCTCTTTCAAGGCTAACTAATCGTGATTGAGCGCGTTCAACTTCATCCATCAGAAGGCTCACTTCAGCTTCCTTTGCTGTCCGGTCCTCCTCTGAACAAAATATAATACTTCATTAGAACTTAAATAATTATTGTACCAATAACCATAGAGATCGTGAAGGCAACACAGCTAAAGAAAAGGAATAAAACCTGATTGAGTACGAAGCTCAAACAATTGGCTTTGTGCCGATTCATGTAGCTTCTGCATATTCTTGACACTTTCTGTAGCTTGCCTTAGTTGGTCTTGCAACGACCGTTCCCTACAGTCGTGGAAAACAAAGTTCAAATCTGTGGTATGCATCCTCATATATGATGTGGCAGATTCTCGAAATCAAGAAGCTTAAATTTAAACTGTGACAATCGTTAAGCAGTTATTTTCTTCATTGTGATTATTTATCATACCTATCTTTCAGGACTTCAAGAGTTTTCTGACTATCTTCTGCCAAGCTTCGCTGTTTCATTTCAACCATCTCCCTAACTTTTTCTTCCATCTATAATCATAAAAATAAAATAAAACATTAGAAAATAAAGAATATCTGGAATTCAAGAAATAGGAAGTGTGATAAAACTATGTGGAACAAGATATCAGCGTTGTTGTTCTTGTATCATCGAAGTAGTTGCTCGCTGTACATAAACTACATAAAGTGGAAAGAATACTTATATTTCAGGTCAAAGTGCAATGCCACTTAGATATTTACATAATATTTTAACTAATTGTGTTATGTCTAAAAAGCATTATTAGTGGGCCAGTATATTTGCAGACAGACCATAGTACTATTGCTTTTAGTTTAGGTGAAATTTCGGGTTTCAGCCTATGGCGTCAATGTAAAAGAAAGGCTTAAATTTTCCGGTATTACAAAAAGTGGGAGGCTTCTGATACTTTGTAAACAAGAACGATACGGCCATTCAAGTACGAAAATTAAGAATACCATTATATGGATGCAGGAAGTTAATTTGATAATTCAATAAAGCACCAGTGTGAATGAACGAACATTATTCGACTGTGAAACTGACACCGTTCGTGCCGAACGTCAAAACCAGAAGGAAAACTAAGTAGTTTAAAAAACAGAGTGGAAACCGAGTGACCTTGGAACAGACCTGTTGTTCTAGTTGGCGGTTTCGCTCCTCAAGTCGCCTAATCGTCGCCTGTTGGTTCTTTAGGTGGGCAGATTCTGCCCGGTATTCTTCAAGCTCAAGTTTCATCTTCCGATTTTCAGTCTCCAGTTCAGATAGTTTCTGGTCTTGATCCTGAATGCATTGAGGTCATTAGCACCAAACTATGGTGAAAACTAACTGAACCCTACTTATTATATTCGAACAAGATACTAGTTATCGATGTACATTCAAGCAAAGGAATAAACAAAACTGAACACATTAGGCTTTTGTTGTAGGAAACTGCGTGCCATATCATGTTTTTTCCAAAGTTGCTAACTCTGATCTGCACTAGTTACACTTGACTGCTACTTGTATTGGAACAAACTAACTCGCATCTATATTTGAAGTTTGACAGCTTCCCACCTGTAGTTTGATTTAGCACAAATTAACACGTATTATTGTAGAAGTTCTAAGTTCAAAGAGTAACGATAGAATCATACAAACGATTATCTGCTATTGTCGTATATCGGTAGGTGTCAATACTGAATACCAAGAAGATGGCAAGTGATTATATGCGACAAGGCAAGATATTTAAGTATTGGTGACAGCTTGCAACTTAGAGAAGTCGGAACAGCTGTGAGGCAATTTCCTCTATGGAAACCACAAACAATGCCGAGGTAGAGCAGCTACTGTAGAGAGTAAGTTTGAAAGACATACAGCCATAGAAGCAAGAGCTGGATATGGATCAGGGGCTTCATAGAGCTTCTGATAGATGTTGAGAAATGCATTTTCCCCAAACTTTGCTCTCTTGGTGAGATTATCCACTTCCTCCTGGTAACTCTTAAGCAATGAGTTGAACAAACTAAGCTTGTCATCTGGAGATGCCTTCTTGAAATCCCGAGTATTCTCAGCAAGTCTACGTCGGTTCTTCTGGCTCGTCTCTTGGTTCTCCGCAATCTTTAAACCCTGCTCATCCAAACCACTTCTTTCTTTCTCCAAATCGAAGTCTAAATTGTACAAGAGACAACAGTCAGATTCTCCACCATGGATAGCATAAAATTTTACATGGCAGAGGCATCAACCTACATTCCACATACAAGAACTAAATAAATCAAAATGCTATCTACAGTACATGAGCATTCACACTTAGAAGCTATTGACGCGTTGTAGCTTTCCAAACCCCCACATGGGAACCACGGTATCGATCAAGTGGCATGATAACTCACAGCTACTCTCCCTACTTGGTATGGATGCAAATAATTCGAGGAAACTGCAGAAGTTCATGATGTCTGCAATCAATCACTAACTCCTTGTTCAAATGATGTAGAGTGGATATACATCATTGCCTATGCACAAAAACTAGCATCTCTAATTTACTTCCGATCAGTGCAGAAACTAAACCAGGACAACAAAGGTTTGCCAACCTTCATAGAAATACAAGCAAAATTAAGTTTGAGATGAAGACTCAGGCCTTCTCTACTGAAACTACTTGGTCTGCCTGTCTCGAGCATGCCATACAGTTTGAAGCCAATTGAGGAGGTGCAAGCAAAAACATGCTAGTAGAAGATTTTGAATGCTGGTGGAAAATGTAAGCATGTCAAGGCAATTAAGATCTCTCCAGTCGCGATCAGTGCAAAACCCCACAGATTCTACACCTACAAGCCAGTACAGGTGCGCGCAACTGGGAAGCGCGACGCTCCGCGGCAATTCAGACCAACCGGCCCTACGGGCACACCAGTTCGTTCGAGCCAGACGAAGCGAAGGTGGGGGTCGAGGCGGACCTTTCCAGAAGCTGCAGACGACGGCGAGAGGCGACGCGGAGGAGGACGGGGGCGGGGGAGGGGGCGGCGGCGGCGAGCGGTCGCGCTCCGCCGCGGCCGCGTGGGCCGGCGAGGGGTCCATCGGACCGGCCGGGGGATCTGGGCGCCTGGATCTGGCGGGATCCGGTGGGGTGGGGCGGCGCGGCGACGACGTGCGCGGTGCGGTGCGGTGAGTATATGTGATCTGCTTTACAAGTGGTTTTCTTTTTCTTCAGTACGTAAGTTGTTGGTGCGTCTGCTCGCCCTCCTCTTCCTTCTGTCTGCTGGCCGCGTGGGGGAGGAGGGGATGGGAGCAACGATCGAGTGACGTCTGCGAGGCTAAATTGCACACAAGTATCACAATTGCCACGTTACATGCAGAGTTATACTCCATCCGTTCTAAAATAAATGTCTCGAGCTTAGTACAACTCTGTAATAGAGTTAGTATAAAGTTGTCAAAATTGATACTCCCTCCGTTTCTAAATATAAGACATTTTAGAAATTACACTATGGACTAGATACGAAGCAAAATGAGTGAATCTACATCCTAAAATATGACTACATACATCCGTATGTAGTTCATAGTGGAATTTCTAAAAGATCTTATATTTAGGAACGGAGGGGGTAATATTTTATATCCATATACTAATAAGTGTATCTGTATTTTTTAACTGTTGCAAGAAAAAAAACTAAAAAAAGGAAAGGAGCAAACCCACGTGCAACAACCCAAAAAAATCACAAGCGACTAGTTCTCTCCTCCAGCACAATTAATTATTTTTCTTCCTTTTTTAAAAAAAAGCTATATCTTTTGAATCAAGTGTCAAAATTAAGATTTGTTTTCACGGCTAGGTTTCTCGCGACGAATGCTTCAAAACTAGATCACGTATGGGTATGTTTTGATAAACTTTTTTAGGTAACTTTGTATGCAACAGAGGCAGCTCGAGTGTTATAGGGAAGCAACTCCTTCTTTTTAGTCAAGTAGGCCTGTGTGTTAGATTTGTTTGTTTAAAAACGATAAAATCACACAAAACATGAGCGTCTTTAGTGCTACATGCAATTAACTTCACTAGGCTATTTGTACCCGTGAACTTTTGCTAACATTATCCCAACTTACCTATCACAGCTGCTCAATTTCTTATCGTTGTTCATCAGTTTACCTACAGTGGAGACCTAGTTGCCCACAAAGACTTTGAAATTGCCTAATATGGATGTTTAGTTGTTTGCCATCGGTATTCAGTTGACTACCATTGCTACTCAGTTGCCTAACTTTGCACATTAGTTACCTACAATATAATAAAGTTTTGTATCATTATTTTTCATAATATTATAGGCAACTAGCTTACAAAGTTAGGCAATTAACAAACAACGATAGGCAATTAATTATTAACGAGAGTCAACTAGGCATCAATAATAGGCTATTTCATATTATTTATAGGCAACTGAGGATCAATTGTAGACAACTGAGCATCATAATAGACAACTGAGCAACCACAATATGCAAGTTGGGATAATGTTAGCAAAATTCATAGGTACATATAGTACAGTGAAGTTGTTTGTATGTAACACTAAATACACCTCATGTTTTATGTGATTTATCGGTTTTTACACAAACCAACCTAATAGGTAGTCCTACTAGACAAAAAAAATGGATTGTTTCCCTATAGCACTGGAGTTGTCTCTGTTGCACACAAAGTTGTCCAAAGAAAATTTGTTGATAGCAATCCGCATGGGATTTAGTTTTTAAAGAGCTCGTCATTACAAACTCAACGGTAAAAACGGATCTGAATTCTAAAGCAAGTTTGATTGGTTTAGGTGTCATACTCTGGTGAAAGAAGTTGCCTGCCCATAGCACTAAAGTTGCCTCTATAATACAAAGGTGCTCAAAATAAAGTTCGTTAAAATCTATTCATATGAGATTTAGTTTTGAACAATTTGTTGCGAGAAACTCAATAATAAAAACGGATCTAAATTCCGACATTCGAATCAAAAGTTATGATTTTTTTTAAACGTCAATAAATACACGTGGTCTTTTTCCGGTTGTCTTCACAAGCACGTGGGGTTCCTTCCTATTTTGACTTTTTGAGAGTGCGCTCGCATATTTATATGTCAGTACCAAGTCTGGTGCAAGCCGTTACAAAAAGATCTAAACTGAGTATAAATATGTATTGACGGTGTATCTGACTGATGGGGCCCGTCTGTCAGGTGCCGATGTGGCAAGTTTTTTTTATAGAAAACCCCCTTACCATATACTTAAACATATAAATGTCCTTTATTTCAAAAAAAAATATGAATTTTTATTTTTCGTTTGTAATTTTTTAACACCAAATCAGACTTTTTTGAAAAACTTCGTCGAACCGCAAAGAAAAGAAAAAAAACGGATCGTGACAGGAATCGGACCCAAACCTCTCTTACATAGGCGCGACGTCATCACCACCACGCCACAGGGCCGCTCCCGTCTCGGAAACGGCAGGATACTCTTCGTACTACATCGGGCATGCTGGGCCGCCTCGTTGGGCCCAACGAAGTTGTGCGTGCTGAGTTATAATAAAAAATAATGCGCTGAGTCATATGATGAATATATTTTAAATGCGAATAAGCAATTCTTGTAACGTATGTTGAAATTTTTTAAGATATGAAAACATTTGAAATAATGCGCGGTGATTTTTTTGTAATTTATGATGAACATTTTCTTAATACATTATTTGTTTTCAAAATGTTTATTTCGAAAAAAGTTCAGAAAAATATAGATATGACGAATAAATTTGTTTTTTAGTTGATTACACAATGGTATCTATAATAATAAGTAATTATATTAAGATATGATGAACATTTTTACATACTATTGTATAAAATCATTTTGCATTTCAATAAACACCTCGAGTTTTTTAACAAAATTTAAACAGTTTAAATGTATTTCTAAAATTTATTATGATTACACAAATATTTTTAATACATTTCACAAGCTTTTTAAGTGACTGTGCGTTTATTTTTGCATATACGAGTAACTCAAAAAAATGTTTGTTGGGCATATCCTTTTATTTTGCCTATTTAACTAATATAATAAGGATACACAATGTTTGTATCGATTCCCGCAGCTTCGTAACATATAATATGCATATTTTTTAATAGTTGCGTGTTTTAACAGTTACATATTATTTTTTATTGTAACTCAGCGCGCAGCCTTGCTGGGCCAAACCAGTCGGCTCGGTATGCCTAAGATAGTATGAAGGGTATCCTGCCGGTCCTTTAACGATGAGCGCCTCCATGGTGTGGTGGCGAAGACGTCGTGCCTGTGCATAAGAGGTCGCAGATTCGCTTTCCTCCACGGCCTGTTTTTTTCCTTTTCTTTACAATTTGATGAAAAATTTCAAAAAAGTCTGATTTGGTGTTAAAAAATTATGAAAAAAATTATATAATTTTTTTCCATGCAAAATAAAGGGCATTTATATGATTAAGTATATAGCAAGGGGTTCCTGTAAAAAATCTGCCACGTCGGCACCTGACAGGCGGGCCCCAACTGTCAGATATACCATCAATACGTATTTATACATGATTTAGATCTTTTTACAATGGCTTGCCCCAGACTTGGTACTGACATGTAAAAATTACGAATCTTGGTATCAATCTGCATGTAATGCTCCAATTGTGATATTTCTATGCAATTTACTCCGTCTGTGTCAATGACAGTATTATTTTTCTCTGTGCAAAAAAGGATCAGGTCTACTTCCTCTATACCACAACACAAGTATTTAGGAACAGAGGGAGTAGTATATTACTTATGAAAAGTTCATTAAAAGTATATATCTTCTCAAACATAATAAAAATAATAGAGATTCTGATATTATCGAACGACCACTATTGCCACCAGAACGAGCCATCCCAGCGTCGTTGTCGCTACTCCCTTGTTGGAGCCAGCTTGACCTTATCGATTACAGTCGAGAAGTTTTCGTGTAATCGTCATTGTTGAACTCTTGCATAGATCTAAAACACCTTACAGCAAATCTCGCCACATGATGTGAAACCCTAACCTCATCGTCTCAAGAAGATATCAGGAATCTATGTTGGAGCTCCATCGACGATGTCCAAATGGACGAATTCAAGGAGGATCGAAGCCCGGGACAAACTCAAAGAAGAAGTGTCGCCGTTCTTCCGAGCGCAGCATCTGCGAGGACTAACAAAACCTAACCTAAACTACTAATCAGGACCAAGGCACCGGAATTTTCCTCCCTGCCAGCGGCCGCTGGAGAGGCAAGTAGAGGGAAGGCAAATCAACAGGATCGCTGGTGAATCACGGAGGGGGGGGGAATTTTCCCTAATCACCTATAGTTAGGGGAAGAAAACAAGAGGAAGTCTTGCACCTTCCAGGTTGCGAGAGCCTTCCTCCGTAGAGTTAGAAGTATTTAAGAGAGACGGTAAACATTTCATCTAGTGTTTTATTTACAAAAAGATTCATCAAAGGTACAAAGCGCATCAAACATAATAAAAATGCATTGAGGTATGTGGACCATCAAACGAGTGTTGGCATGCCGATGTCGCCTCTCCCTCTCTCTCTCATATTGGATCCGACCTCATCATGTTGATGCCAACCGAGAAGTCTGTGTGCATGTACCCTTAATGATCGGCGCCCTGAAGCCAAAGTGGTTGCCATAGATCAGAAGAACTTAACACCAAAAATATCACTACCGCTCACACTCTGAGATACAACCCTAACTAGCAGCCCCGAGGAGCCTGCGGGAATACGTCGGAGCTCATTATAATTTGTCCCAATAAACGAGCTCGATGAGGATTGGAGCCCGAAAGACTGTCTCCGAGATGAAGCATCAACAACCGCCCGAGCGTCGCTCTTGTGAGGACTAAAACCATATACATTAACCGTAGCCAAGGCACCAAGATTCCCTCCCCGCCTCGTTTGTCAGAGAGGCACATAGAGGTGGGATAAATCCATGAGCTCGGTGAGATCGTGGGGAGGAAGAGTTTGCCCAAGTCACTTTGTGAAAGGGGAAAGAAAAGGCTAGCGACTGGTCAACATTTCCTCTAGGGCTAAAATGGCATACTATGGAACCACAAATTAGATATTGAATATAGTCAGCCTGGCGATGAAGAAATCATTAGGGGCACATCTTTATTGATGCTCCAAATCAATTTTCAGTTTGACTCGAGCTACGGAATAAAGACCAAATAAAAGGCAGTGCAAAAGTAATAAAGGACTTAGGAATACACAATAGCAAAACATGAATCTACATCGATCTGATGTACTAGCAGAAAGTGGGAGAAAATAAGAAAAAAAACGGGTTTGCTTAAGGCATGTCAACTAAACTATCTTACCGGTAGAGAGAAATGAAGAGAAAAATAAAACTTGACTTCTCATAGCTAAGAGATGATCTATTGTTCACTGATTTTCGGTTCCACTACGATCCAAACGTCCTCGGAACTCCGGGGTCCGCTTACACGGTCCTCACCAAAACTCATAGATTTGGCTTATTTTGGCAAGTTTTCTATACTATTAGTCACTGATTTTGAGTCCCAAGGAGACCCGGACGTCCGCGGAACCCCGGGGTCTGGTTACAAGGAACACATCAAAACTCGAGGATTTGACCTATTCTCACTACTTACTATACTATTACTCACTGATCTTGGGTCCCGCTGGAAACCAAAAGTCTGGGGAACCCCGAGGTCCGGTTACGGGGAACTCATCAAAACTCACAGATTTGGCCCATTCTAGCTAGTTTTCTTTGCTAATACTCACTAATTTTGGGTCGTGTTGCGTTTCAAACGCGGGGAACCCCAGAGTACAGTTAGAGGGAACTCGACAAAACTCGCAGGTTCGGCATATTTTAGTCTGTTTTGTATACTATTACTCACTGATTTTGGATTCCGGGTCGATCCAAACTTTCGGGGAACCCTAGGGTTCGGTTATGAGGAACTCGTCAAAACTCACAGTTTTGCCCTATTCTAGCCAGTTTTCTATAATTTTACTCACTAAATTTGGGTCCCACTATGATTCAGACGTGCGGAGAACTCCGGAGTCCGCTTAAGCGCACCTCACCAAATCTCTTAGATTTGGCATATTCCGGCCAGTTTTGTATACTATTAGTCATTGATTTTGAGTCCCGGGGCGACCTGAACGTTCGTGGAACCCTCGGGTCCGGTTACAGGGACTCGTCAAAACTCGCAGATTTGGCCTATTTTAGCCAGTTTTCTATACTATTACTCACTCATTTTGGGTCCCGCGAGTTTAGCCTATTCTCGCCAGTTTTTTCTACTATTAGTCACTGATTTTGGGTCTCATCACGATTCAAACGTTCGGGGAACCCTGGTGTAGGGTTACGGGGACCTCGTCAAAACTCCCAGGCTTGGTCTATTCTGGTCAGTTTTCTTACTTATTAATTTTGGGTCTCGCTGCGATCCGAGCGTTCGGGGAACTTTGGGGTCCGGTTAAGGGGAACAAGTCAAAAGTCACAGCTTTGGCCTCTTCTAGCCAGTATTTAATAGTATTACTCACTAATTTTGGTTCCACTGCGATCCGAACGTCCGGGGAACTCCAGTGTCCGCTTATGGGGACATCGCCTATTTTGGCCAGATTTCTATACTATTACTCACTGATTTTGAGTCCCGGGGCAACCAGGACGTCCGTGCAACCCTGGGGTCCGGTTACAGGGAACTTGTCAAGACTCGCAGATTTGGCCTATTCTAGCTAGTTTTCTATATTATTACTCACTGATTTTGGGTCCCACTACGATGCGAACTCCGGGGAACTCACGGGTTCGCTTACGGGGGGCATCGCCAAAACTCATAGATTTGGCATATTCTCGTCAGTTTTCTGTACTATTACTCACTAGTTTTATGTCCGAGGCTGACCCGGACGTCCATGGAACCCCGGAGTCCGGTTACACAGAACTCGTCAAAACTCGCATATTTGGCCTATTTTGACCAACTTTCTATACTTTTACTCACTCATTTTGGGTCCCGCTGCGATCCGAACGTCCGGGGAACTCTAGGATCCCTTTACAGGTACCTCACCGAAACTCATATATTTGGCCTATTCTGGCCAGTTTTATATACTATTACTCAGTGATTTTGCGTCCCGAGGCGATCCGAACGTTCGGGGAACCCTGAGGGCCCGGTTACGTGGAACTCGTCAAAACTCACAGTTTTAGTCTATTTTAGCCAGTTTTCTATACTAATACAAGCTAATTTTGGGTCCCACTACGATCCGAACGTCCGGGGAACTCTAGGCCATCTTATGGTGTGCTCGCCAAAACTCATAGATTTGGCATGTTCTCGATAGTTTTCTATACTATTACTCATAGATTTTGAGTCACGTGGCGCCCCGGACGTTCATGGAATCCTGGGGTACGCTTACGGGGAACTCATCAAAACTCGTAGATTTGGCCTATTCTCGCTAGTTGTGTGTACTATTACTCATTGATTTTGGGTCCCGCTGCGTTTCGAATGTCAGGGAAATACCAGAGTATGGTTACGGGGAAATCGTCAAAACTCACAAATTTGGCCTATTCCAACCACTTTTCTTTGCTATTACTCATTGATTTTGGGTCTCGTTGCGTTTCAAACGTCACAGGAGCCCTAGAGTATGGTTATGGGGAACTCCTCAAAACTCACAAATTTGGCTTATTCTTGCCTTTTTGTATACTATTACTCACTGATTTTTGGTCCCCGGTCGATCCATACGTTCAGGGAACCCCACGGTCCGGTTATGAGGAACTCGTCAAAACTTACAGTTTTGCCCTATTCTGGCCAATTTTCTATACTACTACTCACTAATTTTGGGTCCTGCTATGATCCGAACGTCCGGCGAACTCGGGGGTCCGCTTACGGGACCTCGCCAAAACTCATAGATTTGGCCTATTGTGGCTATTTTCTATACTATTACTCGGTGATTTTGAGTCCTAGGGCGACCCGGGCGTCCATGTAACCGTGGTGTATGGGTACGGGAAACTCGTCAAAACTCGCAGGTTTGCCCTATTCTCACCAGTTTTCTAAACTATTACTAAATGATTTTGGGTCCCGCTGCGACCCGAACGTCCGGGGAACCCCGAGGTCCGGTTAAAGGGAACTCGTAAAAAATCGCCGATTTGGCCTATTCTGGCCAGTTTTCTTTGCTATTACTTATTGATTTTGGGTTCTGGTGCGTTTCGAACAACCGGGGAACCCGAGAGTACACTTACACAGAACTCATCAAAACTCGCATATTTGGTCTATTCTAGCCTTTTTTGTATACTATTACTCACTAATTTTGGGTCCCGGGTCGATCCAAACGTTCGGGCACCCAAGGGCCCGGTTATGAGGAACTTGTCAAAACTCACAATTTAGCCCTATTCTAGCCAGTTTTCTATACTTTTACTCACTAATTCTGGGTCCCACTGTGATCTGAACATCCGGGGAACTCCAGAGACCGCTTAAGGGCACCTCACAAAATCTCATAGATTTGGTCTATTTTGGCCGGTTTTCTATACTATTACTCTGTGATTTTGAGTCCCGAGGCGACCCGGATGTCCGTGGAACCCTCGGGTCCGGTTACGGGGAACTCGACAAAACTCGCATACGCCTATACTCGCTAGTTTTCTATACTATTACTCACTCATTTTGGGTCCGGTGATCCGAACGTCCGGGAACCCCGTGGTTCGGTTACGGGGAACTCATCAAAACTAACAACTTTGGCCTATTCTGTTGAGTTTTCTATACTATTAGTCATTGATTTTGGGTCTCGGTGCGATTCAAACGTTCAGAGAATCCCGGTGTACGGTTACGGGGAACTTGTCAAAACTCGTAGGTTTGGCCTAGTCTCGTGAGTTTCCTTACTCACTAATTTTGGGTCCCGCTGTGACCCGATCATTTGGAGAACTTTGGGGTCCGGTTATGGGGAACTCGTCAAAACTCACAACTTTGGCATGTTGTGGCCAGTATTCAATACTATTACTCACTGATATTGGGTCCCACTATGGTCCGAACGTTCGGGGAACTCCAGGATCCGCTTACGGGGACCTCGCCAAAACTCATAGATTTGGCCTATTTTAGCCAATTTTCTATACTATTACTTACTAATTTTGCGTCCGAGGACGACCCAGGCATTCGTGGAACGAAGGGGTCCAGTTACGAGGAACTCGTCAAGACCCGCATATTTGGCCTATTCGGGCTAGTTTTCTATACTATTACTAACTGATTTTGAGTCCCACTGCGATCCGAGCGTATGTGAACTCGAGGGTCCTCTTACGGGGGCCTCACTAAAACTCATAGATTTGGAGTATTTTGGCCAGTTTTCTATACTATTACTCACTGATTTTGAGACCCACGACGACCCGATCGTCAGTAGAACCCCGTGGTCCGGTTATGGGGAACTCGTCAAAACTCCAGATTTGGCCTATTCTCATGAGCTTCCTATACTTTTACTCACTAGTTTTGGGTCCCGCTGCGATCCAAACATCCGGGGAACTCCGGGGTCCCTTTACACGTACCTTGCAGAAACTCATAGATTTGGCCAATTTTATATACTATTACTGACTGTTTTTGGGTCCCGAGGCGATTCGAACGTTCGGGGAACCTCAGGGTCCGGTTACGTGGAACTCGTCAAAACTCAGAAATTTGGCCTATTCTCGCTAGCTTTCTATACTATTACTCACTTATTTAGATCTCGCTGCGTTTTGAACGTGAGGGGAACCCCGGAGTACGATTATGGCGAACTCATAAAAACTCACAAATTTGGCCTATTCTCACTAGTTTTCTTTGCTATTACTCATAGACTTTGGGCCCCGTTGCATTTCGACGTCACGGGAACCCAGAGTATGGTTACGGGGAACTTGTCAAAACTCACAGATTTGGCTTATTCTGGCCTTTTTGTATACTATTAGTCACTGATTTTGGGTCCCGGGTCGATCCATACGTTCGAGGAACCCAGGGTCCGGCTACAAGGAACTCGTCAAAGCTCACATTTTCCCCTATTCTCACCAGTTTTCTGTACTACTACTCACTAATTTCGGGTGTCGCTATGATCCAAACATCCTGGGAACTCCGGGGACCGCTTATGGGGGCCTCACCAAAACTCATAGATTTGGCCTATTATGGCTAGTTTTCTATACTATTACTCACTCATTTTGAGTCCGAGGGCGACCCAAACGTCTGTGGAACCCCGGGGTCCGGTTACGGGGAACTCGCCAAAACTCATAGATTTGACCTATTCTCATCAATTTTCTATACTATTATTCACTTATTTTGGGCCCCGCTATGACCCGAACGTGCGGAGATCCCCGAGGTCCGGTGAAAGGGAACTCGTTAAAACTCGCACATTTGGCCTATTCCCGTTAGTTTTCTTTGCTATTACTTATGGGTCGTGTTGCGTTTCGAACGTCAAGGGAACCCCGGAGTAGAGTTACACGGAACTCGTCAAAACTCGCATATTTGGCCTATTCTGGCCTGTTTTTTCTATACTACTAGATCGCGACAGGCGCGCGTTGTCGCGCCCATAAAATTGTATCGAATGATAGAAATTTTGTTGTTATTTAGTGCGTAGTACAATTAAAATTAAATATGAAATTTGGTGCATTGTGCAAATTAAATCTACGCATGCATGAAAAGTTGTATATTAATAGGATTGTTCAAGAAAGATGAGGAACATTCAAGTGATAACGGCATAACCAAATAAAAAGGTTATATACCAAAACACATACTTTGATTAGTGCCTAAGGGAGGGCATGGCGTCAAACATTGTATAATTCATAAAACCCTAATGCCAAATATTGAAGTGCAAATGTATGAATTAATTCACCAATATGGTTAGAGTATCACATTAAGAAATCATTGGCTTTCACGTGTTTGTTTTTTCTGATGAATAATTGGTTGTCATTCAGTGGCTCTTTTTAGCATTTACAAATAGGCTTACATATGTTCTTTGTAATGTTACAAAATATCAGTAGTAGCACGACAACATGGACAGTATCAATCAGAATAAGAAAGGATATGCACGAATCATGCTTCGAGCTGGCGAATACATGAGGCAAAAAAACATGTGAGCACAGACCACGGAAGGAGCACAAAATAGAGAAGGAGAGGAAGATGTCAAATCGACTCACCACTTGGTTCCTTGGAGAGTCATTCCCGACCTCAGTGGTCTCTGATTAGGGCGGTGAGGGTATCCAGCGAGATTTTTTCTGAAACAAAATCAAGGGAGACTTTGGCTTCGGGTAGTGAGAGACGCAGTTATGTTGCGGGCGTTGCAGGTGGCGGTATCATGAAGGTTGCTAGCTTTGTAGGCTGCACCGCATATAGGCCTACGCTGCTGGAAGTAGTGGTGACCAACACGTTTAATGGCTTGCTGATGCCGGCAAACTTGGCACCAATGGACCTCAATGCCTGTAGTGTTGTGCCTGCAACAATGGGAAGCCCAGCACGCTCAGCTGCAGAAACCTCAACTGGCCTTTGGAGAGTCCACCTCCCTTCTGTAACAGCAAAGATATTGTCACATCCATGAGCTTATAGCAAAAAATAAGAGGTTTTGTTCTGAAATAATCTTCTTTTCTAAGTATGAAGATGACAACAATGGAAATATGTTGTCATGAGTGAAGTTCACTCACAAAGTAGATCAACATGGCGACGACCCGCTGTGAGAACTTTCGCTCTAGGACCAACATCAACAACAACTCGTGCAACATCAGGCACTGCAGGAAAAGGAGAAGCAGAGATTCAGCCATCAGCAAGTTGTTTGACGAATTGATCAATACACACACACGCGCGCGCACACTATCTTTATCATAAGCTAATTATCAGGCAGGAGACATCCTAGATAGTTGTTAAAGGTGAAGAACAAAATAACATAGAAAGACTGAAAGACAACCATGATTAAATAACCTTCTCATAACATAGCAAGGCTGAAAGACATCCTTGGTGCTATTTTGCTCTCCACATAGAAGATATGCACACAAAATTCATGATTGATAGAAAATGGCTAGCATCCACACAGTGACACTATGAATTAGGATAGTTACCTGGGATAAAAGGCCGCAAGTCCCCTTTTTGTATCTTCCAGTCAACTGGATTGTTGGTTGCCGCTTGTAGTTTCAACAGGGCCTCATTCTTCTTGCTGAAGGGACGGGGACGTCTACATGTTGCATTAGAGGGATTTAAAAATCACAGGTTTAAAGGTTTTACTATTTTATCTTCATGGGAGAAGGAAATCTTGATGTTTGAAGTTTTCCTTTCTTTCTTTAGAAAACAAAATCCTTTGACTTGTTTGTTAATTAAGTGGTACAAACATCAAGTTGTCGGGCAAATCTCTCTAGACTAAAATGGGGTTCTTGTTTAAAGAAGAAGGATCCCCTCGAGCGCGTCGGCTAGATCCGTCAGAAGACCTATAGCCCGCGTCGCCATCGTTGGCTGGATCCCCTCGTAGACTGCCCGCGTCGCCTCGCATCAAGTGTGGTTGGATCCCCTCCGGCAGTGATGGTGTGTAGCAAGCGTAGCAACCTGGCGACGAGGATCGAGATGTACACGGGGACGACGCTTGAGCTCCAATCTGGAGGTGTCTTTAGTTTTCACCTGTAGACGCACGGGAATGGCGGTATGGTCTTGAAATAAAGAATCACTACAATGCAACGTGGACCTCTGGAACACATAAAAGTGGATTGGCCTTACCGAGTAGCCCAACCAACGTGAGGGCCAGGAGTTCGGAGGCGGCTACATGTGGCCGGCGGCGGCGACGCCGGAAGTGGGGGCACAAAGGGAAGGGCATCGTCCTCCCGTGCCTCCCCGCTAGAGCGCCTTAGCTGGATCCGGCGCCTCCACTCGATCGACACAAACCGCCTGTAACGCCCAAGATGCGATCCTATCCTCAATTTGGCACGAGCGCCTCGTCAGAGATAGAAGCGCATCTCATCGTTCCGCAAGAATGGATATCGTTACAAGTACATGTACTGAAAAGATGAGATATATGGAATTGGCTTACACTCGCGAGATGCTACATCAGAGTCACGTCAGTACAATACATAAACATCATGAAGAAGATCAGGGTCCGTCTACGGACGAAAACAAACGAGAAAAGAAAACGACGTCCATCCTTGCTATCCCAGGCTGCCGGCCTGGAACCCATCCTAGATCGATGAAGAAGAAGAAGAAGAAGCAACTCCAAATGATCAATCAACGCGCTCGCGTCAAGTAACCTTTACCTGTACCTCCAACTGGTGTTGTAGTAATATGTGAGCCACACGGTACTCAGCAATCTCATTTCCAAAGGTACCAAGACTAGCAAAGCTTAATGGGTGAGGCATGGTTAAGTGGTGAGGCTGCAACAAGCGACTAAGCAATATATGAGGTGGCTAACTTACGAGTACCAGAATAAAGAGGGGGGTGATCAACGTGTAACGGACGTGTAATACTGATGATCAAATGAATGATCCTGAACACCTACTTACGTCAAACATAACCCCGCCGTGTCCTTGATCGGAGAAGGAGCACACAAAAGAGACAATCATGGTTACACACTCAGTTGGCATATTTTAATTAAGTTAACTTCAAGTTATCTAGAACCAGTGTTAAACAAAGTTTCCATGTTGTCACATAATCGCGGGCACGACTTTCCGAAAAGATTTAACCCTGCAGGGGTGCTCCAACTAATCCACCACAAATTACCACAAGCCGCATAGAAATCCTCGATCGCGAAGCTCGCGATCTCGTCAGACTCCTTAGTGGAAAACCTTAGCTCTGAGATTACTCAAAGCATCACCGGTATCCCGATGCACAAGACATTTGTCAAAGGTAAAACTAATCCAGCAAGGCCGCCCGACGTGTCAAAGGTATCTCGTTCTCAGGACACGACGGATGAGCACAACGTACGGTGGCCGGATAGACATCCCCCGAGTTGCCCCGGGTGGCCCCGCAAGTGGCTCTGGTTTTGGACCAGCACCAACAGCACCAGCCCTCCCTGTATTATGTAAAATTACTCCTTGGGTTCACGACGCCCTATGCATTCTGTATAAACAGAATTATTATGTTGGGAAAATGTAGTACCAATGTTGGGCATTGCCACACCAGCTTTAATCTGAAACGAATTATCAAGAGGGTCCCCATAACAACCCCGGTCGTGTTAGGAGCGCTCAATTATGGAACATAACACCGGTAGCCGAAACTAAGGGGGCAAAGGTGGAACAAAACACCAGGCTAGAAAGGCCAAGCCTTCCACCTTTTACCAAGTATATAAGTGCATTAAATTAAATAGCATTTAATAGGGTGATATAACAAGGAACCCATGTTAACACATGGAAGCAATTGCACCTGCAACTAGCAACGCTAACACATGGTAAAGCAAGCGGTAACATAGCCAATCAATGGTTTGCTAGGGTGTGAACAGGTTGAAGGTTTTCATGGCAATGTTGGAAGGCTGACATTTAACAGGTGGTAGGCAGCGAGACATAATCGATAGAAACGGTAAAACTAGCATGGCAATGATAGCAATGGTATATGGGGAAATGGTCATCTTGCCTGAGATCCCGCTTGGAAGAAGAATGACTCCATGAAGTAGACGAACCGATGTAGTCGAACGGGTCCTCACTTTCCGACACGCTTGCGGAACTCTATCGAGACGAAGCAAACCGGAAACAAGCATCAACACACGATATACACCACACGATGCCAACACATATGATGCATGAGCGGCTGAATATATGCAAGACATGGCACGGCGAGTCACAACAATCAAACACTACACATTAAGTGAAGTTCAATATGCAACAAGTTGCATATTGACGAAACTCCACATAAGAATTATTTAGTTCTATCCCGATTAGGTACACGGCCATATTAAATGTGGTTAAACATGGCAAGAGGTGAAGCGTAATTAAACTACCTATCTAGGCATTTTAAATGAGGTCGGAAATGACATGTAGCATCTCCGGGACGACCTCACATGTTAATTTACAATTCTGTCTAGATCTGAACTAACACTTTTAAATGTTTGTTAAACAGCAAAAGAAATAGGTTCACATAATTCTACGCGTTGTTACAAGCAATTTACACATAGAGAACATCTCCAACGGAGCTACGGTTCAAAAGATACGAGCACCGCAAGATATGATGGCATGAATGCAATATGTGTGCTACGACAGTCACAAACATTTCAAAACACACAACCAACAAGATAATATGAAACTACACGACATTCTAAGCAGGTTTCATATAGGACACGACCAAAACGGAGCAACGGTTCAACAACTACAAGCTAAACAAGAAATAGACACAATCTGCCAAAATCAGCCACATACATTTTCTACACCCCACAACTATGAGCTACACAAATCCAATATGCTCAACCAAGGCATGAGACGATAGAGAACAAGATGCACTACCACATAGAACTAATAACACCTAGCATGCAAGCATGGATCACTAGGAAAAGAAGTCACAAAATGGCATCTCACACACTGTTTTCAGACTTTGTGAAAATACCAGTTTATGACAGTGCAGTTTTCGACCTGAAGGCATATTGACAGCAGCAAAACCATAAGCTATAGGACTCCAAATGGCATGAAAATTGACAGCATGCTAGAGAATCCTAAAGTCTACAACTAACTCCATTGCATCAACCTCAAAAGAGCTACATATTACCAGATAAACTCATGCAAAGACAACAACAAAATATAACAGATTCCAGACTTGGAAACATTTCAACATCTACAAATCAGCACTATTTTCTAGCAAGTTGAGAGCAAGCAAACCACACCTAAACATGGATTCCTATTGCAACCAAAATTACCAGGGGCTAGACTAAACATCCAAGAGCAACTCTCTAGTTGACAACTCCTTCATATCATGCACGGATTAAATCCCACAAAATAAACAAAAGGACATCATGGCAAAATATCACACGAACTAACTTCCTCAAAAGCTAAAACTAAATGCATAGTTAAATTCTATGGATTTTTCTACCCCGAAAACATATATAACATGTGGGGTTGCAAAAACAAAATATCGCCGCACGTATATGCGGGAATATTCCCTAAACACGGTATGACAAACTAGCAACGGAATCCTACGTGCAAAAATACAAACAACTGCTCTAAAATACATGGCAAGAGGTCCCTAAAAACATGAGCATTTTATCCACGGAGTTCGAGCAATCCGGACACGCACGAAAAATAAATACGGGATAATCCTCTATTGGGGCAACACGCAAAACTAGGCATTCGGCGGATCAATCTACTCCAAACGTGCATGCAAGTTGCAAAATACGAATCTACACGCAAAACTACACAAGTTCCATATATATATATATATATATATATATATATATCATCTCGATCCGACCCTCGGTTAAATATCTACGGGCGTTGTAAATATCTAATAATTCCTGAAATTAACTAATTCAAAAACCCTAAAAGAAATACTATCGGGCCGAATCCTTGCACTGGGCCTAAACAAGGCATGAGCGCACAATAACAAAAAAACGCACATGCGGGGAAATAGACGGGCACTCACCATGGCCTCTTGGGCCGGCCTGGACGGAGGAGAGGCTGGCGGCTCGGGCCAGCTCTGTGGGGCGATGGGCCTCGGGCGCTCGCGAGTGGAGGAGGCCCAAGAGGCGGTGCGGCCTGGTCAACGCGGGGGCAGCTCCTCGTCCCTCGTCCTCCCGACCGGGACCGAGGACAGGGCGACGACGGCGCCTCCTGGCGACGGGTGCCAGCGAAGAGAGGCGGCGACGGGATGTGGCGCGGGCGGCGAGCAGCTGCAGGCGCACACGCACGCGGTGGCGGGATGCTGGGGCGGCGAGGCGAGCACATCAGCGAGGGATCCGACGCGAGAGCTGGCCGACTGCACTCCGACAAGCAGGGGCTTCGGCCGGAGGGTGCAGGCGACCGGATCGGCGGCGCGGGGTCGCCGACGGCGTCGGTCGAGGCAGGAGGTGACCCGGGACGGCGTCGCGAGGCACATGCGGTGCGGGGAGGCGCGGGGTGCTCGGGAGCAGAGGTGGGGGCAGCGCAATCCGGGCCTGGGCGGGCCTGACCCGGGCTCGGGCGGGCCCGGCGGCTGGAGGAGAGAGCAGGGCGACCAGGTGGCGGCTAGGGTTTGGGGATGGCGCACATTACGAGGAGGAAAGAGAGAGGTTCTAAATTAGGAAGGTGGGGGTTGTTTAAATAGGGAAGGGGGGCTAGGGTTAGCAGAATTTTGCCCCGGTTTCAACCGCGCGATCGGAATTGAACGGTTTCGCATGCGGGACGGACTAAGTGGCCATGTAGAGTAGGTTAGGTGGAGGTGAGAGGGAAATAGCGCGTGCGGCAACACGATTTTTAAAACACCGAAAAACGTCCGATGATAGACCTGAGACGGTGTCGCTACGGTCGACCGTTCAGGTACCAGACGGACTCCGATTGCGACGAAATTTGACACGCGACACCTATATCTAAATAAGTCCGCACGTCAAGTATCAACCCAATCAGAGAATATTTTAAACACACTTTTAAAAACAAGGATTTGACGATGCCGCTGGCGCGTGCGAGTGTGGTCAGGCTCAGAACGGGCAACGACGAACACGAGAGAACCGACAACTAATTACGGATGCAAGTTTGAAAACTGGCGGCAACGGGATGCCGATGCAATGCTGATGATGCGCATGATGTGATGATGATGCGACAAATAAAAATAAACACACGGCAATCACGGACTAAAGGGGAATCTTCTGGAACGTTGGTCTCGGGTTGTCACAACTCTCGTACACTACAGGAGGATCTCGACCCGGGATCCAAGAATGAAAGGGGAAGAGGAAGAGAAATTAAGAGGTAAAACTTATTCGCTTCTTTGACAAACGAGTGAAACCAACAATCCTTGAAGGTTGCAAAGAGATGAGGAATGATATGAGAAACAAGAAAGAATTCACAGAAAATTTTGGCAGCACTTCGGTAGGAAAAGGGGACAATTTTTTTCTCGATAATTGGGTGAATTAGACAAGATTCATAACAAGCAACTAAATAGAACAAGGGAACACCATGATCTTGATAGAACAACATGATTGACCCAAAAGAGCAACATCACAATGCCTCCGGAACAAGAGAATAAAACTAGATCATTGGGATCAAAGAATGAATAAGAGAATGACAACTATGATCACAAGAATCTTGAAGAACACCTTGAGACAAAGAATTGATACCATGAGCCACTCCGGAAGAAGAATTGAAATCACTATGAACAAGAATAAGAATTATGTTATGCTTATCCTTCACCAAGTTTAATTGATGACAAGCAACGGATTTAGCATACCACTTATTCTTCTTGAAATGATTGACGAGAGATATGAGCACAGACTTGAAGAAGTCTTGAAAGAGACACCGGTGAGAATTGATATGAATGAGGCAACCTTGCATGAATGGAGATACATGAGAATGAAGAGATCATGAGCCACCTGAGAGAAGAAAACTTAAACAAGACACCAGAATAATTGAGAGACGAACGAAGAGACAACTATTGAGAAGAATTTGAGAATGAAAGCTGCAAGCTAAGAATGAACAAAATCTTATGGATGATGGCATTCGGAGGATCGAGAATGAAAACAACTCAGAAAAGCACCGGTTAGCAAGAAAGAGATTACTCATGATTAGAAACAATTCAAGATGATGCCACAAAGCTGAAAAGATAATCTTCAAGAGAATGAACCAAGATTTGAGGTAAACACTCCTTCGAATTTGCAAGCTGAGAATGATGACGAGAAACAACACCAAGAATACTAAGACACTCCGGAATAATGAAGAATGAAAGGTTGAGCCAAATATGAGAACTAATTCAAATTGATCTTGGAGAAGGGATATGACTGATGGAAATCATTCTTACGTCATAGTTGAAAAGAATAAGAGAACTCCGGAAAGATTACAAGAGTCAGATAAGATCCTGGGAAAAACATGTGGGTTATGGGCCCACTCAAAGAAACCACCGTTGAAAAGATTGCTTAGAAAGAGAGATATTGCACCGGTACAATGAAAACTATATGAGTTGAGACCCTCGAAATAACTGAAGGATTGAAAAGAAGAACTTCTGAAATATCTTCAACACTCCGGATATAAAAGAGAGGAATGAATAAACAAAATAGGCTGATAAGAATTTCCAACCTGGGAAAGAATTACAAGGATGAAAAGGATATGATAAACACGGATAGCTGAATTGAATTCACCGGAAAAGATAACAAGAATGAATAAAGATGAACACGAAGCTCCTGAGAATCTTCACAATGGATCACTGGATAAGAGAGAAAAGAAAAAGATAGCGGAAGCAACAATTAAAAGAAGACACTTGGAAGATAATTGAATTACTGAAGAAAAGGGTGGGAGGGCGGGAAAAGCAAAGACAACTTGGGACAGAGAAGATGAACTCCGGAAAGAAAAAAGAGATTGATCTTGCAAAATTGGAGAGGATAGAATTCACTTGAAGAGAAGCACACCGGTTGAAAAAGAATTGACAAGACGGCTCCGGTTGAAAAGAATTGACACGACAATTTGTTTGAGCAAAAGAATTTAAATTCTCATAAAAATTGTGAGAACACCTCTTGGAAGGATATGAATTCACCACTTGACATCGAAGCAACTTGAATTACCATACTCCAACAAAACAAAGGGTGAGGCTTATGAAACAAGCCAGAACAAATTCAAGAGAGAGATTTCATCCGATATTTTCGTGGACAGGATCGCACGGGCTCGATCCTTATAGTAGCCATCCTGTGCAAGGCAGTGCACTCGACATACGAAGCGTCCCCAAGTCGTAGCAAGCTACAAGGACTCTTTAAGACACAACGAGAACCGTTGTAAGTTGAACAAATGAATCCACTAGATGTCGAACCCCAACCTAGCATCATGCATTTGTTGGAAGATTGTCCTATAAGTAACTACTTGAATTCCCACCTAAGAACTCCCGAAATTTCTGGTCATGCAATCTGGTCCACGGATACAAGGAGTAATATATCACACAACTCCTATACTAACCCGTCTAGTGTATCACATCCGTCAACACATAACCAGAATCTTGGAACTTCATCTATTTTCAAACACTCGTAATCACAACTATACAAAGTATGGCGATACATCCGGAACTCTCTACACCAGTATTGGAGAAGCCGGACTCCTCTCGCCACTACTAGTATTGAAGTAGTTTCGAACATCCTTCGTCCTGAGATACTAAGAAATCTGAATGATAACGATGTGCTCAAGAATCCCGTGGAGCTCAACTCCCCGGAAGAAATCAAGTCAGGCATGAGGCACCAAGATAGAACTCCGTCACATTGGCATCATATAGATTCAAAACATATCCGCGTGATCCTAAAAAAAATTTGAGTGAGAAGAGGAGTAGAATTAAATCATTACGTCAAGATTCCTCACCAGAGCATAGAAGAGGAGAAAAAAGAATCCTACTCTCCGATATATAACTAGACTCAAAGCAATTTTTCACTAGACTCGACTCGGCCAAGTTCGATCAATCAAGGGGGCTCCTAGGTCGATACTGCTCTGATACCAACTTGTAACGCCCAAGATGCGATCCCATCCTCAATTTGGCACGAGGGCCTTGTCAGGGATAGAAGCGTATCTCGTCATTTCGCAAGAATGGATATCGTTACAAGTACATGTACTCAAAAGATGAGATATATGGAATTGGCTTACACTCGCCACATGCTACATCAGAGTCACATCAGTACAATACATAAACATCATGAAGAAGAGCAGGGTCCGTCTACGGACGAAAACAAACGAGAAAAGAAAATAACGTCCATCCTTACTATCCCAGGCTGCCGGCGTGGAACCCATCATAGATCGATGATGATGAAGAAGAAGAAGCAACTCCAAATGATCAATCAACGCGCTCGCATCAAGTAACCTTTACATGTACCTGCAATTGGTGTTGTAGTAATCTGTGAGCCACACGGGACTCAACAATCTCATTTCCAAAGGTACCAAGACTAGCAAAGCTTAATGGGTGAGGCATGGTTAAGTGGTGAGGCTACAACAAGCGACTAAGCAATATATGAGGTGGCTAACTTACGAGTACCGGAATAAAGAGGGGAGTGATCTACGTGTAACGGACGTGTACTACTGATGATCAAATGAATGATCCTGAACACCTACTTACGTCAAACATAACCCCGCCGTGTCCTTGATCGGAGAAGGAGCTGACGAACGAGACAGTCACGGTGACGCACTCAGTTGGCATATTTTAATTAAGTTAACTTCAAGTTATCTAGAACCAGTGTTAAACAAAGTTTCCACGTTGTCACATAACCGCGGGCACGGCTTTGCGAAAATATTTAACCCTGCAGGGGTGCTCCAACTAATCCACCACAAATTACCACAAGCCGCATAGAAATCCTCGATCACGAAGCTCGCGATCTCGTCGGACTCCTTAGTGGAAAACCTCAGCTCTGAGATTACCCAAAGCATCACCGGAGTCCCGATGCACAAGACATTCGTCAAAGGTAAAACTAATCCAGCAAGGCCGCCCGACGTGTCGACGATCCCGATAGGAGCCGCGTATCTCGTTCTCAGGACACGACGGATGAGCACAACGTACAGTGGACGGATAGACATCCCCCGAGTTGCCCCGGGTGGCCCCGCAAGTGGCTCTGGTTTTGGACCAGCACCATCAGCACCAGCCCTCCCTCTATTATGTAAAATTACTCCTCGGGTTCATGACGCCCTATGCATTATGTATTAACAGAATTATTATGTTGGGCAAATGTAGTACAATGTTGGGCCTTGCCAGACCAGCTTTAATCGAAAACGAATTATCAAGGGGGTCCCCATAACAACCCCGATCGTGTTAGTAGCGCTCAATTATGGAACATAACACCGGTAGCAGAAACTAAGGGGGCAAAGGTGGAACAAAACACCAGGCTAGAAAGGCCAAGCCTTCCACCTTTTACCAAGTATATAGGTGCATTAAATTAAATAGCATTTAATAGGGTGATATAACAAGGAACCCATGTTAACACATGGAAGCAATTGCACCTACAACTAGCAACGCTAACACATGGTAAAGCAAGCGGTAACATAGCCAATCAGTGGTTTGCTAGGGTGTGAACAGGTTGAAGGTTTTCATGGTAATGTTGGAAGGCTGATATTTAACACATGGCAGGCAGCGAGACATAATCGATAGAAATGGTAAAACTAGCATTGCAATGATAGTAATGGTATCTGGGGAAATGGTCATCTTGCGTGAGATCCCGCTTTGAAGAAGAATGACTCTGTGAAGCAGACAAACCGATGTAGTCGAACGGGTCCTCACTTTACGACACGCTTGCGGAACTCTATCGATACGAAGCAAACCGGAAACAAGCATCGACACACGATATACACCACACGATGCCGACACATATGATGCATGAGCGGCTGAATATATGCAAGACATGGCACGGCGAGTCACAACAATCAAACACTACACATTAAGTGAAGTTCAATATGCAACGAGTTGCATATTGACGAAACTCCACATACGAATTATTTATTTCTATACCGATTAGGTACACGGCCATATTAAATGTGGTTAAACATGGCAAGAGGTGAAGCGTAATTAAACTACCTATCTAGGCATTTTAAATGAGGTCGGAAATGACATATAGCATCTCCGGGACGACCTCACATGTTAATTTACAATTCTGTCTAGATCTGAACTAACACGTTTAAATGTTTGTTAAACAGGAAAATAAATAGGTTCACATGATTTTACGCGTCGTTACAAGCAATTTACACATAGAGAACATCTCCAACGGAGCTACGGTTCAAAAGATACGAGCACCGCAAGATATGATGACATGAATGCAATATGTGTGCTACGACAGTCACAAGCATTTCAAAACACACAACCAACAAGATAATATGAAACTACACGACATTCTAAGCAGGTTTCATATAGGACACGATCAAAATGGAGCAACGGTTCAACAACTACAAGCTAAACAAGAAATAGACACAATCTGCCAAAATCAGCCACGTAGCATTTTCTACACCCCACAACTATGAGCTACACAAATCCAATATACTTAACCAAGGCATGAGACGATAGAGGACAAGATGCACTACCACATAGAACTAATAACACCTAGCATGGAAGCATGGATCACTAGGAAAAGAAGTCACAAAATGGCATCTCACACACTATTTTCAGACTTAGTGAAAATACCAGTTTATGACAGTGCAGTTTTCGACCTGAAGGCATATTGACAACAGCAAAACCATAAGCTACAGGACTCCAAATGGCATGAAAATTGACAGCATACTAGAGAATCCTAAAGTCTACAACTAACTCCATTGCATCAACCTCAAAAGAGCTACAGAATGCCAGATAAACTCATGCAAAGACAACAACAAAATATAACAGATTCCAGACTTGGAAATATTCAGCATCTACAAATCAGCACTATTTTCTGGCAAGTTGAGAGCAAGAAAACCACACCTAAACATGGATTCCTATTGTAACCAAAATTACCAGGGGCTAGACTAAACATGCAAGAGCAACTCTTTAGTTGACAACTCCTTCATATCATGCACGGATTAAATCCCACAAAATAAACAAAAGGGCATCATGGCAAAATATCACGCGAACTAACTTCCTCAAAAGCTAAAACTAAATGCATAGTTAAATTATATGAATTTTTCTACCCCGAAAACATATATAACATGTGAGGTTGCAAAAACAAAATATCGCCACACGTATATGCGAGAATATGTCCTAAACACGGTATGAGAAACTAACAACGGAATCCTATGTGGAAAAATAGAAACAACTTCTCTAAAATACATGGAAAGAGATCCGTGAAAACATGAGCATTTTTTCCACGTAGTTCGAGCAATCCGGACATGCACGAAAAAGAAATACGGGATAATCCCTCATACGTCTCCAACATATCTATAATTTTTGATGGTTTCATGCTATTATCTTGTCAAACTTTGGATGTTTTGCGTGCCTTTTATATATTTTTTGGGACTAACTTATTAACCCAGTGCCAAGTGTCAGTTCCTGTTTTTTCCATGTTTTTGACCCCTTTCAGAGGAGATTTTGAAACAGAGTCCAAACGGAAGAAAATCCCCGAAAAGATTTTTTCCGTAACACAAGAAGATCGGGAAGCTTGAGAGCCAAGGCAGGGGAGCCTCAGGGGCCCCACAAGCGCCCACCCCGCGGCTAGGGGGTAGGTCGCGGCCCACAGGCTTGTGGGCCCCCTGAGCGCCCTCTGCCCTAGGGGTTGCGCCTATATATTCCCTAAAAATCCCAAAAGAATCAAGACATCATCGAAAGTACTTTTCCGCCGTCGCAAACTTCTGTCTCCGCGAGATCCCATCTAGGGAACGTTCTGGTGCCCTGCCGGAGGGGGGATTCGGATACGGACGACTTCTTCATCAACACCATGACGTCTCCGATGATGCGTGAGTAGTTCACCATAGACCTACGGGTCCATAGCTAGTAACTAGATGGCTTCTTCTCTCTCTTGGATCTTCAATACAAAGTTCTCCATGATCTTCATGGAGATCTATCCGATGTAATCTTCTTTTGCGGTGTGTTTGTCGAGATCCGATGAATTGTGGATTTATGATCAGATTATCTATGAATCTTATTTGAGTTTCTCCTGATCTCTCTTATGCATGATTTCATATCCTTGTAATTCTCTTCGAGTTGTGGGTTTTGTCTGGCCAACTAGATCTATGATTCTTGCAATGGGAGAAGTGCTTGGTTTTGGGTTCATACCGTGCGGTGACCTCACCCAGTGGCAGAAGGGGTAGCGAGGCACGCATCGTGTTGTTGCCATCAAGGGTAAAAAGATGGGGTTTTCATCATTGGTTTGAGATTATCCCTCTACATCATGTCATCTTGCTTAAGGTGTTACTCTGTTCGTCATGAACTCAATACACTAGATGCATGCTGGATAGCGGATGATGTGTGGAATAATAGTAGTAGATGCATAAAGTATCGGTCTACTTGTCTCGGACGTGATGTCTATATCTATTGCCTTAGATATCGTCATGACTTTGCGCGGTTCTATCAATTGCTCGACAGTAATTTGTTCACCCACCGTGATATTTGCTATTTTGAGAGAAGCCTGTAGTGAACACTATGGCCCCCGGGTCTACTCCACACCATATTTTCAGCCTTACACTTTTTACTTCGTTGCACTTTCCACCTTCAGATCTCACTTTGCATACAATCTTGAAGGGATTGACAACCCCTTTGAAGCATTGGGTGCAAGCTTGTTTGTGTTTGCGCATGTACTCTGAACTTGACGATACCCTCCTTCTGGATCGATACCTTGTTTCTCAAACTGAGGGAAATACTTACTCTCCTATGCTGCACCACCCTTTCCTCTTCAAGGGAAAAACCGATGCAAACCAGAGAAGTAACAAGAAGAATTCCTAGCGCCAAGGAAGGACTTTTGTTGCCGTAGCAGAAGAATTTCTGGCGCCGTTGCCGGGGAGGAAGATCAAGTCAAGAACTCATCCAAGTAGGTGTCGCAAACTCATCTCTTGCATTTACTTTGTTAGCCAGTTGCCTCTCATTTTCCTCTCCCCCACTTCACAATTTGCCTTTTTCGTTCGCCTTTTTCGTTCGCCCTTTTTGTTCGCCCTTTTTCTCGCGTGCTCTTTGTTTGCTTGTGTGCTTGCTTGCTTGCTGAAGTCACCATGAATGAAAACACCAAACTTTGTGACTTCCCGAATACTAATAATAATGATTTTATTAGTACTCCAATTGCTCCCGCCACTAGTGTGGAGTCATACGAAATCAATGCCGCTTTGCTGGATCTTGTTATAAAAGAGCAATTCTCTGGCCTTCCTAGTGAAGATGTCGCATCCGATCTCAATACCTTCATTGAACTTTGTGACATGCAAAAGAAGAAAGATGTGGATAATGACGTGATTAAATTGAAGCTTTTGTCCTCTTTTGTTGCGAGATCACGCAAAAAGTTGGTTTTCTACTTTGCCCAAAAATAGTATCGATTCTTGGGATAAGTGCAAAGATGCTTATATATCCAAGTATTTTTCGACGGCTAAGATTATCTCTCTCCGTAATGATATCATGAATTTCAAGCAACTTGACAATGAACATGTTGCACAATCTTGGGAGAGAATGAAATTAATGATTAGAAATTGTCCCACTCATGGCTTTAGTCTTTGGATGATTATTCAAATCTTTTACGATGGCTTAAATTTCGCTTCTAGAAATATCTTGGACTCCGCCTTAGGTGGAACATTCATGGAAATCATGTTAGGGGAAGCCAAAAAACTCTTAGACAACATCATGACGAATTACTCTCAGTGGCACACTGAAAGGTCACCTACTAGTAAGAAGGTTCACGCTATAGAAGAAATTAACTCATTGAGTGCTAAGATGGACGAGTTAATGAATTTGGTTGCTAGTAGAAGTGCTCCTTTGGATCCTAATGATATGCCATTGTCTTCTTTGATTGAGAGTAGCAACGCTAGCTTGGACGTTAATTTTGTTGGTAGGAATAACTTTGGCAACAACAATGCTTTTAGAGAAAACTATGTTCCTAGGCCTTTTCCTAGTAACTCCTCTAATAATTTTGGCAACTCCTACAACAACTCATGGAAATTACAATAAATTACCCTCTGATCTAGAGTGTAATATCAAAGAGTTCATCAACTCTCAAAAGATTTTCAATGCGTCCATAGAGGAAAAGCTACTCAAAATTGACGATTTGGCTAAGAGCGTTGATAGAATTTCTAGTGATGTTGATGCTTTGAAAGTTAGATGTGCTCCTCCCAAAATCAACATGGATGAAACTTTGAAATCTATGCGTGTTTCCATGATTGGGAGCCAAGAAAGAACCGCTCAAATTCGTGCTAGACATGAATGGCTTAAAAAGGCGTGCTCTCGTGATAAGAATCACGAAGATCTTAGAGTGCTTGGTGTGACTCCCATTGAATCTTTGTTTTCTTGTGTCAAACCTAATGATTATGGGGCTGGATATGAATCCACTTTGGTTGAAAAGTTCCCCAATGATTCGGAGTCCATCTATCTTGATGCTAAAAGCATTGAAAGTGGAGTAGAAGACGTTAAAACTTTGAGTAGTAATGAAATTACTATCGTGGATTTCAAGGAATTCAATTATGATAGTTTCTCCTTGATTGAATGCATTTCTTTGATGCAATCCAAGTTAAACTCTCCACACGCTTATAGCCAAAACAAGGCCTTTACCGATCATATCGTCGAAGCTATGATAAAATCTCTTGAAGAGAAACTTGAATTGGAAGTCTCTATCCCTAGAAAGCTTCATGATGAGTGGGAACCTACCATCAAAATCAAAATAAAAAACTAGGAGTGCAATGCTTTGTGTGGTTTGGGTGCTAGTGTTTCTGCGATATCAAAGTCTTTATGTGATGTTGTGGGTTTTAATGAGATTGAAAAGTGTTCTCTTAATTTGCATCTTGCTGATTCTACTGTCAAGAAACCCATGGGAAGGATCAATGATGTTCTTATTATTGCAAATAGGAACTATGTACCCATGGATTTCATTGTGCTTGACATTGATTGCAATCCTACATGCCCTATTATTCTTGGTAGACCTTTCCTAAGGACTATCGGTGCTATCATCAATATGAAGGAAGGGAATATTAGATTCGAATTTCCTTTAAGGAAGGGCATGGAACACTTTCCTATAAAGAAAATAAGATTGCCTTATGAATCCATGATGAGGGCCACTTATGGTTTGAGCACCAAATATGACGATACGTGATTGTATCGCTTTTATGCCTAGCTAAGGGCGTTAAACAATAGCGCTTGTTGGGAGGCAACCCAATGAATTTATCTTTTTCTTTCTGTTTTGTTGCGTCCACACCATCACAATTCTGTTGTGATTGTGTTTTTTGTGTTTCTTTTTGTGTTTGAGCCAAGCAAAACCTTTATGACTAGTCTTGGTAATGGTTGTTTGATCCTGCTGGAAAAAGACAGAAACTTTTCGCTCACGAGATAATTTTTCATTTTTATTCAGAAAGAGATTTTGAGTTGATTCTTTTTGCTGATGGTTGATATGCTTTTTGCCCAGGCCGTCGTAATGTTTCAGATTTTTTTGAGATAACAGAAGTATACGAAGTATACAGATTGCTATAGACTGGTCTATTTCTGACAGATTCTGTTTTTGTTGAGTTGGTTGCTTGTTTTGATGAAACTATGGTTATTATCGGGGGGTACTAGCCATGGAAAAATGAGAATACAGTATCCCAACACCAATATGGATAGAATTCAAGTTTGCTACAGTACCAAAAGAAGTGGTAGTTTGTTTTCTTGTGCTAATGTTATCACGAGTTTCTGTTTAAGTTTTGTGTTGTGAAGTTTTCAAGTTTTGGGTGATGTTCTCATGGACAAAGAGATAAAGATTGGAAATAGCTCAAGCTTGGGGATGCCGAAGGCATCCCAAGAAAATTCAAGGACACCAAAAATCCTAAGCATGGGGATGCCCCGGGAAGGCATCCCCTCTTTCGTCTTCAATCCATCGGTAACATTACTTGGAGCTATATTTTTATTCACCACATGATACGTGTTTTTCTTGGAGCGTCTTGTATCGTAGGAGTCTTTTCCTTTTGTTGTGTCACAATCATCCTTGCTGCACACCTTTTTGAGAGAGAGAGAGACACATGCACTCATCGTGATTTTGCTAGAATGCTCATAGTGCTTCACTTATATCTTTTGAGTTAGATACTTTTGCTCTTTGTGCTTCACTTATATCTTTTGATCTAGATACTTTTGCTCTAGTGCTTCACTTATATCTTTAGAGCACGGCGGTGCGTGACTTGGTAGTTGGTTTATGCTATAAAGTAGTCCCAAATGTGATAGGTACCCAAAGAGGATGCAAAAACCTCCATCTTTATGTGCATTGAGTAGAAAGAGAAGTTTTGATTCCTCTCAATTAGTTTTGAGACGTGGATTTGGTAATATTAAGAGCTATGTTAGTAGGGTGTTGTGAATCTAGAAATACTTGTGTTGAAGTTAGTGATTCCCGTAGCATGCACGTATGGTGAACCGCTATGTTAGGAAGTCGGAGCATAATTGATCTATTGATTGTCATCCTTTGTGTTGAGGTCGGGATCGCGCGTTGGTTAACACCTACCAACCCTTCCCCTCGGAGTATGCGTTTAGCACTTTGTTTCGATTACTAATAAAAACTTTCGCAACAAGTATGTGAGTTCTTCATGACTAATGTGAGTCCATGGTATAGATGCACTTTCACCTTCCACCATTGCTAGCCTCTCTAGTGCCGCGCAATTCTCGCCGGTGCACAAACCCACCATATGCCTTCCTCAAAACAGCCACCATACCTACCTACTATGGCATTTTCATAGCCATTCCGAGATATATTTCCATGCAACTCCCACCGTTCCATCTCATGACTTGTGACGTCACTCTCATATTTCTTTTGCATGATCGTAAGATAGCTAGCGAGATGTTTCAATGTCATACGCCATGCTAGATCTCTGCACATCCCGGTACAATGCTGGAGGCATTTCCCATGGAGTCATCATTGTGAGTTTTGAGCTATGAGTAAATAAAAGTGTGATGATCATCATTATTAGAGCATTGTCCCATGTGAGGAAATAAAAAAAAGAGGCCAAAGAGCCCAAAAAAAAGAAAAAAAAGGCCTAAGTGCCCAAATGAAAAAAAAGAAAAGAGAGAAGGGACAATGCTACTATCTTTTTCCACACTTGTGCTTCATAATAGCACCATGTTCTTCATGATTGAGAGCTTCTTGCTTTGTCACTACCATATGCTAGTGGGAATCTTCGTTATATAACTTGGCTTGTATATTCCAATGATGGGCTTCCTCAAAAATTGCCCTAGGTCTTCGTGAGCAAGCAAGTTGGATGCACACCCACTAGTTTTCCTTTTGAGCTTTCACATACTTATAGCTCTAGTGCATCTCTTGTATGGCAATCCCTACTCATTCACATTGATATCTATTAATGGGCATCTCCATAGCCTTTTTGATACGCCGAGTCAATGTGACCATCTCCTCCTTTTTGTCTCACAATCACCACCACACTCTATTCCACCTATAGTGCTATATCCATGGCTCACGCTCATGTATTGCGTGATAGTTATAAAAAGTTTGAGAAAGTAAGAGTGCGAAAACAATTACTTGGCCAATTCCGGGGTTGTGCATGATTTACATTAGTTATGTGAGGATGATGGAGCATAGCCAGACTATATGATTTTGTAGGGATAACTTTCCTTGGCCTTGTTATTTTGAAAGTTCATGATTACTTTGCTAGTTTGCTGGAAGTATTATTGTTTTCATGTCAATAGCAAACTTTTATTTTGAATCTTACGGATCTGAACATTCATGTCACGTGAAATAAGTTGCAAAGGACAACTATGCTAGGTAGCATTCCACATCAAAAATTCATTCTTTATCACTTCCCTACTCGAGGAAGAGCAGGAGTTAAGCTTGGGGATGCTTGAAACGTCTCCAACGTATCTATAATTTTTGATGGTTTCATGCTATTATCTTGTCAAACTTTGGATGTTTTGCATGCCTTTTATATATTTTTTGGGACTAACTTATTAACTCAGTGCCAAGTGCCAGTTCCTGTTTTTTCCATGTTTTTGACCCCTTTCAGAGGAGATTTTGAAGCAGAGTCCAAATGGAAGAAAATCCCCGAAAAGATTTTTTCTGTAACGGAAGAAGATCGGAAAGCTTGAGAGCCAAGGTAGGGGAGCCTCAGGGGCCCCACAAGCCCCCACCCCGCGGCGAGGGGGGGGGGGGGTAGGCCGCGACCCACAGGATTGTGGGCCCCCTGAGCGCCCTCTGCCCTAGGGGTTGCGCCTATATATTCCCTAACAATCCCAAAAAAATCAAGAGATCATCGAAAGTACTTTTCCGCCGCCGCAAGCTTCTGTCTCCGCAATATCCCATCTGGGGCACGTTCTGGTGCCGTGCCGGAGGGGGGATTTGGATACGGAGGGCTTCTTCATCAACACCATGACCTCTCCGATGACGCGTGACTAGTTCACCATAGACCTATGGGTCCATAGCTAGTAACTAGATGGCTTCTTCTCTCTCTTGGATCTTCAATACAAAGTTCTCCATGATCTTCATGGAGATTTATCCGATGTAATCTTCTTTTGCGGTGTGTTTGTCGAGATCCGATGAATTGTGGATTTATGATCAGATTATCTATGAATCTTATTTGAGTTTCTTCTGATCTCTCTTATGCATGATTTCATATCCTTGTAATTCTCTTCGAGTTGTGGGTTTTGTCTGGCCAACTAGATCTATGATTCTTGCAATGGGAGAAGTGCTTGGTTTTGGGTTCATACCGTGCGGTGACCTCACCCAGTGACAGAAGGGGTAGCGAGGCACACATCATGTTGTTGCCATCAAGGGTAAAAAGATGGGGTTTTCATCATTGGTTTGAGATTATCCCTCTACATCATGTCATCTTGCTTAAGGCGTTACTCTATTCGTCATGAACTCAATACACTAGATGCATGCTGGATAGCGGTCGATGTGTGGAGTAATAGTAGTAGATGCAGAAAGTATCGGTCTACTTGTCTCGGACGTGATGCCTATATGTATGATCATTGCCTTAGATATCGTCATGACTTTGCGTGGTTCTATCAATTGCTCGACAGTAATTTGTTCACCCACCGTGATATTTGCTATTTTGAGAGAAGCTTCTAGTGAACACTATGGCCCCCGGGTCTACTTCACACCATATTTTCAGCCTTACACTTTTTACTTCGTTGCACTTTCCGCCTTCATATCTCACTTTGCAAACAATCTTGAAGGGATTGACAACCCCTTTGAAGCGTTGGGTGCAAGTTTGTTTGTGTTTGCGCAGGTACTCTCGACTTGACGAGACCCTCCTTCTGGATCGATACCTTGGTTCTCAAACTGAGGGAAATACTTACTGTTCCTGTGCTACATCACCCTTTCCTCTTCAAGGGAAAAACCGATGCAAACCAGAGAAGTAACAAGAAGAATTCCTAGCGCCAAGGAAGGACTTTTGTTGCCGTAGCAATCCCCTATTGGGACAACACGCAATACTAGGCATTCGGCGGATCAAACTACTCCAAACATGCATGCAAGTTGCAAAATACGAATCTACGTGCAAAACTACACAAGTTCCATATATAGATCATGTCGATCCGACGCTCGATTAAATATCTACGGGCGTTTTAAATATCTAATAATTCCTGAAATTAACTAATTCGAAAACCCTAAAAGAAATACTATCGGGTCGAATCCTTGCACTGGGCCTAAACAAGGCATGAGCGCACAATAACCAAAAAACGCACAGGTGGGGAAATAGACGGGCGCTCACCATGGCCTCTTGGGCCGGCCTGGACGGAGGAGAGGCTGGCGGCTCGGGCCGGCTCTGTTGGGCGATGGGCCTCGAGCGCTCGCGAGTGGAGGAGGCCCAGGAGGCGGTGCGGCCTGGACAACGCGGGGGCAGCTCCTCGTCCCTCGTCCTCCCGACCGGGACCGAGGACAGGGCGGCGGCGGCACCGCCTGGTGGCGGGTGCCGGCGAAGAGAGGCGGCGACGGGATGCGGCGCAGGCGGCGAGCAGCTGCAGGCGCAGGCGAGGCGGCGGCGGGATGCTGGGGCGGTGAGGCGAGCACAGCGACGAGGGATCCAGTGCGAGAGCTGGCCGACTGCACTCCGGCGAGGGGTGGTGCTCCGGCGAGCAGGGGCTCCGATCGGAGGGTGCAGGCGACCCGATCCGGCGACGCGGGGTCACCAGCGGCGTCGGTCGAGGCAGGAGGCGACCTGGGACGGCGTTGCGAGGCACAAGCGGCAGGGGGGGCGGGGTGCTCGGGAGCAGAGCTGGGGGCGGCGCGATCCGGGCCTCGGCGGGCCTAACCCGGGCTCGGGCTGGCCCGACGGCTGGAGGAGAGAGGAGGGTGACCAGGTGGCGGCTAGGGTTTGGGGATGGCACGGATTTCAAGGAGGAGAGAGAGGGGCTAAATTAGGAAGGTATGGGCTGTTTAAATAGGGAAGGGGGCTAGGGTTAGCAGAATTTCGCCCCGGTTTCAACCGCACGATTGGAATCGAACGGTTTCGCACGCGGGACGAACTAAGTGGCCGTGTAGAGTAGGTTAGGTGGAGGTGAGAGGGAAATAGCGCGCGTGGCAACACGATTTTTAATACACCGAAAAACGTCCGACGATGGACCGGAGACGGTGCCGCTACGGTCGATCGTTCGGGTACGAGACGGACTCCGATTGTGACGAAATTTCACAGGAGGCCTACCTATATCTAAATAAGTCTGCACGTCATGTATCAACCCAATCAGGGAATATTTTAAACACACTTTTAAAGACAAGGATTTGACGATGCCGCGGGCGCGTGCGAGTGTGGTCGGGCTCAGAACGGGCAACGACGAACACGGAGAGAACCGACAACTAATAACGGATGCAAGTTTGAACACTGGCGGCAACGGGATGCCGATGCAATGCTGATGATGCACATGATGCGATGATGATGCGACAAATAAAAATAAACACACGGCCACCACAGACTAAAGGGGATTCTTCTGGAACGTCGGTCTCGGGTTCTCACACCGCCACTCCTTTGTATCCCGCGTCGCATCCTCTGTATCGAGCATCACTCCCTAGGCTGGACCAGGATCATGTGCCCCCATTCGATCCGAGCGCACGCCCGCAAATCCGATGGATTCTGCTTCGTGGAGTCGATGCGGTGTCGCTTCTCTCAGCGGCTTAGCCTCCATCGGGATTGGATTAGGATTCGCGAGTGACCAATGCGGTCGCTCGTAGGCCTCCCTCATTCGAATGGACTGGCGGCTCACGAAGGCCCAATGCACGAGAGGCCTCCGTTTTAGCCCCTGAACAGCCGTCAAAGGACAGTTGGGCCAGTTTAAAGAGATTGCAAAACAGATCATCTTAGACATTAAATCTGACGGCCAAAAATTCTTCAATCGTGAAAACGGACGATCGAGAATGCAAATCGCTGTGAGGGCAGGGATTAGGTGCGGTTTTACTCTCCTTAATTACTCTCTAATAATGGTTCGCACTGTGATCTGAACATCCGAGGAACTTTGGGTCCGCTTACGGGGTCCTCGGCAAAACACATAGATTTGGCCTATTCGGGCTAGTTTTCTATACTATTACTCACTGATTTTGAGTCCCGGGGCGACCCGGGCGTCTATGGAACCTCGGGGTCCGGTTAGGGGGAACTTGTCAAAACTCATAGTTACGAGGAACTCGTCAAAACTCATAGTTTTGCCCTATTATAGTGAGTTTTCTATGCTATTAATCACTAATTTTGGGTCCCACTATGATGCGAATGTTCGGGGAACTCGAGGAACTCCGGGTTCCGCTTACGCGGGCCTTGCCAAAACTCATCGATTTGGTCTATTGTGGCTAGTTTGTATACTATTACTCACTGATTTTGAGTCCTTGGGCGACCGAGACGTCCATGGAACCCTAGTGTCCGGTTACGGGGAACTTGTCAAAACTTGCAGATTTGGCCTACTCTCGCCAGTTTTCTATACTATTACTCACTCATTTTTGGTGCCGCTGTGACCCAAACGTCTGGGGAACCCCAAGGTCCGGTTAGAGGGAAATCATCAAAACTCGCAGGTTTGGCCTATTCTAGCCAGTTTTCTTTGCTATTACTCATTGATTTTGGGTCCTTCTGCGTTTCGAATGTTCGGGGAACTCTAGGTATGCTTATGGGGTCCTCGCCAAAACTCATAGATTTGGCCTATTCTCGCCAGTTTTCTATACTATCACTCACTAATTTTGAGTCCCGGGGCGACCCAGGCATGTGTGGAATCCCGGGGCCTGGTTACGGGAATCAAAACTCGCAAATTTGGCATATTCTCTATATTTTCTATACTATTACTCACTGATTTTGGGTCCCAGTGTGTTTCGAACGTCAGGCGAACTCCGGATTACGGTTACGGGGAACTCGTCAAAACTAACACCTTTGGCCTATTTTGGCCAGTTCTCTTTGCTATTACTCACTGATTTTGGGTCCCGTTGCGTTTCGAACATCTCGGGAACCCCGGAGTACGGTTACGGGGAACTCATAAAAACTCACAGATTTGGCCTATTATAGCCTGTTTTTTATACTATTGCTCATTGATTTTGGGTTCTGCTGCGATCCGAACGCTCGGGGTACTACGGGGCAAAACTCATAGGTTTGGCCTATTCTGTCTAGTTTTACGTACTATTACTAACTGATTTTGGGTCCCAAGGCGATCCAAATGTTTCGGGAACCTCGGTGTCCGGTTACGACGAACTTGTCAAAACTCATAGTTTTGCCCTATTCTGGCCAGTTTTCTATAATATTACTCACTGATATTGGGTCCCACTGTGATCCGAACGTTCAGGGAACTCCGGGATACCGGGACCTAACGAAAACTTATAGATTTGACCTATTTTGGCCAGTTTTTTATACTACTACTCACTTATTTTGTGTCTCAGGGCGACCCGGGCGTTCGTGGAACTCCGGGATCTGGATATGAGGAACTCGTCAAAACTCACATATTTGGCCTATTCTAGCCAGTTTTCTTTGCTATTACTCACTGATTTTGGATGCACACTGCGTTTCGAATGTTCGGGGAACCCCAGGGTATTGTTATGGGGAACTCGTCAAAACTCACAGTTTAGCCTATTCTCCCCTGTTTTGTATACTATTACTCACTGATTTTGGGTCCTGGGGGGATCCGAACGTTCGGGGAATCCCGGGGTCGGATTACGAGAAACTCGCCAAAACTGACGGTTTTGCCTTATTCTGGCCAATTTTCTATAGTATTAATCACTGATTTTGGGTCACATGTGATCTGAACGTCCGGGTAACTCTGGGGTCCGCTTAGACCGACCTCACCAAAACTCATAGATTTTGCCTATCCTGACGAGTTTTCTATGATACTCACCGATTTTTATCCCCGAGCGACTAGGACATCTTAGAACCCCGGGATCCGGTTATGCGAAATGCATCAATACTCGCGGATTTGGCCTATTGTGGACAATTTTCTATACTATTACTCACTGATTTTGGGTCTCGCGCGATCTGAACATTCGAGGAACCCCGGGGTTTGGTTACGGGGAACTTCTCAAAATTCGCAGGTTTGGCCTATTCTGGCTTGTTTTGTACACTATAAGTCACTAATTTTGGGTCTCGTCCAGGTTCGAACGTTCGGGGAACCCCAGGGTACAGTTATGGGTACCTCCAAGAAACTCATAGATTTGGCCTATTTTGACTAGTTTTATATACTATTACTCAGTAATTTTGGGTCCCACATGATCCGTACGTCTTGGGAACCCAAGGGTTTGGTTAGGGGGAACTCCTCAAAACTCATAACTTTGGCTATTCTGGCCAGTTTCTACACTATTAGTCACTAATTTTGGGTCTCGACGGTATTCAAACAATATGGGAAACCTAGGGTACGGTTATGTGGAACTCGTCAAAACTCGCGGATTTGGCCTTTTCTCGCCAGTTTTCTTACACGCTGATTTGGATCCCACTGCGACCCAAGCATTCGGGGAACTTTGGGGTCGAGTTAGAGGGAACTCGTCAAACTCACACCTTTGGCCTATTTTCGCTAGTATTCAATACTATTACTCACTGATTTTGGGTCTTGGGGCAATGTAAACATCCGGGGAACCATGGGTTCCGATTATGGGGAACTCATTAAAACTCACAGTTTGGCCTATGCTCACGAGTTTTCTATGCTATTACAAACTGATTCTGGGTCCTGTTACGATCCGAAAGTTCGGGGGACCGCGGGGTCCCGTTACGGGTACTCGTCCAAACTCACACATTTGGCTTATTATGGCCAGTTTTCTATACTGTAACTCACTGATTTTGGGTCCCCCTGTGATCCAAACATCTGGGAACCCCGGGTTCCGGTTACCGGGAACTCCTTAAAGCTCACAGATTTAGCAAAATTTGGCTAGTTTTCTTTGCTATTACTCACTAATTTTGGGTCCCGCTGCGTTTTGAATGTCCGTGGACCCGGGTTACGGTTACGGGGAACTCGTCGAAACTCGTAGATTTGGCTATTCTGGCCTGATTTTTATACTCTTACTCATTGATTTTGGGTCCGAATGCGATTCGAATGTTCTCGGAACCCCGGGGTCTGGTTATGAGTAACTTGTAAGAACTCATAGTTTTGTCCTATTTTGGTAGTTTTCTATACAATTACTCACTGATTTTGGGTCCCACTATGATCCGAACGTCCGAGGAACTTCGGGGCCCGCTTATGGGGACCTCACCAAAACTCATAGATTTGGCCTATTCTGGGCAGTTTTCTATACTATTACTCATCGATTTTGAGTCTCGGGGCGTCCAGGACATCCGTGGAACCCCGGGGTCCTGTTACGGGAAACTCGTTGATATGTCTCCATCGTATCTACTTTTCCAAACTCTTTTGCCCTTGTTTTGGACTCTAATTTGCATGATTTGAATGGAACTAACCCGGACAGACGTTGTTTTCAGCAGAATTGCCATGGTGTTGTTTTTGCGCAGAAATAAAAGTTCTCGGAATGACCTGAAATCTACGAGGATTTTTTCTGGAATATATAAAAAATACTGGTGCAAGAATGACCTGAAGGGACGGAGCCAGGAGCTCAAAAGCCCACCAAGCCCGCCCCCCCTGGACGGGCCTGGCAGGCTTGTGAGCCCCTCGTGGCTCTGCAGCCTCCAATTCCAGCACTATATATTATCTCTCGCCCGAAAAAAATTCAAAGAGAAGAGTTCATCGCGTTTTACGATATGGAGGCGCCGCCACCACTTGTTCTTCCTCTGGAGGGCAGATCTGGAGTCCGTTTTGGGCTCCGGGGAGGGGAAATCATCGTTGCCGTCATCACCAACCATCCTTGATCGCCAATTCCATGATGCTCTTCACCGTTCGTGAGTAATCTCATCGTAGGCTTGCTGGACGGTGATGGGTTGGATGAGATCTATCATGTAATTGAGTTGGTTTTGATGGGGTTTGATCCCTAGCATCCACTATGTTCTGACATTGATGTTGCTACTACTTTGCTATGCTTAATGCTTGTCACTAGGGCCCGAGTGCCATGATTTCAGATCTGAACCTATTATGTTTTCATCAATATATGTGTGTTCTTGATCCTATATTGTAAGTTGTAGTCACCTACTATGTGTTATGACCCGGCAACCCCGGAGTGACAATAGCCGGAACCACTCCCGGAGATGACCATAGTATGAGGAGTTCATGTAATCACTATGTGCTAATGCTTTGTTCCGGTTCTCTATTAAAAGAAGACCTTAATATCCCTTAGTTTCCATTAGGACCCCACTGCCATGGGAGGGATGGACAATAGATGTCATGCAAGTTCTTTTCCATAAGCATGTATGACTATATACGGAATACATGCCTACATTACATTGACGAACTGGAGCTAGTTACATATCTCCCCATGTTATAACTGTTACATGATGAATGTCATCTGACATAATTATCCATCACCAATCCAATGCCTACGAGTCTTTTCCTACTAGTCCTTGCTACGTTACTTTATCGCTGCTGATGTCACTGCTCCTACTGATACCGCTACTTCTGTCACTACTGTTACTGTTACCGCTGCTACCGTTACTGTCACACTACTTTGCTACTGAAATTTTGCAGCAGATACTAAGTCTTTCAGGTGTGGTTGAATTGACAACTCAACTGCTAATAGTCGAGAATATTCTTTGGCTTCCCCTTGTGTCGAATCAACAAATTTGGGTTGAATACTCTACCCTCGAAAACTTTTGCGATCCCCTATACTTGTGGGTTATCACTCGTCAAAACTCGTAGATTAGGCCAATTCTCGGTAGTTTTATATACTATTACTCACTGATTTTCGGTCCCGGTGCGACCCAAACATCTAGGGAACCACGGGGTCCGGTTACACTGAACTCATCAAAACTCGCAGATTTGGCCTATTCTGGTCAGTTTTCTTTGCTATTACTCTCGGATTTTGGGTCCCGCTGCGTTCCGAACGTCCTTGGAACCCTGGAGTGCGGTTACGGGGAACTCATCAAAACTAACATATTTGGCATATTCTGGCCCGTTTTATATACTATTACTCACTAATTTTGGTACGATTACGAGGAATTCGTGAAAACTCACAGTTTTGCCCTATTCTGGCCAATTTTCTATACTATTAGTCACTAGTTTTGGGTCCCACTGTGATCCGAACGTCCGTGGAACTCCGGGGTCCGGTTACTAGGACCTCATCAAATCTCATAGATTTGGCCTATTCTGGCCAGTTTTCTATACTACTCACCGATTTTGAGTCCCGGGGTGTGATACGTCTCCGTCGTATCTATAATTTTTGATTGTTTCATGCCAATATTATACAACTTTCACATACTTTTGGCAACTTTTTATATGATTTATGTGACTAACCTATTGATCTAGTGCCCAGTGTCAGTTCCTGTTTTTTGTATGTTTTTTGTATCGCGGAAAATCCATATCAAACAAAGTCCAAACGTGATAAAAATTTATGGATAATTATTCTGGAATTTATGTGAATTTGGGGACGTGGAATCAACGCAAACGGGGGCCCACAGAGCCCACAACCCACCAGGGCACACCACGGGGCATAGGCGCGCCCTGGTGTCTTGTGCCCTCCTCGAACGTCGGTTGGATCCCTTCTTCTGGCGCAAGAAAGATAATTTATGGAAGAAATCGTGTAAAAAATTCACCGCAATCGGAGTTATGGATCTCCGGGAATTTAAGAAACAGTGAAGGGCAAGATCTGGGAAGCGCAAAACCAAAGAGAACAGAGAGGGAGATCCAATCTCAGAGGGGCTCCCGCCCCTCCTCCGCCATGGAGGCCATGGACCACAGGGGGAACTCTCCTCCCATATAGGGTGGAGGCCAAGGAAGTATAAGGAGGGGGCTTTCTCCCCCTCTCTGATAGTGGCGCCGTAGTGCCGCCAAGGCTAGGATCGTGACGGCGATTGATACGTCCCAAACGTATCTATAATTTCTGCTTGTTCCATGATATTTTGGGTGACATTGTTATATGTTTTGCTACACTTTTATATCATTTAACACATATTTGGACTAACCTACTAACTCAGTGCACCGAGTGCGAGTTTCTGCGTGCTGATGTCTATTTTGCACGGGCTTTTACCAAATTTTTTGAAGCCCAAAAAATTCCAGAAAAAATATATAAAAAATCAACGAAACAAAAGCTTTCGGATCACCAAAGATGGGCCAGAGGGGGGCCAAGGGCCTCCCAGGCGGCCTGTTGGCGCGGCCAGGCCCTAGGCCGCGCCAGGAGGTCGCCTGGGTGGGTCCCACCTCCTCCGACGCCCTCCTTTGGCCTATATTTAGAGTCCCGAGAGGAAACCCTTATATAACTTCTGGAATCGTGAATGTCTCCATCAATCCGCCGCCGCAGCGCTTCCGAGATCGGGAGCGTTAGGAGAACTCTTCCCGGCACCCTGCCGAAGGGAGGATTGACCTCCGGGATCTTCTCCACGGCCATGGGTGCTTCCCGGACGTGTCGTGAGTAGTCCTCCTTGGACCATAAGTCCATGACCAGTAGTATGTGATGTCTTCTCTCCAATCTTGCGCTTCAATGGTAAGTCCTTGTGAGCTGCCCAATATGATCAAGGCATCTATGTAATTCTCTTGCTATTGCTATGCTCGATTTGTTGGGATCCGATGGATTATGAGATTATGTTCAGATTGTTATAAGTTATATATTTGATTATCCTTTTATATTATGTTCCTTAGTGATTCATGCATGTTCTCCATTGCTATTTATTGCTTTGGCCAAGTAGTAGATTGTAACTCCAAGAGGGTGCGTTATGCATGATTGTGGGTTCATGCCCCTCGATGTCTAGCTTGAGTGACAGAAACATGAGACTAGGGGATGTGCTTGTTGCCACCAGGGAGAAAACAATGGTGCTTGTGACCATGGTTGCAAGGATTGTTTACCTTACGCATGGTTCGTTAATGGAGTTGTCCGTTGCTTTGAGTTTACACTTTGGGTGGGGCTCGCAACTTAATACCGGCGAGATGTTCTAGATAGATATCTCAAGGTGGATGATTAGTAAGTCGATGCTGATGAATAAACGGTCTACTTGTCTTGGCGTACTGCCCATTACTATTGAACCTCTAACTATCAAGTAGCATAATTAGCATTGCGGTGCGATCATAATTCTGTCAATTGCCCAACTGTGATTTGTTTACCCAAGCATAGTTGTTTATCATCTTTTGGGAGAGAGACATCACTAGTTAACATCATATTACTCCGGTCCATATCACCATCATTGTTTACACCTCCATCATTTACCACTTTCATTTACTTTTTCATTGCAATAACTATTACTTTCCCGCTTGTGTTTTGATCATTTGCAAACTACAAGGCCAGAGAGATTGACAACCTCTTTGTACTCGTCATCTGCTGCTGACCATGACAGGAGACACCTACTTGTTGAGCCTAGGAGTCCTCCTGGATCGATAAATATTACAGTGTCCGTGTAAGGGAAATCTCTTGCTGACTACATATCCACCTTCCACTTGGGGTAACCAACAAGGGGCGAGAAGTATATCCATCAACTCGTCATCAAGCAAATTTCTGGCGCCGTTGCCGTGGACTCCAGTCTTCAAGATAGGGGAGTTGCACACTATCCTTTATCTTTTCTTTTTAGTCTTGTTAGTTTGCTTTCTAGTTTTTGCTTTAGAGTCTTATACCAAAAACCACAAAAAAATTAGTTACCAAGCATGTTAAGGTTTGATGCTTGGAAGGAATCTGAGGTCCTAGATTTCCATCAAAGGAATGGAGAAAATATGAAGGAAGGATGAGATAGAATTTCTGAAGCACATAAAAGAATTATGCCTTGGATACCTATTAAAATTGTGCTTATAATTTGTTATCATGGTCTCTTTATATGGTGCAAACACTCTCTTGATATTATAGCTAAGGGAGATTTCTTAGAGTGTGATGAGGCAAGAGCTCTTGACATTATACATGGTCTATCTAATAATCTTGTTTATAATCATGGTTATGACACTATTATAGATAGACTTGCTACTATTGAAAGGAAAATAAATGCTCTAGATTAAAGAGAAAGAGAGAAATACATGGTTGATAAGGAACATATTTTGAAAATAGATGATGACTGGGAACCTTTTGTTAGAATTAGCATCACTAACCAAGACTTCCTTGCTTATTGTGATATTGGATCCATGGTTTCTACAATGCCAAAAGTTGTTTATGATTTTCTCTGGTTAGACATGAAAAAAATTTCATCTTATCATGAACATGCTAATGGTGATATTTCTGAAATCCAGCGAAAGGTAAAAGATGTCCAGGTTACATTCTCTAAAAGGAATGCAACAATTGATTTCTTCATCATGGAGCCGAAGAAAGGGAATATAGTGCTTGGAAGTGACTTCCTCCGAGCCATGAGAGGCTTCATTGATATAGGTAAAGGACACATATACTTACATGGGAAAGAAAAAGTACGTACCCGTTCCCTAGGAAAAATAAGGATGAACTTGTTGAGGATCAGTTTGAAGGTTTTTATAATTCCGATAACCTCGGAGAATCTTGATCCTCCTTCTTGCATTATGCCTAGCTCAAAGGCATAAAAGAAATCGCTTGTTGGGAGGCAACCCAATTTGTTTTTACTTTCTGTTTTAGTGGTCTTTATACTTATTACTACTGTAGCAACATCATTGTATCTTTATTTTTAAGCTTTGTGCCAAGTTATAGCCTCCGATTGCAAGAAAGTTCAAAAATTATGACATGTTGTTCAGAAACAGATTATGTCCGCTTGACGGAAAACTTCGCCAAACATCACCAGTTCATTGTTTTGATCTGAATTTTTTTGACAACATGATCTAAATAATTGACTTTCTGGCGTATGTTCTGAGTTTTTTGATTTGAGTTGCACAAGTGCCCCGAATAAATTATTTACTACTTGTTGTTCTGTTTTTCACAGATTCTGCCATGTTTTGCGTTTTCATTATTTTGCAAATCATAAGTTTACTTTTTATTTGCAAAAGCCTTTTGGCATTCATAAGAAGCAGTATCTTTTCATGAAAATATTTATTTCCAGCAGGTAATGAATTATTTTATTAAGGGAACTAACCACTCTAATCAGCTTATGATGAGTTTCGTATGAAGGGAGTTTTCAAGTATGCGATGGGAGATGATGAAAGAAGATACATGAGTGTCAAGCGCTCAAGCTTGGGGATGCCCCCATGGACCCCAAGAAATATTCAAGGAGACTCAACCATCTAAGCTTGGGGATGCCCCCGTGCATCCCCTTCTCTATCAACAATCATCAGTTCATCCATCTCCATGATATATTTTTATCACTTCATATGATATGTGCTATGTTTGGAGCATCTTGCTCTTTACTTTTTAGTTTGTTTTAGTTTTGCTTGCTGTTCATAACAAGTCGGAACCTAGACTACCTTGTTTGGGATATACACACGCTCCATTCCACTCTAGAACACAACATAGGTTTTCATGCTTATCTTTTTCGTGTGTTCTTCATCTTTTCGTAGCTACTGTCATGCTTAGCTCTTAGTTTTCATACTTATCTTTTTAAGAACTATTATTTAGGTTTCTTCTGGAACTCTCTTGAGTTATCATGCTTATCTTGTTTAGAGTGTTGGCTCGTTGCACTGACTTGTGTGTCTTGCATGAGTAGGTAACTGAGGTTGCTATTTAAGTATAGTAGTAACTTGCAATAGTTTTGATGTATTGATTTGAGTAATGTTTGGACTATTGGTGACAAGAGCTTAAGCCTATTAGTGATAGGTGTCGTGTTTTGGGAAATCTGTGTATTTTTCAAAAACTAAAATTAGTTGAGAACTCTAGGTACTAAATTGATCGCTAACCTCTAGAAGGGTTGGAATATATAGAGTACCCTCATATTACCATGAGTCGAGGATGTGCAAGGATAACCAAACCCCCAAACACTCCTCAAGGTAGTTGTCTCTTTGTGAATTTCCTAACTAGATAGAGAGTTATCGATAATAAGTGTATGAGTTCTTCGGACTAATGTGAGTATTGGATTGTTGGCACTTCCACCATCCATATTTTGCTAGCCTCTTCGATACTGTGCATTGCCCTTTCTCACATTGAGAGTTGGTGCGAACTCTGCCGGTGCATCCAAACCCATGACATGATATGCTCTATCATACATAAGCCTCATTATATCTTTCCACAAAATAGCCACCATACCTACCTATTAAGGAATTTCCATAGCCTTTCCGAGATACATTTCCATGCAACATCCACCATCTCATGACTTGATCTTCATGTCATACATGATTTTGCTTGATCGAGGAGTCGCATGCTAGTTGGGCCTTGCCCTTATTACAGCTACATGACGCGCTAGTATCATTGCATATCCTGCTACACTGGCACAGGCATACATTTGCATACATCATGATAGTTTTCACTTGTCTTTATGTTGAGTACTTCTTATAAAGTGTGATGATTTACTTCTTATTCATGTAAAACATAGAGTGTTGCCCTTAAGTGAGGAAAAGATCCCAAAGTGCACAAAACAAAAGATCCCAAAGAGGAAAAATGAGAGATAAAAAGAAAGAGCCAAAGAGGCCACAAAAAAATAAAATATAAAGAGAAAAAGAAAAGGAAAAAAGAAATAAAAAGAGAGAAGGGGGCAACACTACTATTCCTTTTGAAAGATCCACACTCGTACTCCACTACTATATTGGTACTACATAGAGATTATCATTCATGCATAACTATGTGGGGACCCTTATACTATAGAACTTGGCTTACATATTCCAATGATGAGACTCCTCAAATGAGCTCTAAGTTTTCATGAGCAAACAAGTTGGATGCACCACCACTAGTTCCATTGGAGAGCTTACCTTAGTGATTCATGCATGTTCTCCGTTGCTATTTATTGCTTTGGCCAAGTAGTAGATTGTAACTCCAAGAGGGTGCGTTCTGCATGATTGTGGGTTCATGCCCCTCGATGTCTAGCTTGAGTGACAGAAACATGAGACTAGGGGATGTGCTTGTTGCCACCAGGGAGAAAACAATGGTGCTTGTGACCATGGTTGAAGGATTGTTTACCTTACGCATAGTTCGTTAATGCAGTTGTCCGTTGCTTTGAGTTTACACTTTGGGTGGGGCTCGCAACTTAATACCGACGAGATGTTTTGGATAGATATCTCAAGGTGGATGATTAGTAAGTATATGTTGATGAATAAACAGTCTACTTGTCTTGGCGTACTGCCCATTACTATTGAACCACTAACTATCAAGTAGCATAATTAGCATTGCGGTGCGATCATAATTCTGTCAATTGCCCAACTGTGATTTGTTTACCCAAGCATAGTTGTTTATCGTCTTTTGGGAGAGAGACATCACTAGTGAACATCATGTGACTCCGGTCCATATCACCATCATTGTTTACACCTCCATCATTTACCGCTTTCATTTACTTTTCTGCTGCAATCACTATTACTTTCCTGCTTGTGTTTTCATCCTTTGCAAACTACAAGGCCCGAGAGATTGACAACCTCTCTGTACTCGTTGGGAGCAAAGTTATTTGTTGTGTGTGCAGGTCCACGTCTTCTGCTGACCACGACAGGAGATACCTACTTGTTGAGCCTAGGAGTCCTCCTGGATCGATAAACCTTACAGTCTCTGTGTAAGAGAAATCTGCTGCTGACTATATATCCACCTTCCACTTGGGGTAACCAACGAGGGGCGAGAAGTATATCCATCAACTCATCATCAACGATCTACATCAACAACCTTGCTACCGTTAACACCAACTTTCTCCCCCCTATGCAGCGGTGTAACACCCCTTCTCCCCGCTGTAATCTCTACTTCAACATGGTGCTCAACTCCATATATTATTTCTCAATGATATTTGGCTATCCTATGATTTTTGAGTAGATCCGTTTTGTCCTATGGGTTAATCGTGATCTTGGTTGGTATGATTGTATATTTTATTTATGGTGCTGTCCTACGGTGCCCTCGGCGTCGTGCAAACTTGACGGCCCCCCGTTGTAGGGTGTTGCAATATGTTCATGGTTTGCTTATTGTCGGTGTTGCGGGGGTTACAGCAACCTAAACGCGGATACGTGGGTTATGGTGTATGAGAGTAAAGAGTACTTGATACTTAATGCTATGGTTGGTTTCACGACCTTAATGATCTTTAGTAGTTGTGGATGCTTGCTAGAGTTCCAATCATAAGTGCATATGATCCAAGCAGAGAAAGTATGTTAGCTCATGCCTCTCCCTCATATAAAATTGCAAGAATGATTACCGGTACTTGCTATCGATTGCCTAGGGTCAAATGACTTTCTTGTTGACAAAAGCTATCCACTTTTATGACCTTGTAATTTATTCGTAGTTTTATTCTCGCAAAGTACTCATAGTTTTATTCTTGCAAAATAGTTTCATACTTGTTTTAGGTAAAGCAAACGTCAAGCGTGCGTAGAGTTGTATCGGCGGTCGATAGAACTTGAGGAAATATTTGTTTTGCCTTTAGCTCCTCGTTGGGTTCGACACTCTTACTTATCGAGAAAGGCTACAATTGATCCCCTATACTTGTGGGTTATCAAGACCTTTTTCTGGCGCCGTTGCCGGGGTGCAATAGCGTGGGGTGAATATTCTCGTGTGTGCTTGTTTGCTTTATCACTAAGTAGTTTTTATTTCCCGTTCTAAGTTTTTCTCTATCTTTAATTATGGATATGGAACACTAAACACCAAAAAAAATAGAGGTACTTGCTACTCATGGAGATGGGGAACCTCCTAAAACCCTTGATGCTCGTTATGTGAAAAATATTATGCACTACTTTGATAATCCTGAGAAAACCCCATTCAACATGATAACGGGAGACACATTGGATCAACATGAATACTTTCGGTATTATTGCTTGACACAAAAAGGGAAACTCTTATGGGATCAAATTGATATGTTGCATTGTTAGGCTTGGAATTTATGCCAGAGATATGATTTTACTTCTTGCTCTAGGATGAATGCTCCACACCTTCCCTTTTCATGCAAATTTAACGATAATGAAACCTTGGCTTCTTATGCTAATGGTATATATGATTACTATGTTGTGGAACGAATAGAAGAATTTGTTGCTTTTAAGGGTGCTTATGAAATTGAATCTTTGTTTGAAAAGTTTGAAGATTTTGATGATTCAGTTGATAGACTTGAAAATTTTGCCATCCTTAAATATTGCTACGATAATTATAAATAAAATTCCGATATTGATGCGATTATTCAGAAAGTCTCTGCTGTCCAAGAAGAGACTAATATTTTGCAGGAGTCTATGTAAGAAGGAATTGATGAAACTGTGAGCTCATTGGATGAAAAAGATGATGAGGAGAGCGAAGAACAAAAGGAGGAAGAGCGTATTGATCACCCGTGCCCACCTTCTAATGAGAGTAACTCTTCAACTCATACATTGTTTAACGTCCCTTCGTTCTTACGGAAGGATGAATGCTATGATAATTGCTATGATCCCGTTGATTCGTTTGAAATATCCCTTTTTGATGATGCTTGCTATGCTTGTGGCCAAGATGCCAATATGAATTATGCTATTTGAGATCAACTTGCTATTGTTCCTTATAATAAGAATGAAATTGTTGCTATTGCACCCACACATTATAGTCCTATTATCTGTTTAAATTCTCCAAACTACACTATATCGGAGAAGTTTGCACTTGTTAAGGATTATATTGATGGGTTTCCTTTTACCACTACACATGATGATTTTGATGAATATAATATGCATGTTCTTGCTGCTCCTACTTGCAATTATTACGAGAGAGGAACTACATCTCCGCCTCTCTATGTTTCCAACACGATAAAATTGCAAGAAACTGCTTATGCTATGTATTGGCATTTACTTGATGTGCATGAATTGTTCTTGTATGGCATGCCGATGCATAGAAAGAGAGTTAGACTTTGTCATTGCTTGATATATGTTGCTTTGTGCTCACTACTAAATGACAAATCATTGCTAATTAAAATTGGCTTTGATATACCTTGGGATCCAGGTGGATTCATTACCTGAGCACTTTATGCCTAGCTTAATGGCTTTAAAGAAAGCGCTACCACGGAGACAACCCGGAAGTTTTAGAGAGTGATTTAAAAAAATTTAGTGCTTTTATAAAGTTTAAAAACAAAAAAAAATATAGAGGGGAAGTTAAAACTTCACAAAAATAGAAGCGATTGAAAGGTGTTGCATTGGTGAAGTGAGGGTCCACCTTGAACACTTGTGTTCATGCTCATGGAAACAATGTAGAATTTTTCATGAATATTCTCACAAAAATATTTATCCCCTTGTACAAATCCATTGTATTATCTCTACCTACCAATAAAGCACTGATCGCTTCTGTCGTACATCGCGGCATATTTCTAAAAAAGCCCTTGTATTTTATCGAAATCAACCCGCAGTCCTATAGTAAGTGGAAGAAAACGTTCATTTTTTTGTAAAAAAGCCCGTGGGAAGCTGCTACTCCGGCCCTGCCCCTCCGCCGCTCGCCTGTGGAGCAGCGGTAGTGACCGCCCATCCCCTCGTTCTCCTTCTCCCCTCATTTTCGACCCGCTTCACTCCGGCGGATCTCTCCTGTGCGGCATCGGCCGCCCCTCCCAACCCACCCTTCTCCTCCTTCCCTCGCCTTCGGCTGTTTGCATTCTTCGGGGTGAAGACCCTACGCAGATCCGGCGGCGGCGGGGTCATTGGCGCGCTGGGTGGGGAGAGCCCAGCGGATAGGTCACCGGCCGGGTAGTTTATCCGTTCGCGTTCTCCACCATTCGGCGTAGGTGCTACGGGTGGAAGAGGAGATGCGTCGCGGCGGTCGTTCATGAGCGAGGAGAGGGACAGGGATCCCAAGGGTGAGCCACCGTGGCGCATGTGCAGGGTGAGGCGGGTGTTCGCCAATGGACGACAGGTGGCCGCGTTGGTGCCCGTCGAGGTGCCCGCGTGACCGAGTCGGTTGCCTGGGTCACGTCCGTTGATGACGGCCAATGACGCTGGCGCGCGTTCCCCGGACCATGGAGGTGGTCAGTTTCACTTTCGACCCTTGGCGAGTCACATTGCATGCATGCTGCCAGGAAGCTCTACTAGCACGTATGCAACTCTCGCCGCTTGCTGGCGTTGGACCCTTCCACGCTGCACTTCTCTTACCTGCTGGCGCCGGTGAAGATGCCATGGCTCGGCAATTACCGTGTTGGTGAGACACTGGACGACGAGCGACTCTACATCGCGAGCGTGGAGGACCAGGTGATGCCGGTGTGGGTGCATGGGAGACCAGATGGAGCGATGATAATGGGTGGCATCCGGAGAGGGAGATGAATCTCACCAAGGTGTATGATATGATTCCGGGCCTACACAAGGACAAGTGCCCCTAGATCTCCAGTGTTTGGCTGAGCGACTTGGATGTAGGGCGAATTGGCAAGCTGTTCATCAGAACGACAAGAGCACACTGTCGGTGAATACTCACAATATATGCCATAGGTAGGCTAAATTCAGTGAGAACCGAAGGGACAAAGGTGGGCGCACAATGTACCCAGGTTCATGGCTCTTCATAGAGATAATACCCCTAATCCTGCTGGTGTGTTTGATGTATGGGAACAGTGTACAATGTCACTCCTGGATCTGTGTTGGGAGGAGGAAGAGGGGAGCAGTCGACTCGTCTCTACCTCGCTCTTTGTGGGTTGGTGAGTGTGTAGCGTTGAATGACCGGTGAGTGATCGACCCCTCTGCATGGGGGGCGATCGGGGGGTTTTATAGACGAACCCGTCGGCTTACAATATGGATACAGGGTACAAGCGTGGGACCCGGATGGCTGCTTCGCCGGCTGGCCAGGGGCCCACGAGGGTCTTGTCTTGTCGATGAGGGGCCCGCCGGCTGCATGGTCTCGATTGCCTGTGGGACCCGCCGGCTGGCCAATGGGACTCTCGCGTAAGGCTGACGTTGAGCACGCGCTGTACATCCAGCATCGCCCCGCGAGATTCTTCATGGGCAGGTGGTACGACCGCCTCCACTGCTCCCCACGCCGAGTGCAGTAATGGAGTGGGAGTGTGACGGTCCGACACTATGCTAGGTGATGGATCAGAGCCGGGGTGGGTCAGCGGCGTGGCCGCCGACGCTCGTACCTGCCGGGCGCACTGATCATGTACCTTTGCTGACGCGTAGCTACCTTTAATCGTGAGGTCTCTTCCTGACCTATGATCTGATGTGACTTGTGATCCTCGGCCGGCTAGCCTCCTTGGTCAGCCGGCTTGGGGGTGGCCGCCTCCTCCTTAGTCCGGCTGGCGGGACCAGGTCGGCTCTGAAGGGGAGGCCGCCTGGATTCTAGCCGGCAGGGGTTGCCTGGCCGGCCAGAAAGGTGGCCGCCTCGTCTTCCTGCCGGCAGGTGATGCCTAGCCGGTCAGAAGACTTGGGCCTTGGGAATCTCCCTACCTTCATGTCCATTGGGCCGGAAGCGAAGGAGCAGGCTTGATGAGCCTACCCCGGGGTTATCCCCCCGACAGTAGTCCCCGAAGCTGGCGAGGTCTGCCGCCTGCGGGCGGGCGGCCTCACCGGCTTGTTGGTTTGTCTTGATATTTTGGCTGTTGTTCGCGGCGAAGGACGCCGGCTTCGAAACCAGATGGCTTCGAAGCGACGCCTCGGTCCAGTCGTAACTGGCCCGGAGAATGCCATGTGCCAGGCCCTGCCTGGCGTAATGATGGTGATTACTGCTGACGGGACCGGGCCTGGGCCCTGGGTCCCGCCACGACGCCCCCTCGGCCTCCGTGCGGGAGATCCTCTGCGGATTTACTCCGCGACGGTTGGGCTTAGGGGAGCGTTACCGTCCGTAATACACGGAATTAATGGGGCCCGGCGCGTACCGGATCCCCTTTCCACGATGCTTCTTGGGGTTTAAATGGGACGCGAGGGTTTCGAGGAGGCCATTCGCCCCCTCTTCTCGCCCTGCTCCATGCTCTCTTCCTCCTTGCGTCCTGAGAAGAAGAGCTCGCGCCCTTCGTCTTCTTCCGCTTCGAGCCATGGCCGGCGGATCTTCCTCGAAGAAGTCATCGACGCAGTAGGCGTCCTTGCAGGGAGCCTGGCTGGGCAGCGACGTCGACGAGGGGCACATCGATGCGCTTCGTCACCATCGACTGCTGCCCCCGGCCTCCCAAGTGTCGGTGCGCCTTCCTAGCTCCGAGACCTCTCCCGCACCCGTCGCGGGAGAAGTTGTGGTCTTCGTCGAGCACTTCTACCGGGGCTTCAGGCTCCCGGCTAGCTCCTTCTTTGCTGAGTGGCTCCAGTTCTTCGGCCTGCAGCCGCATCATCTGGCGCCGAATGCCATACTGCAGCTGGCCGCCTTCGCGGTCCTGTGTGAGGGCTTTGTGGGGATCGAGCCTCGCGTCGATCTGTGGCGCAACCTGTTCTTCTTCAAGCAGCAATCCATCGCCATGGAGAAATCCGAGGTGGAGAAGCTCAAGGGGCCGCGCCCCATGACATCGTGCGGGGCCGCATTGGTGCATCACCGCCTGAAGTCCGGCTTCCCCAACATGCCTCTGCAAGACTCCATCAAGCATTGGCAGAAGGGGTTCTTCTACGTGAAGAGCGCCGACCCGGCCCAGGACGCCCTCAACATGCCCTCGTTCGCCATCGCTCCTCCGATGCGGCGGAACTGGGATGCGAAGACTCCCAAGACACATCCTAAGGTGGCGCTTATCTGCGCCCACCTCGACATCTTGGGAAAGAGCGGCCTCCTCGGCCGCGACCTTCTCGCCACCATGGTGGTCCGCCGGATTCTGCCTCTCCAGAGGCGGCCGCATCTGGTCTGCCAGATGAGCGGCCGGCTTGATCCATGCCGGCTGTCCACCAAGAGGTTCACCCCGGGCGCTGTAGCGCAAAGGGTGAACCTGATCTCCACCGCCCGCATGGATGAGGGCGGGGAATGGACATGGGGGATGTCCCCATTCAACCGGGCTCACCCGCCTCCGATGGTAGCCTTACTCTCTTCTTTTGTGTCGTTTTGTTTTGAAGCCGGTGGCGTTGCTGAGCCTGATTTAATTCCTTTCTTGTAGATGTTCAATACCCTACAGGGGTCCCTCCGTCAGCCTGCTCCTGACGTGGAGGTGTCGGACGCCTCCGAGATGGAGGACGAGGGTGCGATGGAGCCCCGCTCAGACTCCTCCGCCGGCTCGGAAGATCCCCTGGAGTCAGAAGGGACCGAGCCGTCTGGTGAGTACCCGCAACACGTTGTAGCAGACTGGACAGACGATGATGAGGAGGCCTCATTCTGTTCTGATGCAGCCTTCGAGGAGACTCCGACGAGGTGGAGGAGGTCACCAGCCCACTACTGACGCGCAGCCGGCGTCAAGGTGGCGGAGCGACCGCTACTGACGAGGCAGCCGAGAAGAAGGGCAAGGGTGCCACAGCTTCTCGGGCGGCCTCTAAGCGACCGGCGCCGGGTCCCCCAGCCGGGCAGCGAGCAGACGGCGCCAAGAGGCGCCGTGACGGTGGCAGGAGGCAGGTCCCGGTAGTTGCAGGGTATGATTTCCTCCTCTTCTCCCTTCATCATGTTGAGATGAGCTTTGTTCCTGAGAAGCTTGGATTGACAGGAGGCGGAGGATGCGGATGAAGACACCGCCTCCGCAGTTGAGCGGGCCGGATGGGCAGCAGCTGACGCTGCCGAGAAGGAGCTCGAGATAGAATCCAAGCGCCGGTGGGACACGGCTGCGGGGAAGACCGCCGTGGGTCAGCCTTACCCCAGCCAGGTCGAGAGGCCGGCGGAGAAGCGTGCGGAGGCTATACAGGACCCCTCCGCACATGCCCATGTGGAGGAGCCAGCTAGCGAGGCCGCCTCCAGGCCGGCCCCAAGGACCGAAGGGGCCCAGCCATCTGAATCGGCAGCCTCGGAGCAGGTGGACCTGGAGACGATCTCCGTTTCTCCCAGGGCTGAAGCGGCTCCTGACGCGCCGGTGCTGGACCTGACAGCGTCGGACGCGGCCCCTGATGACCCAGGGGCGACCATGGATGCGCCGGACGCGGCTCATCTACCTCCTGCGGGGGAGGTAGCGCCGGTCGGGACGGCGCCCGAGCCGGCCGTCGAGCCGGCACCAGGAGCCGGCGCCATCGTCGTTCCCCAGCCCGGACCTGTTGCGCCAAGGGCCGGGGGTCGGGCTGGGAGCTGGCCCATGAAGACATGGCGGGCGGCGAACCTGGCCCGCCCGCGACTGCCCGCGGCACCGTTCTTTCCGGCATACCGGAGCTGGTGACGCTGTTTTCCAGCGGTCGGTCGAAGGTGGAGCAGGCGGCCCGCGTGGTATGCGGCGACATGGAGCGCCTGGAAGCCCGCACCCAGGTAGGCCTTGCCTTCTTATGGTTTTTCTTTGTACTTTTTTCTTCTCTTCTCTTGGCGTCAGTGGGGGCGCGACAGCGCACTCACTGGGTGTAGCCCCCGAGAATCGGGCGGGTTGATTGTCTACCGGTCCGAATCTCTTGGAGGCATTTTTTCCTGCACAGTTTTCTTCAGTGGGGTCACGCAAGCGCACCCACTCTGTGTAGCCCCCGAGAGTCGGGCTGGTTAGGCTTTTAACCAGGTCGAATCTTAATCTTGTTCCCTTTCTCTCCCCTTTGATAGGCGCTTTACGATGCTCAAGTACAGGCATACAACGAGCTTCGGGACCAGCACCTGGGGGCTGATAGCCGGATTGCCAAGCTTGAAGCCCGACTGGGCGAGGTTGCCGCGGAGCGAGATGCCCTGCGCGACGCCGGCGGCCGGCTCCAAGAGCAGCTGGATCTTCTTCAGGCGGAGAAGAAGGAGCTCGAGGCGGCCGACCGGGTCGAGTTGGTGCGGCTACGGGCCACGCTGCAGGAGAAGGAGGCCTCCTACTCTGCTGATGTGGACCGCCTCGCGTCACTTCACCTCAAGGAGGTGAACCTCAAGGACGCCGCCTTGAGGGAGAAGGATGGAGCCCTTACCCAGAAGGAGGCGCAGCTCGCCAAGGCTCTGGAGTCTGCCGCGACCCTCCAGGAGGAAATCGCCCGCCTTACTCATGTGAGTAAGGTGCGGGAGTGCGAGGTCCTTGAGGTCTCTCATGAGACCGACGGAGCCTTCCAGCGTGGGTCTCTTTTCCTTGTTTCGTGTTTGGTCTTTTGGCCGTCTCCTCCTCTTGCTGTGTTCTTACGTCCTGGTTGCCGTTACTTTAGATCTCTTCCCCGAGACCCAGGTCGCAGCCGACACCGCCGTTGAGGTGTCCGTGAGGAGCGCCGCGCGGCCGGGCAGGAGGTAGACACTACCTCTGGCTGGAGCGTGGAGGAGATCGGGGTGGGCCTTCAGTCCTGCCTGCACGCCTTGGGCGAGTCTGTGGCTCTGCTCCAGGTTGCAGGTTCGTCGATGGTGGCGGCCCTGTGGCCGGAGGGCGTGGAGCCGGCGTCCATGAGCCGGCTTGCCCGCTGGCTTGCAGCGGAAGGAGAGCGCCTCGATGCCTGGCGTGCCTCCGCAGCACGGTCTGGGGCTTATATGGCCCTACGCTTGGCTAAGTCATGGTATCGAAACCTGAACTTGGGCACGCTGGCTGCCCAGCGCGACAGCTCCGAGGCGGAGCTGCAAGGCCTGGAGGAGGAGCTCCGTGTGAGAGCCAACGTCGTCGCTGAGTACGCAGCCTGGGATTACTTCATCTTGGAGCGGGGTGAAGACGGCGGTGTGATCGCTGAAGATCTGCACGGCCTTCAGCCCTACGACGCCGACGGCAGCTCCGACGAAGCGGTCCGGGCTGCGGAATCTACTGCCGCCTCCAGCGGTCCAGGATTGGCGGAGCCGGGGGCCATAGCAGGGGAGACGGCGCAACTACCTCGTGAGGATCCGGAGGCGGTGATGCTACCACATCAGGAGCAGCGGCCGAGACGACCACTGAGGTCGCTGTCCCGTAACCGGTGTCCTTCTGTGTTTTTGGTTCTACCCCCGGAGGGATGTAACGAACGTGGGCCGTGGGCCAATGCTTTTATGAATGTATATATTCAACATTTTATTCGTCACCAAGCGTGTTGTCTTGTGATCCCGTGTTTTGATTCCTGGCTGACTTCTCTTATCCGAAGCGATCAAGACATAAGCCAATCAGAGGCCGGCTTGAATGAGCCAACTCGAGCCGGTCGTCGCTAGTATAGCCGGACTTTGCATGTATTCGACCTGACCTGGCGTCATATCACGAACCGGGCGGCCGGAGCCAGCCCGCAGGCTCGAGCGAAGGACCAGGAGTCAGCCGGTACACTATGTGCCCGTCGAAAAGGGTGGACCGTCCAAGCGGCCGGCGAGCCCCCTTGCTTGTTTAAAGCTAGCAAGGGGCCGCGCTGCATAGCCTCCGAGCTTGAGTAAGCCAGCAAGAGGTGGTACGCGTTGTAGCCCGTACACTGAGTTAAAACTCTTTAGCAAGAAGAAGCATGGAGCATGCTCTTTTTATCGTATTTATTGTTCCCGGCAATCGGAGGCCGTCTTGAGTCTCGGCAATCAGAGGCCATCTTGAGTCTTGAAGGAGATCGTATATACGATCGAGCCAGCCCGAGCCGGCCGTCCCAAGTATAGTCGGACTTTGCATGTATTCGACCTGACCTGGCGTCATATCGCGAACCAAGCGACCGGAGTCAGCCCGCACGCTCGAGCGAAGGACCAGGAGTCAGCCGGTACACTATGTGTCCGTTATAAGGGTGGACCGTTCAGGCGGCTGGCGAGCCCCCGAGCTTGTTTAAAGCTAGCAAGAGGTCGCACTGCGTAGCCTCCGAGCTTGATTAAGCTGGCAAGAGGTGGTACGCTGTGTAGCCCGTACACTGAGTGAGAACTCTTAACAAAAAGAAACATGGAACATGTTCTTTTTATTGCCTTCGTTGCTCCCTGAAGAGGGAGGAAGATACATGTGCATGCTCTTCCCTTTGTTTGACTTCTGCCTTTTGGCAATAGAACGGGCGAAGCAACGCCGCGTTCCATGGGCGCTCCGTTTCTTGGCCGGAGTCGTCCCTCTTGCGCTTCCTTGGCTTGTGGGCGTCAATCAGGTAGTAAGCGTTGTTGTGCAGCGCCCTACTGATGATGAACGGTCCCTCCCAGGGGGATGAGAGCTTGTGCTGGCCGGCAGTGCGCTGGATTCTTCTGAGAACCAAGTCCTTCTCCCTAAAAGAGAGAGGCCTGATATTTTTGCTGTGGTAGTATCTCAGCTTCTCTTGGTAGATGGCCGTCCGGCTCAAAGCCAAGTCCCTTGCTTCTTCGAGGAGATCCACACAGTCTTCTCTGGCCTCCTTCGCCTCTGTTTCTGTGTATAGGGTGACCCGAGGCGAGTCAAACTCGACATCCGTGGGGATAATAGCCTCAGACCCATATACCAGAAAGAATGGAGTGAAGCCGGTCGACCGGTTGGGCGTGGTGCGAAGGCTCCATAACACAGCCGGCAGTTCTTCAATCCAGCAGCCGGCTGACCTGATCAGTGGTGCCACCAGCCTTGGCTTGATGTCAGCCAGGATCAGGCCGTTGGCCCTCTCTGCTTGGCCGTTTGACTGAGGGTGTGCCACTGAGGCCAAGTCGAGCCGGATGCCTACCTTGGAACAGTAGAGCGCCAGGGCGCCCTTGGCAAAGTTGGTGTCGTTGTCGGTGATGATGTTGTGGGGAACGCCATATCGGACAGAGATGTATGTGATGAACTTGACAGCAGTGGGGCCGTCAAGCTTCTTGATAGGTCTGGCTTCGATCCACTTGGTGAACTTGTCGACGGCTACCAAAAGGTGTGTCATCCCTCCGCGAGCCGTCTTGAAGGGCCCAACCATATCCAGTCCCCAGACGGCGAAAGGCCATGATAAGGGAATGGTTTTCAGCGTTGAAGGCGACATGTGGCTTTGGGCACTGAAGCGTTGGCAGCCTTCGCATTTGTCCACCAGATCCACGACCTCCTCGAGGGCCGTGGGCCAGTAGAATCCATGGCGAAATGCTTTGGCCACCAGGGTTCTGGAAGCGGCATGATGCCCGCACTCCCCCTGGTGGATGTCTTTGAGGATCTCCTGCCCTTTTTCTGATTCGACGCAACGTTGGAACACGTCGGTCGTGCTGCGTCGCACCAGTTCGCGATTGATGATGGCATAGGTGGCGGACCTGCGCCGGGTCTGTCTCACCTCCGCCTCGTTCTGAGGAAGTTCGCCGCAAAGAAGGAAGGCCAGAATGGCCTGAGCCCATGATGGAGCCGACACAAGGGTCGCCTCTGCTTCGTTTTGACTGTTGGGGGCTTCTGCAGCCCCCGAGCTTGATGGTGTCTCCGGTGTTATTACTGCAGCCGGCTCACCGTCTATCTCCATGACGTCCACCCACTGGGAGGATTCGAGCCCGGGCAGAGCCGGGGTTGTCGTTGTAGCTGGTGCCGCTATTGGAGTCGGTTGGACCAATGGAGCCGGAATAGGATCCGACTCGGCGTAGTTGGTGGAGCCGACGGCGCTTGCACCGTAGACTCAGTCGGTGCCGCACTTGGAGCCGGTGCCGTCCGTGCATCCGGCGTGGGATCCACAGCCGGCGTAACTAGCGGAGCCAGCGGCGCTTGTATCGTTGAGTCGGCTGGTACGAAGATTGATGCCGACTCGGGAGACAGCTTGATAGACGGCTTGTGGAGTTGCTCGAGGGAGACGCCGGCTGGGATGGCCTGTCTCGTGGAGCCTATTTTCGCCAGTGTATCGGCCGCCTCATTTTCCGCCCTGGGAACATGGTGGAACTCACAACCCTCTAAGGGGCCGCTGAGTTGCTGGATGAGGAAGCGGTAGCTCGCCATGTTGGCGTCCCTGGCGTCCCATTCGCCAGAGACCTGCTGCACCACCAAGTCTGAATCGCCGAAGCATATGAGCCGCCGGATGCCGATCTCCTTGGCAAACCGGAGGCCATGAGCCAGTGCTTCGTACTCGGCGACGTTGTTGCAGGCGGCGAAATGGATCTGGAGAGCGTACTTGAGCTGGTCCCCTTTCGGAGACGTCAAGATGATGCCGGCTCCCAGCCCTGTCCGCATCTTTGAGCCGTCGAAGTGCATCCGCCAATGCGTGGAGTCTGGAGGCGGTAGCTCGAACTGGGTCTCGGCCCAGTCAACTAAGAAGTCGGCCACCACTTGTGATTTGATGGCGGTGCGAGGCTCGTACCGAATATCATGGTCCGCCATGGCGATGGACCATTTGGAAATTCTGCCCGTGGCATCACGGTTACCCATGATCTCTGAAAGCGGAGCAGTGCTCACCACAGTGATGGCATGCTCTTGGAAGTATTGTTTCAATTTTTTCGCAACAAGGTAAACACCATAACACATTTTCTGATAATGAGGGTAGTTCTTCTTGGAGGCGGACAAGACCTCGCTAAGGTAGTAGACAGGGCGTTGCACTGGCAGGGCCTTGCCTTCCTCTTTACGCTGAACTACCAACACTACGCTGACCACGCGAGTGGTTGCCGCGATGTATATGAGTATGGGTTCCCTTTCAGATGGGGCTGCCAAGATTGGCAGGCTCGAGATTACCCGCTTGAGGTCGCGGAAGGCTTCGTCCGCCTGGTCGTTCCACTCGAACTTTGTCGTCTTCTTCATGAGCTGGTAGAGTGGAAGGTCCTTCTCGCCAAGCCGGTTGACGAACCGGCTGAGGGATGCCAAGCAGCCGGCGAACTTCTGGACGTCGAGGATCCGAGTCGGCCGCACCATCCGCTCGATGGTGCTGATCTTCTCAGGGTTTGCTTCGATGTCGCGGGCGGATACGAAGAACCCCAAGAGTTTTCCGCCTGGGACCCCAAAGACGCACTTCTCAGGGTTGAGCCGGATCTTGTATTCGCGCAAATTGGCGAATGTCTCCCGCAAGTCGTCGAGGAGGCTGAAGTGCTGCTTCGTCTTGACGATGATGTCATCCACATAGACGTGGATGTTTCTGCCAATCTGTGGCAGTAGGCACTGCTGCATGCAGTGTTGGAACGTCGCACATGCGTTCTTCAGACCGAACATCATGGTGGTGTAGCAATAGGCCCTGAAGGGCGTGATGAAGGAGGTCTTCAGGCGATCAGCTGGATCCAGCTTGATTTGATGGTAGCCCAAATAAGCATCCAGAAGCGATAGCAGTTCGCAGCCTGTAGTGGAGTCGATCACTTGATCTATCCTAGGCAACACGAAAGGGTCTCTCGGACAAGCCTTATTTAGGCTAGTATAGTCGATACACATTCGCCATGTGTTGTTCTTCTTCAGCACCAGGACTGGATTCGCCGGCCAGTCCGGGTGGAAAACCTCCATGATGAAATCGGCTGCAAGGAGCTGGGTGATCTCTTCTCCAATTGTGCGCCGCTTCCCCTCGGCGAAGCGGCACAAAGGTTGTTTCACCGGCTTTGCATCCGGTCGCACGTGAATTTTGTGATCGGCGTACTTACTCGGAACACCCGGGATGTCCTTGGGGGACCATGCAAAGATGTCCCGATTCTCACGGAGGAAGTCGACGAACTCGCCTTCCTATTTGGGGCTGAGGCCTGCCCCGATGGTGACGCACTACTTCGGGTTGGCGGGGTCAAGTGGGACCTGCTTGGTCTCTTTAGCCGGCTTGAAAGAGCCCTCGCCGGCCGATTGGGACGGAGGAGAAGGAATCCCCGGCTGCTCGGTAGCCTGGGCCACGAGCCAGTCGATCTGTCACTTCTCCTCAGCAATCACCAAGGCGCCGGCGACGCGGCTGCTATCTTGGGCACACTCGAGCGACTTCTTGTAGTCGCCAACAACAGTGATGATGGCATTGGGACCCGGCATCTTCATCTTTAGGTAGGCGTAATGCGGAATAGCCATGAACTTGGCCAGAGCCGGTCTTCCCAGCAGCGCGTGATACGGGCTACTGAGGTCCACTACCTCGAACCATATGGACTCTCGCGGAAGTGGGCCTTGTCGCCAAAGAGGACGTCCAGCTGGATCTTGCCGATGGGCGAGCATGACTGCCCAGGCACGATGCCATGGAAGACACTGCTGGTTGGCAGGACGTCCGTCTCCTTGAGCCCGAGCTTGAGGAGAGTGTCGAGGTAGAGGATGTTGATGCTGCTGCCGCCATCGACCAGCACCCGGGAGAATCGGCAGGTGAGCCTTTTGGAGGCGAAGGTGGGGTCGAGGACGAGTGCGTATGACCCGGGGTTGGGCATCACCGCAGGATGCTCCACCCGGCTCCATGTGATTGGCTTTTCAGACCAATGCACGTACTGGGGAACCGGGGGGACAGTGGCGTTTACCTCGCGCCGTCTTTGGTGCAGGCTGTGTTTGTCGTCGCCTTTGCTGGTGAAGACGATGAACGCTCCGTCTTGATGAGGATAGTCGTCAGGGTGAGGACCGTCATCGCGAGGCAGTGGCGGCGGAAGAGGAGCGTGATTGGGAGCTGGTGCACGGGGCGCCGCCTGCGCAACCGGAGGAGCCGGCAGGCCCTCCCCTTGCGACAGCCGACGATCGATGTTGCACTGTCGAAGGGTATGGGTAGACTGCGCCGCCCCAGAATGTATCTTGCAGGGGGCGTCAAGCAGCTGCTCGAGGGACTGCCTGGGCAGCCAGTTGGGGTTGCCCTGATTGCGACGCTTTCGTGGAGGGCCCGCTTGAGAAGCTGACGCCTCGCCCTCCACATTGGCCACTAGCTTGTTGTTGGAGCGGGGATCCATCTGATCCGCCTTGCGCTTGTAGTTGTTATGGCCTCCACGGTTGGCCCCAGCCGGCTTGGGAGTAGCCGGCGCAGGCACAACCTTGTCCAAAGCGGTCACCTTGATGCGCATTGCGGAGTCGGCCGTGGCGTACTTGTACGCCTTGGCCATGAGCACCGCCAAAGAGGTGGGCTCGACGCACATGAGCTTGTGCTTGAGGAGGGTGTCGTCTCGGCATCCGTCTATGAAGTACTGGATGGCTTGTACCTCATGCACCCCCTCGCAGGAGTTGCGGATCTCGGGCCACCGGGTGACGTAGTTGCGAAGGGGTTCGTTGGCCTTCTCGACGCACATGGCCAACTCGCGCGGCCGGCTAGGGTGCTTGTATGTGCCCATGAAGTTACGGACGAACGCCTCCTCGAAGTCCACCCATGAGTTGACGCTGCCGGCCGGGAGGCTGTTAAGCCAAGTCCGGGCCGAGCCGTCCAGCATGAGTGGCACGTAGCGAACCGCTACGTGCTAGTTGCCCCTGGCGATGCCCACGGCCGTGGTGTAGTCGATCAGCCAATCTTCTGGCTTGGCCGTGCCGTTGTATTTCGGCGTATCCCGAGGCAGGGTGAAACCTCGGGGGAACGGCTCCCCTCGGATCCGGGGGCCGAAGCAAGCCGGACCGACGGGTCCGTCTTCCTCTAGGAGGGTCGAATGGGCCAGGGCGATGATAGGCCGGCGGACGTCCCGCTCGTCCTGGGAGGCGGGGGCGCCAGCCCCGATGGCGAGAGGGGAGGCGCCTCGGGAGCCCGAGGCGTGAGTTCTTCGCGGGGGAAGATCCCCATACCCCGAGTCGCCCTCGTCACTACCGCGACGCAAGCCCGAAGTGTGCTCACTCTGGCGCGGGGAGCGCCGGTCTTGGCTTCCCTCGACCCTCCAGCCGGAAGGGCGATGCGAGGAAGATCCTTCCGCGTGGTGCTGGCCGATAGGGTTGCGGCGAGCCCCTCAGTTCGGTCCCGGGGACTCCGATTGAGCCTGGCCGGGGTCGAACCGAGCGTGTTGCTGGTTGGCGGCGTCAAGGAGATCCTTGACACGCTTCTCCTGGAAGGCGCGCTCCTCGCCTTCCAGGCTTGCATCTCCTGCATGGCTACCTGCACCACTCGCATGTTGGCCGTAGGAGTCTCATAGGTGGGCAGATCACCGCCTAGAACTTCGGCGATGAACCGGCCACGGCTGCGGATCGATCCAAGCCGGCTGGGGGCCTCGAAAATCGGAGTGAGACCATACGCGGAGTTATACTCGCGCCGCATAGCCTCCAACCGATGTTTCGCCGATGCCACGGTGATGCCCTCCTCCAGGATACGCTTGCGAGCCTCCTCCGGCGAGGCCCGAGCGTAGGCAGGGTCGGCGGAAGCGGTGACGAGGGTCTTCAGGCCGGTGATGGCGTCCCGAAGAGTATCAGCGGGGGCCGCAGCGGGCTCGCCAGCGCCTACGGAGGCCTTGCCAGGAGCCGTGCTGGTGCCAGCGCCGATAACCATCACCTCCACGGCGTTGGAGACGGCGGCAACGTGGTACGGGGGGAAGAACCCCACCGACGGCGGGGGGCGTCGAAGATGAGGACGTTACTCGGGTAAACGTTGTGGGCAGGCATCTCAGCGATAGAGAGCCTGCTGAAGCTGGCGCAGAGCGCCTCAACATCATAGTCCTCGCCAAAGTAGCGCAGGCCGTCGTTGAGGCGAAGGTCGCTGAAGAGAATGATGAGGTTCTCCATAGCAGCGACGACGATGCTAGGGAACACCTCGTCATCAGAATCTTCGTCCGAATCCGCATGGCGGACGAGGACGTCGATCATCATGGGCGTCGCCTCGTCGAAAGCGAGCTCCACGGGCATGCAAACTGATCCGGACGCGATGCATCCGGTGGTGTACGTGCGGGGCCCCGCCCAGCTCGTAAAGCCAGCCGATGCCACGATCGGCCCCACGGTGGGTGCCAAATGTCGGCGAATACTCACAACATATGCCATAGGTAGGCTAAAGTCGGTGAGAACCGATGGGACAAAGGTGGGCGCTGGGAACGAGGTTGGTACACGCATGGGACGCACGATGTACCCAGGTTCAGGGCTCTCCATAGAGATAATACCCCTAATCCTGCTGGTGTGTTTGATGTATGGGAACAGAGTACAATGTCGCTCCTGGAGCTGTGTTGGGAGGAGGAAGAGGGGAGTAGCCGGCTCATCTCTACCTCGCGCCGTCTTTGGCGCAGGCTGTGTTTGTCGTCGCCTTCGCTGGTGAAGACGATGAACGCTTCGTCTTGATGAGGATAGTCGTCAGGGTGAGGACCGTCATCGTGAGGCGGTGGCGGCGGAAGAGGAGCGTGATTGGGAGCCGGTGCACGGGGGGGCGCCTGCGCACCCGGAGGAGCCGGCAGGCCCTCCCCTTGCGACAGCCGGCGAGCGATGCTGCACTGTCGAAGGGTATGGGTAGACGGCGCCGCCCCAGAATGTATCTTGCAGGGGGCGTCGAGCAGCTACTTGAGGGACTGCCTGGGCAGCCAGTTGGGGTTGCCCTGATTGCGACGCTTTCGTGGAGGGCCCGCTTGAGAAGCCGACGCCTCGCCCTCCACATTGTCCACTAGCTTGTTGTTGGATCGGGGATCCATCTGATCCGCCTTGCGCTTGTAGTTCTTCTGGCCGCCACGGTTGTCCCCAGCCAGCTTGGGAGTAGCCGGCGCAGGCACAACCTTGTCCAAAGCGGTCACCTTGATGCACATTGCGGAGTCGGCCGTGGCGTACTTGTCCGCCTTGGCCATGAGCACCGCCAAAGAGGTGGGCTCGGCGCACATGACCTTGTGCTTGAGGAGGGTGCCGTCTCGGCATCCGTCTATGAAGTACTGGATGGCTTGTACCTCATGCACCCCCTCGCAGGAGTTGCGGAGCTCGGTCCACCGGGTGACGTAGTCGCGAAGGGGTTCGTTGGCCTTCTGGACGCACATGGCCAGCTCGCGGGGCCGGCTAGGGCGCTTGTATGTGCCCGTGAAGTTGCGGACGAATGCCTCCTCGAATTCCACCCATGAGTTGACACTGCCGGCCGGGAGGCTGTTAAGCCATGTTCGTGCCGAGCCGGCCAGCATGAGTGGCACGTAGCGAACCGCTACGCGCTAGTTGCCCCTGGCGATGCCCACGGCCGTGGTGTAGTCGATCAGCCAATCTTTTGGCTTGGCCGTGCCGTTGTATTTCGGCATATCCCGAGGCAGGGTGAAACCTCGGGGGAACGGCTCCCCTCGGATCCGGGGGCCGAAGCAAGCCGGACCGACGGGTACGTCTTCCTCTAGGAGGGTCGAATGGGCCAGGGCGATGATAGGCCGGCGGGCGTCCCGCTCGTCCTGGGAGGCGGGGGCGCCAGCCCCGGTGGCGAGAGGGGAGGCGCCTCGGGAGCCCGAGGCATGAGTTCCTTGCGGGGGAAGATCCCCATACCCCGAGTCGCCCTCGTCGCCACCGCGACGCAAGCCCGAAGTGTGCTCACTCTAGCGTGGGGAGCGCCGGTCTTGGCTTCCCTCGTCCCTCCAGCCGGAAGGGCGATGCGAGGAAGATCCTTCCGCGTGGTGCTGGCAGCTAGGGTTGCGGCGAGCCCCTCAGTTCGGTCCCGGGGGCTCCGACTGAGCCTGGCCGGGGTCGAACCGAGCGTGTTGCTGGTTGGCGGCGTCAAGGAGATCCTTGAAACGCTTATCCTAGAAGGCGCGCTCCTCGCCTTCTAGGTTTTCCATCTCCTCCATGGCTGCCTGCGCCACTCGCATGTTGGTCGTAGGAGTCTCGTAGGTGGGCAGATCACCGCCTAGAACTTCGGCGATGAACCGGCCACGGCTGCGGATCGATCCAAGCCGGCTGGGGGCCTCGTAAATCGGAGTGAGACCGTACGCGGAGTTATACTCGCGCCTCGTAGCCTCCAACCGACGTTTCGCCGATGCCACGGTGATGCCCTCCTCCGAGATGCGCTTGCGAGACTCCTCCTTCGAGGCCCGAGCGTTGCCAGGGTCGGCGGAAGCGATGACGGGGGTCTTCAGGCCGGTGATGGTGTCCCGAAGAGTATCAGTGGGGGCCGCAGCGGGCTCGCCAGCGCCGACGGAGGCCTTGCCAGGAGCCGTGCTGGTGCCAGCGCCGATAACCATCACCTCCACGGCGTTGGAGACGGCGGCAACGTGGTACGGGGGGAAGAACCCCACCGACGGCGGGGGGCGCCGAAGATGAGGATGTTACTGGGGTAAACGTTGTGGGCAGGCATCTCAACGATAGAGAGCCTGCTGAAGCTGGCGCAGAGCGCCTCAACGTCATAGTCCTCGCCGAAGTAGCGCGGGCCGTCGTTGAGGCGAAGGTCGCTGAAGAGAACGCTGAGGTTCTCCATAGCAGCGACGACGATGCTAGGGAGCACCTCGTCATCAGAATCTTTGTCCGAATCCGCATGGCGGACGGGGACGTCGATCATCATGGGCGTCGCCTCGTCGAAAGCGAGCTCCACGGGCATGCAAACTGGTCCGGACGTGATGCATCCGGTGGTGTAGGTGCGGGGCCCCGCCCAGCGCGTAAAACCAGCCGATGCCACGATCGGCCCCACGGTGGGCGCCAAATGTCGGTAAATACTCACCACATATGCCATAGGTAGGCTAAAGTAGGTGAGAACCGAAGGGACAAAGGTGGGCGTCGGGAACGAGGTTGGTACACGCATGGGACGCACGATGTACCCAGGTTCAGGGCTCTCCATAGAGATAATACCCCTAATCCTGCTAGTGTGTTTGATGTATGGGAACAGAGTACAATGTCGCTCCTGGAGCTGTGTTGGGAGGAGTAAGAGCGGAGCAGCCGGCTCGTCTCTACCTCGCTCTCTGTGGGTTGGTGAGTGTGTAGTGTTGAATGACCGGTGAGTGATCGGCCCCTCTGCATGGGGGCGACTGGGGGTTTTATAGACGAACCCGCCGGCCTACAATATGGATAAAGGGTACAAGCGTGGGACCCGGCTGGCTGCTTCGCCGACTGGCCAGGGGCCCACGAGGGTCTTCTCTTGTCGATGAGGCGCCCGCCGGCTGCATGGTCTTGATTGCCTGTGGGACCCGCCGGCTGGCCAATGGGACTCTCGCGTAAGGCTGACGCTGAGCACGCGTTGTACGTCCAGCGTCGCCCCGCGAGATTCTTCATGGGCAGGTGGTACGGCCGCCTCCACTGCTCCCCACGCCGAGTGCAGTAATGGAGTGGGAGTGTGACGGTCCGACACTATGCTAGGTGATGGATGAGAGCCGGAGTAGGTCAGTGGCGTGGCCGCCGACGCTCGTACCTGTCGGGCGCCCTGATCCTGTACCTTTGCTAACGCGTAGCTACCTTTAATTGTGAGGTCTCTTCCTGACCTACGATCTGATGTGACTTGTGATCCTCGGCCGGCTAGCCTGTTTGGTCAGTCGGCTTGGGGGTGGCCGCCTCCTCCTCAGTCCAGCTGGCGGGACCAGGCCGGCTTTGAAGGGGAGGCCGCCTGGATTCTAGCCGGCAGGGGTGGCCTGGCCGGCCAGGAAGGTGGCCGCCTCGTCTTCCAGCCGGCAGGTGATGCCTAGCCGGTCAGAAGACTTGGGCCTTGGGAATCTCCCTACCTTCATGTCCATTAGGCCGGAAGCGAAGGAGCAGGCTTGATGAGCCTACCCCGGGGTTATCCCCCCGACACACACGCTGTTGTGACATGTCCGTCGTCGCCAGTCCTCTACGGCCTCCTCCGTCGCATCCTTCTCAATCTCCGACCTACTGCTCCCTTGTCATGATTTTGGATGGAAAATTGGAGGTCGTCTCCTTCTCCGACTCGAGTCAATGAAGTGCCTGACCCGGATTTGAGTTGCCTGCTATAAGAAGGAAGGGTCCTCGGCTAGAATCTCCATCAGTTTGCATCCTTCGACCATAATCTCCATCAAAGCCCGCCGAAATTGCAATTTTCATCGAAACATCCAATGTCGCCACCAAGTTCAAGGGAGGAAGAAACGTTGAGTTCGCCGGAGGAACAATAACATCCCTCCTGCCATCCAATATCGCTTGCGTCGCACACACAAGATGTATGTATCCCCTTGATATTCACTCAATGTAATCGGCTATTTTAGATATTGTTTCTGTCTCGTGGCTCTGATTATGCTAGCTTTATATTGCTGAATATATGAGCTTATTTTTTCTTGTTAGTTATTCAGTGATATTGGGAAGGGCATCTGAATGAACTATTCTTTCGGATTCCTGGACTTACATGTGTAATTGCTTAGACTCTATACTCAGTTGTTTAGCCTATTATCAATTGACAATATACGGAATAATTTGGCAGAGAACAAGTACAGAAAACGTTGATGCTCCCGTTATGTTTCCAGAAAAGTAGAGATCATCAGGTTTCCAATTAAATCTACACATAAGATGTTGTTTTATGTTGGATGGATCTCTCTGCTCTTGGCCGGAGATCTTTGAACATAAACCATGCATTTTTTTTCTACAATTTAAAACAAAGTAGTGATTGTGTTTTGTTGTTTGCAGTACTGCAATTTTATTTTATCAACATGAGCTTCAAATAGTTTTTCTTCAATGTGTTCGTGTTTGGATTGCCTATTTAGCACTCCCATTCTAGCTCTCCTACCGTTCATCTCTTGAAAAATGTCTTGCGAATTTTCCTCCAGGTGGTCTTATTCAATCCTAAAGAAATAGGTATTAGTTGCTATAATGGTTTGTGATATATTTAAATATCCACTCTACTTCGATGGCGGTACGAAGTTCAAGTAGATGTTGAGGAGGACATGAGGGAGGGGGGCTTTTCAAATACAAAATTCAAGATTCGGAAATCGACAATCTAACCCGATGCAAAGCACGGCCACTTTTACTAGTAAAAAAATGTGTCAATATTTGCCTTTAGGCTGCGTTTGGATTGTCGGTGAAATCTTACAAACGTAAATAATTACAGCTGTATAATACTAGTGTCCAGTAATATACAAGCGGCAATATTTTCCGCTTGTCAAATTTCGTGTGTGGGCAGGTGGAGCACGAAGACGACGAAGCTACCAGCATCCTCCGTTGTGGACGACCTCCTCACGGCCCTCTCCTCCCCGAGCTCCTGCGTCGGCCTCCATTCCCACTTCGTCGCCTACCTCCGCGTCGGCATCCACTCCCGCTTCACCGCCTACCTCCAGCCTTTCTGCCCCCACCTGCCCGCCGCTAATCCTAACCTCAAGGCGCCGCCAAAGAGGGCGACCAAGCAAACGCAGCAGCCGTCGCCGCCTCCCGACACGTCCGTCGTCCGCCGCCGAAGAGGGCGACCAAGCAGGCCAAGCAGCCGCGGCCGCCTCCCGAGGCGTCCGTCGTCCGCCACCGAAGAGGGCGACCAAGCAGACGCAACAGACGCCGCCGCCTCCTGACGCGTCCATCATTCGCCGCCGAAGAGGGCGACCAAGCAGACGCACGAACCACCGTCGCCTCCGACGCGGCCGTCGTCCACCCCCTCGTGAAGCGCTTCCTCCCGTTCCTCCCGTCGCTCCTCAGAACAAACCTTGGCGGCGCGGGCGATGCAGAGGGCCTAATGTACGAGCGTCGTTTTATTTGTGTGGCCTCGGTTGGTCCATAAGTTTTACGGATGTAAACAGGGTCAAAACTAGCAGAAAACCGGTGGATGGAAATCGGGTGTAAAAATAAAACGAGGATCCAGCACACAATCGAAGAACGAAATAGGTTGTATATTTTACACCCGGATTGAGTGCAAATACGACGAACCAAGCGCGGCCTTAGGATGGGTAGATTGCTTGTTGGTATGCGGTGCAGAAACAGAAACTTTGGTTGTAGCGCGTGAATTTTTATTTTTTACTGGAATGTAAAAATGTTCTGAAACTTTTTGCACAGTCTTGATATACAATTTTTTTATTTCGTCCTAATATTTCAGAATTTTTGGAGCACCATAAGTATGGTTGATGTAAAGATTTATACAGACTGTCCTGTTTAAGACATATTCTGTTTTTGATGCATTGTTTTACTTGTTTTGATGAAACTATCGATTTTTATCGATGGTATAAGCCATGGAAAAGTTATATTACTGTAGATAAAATGAAAAAACAAAATATGCATTAGTTTGCAACAGTACTTAGAGTAGAGATTTGCTTTATTATACTAACGGATCTTACCGAGCTTTCTGTTGAGTTTTGTGTGGATGAAGTGATCAAAGATCGAGGAAGTCTAGAGCTCAAGCTTGGGGATTCCCAAGGCACCCCAAGTAAATATTTACTTGAGGAGAAGGAGGAGAGGCAATAGCTCAAGCTTGGGGATTCCCAAGGCACCCCAAGTAAATATTCAAGGAGACTCAAGCGTCTAAGCTTGGGTATGCCCAGGAAGGCATCCCATCTTTCTTTAACAAGTATCTGTATGTTTTCGTCTTTACTTCGTTCATGTGTTATGTGCAAATCTTGGAGCGTCTTTTGCATTTAGTTTTCATTTTTTCTTTTATGCACCATGCTGGTATGAGATAGTCCATGGTTGATTTATAGAATGATCATTGCACTTCACTTATATTTTTTAAGTATGGCTTTATAGAATGCTTCATGTGCCTCACTTATATCATTTGAAGTTTGGATTGCATGTTTCTCTTCACATAGAAAACCGTTGTTTGTAGAATTCTCTATTGTTTCACTTATACCTATTAGAGCATCATCTTTTGTAGAAAGAATTAAACTCTCATGCTTCACTTATATCTATTTAGAGAGTCAACATGAATTAGTCATTTCTATGGTTAGTCATAAAATCCTACATAAAACTTATGGATCGATGAATATGATATGTTTGATTCCTTGCAATAGTTTGCTATATAGAGATGGAATATGTGGGAGGTACTAGTAAACGGTTGTGGTTAGTAAGAATATTGGTGTTAAGGTTTGTGATTCCCGAAGCATGCACGTATAGTCTCTCGTTATGCCGGGAAGTTGGAGCACAATTTATCCTTGATTGTCTATCTTTGTGTGAAGGTCGGGGGCGCGCAATGGTTAACTCCTACCAACCTCCCCCCTAGGGGCATGCATAGTAGTAGTTTGCTTCGAGGGCTAATAAACTTTTGCAATATGTATATGAGTTCTTTATGACTAATGTGAATCCATGGATTGTACGCACTCTTACCTTTCCGCAATTTGCTAGCCTCTACGGTACCGTGCATTACCCTTTCTCACCTCGAGATGTGGTGCAAACCTTGTCGGTGCATCCAAACCCCGTGATATGGTACGCTCTATCACACATAAGCCTTATTATATCTTCCTCAAAACAGCCACCATGCCTACCTATTATGGCCTTTCCATAACCATTCCGAGATATATTGCCATGCAATTTCCACCTGCTCCGTTTGACTTGAGTATTCATTGTCGTATTGCTTTGCATGATCATATAGTTGACATAGTAGTTGTAGCTCAGCCACCGTGCATCATTTTTTATACATGTTACGCTAGATCATTGCACATCCTGGTACACTGCCACATGCATTCATGTAGAGTCATATTTTTTTCTAGGTATTGAGTTGTAATTTTTATTTCTTTTGAGTTATAAGTAAATAGAAGTGTTATGATCATCATTATTCATTATTAGAGCATGTACCAGTGAGGAAAGGATGATGGAGACTATGATTCCCCCACAGGTCGGGATGAGACTCCGGACAATGAGAGAAAAAATATGTATAAAAGAAAAGGGGGGGAAATAAAAAAGAAAAAGGAAAGAAAGAAAGAAAGAAAAGAGAAGGGGCATGCTAGTTCCACACTTGTGCTTCAAAGTAGCACCATGTTTTCATATGGAGAGTCTCCTATGTTGTCATTTTCATATACCGGTGGGATTTTTTCATTATAGGATTAGATGCACACCCACTTAGTTTTCGTATGGAGCTTTCATACACTTATAGCTCTTAGTGCATTGGTTGCATGGCAATCCCTACTCCTCATATTGATATCAATTGATGGGCATCTCCATAGCCCGTTGGTTAGCCGCGTTGATGTGAGACTTTCGTACTTTTTTGTCTTCTCTATATTTACCCCTATCATCATACTCTATTCCACCTGTAGTGCTATATCCGTGGCTTGCACTCATGTATTGCATGAGGGTTCAAAAATCTTAAGCGCGTTAAAAAGTATGAACCAATTGCTTGGCTGACACCGGGATAGTACATGATTCATACTTTGTGTTAAGAAGACACGGCATGACAATATTATATGACTTTGTAGGGATAGTTTTCTTTAGCATTGATATTTTGAAAGACATGATTGTTTATTAGGATGCCTGAGTATTGATGTCTTTATGTCAAATTATAGACAATTGCTTTGAATCACTTATGTCTTAATATTCATGCCATGATTAGATATATGATCAAGTTTATGCTAGGTAGCATTCCACATCATTTTTTTACCACTTACCTACTCGAGGACGAGCAGGAATTAATCTTGGGGATGCTGATATGTCTCCGTCATATCTATAATTAAGTCCAAACGTGATAAAAATTTACAAAAAATTATTTTGGAATTTATGTGATTTTTGGGAGGTGGAATCAACGCAAATGGGGGGCCATAGAGCCCACAACTCACCAGGGCATGCCACGGGCCCCAGGCGTGCCCTGGTGTCTTGATCCCTCCTCGAAAGTTGGCTGGATCCCTTCTTCTCGTGCAAGAAAGATAATTTATGGAAAAAATCGTGTAAAAATTTCAGCGCAATCGGAGTTACGGATCTCTGGGAATTTAAGAAACCGTGAAGGGCGAGATCTGGGAAGCGCGAAACAAAAGAGAACAAAGAGGGAGATCCAATCTCTCTCTTAAACATGGTGCTCAACTCTATGGAGGCCATGGACCATAGGGGGAACTCCCATCTAGGGGGAGGCCAAGCAAGCAGAATAAGGAGGGGGCTCTCTCCCCCTCTCTCCCGGTAGTGCCGGAGTGCCGCCGGGGCTAGGATCGTAACGGCGATATACATCAACAACCTTGCTACCATCAACACCAACTTTCTCCCCCTCTATGCAGCAGTGTAAAACCCTTCTCCCCGCTGTAATCTCTACTTAAACATGGTGCTCAACTCCATATATTCTTTCCCAATGATATTTGGCTATCCTATGATGTTTGAGTAGATCTGTTTTGTCCTATGGGTTAATCGTGATCTTGGTTGGTATGATTGTATATTTTATTTATGGTGTTGTCCTACGATGCCCCCGTGTCGCGCAAACGTGAGGGGCCCCCGTTGTAGGGTGTTGAAATATGTTCATGATTTCCTTATTTTATGTTCATGATTTGCTTATTTTCGGTGTTGCGGGTGTGACAACGACCTAAACGCGGATAAGTGGGTTATGGTGTATGGTAGTAAAGAGGACTTGCTACTTAATGCTATGGTTGGGTTTCACGACCTTAATGATCTTTAGTAGTTGTGGATGCTTGATAGATCTCCAATCATAAGTGCATATGATCCAAGCAAAGAAAGTATGTTAGCTCAAGCCTCTCCCTCATATAAAATTGCAAGAATGACTACCGTTACTTGTTATTGATTGCCTATGGACAAATGACTTTCTTGTTGACAAAAGTTATCCACTTTTATTACCTTGCAAGTTATTCGTAGTTTTATTCTCACAAAGTACTCGTAGTTTTATTCTTGCAAAATAGTCTGATACTTGTTTTAGGTAAAGCAAACGTCAAGCGTGCGTAGAGTTGTATCGGCGGTCGATAGAACTTGAGGGAATATTTGTTCTGCCTTTACCTCCTCATTGGGTTCGACACTCTTAGTTATCGAGAAAGGCTACAATTGATCCCCTATACTTGTGGGTTATCACGGTGATCCGGACGTCTCGGGAACTTCGGGTTCCGATTACGGGGAAGTCGTCAAAACTCGCGGATTTGGCCTATTCTAGCCAGTTTTCTATACTATGACTCACTCATTTTGGGTCCCGCGTGATCCGATCGTCCGGGGAACCCCGGGGTTCGGTTATGGGGAACTCGTTAAAACTCACAACTTTGGACTATTCTAGCCAGTTTTCTATACAATTAGTCACTGATTTTGGGTCTCATTGCTGTTCAAACGTTCGGGGAACCCCGGTGTACGGTTACGGGGAACTTGTAAAAACTCACAGATTTGGCCTATTCTTGCCAGTTTTCTTATTCACTAATTTTGGGTCCCGCTGCGATCCGAGTGTTCGAGGAACTTTGGTGTCCGGTTACGGGGAACTAGGTACCGCTGCGATCTGAGTGTTCGGGGAAACCAAGGGTACGGTTACGGGTACCTCCCTGTAACTCATACTTTTGGCCTATTCTGGCCAGTTTTACATACTATTACTCATTGATTTTGGGTCCCACATGATTCGAATGTTTGGGTAACCCCGGGGTTCGGTTACGGGGAACTCGTCAAAACTCACAACTTTGGCTTATTCTCGCTAGTTCTCTATACTATTAGTCACTGATTTTGAGTCGCGGGGTGACCCGGACGTCCATGGAACCCTCGCCCAGTTACGGGGAACTCGTCAAAACTCGCACATTTGGTCTATTCTGGCCACGTTTCTATACTATTACGGTCCCGAGTGATCGGAACGTCCGGGGAACCCTGGGGTTCGGTTACGGGGAACTCATCAAGAATCACATGTTTGGCCTATTCTCGCCAGTTTTCTATACTATTAGTCAATAATTTTGGGTCTCGTCGAGATTCAAACGATCGGGGAACCCCGGGGTACGATTACGAGGAACTCGTCAAAACACGCGGATTTGGCCTATTCTTGCGAGTTTTCTTACTCGCTGATGTTTCGTCCCGCTGTGATCCGAGCGTTCGGGGAACCTTGGGGTCCGGTTACGGGGAACTTTAGCCTATTCTCACGAGCTTTCTATACTACTACTCACTACTTTTGGTTCCCGCTGCGATCCGAACGGGCGGGGAACTCCGGGTTTGCTTTACGGGTACCTCACCAAAACTCATAGATTTGGCCTATTCTGGCCAGTTTTATATACTATTACTCATTGATTTTGGGTCCCAAGGCGATCCGAACGTTCAAGGAACCCCACGGTCCGGTTACGTGGAACTCGTCAAAACTCATAGTTTTGGACTATTCTCGCCAGTTTTCTATAGTATTACTCACTAATTTTGGGTCCCACTGCGATCCGAACGTCCGGGGAACTATGGTCCGCTTATGGGGTCCTCGCCAAAATTCATACATTTGGCCTATTCGGGTAAGTTTTCTATACAATTACTCAGTGATTTTGAGTCCCGGGGCGACCCGGACGTCTTTGGAACCCCGGGGTGCGGTTACAGGGAACTCGCAGATTTGGCCTATTATCGCCAGTTTTGCATACTATTACTCACTGATTTTGGCTCCCACAACATTTCGAACGTCATGGGAACCCAAAGTACGGTTACGGGGAACTCGTCAAAACTCACACTTTTGGCCTATTGTGGCCAGTTTTCTTTGTTATTATTCACTGATTTTGGGTCCCGCTGCATTTCGAACGCTAGGGGAGCCCTAGATTATGGTTACCGGGAACTCGTCAAAACTCGCATATTTGGCCTATTCTAGCCTTTTTTGTATACTATTAATCATTGATTTTGGTTCGCGGGTCGATCCATACGTTTGGGGAACCCGAGGGTACAGTTACGAGGAACTCGTCAAAACTCATTGTTTTGCCCTATTCTGGCCAGTTTTTCATACTATTACTCACTAATTTTGGGTCTCAGTGTGATCCGAATGTTCCTGGAACTCCGAGGTCCGCTTACGGGCACGTCACCAAATCTTAGAAATTTGGCCTATTCTCGCCAATTTTTCATATTACTCACTGATTTTGAGTCCCGGGGTGACCCGGACGTGTGGGGAACGCTCGGGTCCGGTTACAGGGAACTCGTCAAAAAATGCAGATTTGGCCTATTCTCGCTAGTTTTCTATACTATTACTCACTCATTTTGGGTCCCGCGTGATCCGAACGTGCGGGGAACCTGAGGGTTCAGTTATGGGGAACTCATCAAAACTCACAACTTTGGCCTATTCTCACTAGTTTTCTATACTATTAGTCACTGATTTTGGGTCCCGCTCGGATCCGAACGTCCGGGGAACTCCGAGGTCCCTTTACGGGTACCTCGTTGAAACTCATAGATTTGACCTATTCTAGCTAGTTTTATAAACTATTCTAATTGATTTTGGGTCCCGACGCGATCCGAACGTTCGGGGAAGCCGAGGGTCCGGTTACGTGGAACTCGTTAAAACTCGCAATTTTGGCCTATTATCGCTAGTTTTCTATACTATTACTCACTAATTTTGGGTCCCACTACGATCGGAACGTTCGGGAATTGTGGGTCCGCTTACGGGGTCCTCACCAAAACTCATACATTTGGCCTAATCTTGCTAGTTTTCTATACTATTACTCATTGATCTTTAGTCCCGGGGCGACCCGGACCTGTGTGGAACCCCGGGGTGCGGTTACATGGAACTCGTCAAAACTCGCAGTTTGGCTTCTTCTTCCTAGTTATCTACGCTATTACTTAGTGATTTTGGCTCCCGCTACGATCCGAAAATTCAGGGGCCCCGGGGGCCGGTTACGAGTACTCATCAAAACTCACAAGTTTGCCCTATTCTGGCCAATTTCTATACTATTACTCATTGATTTTTGGTCCCGCTCCAATCCGAACGTTTGGGGAACCCCGGGGTCTAATTAGAGGAAAAGCCTCAAGACTCGCCGATTTGGCCAATTCTGGCTAGTTTTCTTTGCTATTACTCACATATTTGCCCTGTTATAGCCTATTTTGTATACTATTACTCATTGATTTTAGGTCTCGTTGCGATGCGAACGTCCGGGGTACTATGGGGTCCCATTACGGGTACATCCCGAAACTCATAGATTTGGCCTATTCTGGCCAGTTTTATGTACTACTACACACTGATTTTGGGTACCTCGACGATCCAAATGTTCTCGGAACCTCGGGTTCCAGTTACGAGGAACTTGTCAAAACTCATAGTTTCGCCCTATTGTGGTAGTCTTCTATTCTATTACTCACGGATATTGGGTCCCACTATGATCCGAATGTACGGGGAACTCCCGGGTCCGCTTACCGGGACCTCACCAAACTCGTAGATTTGACCTATTCTGGCCAGTTTTCTATACAATTACTCACTCATTTTGTGTCCCCGGGCGACCCGGACGTCCGTGGAACCCACGGGTCCGGTTACGGGGTACTTGTCAAAACCCACGGGTCTAGTTTTCTTTGCTATTACTCACCAATTTTGGGTCCCACTGGGTTTTGAATATTGGGGGAACCCCGGGGTACTGTTACGGGGAACTCGTCAAAACTCGTAGATTTGGCCTATTCTCGCTAGTTTTCTATACTATTAGTCAATCGCGCGTGATCCGAACGACCGTGGAACCCCGGGGTTTGGTTACGGGGAACTCGCCAAAACTCACAACTTTGGCCTATTCTCGCCAGTTTTCTATACTATTAGTCACTGATTTTGGGTCTCGTCACTATTCAAACGTTCAGGGAGCTCCGGTGTACGGTTACAGGGAACTCGTCAAAACTCGCATATTTGCCCTATTCTCGCCAGCTTTCTAGTCACTAATTTTGGGTGCCGCTATGATCCTAGCGTTTGGGGAACTTTAGTGCTCACTTATAGGGAACTCGACAAAACTCACAACTTTAGCCTCTTCTCGCTAGTATTAGATACTACTACTCACTGATTTTGGGTCCCACTGCGATCCGAACGTTCACGGAACTCGAGAGTCCTCTTACGGGAACCTCGCCAAAACCCATAGAGTTGGCCTATTCTCGCCAGTTTTCTATACTATTACTCACTGATTTTGAGTCCCACGGCGACCCAAACGTGTGTGGAGCCCAGGATCCCGTTATAAAGAACTAGTCAACACTCGCGGATTTGGCCTATTCTAGCAAGTTTTCTATGCTATTACTCACTAATTTTGGGTCCTACTGCAATCAAAGCATCGTGGGAACTCCGGGGTCCGCTTACGGGGGCCTCGCCAAAACTCATAGATTTGGCTACTCTCATTAGTTTTCTATACTATTACTCACTGATTTTGAGTCCGAGAGCGACCCGGACGTCTGTGGAACCCCGGGGTCCGGTTACGGGCAAATCATCAAAACTCGTACATTTGGCCTATTCTCGCTAGTTTTCTATACTATTACTCACTGATTTTGGGTCCCGCTGCAACCCGAACGTGCAGGAACCCCGGGTACGGTTACAGGGAACTCGTCAAAACTTGCAGATTTGGCCTATTCTGGTCAGTTTTCTTTGCTATTACTCACTGATTTTGGGTCCCGTTGCATTTTGAACGTTCGGGAAATCCCGAAGTACAGTTACGGGGAACCCCACGACATGTTTTGCATACTATTACTCACTGATTTTGGGTCCCAGGTCGATCCAAAAGTTTGGGGAACCCCACGATGTGGTTAGGAGGAACTCGTCAAAACTCACAGTGTTGCCCTATTCTGGTGAGTATTCTCTACTATTAGTCGCTAATTTTGGGTCCCAATGTGATCCGAACGTCTGGGGAACTCTGAGGCCTGCTTACAGGGACCTCACCAAATCTCATAGATTTCGCCTATTCTCGCTAGTTTTCTATACTATTATTCACTGATTTTGAGTCACGGGGCGACCTGGACGTCCGTGGAACCCCGGGGTCCGGTTACGGGAACTCGTCAAAACTCGCGGATTTGCCCTATTTTGGTCGGTTTTCTATACTATTACTCGCTGATTTGGGTCCCGCGTGATCCGAACATTTGGGGAACCCCGGGGTTCGTTACGGGGAACTCGGAAAAACTCACAACTTTGGCCTATTCCCGCTAGTTTTCTATACTTTTAGTCCCTGATTTTGGCCTATTCTTCGCTATTCAAACGTTCACGGAACCCCGGTGTACGGTTACTGGGAACTCATCAAAACTCGCGGATTTAGCCTATTCTAGCCAGTTTTCTTACTCACTAATTTTGGGTCCAACTGAGATCCGAGTGTTCTGGGAACTTTGGGGTCTGGTTACGGGTAACTCGTGAAAACTAACAGCTTTGGCCTGTTCTGGCCAATATTCAATACTATTACTCACTGATTTTGGGTCCCACTGCGATCCAAACGGCCAAGGAACTCGAGGGTCCTCTTACGGAGACCTCGCCAAAACTCAAAAATTTGGCCTATTCTCGCTAGTTTTCTGTACTATTACTCATTGATTTTGAGTCCCGGTGTGACCCGAACGTCCGTGAAACCCCGAGGTCGAGTTAGAGAGAACTAGTTAAGACTCGCATATTTGGCCTATTCTGGCAAGTTTTCTATACTATTACTCACTAATTTGGGTCCCACTACGATCCAAACGTCGTGGGAACTCCCGGGTCCGCTTACCGGGGGCTCGCTAAAACTCATAGATTCGGCCTGTTCTTTCCAGTTTTCTATACTATTACTCATTGATTTTGAGTCCCACGGTGTCTCGGATATAACCCCAAGATGTAACCCGCCCGATGGTGCCGGGTCAAGTCACGAGGACAACGTGAGAAGATGGGCCGAAGGACTTAGCTGACGAGCCACCAAGCGCCCCACCGCTTGAAGACCGCAACTTAAAGATATACAGGGCACGAGACGCGAGAAGCTTTCGTAACATCGGAAGAAAGACAAGATAGATTTGTAGTAGAACACACGTGCTTGTTCGACCCGGACTCCATTGTAGGCTTGGGGCTTCTACCTATATATAAAGGAGAACCCTCAAGCCACAAAGATCAAGTAAGAAACTGTCGAGATCTAGGTTAGTGATTCCGCACGTTCGTAATCGAGATTCCCATCAATACAAACACAAAGGAGGACGTAGGCTTTTACCTCCATTGGAGGGGCCAAACCTGGGTAAATTCGCCTATCATTTCCCAATCAACTCCTTCAAGTTGCCACATCGCAACAATGGACTCACCACTAAGTCCATCCACGAGGACATCTGTCGTTACAAAACCACGACAGTTGGTGTCCACCGTGGGGCTATCGCGAGGTGGAGTTGAGTTTTGAGAGGGAGCACTTCCGGGATTCGAGAGCTATGTGGCGTGTCAGATGACCAAAAGTCTTCGTGGCAAAATCTACATTGATGGTTCCAACTGGGTCCTGATGCCGACTCAATCAAGTACAGGTATCGGGTTCCCTTCGGCAATATTCACATCTTAATCGGTAAGATCAACGAAACAGCACTCGAGCCGGACGACGGCTGCAACCTCGTCGAGCCGGCTCGCCGTAGTTGGAGCAGGATTGATTGAAGCCAGGCCATGACAAAGGACGTCAAGTCATCTCATCACCATAACGACAGGGACGCTAGGGGCCAAAGTGACAACAAGCGGAAGCGTTTTGAATGTGATTTGAAATTTGCGGCTGCTACCAACACTCGCCCCAAAACCCATCGGCGGAACGGTCGCCCTAAGGACCGATAGAGGAACAAGACGTTCTATTTCGAGGCCGCACTCGAAGCGCCCTTCCCAAAGCATGGTACTAAGGAAAAACCAGCCAAACATGCATGGGAAGACTGTTATATCATGCATGGATTTGAGAGGAGGACTCTTGAGAGACACGCCAATACGCGTTGGAGTCGGGATTCCCCTGGCGGGTCACATGGAGATTTGTACAATCAAGCAGTGGCCAGTATCACGTCTTTACCACCAATGCTTGCAGACGAGATTCAAAGGTTAAAACGAGGGCTACTAGCATGGCTGAGCCGACAGCTCTAGAATACTTGTGTTTGTCTGAGCTGTTAATTACTTGGAGTCGTCAGGATCACCCACCCTGGGTTGACAATCCCGGCGAGCTAGCTTTAGTGGTAGCACCTCAAGTCTACGTATATAAACTCTCAACAGTCCTCATGGACGGAGGAAGTAGCATCAACAACTTGTATTATGACACCTTTCGGCGGATGAATCTTCCTAAGAGCAGTTTGAAAACTTCGACCATTGTTTTTCCATGGCGTCATTCCCGAAAAGTCGGCTTATCCGGTTGTGTGAATCAGGCTTGAGTACTCTTTGGGGATGAATACAATTACATGGTCGAGCCTTTGACTTTCGAAGTCGTAAAAATACAAAGCCCTTATCATGCCCTCTTCGGAAGACCGGCTTATGCACGCTTCATGGCCCGTCCCTGCTATGTTTACCTCAAACTCAAGATGCTAGGTCCCAACGGTCCCATCATGGTGAAGGGAGATAGGATGACGGCTCAAGAGTGTGAAGAAGGGGATGTAGCCTATGCAGAGTCAGCTTGCGCTGTCGAGGAATTGAGGTTTTATAAAGCTAATGTTGACCTGACTGATATGAGTCCTCTCAAGAAGCCAACTATAGAGTCCAAAGAGCCTCTCAAGTTTAAGACAGCCGAAGATACTAAGCAGGTTGACTTTGTCCTAGGCGACGCGTCCAAACAATTCACTATTGGGACCGGCCTGGATCATAAATAGGAAAGCGCGCCCATCGAGTTCATCTGTGAGAATCGGGACATCTTTGCATGAAAACCTTCTGACATGCCCGGAGTACTGAGAGAACTCCCTCAGCACCATCTTAATGAGGATCCAAAGATGAAACCAGTGCGCCAATACCTCCACCATTTTAACGAAGAGAGACGCAAGGCCATTGGAGAAGAAGTAGCCTGACTCCTAGCTGCTCGGTTCATCATTAAAGTATTTCATCCTGAATGGTTAGCTAACTTGGTGCTCGTTCTAAAGAAAAATGGCACCTGGCGCATGTGAGTTGACTACACGGACCTCAACAAAGCTTGCCCTAAGGATCCTTTCGCCCTTCCATGCATTGATCAGATCATTGGTTCTACGGCGGGTTGCAAGCGATTATGATTGTTAGATGCATATTCAGGCTATCATCAGTTTAATATGGCCAAGGAGGATCGGGAGAAGACGGCTTTCATAACCTCTTTTGGTGCCTTGTGCTATGTTTCTGTGCCATTTGGAGTAATAAGCGCAAGGCGACTTAAGAACGATGTGTGCAGAATTTCCTTCACCCATAGATTGGACGCAACATTCACGCTTATGTTGATGACATCGTGGTGAAGTCTAAGAAGAAAGAAACACTTCTCGATGATCTTAAAGAAACATTTGACAGCCTACGAGTACACTAGATGAAGCTAAACCCAGGAAAGTGTGTGTTCGGGGTCCCTGCTGGTAAGCTACTAGGTTTATTTGTTTCAGAAAGAGGAATTGAGGCCAATCCAGACAAGATCAAGGCAGTGACTTAACTCGGCAAGTAGGCTAACATAAATTAGGTTCAATGTCTCGCGGGATGTATCGCAACTTTGAGCCGATTTATAAGCCACCTCGGGAGAAGTCGATACCTTTGTATCAGTTGCTGAGGAAAACAGAGAATTTTGTCTCGACTGAAGCGGTCGACGAAGCCTTTGAAGCACTCAGGAAGGAGCTGGCCAAGCCTCCAATTCTAGCCGCCCCGGCAGATAAAGAGCCCATGCTCATGTACATTACTACCAACTCTAAGGCAGTAAGTATTACAGTCGTTGCTGAATGGGAGGAGGAAAGAAAGGAATACCGAGTCGAGCGACCACTTTATTTCATCAATGAGGTTTTAACCCTGTCCAAGCAACGATACCCACACTGGCAGAAGCTCGTCTTCTGGGTCTTTATGGCGAGTGAGAAATTGAAACACTACTTCCAGGAGCACCCGATCATAGTGGTTTGTTAAGCAGCTCTTGGTGACATAATACACAATCGTGAAGCAATTGGACGAATTGCTATGTGGGCAATCTAACTTTATCCACATCAGGTGAAATACAGGCCTCAGATAGCTATCATGTCTCAAGCATTGGTAGATTTCATCAACAATTGGACGCAGTTGCAAATACCACAAGATAACCCAGAAAATACGTATTGGATCCTACACTTCGATGGGTCCAGAGAGTTAGAAAGATCTGGGGTCGGGGTCATGTTAACTTCTCCACGAGGTAACAAATTCTATTGAATGGGTTACTAATGGCTAAGGAAATGAGCCTTAGCTGGCTAAGATGTCTGGGCGACTCAAATCTAGTGGCACAATGGGTTTCATGGACCTGGGATTCCAAAGACCCTTTGATGGCGGCTTACCGGCGAGCTGTTATTGAAGTGGCGGGTTATTTTCCTGGATTCCAAGTCGATCATATAGACCGCTGGCTCAACAAAGCAGCAGATGCCTTATCATGGCTTGGGTCGCAGGAAAGCCGGTTCCCCCAATTTTTTTCTGGATGTTCTTCACAATCCCTTAGTAAAATTACCGTCTAAATAAGACTTAGCAATTCCATATCCAGAGTCACAACTGGTGACAGCTCTACATGTGACCCCAGAATGGACGGTGCCATACTTTACATATCTCACTAGAGGAAAACACCCATCTGAGGAGACTGAGGCTCGCCATATAGTACGTCGGTCTAAATCTAAGACTATCATTAAAGGCGAGCTACATCAGCTGAGCAGTACTAGTGTATTCCAGAGATGTGTCGCTCCCAAAGAGGGGCAAGAAATTTTAAGTGAAATCCACACTGGTTATTGTGGGCATCATGCTGGCTCAAGATCTTTTGTAGCAAAGGCTTTTCGACATGGATTTTATTGGTTGACGGATCATGCAGATGCGGAAGATCTTATGCACAAATGTGATGGTTGTGAGAAATTTGTGCGACAAGCTCACGTGTCGGCTCAAGAATTATGCATGATCCCAATCACGTGGTCGTTCGCGGTCTCGGGGCTTGATATGGTTGGACCATTCAAATTGTCACCACATAAAAATTCCCACCTCCTAGTGGCGGTTTATAAGTTCACCAAGTGGGTTGAGGTAGAACCTGTGAGTAATTGCGATGCAGAAACAACGGTGAATTTTTTTTTAAACTAATCTATCATTTTGGTTATCCCCATAGTATTGTCACATACAATGGTACTAATTTGTCAAAGGGGGCTATGGAACAATTTTGCCACAAGGAACATATCCGGCTTGATTTAGTGGTTGTGGCGCACCAACAATCTAACGGGTAGGTTGAAAGGGCAAATTAAGAAATTTTGAGAGGGATTAAACCCCCACTTATGGTCCCATTGATACAAACTACAGGATGATTGGTGGAGGAACTTCCTTCAGTTCTTTGGAGGATTAATACTACTCCAAACAGATCCACTGGGTATACGCCTTTTTTCCTGGTCTACGATGCTGAGGCGGTACTCCCAAGAGATATTCCACACGACTCTCCTAGAGTCACCGCTTATGTTGAGGTCAACAATTAAGCAGCAAGGCAAGATTCTATGGATGCCTTGGAGGAGGAGCTAGACTTAGCGGCAGCTAGGTGAGCAATATACCAAAAAGACCTGCGTTGCTACCACAACCGTAGGGTTAAAAGTCGAACCTTTCAAGAAGGTGACTTGGTTCTTCGGCTCATCCAAGACCAAACAGGGATGCATAAACTTTCGCCACCCTGGGAAGGACCGTTTATTGTCACGAAAAATCTCCACAACGGTTCGTATTACGTGATTGATTTACGACCCGGTAAGAACACCACTGAAGCAGAAAGAACTCACCCTTGGAACATTGCTCATCTATGGCCTTATTATACATAGAGCTACCGGCTCATTATTCCTTGTAAAACCTCTATGATATATTGGATTTATTAAAGCTCATCTTCTTGCTAAAAATTAAGTGTGAGCCTTTGTTATTTACATTACATGGGGGATTACAAGACTATATCATAAGAATTAAGTCGGCTTATCTGGGGACCAATAGTCTCCAGGTTGTTTAGCAGTAATAGCATTATCTTTTTCAATCCTATGGCAGGCCTTTCTATTGATCATAGGTCACTTGGGGGCTTCTAACTCATCTAGTTTAGCTTTCTTACCTTCTTGGTCGGCAAAGACGCCACAAATGGTTAAACATGCTGGTATGCTTTGGCGACTCCGAGGAAGGTGACTCCATGTACTCTTGACTAATCAATATGTTATGGACCCTAAATTAGGAAGCTTAAAACATGGGTATGTCATGTGAGAGCCGGCATATTGAAAGCAAGGATAAACCATGGGCTATTATGCCCGCTTCATTCAAGTAAGACTAGAACTTCGAAAGCTGGTCTATTTAACCACGTCTCACTGAGCCGGATTTTATTGGTGTCATCATTAAGGATTGACACGCATAAATATAATCTCTATTTAATAAGTAAGATGGATAAAAGACGAGCGATGATGGCTCAGTTTGAAGGAAAACATATCCAGATCATACAGAAGTTATCTGGCTCATATATTCGCAACGACACACAAAGGTGAGTCAAATATGTTACAAGGCATTCCACGCCCAATTGATGGAAGCTTAAAGTTTTTATAAAATTCAAGACTAAGACTTGTCTTGGTCTTTGGCTTGGGATATCTTTGAGTGGTCTTCTCCTTGCAGCGCCGGCTCCACTATTTGAAGGTCATCCAAATTCCAGTTACAATGAGCCAAGGCTTCAAACATGGCGTCCTCATTAAAGATTGGTGATGGATCGACATCAGGAGCAAAGGTTTGCTTGTCACACTGCAGAATCACACCAACTGATTTAATTGAGGTGGTTGAATCTTAGCATTGTTTAAGTCATAGGTAGGATGATAACTCTTCAAAGACATGCCACTTACAAGCTCGCTAGCCAAATTTTGGGCTGCTGAGATGCACTGACGATAGTCATCTTCTTTGAAAGGTGAGCCATCAGCCTTCAGCTTCGAGAATCCTTTCAACATTTTCGTCGGGTCAAGTTCAGATGAGTAAGCCAGAGTACGACTTAAATAATAAGTGGCTCCAGCCTGAGCAGCTGATCTATTTAGCTCCCCGATCTATTTTGGAATCGTGGAAAGGAAGGCTAGGACATCTTTTATAAGAGTGACCGACTCTTTATTCCCACCAACAACCTTTATGGTGCACAAGCTCGATGTATACATCTATTCAGTCAGAATGTACACGGCTTTAAGATTCAGCAAGCAGTTGTCCTGAAGGTTGCATGTACGACGACTTGCAAAAGAACAAAAACACATAAGGCGCCATAATATTGACTGTTGGCAGGCAAAAAGTTGACAAGATCCGCAAGCAATAATCGAAGATAGCACGAGTCATCTGGTCAATATGCTTTTTAAGCTTGGACAACTCTCTGCAAACTATTTTTAAACTGTTTTCAGCATCAGTGGAGTGACTGATTTCGGGTCGTGTGGCGATCCAAACATTCGGGGAACCATGGGTTCCGATTACGGGGAACTCATTAATGGAACTCCAGGGTCCCTTTACGGGTAACTCGCCGAAACTCATAGATTTGGCCTATTCTCACTAGTTTTATGTAGTATTACTCACTAACTTTGGGTCCCGGGGCGATGTGAACGTTCCGGTAACCCCGGGTTCCGGTTACAAGGAACTTGTCAAAACTCATAGTTTTTCCCTATTCTTGCCATTTTCTATACTATTACTCACTAATTTTAGGTCCCACTGTGATCCGAACGTATGGGCAACTCCGTGATCCGCTTACGGGGACCTTATCAAAACTCATAAATTTGGCCTATTCTGGCGAGTTTTCCATACTATCACTCACTGATTTTGAGTCCCGGTGCGACCGGACATCCGTGGAACTCCGGGGTCCGGTTACGGGGAACTCATCAAAACTCGCACATTTGGCCTATTCTGGCTAGTTTCCTTTGCTCTTACAGTCTTACTCACTGATTTTGGATCTCGTTGGGATCCGAACGTTTGGCGAACTCTGGTTCGATTACAGCGTCCTCACCAAAACGCATAGATTTGGCCTATCCGGACCAGTTTTCTATACTCTTGCTAAATGATTTTGAGTCCAAGGGCCAACCGGGCGTTCGTGGAACCCCGGGGTCCGGTTATGGGGAACTCGTCAGAACTCGTAGATTTGGCCTAATCTGGCCAGTTTTCTTTGATATTACTCACTGATCTTGGGTCCCGCTGTGTTTCGAACGTCTAGAGAATCTTGGGGTACGGTTACACGGAACTCCTCAAAACTCACAGATTTGGCCTATTCTGGCCTGTTTTGTATACTATTACTCACTGATTTTGGGTCTTAGGGGGATCCGAATGTTCGGGGAACCTGGGGGTTAGGTTACGAGGAACTCGTCAAAACATACAATTTTGCCCTATTCTGGCCAGTTTTCTATAATTTTACTCACTGGTTTTGGGTCCCACTGCGATTCGAACGTGCGGGGAACTCCGGGGTCCGCTTACACGGACCTCACCAAAACTCATAGATTTGGCCTATTCTGGACAGTTTTTTGTAATATTACTCACTCATTTTGAGTACCGGGGAGACCCGGAAGTCCGTGGAATCTGGGGGTCCGGTTACGAGGACCTCGTCAAAAGTCGCAGATTTTGCCTATACTGGCCGGTTTCCTATACTATTACTCACTGATTTTGGGTCTCGCGCAATCCGAATGTCCGGGGAAACCCGGGGTTTGATTATAGGGAACTCGTGAAAACTCGCAGATTTGGCATATTCTAGCCTTTTGTAAACTATTAGCGTTAATTTTGGGCCTCATCGCGGTTCGAACGTTCGGGAAATCCCGGGGTACATTTACGAGTACCTCTGAGAAACTCATAGATTTGGCCTATTCTTGCTAGTTTTATATACTATTACTCATTGATTTTGGGTCCCGGGGTGATCCGAACGTTCCGTGAACCCGGGGGCCGAGTTACTAGGAACTCGTTAAAACTCATAATTTTGCTCTATTCTTGCAAATTTCTATACTATCACTCACTGATTTTGGTCCCACTACAATCCGAAAGTCAGGTGAACTCGAGGGTCCGCTTACAGGAACCTCATCAAAACTCATAGATTTGGCCTACTCTATCTAGTTATCTATACTATTACTCACTGATTTTGAGTCCCGGGGCAACCCGAACGTCCGCGGAACCACGGGGTCCAGTTACAAGGAACTCGTCAAAACTCGTAGATTTGTCTTATTCTCGCGTGTTTTGTATACTACAAGTTACTTATTTTGGATCTCGCCGCGGTTCGAGAGTTCGGGGAACCCTGGGGTACGGTTATGGGTACCTCCCCGAAACTCATAGATTTAGCCTATTCTGGCGAGTTTTATATACAATTATTCATTGATGTTAGGTCCTCGGGCGATCCAAACATTTTGGGAACCTCGGGGTCCGGTTACGAGGAACTCATCAAAATGCACAGTTTTACCCTATTCTCGCGAGTTTTTTATACTATTACTCACTAATTCTGGGTCGCACTACGATCCGAACGTCCGGGCAACTCGAGTGTCCGCTAACGGGGACCTCGCCAAAACTCATAGATCTGGCACATTTTGTTGGAATTATGCCCTAGAGGCAATAATAAATATAGTTATTATTATAATTCCTGTATCAAGATACTCGTTTATTATCCATGCTATAGTTGTATTGAATGAAGACTCATTTACATGTGTGGATACATAGACAAAACACCGTCCCTAGCAAGCCTCTAGTTGGCTAGCCAGTTGATCAAAGATAGTCAGTGTCTTCTGATTATGAAGGTGTTGTTGCTTGATAACTGGATCACGTCATTAGGAGAATCACGTGATGGACTAGACCCAAACTAATAGACGTAGCATGTTGATCGTGTCATTTTGTTGCTACTGTTTTCTGCGTGTCAAGTATTTGTTCCTATGACCATGAGATCATATAACTCACTAACACAGGAGGAATAGTTTGTGTGTATCAAACGTCGCAACGTAACTGGGTGACTATAAAGATGCTCTAGAGGTATCTCCGAAGGTGTTCGTTGAGTTAGTATCGATCAAGACTGGGATTTGTCACTCCGTGTGACGGAGAGGTATCTCGGGGCCCACTCGGTAATACAACATCACACACAAGCCTTGCAAGCAATGTAACTTAGTGTAAGTTGCGGGATCTTGTATTACGGAACGAGTAAAGAGACTTGCCGGTAAACGTGATTGAAATAGGTATGCGGATACTGACGATCGAATCTCGGGCAAGTAACATACCAAACGACAAAGGGAATGACATACGGGATTATATGAATCCTTGGCACTGAGGTTCAAACGATAAGATCTTCGTAGAATATGTAGGATCCAATATGGGCATCCAGGTCCCGCTATTGGATATTGACCGAGGAGTCTCTCGGGTCATGTCTACATAGTTCTCGAACCCGCAGGGTCTGCACACTTAAGGTTCGACGTTGTTTTATGTGTATTTGAGTTATATGGTTGGTTACCGAATGTTGTTCGGAGTACCGGAAGAGATCATGGACGTCATGAGGGTTTCCGGAATGGTCCGAAAACGAAGATTGATACATAGGATGACCTCATTTGATTACCGGAAGGTTTTCGAAATTACCGGGAATGTACCGGGAATGACGAATGGGTTCCGGGAGTTCACCGGGGGGGCAACCCACCCCGGGGAAGCCCATAGGCCTTGAGGGTGGCCCACCAGCCCTTAGTGGGCTGGTGGGACAGCCCAAAAGGGCCCTATGCGCATTGGAAGAAAAAACAAAGAGAAAACAAAAGAAAAAGGAGGAGGTGGGAAAGGAAAGAAGGACTCCACCAACCAAACCAAGTAGGACTCGGTTTGGGGGGGAGTCCTTCCCCCCTTTGGCTCGGCCGACCCCCTTGGGGCTCCTTGAGCCCCAAGGCAAGGTCCCCCCTCTCCCACCTATATATACGGAGGTTTTAGGGCTGATTTGAGATGACTTTTCCACGGCAGCCCGACCACATACCTCCATGGTTTTTCCTCTAGATCGCGTTTCTGCGGAGTTCGGGCGGAGCCCTGCTGAGACGAGATCATCACCAACCTCCGGAGCGCTGTCACGCTGCCGGAGAACTCTTCTACCTCTCCGTCTCTCTTGCTGGATCAAGAAGGCCGAGATCATCGTCGAGTTGTACGTGTGCTGAACGCGGAGGTGTCGTCCGTTCGGCACAAGATCGTGGGACTGATCGCGGGATAGTTCCCGGGGCGGATCGAGGGACGTGAGGACGTTCCACTACATCAACCGCGTTCACTAACGCTTCTGTTGTACGGTCTACAAGGGTATGTAGATCACTCATCCCCTCTCGTAGATGGACATCACCATGATAGGTCTTCGTGCGCGTAGGAAAATTTTTGTTTCCCATGCGACGTTCCCCAACATATTTTGGCCAGTTTTCTATACTACTACTCACTAGTTTTGAGTCCCGGGGCAACCCGGACATTCGTGGAACCTCGGGGTCCGGTTTCGAGGAACTCTGGGTCCGCTTACGGCATCCTCGCCAAAACTCATAGATTTGGCCTATTCTGGCTAGTTTTCTATACAATTACAAACTGATTTTGAGTCCCGGGGCGACAGGAACGTCTGTGGAACCCCGGGGTGTGGTTACGAGGAATTCGCCAAAACTCGCAGATTTGGCCTATTCTCACTAGCTTTCTATACTATTAGTCATTGATTTTGGGTCCCGCGTGATCCGAACGTCGAGGGAACCCCGTGGTTCAGTTACGGGAAACTCATCAAAACTCACAACTTTCGCCTATTCTGGGTAGTTTTCTAAACTATTAGTCACTGAGTTTGGGTCTCATCGCTATTCAAACGATCGGGGAACCCCGGGGTATGGTTACGGGGAACTCGTCAAAACTCGCGGATTTGGCCTATTTTGGCGAGTTTTCTTAGTCACTAGTTTTGGATCCCACTGCAATCCGTGCGTTCGGGGAAGTTTGGGGCCCGGTTTTGGGGAACTCGGCAAAACTCACAGCTTTGGCCTCTTCTCTCTAGTATACAATACTATTACTCATTGATTTTGGGTCCTCGTGCGATCTGAACGTTCGGGGAACCATGGGTTCCGATTATGGGGAACTCATCAAAACTCGCAGTTTGGCCTATTCTCGCTAGTTTTCTATGCCACTACTCACTAATTTTCTATCCCGCTACGACCCAAAAGTTTGGGGACCCCAGTGTCCGATTATGGGGTACTTGTCCAAACTCACAAATTTGGCCTATTCTAGCCGGTTTTCTATAATATTACTCACTTATTTTAGGTCCCGCTATCATACGAACCTCTCGAGAACCCGTGGGTCCGGTAACGGGAACTCCTCAAAACTAACAAATTTGGCAATTTTGGCTAGTTTTCTTTCCTATTACTCTCTAATTTTGGGTCCCTCTGCATTTCGAACGTCTGGGAAACCCTTGGATACGGTTATGGGGAAGTCGTCAAAACTCGGAGATTTGGCCTATTCTAGCCTATTTTGTATACTATTACTCAGTGATTTTGGGTCCCGCTACGATCTCAACGTCCATAGAACTTCGGGGTCCCTTTACGGGTACCTCGGCGAAACTCATAGATTTGGCATATTGTGGCTAGTTTTATGTACTATTACTCATTGATTTTGGGTCACGGGACGATCCGAACGTTCCGGGAACCCCGCGATCCGGTTACGAGGAACTCACCAAAACTCATAGTTTTGCTCTATTCTGGCCGGTTTTCTATACTATTACTCACTAATTTTGAGTCCTCGGATAACCCTAACGTTTGTGGAACCCTCGGGTCCGGTGACGGGGAACTCGTCAAAACTCGTAGATTTGACCTATTCTCGCTAGTTTTCAATACTATTACTCATTGATTTTGGGTCCCACTACGACTCGAACGTCCGGGGAACTCCGCGCTCCGCTTATGGGGACCTCGCCAAAACTCATAGATTTGGCCTGTTGTGGCTAATTTTCTATACTATTACTCACTCATTTTGAGTCCCGGGGCGACCCGAAAGTGCGTGGAACCCCGGGGTCCGGTTACGGGGAACTCATCAAAACTTATAGATTTCACCTATTCTGGCTAGTTTTCTATACTATTACTCACTGAGTTTAGGTCCGAGTGCGATCCGAACGTTCGGGGAACTCCGCCTCCGCTTACGGGGACCGCATCAAAACTCATAGATTTGACCTATTGTGGCTAGTTTCCTATACTATTACTCACTGATTTTGAGTGTCGGCGACCCGGACGTCCGTGGAACCCAGTGGTCTGGTTACGGGGAACTCATCAAAACTCGCATATTTGGCCTATTGTGGCGAGTTCCTATACTATTACTCACTGATTTTGTGTCCCACACGATTCGAACATCCGGGAAATCGCGGGGTTCGGTTACGGGGAACTCGTCAAAAACTCATAACTTTGGCCTATTCTGGGCAGTTTTTCATACTATTAGTCACTGATTTGGAGTCTTGTCGCGATTCAAACGATCGGGGAACCCCGGGGTACAGTTACGGGGAACTCGTCAAAACTCGCGGGTTTGGCCTATTTTGGCCAATTTCTTACTCACTGATTTGGGACCCGCTGCGATCCGAGTGTTCGGGGAACTTTGGGGCCCGGTTACGGGAAGGTTGTCAAAACTCGCATCTTTGGCTTGTTATGACAAGTATTCAATACTATTACTCACTGATTTTTGGTCCTCGAGCGATCCGAATGTTCGAGGCACCATGGGTTCCGAATACGGGAAGCTCATCAAAACTCACATTTTTGGCCTATTCTCGTAAGTTTTCTATGATATTAATCACTGGTTTTATGTCCCGCTGCGATCCGAAAGTTCGGGGGACCCCAAGGTCCGGTTATGGGATATTCGTCCAAACTCATAGATTTGCCTATTCTAGCCAGTTTTCTATACTATTATAAGAAGATAAAACATATCTCTCATCATGAATTGTTCGATGCCACATGAAAATTACCATACAAGCATATGCATTAGTCTGAATGAAATCTTTTTACACTCAAGGAATCGTGACGCTTTACCAAAAAGACCGATGTCAAATCACTCCTCTTCTCAGAGAGCAAGGATGGAGTAGAAGAGAAGGAAGATGGGAGATCTACAAAGCCGTACTCTAACTTCATGGAGACTCGAGTGGACGAATCAAGAGGAGAGACTTAGGAAGGATTAAAGTTTTGTGCCTAGAGAGAAAAGTTTGAGATGATTTAAGTTGTGTCAATTAATTTGGATTAAAGGGAGGACAATATTTGTACACACAATCGTAACCATCCATGTTAGCATCTATTTGGGCCTAGAACCATCCATCTGACACAAATAGTCACGTTCAAGAAACAGGAGAAATTAGCAAGGTGTCAAGATGTCAAAGAGACAAGAAAAGGTAGATGACGAAGCAAAGAGGTGTAGAGAGGGAAGCATGCTTCATTCAAAGAGATGAAATTGACGTTGAAGAAGAGGACTTCTGGGAAATTAGAAGGGCCGTGATATTGGCTTCTCATGTGGCATATTGCTCTTGGCTTGGCTCTTGGGACATAGGATGAAAAGTTTTTTGTGCATATTGCTCTTGGCTTAAGTCACTAAATTGGAACAAAGTTTAATTGTCTAGAGTACAAATATAAACATAAAGAGGGATTAAATATCATCAGAAAAAACGACAGGACATCATAAAAATACAGAAATACATTTCAAAATTAAAATAAGGGAATAAAATTGATGTTGAACATGTTGATCGATATAATAATACGAAAATACATTTCATAATTAAGCTAAGGGAAGAATCCTAGAACTTCAATTATTTTGAGAGGGAAAGTAGACAAGAAAATCTCAGTTGTTGCCTCATAAGAAAGGCACAAGCTTTAGGGGCGCCTTACGCGAAGTATGATCAATCATCAACAAGCCATGAAAATTGCTAATACAGCAATACTAATAATGTGCTGCAATACAGGAAATAGTTTGAAATCTGCTAATGAACTAAGAAGCGACGATGTCCACATGACCGTCCTCATGACTGTAGTCCACTAGGTACTTCAGCTCGACACGCTTCGCATAGCACCATCCTACCACATCTTATGATTCACATAGTGCAACCGACCCTAGTACATCTTATGATCCGAATGATACAGGTAGCTGCGTAAATGGACTCAGAAATAAACTTGGGCACACTCTTGAGGGCCAATCAGTGCCCCTCTCCCTCAGGCTTTGAGGCAGCTTCCTTGATCTCATCACCACCCTCCTCCTGGAAAAGTTTAGCAGGATTATGAGCAACAGGGTTTTCAACACCCCACATAATGAACAAATACAGGAAATAGTTTTTGAGGGGGGCATACTGCGTTATCGGAGGTCCAGAGGGTCAAGTTGTCACGAAGAAGTTGCATGATCAAGGTGCTGTCCTTGTAGGATTCCTCGCCGAGGGAGTCCAGCTCAGCAATAGCTTCATCAAATGCCTACCAAGAAGTATACATACCAGTATTAATATCAGTCTAGACATATAACAGTACGTCAAGTGTTGGTTCAAATTAAATTCTCAGCGGCATGAATCATTTTGAGTGGTTGGCATAGTTAGCAAGGATTTATGTTCATCTTGCATACAAAAACTTGACAATGCTCTACCATAAAGGAAAGCATAAGAAATGTTGATGTGACAATATAACCAGAGATCAGACTGGTATAGCTTCAATGAGGAATAGCACTCAGGTGTACTTTTCATCATCAAAAGATATGAAGTACAAAACAGAGAAGACTAACCTGCTTGGCAAGGTTGCAAGCACGGTCTGGAGAGTTCAGGATTTCATAGTAGAACACTGAGAAGTTGAGTGCAAGCCCAAGCCTAATCGGGTGAGTAGTAGGCAAGTCAGCAAGAGCAATGTCCTGAACAAGTAAAAAGATGTCAGCATGTGCACCCAATGAAAGAGAACATACACAAAGAAAAGAATAGCCAGTAGTATAGCATATCCGAAAAATTGAAGGAACTTGGTCCCAAACAGGAAAGATGGAACATGTATTCAATTTTGCAAGAGAATGATGATAAAGCAAACTGGTAGGTGAAACTGGATGTTTCAAAGTAGCAAACGATCCATAAAATCTAACCTGGGCTGACTTGTACGCAACAAGAGTGTTCTCAGCTGCTTCTTTCCTCTCAGCACCGGCCTTGAACTCCGCAAGGTACCTATGGTTTCGCAATCAGTGAGTATAAAGTAAATTTGTGTACAACAACTATGGACTGGTCTAATTCTCTGTATGCTGCAAGTAAATACCTGTGGTAATCACCCTTCATTTTCAGATAGAACACCTTGGACTCTGCTGCAGTGGCAGAGGGGACGAGGTGGGAGTCCAGAAGCTTGAGGATGCCATCGCATATCTTGCTGAGCTCAGTTTCAATCCTGGTACGGTACTCCTTGATCGAAGCGACATAGGCCTCGTTCCCACGGCTCTCCTCCTTCTGCTCAATGGAGGAGATGATCCTCCAGGATGCCCTCCGGGCACCAATCACATTCTTGTAAGCCACAGACAGCAGGTTGCGCTCCTCAACAGTGAGCTCACCGACATCAGCGGTCTTTGCCACCTTCTCCATGAATTCAACCATTTCCTCGTAACGCTCAGCCTGCTCAGCGAGCTTGGCCATGTACACATTCTCCTCACGGGTTGCCTCAGCGGTAGACATCTTCCCTGTTCCTTGTTACAACCTAGTTCAGTGCCTGCAAATACAAAGTTGTCACTATTACAAGCTGCCCTTACACCGTGAAGAACAGTGCATGTGGGATCAACAATCTAGCTAGTTTAAGAATCTGATGAAGAACAATGAACCAAAGGAAAGAGAATATACAGTTACGCAAGTCACCCTCTTTCCCTGATTCGCAAGTGGTGTGAGCAGTTTTATATGAAACAGCATAGTTAGAGAACTAGCCTACTTTATCAACCTAGGCAAGGAATCACTTTATGGAGTGTAGGCATCTAGATATCCTACTACATCCTCAAAATGAGCTGTCAATATTCTGCTTTTATTCTCCGACTTTCCGATATTCTAATCGACAAATCTAGCCTAACACCACCGAACATCAGGTTGAGAAAACAATATTCCACGGAATAACAAGCAAACAAACATCAAGTTGAAATTAGAACGGTCCAAACACATAAAAACTTGCGTCCTACTTTTAATAATATGACTAGATCTAGAGCTCGTCCGACGAGATTCGCATCACATCTACCTAGATGCGCGCCGGATCTAGAGACCCAGCACCACCACGAGCATCGGCACGGTGCGCATTACCATGCTCCTGGCCAGATCTCGAAACCTCCTGAAATTCGCCCGTCGATCTCCACTGAAACCGGCCCAACCAAAGGGTAAAGACGGTCAACAAGCCGCGTTTCCGGCAGGAAGACCACCGCTCTGGGAAAACCTAACTACCGCACCAGATCCGATCTCGAACCCTAACCGATCCAGCAAGCCAGCGCCAGATCCAGCCCGATCCAGGCCAGGATCTAGCCCGACGCGAACAAATCAAAAGCAGAAAAACGGAAACGGAAATGGATCCGGCCGCGGTACGCGCGGGGTCGCCTCACCTCTGATCCCCGCACAACAATCAACCGGTGGCTCGCACCGAGAGCAGAGGGGAAAGGGAGGGGGAGGGGAGTACCTTTTCCTCTGGCGCGGCGGAGTTCTCACGGGCCTCGGCAGCGGATCTCGGGCGAGTGGGCGCTGGCTGTGGGGTGGGTTCGTGGGGAGGGGGCGGGGGGGATAGGAATAGGGAGGGGAGGGGTGCGGGATGGGGGGATAGAAAAATAGGAGGGCGATGGGTGCGGCCCCTCGAGAAGCTCGCCTGGCAACGGGGGCAGCCGTCCAATCGCGGGCCGACGCGTCGCGGCACGGCGCGTGGGCGGGCCCGGTCAAACCGGGAGTCCGCGCGAGCCGGGCGCGGGGGGTGGCGGGCCGCGTGGGCCGTGTCCAGTGGACCGCTGTGGGGGAGGGGCGGCACGTGTCGTTGCTCCATTGGACCGCCCTCGTCTGGACCTTTTTGAGCTCACGGTCACGGGGGATGGTGGTGTGCGCCGATCGCGCACCCCCCGTGGTCGCATCGCGTGCTACGCCCTGTGGTACACCAACCGCCGCCGCCGCCGCCGCTAGGGCTCGTGCGTGGTTGGATCCATATCCCATGCTCGCCTGCTTGGGGTTGTCGATTTCTTTGTCTCTGGTTATTTATTTTATTTTATTTTATTTATTGCAAAATAGTACTAGTTGTTACTCTTGATCTTACGTGCGAGGATAGATTATTGGTTTAGATGATCAGTGCAGTGATGATTCTTTGACCGGGGTGAAATTTAGTGGTGCATCTCTTGTGCCTTGTTATTCCGAGCAGGTTCCGCATAAAGAAGCCTTTGAAATGGTTTTAAGGTAAAAAAGGTGGTTTTAAGGTATCATTCCGGACGAATAAAGCCTACAAAGCATGTGTGTGGAGTCAATTTTCTAAAAAAAATATTGTTAAATTTTTTATCCATATAAACTCTACTCACGCATTATAGATCCATAAATTCAAATTTTAGAAACAAATTTAAACATGGCATCAGGTCCAAATGCAACAAATGATCTAAAGAACTTTGGCTTGCACGGCCTTCATCATTTTTTTATATATGCTAATATGTGTCTCGTTTATATCATAAGGATTATAGTATAAGTCACGTACACATCGACCTGACAAAACTTAATACGTAGCAGAACACTAGTATTTGCACAAAGAAACACCAGCCAAGAAGAAAAATTACAAACAAGACGAACAAACCTATGAGCTTGACACCAACGTCCATCACGTGCCTCTCGCAACACCATAGTAGTCATCAAAGAAAAAAATGACGGATCACCTCCACACGCAAGCTCCACGCAGCTTCATCGCACGACCCTCCTCAGCCACCGTAGATTGGCTCTGTTGGGGCGCTTGGCGGGTCGAGGTAGGGTATATGGGATCCTCGATGTGAATCCCACCACAGGTCTTCCTCTTTCTACTATTGGTAGAAGGCATGACTTCCTTTCGTTGGCTTCGCGACAGCTGCACCACGCACGATTTTCTTTGAAGTTTCTTTTCACCAGCATTACTCCTAGGCTTGGCGGGTGCTACAAAACATGTGGTCGTTTTCTAATAGAAGAGGATTAGAAACAAAATTTTCAAAGGGGTTGAAAAAGGGAGTTAGAAAGAAAGGAGTTCTATTTTCGTGTCCTTCGTGAAAAGGATCAAGATGGACCTAGAGAGGGGGTGAATAGATACAATTACAAATTTTAGTTGTTACTTAGTAATCTTAGGTAATAATGCGGAATATGTATTTTAGTCTAACAATTGCACTAGTGGTAATGTAACACGTATGGTATACAAGCTAAGCACCTAAATAAATAATCAAACCTTAAGGGCCTCTTTGATTCGCAGGATTTTCAAAACGCAGGAATAGGAAAAATAGAGGATTGAAGTGGCATGTCCATTTGAACCCTATAGGATTAGTAAGGAGTGTTTGATGCCACAAGAAAAACAAAGGAATTGTAAAAAAGAAGTTGGAGTGGATGTTAGATTTCCTATGAAATGTAGTACAAAAGATTCCATAGGAAAAATTCCTATGAGATTGAATCCTATGATTCAAAGGACCAACGTAAGAAATAATTCTAAGGGTTTCAATCCTCCAAAAATCCTATAGAATTCCTTTGTATCAAAGGAGCCCTAATATGAAAACAAGTGTAACAAGTAAGGAGACAAGTAACCATAAGTAAGAAGCTAGGGTTCGGAATAACCGCAACTCCGAGAGACGAGGATGTATCACGGTGTTCACTTCCTTGGAGGAAAGCTACGTCACTCTTTAGAAAGGTGGATGTTACCATGAAGGCACACCAACACCACGAAGGCACACCCTATTCTCTCCTTGAGACAATACCACGAAGGCATTTCTAAGCCACTAGTGGTAGGCCCTGAGGTGGCCTCCAAACACTCACAAACTTTCTGGGGGTAATCACAATGAACGATTCCTCACCGGAGTACTCCTACCACCTAGGAGTCTCCAACCTCCAAGAGTAACAAGATCCAAAGGGAAAGCTCGAGACTTGCTCAAACCACGAGTTCCTTGGGTCACACAAAGTGGAAGTAGTGGATATTTCATTTGATTGAAACAACTCTCTCAAGCTCACAAAGACTGACTAGGGATCTAGGATTTCATGGAAGCAAGAGAGAGGGAGCACTTGTGTTCTTTGGGTGTGTTTGAGTGTAGTAGTGAGTTCAATCCCGAAGGGGTAAGGGGCTTTATATACTTTGAGTCAGATAGAGCCATTTGCCTAGAAGTTGACCTGCTCGAATGATTTGGAACAGAGTCCGGATGATCCGGGATCACAAAATAAATGCCCTCAGCGGAGCAGATACACCAATCGTTGTCGTCGCCACCGCTAGGGCTTGTGCGTGGTTGGATCCAAATCCGATGCTCGCCTGCTTGGGGTTGTCGATTTCTTTGTCTCTCGTTGTTACTTTTAATATTTTTTTTTTGCAAAATAGTACTAGCTGTTACTCTTGATTTTACGTGTGAGGTTAGATTATTTTCTCGATGATCAGTGCAGTGATGATTCTTTGACCGGGGTGAAATTTAGTGTTACATCTCGTGGAAACGCTCTATATCACAAGTTTGATCCCACGCTCACGATCACACCTCTTGTCTCCCGCTGGATTTTAACAAAAGGATCCAACGCCTTGTACATTGGCTATATATATAACCCATGAACCCACGTTCTCACAACCATAACCTAACCACCACAGCCGACATCTGCTTCATGCCCGTCACCGCTGCCGCCGACGACCGTGGTGAGTATGTCAATGGGGAGCAGGGGTGAGGAGCATCTAGTTGACGAGTACGTCAACATGGAGTCGTTCGCCGTCAACGTGTCGGCTAACTCTCCACAACCCTTGCAGCCGTGATCTGTCGGGACGCTTGACACCCGTGATCATGATATACCGAGACGCTCGACGCCCGTGATCGTGATGTGCCGAGATCTTAATTCACCATGAACGACGCGGCCATGATACGTCAAGGCCGATCGGGGCAACAACGCGCATGTGCACGGGGTAGCACAAACGTTTGAGGTCCCTTGGCACGGTGATCGACCATGTGAGATCGATCATCTCACCATACCGATCTCCTAGGCCTTGTCGCTGCTGAGTAAATAGGCAATTTTTCTACTAATTTAATCCATAATTAGATGACTAGCGTGGCATTGATATAATTAACGACATACTGATACTGATCTAAACAAGCACGTACTACGCAAGCAGTAGACAAATCTATACATGATGCTAGTACTGCTAATACAGAAATAATCAGGAGAGGGATAAACGTGTTATACCCTCCAGTAGGCCATGCAGAAGCTGCCGCGACGGTGGCGGCAGCAGCAGCGTCCTCGGCGGCCTTCTTGTCGGCCTCGGTCTTCTCGGCGGCATCACGTTCGGCGTCGGTGGACATGGTGATGACAGAGACGACGCAGATGTGGAGGAAGTAGTGGATTGAAGGCGAGCAGTCGCGTAGTCGCTTCCCAAAAACTTATTCGCCTCTATCCCGTACAGGAACCGGAGAGACGGGGTTTCGAAGGCCTGCTCTCCCGTCAACCGTGTACGCGGTGAACGGGACGGAGTCGCCGACGGCGGCAGCAACAAAGGAACGAGCGCGTGAGGCAGAGGCGATCTGATCTCGTGACGGCTAGGGTTGACGTTAGCCCTGCTTATATAGGCGGTTGGTATGGATGGAGCCAACATGCAAGTATAGGGGGGGGCAAGTTTGTTCATGGAGGGGGCAAAGTTCATATGAAGTAAAAAAAATTGGCCACAGCAACCACTATCATAGTAGAAAAATCAATTTGTTAGGGGGGTCTAGCCCCCCCCCTCGTACCCCCCTAGAATCGTCCCTTGCGCCTTGGAGGAGAGACGTGGGCTGAACCCACGTCCAAGTCGGTAACAGCCCACGATCCGACGTCTCACATCGTGGCGCGTCCGTTACATGTTCTCCGATCCTGTCCGACAAAAATAAGCGCGTAGGTATGAGCTCGGCTCGGCTCATTCCCGCAACCCGCGACGCGTCGTGACGAGGCGTGGCGAGGCGGGCGGAGGAGGAGGAATGCGCGAGGGCCTCTTCTCTTCTCATTCTCCAATAGCATGTAGAAGAGAGACCCTTATAAAGGGGTCCAATTTCTTCTCCACTAGCGGGATGGGACTAAACTTCCCACCACCACCTTGTCATGCCACCACCTACATGGGCCCTTGGATATTTCTGAAATTCTCTTATGGGCCTAAAGCCCACTACTAATTTCAACAATCCCCCACCACATCTCAAGGGCACATCGTGTTCCCTCGCTTCAATCACTATTTTAATATACCAGCATTTCAGTGAAGATCTGTTAATGTTGAGCTTCACCTAGAACAAGCAGTTACACCCCTTTACAACGGAACAATGGACCATGCCTTGAATTGTCAGTCTGGCGTAAAGAAGCTTCACCACAAGTCTTACTAGTACTAGGCTACCGAAGGCTGACCCCTCGGGTGGAGCATATTAGTCACACTCCTGGCCTATTCATGAGTTTACTATATATCACCTCAATCTCATAGACTTTGACCAGTAGTCAGGCTCATATAGATGTGTTCCTCCAAAGATCGCTCTGTAGGACAGCATCTTGCTTACACATAAGCTTTAAAACACATTAAGACAGTAGTCATCCTACCATACAGTATCCGAGAGCATTGCATCTCCAACAGAGTGGGTTAGTAAAGTTACTCTTCTCAGTTCACCACTGGCTTGTTTTCCCAGGTCCTACTTCACGGGATCTCCGATCATATAGGTTGGGTTACTGCCATGGCAACTCATGTGGGTCTCATACCCATCTCCCTCGATGCACTATCTATCACAACCCATGATAGCCCTTTAGTAAAGGGATCTGCCAGATTCTTAGCCATTTGGATGTAATCCAACGATATCACTCCGGAGTTTCTCAAACGTCTGATAGACTTCAATCTCATTCTTATATGTTTGTTGGACTTCATATTGTCCTTTGAACTCTTCACTTTGACAATAATTGTCTGATTATCGCAGTTCATAAGGATAGTCGGAACCGGCTTCTCAACCACACGTAAGTCCATCAAAATATATCGAAGAAATTCTACTTCGACACCAGATGTGTCTAATGCTGTTAATTCTGCTTCCATTGTCGATCTCGTTAAGATCGTTTGCTTGCAAGACTTCTAGGAAACAGCACCACCTCCAAGAGTAAATATATACCCAGTAGTGACCTTCATCTCATCAGCATCAGAGATCCAATTCGCATCACTATACCCTTTAAGTACCGATGGGTATCCCATATAGTGAAGTCCGTGGTTGACAGTACCTTTCAGGTAGCGCATAATTCTTTCAACAACACGCCAATGAACATCGCCCGGGTTTGCAACAAACTGGCTAAGTTTGCTCACAACAAACGTGATGTCAGGCCTCGTTGGCTAGCTAGGTACATAAGCGAACCGATAATTTGAAATAATCTCAATTGATCTATAGTTGTGCCTTTGAAATTTCGAATAAGCACACTAGGATCATGGTGTTTGAGAATTTTTGCAGTTTGAATATCCAAAGCGGTTCAAAATCTTCTCAACATAGTGGGATTGCAGAAGTGTAATCCCACCCTCATCATCTCTCAATAGCTTGATGTTCAAGATAACATCAGCCACTCCAAGGTCCTTCATCTCAAAGTTTTAAGACACAAAGTACTTAACCTCCTCAATCACCTTGAGGTTGGTTCTAAATATCAGTACGTCATCAACATACAAGCACAATATAACTCCTTCGCCCCCACCATGGCGATAGTATACACACTTGTCAGCTTCATTAACAACGAAACCAACACATGTCGGAGTTGTATTAAACTTATCATGCCATTGCTTAGGTGCTTGCTTCAGTCCATGTAAAGATTTCAACAACTTACACACTTTTCTTTCCTGACCATCTATCACAAAGCCATCTGGCTGTTGCATATAGATTTCCTCGTCTAGCTCTTTGTTCAGGAAAGTCGTCTTAACGTCCATTTCATGAAAAAGAAGACCATGCGAGGCTGCCAACGAGAGTAGTACTCGAATGGTGGTTAGTCTGGCCACAGGTGAATAAGTGTCAAAGAAATCTTCTTCTTCTTTCTGGGCATAGCCCTTAGCCACAAGCCTAGCGTTGTACTTTTCGATTGTACCATCGGGCCTAAGCTTGCTTTTGAACACCCACTTGCATCCTAGTGGTTTACAACCATAGGGACGATCAGTAATTTCCCATGTCCCATTAGCCATGATGGAATCCATCTCGCTACGACCGCAGCTTTCCAGTAATCAGCATCTGGAGAAGCATACGCTTATGAAATAGAAGTGGGATTATCATCCACAAGGTATATGAAGAAATCATCACCAAAGGTCTTTGTAGTCCTTTGTCTCTTGCCCCTACCAAGGGTTTCCTCGTCATCCTCCTCAGGATTATCATCATGTGTTTGTTCATAATATTCCATAGGAATGGTAGGCTCACGAGTTTCCTCAGATTCTTGTCTAAAAGTGCGTTGCATATCTCTCATGGGAAAAAATATCCTCAAAGAATGTAGCATCCCTCGACTCCATAATTGTAACGACCTTCACGTCAGGTATCTCAGATTTCACTACTAGAAATCTATAACCTACGCTATTCTTAGCGTATCCCAAATTAACGCAGTTCACAGTCTTTGGTCCAAGCTTACACTTCTTGGGGATCGGCACATTGACCTTCGCCAAGCAGCCCCAAGTACGTAAGTACGAGAGCGTCGTCCTTCTCTTCGACCACTCCTCATAGGGAGTGACCTCATTATCTTTTGTAGGAACCTTATTCAGGACATAACACGCGGTCAATATAGCCTTCCCCCACCATGCCTTGGATAAACCCGATGTATCAAACATGTGTTAACCAAAATCAGTTAGAGTAAGATTTTTCCGTTCGGCAACCCCGTTTGATCGGGTGAATAGGGAGGCGTCCTTTCATGAATAATGTCGTGTTCCGCACAAAAAGAATCAAACTCATTTGAGAAGTACTCTCCACCACGATCAGAACAGACTCGTTTAATTTTCTTTTCAAGTTGATTCTCAACGTCTGCCTTATATATTTTAAAGTAGTGTAGAGCCTCATCTTTAGTATTTAACAGATACACATAGCAATATCTAGTGGAATCATCTATCAATGTCATGAAATATTTCTTTCCATCTTTAGTCAACACATCATTCATCTCACAAAGATTAGAATGTATGAGTTCTAATGACGCCAAGTGTCTCTCCTCTTCAGCCTTGTGAGGCTCGCGAGGTTGCTTTGCTTGCACACACGAATGGCACTTAGAACCTTTGGCTAAAGTGAAACTCGGGATTAAATTAAGTTTTGCTAGCCGTGACATAACACTGTAACTTATGTGACAAAGACGTGAATGCCAAACTTCAGATTCATTAACACTCGAATGAATATTGTTCACGACTTTATTACAAAAATCTGAAGGGAAAGGCGGAATAGACCTCTGCATTCATAACCTTTTCCAACAAAAAGTCCATACTTCGTAACAACTACTTTATTAGACTCGAAGACCAACTTAAACCCTTGTCTACACATAAGGGAGCCACTAACGAGATTCTTCTTGATGGCAGGGACATGCTACACGTTCTTAGCTGCACGATCCTTCCCGAAGTAAACTTCAGACCGAACGTGCCAACACCAAGAACAGAAGCACTCGCACCATTCCCCGCCAATACAAACCCGCTACCCGTGGCCTGATAAGAAGAGAACAATGAGATGTTAGCACACACATGAATATTTGCACCTGTGTCCACCCACCAATCGGTGGACTGACAAACTGAAAATACAGTAAATAAATTACCGTACCTAGATGCACCACTTTCATTGTTGCCCACAATCATATTGGCAGACTTGGAGTCCTACGTCGGCTTCTTGTGCTTGTTTGGGCACTTGTTCGCCCAATGTTCATCTGAACCACAAGTGAAGCAGCCCTCTCCCTTCTTATTCTTCTTGAAGGTCTTCTTTTCCCTCTTCTTGAAGTCGGTATTCTGTTGGACATAATTCTTTCCCTTGGGCTTGTGGGAAATGAAGTTCCTCTGATGTACCATATTGGCAACAGAAGAGCTTTCGACCGCTTTTCCATTGGAGTCCTTTGCTCTCGAGCTGTGCTCAACACTCAGATGGCCGATGATGTCCTCTACTGAGAACCCACGCCTCTGATGTTTCAGAGTAGTCGCAAAGTTCCTCCAGGAATTAGGGAGCTTAGCAATTATACAGCCCGCGACAAACTTGTCTCGCAATTTGCACTTAAGAATCTCAAGTTCTTTAGCAATGCATATTATCTCATGAGCCTATTCCAATACAGAATGGTTGTCAATCATTTTTTAATCGTGGAACTGCTCCATAACATACATCTCACTCCGAGCATCGGTGGCCCCGAGTTTAAATTCAAGCTCCTCCCACGGCTCTTTGGCAACATGCATATGTAAATATCCATCAACCAGCTCATCTCCGGTCATGCATGCTCTACCGTTGACAGTGTACGCGGTGAACGGGACGGAGTCGCCGGCGGCAACAGCAACAAAGGAACGAGAGCGTGAGGCAGAGGCGATCTGATTTTGTGACGGCTAGGGTTGGCGTTAGCCCTGCTTATATAGGCAGCCGGGTGGAGAGACGTGGGCTGAACCCACGTCTAAGTCGGTAACAGCCCACGATCCAACGTCTCAGATCGTGGCGCATCCGTTACGTATTCTCCGATCCTGGCCGGCAGAAATAAAGCGCGTAGGTATGAGCTCGGCTCATCCCCGCAACCCGCGTCGTGGCTAGGCGGGCGGCGGAGGAGGAGTGCGCGAGGGCCTCCTCTCTTCTCACTCTCCAATAGCATGTAGAAGAGAGACCCTTATAAAGGGGTCTGCTACTGCAACAAACGACCTTCCAACGGTGCGAGAAACAAGCGTGCTGACGGGAGACTATTCTTGTCTTGATACTCCTCAGCAACGGCACCAGGAATCCTTCTGCTACGGCTACACCTTTAGGGACTTCCTAGGCAAATATGTAAAGGATTTCCCCCGTGGCCTTGGAGCCTTGCGTTGGTGTTCCCTCAAAGCGGAAAGGGTGATGTAGCACAGCGACGGTAAGCATTTCCCTCAGTTTTGAGAACCAAGGTATCGATCCAGTGAAGGAATATCACAAGTACCACCACAAACACAAAGAGCTTGCTCCCAATGCTATGAAGGGGTTGTCAATCCCTTATAGATTGTTTGCCAAGTGTGAACTGAAAGCAACAAAGTAACAAAGCAAAGTAAAAGCGAAAGTGGAAACGATAGGTGTGAATAGACCCGGGGTGTCACGCCCAAGACGCGACCCTATCCTCAATTTGGCACGAAGGCCTCGTCAGGGATAGAAGCGCATCTCGTCGTGTCGCAAGAATGGATATCGTTACAAGTACATGTACTGAAAAGAAGAGATATATATACAGAGTTGGCTTACACTCGCCACAAGCTACATCAGAGTCACATCAGTACATTACATAATCATCAAGAGTAAGAGCAGGGTTCGACTATGGACGAAATCAAACGAGAAAATAAGAACGACGTCCATCCTTGCTATCCCACGCTGCCGGCCTAGAACCCATCCTAGATCGATGAATAAGAAGAAGAAGAAGCAACTCCAAATGTACAATCAACGCGCTCGCGTCAAGTAACCTTTACCTGTACCTGCAACTGGTGTTGTAGTAATTTGTGAGCCACAGGGGACTCAACAATCTCATTTCCAAAGGTATCAAGACTAGCAAAGCTTATTAGGTGAGGCATGGTTAAGTGGTGAGGTTGCAGCAGCGGCTAAGCATATGTATATGGTGACTAACTTACGAGTACAAGAAACAAGAGAGGGAAGATCTACGCATAGCGGACGTGAACTACTTATGATCAAATGAATGATCCTGAACACCTACCTACGTCAGACATAACCCCACCGTGTCCTCGATCGGAGAAGGAACTCACGAAAGAGACAATCACGGTTATGCACACAGTTGGCATGTTTTAATTAAGTTAACTTCAAGTTATCTAGAACCAGTGTTAAACAAAATTTCCACGTTGCCACATAACCGCGGGCACGGCTTTCCGAAAAGATTTAACCCTGCAGGGGTGCTCCAACTAGTCCATCACAAATTACCACAAGCCGCATAGAAATCCTCAATCACGAAGCTCGCGATCTCGTCGGATTCCCTAGTGGAAAACCTCAACTCTGAGATTACCCAAAGCATCACCGGAATCCCGATGCACAAGATATCTCGTCAAAGGTAAAACTAATCCAGCAAGGCCGCCCGGCGTGTCGACGATCCCGATAGGAGCCGCGTATCTCATTCTCAGGACACGACGAATGGAAAAGCCTACAGATACCAAACCTCGAGTTGCCCCGTGGTGGCCCCGCAGTCTATCCTTTTGGGACCAACACCATCAGCACTGGCCCCCCTGTTTACGTAAAATTACTCCTCGGGTTCATGACGCCCTATGCTTTTCAGTTTAACAGAATTATTATGTTGGGCAAATGTAGAACCAATGTTGGGCCTTGCGAGACCAGCTTTAATATAAAACGAATTATCAAGGGGGTCCCCATAACAACCCCGATCGTGTTAGGAGCGCTCGATTATGGAACATAACACCGGTAGCCGGAAACTAAGGGGGCAAAGGTGGAACAAAACACCAGGCTAGAAAGGCCGAGCCTTCCACCTTTTACCAAGTATATAGGTGCATTAAAGTAAATAACATTTAATAGGGTGATATAACAAAGAACCCATGTTTTCACATGGCAGCAACTGCACCTGCAACTAGCAACGCTAACACAGGGTTAAGCAAGCGGTAACATAGCCAATCAGTGGTTTGCTAGGTCGAACATGTTGAAGGTTATCATGGCACTGTTGAGAGGCTGATATTTAACATGTGGCAGGCAACGAGACATAACGATAGAAGCGGTAAAACTAGCATGGCAATGATACTAATGGTATCTGGGGAAATGGTCATCTTGCCTGAGATCCCGCTTGGAAGAAGAACAACTCTGTGAAGTCGGCGAACCGACGTAGTCGAACGGGTCCTCACATTCCGACACGCTTGCGGAACTCTATCGGAACGGAGCAAACCGGAAACAAACATCAACACAAATATTCACCACATGATGCACAACATGATGCATACCCTAATATGATGCATGATCAGTTCAAAGATGCAAGGGATGGCATGGCAATTCATCTCACGCAACCACTACACATTAAGTGAAGCTCGATATGCAACGGGTTGCATATCGACGAAACTCCACGATTAATTATTTAATTCACTCCCGATTATTTACACGGCAATATTAAATTGTTGTTATCATGGCAAGGGGTGAAGCGGTGATCCTACATGACATCCTAGTGAGTTTAACTCGCGGAACAAAGAGCGGATCTACGACACAAGAGGCATGCAACACAATATATCATGCCATGAATGCGACATGCATGCAAGTACAACATCACGACAAGAAGGGAAAGAAGCATATGTCGCCACGGCGAGCGAGAGGGAACCATGGCGGCAAATCGGAAACGATGCCACGGCAACGTACCTATCCCGATACTCAACGAGCAATCGTGCCAACGTATAGGAAGCGTGTGCGGGAACGTTAAATAAAGAATGGGGTGATCCCGTATATCGGGTTCCCATGTGTCGGGGCACAACAAAAGTGAGACAACGTGCAACGGGCAACATACGGTGCAACATACATTCAACTCATACAACACATTCGTTCGTTACACGACACGTTCTCACGGTATACCTTCGACGCGTGCGAATTGGAGTGGTTCGGTTCGGAGAAGGAGACCAACGGTCGTCGTGGAAGTCCTGGAAGTAGTCGTACACGGTCTCGTCGACGGTAGTCGTTCGCTCGGCGTCGTGGTTCTCGGGTCTTCGGCGTCGGTAGTGGATCATGTCTCTGTCGATGTTCGGGGTTCGTCGTTGTGCACGGTGATCTTGTCGGTTCCACGGCGGAGGGGAACGGCACACGTGGCGACGCAAGCGGCAACACAACAAAAATGCAACGGCGCCGGCAAACAACGACAAGCAGCACATCAACCAAGCCTAGCACGGCATCTACATCTAACTGGCATTAACAGCAAAGCCAGCTACCAGCAAGGCAAGCAAACAACACAGCAACCAAGCCTAGCATCTAATTGCAAAAGCAACTAACAATTGCTAGCTATAGCCGCTAGGTACAGGCATCTTCTAGCAACAGTCTCGGCAAGCAGGCACCAACAACATCTATTAACAGCAAGACATGGCAAACAGCAAGCAGCAGCTGGCAAACAGCAAGCACTAAGCCACCTAGCAGCAGCTAGCAGCAGCAGAACTAACATCTAGCAACGCGGCAGGCAGGCAATAGCAAGAGCAGCAACAGCGGCTACGCAACAGCAGCAGCAGCTAGCACACAACAACTCAGGCAGGCTCGCACAACAACGGCAATAGGCAAGCACCAGCGGCAGCAGGAGCATGCACAGCAACACATCAGGCGAGCAACGAGAATGGAGGAGGTCGGGACCCTGGAGGCTTGGCAGCGGCGCACCAGGTGCTCGGCAAAGCACGGGAGGCGGCGAGGCAGCGGCAGGACCAGGCGAGGAAGATCGGTGAGGAGAGATGGGAGGGGATCGGGCAGGAGTGGAGACGCGCTGGGGAAGAAAGGGATCGGGGTTGGCACCGCGCTAGGTCAGGGGAGGAGCCGGCTCGGCCTGGGCCTGGGGTCCTCCCCCTTTAGTTTTTTTAAAAATCCTTTTAAAACAGAAAATTTTAAAATAAAGAAAGGCTTTTAACAAAAAATAAAATATAATAAATGCTTTTGAATCCTTTGAAAAAATATTCCCAACTATAAGAAATAGTTGGGCATTTTTTTAGAAGAAATAAAATAAAACCTTTTGAAGAATTTAAAAATTAAAACCCTTTTTGAAGAATAAAATAAAACCTCTTTTATTTAAAGAATCAAATAAAAGCCCTTTAAAAGAGAAAAGAAAATGAGACGGCTTTAAAATAAAACAAAAGGAGAAATAAAATAAAACCCAAGGGTTACCCCCACATTTAATAAAAGGGTTTTTTTAAAAGAAGAATGAACCTATTTTTTTAAAGGGGATAAAATGAAAACTTGAACGCCGCCACAAAACAACTAAAAGAGGAGGGAGGGCGGTGACCTATTGCACCAAGGACACCGAGAGCACTCACAACCCAGATCACAACACGCAACATATGATGCAAGATGCCATGATGCAAACTACATGGTGATGTAACAAACGAAAAATAACCACACGACGGAAACAGAAAGAAAAGGGGATCTTCTGGAACGTCGGTCTCGGGCTGTCACAACTTTCCTACACTACAAGAGGATCTCGCCCCGAGATCCAAGAATGAAAGGGGAGAGGGTGAGAAGGAACAAGAGGTAACAACTTAGTCGCTTCTTTGACAAACGAGCGCAACCAATGATCCTTGAAGGTTCCAAAGAGATGAGGAATGATATGAGAAAGAAGCAAGAATTCACGAAAAATTTCGGCAGCACTTCGGTAGGAAAATGGGACAAAAAATTCGATAAGATGGAAGAAATAGACAATATTCACAACCAACAACTAAATAGAGCAAGGAAACACCATGATCTTGATAGAACAACAAGATTGACCCAAAAGAGCAACAACACAATGCCTCCGGAACAATAGAATAGGAACTAGCTCATACGAAAGAAGAGAATGAAGAGAGAATGACAACTGTAAACTCCAATGAACTTGACAAGCACCCTTGCAAGAAGAATTGAACGGAGTTGTTGGAAAACAACAACGAAAGAACAAGATAGTAGTGGGCTTAAGAAAATCATCTCACATTTATAAGGTGACAACCAACCACCAGAAGAAACAAGGAATATTGGGAGAAACAAGATATGAACAATTACTTGCACCAAGAGGATACATTGAGAACTTGGATTAATGACAAGCACCATGATAGCACAGTCCATAGGAAAAGCTTTAGGTGAAATCCAAACCAAGATAGCTCAATGAAGAAATCATGGGTTGAAAAAAAATGTCTCATGATCATAGAATTGGTGGGTTTAATTATCTCATTCTTGAAAGGAAAACTCTTCGAGGCTCCTACACTAACAAGAATGCTATAATACCACCTCAAAGGATAAAGGAAGAACAAATGCACTTGGAAATGCAAGAGAAAGAATACTTGAGGTTCTCCAACAAGAATCTTGAAGAACACTTGAGAATGAATTGATATCATGATGAACCACCATGAAGGACCTCCATATGAATGATGCAACGATATGAAGGTAGAAAAGAATTAGATTATGACCTTGCCAAGATTTAGAAGAAGCCTCACAAAGAGATACTTAAAAGAACTTGAAACTCCGGAAAAGAAAAGATAAGCACACTTGAGAAAAAGGAATTGATATCGTGAGCCGCTCCGGAAGAAGAACTCAGATTACTATTAACAAGAATAAGAATTATGTTATGCTAGTACTTCATCAAGTTTAATTGATGACAAGCAACGGATTTAGAATACTACTTATTCTTCTAGAAATGACTGAGGAGAGAGATAAGCATCACTTGAGGCATGATTGAAGAAAGCACCGGTAAGAATTCACAATTGAATGGGAACACCAAGAAAGCATGGAGACACATGAGAATGGAGAGATCATGAGCCACTTGACAAAACTTGAACAAGGCACCGGATAAACGAGAGACGAACGAAGAGACAACAATTGAGAATAATTGAGGATGAAAGCTGAAAGCTGAGAACGAAGAATCTTCTGAAATGATGGCCTTCGGAGGATAAAGAAATAAAAACAACTCAGAAATGCACCAGATAACAAGAAACGAATCACTCATGATTGGAAACAAATAAGATGATGGCACAAAGCTGAAATGATGAATCTTCAAAAGAACGGACCAAGATTTGCGAGAAAGAGTCCTTCGAATTGCAAGCTGAGAATGATGGCGAGAGCAACACCAAGAATTAATGAGACACTCCGGAATAATGAAGAATGAAAGGTTGAGCCAAAGAATGAATTAATTGAAATAGATCTTGAAGAAGGGATATGACTGATCAAAATCATACTTACGTCATAGTTGAAAAGATTTAGAGGTCTCTGGAAAAGATTAAAAGAGCCAGGAAAGATCGTGGGAAAGAACCTATGGGTTATGGGCCCACTCAAAGAAATCACCGTTAGAAAAATATTGCTTAGAAGAGAGATATTGCACCGGTATGAATAGAACTAAATAAGGTTGAGAACCTCAGAATAATTAAAAGATTGGAAACAAGAACTTCTAAGATAGCTTCAACGCTCCGGATAGAAAAGACAGGAATGAATAACAAGATATGCTCATAAGAATTCCCAACATAGGAAAGAATTACAAGGATGAATGGATAAGATGACACGAACAACTAAATTGAATTCACCAGAAAAATAACAAGACTGAATAAGGATGAACATGAAGATCCTGAGAATCATCACAATGAATCACCGGGTACAAAAGGGAGAAGAGATAGCGGAAGCATCACTGAATATGAAGGCACTAGAATGATGACTGAAACATTGAAGAAAAGGGCGGGAGGGCGGGAAAAACAAAGACAAATTGGTACAGATGAGATGAACTCCGGAATAAAATGAGAGAATGATCTTGCAAAAATTGAAGAGGATTGTATCCACTTGGAGAGAACCACACCGGTTGGAAAAGAATTAACACGACGACTCGGGTTGACAAGAATTAATAAGTCAAATGATTAAGCAAACGGATTATCACTCTCATAGAAATATGAGAACCGCTCTTGGAAAGATATGAAATCACCATATGACATCGAAGCAACTTGAATTACCATATTCCAACAAAACAAGGGGTGAGGCTTATGAAACAAGCCAGAACAAACTCATGGGAAAGATTTCGTCCGATATTTTTGTGGACAGGATCGCACGGGCTCGATTTTACAGTAGCCATCAAGTGCAAGGCAGTGCACCCGACATACGAAGCGTCCCCGAGTCGTAGCAAGCTACAAGGACTCTTTAAGACACAACGTGTACCGCTGTAAGTCGACCATGAACAAACGAACCCACTAAATGTCGAACCCCAACCTAACCTCATGCATTTGTTGGAAGATTGTCCTAAAAGCAACTACTTGAATTCCCGCCTATGAATTCCCGAAATATCTGGTCATGCAATCTGGTACACGAATACAAGGAGTAATAACACACAACTCCTATACTAACCCGTCACTTGTATCACATCCGTCAACACACGACCAGAATCTCGGACCTTCATCTACAACAGACCCTCGTGATCACAACGATACAAAGTATGGCAGTACTCCCGAACAATATGCACCAGTACTGGGGACATCGGGGTTATCTCGCCACTACTAGTATTGAAGCAATTACGAACATCCTTCGTTCTGAGATATTAAGAAATCTGAATGATAACGATGTGCTCAATAATCTCCTGGAGCTCAACTCCCCTGAGACTTAAAGCAGATAGGAGGCACCAAGACAGAACTCCGTCAAATCGGCATCATATAGATTCCAAAAATATCCGCGTGATCCTAAATTTTTTTTGAGTGAGAAGAGGAGTAGAGTAAATTATTACGTCAAGATTCCTCACCAGAGCATAGAAGAGGAGAAAAAAGAATCCTACTCTCCGATATATAACTAAACTCAAATAGTTTTTCACTAGACTAGACTCGGCCAAGTTCGATCAATCAAGGGGGCTCCTAGGTCGGTACTGCTCTGATACCAACTTGTCACGCCCAAGATACGACCCTATCCTCAATTTGGCACGAAGGCCTCGTCAGGGATAGAAGCGCATCTCGTCATGTCGCAAGAATGGATATCGTTACAAGTACATGTACTGAAAAGAAGAGATATATATACAGAGTTGGCTTACACTCGCCACAAGCTACATCAGAGTCACATCAGTACATTACATAATCATCAAGAGTAAGAGCAGGGTCCGACTATGGACGAAATCAAACGAGAAAATAAGAACGACATCCATCCTTGCTATCCCAGGCTGTCGGCCTGGAACCCATCCTAGATCGATGAAGAAGAAGAAGAAGCAACTCCAAATGTACAATCAACGCGCTCGCGTCAAGTAACTTTTACCTGTACCTGCAACTGGTGTTGTAGTAATCTGTGAGCCACAAGAGACTCAGCAATCTCATTTCCAAAGGTATCAAGACTAGCAAAGCTTATTAGGTGAGGCATGGTTAAGTGGTGAGGTTGCAGCAGTGGCTAAGCATATGTATATGGTGACTAACTTACGAGTACAAGAAACAAGAGAGGGAAGATCTACGCATAGCGGACGTGAACTACCGATGATCAAATGAATGATCCTGAACACCTACCTACGTCAGACATAACCCCACCGTGTCCTCGATCGGAGAAGGAACTCACGAAAGAGACAGTCACGGTTCCGCACACAATTGGCATGTTTTAATTAAGTTAACTTCAAGTTATCTAGAACCAGTGTTAAACAAAATTTCCACGTTGCCACATAACCGCGGTCACGGCTTTTCGAAAAGATTTAACCCTGCACGGGTGCTCCAACTAGTCCATCACAAATTACCACAAGCCGGATAGAAATCCTCAATCACGAAGCTCGCGATCTCGTCGGATTCCCTAGTTGGAAACCTCAACTCTGAGATTACCCAAAGCATCACCGGAATCCCGATGCACAAGATATCTCGTCAAAGGTAAAACTAATCCAGCAAGGCCGTCCGGCATGTCGACGATCCCGATAGGAGCCGCGTATCTCGTTCTCAGGACACGATGGATGGAAAAGCCTACAGGTACCAAACCTCTAGTTGCCCCGTGGTGGCCCCAAAGTCTGTCCTTTTGGGACCAACACCATCAGCACTGGCCCCCCTATTTATGTAAAATTACTCCTCGGGTTCATGACGCCCTATGCATTTCAGTTTAACAGAATTATTATGTTGGGCAAATGTAGAACCAATGTTGGGCCTTGCCAGACCAACTTTAATCTAAAACAAATTATGAAGGGGGTCCCATAACAACCCCGATCGTGTTAGGAGCGCTCGATTATGGAACATAACACCGGTAGCCGGAAACTAAGGGGGCAAAGGTGGAACAAAACACCAGGCTAGAAAGGCCGAGCCTTCCACCTTTTACCAAGTATATAGGTGCACTAAAGTAAATAACATTTAATAGGGTGATATAACAAAGAACCCATGTTTTCACATGGCAGCAACTGCACCTGCAACTAGCAACGCTAACACAGGGTTAAGCAAGCGGTAACATAGCCAATCAGTGGTTTGCTAGGTCGAACAGGTTGAAGGTTATCATGGCATTGTTGAGAGGCTGATATTTAACATGTGGTAGGCAACGAGAAATAACGATAGAAGCGGTAAAACTAGCATGGCAATGATAGTAATGGTATCTGGGGAAGTGGTCATCTTGCCTGAGATCCCGCTTGGAAGAAGAACAACTCTGTGAAGTCGGCGAACCAACGTAGTCGAACGGGTCCTCACATTCCGACACGCTTGCGGAACTCTATCAGAACGGAGCAAACCGGAAACAAACATCAACACAAATATTCACAACACGATGCACAACATGATGCATACCCTAATATGATGCATGATCAGTTCAAAGATGCAAGGGATGGCATGGCAATTCAGCTCATGCAACCACTACACATTAAGTGAAGCTCGATATGCAACGGGTTGCATATCGACGAAACTCCACGATTAATTATTTAATTCACTCCCGATTATTTACACGGCAATATTAAATTGTTGTTATCATGGCAAGGGGTGAAGCGGTGATCCTACATGACATCCTAGTGAGTTTAACTCGCGGAACAAAGAGCGGAGCTACGGCACAAGAGGCATGCAACACAATATATCATGCCATGGATGCAACATGCATGCAAGTACAACATCACGGCAAGAAGGGAAAGAAGCATATGTCGCCACGGCGAGCGAGAGGGAACCATGGCGGCAAATCGGAAACGATGCCACGGTAAAGTACCTATCCCGATACTCAACGAGCAATCGTGCCAACGTATAGGAAGCGTGTGCGGGAACGTTAAATAAAGAATGGGGTGATCCCGTATATCGGGTTCCCATGTGTCGGGGCACAACAAAAGTGAGACAACGTGCAACGGGCAACATACGGTGCAACATACATTCAACTCATACAACACATTCGTTCGTTACACGACACGTTCTCACGGTATACCTTCGACGCGTGCGAATTGGAGTGGTTCGGTTCGGAGAAGGAGACCAACGGTCGTCGTGGAAGTCCTGGAAGTAGTCGTACACGGTCTCGTCGACGGTAGTCGTTCGCTCGGCGTCGTGGTTCTCGGGTCTTCGGCGTCGGTAGTGGATCACGTCTCTGTCGATGTTCGGGGTTCGTCGTTGTGCACGGTGATCTTGTCGGTTCCACGGCGGAGGGGAACGGCACACGTGGCGACGCAAGCGGCAACACAACAAAAATGCAACGGCGCCGGCAAACAACGACAAGCAGCACATCAACCAAGCCTAGCAGGGCATCTACATCTAACTGGCATTAACAGCAAAGCCAGCTAGCAGCAAGGCAAACAAGCAACACAGCAACCAAGCCTAGCATCTAATTGCAAAAGCAACTAACAATTGCTAGCTATAGCCGCTAGGTACAGGCATCTTCTAGCAACTGCCTCGGCAAGCAGGCAGCAGCAACATCTATTAACAGCAAGACACGACAAACAGCAAGCACTAAGCCACCTAGCAGCAGCTAGCAGCACCCGGCAGCAGCAGAACTAGCAGCTAGCAACGCGACATGCAGGCAATAGCAAGAGCAGCAACAGCGGCTACGCAACAGCAGCAACAACTAGCACACAACAACTCAGGAAGTCTTGCACAACAACGGCAACAGGCAAGCACCAGCGGCAGCAGGAGCCTGCACAACAACACATCAGGCGAGCAACGAGAACGAAGGAGGTCGGGACCCTGGAGGCTTGGCAGCGGCGCACCAGGTGCTCGGCAAAGCACGAGAGGCGGCGAGGCAGCGGCAGGACCAGGCGATGAAGATCGGTGAGGAGAGACGGGAGGGGATCGGGCAGGAGTGGAGACGCGCTGGGGAAGAAGGGGATCGAGGGGATGAGGGTTGGCACCGCGCTAGGTCAGGGGAGGAGCCGGCTGGGCCTCGGCCTGGGGTCCTCCCCCTTTAGGTTTTTTTTTAAATCCTTTTAAAACAGAAAATTTTAAAATAAAGAAAGGCTTTTAACAAAAAATAAAATATAATAAATGCTTTTGAATCCTTTGAAAAAATATTCCCAACTACAAGAAATAGTTGGGCATTTTTTTAGAAGAAATAAAATAAAACCTTTTGAAGAATTTAAAAATTAAAACCCTTTTTGAAGAATAAAATAAAACCTCTTTTATTTAAAGAATAAAATAAAAGCCCTTTAAAAGAGAAAAGAAAATGAGACGGCTTTAAAATAAAACAAAAGGAGAAATAAAATAAAACCCAAGGGTTACCCCCACATTTAATAAAAGGGTTTTTTTAAAAGAAGAACAAACCTATTTTTTTTTAAAGGAGATAAAACGAAAACTTGAACGCCGCCACAAAACAACTAAAAGAGGAGGGAGGGCGGCGACCTATTGCACCAAAGACACCGAGAGCACTCACAACCCAGATCACAACACGCAACATATGATGCAAGATGCCATGATGCAAACTACATGACGATGCAACAACCGAAAAATAACCACACGACGGAAACGGAAATAAAGGGGGATCTTCTGGAACGTCGGTCTCGGGCTATCACACGGGGGCCGTAGTGTTTACTAGTGGCTTCTCTCATGAAAGCAAGTAGACGGTGGGTGAACGAATTACTGTCGAGCAATTGATAGAACCGCGCAAAGTCGTGACGTTATCTATGACAATGATTATATCTATAGGCATCACATCAAAACAAGTAGACCGATACTTTCTGCATCTACTACTATTACTCCACACGTCAACCGTTATCCAGCATGCATCTAGTGTATTAAGTCCAAAGAACAGAGTAACGCCTTAAGCAAGATGACATGATGTAGATGGACAATCTCATATCTACGATAAAAGCCCATCTTGTTACCCTTGATGGCAACAACACGATGTGTGCCTTGCTGCCCCTTCTGTCACTGGGAAAGGTCACCACACGGTATGAACCCAAAACCAAGCACTTATCCCATTGCAAGAATCATAGATCTAGTTGGCCAAACAAAACCCAAGACTCGAAGAGACTTACAAGGATATCAAATCATGCATATAAGAAATCAGCAAAGACTCAAATATATATCATAGATAATCTGATCACAAATCCATAATTCATCGGATCTCGACAAACACACTGCCAAAGAGGATTACATCGGATAGATCTCCATGAAGATCATGGAGAACTTTGTATTGAAGATCCAAGAGAGAGAAGAAGCCATCTAGCTACTAACTACGAACCCGTAGGTCTGAAGTGAACTACTCACGAGTCATTGGAGGGGCGATGATGTTGATGAAGAAGCCCTCTAACTCCAAAGTCCCCTCCGGCAGGGCACCGGGAAGGGTCTCCAGATGAGATCTCGCGGAAATGGAAGCTTGCGGCGACGGAAAAGTGTTTTCGTGGATGCCCTGATTTTTTCTGGATTTTTAGGGAATTTATAGGCCAAAGACCTAGGGCAGGGGAGCGCCAGGGGGGCAAAAACCTGGTTGTCGCGGCCTCCCCCTGGCCGCGGCAACAGGGCTTGTGGCCCCCGTGTGGGCCCACTTGCTTGGCCCTCAAGCCTCACGATCTTCTTCTGTTCTGGAAAAAATCATTTTGTGGATTTTATTCCGTTTGGACTCCGTTCCAAAATCAGATGTGAAAAGAGTAAAAAACACAGAAAAAACAGGAACTGGCACTTGGCATTGAGTTAATAAGTTAGTCCCAAAAAAGATATAAAAGGTAAACAAAACATCGAAAGTTGACAAGATAACAACGTGAAAACATAAAAAATTATAGATACGTTTGAGATGTATGAGGGTCCAGTTTCTTCTCCAGAGTGGGACTAAACTTCCCACCACCACCTTGTCATGCCACCACCTACACGGGTCTTTGGAGATTTCTGAAATTCTCTTATGGGCCTAAAGCCCACTACTAATTTCAACATCCGCTCTATCCATGGAGCAGGCACTTCCAAATTCATGCCGCCGGCGAGTTGGTCACGACAAGATCGACACCTGCAGACTATGGCTACAATACCGACCTCGCTTTGCATGGTGCCATTGTACGAGTCGATGTCGTCTCTGATACTTCCTGTCATTGACACCATTGGTTCTTCGACGGGTTCTATGTACTAAGTTTCATGGTGCATATGTATGTATTCCCTTTAGTTTTAGTAAGGCAGTGCTTCAACATCATATCTGGCATGCTTCCAACTTATAAATAATAAGCTTCCAAGTATCTATAATTTTGCTTCTTTCTTTTCCACAAACACTACAATGTATACTAATTTTTTCATGCTTCAACAACGACTCACCAACACATGAAATGCATCAATATTACATGTGACAGATTTCAACCTGTCGAAAAATTGTGCTTCAAAATACAACTACACATGCCTCGTAGCAAAAATTATAAAGCGTAGGTTGTAGTATTGCAAGCATATTTATGCTATTATGGAAACAAGTATGGAAGAAAAGGAAGCACGTGATTAGAGGGAGCTCGAGCGAAGATCATATATGAAAGCAACATAATTAAAGAAAGTTTTCAAATATACTTGGAAGCAAATTTCATTCACCGCGCTTTAGATTGAAGCAAACTTCGGGTGTGTTGGAAGCAATGTCAATAAATAATAGAAACATGCTTCGTGACGTTCGAAAATCATTGTTCTAAGGTAACAAACAAATTTATTTGCCTAAAATATGTAATAGTTAGTTTCCAGAAAACGAGCAATTCACAGCCATTAACGAAAGGACAGCACAGGCAAACACCACGTACGGTAATTATGGTGATTGATTACAGAATTGGGAATCTTCACGTGAGATGGGCTGCATGCAAGATGCAACCATGCCTCATCCACCTCTCATCCATGTTGCATCCAACGGTATCCAACTAGTCTGATAGGAAGGAAAACATCAGTAGTCTGATGCGTGGTACTTCCCTACATCTCGTGTGCCTTGTTGGAGCATCTCCAGCCGTTAGGCCCCACGGGCCTGAAATAGCGCCGCCTTGGGGTGTGCCGGCGCAAAAAACGGCGTGGGGGATCGTGTTCCCAGTCGCCCACCCAATGGAACCCCGAGCCGCCACTTTCGGCCCACTTTCGACGCAAATCGACCTAGTTTCGACGCAGTATTGGCTCACATTTGGCTCATATTCGACATGGTTCAACGTAAATTGAACAACAATAGTTTTTTTATCGCAGAGTTCATCATAGAAATTAACATAAATAATTTAACAAGTCAATACAAATTAAAAATCGAGCTACTCGTTGCCCTTAAGCCTCTATAGGTGCTCCACCAAATCATGCTATAATTGTTGATGCACGTGTGGGTCTCGGATCTCCACGCTCATGTTGAGGAAGGCAGTCAAGGTTCCTGGTAGCTGGTGATCAACTTGGACAAGAGGACCTTTCATGTAATATGGTTCAGTGTCAGATACTGGCTCAACCCGCTCGCTTTCAATGATCATGTTGTGCAACACAACACAACAAAGTCATGACTTCCACATTTGATCTTTCGACCAGGTCTGAGCGGGGTACCACACAATAGTAAAACAAGATTGAAGCACACCAAATGCCCGTTCGACATCCTTCCTGCCAGTTTCTTGACGCTTGGCAAAATAGGAGTGCTTGCCTCCTCATGCAGGATTTGAGATAGTCTTCACAAATGTGGACCATCTCGAATAGATGCCATTTGCTAGGTAGTATCCCTTATTGTAATGGTGACCATTGACCTCATAGTTAACCGGAGGAGCATGACCTTCAACAAGCTTGCCAAAGACATTCGAGCACTGCGGTACGTTGATGTCAGTGTGAGTTCCTGACATACCGAAGAAGGGGTGCCAAAACCAGAGGTCATGTGTGACTACTGCCTCAAGTACCACACTGCAAGCTCCTTTAGAGCCTTTGTACATCCCTTGACAAACAAATGGACAATTTTTTCATTTCCAATGCATGCGGTTGATACTTCCAAGAATCCCAGGAAATCCTCTTTTTTTGTATTCTGTGCTAGGATCCGAGTAGTGTCTTCAACATTTGGTGATCGCAAAATCTAAGGTCCGAAAACTGCCACCGATGTCATGCATAACTTGTACAAACGCTCTATGGTGGTGGACTCGTCCATGCGTCCATAGTATTTCAGACTATCATCAGGAGTTTCGTATGCAAGCATCCTCATAGTTGTCGTGCACTTCTCGAGCGAGGTGAATCCAAGTGTGCCAATGCAATCTTTTTGCACTTGAAGTTAGTTGTCGAATTCCCTGATGGAATTCGCAATCGTGAGGAAGAACATCCGGCTCATATGATAACGGTGCGAGAATACTTTATCGCCGCGTACGTGCTCGGAGTGCCGGGAAAACACGCCAAGAAGCGGCGGGGCGGGGAGGGGGCGAAGCCGCGATGAACCCTACGTCAGTCGGCGGGGAGATGACCTTTGCAACGGACGTAGGTAGGTGGGCGGCACCGGAATCGACACGGTGGGGAAAGGCGTGGTGCGCGAGGGGTGGATCCGGAGAAGAAAAAATCTTTTTCCGCGTAACAGGGGGGTTAACGCGCCGTTTTCCCTTCCGCCGGCGCGTCCAGGTGACCCCGAGCGCGCTGGGTTCGGGCTGGTACCACCAGGACCAAATTCGGTCCTAACCGCGAAAAACGGACTCCTTGGGGCACGACTAGACCGTTTTTCGCTCGCCGACGGAAAAAAAAATGGCCTTGGGAGGGCCTGTTGGGGGCGCGGCTGGAGATGCTCTTATTCCGAGCATATTCCACATGAAGAAGCCTTTGAAATGGTTTTAAGGTAAAAAGGTGGTTTTAAGGTATCATTCCACGTGAATAGATCCTACAAAGCATATGTGCCAAGTCAATTTTTCTAGAAAAATGTTGTTAGAATTTTTATCCATATGAACTCTACTCAGACATTTTAGATCCATAAATTCAAATTTTAGAAACAAATTTAAATATAACATAAGGTCCAAATGCAACAAAGATCTGGTCTTTGGCTCGCACGACCCTCCTCGGCCACCGTAGATTGGCTTTGTTGTGGCGAGGTAGGGTATATGGGATCCTCGTAATGAATCACACCACACGTCTTCCTCTTTCTAGTGTTGATAGAGGGACATGACTTAATTCCGTGAGCTTCGGACAGTCGCAGGAGGCGCAACCTTCTTTGAAGATTTTTCTCGAGCGTTACTACTAGACTTGGCCGGTGCTACAAAGCATGTGGTCGTTTTCTAACGGAAGAGGATTAGAAAGAAAATCTTCAAATTTTTTAAAAAAGAGTTGTTTTTTTAATTTCTACTCAGTGTTGTCGATGCCAATAAACTATGCTCACTTTTACTCACTTTTACTCTCCCCCTCAACCACCTAGTCACAATTTTTTTTGCGGCTACCGGGTTTGAACCAAGACGTCCGTTGCACTTATGAACACGCTAACCGATGGAGCTACCATTGCGAAGTCTCCAGTTACTGCGTGAAAACCTAATAACAAGTCCAACGCTATTTGTTAATACATAACCATGTACTGAATCGCTTCTTTTTTTTGAAAAAAAATCATGATACTTTTTTTGGATAAAAAAAGTGACAAACTAGAAAGAAGTACATTAGAATTAAAAAAGTTTGCATATTTAAAAAAGTTCATCAATTTTGAAAAAGTTCTTCGAAATTTTAAGAAGATTGTATAATTAAAAAGTTCATCAAGTTTTAAAAAGTTCATTGAAATTTAAAAAATTGTTCATGACTTTACAAAAAAAGAAATCTAGAAATTTTTAAAACTTATCAATTTTTAAAAAATTACATCAAAATTTATAATTTTTTCATGACTTTACAGAAAAAGAAAACTACAAATTTGTAGATTGATCGAATTTTGAATTACTTTTGAAAAAAGATCATCGAATTTGAAAAGAGTTCATGAAATTTGAAAAAAAGTTCATCAATTTTGGAAAAAAGTTCATCAAGTTTGAAAAAAGTTTATAAGATTTGAGAAAAAATAAAAAAAAACTAAAACAGTTCGTCATTAAAAAAATGTTCATCTAATTTTAAAAGGACTTTATAAAATTCGGAAAAAATCATGAAATTTATAAAATATTCATAAGTTAATAAAAATGTGGATGGATTTGAAAGAAATCATCGAACGAGTAAGAAGGAAAAATAAGAAAGAAACCTGAAAAACGAAAACAGAAAAACAGATAATAGTAAAAAGAAAGAGAAAATGATAATACAAAACATGCTTGCATTAGCACATCAAATTCCCGTGGCGGGGTGGTTTCCACAGTACGGTACGAAACGGAAGACCCTTGGTTTGGTCCCTTGCTCTTGCGTACTTTTTTGCGCTTTGTAAACTAGCGAAGTAGCTATGGACGGGAAGCAAGCGAAACGGACCGAGCCCAGCTAGCAGGGCTGCAGACGCCCGTTTGCGAAAATGCATGTTAACGAACACCTATGACGCTAAATAGAGATTGCCATAGCCAGCGACCGTCGAACATAGAGTGATCAAAAATAAAACTAACAAACGGGCCAGCCTAATTACAACAGGGAAGAAGAAAGATTCAGGCGAGACAGAAAGATCACTCGCTAGTAGCGAGATGTAGATTTTGCGGCTGAGGGGAGTGCAGTTGCTACCCTAATGCACGGAGCCAATATGTATACTACCAAACTATGTGCAGATCTTTTTGTTTTTGCATGTATTCATTCAGCCAGACACAAGAAAGTCACAAATGCAAATTGTCTAAAAACAATGCAGGTAACAAAACATGCCTCGGGATTACACTACGTACAGCGTATATGAATTCACATATCAATTTGCCCGATGATATGGGTAGCTTAGATATCTCTACAGTACGTACGGTACAATAGTTTGTGATACTAAGAACTTATTGGGTGCCTTCCACTTAAAAAAACGAAGAGAAAAATAGCTTACCTGGCACAAGAGAGGATCACAAGTGATATGCTGAGTACATACACATCGTCTCACAACGTTTGTTTTCTTCTTTTCATGGCTGGTTTGAGTTGGCATTTTGCTTACATTCCAAGGTAGGCCCAAGAAGAGTAGTACTGTAACGCAATAATACACATCATGTGCAGTGCAGAAGAATTCTACCACCAGCTCATCGGCAGCGTAGTCCAGTTGGTTGGGCTTTAGCGTTGTCACTGGGCCTGCTACGCCCGCGGCCCTACGTGCGAGTTGCCAAATGCCGCCAACCGGGCGCCGAAATAGGAAATGGGTACGGGAATCCTTCGCCTGCATATTCGGGTTGGGTCTTGCAGTCCAGACTGTTCGTTCGGTGGTGCCTCACAACGAGGCACACAGCAGGAGCTCGATCGTCGCTTACTGCACACTGCTACCTGCTTCTCTGATGAGGGAAGGGAGCATCGCCAACTCACCACAAGTTATGAAATGGAAAGAGCGCCGTCGCCGATAAAAGTAAAAATAAAAACTTCCCGGTCATGACTTAGAGCCTGTTTGGGACTGTTTTATTTCAGAAAATTCAGCTCCGCTTTAAAAAACATAGGGCCTGTTTCGGACCGTTCTGTTTCATTAAAATTAGTTTTGCTTCACCAAATCCATTTTAGAACAGTTTCATATAGGAGTTGCAATCATTTCAAGAGAATGTTTCGTTCTCATTTAGCTCCAGCTTCACGAACGAAAAATTTGATGGAAATGATCTATTTGATTGGATGAGAGGTAAGAAATAAAGGGGTATCCACTTACTGGTGGCAGTGGTGAGTAATTTTCTTCCAACTCCAGCTTCTATAATTTTATGAAGCACCTTCTAGAGAGCTTCACAAAAAACAAGAAGTTGGACCCCAGATTCTAGTTTTTCTGCGGAGCGGTATATCATGAAGCTATCCCGTTTGGCTTACGTTTTCTAGAGCGGACCTGAATTTTCTGAAGTAGAGCAGTCCCAAACATTCTCCAAATAGTTGCAACTCCTATATGAAACTTCTCTAAAGTGGATTTGGTGAAATAGAACTGATTTTAATGAAGCAGAGCAGTCTCAAACAGACCCTCACTGTGGTCTGACAGTAACATTGTTCAGATTACTAGCAAGACATGTACCATGCGTTGTAACAAAAAAAAAAATCACCCCTCGTACACACACCTGACAACATCAACAAATCTCTGAAAAAAAATCATCCCTAGTACACACACCAACAACATCAGCATATATCTTGAAATCTTTCACTATGCCACATGAAAAACAAAATGATAAGTAGTGTTGCGCAAAAAACATAAGGTTGGATGATTTTTAAGTGTGCTCAAGGTATTTCTAAATTATTAGGCAACACAAATATCTACCTAGTTGTCGCTATCTCTTTACGTCCTTTTCGTCGTTCCCGCTCAATGATACCCAATAAAATATTTTATTATGATGAAAATAGCAAAGTATATTTTAGTACTCAATGATAGAAGGTGCATTAGAGCTTTTTTTTTTGCCGATGTATGCTTTTACAACTGTAAACCATGACAAGATTTAATTTGGTTGCAAACATATTAGACAGCTCCATCGAAACAATTAATACATAAGGACATGCATGACAAATGTTCAAGATGGCATATCAACGTCGATGCTCTTTAAGAAATCTTTATGGGCACAATTTCGAATAACATGAAAACCAACGTTAAGACACCATTTTACATAAAAGCTCATATCAATAGTTCAGTGTAGATCATCGTATAAGGGTTGGTTATTATGGCCCTGTTTCTTTAAAAAGTCCTAAGACTTTTTTTAGTCCCAACTAAAAAGTCTCTCAGGTGCCTTGTTCAAGTTTTTCTCTCAGGTGGATCATGATCTCTTCATTCTCATATATCTCCATTAATTCGTGGTGTTCCCATTCAATTGTGATTTCTTACCGGTGCTTCCTTCAATTATGCTTCAAGTGGTGCTTATCTCTCTATCTCTTCAAGATTCCGTCAAGAAGAATAAGTTGTATGCTAAATCCGTTGCTTGTCATCAATTAAACTTGATGAAGGATAAACTTAACATAGTTCTTATTCTTGTTCGTAATGGTTTCAATTCTTCTTCCGAAGGAATCATGATATCAATTCTTTTCTCAAGTATCCGTTCTCTTGCATTCCCAAGTGCATTTGTTCTTCCTTTATCCTTTGAGGTGGTTTTATATCCTTCTTGTTAGTGTAGGAGCCTCGAAGAGATTTCCTTTCAAGAATGAGATAATTAAACCCACCAATTCTATGATCATGAGACATTTTCCAACCCATGATTTTTCATTGAGCTATCTTGGTTTGGATTCACCTAAAGTTTTTCCTATGGATTGTTGCTATCATGGTGCTTGTCATTAATCCAAGTTCTCAATGTATCCTCTTGGTGTAAGAAATTGTTCATATCTTGTTTCTCCCAATCAATCCTTGTTTCTGTTAGTGGCTGGTTGTTACTTCATTGGTTTGAAAAGCTTTCATAAGCCCACTACTATCTTGTTCTTTCGTTGTTGTTTTCCAACAACTCCGTCCAATCCTTCTCGCAAGGATGCTTGTCAAGTTCATTGGAGTTAGTATTTGTCATTCTTTTCTTCATTCTCTTCTTCCGTATGAGCTAGTTCCTATTCTATTGTTCCGGAGGCTTTGTGATGTTGCTCTTTTGGGTCAATCTTGTTGTTCTACCAAGATCATGGTGTTCCCTTGCTCTATTTAGTTGTTTGTTATGAATATTGTGCAATTCTCTCTTCTTATCGATTTTTTTGTCCCATTTTCCTACCGAAGTGCTGCCGAAATTTTCCGTGAATTCTTGCTTCTTTCTCATATCATTCCTCATCTCTTTGCAACCTTCAAGGATCATTGGTTTCACTCGTTTGTCAAAGAAGCGACTAAATTTTTACCTCTTGTTCTTTCTCATCCTCTCCCCCCTTTCATTCTTGGATCTCGGGGCGAGATCTTCTTGTAGTGTAGGAGAGTTGTGACAGCCCGATGCCGACGCCCCAGAAGATCCCCCTTTCTTTCCGTTTCCGTCGTGGGGTTATTTTTTTCGTTTGTTGCATCGTCATGTAGTTGCATCATCGCATCATGCATGGCATCATGTTAATTGTGTTATTTGTCGGTGTTGCTTGTGAGTGCTTTGTGAGTGTGACGTCGTTTATTGGCGCGATGAGAATGCGTGCGTGAGAGCCACCGCTAAACCCCTGCTCCCCGAGGACGTGAACCTTCTCCCCTTCTCTCCCTTCTTATTTCGTTTTTGCGGTTTGCTAAAGCTTCCGTTTAACCCTTCTAAAAAAGGCGTCTTCTTGTAAAACCACTTTATTAAATGTGGGGGTAACCCTTGGGTTTTAATCTTATTTTTCCTTTTGTTTTATTGTTAAACCGTCTCTTTTTCTTCTCTCTTTTAAAAGCTTTTATTTTATTCTCTAAATAAAAAGAGGTTTTATTTTATTCTTCAAAAGGGGTTTGATTTTAATCTTTTGTTAAAAGGTTTAATTTTATTCTTTTATAAAAAAAGGGTTTAATTTTATTCTTAAAAGATTTTAGTTTTATTTGTTAAAAGGGGCCCAATCTATTTTATAGTTGGGGCATAATTTTTGGTTTTAAGAAGTCAAAGGCCTTTATTTTTTTCTATTTGCTTTAAACGTTTTTTTTTTCTTTTGTTTGTTGAGTTTCTGTTTTAAAAAAAAGGGATCTAGCAGGGGGAGGGAGCCCAGCCGAGCCGGCCAGACGCAGCCCAACTCCTGTGCTGACCTAGCCCAGCCCGCCTCCCTCTCATCCCGTTCTCCTCCCCACTCTCCTCCCGATCCTCTCCTCACCCAGCGCCGTCATGGCCGCGAGCAGCCCCAGCGCTGGCCTCCTCTCTGCTCCGCGTCGGACCGAGCCGCCGTCCTCCACCTCACGCGCGCCCTCGCCTCCAGCGCCCCTCCTGCCGCGCCTCCGCGTCGCCGGGCCGCTTCTCCGCGTGCCGCCATGGTCGCGCCTGCCCGGGGCCCCGCGCCTCCCCGGCGGCCTATGTCGTCCCTGGCCGCCTCCTGCCTTGCAACGCCGTCGAGCTCGCCGCCTCCAGCTCCCGGCCGGCCCGAGGCCTCGCCGGCGCCGCCCCGCAGCAGTTCCCCCGCCGTGGCCGCCCTCGCTCCCTGCGTCCAGCCCCGTGCTCGCCTCCCTACGCCTGCCCGCGAGCCCTGCCGAACCCGCGCCGCCTCGCCCCTCTCCCTCGCGAGCTCGCCGCCCCGTCACCATGCGCCTGCGCCGGTGCCCCGCCGTCGCGCTGCTCATCCCGAGCTGCTGTTGCTCGCCGCTGGCTCGCTTCCCCATGGCCGCCGCCTCCAGGGGCTGCTCCTGCCTGCTGTTGCTAAGCGTCTTGCTGCTGCTGTGCTGTTGCCGAGATGTTGCTATTGGTGTGCTTTGCTTGCTAGCTCCTTGCTGTAGATGCTGGCCGAGCTAGCTGATGCTTGATCGCTGCCTGCCCTGCTTGCTGCTAGCCGAGGCTAGATGTAGCTTGTGCTGCGTATAGCTGTTGCTCTTGTTGTAGTCGGCTGCTAGCTTGCTTTGCTAGCTAGCTTAGCTGCTGCTAAGTTTGCCTGCCGCCGCTAGGTAGTTGTAGTGCTGTTGCCCGATGCCTTGCCTGGCTGACGCTAGCTGCCGCTGCTTATTGCTGTGGCTGCCAGATAGGTTTAGTTGCTTGCTTGCCCAGCTTGCCGTGTTGTTTGCTTGTGCTGCCGCCTGCGTCGCCGCGTGCACCATCCCCGCCACTGTGGCCCGTCGACAAGTTCGCCGCGAGTACCACGACGCCCCGATGACCCCGGACATCTACGGATTCGTGAACGACTACCGACGCCGAAGACCGTCTGCCGACGCCGAGAGTACGACTACCGTCGACGAGACCGGTACCACTACTTCAACTACCGGCGCGTGTACGACTACTTCCACGACGTCCGCTTCGACCGAACCCCTCCGTTATGCACGCGTCGAAGGTATACCGATGGGACATGTCGTGAACCGTGTACTAGTGTTGTACGCATGTATGTGTTGTACAAGTTGAATGCATGTATGCACCATATGTATGCACCGTTGTTTGCCCGTGCACGTCGTCTTCCTTTTCGTCGAGCCCTCGACACATGGGAACCCGAGATACGGGGTCACCCCATTATTATTTACCGTTCCCGCACGCGTTCGTATACGTTGGCACCGGTTTCTCCTCGAGTTATCGGGACCGGAACATTGCCGTGGCATCGTTTCCGATTTGCCGCCATGGTTTCCTCTCGCTCGCCATGGCGACACCATGCTTATTTCTCTTCTTGCCCGTGATGTTTGAACTAGCATGCATAATGCATTCATGGCATAACATATTGTGTTGCATGTCTTTTGTGCCGTAGATCCGATCTATGTTTCGTGTGGTAACCGACTAGGATGACTTGTAGGATCATCGCTTCACCCTTGCCATGATAACCACAATGTAATATTGCCGTGATAATTAAAGGAGTGAATTAAATAATTAAACGTGGAGTTTCGTTGATATGCAACCCGTTGCATATCGAGCTTCACTTAATGTGTAGAGTTTGCGTGAGATGAATTGCCATGCCATCCCTTGCATCTTTGAACGGATCATGCATCATATTAGAGTGTGCATCATGTCTTGCATTTGCCGTGGTGAATATCTGTGTTGATGTTTGTTTCCGGTTTCCTCCGTCTCGATAGAGTTCCGCAAGCGTGTTGGAATGTGAGGACCCGTTCGACTACGTTGGTTTGTCGACTTCTCCGAGTTGTTCTTCTTTCAAACGGGATCTCAGGCAAGATGATCATTTCCCCATATACCATTACTATCATTGCCATGCTAGTTATTGCTTCTATCGTTTTATGTCTCGTTGCCTACCACATGTTTCCATATTAGCCTCTCAACAATGCCATGATAACCCTCAACCTGTTCGACCTAGCAAACCACTGTTTGGCTATGTTACTGCTTGCTTAACCCTGTTGTTAGCGTTGCTAGTTGTAGGTGCAGATGCTTCCATGGATAACATGGGTTCCTTGTCATATCACCATATTAATGCTATTTAATTTAATGCACCTATATACTTGGTAAAAGGTGGAAGGCTCGGCCTTTCTAGCCTGGTGTTTTGTTCCACCTTTGCCCCCTTAGTTTCGGCTACCGGTGTTATGTTCCATAAATGAGCGCTCCTAACACGATCGGGGTTGTTATGGGGACCCCCTTGATAATTCGTTTTAGATTAAAGCTGGTCCGGCAAGGCCCAACATTGGTTCTACATTTGCCCAACATAATAATTTTGTTAACACTGAAATGCATAGGGCGTCATGAACCAGAGGAGTAATTTTACATAAACAGGGGGGGCCAGTGCTGATGGTGTTGGTCCCAAACGGTCTGCCTGCGGGGCCACCGCGAGGAAACTCGAGGTTTGGCACCCGTAGCTAGTTCCATCCGTCGTGTCCTGAGAACGAGATACGCGGCTCCTATCGGGATCGTCGACACGCGGGGCGGCCTTGCTGGATTAGTTTTACCTTTGACGAGATATCTTGTGCATCGGGATTCCGGTGATGCTTTGGGTAATCTCAGAGTGGAGGTTTTCCACTAGGAAATCCGACGAGATCGCGAGCTTCGTGATTGAGGATTTCTATGCGGCTTGTGGTAATTTGTGATGGACTAGTTGGAGCACCCCCTGCAGGGTTAAATCTTTCGGAAAGCCATGCCCGCGGTTATGTGGCAACGTGGAAACTTTGTTTAACACTGGTTCTAGATAACTCAAAGTTAATTAATTAAAACATGCCAACTGTGTGCGTAACCGTGACTGTCCCTTTCGTGAGTTCCTTCTCCGATCGAGGACACGGTGGGGTTATGTCTGACGTAGGTAGGTGTTCAGGATCATTCTTCTGATCACGAGTAGTTCACGTCCGTTATGCGTAGATCTTCCCCCTCTTATTTCTGGTAATCGTAAGTTAGCCACCAAATATATGCTTAGTCGCTGCTGCAACCTCACCACTTTACCATGCCTCACCCATTAAGCTTTGCTAGTCATGATACCTTTGGAAATGAGATTGCTGAGTCCCCTGTGGCTCACAGATTACTACAACACCAGTTGCAGGTACAGGTAAAGGGTACTTGACGCGAGCGCGTTGATTGTTCATTTGGAGTTGCTTCTTCTTCTTCTTCATCATCGATCCAGGATGGGTTCCAGGCCGGCAGCCTGGGATAACAAGGATGGACGTCGTTCTTCTTTTGTCATTTGTTTTCGTCTGTAGTTGGACCCTGCTCTTACTCTTGATGATTATGTAATGTATTGATGTGACTCTGATGTAGCTTGTGCCGAGTGTAAGCCAACTCTTTATATATCTCATCTTTTCAGTACATGTACTTGTAACGATATCCATTCTGGCGACACGACGAGATGCGCTTCTATCCCTGACGAGGTCTTCGTGCCAAATTGAGGATATGGTCGCATCTTAGGCGTGACAATACTCTAGCAGAGTTTCATTTGCATGTATTGACTATACTCTAGCGGAATTGCAAGTGTGGGATGGTTGATATATTGTTAAAAAAAATCTAAGTTGACCAGAAAAAAGAGGAAAGAGTCCATTTTTGGCTTACTAGTCTATTCACCTCCTATATAAATATAATTATTGATTAAATTGGTATCCAACTTTGGTCTCCTTTAATGATTCATTCATTTTCGCAAAATAATACTAATGAATCATTCATAAGTTGACTTTTTTGCTTTGACCTAACCGCCTTGGAGAGTACTATTTCGAAAATCATTCATCTAGTATGAGGATTCTTCTTTATAGATTTTCTACCTATCAGAATATTTCGAAGAAAATTTACACCCCATCTCCTACTATGATTCGTTATTTTTGTTATGGACCATGGCATCAAAAGCCTTGTAATTCAAATTCATATTTTGGTTTTCACTCCAATATATTTTTTGTTCTTGCATTTTGAGAACTTTGCTATACAATTAGAGCATCTATAGCGAGGCATCCTAAACCTCCTCAAATGTCCGGGCGGGCCACCCGATCACTCACCGGTCATGGAAATCTGACCCGGGCGGGCGCCTTAAACGGACCTCCAACGTATGGGCTGACCGACACCCCTCATATCCAATCCAAATATGGAGCGGATATGGGGGCACCCGAGCACGCCCACCTTGTCGGATCCGACAACCTGACCCTATCGCAAATTGCACCAAATCCACCCCTAGAATTGTTAGATCCATTTGCTCTCTCCTGTCTTCCTCCTCCGGATCGTCCATCTCACAGCTCCGCCGCCGCACGGGCTCCGTAGCCATTCCTAGCCTATATGTCGTCAGCTCCGGCAGAGCAGTCCTCTCTCTCGTCCTCGCCGCGGGGGACGTCGTCGCCGGCCCGAATGCCACCATGGTAGGTCCAACAACTATCTGGCTCCAGCTTGCGCTTGATGTGTTCGACACATTATTTGACCGGATTTTTTGTGATTTTATTATGGAAAATGATGGATTATGATACTTCGTCTGACGAGGAGCATGGACCGACGGAGCTTGATCAAATGATTCAACATGAGTTCTTCGATTACTCAGATTCGGATGAAGAAGTGGACATGATCGTGGTCATGAGAATGCAAGAGGAAATGGACCGACAAGTGGAGTATATTCTCAATTTCAAGGGCTCAATCAAAGGGACAAGAGTGATCAATCAGGATAGGGTTTGCGGAGCAAAGCTACTACGGAAGGACTACTTTGCTCTGAACCCAACTTCCCCGGATGATCCATGGTTTTGTCGGCGCTTTCGCATGTGAAAACCATTGTTTTAGCATATTGTGGAGGGAGTGGAGGCACACATCGAGTACTTCAAGCCCACCAGGGATTGCAGTGGTCAACTTTCTTTCTCTACCAAGCAGAAGTGCACGACTACTCTATGAATGCTTGCACTTGGTACTGCTGCAGATGTCGTTGATGAGATGGTTTAGGATGGGGGAGAGCATATGCCTGAAGACTACTGTCAAGTTTGCATGCGTTGTGGTGCAGGTGTTTGAAGTAGAGCATCTGAGAGAACCAAATGCGCATGACATGAAGAAGTTGTTGGCTTGGAGAGACCAAAGGGTTTCCAGGAATGGTCGGATCAATTGATTGCATGCATTGACAACGGAAGAACTGTCCTAAAGTTTTGTGGGGAATGTATCAAGATCACGTCAAAGAAGCCACCATCATAATAGAGTCAATGGCATCACATAACCATATCCGAACTGCATGGCAAAAAACCGGAGCCACTTTGCAACAATGGAGGAAACTATTGTAGAGAGAGCATTTGGTGTGCTTCAAGCTCATTGGGGAATTGTTCGTGGGGCTATAATGATGTGGAAATCAGAAACTTCGTGACAGTTCATGACATATTGTGTTATTTTACACAATATGATTGTGAGAATGAGGGTGATGATGTAGCCAAAACCAATGATTTTGAAGCACCTCAAGAACAAGCTGAAATTACAGAAGATCATGATGCAGCTCAGCTTATGAACTTTCTGTAGATGTATTAGAAGATGCACGCCCAACTACTCAATTATCTTGTGGAGCATATGTGGATCCATAATAAAAAACAAAGAGCTGATGTTTGATTGTGTAATAAATTTTATATAAACACTGTTCATGTCTAGTATCAACATTTATTATTTACGTGCGATAATGGCTTATGTGACCGATGTGCATGATTTTTCATGGATTTGAGATATGTGGGTCCGTCAGCGTGCCCGGGCACGTCCGCAGACGAACAGTCCGGAGCCGAATTTGCCCAGTCCGGGATGGTCTCGGGCCCTTATTAGCTATTGTACCAAGTACCAAGGCAACAATAACATGGCTATACTATTTGTTACTAAAACATACTCTTCTTTGATGACTCCACTGTCCGTCTGTCCCATTTCTTTTCTGATGATCAACAAGTTGGCCCGGTGTGCAATTGGTAGCATAAGAATAGCATGATCATACTAGAACCGCCTCTTGGTTTAGAATTAGATTTTTCATATAATCGTACAGTACAAGAGACAGTGCGAAGGGAGAGCATCCACCGCCCCACCAAGGCTAGAAAGCTATGAGAAAATAAAAATAAAACAATGACATCAATAACAGCTCGTGAGGAGAGCCGCAAGCATGATCCCCGATTCAGTTCACCAATCTAGGACAATGTTCCTAGACAGGAACAGGTTATCGATGTACACTATAATCGGACTAGAAGCGTCGATGTATCTCCTCATCTCCTTCTGCACAGAGCAATCTGCAAGCACACATCATTTCATCATTATTGATAAATAAGTTAAGGCACGCGACATGATTTTGTTATTGGTCTGTCAATGTGGAGATCATCTTGATGGAAGCATTGAGTATCACTGAATAAGTTTTTAAGGTAGGTATATCCTGACGGCGATGGGTGTCAAATCGTTGGCTTACCAGTTTCGTTGAGCCTCATTATCAACTGTTCTCTGCTGGGGAGAGTGTACATCCCGGCACCAACCGCCTTCCGGATTGCCCAGCTATGGAACGGGGCGCAGACCTGGCCGTAGGCCGTCGTCGCGGCATCATACAACGAGCCGCCCCTGAAAAACCAGACGCCAGAGAGAGTGTAAGCTGTCGTCCGTCCGTTTGCGGAATCAAGGATGATTTTATTAGCACAAAACTGATGATGATGAACCAAACCGCCATTGATTGCTGCACAAAGCATTTGCCGCCGCTGCTGGTGGTGCCAGCGGGGGAGAGCAAGAGACAAATTTGCGCTATGCTGGAACGAACGAATGAGTGAGTGAGTGAGTGGGTGAATGAGTGGGGAAACGTACTCGGTTGCGAGGAACTGCTCGAAGAGGGCCTTGATGAGGCCGAGGCCGAGCCGGACCCTGCGCAGGTTCCGGGAATGGCTGCCCTGCTTCTTGACCGAGTCGTTCTCCACGTCCTTGTCCAGGATGTCGTTGAGCGTCGCGTACTCCCTCGATGCCCCGATGAGGTCGTTCACCTGGGCAAAGTTGGCTTACATTTCTTTCTTTCCTTCCACCACAGGTCGCGGTCGTGACCAAACAAAAACGAAACTAGAATAGAAACGATCGCCGGTTCCATTTCTTTCTTGCACACAATCTTGTTTGGGAATCCTAAAAGCTTCCCGATTCTGTGGTTACGATCGTCGATTGTTTCTAAATAAAAGACGCCATGGCGAGATGGGCGAGGCTTGGTCTGCAAGAAGAATGAAAGGGATGGAGGAATGGCGAGATGGGATTGGGATTGGGATTGGGGTGTGTACCTTGGTGACGTACTCGCTCTCGGCGAACTTGAAGGCGATGCCGAGGGAGTTGAAGAGGACGGAGACGAGGGCGCAGGTGTCGCCGAAGGGGGCGAGGCGGAGCTCCCCGCCGTCGGCCTCCATCCCGCGCGCCAGCTCCTCGAACGCCTCGGCCACGGCCGTGAGCGGCTGCTCCATGCCCTGCCGCGCCGCCACCACGGCCGCCGCCGCGTCGCACATCTGCTCCGACTGCGCCGGCCTCTGCCCCCTGAACGCCATCATCTCCTCCCTCCCTCCCTCCCTATCAACCAACCTCCCTCCCTATCCCTCGCCGGTGGCGCGCGGAGGCCGCTGCTCCTCCTCCTCCTGGCCACCCCTCTCTCTCTCCTCGGCACCGAAGGCGCGGCGCAACAACCGATAACGGATGGTGGTGGGGGTGGCGCGGGCGGGCGCACGGGGCAGAATGGGCTCGCGGAAAATATAGCGGCTCCGGGGAGAGGAGGGCGCCGCCTATGTATAGGAGGGGTGCCGCCGGGAGTCTGCCGCGGGCGGGGGTGAGCAGGATCGGACGGAGGCGGAGAGGGATTTGGAGAGGAGGAAGTGCGGGGCGAAATCGGGTCCTCTTCTTTTTTTTCTTCCGTATATGTAGGCATCGTCCGGGAGTTTCGTGAGCGGGGCGCACGGGTAAGCGGTGGACGTGGGGTCCTGGCTAGACCGAGTTCGGACGGGGGAGAGAGAGAGAGACTGGTCGTGGTCGGTCCGTCGATTGGCGTGTTGGAGGAGTAGAAAAGTGGTAGGGACTCCGAGGCGGTGGTGTTTCCCCCTCGTGGTACTTACGCCAACGACTCGGCACCGATATTTTCTTTTGCGGGGGGCGGCAACGAACATGGGATCGATCGAATCATCCCCTCTCCACCACAGGTTACGTCCCAAGCCATAATATTGTTGTTCGCATTTTTGTTTAATGACGTGCGCTCAATGAAAAGAGATGCCCCCTTCAACTAGGAAGGCCTTTGTGATGAATTTGTCAATCTTAAAATAATGCACTGGCCTAATCTTTTGAAAATGTTCATAGGGGTAACAATGCGCACGTGTATTTATAGGGATGAGTATATGCGCCTATATATGTCCGTCTGTGTCTGTACCGTGTTCTTCAAACAAAAAATTAAATTAAAGGGGAAATGTACAATGCACAAGAGGTTGTATGTACGAAGCCATAGTTCTTTTTTTTTAAACATCAACTTTATCGATCACTTAACAAAGTTACAAAGAGTGTTCCGGATACAAGCGGGAGCACAATGAGAAACAATAAGGCTAGATAAATTCTTACAATGCTTAGTTAACAAATGAATAGCTACATTAACTTGCCGATGAATATGCTTAAACTGTTGGAATTATGCCCTGGAGGCAATAATAAATATAGTTATTATTATAATTCCTGTATCAAGATAATCGTTTATTATCCATGCTATAATTGTATTGAATGAAGACTCATTTACAAGTGTGGATACATAAAAACACTGTCCCTAGCAAGCCTCTAGTTGGCTAGCGAGTTGATCAAAGATAGTCAGTGTCTTCTGATTATGAACAAGGTGTTGTTGCTTGATAACTGGATCACGTCATTAGGAGAATCACGTGATGGACTAGACCCAAACTAATAGACGTAGCATGTTGATCGTGTCATTTTGTTGCTACTGTTTTCTGCGTGTCAAGTATTTGTTCCTATGACCATGAGATCATATAACTCACTAACACCGGAGAAATACTTTGTGTGTATCAAACGTCGCAACGTAACTGGGTGACTATAAAGATGCTCTACAGGTATCTCCGAAGGTGTTCGTTGAGTTAGTACGGATCAAGACTGGGATTTGTCACTCCGTGTGACGGAGAGGTATCTCGGGGCCCACTCGGTAATACAACATCACACATAAGCCTTGCAAGCAATGTGACTTAGTGTAAGTTGCGGGATCTTGTATTACGGAACGAGTAAAGAGACTTGCCGGTAAACGATATTGAAATAGGTATGCGGATACTGACGATCGAATCTCGGGCAAGTAACATACCGAAGGACAAAGGGAATGACATACGGGATTATATGAATCCTTGGCACTGAGGTTCAAACGATAAGATCTTCGTATAATATGTAGGATCCAATATGAGCATCCAGGTCCCGCTATTGGATATTGGCCGAGGAGTCTCTCGGGTCATGTCTACATAGTTCTCGAACCCGCAGGGTCTGCACACTTAAGGTTCGACGTTGTTTTATGCGTATTTGAGTTATATGGTTGGTTAACGAATGTTGTTCTGAGTCCCGGATGAGATCACGGACGTCACGAGGGTTTCCGGAATGATCCGGAAATGAAGATTGATATATAGGATGACCTCATTTGATTACCGGAAGGTTTTCGGAGTTACCGGGAATGTACCGGGAATGACGAATGGGTTCCGGGAGTTCACCGCGGGGGGGGGGGGGGGGCAACCCACCCCGGGGAAGCTCATAGGCCTTGAGGGTGGCGCACCAGCCCTTTGTGGGCTGGTGGGACAGCCCAAAAGGGGCCCTATGCGCATTGGAAGAAAAATCAAAGAGAACAAAAAGGAGGTGGGAAGGGAAGGAAGGACTCCCACCCACCAAACCAAGTCCAACTCGGTTTTGGGGGGGGAGACCTTCCCCCCTTGGCTCGGCCGACCCCCTTGGGGCTCCTTGAGCCCCAAGGCAAGGCCCCCCTTCTCCCACCTATATATACGGAGGTTTTAGGGCTGATTTGAGACGACTTTTCCACGGCAGCCCGACCACATACCTCCACGGTTTTTCCTCTAGATCGCGTTTCTGCGGAGCTCGGGCGGAGCCCTGCTGAGACAAGGTCATCACCAACCTCCGGAGCGCCGTCACGCTGCCGGAGAACTCTTCTACCTCTCCCTCTCTCTTGCTGGATCAAGAAGGCCGAGATCATCGTCGAGTTGTACGTGTGCTGAACGCGGAGGTGCCGTCCGTTCGGTACTAGATCGTGGGACTGATCGCGGGATTGTTCGCGGGGCGGATCGGGGGACGTGAGGACGTTCCACTACATCAACCGCGTTCACTAACGCTTCTGCTGTACGGTCTACAAGGGTACGTAGATCACTCATCCCCTCTCGTAGATGGACATCACCATGATAGGTCTTCGTGCACGTAGGAAAATTTTTGTTTCCCATGCGACGTTCCCCAACAGTGGCATCATGAGCTAGGTTCATGCGTAGATGTCTTCTCGAGTAGAACACAAAAGTTTTTGTGGGCGGTGATGTGCGTTTTGCTGCCCTCCTTAGTCTTTTCTTGATTCCGCGGTATTGTTGGATTGAAGCGGCTTGGATCGACATTACTCGTACGCTTACGAGAGACCGGTTTCATCGCTACGAGTAACCACGTTGCTCAAAGATGACTGGCAAGTGTCAGTTTCTCCAACTTTAGTTTAATCGGATTTGACCGAGGAGGTCCTTGGATGAGGTTAAATCGCAACTCATATATCTCCGTTGTGGTGTTTGCGTAAGTAAGATGCGATCCTACTAGATACCCGTGGTCACCACGTAAAACATGCAACAACAAAATTAGAGGACGTCTAACTTGTTTTTGGAGGGTATGCTTGTGATGTGATATGGCCAATGATGTGATGTGATATATTGGATGTATGATATGATCATGTTGTAATAGATAATATCGACTTGCACGTCGATGGTACGGCAACTGGCAGGAGCCATAGGATTGTCTTTATACTAATGTTTGTGCTTGCAGATGCGTTTACTATTTTGCTAGGATGTAGCTTTAGTAGTAATAGCATGAGTAGCACGACAACTGAAAGGATCAATATGGTTGGCTAGAGGGGGGTGAATAGACAACGACCACTTTTTAATTAATCTTAACAAGTTAAGGTAAACACTATACGGGTTCACGAATAATATGACAAAGAGGTGACCCCTATAGAAGCTATCAACAAGACCTATTAAGACAAGTAAGATATAGTCACAAGTAAAAGCAAATACAAAGTAAAGGTTAGAGATAACCACAAGTGGAACCGATGGAGACGAGGATGTGTTACCGAAGTTCCTTCCCTTTGACAGGAAGTACGTCTCCGTTGGAGCGGTGTGGAGGCACAATGCTCCCCAAAAAGCCACTAAGGCCACCGTATTCTCCTCACGCCCTCGCACGATGCAAGGTACCGTGATTCCACTATAGGTGCCCTTGAAGGCGGCGACCGAACCTTTACAAACAAGGTTGGGGCAACTCCACACAAAGCTTGGAGGCTCCCAACAAGACCACGAAGCTTCACCACAATGGAATATGGCTTCGAGGTGACCTCAACCGTCTAGGATGCTCAAACACCCAAGAGTAACAAGATCCGCAAGGGATAGGTGGGGGAATCAACTTTTCTCTTGGTGGAAGTGTGGATCTAGGCCTTCTCAACCAATCCCTAAAGAATCAACAAGTTTGATTGGCTAGGGAGAGAGATCGGGCACTTTTAAGCTTGTGGAGCAACAATGAAGCTTAGAGAGGTAAGGGGTAGTGTTCCTCAGCTAGAAGAACACTTTATATAGTGGGGGAAAAATTCAGACCGTTTTCCCACTCTCTGCCCGAGATCCAGCGGTACTACCGCTGAGAAGGAGCGGTACTACCGCTGCCTGGCGGTACTACCGCTGGATGCAGCGGTACTACCGCTGGCCCTTGGTAGTGCATAAGCACTACTACCGCCGAGAAAATCTTCGCAAAAGGGTCCGTCCACGAACTACCGCTAGGTAGGTGGAACAGGGCACCTGAAGTGGTACTACCGCTGACCAGGGGCGGTACTACCGCCATCCAGCGGTACTACCGCTGGCTGCAGCGGTACTACCGCTGGCAGTCCAGCGGTACTACCGCTGGGGACCATTTTGCAGAGAAGCAAAGAACAAAACGGCGAGGGCCGCTCCAAAGATAAAGGAGTGGGAGAAGAAGAGGTGTGCGTGTGCAAAGATAGATTCCACCCAAAACCTTTCCCCTACGGATCCCCTCTTAATAGTACGGCTTTCCTATGACTGAAATAAAGAGAATCTAGGAGGGCGCCATGCTTCCGTTCCAGAAGAGAGGAGTCGTGTCGTCTTGTGCCGTTGACGAGTGTTGCCTGAAACCTTGACACACACGATTAGTCCTGTACGGAACTGTCATCAATCACCAAAATTACTTACGCATAAATTATGCCTCAACAATCTCCCCCTTTTTGGTGGATTGATGACAATACCGGATTTGCATGGATAATAATATGAGAGTAAAGAAGATAGAGATATATGACATATGACTCACAGCATATGATGGAAATAAATATAATCTCACATAAGAAAGATCATGTCTCACACAAGATAGCAAACGAAGCAAACCAAGTTCAAAGCAAATCAAACGAGATAAAGCAAAGCAATGCAAAGTTCGAATGAAATCAAATCCCTAGACTCTCTCCCCCTTTGGCACAAGACACCAAAAAGGGGGCACACCTAATGTCACAGGTAGCTACTCCTCGTCTTCAGGATCACCAGACTCGTCGGTCCCCTCCTGGTCAGTCTCCTCCTCCTCTTGCGCCTCATCACCCGACCACTGGTACCCCTGAGCCTGCATCCAAGTAGCCTCAGGCGTGATGTCGTCCTCTGAGCCACTGGAGATGTCCACATCCAAGGTCCTGAGAACACGCTTATGCCTCTGGCGGCTCTGCTTCTGAGCCACGTGTGTCTGATACTGACCCTTGGCCTGCATACAGAAGAGAGTCTTCATCTTGTCCTGCAACTTGATAGCCCAAGATGGCATGGCAGACGAGCGGGACTGAGAGGCAGGTCCTCTACCAGCAGCCGTCTCTATATCAGTGTCCATGTGCTGAGAAGATGAAGATGGGTTGGCCCACCTGTCCTTGACGCGCAGCTTGATTGGGTCATGCACAATGTAGTCAGACTGCGCGTAGAGCACCTCATCTGGGAACGCCTGTTGCCACTTATGGCAGATGTATGCAAACAGGTAAGGCCCGTAGATAGGGACCTTACGGTTGATGATGCAGTTCCATAGTTCTGTGAACATCACATCTGCAATATCTAGTTGAGCAGACTCCACAGACATAGCCTCCTCACACAGTAACAACATCTCAGCCAAGGAGCCATGGACCTCATCGAAGTTACCACTCCGAGGGAAGAGGGTGTTCCGAAAGATGCGGTGCATGATGTCTAGGTGTGCTTGGGAAGCACCCCCTTCCTCAGATATAGTGTCTGCAGTCTGTCCTTTGCGAGGCCCTTATCAGAGGGGACTGGAGCGTGAGGACGCAGCCCAAGAGGGGTGTCAGCACCCTGAAAATCAACGTGCAGGAACTGCATGAACTCTGTCCAGGAACCAGTCATCTTCTTTGACCCAGTCATCCATATCATGGAGCGCTGTTCATCATGGGAGAAGTGAACTGTGACATAGAACTGAGCAACTGCCGTAGGATCAAAATCCGTCCTGAAGGTGATGATGTTTTTGAGGCCCATCTTGTCAATCAAAGCAAGGGCATCACCAAAGTACTCTGTGTGCCGCTGAAGGTGTGCCAGATCAATCCACTGGACAGAGACATAGTTCTTCTTGAAGTTTGCAATGACATCTCGATATATCCTGCAATGGTCCTTAACCCAGACATTTTCAACACCATCGATCTTCTCCCTCTCCTCGAGATAGTGGTTCTTGGTGCGAAATTGCAGAAAATCCTTCGGAGACATTGTGCGGATATTCACCCTTTTGTCCTTGTGAGCGACCTTCTTGAAGGACTTCTTCTTTGGGGGGAGACCAGACGTGGCAGACCCCTCGGGCACCTCTGTGTTGCGAAACTGTTTGGATGCCGTGTCCCGTGGGGGGTTCGAACGGCGAGCAGAGCCACCTGTGACACAGACCACAAAGCGAAAAAGAGGCGACAGGAAAAGTCAAGGCAATGGATCTTGAAAGAGCAGAAAACGAAAACATGCATTGCTAAGCAAAAGAGAAATACACCGTGAATGCTTCTGGCGGTAGTACCGCCACCCCCGGCGGTAGTACCGCTGGGGCCTGGCGGTAGTACCGCTACCCCTGGCGGTAGTACCGCTGGGGGTCATAGCGGTAGTACCGCTACCCCTGGCGGTAGTACCGCTGGGGGTTTGACTTTCAGATCTACACATGTAAAACTTGTTTTCGAGGGCATGGACTGAATATGAACATTAAGGCGTACACCCCAGCCCTAATGACAAGAGGAACACATAGTAATACGAGGTGCAAACATGCCTAGGCAAGAGAGAGCACGTTTCAGATCTAATCCAAAAGTTCAAATATTCAATCTAAGACGGTGAAATCCTAAACCATGGCAGCAATCATAACAACAACCATTGGACCTATACTCCCCTCAAAAATTTCCTTCATGCCATCCAATAACTAACCATAGGATCAACAAGATGAATCCAATCCCCAATGCTCCTAACCCTAGAACACGAAGAACAACCAAATAGAAGAAGAGAGGAGCTTTTGTTACCGGGATTCATGGCTTTGGAGGAGGAAGAAGAAGTGAAGCAGTCTTTCCACACCAACGGGGAGAAAGAGCTCCACGAAGTGAGATCCAATCGGGGGGGGGGGGTTCAGGGTAGGGGAGGGAGGAGCCGCGAGGAAGAAGAAACAGATTGAAAATCGGGCTCCCCCTCCCTTTATATAGCCCAAGGGGTACGGACAGCGGTAGTACCGCTGGGGTGCAGCGGTAGTACCGCTGACCTGGCGGTAGTACCGCTGGAGTGCAGCGGTAGTACCGCTGGGGTCCTGGCGGTAGTACCGCTCCCCCTGGCGGTAGTACCGCTCCCCCTCGAAACCCTAGAAATATTCCAGCCGGCCGAGTTAGATTTTGAGCTCTGGCGGTAGTACCGCTACCACTGGCGGTAGTACCGCTACCCTGGCGATAGTACCGCTGGGGTCCTGGCGGTAGTACCGCTACCCTGGCGGTAGTACCGCTGCAAATGTCGCAGCGCGGCTTTAAGAAAAGAGAGGGACTTGGGCATATGACAAGTGAGTAAGAAGGGATGACTTCCAAGAAAATGTACTGACTTGTCATTGTATATCCTCTCCTTTATACGTACGAGAGGATGGAGGGGCGGTGGCCGTGGCCACCTATGTTTGAGACAATGGTATGACACCGCGAAGAATTATCCTTGGGTTCATGACCAATGCTCGTCTTTGAAGCACAAGTACCATTTGACAATGGCTAAAGTGAAAGACTAGATTGATTTACGCATAATAGGGGGAGGGAGAGTTTATTAAGAGAACAACACTCCCCCTATGTCCATGCCTACATCTAGACCAAGATGGAATGTGAAGTGAGGTGCAATATGCCTAGTTTCAATCCACATTACTTGAATCAATGATATTTAGCTCATGCCTTAACTCCCGGAACCTTGCTTCATCAAGTGGCTTGGTGAAAATATCTGCAAGTTGCTCTTCAGTATGAATGAAGTGAACCTCAATATCACCTAGCTTGATATGTTCACGGATGAAGTGATGACGAATATCAATATGTTTGGTTTTGCTATGTTGCACTGGGTTGAGGGAAATCTTGATGGCGCTTTGATTGTCACATAGAAGAGGCACTTTTTCACAAGTGACACCATAATCCTTTAAAGTTTGCCTCATCCATAGCAATTGTGCACAACAACTTGCAGCTGCCACATACTCAGCTTCGGTGGATGATAAGGAGACACAGTTCTGCTTCTTTGAAGACCAACTTACCAAAGAGCGACCAAGGAATTGGCACCCTCCAGATGTTGACTTCCTCTCCACACAATCTCCAGCCCAATCTGAGTCAGAATAGCCAACTAGATTGAAGTTTGCTCCTTTGGGATACCAGAGGCCAAAGTTTGGGGTATGAGCCAAATATTGAAAGATTCGTTTGACAGCCATGTAATGACTTTCTTTTGGTGCGGATTGAAACCGTGCACATATCCCTACACTCAACATAATATCCGGTCTAGATGAACAAAGGTAAAGGAGGGATCCAATCATGGAGCAGTATACCTTTTGATCCACTGCTTTACCATTGGGATCACTGTCAAGCTTGCATCTGGTTGGCATGGGAAACTTGACCGGTTTGACATCTTCGAGCTCGAACCGTTTGAGCATGTCTTGAGTGTACTTGGCTTGTTTGATGAATGTCCCTTCTAGACCTTGTTTAATCTCGAATCCAAAGAAAAACTTCAACTCTCGCATCATGGACATCTCAAACTTCTCAGTCATTAGCGCAGCAAATTCTTCATTGAATGAAATGTTAGGAGAGCCAAAGATAATATCATCAACATATAGTTGGCATATGAACAAATCCCCTTTAACCCTCTTAGTAAAAAGAGTGGGATCAATCTTCCCAATTTCAAACCCACGATCTTGTAACAACTCAGTAAGGTACTCATACCACGCGCGTGGGGCTTGTTTAAGACCATAGAGTGCCTTATTGAGTTTGTACACATGATTGGGGAGCTTGGGATGTTCGAATCCCGGGGGTTGTTTGACATATACCAACTCATTTAAAGGACCATTAAGAAATGCACTTTTCACATCCATTTGTTGTAATTTGAAGTTATGATGAGAAGCAAAAGCAAGTAGCATGCGAATAGATTCTAGACGAGCAACAGGGGCAAAGGTTTCACCGTAGTCGATACCCTCGACTTGGGAGTAGCCTTGAGCCACCAATCTTGCCTTGTTTCGAATCACAATTCCATTTGTATCTTGTTTGTTCTTAAATATCCATTTGGTCCCAATGACATTATGTTCCTTCGTTGGTCGTGGCACTAAATCCCATACTTGGTTGCGCTCGAAGTTGTTAAGTTCTTCGTGCATGGCCATAAGCCAATCCTCATCATCGAGCGCTTCCTGTACCTGTTGAGGTTCACAATACGAGACAAACGCGTGATGCTCACAATAATTCCAAAGCTGTTGACGAGTAGATACTCCCCTTTTTAAACTGCCAAGAACATTCTTCATAAGATGTGATTTGACTCTCAGCTTGTTCGCATTCTTGGCTGCTCGACGCTCCAAGAGTTCTTCATTAGATAATGGAGGTGCGTCGCCTTGTTTTGCTTGTTTGTTCTTGCGTCTTGAGCCGGTTGTTGGAGCTCCAGACGGGAATTGTGAGGCAGTTTCCTGATCATCTTGTCCTTCGACTTGAGCAAGATCACTGGTTTGATCTTGTATTAGTGGTTGCTCTTGATCTTGATCTCGTGTTGGTTCAAGGTCTTGGGGTAGTGCTTGAGTGGGCATATCACCATTGTTAGGCAATTGATCTTGACCGAGAGCTTGATCAACTTGTTGAGAGTCTTCTCTTTGTTCGTCGGAAGCGTGTGGGGCTTGTGGGGGTGATGGCTCCACTCGAGTAGAGCATTGTCCTTCTCCTTCGGCCACAAGGGGTTCCTCAATGGGGAGTATTTGACCAATCCCCATTCTTCTTATGGCTTCGGGAGGAATTTCATCACCTATATCACAAAGACCACTTTGCTCCACTTGGGAGCCATTATTTTCGTCAAACTCCACGTTACACGTCTCCTCAATTAGTCCGGTGGACTTGTTGAGGACACGGTAAGCATGAGAGTTTGTAGCATAACCAACAAAGATACCCTCATGTGCTCTAGAATCAAATTTAGCTAACCGAGCTCCCTTTTTAAGAATGAAACACTTACAACCGAATACCCGGAGGTACTTGAGGTTGGGTTTGTTTCCAGTTAGAATCTCATACGGAGTCTTGTTCAAGCCTTTGCGGATGTAGAGCCGATTGGACGCATGACATGCTGTGTTGATGGCCTCTGCCCAGAAGTTGTATGGAGATTTGAATTCTGCCATCATTGTTCTTGCAGCGTCTATCAAGGTCCGGTTCTTCCTTTCTGCCACGCCGTTTTGCTGAGGGGTATATGGTGCAGAATATTGGTGCTTTATTCCCTCATCACCTAGAAACTCATCTAGGGTATAGTTCTTGAACTCGGTGCCGTTGTCACTCCTAATCATCAAGATCTTTGCTTCATGTTGACGTTGCGCTTCATTGGCAAAGTTGATGACCGTTTGTTGAGTTTCACTCTTCCTTTTGAAGAAATATACCCAGGTATATCTTGAGTAATCGTCAACAATGACTAAGCAATACTTTCTACCTCCAAGACTATCAAATGTTGGAGGACCAAACAGATCCATGTGAAGAAGTTTCAATGGCCTCTTAGTGTAGATAAGAGTTATTGGACGATGAGCAGTTTCATGAATCTTTCCTTCAATGCAAGCACTGCAAACACGATCTTTAGCAAAGCTCACATTTGTTAGTCCACGAACATGGTCCCCTGTCAGAAGACTTTGCAAAGACCTCATATTGACATGAGCTAAACGGCGATGCCAAAGCCAGCCCACGTCAGCTTTAGCCATTAGACATGTCGCAGTCTTAGTGGGTCGCTTTGAAAAGTTTACCACATAGCGACCATTTTCGACATGTCCAACATAGGCTACTTTAAGAGTCTTGCTCCTTAGGAGGACCACAGTGTCAATATTAAAGAATGTGGAAAAACCCATGATTGCAAGTTGACGAACGGAAAGTAAATTGTAGGCAAGAGACTCAACAAGCATGACCTTCTCAATAGACAAATCTTGAGAGACGACCACCTTACCAAATCCCAATACCTTTGACGAGGATGCATCAGCGAATTGGACATGGGTGGGCATAGATGGAGAAGGATGCACATCCACCACTAAGTCCTTGCTTCCGGTCATATGATTTGTTGCTCCACTATCGAGCAACCATGACACCCCACCGGAAGCAAACTCCTGCAATAGATCAAGGCTTGGTTTTAGGTACCCATTTTTTAATGGGTCCTTTCATGTTAGAGACAAGGGTCTTAGGAACCCAGATAGCCCATTCAATATCTTCATCGTAGGAACCAATAAATCTGGCATAAACATGCCCATCACTAGCACAACATAACACATAAGAGGAATTGAGTTTGCCGGCTGTGTTAGTAGTAGCGGCTTTGCCCTTCTTGAGGTTCCCATAGTCCACCTTGTTCCTGTTCACCTTCTGAGTCCCCTCACCCTCCTTGACAAAGATGTCCATGAGGGTGAGAGATTGTTTGCTCTTGTTCTTTCTTTTACCTTTTGACTTGGAGGTAAGTCCAAGTCCTTCCTTTCCTACAACACCCTTTTGAGTGCTCAAGAGGTCGTCCAGACTCTTCTCACCTTGTCTGCATGACACAAGGCCCTTCTCAAGTTTCTCCTTTAACTTGGCATTTTCTTCCACAAGATGAACATGCTCACAACAGGGGTTAGTTGCACAAGTATTATCAATTAGCACAAAGGGAGGACAAGTAGAGATCTCCTTGGTAAGCTTTGCTTGGAGTTGATCATGAGACTCTTTCAGAGCGAAATGAGCACCTTTCAAGGCTTTGTGGGCCTTGTCAAGTATGTCAAACTCTTCTTTGAGTCTGTCACGGCCAACCTCAAGAGCATACTTTTCAGATTTAAGCATGCGAGTAAGAACAACATCATGATCTAGTTTCTTTTGCATTTTAGTGCAGTCATCGTTATATGACTCCTCAAGAGCCAAACGAAGAGTGCGCTCTTCTTCTAGAGTACTAGATAATTCGGCAATTTCATCGGCATAGTCACGACTATGTCCATGAAGCTCGGAGATGGTCTCCTCATGAGACTCAATGAGGTCAGTGGCCTCACCCAGTTGTTCCAAGAGAGCAACAAAATGCTTCTTGGTTTCTCCCTTAATAGTGCATAGAAACTTATCAAGATCATGCTCATTAAGTTCTCCAACATCACTATCTTCTACACAATTTAACAATGAAGGAGCAGAAGTAATGTTGGTCTTAATGATAGAAGTTACCTGATTGGTACCTTTTGCCATGAGGCACTTGGTGATGTGGTTCTCGTTGGGGGCGTTGAAGAGAGACACCTTCTGGGAAGGGGTAGTGGCTATAGCAACAGTTGCCGTTGCCACTGTATCATCATCATCATCATCATCAGAAGGATACTCCTCCAGGGCCACCATTCCTTTTGGGTGAGGTTTCTTCACAAAGTTGTTCTTGATTGGAAATGATTTGGTTTTGTCTTTGCGAATGAGCTTGCCTCCATTGTCTTCTCTCTTCTCATATGGACATTCTGCCACGAAGTGACTCACGTTGCCACAGTTATAACATGTCCTTACTCGTTGTTTGGGTTTGAAACCACTTGAGTTGTTCTTGTTGAAGGTTGGTCTTGAGTTCCTTTTATTTCCCCAGAATTGCCTTGATGCAAGAGCCATGTGCTCATGATAGGCATACTTTGTGTCTTCCGGGCAGCTCTCCTCTTCCTCATCTTCTTCTTCTTCAAGCATTACTCTTGCTTTCAACGCAAGTTTGGGTGAAGTGGTTTTTGATCGGACACGAGCAAGTGCATTGTCGGCTGTTTCGTTCATGATTGACATTGCAATGAACTCATCCATCACTTCACTGGAAGACAAAGAGTGAAAGTCTGGCCGCTGACGAATGACAGATGACATGGCTTTGTTGAAAGGCATGATGGCTTTGAGAAACTTGCGTTTGACCCAAGTGTCATCCACATCCTTACTTCCATGATCCTTTAGTGCCACAGCAATAGCAGTCACCCTCCGATAGAGATCACGAGGGTCCTCTTCTTCCTTCATCACAAACTCATCGGCCTGATCAAGTATCACTTCATAGTTGGATCGTTGAATACTTGAGCTTCCCTTATACAACACCATAATATGCTCCCAACAATCCTTGGCCAATGTGAAGGGACGTAAGTGGGGAAGATCTTCAGGTGGCACAGCAGACTGAAGGATAAACAGCGCAGAGTGATTATATTGATTGTCTGCATCTTCTCTTGGAGTGAGGTTGCTTGGGTCATGGGGGTAATATCCTTGCTCGATAATTCTCCACAAGTTTGTTGAGCTGTGATTCAAATGAGACTTAATAGAAAATACCCAGTTAGCAAAGTCACCTTTCACAAGTTTAGGAGGAGGACCAACAGGATTAAGACAAGGCGCGAGAACGGGTCCTCCATAAGTCATGGGAGGTGGAACAGAGGCATGTGTTCCAGTCCCATCCTTTTCGTGAGGTGAAGCAGGTTGCATACCTTTAGCCGCTTCCATAGAGGAGTTGGCCTCCGAATCGGAAATGGTGGGTTTAACCACTAAAGCCGGTTCGGGTGAACTTTTAAGACCATCAATTAATTCCTTAAGCATGGTTTTGACTTCGCTCGTCAAGGACGTCTTGAGGGCTGCCATAGCCGTATTCAAGTCGTCCCTTGTGACCGAAGTCAAGTCCATGCCCTCGGGTTGCCCATGGTTCACTTCCTATTCGCCTTCCATACTCTTCGGGTGGTTAAACCCTTAATAAAGAGACGTGGCTCTGATACCAATTGAAAGGATCGATATGGTTGGCTAGAGGGGGGGGGTGAATAGACAACGACCACTTTTTAATTAATCTTAACAAGTTAAGGTAAACACTATACGGGTTCACAAATAATATGACAAAGAGGTGACCCCTATAGAAGCTATCAACAAGACCTATTAAGACAAGTAAGATATAGTCACAAGTAAAAGCAAATACAAAGTAAAGGTTAGAGATAACCACAAGTGGAACCGATGGAGACGAGGATGTGTTACCGAAGTTCCTTCCCTTTGACAGGAAGTACGTCTCCGTTGGAGCGGTGTGGAGGCACAATGCTCCCCAAAAAGCCACTAAGGCCACCGTATTCTCCTCACGCCCTCGCACGATGCAAGGTACCGTGATTCCACTATAGGTGCCCTTGAAGGCGGCGACCGAACCTTTACAAACAAGGTTGGGGCAACTCCACACAAAGCTTGAAGGCTCCCAACAAGACCACGAAGCTTCACCACAATGGAATATGGCTTCGAGGTGACCTCAACCGTCTAGGATGCTCAAACACCCAAGAGTAACAAGATCCGCAAGGGATAGGTGGGGGAATCAACTTTTCTCTTGGTGGAAGTGTGGATCTAGGCCTTCTCAACCAATCCCTAAAGAATCAACAAGTGTGATTGGCTAGGGAGAGAGATCTGGCACTTTTAAGCTTGTGGAGCAACAATGGAGCTTAGAGAGGTAAGGGGTAGTGTTCCTCAGCTAGAAGAACACTTTATATAGTGGGGGGAAAATTCAGACCGTTTTCCCACTCTCTGCCCGAGATCCAGCGGTACTACCGCTAAGAAGGAGCGGTACTACCGCTGCCTGGCGGTACTACCGCTGCCTGGCGGTACTACCGCTGGGGCTTCCAGCAGTAGTACCGCTGGAACCAGCGGTACTACCGCTGGCCCTTGGTAGTGCATAAGCACTACTATCGCCGAGAAAGTCTTCGCAAAAGGGTCCGTCCATGAACTACCGCTAGGTAGGTGGAACAGGGCACCTGGAGCGGTACTACCGCTGACCACGGGCGGTACTACCGCTGAGCAGGGGCGGTACTACCGCCAGCCAGCGGTACTACCGCTGACCAGGGGCGGTACTACCGCCATCCAGCGGTACTACCGCTGGCTGCAGCGGTACTACCGCTGGCAGTCCAGCGGTACTACCGCTGGGGACCATTTTGCAGAGAAGCAAAGAACAAAACGGCGAGGGCCGCTCCAAAGATAAAGGAGAGGGAGAAGAAGAGGTGTGCGTGTGCAAAGATAGATTCCACCCAAAACCTTTCCCCTACGGATCCCCTCTTAATAGTACGGCTTTCCTATGACTCAAATAAAGAGAATCTAGGAGGGCGCCGTGCTTCCGTTCCAGAAGAGAGGAGTCGTGTCGTCTTGTGCCGTTGACGAGTGTTGCCTGAAACCTTGACACACACGATTAGTCCTGTACGGAACTGTCATCAATCACCAAAATTACTTAGGCATAAATTATGCCTCAACAACAACATCGATGGCAACATGTTGATGGAGATCATGGTGTGGCGCCGGTGACAAGAAGATCGTGCCGGTGCTTTTGGTGATGGAGATCAAGAAGCACATGATGATGGCCATATCATGTCACTTATGAATTGCATGTGATGTTAATCCTTTTATGCACCTTATTTTGCTTAGAACGACGGTAGCATTATGAGGTGATCTCTCACTAAAATTTCAAGACGAAATTGTGTTCTCCCTGACTATGCACCGTTGCTACAGTTCGTCGTTTCGAGACACCACGTGATGATCGGGTGTGATAGACTCAACGTTCACATACAACGGGTGCAAAACAGTTGCGCACGCGGAACACTCGGGTTAAGCTTGACGAGCCTAGCATGTGCAGACATGGCCTCGGAACACATGAGACCGAAAGGTCGATCATGAATCATATAGATGATATGATTAGCATAGGGATGCTTACCACTGAAACTATACTCAACTCACGTGATGATCGGACTTGAGCTAGTGTAAGTGGATCATGAACCACTCAAATGACTAGAGAGATGTACTTTTTGAGTGGGAGTTTAGCGAATAATTTGATTAAGTTAAACTCTAATTATCTTGAACATAGTCTAAGTCCACTTTGAATATATTTGTGTTGTAGATCATGGCTCACGCGACAGTCACCCTGAATTTTAATACGTTCCTAGAGGAAGCTAAGTTGAAAGATGATGGAAGCAACTTTGTAGACTGGGCTCGTAATCTTAAGCTAATCTTACAAGCTGGGAAGAAGCATTATGTCCTTAATGCTGCGCTAGGAGATGAACCACCCGCTACGGCTGATCAGGATGTTAAGAACGCTTGGTTAGCACGTAAGGAGGACTACTCGGTAGTTCAATGTGCAGTCTTGTATGTCTTAGAACCGGGACTTCAACGTCGCTTTGAGCGTCATGGAACGTTTGAGATGTTCCAGGAGTTGAAGTTTATCTTTCAGAAGAACGCCCGGATCGAGAGGTATGAGACCTCCGATAAATTCTATGCTTGCAAGATGGAGGAAAACTCGTCTGTCAGTGAACATGTGCTCAAAATGTCTGGGTACTCAAACCGTCTAGCTGAGCTGGGGATTGAACTCCCGCAAGAGGCTATCACTGACAGAATCCTTCAATCACTGCCGCCAATCTATAAAGGCTGTGTGTTGAACTACAACATGCAAGGGATGAACAAGTCTCCCAGCGAGTTGTTTGCGATGCTGAAAGTCGCAGAGTCTGAACTCCGTAAAGAGCATCAAGTGTTGATGGTGAATAAGACCACTAGTTTCAAGAGAAACGGCAAAGGCAAGAAGGGTAATTCAAAGAAGAGCGGCAAGCCTGTTGCCAATCCGATGAAGAAACCTAAAGCTGGACCTAAGCCTGAAACGGAGTGTTACTATTGCAAGGGTATGGGTCACTGGAAGCGCAATTGCCCCAAGTATCTGGCAGATAAGAAGGCGGCCAAAGAAAAATCAGGTATATTTGATATACAAGTTATTGATGTGTACTTAACCGGCTCTCGTAGTAGTGCCTGGGTATTCGATACCGGTTCTGTTGCTCATATTTGCAACTCGAAACAGGAACTGCGGAATAGACGAAGGCTGGCGAAAGATGAAGTGACGATGCGCGTAGGAAATGGTTCCAAGGTTGATGCAATCGCCGTCGGCACAGTCTCACTTCAGTTACCATCAGGATTAGTTATGAACTTAAATCATTGTTATTTAGTGCCTGCGTTGAGCATGAACATTATATCTCGATCTTGTTTATTGCGAGACGGTTACTCTTTTAAGTCAGAGAATAATGGTTGTTCTATTTCTATGAGTAACATCTTTTATGGTCATGCACCCAATGTGAGAGGATTGTTCATATTGAATCTTGATAGCAATACACACATACATAACATTGAGACCAAAAGAGTTAGAGTTAACAATGATAGCGCCATATTTTTGTGGCACTGCCGCTTAGGTCATATTGGTGTAAAGCGCATGAAGAAACTCCATGCTGATGGGCTTTTGGAGTCACTTGACTTTGATTCACTTGACACGTGCGAACCATGCCTCATGGGCAAGATGACTAAGACTCCGTTCTCCGGAACAATGGAGCGTGCACGTGACTTGTTGGAAATCATACATACCGATGTGTGTGGTCCGATGAGCGTAGAGGCACGCGGCGGATATCGTTATTTTCTCACCTTCACTAACGATTTGAGTAGATATGGTTATGTCTACTTGATGAAGCACAAGTCTGAAACATTTGAAAAGTTCAAGCAATTTCAGAGTGAAGTGGAAAATCATCGTAACAAGAAGATCAAGTTCCTACGGTCTGATCGTGGGGGTGAATATCTGAGTTTCGAGTTTGGTGCTCACTTAAGACAATGTGGAATTGTTTCACAGTTGACACCGCCTGGAACACCACAGCGTAATGGTGTGTCCGAACGTCGTAATCGTACTTTATTAGAGATGGTGCGATCTATGATGTCTCTTACCGATTTGCCGTTATCGTTTTGGGGTTATGCATTAGAAACAGCTGCATTCACTTTAAATAGGGCACCATCAAAATCCGTTGAGACGACACCATACGAACCGTGGTATGGCAAAAGGCAAAAGTTGTCGTTTCTTAAAGTTTGGGGATGTGATGCTTATGTCAAAAAGCTTCAGCCTGAAAAGCTGGAACCCAAAGCGGAAAAGTGCGTCTTCATAGGTTACCCAAAAGAGACAGTTGGGTACACCTTCTATCTCAAATCCGAGGGCAAAGTGTTTGTTGCTAAAAACGGAGATTTTCTCGAGAAGGAGTTTCTCTCGAGAGAATTGAGTGGGAGGAAGATAGAACTTGACGAGGTTGTCGAACCTCTCATCCCTCTGGATGGTGGCGCAGGGCAGGGGGAAACCTCTGTCGTTGCGACGCCGGTTGAGGAGGAAGTTAATGATGATGATCATGAAACTCCGGTTCAAGTTTCTGTCGAACCACGCAGGTCGATGAGACCACGTGGTGCTCCAGAGTGGTACGGTAATCCCGTCTTATTAATCATGTTGTTGGACAACAATGAACCTGCAAATTATGAAGAAGCAATGGTGGGCCCAGATTCCAACAAATGGCTAGAAGCCATGAAGTCCGAGATAGGATCCATGTATGAGAACAAAGTATGGACTTTGGAGGTAGCGCCTGAGGGCCGCAAGGCTATTCAGAACAAATGGATCTTTAAGAGGAAGACGGACGCTGACGGCAATGTGACCGTTTATAAAGCTCGACTTGTGGCAAAGGGTTTTTCACAAGTTCAAGGAGTTGACTACGATGAGACATTCTCACCCGTGGCGATGCTTAAGTCCGTAGAATCATGTTAGCAATAGCTGTATTTTTCGATTATGAAATCTGGCAGATGGATGTCAAAACGGCGTTCCTTAACAGTTTCCTTAAGGAAGAATTGTATAAGATGCAACCCGAAGGTTTTGTCGATCCTAAGAATGCTAACAAGGTGTGCAAGCTCCACGATCCATTTATGGACTGGTGCAAGCATCTCGGAGTTGGAACAAACGTTTTGATGAGGTGATCAAAGCATTTGGGTTTATACAAGTTGTTGGAGAATCTTGTATTTACAAGAAAGTGAGTGGGAGCTCTGTGGCGTTTCTAATATTATATGTGGATGGCATATTGCTGATTGGAAACAACGTGGAGTTTTTGGAGAGCATAAAGGATTACTTGAATAAAAGTTTCTCTATGAAGGACCTAGGAGAAGCTGCTTACCTTCTAGGCATTAAGATCTATAGGGATAGATCAAAACGCCTGATAGGACTTTCACAAAGCACATACCTTGATAAAGTTTTGAAGAGGTTCAAAATGGAACAGTCCAAGAAAGGGTTCTTGCCAGTTTTACAAGGTACGAGATTGAATAAGACTCAGTGCCCAGCAACTGATGAAGATAGAGAGCATATGCGCTCCGTCCCCTATGCTTCAACCATAGGTTCTATCATGTATACAATGTTGTGCACTAGACCGGATGTTAGCCTGGCCATAAGTATGGTAGGTAGGTTTCAGAGTAATCCAGGAGTGGATCACTGGACGGCGGTCAAGAATATCCTGAAGTACCTGAAAAGGACTAAGGAGATGTTTCTCGTATATGGAGGTGACGAAGAGCTCGCCGTAAAAGGTTACGTCGATGCAAGCTTTGACACAGATCCGGACGACTCTAAGTCGCAAACCGGATACGTATTTATTCTTAATGGGGGTGCGGTAAGCTGGTGCAGTTCCAAGCAAAGCGTCGTAGAAGATTCTACATGTGAAGCGGAGTACATGGCTGCCTCGGAGGCGGCTAAGGAGGGTGTCTGGATGAAGCAATTCATGACGGATCTTGGAGTGGTGCCAAGCGCACTGAATCCAATAACCTTGTTCTGTGACAACACGGGTGCCATTGCCTTAGCAAAGGAACCGCGGTTTCACAAGAAGTCCAGACACATCAAACGATGCTTCAACCTCATCCGCGACTACGTCGAAGGGGAGGACGTGAATATATGCAAAGTGCACACGGATCTGAATGTAGCAGACCCGCTGACTAAACCTCTTCCACGGGCTAAGCATGATCAACACCAGAACTGTATGGGTGTTAGATTTATTACAATGTAATTCGCATGATGATGTGAGGGCTAGATTATTGACTCTAGTGCAAGTGGGAGACTGTTGGAATTATGCCCTAGAGGCAATAATAAATATAGTTATTATTATAATTCCTGTATCAAGATAATCATTTATTAGCCATGCTATAATTGTATTGAATGAAGACTCATTTACATGTGTGGATACATAGACAAAACACTGTCCCTAGCAAGCCTCTAGTTGGCTAGCGAGTTGATCAAAGATAGTCAGTGTCTTCTGATTATGAACAAGGTGTTGTTGCTTGATAACTGGATCACGTCATTAGGAGAATCACGTGATGGACTAGACCCAAACTAATAGACGTAGCATGTTGATCGTGTCATTTTGTTGCTACTGTTTTCTGCGTGTCAAGTATTTGTTCCTATGACCATGAGATCATATAACTCACTAACACCGGAGAAATACTTTATGTGTATCAAACGTCGCAACGTAACTGGGTGACTATAAAGATGCTCTGCAGGTATCTCCGAAGGTGTTCGTTGAGTTAGTATGGATCAAATCTCGTATAATATGTAGGATCCAATCTCGGGCAAGTAACATACCGAAGGACAAAGGGAATGACATACAGGATTATATGAATCCTTGGCACTGAGGTTCAAACGATAAGATCTTCGTATAATATGTAGGATCCAATATGAGCATCCAGGTCCCGCTATTGGATATTGGCCGAGGAGTCTCTCGGGTCATGTCTACATAGTTCTCGAACCCGCAGGGTCTGCACACTTAAGGATCGACGTTGTTTTATGCGTATTTGAGTTATATGGTTGGTTAACGAATGTTGTTTGGAGTCCCGGATGAGATCACGGACGTCACGAGGGTTTCCGGAATGGTCCGGAAACGAAGATTGATATATAGGATGACCTCATTTGATTACCGGAAGGTTTTCGGAGTTACCGGGAATGTACCGGGAATGACGAATGGGTTCCGGGAGTTCACCGGGGGGGGGGGGGCAACCCACCCCGGGGAAGCCCATAGGCCTTGAGGGTGGCGCACCAGCCCTTAGTGGGCTGGTGGGACAGCCCAAAAGGGGCCCTATGCGCATTGGAAGAAAAATCAAAGAGAAAAAAAAGGAGGTGGGAAGGGAAGGAAGGACTCCCACCCACCAAACCAAGTCCAACTCGGTTTTGGGGGGGGGGAGACCTTCCCCCCTTGGCTCGACCGACCCCCTTGGGGCTCCTTGAGCCCCAAGGCAAGGCCCCCCTTCTCCCACCTATATATACGGAGGTTTTAGGGCTGATTTGAGACGACTTTTCCACGGCAGCCCGACCACATACCTCCACGGTTTTTCCTCTAGATCGCGTTTCTGCGGAGCTCGGGCGGAGCCCTGCTGAGACAAGGTCATCACCAACCTCCGGAGCGCCGTCACGCTGCCGGAGAACTCTTCTACCTCTCTGTCTCTCTTACTGGATCAAGAAGGCCGAGATCATCGTCGAGTTGTACGTGTGCTGAACGCGGAGGTGCCGTCCGTTCGGTACTAGATCGTGGGACTGATCGCGGGATTGTTCGCAGGGAGGATCGAGGGACGTGAGGACGTTCCACTACATCAACCGCGTTCACTAACGCTTCTGTTGTACTGTCTACAAGGGTACGTAGATCACTCATCCCCTCTCGTAGATGGACATCACCATGATAGGTCTTCGTGCGCGTAGGAATTTTTTTGTTTCCCATGCGACGTTCCCCAACATAAACTACTTTTGTACCCATCCACACAGACCCCACCGCTAGCCAAGACATTGCCTCCACCTTCGAGTGTGGCTATCGGTGTCACAACTTAGGTCAACAACTCGACACCGATATTTTCGTTTGCGGGGGCACCGACGAACATGGGATCGAATCATTCCCCGTCCACCATAGTTTATGTTCTAAAATATAATATTGTTCTTCGTATTTTTCTAAATTTATTTCAGATTTTTCGACGATGTGTGTTTAATAGAGGAGACGTCCCCGTCGATTAGGAAAACATCTATGACGACTTTGTCAATCTTAAAATGATGTGCCGGCTCATTATTTTGAAAATGTTTATAGAGGTAATGATGCGCATGTATATATAAGGATGAATGTATGCACGTATATATGGGTGTCTTCGTCTATACCGTGTTCTCGAAACAAAAGATCAAATCAAAGGGGAAACGTACAATGCAGAAGAAGTTGTATGTACGAAATCGTATTTTTTTTTTTAAAAAACATTGACTTTATCGATCACTTAACAAAGTTACAAACAGTGTTCCGGATACAAGCGGGAGCACAATGAAAAACAATAAGGCTAGATAAATTCTTACAATGCTTAGTTAACAAATGAACAACTACATAAACTTGTTGATGAATACGCTTAAACTACTGGTGTACCCATCCACACAGACCTCACCGCTAGCCAAAACATTGCCTCCGCCATCGGGTGTGGCTGTCGGTGTCAAAACCCGTTGATCTCGAGGAGGGGGTCCGAACTGTGGATCTTGGGTAGATGGGTAACAAGGGACGAAGGAGACGGTGTTTATCCAAGTTCGCGTCCTCTTGATAGAGGTAAAACCCTACGTCCTGTTGTTGTTGTATTGACGAAGTAGTACATAATACATAGCTGATCTACCTCGAGATCGATTGTTGTGGTCGAAAGCCCTAACCGTAATGAGCTTAATGTGTCCTACGAACTATGCCCCCTGGTTTATTTAGACACCATGGATACTAGGGTTACACAAAGTCGGTTACATCAATAAAAGAACTATGGCCCCCGGTAAAAATATTGTCTTTTCTACACAATATAATAATTGCAGATGCACACATAGATGAACATACACTCACCTATTGCTTTTATGCTTCAAAAGATAATCTGGTAAACACTCAAGCTCTCTCAAGATGGCTTTTGAATTGGATGGGAAAGAGTAGAAAGCAAAATGAGACTAGATCTCAAAGGATTGACATGGATGGTTGGAGTAGAAAGCCTTTCGAAATCAGTATAAGGAGGTGAAGTTCTCTCTGAAAACATATGATGAGTGGAATTTGCTTCGACTGGATAGGTGGGGCATAAATAGGAGGGGTCAGAAATCTGATTGCTGCAAACTTTATTACACAACTCGGAAGCCCCCACGTGAACAAAGAATACAAATTTCCGATTGTTCTGAAGGTTCGACCAAAGATCATTCAGAGGCTTTGAGGGGTACACTTCAGCTGTGGCACACTCTCTAGTTGTCTTCTTAGAAATTCCAATTGGGTTGCTTCTGAAATTTTGACGTGGCAACAAAAGATTTCCCAAATGTTTTGATAATTTTAAATGGAGCATTTGGAAGCTCTGAATGAAAGAGTTATGCAACAGCTATGTGTGGTCAAAGGTTCGGCGATTCCGACTAGAAGAGCTCGGAAGCTCCAAAGTGAATGGAACTAGGTAGATATAGTGGATGGATCTTTGAAGGAATTTGAGGGTTTTGAAGTTTGATTCTAAGCACATCTGAAAGAAATTCTTCAGAACATGCTCATCACATTTTGATAGTACCAACATGCCTATGGACTCAATGTGATCTTGGACCACCAAAATCAAAATGAGGAGTCCTACTGCTTGCCAACACTTGTCTTGATGCAATTTGCAGGGGTCACCTTCTATTTTGTTGTTACACGCACAAGTACCTTTTTATAAAATAAACTTGTTTGAACCATTAGTTCATTGAGATATGTTTTCATTAATTACCGAAATCCACCAATGAAATTAGATGCACTTTCAAAGTGTTGTTTAGGACAATGCTAATGATAGTTTGTGTTTGAATTTGACCCCTTCTTGCAAATGGAATTCAAAGAGCATTTGCAAACTTTACTTCCAGACAATCAAGAAATCTCCCAACAACCAGCCAAGACAAATTTTGTTCATAGGTAAAAAATCTTCTTAAGCAGGCATAGGTAAAAAATTCAACCTTCTCTTGGAGGATATTAAGGAAAGCTCTCCCCGCTGGGCTCATAGTAGGCATGTACATAGTTCATATAAATCAAACTTGTTGCGGGTGTAGCCAGCTTGAAGATGATATGCTACTCTTCCCTATACTCCCTTTGGTCCTTTTTACTCCACATATAAGATTTGATTGAAGTCGGACTTAGTAAAGTTTGACCAACTTTATAGAAAAAATGTCAACATTCATAATACACAACCAATATCATTAGATGCACCATAAATTCAATTTTTCACATTGTTTAGCTTTAGTATTGTAGATGTTGATATTTTTTCATATAAATATAGTCGAATTTTATAAAGTTTGACTTCAGTCAAATTTTATATGCGGAGTAAAAAGGTTCGGAGGGAGCATGTTTTTTTCTAAAGCAACCTATTTTTCTAGCCCTTGATACTTAGGTCTGGTACTTTTGCATTCAGTCATGACAACAGATGAATCATAATTCAACAATTACTCATTTACTTTTTATGAACCACCCCTATAATTATGTGAAAAACTTGTTTACTTTTTTATGGTGCCTTTGTAAGGCCGGAGAACGATCATTTTTTCTACAGGAAAAAAATATCTCCCCCCTAGGTACATTAGATGGAGAATGCAATCACTGCGTACACCACTTACTCTGATGAGCAGGACCAGCCTCTTGAGAGAAAAATTAGCTTCAATGACTCTTAACAATGCTCTGCCTTTCCAATGTTGCTCTATTTCTACAAATCTTATTGTGGGGCCAAAGATCTTTTTGGACGCTTCATAGATGAGCTCCAATGTCCATGGAAGGTTGTAGTTTGCAGCATTTAGATTACGCATTTATATTCGAATCCTTGATGAAGAAGTCTTACATGGTATAATGATCGAAGCCACAATGAATGCAGCTTTTATCCGCTTGTGGTTGAAGGCAGGACATTACATCTAGTTGTAGTCATTGCTGGAAACTCAACATTTTGAGACCTACTTTTCTTATGAACAACCTATTTGTGATCAAAATTGTTGCCGCCAAAGATAACAATTCCGTTTCTGCTCGTTGGGACATTGAGAAGCACGTTGTTGTGTTTTTCTACAACTTCACATAACTCAACCCGTCAATCTTTCGTATCAAAAGTGATCTCAATAGAGCTGCGCACGACTATGCTCATCGGGTTCTAAACAGAGGTGTGAAACATATTTTTCATGCATTAAACTTGTTTATTTTCAGCTGCATTCCCAGGGTTTGTTTGCCCAATATTATTATTCACGGCATAACTTGTACTTCAGCCATGTTTAAATGAAATACGGCGCTTCACGCGCTCCCTCTTGCTAAAAAGATAAACATTAGTCACGGAACACAAAATAGAAAAGTGTGAAACAAAATGATCAATGTGCACAAGTAAATGCCTGCACTGAGCTGAATTAAAAAAAAGAAGTTCACAGAACTTGAAAAACAAACGGGAAGAATAGGAAGAAAAAATAATCTTATCTCATCTTCTCCCTCACACACCTTCCCGCTCCAGGCTCTCCACGTGACCTCTCAGCTCGCGGTGAGCACCTCACATCCCCGCGCGCGCACAGTCGCGCAGAGCCACTGCCCAGCTCCAGCCGCATGTCTCTCCTCAGCTCCCCCACGCCGTTCGGCGCGGCCACCGCCGCCCGCCTTCGCCTCCCGCTCCCGGGCCGCCGCGCCGCGCTGCACGTGGCGCTCGCGCGCCGGACCGGCGTGTCGTCCCGCACGCAGCGGCGCCTCGAGGAGCGCGGCGGCAAGAAGCGCCGCGGCGGCGTCGAGACCCCCGACGCGGACGAGGACACCGTCCCGGCGTGGGAGGGGGTGGAGTGGGAGGGCGAGCCGCTGGGGTTCGAGGTGTCGACGGAGCCCATGCCGTACCTGCCGGACCCGGAGACGCCCGACTTCTGGGAGGGGTCCAACTGGGAGGCCCTCGGCTTCTTCGTGCAGTACATGTGGGCCTTCGGCGTCTTCTCCTCCGTGAGCTCCTCCTCCTCCTCCGCCATTACTTCGCGCTGTAGCACAGTTCTGTGAAGTAGGATCTGCATAGTTTCTCAGAGGAAAATATTCAGTCTTTCTTGAGGTATCCGCGACAGAGAAATTTCGTCTGCAGTGGAATAGATCTACGTTGAAATGTTTCTCAGATAAGGAAAGTGGAAGTCAGCATGAAGCAATCCCTTGAGTTCGACAAGCTGGAACTGCCATTAAAATTGCTTAGATCGCGACTAACTGTTTACTACAGCGAGGGTTCCATGTTCATGTTATTGGATTACACTGAGCTACTGGATTATTTTCCTCCTCTGAACCAAAAGAGTGATTCCTTTCCAATGTCTAGAACTCTACTGGTACTGTGTAGATTGCTGAAAACATACATGAAACTATTTATTTGCATTTTCTGACTGTTTAACAAGATGTCCACCCAATTTGTAGAGATAATTCTGCATGTTAACTCTTATGCAATGGAAGTGATTCTTTTGTTTGTTTGCATACTTGTGCAGTTGGTTGCTTGTGGTGTTGCCGTGGCTACATATAACGATGGGGCATCAGACTTCAGAGACACTCCTGCTTTCAAGGAATCAACCGCCCAGGAGTTCCCCGAAGAGTCAGAATCATCTGGCGCCGATGTGTTTGAAGGTAATCCAACTGAGGTAGCACCAGCTCTTGAGTAGGACTTTCAAGGAGACATCACAGAAAAGAAATGAAGGCTCTCTCTCTTTGAGCTATAGGGCTCTGCAGTAGCCAGTAAACTTGTACAACATTCAGCGGAAACTTGGAACCATAGTGTTAAGGAAATTATTTGCCATGGTTCGGAAAAGGAAATTAGCTGGAGATCACTATGTACTGAATTATCTCTTGAATAATCCTACGTCGAGATCAGAGTATGTAAATGGTTAATTAGTGGTGATGAAATTCAGCTGTGCTTTTATCTTTATTGTTATTTTATTTTGATTTTGGTACTCCAATGGTTTGCCTAGATGTGTGTGTAAGAAGCAAACTTGTGTGATTTGACTGCTTTCTATCATCTATCTACAAAATTTATATTCTGAGCTTATTTCACGTATCTTATTCTGTTCTCTACTAAACTTCATCTTCTGAAGTGTTCTATGTTGAATGTAGAAAATAAATTATCAATGACTAGTAGCGATTCGATTAAACTAATTGTTAACGATTATGCAATTCTGCTTTGTACTAAACATCATGTTGAATTGTTCTATGTTGAACATAGAAAATAATTTATCAATGATTAGGCGTGATTCAATTCAAACAATGGTTAACGATTATTCAGTTCCACTATTTCTTATGCTTATTAATTTTTTTCACACATCACCCGAAGTTAGCCAGTAAGGCATGTACAAGATTCAAGTTGAAACTAGAAACTTGAGATACTGATTTTTTGCTTGGGTAATGAGTACTTCACTATTTTTCTTTTCAAATATGTAAATTGTTAGTGTGAACAAAATTCCGCTTTATTTCATTGAATTTTCTTGTACTCGAAAAGTCTGGGATCACATGGGTCCCCCCACACGCCTCTCAAAAGACCTACCACGTTTTGTGTGATAAGGTAAGAAGGCACCCAAAATTGAGTTCGCACTAAGGAAGAAAATGTATTATTGTGTTTGTGTATTAAATTCTCTTGGGTGTTTAGAAGATGAAATCTGAATTGTTCCTCATGGATGATCATATGCGAAAATACAAAAAGGAAATATAATTTGTTAGCACTGATAAAAATTCAACTATATTTTCCGAATTGGAGGGAGTATGATTTAGTAGGTTCATGATCAGTCGTAATAAGACACTTCCCATGTCCTATTATATTCCCTCCTCCCACACCCCCACCCCATATATTTTTTGCTCGAATGATAAGTAGGTAGTTGCACATTTGTTCTTTTTTCTTTGAATGATATTTTTTCATATTTCTTCGATTTTATGCAAATGGTTAGTTGCACATTTCATGAACTGTATTCACCTTTGGATCTTCTTTTTCGAAACCAATGAAAAATATTTGTCTCATCCATTAATTAAGCATAAGAGAGTAGCTCAGTTAATTTATGAAAAATCGGGCGAACTACTCCTAGAACATGGAGCCACAGCGCCACAGAGGACATCGCAAAAGGACCCATCAACTCGCTACAACTTGAGAAAAAACATCGATGAGAATGAAGGGAACAAACACAATCGAGAACCACTTGTAGCCTTGAAATGTGAGAACCATCCATCATGGAACCACATGTGTCTTCCCATTAGCGCCACCCTTCTTCCTTTTGCACTTGCTAGATTTCTCCTTGAGGATGCCGGGTCAAGGGTTAGTGTCACCCTTCTTGCATGCCACCCCTCAATACTTCTTCCTTCAAGAGACACCCAAACATATTTTTGGATTTTATAGAACCAAAGTTGGTGAGAGTTTTGCAAAGTTTGGTGGTGAAGAGGACCTTGAGGTTATGCACCAACACTCCGGCCGCAACATGCCTGATGGACTCAAGCGAATGCATGTCACTAGCATCAAGACCACCACTCTCCACATATGTGGACACATGGCTAGCTGGGAGGGGGGGGGGGGGCAAAAGCCATGGTCGAGGGAAGCGAGTCTACCTTTATATCTTTCCTCGACTGAGGCGAAAGCAACCCTCACACAATCTCTGTAACTCTATAGCCCAGACATGATCTGCAACGCCGAAGCTGCCACCATAACTTTAAGACGTGCATTGGGTTGTTGCACATTTCTTGTTGGAAATATGCCCTAGAGGCAATAATAAAATGGTTATTATCATATTTCCTTGTTCATGATAATCGTCTATTGTTCATGCTATAATTGTATTAACAGGAAACAGTAATACATGTGTGAATAAATAGATCACAATGTGTCCCTAGCAAGCCTCTAGTTGGCTAGCTCGTTAGTCAATAGATGATCATGGTTTCCTGATCATGGGCATTAGATGTCATTGATAACGGGATCACATCATTGGGAGAATGATGTGATGGACAAGACCCAATCCTAAGCCTAGCACTAGATCGTATTGTTCGTATGCTAATACTTTTCTAATGTTAAGTATCTTTTCCTTCGACCGTGAGATTGTGCAACTCCCGGATACCGTAGGAGTGCTTTGGGTGTATCAAACATCACAACGTAACTGGGTGACTATAAAGGTGCACTACGGGTACCTCCGAAAGTGTCTGTTGGGTTGGTACGAATCGAGATCGGGATTTGTCACTCCGTGTGACGGAGAGGTATCTCTGGGCCCACTCGGTAGAACATCATCATGAGCTCAATGTGACTAAGGAGTTGGTCACACGATGACGTGCTATGGAACGAGTAAAGAGACTTACCGGTAACGAGATTGAACAAGGTATAGGTATACCGACGATCGAATCTCGGGCAAGTTCTATACCGACAGACAAAGGGAATCGTATACGGGATTGATTGAATCCTTGACATCGTGGTTCATCCGATGAGATCATCGTGGAGCAAGTGGGAGCCACCATGGGTATCCAGACCCCGCTGATGGTTATTGGCCAGAGAGGTGTCTCGGTCATGTCTGCCTGTCTCCCGAACCCGTAGGGTCTACACACTTAAGGTTCGATGACGCTAGGGTTATAGGAAATTGTTATACGAGGTTACCGAAAGTTCTTCGGAGTCCCGGACGAGATCCCGGACGTCACGAGGAGCTACGGAATGGTCCGTAGGTAAAGATTGATATATAGGACGGATGGTTTCGGATACCGGAAGTGTTTCGGGCATCATCGGTAACGTACCGGGACCACTGGAGGTGGCCCCGGGGGACCACCGAAGGGGGGCAACGACCTCGGGAGATAAGGTGGGCCAAGTGGGGGTGGGAACCAGCCCCTAGGTGGGCTGGTGCGCCTCCCCACTCAGCCCATAGCGCAAGGGAGAGAAAAGGGGGGCAAACCCTAGGCCAGGTGGGCCTAAGGCCCACCAGATGGTGCGCCACCCCCTCCTCCCCCTTCTGGCCGCTGCACCTCCCATCTGGGGGGGCTGCCGCACCCCCTAGGGTGGTAACCCTAGGGGTGGCACCCCCTCTCCCCTCCCCCTATATATATCGGGCACTTTTGGCCATTGAGACACACAGTTTTTCCTCTCTCTCGGCACAGCCCCGCTCCTCTCCCTCCTCCTCTGTGCCGGTGCTTGGCGAAGCCCTGCCGGGAGACCTCGTCTCTCCATCGACACCACGCCGTCGTGTTGCTGGAGTTCTTCCCCAACCTCTACCTCCTCCTTGCTGGATCAAGGTGCGGGAGACGTCACCGGGCTGCACGTGTGTTGAACGTGGAGGTGCCGTAGTTCGGCACTAGATCGGAATCGCTGCGAGTACGACTCCATCAACCGCGTTCTAGCAACGCTTCCGCTTAGCGATCTTCAAAGGTATGAAGATGCTCTTACCCCTCTCTCGTTGCTGGTCTCTCCATAGGAAGATCTGAATATGTGTAGGAAAATTTTGAATTTATGCTACGTTACCCAACAGTGGCATCCGAGCCAGGTTTTCTATGCATAGATTCTATGCACGAGTAGAACACAAAAGTTGTGGGCGATGATTTGTCAATTTGCTTGCCGCTACTAGTCTTATTCTTTTCCGGCGGTATTGTGGGATGAAGCGGCCCGGACCGACTTTACACGTACACTTACGTGAGACTGGTTCCACCGACAGACATGCACATCGTGCATAAAGGTGGCTAGCGGGTGTCTGTCTCTCCTACTCTAGTCGGATTGGATTTGATGAAAAGGGTCCTTATGAAGGGTAAATAGCTTTGGCATATCATCGTTGTGGCTATCACGTAGGTAAGAAGGCGTTCTTGCTAGAAACCCAAATCAGCCACGTAAAACTTGCAACAACAATTAGAGGACGTCTAACTTGTTTTTGCAGGGTTTGACATGTGATGTGATATGGCCAAAGTTGTGATGTTGCATGTATGATGTATGAGATGATCATGTTATTGTAATAGGTTTCACGACTTGCATGTCAATGAGTATGACAACCGGCAGGAGCCATAGGAGTTGTCTTAATTTATTGTATGAGATGCAACGCCATGTGCTTACTACTTTTACTTCATTGCTAACGGTTAGCTATAGTAGTAGTGATAGTAGTAGTTGGCGTGACGACTTCACGGAGACACGATGATGGAGATCATGGTGTCACGCCGGTGACGATGATGATCATGCGATGCCTGAAGATGGAGATCGAAAGAGCAAAGATGATAATGGCCATATCATGTCACTATATGATTGCATTGTGATGTTTATCATGTTTTACATCTTATTGCTTAGAACGACGGTAGCATAATAAGATGATCCCTCTTAAAATTTCGAGAACGTATTCCCCTAAGTGTGCACCGTTGCGAAGGTTCGTTGTCTCGAAGCACCACGTGATGATCGGGTGTGATAGATTCTAACGTTCGCATACAACGGGTGTAAGCCAGATTTACACACGCGAAACACCTAGGTTGACTCGACGAGCTTAGCATGTACAGACATGACCTCGAATACAAGAGACCAAAAGGTCGAACATGAGTCGTATGGTTGAATACGATCAACATGAAGTTGCTCACCATGGTGACTAGTCCGTCTCACGTGATGATCGGACACGGGTTAGTCAACATGGATCATGTATCACTTAGATGACTAGAGGGATGTCGATTTAAGTGAGAGTTCATACTTAATTTGATTAAATGAACTTAATTGTCATGAACTTAGTCCAAAAATTGTCTTTATAAATATTGTAGATGTCCAACGTCAACCTCAATTTCAACGCATTCCTAGAGAAAAACAAGCTGAAAGATGATGGTAGCAACTATGCGGACTCGGTTCGCAACTTGAAGCTCATCCTTGAAGCAGCTAAAAAGGCTTATGTCCTTAATGCGTCGCTAGGTGACCCTCCCGCTCCCGCAGCAGCCCAGGACATTCTGAACGTCTGGCAAACGCGGAGTGATGACTACTCTCTGGTCAGGTGTGGCATGTTATACAGTTTAGAAACGGGGCTCCAAAGGCGTTTTGAGCAACACGGGGCATATGAGATGTTCCAGGAGCTGAAGCTAGTTTTTCAAGCTCATGCCCGTGTCGAGAGATATGATGTCTCCGACAAGTTCTTTAGCTGTAAGATGGAGGAGAACAGTTCTGTCAGTGAGCACATACTCAAAATGTCTGGGTTACACGGTCGTCTGACTTCACTTGGAGTCGAACTTCCAGATGATGCTATAATTGACAGAATCCTCGAGTCTCTCCCACCAAGCTACAAAGGTTTGTGCTTAACTACAACATGCAAGGGATGGAAAAGACCATTCCCGAGTTGTACTCGATGCTCGAGTCTGCAGAAGTAGAAATCAAGAAGGAGCATCAAGTGTTGATGGTCAACAAGACCACTAGTTTCAAGAAAGGCAGGGGTAAGAAGAACTTCAAGAAAGACGGCAAAGCTGTTGCCGTGCCCGGTAAGCCAGATGCCGGGAAGAAGAAAAAGAACGGACCCAAGCCTGAGACTGAGTGCTTCTATTGCAAGGGAAAGGGTCACTGGAAGCGGAACTGCCCCAAATACTTAGCGGACAAGAAGGCCGGCAACGTTAAAGGTATATGTGATATACATGTTATTGATGTGTACCTTACCAGCGCTCGTAGTAGCTCCTGGGTATTTGATACCGGTGTTGTTGCTCACATTTGCAACTCAAAGCAGGAACTGCGGAATAAACGGAGATTGGCCAAGGACGAGGTGACGATGCGCGTCGGGAATGGTTCAAAGGTCGATGTGATCGCCGTCGGCATGCTACCTCTACATCTACAGTCGGGATTAGTTTTAAACCTTAATAATTGTTATTTAGTACCAGCTTTAAGCATGAACATTGTATCAGGGTCTTGCTTAATGCGAGACGGCTACTCATTTAAGTCAGAGAATAATGGTTGTTCTATTTATATGAGTGATATGTTTTATGGTCATGCTCCGCTGGTCAATGGTTTATTTCTGATGAATCTCGATCGTGATGTTACACATATTCATAGTGTGAGTACCAAAAGATGCAAAGTTGATAATGATAGTCCCACATACTTGTGGCACTGCCGCCTTGGTCATATCGGCGTTAAGCGCATGAAGAAGCTCCATACTAATGGACTATTAGAGTCTCTTGACTTTGAATCATTTGACACATGCGAACCGTGCCTCATGGGCAAGATGACTAAGACTCCATTCTCAGGAATAATGGAGAGAGCAACCGACTTATTGGAAATAATACATACTCATGTGTGTGGTCCAATGAACGTTGAAGCTCGCAGTGGTTATCGTTATGTTCTCTCTCTCACCGATGATTTGAGTAGGTATGGGTATATCTACTTGATGAAGCACAAATCTGAGACGTTTGAAAAGTTCAAGGAATTTCAGAGTGAGGTTGAGAATCAACGTGACAGAAAAATTAAATGTCTACGATCTGATCGTGGAGGAGAATATTTGAGTCACGAGTTTGGCACACACCTAAGGAAGTGTGGAATCATTTCACAAGTGACGCCGCCTGGCACACCGCAGCGCAACGGAGTGTCTGAACGTCGTAATCGCACTTTATTAGATATGGTACGATCTATGATGTCTCTTACCGACTTACCGCTATCATTTTGGGGATACGCATTAGAAACTGCTGCATTCACTTTAAATAGGGCACCGTCTAAATCCGTTGAGACGACACCGTATGAACTATGGTTTGGCAAGAAACCTAAGTTGTCGTTTCTTAAAGTTTGGGGCTGCGATGCTTATGTGAAGAAACTTCAACCAGAAAAGCTCGCACCCAAAGCGGAGAAATGCGTATTCATAGGATACCCTAAGGAAACTATTGGGTATACCTTCTATCTTAGATCCAAAGGTAAAACCTTTGTTGCCAAGAACGGATCCTTTCTAGAGAAAGAGTTTCTCTCGAAAGAAGTAAGTGGGAGGAAGGTAGAACTTGATGAGGTAATTACACCCCCTCTCGAACAGGATAGTAGCGCAGCGCGGGAAGCTGTTCCTGTGGCGCCTACACCGACTGAAGAGGAAGTTAATGATGATGATCATGAAGCTTCGGATCAAGTTACTACTGAACCGCGAAGGTCCACAAGGGCACGCTCCGCACCAGAGTGGTACGGCAACCCTGTGATGGAAATCATGTTGTTAGACAACGGTGAACCTTCGAACTATGAAGAAGCAATGGCGGGCCCGGATTCCAACAAATGGCTTGAGGCTATGAAATCCGAGATAGGATCCATGTATGAGAACAAAGTATGGACTTTAGTGGACTTGCCCGATGACCGGCGAGCCATACAAAGTAAATGGATCTTCAAGAAGAAGACTGATGCAAACGGTAATGTAACCGTTTACAAAGCTCGACTTGTCGCAAAGGGTTTTCGACAAATTCAAGGAGTTGACTACGAAGAGACTTTCTCTCCCGTAGCGAAGCTGAAATCAGTCCGAATCATGTTAGCAATTGCCGCCTTTTATGATTATGAAATTTGGCAAATGGACGTCAAAACAGCGTTCCTTAACGGGAACCTTAAGGAAGAGTTGTATATGATGCAACCAGAAGGTTTTGTCGACCCTAAGGGTGCTAACAAAGTGTGCAAGCTCCAGCGCTCCATCTATGGGCTGGTGCAAGCATCTCGGAGTTGGAACATTCGCTTTAATGAGGTGATTAAAGCGTTTGGGTTCATACAGGTTTACGGAGAAGCCTGTCTGTACAAGAAAGTGAGTGGGAGCTCTGTAGCTTTCCTCATACTATATGTGGATGACATATTATTGATGGGGAATAATATAGAGATGTTGGAGAGCATAAAGGCCTATTTGAACAAGAGTTTTTCAATGAAGGACCTTGGAGAAGCTGCATACATATTAGGCATCAAGATCTATAGAGATAGATCGAGACGCCTCATATGTCTTTCGCAAAGTACATACCTTGACAAGATATTGAAGAAGTTCAATATGGAAAACTCAAAGAAAGGGTTCTTGCTAGTTTTGCAAGGTATGAGATTGAGTAAGACTCAGTCGCCGACCACGGCAGCAGATAGAGAGAAGATGAGTTCTGTCCCCTACGCTTCAGCCGTGGGCTCTCTAATGTATGCCATGCTGTGTACCAGACCTGATATAAACCTTGCCATAAGTTTGGTAGGGAGGTACCAAAGTGATCCCGGTACGGAACACTGGACAGCGGTCAAGAATATCCTTAAGTACCTGAAAAGGACTAAGGAAATGTTTCTCGTTTATGGAGGTGACGAAGAGCTCGTCGTAAAGGGTTACGTCCACGCTAGCTTTGTCACAGATCCGGATGACTCTAAGTCACAGACCGGATACGTATATGTGTTGAATGGTGGGGCAGTGAGCTGGTGCAGCAGCAAGCAAGAAGTCGTGGCAGCATCTACATGTGAAGCGGAGTACATAGCTGCTTCAGAAGCGGCTCATGAAGGAAATTTGGATGAAGGGGCTCATCACCGACCTTGGAGTGGTTCCAAGCACGTCGGGTCCTATGACACTCTTCTGTGATAACACTGGAGCCATTGCCATAGCCAAGGAGCCCAGGTTTCACCGGAAGACGAAGCACATCAAGCGCCGCTACAACTCCATCCAGGACCATGTCCAGAGTGGAGTGATAGATATTTGTAAAGTACACACGGATCTGAATATTGCAGACCCGTTGACTAAAACTCTTCCATGAGCAAAACATGATCAACACCATGATGCTATGGGTGTTCGATACATCACAATGTAACTAGATTATTGACTCTAGTGCAAGTGGGAGACTGTTGGAAATATGCCCTAGAGGCAATAATAAAATGGTTATTATCATATTTCCTTGTTCATGATAATCGTCTATTGTTCATGCTATAATTGTATTAACAGGAAACAGTAATACATGTGTGAATAAATAGATCACAATGTGTCCCTAGCAAGCCTCTAGTTGGCTAGCTCGTTAGTCAATAGATGATCATGGTTTCCTGATCATGGGCATTAGATGTCATTGATAACGGGATCACATCATTGGGAGAATGATGTGATGGACAAGACCCAATCCTAAGCCTAGCACTAGATCGTATTGTTCGTATGCTAATGCTTTTCTAATGTCAAGTATCTTTTCCTTCGACCGTGAGATTGTGCAACTCCCGGATACCGTAGGAGTGCTTTGGGTGTATCAAACGTCACAACGTAACTGGGTGACTATAAAGGTGCACTACGGGTACCTCCGAAAGTGTCTGTTGGGTTGGTACGAATCGAGATCGGGATTTGTCACTCCGTGTGACGGAGAGGTATCTCTGGGCCCACTCGGTAGAACATCATCATGAGCTCAATGTGACTAAGGAGTTGGTCACACGATGACGTGCTATGGAACGAGTAAAGAGACTTACCGGTAACGAGATTGAACAAGGTATAGGTATACCGACGATCGAATCTCGGGCGAGTTCTATACCGACAGACAAAGGGAATCATATACGGGATTGATTGAATCCTTGACATCGTGGTTCATCCGATGAGATCATCGTGGAGCAAGTGGGAGCCACCATGGGTATCCAGACCCCGCTGATGGTTATTGGCCAGAGAGGTGTCTCGGTCATGTCTGCCTGTCTCCCGAACCCGTAGGGTCTACACACTTAAGGTTCGATGACGCTAGGGTTATAGAAAATTGTTATACGAGGTTACCAAAAGTTGTTCGGAGTCCCGGATGAGATCCCGGACGTCATGAGGAGCTCCGGAATGGTCCGTAGGTAAATATTGATATATAGGACGGATGGTTTCGGATACCGGAAGTGTTTCGGGCATCACCGGTAACGTACCGGGACCACTGGAGGTGGCCCCGGGGGACCACCGAAGGGGGGCAACGACCTCGGGAGATAAGGTGGGCCAAGTGGGGGTGGGAACCAGCCCCTAGGTGGGCTGGTGCGCCTCCCCACTCAGCCCATAGCGCAAGGGAGAGAAAAGGGGGGCAAACCCTAGGCCAGGTGGGCCTAAGGCCCACCAGATGGTGCGCCACCCCCTCCTCCCCCTTCTGGCCGCTGCACCTCCCATCTGGGGGGGCTGCCGCACCCCCTAGGGTGGTAACCCTAGGGGTGGCACCCCCTCTCCCCTCCCCCTATATATATCGGGCACTTTTGGCCATTGAGACACACAGTTTTTCCTCTCTCTCGGCGCAGCCCCGCTCCTCTCCCTCCTCCTCTGTGCCGGTGCTTGGCGAAGCCCTGCCGGGAGACCTCGTCTCTCCATCGACACCACGCCGTCATGCTGCTGGAGTTCTTCCCCAACCTCTACCTCCTCCTTGCTGGATCAAGGTGCGGGAGACGTCACCGGGCTGCACGTGTGTTGAACGTGGAGGTGCCGTAGTTCGGCACTAGATCGGAATCGCTGCGAGTACGACTCCATCAACCGCGTTCTAGCAATGCTTCCGCTTAGCGATCTTCAAAGGTATGAAGATGCTCTTACCCCTCTCTCGTTGCTGGTCTCTCCATAGGAAGATCTGAATATGCGTAGGAAAATTTTGAATTTATGCTACGTTACCCAACAGTGGCATCCGAGCCAGGTTTTCTATGCATAGATTCTATGCACGAGTAGAACACAAAAGTTGTGGGCGATGATTTGTCAATTTGCTTGCCGCTACTAGTCTTATTCTTTTCCGGCGGTATTGTGGGATGAAGCGGCCCGGACCGACTTTACACGTACACTTACGTGAGACTGGTTCCACCGACAGACATGCACATCGTGCATAAAGGTGGCTAGCGGGTGTCTGTCTCTCCTACTCTAGTCGGATTGGATTTGATGAAAAGGGTCCTTATGAAGGGTAAATAGCTTTGGCATATCATCTTTGTGGCTATCACGTAGGTAAGAAGGCGTTCTTGCTAGAAACCCAAATCAGCCACGTAAAACTTGCAACAACAATTAGAGGACGTCTAACTTGTTTTTGCAGGGTTTGACATGTGATGTGATATGGCCAAAGTTGTGATGTTGCATGTATGATGTATGAGATGATCATGTTATTGTAATAGGTTTCACGACTTGCATGTCAATGAGTATGACAACCGGCAGGAGCCATAGGAGTTGTCTTAATTTATTGCATGAGATGCAACGCCATGTGCTTACTACTTTTACTTCATTGCTAACGGTTAGCTATAGTAGTAGTGATAGTAGTAGTTGGCGTGACGACTTCACGGAGACACGATGATGGAGATCATGGTGTCACGCCGGTGACGATGATGATCATGCGATGCCTGAAGATGGAGATCGAAAGAGCAAAGATGATAATGGCCATATCATGTCACTATATGATTGCATTGTGATGTTTATCATGTTTTACATCTTATTGCTTAGAACGACGGTAGCATAATAAGATGATCCCTCTTAAAATTTCGAGAACGTATTCCCCTAAGTGTGCACCGTTGCGAAGGTTCGTTGTCTCGAAGCACCACGTGATGATCGGGTGTGATAGATTCTAACGTTCGCATACAACGGGTGTAAGCCAGATTTACACACGCGAAACACCTAGGTTGACTCGACGAGCTTAGCATGTACAGACATGACCTCGAATACAAGAGACCGAAAGGTCGAACATGAGTCGTATGGTTGAATACGATCAACATGAAGTTGCTCACCATGGTGACTAGTCCGTCTCACGTGATGATCGGACAAGGGTTAGTCAACATGGATCATGTATCACTTAGATGACTAGAGGGATGTCGACTTAAACGTGCTGCTGGAGTTCTTCCCCAACCTGTCCCTCCTCCTTGCTGGATCAAGGTGCGGGAGACGTCACCGGGCTGCACGTGTGTTGAACGCGGAGGTGCCGTAGTTCGGCACTAGATCGGAATCGCTGCGAGTACGACTCCATCAACCGCGTTCTAGCAACGCTTCCGCTTAGCGATCTTCAAAGGTATGAAGATGCTCTTACCCCTCTCTCGTTGCTGGTCTCTCCATAGGAAGATCTGAATATGCGTAGGAAAATTTTGAATTTATGCTACGTTACCCAACATTTCTATCTAGCCATGCACATGGTTTTGTGCAACTATTGATACACTCGGTAATGAAAAATAAGATACAAGTAGTTCTCGTGTGCCTGAATATTTATCACGCGTATCAAGCAATGATGACATGAGTGTGCACGATATATTCCTGCCTTGTTTCTATCAATGTAAGAGCAACTCTACCAAAGTTGTCATAATGGGTCAATCGCCATTCTAGCCATAATATGTACTCTACCAGAGTCAACATATCTGTGAGAATTGTGATAATTGATGGAGCATCTTTCATATCTAGCTCCTAACCTTCATATTTGGCGTCTCAAACCTAACTTTTACAACGCGCTCCGAAAGATAGATGTTTTTGGTGTGAAGGAAATTTCATGTGGCCCCCACCTCACACGAGTCCCACAATATGAAGACAATCAATATGGACACTCTAAGTTTGTGCATCATCTTTGGTAGCTCCATATGCATGTGAGAGTTGTCAATAAGATGACTCTGCTAGAGTTGCTCTAACATGATATTTTGTGAAAGTACAATGACAGTATCTATGGTCATCCCAGACTCAAATTCTCAAATTCAATTGCAACATTTTATAACATACATGACTGGTGTTAGATATCCACTTAAGATTCATCAATGATTCAAATTCCCCAATGAGGCGCTGACTGTGGTGGTCTGTGGAGGGGGCTCAACTAAACCTAGGCATTCTCTAGGCCGGGCTTCGCAAAGCCTGACCTCAAAATCCCAAGCCTGAGACCAGCCTGACCCGACACGAAACACATGAACAATGCACTTTTCTCATTGAAATAAAGAATTTCAGGATATTTAAATGATATATTATACCCATATTTCTACTCCCTCCGTTCCAAAATATAAGTTTTTTTAGAGATTCTATTAGATGACTACGTTCGGAGCAAAATAAGTGAATCTAAACTTTAAAGTATGTCTATATGCATGCGTATGTAGTCTTCAAATGAAACTTTTAAAAAGACTTATAATGTACTCCCTCCGTTCCTAAATATAAGTCTTTTAAGATATTTCACTAGAAGTCTACATACGGAACAAAATGAGTGAAGCTACATTATAAAGTATGTTTATATACAACCGTATGTAGTCCATTAATGAAACCTCTTTAAAGACTTATATTTAGGAACAAATGAAGTATTTAGGAATGGAGGAAGTAACAGATAGTGATTTATGCCCTTTTCGGGTTTTTTTGGGGGGTTTCGGACCGGGCTTTTGTTGGAAAAGCTGAGCCTGAACCCGGCCCAGATGTCGGGCTTTCCGGCCGGACCGTCCATGCCTGGCCCTGGGTCTAGGCTCAACCGCCGGAGCCCCAACCAACCACAACCCCACGAGACGATCACCGGGGCTGGAATTCCCACGGAGACAGGGCACCATAAAGCGTGCAGACTCTGCACCAAACCCTCTTCTCCCTCCCTCCCCGTTCTTCTTCGACAGCTTTAGGCATTTCATGGTCCTAAAGCGAGATGATCTCCGAGGCCTTTGCGTCCCGGCTCACACGATGCATGGCTGCGCTGCACGAGAAAGCAGCGGCCGGCCAGCTAGCGCGAGGCGGCGCGGCGTCCCTATATACGTACGACGCCGCACGACGATGCCCTGCACATCCGCCGTTCCCTGACGCGCATAGGCTCGCTCGGAGCTAGCTGCAGGCTGTCTTCTTCTTCCGTCGGCGCGCGCACGATGATCCCGGACGGCGCGGCGGAGCTGGTGACCCTGCTGGCCCCCCTGCTCGTCGTCGTGGGCGTGGCCGCGGTGATCGCGTCGGCGACCGCGGGCGGGGGCGCGCGCGAGGCGGAGGCGCAGGTGGAGGCTCGGGCGAGGGAGTGGGCGCGGTTCGTGTTCGGCTCCTCGGAGGACGCGGACCTCGTCGATGGCGCCCGCGGCCGGGCCGACCCCCGGTGGCGCGTGGACGGGCAGAGGTCGTAGCCGCGCACGCGCATGTCTGCTCCGTTCTCGTCGGCTCGTGTGCGAGGCCAAACAGCACGGGGTACCGTATGGATTGTTGCGACTTGCAAAACCGTCCGGTTTCAACCTATATTTGTTGCTAATTACTGATGCTCCCTCTGTAAACTACTCCCGCTGTACCACAATATTCGTTGTTGGGGAGAACTAGCCCCAACAACAGAAATTATGGAACGAAGGGAGTAATATAAAAGCATTTACATTACTACTTTAATGATCTAAACGCTCTCATATTAATTTACGGAGGAGGTAGCAGATAAATTTCATGTTGCGAATGTTTTTTTCTCGTGTTGCAAATGTTAAGTAGAGAAGATTGCAAGTGATACCGTTGTTAAAAGTCGATGATTTATCATGTCTGTTATTACTGTCACAACCCGAATAGATAAGTTTGTGTGCGGTCTTACAAGAACTATCCATCCCTAGTTGCATTTGATTTTGGTTCTACTCCATCCGTTTTTAAATATAAGTCTTTTAAAAGATTTTACTAGTAAACTACATACGAAACAAAACGAACGAATGTACACTCTAAAGCATGTCTATATGCATCCGTATGTAGATTTTTTATGAAACCTCTAAAAAGACTTATATTAGGAACGGAGGAAGTAGATGACATGGAACCAACAAAATCGTCGGTCGAAACTTTCGGCCGACCGCATGCGGGCTACCCGATCCGTCATATTGGATCTGGTTTGATCGTCAGATCTGTCCATGCAGCAAAAATCATCGATTGAAGAAAAAAAAAGCAGCGATGTATCAAATTTTGGTCACGGATGCAGCAAAAATATGGTTGTAGCAAAAATATCAATGTGGCCGTAGCAAAAAAATGATGCTGATGATGCGTGATAGCAAAACAAAATGTGGGTTGTAGCGAAACAATCCGGTGAACTCGGATTGCAACTCCGTCGAACGTGTATGCAACTTTTTTAGTGAACGGTATTAGCAAAAATTGATACCGGTTGTAGCAAAAATCAACAACGGTTGTAGAAAAAACCAAATACTGGTTGTAAAGAAAAAAATTAACGAACTCGGCTTGCAATCAAACGTGGATGTAGCTTTTTTAATAAATAAATTGTAGCAAATTTAAACGCCGATTGCAGCAAATTTGAACGGAAAAATACTGCATGGCTGGGCCAGTCACGCGCGCGGGTCGTACGTGACCGGCCGAACGGTTCGAGCGACGCGCTGGCTCCAAACGTTTCCCTAAAATTAAAGATTGTAACTTCGTATTTCAACACATAATCGGGATTCTTGAAGATATCGAAGCTAAAACTGTAATTGCACGCGTTAGCTATTTGGTTAAAAATCTGAGCAATGAGGTTCACCTGTCTTCTCGAAACAGGTCCACCTTCCTCGCTCTCCAACATCGGGTCATCAGACCATTCTTTATTAGTTCACTCACTTGAGCGATAGAGGAGCGTGCAACACTGACGGTAGGTGTTGTCCTCCCTAGTGGCATGCAACTTAAATGATGGTAGTGGATATGACAACTAAGAGCTGTAGATGATGACAGTGGATATGACAACTAAGAGCTTCTACAGCTACAGCTGAAACTTACAAATCCGGTTCTCAAACGTCCGCGGACGCATCTGGTCAGTGATCGGACGTGTTCCCTATTTATCCGTTCGTGCAGCCATATTCTTTATTTTTTTCCTCATACGTCCGATCACTTGCACGTGATTGATGAAGAGGAAGAGAGAGAAGAAAAAATAATGAATGAAGAAAAAGAAAAAAGGTCCGGAGTGGGGATGCGTCCTACGTGGCAGACTCACAGGGCACGCCCGGGTGCGTCCGCGAGTCCTCAAATACTCTTTATATTTGAGATGGATATGAGGGTTGGCGGACAGCCCACACGTATAGGAATGATTTGAGGGGTTCGGTTGGGTCATTTTTTTCCTTCTCTCTCCTATCCAGTCACTGACCGGACGTGTCCGCGGACGTATAAAGGATCATTCGAGTCATCCGGCGATATATGCTCTAAGGTGCTCATCCCACCACCCCCACCCACCCCAAGCTTTCATGTGAAATATGAAGAGGCAGTGGTGCCAGGTGAGGGGCTCAGAGACGACAACATTGGTTTGGTGGAGGTGCACATGACGAATGCAACACTTGCCCATCTCTTCGAGGTTAGACTGAGCTAGTGTGCTCAATCTCGATGACATGTGTGCCCTGTTGGTCAGCTTCACAATGAGATAACAAGTGCAATTACAATTTTTGTAACTCGACAACCTAAGAGTCCTAATTATGTGTTAATTCATTGACATTAATGTTTTTGTTATGGCATCCCGTAAAGTTGTTTCTTGGTGCCATTTGCTCATAATCGAAATAGGTGACATAATGAAATCCACAAGAAATATTGGATTATGTACATAATTAAATGTTCATTTTCCATCATCATGTTGTTTCGAGCATGAGGCAAAACTATGGCTTCAAATATAGCAACAGAAAACTCATTACCTCATTAACTACATGCGTTGGTTGACCCATCTGTATCGCCCGAGCTTCTGTGCTTGACCACCTTGATGATCGGTCTACACACCTTCTCTATGATATTCGTACTTGAGAGGTCAGTTGTGTTGGAGCGAAGGTTAGTGAGGGTGAGCATGCCTAGTCATGTCAACAACGACATTAATATCAAGACTCTACATTTGACCAACCTTGGTAGCTTAATCCCGCCTTTGTCATCCTAGTGACTTCACTCACCAATTCCCACACAGTCTCTCCACGAGGTCAAGTGGGGTGAGAATGCAACACTTGGCACAATGAATAAATGAATAAGGTAATCCATTTACGGTCTAAGCCACACTGACGAAAATGCCCAAGCAGCTTGCAGAGTTTTGTGAAAAGGCCAAAATATGCTTGGGCAAGTGGTGTAAGAAGACTTCCTCATTTTCTACAAAAGGGGAGCACAATCTTCATTGTCCAAGGAGGTAAGAAACCAGGGACGAGGATAGAAATAAAATCTTACTAGATCATTGATGGCGCGCGTTGCTGCGCCCGTCTATTAATATGATAAATGATAGGAATTTTTGAAATATTTATGGGCACATGAAATATATTATACTTGTACAAACATAACTTTATATTAGTCAATAATCTATGAACCTCTCATATATACTTCAACAAAAAAATTAAGGTTCACATACACAAATTGCTTGGACTGACAACATACACATCAATGTATTCAGTCAATAAAACCAATTCATGTTGCAAGACACATAATAAGCCACACAAAAAATAAACATGAGACATGAGACATGAATTGTCACTATAGATTGTATACATTGTGCATTAATGAAATGTTCACTCGTCTCTCCACCAAAAGGGCCGCCATTTTCCACAACAAAGAAGAATTAGGGGGCCTGGTGCGGGTACACATTTCTTGTGTGCAGTGCATCACACTCATGAAGAAGAATGCTAACAAGGATTTCATTTAGTTAGAAATCAAGTAACTGATATAATAAAAACCATAAATGGGATGCCCTTCGCTGGAATTTGGTAGAATAATAATAATATCTTTACATAAGCACAAATGAACATTTCTGTTATGAGTGAAACACTTAACTTATGCTCCATTTCACATACTCAAATTTTATTATCTATTGGGTTATTCGAGATTTCCGACCGCTGGAGTCGGGATGTTCCAAGGCCTCTAACCCAACCACCTATCAAGATTTTTCTAACATCTTATAAACCGAATCATGATGCTAAAACATAATAATGATTGTAGAAGGTAAATGGATCTGCACCTTAATTATATGAAATCAATGCAAAGAGTTGCCACGACATTAGCTACAAAATCAATAGAAATTTTAGTTGATTTAACGGATGCATAGCAATCAACGTCACTTGAAGATGCAACATCATCAAGCTTTCACTAAAACTGTAGAAAACACACACGTGAGAACTAAACTCAAGATTGCACTATAAAGAGTGTATTATGATATAACTTATACATGCATTCTCCTGAAATTACAACTACAGTAGGTTCATAAGGGGGCCCTGAAATTACAACTACACTAGGTTCATAAAAGGGGCCTGAAATTACAACTACAGTAGGTTCATAAGGGGGGAAAGCATATCACCCACTACAAGAAAATAACATTACTACTATAGTAGATCACATTTTTATGCTCAACACTTTCTTTCGATAGTTCTTCTGAAATTGGGGTTCACCATCTGTCATTTTTCCAGTAGGGGTTGTGTCAGTACTCTGAACACAAGCAGAAGGGTGCAGCTGGTTATGAAGTGCCAAAGTTCAAAAAACTGCTAGGCCCTAATGGCACGTTTTGGCACTGGCTCGTGTTATGTACGGACACCGTACGACAGGCACAACAAGAGCTCACTTGGCTGAAGAAATCAAGGGAAGGCCAAGAGAGTAACAAGTATGTCTAGCCAACGTATAACAGCAAGATTAGAAAATGTAGGACAGTAGAAGGGGAACGAGGATCTCACCTACCTGAAGACACGGGGACGAGCTGAGAAGGTTGGAGATGGACGGCGACTGGGCAAAGACGGAGGAGTCGTTTCACCACGAGCCCTCGAGCACATCGACTGAATCCGGATCCCACGCCTCCGGTCGACAACTGCGAGACTCACCTTGGCTCGATCCACCTTTCATCGGGGCTGGATCAACGTAGACCAGTCGCTTCTCTGGGCATGTGCAGCTAGATCCCCTTTAGTGAAATTTGGATTTAATATCAAAAGTGAATCCATGAAAAAATCATGGTACATAAATGATACCGAAATCTCACCGTGGACGGTGTTGGAACACCATGTTGGTAACTATGCCACCGGGCACTGGTCTCTCAGACAAGAAAATATGAGTTGAGGATGAACACATCCTTTTCATCGTGACCATGTCACCCCCTCTGAGCCGCCAGGAGGAGGTCATTGCAACTCGTATCGTGGATCCAAAATAAAATGCAAAATTTTGGGTTGTGGATCGAGGAGGAGCTCACCATTACCGGCGCCCTGGAACACAAGGGAGGTTGGATCCAACGATGGCGTGACACGCGGGAAAAATCCGGTTCGGTCCTTAGTGGTGTAGAGCCTCGACCGATCTGAGATTGGATCCCCTCTGTGTGGAAATCTTAAGGGTAAAGAAGAGGACAGTGGCTACGCGAAGATGAGCGGCAGCTGGCCGGCCAAGAACGCAACTTGTATAGCGGAGTGAGATACCAGAGGTTGCGGGTGGGAATTGAAGAATAGAGGCGAGAGGTCAGCAAGGAAGGGATGAACCCATCGCCTTATATCGAATCGACGCCTCGACAGGATCCCCCTTAACGAACAACTTCATTTACGAACCAGCAATAGACCGCTTTGGACCCTGGATGGTGGGCTGAGAAAATAGGCCTATTTCACCAGATAACACGGTTTCGGCCACCGGAGTAGCAGCCCATTAGGACAGTCGGGCCGACGATGAAAAAGTGTGTTGGAGGTGGCTGTATACATCACATCCGATGGCTAGAAACGGCCGATCGTCAATATGGACGACAAAAAAATCAAAATGCTGAGAGGCCTCGCTTTAGGTTCAGTTTTACTGTCCTAAATGGGGTCACCTTTACAGGCAATGTGGTCATGTCTATAAATAAACAATGGTTAACAAAAATTAGCGAAGGAATTGCAAAAAACATGGGTGTCAAGTGACTCCACTGCCATAAAGGCAGCTCTTCCCTTGTAATCTATGATAGTAGTGGACTCATAAGAAGTAAGGATATGCACTAGGTCAGAAGTGCCTAATTCTTCAGAGTATATTTCCATGCAAGTAGTGTGTCCATTTGCTCTGGTCGAAGCTAAATTGCATACTATGGAGAGGACTTTCTCATTTGCTTGCTGCTAGACCACTTTCGAACACATGGGGCTCCTTCAATCCATGACAATCCTATTGATGCTTGTGGGCCATCCTATAAATCCGCCAGATTTACCTACACTTGAATAATGCTTAGAATATTTTATAGTAGTTGAGGAGGAAGAGCATGAGTTTTGTTGACTGAATAATGCTTCTAGGTTCGTATTTTCAAATGGGGAGAGTTTATGGAAGGCATGGTAGTTTACATGATCAACTGGAACTATCAAATGACGGCTAACTTAGCGAAATACCACAATATAACCACGAAACATAGAGGTTTTCATCTTCTTTGCATGCAAGGGTGCTTTCAATCCTTCATGGATAAAAAAAGAAGGTTGATTCGAGGGACTCACTTTAGCTGTCACACCTAGAGGGAGTCCGGGAATAATGGATCATCGGGCCGCTTACCTACTTTCATGGCCCGGACTCCTCGGTTGTCCTATAATTGTCACTCGAATCCGGACTACAAGAAGACATCGTATCCAAGATGGACTCTTACGAAGACTTGGTGTGCACTGTTGGGGAACGTCGCATGGGAAACAAAAAATTTCCTACGCGCATGAAGACCTATCATGGTGATGTCCATCTACGAGAGGGGATGAGTGATCTACGTACCCTTGTAGATCGTACAGCAGAAGCGTTAGAGAACGCGGTTGATGTAGTGGAACGTCCTCACGTCCCTCGATCCGCCCCGCGAACAATCCCGCGATCAGTCCCACGATCTAGTACCGAACGGACGGCACCTCCGCGTTCAGCACACGTACAGCTCGACGATGATCTCGGCCTTCTTGATCCAGCAAGAGAGACGGAGAGGTAGAAGAGTTCTCCGGCAGCGTGACGGCGCTCCGGAGGTTGGTGATGATCTTGTCTCAGCAGGGCTCCGCCCGAGCTCCGCAGAAACACGATCTAGAGGAAAAACTATGGAGGTATGTGGTCGGGCAGCCGTGAGAAAGTCGTCTCAAATCTGCCCTAAAAGCCCCATATATATAGGAGGAGGGAGGGGGACCTTGCCTTGGGGTCCAAGGGATCCCCAAGGGGTCGGCCGAGCCAAGGGGGGGAGGACTCCCCCCCCAAACCGAGTTGGACTTGGTTTGGTGGGAGGAGTCCCCCTCCCTTCCCACTTCTTCCCTCTTTTTTTTTCCTTTGATTTTCTTATCTTGGCGCATAGGCCTCCTTGGGGCTGTCCCACCAGCCCACTAAGGGCTGGTGTGTCTCCCCAAAGCCTACGGGCTTCCCCGGGGTGGGTTGCCCCCCCCCGGTGAACTCCCGGAACCCATTCGTCATTCCCGGTACATTCCCGTTAACTCCGAAAAACCTTCCGGTAATCAAATGAGGTCATCCTATATATCAATCTTCGTTTCCGGACCATTCCGGAAACCCTTGTGACGTCCGTGATCTCATCCGGGACTCCGAACAACATTCGGTAACCAACCATATAACTCAAATACGCATAAAACAACGTCGAACCTTAAGTGTGCAGACCCTGCGGGTTCGAGAACTATGTAGACATGACCTGAGAGACTCCTCGGTCAATATCCAATAGCGGGACCTGGATGCCCATATTGGATCCTACATATTCTACGAAGATCTTATCGTTTGAACCTCAGTGCGAAGGATTCGTATAATCCCGTATGTCATTCCCTTTGTCCTTCGGTATGTTACTTGCCCGAGATTCAATCGTCAGTATCCGCATACCTATTTAAATCTCGTTTACCGGCAAGTCTCTTTACTCGTTCCGTAATACAAGATCCCGCAACTTACACTAAGTTACATTGCTTGCAAGGCTTGTGTGTGATGTTGTATTACCGAGTGGGCCCCGAGATACCTCTCCGTCACACGGAGTGACAAATCCCAGTCTTGATCCATACTAACTCAACTAACACCTTCGGAGATACCTGTAGAGAATCTTTATAGTCACCCAGTTACGTTGCGACGTTTGATACACACAAAGCATTCCTCCGGTGTCAGTGAGTTATATGATCTCATGGTCATAGGAATAAATACTTGACACGCAGAAAACAGTAGCAACAAAATGACACGATCAACATGCTATGTCTATTAGTTTGGGTCTAGTCCATCACGTGATTCTCCCAATGACGTGATCCAGTTATCAAGCAACAACACCTTGTTCATAATCAGAAGACACTGACTATCGTTGATCAACTGGCTAGCCAACTAGAGGAATGCTAGGGACGGTGTTTTGTCTATGTATCCACACATGTAAATGAGTCTTCATTCAATACAATTATAGCATGGATAATAAACTATTATCTTGATACAGGAATTATAATAATAACTATACATTTATTATTGCCTCTAGGGCATAATTCCAAGAGTCTCCCACTTGCACTAGAGTCAATAATCCAGCCCTCACATCACCATGTGAATTACATTGTAATAAATCTAACACCCATACAGTTCTGGTGTCGATCATGTTTTGGCCGTGGAAGAGGTTTAGTCAGCGGGTCTGCTACATTCAGATCCGTGTGTACTTTGCATATATTTACGTCCTCCTCCTCGACGTAGTCGCGGATGAGGTTGAAGCGTCGTTTGATGTGTCTGGTCTTCTTGTGAAACCTTGGTTCCTTTGCTAAGGCAATGGCACCAGTGTTGTCACAGAACAAGGTTATTGGATCCAGTGCACTTGGCACCACTCCAAGATCCGTCATGAATTGCTTCATCCAGACACCCTCCTTAGCCGCCTCCGAGGCAGCCATGTACTCCGCTTCACATGTAGAATCTGCTACGACGCTTTGCTTGGAACTGCACCAGCTTACTGCACCCCCATTAAGAATAAATACGTATCCGGTTTGCGACTTAGAGTCGTCCGGATCTGTGTCAAAGCTTGCATCGACGTAACCTTTTACGGCGAGCTCTTCGTCACCTCCATACACGAGAAACAACTCCTTAGTCCTTTTTAGGTACTTCAGGATATTCTTGACCGCTGTCCAGTGATCCACTCCTGGATTACTCTGGAACCTACGTGCCATACTTATGGCCAGGCTAACATCCGGTCTAGTGCACAACATTGCATACATGATAGAACCTATGGCTGAAGCATAGGGGACGGAGCGCATATGATCTCTATCTTCATCAGTTGCTGGGCACTGAGTCTTACTCAATCTCGTACCTTGTAACACTGGCAAAAACCCTTTCTTGGACTGTTCCATTTTGAACCTCTTCAAAACTTTATCAAGGTATGTGCTTTGTGAAAGTCCTATCAGGCGTTTCGATCTATCCCTATAGATCTTAATGCCTAGAATGTAAGCAGCTTCTCCTAGGTCTTTCATAGAGAAACTTTTATTCAAGTAACCTTTTATGCTCTCCAAAAGCTCTACGTTGTTTCCAATCAGTAATATGTCATCCACATATAATATTAGAAACGCCACAGAGCTCCCGCTCACTTTCTTGTAAATACAAGATTCTCCAACCACTTGTATAAACCCAAATTCTTTGATCACCTCATCAAAGCGTTTGTTCCAACTCCGAGATGCTTGCACCAGTCCATAAATGGATCGCTGGAGCTTGCACACTTTGTCAGCATTTTTAGGATCGACAAAATCTTCGGGTTGCATCATATACAACTCTTCCTTAAGGAAAGCGTTAAGGAACGCCGTTTTGACATCCATCTGCCAGATTTCATAATCGAAAAATGCAGCTATTGCTAACATGATTCTGACGGACTTAAGCATCGCTACGGGTGAGAAGGTCTCATCGTAGTCAACTCCTGGAACTTGTGAAAAACCTTTTGCCACAAGTCGAGCTTTATAAACGGTCACATTACCGTCAGCGTCCGTCTTCTTCTTAAAGATCCATTTGTTCTGAATAGCCTTGCGGCCCTCAGGTAGTATCTCCAAAGTCCACACTTTGTTCTCATACATGGATCCTATCTCGGATTTCATGGCTTCTAGCCATTTGTTGGAATCTGGGCCCACCATTGCTTCTTCATAATTCGCAGGTTCATTGTTGTCTAACAACATGATTGATAAGACGGGATTACCGTACCATTCTGGAGCAGCGCGTGATCTCGTCGACCTGCGTGGTTCAACAAAAACTTGAACTGGAGTTTCATGATCATCATCATTAACTTCCTCCTCAACCGGCGTCGCAACGACAGAGGTTTCCCCTTGCCCTGCGCCACCATCCAGAGGGATGAAAGGTTCGACAACCTCGTCAAGTTCTATCTTCCTCCCACTCAATTCTCTCGAGAGAAACTCCTTCTCGAGAAAAGTTCCGTTCTTAGCAACAAACACTTTGCCCTCGGATTTGAGATAGAAGGTGTACCCAACTGTCTCTTTTGGGTAACCTATGAAGACACACTTTTCCGCTTTGGGTTCCAGCTTTTCAGGCTGAAGCTTTTTGACATAAGCATCACATCCCCAAACTTTAAGAAACGACAACTTTGGTCTTTTGCCATACCACAGTTCGTATGGTGTCGTCTCAACGGATTTTGATGGTGCCCTATTTAAAGTGAATGCAGCTGTTTCTAATGCATAACCCCAAAATGATAACGGCAAATCAGTAAGAGACATCATAGATCGCACCATCTCTAACAAAGTACGATTACGACGTTCGGACACACCATTACGCTGTGGTGTTCCAGGCGGTGTTAACTGCGAAACAATTCCACATTGTCTTAAGTGAGCACCAAACTCGAAACTCAGATATTCACCCCCACGATCAGACCGTAGGAACTTGATCTTCTTGTTACGATGATTTTCTACTTCACTCTGAAATTGCTTGAACTTTTCAAATGTTTCAGATTTGTGCTTCATCAAGTAGACATAACCATATCTACTTAAATCGTCAGTGAAGGTGAGGAAATAACGATATCCGCCGCGTGCCTCCACGCTCATTGGACCACACACATCGGTATGTATGATTTCCAACAAGTCACTTGCACGCTCCATTGTTCCGGAGAACGGAGTTTTAGTCATCTTGCCCATGAGGCATGGTTCGCACGTGTCAAGTGAATCAAAGTCAAGTGACTCCAAAAGTCCATCAGCATGGAGTTTCTTCATGCGCTTTATACCAATATGACCCAAGCGGCAGTGCCACAAAAATATGGTGCTATCATTGTTTACTCTAACTCTTTTGGTCTCAATGTTATGTATATGCGTATCGCTATCGAGATTCAATATGAACAATCCTCTCACATTCGGTGCATGACCATAAAAGATGTTACTCATAGAAATAGAACAACCATTATTCTCAGACTTAAAAGAGTAACCGTCTCGCAATAAACAAGATCCAGATATAATGTTCATGCTCAACGCAGGCACTAAATAACAATGATTTAAGTTCATCACTAATCCCGATGGTAGTTGAAGTGACACGGTGCCGACGGCGATTGCATCAACCTTGGAACCGTTTCCTACGCGCATCGTCACTTCGTCTTTCGCCAGCCTTTGTCTATTCCGCAGTTCCTGCTTCGAGTTGCAAATGTGAGCAACAGAACCGGTATCAAATACCTAGGCACTACTACGAGAGCCGGTTAAGTACACATCAATAACATGTATATCAAATATACTTGATTTTTCTTTGCCCGCCTTCTTATCTGCCAGATACTTGGGGCAATTGCGCTTCCAGTGACCCATACCCTTGCAATAGAAGCACTCTGTTTCAGGCTTAGGTCCAGCCTTGGGTTTCTTCGGTGGATTGGCAACAGGCTTGCCGCTCTTCTTCGAATTGCCCTTCTTGCCTTTGCCATTTCTCTTGAAACTAGTGGTCTTGCTCACCATCAACACTTGATGCTCTTTACGGAGTTCAGACTCTGCGACTTTCAGCATCGCAAACAACTCGCCGGGAGACTTGTTCATCCCCTGCATGTTGTAGTTCAACACAAAGCCTTTATAGCTTGGCGGCAGTGATTGAAGGATCCTGTCAGTGATAGCTTCTTGCGGGAGTTCAATCCCCAGTTTAGCTAGACGGTTTGAGTACCCAGACATTTTGAGCACATGTTCACTGACAGACGAGTTTTCCTCCATCTTGCAAGCATAGAATTTATCGGAGGTCTCATACCTCTCGATCCGGGCGTTCTTCTGAAAGATAAACTTCAACTCCTGGAACATCTCAAATGCTCCATGACGCTCAAAGCGACATTGAAGTCCCGGTTCTAAGCCATACAAGACTGCACATTGAACTATTGAGTAGTCCTCCTTACGCGCTAACCAAGCGTTCTTAACATCCTGATCAGCCGTAGCGGGTGGTTCATCTCCTAGCGCAGCATTAAGGACATAATCCTTCTTTCCAGCTTGTAAGTTTAGCCTAAGATTACGAGCCCAGTCTACGAAGTTGCTTCCATCATCTTTCAACTTAGCTTTCTCTCGGAACGTATTAAAATTCAGGATGACACTTGCGTGAGCCATGATCTACAACACAAATATATTCAAAGTGGACTTAGACTATGTTCAAGATAATTCGAGTTCAACTTAATCAAATTATATGCTAAACTCCCACTCAAAAAGTACATCTCTCTAGTCATTTGAGTGGTTCATGATCCACTTACACTATCCCAAGTCCGATCATCACGTGAGTCGAGAGTAGTTTCAGTGGTAAGCATCCCTATGCTAATCATATCATCTATATGATTCATGATCGACCTTTCGGTCTCATGTGTTCCGAGGCCATGTCTGCACATGCTAGGCTCGTCAAGCTTAACCCGAGTGTTCCGCGTGCGCAATTGTTTTGCACCCGTTGTATGTGAACGTTGAGTCTATCACACCCGATCATCACGTGGTGTCTCGAAACGACGAACTGTAGCAACGGTGCACGGTCGGGGAGAACACAATTTCGTCTTAAAATTTTAGTGAGAGATCACCTCATAATGCTACCGTCGTTCTAAGCAAAATAAGGTGCAAAAAGGATTAACATCACATGCAATTCATAAGTGACATGATATGGCCATCATCACGTGCTTCTTGATCTCCATCACCAAAGCACCGGCACGATCTTCTTGTCACCGGCGCCACACCATGATCATCCATCAACGTGTTGCCATCGGGGTTGTCGTGCTACTTATGCTATTACTACTAAAGCTACATCCTAGCAAAATAGTAAACGCATCTGCAAGCACAAATATGTTAGTATAAAGACAACCCTATGGCTCCTGCCGGTTGCCGTACCATCGACGTGCAAGTCGATATTTCTATTACAACATGATCATCTCATACATCCAATATATCACATCACATCATTGGCCATATCACATCACAATCATACCCTGCAAAAACAAGTTAGACGTCCTCTAATTTTGTTGTTGCATGTTTTACGTGGTGACCAAGGGTATCTAGTAGGATCGCATCTTACTTACGCAAACACCACAACGGAGATATATGAGTTGCTATTTAACCTCATCCAAGGACCTCCTCGGTCAAATCCGATTCAACTAAAGTTGGAGAAACCGTCACTTTCCAGTCATCTTTGAGCAAAGGGGGTTACTCGTAACGATGAAACCAGTCTCTCGTAAGCGTACGAGTAATGTCGGTCCAAGCCGCTTCAATCCAACAATACCGCGGAATCAAGAAAAGACTAAGGAGGGCAGCAAAACGCACATCACCGCCCACAAAACCTTTTGTGTTCTACTTGAAAAGACATCTACGCATGAACCTAGCTCATGATGCCACTGTTGGGGAACGTCGCATGGGAAACAAAAATTTTCCTACGTGCACGAAGACCTATCATGGTGATGTCCATCTACGAGAGGGGATGAGTGATCTACGTACCCTTGTAGATCGTACAGCAGAAGCGTTAGAGAACGCGGTTGATGTAGTGGAACATCCTCACGTCCCTCGATCCGCCCCGCAAACAATCCCGCGATCAGTCCCACGATCTAGTACCGAACGGACGGCACCTCCGCGTTCAGCACACGTACAGCTCGACGATGATCTCGGCCTTCTTGATCCAGCAAGAGAGACGGAGAGGTAGAAGAGTTCTCCGGCAGCGTGACGGCGCTCCGGAGGTTGGTGATGATCTTGTCTCAGCAGGGCTCCGCCCGAGCTCCGCAGAAACACGATCTAGAGGAAAAACTATGGAGGTATGTGGTCGGGCAGCCGTGAGAAAGTCATCTCAAATCTGCCCTAAAAGCCCCATATATATAGGAGGAGGGAGGGGGACCTTGCCTTGGGGTCCAAGGGATCCCCAAGGGGTCGGCCGAGCCAAGGGGGGGAGGACTCCCCCCCCAAACCAAGTTGGACTTGGTTTGGTGGGAGGAGTCCCCCTCCCTTCCCACTTCTTCCCTCTTTTTTTTTTCTTTTCCTTTCATTTTCTTATCTTGGCGCATAGGCCTCCTTGGGGCTGTCCCACCAGCCCACTAAGGGCTGGTGTGTCTCCCCAAAGCCTATGGGCTTCCCCGGGGTGGGTTGCCCCCCCGGTGAACTCCCGGAACCCATTCGTCATTCCCGGTACATTCCCGGTAACTCCGAAAAACCTTCCGGTAATCAAATGAGGTCATCCTATATATCAATCTTCGTTTCCGGACCATTCCGGAAACCCTCGTGACGTCCGTGATCTCATCCGGGACTCCGAACAACATTCGGTAACCAACCATATAACTCAAATACGCATAAAACAACGTCGAACCTTAAGTGTGCAGACCCTGCGGGTTCGAGAACTATGTAGACATGACCTGAGAGACTCCTCGGTCAATATCCAATAGCGGGACCTGGATGCCCATATTGGATCCTACATATCTATGAAGATCTTATCGTTTGAACCTCAGTGCCAAGGATTCGTATAATCCCGTATGTCATTCCCTTTGTCCTTCGGTATGTTACTTGCCCGAGATTCGATCGTCAGTATCCGCATACCTATTTCAATCTCGTTTACCGGCAAGTCTCTTTACTCGTTCCGTAATACAAGATCCCGCAACTTACACTAAGTTACATTGCTTGCAAGGCTTGTGTGTGATGTTGTATTACCGAGTGGGCCCCGAGATACCTCTCCGTCACACGGAGTGACAAATCCCAGTCTTGATCCATACTAACTCAACTAACACCTTCGGAGATACCTGTAGAGAATCTTTATAGTCACCCAGTTACGTTGCGACGTTTGATACACACAAAGCATTCCTCCGGTGTCAGTGAGTTATATGATCTCATGGTCATAGGAATAAATACTTGACACGCAGAAAACAGTAGCAACAAAATGACACGATCAACATGCTACGTCTATTAGTTTGGGTCTAGTCCATCACGTGATTCTCCTAATGACGTGATCCAGTTATCAAGCAACAACACCTTGTTCATAATCAGAAGACACTGACTATCGTTGATCAACTGGATAGCCAACTAGAGGCATGCTAGGGACGGTGTTTTGTCTATGTATCCACACATGTAAATGAGTCTTCATTCAATACAATTATAGCATGGATAATAAACTGTTATCTTGATACAGGAATTATAATAATAACTATACATTTATTATTGCCTCTAGGGCATAATTCCAACATGCACCCCACGGCAAGATGATAATCGACATGTTTTCTCCTTGGTGTAACCGACATTGTGTAACCCTAGTACGTACCCCTGGTATCTATATAAAACACAGGGCTTTAGTTCGTAGGACAAGTTAAGATCATTATTCTTAGGGTTTAGACCGCAACATACGATCTCGAGGTAAATCAACTCTGTACTTGATACTCCATCATCAATATAAACAAGAGCAGGACGTGGGGTTTTACCTCTACCGAGAGGGCCCGAACCTGGATAAACATCGTCCCTTTTGTTTCCTGTTACCCATCGATCCAAGATCCACAGTTCGGGACACCCTACCCAAGATTTGCCGATTTTGACACCGACACACCCCATATTTGAGGTTGTTGAAACTACAAGACTACTTCAAAATTATTTACGAGTTCTAAGAGATGTCAACACTCAAACCTCGTGCAGACGTTTGAACCGCGTAGACCAGGCATATTTTGCCATCCAACGTGATCCTGTATCGGTTCACTATCCGGTCCAGACACACTTTTTTCACACAAATTGGAAGCAAAGTGGGGCTTGGATTTTGCGAGAGTCCGGATAGCACCAACACCCCGACTCACTACCCCCCCCTTCCTGTTCTGTTTTCTTCCAATCCGTCCCTCCTCCCCCTTGCTCCTTCCTTCTCCGACTATGTCGATGTACCTCTCATATCGTCACACATGCATTGCTAGACGTCTGCAACCAGCACCAACATGCTCGCTCATCTTTTACAACAGCGTCGTTGTTGGAAATATGCCCTAGAGGCAATAATAAAATGGTTATTATCATATTTCCTTGTTCATCATAGTCGTCTATTGTTCATGTTATAATTGTATTAACAGGAAAACAGTAATACATGTGTGAATAAATAGATCACAATGTGTCCCTAGCAAGCCTCTAGTTGGCTAGCTCGTTAGTCAATAGATGATCATGGTTTCCTGATCATGGGCATTAGATGTCATTGATAACGGGATCACATCATTAGGAGAATGATGTGATGGACAAGACCCAATCCTAAGCATAGCACTAGATCGTATTGTTCGTATGCCAAAGCTTTTCTAATGTCAAGTATCTTTTCCTTCGACCGTGAGATTGTGCAACTCCCGGATACCGTAGGAGTGCTTTGGGTGTATCAAACGTCACAACGTAACTGGGTGACTATAAAGGTGCACTACGGGTACCTCCAAAAGTGTCTGTTGGGTTGGTACGAATCGAGATCGGGATTTGTCACTCCGTGTGACGGAGAGGTATCTCTGGGCCCACTTGGTAGAACATCATCATGAGCTCAATGTGACTAAGGAGTTAGTCACACGATGACGTGCTACGGAACGAGTAAAGAGACTTACCGGTAACGAGATTGAACAAGGTATAGGTATACCGACGATCGAATCTCGGGCAAGTTCTATACCGACACAAAGGGAATCGTATACGGGATTGATTGAATCCTTGACATCGTGGTTCATCCGATGAGATCATCGTGGAGCAAGTGGAAGCCACCATGGGTATCCAGACCCCGCCGATGGTTATTGGCCAGAGAGGTGTCTCGGTCATGTCTGCCTGTTTCCCGAACCCGTAGGGTCTACACACTTAAGGTTCGATGACGCTAGGGTTATAGGGAATTGTTATACGAGGTTACCGAAAGTTGTTCGGGGTCCCGGATGAGATCCCGGACGTCACGAGGAGCTCCGGAATGGTCCGGAGGTAAATATTGATATATAGGACGGATGGTTTCGGACACCGGAAGTGTTTCGGGCGTCACCGGTAACGTACGGGGACCACCGGGTCCACCGGAGGTGGCCCCGGGGGTCCACCGAAAAGGGGGCAACGACCCCGAGAGGCTAGATGGGCTAAGTGCGGGAGGGAACCAGCCCCTAGGTGGGATGGTGCGCCTCCCACACCCAGCCCAATGCGCAAGTGGTGGGGAGAGGGGGCAACCCTAGGCGCAGGTGGGCCTTAGGCCCACCAGGTGGTGCGCCACACCCCCTCCCACCCTAGACGCCGCCCCCTCTCCCATCTGGTGGCCGCCAGCCCCTAGGGAGGGAACCCTAGGGGTGGCGCAGCCCTTCCCCCTCCTCCTATAAATAGAGAGGGGTTTTGGCCATTGAGAGACACGGTTTTCCCTCTCTCTCGGCGCAGCCCTGCCCTTCTTCCTCCTCCTCTCTTCCGGTGCTTGGCGAAGCCCTGCCGGGAGACCTCGTCTCTCCATCGACACCACGCCATCGTGCTGCTGGAGTTCTTCCCCAACCTCTCCCTCCTCCTTGCTGGATCAAGGTGCGGGAGACGTCATCGGGCTGCACGTGTGTTGAACGCGGAGGTGCCGTAGATCGCACTAGATCGGAATCGCTGCGAGTATGACTCCATCAACCGCATTCTAGCAACGCTTCCGCTTAGAGATCTTCAAAGGTATGAAGATTCTCTTACCCCTCTCTCGTTGCTGGTCTCTCCATAGGAAGATCTGAATATGTGTAGGAAAATTTTGAATTTATGCTACGTTACCCAACAGTGGCATCCGAGCCAGGTTTTCTATGCGTAGATTCTATGCACGAGTAGAACACAAAAGTTGTGGGCGATGATTTGTCAATTTGCTTGCCGCTACTAGTCTTATTCTTTTCCGGCGGTATTGTGGGATGAAGCGGCCCGGACCGACTTTACACGTACGCTTACGTGAGACTGGTTCCACCGACAGACATGCACACCGTGCATAAAGGTGGCTAGCGGGTGTCTGCCTCTCCTACTTTAGTCGGATTGGATTTGATGAAAAGGGTACTTATGAAGGGTAAATAGCTTTGGCATATCATCGTTGTGGCTGTCACATAGGTAAGAAGGTGTTCTTGCTAGAAACCCAAATCAGCCACGTAAAACTTGCAACAACAATTAGAGGACATCTAACTTGTTTTTGCAGGGTTTGACATGTGATGTGATATGGCCAAAGTTGTGATGTTGCATGTATGATGTATGAGATGATCATGTTATTGTAATAGGTTTCACGACTTGCATGTCGATGAGTATGACAACCGGCAGGAGCCATAGGAGTTGTCTTAATTTATTGTATGAGATGCAACACCATGTGCTTACTACTTTTACTTCATTGCTAACGGTTAGCTATAGTAGTAGTGATAGTAGTAGTTGGCGTGACGACTTCACGGAGACACGATGATGGAGATCATGATTATGGAGATCATGGTGTCACGTCGGTGACGATGATGATCATGCGATGCCTGAAGATGGAGATCGAAAGAGCAAAGATGATAATGGCCATATCATGTCACTATATGATTGCATTGTGATGTTTATCATGTTTTACATCTTATTGCTTAGAACGACGGTAGCATAATAAGATGATCCCTCTTAAAATTTCAAGAACGTATTCCCCTAAGTGTGCACCATTGCGAAGGTTCGTTGTCTCTAAGCACCACGTGATGATCGGGTGTGATAGATTCTAACGTTCGCATACAACAGGTGTAAGCCAGATTTACACACGCGAAACACCTAGGTTGACTCGACGAGCTTAGCATGTACAGACATGACCTCGAATACAAGAGACTGAAAGGTCGAACATGAGTCATATGGTTGAATACGATCAACATGAAGTTGCTCACCATGGTGACTAGTCCGTCTCACGTGATGATCGGACACGGGTTAGTCAACATGGATCATGTATCACTTAGATGACTAGAGGGATGTCGATTTAAGTGGGAGTTCATACTTAATTTGATTAAATGAACTTAATTGTCATGAACTTAGTCTAAAAGTTGTCTTTATAAATATTGTAGATGGCCAACGTCAACCACAATTTCAACGCATTCCTAGAGAAAAACAAGCTGAAAGATGATGGTAGCAACTATGCGGACTGGGTTCGCAACTTGAAGCTCATCCTTGAAACAGCTAAAAAGGCTTATGTCCTTGATGCACCGCTAGGTGACCCTCCCGCTCCCGTAGCAGCCCAGGACATTCTAAACGTATGGCAAACGCGGAGTGATGACTACTCTCTGGTTAGGTGTGGCATGTTATACAATTTAGAAACGGGGCTCCAAAGGCGTTTTGAGCAACACGGGGCATATGAGATGTTCCACGAGCTGAAGCTAGTTTTTCAAGCTCATGCCCGTGTCGAGAGATATGAAGTCTCCGACAAGTTCTTTAGCTGTAAGATGGAGGAGAACAGTTCTGTCAGTGAGCACATACTCAAAATGTGTGGGTTACACGGTCGTCTGACTTCACTTGGAGTCGAACTTCCGGATGATGCTATAATTGACAGAATCCTCCAGTCTTTCCCACCAAGCTACAAAGGCTTTGTGCTTAACTACAACATGCAAGGGATGGAGAATACCATTCCCGAGTTGTACTCGATGCTCAAGTCTGCAGAAGTAGAAATCAAGAAAGAGCATCAAGTGTTGATGGTCAACAAGACCACTAGTTTCAAGAAAGGCAAGGGTAAGAAGAACTTCAAGAAAGACGACAAAGCTGTTGCCGCACCCAGTAAGCCAGATGCCGGGAAGAAGAAAAAGAACGTACCCAAGCCTGAGACTGAGTGCTTCTATTGCAAGGGAAAGGGTCACTGTAAGCGGAACTGCCCCAAATACTTAGCGGACAAGAAGGCCGGCAACGTTAAAGGTATATGTGATATACATGTTATTGATGTGTACCTTACCAGCGCTCGTAGTATCTCCTGGGTATTTGATACCGGTGCTGTTGCTCACATTTGCAACTCAAAGCAGGAACTGCGGAATAAGCGGAGACTGGCCAAGGACGAGGTGACGATGCGCGTCGGGAATGGTTCAAAGGTCGATGTGATCGCCGTCGGCACGCTACCTCTACATCAACCATCGGGATTAGTTTTAAACCTTAATAATTGTTATTTAGTACCAGCTTTAAGCATGAACATTGTATCAGGGTCTTGCTTAATGCGAGACGGCTACTCATTTAAGTCAGAGAATAATGGTCGTTCTATTTATATGAGTGATATGTTTTATGGTCATGCTCCGCTGGTGAATGGTTTATTCTTGATGAATCTTGATCGTGATGTTACACATATTCATAGTGTGAGTACCAAAAGATGTAAAGTTTTTAATGATAGTCCCACATACTTGTGGCACTGCCGCCTTGGTCATATCGGTGTTAAGCGCATGAAGAAGCTCCATACTGATGGACTATTAGAGTCTCTTGACTTTGAATCATTTGACACATGCGAACCGTGCCTCATGGGCAAGATGACTAAGACTCCATTCTCAGGAATAATGGAGAGAGCAACCGACTTATTGGAAATAATACATACTGATGTGTGTGGTCCAATGAACGTTGAAGCTCACGGTGGTTATCGTTATGTTCTCACTCTCACCGATGATTTGAGTAGGTATGGGTATATCTACTTGATGAAGCACAAATCTGAGACGTTTGAAAAGTTCAAGGAATTTCAGAGTGAGGTTGAGAATCAACGTGACAGAAAAATTAAATGTCTACGATCTAATCGTGGAGGAGAATATTTGAGTCACGAGTTTGGCACACACCTAAGGAAGTGTGGAATCGTTTCACAACTGACGCCGCCTGGCACACCGCAACGCAACGGAGTGTCTGAACGTCGTAATCGCACTTTATTAGATATGGTACAATCTATGATGTCTCTTACCGACTTACCGCTGTCATTTTGGGGATACGCATTAGAAACTGCAGCATTCACTTTAAATAGGGCACCGTCTAAATCCGTTGAGACGACATCGTATGAACTATGGTTTGGCAAGAAACCTAAGTTGTCGTTTCTTAAAGTTTGGGGCTGCGATGCTTATGTGAAGAAACTTCAACCAGAAAAGCTCGAACCCAAAGCGGAGAAATGCGTATTCATAGGATACCCTAAGGAAACTATTGGGTATACCTTCTATCTTAGATCCGAAGGTAAAACCTTTGTTGCCAAGAATGGATCCTTTCTAGAGAAAGAGTTTCTCTCGAAAGAAGTAAGTGGGAGGAAGGTAGAACTTGATGAGGTAATTACACCCCCCTCTCGAACAGGATAGTAGCGCATCGCGGGAAGTTGTTCCTGTGGCGCCTACACCGACTGAAGAGGAAGTTAATGATGATGATCATGAAGCTTCGGATCAAGTTACTACTGAACCGCGAAGGTCCACAAGGGCACGCTCCTCACCAGAGTGGTACGACAACCCTGTGATGGAAATCATGTTGTTAGACAACGGTGAACCTTCGAACTATGAAGAAGCGATGGCGGGCCCAAATTCCAACAAATGGCTTGAGGCTATGAAATCCGAGATAGGATCCATGTATGAGAACAAAGTATGGACTTTGGTGGACTTGCCCGATGACCGGCGAGCCATAGAAAATAAATGGATCTTCAAGAAGAAGACTGATGCAAACGGTAATGTAACCGTTTACAAAGCTCGACTTGTCGCAAAGGGTTTTCGACAAATTCAAGGAGTTGACTACGAAGAGACTTTCTCTCCCGTAGCGAAGCTGAAATCAGTCCGAATCATGTTAGCAATTGCCGCCTTTTATGATTATGAAATTTGGCAAATGGACGTCAAAACAGCGTTCCTTAACAGGAACCTTAAGGAAGAGTTGTATATGATGCAACCAGAAGGTTTTGTCGACCCTAAGGGTGCTAACAAAGTGTGCAAGCTCCAGCGCTTCATCTATGGGCTGGTGCAAGCATCTCGGAGTTGGAACATTTGCTTTAATGAGGTGATTAAAGCGTTTGGGTTCATACAGGTTTACGGAGAAGCCTGTCTGTACAAGAAAGTGAGTGGGAGGTCTGTAGCTTTCCTCATACTGTATGTGGATGACATATTATTGATGGGGAATTGAACAAGAGTTTTTCAATGAAGGACCTTGGAGAAGCTGCATACATATTAGGCATCAAGATCTATAGAGAAAGATCAAGACGCCTCATAGGTCTTTCGCAAAGTACATACCTTGACAAGATATTGAAGAAGTTCAATATGGAAAGCTCAAAGAAAGGGTTCTTGCCAGTTTTGCAAGGTATGAGATTGAGTAAGACTCAGTCGCCGACCACGGCAGCAAATAGAGAGAAGATGAGTTCTGTCCCCTACGCTTCAGCCGTGGGCTCTCTAATGTATGTCATGTTGTGTACCAGACCTGATATAAACCTTGCCATAAGTTTGGTAGGGAGGTACCAAAGTGATCCAGGTATGGAACACTGGACAACGGTCAAGAATATCCTTAAGTACCTGAAAAGGACTAAGGAAATGTTTCTCGTTTATGGAGGTGACGAAGAGCTCGTCGTAAAGGGTTATGTCGACGCTAGCTTCGACACAGATCCGGATGACTCTAAGTCACAGACCGGATACGTATATGTGTTGAATGGTGGGGCAGTGAGCTGGTGTAGCAGCAAGCCAGAAGTCGTGGCAGCATCTACATGTGAAGTGGAGTACATAGCTGCTTCAGAAGCAGCTCATGAAGGAATTTGGATGAAGGAGCTCATCACCGACCTTGGAGTGGTTCCAAGCACGTCGGGTCCAATGACACTCTTCTGTGATAACACTGGAGCCATTGCCATAGCCAAGGAGCCCAGGTTTCACCGAAAGACGAAGCACATCAAACGCCGCTACAACTCCATCCAGGACCATGTCCAGAGTGGAGTGATAGATATTTGTAAAGTACAAACGTATCTGAATATTGGAGACCCGTTGACTAAACCTCTTCCACGAGCAAAACATGATCAACACCATAATGCTATGGGTGTTCGATACATCACAATGTAACTAGATTATTGACTCTAGTGCAAGTGGGATACTGTTGGAAATATGCCCTAGAGGCACTAATAAAATGGTTATTATCATATTTCCTTGTTCATGATAATCGTCTATTGTTCATGTTATAATTGTATTAACAGGAAACAGTAATACATGTGTGAATAAATAGATCACAATGTGTCCCTAGCAAGCCTCTAGTTGGCTAGCTCGTTAGTCAATAGATGATCATGGTTTCCTGATCATGGGCATTAGATGTCATTGATAACGGGATCGCATCATTAGGAGAATGATGTGATGGACAAGACCCAATCCTAAGCATAGCACTAGATCGTATTGTTCGTATGCTAAAGCTTTTCTAATGTCAAGTATCTTTTCCTTCGACCGTGAGATTGTGCAACTCCCGGATACCGTAGGAGTGCTTTGGGTGTATCAAACGTCACAACGTAACTGGGTGACTATAAAGGTGCACTACGGGTACCTCCGAAAGTGTCTGTTGGGTTGGTACGAATCGAGATCGGGATTTGTCACTCCGTGTGACGGAGAGGTATCTCTGGGCCCACTCGGTAGAACATCATCATGAGCTCAATGTGACTAAGGAGTTAGTCACATGATGACGTGCTACGGAACGAGTAAAGAGACTTACCAGTAACGAGATTGAACAAGGTATAGGTATACCGACGATCGAATCTCGGGCAAGTTCTATACCGACACAAAGGGAATCGTATACGGGATTGATTGAATCCTTGACATCGTGGTTCATCCGATGAGATCATCGTGGAGCAAGTGGAAGCCACCATGGGTATCCAGACCCCGCTGATGGTTATTTGCTAGAGAGGTGTCTCGGTCATGTATGCGTGTTTCCCGAACCCGTAGGGTCTACACACTTAAGGTTCGATGACGCTAGGGTTATAGGGAATTGTTATACGAGGTTACCGAAAGTTGTACGGAGTCCCGGATGAGATCCCGAACGTCACGAGGAGCTCCGGAATGGTCCGGAGGTAAAGATTGATGTATAGGACGGATGGTTTCGGACACCGGAAGTGTTTCGGGCGTCACCGGTAACGTACCGGGACCACCGGGACCACCGGAGGTGGCCCCGGGGGTCCACCGAAGGGGGGGCAACGACCCCGAGAGGCTAGATGAGCTAAGTGCGGGAGGGAACCAGCCCCTAGGTGGGATGGTGCGCCTTCCACACCCAAAGTGGTGGGGAGAGGGGGCAACCCTAGGCGCGGGTGGGCCTTAGGCCCACCAGGTGGTGCGCCACACCCCCTCCCACCCTAGCCGCCGCCCCTCTCCCATCTGGTGGCCGCCAGCCCCTAGGGAGGGCACCCTAGGGGTGGCGCAGCCCTTCCCCCGCCTCCTATAAATAGAGAGGGGTTTTGGCCATTGAGAGACACGGTTTTCCCTCTCTCTCGACGCAGCCCTCCCTTCTTCCTCCTCCTCTTTGTCGGTGCTTGGCGAAGCCCTGCCGGGAGACCTCGTCTCTCCATCGACACCACGTCGTCGTGCTGCTGGAGTTCTTCCCCAACCTCTTCCCCCTCCTTGCTGGATCAAGGTGCGGGAGACGTCACCGGGCTGCACGTGTGTTGAACGCGGAGGTGTCGTAGTTCGGCACTAGATCGGAATCGCTGCGAGTACGACTCCATCAACCGTGTTCTAGCAACGCTTCCGCTTAGCGATCTTCAAAGGTATGAAGATGCTCTTACCCCTTTCTCGTTGCTGGTCTCTCCATAGGAAGATCTGAATATGCGTAGGAAAATTTTGAATTTATGCTACGTTACCCAACAGTCGTCCACCCAGGACCCGTTCTTAGCCAGGCACACCCCCCAGACGTTCATGGCAGACACCACGCGCATATGGATGTTCGTTCAAATGCCATTGAGCTTATTTTCGAACGACATGCCTTTTTTTAGACTACGAAGAATGGAGGGGTACTCAACCATGGAGGATAAGTTGTTGTGTGATGTGTTCTTGGTCATATCCACGAAGTTCATACATTGGAGCTGAAGGGGAATCTTCTGGCAATGTGTGCATGATTCGTTTCACAAGTGAAGGTACATTGCACCATATGACATGCACATCATCCAACACCAAAATGTGAAGTCATTATCGTATCGATGATACACCATCTAGGCCACCGTCACCAAGTTTTGTGAAGCGGTTGCTCAGCTGGAGGCAAGATGGCCATTGGACGCGAGAGTGGAGGAGATCGTCAGTTTTGCCTCTTCTTGCTCAACTTATTGATCGAACCATTCACTCATTGTTTCTCCACACATTGTGTAGTTCGTATGTGTTGTTGTGATGCACTGTTGTGATGTATCACATGATACAGGGACGGTCATTTACGTACATACACTGTTCGATGAAGATGAAGTGCCAGTATGTGTGGGACAACTTGATCTATTCATCAAATATTTGTTGAACATCTGGTTAATCTTGTTGAATTTAAACAATTATTATACTAGATTTATCTGCATGCTATGTATGGATGATTTGTGCTATTTTTATCTGAACTTTGATGAATTCCATAGGATATGATAAATTATGTCTGGTTTGTTGGAACCCGGCTTGAAATGTATGCGGTAACGTTGGATGGTCAGCTCGTGCATCAGTGTTTGCAGATTAGTACCCCCATGTCCACGGACGAATGTGGGAGGAAATTTATGGGTCAGCCTTCAAGACGCCCTAATGCTAATTGAACAAAGTATTCTTGTCCAGTGCATATCAACAAATGTTTTGGGCGCTACGTTGACTATATTCATGGAAAATGTTTCTTTAAAGATGCTTTTTGGTCCCTCATTTTGGCATTTTTCAATAGAAACTACAAAAAAATTGTTACTCTTAAAGTATCACCTTCATCAAGTTACCCACAAGACATGTATGCATCTTGGCTCGACCAGTTTTCATGAGAAATTTAAAAGAACTCACTCTTCTTGCTTGCCATCACAATCAACACCTACACTTAGTAGGCACACTATGTACCCTAGTTGTGGTAAAGTGTAGGATCCATAATGTTAGAATAAATTCGAGGTGCACCTCGATCATCCGAGGACCAAGCAATCACACAAGCATGACACCAAGATTTGTTAACGAGGTTCATCGACATGGCTACATCTTCGGGGCATGACTACGGGCGTTCCTCCCCGTGACACCGTCACAATACAGCATCCTGGCCGTCCTGGGCACCGACACACGTCGCTGACCCCCCTGCACACCTGTGCTATTATGTTGACATAGGTTACATCGTGTGTCTACCCCCGCCATATATGAAAGGGCTAGGATACAAGTGTCTTATTTAGACACGGCTCCATATCCTATCTAAACACAATACAACTACAATTCGAACTATAACCTATCTTGTACACTATATTCGATATAACTCCAACACATAATTCCTCGTCAACACTATTGAATTATATATAACATCTCAAACATAGTTTGGAGCTAGCCTATGTTTATTTATTTGTATATATTCTAGCCCTAGTGATCCTCCTTGCTATGATTTCACAAACCTATGTTCTTGACAGCGTGTTTGGTAGTCTTAGGGAAGGGGAATGAGAATTAGTAATGCGACTTGGTTGAGGGGTTGAGACATGAGAAATAGACCTCTAGTCCCATTTCCTCGTTTGGTGATTGAAGGGAATTCCAATGAGAAAATAGGCCTTGTTTGGATCCATGGGTTAGAGTTAGTTTGAGCTAGTTGGGGTTCAACTAGCCCCAAAGTATCCAAACATAAGGGTTAGATTGGAGCTAGTTGCATCTAACCCATCCAAAAAAACTATCCCACCCAAGAGGTGCTAATTGGAGCTAGTTCTCATGGGGTCCATTAAAAAATATTTCTCTCTCTCTCCCATCAGCCAAGAGATGCTAATTGGAGCTAGTTCTCATGGGGCCCATTAAAAAATCACTTTTCTCTTTTCATAAAGTGCATCTATTGTCAATCTAACCCTTTCATCCAAACACCTATTTGGCTAGAGTTAGTTTAGGATTAGTCATGAGCTAGAAACTAACTCTAACCATTAGCTAAGCTAGAGTATCCAAACAGGGCCATGATCGAAGAGTGAATTTAGTATAAAAGGGAATCTTTGTCGAACATAATTTTGTCTAATTAAAACGGAAGATTTGATCGTGTCTAATCAAATTCATGAGAAACTAACACACAATACGCTTCTCAGACATAGAAATGAGTATCCTTGTCTTTTTATTTTTGCACAGAATGAATATCCTTGTTTTGACCATACCTACAAGTGACCCATAATACTTGCTTCGAGACAATATGCTTGAAAGAAACATGCATATATATCATTGTGTAAATGTGCATGTGCATATATTCAACACGACAACACCTACACATACAGTTGGAAAAGGACAGCAGCTGGCGGTACTATCCAGCATGAGTATTGGTGTACATTAAAATACATAGAAGGTGCAGCAGCAGTCACAATGGCAAGCAAGATTCTAACCTAAGCAAAATTGATTCATACCAGTGTCCAACCTATATTTTTTTAAACAAATCAGGTGCTCGGCAGAAGAGAGATTTCTTAACAATCAAAAAGAGAGACAAGAAATCATCACTACACAGCTCGAACCTTTTTGTGGCTATCGTTATGTTGTGGGAGGGGCATTTTTGAAATCATTTGGCCACCCGATTCACTATCCCTTGGTTGAATTACCCGCAAACACTTGGGAAGAGATCCGCGGGAGTTCCACCCTCAGATTCCCTTCCCTTTCCCCAATGAATTCCCATGTCCATGAACCAATCATGGGACTTTAAATCTACTATGAATTCACATCCCCAAGTCCAATCCCCCAACCAAACGCGTTGTGAGTACGAGTAACTTCTATAATGAATTTATGAATAATGTAAACAATGCAAAACAATACACCCGCCATTCCGGAATATAGTGCATTTTTTTAGAAGTCAAACTTCGCAAACTTTAATCAAGTTATAGAGAAAAAGTCTATATTTACAAACATATCAATATATCATCAGATTCAAGTCTCGAGCCATATTTTAATATTTTATTTATTTGTTAATTTTAATGTTGATGTTTCCCTCAATAAATTTTGTCAAACTTGGCAAGGTTTGAATTTTGAAAAAAATACTATAGAAATTATGTTATAGAACGGAGGAAGTATCAGAAAGTTGAGGAGAAACAATCATGAGCTTTAGTGGAAGAGGATGTGCGGATTTATATTTTTAATGGACTTAGAAAAGACTTATGAGAAGACCAAATAGTTTTTTCTTCAACAATCACTTTTTATGAAGAAGCTTATTCCTCAACACGATATTTGTTCAAAGAGAGTGTTGGCATCAAGATCAATGCAGACACTAGGTGTTACTTCCAAACTATGAAGAGCCTCGGATAAGGCGCTTCAGATTGGTTGACTTGCTGTGGAGAATGCAACGAAGCTGTAGTACTGCTACCTTTGCTCAGTTTCATCCGACAGACTGAAAAGCGGCGGTCCAGATCAGATACCGAAGGACGAGTTGACAATGAGATAATTATTGCTACAGTCCATTCAGCAGTGATTTGTGCGAGTAGTGTTCCGGAACTGTGATTTGGCGGATCTCAACTATAATTTTCCTTGTCTTGCACCCATTTGATCGCCTGCACCGGATCATAACCGTCTTGATCGTGCATCCATCGGTTGTGAGAAGACCAAATTGAGTGCATAATAGTGATAATCTTACATCTATCATCTTCAGAGAACGTTTAATCCATCAAGATATCCTTTACCCAAGTGAGTGGGCGCACATGAATATTGACTACCCAGCTTTTTGGTGAAACTAGCATATAGGTGAAGAAATATTGGAACAAATTTATAAAAAACATATCTTTGACTACACAATTTGAACTTGACTACACAAGACTACATTTCTGACACCGCCACTGAGTGTTAGGTGCCCATATACGAGTATACGAGGTCTGTATGATGACATCTATCATTTACGGACACACATGTATATCTCTTTGTATTTAGGCATCTTTGGTGGATTGATTTACGCCAATCTACTTACATTTTACGAATAAAACTGCACCACTTTCAACCGTGTCTCGGTCATCCATGGCCGTCCAAGGCATCTTTTCTCCTCATAAGCTCATATTGGTCGGATGTCTTGGGTCGCTATTCCGGCAACAATATTGAAAGCATCTCTCTCACTGACATCGTTAACGTCTGATGTGAAACAAACGATCATGATTCTGCCTCACGTCCTTGTAACCCCAGCCACTTCCATTCCTGCCCGCACCCAACCCGCGCCCTCCCGGCCTTGGCTTGATAGGGGTGCACCGCCACTGCCGTTGTAGTCGCATGCGCGCGCGTTCGCACACATAGAGACATAGAGAGAGACGGCAATGGCAATGGTGGATTGCCATCTCCACCCATGCCGCCACGCCCCAACCGCTGCACCCACTCAACAACGTGGTTGCTCCACTCCTATCTTTACTACCCAGCACAACACTGTCGTCAACCTTGTTGTTGCGCTCACATAATAGCCCTGGCTAGACCGCGGGTTACTATACTACACATGACCGCTATCATTGCCGGCTCTTTCGATCATCGTTCGGGCCATTGTCATGGTGATCGTGTCGGCGTCCGGGAGGTAGAGACTTCGACTTGGAGGGGGACGCAAATCAGCTCATGTGGTGCCCCTTGCCAAGGCAACCTAAGAGAACCTTTTCTTCTCAAGAACACGCAAGAGCTTTGCGTGCCTTATGTATTCAATAGTGGGGAAATGAGTACATGTAAATTTACAACCGTGTCGATCACAGACAATCACACACCTGTCCAGAGCTTTGTCATAATTTCTGAACATTACGCTCTAGCCAAATCGAGCCGCAACAGACGTATTCACATTGTGCCACAAATTAGTAGGAGTTGTCCGGTACAGCTCCGCTCCACAACTCCCGAGCGGAGTTGACGGAGTTGCAGCTCAAAATTAGGGAGTTACATTCTCCCCGCTCCGTAGATCCTAGGTGCAGATGATTACCGAACACGGCCTTAGCAAGGCACGCGTCCCGAAAAGGCATCAATAGACATAGCCAATAGGTAGCAAACATGGAACCATCCCTCCCCTAGCGAAGGGGCACTACATGAACATGTGACCGCGAGTTTCCATTCGCAACAAAGTACGCAAAGTCCAGGGTGTTTGCATTTTTCACCGGTCCAATCTATCTTTTGTCCAAAGGTCGTTTGTCAACGTAAACCGGCAAAATCGATAGATCTGACCCTTGGGGTGAAAAAGTTTACAAACAGGATCGTGTTTGAAATTTTTTTGCGGAGCTGATCCTATTGATAATGCCACAGGACACGGCGTTTCTTCTCCATTTGGAAACACCAGCCTATGTTGCGTTGCTGGCCTGGTCGAGACGCTGCGTGGCAGGGCAGAAACGCCAGCCTATGTTGCGTTGCTAGAAACGCCAAGGGGGTGTGGCGTTGCTGCCCCCATTAAGAAACGTCATGAGTGTGGCGTTTCCAGGGTGCGGTGGAGTCGGACGCCGGCGTGTACGGGAATGTGGAGCCTACGGCTAAGACGTCACACAGTGTAGTGTGACGCTTATGTGTTGGGACCATACAAAAGGGTCTGCAAAAAATATATTCAAATACAGTCTAGTTTATGAATTTTTTTCATCCTAGGGGTCAGATTTAAATCTATTTTGCCACGTAAGACACCCAAAGATCTTTAGCTCAAGCGGGGCCCATGAGGGCCATACAAAGTCAACGCACAAAAGTGAACCCTCTTCCAAGAAAAATGAGGTGTATGCAAACTTCGACGAGTAGGCCCTATCCACCGTGGATTTTCAAGTCATCTTGTCCTGCTCTTGACTCAAGGAGCGGCTACATAACAGGTCACGGATCATGAAGAATTCCGCAATCACTGGCACGGAGAGAGATCCCCTTATATCATCGATCCAAGTATCCCCATGGAGGGCTTCCTCCATGCAAGCGTGAAACCATGGTGCCAGGCAACATCATTATGATCATACTCGTTGTAATCCTATATCTACAAACGCACAAAATTATTAAGTGCGGCTAGTGGATCGGCATAACTAGCTAGCTGGACATGAAGTGCAAACCTGACACACCCTAATGGCTACGCTCAACTGCGTGGTGAGTGGCCTGTCATGTTCAAATTAACAATAACTTCTTTTGTTGCTTAATAGATTTATCCCAACGACTTCCATCCTCCATGCTCCACCTACTCATCACATGCACAAGTTTAGTAAGTATAAGTCTCTTTTCATATTCCACAACTGTCACTAATAACTATTCAAAAAAAAATTGGCTTCCTTTTCATGAGTATGAACATCTCGAAGAGGGTGAAAGTGAGATGGGGAGAAAAGGTGATGTACATGTGTGTGTGTGTATAGATGTGAACTGTGTAGGTACTCACAAGAATGGCAAACACTCTACATCTGTAGTCTGATACAAGCCAACAGTCAGACCTGACGACTCTCATTGATTCCCTTTAAATTCCACCGTCCCAATTTTGCTTGATATGAAAAAAAAATCATGTCCACAAGGAGCTAACCACCGCACCATCCGAGCGTAATCCTCTCCCTAATTACTCGCATAGCAGGAAACCTTCCCGATCTCGTCGCCAACCGCACTGCCTACCCCGACCTCGCCGCCAATCGCCGGCCCATCCGCTTTGACCTCGCCGCGCGCTCACCTCCTGCACCATCTCACCTCGCCGTCGATTATCCCAGCCCCCTTCTCCTCTCGCCTCGCAGGAAACTCCACCGAGCTCACCGTCAACCACACCGGCCACCCGATCTCTCCGATTTTGCTGCACACCAGCAACATCTTTCTTCCTTCGTCGTCGAGTAGTGGGCTTACCTCACCGCCCAGATCCGCTCCCCTGCTCCTCCCTACCCCATCTTTCTTTCCACCGATGCGACGCAGGCAACATCGCAAGTACGCCATGCATTAGAGAGTCGAGCCCTAGTGTTTCTGCATTGTACTTTGTAATGTTATGATGCTTAAAATTGATGCTTTCAATATACTCGTGTACATGCTTCGTAAACATGGTACATGTGCTTTTTTCAGACCATTTATTTGCCTCATAGAACAATGCTTGGTAAAATTCATGTATATGCTTCTCCAGTTCAGTTTGTTTTCCTCAGTTGTTGAAAATTCAGGTATATGCTTCTCCAGTTCAGTTTGTTTTTCTCAGTTGTTGAAAATTCAGGTATATGCTTCTCCAATTCACTCGACGGCGGGAGTAGTGCACCTCCATCGTCCGTACTCTCCACCCTTCATTGTTTCTCATTGATGTTTCCATGAAATATCACAAGTGATTCTAAATTTGAATTTTGCATATGTTTTAGAGCCCAAGGTAGCAGCTATGGAAGAAGAAGCTCCCAGTCTGCCTGGTGCCTAGCCCACCATATCCATCCCATCATGGTGAACAGCAGCGCCGACGGCCTTGCCAAAGCGGTCATGGTGTCCCATCATTGAGCATTTTGTCGTGGGTGCAAGCTATTCATGAAGATATTTCTTGTCAAGGTGATCAGTGTGCTCCTCTAACACATCTAGATGCGCATGATCAAGACAACACTTGAAGCTACTACTTTGCAGGATGGCCAATGCATGCATCCATCAGATACCATCGAGTAATGTACCTAACATCTGTATGGATAGAAGGAAGCATATATTTAGGTATTAGGAGACATAACGTATTCAAGGTTGAATCGTAATACATGTTCTTTAAGGGAAGTGTAATACATGTGTTGTTTCGGAACAGAAGCACATTTGTTGATAATAGGAAGCATAACACACTAAAAGTTGAAGCATGTAATAGAGACCACCGACACACATATCTATCAAATGGAAGCAAACTTCGGTCACAATGCTTTACATCGATGTAAATTTGTGTTGCTTCAGAAGCAATGGAGGATACATTGGAAGCAAAATGCCGTTCATAACGAAGCATACTACAGAACCTTGAAAGCCTAGTGCGCTAAGGTAATTAATTTGTTTCCTTCAAATACAAAATCAGTTTCCAAAAGTTCAGCATCCAAGAGTGATTTTCGGAAGCAATCAAACCACAATATACGTCAATTGGATTTGTTTTGGAAACTCCACATTAATTGGTTTCAGTTTTGGAAAGTCCAAACTGGGATGGGCAGCATGCAGCGTTGCTTCACCCACCACTCACACATGCTCACATCTAACAGTGACGGAGTGGTCTGATAAGATGCTAGGATCAGTAGTCTGATCGCTAGTGGTGCCCCACAAGAATATGACATTGGTAGATGGAGTGATATGAATGTGCGTAGGTGACGAGGCCACATGAACCATAAATTAAGTGGGAAGTGAATGAGAAATGCGCTTCTTCGCTCATGTCCTCCCCGAGACAAATTCAAGGCTGGTTTTTCATGATTGAAAAGCAAGAATGTCGATGAGGCTTTTGCATCTCCCACTTTTTGTATTGCATGGTAATACACGTCCCATTCATGTAATAAAGATCAAGTTACAAGCCATGTAAATACCTACGTGATAAAACTGAAAAAAGTAGAACTCCAGTCTTTGCATAAAAGACCCCCAACCAAGAAAATAAAACACAATCAAGATCGAAGAATTCTCTGAGCTTGAAGCCAACGACCGTCACCTGCCTCCTGCACCACCGCAACAATCAAAAATAATGTGACGTAACACTTCTTCACCCAACCTCGACGCGACTTCATTACTGATATACAACTTTTCAAACCACCAAAGTAGGTTATCAAAGATGAAGCCATTGCCATTGAACGAATTTGGCTGGGGCAGCACCCATACACGCCATCAGACTCTAGATTTGGCGTCCCTCCTCGATGATGATGTCATAGGACGAAACTATACGTGTCAACCATGAACCCTGCACATGATCCAGTGTCTTCCAGTTTCAGTCATGTAGACCACCATCCATATCTACTCTTGCATTATCTTCCAAGCTCCGTGCCTACACTGGATCAAATTTCGTTGCCATGGCAGAGCCTAAGGACTAGTGTAGTCAAGTTCAAATTATGTAGTCAAATATATGATTTTTTTACAAACTTGTTCCAATATTTCTTCATCTATATGGTAGTTTCACCAAAAAACCCGGATATTCAATTGACTACCCAGCTTGTACGTGGCTTGGCCACTTCTGAGGACACAAGTCCACTATAGGGATGCGTCGGCCATCACATTATCCACACTTAATTAGACTTGTAACCAAATGCATCACCCACCAACATGAAAAATATCGTGTCAAGGAAGGATCTAAAGATTTATTATTTGACGCCGTCACCCTTGCCAAAGCCATAATGTTGAACGACCAAAAACATAAGCTACTAAGGCCCTAAAACCTAAAGTTGCACAATCCATATGCGCGGGATCTCGTGACCCCTCACCACCAACCACTAACGACCGAGAGGTTGTCGGCAGAGCGGGAGCCGTGGACGGACGACATTGGAATGTGGTTTCCCTCGAATCTCTAGTAACCCTAGCCTTCGCCAGAGGTTTAGGGTTTAGGAGGGAATCTCTTAAGTGTCAATTATTTGCATCTCCCACTCGCACGATGCAATTGTGCGTGTATAGGTAAACACAATGTTCCCACTTCGAGTCCCCCGATGTGTTTTCGGATATGATTTGAAATCTGAAACACTATCGCCGTAGTTTGACCTCCACCTCATGATCTTTCCTTGAACCGACCTAAAACGCCTGCAATCACCGACGGGGCACCGTTCACGAGTCGAGTCAAGCTTAGTTCGAAGGCATCACTTCCTATTGCCGCCCCCTGCGTCCCTCCCGTCCACACCACCATCCACTAACTGCGACCCTCTCCTACGGTCGCCATGGGTATCGAAGAGAGCCTTGTCTCACCATGCTCCACCCCCAAGCGGCACCTCCACCCGCGCCGACAACAATGTGGATGTGGCCTCCCCCCAAAGCACCATAAGCGTAGCCATAATCGTACCAGCACCACCACCATCGGTGCCGCCATGACCACAGGGACATGGGAGATCAAGAGGAGGTCATGTACGTCGGCCGCTACACTAGGGGAGGGTGAGGTCGGGGATGGGGATATAATATATGATGTCGCTGTCTCCAAGGGACTCGGTGCTAACTTCTTGTAACGTGGGGTCGATGTTCGGCGGTTTGGCACCTGTTCCAGTGTGTTCTGAACCTTCCTATATACAAAGGGAACCCCAACCATTATTATGTGATCTTATTTGTTAACCGTAGACTAAGAGGAAAATAGGTCATTGTGCTCATGCTCATGGTGATACTATATCTACAAAGCATAAATTTATTGGGTGTCACTGGTGGATTTTTGTAATTGGCTAGCTAGCACATGAAATGCGAACTTATTACACTCGAAGGATTGTGCTTAGTTGTGTGATAAGTGTCCTAGTCATGTTCAAATTGACTGGACCTTCCTTTCCTGCTAAATAGATTTAACCAAATGCCTTCCATTCTCAAAGCTCCGCTAACTCATCACTTGAGATGACTTTAATAAGCACGTGTCACATAACCGGTGTCGAGAACTATATCAGTTCTTTTGTTTCTTTACGAAGAGCATGGACTTCTCAAGAGGATGAAAAATGAGATGAGGAAGAAAAATGATGTGCATGTGCGTGTATATACACCAGGACTATGTACTAACAAGAAGATGTGAGGGTAAATGGTAGTGTAGTATTTGATAAATGGAGTGACATGAATACACATTAGTGACAACTGACTAGGGCCACGGGGATAGCCGACGGGGACCATCAAATAAGCACACGGTGAACGAGAGATGTGCCATTCTTTGTTCATGTTCTCCTCGGAAACAACTTCAAGGCTAACATTTCATGATTCGAAAGCAAAAATGTTGCAATTCCGCATGTGTATACGTAAACATACTAACGTCTAGGAAGCGAAGATAGATTGTAATTGTACGACGGTATCCAAAACATATCTTACGGGCGGCCTATAAAGCACTCATGATAATGGACGAAGCTGCTGTAACACTAATCAGTTTTGTAATTTCTTCATTAATTTCATGCTAATCATTGCTTAATTGCATGGATGACACCATATGAATATTCTCTTCTAGACTCATCCCTAGCCTTGAAGCCAAAGTAGAGTGTGGTTCGTAATCAAGGTTGAACTCTAAACGATGTCGTATCCGCTCACATTGCCGCCGACCCTGATGTTCAAGCATCCATTCAGGATCACTTCCGTAGTTCCCCGTCAACCTCACCCAACCGACCCAGAACACAAGCGATCATCGGTGTGCATCGTTCCTGAGCCCAATCGAGCTTCGTTCGAAGGCATCGTGTGCCTCCTATAGTCGTCTCTCCTATGCCCCTCCCGCCCACCCCACCAAACCGTAACCCTAGCTCGCTCCCTCGGTCGCTATGGGAATCAAAGAGGGCCTCATCTTGTCGCGCTCCACCTCCAGGTGCCACTGGCAGTCACCCGATGGCGTCGCGAACGAGGCCTCCTTCCTAAAACACCAGAAGCATAGCCATCATACTATAGATATACCCTCTATACATTGTGGCAACTTGTAACTTTGCAAGCCTCATGTTTTGATGTGCTTCATATACTAAACATAAAATCCATTATTGTATATGTTAAGCTGATAAAATTCACTGTTGATGATAAATTTTTGTATACTAGCATCAAGATACAAATTTAGTTGAAATAAATACCAAACGGTATGTACAAATGTACACTCCGACCTTTATTTTGTGACTTAGTCACTTGACTGCAACCTGAGAGGAAACTTTGTCGTTCTCGTGCTCGTGGTGATCCTATATCTTCAAACATGAAATTATTCAGTGTCACTGGTGGGCGTGAATGACTAGCTACCTCACACATGAAATGCAAACTTGCTGTAGTGTAACGCCTGCGCTCAGTTTTGTGGTAAGTGTCCCAGTCATGTTTAAACTGACTTCACGCCCTTAATTCCCTCAATAGATTTATCCCAATGCCTTCCATTCTCAAAGCTTAGCTAACTTCGTCACAACAATGGATTTACTAAGTATAAGTATCTTCTTACATCTCATAACCGCCACTGAGAACTCTATCAAAATTCTTGTTTCTTTACGAAGAGTATGTACTTCTCGAGAGGGTGAAAGTGAGACGAGGAAGAAAAGTGATGCGCATGTGTGTGTATATAGACGAGGACTATGTAGTAACAAGAGGATGCCGCGGTAGACAACAATGTAGTGCTTTGGTAGATGGAGCGACATGAATATGCATTGGTTAACAACGAAGATATGAAGTATAAATTAAGCAGGCAGTGAACGAGAAATGCACTTCTTCGATCATGTTCTCCCCGAAAACAGCTTGAAGCCCAACTTTTGATGATTCAAAAGCAAAAGTGCCATCGAGGCACTTGAAGCTCCACTCACACGATGCAATTCCACATGTATATATATACACGTAGAACGTGCTGCTTTCTTTCTACTTTCATTGAGCAAAGAAGAAAGCTTTGATGATACCCCAAAACACATCTTGTGGATGGCCTAAAGCACTCATGATATGGCCATGGCTACGAACGTGAGCCCCCGAAGGCAAAGTAGAGCGCGGTTGGGAATCGGGGTTGAGCTCTGAACCTGAACAACGGCTTCGTATCCGCTCACGCTCCCGTCCTTACGTTCGAACGTTCGTTCCGAATCGCCTTCGTGGTTCCTTCCCCGTCGACCTCGGCCCACCCAGAGCACCCGCCGCGATCACCGGCGCGCACCGTTCCCGAGTCCGACCGAGCTTCGTCCGAAGGCATCGGCGCATCGCATCCTATAGCCGTCCCACCCCCGTCCGTCCACCCCGCCAAACCCTAACCCCAGCGGTCGCCATGGGCAGCGGAGAGGGCCCCGTCTCGCCGCGCCCCACCTCCAGGCGCCACCGCCGGCCGCACGGCGACGGCGCGGACGAGGCCTCCTCCCCGAAGCGCCAGAAGCGTAGCCATCATCGTCATCACCACGGCCACGGCAACGGCGACAGGGGAGACCAGGAGGCGGGCTCGCGCCCGCGGGTGTCGGCGGCGAGGCCGGGGGAAGGCGAGGTAGAGGAGGGTGAGATAGTAGACGATGCCGCCGCCGCCGCCTACAGGGGACCGGATGCCGGCTTCGGCAAGGCGGGGTCGGTGTTCGGCGGTCTGGCACCTGCTCCGGTCTGTTCCGAACCCCCGTCCTTTGCGTTCCCGTTCGGTATAGGTTATTTTCGTTACCCTTTTTCATCCATTGATCCATAATTAGCTGCTAATTTATCGTGTGAATTTTGTTGTAGCTTTGGTGCGATGTTTTTTTTTTTTAATGTTGTTGGCACGCACAACATTATATGGTACGATGGCAGGGGATTTGCAGATCAACAAAATAAAATCTGGTATTAACTTGACAATGCAGGCGTCCTAGTTTCTTTAGCTGTTAAGTGAAACTAAGTATTACATGGCGATTTCCATTGTAATTCATTCAAAATTCTAGTGTTTACTTGGTTATTCAGAAGCACATTTATTAACCACTGGCACAAAAAGCAGCAGCTATTGTTTAGTTTCCTCTGACTCCTCTGAGACAATAAATCAAGCACAGCTTACTCTGTTCAACGCTTTGCTGCACATAAAGAAAGGAATTAAAGAGTTTCCTATCTCTGCCTTGAAGTAATTTTGTTCAAAAAATTATTGTCTAACCCCTGTAGATTATTGATATACTCTTGTGATGTAAGCTGTTTAACCGTTACATAGATTTCACTTGATAAGTGTACATTAAACCGGGCCAAGCTTACTCACATAGAGCTGGAGGCTTTCCCACATAGCCTTGTGTTTCCTATTTTTCTGGTCATGCTTTCATTTTACGAAAAGGCTTTTAGTCATGCTGGCTTTTCTACTTTTGGTGAATTGGTGAACTCACTTTGAAACTTATTTGACTGTAGGGATGTGATGACAAATTTGATGCAAACAAGAAGTGTAGAGAGGCCAACCACAGAAGAAAAAGATCTGAAGAAATCAAGGAAGAATCTCGCAAGTAAGGTTTCTCATATATGGTTAACTCATTCTCACGTTTACATTCTTATTTTACTTTTTAATTAATTTTGTGTGGTGGTGTCAGGGAGGAAGATCAAGGTGGCTTTGAACACTTTGCAAAGCAAGAAGAAGATGATCTTAAAAAAACTAAGGAGGAAGCAAGAAAGAGGATGAATGCTATTCTGGAGAAGCACCGGCAACGCCAGTTTCAGAAGGAACACCAGGGACCTGTAACATCACTGGATAGAGATGCTGCTACCACTGAAATAAAAGATGCCAATCCAGTCGCTGTAATTGTTAATGAAAAATCCTACACTCTGGGGAAGACTCCTATCCAATCTAACATTTCAATCAACTTGGGGATATCTGGTGATCAAAGGACGGCATGTGTTTCAGGTTTTCAAGAGGGCATTCCCATGGTAATAATGATCCTTTTGATGCAGTTGATTGTTCACTTACCATTTTCTCAGCTAGTGTTCTTACTTGATATCTTTGAAATTTTACAGGGTGATAGATCTTCAGATATACTTTGCGATGATATTTTTGGAGTATCTCCTATTAGAGTTCAGAAATTGGTATGTTTTCTAGTATTCTTCAACTGAATTATTATTTCTACTGAAATTTCTTACTTCAATGTTTTGCTATCTTCTTTTTGCTCAGAACAGTCTTGGTAATCCATTGGTAATTTTATCTTTTACTCTATTGGTAGGAAGCTCTCGGCAGTATATTATTTTGTGCTCACCTATTGATAGTTGTCTTGTGTAGGGTAATCTAGATGGTATGCATGTCAGGAAGAATTCACATCGTGACAACTGGGATGATGAGCATGGATATTACAGTAAGCTCTATCAATCTTTCCTTTTCATTTCATTATCTACTTTTCAGTTACTCCTTTATAATTCAAGGTTTTTTGCATTTTTTACAGAGTACCACTTAGGGGAAGTGCTAGATGGCCATTACAGAATTACAGCAGGCTCTGGGAAGGGAGTTTTCTCAACAGTTGTCCAGGCAAAGGATCTAAAAGCTGGGGAAAATGATCCTGAAGAAGTAGCTATCAAAATTATCTGCAATGATGACACAAAAGAAAGGTAAACTGAGTTCGTTACAACTTCTTTCCTTTTGAAGTCATATATCCAATAGGGAAAATAACATTTGACCCTGTAAATTGCATTTTGATTGTACAGGTACAAATCTGGTAAGAGGGAGGTTTCTGTATTGGAAAAATTGTCAAGCGCAGATCGTGACGACAAACGACACTGTGTCTGGTTTATTTCTAGTTTCATGTATCGGGATCATCTCTGTTTAGTTCTTGAATCCCTTCATATGAATCTTCGTGAGGTTATAAAGAAATTTGGTCGTGATATAGGGCTGAAGCTTACTGCTGTAAGGGCGTACTCAAAACAACTTTTCATCGCGTTGAAGCACCTAAAGGATTGCAGTATCCTCCATTGTGATATTAAACCAGATAATATACTGGTATGTCCGTTTTCCAAGTATCTTAATTATCTTTGGTAGAGCTTGTACTTGCAGAACTTGCTTTAAGCTTAAAGAAAAGCCTAAAACTGACTTCAGACCAATGGTTACCTCTTGTTTCAATTGTATGCTGGAAAGTATAAGTTTCTCTAACCGCATCATTTTGTAGGTAAATGGGTCTAAAAACTTGTTGAAACTGTGTGATTTTGGTAGTGCTTTGCCTGCTGGAATAAATGATATCACACCAATTCTTGTGAGCCGCTTCTACCGAGCACCTGAGATAAGTGAGTTCTTTACTTGACGTGTACAATCATTTCATTAGATTTTCTTATATAATTTTTTTTTACCTGCATGCCAATGTAGTAACTTGTTATCCTCCTGCAGTTCTTGGATTGCCGTACGATCATTCGTTGGATATGTGGTCAGTTGGCTGTTGCCTATATGAACTTTACACAGGGAAAATCTTATTTCCTGGTGGGACGAACAATGGCATGCTTTGGCTTCACATGGAATTGAAGGGTCCATTCCCCAAGAAGATGCTTCGAAAGGTGAGATATGATGATAATATATTAGTTCATATGATGCACTTATCTGATGGTATCGTATTTCCTAGTCTTCCCTCTAACAGAATTAATGTTCCTAATTACGCAGGGAGCCTTTACAACTCAACACTTTGACCAGGACCTTAATTTCCATGCCACTGATGAGAATCTGATTAAGAAGAAGGTATGCTGATTATTTATTTATACATTGCTGAACTGATGATATACTCTGCTTTACTGTTTTCTGAAAATTGAATCGATGCCTTTTTTCTGGCAGGGGGTGAATAAATTGTGTATGAACGTTAAACCAAGTGGTGTTGGTCCCAAAATATCAAGCTTCCCAGGCGAGGATCCGAAAATGCTGTCCAGGTTTAAAGATCTCCTGGAGAAAATGTTTGTGCTAGATCCACAAAAGAGGCTCACTGTGTCACAAGCGCTTAGCCATCCATTTATCACTGGCAAGTGAAATGAAGACGATCATACTTCTCAGTTGTTACATATTGAGCTTAGCTTCTTCCTGAACTAAATTACATGTCTAACCGACGAGCGGTTATGTCATTTCCCTGTGAGGCTTTAGCTTAGAGATGTTTGATACTGGACAAAGCATGGAAGAGATGGCTATATTTTGTCTTGAACCTCTTCTGTAATGGTAGGAGCATATATTAGCCTCAAAGATGCAGGTTTTTTCTGTGACTCACAAGTTGAATTTATCGGTGTTTGGTATAAGTGAAAATAATAATATGCAAAGTAACCGATCGTATGAACCGATATATCTTGTTTGTCATCCATATTCAGTTACTTATATGCGGAAGTTTCTTGAAATTGCACTTGATCTTAATCTGTTTGTTTGGTGATCAAGCCTACTTGTTTGCGTTAAATGCTTGATGCGTCATTTTGTGCATTTTGCTAGTGTCAAATTGGAGTGCTCGTATATATTTATTTTTCTTTTTATAAAATACAAAGCATATCGACAACGCAGTGCGTTCGGCCGAGGCAATGGGCCTTTCCTAGAGGGTGCTTGGATACGTTTTAGTCCCATGACTAAAAGTAATGAGACTAAAACTTGCTAACCTCACCTATGCTTGATCCAAGTACTAAAGAGACTAAAATCAAGTTAATGAACATTTATTATCCTCCAAACCCTCAAATCCAGAACTTGCATAAGGAGTTAAATGAGGAGAGAGAGGATTAATGCACATTTTAGTAGGGGTACCCCTGACTAAAAGATTTTAGTCTCTCTTTAGTCAGGGGTGTTTGGAACTTTAGCCTCTTAAAAACACTAGTTTTATTCTGTTGAATCCAACCACCCTCCTAGTCTCGTGGTATTGAGCTGTCATAGAATTCCGCTGTCTGTGGGCTTTTATGGCGCCGGCGAAGGGGACCCGGCCCACGCCCGTGCTGCGCGGCGCGCACGCCGGGGGTTTTGGCGGGAAATCCACGCCTCAGTAACCTTTGCGGGCCCGTTGTGTCAGTGACCCATATCACAGTGGAGGCCAGACCCTTCTCCCCCCCTCCCCTTCCCGTCTTCTCCCCCGTTTTCCCCTCCCCATTTCCCCCTTCGCCTCGCTCAAACCGCCAACAGCATCGACTCGGCGGCGGGGCGGCGGCGGGGAAGCAGGCGGAGGCAGCGCCGGAGAGGGCACGGAATGCCGCCTAAGTCCGACAGCGTGGAAGGTACGACCCCCGTCGATCCAACCCTATCCAGCCCCGCCTCCAAGCTCCCGATTTGACCTCCCCCCGCTCGATTCCGCCCCCGGTTCGACCAATCGTTTGCCCGGCCTTGTGGTTGTGTCCGACCGTGCTGTTCCTGACTTTCTTGTCTCGGTTTCCTGTGCAGGAATCGTCCTCAACTTCGTCAACGAGGTAACGACCCCCCTCCGTGAAAACCCTCGCCCCCTTAAACCCCAGATTGCCTGCCTCCGCTTAGGGGTCAACCTTGAGCTTGCCGCCGCGCTTGCGTGATGAGGGTTGGGGGTTTCCCCTTCCATTCTGCATCCTGTGTGGGAATGTTTGTGAACTTTAGTAGGGATGCGTGGTTCTGTACCAAACGATGCTACTCCCTCCCTACCTAAATATAAGTCTTTTACGATATTTCACTAGGTGTCTACATACGGAGCAAAATGAATCAATCTATACTCTAAAGTATGTCTATATACATCCGTATGTAGTTCATTAATTGAACCTCTAAAAAGACTTATATTTAGGAACGGAGGGAGTAGGTAGGTTCTGCCTCGGTACCCATTAGTAGTACTCGTACATGTTAAATGTCAGCAGCGTGTAATGGCTTACCTTACTTTTGGGGGGACATGTGGCATATGAAGGTGATGGTTAGTCGTGGGGAGGTTCGTCGTGACAGCATGCTGTTTGGTTTTTTATGCTGGGTGTCATCCGTAGTTGCTTTGTGAAATGCAACTTGAACAATTCTGAGCTATGCTAAAAAAAAAACCACAGCTGTCAGTCCAGATAATCGGTCCATGCGCATTCCATTACGTTGTTCATCATAGCTTTGACATAACTCCAAATGACGGAAGCTGTATCATTCTTCAGTTCACGCCTTTCTTTGTATGTTTGTGATCATCCTAAGATTGAAAATTGTCTCAAGTTGAGAAAGTGGTTCTTTTCAGGGTGCCTTGCATTCTGGTCTGCGGATCTTCCAATGCAGGCAACATAAGTCATTAACTTCTCCTTGAACTCTTTCTCCTCTATTTAACTATTTACTCAATAGAATGATAGAAGTATCCGTCGTATGGAAAGTATCCTCTGAGGCTGACTGTAACTGGAAGTCAAGTGCTTACAAATGGATACACCAGTATTTCCAGATAGATTTTGCACTCTTCAGTATGGGCTGTTTTTATATAAGCAGTATAGGTTATTTTATTTTGGTATCTTAAAGGTGTTAAAATTATATGCACCTGAAGCATTACTGCAGTACTGCATGAGTTATCATTATCATTGTTTGTTTCTTTCAGACACCTTACATTAGTTTGGTTAGAACCAATCATCCATGCAAAGTGAGAACATTATTTGTAGAAGGAGCTGTGTATTGTGCGTGAACTTTATGCAAAATATCAAGAGATAAATTAAGTGGTCAGTTAGAAGATTTCAGATTATTCCGTTCCCACTCTATGCTTGGTACTGTAGCTCCAGTCTTTACCATACTAAGCAGTAATGATGAGTGAACTATTGCTATGATTCTGCAGCAAAATAGGCCATTGAATTCTCAGAATGTAGCTGACGCACTACAGAAGTTTAGTCTTAAGAAGACTGCAGTGCAAAAAGGACTGGATGCATTGGCTGACAGTGGCCAAATATCTTTCAAGGAGTATGGTAAGCAGAAAATCTATCTGGCTCGGCAAGACCAGTTCGACATTCCAAATGGTGAAGAACTTGAGGAGATGAAGAAAGCAAATAACAAGCTACAGGAAGAACTCGCAGAACAAAAGAAAATTACTAGTGAGGTCGAATCTGGTAAGTTCTTTTGGGTGCCATAGTCTTTGTGGTCTTTCTCAATGCAGTAAGCAACTATTAGCGGTAACTAAGTACAAATCCTTTTGCAGAGATAAAAGGTCTACAGTCAAACTTGACACTGGAAGAGATTAAGTCAAAGGAGGCCAGATTACAAAGTGAGGTATGTGTGCATGTCAATATGCTTCTTAGTGCACCTAAGTGTGTTTGTCCAACCAAGTTTTAATGCCAGAGCTCATGTTTATGCAGGTCCAGGAAATGGAAGAAAAATTGAGTAAATTGCAGAGTGGTATGATCTTGGTGAAACCTGAAGACAAGAAGATAATTGAAGGATCCTTCTCTGAGAAAGCTAACCAGTGGAGGAAGCGAAAGAGGATGTTCAAGGAGCTATGGGATAATATCACTGAGAATAGCCCCAAAGACCAGAAGGAATTTAAGGTTATTGCTGCCCTCTTTTGCTTTACTTTTTTCACACTTGATTAAATGCAGACATGCTTCTTTTGATTTGGGCGCTTGAATGACAGTCTGTTGTTTATTTCATCTGTTGTCATCGCTTCACGTCAGTCAGCTTTCTATATTACTGTCACCCTACCAGCCATCACATTGATGGGTAATTTTGCGTGTGCAGGAAGAACTTGGCCTTGAGTATGATGAAGATGTCGACGTGAACTTCCAACCATACAGTGAAATGCTGGTGAATCTCGCCAAAAGGAGAAAAGTTTCGCGCTGAGGATGTAGGGGCATGGGAGTATCTCAGATCAGATTTATGTTATCAGCCAAACAGCTCCATGGTTTTGCTAGTTTCTTAGTCAGGGTGTTTGTTCTAGTTTCTCCAGACTGATGATGTTCGTCCGCTGATGCTAATTTATCTGCTCTGAGAACTCTAGCTGGTAGCTTCAGTGGTAGATTATGTGAGGTTTGCAGCATGTTTTGAACCAGTCATGTAATATAACTTCTTCACCATCTTGAATTATATCGAGGGGCCTTATCACTGACAACATCAGCTCATGTTTTTTTTGCTCTCTGTTTGGTGAAAAATCGGAATCATATTAATATTTACTTCCCCAATTCTCTATGTACATCGCATACACAAAATTTAATAATGAATGATCTGCAATATATAGCTGCAGAAGTTCAACTTCTAGCAATACAACTAAATCAAGAAACAGTCTCTGCTGCTGCCATATGGGTATGGCTGTAGCTAAACTACTAGAGTCCTCTGTTCGTCCTGACTGAAGCCGGCCTGCTCCTGGGCGTATCCTGCTGTTCTCCGCGTTTCTCCGGCAGATCTTCTGCATCAGAACTGTAGTTCCGAACATGTCCGATCCTCTCCAAGGCCTTGCCATCGGCCAGATCATCGCCGCGGTGGTGCGTCTCGTCGGCGGCGTGCGCCTTCCTCCTGTAGCTGCCGTCGGGGCTCCCGGACCCGGCTCGCGAGAGCTCTATGGCAGCCTTGGCGGCCGCCGCCGCCGTGGCAGCCGATTCGAACGCGGCCTGCGCCGCCTCTTCCACGTCTTTGAATGTCAGCTTTGAGTGGGCAGAGACGGCCCTGTCTCCCTCCGGCTCGTCGGAGTCGGCTCGCCGTTCGTCGTCGTCGTCGTGCCTCATCTTCCTGTGGCCATGGCCATGGCGGGAGCGGCCGGCCGGGTCCTCGTGCTCGGCGGCGGCGGTAGCGTCGTTGTGAAGGCGCACGGGGATATCCTTCTCGGCGCCGATCTCGAGGAGCACCATCTGGCGGCTCTCGAGGCTGGGCAGCGTGGTCGCGAGCTTCTGCACGAGCTTGGCGCTGACGCCGCAGCCGCCGCGGAGCTCGGCGGCGCCGGACGCGAAGCCGCGGCCGAACTTGGCGGCGAGGAGGGCGCGGGCCTCCTGCAGCTCGGGGAGGTCCCCGCAGCGCGCGGCGGCGTAGCAGAGCCCCGCCGCCGCCTCCCGCAGCTCGGCCGGGCACTCCCGGCCGTGCGCCGCGTCGAGCAGCGCCGAGCGGTCGGCGAGGAGCGCGCAGTAGGCGTCGAGCAGGAGGAGGGCGTCGAGCGTGTCCCGCTCCCGGATCACCTGCTCGGCCCGCAGCAGCGCCCGGTCCGGGTGGCCCTGCCGGAGCAGCTGCTCCACGTCCCCCCGCGCCTGCGCGCACCGCACCTCCCGGTGCGCGCGCACCACGGCGACCCGCCTCGTGGCGAGGTGCAGCAGCGACCTCAGCCGCGCCGTCTGCTTCGTTGTCCGCCCCAGCAGCACGTCCAGCGTCCTCCCCATCGCCGACGAGTCGCGCCGACTAGCTCTGGTGCTGCCGGTTTTGGAAGGTGGAAGGTGGCCGGAGCGTGGTGGTGATGAGGCGGTTTTGAGATGGTGTTTTATACGCCCGTGCGGGGCGGGGTGGCGGGGAGGTGTGAGTGGGAAGGAGGAGGTTGATTAGTTCGGACGCGGGAAAGGATCCGACGGCTGGGAGGGAGGCGATCGGCGGTTGCTTGTGGTTGTGGAGATGGTTTGCTTTGTGGCCAAGGCGTTGTCGCGGCGAGGCCGACGTGCATTCAAACGCTCCTCTCTTTTTCCCGGTTGACTGAGAGTCGACGCGTGCGCCCACGAGCGAGGCGAGACCGTTTCCGCTCGCACGGCCGGGGCCAGAAAGACCGACTTCGCGGGCCGAGTTAATTACAAGAGAGTGCCCCAATTCGAGCCATATTCATAAGTTGCTGTCATCTTTTAAATTTTTTACAAATACGTATCAAGATACATGTCGTATTTTATAGATCGTGTATTTATATGTATAGATGCTCTTTCTAACATACATGGCCCATCTCTCAGCCTCTTAAAGAAAAAAAAGCTTCAATCCAGAGAAAACCGACTCTCTCTCTCCCTTCATCCGGACCGGACAAGCAAGAAAAACCAGCCTCGGCACAACGGGCGCGTGCTGTCGACACCGCGAGGAGGCAGCTGCACCAGCCCTTCGTGCCGGACCAGTCCTCCTGTTGGAAATATGCCCTAGAGGCAATAATAAAATGGTTATTATCATATTTCCTTGTTCATGATAATCGTCTATCGTTCATGCTATAATTGTATTAACAGGAAACAGTAATACATGTGTGAATGAATAGATCACAATGTGTCCCTAGCAAGCCTCTAGTTGGCTAGCTCGTTAGTCAATAGATGATCATGGTTTCCTGATCATGGACATTGGATGTCATTGATAACGGGATCACATCATTGGAAGAATGATGTGGTGGACAAGACCCAATCCTAAGCCTAGCACTAGATCGTATTGTTCGTATGCTAATGCTTTTCTAATGTCAAGTATCTTTTCCTTCGACCGTGAGATTGTGCAACTCCCGGATACCGTAGGAGTGCTTTGGGTGTATCAAACGTCACAACGTAACTGGGTGACTATAAAGGTGCACTACGGGTACCTCCGAAAGTGTCTGTTGGGTTGGCACGAATCGAGATCGGGATTTGTCACTCCGTGTGACAGAGAGGTATCTCTGGGCCCACTCGGTAGAACATCATCATGAGCTCAATGTGACTAAGGAGTTAGTCACACGATGACGTGCTACGGAACGAGTAAAGAGACTTACCGGTAACGATATTGAACAAGGTATAGGTATACCGACGATCGAATCTCGGGCAAGTTCTATTCCGACAGACAAAGGGAATTGTATACGGGATTGATTGAATCCTTGACATCGTGGTTCATCCGATGAGATCATCGTGGAGCTAGTGGGAGCCACCATGGGTATCCAGACCCCGCTGATGGTTATTGGCCAGAGAGGTGTCTCGGTCATGTCTGCCTGTCTCCCGAACCCATAGGGTCTACACACTTAAGGTTCGATGACGCTAGGGTTATAGGGAATTGTTGTACGAGGTTATCGAAAGTTGTTCGGAGTCCCGGATGAGATCCCGGACGTCACGAGGAGCTCCGGAATGGTCCGGAGGTAAAGATTGATATATAGAACGGATGGTTTCGGACACCGGAAGTGTTTCGGGCATCACCGGTAACGTACCGGGACCACCGAAGGGGGGTGACGACCCCGGAAGGCTAGATGGGCTAAGTGGGGAAGGGAACCAGCCCCTAAGTGGGCTGGTGCGCCCCCACCCAGCCCATGTGCACCAGAAAAAAGGGGAAGGGGGGGAACCCTAACTAAGGTGGGCCTTAGGCCCACCAGAGGGGTGCGCCACCCCTCCTCCTTGCCCTGGCCGCCACTCCCCCCATCTGGGAGGGCTGCTGCAACCCCTAGGGTGGGAACCCTAGGGGTGGCACCCCCTCTCCCCTTCCCCTATATATAGTGGGCACTTTTGGCCTTTGGAGGACACGGTTTTCCCTCTCCGTCGGCGTAGCCCTGCACTTCTTCCTCCTCCTCTCTGTCGGCGCTTGGCGAAGCCCTGCCGGGAGACCTCGTCTCTCCACCAACACCACGTCGTCGTGTTGCTGGTCTTCTTTCCCAACCTCTCCCTCCTCCTTGCTGGATCAAGGTGCAGGAGACGTCACCGGGCTGCACGTGTGTTGAACGCGGAGGTGCCGTTGTTCGGCACTAGATCGGAATCGCTGCGAGTACGACTCCATCAACCGCGTTCTAGCAACGCTTCCGCTTAGCGATCTTCAAAGGTACGAAGATGCTCTTACCCCTCTCTCGTTGCTGGTCTCTCCATAGGAAAATCTGAACATGCGTAGGAAATTTTTTGAATTTATGCTACGTTAACCAACAGTGGCATCCGAGCCAGGTTTTCTATGCGTAGATTCTATGCACGAGTAGAACACAAAAGTTGTGGGCGATGGTTTGTCAATTTGCTTGCCGTTACTAGTCTTATTATTTTTCGGCGGTATTGTGGGATGAAGCGGCCCGGACCGACCTTACACGTACGCTTACGTGAGACTGGTTCCACCGACAGACATGCACATCGTGCATAAAGGTGGCTAGCAGGTGTCTGTCTCTCCTACTCTAGTCGGATTGGATTTGATGAAAAGGGTCCTTATGAAGGGTAAATAGCTTTGGCATATCATCGTTGTGGCTGTCACGTAGGTAAGAAGGCGTTCTTGCTAGAAACCCAAATCAGCCACGTAAAACTTGCAACAACAATTAGAGGACGTCTAACTTGTTTTTGCAGGGTTTGACATGTGATGTGATATGACCAAAGTTGTGATGTTGCATGTATGATGTATGAGATGATCATGTTATTGTAATAGGTTTCACGACTTGCATGTCGATGAGTATGACAACCGGCAGGAGCCATAGGAGTTGTCTTAATTTATTGTATGAGATGCAACGCCATGTGCTTGCTATTTTACTTCATTGCTAACGGTTAGCCATAGTAGTAGTGATAGTAGTAGTTGGCGTGACGACTTCACGGAGACACGATGATGGAGATCATGATGATGGAGATCATGGTGTCACGCCGGTGACGATGATGATCATGCGATGCCTGAAGATGGATATCGAAAGAGCAAAGATGATAATGGCCATATCATGTCACTATATGATTGCATTGTGATGTTTATCATGTTTTACATCTTATTGCTTAAAACGACGGCAGCATAATAAGATGATCCCTCTTAAAATTTCGAGAACGTATTCCCCTAAGTGTGCACCGTTGTGAAGGTTCGTTGTCTCGAAGCACCACGTGATGATCGGGTGTGATAGATTCTAACGTTCGCATACAACGGGTGTAAGCCAGATTTACACACGCGAAACACCTAGGTTGAGTCGACGAGCTTAGCATGTACAGACATGACCTCGAATACAAGAGACCAAAAGGTCGAACATGAGTCGTATGGTTGAATACGATCAGCATGAAGTTGCTCACCATGGTGACTAGTCCGTCTCACGTGATGATCGGACACGGGTTAGTCAACATGGATCATGTATCACTTAGATGACTAGAGGGATGTCGATTTAAGTGGGAGTTCATACTTAATTTGATTAAATGAACTTAATTGTCATGAACTTAGTCTAAAAGTTGTCTTTATAAATATTGTAGATGTCCAACGTCAACCTCAACTTCAACGCATTCCTAGAGAAAAACAAGCTGAAAGATGATGGTAGCAACTATGCGGACTGGGTTCGCAACCTGAAGCTCATCCTTGAAGCAGCTAAAAAGGCTTATGTCCTTGATGCGCCGCTAGGTGACCCTCCCGCTCCCGCAGCAGCCCACGACATTCTAAACGTCTGGCAAGCGCGGAGTGATGACTACTCTCTGGTCAGGTGTGGCATGTTATACAGTTTAGAAACGGGGCTCCAAAGACGTTTTGAGCAACACGGGGCATATGAGATGTTCCAAGAGCTGAAGCTAGTTTTTCAAGCTCATGCCCGTGTCGAGAGATATGAAGTCTCCGACAAGTTCTTCAGCTGTAAGATGGAGGAGAACAGTTCTGTCAGTGAGCACATACTCAAAATGTCTGGGTTACACGGTCGTCTGACTTCACTTGGAGTCGAACTTCCGAATGATGCTATCATTGACAGAATCCTCCAGTCTCTCCCACCAAGCTACAAAGGCTTTGTGCTTAACTACAACATGCAAGGGATGGAGAAAACCATTCCCTAGTTGTACTCGATGCTCAAGTCTGCAGAAGTAGAAATCAAGAAGGAGCATCAAGTGTTGATGGTCAACAAGACCACTAGTTTCAAGAAAGGCAGGGGTAAGAAGAACTTCAAGGAAAACGGCAAAGCTGTTGCCGCGCCCGGTAAGCCAGATACCGGGAAGAAGAAAAAGAACGGACCCAAACCTGAGACTAAGTGCTTCTACTGCAAGGGAAAAGGTCACTGGTAGCGGAACTGCCCCAAATACTTAGCGGACAAGAAGGCCGGCAACGTTAAAGGTATATGTGATATACATGTTATTGATGTGTACCTTACAGCGCTCGTAGTAGCTCCTGGGTATTTGATACCGGTGTTGTTGCTCACATTTGCAACTCAAAGCAGGAACTGCGGAATAAGCGGAGACTGGCCAAGAACGAGGTGACGATGCGCGTCGGGAATGGTTCAAAGGTCGATGTGATCGCCGTCGGCACGCTACCTCTACATCTACCGTCGGGATTAGTTTTAAACCTTAATAATTGTTATTTAGTACCAGCTTTAAGCATGAACATTGTATCAGGGTCTTGCTTAATGCGAGACGGCTACTCATTTAAGTCATAGAATAATGGTTGTTCTATTTATATGAGTGATATGTTTTATGGTCATGCTCCGCTGGTGAATGGTTTATTCTTGATGGATCTCGATCGTGATGTTACACATATTCATAGTGTGAGTACCAAAAGATGCAAAGTTGATAATGATAGTCCCACATACTTGTGGCACTGCCGCCTTGGTCATATCGGCGTTAAGCGCATGAAGAAGCTCCATACTGATGGACTGCTAGAGTCTCTTGACTTTGAATCATTTGACACATGCGAACCGTGCCTCATGGGCAAGATGACTAAGACTCCATTCTCAGGAATAATGGAGAGAGCCACCGACTTATTGGAAATAATACATACTGATGTGTGTGGTCCAATGAACGTTGAAGCTCGCGGTGGTTATCGTTATGTTCTCACTCTCACCGATGATTTGAGTAGGTATGGGCATCTCTACTTGATGAAGCACAAATCTGAGACGTTTGAAAAGTTCAAGGAATTTCAGAGTGAGGTTGAGAATCAACGTGACAGAAAAATTAAATGTCTACGATCTGATCGTGGAGGAGAATATTTGAGTCACGAGTTTGGCACACACCTAAGGAAGTGTGGAATCGTTTCACAACTGACGCCGCCTGGCACACCGCAGCGCAACGGAGTGTCTGAACGTCGTAATCGCACTTTATTAGATATGGTACGATCTATGATGTCTCTCACCGACTTACCGCTATCATTTTGGGGATATGCATTAGAAACTGCAGCATTCACTTTAAATACGGCACCGTCTAAATCCGTTGAGACGACACCGTATGAACTATGGTTTGGCAAGAAACCTAAGTTGTCGTTTCTTAAAGTTTGGGGCTGCGATGCTTATGTGAAGAAACTTCAACCAGAAAAGCTCGAACCCAAAGCGGAGAAATGCGTATTCATAGGATACCCTAAGGAAACTATTGGGTATACCTTCTATCTTAGATCCGAAGGTAAAACCTTTGTTGCCAAGAACGGATCCTTTCTAGAGAAAGAGTTTCTCTCGAAAGAAGTAAGTGGGAGGAAGGTAGAACTTGAATGAGGTAATTACACCCCCTCTCGAACAGGATAGTAGCACAGCGCGGGAAGTTGTTCCTGTGGCGCCTACACCGACCGTAGAGGAAGTTAATGATGATGATCATGAAGCTTCGGATCAAGTTACTACTGAACCGCGAAGGTCCACAAGGGCACGCTCCTCACCAGAGTGGTACGGCAACCCTGTGATGGAAATCATGTTGTTAGACAACGGTGAACCTTCGAACTATGAAGAAGCGATGGCGGGCCCGGATTCCAACAAATGGCTTGAGGCTATGAAATCCGAGATAGGATCCATGTATGAGAACAAAGTATGGACTTTGGTGGACTTGCCCGATGACCGGCGAGCCATAGAAAATAAATGGATCTTCAAGAAGAAGACTGATGCAAACGGTAATGTAACCGTTTACAAAGCTCGACTTGTCGCAAAGGGTTTTCGACAAATTCAAGGAGTTGACTACGAAGAGACTTTCTCTCCCGTAGCGAAGCTGAAATCAGTCCGAATCATGTTAGCAATTGCCGCCTTTTATGATTATGAAATTTGGCAAATGGACGTCAAAACATCGTTCCTTAACAGGAACCTTAGGGAAGAGTTGTATATGATGCAACCAGAAGGTTTTGTCGACCCTAAGGGTGCTAACAAAGTGTGCAAGCTCCAGCGCTCCATCTATGGGCTGGTGCAAGCATCTCGGAGTTGGAACATTCGCTTTAATGAGGTGATTAAAGCGTTTGGGTTCATACAAGTTTACGGAGAAGCCTGTCTGTACAAGAAAGTGAGTGGGAGCTCTGTAGCTTTCCTCATATTGTATGTGGATGACATATTATTGATGGGGAATAATATAGAGATGTTGGAGAGCATAAAGGCCTATTTGAACAAGAGTTTTTCAATGAAGGACCTTGGAGAAGCTGCATACATATTAGGCATCAAGATCTGTAGAGAAAGATCAAGACGCCTCATAGGTCTTTCGTAAAGTACATACCTTGACAAGATATTGAAGAAGTTCAATATGGAAAACTCAAAGAAAGGGTTCTTGCCAGTTTTGCAAGGCATGAGATTGAGTAAGACTCAGTCGCCGACCACGGCAGCAGATAGAGAGAAGATGAGTTCTGTCCCCTACGCTTCAGCCGTGGGCTCTCTAATGTATGTCATGCTGTGTACCAGACCTGATATAAACCTTGCCATAAGTTTGGTAGGGAGGTACCAAAGTGATACAGGTATGGAACACTGGACAGCGGTCAAGAATATCCTTAAGTACCTGAAAAGGACTAAGGAAATGTTTCTCGTTTATGGAGGTGACGAAGAGCTCGTCGTAAAGGGTTACGTCGACGCTAGCTTCGACACAGATCCGGATGACTCTAAGTCACAAACCGGATACGTATATGTGTTGAATGGTGGGGCAGTGAGCTGGTGCAGCAGCAAGCAAGAAGTTGTGGCAGCATCTACATGTGAAGCGGAGTACATAGCTGCTTCAGAAGCGGCTCATGAAGGAATTTGGATGAAGGAGCTCATCACCGACCTTGGAGTGGTTCCAAGCGTGTCGGGTCCTATGACACTCTTCTGTGATAACACTGGAGCCATTGCCATAGCCAAGGAGCCCAGGTTTCATCGGAAGACGAAGCACATCAAGCGCCGCTACAACTCCATCCAGGACCATGTCCAGAGTGGAGTGATAGATATTTGTAAAGTACACACGGATCTGAATATTGCAGACCCGTTGACTAAACCTCTTCCACGAGCAAAACATGATCAGCACCATAATGCTATGGGTGTTCGATACATCACAATGTAACTAGATTATTGACTCTAGTGCAAGTGGGAGACTGTTGGAAATATGCCCTAGAGGCAATAATAAAATGGTTATTATCATATTTCCTTGTTCAGATAATCGTCTATCGTTCATGCTATAATTGTATTAACAGGAAACAGTAATACATGTGTGAATGAATAGATCACAATGTGTCCCTAGCAAGCCTCTAGTTGGCTAGCTCGTTAGTCAATAGATGATCATGGTTTCCTGATCATGGACATTGGATGTCATTGATAACGGGATCACATCATTGGAAGAATGATGTGGTGGACAAGACCCAATCCTAAGCCTAGCACTAGATCGTATTGTTCGTATGCTAATGCTTTTCTAATGTCAAGTATCTTTCTCCTTCGACCGTGAGATTGTGCAACTCCCGGATACCGTAGGAGTGCTTTGGGTGTATCAAACGTCACAACGTAACTGGGTGACTATAAAGGTGCACTACGGGTACCTCCGAAAGTGTCTGTTGGGTTGGCACGAATCGAGATCGGGATTTGTCACTCCGTGTGACAGAGAGGTATCTCTGGGCCCACTCGGTAGAACATCATCATGAGCTCAATGTGACTAAGGAGTTAGTCACACGATGACGTGCTACGGAACGAGTAAAGAGACTTACCGGTAACGATATTGAACAAGGTATAGGTATACCGACGATCGAATCTCGGGCAAGTTCTATTCCGACAGACAAAGGGAATTGTATACGGGATTGATTGAATCCTTGACATCGTGGTTCATCCGATGAGATCATCGTGGAGCTAGTGGGAGCCACCATGGGTATCCAGACCCCGCTGATGGTTATTGGCCAGAGAGGTGTCTCGGTCATGTCTGCCTGTCTCCCGAACCCGTAGGGTCTACACACTTAAGGTTCGATGACGCTAGGGTTATAGGGAATTGTTGTATGGGGGACCACCGAAGGGGGGTGACGACCCCGGGAGGCTAGATGGGCTAAGTGGGGAAGGGAACCAGCCCCTAAGTGGGCTGGTGCGCCCCCACCCAGCCCATGTGCACCAGAAAAAAGGGGAAGGGGGGGAACCCTAACTAAGGTGGGCCTTAGGCCCACCAGAGGGGTGCGCCACCCCTCCTCCTTGCCCTGGCCGCCACTCCCCCCATCTGGGAGGGCTGCCGCAACCTCTAGGGTGGGAACCCTAGGGGTGGCACCCCCTCTCCCCTTCCCCTATATATAGTGGGCACTTTTGGCCTTTGGAGGACACGGTTGTCCCTCTCCCTCGGCGCAACCCTGCACTTCTTCCTCCTCCTCTCTGCCGGCGCTTGGCGAAGCCCTGCCGGGAGACCTCGTCTCTCCACCAACACCACGTCGTCGTGTTGCTGGTCTTCTTCCCCAACCTCTCCCTCCTCCTTGCTGGATCAAGGTGCGGGAGACGTCACGGGCTGCACGTGTGTTGAACGCGGAGGTGCCGTTGTTCGGCACTAGATCGGAATCGCTGCGAGTACGACTCCATCAACCGCGTTCTAGCAACGCTTCCGCTTAGCGATCTTCAAAGGTACGAAGATGCTCTTACCCCTCTCTCGTTGCTGGTCTCTCCATAGGAAGATCTGAACATGCGTAGGAAAATTTTTGAATTTATGCTACGTTAACCAACACCTCCACCGCGCCGCCGTCGCAGGCGCCGCCGGGCCCGGCGCCGCCCTTCTTCCCCACGCTGTAGGCGCCGTCCCCGCCGCCTGGGGCACCGACCGCGCCGGAGCAGCCCACGTACCCGGCACCCCAGCCCTTGTCCTCCCCAACCCCAGCACCCCAGCCGGGAGTGCCATGGCCGCGCCCTCCGACGGCGGCTCCGGAGGCAAGGGCTCGTCCAAGAGCTCCTCCAAGCTCGTCCCGGCCATCCTGCTGCCGCTGCTCACCGTCGCCGTGCTCGGCCTCTCCATCGCCTTCTTCTTCAAACGTCGCCGGACCAATGTCGGCCATGGGGTCTGGGGTGGGTGCGTCGGCGGTGGGGAGAGAAAGTTCCTGCACCCGAAACGAGCCAGCCTCTTCGCGCGCGACAAGTTCGGCGGGAGCGGCAGGGGCGCGCCGACGACCACGGCCGCGTCCACGGCCCCGACCTCCCCGTCCACGATAAGAGGGAGTGGCCCGTCGAGTGCGCGCGCGAGAACGGCCGATGAGCGCCACGGGGAGCACCACCATGGGCGCGCTGATTTACTCCCATTGGGGTGGGGGTGGTGGTGGAGGCGAGCGACGGCTCGCGGCCCGCGCTAATTTACTCCCATCTTGCCATCTCACTGGATCACGGGCTCCGGGCCTTCGCCGGCGACGCACGCTCCTTCCTCCTCGTGCCCCCGCCTACCGCCGCGACGAGCCGCAGCAGCGCGTGAGGAGGGAGTGGCGGTGCTGGTGGGGGTGGAGGCGGGGCCGGGGGCGGAGGAGGGAGGGGCGGTGCTGGTGGGGGTGGAGGGAGTGGCCGGTGGGGTGTGGCGCTGGTGGCGGTGAGGGGGAGGCGGGGTGGAGGAGCAGGGGAGATGGAGGAGATGGTGGGCTCGGTGGAGGAGACGTAGTTTTTTTTTCTTTTGCCTGTCCGGTTTGGACGGAAAGAAACAGTCGGTTTTCCTCGGATAGAAGCGGTTCGGGTTGGGTTTTTTTGTAAGGAGACTGACCGGTGGGCCATACCTGTCAGAAAGAGCATCTATACGTAGAAATACAGGATCTGTAAAATACAGCCTGTATCTTGATACGTATTTGCAAAAAATTTAAAAGATGGCATCAACTTGTGAATACGGTCCGAATTGTGGTAGTCTTTTGCAATTAACTCACGCGGGCCGATGCGGGCCGGGACCGGGTTTCGCCCGTGCGACCGGGGATGGGTCTGGGCCGGCAGCCACCACGTCTGTACGTACGATTAGCAGCGTGCGTGTGTTCCTCCTTCTTCTTCTTCTTCTTCTTTTTCTTCTTTTGTTTTGACCGGGTAACCCTGGCTGAGTGGTTTTGGGGCGGTTTCGCGAGGATGGCGACGGAGCGCCGGCTGCGGGTGGAGACCTGAGCCGGGTTGGAGGGGATGGCCGAAGATCTGATCTTTCTTGCAGATCGTTTGATGGTGGGTTTGGTTTCGTACGGTCCAGGGGATCCTCGACCGCGACGGCTGCTCGTGGTGTCTTGATCGGTGCTGTTATGGTGGTGGAGCGTGGAACGGTTCGTCTAGATTGGGACCGACGTACGGGACACCCGTTAGCCACGGCGAAGGCGTGTGTTTTTCCTCCCTGCCTGTCGTCTTTGTCTTGTGTTCATGGCCGTTTGTGCTGACAACCACCGCCACAATGTCACACTAGTATATATTTTAGCAAAGTTGTTGCAGATTGTCGCCTCTCATTTCAAACGATCACACCTTTCATATTGTTATTAATTATTAATAGGGGCTAGAGATCGGTACTCCCTCAGAGTGGTGAGCGTCGTGTGAGAACTCCCTCAGATGCCACTGCGTTCTACACTTCTACCACTAGTAATAATAATAATAATAATAACCAAGACGCCCTTTTCATGCAATCGTTTTCACAGTTGAAAAATGAACCAACGCACTAGTTCTAATGCCAGGGCGTCGATTGATTCGATTGATCCGTGAGGCCAGGCAGCCTCCATGGCCGGAGCTAGCTAGGGGCAGGGATGGCCATTGGTCCAGCATGCAGGAACTGTACCTATTGCGATCCTACCTGCTACGAAGCTTCGGTGCACGACGAAAGAGACGGCGAACCACGTACGCGTGAATTTGTGAGACACTTTTCTTGGCAGCGCGCGAGTCATGCACGCACCTCCTCCGGCCGTCGCACGAGTGCACGCGGTCGTCCGGCGCTGGAACCTCTCCAAGTCAGCACTCGACCGGGTGCGTGTGCTCGCGCTTTGCGTACAAGTGGGCAGCTAGCCGGCAGGTACTGTGTTCGGGACGTTGATCCGGTCCAGACCCAAGTGGTCGAGAACTTCTCGAACGAAAAAGCTCATAAGTCGGGACAAGTCTTTCTCAGGCTTGCCTATATATTAATTTACGCCGTCTAGGATACGCTACTGCCAGTGACACGTACGGGCAATCAGGCGTGCAGGATTTCTTTGGTTGGTACTCGCAAAAAAATAATAAAAATAAAATCTTTGGTTGGTGCTTGAAAACAAGTTTTAGCTTGTGATAGTCTTCGTAAGCGCCGTCATGTGGCGGGTCCCGCTTGTGTCTTTTTGTAATGAGCATGAGAGTGTTCATCATTTATTTATTTTTTGACTGCATTGTACCTTCTCACACACATGTGGTGGTGGGGGTTTGTTTTTTTGGGGGGGGGGGGGGGGGGGGTTGGTTATGTGGTAAAGCAATTAAGAAGAAGAGAGCACTTAGGCGACCTTAGAAAACCGAATGCCAAATGCACAAATCTATGCAATATGCCTACCAACCAATCCGTCAAGGAGTTTAGTTAGTAAACGATTGAATGAATGAAGCCTAACTATAAAAACTCAGGATGGAAATGGGCTGGGTCGGCCCGCTGGGTCACTAACCCGACCCAAAAAGTCAAGGTCAATGAGCCAAGTGGGTAGGCCTCAAAATATATATGGGTTAAGTGGAGCCGGCACCGTGCAACCCAATGGGTCACACGGGTCGATCTTGGTGTGGATGATGAAGAGTAGCACTTTTATCTCAGCATACAACCATATGATGTTGGTAATCCTCGTGAGTAGCACTTTGCTAGAATTCCTTGTGCATGCAACAAGGAGCACGAGCATACTATCAGAATTTAGAGACACAAAAGCTCCACATTTGACAGAGAGTAGTTTCTAGTGCATGTGTTTATATCCAACAAGAATTTGACAGAGAAGCTCACAAATAGAGTTGAACTATATTTATACGGAAGTTGCTGAAGGTGACAACAAAATTTTCTCCCCCCAAAAAACTACATGTCTCAATTACAGTTTCAGTTCCAGCCTTTTTGATGGTCCTGTATGGTTTGCACGTCCGTTCATGTTGTAATCCCAACTTTCTAATGCATTGTGTGGTTACTGTTGAAAAAACAAAAAGAGTACCGCACAAGAGAGAAAAATGTGGAACTATAGCTCACTTTTGGGTCGACCCTAGTGTACCCAATGGGCCAGCAAGGCCACATGATTTTGTTAGAATGGGTCGACCCATGACCCTTGAAATTGGCTTTGAGGCCACGGGGCCAGGTCCAGGTCCGGACCGGCCCATTCCCATCTTGAATAAAAAACGACCACATTTGCATTGGAGAGATGAGTTTTTTCTAGAACAAGAAGAGATTATTTGCTAAGCCTGTTAATATACTTAGGACCTTACATAAGCACTAGTGCATTGAAAAAGACCTTACCAGATACTCCTTTTCTACTATGTTATCTAGAAAAACATTTAAAAATATATGAAGTTTTTTAAAACAAGTGGATATTTTTTTAAATATGCAAACATTTTTGAACCACGAATATTTTTCCAAATTCGATATATTAACAAGTTTTTATGTAAAAGAGAACAAAAATAGAACATGATTTAAAAAATGTGAAAGAAAACTAAAAGAACTAATAAACCCCATATAAAATATTAAACAAAAAACAGAAGAAGAAAAATAGGGAAAGAAGAGAAAAAAGGAATAAGAAAACAAATGATAAAAAACTGAAAAGATCAAGGTGTAGCCTCATCTATACCTGCTAGAAAAGAAGTTAATGATCTTGGTTCTATTCGCCATGACATTTTCCATAGAGAAAATGGCTTCTATACCACTGAGACAAGCATCAATTGCTCATTTGCCATCGAACAAAGCTCCAATGCTCATATACCAATAACAAACGAATTCTAGTGCTCGTATGCCACTGGCTGTTAGAACAACGTCAGCTCACTGTTTTCAGAGGCCAAAATGACTTGTTTGCCCTCAGTGGCAAATAAGCAACAATGGGAGAACATATCCAAGAAAAAATGACAGCATTTTGCTTGTAATTTCAGCATTTCAGCAAAAAAACAGTGCACAAATAAGCAACAATGGGAGAACATATCCAAGAAAAAACTGACAGCATTTTGCTTGTAATTTCAACATTTCAGCAAAACAACAGTGCACAAATAAGCAACAATGGAAGAACATATCCAAGAAAAAACTGACAGCATTTTGCTTGTAATTTCAGCATTTCAGCAGAAAAACAGTGCGCAAATAACAGTATCAGCATATATACTTTAGCTACAGAATAATACTCATCGAATTCAGCAAACACCAAATTCAGTCATGCATAAGTAAAATCAAGTTTCCATCCCTACCAAAAGACCACAACCGAGAGTAGGTTGTTCACTAAAGATTACAGAATATTACTGTTTTCAATATTAGACATGAAGGGCTGAATATCACAGTTTCAATGCGATATGTAAATTTTGCTGAATATATTCTCCACTGAAAATAGTGGAAAAGTTCCAGCAATGGAAGCCACTAGATCCTTCAAGCTTGAGCTACTACCCTCAACAATATCCCAAGAAAATGTAGAATCCCCACAGATTTCGGTTCCACCACCACAAATCTTCACCTCTACCGTGTAAGTACATGATTGGATCATCCTGTGGATGATGAAACCATGTCAATATTTGTATGCTCCTATCTAAAACTTTAGCAAAAATAGACAGGCTGAAAAATTACCTAGCACAAATATCAGAGAGAGAGGTGGAGCCACATTCGTCAGCCACGCCGTCCTCCTCATGGAGCTTGGAAATTTGGGGCAGAGGAGCTGCAGCGAGTGTGCCCACGTACGGGATGATCTCTTGGAGGGCATCGACCGTGGACATCCCTGGCCCGCTCTCCACATCGTCGGAATCCCCAATTATAGGGTTCTGCACGACATGGCCGCGGGGAGAGGCCGGAGCTACTAGTTGGGCTAAGGCAGTTGAAGCCGTGGAGGGCGGGAGGGAGGGAAGCAGGAGGGCCGCGACGGGAGGCGGCGGAGGCCGGGGCTGGGGGAGCGGCGCCGTTGGCGGTGCCTCCATTGGTTGGGACTCGGGGAGCGGCGGAACCTTCGACGAGTCGTTAGCCTGAGGGAGCGGGAGAGGGAGGAGGGGCATGCGCTGGGGGAGCGGCGGCGGCGGTTCCGCCATGGCCGCTGCTGTGTGCGTGCGTGAACTGGTGTGGTGTTGCTTCTGCGTTTTGTTTTCTATTCTAAGATAAGAGATAAGATGAGGGTAAAACTGAAATTCTTAGATTGACTGACAGGAAAATGTAGAGATTCTGAAGATGGACTAACCGCGATGGCAAATAAGCACTAGAATTTGTTTGTGTCTGGTATATGAGCACTGGAGCTTTGTTCGATGACAAATGAACAATTGATGCTTGTCTGAGTGGTATAGAAGCCATTTTCTCTTTTCCATAGTACCCCTAACCTATTTGGTAAACAACCCGTAGTACTGATTGGCATCTTAAACGGCGGTGCATCTTGTCCAACCGCCTTGTGTGACTCCAGCAGCATGCCCCCCAAGCCTCTGCTCAGTCTGCCTCCCCCGAGATTCTGTTTGGGCCAGGCCACCAACTGTCGCTTGACCCCTTGATTCCGGAGGCCAGGGCCAGGGCGGCATTAGCGGAGGCAAACCTCACGGACCATGGTCTACTATCTGCCATCACTGCCAGCGTCTCAGATCTTCAAATAGACGAGCAGCGTCAGGGGAGCTCCTACCTTCCGCTCATTGCGGCAGGAGCACCTTGCGACGGACAGGGGGCGTACTGACTGGGCCGACCCAGTTTTGTTTCTTTTTTTCTGTTACCTTTTTTCTCTTTCCTTTTTCTATTTCTTTTTTTTCTTAAAGAAAAAACTTTTTAAAATTTGAAGAACAATTTAAAAAAAGTGAACAAATTTGGAAGCATGAACATTTTTTGAATCATGAGAACAAAATTTTGGAAAGGAGAACAATTTTGACAAACCCCGAACAAAATTTTAAAGCACAAACATTTTTTGAATTTTGAGAACAAAATTTTAAACCGAGAACAATTTTAAAAAACGTGAACAAATTTGGAAGTGCGAACCAATTTTTAAAGTACGAACAATTTTAAAATCTTGAGAACAAAATTTTAAAAAGGAGAATAATTTTGAAAAACCACGAGTAAATTTGAAAGCATGAACAAATTTTTAAAGCACGAACCTTTTTGAATTTTGAGAACAAATTTTGCAACCGAGAACAATTTTTAAATTACATGAAGAAATTTGGAAGCGCAAACAATTTTTTAAATTACGAAAAAAAAATGAATCTTGAGAACAAAATTTTAGAAAGGTAAACAATTTTGAAAAGCCCCAAACAAATTTGAAAGCGCGAACAAATTTTTAAAAGCACGAACATTTTTTGAATTTTGAGAACAAATTTTGAAACGGGAACAAATTAAGAAAAAAACGTGAACAAATATAGAAGCGCGAACAATTTTTGAAAGCACAAATGTTTTTTGAATCTTGAGAAGAAATTTTGATTTGAAACTGAGAACAAATTTGAAAAACCCCAAACAAATTTTGAAGCACGGACATTTTTTGAATTTTGAGAATAAATTTTGAAATCGAGAACAATTTTGAAAAATCCTGAACAAATTTAAAAACATGAACAATTTTTTAAAGCACAAACAATTTTTGAATTTTAAGAAATATTTTTGAAACTGAGAACAAATTTGAATCTTAAGAACAATTTTTGAAACCGAGAACAATTTTTTGAAAATATAGAAAAAATTTAAAAAATCAAAAACATTTTTTGAAAATTCAGAATTTTTTTTAAAAATCAGGAACATTTTTTAAAATAGAAACAAAAAAGAATAAAAAGAAACAGAAAACAATGAAGAAAATGAAAAAGAGAAAAACCCGGTTCAGTGAACCTTCTGGAAGTTTCCCAAAACCTGAAAAAATCGGCTGGGAACCTCTAGAAGATGACTCCATCACCTAGAAGCTGACTTCGAATGGCGCCTACTCGGCTCGCTCAGCATATCAAATGTTGTTCACGGGGTATGTCAAGTCAACATTCCCCAGGGTCATCTCGAAGGTGAAAGCTCCTTTAAAATGCAAGTTCTTCATGTGGACGGCTGTCCAACATCGGATATTGACGGTGGATGTGCTTCTCGCGAGAGGTTTGGATAATGACTACTTATGCCCTCTTATGTTAACGGAACCTGGAGACACTTGACCATTTGCTCTGCGAGTGCCCGTGGTCTATCTGTCTTTGGGAGCTGGTGGCTTCTATGACTCGGCTTCAGTCATTCAAGCCGACGGCCTTGAGCGATGGAGTTGCTACTGTAGACTGGATGGGTGAACTCTCAAAGCTTGCCTCAAAGAGTGAAAGGCGAGTGGCAAAGGCGCTTGCCATGCTAATGTATTGTGAGATTTGGCGAGAGGGCAATCGCTAGATTTTTGACAAAATAGAGTTGTCCGTCACTAGCGTGCTGGTTTTGATCAGGGATGAGTCCTCCATCTGGAGGCTAGTTGGCTGCCCCATCCAGTTCGACCCAGGCTGGGGCGTATTTTCCCCTGTTTCTCGAGGTCTCTATGCAAAGCATAGCCCCGTAGGTTGTTTTCCTAGGTTGTTCCGGCTGGTTTTTCGTTCTTTCTTCTTTGTTTTGGTCACTGCGATCGTTGTTTTCGCTCATGTACTTTGCCTTTGGGAAACTCCTTCTGAAATGGGATTTTAGCAATTCTCCTGCTAACTTTCAGAAAAAAGTTTTCCTCCATCGCCCCCCCCCCCCCCAAAAAAAAAATGGTTTAACCAATCATCTACAAACGATCAACCATGCAATTGATAACGGCTTGGTCCAGCCCGAAGTCCTGCATCCCCTGGCAAAAAAATGTTTTATCAACCAGGCGTGTAATGTTTTATCGCCGTACAGGAACACCGTCAGCGCATCAATAACGGCTTGGTCCAGCCCGAAGTCGTGTGGGTGGAACAACTGTTGCAACTGCCTCTGCAATGCCGACTCCCCCTCCCCCGCCTCACTCCCTCCATCCTCCGTCGCCCAGATGCGTGCACGTGCACGCCACCGCAGCAACCTAACGAGGTGCAGCAGCCCAGAGACAAACACAGCTAGTATCAGCACCACAACCAGCACCATCGGGCTGATCCCAGACCCCCTCCCCCTCTGCCTTCCCCTCCATCGACGTCACCCCACCGTCGTCCTTGCTCTTTTTGAAAGCACACCGCACTCCGGATCCAGCCAACGGAGAATAAAAATGAGACCATGGCAACGGAAAGGCGGCTATGATGCAAGCGAGGGAGAGGGGCCAACGACATGTGCGAGGGAGGGGCGCCGACAGGGGCGGGCTAGGGATTCGGCAAGGGCAAGCCGGAGAGCGGTTGAGCAAGCGAGTGAGTGAGTGGGCGAGCGAGTGATGTGGGAGGGTACTTTAGGAAACAAGAAAACAAATTTTATGTGACAAATTTTAAACTAGAAACATACAACAACTATTTCGATACAGAGGAAGTACATGTTAAACAATGCTTCAAATAACGCTTGCTTGCATGTCTCTGAGCGGACCGAGATCAGTTGACATGCCTCTGTGCAGTCATGTTGTAACATGCGGCCTCCCATCTGCCGTTCAAACAAGATCCAACGCTTTATATTGGCCCAAGTAAAAAACAAGCCACAACTACAAACTTAAGGGGAGCACAGAGGCGATGGCGGAGAAAAGCTAGGGATTTGGCGGGAGCCTCCAACTCTCCCATGTCGCGCCGTGGACGAAAGGGTGGAAGAAGATCATCGCAGTCGCGAAGGAGAGGACGGCGAGCTGCCACACAGGGGAGAGTATTGAAAGCTGCGCCCCAACGGTGGAAGGGAGGCAGCCCAACGTTGTCGCGGACGAGAGCGAGCAGTGGAAAATGAAGCCCAATCCTATATATGTACTGATGCTTCCCCCTTTTTTTTGCATATGTACATGTCTTTTTTGTAAAACTGTTGTTGTTTGTTAACTGAAAAAATGCAGCTTATCTTAGTACTAAAATTGACTAAAAAACTGATACTTACCTCAGTAGTTAAACTGCCACTGTTTTTAACTTCTGAAAAAATTGTTGATGTTTCAACCTATTCTGTAGCTTATTACTGGACTGAAAACAGACTGAAAAAACTACTCTGTAGCTTATTATCTCAGTACTGGACTGGAAACAGACTGAAAAACTGAACTCTGTTCCTGCATGCGTGTGGGAGATTTTTTGCTTTGGATGGATGGTGTCCGTTGAAATTTGTTTGAACGGCAGATGGAAGGCCCCATGTTACAGCGTGACTGCACACAGATGTCACCTGATCTCGGTCCAAGGCGTACGGCAAAATGAAAAAATTTAACCCAAAAACGCAATTAATTTACAATCGGAACCGTCTGACCCTTTTTTTGTGACATCTTTATCTTGAACGCTGTGTGACATCCGATACTATGTTGTGTGACGACTAAGTCATAGGCGTCACACTACACTGTATGACACATAAGACAAAGACGCCACACAGTGCAACGCAGCGTGACGCCTAACTATCAAACATCACACAAAAGGTCAGCTGAGTGAAAAAATTTCGAACCCGGTTTAGTCTGTGAAATACTTTCGTCCACGGGTCAAATTGGTCAATTTTACCCAGTCGCACTCGCATGCATGTATTCATTTGGTTCTGTTGCTAATCGTCCGAACCTTCTCCGGATATCACATTCTTTCTGTTGATAAGAAAATAACAAAATGTGCAGCATCCATCGATTGGTGTACGACCAACGGCTATGTACAGTTCCTACTATTTGTGCGGCAAGAATTATATAGTACACATATTATTCACTGAGGATCAAAAGGACAGACAACAGCAGTTCCTTAGGCAAGATCATAACTATTTGTCCTACTACTCCCTCTGTTCCTAAATACAGGTCTTTTTAAAGATTGCACTACGGACTAGTAGATTCATTCATTTTGTTCCGTATATAGTCCATAGTGAAATCTTTAGAAGACTTGTATTTAAGAATGGAAGGAGTATTTTCTAACAATTAAAGTAATAATATGCATTCATCATTTATGCTGAGTATGCCATTTCTAGAGGGAGGGGGGGGGGGGGGGCAGTATCCTTGCTTGGTACTCCCATGATATAAGAGCGTTTTGACACTATGTGGTATCAAAAACGCTTTTGTATTATGGGACAGAGAATAATAACAAAGGTAGGACGGTTGGACGTTGTACATGGTTATGCTTGTCCACACTTCCTTAGGCAGGCAACACCTTCTTCCTGATACTCCTGCTTTGTGATCCAGAACTCCGGCGCATCCTGTTTGTTCGAGATGGACAAGTCAGCAAAATATACCAGCAGACCAAAACATGATAAAAGCCCATGGTTTCATTTTTTATGCTAAACTTCGGTTCAATATATTCCTCTTGTTAGTAGCTTCCATATTCGAATGCACCACCACGATTGGTTAGCGGAAAGAAAAACGGTGAAAGCATAGCTTACATGGTCAGGTTCCTTGTGGGGTTCAAGTCCTAGACTTTGGCACGTGCGCTTGTGCATTATTTTTCAGTGGTATGACATGCCGACGTATACAATGCAGCACAAAGAAAAGTGTCACTCGGTCTCTCAAAAGTGCTCACAAGGGTACTGTGTTCTAGGAGCCTCTCCTACTGTCTTTGATTGCTCAAAAAAATGGGTACTGTGTTCAATAAGAGGGGGAGGGGGTGTTAAGCATCCATGGCCTCCACCCTCCCCCACCCTCCCAACTGGTTTCCACAATTTTCTTCCTAAGAACCTCACACACCCGAGCCCAACATGGTTTATGCCTGCAAAATCTTTGGGAGTTGGTAAGTTCGCTTCCATGACCTCCACCTTTCCCCTCTCGTCCTCTCCCACCCAATGACCCAACCTATCCTCCCGCCCAGTTTTCACGATTTCCTTCCTAAAAGCCACACACACACGAGGCCCCCACCTCGTTTATTGCCTGAAAACTGCCTGTAGCTCTTCTCCACTATCCACTGATCCCATCTTTTCTCTCCTCTCCTCATACATAGGGTTGCAAACAAGTTGAGTTCGAGCGAATTAGATTAGGCTTGGTCAACTCACACTAAAATTCAAGAGAGCTCAGACTAAGTCGAGTTAAGGAAGTATGGACAACAGCCGCCAGCCCCTCGGTCTGTGTCGCCCAGACCTCCCGTGCGGCTTCTTCGGTCGTGGCACCTCTTTCAGTTGGGTGTTGACTCAAGCCAGTGCCTGCGAGACCGGCTTCCAAAAAAAAGAACCAAAAAAAAACAGGTAATATGTCTTCATCGTCAGGCTATGTCACCATCCCTCCATGCCCGGTGATTTTTTATGGTAAGGCCCCCTTTGTTTGGGCTACAGATTCGTAAGAATCACTTCAGCTGTAGATTCCTGAGAATCAGCCATGTCTTTGGATTCTGGGAATCAGAATCTGATTGTTTGTTTAGCCTGCTCTGGGATAGCTGTAGAAACTATAGGGTTTTTGAAATGGCAGTAGTGCACTGTTTGCCGTATATGAGAAGAAGAGCAGGACAGAAGAATAGATGAAAAGAAGAACAGGATGACGTGCTCGTCGTTCCTTTTCGTACACACAACACTTGCAGCCTTTTCCAGTAAGTGTCAGCCTCAACTCCAACACCACGATGACATGCTCGCCGTCAACACCAGCAACCATGCCAGTGGAGGCAGAGAAGGCCATGAAGAGGAGAGCACTTGTCCGCGGGTTCAGGGTCGGGTTCGCACCCCGCCGGCGAGCCGCCGCCCTGGAAAGTCAACGGCACTGGGTTGTTTGCCAGACGGCACACGGCCTCCTTCCGTCGTCCTCGGCGCCCTCGCACATGGCCCCTACAGCCAGTCTCCTCTGACAGCCTCGGAGCCCACGGCGCCCACACACGTGGCTACTCAGGCACGACGGCGGTTTCTTCCGGCGCACGAGGAGACGACCTACAAGGCCTTGTGAGAGGACGACATCGATGGCCACTGGCCAGTACCTATCCAGGTGGAGCATCACTAGTGGGATGAGAGTGAGAACGGGGGCGGCGGCTGGGGGAATAGCAGGCTAGATGAGAGAGGAGTGGCACATTTGTGAGGATTGCGGTGGCACATTTGTTGTAATTTTGACTGGAAATAGGGGTGGCCGCTAAAACCGAATCGTTTTCTTTTGTGGGAAGGAGTAGAATCGCTAGAATCACCAAAATCGCTGCTTCCGGCTTCGGGTGCGTGCTAGTGCAATTTTCAGAATCGATTCTGCAAAGCCGAGTAGGAATCTGATGTCTTTGTTTGGGATTCTGATTTTGAAAGACCTAGAATCTGAAAATCACTAGCTGCAGCCCAAACAAAGGCCACCTAACTACACTGAGCTTGTTGCCTTGTGTATATTCATATGCGTGGCATTCGCCTCTGGGACATTTATTCCGGCGTAGCCTCTTGCCCGCCTTCCTCCTATGTGATGCGGAGCATCCTACGGACATCATCACGACAAGAGTCCGTTTAGCAAGTGACAGGCTGCGACGTCAACTCCACATACATGAAAGTGAATCATCTCCTTTGCACGTGTTCACTTGACCCTTTCGAGGATGGTATACTACTTGACACTCCACACATGTGCATGCATAGGTATTGCCGGAGCTTCACGGAGGACGAGGAGGAGTCAGGGCGCAAGTGTACACCTACACCATCGGCGAGGGGAGCTTGGAAGAGAACGAAGAAGAAGGGAGGACAAGCTTCAGAAAAGCCCGGAACCTCCGGCCACCAGCCCGGAACTTCCGGCCTCCAGCGTCCAACACAACCCCGGGCATGCCAACTCTCTGGATAGCCCGAAACCAGCCCGGACCTTGCCCGGAACCTACGGTGCCCGAAACTTCCGGCCGTCCCCGAAACTTCCGGCCTACCCGCGCAGACTTGGCCAAGTGGGTTGTATCTTTCCCATTTCGCCCCTCACTTACCCCTTGGTGGCTAGGACTATATATACTCTTCCCCCTCCTCATTTCTAGGGTTAGCAAAGTGATAGCTCATTCATAGATAAGCTTTGCTCCTTCCTCTACTTCTCATATGGAGACCGAGGCCTCCACCGGAGAAGATCCCTAGAGGATGTCAAGGCCCCTTTCGAGGGAAGATCCATCTTGAATTCAAGGCCCATCTCTCCTAGAGATTTGGATGAACTACCCATGTATCTTTGTTTCCATTGTTGTTCTTGGATCTTGATGCACCTCATGTATTGCTTGTGATTTGAATAGTACTTGGTGTGGATCTTGTCCAATAGAGTGTTTTCCCTTTGATTTCTCCACGTTTTCCCCTTGTGTTCATCGTGTTCTTCCTCGAATCCACTTCCAAGATCGGGCAACCCTCGGGTTTACCCCGTATCATCTTGGTATCAAGAGCCACGTTGCCACGAATTTGGAGCCCTACCCCCAACTTTCTATCCCTTAGTTCGAATTTTTCTTACCTATTTCGAAAGTTTCCCAATAAATAGCCCCAATAAATTTCTTGCATTTTAGTTTTTCTAGTGAGTTTTTGTTGATTTCTTTTTGTGGATCTAGTGCTTGGCAAGTAGATCTACCTCCCTTGGCGTTCCCTAGCCCCAATTTCTCCTTTTACCCCTTCAATTCCGAGCTGGAAATCGAGTTTTTCCGCCCCCGTTCTCTGATCTGGAAATTAAGGTTCATCTCGGAAGTATTTCCATGACCCCCGGAACTTTTGGGCTAAACAGAGAGTTTACACCAAAAATCCACGGTCAACCCCTGACCTTTCCCGCGACCTCCGAAACTTCCGGAGCATCCGGCCTAACAAGAGACATTACCCAAAATTTCAGCATCAACCTTTTCACCGTTTTGGCCATAACTAATTCATCCGGAGTCAAATTTTCGTGTTCCTTAGCTTGATTTGTAGCTATTGACATCCCCCATCCCACAAAAGTAGTTCCAAAATCATTTGACTCCATCAATTTTTCAGATATTTGGCATCTTTGCCTACTAGACCCTCCACCATAACTTCCGCACCACCACCATAGCCTTCTGCAACCTAACCCATTTTGGCTCCCATTGCATTTGTAGTTGTTTGAGTTGTGATTTGAGCTCCTAAGGTGTTTCGGCTACTTAGGGACAGTTGCTCCTTCATCAACCACCGGTGACTTGTATCGTGCCATCGACTACATCAACCATCGATGATTGCCATCGACGACGGCCATCCATCCTTTGAGAGCATCTTCAACCGGAAGCAAGGTCGGCTTACCCCGACTTCGTGAAAGGTTAAGTGTGACGAAGGTATCCGTTCCGTCACAATTTTTTCCTTGCCATTACACCTTGATAGCCCCACCATCTTTGCGATTACCTTCATACCTATTGAGACTAGCTATCCGAGCATTGATGGGCTTCGCAAAAACTTGAGCACCATTGTCCGCATGTTGTGTATGAGTCTACCACTGAGCCATCTACTTCTGATGTGCCATCCTCCTCATCCTAGCTTGCTTATGGCATGTCATCGCCCGCTTCTACCTATTGACCACTATGTTTTTTATAGTGCTAACATGTTGTTCTTCGGTCGACTTCTTATCGCGATGCTGTTGTTCATCCCGAAACTTCCGGAGCATCCGGCCTAACAAGAGACATTACCCAAAATTTCAGCATCAACCTTTTCACCGTTTTGGCCATAACTAATTCATCCAGAGTCAAATTTTCGTGTTCCTTAGCTTGATTTGTAGCTATTGACATCCCCCATCCCACAAAAGTAGTTCCAAAATCATTTGACTCCATCAATTTTTCAGATATTTGGCATCTTTGCCTACTAGGCCCTCCACCATAACTTCCGCACCACCACCATAGCCTTCTGCAACCTAACCCATTTTGGCTCCCATTGCATTTGTAGTTGTTTGAGTTGTGATTTGAGCTCCTAAGGTGTTTCGGCTACTTAGGGACAGTTGCTCCTTCATCAACCACCGGTGACTTGTATCGTGCCATCGACTACATCAACCATCGATGATTGCCATCGACGACGGCCATCCATCCTTTGAGAGCATCTTCAACCGGAAGCAAGGTCGGCTTACCCCGACTTCGTGAAAGGTTAAGTGTGACGAAGGTATCCGTTCCGTCACAATTTTTTCCTTCCTTGCCATTACACCTTGATAGCCCCACCATCTTTGCGATTACCTTCATACCTATTGAGACTAGCTATCCGAGTATTGATGGGCTTCGCAAAAACTTGAGCACCATTGTCTGCATGTTGTGTATGAGTCTACCACTGAGCCATCTACTTCTGATGTGCCATCCTCCTCATCCTAGCTTGCTTATGGCATGTCATCGCCCGCTTCTACCTATTGACCACTATGTTTTTTATAGTGCTAGCATGTTGTTCTTCAGTCGACTTCTTATCGCGATGCTGTTGTTCATCCCGAATGGCAGTTTGCAATGGCAAAGGAGACTACTTCTATTGAGCGCACCAACACGTGGGATCTTGTTTCTATTCCTCCTTGTGTTCGCCCCATCAATTGTAAGTGGGTCTACATGGTTAAGACTTGCACTGATGATTCTCCTGAGCGCTACAAAGCTCATCTTGTGGCTCATGGCTTTCAGCAAGAACATGGTCGTGGTTACGATGAGACTTTTGCTCTTATGGCCCATATGACCATTGTCTGCACACTTCTTGTTGTGGCATATGTTCGCCATTAGTCCGTGTCTCAGCTTGATGTTAAGAATGTATTTCTTAATGTTGAGTTGTGTGAGGAGCTCTACATGCAGCCACCACCTGGATATTTTGTTCCTGGTGGCATGGTATGTCGTCTTTGTCACTCTCTGGCCTTAAGAAAGCCCACATACCTGGTTTGAGCATTTTGCCTCTATTGTTACTGTCGTTGGATTTTTGGTGAGCATTGATGACCCTACGTTGTTTGCCCACCTTTCTCCTTGTGGTCGGACTCTTCTTCTATATGATGATGACATAATCATCACTAGTGACGACTCTGAGTACATTGCACGGCCGAGTTGCTGAAGAAGCAAAGCGAAGCCAACCAAACGATGATCCTGGAGCTACAGGGGGCTTGCTCGGGCATAAAAGGAGGCGCAAGACACCCTTAAGGCCAAGATTAAAGCACCGAATTGCAAAATCGGATGGATCAACTAAAGGCGAAGGAGACTAAGATCAAGGACCTGAAGGAGACCGCCAAGAAGGCCGACACTGAGTGAGGTTGGTGCGGGCCAAGCTCTGAACAGCCCAACTGGTCATGTCATGTAAGTGTTAAAAGACTTTCCAAATTCATTGTTTTGGTTTTCTACCTTTGCTCGGCTCTTTTCCTTAGTAACAATTACTTAGCCTTGTACCCGGATATGGAGGAGGCAAGGCAGGCATCACTACACTTTCAACACCTTTTGGTCTGACTACCTCAACACGGATATCGTCGTGACGCTGCCGGATCGCCTGTGAAGGATCAACCAGATATACAAAAGCATGGGTTCTTTCTCTTTCGAAACGATCAGGACTAGGTTACTAGACAACATCGACTTGAGGCTGTCTAGAGCCGACCGGGCCTTCATTGGTCTAGATGAATTTGTCCGACTTCTTGAGGAGTCGATACAACGACAGAGCCTTCTAGTCGAGTCGACAGATGAAAAGACTCAGGGTGACGATGCAACGAGCTAGCTTTTGGACCTCCTTCAGGTTCTCGGGCCTGCCGAGTTTGGAGATCACGGTTATCTTGTCAGAGTTGGACTCGATGCCGCGCTAAGAAACGATGAAGCCGACCAGTTTTCCCGGTGGCCACGAACACACATTTGCTCTAGTTTAGCTTCATGTTGAATCGACGTGGGTTAGCAAACGTCTACCACTGAATGGCCTCCACGTCGTTGGATTTTTTGCTAACCCACATGTTGAACTGGCCAGGAGATCATCCTGTTTCTTCGTGTTGACCACGACGACGTCGACGTAGGCCTAGACATTGATGTCGATTTGGTCGTGGAGGCATTTCCGCATGGTGCGCTGATAGGTTGCGCCAGCATTCTTGAGCCAGAAGGGCATCATGATGTAACAAAAAGCTCCAAAAGGGGTGACGAACGAGGTCATCTCCTGATCAGATCCCTTGATAGCGAGTAGGATGCAGGGGAGCGGGGAAGGATCTTTAGGGCAGGCTTTGTTGAGACCGGTTAGTCAATGCATATGCACCAAGTGCAGTTCTTCTCCATGGATGAACCCGACGTTCTTCTCCATGGATGAACCCGACAGCCAGAAGCCGGGCTAGCTCTTCTTCACTAGCCTTACATGTCACAGTTCTCACAGAGAGTACAAGCACGCTTTCCTATGCACTACCTAGGTCGATGATATCTCAGCGCTCGTCGTGGTGTCGGTCAAGTGCACCTTAAATTTCTTTGTGTCATGGCCTAGCTGGAAAGCGAAGGTCGGCTTGGCCTTCTAGCTCAGAGAGTAGCCCTATGGATCCATCATCTTCCAGCTTTCGATCAACTCAACGGCAACGAGCTCAGATTTAGCTAGGTCAATATTGGCCCTCGCAATCATGCAAGCGTTTGAAGTTGTCGATGACCATGATTATCTTGTTGGTGCGCAATATATCTTCAGTTTTAAGTACACGTAACAGGGATTGCATGAACTTTGTGTATGTTGGGCAGCCGAGAAGAGCATGATAAGCGCCCTTGAAGGGACGACCTCAATGGAAAGTGTCTCAACTCGAGAGTTTCCGGGGTGCAAAAAATAACATCCAAGGAGATTTGACCCAAGGCTGGGCATAATTCTCGTGCACGAACAAGATGCCCATCTTCTCCGTCGTCTCGGTGTAGAGTACGTTTATGACGCTGCCACCATCCATCTGGACGTTGGATAACTGGCAGCCCCCAATAATGGGGGGATCTCCCTAGGTGGGGAATATAGTTTGGGTGATCGGTCCAGTCAAAAGAGATCACCGAGTCGGACCCATCAAGCCACTTGGGCACGTCGGTACCTGCGCCTTCTGAAAGTTTGAATCATATTAGCTTGGGCTTCCTTCATTCTCTTTTCTTGACCTCACGGCTCACGCAATGTGATCTTCCGGGCCCGCTTGGACTCAAGGACACAGAAGACTACGTTCACCTTCTTTACCTCCACCGTTGGGAGAGTCATTCTTGGCGTTCTCGGGAGCGGCGTTGAAGCCTCACTCTAGGTTCATGCGCATCGTCGAGCTGCCAGGTAATTGTGGTAGCTACAGGGGCCATCTGTGATTTCCTCATAGGTTTTCCTTCGGGTTTTGCCCTTATATTTGCCATGGGTGCTGCTGCTACTTGCCGAAGCCGCCTCCTCTGCAAGGAGCGTTGTACTCGACCACGGCAACAAGGTAGGAATCCAACTCGTCATGCCTGCGCTTGCGGTTCCAGTTGCACCGTGGGCGCCCGAATCGTCCCTCAGGGACTCGGCCATGTCATTGCTCTTGCCGGATGTGCCCTTCCGACCAGCCTGCATGGCCTCCTTGCTGATGGCGTAGTCATTGGCGATGTCCATGAGCTCGCTCATGCTCCAGATCTAGCCAGCTTGTGCCTGAGGTGTTTGTCCTGCCCTCCGAGCTGGAAAGCTTGGATGGCCTACTCATGAGAGCCTTCTTCCAGAGAGTTCCTTCTCGTGAGTTACCGCGATAATCACTGGTGGATCGTCTCGTTTGCTTCCTGGTTGCAATTACCGAGGTATAGGCGTTGCCCGACCTCTGGTAAGTGTCCTCAAAGTTGGCCATGAATGCATCCTCAAAGTCCTGCCACTGGTTGACCGAGTTGGGTGGTAGGTCGTTCAGTCATGCCTGAGAAGCAGAGGATGTAGTGGAGCGCGTTTAACTCATTCCCCCCCCGGTCATGTTGACAACGGTGAGGTAGTTGGCCAGCCAGTGATCCGGCTTGGCAACACCAATGTACTTGTTGATATTCCGCACCCAGAATTTTTTTCGTACGGGGTGCTCTAGGACCTTGTAGCTGAAGCATGGCAAGTTGATAAATGCAGCTACGAGCGAGCCGGGATGAGGATCTCGACATCCCTTCTGTACTAGGACGCTTAGGCGCTGCGGAGAGCTTGTATGTCTCGTGCACGTCCGACTGGTTCCCAAGCCGGTCATAGACCATGCGAGGCCGACGAGTGCGATGGTCGGCTTCCGTCCAAAGCCATGCGAGCCTCGAGGCCGAATCGCCGGCCTGGCACTGTCAATTTGACGGCTTGGAATGTGGTTAGGACATGAAAATCAAACCACGTCGGTGTCAGTGCGCATCTGAGAGGTGGTTGCCAACTGATTGCACGATTTACTATCTCGCCATGTTCCACAATCATCGTCTTGATCATGGCTTAGCGCGGTTGTACTTTTCGGTCGTTGGGTGATCTCGCTCGAGCTGGATATTGTCGACCAGAGCCGCGGCTACGAGATTGGTCACCGGCTTCGATTGAGCTCTATTGTGGTTGCCCACCAATCATATCTAGTTGCAAGGGAGTTGCACTCCTTCTGAAGGGGGAGTTGTGCCTGCGCAAGGGCCTTGTGTTGAGCTACCTAGGTGATTATATTTATGGTAGTGAGCCTCATGCGAGAGCCTGAATATGGTGTGCAATGGAGATCGCTAGGATCACGTAGGTGTGTGCGAGATTAGATGGTCTATAGTCTAACTCTAGCCTTGCCTTATATAAGGAACAAGGTCTAGGGTTCACAGGATGTCCAGCTCGGTTACGCACGGGTAGGATCCTCCGAGATCCCCAAGATGCTTTGCTTTAATCTGCAAGCTCATGGTGCCTCATGATGTGTCTGTCCGTCGGGTAGTGGTCTGGTTCGTACCGTGGCTGATGGGCCGACTTCCGGCCTGCTGATGCCCCCCGCCCTTCCATGGCACTGTCACATGCTTTCTTTGGAAGTTAAGTGAAGACTTCAACCCGGCTGAGTATTTAGCAGTTCAAATTCAAATTTAAATTTGGCCAGGACTTCCTAGGCAATACTTTCGATAGTAAGTCATCTACTTAGGCTCTGCTGTGCTGAACCTTTTTATATTCTGCTATGAAAATATAGCCACAAAATGATAAAATAAGCAAAAACTGGTCGGAAAAGCTGGATTATCATAAACAAACACAGTGTGACCATAGCCTTAGACTATATTGCAAACTTAAGATTTGTGGATTTGGCACCCCCTAAACAGTCATTTATCACGTTAAAACTAGGTAGTATAGGCGCTGCATCCTTATAAGTTCCTACTCTTGGTTTTCTGTATAACTTCGCTGCTCTCGGATAAACATCAAAATATGTGTCATTATGTATTTAGGATTTGCCGGTACAACCCATTTTAAATTTAAGAGGTGAACTAAACTACAATACTTCAGGCAAGAAAGCTAAAAAATTCTAAAAGTTATTACCTTCATAATTCCAGCAAGTACTGCACCTCCTAGATAGACCATATGCTTTCTCCGTGGAGGATCCTCTATACGCAGACGTAACTTCTGTACGTACTCAAGAACATACAGGTTATGAAAGGAGAACGGGAATAAACAGTATTACTGATTATAAAATGTGGTGTTCTGGTAAATGCATTCAGATTCCCCTTTGACTGTTTCCAGTTTTAATAAGCTAATGTGATCAGATTGCCTGTATTTGCAAAACATAAGTTATATTCTCCTTGATGGAAAGGTGAGGCAACAAGACTTGATAAATAAGGGCTGAATGAGTTGTATTGCTCACTAGAGTTTGCCAGCTTAAAAGGAAAATGGTACAAATTGGAAATGTAGTTATACAAAAAATATCAACTGTGCAGTCCATCAGAGGAGAATTAAACAAAATTACCTTGAGTCCATCCTTGTTTCCCTTCAAAACCACGTCGAGGTAGCGATCAAGAATTTCCTTCTCCAGCCTTAAAAAAGGTGGCAGTTTGTTAGTCATACGAAACCTAGATCCTTGTATAGATCAGCGCAAACAATGACTGGTCAACAGGGAGAAAGAACCAGAACAATAGCAAACAGCCAAGAAGGTGAGAAAAACAGTGTGGTGTGTAAGTGATGATATTGGAAACAGGTGACTCAGAATGCACTGTGATAAATAGCACAAAATGCAAGAAATGAACTACAGAATTAACATCTTACCGACTTGGCAGACCAGGATACATGGTACTTCCTCCACTAAGGACGATATGTTGGTAAAGCTGCAAATATTATCGAACATCGAATAAAAAATAGTAGCCAGCATGCAGTGATCTATCTAGGGAAGTAGACACTCTAAATGAATGAATGAATGATGACTAAAACTTCGATATGTTCTCAGGTTCTTCTTTAGTTAATATATATCAAACTGAAAATTTAATAACATTTGTTCCCTTACAAGGCATTAGCAGAATTCAAATTAAGAAAAAAGGAAGCAGGTATATGCTAGTCTAAGGGGATAACATACATACATAAAGCTCATACAACTCAAGATGCAATGTCAGACGCTCAATTAAGTCTCCATCAATAGCAAATGCACCTCATGATACATTGTCTATGAGTATGTTTATGTAGATAATCACAAGTAGTGCATATCTCTAGATAAACGTAGTCCAGAAGAACTGCAGTTGTACAATATAACCAATCAGTTATTCGTATACTTGTTCCATCTAAATACTTCAAGCAATAAAAATAACAGAAAGATTGGACAGGCAAAATTTACTATATTGTACTGGGACTACTGAAAGGTTTGTATACCGTCATGCGGTTGTCAATGTCCATTTCCTGAATGCAATGGAATGCCATATCTGCCAACCCATCACCTTCAACATCTATGAGTTCCTGTTCAGTAGATATTTTTACAAAGACTACCACACTTTAATATTTAATATTTTTGCAGAGAACTGCATAGCTATCTATCGCCGGAAGACTTTTGGCAAGAATGGAAGGAAAACAAACTTACAGGAGTAAAAAGAGCCTCAGGAGCCTGAAACCGTTCAGTGCCCACTTTAATTACTCTTCCATCTGGAAGCTGATCACAAGAATTTAGCCCAAACTATAAACAGAACAATAAAACAAAGTAGGATAATATACTTACAGTGTAACTTTTAACAAGAATTGTAGTTTCAAGTCCTAGCTGGTATTCACGTTTGTAATCATAGCTGTACATCTTTTTATGTCATGCCTATGACATATAACAGCAATCTGTAGTCAAGAAATAAGAACAACAAAACAACTCACCTTATATAGCATAGCTTCTCTTTTATTTCTCTTACTGTCTCAAAATCAGCAGATTTGTTCATAGCATACCTTATGAAATAGAACATAAAGAGGATGAGGAAATATAAGAAAGCTGAAGACTGCATCATCAGAGCAACTTTAACATCTTAAGATGGTAACTGGTAAGGGAATACCCTCTTCTTGAGAGCAGATCAACAAGATAGGATGTGATATGCCTTCCAGCTACATTCATTCTTTTCGTTAGATGTGGATAAGAATAACCATCAACCACGGGCACCTGCATGTGTAAATAAAACAACAGCAACAAAATGAAAGCTACAGACAGAAAATAACTAATAAAATTTGGCACAACCCTGCATGGAAAGAAACTGGTAAAAATAAGGACAATTGGGAAATTCATGAGGGCTGTGAATCTGTGATCTCTACAAAGAAACAAGGAAACTTAAATGAAACAAGGGCTGTGAATCAAAATGAAAGCGAACACAAAAATTAGTAAAACAAATTGACATGTGTGATTATTGAGGTAACATTGCATGGATACCTTAGTGCACAAATTGTAACTTATGACCACATGCATGACTTGATGACGTGGCATCGCTAAATGAAAAGGAAAAATAGGTAGTGGGTTGCAACTATTTAAGAATAGAGGGTAAGGTTTATAAATTTAGATATCTTATTCAAAATTATAAGACTAGCATGTAATTTTCATGAGATTTTCTCCATTTTATTCTCATTTATCTTCCCTCTCTCTTCAATATCTATGACTGAACACCATGACTTTTCTTAAACTCTGTTTGAAACCAAAATAGAAATTTTAAATGGAGGGGTTTTAAGTAGTGATTTTAGTTTATTTTTCTCACGGACCTCCAAAAAGTCAGGTATATCCTGATCCCAAAATTAGAAGGGTAACTCCTTTGGTTGGCTCAATACAATTACAAGTACATCAGCAAACATTATACAAACGTGCTAGATAGTCAGATGGTATTTCTACAACTATCACAGAGAATCTAGAGATAGAATCTGTTCATACCACATGGGTGACACCATCACCAGAATCTATGACAAGTCCAGTCAGCAAACCTGGGAAGTAAACATACGTGTAAAAGGAGTACTAGTACAATTTTGTGTGCATTTCTATGTCCTTGATTGTGCTTAAAGAGGTAAAGTAAGTACCTTGAGCATATAGCGAAAGAACTGCTTGGATCTGGATGAAGACCCCAGAGAAGTTGTATTTCTCAAACATTGTCTCAATCTGTTGATCATGGGGTTCAATTTACTAATCATTATGTAGAAGCTCAATTTGCAATATAAAATAGCCTGAGAAATTAAAAGAACCTACCATTTGCTCACGGTTTTTCACAGGATTGAGTGGCGGATCTGTCAGTAAAATTTTACACTCGGATGGTTCAACCTATATGAAAGAAGAGTAGTGTGACGATTTACATGGATCTAAGATAATTAAGGATTATATTCAAAGGTATTGAGAAAGTATCTTTTAAAGGGATTCACACCACAACCAAAGTAAAGAATATCAATATGCATACCTTCAGCTCGCTATAAAATGCATGATCCCATATATGGCCCATATCATCCCAATTTTGAACAATCCCATTTGTGACAGGATATGAAACATCAAGCTGATGTCTCAAATCAGCGCAAGCAGCTCCCACCACAATATCCTGCGTTGAATATAAACACAAATTACAAGGAGTACTCAACATTAAGAGACAAAATAAAGGATGGAATCTGAACTGTCAATTCTTGCTCCTGGAGTGACTCCTCATAGCGAAGCAATGGCCTTCCAACGACACAAGGAAAGACAGATGTAGGGAAATTTTCTCCCGCAAAGCCGCACTTTACATACTGCAACGTAGGTGCCAAATTAGAACAGCAAAACCACCCGACTATAACAGAGAGTATTTCGCGTTTCTCTGTCATAGAAAAGATAATGAAAATCAAGAAACTGGTAACAGATCAGCTAGAGGTTTCACGAAAACAAATTACAATTTGAATATTATTTGTGCTCGATAAAAATCCAATGATAGCTCAGTGAAACCAAAGATGTGACTGCCTACTGATTTCCACATAATTATTTAGCGTCCTGTTATGCCATATCCGTGCAAAGCATGAAAAGCTGATCCGAACCTAAAGATGAAATTGACATGCCAGTTCCAAACGCAACTCGGAAAGCAATCCCAGCAGAAATACGATAAAGAAAGGGGGCAGAACGTTCTCGAACATTTCTATTCCCCTACAGTTTTCAACTCGGGACCAACTCCGCACTCCGCACTGATGACTCGATCCAGATTCTGGAATACCCTCGGCTGATTCCGTCCGAACCTGGCTACCCTATTCCCCAAGCCTAACCATGACTCATCCGCCTCGATCAATCACCGCCAGCCGAAGGGCGTTAAAGAAACAGGGAGTGGAGACGCAGATCTACGGTGAGGGGAGGGGCGGGGCGGCGGGATGGGCTCTTACCCCGGTGCCGTTGTCGCACACCACCACCTTGTTGCTCTCCATTCTAGCCGGTCCTCCCTCGCCAAGCTCAACAGAGGGTGTGGGGGTTGGGGAGGGGGGGCGGCGGAATGGACTCTTACCCCGGTGCCGTTGTCGCACACCACCACCTTGTTGCTCTCCGTTCTAGCCGGTCCTCCCTCGCCAACCTCAACAGGGTGTGTTTACAGCCGGCGACTTGAACCGGCCGTTTGGACGGACGGTCTGACCCATCAAAAAACAAAATTGTCTAAATGTCAGTACAAGTTAAATTTCGCATGAATATATGTAGACCCAGACACGTCCACCATATTGGAACAGACAATTTAACCCATCATAAATTGTATCAAATCCTAAAGTCCACCAAACCTACTGTCCTCCTCCCATTTTTGTCCATCATTTCCACGCACAACTGTCGGTGTCGTCCACCATTTACTACGCCCAATTGTCGTTGTCGTCCACCATTGCTCCCACATCTTCCCTACCGGCCCCAATCTATCACCCTAGATGTCGACTAGGTCGTCCTATACCGTCGCCAAGGAGGCTACTTCGGCAACGGCCGTGGGTCTCTCGTCCTTGGCTCCGGTGTGCAAGTCGGAGAATGTCGCACGAAGGGACCGGCAAAGGAGGCAGCAGGAGAGGGAAGCAACGTCGCAGGGAGTGGATGTCGACCTCGAGGAGCCCCCTCACACACGCACGCGTAAACCCCACGCCAGACACCCCTCCCCCCCCCCCTTCATCTAGCCCCCGACAAGGATCATGTCGTCCGACCTGGTCGGGTCAGAGGACAATCCAGCGGCCGTTTGGGAGGGCACTCCAAAGTGTTTTCTGCTAACGCGGAGGGCGGTGGATGACGTCTTTCACTTGACGCGGCTCCAACAGACACGAACAAGCACGAGCATCGGCGGTGCCCGGCCTACCCACATCATGTTCAACGAAATGACACGGTAGGACACTTGCATATGTTATTGCAATTAGTTGCTTAAACCTTAGTGTTGATGCAATAATTGCCTCCTTATGTTTTAAAGATTATTTTCACAAAAGAGTATGAGATTAATGTGTTTGCTAGTGCACACACGGTGTTAAAGTCCCTGGAGTCATTGGTAGATTGGTACAAGCTCCGAATATAATCGCCTGCGTGGTAACGAAGATTATTATTGAAGGTTATGTTGTCGAAAGTGACCCCTCAAAATTGTCGATGCAAAACAATTGGTTCGATACATGTTCAAAGAAATTGATGCAGCTAAGAAGTATGAAGACAAGTGAAGACGTAGTATTCATTTCCTTGTTCTTCTTCTCTTTACTTGAGTCATAGGACCACCGTACTATGAAGAATGGTATAGTGTTTGGAACTTAGATTCGCTGATGCTAAACCCGAATCCCAAGTGAAGATGAGAGAAATCTCCTTGTGTGAGAATGAATACTCGCCAGCAAGAGACGATGGTCTTCTTCGCCGCGAGAGATTTCGTTCAGACGGGGTTAGCATTTCTTGTTCTGCAAGTCATGTTACCGTTGTGCTCAAAATCCGAGCGTTAAAGACGTGTAAGTCGGTCATTGGGCGAGTGGTCATGTCGAAAACCGTATTTTCCCATCGGGAAGATCGTGGCTATAAATAGTTCGGCCCATCCAACGCCGACGGTTGACTGCTCCGTGAGATTTCGAGAAGATTAAGTGAGCACCCTCTCTCGAGAGTGATTTGAGTTTAAAATCCATCGAGAGAAAACCTTAGAGCCGAAAAAATAGATAGTGGTTTATTGATACGGGGTGGAACCTCTAGGTGTCGATCTTTCACGAATTGAAGGGGGGAACCTCAAGAACACGAAGAACACGGGGAAGAACGGGGAGAAATCACAAGAGGAAACACTCAAGAACAAGTCCAATCACACATCCACTAGACTCACCACACACAAGATCCACAAAAGTACATGGACAACAAACAGAAACAAGGATACATGGTAAAGTTCATCCCAAATCCCAAAGGGAGATAAGGTCTTGAACCCGCTAGAGATCTTCCCTGTGATACGTGCCTTGACATCCACTAGGGGGTCTTCTCACATGGAGGCGTCATCTCCATGGGAGAGGTAGTGGAAGCAGCAATGCTCAACTAATCTATGAGCTAAACCATTGCTAACCATAGAAAGGAGGTGGGGGAGAGTATATATAGTCTTAGCTACGAAGGGGTAAGTGGGAGAGGGATACAAGGCCGCAGCCGCGGCTGGACACAAGCAGTTCCGGAGGGTTATGGTCGACCAGAGGCTCACGAGGGTCCGGACGTCTCGAGGTGTCTGGAAATCCGACGATTTCTCTCGGGTATGGTGGCACTGGATTTTCGGAGGCGCTCGGTCTTCCAGACGTTGGGAGGTGTCGGACTTCCATAAATTCGGCTCTGGTCGGTTGATGCCGGATTTTGTAGGATCCGAAGTATGTCTAGCGGGGGGTGATTAGACTACTTGACCAAATAAAAAACTTAGCCTTTTCCCAATTTTAGTTGTGGGCAAGTTTTAGCAGTTGCACCAAGTCAAGCACACCCTACACATGCAATTCTAAAAGTATAGTAGAGGAAAGTAAAGACATGCACATGTAAGTAGTGGGCAGGGATAGGAAGATCAAACACAGAGATTGACACGAAATTTTTGGCGTGGTTCCGATTGGTGGTGCTATCGTACGTCCACATTGATGGAGACTTCAACCTACGGAGGGCTCAACCCACGAAGGGTCCACAGAGAAGCAACCTTGTCTATTCCACCATGGCTTACGTCCATGAAGGACTAGCTTCACTTGGGTTAGATCTTCACGAAGTAGGCGATCTCCTTGCCCTTACAAACTTCTTGGTTCAACTCCACATGAAATGGCTAACTAGGGAGTTGGTCACTGTTTTTCGGTAAGACCAAAACCAAACTTGGTAGTACCAAGATGCTTGGGTTTGGCTCTGGGTGTGCCTAGGGTAAACTCGGTGGGTCCGACTTGGAAATATTGGTGGCACCGAATTTGACTTTATGGTTTGAACATAATATTTGTGGGAGAATTTCATGAATATTTTTGGTTGCTAATCTCTAAGCACTTGAGCAACCATATCATCATAGTCACCTCATCCCCTTTTAATAGTATTGGCTTTCCTATGGACTCAAAAGTGATTTCTCACAAAATATAAAATGTAGAGTCTTCAATCATGTTGCCAATAAATGTTCCTTGCATCTAGGGGTTCTCCTCACAATCCTTAGCCAAAACATCATTGAACCTTTCCTGAAATATACTAGATAGAGTCATTAGTTCTATGACATATATGTTCTATTAATTATCAAAACCACCTAGGGGAAAGTTGTGCTTTCAATATTCCCCTTTTTGGTAATTGATGACAACATATAGATCAAAGCTTCGACATAAAATATAATCAATGAATGGCATCGTTGCTTTGAGAAGTATGTGATAAGAAAGAGCTCCCCCTAAATCTGTGCATTATTTTAAATTTGCGTTTGAATGCAAATGCACAATCGATTAGGATCATGGGTCACTCTTCCATGTCACATACATCTTGGTGGTGCGCATAAATGATGTGAATGAATTACAATGCACATAACACCAATAAATGAGCGAATGATCATCACATAGAAATCTCAAGGATAGAACATAGTAGCGTCAACAACCAAAGCGTATGATCAAACACAACAAAGTTTAAGACATCCATAAGATAAACCAAATGTTTGAGAAACCAAAGAGAGCAACAAAAAAGCAATTCTCTCTCTCTCTCAGCCCTAATGATATATACACTTCTCCCCCTTTGGCAACAATTTACCAAAAAGTTCAAACATATAGAGCTATGCGTCGCTCTGGGCACAATCTCCTCCGGTAGCCGTTGAAGGAGTCGACAGGAGAGCATCGGGGAAGGCTTTGTTGGAAATATGCCCTAGAGGCAATAATAAAGTAGTTATTATTATATTTCCTTGTTCATGATAATTGTCTATTGTTCATGCTATAATTGTATTAACCGGAAACAATAATACATGTGTGAATATATAGATCACAATATGTCCCTAGTAAGCCTCTAGTTGGCTAGCTCGTTGATCAACAGATGATCATGGTTTCCTGATCATGGACATTGGATGTCATTGATAACGGGATCACATCATTAGGAGAATGATGTGATGGACAAGACCCAATCCTAAGCATAGCACTAGATAGTGGTGTTCGTGTGCTAAAGCTTTTATAATGTCAAGTATCATTTCCTTGGACCGTGATATTGTGCAACTATCGGACACCGTAGAAGTGCTTTGGGTGTATCAAATGTCACAACATAACTAGGTGACTATAAAGATGCACTACGGGTATCTCCGAAAGTGTTTGTTGAGTTGGTCTGAATCGAGATCGGGATTTGTCACTCCATGTGACGGAGAGGTATCTCTGGGCCCACTCGGTAGAACATCATCATAATGAGCTCAATGTGACTAAGGAGTTACTCACGGGATGATGTGCTACGGAACGAGTAAAGAGACTTGCCGGTAACGAGATTGGACAAGGTATAGGGATACCGACGATCGAATCTCGGGCAAGTATCATACCGATAGACAAAGGGAATTGCATACGGGACCGAATGAATCCCTCACATCGTGGTTCATCCGATGAGATCATTGTGGAACATGTGGGAACCAACATGGATATCTGATACGTCTCCAACGTATCTATAATTTTTTATGGTTCCATGCTATTATCTTGTCAAACTTTGGATGTTTTGCATGCCTTTTATATATTTTTTGGGACTAACTTATTAACTCAGTGCCAAGTGTCAGTTCCTGTTTTTCCATGTTTTTGACCCCTTTCAGATGAGATTTTGAAACAGAGTCCAAGTGGAAGAAAATCCCCGAAAATATTTTTTTGTAACGGAAGAAGATCACGAAGCTTGAGAGCCAAGGCAGGGGGGCCAGGGACCCCAGAAGCCCCCACCCCGCGGCCAGGGAGGGAGGCCACGGCCCACAGGCTTGTGGGCCCCCTGGACACCCTCTGCCCTAGGGGTTGCGCCTATATATTCCCTAAAAATCCCAAAAAAATCAAGAGATCATCGAAAGTACTTTTCCGCCGCCACAAGCTTCTGTCTCCGCAAGATCCCATCTGGGGCACGTTCTCGTGCCCTGCCGGAGGGGGACTCGGACACGGAGGGCTTCTTCATCAACACCATGACCTCTTCGATGATGCGTGAGTAGTTCACCATAGATCTACGGGTCCATAGCTAGTAACTAGATGGCTTCTTCTCTCTCTTGGATCTTCAATACAAAGTTCTCCATGATCTTCATGGAGATCTATCCGATGTAATCTTCTTTTGCGGTGTGTTTGTCGAGATCCGATGAATTGTGGATTTATGATCAGATTATCTATGAATCTTATTTGAGTTTCTTCTGATCTCTCTTATGCATGATTTCATATCCTTGTAATTATCTTCGAGTTGTGGGTTTTGTTTGGCCAACTAGATCTATGATTCTTGCAATGGGAGAAGTGCTTGGTTTTGGGTTCATACCGTGCGGTGACCTCACCCAGTGACAGAAGGGGTAGCGAGGCACGCATCGTGTTGTTGCCATCAAGGGTAAAAAGATGGGGTTTTCATCATTGGTTTGAGATTGTCCCTCTACATCATGTCATCTTGCTTAAGGCATTACTCTGTTCGTCATGAACTCAATACACTAGATGCATGCTGGATAGCGGTCGACGTGTGGAGTAATAGTAGTAGATGCAGAAAGTATCGGTCTACTTGTCTCAGACGTGATGCCTATATGTATGATCATTGCCTTAGATATCGTCATGACTTTGCGCGATTCTATCAATTGCTCGACAGTAATTTGTTTACCCGCCGTGATATTTGCTATTTTGAGAGAAGCCTATAGTGAACAGTATGGCCCCCGGGTCTACTCCACGCCATATTTTCAGCCTTACACTTTTACTTCGTTGCACTTTCTGCCTTCAGATCTCACTTTGCAAACAATCTTGAAGGGATTGACAACCCCTTTGAAGCGTTGGGTGCAAGCTCGTTTGTGTTTGCGCAGGTACTCTGGACTTGACGAGACCCTCCTTCTGGATCGATACCTTGGTTCTCAAACTGAGGGAAATACTTACTGCTCCTGTGTTGCATCACCCTTTCCTCTTCAAGGGAAAAACCAACGCAAGCCCTGTCAACGTGTCAATTTCTGGCGCTGTTGTCTGTTGCCGTAGCAAAAGAATTTCTGGCGCCGTTGCCGGGGAGGAAGATCAAGTTAAGAACTCATCCAAGTAGGTGCCGCAAACTCATCTCTTGCATTTACTTTGTTTGCCAGTTGCCTCTCGTTTTCCTGTCCCCCACTTCACCAATTTGCCTTTTTCGTTTGCCTTTTTTCGGTTTTCTTTTCGTTCACCTTTTCTCGCTTGCTCTTTGTTCGCTGGTGTGCTTGCCCGCTTGCCTGCCTGGTAAAACCCGAATGACCCAACCAAGGGATTTTGATGCTCACTATGCGAAGTTAAAAGAGATTGAAACTAGTGTTAAAGGCTTCATGTCTACATAGTTCGAATACAACAGTTACTTTCGTAGAGAGCTGAAGGAGCAAAATTCTTTTCTGGCTTTTATGAGTAGAGAAGTTGATGATATGGCCAAAGAATTCCTTGCGCTAAATTCTCAGTTTGCTTGTCTTGAAAAGTTGGTAGGCCAGATTTCTGATAAGCAGGCTACTTTAGTCAATAAAATGGCTGCTAAACCTGAAACTCGTGATGAGAATCACGAAGATCTTAAAGTGCTTGGTGTGACTCCCATTGAATCTTTGTTTTCTTGTGTCAAACCTAATGCTTATGGGGCTGGATATGAATCCACTTTGGTTGAAAAGCGTCCCAATGATTCGGAGTCCATCTATCTTGATGCTAAAAGCATTGAAAGTGGAGTGGAAGATGTTAAAACTTTGAGTAGTGATGAAATTACTACCGTGGATTTCAAGGAATTCAATTATGATAGTTGCTCCTTGATTGAATGCATTTATTTGATGCAATCTATGTTAAACTCTCCACACGCTTATAGCCAAAACAAGGCCTTTACCGATCATATCGTCGAAGCTATGATAAAATCTCTTGAAGAGAAACTTGAATTGGAAGTCTCTATCCCTAGAAAGCTTCATGATGAGTGGGAACCTACCATCAAAATCAAAATAAAAAATTATGAATGCAATGCTTTGTGTGATTTGGGTGCTAGTGTTTCTGCGATTCCAAAGTCTTTATGTGATGTTCTGGGTTTTAATGAGATTGAAGAGTGTTCTCTTAATTTGCATCTTGCTGATTCTATTGTCAAGAAACCCATGGGAAGGATCAATGATGTTCTTATTATTGCAAATAGGAACTATGTACCCGTGGATTTCATTGTGCTTGACATTGATTGCAATCCTACATGCCCTATTATTCTTGGTAGACCTTTCCTAAGGACTATCGGTGCTATCATCGATATGAAGGAAGGGAATATTAGATTTCAATTTCCTTTAAGGAAGGACATGGAACACTTTCCTAGAAATAAAATAAGATTGCCTTATAAATCCATGATGAGGGCCACTTATGGTTTGAGCACCAAAGACGACGATACGTGATTCTATCACTTTTATGCCTATCTAAGGGAGTTAAACAATAGCGCTTGTTGGCAGGCAACCCAATGAATTTATCTTTTTCTTTCTGTTTTGTTGCGTCCACACCATCACAATTCTGTTGTGATTGTGTTTTTTATGTTTCTTTTTGTGTTTGAGCCAAGCAAAACATTTATGACTAGTCTTGGTAATTGTTGTTTGATCCTGCTGGAAAAAGACAGAAACTTTGCGCTCACGAGATGGTTTTTTATTTTTATTCAGAAAGAGCTTTTGAGTTGATTATTTTTACTGCTGGTTGATATGCCTTTTTCCCAGGCAGTCGTAATTTTTCAGATTTTTTGAGGTACCAGAAGTATACGAAGTATACAGATTGCTACAGAGTGGTCTGTTTTTGACAGATTCTGTTTTTGTTGAGTTGGTTGCTTGTTTTGATGAAACTATGCTTAGTATCGGGGGGTACTAGCCATGGAAAAGTGAGAATACAGTAGACCAACACTAATATAGATGGAATTCAAGTTTGCTACAGTACCAAAAGAAGTGGTAGTTTGTTTTCTTGTACTAATGTTATCACGAGTTTCTGTTTAAGTTTTGTGTTGTGAAGTTTTCAAGTTTTGGGTGATGTTCTCATGGACGATGAGATAAGGAGTGGAAAGAGCTCAAGCTTGGGGATGCCCAAGGCATCCCAAGCCAAATTCAAGGACACCAAAAAGCCTAAGCTTGGGGATGCCCCGGGAAGGCATCCCCTCTTTCGTCTTCAATCCATCGGTAACATTACTTGGAGCTATATTTTAGTCACCACATGATATGTGTTTTGCTTGGAGCGTCTTGTATCGTAGGAGTCTTTTATTTTTTTGTTGTGTCACAATCATCCTTGATGCACACCTTTTTGAGAGAGAGAGACATGCACTCATCATGATTTTGCTAGAATGCTCATAGTGCTTCTCTTATATCTTTTGAGCTAGATACCTTTGCTCTATGTGCTTCACTTATATCTTTTAGAGCACGGCGGTGCGTGACTTGGTAGTTGGCTTATGCTATGAAAGTAGTCCCAAATGTGATAGGTACTCAAAGAGGATGCAAAAACCTCCATCTTCATGTGCATTGAGTAAAAAGAGAAGTTTTGATTCCTCTCAATTAGTTTTGAGACGTGGATTTGGTAATATTGAGAGCTATGATAGTAGGGTGTTGTGAATCTAGAAATACTTGTGTTGAAGTTAGTGATTCCCGTAGCATGCACGTATGGTGAACCGCTATGTTAGGAAGTCGGAGCATAATTGATCTATTGATTGTCATCCTTTGTGTTGAGGTCGGGACCGCGCGATGGTTAACACCTACCAACCCTTCCCCTAGGAGTATGCGTTTAGCACTTTGTTTCGATTACTAATGAAAACTTTCGCAACAAGTATGTGAGTTCTTCATGACTAATGTGAGTCCATGGTATAGATGCACTTTCACCTTCCACCATTGCTAGCCTCTCTAGTGCCGCGCAATTCTCGCCGGTACACAAACCCACCATATGCCTTCCTCAAAACAGCCACCATACCTACCTACTATGGCATTTTCATAGCCATTCCGAGATATATTGCCATGCAACTCCCACCGTTCCGTCTCATGACTTGTGTCGTCACTCTCATATTGCCATTGCATGATCGTAAGATAGCTAGCGAGATGTTTTCAATGTCATACGCCATGCTAGATCGTTGCACATCCCGGTACACTGCCAGAGGCATTTCCTATAGAGTCATCATCATTTTGAGCTTTGAAGCTGTGAGTAAACAAAAGTGTGATGATCATTTATGACCCACAAGGACCAATCGTAGTCCTTTCAGTAAGTAAGAGTGTCGAACCCAACAAGGAGCAGAAGGATCCGACAAGTGGTTTTCAGCAAGGAAATATCTGCAATCACTGAAATTATCGGTAACAAATGATTGTGTAATGAGATGATTCGTAGCAAGCAGCAAGTAACAAAAGTAGCAACGGTGCAGCAAAGTGGCCCAATCCCTTTTGTAGCAAGGGACAAGCCTGGACAAAGTCTTATAGGAGGAAAAACGCTCCCGAGGACACACGGGAATTTCTGTCATGCTAGTTTTCATCATGCTCATATGATTCACGTTCGTTACTTTGATAGTTTGATATGTGGGTGGACCGGCGCTTGGGTACTGCCCTTACTTGGACAAGCATCCCACTTATGATTAACCCCTCCCGCAAGCATCCGCAACTACGAAAGAAGAATTAAGACAAAGTCTAACCATAGCATTAAACTAGTGGATCCAAATCAGCCCCTTACGAAGCAACGCATAAACTAGGGTTTAAGCTTCTGTCACTCTAGCAACCCATCATCTACTTACTACTTCCCAATGCCTTCCTCTAGGCCCAAATAATGGTGAAGTGTTATGTAGTCAACGTTCACATAACACCACTAGAGGAAAAACAACATACAACATATCAAATTACCGAACGAATACCAAATTCACATGACTACTATTAGCATGACTTATCCCATGTCCTCACGAACAAAAGTAACTACTCACAAAGCATAATCATAATCATGACCAGAGGGATAATTAGTAGCATCAAGGATCTGAACATAAACTCTTCCACCAAATAATCCAACTAGCATCAACTACAAAGAGTAATCAACACTACTAGCAACCTTATAACTCTAGTGCATCTCTTGTATGGCAATCCCTACTCATTCACATTGATATCTATTAATGGGCATCTCCATAGCACTTTGATACGCCGAGTCAATGTGACCATCTCCTCCTTTTTGTCTCACAACCACCACCACACTCTATTCCACTTGTAGTGCTATATCCATGGCTCACGCTCATGTATTGCGTGATAGTTATAAAAAGTTTGAGAAAGTAAGAGTGCGAAAACAATTACTTGGCCAATACCAGGGTTGTGCATGATTTACATTAGTTGTGTGAGGATGATGGAGCATAGCCAGACTATATGATTTTGTAGGGATAACTTTCCTTGGCCTTGTTATTTTGAAAGTTCATGATTACCTTGCTAGTTTGCTTGAAGTATTATTGTTTTCATGTCAATAGCAAACTATTGTTTTGAATCTTACGGATCTGAACATTCATGTCACGTGAAAGAAGTTGCAAAGGAAAACTATGCTAGGTAGCATTCCACATAAAAAAATCATTCTTTATCACTTCCCTACTCGAGGACGAGCAGGAGTTAAGCTTGGGGATGCTTGATACTTCTCCAAAGTATCTATAATTTTTTATGGTTCCATGTTATTATCTTGTCAAACTTTGGATGTTTTGCATGCCTTTTATATATTTTTTGGGACTAACTTATTAACTTAGTGCCAAGTGTCAGTTCCTTTTTTCCATGTTTTTGACCCCTTTCAGAGGAGATTTTGAAACAGAGTCCAAACGGAAGAAAATCCCCAAAAATATTTGTTTCGTAACGGAAGAAGATCGGGAAGCTTGAGAGCCAAGGAAGGGGGGCCCCAGGGGCCCCACAAGCCCCCACCCCGCGTCCAGGGAGGGAGGCCGTGACCCACAGGCTTGTGGGCCCCCTGGACGCCCTCTGCCCTAGGGGTTGCGCCTATATATTCCCTAAAAATCCCAAAAAAATCAAGAGATCATCAAAAGTACTTTTCCGCCGCCGCAAGCTTCTGTCTCCGCAAGATCCCATCCGGGGCACGTTCTGGTGCCCTGCCGGAGGGGGATTCGGACACGGAGGGCCTCTTCATCAACACCATGACCTCTCCGATGATGCGTGAGTAGTTCACCATAGACCTACGGGTCCATAGCTAGTAACTAGATGGCTTCTTCTCTCTCTTGGATCTTCAATACAAAGTTCTCCATGATCTTCATGGAGATCTATCCGATGTAATCTTCTTTTGCGGTGTGTTTGTCGAGATCCGATGAATTGTGGATTTATGATCAGATTATCTATGAATCTTATTTGAGTTTCTTCTGATCTCTCTTATGCATGATTTCATATCCTTGTAATTCTCTTCGAGTTGTGGGTTTTGTTTGGACAACTAGATCTATGATTCTTGCAATGGGAGAAGTGCTTGGTTTTGGGTTCATACCGTGCGGTGACCTCACCCAGTGACAGAAGGGGTAGCGAGGCACGCATCATGTTGTTGCCATCAAGGGTAAAAAGATGGGGTTTTCATCATTGGTTTGAGATTGTCCCTCTACATCATGTCATCTTGCTTAAGGCGTTACTCTGTTCGTCATGAACTCAATACACTAGATGCATGCTGGATAGCGGTCGACGTGTGGAGTAATAGTAGTAGATGCAGAAAGTATCGGTCTACTTGTCTCGGACGTGATGCCTATATGTATGATCATTGCCTTAGATATCGTCATGACTTTGTGCGGTTCTATCAATTGCTCGACAGTAATTTGTTTACCCACCGTGATATTTGCTATTTTGAGAGAAGCCTCTAGTGAACACTATGGCCCCCGGGTCTACTCCACGCCATATTTTCAGCCTTACACTTTTACTTCATTGCACTTTCCGCCTTCAGATCTCACTTTGCAAACAATCTTGAAGGGATTGACAACCCTTTGAAGCGTTGGGTGCAAGCTCGTTTGTTTTTGCGCAGGTACTCTGGACTTGACGAGACCCTCCTTCTGGATCGATACCTTGGTTCTCAAACTAAGGGAAATACTTACTGCTCCTGTGCTACATCACCCTTTCCTCTTCAAGGGAAAAACCAACGCAAGCCCAGTCTCCGTCAACGTGTCAAATTCTGGCGCTGTTGTGTGTTGCCGTAGCAATACATACCCCGTTGTTGGTTATTGGCTGGAGAGATGTCTCGGTCATGTCTGCATGTCTCCCGAACTCGTAGGGTCTACACACTTAAGATTCGATGACGTGAGGGTTATAGGGAAATAGTGTACATGGTTACCGAAGGTTGTTCGAAGTCCCGGATAAGATCCCGAACGTCACTAGGAGCTCCGGAATGGTCCGAAGGTAAAGATTTATTTATAGGAAGTGAGATTTTGGACACCGGAAATGTTTCGGGCGTCACCGGGACCACCGGAAGAGTTCCGGGGGTCCACCGGGAGGGGCCACCAGCCCCAAAGGCCATCATGGGCTGAAAGGCGGAAGGGAACCAGCCCAGAGTGGGCAGGTGCGCCTCCCACCTAGGACCAAGGCGCAAGGAGAGGTGGAGGGGGGCAACCCTAGCGCAGGAGGGGGCCCAGGCCCACCTGGCGCGCCACCCCTCCTCTCCCTGCCCTGGCCGCCACCTCCTGGCGCCAGATGGGGCTGCCGCCACACCTAGGGTGGGAACCCTAGAGGTGGCGCACCCTCCTCCCTCTCATCCTATAAATACCCGGGGTATTGGGGCTGATTTGAGACACGAACTCTCTCTCTGTCGGCGCAGCCCTACCTCTCTCCTTCCTCGTCCTCCGCGGTGCTTGGCGAAGCCCTGTCGGAGTTTCATGTAGCTCCACCACCATCATGTCGTCGTGCTGCCGGAGCTCTCTCCCTCAACCTCTCCTTCCTTCTTGCTGGTTCAAGGTGTTGGAGACGTCACTGGGCTGCACGTGTGTTGAACGCGGAGGTGCCGTGGTTCGGCACATAGATTGGAGTCCACCACGATCTGAATCGCTAGGAGTACGACTACATCAACCCCGTTCATAGTAACACTTCCGCTTAGCGATCTTCAAAGGTATGAAGATGCTCTTTCCCCTTGCTCGTTGCTGGTCTCTCCATAGATAGATCCTTGTATGGCGTAGAATTTTTTTGAATTTACTACGTTACCCAACAGTGGCATCCAAGCCAAGGTTTTCTATGCGTAGATTCTATGCACGAGTAGAACACAAAAGTTGTGGGCGCTTATTTTGTCAATTGCTTGCCGTTACTAGTCTTATCTTTTTCCAGTGGTATTGTGGGATGAAGCGGCCCGGACCGACTTTACACGTATGCTTACGTGAGACTGGTTCCACCGTCTGACATGCACATGGTGCATAAGGTGGCTAGCGGGTGTTTGTCTCTCCCACTCTAGTCGGATTGGATTCGATGAAAAGGGTTCTTATGAAGGGTAAATAGATTTGGAATATCAACGTTGTGGATGCACGTAGGTAAGAAGGCGTTCTTGCTAGAAACCCAAATCAGCCATGTAAAAACTTGCAACAACAATTAGAGGACGTCTAACTTGTTTTTGTAGGGTTTGTTATGTGATGTGATATGGCCAAAGGATGTGATGCTACATGTGTGGTGTATGAGATTGATCATGTTCTTGTAATAGGATTCACGACTTGCATGTCAATGAGTATGACAACCGGCATGATCCATAGGAGTTGTCTTAATTTATTGTATGAGATGCAACGCCATATGTTTATTACTTTACTTCATTGCTAACGGTTAGCTATAGTAGTAGAAGTAATAGTTGGCGTGACAACTTCACGGAGACACAATGATGGAGATCATGATGATGGAGATCATGGTGTCATGCCGATGACGATGAATATCATGCGATGCCCCGAAGATGGAGATCAAAGGAGCAAAGATGATAATGGCCATATCATGTCACTATATGATTGCATGTGATGTTTCTCATGTTTTTCATCTTATTGCTTAGAACGACGGTAGCTTAATAAGATGATCCCTCATAAAATTTCAAGAAAGGTATTTCCCTAAGTGTGCAACGTTGGAAAGGATCGTTGTCTCGAAGCACCACGTGATGATCGGGTGTGATAGATTCTAACATTCGCATACAACGGGTGTAAGCCAGTTTACACATGCAAAACACTTAGGTTTACTCAACGAGCCTAGCATGTACAGACATGGCCTCGAATACAGGAGACCGTAAGGTCGAACATGAGTCGTATGGTTGATACGATCAGCATGGAGATGCTCCCCATTGATGACTAGTCTGTCTCACGTGATGATCGGACACGGGCTAGTCGACATGGATCATGTAACACTTAGATGACTAGAGGGATGTCAATTTAAGTGGGAGTTCATTACATAATTTGATTAGATGAACTTGATTATCATGAACTTAGTCTAAAAAGTTGTCTTTACAAATATTGTAGATCCAATGGCCAACACACCTGTCAACCTGAATTTCAATGCGTTCCTAGAGAAAACAAAGCTGAAAGATGATGGCAACAACTATGCGGATTGGGTCCGTAACTTAAAGCTCATCCTTATTGCGGCCAAGAAGGCTTATGTCCTTGAGGCGGAGCTAGGTGATCCTCCCGCTGCCCCGTCAGCCCAGGACGTTCAGAACGCCTGGCAGTCATAGAGTGATGACTACTCTCTGGTTTAGTGCGACATGCTATACATTTAGAACCGGGGCTCCAAAGGCGTTTCGAGCAACACGGAGCATATGAGATGTTCCAGGAGCTGAAACTAGTTTTTCAGCGTCATGCCCGGGTCGATAGATATGAAGTCTTCGACAAGTTCTTTAGCTGTAAGATGGAGGAGAACAGTTCTGTCAGTGAGCATATACTCAGAATGTCTGGGTTGCACGGTCGTCTGACTCAGCTTGGAGTCGAACTTTCGGATGACAGTTTCATTGACAGAATCCTCCAGTCGCTTCCACCTAGCTATAAAAGCTTTGTGATGAACTACAACATGCAAGGGATGGAGAAGACCATTCCCGAGTTGTACTCGATGTTGAAATCTGCAGAGGTAGAAATCAAGAAAGAGCATCAAGTGTTGATGGTCAATAAGACCACTAGTTTCAAGAAAGGCAAGGGTAAGAAGAACTTCAAGAAAGACAACAAAGCTGTTGCCGCGCCCGTAAGGCAGTTGCCGGGAAGAAGAAAAGGAATGGACCCAAGCCTGAGACTGAGTGCTACTATTGCAAGGGAACCGGTCACTAGAAGCGGAACTGCCCCAAATACTTAGCGGATAAGAAGGTCGGCAACGTCAAAGGTATATATGATATACATGTTATTGATGTGTACCTTACCAATGCTCGTAGTAGCTCCTGGGTATTTGATACCGGTGTTGTTGCTCACATTTGCAACTCGAAGTAGGAACTGCGGAATAAACGAAGGCTGGCTAAGGACGAGGTGACGATGCGCGTCGGGAATGGTTCCAAGGTCGATGTGATCGTCGTCGGTACGCTACCTCTACATCTAGCTTCAGGATTAGTTTTAAACCTTAATAATTGTTATTTAGTACCAGCTTTAAGCTTGAACATTGTATCGGGATCTTGCTTAATGTGAGATGGCTACTCATTTAAATCAGATAATAATGCTTGTTCTATTTATATGAGTGATATGTTCTATTGTCATGCCCCACTGGTCAATGGTTTATTCTTGATGAATCTCGATCGTGATGTTACACATATTCATAGTGTGAGTACCAAAAGATTTAAGGTTGATAATGATAGTCCCACATACTTGTGGCACTGCCGCCTTGGTCATATCGGTGTCAAGCGCATAAATAAACTCCATACTGATGGACTTTTGGAGTCTCTTGATTTTTAATCATTTGAAACATGCGAACCGTGCCTCATGGGAAAGATGACCAAGACTCCGTTCTCTAGAATAATGGAGCGAGCAACCAACTTATTGGAAATAATACATACCGATGTATGCGGTCAAATGAACGTTGACGCTCGCGGTGGCTATCATTATGTTCTCACTCTTACCGATGATTTAAGTAGATATGGATATGTCTACTTGATGAAGCACAAGTCTAAAACATTTGAAAAGTTCAAAGAATTTCAGAGTGAGGTTGATAATCAACGTGACAAGAAAATAAAGTGTCTACGATCTGATCGTGGAGGAGAATATTTGGGTCACGAGTTTGGCACACACCTGAGGAAATGTGGAGTTGTTTCACAACTTACGCCGCTTGGCACACCACAACGTAACAGAGTGTTTGAACGTCGTAATCGCACTTTATTAGATATGGTGCGATCTATGATGTTTCTTACCGGCTTACCGCTATCATTTTGGGGATATGCATTAGAAACCGTAGCATTCACTTTAAATAGGGCACCGTCTAAATCCGTTGAGACGACACCGTATGAATTATGGTTTGGCAAGAAACCTAAGCTGTCATTTCTGAAAATTTGGGGCTGCGATGCTTATGTGAAGAAACTTCAACCAGAAAAGCTCGAACCGAAAGCGAAGAAATGCGTCTTCATAGGATACCCTAAGGAAACTATTGGGTATACCTTCTACCTTAGATCCGAAGGCAAAGTCTTTGTTGCAAAGAACGGATCCTTTCTAGAGAAAGAGTTTCTCTCGAAACAAGTAAGTGGGAGGAAAGTAGAACTTGATGAGGTAATTGTACCTCCTCTCGAACCGGAGAGTAGCACAGCGCAGGAAAATGTTCCCGTGGCGCCTACACCAATTGGGGAGGAAGTTGATGATGGTGATCATGAAACTTTGAATCAAGTTGCTATTGAACCTCAAAGGTCCATGAGGGTACGTTCAGCACCAGAGTGGTACGACAACCCTGTGATGGAGATCATGTTGTTGGACAACGGTGAACCTTCGAACTATGAAGAAGCGATGGCGGGCCCGGATTCCAACAAATGGCTTGAGGCCATGAAATCCGAGAGAGGATCCATGTATGAGAACAAAGTATGGACTTTGGTGGACTTGCCCGATGATCGGCGATCCATAGAAAATAAATGGATCTTTAAGAAGAAGACTGACGCAGACGGTAATGTGACCGTCTATAAAGGTCGACTTGTCGCAAAGGATTTTCGAGAAATTCAAGGAATTGACTACGATGAGATTTTCTCTCCCGTAGCGAAGCTGAAGTCAGCCCGAATCATGTTGGCAATAGCCACATTTCATGATTATGAAATTTGGCAAATGGACGTCAAAACGGCATTCCTTAATGGATATCTTAAGGAAGAGTTGTATATGATGCAACCAGAAGGTTTTGTCGATCCTAAGAGTGCTAACAAAGTATGCAAGCTCCATCGCTCCATCTATGGGTTGGTGCAAGCATCTCGGAGTTGGAACATTCGCTTTAATGGGGTGATTAAAGTGTTTGGGTTTATACTGGTTTATGAGGAAGCCTGTATTTTCCAGAAAGTGAGTGGGAGCTCTGTAGCGTTTCTCGTACTATATCTGGATGACATATTGTTGATGGGAAATAATATAGAGTTATTGGAGAGCATAAAGGCCTACTTGAATAAAAGTTTTTCAATGAAGGACCTTGGAGAAGCTGCATACATATTAGGCATCAAGATCTATAGAGATAGGTGGAGACACCTCATAGGTCTTTCACAAAGTACATACCTTGACAAGATATTGAATAAGTTCAATATGGATAAGTCAAAGAAGGGGTTCTTGCCTGTATTGCAAAGTATGAAATTGAGTAAGACTCAATGCCCGACCACGGCAGAAGATGGAGAGAAGATGAGTACCATCCCCTATGCTTCAGCCGTAGGCTCTCTTATGTATGTCATGTTGTGTACCAGACCTGATGTGAACCTTGCCATAAGTTTGGTAGGGAGGTACCAAAGTGATCCCGGTATGGAACACTGGGCAGCGGTCAAAAATGTCCTTAAGTACCTGAAGAGGACTAAGGAGATGTTTCTCGTTTATGGAGGTGACGAAGAGCTCGTCGTAAAGGGTTACGCCGATGCTAGCTTCGACACAGATCCGAATGACTCCAAGTCACAAACCGGATACATGTATGTTTTGAATGGTGGGGCAGTCAGGTGGTGCAGCTGCAAGCAAGATGTCGTGGTAGCATCTACATGTGAAGCGGAGTACATAGCTGCTTCAGAAGCAACTCAAGAAGGGATCTGGATGAAGGAGTTCATCACCGACCTTGGAGTGATTCCAAGTGCATCAGGCCCGATGACACTCTTCTGTGACAACACTGGAGCTATTGCCATAGCCAAGGAGCCCATATTTCACAGGAAGACCAAGCACATCAAATGCCGCTACAACTCCATCCAGGAATACGTCCAGAAAGGAGAAATAGATATTTGTAAAGTACATACGGATCTGAATATTGCAGACCCGTTGACTAAACCTCTTCCACGAGCAAAACATGATCAACATCAGAATGCTATGGATGTTCGATTCATCACAATGTAACTAGATTATTGACTCTAGTGCAAGTGGGAGACTGATGGAAATATGCCCTAGAGGCAATAATAAAGTAGTTATTATTATATTTCCTTGTTCATGATAATTGTCTATTGTTCATGCTATAATTGTATTAACCGGAAACAGTAGTACATGTGTGAATATATAGATCACAATATGTCCCTAGTAAGCCTCTAGTTGGCTAGCTCTTTGATCAACAAATGATCATGGTTTCCTGATCATGGACATTGGATGTCGTTGATAACAGGATCACATCATTAGGATAATGATGTGATGGACAAGACCCAATCCTAAGCATAGCACTAGATCGTGTTGTTCGTGTGCTAAAGCTTTTCTAATGTCAAGTATCATTTCCTTGGACCGTGAGATTGTGCAACTCCTGGATACCGTAGAAGTGCTTTGAGTGTATCAAACGTCACAACGTAACTGGGTGACTATAAAGATGCACTACGGGTATCTCCGAAAGTGTTTGTTGAGTTGGTCTGAATCGAGATCGGGATTTGTCACTCCGTGTGACCGAGAGGTATCTCTGGGCCCACTCGGTAGAACATCATCATAATGAGCTCAATGTGACTAAGGAGTTTGTCACGGGATGATGTGCTACGGAACGAGTAAAGAGACTTGCCAGTAACGAGATTGAACAAGGTATAGGGATACCGACAATCGAATCTCGGGCAAGTATCATATTGATAGACAAAGGGAATTGCATACGGGATTGATTGAATCCTTGAAATCGTGGTTCATCCGATGAGATCATCGTGGAACATGTGGGAACCAACATGGATATACAGACCCTGATGTTGGTTATTGGCCGGAGAGATGTCTCGGTCATGTCTGCATGTCTCCCGAACCCGTAGGGTCTACACACTTAAGGTTCGATGACTCCAGGGTTATAGGGAAATAGTGTACGTGGTTACCGAAGGTTGTTCGGAGTCTCGTATGAGATACCAGACGTCACGAGGAGCTCCGGAATGGTCCAAAGGTAAAAATTTATATATAGGAAGTGAGATTTTGGACACCGGAAATGTTTCGGGAGTCACCGGTAACGTACCGGGACCACCGGAAGAGTTCCGGGGGTCCACCGGGAGGGGCCACCAGCCCCAAAGGCCATCATGGGCCAAAAGGTGGAAGGGAACTAGCCGAGAGTAGGCAGGTGCGCCTCCACCTAGGCCCAAGGCGCAAGGAGAGGTGGAGGGGGGCAACCCTAGCGCAGGAGGGGGCCCAGGTCCACCTAGTGCGCCACCCCTCCTCTCCATGCCGTGGCAGCCACCTCCTGGCTCGAGATGGGTCTGCCGCCACCCCTAGGGTGGGAACCCTAGAGGCGGCGCACCCTGCTCCCTCTCCTCCTATAAATACCCAGGGTATTGGGGTTGATTTGAGACACAAACTCTCTCTCTCTCTCGGTGCAGCCCTACCTCTCTCCTTCCTTGTCCTCCGCGGTGCTTGGCGAAGCCGTGTAGGAGTTCCACGTAGCTCCACTGCCACCATGACGTCGTGCTGCCGGAGCTCTCTCCCTCAACCTCTCCTTCCTCCTTGCTGGTTCAAGGTGTTGGAGACATCACCGGGCTGCACGTGTGTTGAACGCGGAGGTGCCGTGGTTCGACACATAGATCGGAGTCCACCGCAATCTGAACCGCTACGAGTACGACTCCATCAACCGCGTTCATGGTAACGCTTCCGCTTACCGATATTCAAAGGTATGAAGATGCTCTTTCCCCTTGCTCGTTGATGGTCTCTCCATATATAGATCCTTGTATGGCATAGAAAAAAATTTGAATTTACTAAGTCACCCAACAGGCTTCAACTGATGCCCTCTCAGGTGCTGGTGTAGACATTGGAGGTGTAGGAGCTGATGGAGCTGATGTTGCGGCTGATGAAGACGGTCTTGACTCTGGAACTGACACATCATCATATCTAGATTGAGTCCTGAATTGAGTGGAAGTCTGAAGAGAAGGACCATCATCATCACTGCTAGAGATGGGACTGGGCACCGCATCAACCTCCTACTTCAACTGGTTGACTGTAGTAGTCAGCTCAGTCACCTTAACGTCCATGTCATGAAACTTGGTTTCAATGATCCTCTCAATACTCTTCTGTTTCAGAAGAATATCTTTGATGTTCTTCTCCATCCCTTGGATGGTGCTGATGATAAATGCCATTTGATCTCCCTTGGATCTCATCACTAGGGCACTAGTGGCTCTGGCTGCCTCTGCGTGGGCCTCAACCTCTGCAGTAGATGAACTGAGATAACTTGGATCCATCATCACAACATTGTCCTCAAACTCTAGCTTGTGTGACAGGTGTTGACGATCAAGCAGATGCACATTCTTCCCAATCTTGGAGTTTATCAACATCTGAATGTAGGGAGCGTATCCACAAGACCTCTTCTGGTTAGCAATAGTCCTTCTAATTGTCTTAGCAATCTAGTCCATCACCCTGATCCTGGTGCGAGTGTCTACATGGTGCAACATGTTGATGGAGTACCCCTGGTCATCTTGTCATCACCTGATTTGGGCATCAAGGTGTACCTCATAATAGTTTTGGAGGTGGGTAGTCCTGCTTGCAAAAAGTAGACTGAGCCTAGCTTGTGAGTCTTCACATACTCCTTGGGCTCTGGGTTGTACATGTTGTCCATGGAGTTGTGGTTCATTTTGGCCTCAGTATAAATGTCCAAATCTCTCTATTGCACCTCTGGGTCTCCTGATATGGTAGCCCACTCTTCAACTATGGATTGATACATGGTGCCTTATATCATCCATACAATTCTACCACCAGGATTGAAGTGAGTTGTAGAGTAGAATTGCATGATCATCTCGTCGTTTCATGCTGTCATTTTTCTGCCAACAAAGTCTTCAATGTCTATGGCCCTGAAATTTTCTTGCACGTGAGGGACGTAGTCTTCGTTCTCCTTAATGTAGTCCCAATCTACATATCTCATGTCACTAACAGCCGAACTCTTGTCCAATAGGACAGACGCATAAAAGTCTTGATGGTCCTTTGTGTGGAAGTGAGCATCAACTGTAGTCGTCCTCCTCATAGCATATGGATCAGCTACTCTCCACTTCCTGAGCCCCTTATCATTCATTTCCTTCATATTCTCTCATGTGTGGTGTTCATCATTATGTCCTGGCAAATGTGGTCCCAACTTCGTCAACATAGCAATTTCATCTTCTTCTGTAATAGCATCCCTTGATGCAAAATCCTTCTTCTTCTCAGCTGCAGGTATGTCTCTTGTAGTCCTCTTAGGCTTAGAGGCTACACGCTTCTTAGCCTTGGGAGTAGATGGCTTGGCCTTGGTTGCTGGCTTGTTGGGCATAGCATCTCCCATGAGCTTCTTCTTCTTCGAAGGAGGTGGGTTAGCTGATTCCTCTTCCCCCTCTTCTTCTTGATCTAGATACTCAGGCGTATATGGTTGAACAACTACTTCAACAAACCTGGTCCTTTGCCTCTTCTGTCCTGGCTTCTTGGCTAGAGATTTAGTCCTTCCAGCTCCACTTGGTTGTTTTGAAGATTAAGACAACCCTCTTTTGGCTGCAACAGACTCTGGAATCTTCCTGATTGTTGCTCTCTCTTTCAACTTGAGAGAAGTGCTTTCCACAGGGATAAAATCAGCATCTTCCTCATCAAAGTTGAGCTTCTTCCTTGCCCTAGTTGCTGCCGTCGGCAGGTCATGTGAGCTGGGGGTGCCTGGGTCTGACTGACTCCTCTTAGGACTAGTTCTTGAATCAACTTCCACACTCTGCTCTCTATATGCATTCTGGTTGTCCCACATCCTGACATACTGACAAGTTGACCCTATAAATAGATATATAGGATTTGGAAAAGATGAGCATCACAAAACACAAACTTTTTACAAAATTTGAACTCAGAATCTCAGTTTAAGAATTCGGCAAAGTGGGTTTTGGTTCCACTGAGTTTTGATTTTCAGAGCCCCCGAGACAAATTTTCTCCTCAATAGAGACATGCCATCATTTTTAGAGTCACTGAAAATGATAACTTAGTCTCACTCAGAAGTTCTCAGGGTCCCTAACCCCAAATTGTTCGTATTGATTTGTTTCCACTCGGTGACATCAAGACGCACTTGGCGGAGCTCTAAACCTAGAATCTTTTGTTTGGCTAGACTAAGAGATTTGTTTTGTGGATGAATGATTCGCGAATACTCGTCAGAGGTAAAACAAATCCTAATGCGCAAGATTTGGATGAATGAGCGCAAAAGGGGTTGAAACCATACCTTGATTCGGTGAAGGTTCCGCGATGACGATGAGGGAGGGTTAGATTGCAGTCGACGGTGATGGACTCCTGTGGCAAGGGCGCACGAGAGGTGAGTGAGAAGTCCATAGACGCGAGCGGCGGCAACAAAGGGTGCGGGAAGATGAAGGATTGAAGAAAGTTTTCAATTTCGGCTCCGCAGGTTTATACACCCTCGTGCTATCGGTGACACCGATTCTCGAATTTCAGTGCCATCGAGTTTCTTAACTGCCAGAGGCAGGGAAAACGAGATTATAAAATTGGTGGTACCGAGGTTCAAAAACCAGATCAACCCTAGTGCTTCACTGGAACCGAGTTTGTGGAGTTGGTTACACCGAGTGGCACATGGGAGGTTTTGGAAGTTAGCTCTTGTCGAGACGGAATTCTGAGTGCTCCTCACACAGAGGGTCTGAAAAGTGGTTGCTCAAATTTTGTGATGAAGCATGAATAGAATTTGGGACGAGAAAGCATATATAGCTACATAGGGATACTTAGGCATTCTTGTATATCCAATTGGACAAAGAAAATGAAAAGCCAAATAACAACAATTGGATATCCTCGAATGAGTAAAAGTATGCATACCAACATGCTGACGCAAAAAAGATGTCAAATGAAACATGGCAAGTATGCACAACCACTCTAGTATCTACCAAGCACTTTGGCGATGACGAAGTCATCTATATATGAGTATATTGACTTAGGAGTCAAGCAAGAATACTTGATCATATGTCATACTCATTGTTTAAGCACGAGTGGGGTTACCACTTTTACATAAAGCTTTCAATGTGTTCAGATCTTAAGAGATGCTTTGACTCAAGTTTTAGAGTAAAGCTCCCCCTCGATGTGACATCCCCTGTAAGAGGGATAAACTAACCTTGGGTTTTGTCGTAGAAGACTGCATGTAGGTGTAGTGGTGATGGATGCTAATTGTTGATGAAGATCATCTTGAGATGGGATCTATCCTTGTTGTTTCACTCTTCTCACCTACATGGGTTAGTCCCACACAAGGAACAAATATAAGGATATCTATGGACATGGAGTGAAGTACATATGATATGATGTCCATTGATACATTAATTACATTGTCCCTTGCTTACCTTTGAGGGAATGTTTGACTCCTTGAACTAATGCATAGGGTTGGAGTTGATTGCAAATAGTTCTTGCCAAAATGAATGATAGTGCATTTTTTTGGTGGAGTCACCCCTCAAGAACTTATCTAGTTCTTCTTCTTGGGGACCCACATCAACTTGATGGGGATCCATGAAGTTGAGGTAGCGATTGATGAAACAGAGCTAGTGGTGGCCTTGGGAATCCACTTGACCATGGCGTGGGATTCTTCTTCAAACGAGTCAATCTCCTCTTGAAGCTCGTCCTTGCCCTTGAGCTTGTGGTCTTGTGGTGGAAGGTCATCTTGAGCATTTGTTCCCTTGGGGAGAGTAGGATCATACTTCTCCTTTTGGGGAACAAACTTCAGGTTGGGGTATTGACCTTCTTCCCACTCAACTCCATTGGCATTAAAGTAGACAATGCCTCGCTTCTCCCGGTGTCCTCCTTGCTTGCGTACAATCTCCTCGAATTGCTTACTTCTGGCAAGACTCTTGAAGACACCTCTCTCTATAATTCCTTTCAATAAATCGTTTTCTTGCTCAAGTGTAACTTGGCTAAGAGAACCATTAGTGGAATCAATAGCTACTACAAACAACATAATTTGACTTAGCATTAGTGTTGTTGTTACTAGATGAAAAAACTTTCTTGACTTTGTTACTAGTTTTCTTAGGTTTAGCTTGTGGAACAAAAGTAGACAAGAGTAATTGTTTGGTTAGATAATAAGAACTCTTCTTTCGAAGATCATCATTGATCGCTTTAAGAAACTCATGCTCTTACTCTGAATTTAGCTTCTCTAAGTGTAGCTTCTCATGAGTTCTTGCAAGTTCTCTATGATATTCTAGATTGGATTCATGGGATAACTTAAGAGTGTTTAATTCTTTAGTTGGGTAGCAAGGGAATAACATTATATGATCCAACTAGATTAACAAGGCCCGTGATACATCAAGATCATGCCATCACAAGAACATTTGAGAGAGAGAGAGAGAGAGAGAGAGAGAGAGATTGAACACATAGCTGCTCGTACATACCCTCAACCCCGAAGGTGAACTACTCCCTCCTTGTCATGGCTTCCATCGAGATGATTAAGATGGACACCAGAGATGATTTCCCCTCTCCGGCAGGGTACTGGAAAGGCTCCAGATGGGTTTTTTGTCGATACAGAGAGTTGCAGTGGCAAAATTGAAGTTCTCTCTTTATTTTTGGGGTTTCTGGTATATATAGGACTTTTAGCATTGGAATCACGCCAAACGGAGCCACATGGGCCCCACAAGCCATCAGGACACGACCTAGGGGGCACCATGTTGGCTTGTGGCCCACAGGTGGCTCCCCTCTGGTGGTTCTTCGCTCCAATATTGCTTATTTCCTCCAGAAAAAATATAAAATAGTTTCGTGCGATTGGGAGAACTTCAATTTTCTGCACAAAAACAACACCATGGTAATTCTGCTAAAAACAACGTTAGTTCGGGTTAGTTCTAAATAAATCATATAAAGTGCATCAAAACCATATAAAAGTATTGTAAACATAGGCAAACATGGCATGAATTGTTCATAAATTGTTGATACGTTGGAGACGTATCAGCATCCCCAAGCTTAATTCCTACTCGTCCTCCAGTAGGTAAATGACAAAATAATAATTTATGAAGTGTGAATGCTAGCATAGTATATAAGTTTGAGCAATGACAATTCCAATCAATTTTTCTAGCATTATAACGAGCTACTTTTTCATAAAAGTCATCATGGTTGAGTAGCAATAAATTCACATGTCACGGTTCAAACAATGCATTCTCTTGAAACTCAACATCATATATTCTTAGTCATCAAACAATTTCAATGCATCATCAAGTCTAAGTAAGAGCTCCACATACTCAATTATCATATAGTCTTCTATGATTGCTAATACTCAAAGCATATTTTAGAACAAATAACATCCATCGAACACTGAGAAAGTTAGGGGCTTAATGTTTTGCCTCCCAACATATTTATCATAAATATAATTGTCAACAATAATGAATCATGATCAAATATATTTGAGTGGATACATTTTTGGATCTTTGCCCACCACATGGTGCTTGCCAACTAATAGACCGAGGTTGGAATAAGAAGTTGACTCAACATGAAAAGCAAGTAACAAGAAAGTAAATAGATTGTCCCTTCGCGGAGGGAAGCAGGGATTTGTAGAGGTGCCAGAGCTCATTGTCTTAAAATAGAGATGAATATGTAATTTGGGTGGTGTGCCTTTCTTGTCAACGTCACAACACAGTTTTCAGTATCTTCCATGCTAATCACATTATTGGTGGTTCCCAAATAGAATTGAAATTTTACCCCCCCCCTCCACCATTCAAACACATTTCGTGGCTAGCCGTATCCACGGGTACCATCAAAACAATCAACTTTCTAGGGGGAGTTCTTGTTTATTTATTTTTGTATTATGCAGGACTGGGCATCCTTTTTACCATCCTCTCTCAGGCAACGACAAGTGAATAAACACTCATATTGAGAATAAATCACTTAGGATGGAAGATAGTGACCACCCCGCCGCTCCATGAGTAGTACGAGCACACAAAACAGATGTTTATTTGAATGTTTAGAGGTGGCACATGCAGATTTAGTTGGAATGGCAGCGAAATATCATATATAGGTAGGTATGGTGGACTCTCACGGAAGAAAATTGGTTCAAGGATTTGGATGCACCAGTAGTATCTCTGCTTAGTACGAAGTTTTGGCTAGCAAAAGGTTCTAAACAAGCACCACATGTTGGAGGATCCAAAACAATATAACTTCTATGCAAATATACCTGAACATAACCATTATGTTATCTTACTTGTCCAACTTCAACTATTTGATCTAGTTTGAAAATAATTGATGTGTATTCACAATCATAAAAGATGTCCAAGATAATATATTTATATGTGAAAGTTCTGTTTCTTATATTAATCATTCATGAATTGCTCATATGACCAATATAGTGATTGCCAAACTTCAATAGATTTTACTTTCTAAACCGAATGTGAAACTACTACAAGAGATAAAGCACACTGATAATTTCATATTTATGATATTTAATTAATTCACAATTTACTCTTAGGATATAAGTGAAGCACAAGAGCAAACAATCAAACTACTCTCAAAAGATATAATTGAAGATCAATGAGTAATCAAACAATTAAGTAGCTATGTGAGGACTCTCTATCAATAAATATTTTTAGATCTGAGTATTTTTTTTCAAACAAAAAACTAAATAAAAATGCGCTCCAAGAATAGCACATATCATGGGGACAAATAATAACTTAGGATCAAAATAGGCTAACCGATAGTTGTTGACGAAGAGAGGTGGGATGCGTAGCATCCCCAAGCTTAGACTTGAGAGTTATTGGAATATTTACTTGGGGTGGCTTAGGAATCCCCAAGCTTGAGCTTTTATATATCGTTCAATCCTCTCATATCCCGGTTTCACCTAAGTCTCAAAAACTTCATCCACACAAAACTTGAAAAGAACTCATGAGATAGGTTAGTACACATAAAAGTAAATCAACACCTCATGTATTGCCAAGATAAGTTGCATAATAATTTTCAAACACTAGAAATTGTATAATATAATTTCGACAATTTATATCTACCAATATAAGCCATGAAAACTCTAGGATATGTAGATAATAAAACTATGACAACAATCTGCCCAAACAAAACAGTCTGTAGCAATCTATTAAAACAGTGTACTTATGTAACTCTAGAAATTATTAAAATTTAGTACATGATAAGTAATTTCTATCACATCAGTGTGTAGAAATTTTAGAAACTTTCCATATTCCGGTAAAATCTTACAATTCAAATACTACACCAGAAGTTTCTGTTTTTGTACAACACACATCACATATGCAATTCAAACATTCTAAAAGAATTTTTTGGATTTTTATCGAGAAACAAGAATATAAATAAAATATAACATAGAACAACAAAACAAAATGACGCTCGAAGAAAACACACATAATGTGACAAATAAAAATATAGCTCCAAGTAAGATATACTGATAATGTTGGAGACGAAAGAGGGGATGTCTTCCACGACATTCCCAAGCTTAGACGCTTGATCCTTCCTTGGATATTACCTTGGGGGTTCCTTGGGCATCCCCAAGCTTAGGTTCTTTCTGCTCCTTATTCTCCTTATATTGGTATATCACCCAAAACTTGAAAACTTCAATAATACAAAACTTAACAGAACTTCATGAGATGGGTTAGTGTAATAAAGATAGATCATTCACTTAGGTTTTGTCATGACAAGATTCATAATTGTTCTCACGTGATACCTATTGTACTCTATCATTCACATAATTTATATCACTACTCTTATGTGTTCTTCAAGAGTCATAACTTGGATAATGTTAGTTCGAACATTAAGGGGCGTACTTGAGATATAATGTTTAATTCTTTGCCCATTTACCACTCTCGGGTTTTTGCCTTTGAAGTTGTTAATTTTTATAGCACCGAAGCGGTAGACCTCCTCAACGACATGAGGGTGTTCCCATTTGGAGAGAAGCTTACCTGCAAAAAATCTGAAATAAGAATTCTACAAAAGAACTATTTCTCCTACATTGAATTCCTGTTTTTGGATTCTCTTGTCATGCCATTTTTAACCGTTTCCTTAAACAACTTGGCATTTTTATAAGCTTGTGTCCTCCATTATTCTAATGAACTAATATCAAATAGCCTATTTTCACTAGGAATTTTATAATTATAGTTGAGTTCCTTAATTGCCCAATAAGTTTTATGTTCTAACTCAAGAGGTAAATGAAAATCTTCTCCACAGACAATTTTATAGGGGGGCATTCCCATGGGGTTTTATTAGCAGTTCTATATGCCCATAAAGTATCATCCAATTTCTTAGACCAGTTCTTTCTAGACCTATTAATATTCTTTTGCAAAAATAATTGTATTTCTCAATTGCTCAATTCAACTTAGACGCTAGACTAAGGATGATAAGGTGATGCAATCCTATGGTTAACATCATATTAGCTTGTAGTTTACAAAAAGCACCATGAATAAAATATGAACAATCATGAGTCAATAAATATCCAGGGACTTCAAACCTCGAAAAGATAATATCTTTAAGCATTTTAATAGAAGTGTTATGACCAGCGCTACTAGTTGGAGTAGCTTCTACCCACTTAGTAACTTAATCAACATCAAATAGAATATGAGTATACCCATTAGAAGAAGGAAAAGGTCCTAAGTAATCAAAGCCCCAAACATCAAATGGTTCAATAGCAAGTGAATAATTCATAGGCATTTCCCGACGTCTACCAATGTTACCAATTCTTTGACATTCATCACAAGAAAGGACATACTTCTGGGCATATTTAAAAAGAGTAGGACAATAAAATCTAGATTATAATACCTTGTGTGCAGTTCTATCACCAACATGGTGTCCTCCGTAAGCTTTGGAGGGCATTTCCATAGGATCTGTCACTATTCATGCTCACACACACAACGTCCAATAACACCATCCACTCCTTTATAAAGTTGTGGGTCATCCAAAAAACTAATGTCGCAAATCATAAAAAAAACTTTTGTTAATAGGTGAAAGTAGGTGGTATATATTTAGCAACAATATGGTTAGCATAATATGCATACCAAGGAGTACTATACAAAGTGTTTATAGCAGTAAGTTGCCCATGAGAAAAATTATAATCAATAGGCAGTGGGTCATCAAGAACATTTTCCATCCTAGACAAGTTATCTATTATAGGGTTTTCAACTCCCTTCCTATTAACGATATGCAAGTCAAACTCTTGAAGTAAAAGCACGCACCTAATAAGTGTAGGTTTAGCATCTTTGTTTTCCATAAGGTATTTTATAGTAGCATGACCAGTGTGAATAGTAACCTCGGAATCAACAATGTAAGGTCTATACTTATTGTCGGGGGGATAACCCCGGGGTAGGCTCATCGAGCCTACTCCTTTGCCTTCGACCAAGAAGGAACATCAAGGACCATTCTGCAAAGACCAAGTCCCCTGGCCGGCTAGGAAGCACCTGCCGGCTAGGGGCGAGGCGGCCAACTCTCTGGCCGGCCAGGAAGCATCTGTCGGCTAGAGGCCAGACGGCTACCTCCCCCTGGCCGCCTAGGCCAAGCCAGTCGGCTAGGGGCGAGGCGGCCGTGCCCAGGACTGCTAGTCAAGCAGACTAGTCGGCCAGGGATCAAAAGTCACATCAGACCGTAGGTCATGACGAGACCCTACGGTTAAAGGTGGCTACACGTCAACAAAGGTACTTGATCGGGGTGCACGGCAGGTACAAGCGTCGACGACCACGCCGCTGACCTCCTCCGGCTCCGATCCATCACCCTGCACAGTGTCGGCCCGTCAAACTCCCACTCCATTACTGCACTCGGCGTGGGAACAGTGGAGACGGTCGTACTGCCTTCCATGACGATCCTCGCTGGACGATGCCAGACGTACCACACGTGTCCTGCGTCAACCTTACGCGAGAACCTTATTGGCTAGCTGGCGGGTCCCACAACCAGATGGGACCTCGCAGCTGGCGGCCCCCTCCAACAACAAGACAAGACCCCGTGGGCCCCGTGGCCAGCCGGCGAGGCTGCCAGCTGATACGTCTCCATCGTATCTACTTTTCCAAACTCTTTTGCCCTTGTTTTGGACTCTAAGTTGCATGATTTGAATGGAACTAACCTGGATTGACGCTGTTTTCAACAGAATTGCCTTGGTGTTACTTTTGTGCAGAAATCAAAGTTCTCCAAACGCCCTGAAAATTTACGGGGAGCATTTTTGGAAAATATGAAAAATATCTGCGCTAAGATCCACCTAAGGGGTGGGCCACTGGGCCACAAGCCCTGCCTCCGCCACCCCGTGGTGGCAGTGGGCAAGCTTGTGGGGCCCACGCAGCTCTGCCGCCCCAACCTCAGGTCTATAAGTTCACTTTTGTCCCAGAAAAAAATAAAAAGAGAAGATTTCGTCGCGTTTGCGATACGGAGGCGCCACCACAACCTGTTCTTCATCTGGAGGGCAGCTCTGGAGTCCGTCTTGGGCTCCGGAGAGGGGAAATCGTCACCATCGTCATCATCAACCTTCTTCCCTCTCCAATTCCATGAAGCTCTTCGTCGTTCGTGAGTAATCTATTCGTAGGCTCGCTGGGCAGTGATGAGTAGGATGAGACCTATCATGTAATCGAGTTAGTTTTGATGGGGATTGATCCCCAGTATCCACTATGTTGTGAGATTGATGTTGCTACTACTTTGTCATGCTTAATGCTTGTCACCAGGGCCCGAGTGCCATGATTTAAGATCTGAAATTATTATGTTGTCACCAATATATGTGTGTTTTATATTCGATCTTGCAAGTTGTAGTTACCTACTATGTGTTATGATCCGGCAACCCCGGAGTGACAATAACCGGAACCACTCCCGGTGATGACCATAGTTTGAGGAGTTGATGTGTTCACCAAGTGCTAATGCGTTGGTCCGGTTCTTTATTAAAAGGAGAACCTTAATATCCCGTAGTTTCCTTTTGGACCCCGCTGCCACGGGAGGGATGGACAATAGATGTCATGGAAGTTCTTTTCCATAAGCATGTATGACGACACACGGAATGCATGCCTACATCACAGTGACGAACGGGAGCTAGCCACATATCTCTCTGTGTTATAGCTGTTGCATGATGAATATCATCCAAACAAATCACCGACCCATTGCCTGCGAGTTTGTCCTACTGCTGCTGTTGCTTGTTTTGCTCTGCTGCTATTACTTGTCTTGCTCTGCTGCTACTGTTGCTACTACTGTCGCTTGCTACTGTTGCTACTTGCTACTGCTATCACTACTGCTGTTCCTTGCCACTACTATTGCTCGTTACACTGCTGCTACGTGCTACAATCTTGATTCGCTTGTCGTTGACGGGAACTGATAATTTCCGTCAACGAGGCAACTTGGCGCCATTGATACAATCGTTAGGAATAGTCTGCCGTCAACAGATTGTTTCTAACACCGTTGTTATCATACTACGTTGCTGTTACTACTTTGCTTGCAGATACTAATCTTTTAGGTGTGGTTGAATCTGATAAATTCAGCTGCTAATACTCGAGAGTATCCTCTCACCTCCTGTCTGGCTAACCAACAAATTTGGGTCAAATACTCTACCCTCGAAAACTGCTACGATCCCATGCGCTGGTGGGCCGTCAACAACATTCTTCTAGTTTCGATTGCCGGAGAGTGCTAGCAGCATTCTTCTAGTGCCGTTGCAAGGGAAGGTCTGCTGTTACGGAGTCACCAGCCGGGTCCCACCCTTGTACCTTTTATCCATATTGTAGGTCGGTGGGTTCGTCTATAACCCCCCCCGCCCCCACCATGCTGGAGGTCGGTCAAGTCAGCACACACACCAACCACATAGGAGAGGCAGGCGCAAGCCGGCAGCTCCTTCTTCCTCCTCCGCTATACATCTCCAGGAGCACTTTGTAAACCATTTCATACATCATACACTCCGGTAGGATTAGGGGTGTTATCTCTACGGAGATCCCTGAACCTGGGTACATCGTGAGTTCCATGCTTCTACCATCCTCATTCCCAGCGCCCTCCGGTGCCACTTCGGTTCCCACCATCTTTAGCCTACCCATGGCTTATGTTGTGAGTAAACACCGACATTTGGCGCCCACCGTTGGGTCGTCCGCGACATCGGCTGGCTTCACGCGCTGGGCAGGGCCCTGCTCTTACACCACCGGATGCATCGCGTCCGGCCCGATCTGCATGCCCGTGGAGCCTGCCTTCGATGAGGCTTCACCGATGATGATCGACGTCCCAGTCCATCATGCGGATTCGGACGGGGAGTCCGACGACGAGTCACTCCCGAGCGTCGTCGTCGCTGCTATGGAGAACCTCATCGTTCTCTTTAGCGATATGTGTCTCGGCGACGGTCCTTGCTATCCTGGCGAGGACTTCGATGTCGAGGCATTATGTGCCAGCTTCAGTAGGCTCTCTATCGCTGAGACGCCTACGTTTGACGTGTACCCCAACAACATACTCGTCTTTGACGGTCCTCCGTCGTCTGTGGGGCTCTTTACCCGTATCATGTCGCCACCGTCTCCAACGTCATGGAGGTGATGGTCATCGGCGCTCGCACCAGCACGGCTAATGGCAAGGCATCAGCAGACGCCGGTGAGCCTGCTGCTATCACCGCTGACACTCTTCAGGCCGCGCTTACCGGCTTGAAGACGCCCATCTTCGCCTCCACAAACCCCACTGACGCACGGGCCTCGTTGGAGGAAGCTCGCAGGAAGATCTTGGAGGAGGGCATTGTCATCGCCGCGGCTAAACGCCGGATGGAGGCCACGGAACGCGAGTACAACTCCGCCTACGGTCTCACTCCGGTTTCTGAGGCCCCTAGCCGGCTTGGCTTGGTTCGCGGCCGCGGCCGGGTCATTGCCGAGATTCTAGGCGGTAAGCAGCCCATCTACGAGACTCCTGCTGCCAACTTACAGGCGGCCTAGGCGGCCATGGCAGAAATTCCAAGCTTGGAGGGTGAGGTGCGCGCCTTCCAGGAGAAGCGGGTCAAGGATCTCCTTGACGCCGCCAGCGAGCAGCAGACCCGGCTTGACCCCGGTCAAGCTCAGTCGGAGTCTTCGGGACCCAATCCCGGAGCGCGACGTAACCCCAGCGGTCATCAGCAAGCCGAAGGATCTTCCTCACATCGCACTTCCGGCCGGAAGGGCGAGGGCAGCCACGACAGGCGTTCGCAGCGCCAGAGCGAGCATACTTCGAGTCGGCGTCGCGAGGATGATGAGAGTGATTCGGTATATGAGGTTCCTCGTGCGGGGAGGAACCATGCTACCGGTTCACAAGGCGCCCTTCCGATCGCGGCTCGGATGAGCGCTCGCGTCCCACAGGGCGACCACGACACCCGCAAGCGTCTCAATGCCCTGGCACAATCACCTCTTCTGGAGGAGGATGGTCCCATCGATCCGGCGTGCTTCGGCCCCCGGATATGAGGGGAGCCGTTTCCCCGAGGCTTCACGCTGCCTCGGGACACTCCCAAGTACAACAACACTGCCAAGCCAGAGGACTGGCTGATCGACTACACCACTGCCGTTGGCATTGTCAGAGGCAACAAGCACGTAGCCGTCCGCTACGTGCCACTCATGCTGGCCGGCTCAGCTCGAACATGGCCTAACAGCCTTCCAGCCGGCAGCGTCAACTCATGGGTTGATTTCGAGGAGGCGTTCGTCCGCAACTTCACTGGCACCTACAAACGCCCTGGCCGGCCTCGCGAGCTGGCGATACGCGTCCAGAGGCCCGATGAACCCCTTCGCGACTACGTCATGCGCTGGACGGAGCTTCGCAACTCCTGCGAGGGAGTGCATGAGGTACATGCCATCCAGTACTTCATCGACGGCTGCAGAGACGGCACTCTCCTCAAGCACAAGCTTATGTGCTCCGAGCCCACCTCTCTGGCGGTGCTCATGGCCAAGGCGGACAAGTACGCCACGGCCGACTCCGCAATGTGGATCAAGGTGACCGCCTCAGACAAGGCTGTCCCCACGCCGACTACTCCCAAGCTGGCTGGTGATGACCCACAAGTATAGGGGATCAATCGTAGTCCTTTCGATAAGTAAGAGTGTCGAACCCAACGAGGAGCAGAAGGCTCTGATAAATGGATTTCAGCAAGGTAATAACTGCAAGCACTGAAAGTAGCGGTAACAAGTGATTGTGTAGTGAGGTGAAACGTAGCAAGCGAAGAGTAACAAGTAACAAGTAGTAGCAACGGTGCAGCAAGTGGCCCAATCCCTTTTGCAGCAAGGGACAAGTCTGAACAAAGTCTTATAGGAGGAAAAACGCTCCCGAGGACACACGGGAATTTCTGTCATGCTAGTTTCATCATGTTCATATGATTCGCGTTCGTTACTTTGATAGTTTGATATGTGGGTGGACCGGCGCTTGGGTACTGCCCTTACTTGGACAAGCATCCCACTTATGATTAACCTCTCTCGCAAGCATCCGCAACTACAAAAGAAGAATTAAGACAAAGTCTAACCATAGCATTAAACTAGTGGATCCAAATCAGCCCCTCACGAAGCAACGCATAGACTGGGGTTTAAGCTTCTGTCACTCTAGCAACCCATCATCTACTTACTACTTCCCAATGCCTTCCTCTAGGCCCTAATATGGTGAAGTGTTATGTAGTTGACGTTCACATAACACCACTAGAGGAAAAGACAACATACATCATATCAAAATACCGAACGAATATCAAATTCACATGACTTATCCCATGTCCTCAGGAACAAAAGTAACTACTCACAAAGCATAATCATAATCATGATTAGAGGTGTAACGAATAGCATCAAGGATCTGAACATAAACTCTTCCACCAAGTAATCCAACTAGCATCAACTACAAAGAGTAATCAACACTACTAGTAACCTTACAAGTACCAATCGGAGTCGTGAGATGAAGATTGGTTACAAGAGATGAACTAGGGATTGGAGAAGAGATGGTGCTGATGAAGATGTTGATGAAGATGCCTCCCCTTCGACGAGAGGAGTGTTGGTGATGACGATGGCGACGATTTCCCCCTCCGGGAGGGAAGTTTCCCCGGCAGGATCGTCCTGTCGGAGCTCTAGATTGGATCTGCTCAAGTTCCGCCTCGTGGCAGCGGCGAAACCACGAAAAAGCTCCCTTCTGATTTTTTTTCTGGACCAAGACGCTTCATATAGCAAAAGAGGGGGGCTAGTGGACCGTCAGGGAGCCCACAAGCCCCCACTCCGCCACCAGGGGGTGGCGGTGTCAGGGCTTGTGGTGCCCTAGCAGCCCCCCTCCGGTAGTTCTTTTGCCCAGTATTTTTTATATAATCCCAAAAAAATCCATGTAACTTTTCAGGGCATTTGGAGATGTGCAGAATAGTGGACTAAGATTTGCTCCTTTTTCAGTCCAGAATTCCAGCTCCCTGAATTCTCCCTCTCAAATAAACCTTGCAAAATAAGACAGAAAAGGCATAAATATGGTACCACAAGTAATATAACAGCCCAAAAAGAAATAAATATCAACATGAAAGCATGATGCAAAATGGACGTATCAACTCCCCCAAGCTTATACCTCGCTTGTCCTCAAGCAAAAACGAAGTTCCATAAACATGTCCACATGTTTAGGGACGAAGTTGTCGATAAAACATAATACGGACATGAGGGCATCATGATCACACATAGAACAACAATACATCATAAAGATTCTTATGGGAAAGTAACAATTCCTTCACAAAGCAAAGCATGAAGCAAAAACCTTACCAAGAAGTAACCAACAATAGTCCATAGTCATTGAAGCAATTGCAATTTATCACAACATCAGAAAGAGTCAAATAAGAGCTTGTAAGGCAAACCCACATACTCAATCATCTCTTTTGTTTTCCACAATTGTTACAACTCACGTGGCACTCATGGTGTCAAAGTTTCAGCTGGACACAGAGGAAGATATGGGCTTATAGTTTTGCCTCCCAACCATTTACCTCAAGGGTAAAGTCAACAACAATAAAGCATAAGTACTCAACTCCAAGTTGATATATGAATATAGATCTTTCCCAAGCATGTGACGGTAGCCAAGACAAAGGAAAAAATAGGGAATTGGTGAAGATCACCATGACTCTTACAAGGGCAAAAAGTAAAGGTACAAGATAGGCCCTTCGCAGAGGGAAGCAAAGGTTGTCATGCGCTTTTGAGGTTTGAATGCGTGTCCTCTTAGTGTGGAGGAACGTCACTTTATATTGCCTCCTGTGATAAAGAACTTTATTATGCACTCTGTCGCTTTTATGTATTCCTCATCACAGGTTTGTACAAAGCTTATTTTCCACACACTAATAGATCATACATATTAGAGAGCATTTTTTATTGCTTGCACCGATGACAACTTACTTGAAGGATCTTATTCAATCCATAAGTAGGTATGGTGGACTCTCATGGCAAAACTGGTTGGAGGTTTATGGATGCACAAGTAGTATCTCTACTTGGTGCGGGAGTTTTGGCTAATATGAGGTGGAAGCAATCGTCACATGCTAAGGGATCTCTAATCATATAACATTGTTTGGAACCAAGCAAACACAATTCATTATGTTGTCTTCCTTGTCCAACATCTACTCCTAAGCATGTAATAGTTTGGTGAGTGCTCACAATTGTAAAAAGTGTCTAAGATGATATATTTATATGTGAACCTCTCTTTCCTTATTACTTCTTATTAATTGCAACAATGACCGAGGTCTATGTTGATTTATTCTCAACAAGTTACAATCATCATACATGTCATATGTGAAGCTACTACTTTCCATAAGATCGTCTCATGATCTTTCATGCTATCGTTCTTTTCATACTTTTGATCATGGCACAAAGCAAAGCCCTTGACTAAGATACTCTTTATTATATAGCTCGTAAGCTCGGATACATCGGGGGAGAGACAAAAGAAAAAAGACTCAAACTAAAAACTAAAGACTTATTCCTCTAAGAGAAGAAATAAAAACTGAAAAGGAAAGAACTAAAACAAAGGTAAAAGCAAAAGATAAAAAGGTGATACGATACCAGGGCAACTCCCCCAAGCTTGGCAGAAGCCAAGGGGATTACCCATAGCAATGCTTAGTTGTCTTCCTTCGGTGGTGATGGTGGTGTTGTTGTCGCCTTTGATTCCAAGAGAGCTACCAATCTTTGATTTATACCTTTGAGATCTGTGACATGGTTTTCCAGCAAAACAACTTCATGAGAAAGGGAAATATTGTGAGCATGAGTTGTTTCGCAAAACCTCAAGAGTTCAATCAAGGATGGAGACAACACGTGGAGGAAGGGTTGGAGAAAGTCTACCCCTTCAACGTCTTCAATGATGAACATAGGTTGAACCTCCTCCCTAGCTTGGGTTTCTCCTTAGCTTGGTCCCTGGCTTCCGTGACTTCTACTCTTTTCAGATCAGCATCTACTTCCTCATGAACTTGGTGAAGATCATTCTCCCCAACAGATTCCTGAGACATCTTTGCTCTAAATCTGCGGCAGACAACAAGCTCGAAACGAAAACAGAGGAAAACTGCGCGATACGAAGATCAAAACCTTCGGGTGACTATATATTGATTTTTTCTGGGCCAGAAGGAGTCCTCCGCAAGAAAACGGAGTCCGGGAGGCACACGAGGTGCCCACAAGCTTGCCCTCCGCCGCCAGGGGGGTGGCGGTGTCAGGGCTTGTGGCCACCTCGTTCGCTCTCTGGACTGCTTTTTATTTTTCTAATTTTCCAAAAATTCCAAAACGGAAGAAATTTCCTATTGAAAAAGCATCGGAGTCCAATTTCTTACCGAAACTGATACTTCTTCGTTTTCAGGGTCTGAAACAGGCTGGTAAACATCCCTTATGTACTCCTCTCGAGTTATGACATTGATGATATTGGTCTCAACATTTATGGGAGTTCCAGAGATGTAATGCTTGATTCTTTGCCCATTTACCACTCTAGGAAAATTTCCTTCCGTGTTATTGATTTTGATGGCACCGGAACGATATACTTCCTCGATAACATAGGGACCTTCCCATTTAGAGAGAAGCTTGCCTGCAAAGAATCTCAAACGAGAATTGTATAGCAAGACATAATCACCTACATTGAACTCTCATTTCTGTATTCGTTTGTCGTGCCATCTCTTAACCTTTTCCTTGAACAACTTGGCATTCTCATATGCCTGGGCTCTCCATTCATCTAACGAGCTGATATCAAACAACCGCTTCTCACCGACGAGTTTGAAATCAAAGTTGAGCTCTTTGATTGCCCAATAAGCTTTGTGTTCCAGCTCAAGAGGTAAATGACAAGCTTTACGTAAACCATTTTATACGGTGACATGCCCATGGGATTCTTATAAGCAGTCCTATAAGCCCATAGTGCATCGTCAAGTTTGCTAGACCAGTTCTTTCGAGATCTATTAACGGTCTTTTGTAAGATCAACTTGATCTCCCTATTACTCAGCTCCACTTGACCACTACACTGAGGATGATAAGGAGATGCAACTCTATGGTTGACATCATACTTAGCTAGCATCTTGCGGAAAACACCATGAATGAAGTGTGAACCACCATCAGTCATCAAGTATCTAGGGACTCCAAATCTTGGGAATATGACTTCTTTAAGCATCTTAATAGAGGTGTGGTGATCAACATTTTTAGTGGGGATAGCCTCTACCCACTTAGTAATGTAATCCACATCAACTAAGATGTGAGTGTACCCATTGGAACTCGGGAAGGGTCCCATATAATCAAAGCCCCAAACATCAAATGGTTCAATGACAAGTGAATAGTTCATAGGCATCTCGTGACGCTTACTCATGTTCCCTATTCTTTGGCATTCGTCACAGGACAAGACAAACTTACGGGCATCCTTGAAGAGAGTGGGCCAATAGAAACCTGATTGCAATACCTTATGGGCGGTTCTATCTCCAGCGTGGTGTCCTCCGTAGGCTTCGGAATGACACTTCTGCAAGATCTGTCCCTGTTCATGTTCAGGTACACAACGTGTAATAACACCATCTACTCCTTCCTTATAAAGGTGAGGATCATCCCAAAAGTAGTGTCTCAAATCAAAGAAGAATTTCTTCTTTTGCTGATAGGTGAAACTGGGTGGTATGTATTTGGCTACGATATAATTTGCATAATCTGCATACCACGGTGCACTATGTGAAGTGCGGATGACATTTAGTTGCTCATCGGGAAAGCTGTCATCAATAGGTAGTGGGTCATCAAGGACATTCTCTAGCCTAGACAAGTTATCTGCTACAGGGTTATCAGCACCCTTTCGGTCAACGACGTGCAAATCAAATTCCTGTAGCAGGAGAACCCATCTGATCAGTCTAGGCTTAGCGTCCTTCTTCTCCATGAGGTACTTAATGGCAGCATGATCAGAGTGAATAGTGACTTTGGAGTCAACTATGTAAGATCTGAACTTTTCACATGCAAACACGACTGCTAAAAATTCCTTCTCCGTAGTGGCATAGTTTCTTTGGGCACTGTCTAGAGTTTTACTAGCGTAGTGAATGACATTCAACTTCTTGTCAACTCTTTGTCCTAGAACAGCACCAACAACATAATCACTAGCATCGCACATGATTTCAAAGGGCAAGTTCCAGTCAGGTGGTTGAACAATAGGTGCGGTTATCAAAGCCTTCTTAAGTATTTCGAAGGCTTCCTCACAATCCTCATCAAAAACAAAAGGAACATCCTTCTGCAAGAGGTTGGTAAGAGGCCTAGAAATCTTAGAGAAGTCTTTAATGAACCTTCTATAGAAACCAGCATGACCTAGGAAACTTCGTATACCTCTGATATCTGTGGGGCAAGGCATTTTCTCAATTGCATCAACCTTAGCCTTATCAACTTCAATGCCTCTTTCAGAGATTTTGTGTCCTAAGACGATACCTTCATTAACCATAAAGTGGCACTTCTCCCAATTCAAGACGAGGTTGGTTTCTTCGCATCTCTGTAAGACTCGATCAAGGTTGCTGAGGCAATCATCAAAGGAAGACCCGTAAACGGAGAAGTAATCCATGAAAACCTCGACAATCTTTTCACAAAAGTCACAGAATATAGCCATCATACATCTTTGGAAGGTGGCAGGTGCATTGCATAAGCCAAAAGGCATACATCTATAGGCAAAGGTACCGAAAGGGCAGGTGAAAGTGGTTTTCTCTTGATCAGATTGTGCAACAAGTATTTGTGAGAAACCTGAATAACCGTCTAGAAAGCAAAAGTGTGTGTGCTTTGATAGCCTTTCTAGCATTTGGTCGATAAACGACAAAGGATAATGATCTTTCCTGGTTGCCTTGTTCAGTTTCCGGAAGTCTATCACCATCCTATAGCCGGTAATAATCCTTTGTGGGATTAGTTCATCCTTATCATTAGGAACGACGGTGATACCTCCCTTCTTAGGTACGCAATGTACTGGACTTACCCAATCACTATGAGCAACATGATAAATGATTCATGCTTCCAGAAGCTTTAATATTTCTTTTCTAACGACCTCTTTCATCTTAGGATTTAATCTCCTTTGATGATCAACGACTGGTTTCAAGTCAGGATCGGTTTTAATCTTGTGCTGATATAGAGTAGGACTAATACCCTTAAGATCATAAAGAGTATATCCAATAGCAGCGCGGTGCTTCCTGAGAGTCCTTAGTAACTTCTTCTCTTCATGCTCTGAGAGGAGAGCACTAATTATGACAGGATATATCTCCTTCTCATCAAGATAGGTATACTTAAGAGTATCAGGCAACTGTTTAAGCTCGAACACAAGATCACCCTTTGGTGGGGGAGGATCCCCAAGCAGTTCAACAGGCAGATTATTCTTGAGAATAGGATATTGTTCTAAGACAATTTTATCTATCTCATCTCTCTCCTCCATATGCATATCATTTTCATGCTCAAGCAGATATTGCTCTAAAGGATCCGTAGGAGGTACGACAATAGAGGCAAGAGCAATAATTTCATCTCTACCAGACGACTCTCTTTCATGGGGTTGTCTTCCAAACTTGGAGAAGTTAAATTCATGAGACACACCCTCGAAACTAACTGTGACAGTCTGCTTAATGCAATCAATGTGAGCATTGACAGTGTTGAGAAAGGGTCTACCAAATATGATGGGACAAAAGCTATCTTATGCAGTACCAAGGACGAGGAAATCAGTAGGATACTTCGTCTTAACACACAGGACTTCTACGTCTCTCACAGTTTCTAGAGGGCAAATAGTGTCTCTATTAGCTAGCGTAATAGTGACATCAATGGGTTCTAACTCAGCAGGTGCAATCTCATCTTTGATTTCATCATACAGAGAACGGGGTATTGCACTAACACTAGCTCCCATATCACATAAACCATGGTAACAGTGATCTCCTATCTTGACAGAAACAACGGGCAGGCCAACTACAGGTCCGTGTTTGTCTTTCACAGGAGGTTTAGCAATTCTAGCGGAGTCCTCACAGAATTTGATAACATGCCCATCTATGTCTTCGGCTAAGAGATCTTTGATAATAGAAACACTAGGTTCAACTCTAATCTCTTCAGGGGGTGCAAGTGGTCTAATGTAACCCCTACATATCACAGTTGGAGCTTTCGAATAATCCTTTATCCTAGCAGGGTATGCTGGTTTCTCAGTGTAAGCACAAGGAAGAACAGGATCACTAAAAGCAATGATTTTATCCTCAACTAGATTGGTTTTGGCTATGTTGCTTCCTACAGGAGGATGATATTTAAACCACTTCTCTTTGGGAAGATCAACATGAGGAGCAAAAGATTCACATAGAGAAGCTACTATCTCAGAGTCAAGTCCATACTTAGCGCTAAAATCTCTAGAAGTGTTTGTCTCAACAAAATATTTAACGCAATCAAACTGGAAATTCATACCTGACTCCTTACCTTCCTCCAGCTCCCAATCTTCAGAGTTGCGTTTGATTCTCTCCAATAAATTCCACTTGTGATCAATATCCTTCTTCGTAAAAGAACCGGTACAAGAAGTGTCAAGCATGGTACGATCTTCATGAGAAAGCCGAGCATAAAAGTTTTGAGTCATGATTTCTCTCGAGAGCTCATGATTGGGGCATGAATATAACATTGATTTAAGCCTCCCCCAAGCTTGAGCTATGCTTTCCCTGTCATGAGGCCAAAAGTTATAAATAAAGTTCCGATCACTATGTACTAAATGCATAGGATAGAACTTTTGATGAAATTCCAATTTCAACCGATTGTAGCCCCATGATCCAGTATCATCACATAGCCTATACCATGTCAACACCTTATCCTTCAAAGATAAAGGAAATACTTTCTTATTTACCTCATCCTCGGGCAAACCTGCAAGCTTAAATAAACCACAAACTTCATCTACATAGATCAGATGCAAGTATGGATGTGAAGATCTATCTCCTGTGAAGGGATTAGCCAGCAGTTTCTCAAGCATACCCGAAGGAATTTCATAAAAGATATTTTCATTAGGTACCTCAGGTTGAGGAACAACTCCTCGTGCTTCCGTTCGTGGTGAAGATACCCCGAACAAACTCCTCAAAGGAACAGTTTCCATAGTGACAATTGACAATAAATTTCAGCACAATATATAAATGTTTCCTTACCAATTTCCACTTACCAAAGGCACTTCACTCCCCGGCAACGGCGCCAGAAAAGAGTATTGATGACCCACAAGTATAGGGTATCAATCGTAGTCCTTTCGATAAGTAAGAGTGTCAGCAAGGTAATAACTGCAAGCACTGAAAGTAGCGGTAACAAGTGATTGTGTAGTGAGGTGAAACGTAGCAAGCAAAGAGTAACAAGTAACAAGTAGTATCAACGGTGCAGCAAGTGGCCCAATCCCTTTTGCAGCAAGGGATAAGCCTGAACAAAGTCTTATAGGAGGAAAAACGCTCCCGAGGACACACGGGAATTTCTGTCGTGCTAGTTTCATCATGTTCATATGATTCACGTTCGTTACTTTGATAGTTTGATATGTGTGTGGACCGGCGCTTGGGTACTGCCCTTACTTGAACAAGCATCCCAATTATGATTAGCCTCTCTCGCAAGCATCCGCAACTACAAAATAAGAATTAAGACAAAGTCTAACCATAGCATTAAACTACTGGATCCAAATCAGCCCCTCACGAAGCAACGCATAGACTCGGGTTTAAGCTTCTGTCACTCCAGCAACCCATCATCTACTTACTACTTCCCAATGCCTTCCTCTAGGCCCAAATATGGTGAAATGTTATGTAGTCGATGTTCACGTAACACCACTAGAGGAAAAGACAACATACATCATATCAAAATACCGAACGAATATCAAATTCACATGACTATTATTAACATGACTTATCCCATGTCCTCAGGAACAAAAGTAACTACTCACAAAGCATAATCATAATCATGATCAGAGGTGTAATGAATAGCATCAAGGATCTGAACATAAACTCTTCCACCAAGTAATCCAACTAGCATCAACTACAAAGAGTAATCAACACTACTAGTAACCTTACAAGTACCAATCGGAGTCGTGAGACGAAGATTGGTTACAAGAGAAGAACTAGGGATTGGAGAAGAGATGGTGCTAATGAAGATGTTGATGAAGATGCCTCCCCTCCAACGAGAGGAGTGTTGGTGATGACGATGGCGACGATTTCCCCCTCCGGGAGGGAAGTTTCCCCGGCAGGATCGTCCTGCCGGAGCTCTAGATTGGATCTGCTCAAGTTCCACCTCGTGGCGGCGGCGAAACCACGAAAAAGCTCCCTTCTGATTTTTTTTCTGGACCAAGACGCTTCATATAGCAAAAGAGGGGGGCTAGTGGGCCGTCAGGGAGCCCACAAGCCCCCACTCCGCCACCAGGGGGGTGGCGGTGTCAGGGCTTGTGGCGCCCTGGCAGCCCCCCTCCGGTAGTTCTTTCACCCAGTATTTTTTATATAATCCCAAAAAAATCCACGTAACTTTTCAGGGCATTTGGAGATGTGCAAATTAGTGGACTAAGATTTGCTCCTTTTTCAGTCCAGAATTCCAGCTGCCTGAATTCTCCCTCTTGAAATAAACCTTGCAAAATAAGAGAGAAAAGGCATAAACATGGTACCACAAGTAATATAACAGCCCAAAAAGCAATAAATATCAACATGAAAGCATGATGCAAAATGGACGTATCAGCTGGCGACAATCGAGGCAGCGAGAACAACAACAAGCGCAAGGCGGATCAACTTGATTCATGCTTCAACAATAAGGTGGTAGCTAACGTGGAGGGAGAGGCGGCGGATACTCAGGTCGGCTCCCAACGGAGGCGGACCAACGAGAATGACTGGCAGCCCAAGCAGTCCTTCGAGCAGATGCTTGACGCGCCCTGCAAGATGCACTCTCGGGCAAAGCCCTCTACCCACACCCTTCGACAGTGCAGCTTTGCACGACGCCTGTCGCAAGGGGAGGGTCTGCCGGCTGCCCTAGGCGCACCTGCAGCACCTCGTGCTCCGGCTACCAGTCCCGCTCCGGCTCAGCCACCGCCGCCTCACAACGACGGTTGTCTCCATGATGACTACCCCCATCAAGACGGAGCATTCGTGGTCTTCACCAGCGAAGGCGACGACAAGCACAGCCAGCGCCAGCGCCGGCGCGAGGTGAATGCCACGGTCCCCCCGGTTCCCCAATACATGCACTGGTCTGAAAAGCACATGACATGGAGCTGGTTTGACCATCCTGCGGTGATGCCAAACCCTGGCTCATACGCGCTTGTCCTTGACCCTAATTTCGCCTCCCAGAGGCTCACCTGTCGGTTCTCCTGGGTGTTGGTCGACGGCGGCAGCAGCATCAACATCCTCTACCTCGACACCCTCTTCAAGCTTGGGCTCAAGGAGAAGGACGTCTTACCGACCAGCACTGTCTTCCACGGCATCGTGCCGGGACAGTCCTGGTCACCAATCGGCAAAATCCAACTGGACGTCCTTTTAGATGACAAGGCTCACTTCCGCGGTGAGTCCATATGGTTCGAGATGGTGGATCTAAGCAACCCGTATCACGCGTTGCTGGGCAGACTGGCTCTGGCCAAATTCATGGCTATCCCCCACTATGCCTACCTGAAGATGAAAATGTCGGGTCCAAAGGGCATCATCACCATTGCTGACGACTACAAGAAGTCGCTCGAGTGTGCACACGACAACAACCGCCTAGCAGACGCCATGGTAATTGCTGAGGAGAAAAGGCAGATTGACCGGTGCTATCCCACAGACAACAACGCCAGAAGTTGACACGTTGACACAGGCCGGGCTTGCGTTGGTTCTCCCCTTGAAGAGGAAAGGGTGATGTAGCACAGGAGCAGTAAGTATTTCCCTCAGTTTGAGAACCAAGGTATCGATCCAGAAGGAGGGTCTCGTCAAGTCCAGAGTACCTGCGCAAACACAAACAAGCTTGCACCCAACACTTCAAAGGGTTTGTCAATTCCTTCAAGATTGTTTGCAAAGTGAGATCTGAAGGCGGAAAGTGCAACGAAGTAAAAAGTGTAAGGCTGACAATATGGTGTGGAGAAGACCCCGGGGGCCATAGTGTTCACTAGAGGCTTCTCTCAAAATAGCAAGTATCACGGTGGGTGAACAAATTACTGTCGAGCAATTGATAGAGCCGCGCAAAGTCATGACGATATCTAAGGCAATAATCATGCATATAGGCATCACGTCCGAGACAAGTAGACCGATACTTTCTGCATCTACTACTATTACTCCACACATCGACCGCTATCCACCATGCATCTAGTGTATTGAGTTCATGACGAACAGAGTAACGCTTTAAGCAAGATGACATGATGTAGAGGGATAATCTCAAACCAATGATGAAAACCCCATCTTTTTACCCTTGATGGCAACAACACGATGCGTGCCTCGCTACCCCTTCTGTCACTGGGTGAGGTCACCGCACGGTATGAATCCAAAACCAAGCACTTCTCCCATTGCAAGAATCATAGATCTAGTTGGCCAAACAAAACCCACAACTCGAAGAGAATTACAAGGATATGAAATCATGCATAAGCGAGATCAGAAGAAACTCAAATAAGATTCATAGATAATCTGATCATAAATCCACAATTCATCGGATCTTGACAAACACACCACAAAAGAAGATTACATCGGATAGATCTCCATGAAGATCATGGAGAACTTTGTATTGAAGATTCAAGAGAGAGAAGAAGCCATCTAGTTACTAGCTATGGACCCGTAGGTCTATGGTGAACTACTCACGCATCATCGGAGAGGTCATGGTGTTCATGAAGAAGCCCTCCGTGTCCGAATCCCCCCTCCAGCAGGGCACCAGGACGCGCCCCAGCTGGGATCTTGCGGCGGCGGAAAAGTGATTGCGATGATCTCCTAATTTTTTCTGGAATTTATGGGAATATATAGGCAAAAGTCCTAGGGCAAAGGGCGTCCAGGGGGCCCACAAGCCTGGATGGCGCGGTCCCCCTGGTCGCGGGGTGGGGTCTTGTGGGGCCCCTGGGGCTCCTCTGCCTTGGCTCCTAAGTTCCCCGATCTTCCTCCTTTCCAAAAAAAATCTTTTCGGGGATTTTCTTCCGTTTGGACTCCGTTTCAAAATCTCCTCTGAAAGGGGTTAAAAACATGGAAAAAACAGGACCTGGCACTTGGCACTGAGTTAATAAATTAGTCCAAAAAAATAAATAAAAGGCATGCAAAACATCCAAAGTTTGACAAGATAATAGCATGAAACCATAAAAAATTATAGATACGTTGGAGACGTATCAAGCATCCCCAAGTTTAACTCCTGCTCGTCCTCGAGTAGGGAAGTGATAAAGAATGAATTTTTGATGTGGAATGCTACCTAGCATAGTTGTCCTTTGCAACTTCTTTCACGTGACATGAATGTTCAGATCCGTAAGATTCAAAAAAATAGTTTGCTATTGACATGAAAACAGTAATACTTCAAGCAAACTAGCAAAGTAATCATGAACTTTCAAAATAACAAGGCCAAAGAAAGTTATCCCTACAAAATCATATAGTCTGGCTATGCTCCATCATCCTCATACAACTAATGTAAATCATGCACATCCCCGGAATTGGCAAAGTAATTGTTTCCGCACTCTTACTTTCTCAAACCTTTTATAACTATCACGCAATACATCAACGCGAGCCATGGATATAGCACTATAGGTGGAATAGAGTGTGGTGGTTGTTGTGAGACAAAAAGGAGGAGATGGTCACACTGACTCGGTGTATCAATAGGCTATGGAGATGCCCATCAATAGATATCAATGTGAATGAGTAGGGATTGCCATATAAGAGATGCACTAGAGCTATAAGTATGTGAAAGCTCAAGAGGAAAACTAGTGGGTGTGCATCCAAATTGCTTGCTTACGAAGACCTAGGGCAATTTTGAGGAAGCCCATCATTGGAATATACAAGCCAAGTTATAAAACGAAGATTCCCACTAGCATATGGTAGTGACAAAGCAAGAAGCTCTCAATCATGAAGAACATGGTGCTAACATGAAGCACAAGTGTGGACAAAGATAGTAGCATTGTCCCTTCTCTCTTTTTCTCTTTTTTTTATTTAGGCTCTTAGGCCTCTTTTTTTCTTTTCTTTCCTTTTTTTTGGGCTCTTTGGCCTCCTTTTTTTTATTTCCTCTCATGGGACAATGCTCTAATGATGATGATCATCACACTTTTATTTACTCACAGCTCAAAGATCACAATGATGATGACTCCATAGGAAATGCCTCCGACAGTGTACCGGGATGTGCAACGATCTAGCATGGCGTATGACGTTGAAACATCTCGCTAGCTATCTTACGATCATGCAATGGCAATAGGTAGGGTATGGGCAGGGTAGAGCAATACCATACCCATACCCGTATAGTTAATGGGTGTAAAATTCTACCCATACCTATACCCACGGGTATAAAACTTTACCCATACCCATACCCGGCGATTACCTATACCCATTGGGTACCCAACGGGTAAAACAAATAGTACACAAGTTGTTCACAATTTTACACTCACTTGTAGCACATTTGACACAAAATTGAATTATCTTGGCTCGATAAGAGGTAGATGAGTACATGACCATGAGCAAAATTGAAAAATCACAACATACTCATAAGTTAATAGTAGTAGATGAGTCACATGACAAATTAATGATTAATTGACGATAACATAACATTACTTCACAAATGGGTAGGGTATGGGCATACCCATGGGTACAAGGCTATACCTGTACCCTACCCATGATTTAAGAGGTAGGGCCTGGGTACTACCCATGGGTATATAAGTATGCCCATACCCTGCCCACGTGGGTACGGTACCCACGGGTACCCGCACCCGTGGGTAAAGTTGCCATCCTTAGCAATATGAGAGTGACAGCACAAGTCATGAGACAGAACGGTGGGAGTTGCATGGCAATATATCTCGGAATGGCTATCAAAATGCCATAATAGGTAGGTATGGTGGCTGTTTTGAGGAAGGAATTTGGTGGGTTTGTGCACCAGCGAGAATTGCGCGGCACTTGAGAGGCTAGCAATGGTGGAAGGTGAAAGTGCATCTATACCATGGGCTCACATTAGTCATGAAAAACTCACATAATTATTGCGAAAGTTTTTATTTGTAATCGAAACAAAGTGCTAAACGCATACTCCGAGGGGAAGGGTTGGTAGGTGTAAACCATCGCGCGATCCCGACCTCAACACAAAGGATGGCAATCAATAGATCAATTATGCTCCGACTTCCTAACATAGCGGTTCACCATACGTGCATGCTACGGGAATCACTAACTTCAACACAAGTATCTCTAGATTCACAACACCCTACTAACATAACTATCAATACTACCGAATCCACGTCTCAAAACTAATTGAGAGGAATCGAAACTTCTCTTTCTACTCAATGCACATGAAGATGGAGGTTTTTGCATCCTCTTTGGGTACCTAGCACATTTGGGACTACTTTCATAGCATAAGCCAACTACCAAATCATGCACCGCCGTGCTCTAAAGATATAAGTGAAGCACAAGAGCAAAAGTATCTAGCTCAAAAGATATAAGTGAAGCACTAGAGCAAAAGTATCTAGCTCAAAGGATATAAGTGAAGCACTATGATCATTCTAGCAAAATCACGATGAGTGCATGTCTCTCTCTCTCAAAAAGGTGTGCAGCAAGGATGATTGTGACACAACAAAAAGAAAAGACTCCTAAGATACAAGAACCTCCAAGAAAAACACATATCATGTGGTGAATAAAAATATAGCTCCAAGTAATGTTACCGATGGATTGAAGACGAAAGAGGGGATGCCTTCCCGGGGAATCCCCAAGCTTAGGCTTTTTGGTGTCCTTGAATTTGGCTTGGGATGGCTTGGGCATCCCCAAGCTTGAGCTCTTTCCACTCCTTATCTCTTTGTCCATGAGAACATCACCCAAAACTTGAAAACTTCACAACACAAAACTTAAACAGAAACTTGTGATAACATTAGTGCAAGAAAACAAACTACCACTTCTTTTGGTACTGTAGAAACTTGAATTCCATCTATATTGTGGATGGGCTACTGTATTCTCACTTTTCCATGGATAGTACCCCTCGATACTAACCATAGTTTCATCAAAACAAGCAACCAACTCAACAAAAACAGAATTTGTCAAAAACAGACCAGCCCATAGCAATCTGTATACTTCGTATACTTCTGGTACCTCAAAAAATCTGAAAAATTAAGACGGCCTAGGAAAAAAGCATATGAATCAGCAGCAAAAAGAATCAACTCAAAATCTCTTTCTTAATAAAAATGAAAAATAATCTCGTGAGCGAAAAGTTTCTGTCTTTTTCCAGCAAGATCAAACAACCATTACCAAGACTAGTCATAAAGGCTTTGCTTGGCTCAAACACAAAAGGAAACACAAAAAACACAATCACAACAGAATTGTGAAAGTGTGGACGCAAGAAAACAGAAAGAAAAAGATAAATTCATTGGGTTGCCTCCCAACAAGCGCTATTGTTTAACGCCCTTAGCTAGGCATAAAAGCGATAGAATCACGCATCGTCGTCTTTGGTGCTCAAACCATAAGTGGCCCTCGTCATGGATTCATAAAGCAATCTTATTTTATTTCTAGGAAAATGTTCCATGCCCTTCCTTAAAGGAAATTGAAATCTAATATTCCCTTCCTTCATATCGATGATAGCACCGATAGTCCTTAGGAAAGGTCTACCAAGAATAATAGGGCATGTAGGATTGCAATCAATGTCAAGCACAATGAAATCCACGGGTACATAGTTCCTATTTGCAATAACAAGAACATCATTTATCCTTCCCATGGGTTTCTTGACAGTAGAATCAACAAGATGCAAATTAAGAGAACACTCTTCAATCTCATTAAAACCCAGAACATCACATAAAGACTTTGGAATCGCAGAAACACTAGCACCCAAATCACACAAAGCATTGCACTCATAGTTTTTGATTTTGATTTTGATGGTAGGTTCCCACTCATCATGAAGCTTTATAGGGATAGAGACTTCCAATTCAAGTTTCTCTTCAAGAGATTTTATCATAGCTTCGACGATATGATCGGTAAAGGCTTTATTTTGGCTATAAGCGTGTGGAGAGTTCAACATGGATTGCATCAAAGAAATGCATTCAATCAAGGAGCAACTATCGCAATTGAATTCCTTGAAATCCATGGTAGTAATTTCATTACTACTCAAACTTTTAACGTCTTCTACTCCACTTTTAATGCTTTTAGCATCAAGATAGATGGACTCCGAATCATTGGGGCACTTTTCAACCAAAGTGGATTCATATCCAGCCCCATAATCATTAGGTTTGACACAAGAAAACAAAGATTCAATGGGAGTCACACCAAGCACTTTAAGATCTTCATGATTCTCATCACGAGAACACGCCTTTTTAAGCCATTCATGTCTAGCACGAATTTGGGCGGTTCTTTCTTGGCTCTCAATCATGGAAACACGCATGGCTTTCAAAGTTTCATCCATGCTGATTTTGGGAGGAGCACATATAACTTTCAAAGCATCAACATCACAAGAAATCTTATCCACGCTCTTAGCCAAATCGTCAATTTTAAGTAGTTTTTCCTCTATGGACGCATTGAAAATCTTTTGAGAGTTGATGAACTCTTTGATATTACTCTCTAGATCAGAGGGTAATCTATTGTAATTTCCATGAGTATTGTTGTAGGAGTTGCCAAAGTTATTAGAGGAGTTACTAGGAAAAGGCCTAGGAACATAGTTTCCTGTAAAAGCGTTGTTGTTGCCAAAGTTATTCCTACCAACAAAATTAACGTGCAAGCTAGCATTGCTAATCTCAATCAAAGAAGACAAAGGCATATCATTAGGATCCAAAGGATCACTTCTACTAGCAACCAAATTCATTAACTCGTCCATCTTAGCACTCAACGAGTTAATTTCTTCTATAGCGTGTACCTTCTTACTAGTAGGTGACCTTTCAGTGTGCCATTGAGAGTAGTTTGTCATGATGTTGTCTAAGAGTTTTGTGGATTCCCCTAACGTGATTTCCATGAACATTCCACCTGAGGTGGAGTCCAAGATATTTCTAGAAGCGAAATTCAAGCTAGTGTAAAAGATTTGAATAATCATCCACGGACTCAAGCCATGAGCGGGACAATTTCTAATCATTAATTTCATTCTCTCCCAAGCTTGTGCAACATGTTCGTGATCAAGTTGCTTGAAATTCATGATATCATTACGGAGAGAGATGATCTTAGCCGGCGGAAAATACTTGGATATATAAGCATCTTTGCACTTACCCCAAGAATCGATACTATTTTTGGGCAAAGAAGAAAACCAAGTTTTTGCGCGATCTCACAACGAGAAAGGAAAAAAGCTTCAATTTAATCACGTCATTATCCACATATTTTTTCTTTTGCATATCGCAAAGCTCAATGAAGGTATTGAGATGGCATGCAACATCTTCACTAGGAAGGCCAGAGAATTGCTCTTTCATAACAAGATTCAGCAAAGCGGCATTGATTTCGTATGACTCCGCACTAGTGGCGGGAGCAATCAGACTACTAATAAAATCATTATTATTAGTATTCGAGAAATCACAAAGTTTGGCGTTTTCGTTCATGGTGACTTAAGCAAGCAAGCAAGCACACAAGCAAACAAAGAGCAGGCGAACGAAAGGGCGAACGAAAAGGCGAACGAAAAAGGCAAATTGGTGAAGTGTGGGAGAGGAAAACAAGAGGCAACTGGCAAACAAAGTAAATGCAAGAGATGAGTTTGCGACACCTACTTGGATGCGTTCTTGACTTGATCTTCCTCCCCGGCAACGGCGCCAGAAATTCTTCCGCTATCCCACAGACAACAGCGCCCGAAGTTGACGCGTTGATGGAGGTTAGGCTTGCGTTGGTTCTTCCCTTAAAGAGGAAAGGGTGATGCAGCACAGGAGCAGTAAGTATTTCCCTCAGTTTGAGAACCAAGGTATTGATCCAGAAGAAGGGTCTCGTCAAGTCCAGAGTACCTGCGCAAACACAAACAAGCTTGCATCCAACGCTTCAAAGGGGTTGTCAATCCCTTCAAGATTGTTTGCAAAGTGAGATCTGAAGGCGGAAAGTGCAACGAAGTAAAAAGTGTAAGGCTGAAAATATGGTGTGGAGTAGACCCCGGGGGCCATAGTGTTCACTAGAGGCTTCTCTCAAAATAGCAAGTATCACGGTGGGTGAACAAATTACTCTCAAGCAATTGATAGAGCCGCGCAAAGTCATGACGATATCTAAGGCAACGATCATGCATATAGGCATCACGTCCGAGACAAGTAGACTGATACTTTCTGCATCTACTACTATTACTCCACACATCGACCGCTATCCAGCATGCATCTAGTGTATTGAGTTCATGACGAACAGAGTAACGCTTTAAGCAAGATGACATGATGTAGAGGGATAATCTCAAACCAATGATGAAAACCCCATATTTTTACCCTTGATGGCAACAACACGATGCGTGCCTCACTACCCCTTCTGTCACAGGGTGAGGTCACCGCACGGTATGAACCCAAAACCAAGCACTTCTCCCATTGCAAGAATCATAGATCTAGTTGGCCAAACAAAACCCATAACTCGAAGAGAATTAGAAGGATATGAAATCATGCATAAGAGAGATCACAAGAAACTCAAATAAGATTCATAGATAATCTGATCATAAATCCACAATTCATCGGATCTCGACAAACACACCGCAAAAGAAGATTACATGAGATAGATCTCCATGAAGATCATGGAGAACTTTGTATTGAAGATCCAAGAGAGAGACGAAGCCATCTAGTTACTAGCTATGGACCCGTAGGTCTGTGGTGAACTACTCACGCATCATCGGAGAGGTCATGGTGTTGATGAAGAAGCCCTCCGTGTCCGAATACCCCCTCCGACAGGGCACCAGGACGTGCCCCAGATGAGATCTTGCGGAGACAGAAGCTTGCGGCGGCGGAAAAGTGATTGCGATGATCTCCTGATTTTTTCTGGAATTTATGGGAATATATAGGCGAAAGTCCTAGGGCAAAAGGCGTCTAGGGGGCCCATAAGCCTGGATGGCGCGACCCCCCTATCGCGGGGTTGGGGCTTGTGGGGCCCCTGGGGCTCCTCTGCCTTGGCTCCCAAGTTCGCCGATCTTCTTCCGTTCCAAAAAAAATCTTTTCGGGGATTTTCTTCCGTTTGGACTCCGTTTCAAAATCTCCTCTGAAAGGGGTCAAAAACATGGAAAAACATGAACTGGCACTTGGCACTGAGTTAATAAGTTAGTCCAAAAAGATAAATAAAAGGCATGCAAAACATCCAAAGTTTGACAAGATAATAGCATGAAACCATCAAAAATTATAGATACGTTGGAGACGTATCAACCGGCTCGTGGCTCAAGCTACCGAGCAGCTGGCGATCCCTACTCCTCCATCCCAGTCAGCCGGCGAAGGCTCCTTCAAACCGGCCAAAGAAACCAAGCAGGTGCCACTCGACCCTGCGAACCCCAAGCAGTGCGTCACCATCGGGGCTAACCTTAGCCCCAAATAGGAAGGCGAGCTCGTAGACTTCCTCCGTGAGAATCGGGACATCTTTGCATGGTCTCCAAAAGACATGCCTGATGTTCCGAGGAAGTACGCCGAGAACAAACTTCACGTGCGACCGGATGCAAAGCCGTTGTGCCTCTTCGCCGAGGGGAAGCGGCGCACAATTGGAGAAGAGATTGCCCGACTCCTTATAGACGACTTCATCATGGAGGTTTTCCACCCGAATTGGTTGGCCAATCCAGTCCTGGTGGTGAAGAAGAACAACACTTGGCGAATGTGTATCAACTACACGAGCCTGAATAAGGCATGCCCGAAAGACCCTTTCGCTTTGCCCAGGATAGATCAAGTGATCAACTCCACAACCGGCTGCGAACTGCTATCGTTTTTGGATGCTTATTCAGGCTACCATCAAATAAAGCTGGATCCAGTTGATCGCCTGAAGACCTCCTTCATCACGCCCTTCGGGGCCTACTGCTACACCACCATGACGTTCGGTCTGAAGAACACTGGTGAAACATTCCAACGATGCATGTAGCAGTGCCTACTGCCACAGATTGGCAGAAACATCCACGTCTATGTGGATGATATCGTCGTCAAGACCAAGCAGCACTTCGGCCTCCTTGACGACTTGCGGGAGACGTTCGCCAACCTGCGCGAATACAAGATCTGGCTCAACCCAGGAAGTGCGTCTTCGGGGTTCCAGGCGGCAAGCTCTTGGGGTTCTTCGTGTCCCCTCGTGGCATTGAAGCGAACCATGAGAAAATCGGCACCATCGAACGGATGGTGAAGTCGGCTCGAATCCTAGACATCGAGAAGTTCGCCGGTTGCCTAGCGTCCCTTAGCCGGTTCGTCAGCTGGCTCGGCGAGAAGGCGCTTCCACTCTACCAGCTCATGAAGAAAACAACCAAGTTCGAGTGGAACGGCCAGGCGGTCGAAGCCATCCGCGACCTCAAGCGGGTCATCTCAAGCCTGCCAATCTTGGCAGCACCAGCCGGCGTGTGATACGTCTCCAACGTATCTATAATTTTTTATGGTTCCATGCTATTATCTTGTCAAACTTTGGATATTTTGTATGCCTTTTATATCATTTTTGGGACTAACTTATTAACTCAGTGCCAAGTGTCAGTTCCTGTTTTTTCCGTGTTTTTGACCCTTTCCAAAGGAGAATATTAAACGGAGTCCAAACGGAATAAAACCTCCGAAAAGATTTTTTCCGAAACAGAAGATATGCGGGGAACTTGAGAACCAAGGCAAAGGACCACGGGGGAGGTCACAAGCCCCCTAGGCGCGGCCGGGGGGGGGGGGGGGCTAGCAGGCTTGTGGGCCCCCTGTGGCTCCTCTGCCCTACTTCTTCCCCCTATAAATCCCCAAAAAATCCAAAACCACGGGAGGGAGCCACGAAAATACTTTTCCGCCGCCACAAGCTTCTGTATCCGCAAGATCCCATCTTGGGCACGTTTTGGTGCACTGCCGGAGTGGGGATTCGGACACGAAGGGCTTCTTCATCAACACCATTGCCTCTCCGATGATACGTGAGTAGTTCACCATAGACCTTCGGGTCCATAGCTAGTAGCTAGATGGCTTCTTCTCTCTCTTGGATCTTCAATACAAAGTTTTCCATGATCTTCATGGAGATCTATCCGATGTAATCTTATTTTGCGGTGTGTTTGTCGAGATCCGATGAATTGTGGATTTATGATCAGATTATCTATGAATCTTATTTGAGTTTCTTCTGATCTCTTATATGCATGATTTCATATCCTTGTAATTCTCTTCGAGTTGTGGGTTTTGTTTGGCCAACTTGATCTATGATTCTTGCAATGGGAGAATTGCTTGGTTTTGGGTTCATACCGTGCGGTGACCTCACCCAGTGACAGAAGGGGTAGCGAGGCACGCATCATGTTGTTGCCATCAAGGGTAAAAAGATGGGGTTTATATCTATTGCATGAATTTATCCCTCTACATCATGTCATCTTGCTTAAGGCGTTACTCTGTTTGTCATGAACTCAATACACTAGATGCATGCTGGATAGCGGTCGATGTGTGGAGTAATAGTAGTAGATGCAGAAAGTATCGGTCTACTTGTCTCGGACGTGATGCCTATATGTATGAGCATTGCCTTAGATATCATCATGACTTTGCGCGGTTCTATCAATTGCTCGACAGTAATTCGTTCACCCACCGTAATATTTTCTATCATGAGAGAAGCCTCTAGTGAACACTATGGCCCCCGGGTCTACTTCACATCATATTTTCAGCCTTACACTTTTACTTTGTTGCACTTTCCGCCTTCAAATCTCACCTTGCAATCAATCGTGAAGGGATTGACAACACCTTTGTAGCGTTGGGTGCAAGTTTGCTGTTTTTGCGCAGGTACTTTAGGTACTTGGCTTGATAGTCCTACTGGATTGATACCTTGGTTCTCAAACTGAGGGAAATACTTACTACTAGTGTGCTGCATCACCCTTTCCTCTTCAAGGGAAAAACCAACGCAAGCTCAAGAGGTAGCAAGAAGAATTTTTGGCGCTGTTGCCGGGGAGCATCAAGTGAAGCTTATCCAAGTAACCGTGGCAAACTCATCTCTTGCATTTACTTTTTTGCCTCTCGTTTTCCTCTTCCCCACTTCTGAAAAACAAAAATTTACAAAAATATTTGCCTTTTTCGTTCGCCCTTTTCTTTCGCTTGCTTTGTGCCTTTTTGTGTGGGATAGTCTACCTGGCCCCATGACTAGACCTACCGCTTCGAACGATGCTCCCGAGAGCGATGTTCTCAATTTCAAATAAAATGAGGAAGAAAACTTAAAGGATGCTTGGTATAGGATTTGCAATGCTCAGAGTAGATCTACTCGTAAGCAATCTACTACCGTCCTGCTTCGCAGCTTTTATGTGGGTATTTCCCCCTGGAATAGGTATGTTCTTAACACCATCGTAGGCGGAAATTTCTTGGGTAGCCATACCGTTGATTCTTATGTTGCTTTGATAAATTTGGTAGGCTCACCCCCACTCATGGTTAATGGAACCAGCTTAACTTTGGAACATGTGATGCGTAGGCTGGATATCATTGAAAATAAAGTTGCTACGATTGAACTCATTGAGAATTTGGATAAAAAGATCCACAATCAAATCACTCAGTACGGATCCAAGGTGGGAATGACTTTGAAAAATTTAAAGGAGAGGGAACCCACAGTTAACGAAAAACTAGGTCATGATTCCGCTAGGATTGGCAAACTAGAGGATGTTATAACCAACTTGGGTTCCGCTTTTGCCGCTGTGCAGAACACTCCAATTTTTGCCGAGAATAAGGCCACAAGTCTGTTTTTGTTCCTCAAAATACTGGTGAACCATCTAGTAAGAAAGATGAAGACCTTAAGATGATGAGTGTTCACTCTACTTATGGTTTGAGTACCAAAGACGATGATATGTGATTCTTTCGCCTTATGCCTAGCTAAGGGCGTTAAACAATAGCGCTTGTTGGGAGGCAACCCAATGAATTTATCTTTGCTTTTTTTGCTTTCTGTTTTGTTGTGTCCACACCATCATAATTCTGTTATGATTGTGTTTTTTGAGTTTCTTTTTGTGTTCGAGCCAAGTAAAACCTTTATGACTAGTTTTGGTGATGGTTGTTTGATCATGCTGGAAAAAACAGAAACTTTTCTCTCACGAAATTATTTTTCATTTTTATCCAGAAAGATATTTTGAGTTGATTCTTTTTGCTGCTGGTTGATATGCTAATTGCCCAAATTGTCATAATTTTTCAGAATTTTTGAGATATCAGAAGTATACGAAGTATACAGATTGCTACAGAGTGGTCTGTTTTTGACAGATTCTGTTTTTGTTGTGTTGATTGCTTATTTTGATGAAACTATGGATAGTATCGGGGGTAATAGCCATGGAAAAGTGAGAATACAGTAATCTAACACCAATATAAATGGAAATCAAGTTTGCTATAGTACCTAAAGAGGTGGTAGTTTGTTTTCTTGTGCTAATGTTATCATGAGTTTCTGTTTAAGTTTTGTGTTGTGAAGTTTTCAAGTTTTGGGTGATGTTCTCATGGACCAAGGGATAAAGAGTGGAAAGAGATCAAGCTTGGGTATGCCCAAGGCATCCCAATCCAAATTCAAGGACACCAAAAAGCCTAAGCTTGGGGATGCCCCGGGAATGCATCCCCTCTTTCGTCTTCAATCCATCCGTGACATTACTTGGAGCTATATTTTTATTCACCACATGATATGTGTTTGTGCTTGGAGCGTCGTGTATTATAGGAGTCTTTTATTTTTGTTGTGTCACAATCATCCTTGCTGCACACCTTTTGAGAGAGACATACGCTCATCGTGAATTTGCTAGAATACTAACTGAGCTTCGCTTATATCTTTTGATTTAGGCAATTTAGCTCACATGTGCTCCACTTATATCTTTTGAGCTAGATAACTTTGCTCTAAGTGCTTCACTTAGATCTTTTAGAGCACGGCGGTGTCATATTTTGGAGAAATAAGAACTCTCGATCTTCACTTATATCTTTTTGAGAGTGCTCTCTCTGAGTAACTTGGTAGTTGGCTTGTGTTATGAAAGTAGTCCTAAAAATGATAAGCGTCCAAAGAGGATACAATAAAACTTCCAATTTCTTGTGCATTGATTAGAAAGAGAAGTTTGATTCCTCTCAATTAGTTTTGAGACATGGATTTGGTAATATTAAGAGTCATGTTAGTAAGGTGTTGTGAATCTATAAATACTTGTGTTGAAGTTAGTGATTCCCATAACATGCACGTATGGTGAACCGCTATGTTAGGAAGTCGGAGCATAATTGATTTATTGATTGTCATCCTTTGTGTTGCGGTCGGGATCGTGTGATGGTTAACACCTACCAACCCTTCCCCTAGGAGTATGCGTTTAGCACTTTGTTTCGATTACTAATAAAAGCTTTCGCAATAAGTATGTGAGTTCTTCATGACTAATGTAAGTCCATGGTATAGATGCACTTTCACCTTCCACCATTGCTAGCCTCTCTAGTGCCGCGCAACTTTCGCTGGTACACAAAACCACCATAGACCTTCCTCGAAACAGCCACCATACCTACCTATTATGGCATTTTCATAGCCATTCCGAGATATATTGCCATGCAACTCCCACTGTTCCGTCTCATGACTTGTGCCGTCACTTGTATATTGCCACTGCATGATCGTAAGATAGCTAGCGAGTCATACGCTAAGCTAGATCGTTGCACATCCCGGTACACTGCGGGAGGCATTTCCTATAGAGTCATCATCGTTCTAAGCATTAAGCTGTGAGTAAATGAAAGTGTGATAATCATCATTATGAGAGCATTGTCCCATGTGAGGAAATAAAAAAAAGAGGCCAAAGTTGCCCACACACAAAAAATATATGGAAAGAGGCCAAAGAGCCCAAACAAAAAAGAGAAAAAGAGAGAAGGGACAATGCTACTATCTTTTTCCACGCTTGTGCTTCATAATAGCACCATGTTCTTCATGATTGAGAGTCTCTTGTTTTGTCACCACCATATACTAGTGGGAATATTCATTATATAACTTGGCTTGTATATTCCAATGATGGGCTTCCTCAAAATTGCCCTAGGTCTTCGTGAGCAAGCAAGTTGGATGCACACCCACTAGTTCTCCTTTTGAGCTTTCACACACTTATAGCTCTAAGTGCATCCATTGCATGGTAATCCATACTCTTTCACATTGATATCTATTGATGGGCATCTCCATAGCCCTCTGATACGCTGAGTCAATGTGACCATCTCCTCCTTTTTGCCTCACAACCTTCACCACACTCTATTCCACCTATAAGTGCTATATCCATGGCTCACGCTCATGTATTGCGTGAGAGTTGAAAAATGGTTGAGAAAGTAAGAGTGTGAAAACAATTACTTCGCCAATACGGGGGTTGTGCATGATTAAATTCGTTGTATGGGGATGATGGAGCATAGCTAGACTATATGATTTTGTAGGGATAACTTTTTTTGGCCTTGTTATTTCAAAAGTTCATGATTACCTTGCTAGTTTTCTTGAAGTATTATTGTTTTCATGTCAATAGCAAACTATTGTTTTGAATCTTACGGATCTGAACATTCATGTCACATGAAAAAAGTTACAAAGGACAAATATGCTAGGTAGCATTCCACATCAAAAATTCATTCTTTATCACTTCCCTACTCGAGGACGAGCAGGAGTTAAGCTTGGGGATGCTTGATACGTCTCCAACGTATCTATAATTTTTGATGGTTCCATGCTATTATCTTGTCAAACTTTGGATGTTTTGTATGTCTTTTATATCTTTTTTGGGACTAACTTCTTAACTCAGTGCCAAGTGCCAGTTCCTGTTTTTTCCGTGTTTTTGACCCTTTTCACACGAGAATATTAAACGGAGTCCAAACGGAATAAAACCTCCGAAAAGATATTTTTTTTCGGAACAGAAGATACGTGGGGAACTTCAGAACCAAGGCAAAGGACCCCGGGGGAGGTCACAAGCCCCCTAGGCGAGGTCTGGGGGGCGCGCCTAGCAGGCTTGTGGCCCCCCTGTGGCTCCTCTGCCCTACTTCTTCCGCCTATAAATCCCCGAAAAATCCAACACCACGGGAGGGAGCCACGAAAATACTTTTCCGCCACCGCAAGCTTCTATCTCCGCAAGATTCCATCTGGGGCACGTTCTGGTGCCCTGCCGGAGGGGGGATTCGGACACGAAGGGCTTCTTCATCAACACCATTGCCTCTCCGATGATGCGTGAGTAGTTCACCATAGACCTTCGTGTCTATAGCTAGTAGCTAGATAGCTTATTCTCTCTCTTGGATCTTCAATACAAAGTTCTCCATGATCTTCATGGAGATCTATCTGATGTAATATTCTTTCGCGGTGTGTTTGTCGAGATCCGATGAATTGTGGATTTATGATCAGATTATCTATGAATCTTATTTGAGTTTCTTCTGATCTCTTATATGCATGATTTCATATCCTTGTAATTCTCTTCGAGTTGTGGGTTTTGTTTGGCCAACTTGATATATGATTCTTGCAATGGGAGAAGTGCTTGGTTTTGGGTTCATACCGTGCGGTGACCTCACCGAGTGACAGAAGGGGTAGCTAGGCACGCATCATGTTGTTGCCATCTAGGGTAAAAAGATGGGGTTTATATCTATTGCACGAATTTATCCCTCTACATCATGTCATCTTGCTTAAGGCATTACTCTGTTTGTCATGAACTCAATACATTAGATGCATGCTGGATAGCGGTCGATGTGTAGAGTAATAGTAGTAGATACAGAAAGTATCGGTCTACTTGTCTCGGACGTGATGCCTATATGTATGATCATTGCCTTAGATATCATCATGACTTTGCGCGGTTCTATCAATTGCTCGACAGTACTTCGTTCACCCACCATAATATTTGCTATCATGAGAGAAGCCTCTAGTGAACACTATGGCCCCCGGGTCTACTTCACATCATATTTTCAGCCTTACACTTTTACTTTGTTGCACTTTCGCCTTCAGATCTCACCTTGCAATCAATCGTGAAGGGATTAACAACCCCTTTGTTGCGTTGGGTGCAAGTTTGTTGTTTTTGTGCACGTACTTTAGGAACTTGGCTTGATACTCCTGCTGGATTGATAGCTTGGTTCTCAAACTGAGGGAAATACTTACTGCTACTGTGTTGCATCACCCTTTCCTCTTCAAGGGAAAAACCAACGCAAGCTCAAGAGGTAGCAGCGTCTCCCTCGAACAGCTGCACAAGCCGATCATCAAGCCATCTCAAGAGTCGGCATCAATTTTTGTGCCGGATGATCCCTCGGTACAAGCGTCGTCGACTACGCCAGCTGCGTCGGCTACTACTCCTCAGCCGGCTACACTAGCTCTGCCGCCTCCAATTGCTGCACCGGCTACAACCACTTCGCCGGCTACGACTACTTCGGCTACAACAACAAATCCGGCTCCACCAAGCCTTGAATCCTGTCATCTCGACACCCAGTGGGTGGACGTCATGGAGGTAGACGGCGAGCCGGCTGCCACGACGGCATCAGAGACAGAGAGTCTCGAGCCTGCGAGTGATTCATCAAGCGCAGGTGTTGTAGAAGCCCGTGACTCTCAGGTCGAGACGGAGCCAACCCTTGTGTCAGCTCCGTCGTGGGCTCAACCCATCCTGGCTTTCCTTCTTCGTGCGAGCTTCCTCAAGAGGAGGCGGAGGCAAGGCAGATCCAGCGCCGATCTGCAGCCTACGCCATCATCAATCGTGAGCTGGTTCGACGTAGCGTGACTGGCGTGTTCCAGCGCTGCGTCGAATCAGAAAAGGGACAGGAGATCCAGAGAGACATTCACCAGGGGGAGTGCGGGCATCATGCCACCTCTAGAACCCTGGTGGCCAAGGCATTCCGCCATGGATTCCACTGGCCGATGGCCCTCAAGGAGGCCATGGACATGGTCAACAAATGCAAGGGCTGCCAACACTTTGGCACGCAGAGCCACATGCCACCTTCGACCCTCAAAATGATCCCCTTGTCATGGCCTTTTGCCGTCTGGGGGTTGGACATGGTGGGACCATTCAAGACCGCTCGAGGCGGCATGACTCATCTCTTGGTAGCCATCGATAAATTCACCAAGTGGATCGAGGCTAGACCCATCAAGAAGCTTGACGGCCCCACGGCCATCAGGTTCATCACAGACATCGTTGTCCGATACGGCGTCCCCCACAGCATCATCACCAACAACGGCACCAACTTCGCCAAGGGTGCTTTGGCACTCTACTGCTCCAAGGTAGGCATTGATGTTTGTTGTGTATCCCTTGCAACGGCGCCAGAAATAGTTATGTCGACGGCACCAGGAATCCTTCAGCTGCGGCTACACCTTAAGGGACTTCCTAGGCAAGTATGCAAAGGATTTCCCCCGTGGCCTTGGAGCCTTGCGTTGGTGTTCCCTCGAAGCGGAAAGGGTGATGTAGCACAGCGACGGTAAGTATTTCCCTCAGTTTGAGAACCAAGGTATCAATCTGGCGGAAGAGTATCTCAAGATCCTGCACAAACACAAAAGCTTGCACCCAACGCTATGAAGGGGTTGTCAATCCCTTATAGATTGTTTGCCAAGTGAGAACTGAAAGCAACAAAGTAACAAAGCAAAGTAAAAGCGGAGGTGTAAACGATGCATGTAAATAGACCCGGGGGCCGTAGTGTTTACTAGTGGCTTCTCTCATGAAAGCAAGTAGACGGTGGGTGAACAAATTACTGTCGAGCAATTGATAGAACCGCGCAAAGTCGAGACGATATCTATGCAATGATTATATCTATAGGGATCACGTCCAAAACAAGTAGACCGATACTTTCTGCATCTACTACTATTACTCCACATGCCGACCGCTATCCAGCATGCATCTAGTGTATTAAGTCCATAAGAACAGAGTAACGCTTTAAGCAAGATGACATGATGTAGAGGGATAATCTCAAACCAATGACAAAACCCCCATCTTTTTACCCTTGATGGCAACTACTTGATGTGTGCCTTGCTTCCCCTACTGTCACTGGGAAAGGTCACCACATGGTAGAACCCAAAACCAAGCACTTCTCCCATTGCAAGAATCATAGATCTAGTTGGCCAAACAAAACCCAAGATTCGGAGAGACTTACAAGGATATCAAATCATGCATATAAGAAATCAGCAAAGACTCAAATATATATCATAGATAATCTGATCACAAATCCACAATTCATCGGATCTCGACAAACACACCGCCAAAGAAGATTACATCGGATAGATCTCCATGAAGATCATGGAGAACTTTGTATTGAAAATCCAAGAGAGAGAAGAAGCCATCTAGCTACTAACTACGGACCCGTAGGTCTGAAGTGAACTACTCACGAGTCATTGGAGGGGCGATGATGATGATGAAGAAGCCCTCCAACTCCAAAGTCCCCTCCGGCAGGGCGCCGGGAAGGGTATCCAGATGAGGTCTCGCGGAAACGGAAGCTTGCGGTGGCGAAAAAGTATTTTCGAGGCTCCCCTGATTTTTTGCGGAATATTTGGGAATTTATAGGCCAAAGACCTAGGTCACGGGGCGGCCAGGGAGGCCACAAGCCTGCCCACCGCCGCCTCCCCTTGGTGGCGGAGTGGGGGCTTGTGGGCTCCCTTGAGCCCACCTGGCTTGGCCCAAAAGCCCCTGGTCTTCTTCCGTTCGGGAAAAAATCATTTCGGGGTTTTTCTTCCGTTTGGACTCCGTTCCAAAATCAAATCTGAAAAGAGTCAAAAACACGGAAAAAACAGGAACTCGCACTTGACACTGAATTAACAAGTTAGTCCCAAAAAAGATATAAAAGGTATATAAAACAACCAAAGAAGACAAGATAACAGCGTGAAATCATCAAAAATTATAGATACGTTTGAGACGTATCAAGCATCCCCAAGCTTAACTCCTGCTCGTCCTCGAGTAGGAAAGTGATAAGAATGAATTTTTGATGCTTTCGTGCTACCTAGCATAGGTGTCCTTTGTACTTCCTCTTATGTGACGTGAATGTTCAGATCCATTAGATTCAGGACAATAGTTTTCTATTGACATGGAAACAATAATAATTCAAGCAAACTAGCAAAGTATTCATGAACTTTCAAAATAACAAGGCCAAAAGAAAGTTATCCCTACAAAAGCATATAGTCTGGCTATGCTCTATCATCATTGCACAACGAATTTAAATCATGCACAACCCCGGTATTGGCCAAGTAATTGTTTCACGCCTTTAATTTCTCAAACCTTTTCAACTCTCACGCAATACATGAGCATGAGCCATGGTTATAGCACTATAGATGGTGTGGAATGTGGTGGAGGTTGCAAGACAAAAAGGAGAAGATAGTCACATTAACTAGGCATATTAATGAGCTGTGGAGATGCTCATCAATAGATATCAATGTGAATGAGTAAGGATTGCCATACAAATGATGCACTAGAGCTACGAGTATGTGAAAGCTCTTAAAGAAAACTAGTGGGTGTGCATCCAACTTGCTTGCTCACGAAGACCTAAGGCAATTTTGAGGAAGCCTATCATTGGAATATACAAGCCAAGTTATATAATGAAAATTTCCCACTAGCTATATGGTGGTGACAAAACGAGAGACCCTCAATCATGAAGATCATGGTGCTTAGTATGCACAAGTGTGGAAAAAGTGGTAGCATTGTCCCTTCTCTCTTTTTCTCTCATTTTTTTTATTTGGTGGGCTCTTTGGCCTCTTTTTTTTTGGGATTCTTTGGCCTATTTTATTTCCTCACATGGGACAATGCTCCATTAATGATGATCATCACACTTTCAACTCAAAATTTAGAGTAACGATGACTCTATATGGAATGCCTTCGGTAGGGTACCGTGGCAATGATCTAGCATGTCATAGACATCACTGGAAACATCATGCTAGCTATCTTACATCGTGCAAAGGCAAAGTAGACGTGGTGGCACATGTCATGGTGGTAGTTGCATGGCAATATATCTCGGAATGACTTTTAAAAAGCCATAATAGGTAGGTATGGTGGCTGTTTTTAGGGAGGCTAATGGTGGGTTTTGTGCACCGGCGAAAGTTGCACGGCACTAAGAAGATAGTGATGGTGGAAGGTGAAAGTGCATCTAAACCATAGACTCAACATTAGTCATGAAGAACTCATATACTTGTTGTAAAAGTTTTATTAGTAATCGAAACAAAGCATTCAACACATACTCCTAGGGGAAGGGTTGGTAGGTATAAACCATCGCGCGATCCCGACCGCCACACAGAGGATGACAATCAATATACTAATCATGCTCAGATTTCATCACATAGCGGTTCACCATACGCGCATGCTACGGGAATCACTAACTTCAACACAAGTATTTCTAGATCCACAACACCTTACTAGCATGACTTCAATATTACCATAACCACAACTCAAAACTAATTGAGTTGAATCAAACTTCTCTAACTATTCAATGCACATGAAGGTGGAAGTTTTCATATCCCTTTGGATAACTACCCCTTTTGAGACTACTTTCAAAGCATAGATCAACTACCAAGCCACGCACCGCTGCGCTCTAAAATATATAAGTGGAGCACATAGAGCAAAAGTATCTAGCTCAAAAGATATAAGTGAAGCACATGTGAGCTGAATTGTCTACCAAAAGATATAAGTGAAGCTCGACAAAATCACGGTGTGTGCATGTCTCTCTCTCTAGGTGTGCAGGAAGGATGATTGTGACACAACAAAAATAAAAGACTCCTATGATACAAGACGCTCCAAGCAAAAACACATAACATGTGGTGAATAAAAATATAGCCCCAAGTATCGTTACCGATGGATTGAAGACGAGAGAGGGGATGCCTTCCCGGGGCATCCCCAAGCTTAGGCTTTTACGACATCCTTGAATCTCTTGGGGTGCCTTGGGCATCCCCAAGCTTGAGCTCTTGCCACTCTTTATCTCTTTGTCCATAAGAACTTCACCCAAAACTTGAAAACTTCACAACACGAAACTTAAACAGAAACTCGTGATAACATTAGTACAAGAAAGAAAACCACCACTTCCTTAGGTACTGTAGCAAACTTAAATTCTACTTGTGCTGATGTTGGGTTACTGTACTTTCAATCTTCCATGGCTAATACCCCCCGATACTATCCATAGTTTCATCAAAATAAGCAACCAACACAACAAAAACATAATCTGTTAACAGCAGACCAGTCTGTAGCAATCTGTATGTTTCGTATACCTCTGGTACGTCACAAATTCTGACAAATTAGGGCAATCTGAAGAATTTGCGTAGCAATCAGCAGCAAAAAGAATCAACTCAAAATCTCATACAGAAAAAATGAAAATTCTTTTCGTGAGCAGAAAGTTTCTGTCTTTTCCAGCATGACCAAACGACCATCCCCAAGACTAATCATAACGGTTTTGCTTGGCACAAACGCAAAAAAGAAACACAAAAACACAATCATAACAGAATTATGAAAGTGTGGAAAACACAAAACAGAAAGAAAAAGGATAAATTCGTTGGGTTGCCTCCCAACAAACGCTTTTGTTTAACGCCCTTAGCTAGGCGAAAGGTGATGAAATCACGTATAGTCATCTTTGGTGCTCAAACCATAGGTAGCCCTCATCATAGATTCATAAGGCAATCTTATTTTCTTTCTAGGAAAGTGCTCCATGCCCTTCTTTAAAGGAAATTGAAATATAATATTCCCTTCCTTCATATCGATGATAGCACCAATAGTCCTTAGGAAAGGTCTACCAAGAATAATGGGACATGAAGGATTGCAATCTATGTCAAGTACAATGAAATCCACGGGTACATAGTTCTTATTTGCAACAATAAGAACATCATCGATCCTTCCCATGGGTTTCTTGACAGTAGAATCAGCAAGATGCAAATTAAGAGAACACTCTTCAATCTCATGAAAACCAAGAATATCACATAAAGACTTTGGAATCGCGGAAACACTAGCACCCAAATCACACAAAGCATTGGACTCATAGTTTTTGATCTTGATTTTGATAGTAGGTTCCCACTCATCATGAAGTTTTCTAGGTATAGAGACTTCTAGTTCGAGCTTTTCTTCAAGAGATTTCATCATAACATCTACAATATGCGCGGTAAAGGCTTTGCTTTGGCTATAAGCATGTGGAGAGTTTGCAATGGATTTCATCAAAGAAATGCATTCAAACAAGGAGCAATTATCATAATTGAATTCCTTGAAATCCAAAGTGGGAGTTTCATTACTACCCCAAATTTTGACTTCTTCTACTCCACTCTCCACACCTTTATCATCAAGATAGGTGGACTCCGAATCATTGGGGTGTTTTTCAACCAAAGTGGAGTCATATACAGCCCCTCCATAAGTAGGTTTGACACGCAAAAACAAAGATTCAAGAGGAGACACACCAAGCACTTTAAGATCTTCGTGATTTGTATCACTAGAACGCACCCTTTTAAACCATTCATGTCTAGCGCGAATTTGGGCGGTTCTTTCTTTGCTCTCATTCATGGAGATATGCATAGCTTTCAAAGTTTCATCCAAGTTGACCTTGGGAGGAGCGCATCTAGCTTTCAAAGCATCAATATCACAAGACATCCTATCATCGCTCTTAGCCAAATCGTCTATTTTGAGTAGTTTTTCCTCTATGGACGCATTGAAAATCTTTTGAGAGTTGATGAACTCTTTGATATTACTCTCTAAATCAGAGGGTAATTTGTTGTGATTTCCATAAGTGTTGTTGTAGGAATTGCCATAATTGTTAGAGGAGTTACTAGGAAAAGGCCTAGGAACATAGTTTCCTCTAAAAGCATTATTGTTGCCAAAATTGTTCCTACCAACAAAATTCACGTCCAAACTAGCGTTGCTACTCTTAATCAAAGAAGATAGTGGCATGTCATTAGGATCTATGGTAGTGTTTCTACTAGCAACCAAATTCATCAACTCGTCCATCTTAGCACTAAGCGAGTTAATTTCTTCTATAGCGTGCACCTTTTTGCTAGCAGGCGACCTTTCAGTGTGCCACTGAGAGTAGTTGGTCATGATATTGTCTAGGAGTTTTGTAGCGTATCCTAACGTGATTTCCATGAACGTTCCACCTGAGGCGGAGTCCAAGATATTGTGAGAAGCAAAATTCAAGCCAGCGTAAAAGATTGGTACAATCATCCAGAAACTCAAGCCATGAGCGGGACAATTTCTAATCATAAGCTTCATCCTCTCCCAAGATTGTGCAACGTGTTCATGATCAAGTTGCTTGAAATTCATGATATCGTTACGTAAGGAGATGATCTTAGCCGGCGGAAAATACTTGGATATGTAAGCATCTTTGCACTTATCCCAAGAATCGATACTATTTTTAGGCAAAGAAGAAAACCAAGTTTTTGCGCGATCTCGCAACGAGAAAGGAAAAAGTTTCAACTTAATCACGTCATTATCCACATCTCTTTTCTTTTGCATATCGCAAAGCTCAATGAAGGAATTGAGATGGGATGCGGCATCTTCACTAGGGAGGCCAGAGAATTGCTCTTTCATAACAAGATTCAGCAAAGCTGCATTGATTTCATACGATTCCGCACTAGTGGCGGGAGCAATCAGAGTACTAATAAAATCATTATTATTAGTGCTCGAGAAGTCGCAAAGTTTGGTGTTTTCAGACATGATGACTTCAACAACCAAACAAGCACACAAGCAAGCAAGAAAACCGGTAAAGGCAAAAGAAAACGGCGAAGGCGAAAGGCGAATGAAAACAGCAAATGTGAAGTGGGGGAGAGGAAAACGAGAGGCAACTGGCAACAAAAGTAAATGCAAGAGATGAGTTTGTGAGACCTACTTGGATAGATCTTGTTTTCTCCTCCCCGGCAACGGCACCATAAATACTTCTGATGTTTGTCGTGTATCCCTTGCAATGACGCCAGAAATAGTTGTGTCGACGGCACCAGGAATCCTTTAGCTGCGGCTACGCCTTAAGGGACTTCCTAGGCAAGTATGCAAAGGATTTCCCCCGTGGCCTTGGAGCCTTGTGTTGGTGTTCCCTCGAAGCGGAAAGGGTGATGTAGCACAGCGACGGTAAGTATTTCCCTCAGTTTGAGAACCAAGGTATCAATTCGGCGGAAGAGTATCTCAAGATCCTGCACAAACACAAAAGCTTGCACCCAACGCTATGAAGGGGTTGTCAATCCCTTATAGATTGTTTGCCAAGTGAGAACCGAAAGCAACAAAGTAACAAAGCAAAGTAAAAGCGGAGGTGTAAACGATGCATGTGAATAGACCCGGGGGCCGTAGTGTTTACTAGTGGCTTCTCTCATGAAAGCAAGTAGACGGTGGGTGAACAAATTACTGTCGAGCAATTGATAGAACCGCGCAAAGTCGTGACGATATCTATGCAATGCTTATATCTATAGGCGTCGCGTCCAAACAAGTAGACCGATACTTTCTGCGTCTACTACTATTACTCCACACGTCGACCGCTACCCAACATGCATCTAGTGTATTAAGTCCATAAGAACAGAGTAACGCTTTAAGCAAGATGACATGATGTAGAAGGATAATCTCAAACCAGTGATAAAAACCCCATCTTTTTACCCTTGATGGCAACTACTTGATGTGTGACTTGCTGCCTCTACTGTCACTAGGAAAGGTCACCACATGGTAGAACCCAAAACCAAGCACTTCTCCCATTGCAAGAATCAAAGATCTAGTTGGCCAAACAAAACCCAAGATTCGGAGAGACTTACAAGGATATCAAATCATGCATATAAGAAATCAGCAAAGACTCAAATATATATCATAGATAATCTGATCTCAAATCCATAGTTCATCGGATCTCGACAAACACACTGCCAAAGGAGATTACATAGGATAGATCTCCATGAAGATCATGGAGAACTTTGTATTGTAGATCCAAGAGAGAGAAGAAGCCATCTAGCTACTAACTACGGACCCGTAGGTCTGAAGTGAACTACTCACGAGTCATTGGAGGGGCGATGATGATGATGAAGAAGCCCTCCAACTCCAAAGTACCCCCCGGCAGGGCGCCGGGAAGGGTCTCCAGATGAGATCTCGCGGAAACGGAAGCTTGCGGCGGCAGAAAAGTATTTTCGAGGCTCCCCTGATTTTTTGCGGATATTTGGGAATTGATAGGACAAAGACCTAGGTCAGGGGGCGGCCAGGGAGGCCACAAGCCTGCCCACCGCCGCCTCCCCCCTGGTGGCGGAGTGGGGGCTTGTGGGCTCCCTGGAGCCCACCTGGCTTGGCCCAAAAGCCCGTGGTCTTCTTCCGTTCGGGATAAAATCATTTCGGGGTTTTTCTTCCGTATGAACTCCGTTCCAAAATCAGATCTGAAAAGAGTAAAAAACACGGAAAAAACAAGAACTCGCACTTCGCACTGAATTAATAAGTTAGTCCCAAAAAAGATATAAAAGGTACATAAAACAACCAAAGAAGACAAGATAATAGCAGGAAACCATAAAAAAATATAGATACGTTTGAGACGTATCAGGCATCCGACTCGACTTGGCATCGGTGGCACACCCTAGTCCAACGACCAGGTGGAGAGGGCCAACGGCCTAATCCTGGTCGGCATCAAGCCAAGACTGGTCGCACCACTTATCAGGTCAGCCGACTGCTGGATCGAAGAGCTACCGACAGTGTTGTGGAGCTTCCGCACCATGCCTAACCAGTCAACCGGCTTCACCCCATTCTTTCTGGTATATGGGTCCAAGGCTATCATCCCTACAGATGTTGAGTTCGACTTGCCTCGGGTCACCCTATACGCAGAAACAGAAGCAAAGAAGGCAAGAGAATACGGCGTCGATCTGCTCGAGGAGGCACGGGACCTAGCCTTGAGCCGGACGACCATTTATCAACAGAAGCTGAGATACTACCACAACAAGAAGATCAAGCCTCTCTCCTCCAGAGAGGGAGACTTGGTGCTCAGAAGAATCCAACGAACAACCGGCCAGCACAAGCTCTCATCCCCATGGGAGGGACCCTTCATCATCAGCAGGGCATTGCATAACAATGCATACTACTTGATCGATGCCCAGAAGCCAAGGAAGCGCAAGAGGGACGACTCCGGCCAGGAGACGGAATGTCCATGGAACGCGGTGTTGCTTCGCCTGTTCTATTGCTAGAAGGCAAGTAAAAAACTAGAAAGAGCATGCACATATGTATCTTTCTCCCTCTTCGGGATTCCCAATGAATGCAACGAAAAGAGCATGCACATATGCTTCTTTTGGATTCATAACTAGAGTTTTCACTCATTTTGTGAGTCCCTTGGTCCGGATCCAACGGGATCACGGGCTTTCTAGCCGCCCGAACGATCACCATAGTTGTAGAAGAACATATAGTGTATGCCGGGTCGAACCCTGGCCGTCTCGTAACAGCTACAGACCGGCTCCCGGCTGACCGGCTAGCGAGGCGGTGCCACGTAAGGTCTGCTGCGCGAAAAGTTCAAACTACAAAAAGGGTTGCCGGTTCGGGTTGGTTCGATCCTTTTTTGCGATCTTATTCTAGCCGGCCTCTATTGGTTTGTGTTTGAGTCTTTAAGTCTTGATGGCTTCGAAAAATCTAAGCCCAATATTCCCAAAGGCAGAAGCCTCGACCCAGTCACAGACCGGCTCCCGGCTGTCGGGCTGGCGGGGTAGATGCTAGAGGGAGTAAGGGGGTTGGAGAAAAAGAAGTCAAGAAGGAATCAAAAGATGAAAGTACAAGACAACACGCATGGCGTTACGAATTTAATGCAGCATTCATACATTCAAAAGCATTGGCCCACGACCGAAGTTCATTACACATCCCCAGTGGGTGGAACTGTTGGACTGACGATACATTGCAGACAACTAAAACAAAAACAGGACCATCTAAGGGGCGGGGGCCTCGTCTGTTGCCCCGGCTGCTGATCCTGAAGTGGTGGCTTCACCATCGCCGGCTGCTCCCGAGGCGGTGGCGCTGCCTCCTCCACGAGAGCTTCCGGCTCCATCCTTGGCGGAGTCGGCATATGCCTCGCTGCTGGAGGCGGCATCTTCCTCTTCATGGGTCGCCTCAACAGAGCTGCCATTGGCGTCATAAGGCTGAAGACGGTGCACGTCCTTAGGGACCATGTTGCCGTCGTCATCCCGCTCCAAGTTGAGCTCGTCCCAGGCGGCGTACGAGGCGATGTCGCTGGCCCTCACACGCAGCTGCTCCTCCATGGCCTGCAGCTCCCCCTCTGAGTCGTCGCGCTGCGTGACGAGCTTGCCCAAGTCTAGGTTCCGGTACCAGGACTTAGCCAAGCACAGTGCCATGTAGGCACCGGCACGGGCGGCCGAGGCGTGCCAAGCATCCAGGCGGTCGCCGCCAGTTGCAAGCCAGCGGGAGAGCCGGCTCAACGACGGCAGCTCCACGACATCGGTCCACAGAGCCCTTATCATCGCCGAGCCCGCACTTTGAAGCCGCTCCATGGATTCGGCCAGGACACGTAGGCGAGCTCGGAGGCCCACGCCAATCTCCTCCAAACTCCAGCCGACAGTGGCATCCACCTCCTGCCCGGCAATGCGACCCTCCTCGCGGCTGACCTCGACAGCCATTTCAGTCGCTTCCCGTGTCTCAGGGAAGAGTCTTGGGATAGGGGAAGGGGTGCAAAGAAGAATAAGAGGAGAGAGCACCAAAGAAGAAAAATTCAAGACAAAGCAAAAGAAGGCTTATGGTCGAGATGGGTGTCGGTCTCGTGGGCGTCCTCCAGGGCCTCGAGCTCCCGCACCTTGCTCGCTTGGACCGCGCGGGAGATCTCTTCCTGAAGGGCCACAGCCGTCTCTAGTGCCTTGGCCAACTGCGCCTGCTTCTGGATCAGGGCCTCCTCATTATCCTTCAGGGCGGCGTCCTTAAGCGTCATCTCCTGGAGATGGGTTGTCTTAAGACACTCCTTGTCGGCAGCGTTGGAGGAGTCCTTCTCCTCAAGTGTGGCGTGCAACTGGTCCAGCTCGGCCTGAAGGGCCGCCTCACGATCCTTCTTCTCTGTCTGGAGAAGACTCAGCTGCTACTGGAGCCGCTCGCCCGCCTCGCGCAAGACGTCTCGCTCCGAGACGGCCACGCCCAGCCGGCCCTGAAGATCAGCAACCTGACCATCAGCCGCCTGGGTTTGAGCCCGCAGCATGTTATACGCCTGCACTTGGGCGTCATGAAGATCCTACAAGCAAAAGCAAAAGGAAATAAGATTCGGCTCAACTAATTCATAGCCGACCCGACTCTCGGGGGCTACACCCAGTGGGTGCGCTAGCGCGCCCCCACTAAAAAGCAAAGACAAGACATAGCTCGAAGAGATTCGGCTCGGCCAAGGCTTGGTCGGCCCGATTCTTGGGGGCTACACCCAGTGGGTGCGCTGGCGCGCCCCCAATGATTCAAGAGAAGAAAAAAAATCAAAACCAAGACGAGGAAAATGCAAAGGATGAAGCACTCACCCTCGTACGCTCCTCCAGGCGCTCCAGATCGCTGTTGTCCACTCTGGCGGCTTGCTGCACCTTGTCCCGGCTGCTGGCAAACATCGCCACCAGCTCTGGGACACCGCTGAGCACGATGCCTAGGGCCAACGTCAGGCCCTCGGCGTTGCCCACACACCAAGTCTTCATGGGCCGTCTCCCAGAGCTGGAGCCGGCTCCTGGAGCAGACGGACCATGATTGGTCACGAAGATGGCGCCAGCTTCAGGCGGCTGGTTGGTGTCCGGCTCCATCGATGCCCCAGCCGGCGTTGTCTCAGCAGTAGGGGGTGGATCGTCCACGTGTGGCACGTCCATGGCCATCTACGGCGCCTCTAGGTTCAGCTCTGGCGCGTCGGCCACCGCCTCAGCCTCCGGAGTGTCGGGGATCACCTCGAGGTCCACAGGCGCGGAGGCGTCCGGCTCGGACGGTTTGGCCGCCTCGGCCCTGTGGGTACGCCTCGGGGCCACCTCGCTAGCTATATCCTCCACGCGAGCACGCGTGGAGGGGTCATGTCTAGCCTTTGTACGCCTCTCCTTGGGCTTCTCAGCCCAGCTGGGCTGAGATTGGCCCGCGACTATCTTCTTCGCCGCCTCCTCCTAGCAACGGGTGGACCGATCGTCAAGGGCCTTCTGGGCAGCCTTAACTGCTGCCCAGTCGGCCCGCTCGGCGTCGGAGGCAGTTTCTTCCTCCACGTCTTCTGCCTCCCTGCAAGGCATGATTTGAGGAGCCCCTCCTCATTCAACAAAACTAAAAGAGGGCAGCAAAGGGTCCTTACCCCCACCACGACGGGCACCTGCTTCCTGAGGGCACCGGCTCGATGCTTCTTGGCGCCACCTGCTCACCCTTCGGCTCGAAGGTGTGGCACCCTTTCCCTTATTCTTGGCCACGTCGCCACGCGCGGCCGTCTCGCCGGCATGACGGTGGCCTCGGGTCATTGGTGGGCTGGTGACTTCCTCCACCTCTTCGGCACCCTCCCCAAAGGTTGCATCACACGAAGATGCTGGTGTCTCGTCATCATCCGTCCAATCAACAATAGGAGGCCTCAGGTGCTCACCAAACGGCTTGGAGCCTTACTACTCTAGCGCCTCCACCGAGATGGCGTCCCGAGTCTCGATCATCCCCTCGTCTTCAATCTCCGAGGGGTCCGACGTCTCCATGTTTGGAGCCGGCGGGGTGAGCTCTTGCAGCTTCCCAGACAGCTGGTTCAACAACAGTTGGCAGCCGGCTCAAACAAGAAGAAACAGCAGTTTCAAAACACAAAAGCAAACACCAGATCTAGAGGACACTTACCATCGGGGGAGGTTGGTTCCTATCGTAGGGGACCAGCCCCACTCCCAGTCTCCTCCTTCATCCATATTGGCGGAGGAGATCTGGTTCACGTTCTTCGCCATCGCCCCCAGGCGGAAATTTTTGGTGGAGAGCCGACAAGGATCATGCCGGCCACTCATCTAGCATATCAGATGAGGCCGTCTCTGCAGGGGCAGGATCCGGCGTGTCATCATGGTGGTGAGCAGGTCGCGGCACACAAGGCTGCGGTTCTTCAAGCTATCGAGGTAGGTGCCTATCTGTTGGAGCATATATCTCCATATGTGGTTTTGGTACTTGATGACAATTCCTATGGACTAATGGTTGCCTTAAGTTACATTTATAGGATTTGTCCATAGGCACTTCTTGAAGTCCATCTGTTGGGTTCAAGGAGTTTATATGATGACCAAGATGGTATTCAAGGTATTATCCAAAGAATGGTCATAGAGACACATGGTTGATCAAGATCTCAGACAAAGAGTAAATCAAGATGATCAACACACAAAGCGTACAAGATGTACCGAGAGGGATCAAGTGATCCCATGGTATGGTAAGCATTGTCCATTACGTGTTTGTGTACTAACCCATGGTCTTCGTGAGAGTTCTATGTGGGGGTTAGGTGTGTTTACATGGGCTTGCGTCAAAGGGAAGATCTCATACAACCCATGGAGTATGACGTCAAGTTGTGATCATCATCAATGGTTGATCAAGATCTCAGACAAAGATAAATCAAGATGATCAACACACAAAGCGTACAAGATGTACCGAGAGGGATCAAGTGATCCCATGGTATGGTAAGCATTGTCCATTACGTGTTTGTGTACTAACCCATGGTCTTCGTGAGAGTTCTATGTGGCGGTTAGGTGTGTTTCCATGGGCTTGCGTCAAAGGGAAGATCTCATACAACCCATGGAGTATGACGTCAAGTTGTGATCGTCATCAAGATTGCGATGTGCAAGTTCAAGTGGATCAGCACGAAGATAGCATGCTTGAAGCTTGCCGTCCATTGTGGTGGCAATGGACTTGTGAAGATATGTTGAAGAGTGGCTCACCCATAGTGAGTATGGGGGAGCAATCAACTAGTCTTCATCAAGCCAACACAATCAAGAAAGGTGGTCCATCTTGAGGAAGCCAAGATCATGATCATCTAGCTCAAGAGGACGAGGTGCAAGGTATAGGTTTGCCCTTGATAGGTTTTCTGGTTAGGATAGATTGCTGTTCTATCAAGGGGGGCTCTCAAGTGAGTAGCTTGATCGTATCGTTCGTTGAGAGCTCAAACCATTTGCATCCTTGCATCATACTTCTTGGTTCTTGTTTGGTGTTTCTCTTTGTGAGTTTTAGAGCTTATGGTCATCTTCGTGACAAGCTTGAGTTCATCGAAAACGGAGTCCATATGCATCTACTATGATGTTTTCGATGTTGGAGTTTTTGCCGGTTCTTCATTCATAGAGATCTCTATATCTTTGGCATATTCATAACCGCATGGTCTAAAGATTTCCAACAAGCTTGGGTTTGCTCGATTCGGAGCTCGTATGCGAAAGTTATGGCTGTTTCAGTGGCGAGCGGTAGTACCGCTGGACCTGGCGGTAGTACCGATGGACCTGGCGGTAGTACCGCTGGCCCTCGTGGTAGTACCGCTGGCTCGCGGTAGTACCGCCCCTGGTCAGCGGTAGTACCGCTCCAGGAGCTTAGTACCGCCTGCCTAGCGGTTGTTCGTGGACGGACCTTTTTGCGAAGACTTTCTTGGCGGTGGTAGTGCCTTTGCACTACCAGGGGCCCAGCGGTAGTACCGCTGGAGTGCCAGCGGTAGTACCGCTGCAGCCAGCGGTAGTACCGCTAGCTGGCGGTAGTACCGCTGGAGTGACAGCGGTAGTACCGCTGGAGTGCCAGCGGTAGTACCGCTGCAGCCAGCGGTAGTACCGCTGGAGCTTGGGCAGAGAGTGGGGGTAACAGTCTGATTCTTTCCCCCACTATATAAAGGGGGTCTTCTTCCCCCTTGGCCTTATCCATCCGTTGAGCTCTTGTTCTACTTCCATTGTTGACATTCTTAGAGCTTGATTACTCTCAGTCCCTCCAATGATTCTTGCTTGTTCTTGAGGGAAAAGAGAGGGGAGATCTAGATCCACATCTCCACCAATCACTTTCTCCTCTATGTGAGGGGAACCCCTTGGATCTTGATCTTGGAGTTCTTTGTGAGCTCCTTGTTCTTCCTCTCATATTTCTCCATAGCTTTTGTTGTTGTGGAGGGATTTGAGTGTGAGGGACTTGACCACTTCGTGTGTTCTTGCCATTGCATTAGTTGCATCGGTTTGAGTTCTCCACGGTGATACGTGGAAGTGAGAAGTTGAGAAGCTTACTACCTTTGGTACTTAGTACCCTTGATATTGTTCTTCGTGGATGCTTTGGCGTCCTAGAAGCTTGGTGGTGTCTCGGAGCTCAATCATTGTGGTGTGAAGCTCCGGGAAGCGTCGGGGGTCTCCAATTAGGTTGTGGAGATTGCCCCGAGCAATTTGTACGGGTACCGGTAACCGCCCCCAAGGGTTGCCACATGTACGGGTTCGGTGACCGCCCCCAAGGGTTGCCATTTGTACGGGTTCGGTGACCGCCCTCAAGGGTCCCTTAGTGGAATCACGGCATCTTGCATTGTGTGAGGGTGTGAGGAGATTACGGTGGCCTTAGTGGCATCTTGGGGAGCATTGTGCCTCCACACCGCTCTAACGGAGATTAGCATCCGCAAGGGTGTGAACTTCGGGATACATCATCGTCTCCCCGTGCCTCGGTTATCTCTTACCCGAACCCTTTACTTATGCACTTTACTTTGTGATAGACATATTGTTTATTGTAATATATCTTGCTATCACTTAGTTGTTTATCTTGCTTAGCATAAGTTGTTGGTGCACATAGGTGAGCCTAGTTGTTTGTAGGTTTTGTGCTCGACATATTAAACGTTAGTTTTATTCCGCATTCGTTCAAGCCTAAACCTTAACTATTTTAAAGCGCCTATTCACCCCCCCTCTAGGCGACATCCACGTCCTTTTCACTATCTGCGCCACCTCGGGACCCGGCTTGGGGAACTTGGCTTGCCAGTTTTCTTCGCCATCGGAGGCTCGATGGTGAAGGGGGGCATGGTGAGGGCGTCGCGGGTGGGGCTGGCATTCTTCACATAGAAGAAGCCCCTCTACCACTGCTTGATGGAGTCGTGGAACGACATCTGGGGGAAGCCACACTTTGTCCGATGATACACCAGTGCCGCACCGCACAGGGTCATCGGGCGAGGGTCGTCGAGCTTCTCCAACTCAGCCTTGTCCATCTTCTTGGACTGCTGCTTGAAGAAGAACAAGCTCTACCAGAGGTTGAGGCGGGGCTCGATCCCCAGGAACCCCTCGCACAGGACGACGAATGAGGCGAGCTGGAGGGTGGCATTCGGCGCCAGATGATGCGGTTGTAAGCCGAAGAAGGTGAGGAAGTTGTTGAAGAAGGCACTCGTCGGAAGCCCAAAGCCTCGGTAGAAGTGTTCGTCGAACACGACTACCTCACCCTCCTACGGCTTCGGAGCAGTCTCGGCTCCGGGGATCCGCACGGCCACAAGGGAGGCTGGAGGTAGCATTCAGCGATGGCGGAGCGCGTCGATGTGCTCGGCGCAGATGTCGCTGCCGAGCCAGGCACCGTTGTGCTGCCCCTTCTTGGAAGAGCTGCTCGACATGGCGGCGAGCGGCGAGAACTCGAAGGGACGGCAGCGGTCTACGCGGTGGCGATGACGAAGAAGAAGGCGGGTCTCTCTCTAGGCTCCGGGAGGGGATAAGCGCAAGTGTGGGTCGATTAGGGGGCGAATAGCCTCCTCGGTACCCCCGCACCCCATTTTAACCCCACGAAGGGTCGTGGGGAGGGGATCCGGTGCGCTCTGGTCCCATTACCTCCGATTATTATGGAGGCCTTTACGATTCCCGAAACCCAACCATCGCGGAGTAAATCCGCAGAGGATCCTCCACGCGGGGGCCTGTGGGCGTCGCGACGGGACCCATGGCGCATGCCCCATCCCTTCAAACTGAACAAAACCATCATCACGTCAGGCTAGGCTTGGCACGTGGCGTGATCTGCGCACCCTATGACGAAGCCGAGGCGTCGCTTGGAAGCCAGCCGGCTCCCAAGCCGGTGTCCCCTGCCGCACGCGGCGGCAGGAATTCGACAAACAACTTAAGCCGGCGAGGCCACCCGCTCCAAGGCGGCGGGCCTCCCCATCTTCGGGGACTACTGTCGGGGGGATAACCCCTGGGTAGGCTCATCGAGCCTACTCCTTTGCCTTCGACCAAGAAGGAACAACAAGGACCATTCTGCAAAGACCAGGTCCCCCTGGCCGGCTAGGAAGCACGTGCCGGCTAGGGGCGAGGCGGCCAACTCTCTGGCCGGCCAGGAAGCATATGCCAGCTAGAGGCCAGACGGATACCTCCCCTTGCCCGCCTAGGCCAAGCCAGCCGGCTAGGGGCGAGGCGGCCGTGCCCAGGACGGCTAGTCAAGCACGCTAGCCGACCAGGGATCACAAGTCACATCAGACCGTAGGTCATCACGAGACCCTACGGTTAAAGGTGGCTACGCGTCAGCAAAGGTACTGGATCGGGGTGCACGCTAGGTACAAGCGTCGGCGGCCACGTGATAACCCACAAGTATACGGGATCGCTACAATTTTCGAGGGTAGAGTATTCAACCCAAATTTTTTGATTCGACACAAGGGGAAGCCAACGAATATTCTCAAGTATTAGCAGTTGAGTTATCAATTCAACCACACCTGAAAGACTTAGTATCTATAGCAAAGTATCAGTAGAAAAGTGGTGTGATAGCAACAATAGCAAGGATAACAGTAGCAGCAGTGATAGCAGTAGAGGTAACAGTAGCAGCAGTGACATCAGTAGCGACAGAGTAACAGTAGCAGTAGCGACAACAATAGTGGCAAAGTAACATAGCAAGGACCAGTAGGAAAAGCTCGTAGGCATTGGATCAGTGATGGATAATTATGCCGGATGACATTCGTCATGCAAGAGTTTTAACATGGGGATATATGTAACTAGCTCCAGTTCGTCAATGTAATGTATGCATGTATTCCGTATGTAGTCATACCTGCTTAGGGAAAAGAACTTGCATGACATCTATTGTCCATCCCTCCCGTGGCAGCGGGGTCCTAATGGAAACTACGGGATATTAAGGTTCTCTTTTTAATAGAGAACCGGACAAAGCATTAGCACTCAGTGAATACATGAACTCCTCATACTATGGTCATCTCCGGGAGTGGTTCTGGCTATTGTCACTCCGGGGTTGCCGGGTCATAACACATAGTAGGTGACTACGACTTGCAAGATAGGATCAAGAACACACATCTATTGACGAGAACATAATAGGTTCAGATCTTAAATCATGGCACTCGGGCCCTACTGACAAGCATTAAGCATGGCAAATTAGTAGCAACATCAATTTCAGAACATAGTGGATACTAGGGATCAATCCCCTTGAAAACTAACTCGATTACATGATAGATCTCATCCAACCCATCACCGTCCAGCAAGCCTACGATGACGTTACTCACGACCGATGAAGAGCATCATGGAATTGGCGATGAAGGAAGGTTGGTGATGACGATGGCGACGATCTCCCCTCTCCGAAGCCCAGAATGGACTCCAGATTTGCCCTCGAGATGAAGAACAGGTGGTGGCGGTGCCTCCGTATCGTAAAACGGGATGAACTCTTCTCCTTGATTTTTTTTCCCGGACGAAAGGGACTAAATAGAGATGGAGTTGGAGGCGGCGGAGCCCTGAGGGCCCCACAAGCCTGCTAGGCGCGGCGAGGGGGGCCGCACCTGGTGGGCTTGTGGGCTCCTCGCTCCACTCCTCCGGTTGATTCTTGCACCAGTATTTTTTATATATTCCACAAAAAATCCTCGTAAATTTCCAGGTCATTCCAAGAACTTTTATTTCTGCGCAAAAACAACACCATGGCAATTCTGCTGAAAACAACGTTAGTCCGGGTTAGTTCCATTCAAATCATGCAAATTAGAGTCCAATACAAGGGCAAAAGAGTTTGGAAAAGTAGATACGATGGAGACGTATCAACTCCCCCAAGCTTAAAGCCTTGCTTGTCCTCAAGCAATTCAGTTGACAAACTGAAAGAGACAAAAGAAAAACTTTTACGAACTCTGTTTGATCTTGTTGTTGCAATTATGTCTAACTCATATTCAGATTTTGAGCAAGATCATAAGCTAACCATATAAGCAATGACATTTAGGTCTCAAGTGGAACTCATATCAATGTCATAATCAACTAGCAAGAAATAATAATGAGTTTCAAATGTCAACACTTCAATCAAAACAATCATAACACAATATGAACAGGTGGTATCTCGCTAGCTCTTTCTGAGACCGCAAAACATAAATGCAGAGCACCTTCAAAGACCAAGGGCTGACTGAACATTGTAATTCATGGCAAAGAAGATCCAGTCAGTCATACTCAATATCAATTAAAAGCAAAGCATAAAAATGACAGAGGTGCTCTCTAATTGGTGCTTTTATAAGAAGAGGATGACTCAACAGAGACATAAATAGATAGGCCCTTCACAGAGGGAAGCATTGATTTGCAGAGGTGCCAGAGCTCAAGCTTTGAAGACAGAGATAAATAATTTTGGGTGGCATGCTTTCATTGTCAACGCAATGACCAAGAGTTTTCACCATCTTCCATGCTACACATGCTATAGGCGGTTCCCAAACAGAAAAGTAAAGTTTTGACTCCCCCACCACTGATCAATCACACTCCACGACTAGCCGAATACTCGGGTGCCGTCCATACCAACAACAATCCAGGGGGGTTTGTTTGCAATTATCTTTTCGATTTGAGCATGGAACTGGGCATTCCAATTACCGGCCCCTTTCTCGTGAGTGATAGTGAATAAACACGTATCGAGGATAGAACGCCTAGCATGGAAGATACTTACCGCCCCTTGTCACCACATGAGCAGTTCGGGCATGCAAAACAAATTTTTTCTTGAAGGTTTAGAGAGTGGCACATGCAAATTTACTTGGAACGGCGGGTAGATACCGCATATAGGTAGGTATGGTGGACTCATATGGAACAACTTTGGGTTTATGGAAGTGGATGCACAAGCAGTATTCCCGCTTAGTACAAGTGAAGGCTAGCAAAAGACTGGGAAGCGACCAACTAGAGAGCGACAACAGTCATCAATATGCATTGAAATTAGCCAACATTGAGTGCAAGCACGAGTAGGACATAAATCACCATAAACATGAATATCTTAGGGGTATGCTGATTTTGTTTCAACTACATGCGTAAACATGCGCCAAGTCAAGCCACTTGAATCATTCAAAGGAGGATACCATCCTATCATACTACATCATAATCATCTCAAAATTCATGTTGGCATCCAAGACAAACCATTATAAGCTCCTAGCTAATTAAGCATGGCATCAGAAACTATGATCTCCAAGTTGTCATTGCAAACATGTTTCTCTCAAAACAAATCTGAATTAGAAATGATGAGCTAGTCATATTTACAAAAACAAAATAGATCGAGTTCATACCAGCTTTTCCAGGCTCAGTCACTTCATCATATATCGTCATTATTGCCTTTCACTTGCACGTCCGAATGATGTGAACAATAATAAGAGTGTTCGTGCATTGGACTAAGCTGGAATCTACAAGCAAATACAAAGGAGAAGACAAAGTAATATGGCTCATTGACAGATAAACAGATATGCATGCGAGAGCCACTAAACATTGTAACCATGGTCTTCTACCTTGACTCAAAGAAAAATAAAACTATTTACACGGGAAATCTCCCAACAAGCAAAAGAAGAACGATAAATCTTTTTGGGTTTTCTCAAACTAGACAAACACACGAGAAGAAAGTGAGAAAAAGAGATAAACTAGCATGGATGATACAGTGGCAAGGTGTGAGCACCGACTAACAAAGTGAAAGTGTGAGCATGAATATCAAGTCGGTGAGAAACACGTACTCCCCCAAGCTTAGGCTTTTGGCCTAAGTTGGTCTACTCCCATGGCTGGTCCGGGCGATATCCAAAATCATAATGGGGGTTGTACAGGAACGCGGCAGCTACCGCCTCGATAGCTGCCTCACGGAGGCTAGCAACCTTCGCCTCCCTCTCATACTCCTCTGCCTCTCCTGTGCTTATGTAATTTCTCCGTTTTACCTGAAAGTCAAAGAAGGCAGGAGGAGGAAGGGTGATACATGTCAAACGTATCTATAATTTTTTATGGTTTCACGCTGTTATCTTGTCTTCTTTGGTTGTTTTATGTACCTTTTATATCTTTTTTGGGACTAACTTATTAATTCAGTGCCAAGTGCCAGTTCCTGTTTTTCCGTGTTTTTGACTCTTTTCAGATCTGATTTTGGAACGGAGTCCAAACGGAAGAAAAACCCCGAAATGATTTTTTCCTGAACGGAAGAAGACCAGAGGGCTTTTGGGCCAAGCCAGGTGGGCTCCAGTGATCCCACAAGCCCCCACTCCGCCACCAGGGGGAGGCGGCGGTGGGCAATTTTCGTTATATAACTTGGCTTGTATATTCCAATGATAGGCTTCCTCAAAATTGCCTTAGGTCTTCGTGAGCAAGCAAGTTGGATGCACACCCACTAGTTCTCTTTAAGAGCTTTCACATACTCGTAGCTCTAGTGCATCATTTGTATGACAATCCCTACTCATTCACATTGCTATCTATTGATGAGCATCTCCACAACTCATTTATATGCCTAGTTAATGTGACTATCTTCTCCTTCTTTTTTTTGTCTTGCAACCTCCACTAAATTCCACACCATCTATAGTGCTATAACCATGGCTCACGCTCATGTATTGCTTGAGAGTTGAAAATGTTTGAGAAAGTAAAGGTGTGAAACAATTACTTGGCCAATACCGGGATTGTGCATGATTTAAATTTGTTGTGCAATGATGATAGAGCATAGCCAGACTATATGCTTTTGTAGGGATAACTTTCTTTTGGCCTTGTTATTTTGAAAGTTCATGATTACTTTGCTAGTTTGCTTGAATTATTATTGTTTCCACGTCAATAGCAAACTTGAATCTAATGGATCTGAACATTCACGTCACATAAGAGGAATTACAAAGGACACCTATGCTAGGTAGCATGAAAGCATCAAAATTTCATTCTTATCACTTCCCTACTCGAGGACGAGCAGGAGTTAAGCTTGGGGATGCTTGATACGTCTCAAACGTATCTATAATTTTTGATGGTTTCACGCTGTTATCTTGTCTTCTTTGGTTGTTTTATGTACCTTTTATATCTTTTTTGGGACTAACTTATTAATTCAGTGCCAAGTGCAAGTTCCTGTTTTTTTCCGTTTTTTTGACTCTTTTCAGATCTGATTTTGGAACGGAGTCCAAACGGAAGAAAAACCCCGAAATGATTTTTTCCAGAACGGAAGAAGACCAGGGGGCTTTTGGGCCAAGCCAGGTGGGCTCCAGGGAGCCCACAAGCCCCCACTTCGCCACCAGGGGGAGGCGGCGGTGGGCAGGCTTGTGGCCTCCCTGGCCGCCCCCTGACCTAGGTCTTTGGCCTATAAATTCCCAAATATTCCGCAAAAAATCGGGGGAGCCTCGAAAATACTTTTCCGCCGCCGCAAGCTTCCGTTTCCGCGAGATCTCATCTGGAGACCCTTCCCGGCACCCTGCCGGAGGGGACTTTGGAGTTGGAGGGCTTCTTCATCATCATCATCGCCCCTCCAATGACTCGTGAGTAGTTCACTTTAGACCTACGGGTCCATAGTTAGTAGCTAGATGGCTTCTTCTCTCTCTTGGATCTTCAATACAAAGTTCTCCATGATCTTCATGGAGATCTATCCGATGTAATCTTCTTTGGCGGTGTGTTTGTCGAGATCCGATGAATTGTGGATTTGTGATCAGATTATCTATGATATATATTTGAGTCTTCGCTGATTTCTTATATGCATGATTTGATATCCTAGTAAGTCTCTCCGAGTCTTGGGTTTTGTTTGGCCAACTAGATCTATGATTCTTGCAATGGAAGAAGTGCTTGGTTTTGGGTTCTGCCATGTGGTGAGCTTTCCCAGTGACAGTAGGGGTAGCAAGGCACACATCGTTTATACCTCCGCTTTTACTTTGCTTTGTTACTTTGTTGCTTTCAGTTCTCACTTGGCAAACAATTTATAAGGTATTGACAACCCCTTCATAGCGTTGGGAGCAAGTTTTTGTGTTTATGCAAGATCTTGAGATACTCCTCCACTGGATTGATACCTTGGTTCTCAAACTGAGGGAAGTACTTACCACCGCTACGCTACATCACCCTTTCCGCTTCAAGGGAACACCAACGCAAGGCTCCAAGGCCACGGGGGAAATCCTTTGCATACTTGCCTAGGAAGTCCCTTAAGGCGTAGCCGCAGCTGAAGGATTCCTGGTGTCGTTGCTGAGGAGTATCAAGCAACACTCCTATTTCTCGCGCCGTTGGAAAGTCTTTTGTCGCAGTAGCAGAAGCATTTCTGTCACCGTTGCCGGGGAGGAGAAATCAAGATCTATCCAAGTAGGTCTCACAAACTCTTCTCTTGCATTTGCTTTTGTTGCCAGTTGCCTCTCATTTTCCTCTCCCCCACTTCACATTTGCCGTTTTCATTCGCCTTTCTCCTTTGCCGTTTTGTTTTGCCTTTTTGTTGTTTTCTTTTGCCCGTTTCACTCTCTCTTCCTGCTCGTTTGTGTGTGAGATAGTCCATCAATGGCTAGACCCACCACTCCAAACGACACCCCTGAAAATGAAGTTCTTAATTTCAGGCAGAATGAGAAAGAAAATTTGAAGGACGCTTGGTACAGGATTTGCAATGCTCAAAGTAGATCTACTCGTAAGCAATCCACTACCGCCCTCCTTCGCAGTTTCTATGTTGTAATTTCTCCTTGGAATAGGATATCCCTGATACCATTGTAGGCGGGAACTTTTTTGGGAGCCATACTGTTGACTCCTATAGAGATATCATTAATTTGGTAGGCTCACCCCCGCTCATGGTTAATGGAACTATCTTGACCTTGGAACACGTGATGCAAAGGCTTGACGCTATTGAAAACAAAATTGCCGCAGTTGAACTTATTGAGGGTTTGGATAGAAAGATCCACAATCAAATTTCTCAGTACGGGTCCAAAGTGGGAAACTTTTTGAAAAATTTAAAAGAGACGGAACTCATAGTTAATGACTCTTCTAGAATTGGCAAATTAGAAGATGTCATAACCAACTTGGGTTCCGCTTTTGCCGCTGTGCAAAATACTCCAAATCTTACTCTCAAAAAGACCGTCAAGACCGTTTTTGTTCCTAGAGCTAGTGGTGAGTCATCTAATAAATATGAAAATCTTAAGATGATAAATGATCACGCTACTTATGGTTTGAGCACCAAGATGACTATACGTGATTACATCACTTTCGCCTAGCTAAGGGCGTTAAACAAAAGCGCTTGTTGGGAGGAAACCCAACGAATCTATCCTTTTTCTTTATGTTTTGTGTTTTCCGCACTTTCATAATTATGTTATGATTGTGTTTTTTGTGTTTCTTTTTGCGTTTGTGCCAAGCAAAACCGTTATGATTAGTCTTGGGGATGATCGTTTGGTCATGCTGGAAAAGACAGAAACTTTCTGCTCACGAAAACCATTTTCATTTGTTTTATGTAAGAGCTTTTGAGTTTATTCTTTTTGCTGCTGATTTCTACACAAATTCTTCAGACTTTCGTAATTTTTCAGAATTTTTGAAGTACAGAGGTATACGAAACATACAGATTGCTACAGACTAGTCTGCTGTTAACAGATTCTGTTTTTTTGTTGTGTTGGTTGCTTATTTTGATGAAACTATGGATAGTATCGGGGGTTATTAGCCATGGAAGATTGAAAGTACAGTAACCCAACATCAGCACAAGTAGAATTTAAGTTTGCTACAATACCTAAGGAAGTGGTGGTTTTCTTTCTTGTACTAATGTTATCACGAGTTTCTGTTTAAGTTTCGTGTTGTGAAGTTTTCAAGTTTTGGGTGAAGTTATTATGGACAAAGAGATAAAGAGTGGCAAGAGCTCAAGCTTGGGGATGCCCAAGGCACCCCAAGAGATTCAAGGATGTCGTAAAAGCCTAAGCTTGGGGATGCCCCGGGAAGGCATCCCCTCTCTCGTCTTCAATCCATCGGTAACGTTACTTGGGGCTATATTTTTATTCACCACATGTTATGTGTTTTTGCTTGGAGCGTCTTGTATCGTAGGAGTCTTTTTTTTTGTTGTGTCACAATCATCCTTTCTGCACACCTAGAGAGAGATACATGCACACACCGTGATTTTGTCGAGCTTCACTTATATCTTTTGGTAGACAATTCAGCTCACATGTGCTTCACTTATATCTTTTGAGCTAGATAATTTTGCTCTATGTGCTTCACTTATATCTTTTAGAGCACAGCGGTGCGTGGCTGGGTAGTTGATCTATGCTTTGAAAGCAGTCTCAAAAGGGGTAGTTATCCAAAGGGATACGAAAACTTCCACCTTCATGTGCATTGAATAGTTAGAGAAATTTGATTCATCTCAATTAGTTTTGAGTTGTGGTTATGGTAATATTGAAAGTCATGCTAATAAGGTGTTGTGGATCTAGAAATACTTGTCTTGAAGTTAGTGATTCCCGTAGCATGCACGTATGGTGAACCGCTATGTGATGAAATCTGAGCATGATTAGTATATTGATTGTCATCCTTTGCGTGGTGGTCGGGATCGCGCGATGGTTTATACCTACCAACCCTTCCCCTAGGAGTATGCGTTGAATGCTTTGTTTCGATTACTAATAAAACTTTTGCAACAAGTATATGAGTTCTTCATGACTAATGTTGATTCCATGGTTTAGATGCACTTTCACCTACCACCATCACTATCTTCTTAGTGTCGTGCAACTTTCGCCGGTGCACAAAACCCACCATTAGCCTCCCTCAAAACAGCCACCATACCTACCTATTATGGCTTTTTCAAAGTCATTCCGAGATATTTTGCCATGCAACTACCACCATGATATGTGCCACCACGTCTACTTTGCCTTTGCACGATCATAAGATCGCTAGCATGATGTTTTCCATTGATGTCTATGCCATACTAGATCATTGCCACGGTACACTACCGAAGGCATTCCATATAGAGTCATCATTACTCTAAGTTTTGAGTTGAACGTGTGATGATCATCATTAATGGAGTATTGTCCCATGTGAGGAAATAAAAGAGGCCAAAGAAGCCCAAAAAAAAGAGGCCAAAGAGCCCACCAAAATAAAAAATAAAAAAAAAATGAGAGAAAAAGAGAGAAGGGACAATGTTACCACTTTTTCCACACTTGTGCATATTGAGCACCATGATCTTCGTGATTGAGAGTCTCTCATTTTGTCACCACCATATAGCTAGTGGGAAATTTTCGTTATATAACTTGGCTTGTATGTTCCAATGATAGGCTTCCTCAAAATTGCCTTAGGTCTTCGTGAGCAAGCAAGTTGGATGCACACCCACTAGTTCTCCTTAAGAGCTTTGATATACTCGTAGCTCTAGTGCATCATTTGTATGGCAATCCCTACTCATTCACATTGATATCTATTGATGAGCATCTCCACAACTCATTTATATGCCTAGTTAATGTGACTATCTTCTCCTTCTTCTTTTTTGTCTTGCAACCTCCACTAAATTCCACACCATCTATAGTGCTATAACCATGGCTCACGCTCATGTATTGCGTGAGAGTTGAAAATGTTTGAGAAAGTAAAGGTGTGAAACAATTACTTGGCCAATACCGGGGTTGTGCATGATTTAAATTTGTTGTGCAATGATGATAGAGCATAGCCAGACTATATGCTTTTGTAGGGATAACTTTCTTTTGGCCTTGTTATTTTGAAAGTTCATGATTACTTTGCTAGTTTGCTTGAATTATTATTGTTTCCACGTCAATAGCAAACTTGAATCTAATGGATCTGAACATTCGCGTCACATAAGAGGAATTACAAAGGACACCTATGCTAGGTAGCATGAAAGCATCAAAAATTCATTCTTATCACTTCCCTACTCGAGGACGAGCAGGAGTTAAGCTTGGGGATGCTTGATACGTCTCAAACGTATCTATAATTTTTGATGGTTTCACGCTGTTATCTTGTCTTCTTTTGTTGTTTTATGTACCTTTTATATCTTTTTTGGGGACTAACTTATTAATTCAGTGCCAAGTGCAAGTTCCTGTTTTTTCCGTGTTTTTGACTATTTTCTGATCTGATTTTGGAACGGAGTCCAAACGGAAGAAAAACCCCGAAATATTTTTTCCCGAACGGAAGAAGACCAGGGGGCTTTTGGGCCAAACCAGGTGGGCTCCAGGGAGCCCACAAGCCCCCACTTCGCCACCAGGGGGGAGGCGGCGGTGGGCAGGCTTGTGGCCGCCCCCTCGCCTAGGTCTTTGGCCTATAAATTCCCAAATATTCCGCAAAAAATCGGGGGAGCCTCGAAAATACTTTTCCGCCGCCGAAGCTTCCGTTTCCGCGAGATCTCATCTGGATACCCTTCCCGGCACCCTGCCGGAGGGGACTTTGGAGTTGGAGGGCTTCTTCATCATCATCATCGCCCCTCCAATGACTCGTGAGTAGTTCACTTCAGACCTACGGGTCCGTAGTTAGTAGCTAGATGGCTTCTTCTCTCTCTTGGATCTTCAATACAAAGTTCTCCATGATCTTCATGGAGATCTATGTGATGTAATGTTCTTTGGCGGTGTGTTTGTCAAGATCCGATGAATTGTGGATTTGTGATCAGATTATCTATGATATATATTTGAGTCTTTGCTGATTTCTTATATGCATGATTTGATATCCTAGTAAGTCTCTCCGAGTCTTGGGTTTTGTTTGGCCAACTAGATCTATGATTCTTGCAATGGGAGAAGTGCTTGGTTTTGGGTTCTACCATGTGGTGAGCTTTCCCAGTGACAGTAGGGGCAGCAAGGCACACATCAAGTAGTTTCCATCAAGGGTAAAAAGATGGGATTTTTATCATTGGTTTGAGATTATCCCTCTACATCATGTCATCTTGCTTAAAGCGTTACTCTGTTCTTATGGACTTAATACACTAGATGCATGCTAGATAGCGGTCGACATGTGGAGTAATAGTAGTAGATGGAGAAAGTATCGGTCTACTTGTTTCAGACGTGATGCCTATAGAAACAATCATTGCATAGATATCGTCACGACTTTGCGCGGTTCTATCAATTGCTCGACAGTAATTTGTTCACCCACCGTCTATTTGTTTTCATGAGAGAAGCCACTAGTAAACACTACTGCCCCGGGGTCTATTCACATCCATCGTTTACACCTCCACTTTTACTTTGCTTTGTTACTTTGTTGCTTTCAGTTCTCACTTGGCAAACAATCTATAAGGGATTGACAACCCCTTCATAGCGTTGGGAGCAAGTTTTTGTGTTTGTGCAGGATCTTGAGATACTCCTCCACTGGATTGATACCTTGGTTCTCAAACTGAGGGAAGTACTTACCACCGCTACGCTACATCACCCTTTCCGCTTCAAGGGAACACCAACGCAAGGCTCCAAGGCCATGGGGGAAATCCTTTGCATACTTGCCTAGGACGTCTCTTAAGGCGTAGTCGCAGCTGAAGGATTCCTGGTGCCGTTGTTGAGGAGTATCAAGCAACACTCCTATTTCTGGCGCCGTTGGAAGGTCTTTTGTTGCAGTAGCAAAGGGTAATATGGAAAACACGTTGTCGGTTAAATATTAAACGGTATAGGAGGGATTCATTATCCCTCTCAAGGAACTGATAGCGTGTCCTAGCGGCACGATCAAGGAAAGCTGTATGGAGTGGGGGATTTCCTTCGCGGATGGGTACTCCAAGAAAATTTGCTATGCGAGTGGCATAGATCCCACCGAACAAATCCCCTTCATTAGCATTATTATTCAGCCTCCTTGCTATTATAGCTCCCATGTTGAAACTTCTATCACCCGTTACTGCGCTCTTAAGAATACTAAGGTCACGTGCGCAGAGGTGACAATGCTCGATCTTGCCGTTAATGCATCTACCTATGAAGAGGGCAAAGTAATGCAAGGCAGGAAAATGAATGCTCCCCATGGTAGCCTGCGTAATATCTCTAGTTTCTCCGACAGTTATACTAGAGAAAAAAATCTCTAACCGAAGATTTAGGAGGATCATTGAGACTACCCCAATCAGGTATCTTGCAAATTCTATTGAAATCCTATAAATCCATGGTATACGATTTGTCATACAGATCAAACAGTACGGATGTGTCACGACCAGCTGAAAATTTGAATCTATGAACAAAAGAGTCAATGAGAGTAGTATACTGTTCACATTTAGCGGAAATGAATTCTTCAAGTCCAACATTGTGAACAAGTGTATCAAACTCGTCTTTGAAACCTGCATCAATCATGAATTCATCAGAAGGCCACTCACATGGTTGTACCTATGCATTCCTCGGTTGGTAAGGATCGGGATCCCGAATCGCGAGACGGGGACCCCTCTTGCTTGAGGAACCACCATGATAGTTTCTCCTGAACATCTCCCTTTTCTAAAATTTTCAGTGACTCAAAGGAAAAGTGAACAAGGCTCAACGAAACTCATAGCAACTACTCCTACAAGTTCCTAGAGGCCATATCACGCATCAAAACTACTTAGGACCAGCTAAAATTAGCATGCAAAGGTCAATAATAGGGTCACCAAGGCAGCAAAAATACGCAACGAATAAGGCACTAGAGCAAAAACTAATTGGACCAATGGAGGAGTCACATACCAAGGAACAATTCCCCCAAAACAGTTTGGTGAGTGGGGCTTTGCACAAGGAGATCGAAAATCGCAGCAAGAAGAGCAAGAACACAGGTTTGAGCTGTAGAATGATTTTTTTCTGGAGTTAGGGGAAGGAGATGGGAGCTGGAATAAGTGGAGGGGGGACACATGGGCCCCACAAGCCTGGTAGGCGCGGCCAGGGGGGTGCCCGCGCCTCCTAGGCTTGCGGCCCACTGGTGCATCCCCCTGACTAGCTCTCCGTCTCAGAATTTTTCAAAAATTCCAGAAAAAATCATACTTGATTTTCAGGGCATTTGAAGAACTTTTATTTTCGGGACACTTTTCTACGGGACACAAAAAGCAGAAAACAGGAAAAACTAAAGCTAAATCTATCATTTTTCTTCTAAGCAACCGAAGGTAAAGGTTTGGAAAAGAGGGTTGTGACTCTCAGATTCATCCATCTCATGTTCATCAAAAGAAATCTGTCAATGAGGTTGATCAAGTCTCCTTGACAAAACCCTTTTTTCGAATCGCATGAAACCGGAGACTTTTCGAATAGTCACTAGGTTACCTCAATGGGGATGTGCATATCCCCAACAAGCAAATCATACTTCATCTTAACAGTAGGTATAGGGCATTCAAAGCTCCCAATAAGAATCGATGAAGTTTTTTCAATAGCATTGACGCAATGTACTCGATATTGTTTCTTTGGAAAGTGCACTGTATGCTCATTACCATTGACATGGAAAGTGACATTGCCTTTGTTGCAATCAATAACAGCCCCTGCAGTGTTTAAAAAGGGTCTTCCAAGGATGACCGCCATGGCATCATCCTCGGGAATATCCAGAATAACAAAGTCCGTTAAGATAGTAACGTTAGCAACCACAACAGGCACATCCTCTCAAATGCCGATAGGGAAAGCAGTTGATTTGTCGGCCATTTGCAGAGAGATTTCAGTGGATGTCAACTTATCCAGTTCAAGCCTACGATAAAGAGAGAGAGAGGCATAACACTAACACCGGCTCCAAGGTCGCATAAAGCAGTTCTAATGTAGTTTCCTTTAATGGAGCAAGGTATAGTGGGCACTCCGGGATCACCTAGTTTCTTAGGAGTTCCAACCTTGAAGGTGTAATTTGCGAGCATGGTGGAAATCTCAACCTCATGTATCCTCCTCTTATTAGTCACAATATCCTTCATGTACTTAGCATAAGGAGACATTTTGAGCATATCTGTCAAACGCATTTGCAGAAAGACAGGTCTAATCATTTCAACAAATCGCTCAAAATCCTCATCATCTTTTTTCTTGGATGGTTTGGGAGGAAAGGGCATGGGTTTCTGAACCCATGGTTCCCTTTCTTTAGCATGCTTCCTAGCAATAAAATCGTTCTTATCATATCTCCTATTCTTAGGTTGTGAGTTATCAAGATCAGCAGGTTCAAACTCCACATCCTTATCATTGCTAGGTTGAGCATCAACATGAACATCACTAACGATATTATCACCAGGCTCATGTTCATCACCAGATTGTGTTTCAGCATCAGAAACAGAGACATCGTTTGGACTCTCGGGTGTAACCGCAACAGGTTTGCTAGCATGCAAGTTCCTATCATCTTTATTTTTCTTCCTAGGATGACTAGGTGCATCAGTGCTAACTCCTTGAGAATCTTGTTCAATTCTCTTAGGATGATCCTCAGGATACAAAGGTTCCTGGGTCAATCTACCGCCTCTAGTGACGACTCTAACAGAATTGTCATTAAACTCATTGAGCAAGTCATTCTAAGCCTTAAGTACTTGTTCTACCTGAGTAGTAACCATAGAGGCAAGTTTACTCAAGAGCTTAAGATCATTGACATTTCTATCTACACAAGCACTTAAATGACTAAGCATGCGAGCATTCTGTTCCAATTGTCTGCTAACATAATCATTGAAACTCTGTTGTTTGACAACAAAGTTATCAAATTCATCGAGGCATAAGCTAGCGGGTTTGTCAAAAGGAATATCACTCTCATTGAATCTACGAAGAGAATTTACCTCTACTACCTGTGTCGGGTTATCAAGACCATGGATATCTTCTGTAGGTGGTAGATTTTTTACATCTTCAGATTTAATGCCTTTCTCTTTCATAGATTTCTTAGCTTCTTGCATATCTTCAGGAGTGAGGAATAGAATACCTCTTTTCTTCGGAGTTGGCTTTGGAGGTGGTTCGGGAATAGTCCAAGCATTCTCATTGCACAAGATATTATTCAATAGGATCTCAGCTTGTTCCACACTTCGTTCCCTGAAAACACAACCAGCACAACTATCTAGGTGGTCCCTAGAAGCATCGGTTAGTCCATTATAGAAGATATCAAGTATTTCATTCTTCTCAAGAGGATGATCGGGCAAAGCATTCAGTAGCTGGACAAGCCTCCCCCAAGCTTGTGGGAGACTCTCTTCTTCAACTTGCGCAAAGTTATATATTTCCTGCAAGGCAGCTTGTTTCTTATGGGCAGGAAAATATTTCTCAAAGAAGTAGTAGGTCATATCCTGGGGACTACGCACACAACCAGGAGCAAGAAAAGTGAACCAAGTCTTAGCATCATCCTTTAGCGAGAAAGGAAACAGCTTAAGGATATAGTAGTGGCAGATCTTTTCCTCACTCGTGAATAAGGTGGCTATATCGTGCAACTTAGTAAGATGTGCTACAACAACCGTGAAAAGGATCAGATTCGAGCAGAGTGATTAACTCAGGGTCGATAGAGAATTCATAATCCTTATCGGTCACAAAGATAGGCAAAGTACCAAACTTCGGGTTGTATTTCATCCTAGCGTTCAAAGATTTTTCTTTCCACTTGCGCAGTAATTTCTCAAGATCATAACTATCCTTACAAGCAAGAAAGTCCTCAGCTATCTCTCCCTCCATAACATAACCCTCAGGCATATCATGCAATTCATATCTAGGAGAGCTAGTTCTAACAGGTGAAATAGCAGGTTCTACTTCAATAATCTCAGCAGTCTCAGAAGTATCATCACATTCAGCAGCAACTCTAGCAATTTGTGCATCTAGGAATGCACCTAGTGGCAAAGCAGTATCAAGCAAAGCATCATCACAATCATCATGGATAGCAGAAGTAGCATCATCAAGCACAGGCGACACATCCAAATTTCTAGCAGGAGGTGGTGTCGCAAACTTACTCATAACTGAAGGTGAATCAAATGCAGAGCTAGATGGCAGTTCCTTACCTGTCCTCGTAGTTGAGGGCAAGACTTTAGTTTTTGGATCTCTCAAATTCCTCATAGTGATCAGCAGACGTAAATCCCAAGTGACTCAGAGAATAGTGATATGCCTCCCCGGCAACAGCGCTAGGAAATAGTCTTGATAACCCACAAGTATAGGGGATCGCAACAGTTTTCGAGGGTAGAGTATTCAACCCAAATTTGTTGATTCGACACAAGGGGAAGCCAAAGAATATTCTCGAGTATTAGCACTTGAGTTGTCAATTCAACCACACCTGAAAGACTTAGTATCTGCAACAAAGTATCAGTAGCAAAGTGGTGTGATAGCAACAGTAGCAACGGTAACGGTAGCAGCAGTGACAGCAGTAACGGTAACAGTAGCAGCAGTGACAGCAGTAGCGACAGAGTAACAGTAGTAGCAGCGACAACATTAGAGGCAAAGTAACGTAGCAAGGACCAGTAGGAAAAACTCGTAGGCATTGGATCGGTGATGGATAATTATGTCGGATGACATTCATCATGCAATAGTTATAACATGGGGAGATATGTAACTAGCTCCAGTTCGTCAATGTAATGTAGGCATGTATTCCGTATGTAGTCATACGTGCTTAGGGAAAAGAACTTGCATGACATCTATTGTCCATCCCTCCCATGGCAGCGGCGTCCTAATAGAAACTACGGGATATTAAGGTTCTCCTTTTAATAGAGAACCGGAACAAAGCATTAGCACTTAGTGAATACATGAACTCCTCATACTATGGTCATCTCCGGGAGTGGTTCCGGCTATTGTCACTCCGGGGTTGCCGGGTCATAACACATAGTAGGTGACTACAACTTGCAAGATAGGATCAAGAACACACATATATTGACGAGAACATAATAGGTTCAGATTTGAAATCATGGCACTCGGGCCGTGGTGACAAGCATTAAGCATGGCAAAGTAGTAGCAACATCAATCTCAGAACATAGTGGATACTAGGGATCAATCCCCATCAAAACTAACTCGATTACATGATAGATCTCATCCAACTCATCACCGTCCAGCAAGCCTACGATGAGATTACTCACGAACGATGAAGAGCATCATGGAATTGGCGATGAAGGAAGGTTGGTGGTGACGATGGCGACGATCTCCCCTCTCCAGAGCCTAGAACAGACTTCAGATCTGCCCTCCAGAGGAAGAACAGGTGGTGGCGGCGCCTCCGTATCGTAAAACGTGATGAACTCTTCTCCTTTATTTTTTTCTGGACGAAAGGGACTAAAGAGAGCTGGAGTTGGAGGCGGCGGAGCCCTGAGGGCCCCACAAGCCCACTAGGCACGGCTAGGGGGGCGTCTGGTGGGCTTGTGGGCTCCTCGCTCCACTCCTCCGATTGATTCTTGCGCCGGTATTTTTTATATATTCCACATAAAATCGTCATAAATTTTCAGGTCATTCCGAGAACTTTTATTTCTGTGCAAAAACAACACCATGGCAATTCTGCTGAAAACATCCTTAGTCCGGATTAGTTCCATTCAAATCATGCAAATTAGAGTCCAAAACAAGGGCAAAAGAGTTTGGGAAAATAGATACGATGGAGACGTATCACCACGCCACTGACCTCCTCCGGCTCCGATCCATCACCTTGCACAGTGTCGGCCCGTCAAACTCCCACTCCATTACTGCACTCGACGTGGGAACAGTGGAGACGGTCGTACTGCCTGCCCATGACGATCCTCGCTGGACGATGCCGGACGTACCACACGTGTCCTGCATCAACCTTACGCGAGAACCTTATTGGCTAGCTGGCTGGTCCCACAGTGAGACGGGACCTCGTAGCCGGCGGGGCCCTCTAGCGACAAGACCAGACCCCGTGGGCCCCGTGGCCAGCCAGCGAGGCTGCCATCCGGGTCCCACCCTTGTACCTTTTATCCATATTGTATGTCGGTGGGTTCGTCTATAAAACCCCACGTCCCCCTCCATGCAGGAGGTCGGTCAACTCAGCACACACACCAACCACATAGGAGAGGCAGACGCGAGCCGGCAGCTCCTTCTTCCTCGTCCGCTATACATCTCAAGGAGCACTTTGTAGACCATTTCATACATCATACACTTCGGCAGGATTAGGGGTGTTATCTCTATGGAGAGCCCTGAACCTGGGTACATCGTGCGTTCCATGCTTGTACCATCCTTGTTCCCAGCGCCCTCCGGTGCCACTTCGGTTCCCACCATCTTTAGCCTACCCATGGCTTATGTTGTGAGTAAACACCGACACTTATCACATGCAAACACGACTGGTGAAAATTCCTTGTCAATGGTAGCATAATTTATTTGAGCATTGTCTAGGGTCTTACTAGCATAATGAATAACATTCAATTCATTTTCTACTCTTTGCCCCAGAACAACACCAACGACATAATCACTAGCATCACACATAATTTCAAATGATAGATTCCAATCGGGTGGTTGGACAATAGGTGCGGAAATCAAGGATTTTATAAGTATTACAAAGGCTTCTACACAATCATCATAAAAAAGTAAAAGGAATATCTTTTTGAAGAATATTAGTTAGTAGCCTATAAATCTTTGAGAAATCTTTAATGAAACACCTATAAAAACCAACATGACCGGGGAAACTTCTTATACCTTTGATATCTTTTGGGCATGGCATTTTCTCTATTGCATCAACTTTAGCTTTGTCTACTTTGATGCCTCGTTCAGAAATTTTATGCCCAGGTACTATACCTTCATTCACCATAAAGCGACACTTCTCCCAATTCAAGACAGGATTAGTTTCTTCACATCTCTGCAAAACTCGATCAAGGTTTCTCAAGAAATCATCAAAAGAAGTACTCTAAATGGAGAAATCATCCATGAAAACCTCAACAATATTTTCACAAAAGTCGGAGAATATAGCAATCATGCATCTTTGAAAGGTAGTACGTGCATTACATAAACCAAAAGGCATACGTCTATAAGCATAGGTTCCAAAAGGACACGTGAAAGTAGTTTTCTCTTGGTCTTCTTTTGACACAGTTATTTGAGAGAAACCAGAATATCCATCAAGAAAACAAAAGTGTGTGTGCTTTGATAATCTTTCCAACAGTTGATCAATAAAAGGCAAGGGAAATGATCTTTCCCAGTAGCTCTATTCAATTTCCTAAAATCAATTACCATCCTATAACCAGTTACTATTCTTTGTGGAATAAGTTTATTTTTATCATCGGGAACAATAGTTATACCTCATTCATCACGAACACAACGAACATGACTTACCCATCTACTATCAACAATATGATAAATTATACCTGTCTCGAGAAGCTTTAGTATTTCCGTTCTTACCACTTCCTTCATCTGAGGATTTAAGCGTCGTTGATGATCAACAACAGGTTTAGCATCCGGTTCCATATTAATCTTGTGGTGGCGTAGAGTGGGTCTTATGCCCTTAAGATAATCAAGAGTATATCTAATAGCAGCCATGTGCTTCCTCAGAGTTTTGAGTAACCTCTTTTCTTGATGCTCTGAAAGGTTAGCACTAATAATAACATGATATATCTTCTTTTCATCAAGATAAGCATATTTCAAAGTATCAGGTAATGTCTTTAACTCAAACACGGTATCTCCTTTTGGTGGAGGAGGATCCCCTAAGATATCGACATGCAAGTTGTGTTTGAGGATAGGTGCTTGTCTAAGTAATATATCATCTATCTCATTTCTTTCATTCATATGCATAACATTCTCATGGTCTCGCAAATATTGTTCTAAAGGATTTGTAGAATGCACAACAATAGAATAAAGACTAATAATTTCATCTTTGCTAGATAGCTCCATCTCATGTGGTTGTCTACAAAATTTAGAGAAATTAAATTCATGAGACTCATTACCAAAGTTTACTTTAACTTTCTTTGTAACAAAATTAATTTCAGCATTAAGAGTATTAAAGAATGGTCTACCAAATATAACGGGACAAAAGTTATCTTGTTTAGAACCAAGTACTAGGAAGTTAGTGGAGTACTTGACTTTTCCACACAATACTTCAATATCTCTAACAATCCCAAGCGGCGAGATAATATCTCGATTTGCAAGTTTAATAGTGACATCAATATCTTCAATCTCAGAGGGCTATACCATTCATAATTTCTTTGTATAAGGTAAAAGGTATAGCACTAATACTAGCACCCATGTCACATAAACCATGATAGCAATGGTCTCCAATCTTAACATAAACAACAGGCATGCAAACAACATGTTTGTTATTATCTAGCTTGTCCTACTCATTTCTAAAAGGCTTCGCAATTCTAGTAGCTTTACCACAGAAGTAAATAACATGCCTATCAATATTATCAACCAAGAGATCTTTAACTACAGCAATATTAGGCTCCACATTTATTTGTTCAGAAGGTCTCGGTGTTCTAATATAACTTTTATTAACCAAAGTTGTAGCTTTAGCATGTTCCCTAATCCTAACAGGAAAAGGCGGTTTCTTAATGTAAGCAGTAGGTACAACTGGATCAACATGGTAAACGATTACTTCCTATTTAACTTGAATGGGTTCCTCTAATAATTTTTCAATAGGTGGATGATATTTAAACCACTACTCCTTAGGAAGATCAACACGAGTAGCAAATGATTCATAGAAAATACCTATTATCTCAGAGTCAAGCCCGTATTTATTGCTAAACTTATGAAAAGTATCAGTTTCCAAAAAAGATTTAACATAATCACACTAAATCTTTATACCTGGCTCTTTAACTTTGTCGAATTTTGAGTCTTCACAGTTGCGTTTAATTCTTTCCAGAATATCCCATTTGAATTCAATAGTCTTCTTCATATAAGAATTACTAGTCGAGTTGTACTTGATCATTATGAGAGAGTCGAGCATAATTTTTTTTGTATAATCATTTATATCGAGAGCTCATGATTGGGTCAGGTGTGCATCATATATTTAAGACTCCCCAAGCTTTAGCGATGCTTTCGCCTTCTCGAGGCCAACAATTATAAATAAAATTCCGGTCACGATGAACTAGATGCATAGGTTAAACTTCTGATGAAATTCGAGCTTCAAGCGATTCCAGTCTCATGATCCAATATCATCCAATAGCCTATACCTCATCAATGCTTTTCCCTCCAAAGATAAAGGGGAAACTTTCTTCTTAACCTTTTCTCCAGGCAAACCTAAAAGCTTAAATAATCCACAAACCACATCGACATATATCAAGTGGTAATGAGGATTAGTTGTACCATCATTGGGATTAGCTACCAGTTTCTTTAGCATACGCAAAGGAATCTCATAATAAAAAAATTCAGTAGGTTCACTAGGTTGAGGAGTAGCATTTTCAACTTTCATTCGAGGTGAATATGCCCCAAACAATCCACTCAAAGGGTGACCATCCATAGTAACAAGCAACACTAAATTTCAGCACGTAACAAAAATGTTTCCTTACCAATTTCCACTTACCAAAGGCGCTTCACTCCCCAGTAACGGCACCAGAAAAGAGTCTTGATGACCCACAAGTATAGGGGATCAATCGTAGTCCTTTGGATAAGTAAGAGTGTTGAACCTAACGAGGAACAAAAGGAAATGACAAGCAGTTTTCAGCAAGGTATTCTCCGCAGGTGTTGTAAGTAAGAGTGATAGATAGTTTTGTAGCAAGATAATTCGTAACAAGTGACAAGTAAAAATAGTAGAAAGTGTGCAACAAGATATCCCGATCCTTTTTATAGCAAAGGACAAGCCTGAAAGTACTCTTATATAAAGCAAACGCTCCCGAGGACACATGGGAATTACTGTCTAGTCATGTTCATCATGTTAAGTTGATTCACGTTCATTACTTTGATAATTTTATATGTGGGTGAACCAGTGAGAAGCTGCTGTTATGAATTGAACAAGCAACCTACTTTTGATGACCTCCTCTTGCAACTATCCCCAATTACAAAATAAGAATCAAGATAAATCTAACCATAGTATGAAACATGTCGATCCAAATCAACCCCTTATGAAGCAACACATAAACTGGGGTTTAAACTTCTGTCACTCTCGCAATCCATCATCTACTTGTTACTATTGGGGAACAACGCATGGGAAACAAAAAAATTCCTACGCGCACGAAGTCCTATCATGGTGATGTCCATCTACGAGAGGGGATTTCTGATCTACGTACCCTTGTAGATCGCACAGCAGAAGCGTTAGTGAACGCGGTTGATGTAGTGGAACGTCCTCACGTCCCTTGATCCGCCCCGCGAACCATCGCACGAACCGTCCCGCGATCCGTCCCACGATCTAGTGCCGAACGGACGGCACCTCCGCGTTCAGCACACGTATAGCTCGACGATGATCTCAGCCTTCTTGATCCAGCAAGAGAGACGGAGAGGTAGATGAGTTCTCCGGCAGCGTGACGGCGCTCCGGAGGTTGGTGGTGATCTAATCTCAGCAGGGCTCCGCCCGAGCTCCGCAGAAACACGATCTAGAGGAAAAAAACGTGGAGGTATGTGGTCGGGCTGCCGTGGCCGAAGTTGTCTCACATCAGCCCTAAAACCTCCGTATATATAGGGGGAAGAGGGGGAGCCTTGCCTTGGGGTCCAAGGACCCCCAAGGGGTTTGGCCGAGCCAAGGGGGGAGTCCTCCCCTTCCAAAACGAATCCAACTAGGTTTGGAAGGAGGAGTCCTTCCCCCTTTTTTCCACCTCCTCTTTTTTTTTCTTTTCTCTTTGATTTTCTTCCTATGGCGCATAGGGCCTTCTTGGGCTGTCCCACCAGCCCACTAAGGGCTGGTGCGCCACCCCCAAGGCCTATGGGCTTCCCCGGGGTGGGTTGCCCCCCCCCCCCCGGTGAACACCCGGAACCCATTCGTCATTCCCGGTACATTCCCGGTAACTCCGAAAACCTTCCGGTAATCAAATGAGGTCATCCTATATATCAATCTTTGTTTCCAGACCATTCCGGAAACCCTCATGACGTCCGTGATCTCATCCGGGACTCCGAACAACATTCGGTAACCAACCATATAACTCAAATACGCATAAAACAACGTCGAACCTTAAGTGTGCACACCTTGCGGGTTCGAGAACTATGTAGACATGACCCGAGTGACTCCTCGGTCAATATCCAATAGCGGGACCTGGATGCCCATATTGGATCCTACATATTCTACGAAGATCTTATCGTTTGAACCTTAGTGCCAAGGATTCATATAATCCCGTATGTCATTCCCTTTGTCCTTCGGTATGTTACTTGCCCGAGATTCGATCGTCAGTATCCGCATACCTATTTCAATCTCGTTTACCGGCAAGTCTCTTTACTCATTCCATAATACAAGATCCCGCAACTTACACTAAGTCACATTGCTTGCAAGGCTTGTGTGTGATGTTGTATTACCGAGTGGGCCCCGAGATACCTCTCCGTCACACGGAGTGACAAATCCCAGTCTCGATCCATACTAACTCAACTAACACCTTCGAAGATACCTGTAGAGCATCTTTATAGTCACCCATTTACGTTGCGACGTTTGATACACACAAAGCATTCCTCCGGTGTCAGTGAGTTATATGATCTCATGGTCATAGGAACAAATACTTGACACGCAGAAAACAGTAGCAACAAAATGACACGATCAACATGCTACGTCTATTAGTTTGGGTCTAGTCCATCACGTGATTCTCCTAATGACGTGATCCAGTTATCAAGCAACAACACCTTGTTCATAATCAGAAGACCCTCACTATCTTTGATCAACTGCCTAGCCAACTAGAGGCTTGCTAGGGACAGTGTTCTGTCTATGTATCCACACATGAATATAAGTCTTCATTCAATACAATTATAGCATGGATAATAAACGATTATCATGAACTAAGAAATATAATAATAACTAATTTATTATTGCCTCTAGGGCATATTTCCAACAGTCTCCCACTTGCACTAGAGTCAATAATCTAGTTCACATCACCATGTGATTCCAACGAATCCAACACCCATATATTTATGGGGTCTGATCACGTCTTGCTCGTGAGAGAGGTTTTAGTCAACGGTTCTGAAACTTTCAGGTCCGTGTGTTCTTTACAAGTCTTTATGTCATCTAATAGATGCTGCTACTATGTGCTATTCGGTAATACTCCAAATACCTACTCTACTATACGAATCCGTTTCACTACTCATAGTTATTCACATTAGTGTCAAAGCTTGCATCGACGTAACCCTTTACGATGAACTCTTTAACCACCTCCATAATCGAGAAAAATTCCTTAGTCTATCAGTTACTAAGGATAAATTTTGACCGCTGCTAGTGATTCAATCATGGATCACTCTCTGTACCTCTCAACAGAGTGCAAGGCACACATCAGGTGCGGTACTCAGCATGGCATACTTTAGAGTCTACGGCTAAGGCATAGAAGACGACCTTCGTCTATTCTCTTTATTCTGCCGTGGTCGGGTTTTGAGTCTTACTCAAATTCACACCTCACAACGCAACCAAGAACTCCTTCTTTGCTGATCTATTTTGAACTCCTTCAAAACTTGTCAAGGCATGCATTTTGTTGAAACTTCTATTAAGCGTTTTGATCTATCTCCGTAGATCTTGATGCTCAATGTTCAAGTAGCTCAATCCAGGTATTCCTTTGAAAACTCCTTTCAAACAACCTTGTATGCTTTACAGAAATTCTACATTACTTCCGATCCACAATATGTCAACCACATATACTTATCAGAAATTCTATAGTGCTCCCACTCACTTCTTTGGAAATACAAGTTTCTCATAAACCTTGTACAAACCCAAAATCTTTGATCACCTCATCAAAGTGTATATTCCAACTCCGAGATGCTTGCACCAGTCCATTGAAGGATCACTAGAGCTTGCATACTTGTTAGTATCTTTAGGATCGACAAAACCTTCTAGTTGTATCACATACAATGTTTGCTCAAGGAAACCGTTGAGGAAACAATGTTTTGACATCCTATGTCCAATATTTCATAAATAATGCAGCAACTACTAACATAATTCCAACAGACTTTTAGCATCGCTACGAGTGAGAAAGTCTCATCATAGTCAACTGTTTGATCTTGTCAGAAACATCTTTGCGACAAGTCGAGCTTTTCTTAATAGTGACTTATCACCATCGTCGTCTGTCTTCCTTACAAAGATCCATCTTTACTCAATAGTCTTACTACCATCAAGTAGTTCCTCCAAAGTCTACACTTTGTTTTGTATATGGATCCTCTCTCGGATTTCATGGCCTCAAGCCATTTGTCGAAATCCAGGCCCACCATTGCTTCTCCATAACTCATAGGTTCACTGTTGCTCAACAACATGACCTCCAAGACAGGGTTACCGTACCACTCTGCAGTAGTACGCGACCTTGTCAACCTACGAGGTTTGTAGTAACTTGATCTGATGCTCGATGATCACTTTCATCAGCTTTCACTTCAATTGGTGTAGGCGCCACAGGAACAACTTCCTGCGCCCTGCTACACACTGGTCAAAGTGACGGTTCAATAACCTCATCAAGTTCTACCACCCTCCCACTCAATTCTTTCGAGAGAAACCTTTCCTCGAGAAAGGATCCGTTTCTAGAAACAAACACTTTGCTTTCGGATCCGAGATAGGAGATGTACCCAACTGTTTTGGATATCCTATGAAGATGCATTTATCCGCTTTGGGTTCGAGCTTATCAGACTGAAACTTTTTCACATAAGTGTCGAAGCCCCAAACTTTCAAGAAACGACAGTTTAGATTTCTCTAAACCTCAGTCTATATTGTGTCATCTCAACGGAAATACGCGGTGCCCTATTTTAAAGTGAATGCGGTTGTCTCTAATGCATAACCCATAAACGATAGTGGTATTTCGATAAGAGACATCATAGTATGCACTATACCAAATAGTGCGTGGCTATGACGTTCAAACACATCATCACACTATGATGTTCCAGGTGGCATGAACTGCGAAACAATTTCCACATTGTCTTAACTGCGTACCAAAACTCGTAACTCAGATATTCATTTCTATGATCATATCGTAGACAGTTTACCCTTTTGTTATGACGAACTTCACTCTGAAACAGAATTGAACTTTTCAATATTTCAGACTTGTGATTCATTAAGCAAATACTCTTGTATCTGCTCAAATCTTCATTGAAGTAAGAACATAATGATATCCACTGCGTGCCTCAGCACCCATTGGACTGCATACATCAAAATGTATCACTTCCAACAAGTTACTATCTTGTTTCATCTCAATGAAAAACAAGGCCTTGCTCACGTGGTATGATTTGCATGTCACTAGTGATTCAAAATCAAGTGAGTATAAAGCTCCATCAGCATGGAGCCTCTTCATGCAATTTATACCAACATGACTCAAGCGGCAGTGCCACAAGTAAGTGGTACTATCATCATTACCTCGTGTCTTTTGGCACCAATATCATGAGCATGTGTAACACTACGATCGAGATTCAATAAACCATTGAAGGTGATTATTCAAGCAAATAGAGTAACCATTATTCTCTTTAGATGAATAATCGTATTGCAATAAACACGATCCAATCATGCTCATGCTTAACGCAAGCACCAAATAACAATTATTTAGGTTTAACACCAATCCCGATGGTAGAGGGAGTGTGCGACGTTTTGATCATATCAATCTTGGAAACACTTCCAACACGTATCGTCACCTCGCCTTTAGCTAGTCTCCGTTTATGCCGTAGCTATCATTTCGTGTTACTAATCACTTAGCAACCGAACCGATATCCAATACCCTCATGCTACTAGGAGTACTAATAAAGTACACATCATGTATATCAAATATACTTCTTTCGACTTTTGCCAGCCTACTTATCTACCAAGTATCTAGAGTTGCTCCGCCTCAGTGACTGTTCCCCTCATTACAGAAGCACTTAGTCTCAGGTTTGGGTTTAATCTTGGGTCTCTTCATTAGTGCAGCAACTGTTTTGCCGTTTCACGAAGTATCCCTTCTAGCCCTTGCCTTTCTCGAAACTTAGTGGTTTTACTAACCATCAACTATTGACGCTCCTTCTTGATTTCTACTTTCGCAGTGTCAAACATCGCGAATCACTCAAAGATCATTGTATCTATCCTTGATATGTTATAGTTCATCATGAAGCTCTCACAGCTTGGTGGCAGTGACTTTGGAGAACTATCACTATCTCATCTGGAAGGTTAACCCCCACTTGATTCAAGCGATTGTCGTACTCAGACAATCTGAGCACACGCTCAACGATTGAGCTTTTCTCCTTTACTTTGTGGACAAAGAATCTTGTCGGAGGTCTCGTACCTCTTAACAAGGGCACGAGCATGAAATCACAATTTCATCTCTTTAGAACATCACTTATGTTCCGTGACGTTTCAAAACGTCTTCGGCGCCTTGCTTCTAAGCCATTAAGTATTTTGCACTGAACTATCGTGTAGTCATCAGAAACGTGTATGTCGGATGTTCACAGCATCCACAGACGACGCTCGAGGTGCAGCACACTGAGTGGTGCATTAAGGATGTAAGCCTTCTGCGCAGCAACGAGGACAATCCTCTTCAAAGTTTGCTACTATCAACTTTCAACTAAATTTTCTCTAGGAACATATAAAAACAGTAGAGCTATAGCGCAAGCTACATCGTAATTCGTAAATACCATTAGACTATATTCATGACAATTAGTTCAATTAATCATATTACTTAAGAACTCCCACTCAAAAAGTACATCTCTATAGTCATTTGTGTGGTACATGATCCAAATCCACTATCTCAAGTCCGATCATCACGTGAGTCGAGAATAGTTTCAGTGGTAAGCATCTCTATGCTAATCATATCAACTATACAATTCATGCTCGACCTTTCGGTCTCATGTGTTCCGAGGCCATGTCTGCACATGCTAGGCTCGTCAAGCTTAACCCGACTGTTCCGCGTGTGCAACTGTTTTGCACCCGTTGTATGTGAACGTTGAGTCTATCACACCCGATCATCACGTGGTGTCTCGAAACGAAGAACTGTCGCAACGGTGCACAGTCGGGGAGAACACAATTTCGTCTTGAAATTTTAGTGAGAAATCACCTCATAATGCTACCGTCGTTCTAAGCAAGATAAGGTGCATAAAGGATTAACATCACATGCAATTCATAAGTGACATGATATGGCCATCATCATGCGCTTCTTAATCTCCATCACCAAAGCACCGGCACGATCTTCTTGTCACCGGCGTCACACCATGATCTCCATCATCATGATCTCCATCAACGTGTCGCCATCGGGGTTGTCGTGCTACTCATGCTATTACTACTAAAGCTACGTCCTAGCAATATAGTAAACGCATCTGCAAGCACAAACGTTAGTTTAAAGACAACCCTATGGCTCCTGCCGGTTGCCGTACCATCGACGTGCAAGTCGATATTAACTATTACAACATGATCATCTCATACATCCAATATATCACATCACATCGTTGGCCATATCACATCACAAGCATACCCTGCAAAAACAAGTTAGACGTCCTCTAATTTTGTTGTTGCATGTTTTACGTGGTGACCATGGGTATCTAGTAGGATCGCATCTTACTTACGCAAACACCACAACGGAGATATATGAATTGCTATTTAACCTCATCCAAGGACCTCCTTGGTCAAATCCGATTCAACTAAAGTTGGAGAAACTAACACTTGCCAGTCATCTTTGAGCAACGGGGTTACTCGTAGCGATGAAACCAGTCTCTCGTAAGCGTACGAGTAATGTCGGTCCAAGCCGCTTCAATCCAACAATACCGCGGAATCAAGAAAAGACTAAGGAGAGCAGAAAAACGCACATCACGGCCCACAAAAACTTTTGTGTCCTACTCGAGAAAACATCTACGCATGAACCTAGCTCATGATGCCACTGTTGGGGAACGTCGCATGGGAAACAAAAAATTTCCTACGCGCACGAGGTCCTATCATGGTGATGTCCATCTACGAGAGGGGATTTCTGATCTACGTACCCTTGTAGATCGCACAGCAGAAGCGTTAGTGAACGCGGTTGATGTAGTGGAACGTCCTCACGTCCCTCGATCCGCCCCGCGAACCGTCCCGCGATCCGTCCCACGATCTAGTGCCGAACGGACGGCACCTCCGCGTTCAGCACACGTACAGCTCGACGATGATCTCGGCCTTCTTGATCCAGCAAGAGAGACAGAGAGGTAGATGAGTTCTCCGGCAGCGTGACGGCGCTCCGGACGTTGGTGGTGATCTAATCTCAGCAGGGCTCCGCCCGAGCTCCACAGAAACGCGATCTAGAGGAAAACCCGTGGAGGTATGTGGCCGGGCTGCCGTGGCCGAAGTTGTCTCAAATCAGCCCTAAAACCTCCGTATATATAGGGGGAAGAGGGGGAGCCTTGCCTTGGGGTCCAAGTACCCCCAAGGGGTTCGGACGAGCCAAGGGGGGAGTCCTCCCCTTCCAAACCGAATCCAACTAGGTTTGGAAGGAGGAGTCCTTCCCCCTTTTTTCCACCTCCTCTTTTTTTTCTCTTTGATTTTCTTCCTATGGCGCATAGGGCCTTCTTGGGCTGTCCCACCAGCCCACTAAGGGCTGGTGCGCCACCCCCAAGGCCTATGGGCTTCCCTGGGGTGGGTTGCCCCCCCCCCCCCGGTGAACACCCGGAACCCATTCGTCATTCCCGGTACATTCCCGGTAACTCCGAAAACCTTCCGGTAATCAAATGAGGTAATCCTATATATCAATCTTCGTTTCCGGACCATTCCGGAAACCCTCGTGACGTCCGTGATCTCATCCGGGACTCCGAACAACATTCGGTAACCAACCATATAACTCAAATACGCATAAAACAACGTCGAACCTTAAGTGTGCAGACCCTGCGGGTTCGAGAACTATGTAGACATGACCCGAGTGACTCCTCGGTCAATATCCAATAGCGGGACCTGGATGACCATATTGGATCCTACATATTCTACGAAGATCTTATCGTTTGACCCTTAGTGCCAAGGATTCATATAATCTCGTATGTCATTCCCTTTGTCCTTCGGTATGTTACTTGCCCGAGATTCGATCGTCGACATCCGCATACCTATTTCAATCTCGTTTACCGGCAAGTCTCTTTACTCGTTCCATAATACAAGATCCCGCAACTTACACTAAGTCACATTGCTTGCAAGGCTTGTGTGTGATGTTGTATTACCGAGTGGGCCCCAAGATACCTCTCCGTCACTCGGAGTGACAAATCCCAGTCTCGATCCATACTAAGTCAACTAACACCTTCGGAGATACCTGTAGAGCATCTTTATAGTCACCCAGTTACGTTGCGACGTTTGATACACACAAAGCATTCCTCTGGTGTCAGTGAGTTATATGATCTCATGGTCATAGGAACAAATACTTGACACGCAGAAAACAGTAGCAACAAAATGACACGATCAACATGCTACGTCTATTAGTTTGGGTCTAGTCCATCACGTGATTCTCCTAATGACGTGATCCAGTTATCAAGCAACAACACCTTGTTCATAATCAGAAGACCCTGACTATCTTTGATCAACTGGCTAGCCAACTAGAGGCTTGCTAGGGACAGTGTTTTGTCTATGTATCCACACATGTATATAAGTCTTCATTCAATACAATTATAGCATGGATAATAAACGATTATCATGAACTAAGAAATATAATAATAACTAATTTATTATTGCCTCTAGGGCATATTTCCAATAGTTACTTACCAATGACTTACCTTACGCCCATAACATGGTGAAGTGTCGTGCAGTCGACGTTCACATGACACCACTAAGAGAAGCAACACCATACACATCATCAAAATATCAAACAAATACCAACTTCACATGATTACTTACAACAAGACTTCTCCCATGTCCCGAGGAACAATATTAACTACTCACACATCATAAACATGTTCAAGATCGTAGGTATAATAATGGTGATCAAGGATCTGAACATAATATCTTCCAACAAGTAATCCAACAAGCATCAACTACGAGATGTAATCAACACAACTAGTAACCCACAAGTACCAATTTGAGGGTTTGCGATAAAGATTGAATACAAGAGATAAGCTAGGGTTGGAGATGAGATGGTGTTGGCGAATATGTTGATGAAGATAGGTCCTCCCACGATGGAGGAAGCGTTGGTGATAACAAAGGCTTTGATCTCCCCTCGCGGAGAGGAATTTCCCTTGCAAAACCTCTGTGCCGGAGAGCAAAAGGTCTTGTGCTTAGTTTTTAGTCTCGAGACAGTGGCGCTTCATTCTGAAAGCATGCTTATGATTTTTTTTTCTAGGTCAAAACACACCATATAGGAGAAGAGGGGGTCGGGAGACCTGCTGCCCCCCACGAGGCAATAGGGCATGACCAAGGGGGTGGTCACGCCCTGTTGGCTCGTGGCCAGCAGGTGGCACCCCTCTGGTATATTTTGGCCCAATAATTCTTATATATTCCACAAAAATTCTCCATGAAATTTTAGGTCATTTGGAGTCTAGTGATTTTTCACCATTTTTCGCTGTGAAATTTCACCATTTGGCTTCTGAATTCTCATATATTTCAAAAACTCGAGGGGAGCTCCCGAAACACTTTCTCCACCACCGCAAGTCTTTGTTCTGTCGTGTGCCCATCTGGATCCCTGTTCCTGTGCTCTGTCAGAGGGAAGATCGATCACGAAGGGACTCTACATCAACCTTGCTACTCCCATGGTGATGTGTGAGTAGTCTACTACAAACCTACGAGTCGATAGCTAGTATCTAGATGACTCTCTCTCTCTCTATCTCTCTCTGTGTGTGTGTGTGTGTGTGTGCATGTGTGTTCTTCAATAAAAGTTCATCGCATCTTCACGATGATCTATTCGATGTAATCACTTTATGCGGTGCATTTGTTGGGATCCAATGAATTGTGGGTATATGTTGAGATTATTCATGATAAAGATTTGAGTCTTCTTATTTGCATGATTATTATAGCTTGGTAATTCTCTCCAATCTATCGGTTTAGTTTGGCCAACTAGTTTGGTTTATCTTCTATGAGAGAGGTGCGTTGCAGTAGGTTCAATCCTCTGGTGTTCTATATCCAAGTGACAAAGTAGGGGATAAGACACGTATTTGTATTGCTATCACTAAGGATATACCGATGGGGTTGATTCATATTAACTGAGTTTTATTTGTCTACATCATGTCATTGTTCTCCAAGCATTACTTTGTTTTACTTAACACTCTAGATGCATGCGGGATAGGAGTCGATGGGTGGAGTAATAGTAATAGATGCATGCAAGAGTCGGTCTACTTACTTATGGACGTGATGCCTATATACACATAATCATTGTTGTGAATACATATTGCATAACTATGCGCTTTTCTATGAGTTGTTCAACAATAATTTATTTACCCACTTTATGCCTTCTCCGAAAGAGATGCCATTAGAGAACACTATGGCCCCGAGGTCTATTCACATATATATTTACAAATGCTACTATTTCCATCTTGCCTTTATTTACATTTTATTTACTTTGCAATTTATATTTATCCAACTATCATCTATACTACTTATCCGTTTGCAAGTAAAGAGTTCAAGGGGAATGACAATCCTCTTGCCCATATTGGGTGCAAGTGTTTGCTCTTTTGTGTGCGTAGACGTTGAAGACGTGTGACAGCCCGAGACCGATGCTCCAGAAGATTGCCCTTTCTTTTCCGTGGGTTAATTATTGTTTGTCGCACTCATCATCGCATCATGCGCAACAACTGCATTACATCAGCACCCCGTTGTCGCCAGTTTTCAAAACTTGCATCCGTTATTAGGTGTCGATTCTCTTCGTTTTCGTCGTTGACCGTTTATAGACCAACCACACACGCCCACGCCCGCGACATCGTTTAAATCTTGTTTTTAAAAGTGTGTTTAAAATATTCTCGGATTGAGTTGAAACTTGGCGCGCGGTCTTACTTTTATGTAGGTAGGTCGCCTGCCAAATTTCGTTGCAATCGGAGTTCGTTTGACACCCGAACGGTCGACCTTAGCGGCACTGTCATCGGTTATCGTCAGACGTTTTTTGGTGTTTTAAAAATATCGTGTCGGGCCACACATTCCATCTCATCTCTGCCTCACCACTCTACACAACCCACCTAGCCGTCCCCGCGACCGGGACCGTCCGATTCTGATCCTACGGTCGAAATCAGGGCGAAGAACACCTAACCCTAGCCCCCATTGTTATAAATAGACCCCTCCCTTGCCAAATTTGGAAACCCTAAACCTAGCCTCGTTTTCCGTGCCCCCATCAGCCAGCCGCCGCTCCCACCTCCTCCTCTCTCCTTAGCTGCCGCCGGGCCCGTGAAGCCCATCGTCGGCCCTCTCGGGCCCGAGCCGCCGCCAGCGAGAGGGGCAGCTCCTCTGCTCCCGCTGTACCCATGCGCACTCGAGGGAGGAGCCACAGCTCCCGAGGTGTCCCATGGCCGACCGTCGTGCCGTGCCGGATCCCGTGCCTCCCGCCGGCAACGGTGCCCCTTGCCAGAGGCGACCCTGCATGCCCCGCCGCCTCTGCTGCTGCATGTCTCGCCGCCGGCGACCAGGTCCCCGCCATGGCCATGGAGCTCTAGCCGCTTCTGCTCGAGGAGCTAGCCGAGGGCTCTCCCTGCCATCCGCCGCCGCCGACGTCCTCCGCGGCACCACCCGGCCTTGCTGCCTCATCGCCCCTGGCCCCGCCGCGCTGCCTTGCGCCGGCCACTGGCCGCCAGCCACCGCCGACCTCGGACGGACCCCTGTCATCCCTAATCCGATCTGGATCGAGGAAATGACGTTGACTGTAGCTGGGCTGTCGTGCGCCCGAGTGGGCGTGCTCCTCACGCCATGCTGCAGGCCCAGCGCCAGGAGCCTCCCGAGGCCCAGCAAGCATCCCCAAGACGGCGTGCCTCCCTTCGCCCCTGAGCCTAGCTCAGATCCGACTTGGCCAGGCCCACGAGGTGAGCCTCCCCCTGCTGTCCTATCTAGCATCGTAGGCGCAATATATTATCCTACGCCCACCTTGTTTTGGCCGAGTAGCAGAAAATTCGGCACGCACATGTTTTTTGTAAACCTGTGATTTAATTCTTTTTCAGAGAAAAAGAGCATATTTTCAAACGCACGTAGATTTTAATCCGTGCGTCGAATTGCGACAAGTTATATATGTAACTTGGCTAGAATATCGCGTAGAATAATATTTTCCAAATATCATGTTGGAAATATGCCCTAGAGGCAATGATAAATAGTTATTATTATATTTCTTGTTTAAAGATAATCGTTTATTATCCATGCTATAATTGTATTGAATGAAAACATAGATGCATGTGTGGATACATAGACAAAACAATGTCCCTAGCAAGCCTCTAGTTGGCTAGCCAGTTGATCAATGATAGTCAAGGTTTTCTGGCTATATGCAAGTGTTGTCACTTGATAACTGGATCACGTCATTAGGAGAATCATGTGATGGTCTAGACCCAAACTATGAACGTAGCATGTTGATCGTGTCATTTTATTGCTATTTTTTTTGCGTGTCAAGTATTTATTCCTATGACCATGAGATCATATAACTCACTGACACCAGAGGAATACCTTGTGTGCATCAAACATCACAACGTAACTGGGTGACTATAAAGGTGTTCTACAGGTATCTCCGAAGGTGTCCGTTGAGTTAGTGTGGATCAAGACTGGGATTTGTCACTCCGTGTGACGGAGAGGTATCTCGGGGCCCACTCGGTAATACAACATCACACACAAGCCTTGCAAGCAATGTGACTAAGTGTAAGTCATGGGATCTTGTATTACGGTACGAGTAAAGAGACTTGCCGGTAACGATATTGAAATAGGTATGCGGATACTGACGATCGAATCTCGGGCAAGTAACATACCGAAGGACAAAGGGAATGACATACGGGATTATATGAATCCTTGACACCGAGGTTCAACCGATAAGATCTTTGGAGAATATGTAGGATCCAATATGGACATCCAGGTCCTCCTATTGGATATTGACCGAGGAATGCCTCGGGTCATGGCTACATAGTTCTCGAACCCGCAGGGTCTGCACACTTAAGGTTCGGCGATGTTTTAGTATAGTTGAGTTATATGTGTGGTTACCGAATGTTGTTTGGAGTCCCGGATGAGATCATGGACATCACGAGTGTTTCTGGAATGGTCCGGAAATGAAGATTGATATATAAGATGGTTTCATTTGGTCACCAGAAAGTTTTGGGAAATTTCGGCAGTGTACCGGGAGTGACGAATGGGTTCCGGGTGTTCACCGGGAGGGGCCCACCCACCCGAAAGTGAGCCCAAGGCCCTAGGGTGGTGCCACAAGTCCTTAGTGGGCTGATAGAGTCAGCCCAAAAGGGCTATGGCACCACATAAGAAAATACCAAAAGAAAAGAAAAAGAAAAAGGAAGGAGGGAGGTGGGAAGGAAGAGGAGGACTCCTCCTTCCCAAACCGAACTAGAGGAGGAGTCCTCCTCCTCCTGGCGGCCGGCGCACCTTGAGGGACTTGTCCCTCAAGGCTAGCCCCTCCCCCTCCCTCCTATATATAGTGGTGGTTTAGGGCTTTTTGAGACACAACTTTGCCACGTGCAACTCTAGCATATACCACACAGTTTCACCTCTAGATCGGATTTCTGCGGAGCCGTGCAAAAGTAGATCATCACCACCACTGGAGCGTCGTCATATTCCTTCCTATATATCAAATTCATTCCTTTCCTTCCTCAAGATCGTTTCAAATTCATTTTCATCATTGGCTCAACTTTTCCTTTTTCTTATTCCGGAGTGTCTCGGTTATTTTGGTGGTGTCCCTTCTCATCTTTTTCAGCTTGGAAGACCGAAGGAGTGTTTCTCTCAAATCTTGGTCCATTCTCTTGAAGATTCATCATTTCAGCTTTGTGTTATCATCTTGAATTGTTTTCAATCATGAGTAATTCCTTCCATATCTATCCAGTGCATTTCAGATTTGTTTTCATTCTTGATCCTCCGAAGGCCATCATTTCAGAAGATTTCTTCGTTCTCAGCTTTCAGCTTTCATCCTCAAATGCTTCTCAATTGTTGTCTCTTCGTTCGTCTCTCAATTATTCCGGTGCCTTGTTCAAGTATTTCTCTCAGGTGACTCATGATCTATTCATCCTCATGTATCCCCATTCATTCAAATTCTTACTGGTGTATCCTTCAAGACTTCTTCAAGTTTGTGCTCATATCTCTCCTCAATCTTTTCAAGAAGAATAAGTTGTATGCAAATCCGTTGCTTATCATTAATGTAACTTGATGAAGGATAAGCATAACATAATTCTTATTCTTGTTTCATAGTGATTTCAATTCTTCTTTCGGAGTGGCTCATGATATCAATTCGTTTCCCAACTGCTCCATCTTTTCTTTCTTCTTTATCTTTTGAGGTCGTGTTATAGCATTCTTGTTAGTGGAAAGGTCTCGAAGTAAAGTTGATTCAAGAATTAAATATGTAAACCCACCAAATCCTTTGATCATGAGACATTTTCAAACCATGATTTCTTCATTGAGCTATCTTGGTTTAGACTTGACCTAAAGCTTTGTCTAAGGATTGTTGCTATTATGGTGTTGCCATTAATCCAAGTTTTCAATGTTGCCCCTTGGTGTAAGAAGTTGTGCATATCTTGTTGCTCCCAATGTCTGTTTCTGTTGGTGGCTGGTTGTCACCTCATTGTTGAGATAGTACAAACTTGTTCTTTCCGTTGTTGGTTTGCCAACAACTCCGTTCAATTCTTCTTGCAAGGCGGCTATTCAAATTCAATTGTGATAGTAGTTGTCATTTTTTTTCTCCGTTCTATTCTCTCTAATGATCTAGTTTCTTTTCTCTTATTCCGGAATTGTAGTGATGTTGGTCTCTTCAATCTATTATCTTGTTCGCTCAAGATCATGTTTTTCCTTGTTTTTCAATTTAGTTAGTTTGTTGTGAATCTTCTCAAGATCTTTCCATCGTATCAAATTTTTGTCCCCTTTTCCTACCGAAGTGCTATCGAAATTTTGTGTGAATTCTTGCTTCTTTATCATATCATTCTTCATCTCTTTGCAACCTTCAAGGATCGTTGGTTTCACTCGTTTGTCAAAGAAGCAATTAAGTTTTACCTCTTGCCTTCTCATCCTCTTCCCCTCTTCATTCTTGGATCTCGGATCGAGATCCTCTTGTAGTGTAGGAGAGTTGTGACAGCCCGAGATGATGTATATACTTCTCGCACCTCGTTGGTTACCCCAAGTGGAAGGTTGAGATGTAGTCAACAATAAGTTTTCCCTCACACGAAGACTGTAAGGTTTATCGAACCAGGATGACTCCTAGGATCAACAAGTAGGTGTCCGCTGCCCCTGTCTAGCAGAAGACGTGGACCTGCACACACACAAATAACTTTGCTCCCAACGAGTACAAAGAGGTTGTAAATCTCTCCGGCCTTGTAGTTTGCAAAGGATCAAAACACAAGCGGGAAAGTAATAGTGATTGCAACGGAAAAGTAAATGAAAACGGTGAATGATGAAGGTGTAAGCAATAATGATGATATGGACCGGAGTCACATGATGTTCACTAGTGATGTCTCTATCCAAAAAGACGATAAACAACTATGCTTGGGTAAACAAATTACAGTTGGACAATTGACAGAATTATGAACGCATCACAATGCTAATTATGCTACTTGAGAGTTAGAGGTTCAATAGTAATGGGCAGTATGCCAAGACAAGTAAACCGTTTATTCATCAGCATATACTTAATAATCATCCACCTTGAGATATCTATCTAGAACATCTCGCCGGTATTAAGTTGCGAGCCCCACCCAAAGTGTAAGCTCAAAGCAACGGAGAATTGCATTAACGAACTATGCGTAAGGTAAACAATACTTCCAACCGTGGTCACAAGCACCGTTGTTTTCTCCCTGGTGGCAACAACACATCCCCTAGTCTCATGTTTCTGTCACTCAAGCTAGACATCGAGGGGCATGAACCCACAATCATGCATAACACTCTCTCTTGGAGTTACAATCTACTACTCGGACAAAGCAATAAATAGCAACGGAGAACATGCATGAATCACTAAGGAACATAATATAAAAGGATAATCAAATATATAACTCATAACAATCTGAACATAATCTCATAATCCATCGGGTCCCAACAAACCGAGCATATCAATAGCAAGAGAATTACACAGATGCCTTGATCATGTAGGGCAGCTCACAAGGACTAACCATTGAAGCACAAGATTGGAGAGAAGACATCACATAGCTACTGGTCATGGACTCATGGTCCAAGGAGGACTACTCACGGCACGTCCGGGAAGCGTCCATGGCGGTGGAGAAGCTCCCAGAGGTCAATCCTCCCTCCGGCAGGGTGCCGGGAAGAGGTCTCCTCACGCTCCCGATCTCGAAAACGCTGCGGCGGTGGAACGATGGAGAAATTCACGATTCTGGATATGATGGAAGGGTTTTCTCTCGGAGGAGTAAATATAGGTCAAAGGAGGGCACCGAAGGAGGTGGGACCCACCCAGGCGGCCTCTTGGCACGGCCTAGGGCCAGGTCGCACCCACAGGTCGCCTGGGAAGCCCCTGGCCCCCTCTGGCCCATCTTCGGTGATCTGAAAGCTTCCGTTACGCTAATTTTTTATATATTTTTCTTGGAATTTTTAGGGCTTCGGAAAATTGGGTAAAAGCCCGTGCAAAATAGACATCAGCAGACAAAACTGGCAGTGGGTGCACTGAGTTAGTAGGTTAGTCCAAATATGTGTAAAATGATGTAAAAGTGTAGCAAAACATATAACAATGTCACGCAAAAGATCATGGAACAAGCAGAAGTTATAGATACGTTTGGGACGTATCACCCAGCGCGAGTAGCCTCCCGAGGCCTAGCAAGCAGCCCCAAGCCGGTGTGCCTCCCTTCGCCCCCGATCCCAGCTCAAATCCGACCGAGCGAGACCCACGAGGTGAGCCTCTCCCTACTGTCCTATCTAGCATCGTAGGCGCAATATATTATCGTGCGCCCACCTTGTTTTGGCCGAGTAGTAGCGAATTCGGCCCGTAGATGTTTTTTTTAAACTTGTGATTTAATTCTTTTTCACAGAAAAAGAGCATATTTTCAAACGCCCGTAGATTTTAATCCGTTCGTCGGATTACGACAAGTTATATATGTAACTTGGCCAGAACTTCGCGTAGAATAATATTTTTCAACTCTCATGCATGTTTAAAGCTGTTTAGCGTGCTGTTTGCATCGGTTTGCATGTTGACGTGATAAAAACAGTTTAGGTCTTAGTTAATTAACCGTAGTTCCGTTGGAGATGAGACATAAATGTAAATGGACTAGAACAACGAGTAGAATCACGTGAACCACTTTTTTGCCGTTTAACAAACATAAAAGGTGATTAGGATAAATATAGACAGATTTAGGATTTAACGTGTGGGGTCATTTTGGAGATGCTATATGTCATTTCCGGCCTCATTTAAAATGCCTAGATAGGTAGTTTAATTTTTGCTTCACCCCTTGACATGTTTAACAACATTTAATATTGCCGCATAAATAAACGGGAGTGAACTAAATAGTTAAACGTGGAGTTTTGTTAATATGCAACTCGTTGCATATAATGTGTAGTGTTGCGTGATGTGAATTGCCATGCCATGCCTTGCATATTTAAACTGAACATGCATCATATTAGGGTGTGCATCATGTCTTGCATGTGCCGTGGTGAATATCGTGTGTTGATTTCCGGTTTGCTTCGTCTCGATAGAGTTCCACAAGCGTGTCGGAATGTGAGGATCCGTTCGACTACTTCGGTTCGTGTGGTTCACGGAGTCGTTCTTCTTCCAAGCGTTATCTCAGTCAAGATTTTCATTTTCCTAGATACCATTACTATCAATGCCATGCTAGTTATCTCATTTCTCTTGTTATGTCTCGTTGCTTACCACGTGTTAAATGTCAGCCTTTCAACATTGTCATGAAACCTTCAATCTTTATACAACCTAGCAAACCACTAATTGGCTATGTTACCACTTTCTTAACCATGTGTTGGCGTTGCTAGTTGTAGGTGCAGTTGCTTCCATGTGATAACATGGGTTTCTTGTCATATCACCATATTAATATTATTTAAGTTAATGCACCTATATACTTGGTAAAAGGTGGAAGGCTCGGCCTTTCTAGCCTGGTGTTTTGTTCCACCTTTGTCGCCTTAGTTTCGGCTACCGATGTTATGTTCCATAAATGAGCGCTCCTAACATGCTTGGGGTTCTTATGGCCCCCCTTGATTTTCGTTTTGGAATAAAACTCGTCTGGCAAGGCCCAACTTTGGTACTACATTTGCCTAATAACCTAATAAAATTGCATAGGGACTTTCCGGACCCCGTGGATAATTAATCAACCCCCCCCCCCCCGGCCAGTGCTCCGCATGAGTGTTCGTTCAACCTGTCAACCGCCGGTGGCTACCAGGGGCAACTCTGTGATTGGCCTACCGGAAGTTTGGACAATCCGTCGTGTCGTGAGAACGAGATACGCGACGCCTATCGGGATCATCGACACGTCGGGCGACCTTGCTAGACTTGTTTTACCTTTCTCGAGCGTCTTGTGCGAGGGACTCTGAGGATGCTTTGGATTATCTCGAGGTTGAGGTTTTCCAATAGGAACCCGAGGAGATCATGGGTTTCCCTGATCGAGGTCATTCCGTCGCAGCATGTGGTAGTTTGTGATGGATTAGTTGGAGCACCCTTGGAGGATTAAATGTTTCGGAAAGCCGTGCCCGCGGTTATGTGGTAACGTGGAAACTTTGTTTAACATCCGGTTCTAGATAACTTGAAGTAAGCTTAATTAAAACTTGTCAACTGAGTGCGTGAGTGTGAATGTCTCTTTTGTGAGCTCCTTCTCCGATCGAGGACACGATGGGGTTATGTCTGACGCAAGTAGGTGTTCAGGATCATTCATTTGATCACCAGTAATTAACATCCGTTGTGCGTAGATCGTCCCTTGTTATTCTTGTACTCGTAAGTTAGCCACCTCAAATAAATGCTTAGTCGCTTGTTGCAGCCTCGCCACTTAACAATACCTCACCCATTAAGTTTGCTAGTCTTCATACCTTTCGAAATGAGATTGATGAGTCCCTGTGGCTCACAGATTACTACAACACCAGTTGCAGGTACAGGTAAAGAGTTACCTTGTCGTGAGCGCGCTGATCGTGCTATTTGGAGTTTCTTGTTCTTCTTCATCATCGATCTAGGATGGGTTTCAGGCTAGCAGCCTAGGATAGCAAGGATGGACATCGTTCTTTTATCGTTTGTTTTTCATCCGTAGACAGACCCTGCTCTTTTTCATGGTGATTGTATGTATTGTACTAATGGACTCTGATGTAGCTTGTGGCGGGTCTAAGCCAACTCTTTATACTCATCTTTTCAGTATATGTACTTGTAATGATATCCATTCTTGCGAAACGACGAGATGCGTTTATATCCCTGTCGAGACCCACGGGCCAAAATAAGGATAGGGCTGCATCTTGAGCGTTACAAGAAGGGAGTCGTGTGGTCCTTCTATTAGTTTGATAGCCTTGGTCCTCACTCAGAAAAATACGTATATATACTGTGTTGCATCATCCGCTCCTCTTCGTGAAAAAATTCAATGCATATCACAAGCATTAGACCCCGTATATTGCAGACCTGTATCGCGCGTTTAAAGTTCGCGAAAAACAGATTTTATGGGCTAGCGAGAGATGCGGTAGAAAAGAACCCGCACCACACAACTATACAATAGAATATATTTTTTTACAGTTCTGCGATGCGGGTTCTCTTCTACCATGGCCCTCGCCAACCCATAATTTGTAAAAATTTAAACTTACAATTTGACATCAATTTCGCTGTTTTGCAGCAAATTTGAACAATCAAACACTTTATGCACAAATTAAACCATATTTTGGATCAAGACACTAAAAAAAGGTCATGCAAAAGCAACCACCATCTTAGCCATCATTTTTGCTCTCCGCGACCGTATAAGAACCTCACACAAAATCCCTTCAACAAATGCACAAACTCGGCAGTCGCATTGTGCAAGCCGTCCCTACAATTACGATCAATAATTCACGAACAAACGTAAATGGCGAACAAAGAAAGAAGTTAAAAAAGTTTCAGACCTTGCGCCCATTTCGTCGAACATGTTGGACATGACGGGAGCATAGCCGTCCGCGGGCATCCTCGAGGTTGCTCTCGTCGGTGCAGATGAAGGAGGCGTTGGCAGGGTTGCTCCTCACACCCGAGACCTTGCCTTTTCGGGTCGGCGCCCCTGGAATCGCATCGACGGGCATGGTGGTGGTGGTGGGCACGTGTGCCTGCCCGACGGGGGCTGCGGATAAACCACCCTAGACGACGATGCTGCCCTGCCGCTTGTGGGGTGACGCGAAGAAGGGTTGAACAACGTCGGGCGCGACATGGCAGCGATGGGCGGAGGCGGATTGAGGTCCAGAGCGGCCGGAGGGAGATCAATGGAGGTGGACCAAAGTGGAAGCGGAGACTGCCGCACGAAAATGTCCCTCCCACCAAAAATCTTTGGCAATAGGGGTCGAGCTCGGGTCGCACTCCTAGTGTGTGAATCTAAAAGGTTGAGGGGCAACTTTTAGAACATCTCTAGCAGACCCCGTATAAGTGGTCAAACCCGTAATTTTTTTGTGTTTTATAGTTTTGGTCGAAAATAGTATCTAGAATAGAAACCGTAAAAGCGGTCCAATCCATAATTTTTTTTAACGCGCACGAAAAAGCCACACCCGAAACCCTTATATTTGAAGGTTGAAAGGCCGAACCGAGGAGGCCCCGTATACCGGTCAAACCTCGCCGGAGCAAACACGCCGTCGCAGAGTTTGCCGAAATCCGCCCTAAACTAGCTGGAATTCATCACCGCACACGTGAAAAGGCCGCTAGGTGCCGCAACCGTCGTCGGCTCAAATTGGATGAGCTCGACCTCGCCGTGGCCTCCCATGACCTCAGCATGGCTGTCGGAAACAAGGCGTGGCCGGCGAGGCTGGGCACGACCGGCGTGGTGACGGGGCGTGGCCGACAAACGACGGGGCGCGACCGACGGGCTTGGATGCGGCCGGTGTGGCCGGCACGGCCGGCTGAAGGAAGGGGCGGGGACCGTCGAATTGGAGGAAGGAGCTCTTTATCCCAATTTTACAGTTTGTTTTACCGTTTCTGTTCGGCGTACCTAAAATGGACCCTTAAAATGCCTTATTTTTGACCCGTATCCGGGTTTGACAGTTTGCATTTTTACGGAGTCTATTAGAGATGCTCTTACCGCGGCCTGTGATTTTTTTTACGGTTTGGCAATCGATACATGGTTTGTTTGGACTATTTTTTCAACGCGAAATCTTTAACTAATAATAAAGAGGCTATCGTTTTCGTCGGAAAACCCACCGAGATGATTTTACAAAAAAGCCCTTACTGTTTATGACATTAAACTCGTAATATATATTAAATATTTTTTTAAATACTCATATCTTTTAAACCGAACTCCAAATTTAACATATTATACATGAAATTTGATTAGAAAAATATGTAGAATTTAAATATGATATTATTTTATCAGTTAAACGTTTAATAAAAATACTATCTAGGATGCAATCTTAATAAATAAGTCATTATTCGTCTTTCTTTCATACCGGTACTCATCCGGTTTGGGAATGAACACGTCAACAAAATCAGAATTAGAGATGAAACTGAAGGTCACTTGACTGATCCTTTGTACGTATTAAATCTACATGCAAGCCGTGTTAAAATAGAAGACCTGTGAAATTTTGAACTGCAATTTTGTAGGATAATACCATCTTTATTTGTATCGTAACTATAAATTCTTAAATTATAGACATTTTTATAAATTAAGAACGTGTGTCGTGTGGTATTTCTTTCTTCCGTTACAACGCATGGGCCCTTTTGCTAGTTGTAAAATAAGTGTTATTTTACAGGTTGGCAAACTATACAGGTTCGCAAACTATACGCGGATCTGACAGGGTTGCTTTTATCGAGCCGTCCGTTTTTTTTGTTTGTCTGGTGGCTACAAACAAGATGACGTTTGCCCATCGCTTGCTGTACTGTTCGCTCATTTTGTTTCTTCTTTGTTGTGTATTGGTTGGTTGGTTGGTTAGGTTTTTACATTTTCTTCTTCTTTCTTTACCTGTGTTTTGCTTTACGGCTCTATTTGACTTTCACCTGTTTTTTCTTTTCTATGTGATTTGTTTGCGACTTTCAATGGTTTTTTTTTCCTTTTTTGTTTTTCTTTATGTTCTTTGTTGGTTTTCAACAGTCATTTCTTGTTTTCCTTTTTGTGTGCCATTTCTCTATGATTTTATCCAGTTTTTGTAATTTTTATTTATAATTCATTTTGGTTTTTGTTATTTTTTATGTGTTGAAAAATGTGGATTTAGTGTGAGAAAATGGTTATTGGCATTAAAAAATGTGGAACACATGATCAATGTTTTACTTTACTTGTTTAACACTTAACAAATAGAAGATCAACATTTTTACACATGTTTAATATTTTTTAAATCCACGATCAACATTGTTTTCCTACACATTGTATATTTTTGGTGGGTACTGTTTTTATACATGGGAAACATAGTTTAAACACACATTTAACATTTTTTAAATGCATGATCAATAATTTCATACACATTGGATATATTTTGTGCATATTTTTCGTATACACGAGAAACATTCTTATATACATACTTGACTATTTTCTAGTTTAATGTTTTCCACATATTTATATAAATGTTTTTTATAATGTATGTAGAATATTTTAAAATGTAAACAAAGCTAAAAGAAATGAAAATACTTGAAAATGCAGATAGAATATTTTAAAATGTAAACAAAGCTAAAAGAAATGAAAATTGCTAATCTTCCCTACATACATAATAAAAAATTTCAACTAGTATGAGAAAGTAACATGTGTTGGAAGAAGAAAAATGAAAAAAAACGGCAATAGAAAGATAAGAAAAAATAAGAAAAAACGTAAAAACAAAGAAAAAATAAAGAAAAAGAAAGTATAAAGAAGAAAAAGAAAAGACGAATGCATAATAATAATAAAATGAAATGAAAGAAAAACCGGCATAAAAACTAAAGAAAACGGAATAAAAAACAACAGCAAATGAAAAAAAAAACTGGACTGAATCGATTAAGATCACGGAGCAGATGCGGAACCAGAGAAACCTGTCGCGTGTTGGAATGCACCAGTGCGCCACGTTGATCTCAAATAAGAAGAAATTTTACACCAAGTACGCCTTGTTTATTTTTCATGTTCACTTTGTTTTCTACCAATGAATTGTCAACAAAAAGCCCAGTTATATTTTACAAATGTTTTTATTTTGCTCTTTTTTTTGTACTTTAATAATTATAAGTGCAGTTTGTAGTTCACTAATTTTGTAAAAAATAAATTCTTTATTTAATTTAAACTTATCGCCATATACTTTAAAAATGTTGTCATCTATTAGATAAATGTCAATGTATAGCTAAAAATTATTTAACATGTATTTCGGAAAATTACTTCGTGTATTAAAAAAGTTTACTTGCTTATTATCAAATCATATAATAGAATATGTATATAAAAACTTTTAAGATGTGTGACATTATTGATAAATGTTCCTAATGTTTTAGAAAAAATCTTAGACATGATTCAAAAATGTTTGCCATGTATTAGAAAATATTTAATGTATATTTTTAAAAGTGTTAATTTGTATTTTAGGAACTGTTATCATGATTTACAAAAAAATAGAACTCTACAAAGAATATCCTTGGGTACTAAAATAGCTAGTTGTGCCCGCTGCATTATATTCTTGTATAATTATAAATGTACATGTATTACTAATTTGACAAAAAGTGTTCATCAACTTTTAAATATGTAATGATGTATTACAAAGTACGGCGACCAACATGTATTACAAAGTACGGCGACCAAACTTGGGTGATTAGTAGGACAGTAGTATCCTCTGTCCACCAGAGTAAAACTCCGGACCTGACATTAATGCTCATATTTTTCAGGCCTTTCGGCGATATACGTTTAGTGGAATTGGGTTGCTCCCGTCGATTAACAAGGCGTCTGACTTCACCAATCTCAAGATCATGTAGGGATGGGGTGATAATCATAGGGATGGGGTGATTGAATGCTCGTGTATGTGACTGATTTCGATTATACAGTGCTAAAAAATGTATATGAAAACATGATAATCATTTATTGTATTTGCAATAAATATTTGTTATTAACTGGATATCTCTTTTCTAAATACAATCGAGACTATGTAATTAAAACATTACATACACAATGTAGTTTTGTAAATAACCCATAATGTTTTTCAAAATATATGTTAAAAACTTCAAAAGATGTTGAATTGTTTTTGAAATATACGTCAAACTTTGTATAACAACCTTGACAAAAAAAATTGCACAATATAAACATCATCCAAATATGTGATGAATATTTCCTAAAAAACACAACGACTGTTTTTAAATATACAACATACCTTCTTTTAATAATATAAATACTTTTAAAGCGTCGCTGATTAAAATGAATGACAACATGTGACGGAAAATGAAATAAGGAAAGGTAATAGAAAATAAACGGAAATGGTATAAGAAACAAAGGAGAAACTAAAAAAAATGAGACAAGCAAAAGCAAAGTTAGACAAGCGCCTAATGAAAAAACAGATTGGTTAGTCGGCCGACGACCCATGAGCAACTATGTGAAGGCGACAATTACAGGCGTGAGCATCTATATCTCGCATGCAGCCATAGTTAGGGGAGACTCGCATCAAGAGGAGCTTTATGGGCCAGGTCTGCGCACCAACAACACCCTCGTCTGTGCGCGAACTCGACATCATGCAAAATTATGTTTTCTTGTTTTAGTTAACTAGTTTAAATGAATATATATTAAAAATTTAAATCCTACTAAATAAAGCAAATTATTTAGTTACCAAATGTTGATGGCGTATAAGTATACTGTTTTTTCTGTATCCGAAAACTGTACAGTGTGTATAAAAAATGGACATCGAAATATACATATATGGAAAAAAATGTTAATTATGTATTTCAAAAAATAAATATGCATATAAAATGTAATTATATATAAGGATAACGATAAATATGTATAAATAGTGAATATCAAAACATATATCTCAGAAAATGCTATTGACGTATTTGAAAGCTGGTTAACGTGTATAAAAATGTTCCTACTATATACGGAAAAATTAGACATCAAAATATGTATTTAGCAATGTTTTAAACATGTGTGTAGAAAATGATAAATGTAAATGGTCCCATTGTATGCAGGTAAGCGATAAAGAAGAAAAGAGAAACGAAGAAAAGAAATGAAAATTAGAAAATAAAGTAGAAATAAAATAAATTTGAATAGTTAGAAACAAGAAGGATACAAAGAGAAAAACAAAGAGAAAAAAGAATGAAGAAAAATATATAGAGAAAAAAGTCAATGAAAAGCATGATATCGGTGAAAAAGGCAAAGAAAAGAGAAAAACTGAAAACAATTTAAAAAACAAAAGAAAACTGATCAAATAGTGAACAACACACGATGGGTCGGCGTTCACCCACAGCTTATTTTAATGGATCGCAGCGATCAACGTGGCCCCCATAACAATTTTCATAAACTTATGACTGATAGTATCTCCCCTAAAAAAATGACTGATACTATCTTTAAGGGAAAAAAAACTATGTATCCTCTACTTCTAAATAGTTGCAACGAACTCACTATTTCTTTTTTCCTTTCCATTCAGTCATGCCACATGAATAAATCATGCATGCAATCATAAGTTACATTTTTTTTCAATAATTTATTAATGCAACCATGCCAACAAGAAAATTGTGTGTCACTGATCATATACGTGTTGGACTCTTGGAGCAAATCTATACATTTCATGCATAAGTTAGTTAAATAAATGGTATTTCGTTAACTTTTACCCCCCAAAAAATATCCTTTTGTATAGGAGTATAATTTATCACATGATTCATATATTTTGTTAATTAAAGTGTATAATGGGAAGAGTGTTACATTTGCTTTTGCATTTGATTTAGTTATTATTATAGCACCTTATTTATGTTGGGCATCATCTAGTTATAAAATATCCACTCACATTAAAGTGAAAATCTTTATATCTTCTAGAAAACAAAGGCAGGCCTGTTCAAGGACGGATGGGGTACCGCGTTGATTGACAAAACATGTGTGGACAACTCGATTCGGGGGAATACGGATGTTTAAGGATCAGCATTGCAGATGCCCTTAATTTATCGTTTTTCAGCCAAACAAGTGACGTTTGCTACTCCTTGCGTGATCGGATTCTTTTAACATATTACACACGCATACACTCATACATATCCATATATATTCACTCTTATGAATGTTTGCATGCATATCTTATCATTATGAATGGATTGAAACGATACATCATTTTAAAATTAATGAAATCAATACAAATGTCATGTCTTTTTTTATTAGACGCACATCACCCTAAAACCTAAAATAAATACAAAAAATACGTACGTTAGTGTCTTAAGCCTGGAATTTAAACGAGATAAGCTGAAACATTATTGTCCTTCTAACTACTCAATCATAAATTATACATGTGATCTAATTCTTATATTAGTAACTCGTACGGGCCTACTCGCAACTACTCCACGCGATCGTACCGGGAGGAGTAGCCAACACAAGTTTTCAATCGTTGTGTATCGTGTGGCACGGCAAGCAAACTAGCGAAGCATCACATGTACAGTGAGCGCATCTACTGTGACCTTCGCAAATTCGGATCATCAAGGATGCATTTGATTGCCCGCATAGAGGTTAATGAGGCCACTTGGTCCGTATAGCACGAACCTCACAACATACCTCGGCTAGGCTTGCTAGGAACGCTCGATTCCACTGAGTCAGGCTGAGACGAGTCACATCGAGCGCAAGTAGTGGGTCCCGTTGCACGAGATGATCCGAGAGCGATGCGACCTAAACATCATGTACGTGCTATCTTCTCCTACCTCCATTAACCTCCCCTTCTTCCTCATCCCTCTCTATCTACACAACATCTTCTCCTACCTCCATTAACCTCCTCTCTAGTCCCCTTCTTCCTCATCCCTCTCGATCTACACAACGATGCTTCGATTCGAGAGAAGCTCAACACGAAAAATATATACATCGATGTTATGGTTCCGTTCAGAAGATCAATTCGTAATTTCGTCGACTATAAATTTTTAATTTCCTCATTGTGATCGTGATCATGCGTGGCCTCTGAATGCGCGTCGGCCAGTGGCAGCACCATCGGGGCACCTAGAGGTGCGTCTGAGGGGACGGCGTAGGTGTGAGAGTTAGCGAGAGGGCCTTCGCGGTACTCCGGCGAGGCAATCCACCGAGGAGCTCCACGGTACGAACGTGCGGAATGGGCGGGCCGACGCCTTCACCAGATTGAGCGACGACCTCGGATTGATCGACGGCAACAAGGGCAGCCTGCCCTCCTTGACATAGGCCCTCACCGCGGCAGCCATGTGGTCCGCCACGCTCCACTCCGTCGACCCCGTGACATACATCGGCCAGAGGGGGCATCGTTTCTCCGGACCAGAAGCTCCTCTCCCTCATGCCCTACCTCACCCTGTTGTGCCTTGACCGCGCACGCCCGCGCTCACCGCCCCCTACCTCGCCCCGCCACGCCTTGGTCGCGCGCCGGGACCTCTCCGCTCCCTTCCTCACCATGCCACGCCTTGGTCGTGCCCGGTCGAGCCCCGCGTGCCGGCATGCGCCCGCTCGCGACCTCGCCGCTCCATGTCTCGCCCTATCATGCCTTGGTTGCTTCTTTCTTGCTACTGCTGCTTCTTACTGATGCCGCTACTGCTGTTGCTTCCTGCTGCTGGTGCCGATGCCGATGTTACTTCCTGTCGATGTCGCTCTTGCTTCCTACAGCTGCTGCTATGGTCCGGGTGTCGACGGAGGCGAAGCTGAAGCCGCTGCCCTCCAGCTTGGCCATCTTGACGCTCCCCGTGGCCCTGGTGGCCGCGCCGCCCGCGGCCTGGTAGAAGGTGTCGGTGAGAGGGTCATCATCGGCAAGGAGGGCCTTGAGCTTCTTAACATCTAAGTAGTCAAGCAACGAGTGGAGGCGGAGCGTGTTCGACAGCGGCCGCGGTGAAGTGGTGCTATGGCGGCGTGGCGAACTGGTCCTAGTAATTGTGTGTTTTGTGTAGATATTAACTCTTAATCATATTCCGTGTACAACCAAACACCGCATATTTGCGTGTGCCAAGCCAATGCAGGACACCAACCATCGTGTCAAAACTATCTCCTAATGCACACAACTCGATGGGGGCAACCAAACTAAATGCACATATTGGTTTTCTGTGTGTTTACACTTAGCGAGGACGAAGTGGGACAAGTATGCAATACATGCATTTTCAGAGATCACAACTAAACGCGTCTTAAACGCTCACGCATTGACCGGTCAGTTCTTAAATCGTGTTGTCCACATTCGTCTATCTAATATTCGATCCCATATATTCATACAAAATCATACAAGATGTAGATCATGAAATGTAGAATCGGACATCAAAATGCACAATCCATTCACCAAAAGATCACCAATAGATTTTGAAAAGATCGCAAAAGTTGACATAATGCACATAAACGATAAAACAAGTTTGAACTACATTTAAAAACTTGAAAAAATGGAGAAGGTGGATTTATACCACTTCTCCGTCAACCCATTCTCCTTCCGGTCGAAGACGCAGCTGTAGGCGCCAACGGCTGGTGAAAGATCGCCCAAGTCGTCGGCGAGACATCGTGGTCGTCGCCATCGTTGGAGGAGTTGGAGAGGACGATGAGTCCTTTGAGCCGTCACACAGCCATGTCCGGCTGTTGCTCGAGTTTCGCCAGCTGAGCCGCCTCCGCTGCCTCGCACCCGATTGCTCAATGGCAAGACATAGCGTCTTGGCGTTCTTCCAGTGGAGCCACCGAGCGCCCTTCTCTGCTTTGGTAAGTGACCTACGGTGTACCCAAGCGAGGAGCTGCTCGTCCTTGTTGGGCTTTCCGAGCAACCCACGGCAGCGGTGCACGGATTGTTGCACCGTGTCCATCTCCCTTGCTCGCTGCCTCTAACGGCACGCGACACGCAACTCAGAATCCACGCATCCGGGCTAGTAGAGTGGGTACAAACACCTAGTTTTGTCCTTGCAAAGAAACGACCGACGCGCATCTCGGGAGGGGCCAACTTTGATGTGAGAGGCGAGATGGTAGATCCGTAAGTGCCCCCCATGCACCTTTGACCTCCGAGGGTAATGCGAAGGGCCAAATCCTTGTTGGCATTCACGCCGGAGTCGGAGCACCTCCCAACGCTCGACATGGTCGTGAGAGTCATCACAGTTGATAAGGATGGCAATGGGCAGGGTATGGTGTGGGTACAATAATCCCATACCAATGACCATACCCATGTTTCTCATGGGTACAAATTCATACCCATATCCTACCCATCGGGCGTAAATCCATGCCCATGTCGATACCCTATGGGTATCCATGCCCGATGGGTACCCATCAAGGATATTAAAACATATGTGATGGGTACATTGGCGCCTCGAAGAGGTTTATATGGTTGTTGAAATGATGATTTTGAGGAGGATGGGACGTGGTATTGTTGGGAGTGATAGCATAGAATGGAGGTGGACTATGACAAAGATGTCGAGTTCTTTAGAACTTATATGCAAAGACTCGGTAGCATAGATTTATGACTCATGTTACCTACCTATGTGACCATCGGGTCGGGTTTGGGCATATCCATGGGCATATATGTGTACCCATGCCCTACCCATGACTAATCGGGTAGGGTTCGGGTACTACCCATGGGCACAAAATTTTGCCCATACCCTCCCATGCGGGCCGGGTATCCATGGGTACCCCTGCCCATGGGTAAAATTGCCATCCTTAAGAGTGGATCAGAATCAGAGAAATCGGAATAGGAGGAGAAAAAGAGACGGAGCAACATTAAGGTAAACTGAGTTAGGATTCCATGATAGGGATATTTGTGAAGACGAAGTTTGGTCACAAGGGCCGAGCACACGTGAGGAAGGCGTCCGGACGTGCCCAGGTCGGCTTATATCTACCCTACATTTGGGCTGGATATGAGATGCACCGGACAACCCAAACGTTTGAGGCCGATTTAAGGTGGCGGAATGGGTCTTTTTTTACTGGCCAGTGAGCGAGACGCGAGGGCGTTCGAGACGAGTTTGGAAGGTTGTAAACGCTTTGAGCAACGCTCGTAAGCACGCCCCATGCACCCTGGGACCCCCTTGTCCCTAATGGCACATTTGGTTGCCCATAAAATCGCAACCAGGCCCGGTTGGGCCATGAAATCTGCATTCGATTGCGAATGTACTAGGCTGGCTTGCATCTGCATGAAGTTTAAAGCAACCCTCGGCCTGTCGGAAGTATCTATCAAGACAGGCTGCGGGCGCGCAAGCTCGCACGTGGGAGGAGGGGTAGGGCAAAAGCGAGTGGGGATGACAGGAGATGAAAATGAGGCGTAGCGGCATGGCGCCAAATATAGGCTCACCTCCACCCATTTACTCAGTAAATGTTACCTCTAGGACAACACTTACTCACCACCACCGGTGACGACGTCTCAAATCTGTGCAAGCGGCGGCGGTAGATTTGACAGTAGGAGGTGATGTTGCTCTTCCATTTGGCCACCGTTTGGTCGTCCTTGACTCAGCCATGCTCCCCTTTGTCGTCCTCGTCTCTGATGCATGTAAGCAACACGCTCTCTCCCCTATGCTAGGTACGTTGTTAGGCCGTTAAGCAAGGTGTAGGATTGATTTCCCCATTGATCAACGCACCCTCGATGTGGACTAGGTTATAGACGCACGAATGCGACTCGTAGTTCAGGCAGCATCACTGATAGCTCTGATTCAGGCATGGGGTCATGTTCATGCACAAGAGATTTGTTCGTCGTGGTGAAAGACTTGTCATAAGATATGCTCCAATGCTTATGCGAGATCAGGAGAAGATCGCTAATCTGAACTATATATAGAACTACAACGATCAAAGGCTTTATGGATGCTTAGAATGAAAAGAGCACCATTCGCTACACTAGTCTAGACCTTCACGAGGGGGGGGGGGGAGCTTCTAGAAGATAGCGTCCACACCAGTGTGGAAGAGCAATGTCCATGTTCCTTCATGTTGTTAGCCAAAATCGGAGGTTCAGGGTTATCCACGACACGTTCAGGAGATCAATGGAGACCATGTCAAGGTATTTCAAGCAAGTGTTGTATGATGTTTGGGAGCTCGAGGGAGAGATGACCAAGTCATCAATTGGTCGGACTCCAACCAAGATTCGCACTAGTCCAAGATGGTATCCATACTTCAAGGTGAGCACTGCACTATGTAGTTCATTGCTTGATATGTTGGGATTGTTCAAGGTGAACACTAACACAATCTTGTATTTCCAATTCACGATTGTATTGGGGGCAATAGATGGTACTCATGTCTCTGCCAGAGTTCGGAGATCACAAGCTGAAGCATACAAAGGGAGGAAGCACTACACAAGTTAGAATGTGCTTGCTACTGTTGACCTATGTGTTGGCTGCCTCAAAAGGGTCAGCAGATGATGCTAACATACCAGTGACAGCATGAGTCGTCTTGATGGCAAGTTCTACCTACTAGATGTTGGCTATGCATGTCGGACATCTCTTCTCCCATTCTTTAGGAAGACCACATACCATGTGTACGGTTCTCTCATAGGAACTACCATAGGAGTCCATAAGAGTTGTTCAATATGAGACACTCCAGCCTTAGAGTAACTATTAAAAGGACATCTAGAGCTTTGAAGAACAGGTTCAAGACCGTGAATCAAAAGCTATTCCACTCTTACCGTGCCTAAGTTAAGCTTGTTCTTGCATGTTGCGTTCCACATAATTGGATCCCCCAATGGGGTAGTGATGAACTGGTGCCTCAGGAGGAAGATGTGACCCATGACGATGTTGACCTCGGTGGCCATGGTGTTAAGGCATTTGACAACAAAGCATGAAAGAACAAAAGGCTAGAGTGAACACAGACAATGTGAAATAACAAAGGCCAAACAAGGATCTGAAGAAGAAGAGCAAGAGTGGCAGCAAAAGAGAAAACAATAGCAGTAACCGAAGAAGAGGAAGATGCACCGCAAGAACAGCTTAAGAAGAAGAGGAACAACATCACGAGAAGAAACAAGAGGAAGGAGATAAATGATGAGTTTTTCCATTGAGTCACTTGACTCTTAACATATTGTCATTTGATAGTAGATAGAATGAACTATAATTTGTATCCTAGCTAAGAGTAAAACTGTTAAAATCGTGTGTGATAAGATTACCGCTAATGAAAAGTGATGACTACACCTAATGCAGGTTGCAAGCAAATAACGCACGATATATGCGTCTAATGCTATGCGCACACTAAAGAAGAGGTCCAAAAATTAGTTTTTTCTCATGCAGCTAACCTATATATATATACGGACGACCAAACAATGTACTCCCTCCGTTCCTAAATATAAGTCTTTTAAACGATTTCACTAAGGGACTATATACATAACAAAATGAGTGAATTTACGTTCTAAAGTATGTCTATATACATCCGTATGTAGTCCTCTAGTGAAATCTCTAAAAACTTATATTATGGAACAGAGGGAGTACATATGATGCTTTATATAGGTTTTTTCTAAACCGGACGCTTTTAAAAAATCTATGCAGAATTGCAAATACGCCAAGACAGACCCTCCTCCCGACTGGCCTGGGTAGTGCGCGGTCGAGATCGGCCGATCGGCGTGTACTATGGTCTACGGGGACGTCGTGCGTGGGTCGTGGTTGGTTGTTCGTGGACGCTGAGCGACGTGGAGCGCTGGCTGGCTAGTGCCCGGCACATCAGTCCGAGGCACGCGCGCCAGGGAGCTGGAAGCGCCTCACTGATTCTTGTGTGTTCGGTGGTCGTTGAGGCCCCTACGTGGCATCGACCCCGCAGCCAGTACAGTGCATTCTACTCTTTTAGCAGAGGCCACTAATCCAATCGCAGTGGCTTGTCTTTGTGCATGGATGATGTGTGAGATGGGCTCAACGCATTGCACGTTACAATTTTGTTTCACTTTTGCGAACTTGGGAGAAAGTCATATTCTACTCCCGAGCTCAAATGCTCCCCTTGGACAGTAAACTCAAAACAAATAGTAAAATAATTTAAAAAATTCTGATTTTTTTTATAAACTTTGACCAGTGTTTTACATGCGTTTCAAAATTCATCACGAAATAACATTTGTGAAAGTTGCAGGAAAAAAACAAAATCAACAGTCCAAAATCTATTCAAAACTAGCATTTTTGGAGCAGCGATTTTGGTTTTTTTTGCCACGACTTTTAAAAATGTTATTTCTAGCTCAAATTTTGTAAGCATACAAAACATTTGTCAAAGTTTATCATAAAAAAAATTCAAAATCTTTTGAATAATTTTACTTTTTTTTTTATTCTACTGTCTACGAATGAGCATTTGAGCTCGGGAGCTAACTCCATGTCCAAACTTGGGGCCCTTTATTATTCAACAAAAAGCAGACTTAGCACAGTCAGTCAGCCATCAGAGTGCTGTGTAGGAAAGGAGGAACATAATCATGCGAACTCTCGTCACCCATGAAAACAAACTCGTTTGACATACATACAGGTGATTAGAAAAATAATTAAAATCTGAGGATAAAGGCATCTTCAGGGTTGACCTCTAAAACATACACACTATTTATCCGTGAACCGACACGATATAGAAACCGATCATCCAACTCTATACCTCAAATGTTCGTCTCAATCAAATATGAAGAATATTTGTTGCCTCTATTTATTCACGTGCCTTCCGTCAAAACACACATCTTACTACCTTGCTTCCGCCGAAGCACACAACAACTTGTGATTGAGAGTTGTTCCTTATGATTGTGAGATTTGTTCATGATGATTGAGAGAGTTATTTCATATGATCGAGATCGAGATAGGTGTTCCTCGCTCTTTTGAATGCCATTTCTTTGTCCATTGTTCCTTCTTATTCTAATAGTTATTTCATGTGATTGTGAGATTTGTTCTGTGTAATTGGTACACCTCCCTATGGCTCAATTATTAGAATAGGGGTGGTCTTGCATGAACGAAAAGTAGAGACGGACACATCGTGGCTTTTGGTTCGTCATGTAGATGTAAACACTGGTCCGTGTTGGATGACAATTGCGTCCGTACAACTCGATCCGAACCGTTGTGTGCTATTTGTTGGTCCGCATTGAAAATGTCCTAAGTTCTCTATTTCCAACAAAAGAGGAGCCACAACCGAACGGGAATTATGGCTTGTATCCCAGAGGTCAACATCCTCCAACGAGACCATCTTCATGACAACATTAGCAAAGCATATGATCTTTGCAAGATGGACACCGTCGCAGAGAGCCAAAGATTCAACAAACACGAGTTCCGTGACCCCATCATGGGGTCGATACCATGCTCCCAAAAACCTCGTGGTCGATCTAGCAACGCCCCCCCCCCTTGAACACGTGGAGCGGCGACCACGGGGTCCAAGAGGCGATGATGATCTGTGGCAGGTGGTTTCTTCGACGATCTTTTGAGGCACCAGCTCGACACAGTTCTTGATAGCGCGCAGTCAGAATCGGAGATGTGTTGTCACAGGCACTAGTGATTGGTTGCTTGCCATGGCTCTTCATGTGGATTCTTGTCACTTTTCTTTTGTGAGATCGGGTGCGATGAAGTCAGGGTCGCTTGCTCGAGGAGGAGTGTTCATGATGACATCAATGTGCAACCTGGACGAGGTTTTCTTCGCAGTTGTGTGTGATATGTATCTTGTGTGTGTGTGTGCCCAATCAGCAGATTATGATGGTTTTCATCTGTTTTTATGTCAATTACCTGCATAACACTCTTGTGTTTGATTAATATACCGAGCCTAAATGCTCTGGTTTCAAAAAGGGAATTTTTTTTTACAATAGAGTGAAGTTTGTTTTGAACCCTCAGAGGGTAGTGTGGTTGAAACGAACCCTCACGTACATATCTCGGAAGATCGTGTCGTGTCATCACTAATCCCGAATGTTTTTACCTTCAATGTGTATCCAAACGAGAGGATGCGTATGTGTCTCGGGAAAGGTCGGGATCACGGTGAGTCACTTCTTGCAGGTGACGAGTCAAAAAAGGGTGTTGGTTGAGCTATACCAAGTCTCCCCTTCCTCCTCCTTCTGTCATGCGGCGCCCGTGCTCCTCCCTACATGGCGGTGATAGTGGCATAGCGGATGATCGCGACGGCGGTTGACGACAACTCCGGTGGCAAAGAGCAAGGTATGTCATGTCCTTCTCCTGTGTCCTATTGTCGTGTCTCTCCTCTCTCTTGTCTCTGTTAGGTTTAGCGTTTTTTGAGGGCGGAGTAGGGAAAATTTAGGTGTCTGGATCGGTTGATTTGCGAATCTTGTTGCATAGTGTTTTAATCATTTGAAATCGATGAAATGTAGGTGCTTTTTGCCGAATCCATGGACCCAGGTGAGATTTTGAATGTCAAATTTCACATAGGGGGAATTTGTTCGAATTGGTCCCTCTGTAGACTATGTTGGGGGGAGGGATGTGGCCTACTCACAGATTGAGAGGTACAAGTTGTCCTTGCATGAGGTGAAGGGATTTCTTAGGGATCACATGGTTGTCAAGGAAAGCATGAATTTCTACTTCCTTTTGCTAGGAAGAGAAATGGTTAATGGTCTGTTGTTTTTTCATGATAATGAGGACTAAATCTCACTGTATATTACTGATGCTGGAGTAGCGGATATATATGTGGAATACAATCGGGAAGAAGATTCAGAAGGAGAAGAGGACAGTGGCTCTCATTCTGCACATGAAATTCAGGATTATGCAAGTGAAGATGATGTTCGTGTTGTCATCACTACACAACACGAAGACTTTGAGAATGCACATGCAGAACATGATGAACATTTACTTGAGCAGATGCTTGTTCGTAATGACAATGGTGTAATCACTGCATCAATTAGCAGGCCCTTAAAGAAAAGAAATGCAACAACTGGTCCATATCAAGTATCTTAGAGTTCTCAAGTGCTGAATCGATCTCAAGTAACAGAAATTGTGCAAATAACACTTCAAGGAGCAAAGCATGGGGAAAAGCAAGGAGCAACATAAAATTGTAAAAATATTCAGATTGAGAAGATTGAGAGGACAATGAATATGTGCCTCACACTAATGACTGTGGAGAGGAGTGAGAAGTAGTTGAGATAAGAACTTCTTGGTATAAATTTATGTTGACTTTGTCTCATGTTAATCTCTATGCATTTCCTCTTATTTTATTTTTGCCAGCAACATCATGCATTTTTTACATTTGAGAGCAACTTTTGAAGATGATATGTTGGTGGTGACAGTAACTTGTGATGTTTACTTTCACAACAACCATATTATCTGTTTACTCACATATTTCTCACTAACTGATGCATTTTCCTCAATTTTCTCTATCCCTGCATCTTTGAAAGCAATAAAAGCCCTAGAATCTGCTTCATTGCATAATGCAAGAACTTCTGCTCAAGCTTCCATACTCCATCTTGAAGATCTCCGAGTAATACACACATAAATGGAGATGTAGGCCCATAATGCCAATCAATAAATCCATGTTGTTCATTCAGTTAAAAAATTTGTCAAACGAAGAGGAAAGAACAATGCACAGTGAGGAGCACTCCAGACCGGAGAACACATCACACAAGATGGAATCAAGCACCCCTAAGCTTCCATGCAAGCACATTATCTTCCTCGAGGGTTTGACTGACTCTAGGAGATCCAACGTGGTGCCTTTTTCCCACACTGTTGGCTCGTAGTTAGTGGCAGAGCCGGGAAAATGAAATGAGGAGGGCTAAACATTGCTAAATCTTTTTGGGGAGGGCCAGTCCATTAAAATGCATTGGTTTAACAGCAAAAAATCAGTGTCTATGCTAGTATTAGGATTAAACCAGTGATGTTAAGGGTGGCCAGCCCCCCCCCCTCTGTCTCCGCCACTTCTTGTAGTCCATCGGTTGCTCGCGACAGCGCACCGGCGACCTTCCTGCTACGCCTCTTCGTCGAATCCCTCCTTCGCTAGAAGTCGCCGAACCAAAGGAAGAAGATGGCATCCTGTGTGCCGCGACAAATTGTGGGCCCCACGTTAACTTAAAGAACCCTAGATATGCCCCCTACATCGTTCGAATAAATAGAGTTAGGTGGTGCAAACATATGTGACACATTTAGCAAGAAATCCCACCATCAAATTATGCCACGTCAGCCAATCCCAGCATCAAATACACTAAAGGCCAAAAGCATCCAGGATCAGTGATGACAGGACACACACTTTTGGGATTTGGACGTCGGGGTTTGTTTCCGCTGCACGCTACCCTCTTAGGGTTGAAAACTGAAAGGACATGGATGTCGCCTAGAGGGGGGTGAATAGGCGCTTTAAAATAATTACGGTTTAGGCTTGAACAAATGGGGAATAAAACTAACGTCTAATTTGTCAAGCACAAAACCTAAAACAACTAGGCTCACCTATGTGCACCAACTCCTTATGCTAAGCAAGATAAACAACTAAGTGATAGCAAGATATATGACAATAAACAATATGGCTATCACAAAGTAAAGTGCATAAGTAAAGGGTTCGGGTAAGAGATAACCGAGGCACGCGGAGACGATGATGTATCCTGATGTTCACACCCTTGCGGATGCTAATCTCCGTTGGAGCGGCGTGGAGGCACAATGCTCCCCAAGATGCCACTAAGGCCATCGTAATCTCCTCACGCCCTCGGACAATGCAAGATGTCGTGATTCCACTAAGGGACCCTTGAGGGCGGTCACCGAACCCGTACGAATGGAAACCCTTGGGGGCAGTCACCGGTACCCGTACAAATTGCTCGGGGCAATCTCCACAACCTAATTGGAGACCCCGACGCTTGCCCGGAGCCTTACACCACAATGATTGAGCTCCAAGACACCACCAAGCTTCTAGGACGCCAATGCATCCACGAAGAACAGTCTCTAGGGTACTAAGTACCAAAGGGTAATAAGCTTCTCAACTTCTCACTTCCACGTATCACCGTGTAGAACTCAAACCGATGCAACTAATGTAATGGCAAGAACACACAAAGTGGTCAAGTCCCTCACACTCAAATCCCTCCACAACAACAAAAGCTATGGAGAAATATGAGAGGAAGAACAAGGAGCTCACAAAGAACTCCAAGATCTAGATCCAAGGGGTTCTCCTCACATAGAGGAGAAAGTGATTCGTGGAGATGTGGATCTAGATCTCCTCTCTCTTTTCCCTCAAAAACTAGCAAGAATCATTGGAGGGATTGAGAGTTAGCAAGCTCTAAGAAGGTTAACAATGGGGGAAGAACACGAGCTCAACGGATAGATCGATCCAAGGGGGAAGAAGACCCCCTTTATATAGTGGGGGAAGGAATCAGACTGTTACCCCACTTACAGCCCGCGCACAGCGGTACTATCGCTGGCGAGGAGCGGTACTACCGTTGGCGAGGACCGGTACTACCGCTCCCCCTAGCGGTACTACCGCTCGCGAGGAGCGGTACTACCGCTAGGCCACGGTAGTAAATATATTACTCTCGGGCCTACCACCGCTTGGAAAAGTATTTGCAAAAAGTCCGACGAAGTACAACCGCTCAGAGAGAGGTACTACCGTCCCGAAGTGGTACTACCGCTAGGGAGCGGTACTACCGCCCACCCGGAGCGGTACTACCGCTCGCCACTGAAACAACCATAACTTCCGCATACGAGCTCCGAATCGAGCAAACACAAGCTTGTTGGATTCAGGACGACAAGAGCTATCCAAACAGCGACCTCTATGAAAATGCCAATGATATAGAGATGTGGGACCTCTATGAATGAAGAACCGGCAAAAACTCCAACATTGAAAACATCATAGTAGATGCATATGGACTCCGTTTTCGATGAACTCGAGCTTGTCATGAAGATGACCATAAGCTCTAAAACTCACAAAGAGAAACACCAAACAAGAACCAAGAAGTATGATGCAAGGATGCAAATGGTTCGAGCTCTCAACGAACGATACGATCGAGCTACTCACTTGAGAGCCCCCCTTAACAGTACGACAATCTATCCTAAAACCGAAAACCTATCAAGGACAAACCTATACCTTGCACCTCGTCCTCTTGAGCTAGATGACGATGATCTTGGCTTCCTCAAGATGGACCACCTTCTTGATTGCGTTGGCTTGATGAAGACTAGTTGATTGCTCCCCCATACACAACATGGGTGAGTCGCTCTTTAGCATATCTTCACAAGTCCATTGCCACCACAATGGACGGCAGGCTTCAAGCATGATATATTTGTGCTGATCCACTTGAACTTGCACACCGCAATCTTGATGACGATCACAACTTGACGTCATACTTCATGGTTTGTATGAGATCTTCCTCTAGACGCAAGCCCATGGAAACACACCTAACCCCACATAGAACTCTCACGAAGACCATGGGTTAGTACATAAACACGTAATGGACAATGCTTCCCATACCATGGGATCACTTGACCCCTCTCGGTACATCTTGTACGCTTTGTGTGTTGATCATCTTGATTTACTCTTTGTGTGACGATCTTGATCAACCTTGTTTCTCTATGACCATTCTTTTGATAATACCTTGAATACCACCTTGGTCATCATATAAAATTCTTCAACCCACCAGATGGACTTCAAGTAGTGCCTATGGACAAATCCTATAAATATAACTCAAGAAAACCATTAGTCCATAGGAATTGTCATCAACTAGCAAAACCATGTATGGAGAAATATGCTTTAACAAAAACAAACTTCACTCTCTACAATATGCAAAATTGTGCATCTTTTTGTAAGGAAGGTAGCCAAACACAACAACTTGACATGCATTTACAACATCTACACTCATTCGACAAATCTTGTCCTTCAAACATCTGTTTAAAAAAGAAAATCCATGGACGTGCATGTTCAGTGTGTTTGGGTGTGTTCGTATTGGATCCCTATTTGTTCGTCCATGTAGTCATACTTCTCATTTTCTTAAAAATACTTCTCATTTTCTCCCTGATATGTGTGATCGCTTACATATGGTTGGTGGAGATGGAGAGGGAGAGAAAAAAGAAAGAATAAAGAAAAATAAAAGTTGGTTCGGAAGGATCAGCATGCTACGCCGTAAACTGACTAGGCACGTCCTTTCGTGTCCGCGAGCCCTCATATCATTGTGACACTTGATTATAATGCGAGGGTTCGTGAACAAGTCACACGTATAGGCATGATATAAGATGTTTGTTTTGGTTATTTTTTTCGTCCCTTTTCCATCCAGTCACTCATCCAATGTGTCCGTAAATGTTTGGGGATGATTTGAGAAGACCGGATGTTCTTTATATGCCTAAAAAACAAAAAACAGCCAGGCATCCTTTGACGTATGGAAATTGTGAAATGCATTTGATCGACATGCACAAAAGTTTGGATTCAACTTGTATAGTGTGGACTTGAATAATGTAAAACACAGACGCAATCTTCTTGTCATCTCCATTGCTTTGTCACACATCATGTCAGCGTCGATGACTTCGGGCCCATTACTCTTATACTACTCATTCCATTTCACAATACACTATATTCATCACAGTTTAGAAGGCACGCACGTGTATTTAGGTCGTCAATTTGACTTGTATAAAATATATTGTTTAGTATAAAAATTATATCTTTAGAAAATAGAACATCCAGGTTATAATGATATTATTTTTGTAATATATGCTTATCATTAAGTTGATCAAATTGACAACCTAGATACACGTGTCGGACTTATAAACTGAGATGGAGGGAGTAATATGTCCATGCTTCTTCAAAATCTTAACCATACATTTAACCAACAAGACCGATTACGGCGTGAATAACAATTATACTACTGAATTCATATCAAAAGCGATATAATTTTTGCTCTTGTCATAACCGATCTCGTTGGTTAAATTTATAATTAAACTTAGGTCTTGAAAAATGTGGACGCACCATTTATGTATATTATGGAATGGAGGGAGTACCTTAGAGCATCTCCAACAGGCGCGCTATACAAGCGCCGCGCCGTAAAAAAGGCAGTTTTAGCGCGCGCGCAACGCGGCGGGCAGCTCTAGCGGGCACGCAAAAATGGCGCGCGCGCAATTTCCAGTTCAGCGCGTTGGCCGAAACGCAATCCCGCGCCCCTTATTTGTTGTGACGGCTTCCACGCGCGCGACTCTCCCGTGCTCGCACCTGCTCTCTCTCTCGCGCTCCCGCGCTCGCTCCCCCCATCTGGCCGCGCCGCCGCCGCCGCTAGCGCCCCCGCGACCGTTCAGCGCTTCCCCGGCCTATCCCCGCGCCGCCGTCGCCGCCCGCGCCCTCCGGCGACCACTAAGGCGCTTCCCCGGCCTGTCTCCACTGCGGGCGCCGCCCGCGCCCCCCGGCGACCGTTCAGGCGCTTCCCCGGCCTCCCCGCGTCTCCGCGCTTCCGCCCCACCCCTCCTAGTCCGACCGGCCCTCCCGCGCCTCCGACGTCCGAGGAACAGCGCCCGAGAGCTCGCTGTCGCGCCGCGCCCGAACGTGTTCGACAAAACGCCTACAAGGTATCTATTGCTCCAAACTTATGAATTTGGTGCATGTTTTGAATGGTAGTTTTTAAAGTATAGTATTGAACATTGTAGATGAGTTCGTCGTATGATTCTTTCGAAGAAGAATTTGATATGGAAGAGGAGGAGGATCTTGCAAGATCATAGCTATGCATATCAATAAAAAACCGAAGCACGGTGGTTCGGGTATGGGTCGGGAGAAAATTTGGAGAGATAGGATTGATACCCATAACAGATTGATGAAGAACTATTTCGTGGAGAATCCCACATACCCGGTGTCGTATTTTCGTCGCCGGTTTAGGATGAGCACAGACTTGTTCAAGCGCATTGCAGAGAAACTAGCGAGCCATGACCGGTTTTCACAGCAAAGGAGGAATGCCGCCGGAGAGCTCGGGCATAGCACCTTTCTGAAGGTGACAGCCGCATTGCGTATGTTGGCATACGGTATCCCGGCTGATCTAGTTGATGATCACTTGGCTATGGGTGAGAGCCAAACCATCATGTGTGTCAAGCGCTTTGCAGTGGGAATTATGCAAGTGTTTGGCGAGGAGTATTTGGGATCTTCCACTGCTGAAGACGTCGCAAGGCTATTGGCGATAAACAAGGCTCACGGCTTTCCTGGCATGCTTGGCTCAATAGATTGCATGCATTGGAGTTGGAAGAATTGTCCAAAGGCATGGCATGGGCAATTCCACAGCCAAAAAAAGAGTTCCACTAGAATCCTTGAAGCGGTGGCTGATCGGGAGACTTGGATTTGGCATGCATTCTTTGGAATGCCCGCATCTTTGAATGATATCAATGTTGTCAACCGGTCACCACTGATGAATAAGATTGCAGATGGTGAGTTGCCACCGGTGCAGTTTGTAGCAAATGACCGTACGTACAACTATGGCTATTATCTAGCGGATGACATCTATCCAAAGTGGCAAACCTTCGTGAAGCCGTCGAAAAAGCCGGAAGGTAAGAAAAATCTTGATTTCCACAATGCTCATGCGGCTGCTAGAAAAGATGTGAAGAGAGCATTTGGGATTTTGCAAGCCCAATTTGCTATTGTGAGAGGACCGGCTAGATTTTGGGATCAAAAAATGCTTTGGTACATCATGCACGCTTGTGTGATCATGCACAACATGATCATCGAGAATGAGCGTGGCCAAGATTTAGATTACTCACAGTATGAGCTCTTGGGACATCCCGTGCGAGTGCTACGGAGGGCTGAAGGGTAGCCCGTTTTGTTGCCTCCTATCATGCCATTCGGCGTCCCGCAACGTACAATGATCTTCAGAAGGATCTGATTGAAAAGTGGTGGGCATGACATGGACGACAAAGAGAATGATTTGGTTGTGTTTATTGCATTATTTGTATTGTATTGTTCATGGACTATTGGTTGTCTTTATTGCATTATTTGTTGTACTGAAGGATAAACTATTTGTTTGAGTTGTAATGACTATTTATTGTTGATTTATTTTGTTTGTTTGACAGTTTTTGCTCATATTTTTTGAAATGTATATGTGGTGTATATGTGGTTTGTGCGTGCTGCACGCACTGCATTTTTGGACGCTGCTGAAGCGGCGCGCGCTGCATTATAGCGCGGCTGTTGGAGCCAGCGTCTATTCCCACGCTAAACCAGCCGAAGCGTGCGCGAAGCGCGGCGGTTGGAGATGCTGTTACACTTACACGAGTGCGCTTTTACGAAATTTCCGGACACGGTTCGGTCCTTACGCATAGCTGCCTGAGACAGAGCCCCAAAATTCAGACACGATCACATGACTTGCTTTCTAATCCCCTTTTTCTTTCTCTCGTTTTCCGGAGCCAAACATTCAACCATAGATACGCCGCTGGCGTAGCGTTGTGGGAGTGCGTCCAAACCAATCCATTTGCCTTCTCTCTGATTTGAAAATTGGCGATACTCCTAGCTTGGAAGACTTCGGGGACACGTACGGGTTGACCCAGGCCGGGCTTGCATGCCTGATTTCTTGGGCGCCTTCGCATTACCACGCAGACGGAAGTGCTACTTAGTTGCAAAAGAAGTGCTACTTACGAGAAAAATATGAAGGAGCCCGAGAAGGACAGGATTAGGTTTTCTGGAAGGAGGTGTATGTCCAAAGCAAGTCTCAGTAGTAGTTGGCGAACGTGATGACTGATGCCGAGCTTTTAATTCTGCACTGAGCTCTTGCTGTGTTTATGGCGCAGCAGTACGTACGTAGTAGTACTCCACATGCCTAGCTGCATGCATGCAGCAGTGCAAAAAAGAAAAAAAAATCACTTAGACCATCTATAGCTTGATCCTCAAATTTGGTCCCTTAAAAGACTTACATACGCGTCCGTAGACGCTAAGAGCATCTCTAGTAGATGGTGTAAATTTAAACGTGTATATCTTCGTTTACACGTTCATATACACGTTGTCAAATTATACACGTTTCAGTTTTTCAGTGGAACGTGTAAATTAGGACGTGTATATTCCAACGGCTATATTTGTAATGCAGCTATCAATAAACTAGCGGAAAGCATCAAATTGTTCTTACAACAACTAGCAGAAAGCATCAAATTATTGTTACAACAACTAGCAGAAAACAGTAAATTGTTCTTACAACAACAACATATAGCTCACATTACTCTAGGCTGCGAGCAAGGATCTCCTTCTGCTTAGCTTGGTAGAACTGCTTTTGCACATCAGTCATACCACCAGTGTCGATGAGCATGATCCTCTCATCTAATTCAAATTGTCTTCGCGCATCTTCCCTATCGTTTCGTGCATCCTCCTTCTTTTTTAGTGCAATCTCCTCTTTTCGCAATTCAAGTTGCTGCGCGTAGCGAGCATTTCTTGCCGCCTCTTTGATCTCATCCTTCTCTTGCTTTGCTGCCCACACAGTTTCTAATGAAAGCTTGGAAGCAATTTCATCAGCCTTACCTCTCTTGTCCTTCTTCACACCATCAGGTCTTTTCTCATGTTCAAGAGCATCAGTGCGTATCGAGGTAGCATCAGTGCGTACCGAGGATGCATCAGCCGGATCATTGGTGGTTGTGCCCGGACTTGCATCACTGGTCTTCTTTTGTTTCTTCACAGAAGTTTCAAGTTCTCTTGTCTGCCACTTTGGATACTTTGAAAAATCTATGTAGCAATGCATCAATGTGAAAGGCTTCTTTTTTTAGGATCCATTTCCTTGAACATAATGTGTGCATCGTTTGTCTGCACAAATATATGGTTAAAATATGCACAACACATATAGAATATTGCACATCACATATTGGCGCATACCTTTTCTTCTATAGTCCTTCCACTTTCTTGCCTATTTAAAATCTGCTGAAGGCAACCACAAAATTTAGAGGTCTCTCCGTTAATGAATGTGTAACGACAATTAATTGCATTATCATTTCGCTCCGGCCATGATGATTCCTTGTGTCTGTTGTAGTACTCTGAAATTCTAGCCCAATAAGTATCTCGGTTTTGATCTGTCCCAACAATATCCAAACATGTATTTGCCCATGCTGCTATGAGAACCTTGTCCTCGTCACTAGACCAATTTTTTCCTTTGTTGGATTTTCCTTTCTGTGTTATTGCAGAACGAAGCTGAATTGATGGAGTTGCGTGCTCTCCAATTGGACTATGTGATTGTGTTTGTATGTAACCAAAATCAATGATGTCCAAGAAGGTTTGGTCATCATTCATCTGCAAGCAATAGACAAATACAAATTTTAGACAGTTATTTTAGACATCAAATTGACAGCAATGACATCAATGAACAACAACAATGGACAACAATTAACAGCAATGGACAACAACAATGGACAGCAACAATTAACAGCAATGGACATCAAATTCTGCAATAACAACAATTAACAGCAATCCGACAGCAAATTCTGCAATAACAGCAATTGCAGCCCCGTCCCTCCATCTCGCCCTGCATCTCGCCCCGCAGCGCGCCCCGCCCCTGCATCTCGCCGCCCTCCCCCCGCACGCAGCGCAGCGCGCCCCGCTGCGCCCCTGCATCTCGCCGCCGCCCTCCCCCCGCACGCAGCCCCCCGCACGCAGCGCGGCCGCCCTCCCCCTGCACGCAGCGCCGCCGCCCTCCCCCCGCCCCTCTCTCCCCGCCCTCCCCTCTCCATGGCGAGCGCCGCCGCCGCCAGATCTGGCTAGCGGTGCGGCGGCCGCCCGACGTCCCGCGCCTCCTCTCTACCGACGGGAATGGAAAATAGAAGGGAGGGAGAGAGCTTACCAGAGGGGAGTGGTCGCCGGCGAGCTTCGATGGCCTCTGGACGGAGGCGGGAGGATGGCTGGAGCAGGGCGGGAGCAGCTCGTTTCCATACACGAGCGTGGACGAGGCGTGTTTATTTCCACGAGCAGTAGCCTCGTGGATGGACGTGTAAAACTTGCACGCCCGTATACACGATCCACTGGGAAGCGTTTTTCAGTTTGCATCGTGTATATTTACCATCCACCTCCATATACACCATCCACTAGAGATGCTCTAACAGTCACGTTTTAAATAATATAGTTTACATTTGGATATCTTAAAATTTATATCTTAAATCCATATAACACATGCAACTACTACGTCGACGCACACACCTAGTCCGGCTAGTCCATCATTGCTAAACATGCCATCAAACTACCAAAAGTTGGCATGTTTGGCTATGGTGGAGATTATCTACTCTTGTCCTTGTCCTTCCCCGCGTCCTTATCGTCCTTGTCACGAAAGTACCGGTCAAAGACCCAATACGGATCAAGCCAGATTTGCTCGTCGTCGGAGCTGTTCTCACCGCCGCTCACCTCCTTCTCCTCCTTCGATGGCAGTCCGGTCATTTTACGGACCGCCCAATTCTGCTCGCTGGCGAGGGCGCGCATGTTCCATTGTTGTCGTTTCTTCAAAATGCGGGCGTGGATGGCTTCCTCCTCTGCGGTCGCCCGCGCCGCCACATCAGCCGCCTTCCGTCTCCGCTATTTCCTTTGCGAGATAGGCCTCAGCGATCCTTATCCTCTCCTTCCCACAACAGGCAGCCCGTTCCCGGTGGGACTCGAAGTCCGCGGTTCCGGACAATGGATTTGCCTGTCGGGACATGGATGATTCCGCCCTAGAGGAACTGAGCGCCCTTTGAGCGGACGTTATGGAGCCGCGACAGACAGATCCTCCCGTCGGCCGGGCGCTATCCTCACGGGGGCGGCTCGGTGCAATGCGAACCACCATTGCCTCCTCCACTTCGCACGAGACGACCCCCCAGTCGACGGATTCGTACTGGTCGGAGTCGGATCCGTCGGAGGCCATGCCGGAGATCGCCGGAGGTGAGCTTGGGTAACGGATGGGAGTGCAGAGGAGGGAAGTAAAGTGGCTAGGGTTTGGTCCGACCAACGGATGAGGACGAATATATGTGAGATCGATGCGGGCCAGTGTGGGCTAGTCGGGCGTGCCCGGGCTCCCTTATATCCGCCACATATTTGGGCTGGAAATGAGGGGTGCCGGTCAGCCCGGGCGTTTGAGGACGGTTTGAGAGGCCCATCTGGATCGACTTTTTGTGACCGGACAGTGGCCGGACGACCTGTCCGAGCGTTTGAGGAGGAATTGAGGACTCGAGCGTTAGATGCTCCTTCGACGAATCCGATGCTGAAGTGCGAGAAAAACATGTTGTAGTGAAATTTTGATGAAGGTTACGAAGAAAAATATGTATATATACAATATAAAACATATAAAATATGAAACTATATTTTATGATGTATAAAATGATATATGTTCTCTATGAAGTTGATAAAAAATTATGTGATTTGATTATTATTTTTTTAGTTTATATGCACTACGCTATGGAGCGGAGGGAGCACTACATAAATCCATTTTTAGGGGAGCTTGAATGTAAATCCATTTTTAGGGGAGCTTGAACATAAATCAAGTACCAGTAGTACCACAACTCAGGGGGGAATTCAGTGTATAAGCCATGGGGGCAGCTGCCCCCACTAAATTTTCAGCACCCTTTTAATATGCCAAGCTAGATAGTGATTTGCCCCCACTTAGCAAAGAAACATTTCTTCATTTACCACATCTTTGCCCCCTCTAAACTTTGATCTTGGGTCCGCCACTGCCACAACTGCATGCAGCAAGTGTGTCGTGTACGTTGAACCCTGAGATCAAGCATGATTGGCCTCCTCCCCTTCCGTTTCAACTCACTGTCTCACCGAATCCACTTGACCTAACTCGAAGGACGCACGCATGATCCAAGTGGAAACGTACCGGAGGGCCTCCGACAGACAGCGAAACAGCCCGGCGTCCTCTAGCTAGCTAGCTCCCCGTCGACCGGGTCCCCGTTCTCCTTTCCTTTACCGTCGATCAAGCATTCGGCAGCAGCGTTCACTCGCCGCTTTCCATGCTCCCTTGACTAACCTCACGATCCATCACCCCTGCTGGCTGCTAGTAACCCAAATGCATGTAATCCGAAGGCATGGCCACCCCCCATGTTTGGGTGGTTGGCCGGTTTCAACCGAAGTAAATTCCTCTACGACCACCAACTTTCCAAGCTGGTACTAGGAAGTTAAGCTGGCCGGTGTGGTGTGGGCTCTCCCGTTGGACTCTCACCGGCAGGGCACCACCACAGTGGCTCGACGTTCACACGCGCCGCGCCGGTGTGGCAACGCGTGTGGTGGTAGCCTAGCCACGCTCTTGGCCTTTCAGTCTTCGCCATGCGCTGGCACGGCGGCCACGGACGCCTATAAAACTCGGCTCCCAGCACCACACCAGCACCACCACCCAAGCCTCCACTCACCACTCACTCCTAGTCTTCACTTCCTCTCCTGCACTTCCATTCCCGAGCTCTTGCAGTCGAGCATCAGCTAGCCATGGCTCAGGGAAGCGGCGGCAGTGCGACCGCCGTGCTGGCGCTGGTCCTCCTCTGCGTGCTCCTCCACGGCGAGTTCGCCGAGTCCAAGGTGTACACCGTCGGCTGGGCAGTCAGCTCCGGCGGCTGGCCCAGGGGCAAGCGCTTCCGCGCCGGCGACGTGCTGCGTGAGTGCTCTCCCTCCCTCCCTCCCTCCCTCCCTCCCTTCCATGCGTCCGGTGCCGCGATTAATCACTTTCTTCCAGCTTGCACGATAATTTTGCTTCACTCTCATCTCCTACGTACTACGCTACATAGCTAGCTAGGCTACCGTTGGCCTCGGTAGACGGGTAGAGTAGTGGTAGTACGTCGTGTACTGTGGGTCGTGCATGTTTCCTGTGTCGCTGTCGCTGCCATGAAGAGACGCATGCACGCCGGCCTCAGTGCTCCACTGCTGTTAAAAGAGAGGGACTTTTCTCTGCGCGCACCACCGGCCGTGTGTATATTTCCGCAGTAAATAGTGACAAGTTCACCCAAGGATTGATTGCTTCTGCAGCCCTGCTGTGCATTTCGTACCACAGTAACATGTTGGCTCGGTTTACTGACGGTGGCATGGTGTTTGTACATGCGTGCAGTGTTCAAGTACGGGCGTGGGGCGCACAACGTGGTGGCGGTGAACGCGGCGGGGTACAAGTCGTGCAGCGCGGCGAGGGGCAGCAGGACGTACAACTCCGGCAGCGACCGCGTCACGCTCTCCCGCGGCACCAACTACTTCATCTGCAGCGTCCCCGGTCACTGCCAGGCCGGCATGAAGATGGCCGTCACCGCCGCATGATCCGCCGGCGCTTATTAAGTTTGGTTTACTTTCCTTCCTTCGCGTGACTGAAATTTTACTACATGATGCCGCGTCTGGACTCACGAGTTACTCACGAGTTCGTGGGTGTTAGGCCGTCTGGCCGTGAGCAATATACTCGTGTGTGTTATGTGTGCACGTGAGCAATGTAATAATGAGAGCGATACGGTTGTGTTGTTCCGGTTGTCTATGCTTTCATGCTTGTATTGTACCAGAGTTTTGAGTTACTGTGTGATACTCAAATACGGTGCAAATGTATGGGAATTGTTTTTTTTTTCTCCTAAAACTTCTGACCTATTCAACAACCATTGTCAAAACATTACAAACAGCGCCAAGTAACAAAGATTACATCCACGCCCGAAGACCACTAAGCAAAGATCAAGTCGAATCACGCCGTCATCATAGCCCCTCCCTTGTTGAAACCAGACAAACCTTGTCGTACTAAGGCACAAAACTGTACCGTCAAAGATAAGCATAGATCGAAAGAATTCAATATGTAGACACACAAACATAAATGAACGAAGATCGGATCCAAGGATACCCATCCAAACAAGAAACGACAGAATCTCGCAAGATACGTCAAAGACACACATCTATACGTCTTTTGACAATGCTAGACGCACCACGAGGATAGGGGCTACACGGGCATGGCCTTATTCCACCGGTCGTTGTTGCTTTGCCTTGTTGATGACGATACAAACCCTAACCTTGCCTTCCTAATGAGGATACAAACCCTAACCGGGCACACAAAAAACTACAAAAAAGAGGAGCAAGAGCCCTCACGTCAACAAGGGTCCTCTATGGCCCTAAGGGCATCTACAACGTTAACTCTCAAACCGCCTACATACGTCCGAGCCACGCGGTCCGGACCCTAGAAGCCATCCAACGTGGGTCTGTATCGGTCCGCTTGACGGTCTAAATAAGCTTTTTCCCACAAACCGAAGAAAGGAGGGGAGGGATCGGGCGTCCCGACCGCTGCCATGTCCGCTTCTGACTAGCCTGGCCGACCAAAAAATCCCACCCGCCTCTCTCATTCTTTCGATCGAACGCATGTGTCCCTTCCCACGCCATATTCTTGTCGACCCAAAGCATGCATCACATTGATACCTATCACTTTACCGGATGACAGGACAGCGGGACTGACGGACGTGACCTCTCGGACGTCGTCACTACAATGGGGACGCCACATCCCAAGAAACGAACTTGGACTGTTGCACCACATTGAAGCTAGCTGGCCTAATTGTATTGGTCTCCCGGTGTCCCTAGGTTGATTACATCTTTTTAATTGGTAGACTAAATACTTTTGATATTAGTCTTCACTATAATGAAGTAATATGAATGTACTTATATTCTTTAATTATTACATAGTGGTGATAACACTTAATTGACTTGGAAATACTTATTCTCAATCAACACCTGATAATGGTTCAATCAAAATATTTTTGTCTTTAGAATGGATGGTCATTGCAATATTATGTATAATGCTTATTTACCAAGCGCCCCAAAAAACCGTAAATGTAAAAATATTATTTTAAGGGGCGTAAATGTTTTTTGAGAGTATGCTTAGATGTACCATTTTTTTATAGAATATAGAAGACCAAGTACAAAAGACTACAACTTGCTGCCAACAACAAGTCAATTGGCACTCCACACTCTACACTCGCGCACACTACAACAATTACAGAAACAACCCAAAGAAGCCACCCTGAACAAATAATATAGCCGTGTCTCAACCAATATGTACATTATAATGACAAAATCACTAGTTAAAGAGCATTCTTTGCAAGGGTAAGTACCACCATCCGAGGTTGTGACAAATGTCACACTGCATATGCGCCACTTGTCGTAACCTAAGACTTTTCTATTTTACGTAGATTTTTTTTAATGTTTTTATCTCTTAAATCCCGTGTCTAAATTTTAAACCTTTTTCGTCGTTGGATTCCTCGTGTCAAGATATTCAGAACTAGATCCCATATTCATAGGTTTTGCCGAATTAGTTTTCCCAAAAAAAAAACGGAAAAAACTAAATTGGAAACACGTTTGTTTTTTCATTCCAATAGGAAAATGTATGCCTTCACCAGAAGCAAATCCGTTTCTCTCACGAAAGGGGAAAAATAAAATGTGATTTTTTCCATATTCCTAGAAGCACGACCATGCACTACTGGAAAACAGTAATTTGCCATCAGCCAGGGCTTTGTCGTCTGCTGGCTGATGGCAAAGACCCTCTTTGCCGTCAGCTGACCTAAAGCGGACGGTAAAGGGCTCACTGATGGTAAAAAGGATATTTACCATCGGCCAGGGCTTTGTCGTCCGTCAACGGACGGCAAAGGTAGTGAAGACAGACGGCAAACCTTTCCCACCCCACCTCTCCTCTCTCCCCACCCCGCCCCACCCCACCCCTTTGCCGTCAGCCTAACTAACTTTGTCGTCTACGACAGACGGCAAAGGGGATGGACCCCCTAACGTTAACGGTCGTCCTGCCCACCCGTGTGCTCCCCCACTCTCTCTCCCCTCTCTCTCCACCGCAACCTCCACCCCAGCGCCGCTGACGCCACCCCACCCTAGCGCCGCCGCCCCACCCCAGCGCCGCCGCCCCACCCCACCCCAGCGCCGCCGCCGCCACACCACCGCACGCCCTCCTCGCGCCCCTCACCCTGCGGCCCTCCTCCCCGCGCATCTCCTCCTCGCGCCCCTCCCCCTGCGGCCCTCCTCCCCACGCCCTCCTCGAGCCCCTCCCCCCTGCGGCCCTCCTCCCCGCGCCTCTCCTCCCTGCGCCACCGGATCGAGGTCAGTTTTTTTAGCTTTTTTTGTAATAGTTTTGTTTAGTTAGTTATAGGTTTTAGGTTTGTTTTGTCTTAGGTTTAGTTTTAGTTTAGGTTTAGTTTACGTTTATGTTTAGTCTTAGGTTAGTTTCCTGTTTAGTAGAAGAAAATAAGAAAAAGTAGAAGAAGAAGAATAAGTAGAAGAAGAAAAAAGGAGAAGAAGAAGAAGAAGAGCTAGAGGAGGAGGAGAGGAGAAGAATAAAAGAAGAAGGAGAAGAAGAATAATAGGAAAAAATAAAAAAGAAAATAAGAATAAGAAGAAGAAGAAAAAGAAGAAGAAGAAGAAAAATACGAGAGGAAGACAAGAATAAGAGGAAAAAAGAAAAAAGAAAAGAAGAAGAAGAAGAAGAAAAATAGGAGAGGAAGAGAAGAAGAAGAAAAGAACCTTGGTTAGCTCATGAATATTATATACTTAGCTTGTTTTCCTCTAAAATGGGATAATTAGCCCATTTAGCTCCAAAAAGACATAATTAGGTAATTTAGCTCCAAGAAGAGGAGAAGAGGAGAAGAAATAGGCAAAATGAAAAGAAAGAAAGAAGAAGAAGAAGAAGAGAAGAAGGAGGAGGAGGAGAAGGCCAAGGACCTTCTAGTCCTTCTCCTCCTCCTCCTTCTCCTCCTTCTCCTCCTTCTTCTTGATTTCTTCTTCTCCTCCTCCTCCTCCTCTTTCTTCTCCTCTTTCATATTATCCTTGCTTTAATTTCCCCAACAATGACATAATTAGTCCATTTAGCTCCAAAATATCATAATAAGCTCAAAATAGCATAAGAACCTTGGTTAGCTCATGAATATTATATACTTAGCTTGTTTTCCTCTAAAATGGGATAATTAGCCCATTTAGCTACAAAAAGACACAATTAGGTAATTTAGCTCCAACAAGAGGAGAAGAGGAGAAGAAATAGGCAAAATGAAAAGAAAGACGAAGAAGAAGAAGAAGAAGAGAAGAAGGAGAAGGAGGAGGAGGAGGAGAAGGAGAAGGCCAAGGACATTCTAGTCCTTCTCCTCCTCCTCCTTCTCCTCCTTCTTCTTGATTTCTTCTTCTTCTCCTCCTCCTCCTCTTTCTTCTCCTCTTTCATATTATCCTTGCTTTAATTTCCCCAACAATGACATAATTAGCCCATTTAGCTCCAAAATATCGTAATAAGCTCAAAATAGCATAAGAACCTTGGTTAGCTCATGAATATTATATACTTAGCTTGTTTTCCTCTAAAATGGGATAATTAGCCCATTTAGCTCCAAAAAGACACAATTAGGTAATTTAGCTCCAACAAGAGGAGAAGAGGAGAAGAAATAGGCAAAATGAAAAGAAAGAAGAAGAATAAGAAGAAGAAGAGAAGAAGGAGAAGGAGGAGGAGGAGGAGGAGGAGAAGGAGAAGGCCAAGGACCTTCTAGTCCTTCTCCTCCTCCTCCTTCTCCTCCTTCTCCTCCTTCTTCTTGATTTCTTCTTCTTCTCCTCCTCCTCCTCTTTCTTCTCCTCTTTCATATTATCCTTGCTTTAATTTCCCCAGCAATGACATAATTAGCCCATTTAGCTCCAAAATACCATAATAAGCTCAAAATGGCATAAGAACCTTGGTTAGCTCATGAATATTATATACTTAGCTTGTTTTCCTCTAAAATGGGATAATTAACCCATTTAGCTCCAAAAAGACATAATTAGGTAATTTAGCTCCAACAAGAGGACAAGAGGAGAAGAAATAGGCAAGATGAAAAGAAAGAAGAAGAAGAAGAAGAAGAAGAGAAGAAGGAGAAGGAGGAGGAGGAGGAGGAGAAGGCCAAGGACCTTCTAGTCCTTCTCCTCCTCCTCCTTCTCCTCCTTCTTCTTGATTACTTCTTCTTCTCATCCTCCTCCTCTTTCTTCTCCTCTTTCATATTATCCTGGCTTTAATTAACCCAACAATGACATAATTAGCCCATTTAGCTCCAAAATGCCACAATAAGCTCAAAATGGCATAAGAACCTTGGTTAGCTCATGAATATTATATTCTTAGCTTGTTTTCCTCTAAAATGGGATAATTAGCCCATATAGCTCCAAAAAGACATAATTAGATAATTTAGCTCCAACAAGAGGAGAAGAGGAGAATAAATAGGAAAAATGAAAAGAAAGGGAGAAGAAGAAGAAGAGAAGAAGAGAAGAAAAATACCTTCTCCTCCTTATCCTTCTTCTCCTCCTCCTCCTTCTCCTCCTTCTCCTCCTTTTTGATTTCTTCTTCTTCTCCTCCTCCTCCTCTTTCTTCTCCTCTTTCATATTATCCTTGCTTTAATTTCCCCAACAATGACATAATTAGCCCATTTAGCTCCAAAATGCCATAATAACCTCAAAATGGCACAAGAACCTTGGTTAGCTCATGAATATTATATACTTAGCTTGTTTTCCTCTAAAATGACATAATTGGAATATTTGTGTTGATCGGGTGGATTTACATGTGATAGTTGTCTCGTCGCTGTGAGGTCTGCTGTGCGAAGACATGCCCGTGCGTTGTACGAGCTTCGCCCCTGCATTTGTGGGTCCGTACAAATTTCATCTCCTCCCCGCCGCTTCATTTACTGTGGCTCGGTTTTCGGATGAAACTTTCTAGATTTAGGTAATTCAATTAATTTATCAGTATGCGTGACCAGTATGCGTCTCCATTTCGAAAGGGCGACGTCTATAAATATGCATGTCTTTGCATATTTATAACCGCCATCCTTTCGAATTGTCCAACATTATCCATGGACAGCCCGAGTATGTGTAGATTGGGTCCGTTTTCCCGTATGCTGTGCTGTGGATCCGATGCGGAATTTCGTCAGTGCCTCCCCCGTTGTTCTCCGGATGCACATCCTCTCTGTTTATTGCGGAGACGTGTATCAGGAGAACAGCGGGGAGGTGCTGCCGAAATTTTGCGTTGGATCCGGAGCAAAGCATGGGAAAACAAACCCAATCTACACATACTCGGGTGGGATTAGGACCTATCTTTACCTATTAGTGTGTAGGTTGCCTGGACGTAATAAAAATGGCGAACCTGATTAACCGATGAATATAAATGCTAAATTATATATAAATATATTTCTTCTGTCTTTAGTAGCTACGCAAGATGAGTGATCGTGCGTGGATGTATACCGGTCACCCTAGTCAGAAAGAGATGATGAAAGAATGGTTTGTCCAAACAAAGGAATTTGTGAAAGCCGCATTCGCAGATGGCCAGGAAAGAAACTATTGCCCCTGTCCTGGATGCGACAACTATAAAAAGACGACAGAGGCTGTAATGATTAAACACCTGCAGAGGAGGGGTTTTAAGCCTAATTATACGGTGTGGACATTTCATGGTGAGTCTATACAACGCACAAGAGCTGAGGTGGTCCGTCGTCGCACGGACGAGCATGGTACCGGGATCGAAGACATGGTGCAAGACTTTGATGATGCTTGGGATTCGGAAGATGAGATGGATGAATCTGCAAAGGCCTTTTATGAAATGTTGGAGTCTTCAAAATGTCCTCTCCATGAGCACAGTGAGCTTTGTCAGCTGGATGCAATTGCACAAGTAATGGCTCTGAAGGCTCAGTTCAACTTGGGAAGAGAATGCTACGACGCGATGATGACACTATTTGGATGTTTCCTACCCAAAGGCCATGTCATGCCTGCAAACTTGTACGAGTCGGACAAAATACTCCGTGTACTTAAGATGCCTTATGAGAAGATAGATGCATGTGAGAAAGGATATGTCTTATTTAGGAAGGAGTATGCACACTTGGACTATTGTCCCAATTGCGAGTCTTGCAGATATCTTGTGGTAGACAACGGTATGTGTGAGAAGAGGCACACCAAAATCGCAGTTAGTGTTCTTCGGTATATGCCAATCGTACCAAGACTTCAACGTCTTTTCATGGTCGAAGAGACAGCCAGACAGATGACATGGCACAAATTGGGCAAAAGAACTGAACTAGATGCGGATGGGAATAAGATGATGGTACACACATCGGATGGGGAAGCGTGGAAACATTTCGATGTATTGCATCAGGATAAAGCGGCAGATCCAAGGAATCCTCGAGTCTGCGCCGCCACGGATGGTTTTAATCCCTTCGGCATGACGGCAACCCAATACAGTTGTTGGCCTGCATTTGTCATTCCACTCAATCTCCCCCTCGGCAGATTATGCAAAGAAAGAACATATTTCTAACGTTGATAATTCCAGGGCCCAATTATCCGGGGAAGAATATGAATGTGTACCTGCAACCGCTTAAGGATGAATTGGAAGAAGCTTGGCATAATGGGGTCAAGACATACGATGCCGCTAGAAAAGAAAACTTCAAAATGCATGTGTGGTACATGTACTCTATGCATGACTTGCTAGCGTATGCGCTATTCTCTGGATGGTGTGTGCATGGAAGGTTCTCGTGCCCCCAATGCAAGGCAGCTCTTCAGTTTCATTGGTTGCAGGAGCGTCGGAAGTATTCTTGCTTTGACTTGCATTGACAGTTCCTGGATCCTCGCCATCAGTTCAGAAAAAAGACAAGAAGAACTTTACCAAAGGTAAAGTTGTCAAAAACTCGGCACCACCTGCGTTCACAGGCCAACAGATCCTGGATCAGTTAAACGCCCTCGAGCCTGATCCAGAGCGTCCAGGGTATTTCAAGGGGTATAATTCAAAACACGCCTCGACTCACAAGCCATGCTTCTGGGATCTGCCTTACTTCAAAGACCTCCTTCTTCCACACAATATCGACATGATGCACACTGAAAAGAATATCGGAGAGGCTATTTTTGGTACAGTGTTCGACATAGATGGGAAGACAAATGATAATATTAAGGCTAGATTCGATCAAGAGACACTATTTCATAGACCGTTACAAAACATGCGAGAAGGCAAAGGAAAGCAGAAGTGGTCGAAGCCAAAGGCCTGGTTCAATCTTGGAAGGCCAGCTATGAGGGAAATTATCTTGTGGGTCAAAATGCACTTGATGTTCCCCGATGGGTATGCAGCGAATCTAAAGAGGGGAGCGAGTCTTGAAAAATTAAAAATCTTTGATCTCAAGAGTCATGATTGGCACATATGGCTAGAGCGGGTAATGCCGGTGATGTTACGTGTCTTTATTCCTGAGTATGAATGGCTAGTACTGGCGGAGCTGAGCTATTTCTTCCGTGTTCTTTGTGCGAAAGAATTGTCGCCTGGTGTGGTAGAAGACATGGAGGAGTTTGCACCGGAGTTGTTGTGCAAGTTAGAGAAGATCTTTCCACCGGGCTTCTTTAATCCAATGCAGCATTTGATTTTACATCTACCGACCGAGGCAAGATTGGGTGGGCCCGTGCAAGATCGTTGGTGCTATGCAACTGAGAGGATGCAGAAGACCCTTCGAGCTAAATGTAAAAAGAAGCGTAGAATTGAAGCATCGATGGCTGAGGCATTCATTACTGAGGAGGTGGCAAACTTTATGATAGCACACTACGAAGCCAAAAATCATCATTTGCATAATCCGAAGCCTCGGCACAATGATGCAGACCCTAAAAAAGGTGGGTCCAACCTCAGCCTATTCAAAGGGAAGCTCGCACCAACAGGTGCTTCGAAACCAATAACGTTGGATGTCGAAGAATGGCGAAACATTTTGTTGTATATCTTCAACAACCTAACAGAAGTGCAGCCGTACATCAAGTGAGTTCTCGACACATTTTCCCGTAACTTCTAATTCATTTGAACTGCTCTTATTCCCGGATATTTCAAACAGCCGTTACATCGTCAAATTCTCGGATGGAGCGGTGATCGGAAATGATTCCGTCGAAGAGTATGAGCTTCTGTCAAAGACAGGAGGCGGCTATCCCGGTTTCATCTCTTGGTTCAAACAAACGGTAATTATCAATAATGGACCATTTCATTCTTGGTCTAACTTGCGGCTAATGCAAGAACCATTTCGTATTAAACTTGTAGGCTAATTCAGAGTCTATGGACGCCGAATTGAGACAAGTCGCTAATGGTTTTGACTATAACGTCCGTTCATTTGAGAAATACAACATCAACGGGTATCTCTTTCGTACATTTGGCAAAGAATTATCTATGCCCGACCGGAAATCTACAAATTGTGGTGTCTCTGCTATCGGCGAAGGTGTTATCGAGTATTATGGAAGAGTTGAAGCAATTTATGAACTTCAATTCTATGGTGAAAACCCACCGAATGTCGTAGTCTTCAAATGTTATTGGTTCCAGCCAAAAAAGACTAGAAGGACTCATGAACATATAGGACTAGTCGGAATCAATCCAAACACCCATTTAGATGTTCCCGATGTCTATATTACGGCTCAACATGAGACCCAAGTTTTCTATCTACCGTGGGCATGCCAAACGGATAAGAATCTGGAAGGTTGGTATGTTGTTTATGAAGTGCCGCCACATGTCAGACCACCTCTCCCAAATGAACAGGATTATGAACCTCACATTAACCCAGACACATATGATGGAGAATTCTTCCGAGAAACACGTCTTTCCAAGAAACGTTTCAAGAACCGCCGTGCTTCACCCAAGAACATGGAAGTAGACAGCGACAATGAATCCGACTCCAGCCCTGAGCCGGAACCAGAAGACCTGGAACTCGTAGAGGTTACTGATGCGGATGACCTGTCAATGCTTCAACGATTAAAGGAAGGCCTTTCACAACTTCACGCCGTTGAACCCGACGAGCACGTCATTCATGAAGACATGCGTGATAGTGATGATGATGATGCATTTATTGATGATGATTATTAGTTTGTAAGATTCACAACTTAAATTATATATATTTTAATCTTTATTATTCGTGTACATATTATTATTCATGTCAATTATTCAATTTTTTTATGTTGTACTAATTTCTTTTAATCTTTATCATCGCAGGTCACCAGGTGTGGAAAGATGGTGGGTGCTGGTCCAGATCGCTCGACGGGTTCTTCCCAGGCGCCCCGCACGAGGGGTGGTACTTCCCTTCCACCCCTATCTCTCCGTAGAGCCTTGGCAGACAGTCTGTTGACACCACCCGTGGGTTCTTCTTCGTCGGCGGCATTGCCCACTGGGAGAGGTGCTGGTCGGGTAGGGAAGAAGGGGAAGGGTATAGGGAGAGGTGGTGGCCGCGGAAGATCCAGGAGGACTGTTGAGCCGTCCTCGCCACCACCACCATCTCATTCACCCGAGCATAGGACTACTATGGTCGACCCGTTTGCGGAGGAGGCTAGGGGACTCCGTTCCAGGAGCTTGTTGTTGACGGGCATTCGTCCCATGAGACTTCGGTCCAGGAGCAGCCTCGGGTCGAGGTGCATTCGGCCCAGGAGCAGCCGGAGGAGACTACGGTTCCGGAGGCTTCACCCGACGTGGAGAGGCCCGGATGGGAGACCTGGCTGGATCGTACCGAGTTCCCGGATTGGACCGAGGGTCCGGGTGGCTCAGGGGGTGGGGATGGCGGGGATGAGCTTACGGATAGTGAGGGCGATGTGCAGGTGGACGGGGCCACCGTGTACAAGCGTGGTAGTACACGTCTCCCGGTCGCCCCGGCTACCCGCAAGCAGAGGCCGGTGATTAAACCTGAAGGAGATAGGTAAGTACATTTACCCTTTTTTTAGCTTTTGGCTTCAAGTTTGTTCAAATATCTAATGCGTTGACCTTATCATACTGCAGGGGATGGGTACACCCTCTTGGAGTCCGCAGACCGAACTCCGTCCTTGGTGTGCTTTGCTGAACAAATTTCCCGGGGTTTGTCACGTTGCGTGGTGAGGGTCAGGTTCCTACACTAGGATTTACCTAGGAGCACTACGAGGCTGCGCAGGCCCCGCCGGAGGAGATTATAGATGGTGTCTTGTGCCACACGAGGGCCGAGATGGTGATCAAGAGCTTTTGGGTAAATTATCCTTTTAGAGAATCTAAAATTAACAATATAGCTAATTATTGTACTAATCGGTGTTTTCATGTTTGATTGCAGACCTTCTATAGGTGTGAGGATGGATATGAGGAGGAGGAGGCCAGGGTTCTCGAGGCCGAGTGTAGGCGGTTACTACAGAACTTGCGCCACGAGGCTGAGCCGCACGCTATTCGAGATTACTACGCCACGCGTGGTATTAAGAAGCAGAAGAAGGATTGCCGCGGAAAGTTTCTGAAGAAGGAGCAATACATGAAGGTAATTACCTATTCTTAAGTCCTTCTACATAGTTTTCTTGATTTCATTCATAGGCATAGCGCTGAAAATTCTTTCTAATAACTTACAGGTGCCCCCGAGATGGTGTGCGGATAAGATGGATTGTTGGGAGGCGTTGGTTGATGATTGGTGCACAGGCAGCTGGCGAGCCGTCCACGAGAATGCGAAGGATCAGCGTTGCCAAATGGTTGGTGTGCCACACCATCAAGGCAGCGCCAACTTACTTTAGTTTGGACGAAACTGGGTATGTGATTTGCTTCATAATTCATGCAATTCATTCTTGATGCTAATATTTTATTCCTGTCTTTTAGGCGCATCACAATAAGACTGAGATGCCACACTTGTACGACCTTTATGGCATGGCCCATACTGCCTCGTACAAGAAGGCGAAGGCATTCTCTGAGTTTGACCTGGATGATCCCAATAACTTCACCAACATATCATCCCACCAGAAGCTCGTGGCATAAAGGGACGCGGGGAAGGCTACGAAAGGGGATGACTTTAACCCTAGCCGGGAACCTTTGGATCCAGAGCTGGTGATGATATCTGGTGGCGGGAGGCCCCATGGCTCGATAGCCATTGGAGATGGGATAATACGTTGTCCACTCACTCTTCCGGAGATCAAGGCGCGCCAGTCGAGCAGCTGTCCTGAGATAACGCGTCGTCCACGGCTAGTCGAACTTGCCATCAAGGTTAGTTGTACGGACTAAGAACACTTTCATCCATTTCATTATGTGTGTCACCATAGATCATTACTGTGGTAACGAGGAATGGTATTTCAGGCTGCTCTTCAGAAAGAGAGAGCGGCAAACCAGACTGCTCTTGAAAAAGAGAGATGGGCAAGCCAGGCTGCTCTTGATGAGAGGGACGAGACCACGACACGATTGCTTCAGGAGGAGAGCGCCCGGAATGAGGCGGGTCAACGGGCCCTGTACGAGCTTTTTGTGGTATGTTTTTTTTCACATTAGCGAAATCATGTGTGTAATGTCTGTTTCATTACTAACTAATACGACCCACTCTTCAGGGTCTGTGCGAGAAGAGCGGTCAAGTCCCTCCGCCGATGCCTGTCTTCTCTTCGATTGGCACGGTGAGTTTCATTATAAACTAGTATTAATAATTGAGTGTCATCATGCTAACCGAGACATTGCAAAATATCTTTTCTAGAGAATAACTCCCGAGCGGCATCGCACGACCCTTCTCCAGGGCAACCGTCTCCAAACGAAGCCGCCGCGAGCAACCATGGTGTTTCTCCTCCTTGATGACCACTACGGTAAGTTTCTCCTCCAATCTTAGCTTGTTTTCCTCTCAAATGAGATAATTAGCCCATTTAGCTCCAAGAAGACATAATTAGGTAATTTAGCTCCAACAAGAGAAGAATAAATAGGAAAAATGAAAATAAAGAAGAAGAAGAAGAAGAGAAGAAGGAGAAGGAGAAGAAGGAGAAGGCCAAGGACCTTCTAGTCCTTCTCCTCCTCCTCCTTCTCCTCCTTCTCCTCCTTCTTCTTGATTTCTTCTCCTTCTCCTCCTCCTCCTCTTTCTTCTCCTCTTTCATATTATCCTTGCTTTAATTTCCCCAACAATGACATAATTAGCCCATTTAGCTTCAAAATACCATAATAAGCACAAAATGGCATAAGAACTTTGGTTATCTCATGAATATTATATACTTAGCTTATTTTCCTCTAAAATGGGATAATTAACCCATTTAGCTCCAAAAAGACATAATTAGGTAATTTAGCTCCAACAAGAGGAGAAGAGGAGAAGAAATAGAAAAAATGAAAAGAAAGAAGAAGAAGAAGAAGAAGAGTAGAAGGAGAAGGAGGAGGAGGAGGAGGAGGAGGCGAAGGAGGAGAAGGCCAAGGACCTTCTAGTCCTTCTCCTCCTCCTCCTTCTCCTCCTTCTTCTTGATTTCTTCTTCTTATCCTCCTCCTCATTTTTAGGTAATTTAGCTCCAACAAGAGGAGAAGCGGAGAAGAAATAGGAAAAATGAAAAGAAAGAAGAAGAAGAAGAGAAGAAGGAGAAGGAGGAGGAGGAGGAGAAGGCCAAGGACCTTCTAGTCCTTCTCCTCCTCCTCCTCCTCCTCCTTCTCCTCCTTCTTCTTGATTTCTTCTTCTTCTCCTCCTCCTCCTCTTTATTCTCCCCTTTCATATTATCCTTGCTTTAATTAACCCAACAATGACATAATTAGCCCATTTAGCTCCAAAATACCATAATAAGCTCAAAATGGCATAAGAACCTTGGTTAGCTCAGGAATATTATATACTTAGCTTGTTTTCCTCTAAAATGGGATAATTAGCCCATTTAGCTCCAAAAAGACATAATTAGGTAATTTAGCTCCAACAAGAGGAGAAGAGGAGAAGAAATAGGCAAAATGAAAAGAAAGAAGAAGAAGAAGAAGAAGAAGAAGAAGAAGAAGAAGAAGAGAAGAAGGAGAAGGAGGAGGAGGAGAAGGCCAAGGAACTTCTAGTCCTTTTCCTCCTCCTCCTTCTCCTCCTTCTCGTCCTTCTTCTTGATTTCTTATTCTTCTCCTCCTCCTCCTCTTTCTTCTCCTCTTTCATATTATCCTTGCTTTAATTAACCCAACAATGACATAATTAGCCCATTTAGCTCCAAAATACCATAATAAGCTCAAAATGGCATAAGAACCTTGGTTAGCTCATGAATATTATATACTTACCTTGTTTTCCTCTAAAATGGGATAATTAGCCCATTTAGCTCCAAAAAGACATAATTAGGTAATTTAGCTCCAACAAGAGGAGAAGAGGAGAAGAAATAGGAAAAATGAAAAGAAAGAAGAAGAAGAAGAAGAAGAAGAAGAAGAGAAGAAGGAGGAGGAGGAGGAGTAGGAGAAGGCCAAGGACCTTCTAGTCCTTCTCCTCCTCCTCCTTCTCCTCCTTCTCCTCCTTCTTGATTTCTTCTTCTTCTCCTCCTCCTCCTCTTTATTCGCCTCTTTCATATTATCCTTGCTTTAATTAACCAAACAATGACATAATTAGCCCATTTAGCTCCAAAATACCATAATAAGCTCAAAATAGCATAAGAACCTTGGTTAGCTCATGAATATTATATGCTTAGCTTGTCTTCCTCTAAAATGGGATAATTAGCCCATTTAGCTCCAAAAAGACATAATTAGGTAACTTAGCTCCAACAAGAGGAGAAGAAATAGGCAAAATGAAACGAAACAACAACAAGAAGAAGAAGAGAATAAGGAGAAGGAGGAGGAGGAGGAGGAGGAGAAGGCCAAGTACCTTCCAGTCCTTCTCCTCCTCGTCCTTCTCCTCCTTCTTCTTGATTTCTTCTTCTTCTCCTCCTCCTCCTCTTTCTTCTACTCTTTCATATTATCCTTGCCTTAATTAACCCAACAATGACATAATTAGCACATTTAGCTCCAAAATACCATAATAAGCTCAAAATGGCATAAGAACTTTGGTTAGCTCATGAATATTATATACTTAGCTTGTTTTCCTCTAAAATGGGATAATTAGCCCATTTAGCTCCAAAAAGACATAATTAGGTAATTTAGCTCCAACAAGAGGAGAAGAGGAGAAGAAATAGGAAAAATGAAAAGAAAGAAGAAGAAGAAGAAGAAGAAGAGAAGAAGGAGAATGAGGAGGAGGAGGAGGAGAAGGCCAAGGACCTTCTAGTCCTTCTCCTCCTCCTCCTTCTCCTCCTTCTCCTCCTTCTTTTAGATTTCTTCTTCTTCTCCTCCTCCTCCTCTTTCTTATCCTCTTTCATATTATCCTTGCTTTAATTAACCCAACAATGACATAATTAGCCTATTTAGCTCCAAAATACCATAATAAGCTCAAAATGGCATAAGAACCTTGGTTAGCTCATGAATATTATATACTTAGCTTGTTTTCCTCTAAAATGGGATAATTAGCCCATTTAGCTCCAAAAAGACATAATTAGGTAATTTAGCTCCAACAAGAGGAGAAGAGGAGAAGAAATAGGAAAAATTAAAAGAAAGAAGAAGAAGAAGAAGAAGAAGAAGAAGAAGAAGAAGAAGAAGAGAAGAAGGAGAAGGAGGAGGAGGAGGAGGAGGAGGAGAAGGCCAAGGACCTTCTAGTCCTTCTCCTCCTCCTCCTTCTCCTCCTTCTTCTTGATTTCTTCTTCTTCTCCTCCTCCTCCTCTTTCTTCTACTCTTTCGTATTATCCTTGCTTTAATTAACCCAACAATGACATAATTAGCCCATTTAGCTCCAAAATACCATAATAAGCTCAAAATGGCATAAGAACCTTGGTTAGCTCATGAATATTATATACTTAGCTTGTTTTCCTCTAAAATGGGATAATTAGCCCATTTAGCTCCAAAAAGACATAATTAGGGAATTTAGCTCCAACAAGAGGAGAAGAGGAGAAGAAATAGGAAAAATGAAAAGAAAGAAGAAGAAGAAGAAGAAGAGAAGAAGGAGAAGGAGGAGGAGGAGGAGGAGGAGGAGAAGGCCAAGGACCTTCTAGTCCTTATCCTCCTCCTCCTTCTCCTCCTTCTTCTTGATTTCTTATTATTCTCCTCCTCCTCCTCTTTCTTATACTCTTTCATATTATCCTTGCTTTAATTAACCCAGCAATGACATAATTAGCCCATTTAGCTCCAAAATACCATAATAAGCTCAAAATGGCATAAGAACCTTGGTTAGCTCATGAATATTATATACTTAGCTTGTTTTCCTCTAAAATGGGATAATTAGCCCATTTAGCTCCAAAAAGACATAATTACGTAATTTAGCTCCAACAAGAGGAGAAGAGGAGAAGAAATAGGAAAAATGAAAAGAAAGAAGAAGAAGAAGAAGAAGAAGAGAAGAAGGAGAAGGAGGAGGAGGAGGAGGAGGAGGAGGAGGAGAAGGCCAAGGACCTTCTAGTCCTTCTCCTCCTCCTCCTTCTCCTCCTTCTTCTTGATTTATTCTTCTTCTCCTCCTCCTCCTCTTTCTTCTACTCTTTCATATTATCCTTGCCTTAATTAACCCAACAATGACATAATTAACCCATTTAGCTCCAAAATACCATAATAAGCTCAAAATGGCATAAGAACCTTGGTTAGCTCATGAATATTACATACTTAGCTTGTTTTGCTCTAAAATGGGATAATTAGCCCATTTAGCTCCAAAAAGACATAATTAGGTAATTTAGGTCCAACAAGAGGAGAAGAGGAGAAGAAATAGGAAAAATGAAAAGAAATAAGAAGAATAAGAAGAAGAAGAAGAAGAAGAAGAAGAGAAGAAGGAGAAGGAGGAGGAGGAGGAGAAGGACAAGGACCTTCCAGTCATTCTCCTCCTCCTCCTTCTCCTCCTTCTCCTCCTTCTTCTTAATTTCTTCTTCTTCTCCTCCTCCTCCTCTTTATTCTCCTCTTTCATATTATCCTTGCTTTAATTAACCCAACAATGACATAATTAGCCCATTTAGCTCCAAAATACCATAATAAGCTCAAAATGGCATAAGAACCTTGGTTAGCTCATGAATATTATATACTTAGCTTGTTTTCCTCTAAACTCGGATAATTAACCCATTTAGCTCCAAAAAGACATAATTAGGTAATTTAGCTCCAACAATAGGAGAATAGGAGAAGAAATAGGCAAAATGAAAAGAAAGAAGAAGAAGAAAAAAGAAGAAGAAGAGAAGAATGAGAAGGAGGAGGAGGAGGAGGAGGAGAAGGAGAAGGCCAAGGACCTTGTAGTCCTTCTCCTCCTCCTCCTTCTCCTCCTTCTCCTCCTTCTCCTCCTTCTTGATTTCTTCTTCTTCTCCTCCTCCTCCTCTTTCTTCTCCTCTTTCATATCATCCTTGCTTTAATTTCCCCAACAATGACATAATTAGCCCATTTAGCTCCAAAATACCATAATAAGCTCAAAATGGCATAAGAACCGTGGTTAGCTCATGAATATTATATACTTAGCTTGTTTTCCTCTAAAATGGGCTAATTAACCCATTTAGCTCCAAAAAGACATAATTAGGTAATTTAGATCCAACAAGAGGAGAAGAGGAGAAGAAATAGGCAAAATGAAAAGAAAGAAGAAGAAGAAGAAGAAGAAGAGAAAAAGGAGAAGGAGGAGGAGGAGGAGAAGGCCAAGGACCTTCTAGTCCTTCTCCTCCTCCTCCTCCTTCTTCTTGATTTCTTCTTCTTCTCCTCCTCCTCCTCTTTCTTCTCCTCTTTCATATTATCATTGATTTAATTAACCCATTTAGCTCCAAAATGCCATAATAAGCTAAAAATGGCATAAGAACCTTGGTTAGCTCATGAATATTATATTCTTAGCTTGTTTTCCGCTAAAAATGACGTAATTAGCTGAAAAATATCATATGTTGTTCTTCTTCTGACTTTCTTATTCACATTTTTGCAGATTGGATATCCTACATGCATGGAAGCTGGCATTCATGGAGTTGAACAATGTGGATGGATGAACTTTATATGTATATCATCTAGTTTTCATTTGAGTTTATGAACAATGTCGAACTATATGTATATGTATATATGGATAAACAGTGCAATACTTTGTATGTTGGTTCTTTCGGTATATGGGGATGTACATTGATTTATATGTATATCATATATGTGTGGTGAATTATATATATGTGTTGGCAAGTATATGTGTGGTGAACTATATATCATATATGTATGGTGAATTATATAAATGTGCTGTCAAATATATATATATGTGTGTGTGTGTGTGTGTGTGTGTGTGTGTGTGTGTGCTGTGAAATAATATAAAACAAAAAAAACAGGCACTATATGGGCTCTTTACCGTCTGCCAGCTGATGGCAAAGACCTGTGCCATCAGCTGGCAGATGGCAAAGGTGCCACATGGCACCCAGCTGTGCATCCTGGGGTGTCTATATAGGCTCTTTGCCGTCTGCCTCCAGGGTGGGCAGACGGCAAAGAAGAGGGCACAGAGGAGGGGGGAGAAGGAGGCAGACGGCAAAGAGTGGAGGGGGGAGGCAGACGACAAAGAGTGGAGGGGGGAGGAGGAGGAGGCAGACGACAAAGATCAAGGGGGAGGCAGACGACAAAGAGTGGAGGGGGGAGGAGGAGGAGGCAGACGGCAAAGATAAAGGGGGAGGCAGACGGCAAAGTCTCCGTTAACCCCTAACGGAGGCAACGCCTGTCGGCTGCCGTCTCGAGCACTTTGCCGACTGCTCCTAAGGAAAGCTGACGGCAAAGAGCTTTGCCGTCCGCTTTGGGGGGGCAGACGGCAAAGAAGGTCCTATGCCGTCGTAGGCTGACGCGGAAATTTTGCCGGCTGATGGGGTTATAGTCCGAGAGTAGGGTCATAGGCCTGCCCCATAGGTCCTACCCAAGGACTACCCTTCATAAGGGACAAGGCCCTTAGTCAGTTCCGACTGAATTAAGGACTTCCCATCATCCAGTCGGTGACGATTCCTCCATCATCCAGTCGGCCATGAGCATTCGGAGAGCATCAAACTTACCAACTGGATTCCACTCTGTATGTCGTAACCCCCCCCCCCCCCTGGAGGGCAACGGTCATACGTTTTCATGTGCCATTATTAGCATTTAAGACATACGTTACCTATAACGTAGGCATTTATTCGCCACTACTCCACCCCTGTGCACCAAACCATTGTGAAGGGCAGCGCACTCTATATAAGCCGCCCTTTCCCACTAGTGCAGGGGTTGGCTTTTTCACTGTAACCCATATTCCACTCGACATCAAGCTCCCAAGAGCACTGAGACGTAGGGCTTTTACCTCCACCGTAGAGGGGCCTGAACTCATATAACCTCGCCGTAGCTAAGGCTCTGCCCATCCTTTCGTACCCTACACATCTACTGTCAGACTTATACCCACGACAGTTGGCGCCCACCGTGGGGCAGGCGTCTAAGCGACTTCCGGCGAGTTTGCGACTACATCCTTTCGTCATGTCGTTCGGTGGAGATTTGTGCATGGGTCGTGAGATCCTCTTCGGCGCACTCTCCTTCATCGTCGACGATTCGGCATGGCTTCGGGATGCGCCTCTCGACGTCGAGGCGCTCCCCAGTCGCGGGGCTACGCACTTCCGTGCCGGCGCCCGCGGCATCCTTCTTCTCCAGCAGTCGGCTCCGGTGTCGATCTTCGCCCCCGTCACGCGCCGCAACAAGTGGTCTCGCCGTCCGCGGCTCCAGCGTTGGGTGCGACACGCCCAGGCGCGCCAGAACGCGTCCTCTCAAGTGGCGGTCCTCGAGTCGGTTGTGATTGCGCCGCCGCCCCAGCGCTCGGACTCAGTTCCGACTGAGTTGCCTTCCGAGTACTTGGGTTGCGGTCCTGCAGCCGAAGTTCACATGGCCAATTCCCATGAAAGTCCCCGCCAAACTGGTCGGAACGAGCACGAGGTCGGCGAGACATCCGGTGCTCGCCGTCAGCCCCGCCGTTATGCCAGTCGACGCACTCGTCAGAGCAACGTGGAGGTGTTCCGCACACCCGTCCTCAACTTGGCTGCCGCTGCCAAGATAGCCGATTCCCTCCAGCTAACTGATTCAGAGGCTGGCAAAGGGATCGAGCAGATCCGTGCCCTGTTGCATACGGCGCAACAGCAGAATTCGGCGGTCTCCGAGTCGCACAACAAGATCCACAACGTTTCTGTTGACGCAAACACGCATCAGTCAGTTTTCAGCCCCGATTCTCATCAGCGACACAGAGGAGGCAGCCGTTCCATGAATCCCGAAGATCGTCGCCGTTCACGCACCCCTCCGCGGGGTGGGCCCTACGGGCCCCGACATCATGATGATCGGCGTTCGGTCGGTGACACTTATGATCCAAGGCCCGACGCAAGAGGATACATCGCCCAGAGGAAGGTCGACAGGAGCCGCGCCCACCGTGATGGTCACGATAGAGACCGTCCGACTCGAAGCAGGACCATCGTCTCTGGTCCCGAGTGTTTCAGTCGGGCCATCCGTTCGGCTGACATCCTCCCAACTTCCGATTGACGACGGGGATCAGCAAGTTTACAGGAGAATCCAAGCCAGAAACGTGGTTGGACGACTACCGAGTGACAGTCCAGATCGGTGGCGGAGATGACCAGGTGGCCATGAAACATCTCCCCGTGATGCTCGACGGCTCGGCACGGGCTTGGCTGAACCAGTAGCCCCTTCAAGCATCTACAGTTGGGCAGATCTAGCCCGAGTATTCATCAGGACCTTCGAAGGGACGTGCAAACGCCCTGCTGCTCTCGTGGAGCTCCAGCACTGTGTCCAGAAGCAGAATGAGCCCCTGCGCGACTTTATCCAGCGTTGGACAACCCTCTACCACACGGTGGAGAACGTCACAGAGCACCAAGCAGTCTGCGCTTTGAAGGCAGGCGTGCGGTACAGGGATCTGTACCTGAAGTTCGGTCGGACAGGCGACATCTCCATGAGCAAGATGATGGAGATAGCAGCACGCTACGCCAATGGCGAAGAAGAGGATCGCATTCGTAGCGGCAAGCATAAAGCAGTCGCCGATGGAGATGGGAACAACACTCGGAAGCAGAAGCAGAAAGCACCGTCCACACCGTAGGCGGAGGCCGCAGCCGTTACCAATGCCAAGTTCAAAGGCAAGGGGAAGGCTCAGTTCACCCCCAAGAAGAAGAAGTTCGGAAACCACATCCTGGATCAGCCATGTCCACTCCACACGAAGATGGATGAAGAAGGCAACGCCATATTTCCGAAGCATACCACTCGGCAATGTCGCCTCCTGATTCAAGGGTTCGGCGAAGGGCAGCCGAGTGAAAAGGACAATGAATAGGATGAGGAGGATAAGGATGATCCGTTCCCCCAAGTCCATGCAACACTGATGATTTTTGCTGACGTGGAAAGCAAGAGTCGACTGAAGCTGGTGAACAGGGAGGTGAACATGGCCACCCCAACCAACCCCACGTTCCTCAAATGGTCTCAAACTGCTATCACCTTTGACCAGTCAGATCATCCAGCACACGTGCCCACCCCAGGGAGGCAGGCTCTGGTCATCGACCCGGTGGTGGAAGGAGTCCGACTGCGCAAAGTCCTCATGGACGGCGGCAGCGGCTTGAACATCATGTATGCCGACACTCTCAAGGGGATGGGCATTCCGATGTCCAAACTTAGCGAGAGCAGCATGCATTTCCACGGAGTCGTCCCTGGACGAAAGGCCAAGTCACTCGGCCAAATCGCGTTGGACGTCGTCTTCGGCTCGGACAAGAACATCCGCAAGGAAAAGCTGACATTCGAGGTGGTGGACTTCCAGAGTGCATACCACGCGATTCTCGGCCGTCCGGTGTATGCACGTTTCATGGCCTGTCCATGTTACATATACCTGAAGCTGAAGATGCCAGGTCCCAAAGGTGTGATCACTATCACACGCAATCAGGAGCGGGCCGAAGAGTGTCTGCAGCAGGGTTCGAGGATCGCCGATCAGCAGATGGCTGTCCTCGAGCTCGACGAGTACAAGAAGACAGCCGACCCCGCTGACTTGATGCGTTCGAAGAATCCAGCTTCGGAGTCCGCATTCCAGTCGGCGGGAGAAACGAAGAAGGTCAACATCCACCCGACGGACGACACCGCTGCCCCGACGAACATCTCCGCCACCCTCGATCCAAAATAGGAAGCCGAGCTCATCCAATTCCTCCGTGAGAACTGGGACATTTTCGCATGGAAGCCCGCTGAAATGCCAGGTGTACCCAAGGAGTTGGCTGAGCACCGACTGCATGTGGATCCTGCTGCTCGGCCTGTCCGAGAACGCCTGCGTCGGTCCGCCGCGCACAAGAGGAAGGCAATCGGAGAAGAGGTGGCTAAGCTTTTGGCAGCCAATTTCATTCGCGAGGTACACCACTCCGAGTGGCTCGCCAATGTTGTCATGGTGCCCAAGAAGGACAAATCTCTCCGAATGTGCATCGACTTCAAGCATCTCAATAAGGTATACCCGAAAGACCATTTCCCGCTCCCCCGCATTGATCAAATTGTTGATTCGACTGCGGGTTGCGAGCATTTGTCATTTCTCGATGCCTACTCGGGCTATCATCAGATCCGTCTGTATGGCCCCGATGAATTAAAAACAGCCTTCATCACCCCATTCGAGTGCTTCTGCTACATCACTATGCCATTCGGTTTGAAGAATGCAGGAGCAACTTTTATGCGCATGATCCAAAAATGCCTCCTTGACCAGATAGGTCGAAATGTGGAGGCGTATATGGATGATATCGTAGTCAAGTCACGCAAAGGTTCCGACCTGCTGGCTGACTTGGCAGAAACATTCGCCAACCTTCGTAGGTACGATATCAAGCTCAACCCAGCCAAGTGTTCATTCGGTGTTCCCAGCGGAAAGTTACTCGGTTTCTTCGTTTCCGCACGAGGGATCGATGTCAACCCCGAAAAGATCGGGACCATCGTCCGAATGGAGCGGCCGGTCAGAATACACGATGTTCAAAGGCTCACAGGTTGCCTAGCGGCTTTGAGCAGGTTTATCAGTCGACTCGGTGAGAAGGCACTACCTCTGTACCGACTCATGAAGAAATCAGATACTTTCGAGTGGACAGACGAAGCCCAAATCACATTCGACGACCTCAAAGTCCTACTTTCCACCCAGCCGGTTCTTACTGCTCCGCTCAGTAAAGAACCCCTTCTTCTATACATCGCGGCTACAAATCAAGTCGTCAGCACCGTTCTCACAATCGAACGCGAAGAAGAAGGCAAAGCATACAAGGTTCAGCGGCCAGTGTATTATGTCTCCGAAGTCCTGACTCCTTCCAAGCAGAGGTATCCCCATTATCAAAAACTTATTTACGGGATTTACGTGACTGCAAAGAAGGTGGCTCATTATTTGCAAGACCACTCGGTGTCTGTCGTTTTTTATGCTTCGTTGTCGGAAATCCTCCACAATCGGGACGCATCAGGCCGAGTGGCGAAGTGGGCAATGGAGATGTTATACTGCGACATCAAGTTCGAGGCCAAGAAAGCTATAAAGTCTCAAGCTCTGGCTGACTTCATAGCAGAATGGGTAGAACAACAGCAACCGACTCACATCTACTCGGCTCATTGGACAATGTTCTTCGATGGGTCCAAGATGTTGAATGGCTCCGGCCTGGCGTTGTGATCATATCGCCAAAGGGTGACAAGCTCAAGTATGTGTTGCCGATACATTTCGATTCCTCCAACAACGAGGCAGAGTATGAAGCTCTCCTTTATGGATTGCGCATGGCCATCACACTCGGCGTCCGTCGCCTGATGGTCTATGGCGATTCAGATTTGGTGGTTAATCAAGTGATGAAGGAGTGGGACGTAAGGAACCCCACCATGACTACATACTGCAACGCGGTGAGGAAGCTCGAGAAAAAGTTTGAAGGTCTGGAACTCCATCATGTTCCGCGACTAAAAAACCAAGCAGCTGATGAATTGGCGAAACTTGGATCCACTCGGAGACCAGTCCCGAGTGATGTCTACCTCGAGCACCTACACCTTCCCTCAGTTAAAGAAGATCCCTTCACAGAGGAACCAGTACAACCAAAGAGCTCGACAGATCCGACTGAAGTCGAGGTCCCCGCTGTGGTTGATCTGATCATGGAGATTCTTGCTATCATCCCCGATTGGACTGTGCCGTTCATTGCGTATATCCTAAGGCGAGAATTACCAGAAGATGAGGTCCAAGCCAGACAGATCGTCCGCAGGTCAAAGTCGTTCACTGTCATTGATGGCCAGTTGTACAAAGAAAGTGTTTCAGGCGTCCTTCAATGATGCATCTCCCTTGAGGAGGGACAGTTAATCCTGGAAGAAATCCACTCGGGAACCTGTGGTCATCATGCCTCCTCAAGAGCAATCCTCGCCAAAGCATTCAGAGTTGGTTTCTTCTGGTTGCAGGCGAATGAAATGGCGAAGGAAATGGTTGACCGATGCGAAGGCTGTCAATTCTACTCGAACAAGTCTCACAAGCCAACATCCGCGCTGAAGACAATCCCTCTTGTCTGGCCGTTTGCAGTATGGGGATTGGATAAAGTCGGTCCATTCAGGACAGGCCAAGGGGGATTCACACATCTGTTGGTGGCAGTCGACAAGTTCACAAAGTGGATTGAAGCCAAACCCATCAAGAAGCTCGACGCCCTTACGGCCATCAAGTTTGTCAGGGACATCATCTCCAGATTCGGGGTACCGCACAGCATAATCACTGACAATGGCACAAACTTTGACTCGGACAGATTCAAAGGTTTCTGTACAGGCCAAGGTATCCGAGTGGATTTTGCATCTGTGGCGCATCCCCAAACAAACGGGCGAGCAAAGCGGGCGAATGGACTTATTCTTCAAGGGTTGAAGCCTCGACTCCTGCGGGAAGTTGGACATGCTGCCGGCGCATGGGTAACCGAGCTGCCTTCGGTGCTGTGGGGACTCCGCACAACCCCAAATAGATCTACAGGGCGATCACCGTTCTTCCTTGTTTACGGAGCAGAGGCAGTCCTTCCGAGTGACTTGCTTCACAACACTCCACGAGTCGAACTCTTCTCCGAAGCCGAAGCAGAGCAAGCCAGGCAAGACGGAGTGGATCTTCTAGAAGAAGAGCGCGAGATGGCACTGACTCGCTCAACCATTTATCAACAAGATCTGCGGCGTTTTCACGCGCGGCGCGTCAGGAGTCATACATTCCAAGCAGGCGACCTGGTGCTCCGAGTGGATCAGCACAGACCTCACAAGTTGGCTCCCGCCTGGGAAGGACCCTTCATCATCTCCAAGGTGTTGAACAACGGTGCATATCGACTCTACAACCTCGACACGGAAATGGACGAGCCATGAGCATGGAACGGAGATCTCGTGAAGCGCTTCTACACGTGACCGTCGACTGAAGCAATGTAAAGAACAAGTATCGTTGAAGTAATACAAAGCAGATTGAGTTTTTGCAGATTAAATATTCTTCCTCGTTGGCAGACTCCGGTCTCAACAAATTTTTTTTTGAGTGTACACTAAACGTCGCATTCGGGGACTTAGCTGCGATCCAGAATCGCCTAAGTACAAACTTTCTCCGAGTGTGCACTAAACGTCGCACTCAAGGACTTAGCTGCGATCCAGAATCGCCTAAGTACAAACTTTCTCTGAGTGTGCACTAAACGTCGCACTCGGGGACTTAGCTGCGATCCAGAATCGCCTAAGTACAAACTTTCTCCGAGTGTGCACTAAACGTCGCACTCGAGGACTTAGCTGCGATCCAGAATCGCCTAAGTACAAACTTTCTCCGAGTGTGCACTAAACGTCGCACTCGGGGACTTAGCTGCGATCCAGAATCGCCTAAGTACAAACTTCCTCCGAGTGTGCACTAAACGTCGCACTTGTGGACTTAGCTGCGATCCAGAATCGCCTAAGTACAAACTTTCTCCTAGTGTGCACTAAACGTCGCACTCGGGGACTTAGCTGCGATCCAGAATCGCCTAAGTAAAAAAGCTTCCTTCGAGTGTATCCTCGAGATCCACTCGGAGGCTTAGCAGACCCTCATCGAGGCTCATGTGGATGTCAAGACAAATGACAAATACATGAGCATCAACTCGCTCCGAGTACGCACGAGATGTCGCACTCGGGGACTTAGCTGCGATCCAGAATCGCCTAAGTAAAAAAGCTTCCTTCGAGTGTATCCTCGAGATCCACTCGGAGGCTTAGCAAACCCTCATCGAGGCTCATGTGGATGTCAAGACAACTGACAACTACATGAGCATCAACTCGCTCCGAGTGCGCACGAGATGTCGCACTCGGGGACTTAGCTGCGATCCAGAATCGCCTAAGTAAAAAAGCTTCCTTCGAGTGTATCCTCGAGATCCACTCGGAGGCTTAGCAGACCCTCATCGAGGCTCATGTGGATGTCAAGACAACTGACAACTACATGAGTATCAACTCGCTCCGAGTGCACACGAGATGCCGCACTCGGGGACTTAGCTGCGATCCAGAATCGCCTAAGTAAAAAGCTTCCTTCGAGTGTATCCTCGAAGATCCACTCGGAGGCTTAGCAAACCCTCATCGAGGCTCATGTGGATGTCAAGACAACTGACAACTACATGAGTATCAACTCGCTACGAGTGCGCATGAGATGCCGCACTCGGGGACTTAGCTGCGATCTAGAATCTGTTAGAGCATATATCTCCATATGTAGTTTTGGTAATTGATGACAATTCCTATGGACTAATGGTTGACTTAAGTTATATTTAATGGATTTGTCCATAGGCACTTCTTGAAGTCCATCTGTTGGGTTCAAGGAGTTTATATGATGACCAAGGTGGTATTCAAGGTATTATCCAAAGAATGGTCATAGAGACACAAGGTTGATCAAGATCTCAGACAAAGAGTAAATCAAGATGATCAACACACAAAGCGTACAAGATGTACCGAGAGGGATCAAGTGACCCCATGGTATGGTAAGCATTGTCCATTACGTGTTTGTGTACTAACCCATGGTCTTCGTGAGAGTTCTATGTGGGGGTTAGGTGTGTTTCCATGGGCTTGCGTCAAAGGGAAGATCTCATACAACCCATGAAGTATGACGTCAAGTTGTGATCGTCATCAAGATTGCGATGTGCAAGTTCAAGCAGATCACCACGAAGATATCATGCTTGAAGCTTGTCGTCCGTTGTGGTGGCAATGGACTTGTGAAGATATGCTGAAGAGTGGCTCACCCATAGTGAGTATGGGGGAGCAATCAACTAGTCTTCATCAAGCCAACACAATCAAGAAAGGTGGTCCATCTTGAGGAAGCCAAGATCATCATCATGTAGCTCAAGAGGACGAGGTGCAAGGTATAGGTTTGCCCTTGATAGGTTTTCTGTTTAGGATAGATTGTTGTACTATCAAGGGGGGCTCTCAAGTGAGTAGCTTGATCGTATCGTTCGTTGAGAGCTCAAACCATTTGCATCCTTGCATCATACTTCTTGGTTCTTGTTTGGTGTTTCTCTTTGTGAGTTTTAGAGCTTATGGTCATCTTCGTGACAAGCTCGAGTTCATCGAAAACGGAGTCCATATGCATCTACTATGATGTTTTCGATGTTGGAGTTTTTGCCGGTTCTTCATTCATAGAGGACTCACATCTCTATATCATTGGTCGTTGTTTGGATAGCTCTTGTCGTCCTGAATCCAACAAGCTTGGGTTTGCTCGATTCAGAGCTCGTATGCGAAAGTTATGGCTGTTTCAGTGGCGAGCGGTAGTACCGCTGGACCTAGCGGTAGTACCACTAGAGTTGGCAGTAGTACCGCTGGCCCTAGCGGTAGTACCGCTGGCTGGCGGTAGTACCGCCCCTGGTCAGCGGTAGTACCGCTCCAGGAGCTTAGTACCGCCTCCCTAGCGGTTGTTCATGGACGGACCTTTTTGCGAAGACTTTCTTGGTGGTGGTAGTGCCTTTGCACTACCACGGGCCCAGCGGTAGTACCGCTGGAGTGCCAGCGGTAGTACCGCTAGCTGGCGGTAGTACTGCTGCACTCAGCGGTAGTACCACTGGAGTGCCAGCGGTAGTACCGCTGGAGCTCGGGCAGAGAGTGGGGGTAACGGTCTGATTCCTTCCCCCACTATATAAAGGGGGTCTTCTTCCCCCTTGGTCTTATCTATCCGTTGAGCTCTTGTTCTACCTCCATTGTTGACATTCCTAGAGCTTGCTTACTCTCAATCCCTCCAATGATTCTTGCTTGTTCTTGAGGGAAAAGAGAGAGGAGATCTAGATCCACATCTCCACCAATCACTTTCTCCTCTATGTGAGGGGAACCCCTTGGATCTTGATCTTTGAGTTCTTTGTGAGCTCCTTGTTCTTCCTCTCATATTTCTCCATAGCTTTCGTTGTTGTGGAGGGATTTGAGTGTGAGGGACGTGACCACTTCGTGTGTTCTTGCCATTGCATTGGTTGCATCGGTTTGAGTTCTCCACGGTGATACGTGGAAGTGAAGGTTGAGAAGCTTACTACCTTTGGTACTTAGTACCCTAGATATTGTTCTTCGTGGATGCTTTGGCGTCCTAGAAGCTTGGTGGAGTCTCGGAGCTCAATCATTGTGGTGTGAAGCTCCGGGCAAGCGTCGGGGCCTCCAATTAGGTTGTGGAGATTGCCCCGAGCAATTTGTACGGGTATCAGTAACCGCCCCCAAGGGTTGCCACGTGTACGGGTTCAGTGACCGCCCCCAAGGGTTGCCACGTGTACGGGTTCAGTGACCGCCCCCAAGGTTTGCCATTTGTACGGGTTCGGTGACCGCCCTCAAGGGTCCCTTGGTGGAATCATGGCATCTTGCATTGTGCGAGGGCGTGAGGAGATTACGGTGGCCTTAGTGGCATCTTTGGGAGCATTCTGCCTCCACACCGCTCTAACGGAGATTAGCATCCGCAAGGGTATGAACTTCGGGATACATCATCGTCTCCCCGTGCCTCGGTTATCTCTTACCCGAACCCTTTACTTATGCACTTTACTTTGTGATAGACATATTGTTTATTGTAATATATCTTGCTATCACTTAGTTGTTTATCTTGCTTAGCATAAGTTGTTGGTGCACATAGGTGAGCCTGGTTGTTTGTAGGTTTTGTGCTCGACATATTAAACGTTAGTTTTATTCCGCATTTGTTCAAGCCTAAACCTTAATTATTTTAAAGCGTCTATTCACCCCCCCTCTAGGCGACATCCGCGTCCTTTCAGAATCGCCTAAGTAAAAAAGTTTCCTTCGAGTGTATCCTCGAGATCCATTCGGAGGCTTAGCAGACCGTCATCGAGACTCATGTGGATGTCAAGACAACTGACAACTACATGCGTATCAACTCGCTCCGAGTGTGCACTAAAAGTCGCACTTGGGGACTTAGCTGCAACCCAGAATGGCCTAAGTAAAAAGCTTCCTTCGAGTGTATCCTCGAGATCCACTCGGAGGCTTAGCAGACCCTCGTTGAGACTCATGTGGATGTCCAGACAACTGACAACTACACGAGTATCAACTCGCTCCGAGTGTGCACTAAAAGTCGCACTCGGGGACTTAGCTGCGACCCAGAATCGCCTAAGTAAAAAGCTTCCTTTGAGTGTATCCTCGAGATCCACTCGGAGGCTTAGCAGACCCTCATCGAGACTCATGTGGATGTCAAGACAACTGACAACTACATGAGTATCAACTCGCTCCGAGTGCGCACGAGATGCCGCACTCGGGGACTTAGCTGCGATCTAGAATCGCCTAAGTAAAAAGCTTCCTTCAAGTGTATCCTCGAGATCCACTCGGAGGCTTAGCAGACCCTCATCAAGACTCAATGTGGATGTCAAGACAACTGACAACTACATGAGTATCAACTCGCTTCTTGGTGTCAGAAAACGCCAAACAAAAACCACGGGCTCAAATCGTGTCAGAAAATAAACTTGGCGAAAGAACAGCAAAATATTCTATTCGAATTCAACATTGGATCTACGATAGTCGGCTCGGTGTGGATCAAGCTTATCCACACCGAACCACAAATGTGACGGCCAACAGCAGTGGCCAAAGTTTGATACAAATACCACTCGACATACCGAGGTTAAGTTTTTCAAGCGTCGTCAGGACTGGCATTGGGACTGGCAGGCTCCACGAAAGTGTCAAGGTCGATCCCGTCTGCGATGCGAGTGGCGCTCTCAAGGAAGGTCTCCATGAAATCTTCGAATCAAAGCTTCTTGGTGTTGGCGACCTGCAACGCCTTCAGCTTCTCTTCGCGAGCTTCCTTGCAGTGCACTCGGACCAGCGACAGCGCCACGTCCGCACCACAGCGAGCAGCAGACTTCTTCCACGCCTGCACTCGGTTCGGGACGTCCTCCAGCCGAGTCATCAACCCTTCTATCTCATGCCGGGACTCGTCTTTGGGCCACAGCTCCTTGTCGATTCGGCCGACGACCTCTCTGAGGCGACCGACGAAAGGTCCCACTTTGCCAAGGCGAATGTGCGCTCGGAGCATGTCTCGATTGGCATCGTCGCCGAGTGGAACGTTCGAAATAACCGACCGCTCAACATCAGCTGCTTCAGCCTGAGCGTCCATACAAAAATCTGCAAAGACAAGACGAGCAGAAAGTAAGCGCGGAATGAAATACAAAGTCAACAAGCACTCGGAAAAACTTACCACCGAGAAGCGCAATCATCTTCCTTGCCCAGTCACTGACGTATTTCTCGTGTGATATGCACCGACTGTTCATCACCTTCATCTGCCCCATCAGCTCAGTTCTTTGTTTGCCCATTTTCTCAATTTCGGCCATCAATGCCTTGTTTGCCTCACGGGACTCCTCCAAGGACTTCTCTCGTTCAGCAAGAGCACCCTTCACGCCAGCCAAGTCATGCACAGCTGCCTCTAGTTCCGCAACAAGTTGAATCTTTTCAACCTTCAGAGCGTTGTACGCTGATCCCATCTCGCAAGTCTTCTGCAAATCAGCGCGAAGAGAAGATCAAACAAATTCAACAAGGAAAAAAATAAAACCTCAAAGTTCTTCAGACCACTGCCGACGCAAGTAGTCGACAGCGGTCTCGGGGACTACACCCAGTGGGTTCACTAAGAGTGACCCCACTGGCATGAAGCTCAAACAGGTCCGCCCTATTGAGCTACATAACAAAAAACAAGCCTATGAGGCCGCTACTACCCGACCTAAGTAAAATTACTCTCGGAGACTACTTCTAGTAGATGCACTCGGAGTTCCCCCACTGGCACCATTCGGAAAGATTAGTTTTCACCAGATCAAGTCAAAGACAATGTATATAAAGAAAACTGCCGGTGCAAGCACTCGACAGAAGTCTCGGGGACTACACCCACTGGGTTCACTCAGAGTGAACCCACTTCAAAATAATCCTACTGTATCCGAGTGTGTCGCTTAAACCCCCAGTGGGTTACAAGAGAAAAGCAAATACTTACTAGCGCACTTACTCAGATATCGTCCCGGAGCTCCAAGCTTCTCTTGTACAAAGATGCGATGGAGTCGTACGCCCCCTTCGCATCACCCGCCATCAACTCCACCTGCACCATAGCCTCCTTGGCGGCTCCCACTTGATCTTCCGGGAGGTGTCGGGCGTCGTACTGGACAGTCGACGGGCCCGGCACCACGGGAGACTCCTTGGGCATCCCAAGTCCTGCTCCAGTCGGTTCAGCCGTGATGAGCACCGATTCAGTCGACGGCATCGTCTCGGTTGGCGGCACGTCCATGGCGGGAGCGGTAGCAGATGGAACAACCTCAAGGACAGGCACCAAAGCTTGCCCAGACCTCTTCTGGTCGTCCTCCTCCAGATGAATCACCTCTGAAGGAAGCTCGACTGAACGACATGAGACCATAGAAAAAAGGGCAAGATCAAAGACAGAATTCGCGAAACAATAATGTAAGCTCTCGGAGTCTTCACGACGTACCTTGCTGGGATGTGGCAACGTTGTCCGTATCCATGGGATCGTCTTCCTGGCGTGGCGGAGGTAGAAGCTCTGTCGAGTAAAATCCACTCGACCAATAAGCATGAGTTCAATCAAATACTGAAAGAAGATAGGAGAACAAGACACTTACGCTGAGGCAACGAGAACGGCGATCCCCATCCAAGGCAAAGCCTTCCGAGGCTTGGATCCACTCGGTTTAGCCACCTTGAGAGGTTGACCCGCGGGCTCAGCGGCAGCATCCCTGGTCCTTTTTCTGCTCCGAGCACTCGGAGCCACGGGAGCAGCTGGCAAGGCACTCGGAACCACGGGAGGAGCTGGCGGAGCACTCGGGGCCGGTGGAGGAGCCGACGGAGTCACGGGCGGGGCACTCGGGGCCGCTGGAGGAGCCGACGGAGTCACGGGTTCGTGACGGCGCTTAGTTCGAGGCTCTGGTGGCGGGGGTGGCGAGCTTTGCTCCCCATCTTCCCCCTCCCCCTCTTCGGACTCCTCCTCCGTCTCCCCATTGTCGAAGACGTACTCGACGCTGTCCACGCTGCCCTCCTGGTTGCCTTCCTCTTCCTCTGCCGGATTCCCGTTCGAGACGGGAGAATACCAGTTGGTCCACGCTTGCACGAGATACAGTCGACAACACCATACGTCAGATGGTGATGCAAGAAAAAGCGGCAAATCTAAGGGAATTGTAAGCACTCGGCAAGATATGCTCACCTCATTCGGAGGAGGGTTGTTTGTGCGGAAGGGTTTCACTCGCCGGGCTCCTTTGGGGTTATCGCAGGCGCCTGTGATGCCGCGGACCCATGCCGTCACAACCTCCCCGGTCACGCATTCGGGATGAGTCCGAGTGGAGTCCCCAGGCCCCGCGTAGTGCCACATGGCGTGGTGTCGAGCTTGCAGAGGCTGGATGCGCCGACCCAGAAAAGTTTCCAGCAGATCCGTGTCGGTGACTCCCTTGCGGACGACATCTATCAGCGCTTCGACCAGAGGTTGGATCTGGATCTTTTCCATCTTCGTGAGCGCAAGCTGCCTGGGCGGAGCCGGTCGGTCTAGACTAAAGGGCGGCAACCGAGTTGCAGCATTCGGACAAGCTACGTCCTGGCAGTAGAACCAGGTCGACTGCCAGTTCCTAACTGACTCGGACAACTAGAGAGGGGGGTAATTACTCTTCGTTTTCTTTTGGAAGCCCAAGCCCCCGCAGAGCTGGAGGACATGGGTTTTATCATCCGACTGGCTAAGCTTTTTGACAGTCTGGGATCTAGCGGAGAAGATGTACTTAAAGAGCCCCCAATAGGGAGGACAACCGATAAAGCACTCGCAAAGCACTACGAACGCAGAGAGATGATCTATTGCGTTGGGGGGGAAATGGTGGAGCTGCGCCCCGAAGTGATTCATGATAGCTCTGAAGAAGGGATGAGGAGGCAGGGAGAAGCCTCGGTACACGTGACTGAGCAGCAAGACGCGCTCCCCCTCCTGGGGCGCCAGCTCCGCCTCGCCCTCCGCCGGCAGCCTTCACGACTTGTTTTCGATCAAACCTTGCTCCACCAGCTCCAGCAGGTCATCCTTCGTCACTGTGGAGGGGAGGAAATCCCCCTGGATCCAACCCGCCGGCACAGCACGCTGTCGCTGCTGAGCAGGAGCCGCCGCGTTCTTCTTCTTCTTCTGCGACTCAAGCTTGCTCGTCTGCCCCTTCGTCATGGTGGAGGCTGCAGATCCGCAGGGGAGGAGAGGAAGGAGGAGGCGTGGAGTACGCAGGGAGCTACGGGAGAAGCAGGGCGAGTGCGAGTAATCAGGAGAGCACAACGAGAAACCCTCGCTGGGGAGGTTTAAATAAGGTTCCGACTGGGTCACTAGCAGGTGGCCCCAAAATCTTATCCCCCGACGAGTTGCTGCGATATTAGTGGAGGAGATGAAGGCGCGGTAATCGAGGCGGCAGAAACTACTCGATGACGATGTCGTCATCCCCACTGAGCGCGCGGCAACCGAAATTTGAGGATCCCAGAAAATCCGCCGCTGTCAGTTGACCGGTCACGTCAAAAGATTCCGCGGAAGCACTCGGTCTCTGACGGTTCGTTCCACAGATATATCCACTCGGATCACTGGTCAAGAGGATAAAATGGATCGAGGCAAACAACGCCAAAGTCGCATCCATACCAGTCGGATCCGTACTCCAAGCATCGCTTCGTCGTTCCAACCCCGATCCATTCGGGGACTAATGATGGGGTTATAGTCCCAGGGTAGGGTCATAGGCCTGCCCCATAGGTCCTACCCAAGGACTACCCTTCATAAGGGACAAGGCCCTTAGTCAGTTCCGACTGAATTAAGGACTTCCCATCATCCAGTCGGTGAAGATTCCTCCATCATCCAGTCAGACATGAGCATTCGGAGAGCATCAAACTTACCGACTGGATTCCACTCTATATGTCGTAACCCCCCCCCCCCTGGAGGGCAACGGTCATACGTTTTCATGTGCCATTATTAGTATTTTAGACATACGTTACCTGTAACGTAGGCATTTATTCGCCACTACTCCACCCTTGTGCACCAAACCGTTGTGAAGGGCAGCGCACTCTATATAAGCCGCCCTTTCCCACTGGTGCAGGGTTGGCTTTTTCACTGTAACCCATATTCCACTCGACATCAAGCTCCCAAGAGCACTGAGACGTAGGGCTTTTACCTCCACCGTAGAGGGGTCTGAACTCATATAACCTCGCCGTAGCTAAGGCTCTGCCCATCCTTTCGTACCCTACACATCTAATGTCAGACTTATACCCACGACACCGGCCGTGAGAATCTTTGCCGTCTGCTGTTTTGTCTTTGCCGTCCGGGATTTTGTCTTTGTCGTCTGTGTGGCAGACGGCAAAGAAGCTGATTCCTGTAGTGATGCCTCTCCCGATAGCAAATCCGTGTCTCCATGAGAAGCAAATCTGTACCTCTTACGAAAGGTAAAAAATGCCTTTTATTTACTTTTCTGATACACATGACCGTGCCTCTTGTGAAAATAAATCTCTGCCTCCATGGAAAGCAAATATGTGTCTTTCGTGGAAGAAAAAGAATACGACCGTGCCTTTCACGGTAGTAAATATGTGCCTTCATGATAAGCAAATATGTACCTCTTAAAAAAACACATTTTTTCACACAAAAAGTTTTTGTTTCCAAATTTTGTTCTTATCAAATCCTAGGAAAAACCGGGGGGAAACCAAATAGCTAAAAAATACCAAAAAAGCATCTTTAGGTCAAAAACATGTATAGAAATATAGAAAAAAAACAGAAAAACATTCAAAACGTGACATGTGGTGGATGCTGAGAGCGTCGGACGCGCTTTCAGTGACCCTTGAAAGGCTTTCGAACGGGTTCTACTACATTAGTTGTCCGCGTATTTACATGGCCCACTTTAACAGTTTATTTAAAGGCTGATTAGACAAACATAACCAACATTAGGCGGCCATACCCATTGGGCTACCAAGCACAGCCCGCCTTCCGAAACAATAGTAGAGCCCAGCACAACAAGAAAAAACACTCTCATACGTCCTGTCCAGTGGTGCCTCTTCTTTTGAATTTTCAGATTCCAGATGTCGGGCTGCATACGGTGACATTGGTATTAGCACGGAAAGACGTTTTCAGGACCATGTTAGAGGAGATGGTTCTATCTTTAATTTGAGGGAAGGCCTGATGCTATCAGCTATGCAAGCCATTAGTTTCTCTATGCTGTTTTCAAGCCTTCTTGGCACGTTGGGCACTATGTTTGTGCTTCATAACATTCACTGCTTGTATCCGCTGCTCAGTTGGTTGGTGCTCTGTCCAACCAATGTGTAGTCCCTCTTTTAGCTCTCCTCCAATGGCTGTAATTTCTTTTCTCTATCTTTCTTTCATTGCTCGCTCTGATGTACTCCTCTTGTGAGCTGAAATGAAATTGGCACCTGTTGGTGCCTTGCTTTGTTCAAAAAAAAAAGGAAGAAAAAATAGCGCAACAAGTGTGTTATCCCTAAAAAAAAGCGCAACCAGTATGTTCTGTACTCTACGGCGAACAACAAAGTTTCAAAAAAATCTGGAAAAATGGTGCAAGTAAACAAGGATGTTTTGTGTATGTGTGTAAAATTTCAGGTTGACAAACATTTGAAACACGACCTGTACAAAAAAATCATGGCCTATGAGGATGAATAGTATCATGTGTTTAAAAGCCTCGGATTTGTCTTTTTTGCACCGTCCTCATTTCGATATATTTTGTCCTGAAAATTTACATACATGTTTGTTATGCATTCATATATATTCATATTTTTTTAAATGAAACGTAAAAAGTATGAAAAAATTGATGAAATTCAATTTTTCGAAAATCAAATATGAAATTTGATATTTTTTTTTCACAACCAAGGTCCATGGAGTTTGGCTCCAAAGACAATATACGGAAATAGAGTTAGTATTAAGAGCAACTCTAACAGAGCGACCTATTTCGTCTGCCGCGGTCCGCTTGGATCCGTACGGACAAAAGTGATAGCCCAACGCGTGGACCCATTGTTAAAACGTGTCCATTTTGCGTCCGCACCGTCTTATTTTTGGCTTAAATTTGGGACTGAAATGCGTCGGCGCAGACGCGAAGCGGACGGGCGCGCCCTCTCGTTGTCCGCATGTGTCCGGCCTTATCACACACCCATCCACCCACTTCTCTCTCCTTATTTAATTCGCTGGCCCACCCCAGCCATCTCTCTTCTATTATTTTGCTGCCTTTGTGTTGTTGTCCATCTGCTTCCCGTTAGGTGCATGTGTTGATCCATTTAAAAAAATAAACACGAACGAGCCGACAGACGACCCAAAAAGATAAAAATGGGACAAAAATTGTGTTTGTTTGAGTCGCTCCGTTGAAGTTGCTCTAAATATCTATAAACATTGAGAACGGACGTTTCGCTCGCGGGAGCCATGGAGGCCAAATGTTTTGAAAAAAATCAAAACTCAAAAAAATAGTTCCAAAAAAACTTTAAAAAATATATAAATAAACAAGGATGTGATCCGTGCGCGTAAAATTTCAGGTCGAAATACTTTAAACACAACCTGTACAAAAAAAAAGATCATGATCTGAAATGATGAATACTAACATGTGTTAAAAAAATTCAGATTTATCTTTTTTGCATAGCCCTTACTTCAACGTATTTTGTTTAAAAAATTTACACACTTATATATTATACCTTCATCTATCTAGTAATTTCTCAGAACTTTATGAAATATTAAATACGATTTTTTACGAAATTTAAATGTCTTCATGAAGTTCTGCAGCCAAAAGCAATTTCCGATAAACATGGCACTAGTCCGTAGCCAACAGCCGGCTATGCTAATAAACCATGCCGTCACGGGCAAGGAAACCCATATTCCGATCGATGCCAGTAGGCTATGCTAATGAACTCGCCCGTGTAGCTGACCGGTCCGGTCCCGGTGCGATCACGGGCTCGCGTCCTATGCCGCATTGAAGCCATGCACTGCGGCATCCTGCGACGCCACGCTGCGAGTATTGATTGCACAATACTGTGGCGCTCCCGCGCCCCGAGGCGGCCTGCCACTGCCACCGGCCAGCTGCACCACGCTCCCCTTCCCTTCCCCAGCTAGCCGCCGCTGGCTCCACTTCACAGACAGCATCGCCACCTTCATTTGTTTCCCCCCAGCTTCCTTCGCGTCACCGCTCCCTGGCTAGGTAGGTGAAAGCGCTCCGGTTGGTAGCTAGCGACATGGCCGGGGGAAGAGGTGGTGCTGCAAGTCATGCCGCCGTCGTCGTCTCCGCCGCGGCGCTCGCCGTCGCGTGCTGCTGCATGGGCGTCGCCGGCGCGGCCACCTACTACGTCGGCGACGGCGGCGGCTGGTCCCTGAGCAGCGCCAGCTGGCCCAACGGGAAGCAGTTCCGCGCCGGCGACGTCCTCGGTAAGTCCCAAAACCTAGCGCACATCCTGCGTTCAGACGGCGACGGGGGCCATGGTCGCCGCACGCACTGCGCCGAAGGTTTCTGACGGCTCTCTTCTCTTCCGGACAGTGTTCAGGTACAGCCCGTGGATCCACAACGTGGTGGCGGTGGGCGAGGACGGGTACGCCCGGTGCGCCACGCCGGCGGGGGCGAGGACCTACGAGTCCGGCAACGACGCCGTCCGGCTCGCCAGGGGCGACAACCGCTTCATGTGCACCCGCTTCTACCACTGCAACCTCGGGATGAAGATGGTCGTCAACGCCGCCTGACCGCCGGCCTGCCACGGCACTGCCATCTTCAAGCTCAAGAAAAGTTAGGCTCTCCTCTGTTGCATTTGGATCTGGTTGCCGTGAGGGTTGTGGTTTGCGGTTCTAGCTGGTAGAAGTGGGTGATCGTGAGACTTTGTGTGATTCTCTGACGACCATCTGCGTGTGCTGTGTTGACTCTGACGGAATGTGAGCGTTTGTTCTTACTATTTGCGATGATTGGAACTTGGGAAGTTCATGTCTCTGCCTGCTACGACGATGTTCCCTTCATTTTATGCATTTTCAGTGACTTGTCCAGTGCTCGTGTTCATGAGAAAGCACGCACTGGTGGTTGGTGATCCATCAGTTGGTCATTCAGACCTGGAAATGTGATGCGCTCTCTGACCGGCTGGTTGCAGTTCTACACTGATGTAGTACGATTTTGATGATGTAAACGCCGAGTCTGCAATCAGAAAGGCCGAATTAAAAGGTCATTTCTAACTCCAACTGATGCCCCAGTTCGCTCCGTATCACGACCACCTGCTCCTCACCCTGCCCCCACGTCTGAAAAACAGGGAGATCAGACCCATATTGGTCTTCGATTTCTATGATTTGTTATGAACAGCTCGGTCGACCGTTCACTTTACTTTCCACGCCGTGAACTGCCCGTCCCCGAATTCTTTTTCCCCCAAATCGAAGGTAGAGTCGTCTCTCTCGTCGGTACGTTGGTCCAAACCGAAGACTTTTTTTTGGGGTGGCCAAACCGAAGACTTCGACCTCTCTTTCTGAGAAGAAACTTTCGATCAATAGTTAATCATGTCAGCAATGTAGAAAATCAGTGGTAACAGAAATTGCAACCATCACTTTGCGACGACTATAAATGCTGAAGCAAACCGAAGACGCACTCATGTGATGCCGTTATCGTCTCTTCCTCGCCTGAGCCGCGCAAATCTTGTTTAATAAACAGCCGAAGAGTCGTCGTGTTAAGACCCATACGACCAAGCAACCATCGTCGATGAAGAGCCTTGTAAGTTTGAAAACCATCGCCGATGAAGAGGTCGTAGATTTGAAGAATCAAGACTGCAAACAACCACAGGAAGACGAACAAAGGTCACTAGATCAGATTTATACAGATTCACCAAAGACAGCACAAACGAAATCCTGCCAGATTCAACAAAGACACGCCTCAGACAACGATGGAGGTACCATCAAATGTGGAAGATATTATTCCTATAAAAAGACAGCTCAATCCCCACACCGCCCCAACCAAGACATTGCGTCTAACAAGAACGAGAGTGTGTGGGTGTCTTCTATGGGCCAAAGGGCATCGAAGCAGGGCGGACCAACGACGACGCCAACAGAAAGAGGAAGAAATATATGAGGTCGTTTCTTGTGAAGGAGGAAAGGTGGCGTGACGTGAGTGAGTGTGTGTCTTTTGCCAATGTGCGAAGACTTCAATCTCTTTGCCTCTATGCGCTCATGGTTTCCGAAACCAGGGAATTAGAAAGACCAATACTACTAGATTCGCCATTATAGAGCCGAGATATTCATCCCTTTGAAGATGATTCCAATAGCGACGCAACGTCACATGTTACCCTAGCTTCCCGTTGGCTTGAGTAGAATCTTAGCGGCAAAGCTCTCTCCAGGTCAAATTGAACATGGAAATTCAGAAAAACAAATGAACGTGTTCATTCCAAATCAGTAGTAAAACTTACTATCTATCGTCCTAAGAATATCTTTATCGAAAAGAAAAAAAGACGTCCAGAACATCTCGAACGCCTCACTGAAAAAGCCACGGGCTTAGCAAAGAAAAAGGAGAGCAACGACTCAAGGAGCGCTCCTTGCGAAGGCAGTGAGCGAACGATTCGGAGGGCTTCACGCACGATATGGGGATGTTCCGGCGTGACCGGATGACGATGGGGTCTCACACGAAATCGTCCGGAAACACAACAGTCTGATGGACGCCTTCTTCGTCGGACCGATGATGTCGCGTGGCGCTGCTCCGTCGGGCCACGTAGTGCCCTAGCCTGGTTATTTAAGCCGAACGCCGGCACTAAAACCCTACCAGTTCACATTCCCCTCCTCCCGTTCGTCGTCGTCATCACTTTGCATTCATCGTCCGCTACCACTAGTAGTCATGTCATCACGTCTTCAGGTAAGGAGCTACCCATATCTTTTTTGTTTGGAAAAGCAGGTTAAGACCCCCGAGCTCTGCATCAATCGATGCATACAGCCATAGAAGCTACCCATATCTAATATCGGAGCGTCGACTGTAGCTCCTTAACCAGGTTGTGACAAGGCGTGAAGCCCGGATAACCGCGGGGCTACCTTCGGAGGCGGTGGATCCGGAGGAGGATGGGGAGGACTCGGAGCAGGAGAGCATCAGACAATCCTCAATTTCCTCCGGTCGAAGGTGGACGTGGAGACCAAACGCCGCCATGTGCAGGAGGCGGACGCGGAGCACGACGCGGACATCGAAGAGATGCTCGTCGTATATGGATGAGGAGGAGGAGCCAGAGTCCTCCTACGAGCCCATCTACCCGGCATCCGACACAAACGTCATGAACATCTTCGGCGATATAAAGCGTAGTTTAGAGTCTAGACTAGTGCGTAAGTTTTCTTTTTTGCACGGTTTATATGGATCCAGCCATTCAGGAAATGAAATATGAGGTACTCGGATACATAGCACCAAATACGTGGTCTCACACTTGACCGTAACTGCGCCGCGAACATTTAACGGGTCAGATTTGATGCATGCGGCTGCAAGATGCTCTTAGACGACGACTATCTGCGTGTGCTGTGTTAACTCGGATAGAAAATGTGTTTGCTCTTACTATTATTTTCTGGTGACGAGAAGTTCATGCCTCTGCCTAGGACGACGATCCCTTCCTTTTAAGCATTCTCAGCGACCCATCTTAGCCCCCGTGTTCATCAGAAAGCACGCACTTGTTGGTTGGTTATTCACTTACTCAGACCTGAAAATGTGATGCTCTCCTGACTCCAATCATGCAAAGTTGGTGCTACCAAACCAACTGGAGACGAGACCCAGACCAGTCTTCCGTTTCCACGATTTCTAACGAACGGCTTGGTCGACCGTTCACTCGCTTTCCTCGCCGTGAACCACCAGTCCATAATTTCCTTTATTTCTCTGCAAGTCGAAGGCAAAGTCCACGTCGTGCCGAAGACTTCTTCGACCTCTCTGCATCTGGCTGCTCCTGGCGTCCGAAACCATGGAATTCCAAAGACCCATGTACTAAACTCAATCCAGATGTGGATGATTACAAATGGCGACGTTCGGGTACGCGTCACGCATGACGTTGGCCCCCGTTGACTCGAGTAAAACCTACTCCCTCCATTTTATAATGGAGTGCATCCGTATTATTTCGAGATTCAAGTTTGCTCGTAAATTTAAGAAAAACTTTTAGAATCAACCGACTGATTTTCTCTGTAAATCAGACGGGTCTTCCGCACGCCACGCGTCATGGTCCACGCATCACGCGAGACACCTACATGCTGCCTCTCTTGTTTCTTTTTTTACTCTCAAGCTTATCTCTTCCCCTCCTAGAGCCCGATTCATTTCTACTTCGTCTTCTACCTCCATCCCCATGCTTCGCCTCTCCTCATCACCTCGGCCCTTGTCGGATCAGCCCGCGGGGCGGCTTTTGCAGCACCCGGTGCCAAGCTCACACTCCGGTGACGGGCTTTTGCAATGACGACCGCGACAGGGCCGATGTGGGCGCTGCAACTCCGGTGATGTTGCCTTCAAGCTGTTGGGAGCATCGCCTTAGCTGCAATGGAGTAACGCCGGGCTGCAATGAAGACTCGTCGGAGTTGTAATGGAGCTTTGTCGGACACGCCTTGTTGCGTTGAAGCTACGCCGGAATTGCAATGAAGCTTTTCGCGGACGCGCCTGTGCTGCGTTGTAGCTCCGTCGGACTTGTAATGGAGCTTCGCCGGAGCATCGGTGCTGTGTTGGAGCTCCAACGGCTGCAATGGAGTTTTTCGAAGTTGCAATGGAGCTCGTCGGACGCTGTCGGTTTCTGCATTGAAGCATCACGCGGCCTCTGTTCCATGTCGGGAATTTAATCTGACGATGATGGCTCGTTCAATCGGACGGCTACCTAGGGGGATTACGACTGATACAAATTAGGCAACAGATTTGTAGCAGCCGCCTAAATTTAATCGACGTGCGCATGACTTTGACAGGAGCAGAAATGGTACCGTTAAAAACTACTTTCAGATACGAATTCAATGGTATCAATTTCTTCTTACCGCGGTCATTCAAGTTGGTTGAACTTAAAGTCAAACTAATTTTTTTTTTTTAAACACGGATGGATTGCGCTATGTTATGGAATGGAGGCAATACAAGCACGGTTCTCTCCGGATCAAATCGAACATGAAATTCGAGGAACAACTGAACGTGTTCGTTCCAGATTAGGGAATATCTTTATCATTACATCGAAAAATTAGTTTCTTTTAAAGAAAATTAGGTTGTTTTGCTGGAAAAGCTAGGGGTAGAGAGGAGAAAAGAAAAGTAATGGTAGTACGTGCTGGCAGGCCCATTGGTTCCGAGGGAGTGGCCGAGACGGGCCCTAGGGAGTGGGTCAAACCTTTCTTGGGCCGGAGGGCAGGAACTTATTCTGGGACTTCTTCTCCAGACCCTTCCTTCCTCCACTGTCTGTCTATAAGATGGATAGACCTCCATTCCAATCTCCTCACAACCCAATCTCAGCTTCCAAGAAGGAGGAAGAAAATCCAGAGAAACCCAGAGAAGGAGGAAGGTAGACGACGATGGCGGTGTTGGTGGAGCTGACCAAGGAGTACGGCTACGTGGTGCTCGCCGTGGTCGCCTATGCCTTCCTCAACTTCTGGATGAGCTTCCAGGTCGGCGGCGCCCGCAAGAAGTAGGTTCTTTTCTTCACCGATTTCTCCCCTCTTGTTCCGGAGGAATCTGGGTTGGAGCTTGACGATCCGCCGCCGACGACGCCGCTTGTTTGATTGTTCAGGTACAAGGTGTCCTACCCGACGATGTACGCCATCGAGGCGGAGAACAAGGACGCCAAGCGCTTCAACTGCGTCCAGGTCCGTCCGCCGCCGATCTCGTCCGTGTCTTTTGATTTTGAGCGGAGGAACAAGGGTTGGCTGAATTCTTGTTGTGGGATTGCAGAGGGGGCACCAGAACTCGCTGGAGATGATGCCGCTCTTCTTCGTCACGCTGCTGCTCGGCGGCCTGCAGCACCCGGTCGTCGCGGCCGCGCTGGGGGTCATGTACACCGTCGCCAGGTTCTTCTACTTCAAGGGCTACGCCACCGGCGTCCCGGAGAACCGCCTCAAGCTTGGGTACGTTGGCCTTTTGCTTTTCCTCCGACTGGTCCGTATGCAGTTGATTCAGATGGCAATGGCATCCAAATCAAATCTTTGGGGAGAGATCCACTTGATTTCCAGCATGTTTTACTGGTGGTTTCTTGGGAAATTCTCAGCCCTGGGAATCATACAGGCCTCTTGATTTCATTGATAGGATAGCATTAGTCAACCATATCCAACTCATTAATGCGGTGAGTGGGTGGAGCAGGGCTCAATTTGCTGCTGCTCCACCAACTAAGCCATGTCAAAGGTGTGCTCATAATGAGCGAGCGGCTTCATTGATGCTCACCGACGACCTTGAGTAGCTTTCAAGTGCTTCTTCAACCTCCTGCAAACCGACGTTTTGTCTTCAGTTTTTCATTCACTTTTGGCTGCTGAGCCCCCAGCAGCCAACATCTTGTAGCAACCACTACTGCTTACCTGCACATCCTTTTCTGAATTGACATGGGCCATTGCTCTAGGTGAAGCAAGACCTTGGTTGGTTGGTGAAGATTCATTCACATTGCTGCATCATAAACTAAGACATTGGTAATTGGATGTGATGTAGCAATCCTACCCAAGCTTCTGTCCCATGTCAACCACCCCGGTTTATATAAGTGATAACTACTTGAGCAAAGTCGTGAGCTCTGAATTGATTGAGCAAAATGGCTTATGACGTTCAGTTGTTTCCCGAACCAAATTTGTAGCTTGTGACGCCAAACAACCCTGAACCCGCATCGGCATTGAAGAATTTAATTTCCTTGTTGTCCATGTCGAAGTCAAACTTTTTGTCGAAGCGATTCTGATCTTGACGATTTCCTTTTCGCTTTGGCGAATTCTGCAGGGGGCTCAACTTCTTGGCGATCATCGGGCTCATCCTCTGCACGGCGTCGTTCGGCATCAACCTTGTCATCAGGGAGGCGATCTAAGGTTCCCGAACTGATGCCTGACTTGATAGGCGTTGTGACTAGAGTCATGTAGGCGTGGTGATGATGTCTTTTATAGTGTCAAGAAATGTGTGTGCGTCTGTTTTACTCTCACAGAATAAGACTGAGGTGGAGACGGTTTGTAATGTAAGATCAAGGTTTTAGCTTTTGCAGTACAGCTTTTGATACGGTTTCAGTAAGTCTCCTTGCCAGTTTCCTTGTGCGACATCTGCGGACAATGATATGCTCGTTGTTATCTCCGCCCAGTTTTGACGTTGTTGTTGTGTTCATTCGTTTCTGATGCAATCTTTAAGCCCCTCCAGCCTGTGTCACTTCACAAGAGAAGTGTAGGGCATGATCATCGTTGGTGCACACAAAAAAATATATACCTCGCCAAGAAACAGCTGTTTCTAACTACTCAGGTTATGTCACGCATCGGAAGTGTATATACGATGCTGTCAATATCGTTTCTAAATTTCCAAAAAGGAATGAAATTTGCCAAAATCGCTATTATTTCGTGACTTGTGCTCAGCTAAAATATACGCGCAATGCGGTATCATATCTGCTAGTACAAGAAAATGCATCAATGGTATATGACTACCGCCTATTCTCCTCTAGCAGCAGTGAATCTCCTCTGGGGTGGGGTTGCCCTTCTGCTTACCACATGCTTGCGCGCCCCTTCGTCCTTGGCGAACCCCCTCCGGCCTGGCGCCGCCCTTCTGCTCGATCCATGCTCACGCGCCCCATCATATGGGGCAACGTCGAATTTGACATCCTCATCATCGTCATCGTTCTTGGTGTATCCCTTCCGGGCTGGTGAAGCCCTTCTGCTCGAGACACGCATGTCTCCCCCCTCATATGGCAAGGCATTGTCTTCGCCGCCATGGTTCCTACTCTTGCCCGCGAACTCCCTCCGGGCTGGTGACGCCCTTCTGCTCGCTACATGCCCGCGCTCCTCCCCCTTGTATGGCAACCCCTCTTCATCACCGTCGTCATCTCCCTGATGAACAGAGTCAAAGCTTCTATCCTTGTTAGCTCCCTTGCTGTTCCTCCACACGTCGTATCCAAGCTTGTTATCCTGGGTATCGTCTTCAGGGCGGTCATGGCTGCACTTTTTGCACTCCTGGTTTCGACGGAAGTTCACAAAATCACATCTATAAAGGGAGGAGGTAATGTCTCATTAGTTTGTTATAAGCACGCAAAAGTCACAAAGATGACGTGGCTAGCACATACGAGGGGCATTCCCACTCTCCAGGGTTGAGCTGTCTCTTTGGCCGTTGTCCTTCACATTTAAAACACATCTTATTGCGAGAGAAGTTCATAAAAGCACACCTGAAAGCGCAAACAAGTGAGTATGAACAATGGAGCGCTGCTGAAACATTAGGGGAAATTTGCATATGAGGTCAGATCATTACCCTGGACAGATCCAGTCTCCCATTTTCATTTCACTGGTGGCTGCTTCTATTTTCTTCGGTCCATCTACTTTGCATTCGAGACACTGCCGATTCCGAGCAAAATTTAAGAAGTTGCAGCTGGCAAAAGTACAGAAAAGTCCATTAACAAGACATAATCAGCAGCCAAAAGCACATCATCCTTCCGCATGTGCAAAAAAATAATATATGAAAGGACCCCAATATCTCCCAAGCGTTCGTTTTGACCATGGCAAATCAAACGTTTACTATGGCAATTTAGATTTGTTGAGGACGGCAAGTTTAGTTGGCAAGCATGGCAAATCCGCCTCAGTTTATTTTTTGCCAGGAAAATTGCCATGCTTGTAGACAAAAATTGCCATCCTCGCGTCAACTACAATTGCCATAAAAAACGTTCGATTTGCCATGTTAAAAACTCTGACGTTTGGGATTTATCATTTCCGTGTATGAAATCAGTGAAGCAAACAAGAGAGACCACTGATTAACATCAGCTTTTTGCACAATCAGAAACTTCTAGTAATAAAAGATCAACCGTGGCCAATACACACCCCATATAAGAGGTGCTTCTACGATCCACTAAAACAAAACCTGCACAGATTCTGAACCTAGCTGAGCACTGGTTAGTTGGCTACCTGCGTGAACACTAAGGTCGTTTCCTTCTATTAAAAAGACCACCGAGCAAGGTTCAAAAAAGTGCCAGGCTTGCCGTCGCCTAGCGTCTAGCCCGCTTAGGCTATGCCTAGGCGGCCGTCAGCACAACCAGCAGCGTCTTTCTGAAGAGCTCATAGGGGATAAATCTGACGGTGTGGAAGGCCAAGTAAAAAAGGAAAAAAGAAAGAAAAGAAGGGCCGCCACTATATGCAGCCACCATGAGAGCATGAGCAATAGCGGCAACAATGAGCCACCAGCGACAAACCGCCACACTTTCTCGTCTCACCACAGCCTCTGGGTGTTCTCTCTCCACACACTGCCTCCTCCCTCCCCATAATTCCTTGCCGGTGAGGTCGATTCCTTGCCAGAAAACCTCACTAGCTGCCTAGATCCCTGCGCTTGCCCTAGGTTACATGTTTGGTTGTCGCCTAGCGCCTAACAGGCACCTTTCTGAACAATGCAACCAAGGGCTAGTCCTGGCTGGTGCAGCTCAACAATTTAACTCAACGTTCACTTCAAAACCTAATATTTTTTATTGAACATAGAAGCATTTTACACTACATAACATATCCAGGAAAGCGTAACAAACCTGGCAGACCAGCCTGTTTGGATGCACGCATCAAGAAAATGTATGAGCCGGCCTATTAGGTATAACTAACTTTAACTAAAACCGACTGCTTCTGGGATCCCTCCCAAACTTTTATCAAATAGTATGTTGATTTCTAGGAAGTCGGAAATCCTATTACAACATAACATATCTCTTTGCGAACAGGTATTTCAAGCTCTTAAGCAATAGTAGATACATCTCGATTTGGTTCAAATATCCATACGAAGACTACTACTGGGGATGCAAAGTAGACTTGGTTGTACAGCAAATTATATCGTGCTACACACAATCAATCCAAAATCTAGTATTCAAGTTTTCCTCACATAGAAAAGGTTACAATGACATTGTAAGCCATTGGATTAAGTACATAAGAATGCATTGTAATTGGGCAAAGTTAAACGCTGAAAGTACAAATACTGGATCAGATGGAGAAGCAGTCATAAGAAAAGCACAAATTGTCTTGTGTTTAGTGGTAAATGGGGATATAAACAACTACCATGAAATGGAATTTTCTGATAAATTACTTTAACATCATTCAATTGGAATGAAGAAAGTACCCTGCCTGATTACAGCCCTAGAGATGGCCTTGCGTAATATGAATGAAGTAGTAACATATTTTTTCAGAAGTACTCCCTCCAAATCATATTACTTGTCGCTCAAATGGATGTATTTAGACGTATTTCAGTGCTAGATACATCCATTTGAGCAACAGGTAATATGGATAGGAGGGAGTACTAGCATCTGTGCAAAGAAAAACTGGTGCTAGTGATGGTACTGGACCCTAGGTTGCATGAGTTGAGAAAATCACTGATTATCATACATCCGACTTAGCAATCTCACAGGGCAACATAAAGAAAATCAAATTCAAGGTTCATAAAAAAGAAGGTAGAGCAGCATAAGCTGCATAAAAGTCGATTAATTTAGAGATTAACGGACTTACTTCGGGCAAAGCCAGTCACCCTTCTTCATTTCAGTCACAGCTGTGTCTCTACCCTTTCCAGTTGATACCCTAGACGATTGTTTGCCCTTGTCAGGTTTGGTTGATGAATCCTGTTTGCTATAAGTATGAACTTCAGGTTTGGGAAGAGATGGATCAATTGTTGTGTCGCAAAGCATAGTCAGATCTGAGAGAAGTTTCCTTGCAGATTCTTGCACACCCCCACCAACAGAATTTTCTCCAGATAGGTTGGCTGGATCTATTGCATAAGTTAGCAATATGCGCACAACATCAACAGTACGAGCTGCTTCCTCAGCCTTTGGAATGACATAAGCCTTGTCACAAGATCCACGTAATTTGCAAACACTGCATGCCTGTATCAAAGATCAAAGTCTTAAGACCCTTTTTCTGATATCAAAGTAAATTGTGAGTAAGGAAAGGAAACTGCTATATGTAAAGAAAATCAACAGTTCATTATAATAGGAAAGACATACTGAAGAAAGAACACACCAACTTACATCTCCTTCATCAACCTGCACAAATTCTCTCAGCCTTTTTGCAGAACTGACAGCCTTTCGGAAGATATCAGGACAACCACATTCGACAATAGCTTGAATATCTTTCTTGGCAAGAGAACTGCGATAATAATGCAGTCAAATTAAATTCCAGTGAAGCAATAACCAGAAAAGTTACAAAGTTAGTAGGCACACAATCAGTTCAAAGATTCAATTACTCAGGTTTAGAAAAAAGATTCAATTACTGGTCACAGAATCACTGCTGAATTGCTGACAACCATGACCCTAACATTACTTAGAACATGACTTCTCTGGATATCATTTAATCATTACAGACCAAGGAAAGTATGGTAGAGCACATCTTCGGACCAGTTTACTGCCTACTCTCCAATAGTTTATTTTTCATTCTGTGAGTAGTTTTTTAAGCTAAGATAGGAACGCCAATTCTGCTAATCTTGTGATTACCTGATCATATAATGCATAAAAAAGACAGATCAAGTAAAGAAATAAATAATCCAATTAACATTTCTTATTCCAGACCTCCAAATCGGAATGTTTTCTAGCTAGTACTTACCAATTTGAACTGAGGGATGGAACACAACGAAACACGCTAGCTTTGAGAGCATGGATGACTATACTACAGGCTTCGACGAGACCACGACTAGGAGTGTGACTACACTACAATCCCACCAGGTACCAGGTACAACTCAGGGCACATTTTAAGTCATGTTTGTGTGGTGCTAGTGGGATTGCAGAATCGTAGAATCCTACAACTAGGATCACAGACTTTGTTTATCAAATAGCAGCAAGGAATTCGCTGATGCTCCAAGGCTGCCATCAATTGAATTTATTTATTTTCTGCTCCAGAGCCGAAGTGCAGTAGAACTTCATTAGAAAATTAACTTAAATGCATCAAGCTACAAAAAAGTTAACACTAAAGGAAGAACTAGAGCAATGTTCAACTCAGTCATGTATGTACATGCACATGATCATTTTCGTAGTCTCCGGCCATTTGCAGAGCAGCGTATTCCAATTAAAGCGAGGCCTCACCAGCTATGCAGAGTATGCAACAAATTAAGGTCCAATCCATGCACAGAAGCAAAGCACGACCGAGCTAGAAGATGACTGTGCATCTAGCGGCTGCGAACCTGAGAAGGTCGAAGCGCTCGCGCGCGAACTTGAGGCACGCGTTCTTCACCCGGTTCTGGTCCCTGAAGGGGTAGTCTGCCTTTGCCACGGCGTCCGCCGCCACCTCTTCGCCCACGGGGGCGCCGGAGGCGAGAGGGGGCCGCACGAAGTACCCCTTGGCCCGCAGCTTCTCGAGGAAGTCGGCCCACTCCGGCCACGGGTGGCCCGCGGAGACGGCGGCGACGGCGGAGCGGGCGGCATCCACGGGCGCGGCGGCGGCGGCAGAGAACGAGGCGTCCACCGGTGCGGGGGCGGCTGACGTGGCGGTGGCGGCGGCGGCGGCGGCAGAGAACGAGGCGTCCACCGGTGCGGGGGCGGCTGACGTGGCGGTGGCGGCGGCGGCGGCGGAGCAGAAGCGTGCGGAGAGGAGTGGCCCCGGGAGGCGGCGGGGGGCGGGCGGCGGCAGGAGGGGCGAGGAGGCGAGGCGGTAGAAGCGCCGGATGGAGGTGCTCACGGCGGTGGTCAGGAGCTTGGAGGAGGCCATGGCGGATGGGGGCGTGCGGGATTGCTCAGGCGAGCATGGAGGCGGGGCGGGGCTGGGCTGGGCGAGAGCGGGGAGGGAGGGGAATGGATGGATAGAGGAAGGATTAGGGTTTAAGGGGTTTTGGAGCGTTGTTGGGCTGGACTGACAAATGCCAATACCATGCTCCTTTGTTTCACTGATCATGAATACTACTCCTTCCATTTCTAAATATAAGTCTTTTAAGAATTTTTACTAAAAAACTACATACGGATGTATATAAACATCTTTACCTATTAATATTAATAAAGCAAATAGGGTTTCTGGTCGTCCGTCGTTGATGTTTTTGCAAAAAGGCCCCTGCGTTTTTCAGTATTCAACCCGCACTCCCTTTTTAAGTATAAAAACGGTTCAGTTAGAAATCTTTTACAGAAAAGCGCCTGTTTGTTTTGGTAATTGAACCCGTAGTCCTCCCCTCCACGCCCTGGGAGCGATGGCGCCCCCTGGCCGCCCTCCTCCGATGCGCAGCGCCGCGGGCCGGCGACCTCCTCGGCCCCCGCCACGCCGGCCTCCCGCACCGTCTACAGCGACCGCTTCATCCCCATCCGCACCAGATCCAACCTTGCCCCCGCCCCGCCCCCTCCGCCACCGCCTCCTCCTCCACCGGATCTGCCGCCCCCTCGCCCTACTGTGCGCTCCTCCGCGCCGCGCTCTTCGGGCCCGACACGCCCGACCGCCTCGCCTCCTCCGCCGCGGCCTCCTCCTCCTCCTCCCCCGTCGGCTCCCCCGTCGGCGGCAACATATTCCTCCGCGTCGGTAGTAGACTGCCTGCTGAACGAGGCTAGAAGACTGGGAGGTAGCTAATGCTGTTTAGTTCTCTGTTGTCCATTCAGTTATCATCCACACACCCTTCAGTGTGAGTAAACAATTTTCTGGAATTGAGTTCCTTTTGAAGTTTCCCTGCAGGCTAGTAAATCAGTGTCCGGTGCATCCTCGACGCCTACGGGAAGTTTGTTATCAAAGTTGAGAAGCGTGTTGTTGATTTTGTTGATTACATCAGCGTTAATTATGTCTTGGTTGCTACACGCAACAGCCAGCAGGTATGTGAATAGATGCTTGCGGTGGTCATCAAAGTAGGCACCATAAGTTTCCTCACTTACATTTTCTCTTACTTCAGGGTTACTCATTTGCTGCCCAACACGGTCACTCGATTATTCCGGCGGTGCCCAGCTTATTCACGTTTTAAATTGCAGACAAGCGACTGGCTGATCTCTCCGGGGTATTCATCCATAACCTCTATTACAAATCTCATGCTCACCAGTGACTGACTAGACAGAAATTATCCCCATCCTTTTCTTCTGCCATATAGGTTACTTTCACAAGAGTCAAAGCAAAATTGATGCTAGATGGCATTCAGAAAAGCGCTCCTGAATTAACTTAGGTGAGCGGCCCACCTTCGGCAACATGCTCCATCATAGATGTTTGCTTATTTAATTGTTTGGCCATTACAGACTGGACCTATGTTGGTTACACACTGGGGGCTTAGTGCCCCTGTTGTTCTTCGATTGTCTGCATGGGGAGCACGCGAATTATATCAGGACAAGTACCAAGGTGAGATGTGAAGAAATTGTGCAAGAGTGACACTACATTTCTAACATTGTCATCCAACGCAACCAATTGCCAAAGTCATCCGCTTTTTCTTGGGATCTGTACATTCTTTTGACACAACAAAGCTTATGGTTGACTTCATACCTGACATTCACACTGAGGACGTGAAGCGCATCCTTTTCCAGCACAAAGACAAAAATGCAGTTCTGACCTTTCCCTGTGCATTTTTAATGTAACTTTGGAGTCTTCTTCTGAGAATCTTAGTTTCTAAATGTTAACTCTGCTCTTGATTACCTGTTGCTTTATGCCACCCTTATTAGGCTTTCCGAGTTCAATTTTAATGGAGATTCGATTGCAGATACAGTTACTTATAGCCACCTTGACATCACTCTGTTTTATCCATGATGTTACAGTACTCTAACCAATTTTTTGTATGGCATATGTAATTTTTTACAAAAGTATTCCCTGTGAAAATTCCAAATTTCCCTTGTAAAATGTTTATGGTGAAGCTGAACTAAGTTTTTTTTGTAATCTCTGCAAAAGAGCAAAGTAAATAACTCCTTTCCCAAGGAATTTGATCTGGTGAAGAGGTTTTGGGGATTCCTTCTAGAACAGGAGGTTTCTGATATTGCTGAATTCTCTCTTTATACCTTTAATCAGAAAGCTTTGCTCATTTGAAGTCTCCTCTTGCAGAGTATAGATGGTGATATGCACTGGGCCACCGTACCAAAAAATCATCTAAATGCAACAGCCCTTCGGTTAAAACAATGGATGTTTGAGGTTGTTGGGAAGGTATATGGTATCTCAGCGCATCACTTGAAAATTTCACGAGCGATGCAATACGTGTTTACTCACTGTGTTGTTGTTCCTCATCATATGTAGGGTCACTTCAAAGATGAATTTGTGACAGCTGGAGGTGTTCCACTTTCAGAGGTATTTATTAGTCGACAAACTTAATTGCAGTTTTCATAAACATGACCCGACTCGCAAAGAAAATCTAACTTGTCCATCTGTTGTTAAGATATCGCTTAGCATTATGGAAAGCAAGAAGCAGCCCAATCTGTTCTTTGCTGGAGAGGTAATACCGTAATAGCACATATGTTCCTGAACTTGCAACACTCTGGCCATCTTAGTGTCTTACAGAGTGTGTGATGTTGCTGTAGGTTCTTAATGTCGACGGGTCACCGACAGATTCAATTTTCAGGTAATGATTATAAATTTCAGATTATATCACTTCTAGGAGAACAGTTGATGAGTGAAAGCTTTTGAGGTGCGAACAAAAAGGGCTTCAATTCAGCATTTGTTGTTTGCTTTCCACAGAATGCATGGACGGGTGGGTACATAGCTGGGACAAGCATAGGCACATTGGCATCAACCAGCATCCTCAAAGAAGAGCGGACCTGTTTGCAACTGCAAGGATCATAAGGAAATGCAGTGATTCAAGGATTCTCATTGCCCGAAAAACTTTGTAAGAACTTGTGAGAGTGTAGAAGTATTGTAGGAGTAGCTCAAAAACAAGCAGAGATAACCAAGATTCACATCCACTAATTGTATTCTCGTCGTGTTGTAGCGACAATTTTGTTCTTCATGTTAAGAATTGTTAATGTGAGTCATAAATCAAACAATTACTCGTGTTATAGGCTACAAGATGTGATACTCTTTTTTCTCCCGGTGCAACGCACGGGCATTTTTACTAGTACTATACTATACTACTTTTTTTTACTAATAAAGCACGTAGTGCTTCTGTCGCCCGTCGTGGAAATTTTGCGAAAAAACCCCTACAGTCTTGTGTAATCAACCCGAACTCCAGAAGTCCCTCCCTGCTCCTCGAGCCTGGCCGCGCCGCCTTCTCGCTCGCCCTCTTCCACACCCCCGACCGCCGCCTCCTCCGCATCCGCGCCCGCCTCCCTTTCTCCAGGGTCGTCGGCGTCCTCACCTCCGACGGCACCACCGGTGAGATCCTCGTCAATGACATCTTCTCTGGCGCGCAGGCCCGCCTACCGAAGCCCCCGCTGCGCTCGCCTCCCCAAGCCCCCGCTGCGCCCGCCTCCCCTTCTCCAGGGCCGTCGACGTCCTCACCTCCGACGGCGCCCGCGTCGCCGCTATCAACGGCGCCACCGACGAGATCCTCGTCAACGACATCTTCTCCGGCACGCAGGCCCGCCTCCCCAAGCCCTCGCTGGCCTACAGCCGCCTCATCCTCAACGGCGGCTACGTCTTCGCCCCGGCCACGCACCGCACGGAGATCCAGTACTGCAGCCTGTGGTACGCCCACTCATTCACAGGATCCAGCCGGCCGCAACACTCCCATCGCCCCCAACGCACCGTGGCTGCCACCTGATAGAAAACAGAGGTGGTGATCTCCGGTGGCCGGCATCCAGATCCCCGGCGACCGCGAGTCTGGCCGGCATCCACATCCCCGGTGACTGCGAGGTGGTCGACGCGGGTCCACTCCCGGTGGCCCTCCTCTTCACTGCTGTCCGCACCTCCCCCGCCCAGGACCTCCTCTGCCTCTTTGTCGACGTGCCCGTGAAGCTGATCTAGGTCAAGTCTTGAGCCGCTGGATCCAGAGGCTCCCATTCGATGAGAAGAGGTAGGAGCTGCTCTCTGGTGCCAATGGAGGAGGGAACAAGGAGCTAGAAACGACACCGTTAGGTGTTGATGCTCAATTGTGCTAATGGAGGGGGCATCAACATCAACAGGTGGTATTCAAGGAGTAGATGAAGGGGGCATGCATGGCGCAGTTGGTCGCGCCTGAACGAGTCGCTGGCCTCCTCGCGGTCAACGTGAGCCACGAGACGGGGAAGCAGTCAGGATGAGCGGCACATGATCGGTCAGACCTGGTGGGGGCACCATGGTGCGCAAGTGGTGGAGGTTGTGTCATGTGGGTGTCCAAATTGGGTCGAAGGCGAGGCAGGTGACGGTCGGAGGCGAAGCTGCTGGCCTGATCCAGAGCACTCGACGAGCGGGCGGCCAGATCGTGGGACGACAGAGGAGCTCCAAGGCACCATCTATGTTCTTCTCAGTTCATCACCAACAAGGGAGGGGAGGATCATGCATCGATTATAAAAAAATCAGGATGGGCACGTACTTGGTGTTGATTGTTCTTTAGTTTAATATAAATATTCATGCCTGTCAGGAGGAGAGATTGAGGTTGGTGCTACTGGCACTACTGGCTGTGCTTGGTGCTGGTTGTTGTTGGCTGAGCTGAAGTGAGTGATTTGGTGGTTATGTGGTTGTTGTTGTGTGGGTGGTGATTGCAGAGGAAGGAGGAGAGAAGACTAGGGGAGGCACGGGGTCTGAACTTACTGCTGATATAGAGAAACTTGCGCAGCTCATGATTGGGAAAGCTGCCTAGGGGTTACATCCTGCCTAGGGTGTCCCGGCGTTCTACAGGTGGCTGGCGGACCGGTACCCACAGACGGTGTCGGACGCGGAGGAGGAGGAGCTCGAGCCCAGGGCCTTCGTCCCCGTCGACCCCCAGGGGGTTCCATGTTGTGACCTTCACCCTCCCCATGTGTGACATCGTCAGCTATAATGTGAAAGGGAAGGCCGAGAAGAATGTGGAGTTGCTCTCGGAACACCTTGCGGATTGGGTCAGGGAGGAGGATGGGAAGAAGATTGTTTTCCATACTTTCAGTAACACCGGCTGGCTTTGGTATGTGCAGTTTCTTTGGATTTTCCGCATTCAAGAGTTAACTGAAACCCTTTTGGGATTTTTCAAGCTTACTTTCTGTTTCTACTGTAGCTATGGTGTGATACCGGAGAACTTGCAGCGGCAGGATCCTTCGGCGGTGGAGAAAATCAAGGGTTCCGTAATCGATTGAGCGCATGTTGCTCTCCCGGACTCTCAGGTAAAAACTCGAACTGACCTTATTTGAACAGAATTAGGTGGTTATTGAAATGTGACAGAAAGATCCTCTTCGCATACTCTGCATATCTGACAAATGTGTTGTCAGTTGTGTTTTATCCTCAATCATTTTTAACCCCATAGAAAACAAAGGTTTGTTGGAACATAAACAGAGTTTTAACTGGGTTTTTTTTCTGATCTTAGGTGTGGGCACTAGGTTTCTCGGCTGCTATCATGAAGAAAAACAGCGTGGCAACGAAAGGAGCTGTATCAAATGATACAAGGTCTGACGTCATAGTTGTGGAGTCTCAAAATGATATCAGACCAGCAGCTACTGAGGCTGTTCTACTATCTGCGTTGGAGAAGTTCTTCGATATTGTTCTGAACTATCCGACCATAAATAAGTATGCAGCTGATCCACATATGCATGTGTCTTGTGCATTTTCAGCCTTGTGGACAATATCCAAATTCTCTAAGCCTTTTCAGTATATCTGTTTTTAAATGTGATGCATGACATCTGACTCATAGAAGAGTTCATTGTTTATTTGACGAGTCATCAGTATTCCTGTCGTCATCGATTATATCTTGCCAAATGCCATGACTCATGTTGTAACAAAGCTTTGACAACAAAGTACCTGTTACTGAGTGTACGAATGCCATTAGAATCTGTTGCACATTCAGTAAAAACCATGCATTTGATTGCACCAGTACTTCTGTACCAAAAATGGCATGCCTCATGGTATACCTGAGATCAGATCACAAATAATAAGGAATTATCTATTCATGATTTTCAAAAATATATTTAGCAAATATAAAACATTGATAATTCGGAAAATGATCATGCATTAAAAACATATTCATGAGTTCGAAGAAAATGTCTATGAAATTTAAAAAAAATGTTCACATAAACTAAAAAAATCATTAATTTCAAGATTTATTCTCTAATTTCAAAAAAGTTCATCGATTCAAAACATGTTTGCTAAGTAAAAAATTGTTCATGCATTTCATACAAAAAAATAAGTAAAAATAACTAAAATTTGTATTCCCCGTTGCAACGCACGGGTCCTTGTGCTAGTACTTTAAAATGTAAATTCATTCATTCTGCTTCGTACGTAGTTCCTTAGTGGAATCTCTAAAAAGACTTATATTTAGGAACGGAGGGAGTATTAGGTTATGAAATAGTACGTAGTACTTCTTTTTTCTTAATATAATATATTAATAATGACATAGTACTTTTTTGCAAAAAAGATCCTGGCATTAAAGAAGATATACTACTCTTTTGACAATTGTAACACTACAGAGCCAGCATTTTCGTACAGCATCGGCGGTGAGACATCGGTTGTGTTTAGCATTATGATAAATTTACAGTTGGTACACTATGCATGTTAAATGACTTTATTCCTAGATAATAGCAAGGTCATTTACAATGTGATGAAAAATAAAGTCCGGGGTTATATTCTTCCAAAACTTAAGCTCTACTACTAAGGGAGAGTTTGCTTCATGGAAGTACTCGTCACATTCATTTTCTATAGGTTTGGACCTAGTTGCTTGCATTTACGAAAGATAGCCGCATCCGGGTCCAAGCTATCTAGTTGATCATATCAACAGCATTAGAGATGTCAGATTCAACAACTAAAGAGTTGCATCCAATGTTAGCTGCAGAATGAAACCATCTCGTATAGCTATCATTTCGATCGCATCAACACTAGTAACATGAGGTATAAACCATCTTGTTGATGCAATAAACTCCCACAATCATCCCAGGCTACTACGCTCGTGGCTCCTCTCATATTTTCAGAGCAAAATGTTGCATCAACATTGGTGTTAACCCTTCCTCTGGTTGATTTTTTCCACATGTGATTGTTTCTTCTTGGTTGATTTTGATTCATTGCACGTACAAAGCTCGTTGCGAGCACTTTAACAGGAGGCAACCGAGTGGAGCACGAGGCAACAGGGCGCAGCCACCCCCTGGGCGCACCCAATTGTGTGGTGCTCCTCTCGTGAGGCTTTAATCCTCCTCCCGGAGCTTCCAGGTCTTCTTTTGGTCCAAAAAAATCACCAAAAAGTTTCGTGGCTATTGGACTTCGTTCGGTATTGTAAACATGAAAAGCTAAAAACACGTAGAAATGAGCAACTCGCACTGGACATTGTGTCAATAGGTTAGTGCTACAAAATAATATAAGTTGGTATATAAATACCCAGAAAGTATCCTAGAATGATAATATAATAGCATAGAACGATAAAAAATTATAGATACGTTGGAGACGTGTCAGCATCCCCAAGCTTAATTCCTGCTCGTACTCGAGTAAGTAAATGATAAAAACAGAATTTTTGATGTGACATGCTACCCAACAAGTAATCTATTGCACGTTTGATCATTGAGAAACGATGAATTAACAAACATCAACATAACAATGCTGATAAACACAAGCAACATAGTCATCAAGATTCAAAGTATACGATCCTTAAAGAATGTTCACCCCCTACTCATTTTATCATATAAATATAGTATGGCTCCGTCCTCACCACATCAATACAAATATTAAGCACCATGGTGTCAAGTCACACAATTGGATCGTACTTTTTAACGTGTTTCAACTTTTTATTACTTGCGCAATATATGAGCGTGAACCATGGATATAGCATAAATGTGAAATAGAATATGATGGTAGGTTTCAAAGGGGTGAAAGTGGAGAAGAATATCTCGCTTCAACTAGGCGTATCAATGGGCTATGGAAATGCCCATCAATAGATGTGAATGCGAGGAGTAGGGATTGTCAGGCAACACATGCACTAAAGCTAGAAGTGTATGAAAGCTCAACTAAAGCGAAGTGGGTGTGCATCCAACTTACTTGCTCATGAAGACATTAGGCAGTTGAGGAAGCTCGTCATCGGAATATACAAGCCAGGTTCTATAATGAAAAAATCCCACTAGCATATGGAAGTGACAAATCAAGAGACTCTCTATATGAAGAACATGGTGCCAGTTTGCAGCACAAGTGTGGAATAAGAGGTAGTAGCACTGTTCCTTCTCTCTTTTCTCTCATTTATTCAAAAACAATCTTTTTATTTCTTCCTTTTTTTCTCTTGTTTTTTTTCCTTTTTTCTCTATTTTTTCTTTTTCTTAATTTTTCGTACGGAGTATCATCCCGACTTGTGGGGGATTCATTGTCTCCATCATCCTTTCCTCAATGAGACAGTGCTCTAATAATGATGATCATGACACTTTTATTTACTTAGAACTCAACACGAAAAACTGGTATAATATGACTATATATGAATGTCTCTCCCAGTGTACCAGGATGTGCAATGATCCAGCGTAGCAAAAGATATAAAAAACGGTGAAGCCATGTAAATATCATGTTAGCTATGTTATGATCATCCAAAGCAATATGACAATGGAAGTATAAGTCATATGAATTGACGGTGGAAGTTGCATGGAAATGCCATGATACGTAGATATGCTGGCTGTTTTGAGGAAGATATGAGGTGGCTTATGTGCAACAGAGCGTATCATGTCACGAGGTTTGGATGCACGGGAAAAAGTTGCACCAATCCTCGAGGTGAGAATGGGCAATGCACGGTACCGAAGAGTCTAGAAAATATATGAAGGTGAGAGTAAATATATCGATGGATTCACAATAGTCATAAAGAACTCAGATACTTATTGCAATATTTTATTAGCTTTCTCGAAGCAAAGCACTACTTGCATGACCGGAGGGAGGAGGTTGGTAGGATTTAACCATCGCGCACCCCGACTAAAACAACACTAGGATTTCAACGAGGAATAAGTATGCTCACACATCATCACCATGCCATAGAAATATTTGGATGAACAACAAGTTAACACCTCTAATTCACGATACTCTTATCAACCAATGATCATGCACTCATGCTCTTTCACATTACCACATTAATATCATTAATCATGATTTCTCTTTTATGTGCTACATGTGGTTTTAATTATGCACTAATCAAATACTTATTATTTTTGAACTAATCTTATAACCCGTGCAAATTACGATTGCGATTTATTAACTCTCAAACAAATATAAGTGAAGAATGAAAGTGCAATTATTTTTGTAAAATATATATGCCACCGTGCTCTAAAAGATATAGGGGAAGCACTAGAGCAATTGCTAAGCTCAAAAGATATAAGTGAAGCACAAAGAGTATTCTAACAAATCATGGTGATAGTGTGTCTCTATCAAGTAGGTGTATTCACAGAACAATGATTGTGGGCAACCAAAACAAAAGGAAAACTAAATCAAATGATGCTCCAGCAAGAAAGTCCTCAGCTATCTATCCCTCCATAACATAACCCTCAGACATATTAGGCAATTCATATCTAGGAGAGCTAGTTCTAACACGTGAAATAGCAGGTTCTACTTCAATAATCTCAGCAGTTTCAGAAGTATCATCACATCTAGCAGCAACTCTAGCAATTTGTGCATCTAGGAATGCACCTAGTGGCAAAGCAGTATCAAGCAAAGCATCATCAGAAGCATCATGGTAAGCAGAAGTAGCATCATCAAGCACAGGCAACATATCAAAATTTCTAGCAGGAGGTGGTGTCGCAAACTTACTCATAACTCAAGGTGAATCAAGTGCACAGCTAGATGGCAGTTCCTTACCTGTCCTCGTAGTTCAGGGCAAGACTTTAGTTTTTGGATCTCTCGGATTCCTCATAGTGGTCAGCAGACGTAAATCCCAAGTGACTCAGAGAATATAGCTATGCCTCCCCGGCAACAGCGCCAGAAAATAGTCTTGATAACCCACAAGTATAGGGGACCGCAACAGTTTTTGAGGGTAGAGTATTCAACCCAAATTTGTTAATTCGACACAAGGGGAAGACAAATAATATTCTCGAGTATTAGCAGTTGAGTTGTCAATTCAACCACACCTGAAAGACTTAGTATCTGCAGCAAAGTATCAGTAGCAAAGTAGTGTGATAGCAACAGTAGCAATGGTAACAGTAGCAGCAGTGACAACAGTAGCAACAGAGTAACAGTAGCACTAGTGACAGCAGTAGCAGTAACAGTAGCTGCAGTGACAGCAGTAGCGACAAAGTAACGTAGCAAGGACCAGTAGGAAAAACTCGTAGGCATTGGATAGGTGATGGATAATTATGCCGGATGACATTCATCATGCAACAATTATAACATGGGGAGATATGTAACTAGCTCCAGTTCGTCAATGTAATGTAGGCATGTATTCCGTATGTAGTCATACGTGCTTAGGGAAAAGAACTTGCATGACATATATTGTCCATCCCTCCCATGGCAGCGGGGTCCTAATGGAAACTACGGGATATTAAGGTTCTCCTTTTAATAGAGAACCGGAACAAAGCATTAGCACTTAGTGAATACATGAACTCCTCATACTATGGTCATCTCCGGGAGTGGTTCCGGCTATTGTCACTCCGGGGTTGCCGGGTCATAACACATAGTAGGTGACCACAACTTGCAAGATAGGATCAAGAACACACATATATTGACGAGAACATAATAGGTTCAGATCTGAAATCATGGCACTCGGGCCCTAGTGACAAGCATTAAGCATGGAAAAGTAGTAGCAACATCAATCTCAGAACATAGTGGATACTAGGGATCAATCCCCATCAAAACTAACTCGAATACATGATAGATCTCATCCAACCCATCACCGTCCAGCAAGCCTATGATGAGATTACTCACGAACGCTGAAGAGCGTCATGGAATTGGCGATGAAGGAAGGTTGGTGATGACGATGGCTACGATCTCCCCTCTGTGGAGCCCAGAACGGACTCCAGATCTGCCCTCCAGAGGAAGAACAGGTGGCGGCGGCGCCTCCGTATCATAAAACGCGATGAACTATTCTCCTTGATTTTTTTTCTGGACGAAAGGGACTAAATAGAGCTGGAGTTGGAGGCGGCGAAGCCCTGAGGGCCCCACAAGCCTGCTAGGCGCGGACAGGGGGGCCCGCGCCTGGTGGGCTTGTGGGCTCCTCGCTCCACTCCTCCGGTTGATTCTTGCGCCAGTATTTTTTATATATTCCACAAAAAAATCCTCGTAAATTTCTAGGTCATTCCGAGAACTTTTATTTCTGCGCAAAAACAACACCATGGCAATTGTGCTGAAAACAACGTTAGTTCGGGTTAGTTCCATTCAAATCATGCAAATTAGAGTCCAAAACAAGGGCAAAAGAGTTTGGAAAAGTAGATACAACAGAGACGTATCAGTTATCCTTGCGCATCCTCGACTCATGATAATGTGAGGGTACTCTATATATTCCAGCCCCTCCAGAGGTTAGCGATCAATTTAGTAGCTAGAGTTCTCAACTATTTTTTGATTTTTGAAAAACACACGTATTTCCCAAAATACAATACCTATCACTAATAGGCTCAAGCTCTTGGCACCAATAGTCCAAACATTACTCAAATCAATACCTCAAAACTATTGCAAGTTACTACTATACTTAAATAGCAACCTCAGTTACCTATTCATGCAAGACACACAACCCAGTGCAACGAGCCAACTCTCTAAACAAGATAAGCATGATAACTCAAGAGAGTTCCAAAATCAACCTAAATAATATCTCTTAAAAATATAAGCATGAAAACTAAGAGTAAGCATGACAATAGCTACGAAAAGATGAAGAACACACAAAAAAGATAAGCATGAAAAGCTATGTTGTGTTCTAGAGTGGAATGGAGCGTGTCTCTCTCCCAAACAAGGTAGGCTAGGTTACGACTTGTTATGACCAGCAAAAAAACTAAAAAAAAACTAAAAAGCAAATAGCGGGACGCTCCAAGCATAGCACATACCATATGAAGTGATAAAGATATAACATGGAGATGGACGAACTCATGATTGTTGATAGAGAAGGGGATGCACGGGGGCATCCCCAAGCTTAGACGCTTGAGTCTCCTTGAATATTTCTTGGGGTGCATGGGGGCATCCACAAGCTTGAGCGCTTGACACTCCTGTATCTTCTTTCATCATCTCTCTCATCACATACTTGAAAACTCCCTTCATACAAAACTCACCATAAGCTGATTAGAGTGGTTAGTTCCCTTAATAAAATGATTCAATACCTGCTGGAAATAAAGATTTTCATGAAAATCTATTGATTCTTATGAATGCCAAGGGGTTTTTGCAAATAAAAATCAAGCTTAGGATTCGCAAAACAATTAAAACGCAAAACATGGCATAATCTGTGAAAAACAGAACAGCAGGTAGTAAATAATTTATTCGGGACACTTCTGCAACTCAAATCAAAAAACTCAGAACAAACGCCAGAAATACAATTATATAGATCATGTTGTAAAAAAATCAGATCAAAAAGATGATCTGGTGATGTTTGGCAAATTTTTCCATCAGGGAGACAAAATCTGTTTCTGGACAACATGTCACAAATTTTGAACTTTCTTGCAATCGGAGGCTATAACTTGGCAAAAAAGCTTAAAATAAAGATACAATGATATTGCTACAGTAGTAACACACATCAAGACCACTAAAACATAAAGTAAAAACAAATTAGATTGCCTCCCAACAAGAGCTTTCTTTTATGCCTTTGAGCTAGGCACAATGCAAGAAGGAGGATCAAGATTCTCCAATGACATCGGAATTGTAAAAACCTTCAAACGGGTCCTCAACAAGTTCATCCTTATTTTTTTCTAGGGAACGGGTACATACATTTCTCTTTCCCACGTAAGCGTATGTGTCCTTTACCTTCATCAATGAAGCCTCTCATGGCTCGGAGAAAGTCCCTTCCAAGCACTATATTCCCTTTGTTGGGCTCCATGATGAAGAAATCAACCGTTGCATTCCTTTTAGAGAATGTAACCTGGACATCTTTTACCTTTTCCTGGATTTTAGAAATATCACCATTAGCATGTTCATGATAAGATGAAATTTTTCCATGTGTAACCAGAGAGAATCATAAACAACTTTTGGCATGGTAGAAACCATGGATCCAATATCACAACAGGCAAGGAAGTCTTGGTTAGAGATGCTAATTCTAACAAAAGGTTTCCAGCCATCGTCTATTTTCAAAATTTGTTCCTTATCAACCATGGGTTTCTCTCTTTCTCTTAAGTCTAGAGCATCTCTCTTCCCTTCAATAGTAGCAAGCCTATCTATGACAGTGTCATAACCATGATTATAAACAAGATTATTAGATAGACCATGTATGATGTCAAGAGCTCTAGCCTCATCACACTCTAAGAAATCTCCTTTAGCTATAATATCAAGAGAGTGTTTGCACCATATAAAGAGATCATGATAAAATTTTCTAAGCACAATTTTGATAGGTATCCAATGCATAATTCTTTCGTGTGCTTCAGAAATTCTACCCCATGCTTCCTTCACATTTTCTCCATTCCTTTGATGGGAATCTAGGACCTCAGATTCCTTCCAAGTATCAAACCTTAACACGCTTGACAACTAAAGGCAAAGTAACTATTTTTTTGTGTGGTTTTTGGTATTGGACTCTAAAGAAAAAACTAGAAAGCAAACTAATAACCCACAAGTATAGGGGATCGCAACAGTTTTCGAGGGTAGAGTATTCAACCCAAATTTATTGATTCGACACAAGGGGAAGCGAAAAAATATTCTCAAGTATTAGCAGCTGAGTTTGTCAGATTCAACCACACCTGAAAGATTAGTGTCTGCAAGCAAAGTATCAGTAGCAAAGTAGTATGATAGCAACGGTGTCAGAAAAGAGCCAATGACGACAGACTATTCCTAACTTGTTGTATCAATGGCGTCAGTAAATAGCATGTGGACGGGGAACTATTCTTCCCCGGCAACGGTGTCAAAAAAGTCTTGCAACACGTAACATCAAAGTAGCAAGTAACAGCATTAGTGACAACAGTAGCAAGGAACAACAGTAGTGACAACAGTAGCAACGAACATCAATAGTGACAGCAGCAGCACAGTAACAATAGTAGCAACAGTAGTAGCGACAAAGTAACGTAGCAAGGACCAGTAGTAAAAGACTCGTAGGCAGTGGATCGGTGATGGATGAGTATGACGGATGTGATTCATCATGTAACAGCTATAACACGGAGAGATATGTAACTAGCTCCCGATCATCAATCTAATGTAGGCATGTATTCCGTATGTAGTCATACGTGCTTAGGGAAAAGAACTTGCATGACATCTATTGTCCATCCCTCCCGTGGCAACAGGGTCCTAATGGAAACTACGGGATATTAAGGTTCTCCTTTTAATAAAGAACCAGACCAACACATTAACACGCGGTGAATGCATGAACTCCTCATACTATGGTCATCCCCGGGAGTGGTTCCGGTTATTTTCACTCTGGGGTTACCGGGTCATAACACATAGTAGGTGACTACAACTTGCAAGATAAGATCTAAAACACACACATATTAGCGACAACATAATAGGTTCAAATCTGAAATCATGGCACTTGGGCCCTAGTGACAAGCATTAAGCATAGCCAAGTAGTAGCAACATCAATCTAGAACATAGTGGATACTAGGGATCAATCCCCGTCAAAACTAACTTGATTACATGATATACCTCATCCAACTCATCACCGTCCAGCAAGCTTACGATGAGATTACTCACGAACAATGAAGAGCATCATGGAATTGTCGATGGAGGAAGGTTGATGATGACGATGGCGATGATCTCCCATCTCCGGAGCCCAGAATGGACTCTAGATCTGCTCTCTAGATGAAGAACAGGGGGTGGCGGCGCCTCCGTATCGTAAAACACGATGAATCCTTCTCTCTGATTTTTTTCCGGGCGAGACGAAAGATGTAGAGGTGAGTTTGGAGGCGGTGGTGCCACGTGGGCCCCACAAGCCCTCACGACGCGACCAGGGGGTAGCCGCGGCCCAGGGGCTTGTGGCCCACTGGCACACCTCCTCTAGTGGATCTTTGCGCAGGTATTTTTCATTTATTCCAGAAAAATTCTCCGTAAATTTTCAGGACATTCCGAGAACTTTTATTTCTGCACAAAAACAACACCATGGCAATTCTGCTGAAAACAGCGTCAGTCCGGGTTAGTTCTATTCAAATCATGCAAATTAGAGTCCAAAACAAGGGCAAAAGAGTTCGGAAAAGTAGATACGACGGAGACGTATCAACTCCCCCAAGCTTAAAGCCTTGCTTGTCCTCAAGCAATTCAGTTGACAAACTGAAAGAGACAAAAGAAAAACTTTGATGAACTCTGTTTGATCTTGTTGTTGCAACTATATCTAACTCATATCCAGAGTTTTAGCAAGATCACAAGCAAACCACATAAGAAAATGACATCTAGGTCTCATGGTAAACTCATATCAATTGCATAATCAACTAGCGAGCAAATAATAATAAGCCTCAAGTGTCAACACTTCAATCAAAACAACATGAAGCAGTACGAATAGATGGTATCTCGCTAGCTCTTTCTGAGACCGCAAAACATAAATGCAGAGCACCTTCAAAGACCAAGGGCTGACTAAACATTGTAATTCAAGGCAATAAAGATCCAGTCATAGTCATACTCAACACAGTTAAAAGCAAAGCATAAAAATGACAAAGGTGCTCTCTAATTGGTGCTTTTGTAAAAGGAGGATGACTCAATAGGAACATAAATAGACAGGCCCTTCGGAGAGGGAAGTATTGATTTGCAGAGGTGCCACAGCTCAAGTTTTGAAAACAGAGATAATAATTTTGGGTCGCATGCTTTCATTGTCAACGCAATAACTAAGAGTTCTCAAGATCTTCCACGCTACGCATGCTATAGGCGGTTCCCAAACAGAAAAGTAAAGTTTTGGCTCCCCCACCACCAATCAATCACACTCCACGGCTAGCCAAATCCTCGGTACCATCCATACCAACATTAATACTGGGGGAGTTTTGTTTGCAATTATCTTTTCGATTTGAGCATGGAACTGGGAATTCCAATTACTGGCCCCTTTCTCGTGAATGATAGTGAATAAACACATACCGAGGATAACATGCCTAGCATGGAAGATACCAATAGCCCCCTGTCACCACATGAACGGTTCGGGCATGCAAAACAGATTATTTCTTGAAGGTTTAGAGAGTGGCACATGCAAATTTACTTGGAACGGCAGGTAGATACCGCACATAGGTAGGTATGGTGGACTCATATGGAACAACTTTTGGGTTTATGGAAGTGGATGCACAAGCATTATTCCCGCTTAGTACAAGTGAAGGCTAGCAAAAGACTGGGAAGCGACCAACTAGAAGCGACAACAGTCATCAAAATGCATTGAGATTAACTAATATTGAGTGCAAGCATGAGTAGGACATAAATTGTCACGCCCAAGATGCGACCCTATCCTCAATTTGGCACGAGGGCTCGTCAGGGATAGAAGCGCATCTCGTCGTGTCGCAAGAATGGATATCGTTACAAGTATATGTACTGAAAAGAAGAGATATATAATAGAATTGGCTTACACTCGCCACAAGCTACATCAGAGTCACATCAGTACAATACATAATCATCAAGAGTAAGAGCAGGGTCCGACTACGGACGAAAACAAACGATAAAAGAAGAACGACGTCCATCCTTGCTATCCCAGGCTGCCGGCCTGGAACCCATCCTAGATCGGTGAAGAAGAAGTAGAAGAATCAACTCCAAATGAACAATCAACGCGCTCGCGTCAAGTAACCTTTACCTATACCTGCAACTGGTGTTGTAGTAATCTGTGAGCCACAGGGGACTCAGCAATCTCATTTCCAAAGGTATCAAGACTAGCAAAGCTTAATGGGTGAGGCATGGTTAATTGGTGAGGTTGCAGCAGCGGCTAAGCATATATATATGGTGGCTAACTTACGAGTACAAGAATAAAGAGGGGGAAGGTCTACGCATAACGGGCGTCAACTACTGATGATCAAATGAATGATCCTGAACACCTACCTACGTCAGACATAACCCCACCATGTCCTCGATCGGAGAAGGAACTCACGAAAGAGACAGTCACGGTTATGCACGCAGTTGTCAAATTTTATTTAAGTTATTTCAAGTTATCTATAACCAGTGTTAAACAAAGTTTCCACGTTGCCACATAACTGCGGGCACGACTTTCCGAAAAGATTTAACCCTGCAGGGGTGCTCCAACTAGTCCATCACAAATTACAACAAGCCGCATAGAAATCCTCAATCACGAAGCTCGCGATCTCGTCGGATTCCTAGTGGAAAACCTCAACTCTGAGATTACCCAAAGCATCACCGGAATCCCGATGCACAAGATATTTCGTCAAAGGTAAAACTAATCCAGCAAGGCCACCCGACGTGTCGACGATCCCGATAGGAGACGCGTATCTCGTTCTCAGGACACGACGGATAAGCGAAGCGTACGGTGGCCTAATAGATATCACCCGAGTTGCCCCGGGTTGGCCCCGCACGGTGCTCTGTTTTGGACCAGCACCATCAGCACTGGCCCTCCGTGTATTATGTAGAATTACTCATCGGGTTCATGACGCCCTATGCTTTCAGTATTAACAAAATTATTATGTTGGGCAAATGTACTACCAATTTTGGGCCTTGCCAGACCAGCTTTAATCTAAAACGAATTATCAAGGGGGTCCCCATAACAAGCCCGATCGTGTTAGGAGCTCTCAAATATGGAACATAACACCGTTAGCCGAAACTAAGGGGGCAAAGGTGGAACAAAACACCAGGCTAGAAAGGTCAGGCCTTCCACCTTTTACCAAGTATATAGGTGCATTAAATTAAATAGCAATTAATATGGTGTAAGACAAGGAACCCATGTAATCACATGGAAGCAACTACATCTGCAACTAGCAACGCTAACAATATGGTTGAGCAAGCAGTAACATAGCCAATCAGTGGTTTGCTAGGTCGAACAGGTTGAAGGTAATCATGGCATTGATGAGAGGCTGATATTTAACATGTGGTAGGCAACGAGACATAAGCGATAGAAGCGATAAAACTAGCATGGCAATGATAGTAATGGTATCTGGGAAATGGTCATCTTGCCTGAGATCCAGCTGAGAAGAAGCATGACTCCGTGAAGCAGACGAACCGACGTAGTCGAACGGTTCCTCACTTTTCGACACGCTTGCGGACTCTAACGAGACGAAGCAAACTGGAAACAAACATCAACACAAATGTTCACCACAGCAAAAGCAAGACATGATGCATACCCTAATATGATGCATGATCGGTTCAAAGATGCAAGGCATGGCATGACGATTCACCTCACACAACACTACACATTAAGTGAAGCTCGATATGCAACGGGTTGCATATCGACGAAACTCCACGTTTAATTATTTAATTCACTCCCGGTTATTTACACGCGATATTTAATTGTTGTTAACATGGAAAGGGGTGAAGCGGTGATCCTACATGTCATCCTAGACGACTAACACGCAGAACATAGAATGGAGCTACGACACAAGAGACATGCAACACAAGATATCATGCCATGAATGCGTCATGCATGCGAGTTCATAACACTATGGGCAAGAAGAGAAAGAAACATGTGTCGCCACGGCGAGCGAGAGGGAACCATGACGGCAAGACATAAACGATGCCACGACAACGTTTCTATCCTGATAACTCGTCGAGATATCGGTGCCAACGAACTGGAAGCGCGTGTGCGGGAACGCTAAATAAAGATGGGGTGATCCCGCTACCGGGTTCCCATGTGTCGAGGGCGCAACGAAAGAGAGACAACATGCAACGCAAACATACGGTGCAAACATACATACATCTCATACAACACATGTACACGGTTCACGGCCACGTCTCATCGGTATACCTTCGAAGCGTGCAAACGGAGGGGTTCGGTTCGGTGAAGGAGAACAACGGTCGTCGTGGTCGTAGTGGTAGTCATGGTACTCGGGTCTCGTCGATGGTAGTCGTTCTCTTGTCGCCGGTACACGGTCTTCGGCGTCGGTTACGGTCTTCACCTCGGTAGTCGAACACGGGTCTTCGGCGACGTCGAGGAAGTCGAACTCGTTTCCGGGATCGTCGAGGACGTCGTGGTGCTCGGTGAATTTGTCGGTTCCACGAAGGAGGGAATGGTGCACGCGGCAACGCAGGCGGCAACACGAGAAAATGCGAGCGGAGGCCACGGCTACAAGCGGCATCAACTAATAGCAAGCTACGACACCTAGCACTAGTAGCCTAGCAGCAAGCAACCTACTTCTAACTGGCAACTACTAGCTAGCGGAAAGCAACTACGGCAGCGACGACATCATCTACAACAACTAAACGCAAGCAAGCACGGCAGCAAGCACGCAAGGGCTACGACACAAGCAGCACGAACAACAACAACAAGAGCAATGGCAAGCTACAACGATTAGCGACGGCATAGCACGGGCAAGCAAGGCAGCAACAACATCTAGCAGTCTAGCAGCTACAACAACATGCAACACCCAGCACGGCGCGCAGGCAGCAACAACAACAACAAGCAGCTGCAGCTATGCAAAGGCAGCAACGACAAACAGCAGCAACGGCAGCAGGTAACAACAGCGGCAGCAGCAAGCAGCAAGCGACAACAAGCAACGCGACAACATGCATCAGCCACGGCGACATCCAACAGCAACTCACAGCAGCTAACACGACAAGCAGTAAGAGCCAGGCACGCAGCGACAGCAAGCAACAGAATGGCAACACATGCAGGCTCGGCAAAAGCAACACCAAAGCGCAGCAGCATCACAAGCTCGGTAGGGGAACGACGGGGATGGAGGCAGGCGGCTCCGGAGGACGGCGGCGCGCGGAGGACGCGCACCGGCGGCGGAGGAGGCTGGGCCTTGGAGGGGTGGCTCGGCAGGAAACGCGAGGCGGCTCGGGGAGGCGTCCACGGCGGGGCGGGGCGGTGCGGGGCCATGGCGCGAGCTCCGCCTGCTGCAGGAGGGCGTGGTGGCGGTCGACGTCGCGCTCGGGACGAGGGGGCGAGCACCGGCGACGGGAGGCGCGGGGGCGGCGACCACGAGAGGCCAGGGGCGGCTCGGCCTGCTGGCGCGTGGGGGCGACGCCGAGGCCATGAAGGCGGCGCGGAGGGGCGAGGCGGCCGGCGGCGGTGGCCAAGAGGAGCAGGCACGGCGGCGGCGCGAGGCAGGAGGCGGCGCGGGCTCGAGGAGGAGGGGGTTGCGCGCGGGGGAGACGCGAGGGATCGGGCAGGGAGAAACAGGGGGCTGCGAGCAGGAGGGGGATCGGGAACGAGGAACGACCGTGTTGCTAGGGTTGGGGGTTGGTGGGCCTTGGCTCAACTCGGCCATAGGCTGGGCCAACCCTCTCTCTTGTTTGCTTTTTTTTAAAAATAGAATACACCACAAGTAAAAGGATTAAACAAAAAAAATGCCTTTGGGCTCCTTTGAAAAAAAAATACCCCAACTATAAAAATAGATTGGGCTTTTTCTAAAACGAAAAAAACAAAACCTTTTGAAGAATTAAAATAAAACCCTTTATTTTTAAATAATAAATAAACCCCCTTTTTTATAAAAGAATAAAAACCAAACCCCTTTTACTTAAAGACTAAAATAAAGGCTCTTTAAAGGAGAAAAGAAATGAGACTGTTTTAGAAAATAAACAAAGGGAAAAAATAAAGGAAACCCAAGGGGTTGCCCCCACATTTAATAAAAGGATTTTTAAAAGAAGACGAATTTATTTTGAAGGGGTTAAAACTAAAATCTTTAGCCAAACCCCAAAAAGGAAATAAGAGGGGAGAGAGGGTTTAGGTCCACGGTGCAACAGGGCTTTGAGGTGGCTCTCACGCACCCACTCTCATCACTCCAAAACAACGCCACTCACAAGGCACTAACAAGCAACAACATGGAGCACCAAGCAACACCGACAAAACACAGTTGACATGATGCCATGCATGATGCGATGATGCAAACTAAATGATGATGCAACAAACGAAAAATAACCGCACGACGAAAACGGAAAGAAAGGGGGATCTTCTAGAACGTCGGTCTCGGGCTGTCACAACTCTCCTACACTACAAGAGGATCTCGCCCCCGAGATCCAAGAATGAAAGGGGGGAGGATGAGAAAGCACAAGAGGTAAAACTCAGTCACTTCTTTGACTAACGAGTGACACCAACAATCCTTGAAGGTTGGAAAGAGATGAGGACTGATATGAGAAAGAAGCAAGAATTCACGGAAAATTTCGGCAACACTTCGGTAGGAAAATGGGACAAAAAATTCGATAAGAAGAGAGAATTAGACAATATACATAACAAACAACTAAATAGAACAAGGGAACACCATGATCTTGATAGAACAACATGATTGACCCAAAAGAGCAACATCACAATGCCTCCGGAACAAGAGAATATGAACTAGCTCATACGGAAGAAGAGAATAAAGAAAAGAATGACAACTACTATCTCAAATGAACTTGGCAAGCACCCTTGCAAGAAGAATTGAACGGAGTTGTTGGAAAAACAACAACAAAAAGAACAAGACAGTAGTGTGCTTATGGAAACCTTATTAAACTAATGAAGTGACAACCCGCCACTAACGAAAACAAGGATTGTTTGGGAGAAACAAGATATGGACAATTCTTACACCAAGAGGATACATTGAGAACTTGGATTAATGACAAGCACCATGATAGCATAATCCATAGGAAAAGCTTTAGGTGAAGTCCAAACAAAGATAGCTCAATGAAGAAATCATGGGTTGAAAATATCTCATGATCAAAGAATTGGTGGATTTAATTATCTCATTCTTGAAAGGAAAACTATTCGAGGCTCCTACACTAACAAGAATGCTATAATACCACCTCAAAGGTTAAAGGAATAACAAACACATTGGAAATGCAAGAGAAAGAATACTTGAGGTACTCAAACAGGAATCTTGAAGAACACTTTGAGAAAAATCACATCCTTGAAGAATCACCATGACGAGCCTCCGTATCAAAAGGATAATGCAAGATATGAAGGATGAAAGAATAAGATTGAAGCCTTGCAAAGACTTCGATGAAGCTTCACGAAGAGATACTTGAGAAAACTTGAAACTCCGAAAAAGAAAAGATAAAAACACTTGAGAAAAAAAGGAGTCGGTATCGTGAGCCACTCCGGAAGAAGAATCAAGATCACTACGAACAAGAATAAGAATTATGTTATGCTTATCCTTCATCAAGTTAAATTGATGACAAGCAATGGATTAACATACCACTTATTCTTCTAGAAATGATTGAGGAGAGATATGAGCACAAACTAGAAGAAATGTTGGAAGAAACACCGGTGAGAATTGAAATGACTGAGGCAACCATGAATGAATGGAGATACAAGGGAATGAAGAGATCATGAGCCACCTGAGAGAAAACTAGAACAAGGCACGAGAATAATTGAGAGACGAACGAAGAGACAATAATTTAGAAGAATTGAGGATGAAAGCTGAAAGCTGAGAACAAAGAATCTTCTGAAATGATGGTCTTCGAAGGATCGAGAATGAAAACAACTCAGAAATGCACCGGATAGCAAGAAATAGATTACTCATGATAGACAACAATTAAGATGATGGCACACGGCTGAAATGATTAATCTCTAAGAGAATGGACCAAGATTTGAGAGAAACACTCGTTCTGTCTTCAACGCTGAAATGAAGAGGAGAACACCACCAAGAATAACTTAGACACTCCGGAATAATGAAGAATGAAAGGTTGAGTCAAATATGAGAAATAATTCGAATAGGCCTTGGAGAAGGGATATGACTAATGAAATTCATACTTACATCATAGTTGAAACGAATTAATGATCTCCGAGAAAAGATTAAAAGAGCCAGGAAAGATCCTGGGAAAGAACCTGTGGGTTATGGGGCCACTCAAAGAAACCACCGTTGGAAAGATTGAAAGAAAGATTGAATGCACCGGTACAAATGAAAACTAGATGAGGTTAGCACCCCGAAATAATTAAAGATCTGAAAACAAGAAACTCTGAGATATCTTCAACACACCGGATAGAAAAGAGATGAATAATAACAATATAGACTGATAAGAATTTTCAACACAGGAAAGAATTTAAGGAAGAAAAGGATATGATGAACATGGATAACTGAATTGAATTCACCGGAAAAGATTACAAGATTGAATAAAGATGAACACGAAGCTCCTGAGAATCTTCACAATGAATCACCGGATAAGAGAGAAAAGAACAGACAACGGAAGCACAATGAAAAGAAAACTCTTGGATGAAAATTGAATCACTGAAGAAAAGGGCGGGAGGGCGGGGAAAAACAAAGAGAATTTGGGACACATGAGATGAACTCCAGAATAAAATGAGAGAATGATCTTGCAAAATTTGGAGATGATTGAATTCACTTGGAGAGAAACACACCAGTTGAAAAGAATTGATACGATAACTCCGGTTGAAAAGAATTGATAAGACGATCTAATTGAGCAATTAATTTGCATTCACATAAAAATATGAGAACACAAATTAGGGAAGATCTGAAATCGCCACTTGACATCGAAGCAACACGAATTACCACATTCAACAAAACAAAGGGTGCGGCTTGCAATTAGCCAGAACAAACTCATGAGAAAGATTTCGTCCGATATTTTCGTGGACAGGATCGCACGGGCTCGATCCTTACAGTAGCCATCAAGTGCAAGGCAGTGCACCCGACATACGAAGCATCCCCGAGTCGTAGCAAGCTACAAGGACTCTTTAAGACACAACTTGTACCGCTGTAAGTCGACCGTCAACAAACGAATCCACTAGATGTCGAACCCCAACCTAACATGATGCACTTGTTGGAAGATTGTCCTATAAGTAACTATTTGAATTCCCACCTAAGAATTCCCGAAATATCTGGTCATGTAATCTGGTACATGGATACAAGGAGTAATAATCACACAACTCCTATACTAACCCGTCACCTGTATCACATCCGTCAACACACGACCAGAATCTCGGACCTTCATCTACTACAGACCCTCGTGATCACAATGATACAAAGTATGGCAGTACTCCCGAACAATCTGCACCAGTACTCGGGGCATCGGGGTTATCTTGCCACTACTAGTATTGAAGCAATTACGAACATCCTTTGTTCTGAGATACTAAGAAATCTGAATGATAACGATGTGCTCAAGAATCCCCTGGAGCTCAACTCCCCAGAAGAAAATCAATTCAGACAGGAGGCACCAAGACAGAACTCCGTCACATCGGCATCATAGAGATTCAAAAAATATCCGCGTGATCCTTTTTTTTTGAGTGAAAAGAGGAGTAGAATAAATTATTACGTCAAGATTCCTCACCAGAGCATAGAAGAGGAGAAAAAAGAATCCTACTCTACGATATATAACTAGACTCAAAGCAGTTTTTCACTAGACTCGACTCGGCCAAGTTCGATCAATCAAGGGGGATCCTAGGTCGGTACGACTCTGATACCAACTTGTCACGCTCAAGATGCGACCCTATCCTCAATTTGGCACGAGGGCCTTGTCACGGATAGAAATGCATCTCATCGTGTCGCAAGAATGGATATCGTTACAAGTACATGTACTGAAAAGAAGAGATATATAATAGAATTGGCTTACACTCGCCACAAGCTACATCAGAGTCACATTAGTACAATACAGAATCATCAAGAGTAAGAGCAGGGTCCGACTACGGACGAAAACAAACGATAAAAGAAGAACGACGTCCATCCTTGCTATCCCAGGCTGCCGGCCTGGAACCCATCCTAGATCGGTGAAGAAGAAGAAGAAGAAGAATCAACTCCAAATGAACAATCAACGCGCTCGCGTCAAGTAACCTTTACATGTACCTGCAACTAGTATTGTAGTAATCTGTGAGCCACAGGGCACTCAGCAATCTCATTTCCAAAGGTATCAAGACTAGCAAAGATTAATGGGCGAGGCATGGTTAATTGGTGAGGTTGCAGCAACGGCTAAGCATATATATATATGGTGGCTAACTTACGAGTCGGCCCGGCCATAAAAACCGACAAACCGAAAACTGAACCGAAACCAAAACCGAAATAACCGAATTTTCGGTTTATTTAGTATGGGCAGTAAAATTCGGTTAGCTATGCTAAAAACCGAACCTAATTCGGTCGGTTCGGTTTTTAAATCGGTTAACCGAAGTAGAAACCGAAAAGTAGCCCATTCCCCCCGGCCCCCCCGGCCCAGGCTTTCAGCCTTTCACCACGCAGCCCACCTAGGCAAATAGCAAAACCTAACGACCGCACCCCCACTCGGCCACTCCCTCCCCGACTCCCCGCAGCCGCAACACACCCCGCAGCCCGCAGTCCTATCCTACCGCACCCAGTTTCCCAACCCCTTCTCTTCGTCCTCCACCGCCGCCGATCCCGCCGTTCACCACGGCGCCGCTGCCGACGCTCGACGTTGTCTTCTGCTGAGCCCAATCTCTTTCGAAGACTATCTCAGCATCCCAACGCATAGCCTCCTCGTCCACCCTCCACAGGTAAGCCCTAGAAGTCCATGGGTTTCACCTTTTCTGTATTTGTCAGCAACTAAATTGCCTGGTCCGTCCCGGTCATGCTCGCGTGCGTGGTTGTCCTTCGGCCTAGTTGTCCTGGATTGATTACTTATGTAATTGATAGGATATATTTTTCCCTGCAGAAGCTTGTGTGCAGCTGCGCCGGTGTCTTCTCCAATTCGTCACGACGTCTTCCACGGGAGAAACCGAACATTCAGTCAATGTAAGAACTAAGAATCCGAATATCACATCCTTTGTGTGCATTTTTTGTCTATTATGTGTAAATTAGTAGATTTGGTTCAGTAGGTTCAATATACTTATGTGTAAATCAGTAGACTAGGTTCAGTAGATTAGGTCCTTTGTTTAATTTTTGTCTATCATTTGCTGATTTTCTGATGCACTTGTTTAATTTTTGTCTATTATTTTTAGATGGTTGAACCTGGTGGGTTTGGTGATAATGAGATGACAGAAGAGGAGATGCAAATTTATGAGGAAGAAGAACGGAAGAATGAGGAGTTTGAAAAGAAAAAGAAAGAGATGGATGAACGACCTGAAAGAAGGCTGAATGAAAAAAGATCACCGATGTGGGATCATTTTTCTGAGGTACTAGTTGCTGGTCGCCTCACATTTGGAAAGTGCAACTATTGCAACCGTAATATCAAGGCCGTCCAACATTTAAACGGTACATCTGCCTTAAACAGTCATTTTAATACTTGCAAGCATAATCCTCATAATGAAAAGAATAAGAAGCAAGGTACTTTGCAAGTAATCCAAGGAGAAAGTCCTTCGGTGCATAAATTTGATCCTGAATTACTAAGGAGAGCTATTGCTAAGATGATTATAGTAGATGAGCTTCGCTTTGCATTTACTGAAAAATCTGGTTTTAGAGAAGTTATGGCAATTGCTTGTCCACGTTTCAATATGCCTTCTAGAAGAACATGCACTAGGGATGTTGTGAAGCTTTATTTTGAAGAGAGAGCAAAGCTGAAACTTTTTTTCAAACAATCATGTCAAAGAGTTTGTCTCACTACTGATGGTTGGACTTCTCAAACACAAGATTGTTATATGACTGTCACGACACATTTCATTGATCCTGAATGGGATTTGCACAAGAAGATCATTAGCTTTTTCCTATTAAAAGGTCATAAGGGAGATGATATTGGAAAAGCCTTAGAGCAATGCTTGACGGAGTGGGGAATAAACAAAGTTATGACAATAACTGTTGATAATGCTAGCGCGAATGATGGTGCTATAGGTTACATAAGGAAGAAAATGATCAAAACTGGAAATAGCATAGCTGAAGGTAAATATTTTCATATGAGATGTGCTGCCCATATTATAAATCTGATTGTTACTGACGGTCTAAAAGAGTTTGATGAATCAGTTAAGCGTGTGCGAGCTGTGGTTAGATATATAAGACATGGGCCATCTAGAATTGCAAGATTTAAAGAGCTTGCTGAGTTAGAAAAGGTGGACAGCGAGGCATTCTTGAGTTTGGATGTATGCACTAGATGGAATTCCACGTACCTAATGTTAAAAACTGCAATCTTCTATGAGAAAGTGTTTGCAAGGTATGAGGAAGAAGATCCACTATATACATTGGATTTAAAAAGTGAGAAAGCTTCTGGTACTCCTGTTGATAGTGACTGGGAGAATGCTAGGAAAATGGCTGAATTTCTTGGCCATTTTTATGAGCTAACTCTTAGTGTTTCTGCCACACTCCATGTGACCGTGAACCAATTCATTATGGATATTGCTGAAATAAATGTTGTGTTGGAAGAGTGGGCTGATAGTAATGATGTTTTGCGGCAACTAATGGCCAACAAAATGCAAGTTAAGTATGATAAGTATTGGGGACGTTGGCATGAGGAGGCGGACATTGTGACTGAAAAGTGGAAGGGTAAAGGAAAGAAAAAAGAGGAGGAGAATGTGAACATGTTTGTATTTGCTGCAGCTGTTCTTGATCCAAGATTCAAGCTAACAAATTTCACAAAGCTAGCAATTGAAGAAATGTATGGTGAAATAAATGTAGACAAAGCTTGGGAGGCGGTGAAAACATTTGTGTATGCTTTGTTTGAAGAGTACAAAGCTAAGTATTCTCCAAGTGATGCAGGTAAGCAAGTGGGTGCTCCACAATCTGAACCAGCTCAAAAAAGGGAAGGAAGAAAATTGGTGTCTCGGATTAATAAGAAGTTGAGAGCTAGTGGTGGTGAAACTAGCATGAGCAAATCTGAATTGGAGAAATATTTGCATGAGGAGAATGAAGTAAATAGGGATGATTTTGACATTCTAAAATGGTGGAAGAACAATGCTGCTAGATTCCCAATATTGGCAAGAATGGCCCATGATGTGTTAGTTGTTCCGGTATCAACAGTTGTGTCGGAGTCGGCATTTAGCACAAGTGGACGCATCCTAAATGATTTTAGAACCTCCCTTACGCCATTCATGGTCCAAGCTCTTGTTTGTACCCAAGATTGGCTAAGGGTTTCGATTACTCTCGACACTGAAGATGAGGAGGAATTGTTAATCTTCGAAAAGGGTAATATGTTGTGATTGTTTTCCTATATAATTTTGTTTATTTCTGATTTCCTATGCTAATTATATGTTTATTTTTGCTTTCCTATGCTTATTATATGTTTATTTCATTCTTTTTCAGAACTTATGAAGAGTTTGGTAGTACAAATTCATCTAAGTCAAAGGCAAGCAGTAGCAAGTCTGTTTGCAAGCCATCTTGTCCACCTCCATCCTCTACTTAACGTTGGTAAGTGAGTTCCAAGTAATTGTTTTGCTCTTGTTCAAAAGAATGAAAGATGCACAACACAACCAGATTTGCTTCATAGTCTTTTTGTTTTGCTCTTGTTCAAAAGAATGAAAGATGCATAACACAACCAGATTTGCTTCATAGTCTTTTCGTTAGGTATGATTCAAAAGAATGAAAGATGCACAACACAACCAGATTTGCTTCATAGTCTTTTTGTTTTGCTCTTGTTCAAAAGAATGAAAGATGCACAACACAACCAGATTTGCTTCATAGTATTTTCGTTAGGTTTTTGTTTTACATATATGAAGTTCTTTCAATTGATTCATGTACACTATACAGAACATCACAGATTTGCACATCACCTGGCTGGAACTTGGGAGTTGGAAACTTGGGATGATCATGATTCTCCGGACATGTCAAGATGCTCCTATTCATGTGTTGTGTCTATCTTAAAGTGTAATAATATGAGCATTTCAGGTTATTATTGTTGGACTATGTGTTGTGTCGAGAGGCTGAGAGGTTGAGACTATTATTATATTGTTGGACTTCGGCATGTGTTGTGCTTCGGCCTAAGACTATTATTGTATTGTTGGACTTGGACTATGTGTTGTGCTTCGTCCTGAGACTATTGTTGGATTATATTTTTGCTGTTATTATTGTTGGATTATCACTTATTGTTGGATTATATTTTTGCTGTGAATATGCTCTATATTGTGCATTTTAACAATTTTGCGTCGTTATGCTGTCAAAATTTTCGGTGAAAACATGCATATTAGTAGGACTGCGGGGTGCATTTTCTGGACCTGAACCATACTTCGGTGGAAACCAAAACCGAACCGAAATTCCGGTTAACCAAAATTTTCGGTTAGTTACATTTCGACTCTAAATTCGGTTTTCACTTTTCAAAACCGAATTCACAAAAAAAACGAACAGCAGAAACCGAAATTTCGGTTTCTACCGAACGCCCAGGCCTACTTACGAGTACAAGAACAAAGAGGGGGAAGATCTATGCATAACGGGCATCAACTACTGATGATCAAATGAATGATCCTGAACACCTACCTACGTCAGACATAACCCCACCGTGCCCTCGATCGGAGAAGGAACTCACGAAAGAGACAGTCACGGTTACGCACGCAGTTGGCAAGTTTTAATTCAGTTATCTTCAAGTTATCTATAACCAGTGTTAAACAAAGTTTCCACGTTGCCACATAACCGCAGGCACGGCTTTCCGAAAAGATTTAACCCTGCAGGGGTGCTCCAACTAGTCCATCAGAAATTACCACAAGCCGCATAGAAATCCTCAATCACGAAGCTCGCGATCTCGTCAGATTCCTAGTGGAAAACATCAACTCCGAGGTTACCCAAAGCATCACCGGAATCCCGATGCACAAGATATTTCGTCAAAGGTAAAACTAATCCAGCAAGGCCACCCGACGTGTCGACGATCCCGATAGGAGCCGCGTATCTCGTTCTCAGGACACGACAGATAAGTGAAGCGTACGGTGGCCTGATAGACATCACCCGAGTTGCCCCGGGTTGGCCCCGCACGGTGCTCTATTTTGGACCAGCACCATCAGCGCCGGCCCTCCCTGTATTATGTAGAATTACTCATCGGGTTCATGACGCCCTATGCTTTCAGTATTAACAAAATTATTATGTTGGGCAAATGTAGTACCAATGTTGGGCCTTGCTAGACCAGCTTTAATCTAAAACGAATTATCAAGGGGGTCCCCATAACAACCCCGATCGTGTTAGGAGCGCTCAAATATGGAACATAACTCCGGTAGCCGAAACTAAGGGGGCAAAGGTGGAACAAAACACCAGGCTAGAAAGGCCGAGCCTTCCACCTTTTACCAAGTATATAGGTGCATTAAATTAAATAGCAATTAATATGGTTATAAGAGAAGGAACCCATGTAATCACATGGAAGCAACTACACCTGCAACTAGCAACGCTAACAACATGGTTGAGCAAGCAGTAACATAGCCAATCAGTGGTTTGCTAGGTCGAACAGGTTGAAGGTAATCATGACATTGATGAGAGGCTGATATTTAACATGTGGTAAGCAACGAGACATAAGAGATAGAAGCGATAAAACTAGCATGGCAATGATAGTAATGGTATCTGGGGAAATGATCATCTTGCCTGGGATCCCGCTGAGAAGAAGCATGATTCCGTGAAGCAGACGAACCGATGTAGTCGAACGGTTCCTCACTTTATGTCACTCTTGCGGACTCTAACAAGACGAAGCAAACCGGAAACAAACATCAACACAAATATTCACCACAGCAAAAGCAAGACATGATGCATACCCTAATATGATGCATGATCGGTATGCAATGCATGCAATGCTGTATGCAATGCTGTGCACTAGACCGGACGTTAGCCTGGCCATAAGTATGGCAGGCAGGTTCCAGAGTAATCCAGGAGTGGATCACTGGATGGCGGTCAAGAATAACCTGAAGTACCTGAAAAGGACTAAGGAGATGTTTCTCGTGTATCTCGTAAAAGGTTACGTCGATGCAAGCTTTGACACAGATCCGAACGACTCTAAGTCGCACACCGGATACATATTTATTCTTAATGGAGGTGCGGTAAGTTGGTGTAGTTCCAAGCAAAGCGTCGTAGCTGATTCTACATGTGAAGCGGAGTACATGGCAGCCTCGGAGGCGGCTAAGGAGGGTGTCTGGATGAAGCAGTTCATGACGGATCTTGGAGTGGTGCCAAGCACACTGAATCCAATAACCTTGTTCTGTGACAACACGGGTGCCATTGCCTTAGCAAAGGAACCACGGTTTCCCAAGAAGACCAGACACATCAAACGACGCTTCAACCTCATCCGCGACTACGTCGAAGGGGAGGACGTAAATATATGCAAAGTGCACACGGATGTGAATGTAGCAGACCCGCTGACTAAACCTCTTCCACGGGCAAAGCATGATTAACACCAGAACTGTATGGGTGTTAGATTTATTACAATGTAATTCGCATGGTGATGTGAGGGCTAGATTATTGACTTTAGTGCAAGTGGGAGACTGTTGGAATTATTCCCTAGAGGCAATGATAAATAAGTTATTATTATAATTCCTGTATCAAGATAATCGTTTATTATCCATGCTATAATTGTATTGAATGAAGACTTAGATACATGTGTGGATACATAGACAAAACACTGTCCCTAGCAAACCTCTTGTTGGCTAGCCAGTTGATCAAGGATAGTCAGGGTCTTCTGACTATGTACAAGGTGTTGTTGCTTGATAACTGGATCACATCATTGGGAGAATCATGTGATGGACTAGACCCAAACTAATAGATGTAGCATGTTGATCGTGTCATTTTGTTGCTACTGTTTTCTGCGTGTCAAGTATTTATTCCTATGACCATGAGATCATATAACTCACTGACACCGGAGGAATACTTTGTGTGTATCAAATGTCACAACGTAACTGGGTGGCTATAAAGATGCTCTACACGTATCTCCGAAGGTGTCCGTTGAGTTAGTATGGATCAAGACTGGGATTTGTCACTCCGTATGATGGAGAGGTATCTCGGGGCCCACTCAGTAATACAACATCACACACAAGCCTTGCAAGCAATGTAACTTAGTGTAAGTTGCGGGATCTTGTATTACAAAACGAGTAAAGAGACTTGCCGGTAAACGAGATTGAAATAGGTATGCGGATACTGACGATCGAATCTCGGGCAAGTAACATACCGAAGGACAAAGGGAATGACATACGGGATTATATAAATCCTTGGCACTAAGGTTCAAACGATAAGATCTTCGTAGAATATGTAGGATCCAATATGGGCATCCAGGTCCCGCTATTGGATATTGACCGAGGAGTCCCTCGGGTCATGTCTACATAGTTCTCGAACTCGCAGGGTCCGCACGCTTAAGGTTCGACGTTGTTTTATGTGTATTTGAGTTATATGGTTGGTTACCGGATGTTGTTCGGAGTCCCGGATGAGATCACAGACGTCACTAGGGTTTCCGGAATGGTCCAGAGACGAAGATTGATATATAGGATGGCCTCATTTGATTACCGGAAGGTTTTCGGAATTACCGGGAATGTACCGGGAATGACGAATGGGTTCCGGATGTTCACCGGGGGGGGGGGAGCAGCCCACCCTGGGGAAGCCCATAGGCCTTAGAGGTGTCGCACCAGCCCTTAGTGGGCTGGTGGGCAAGCCCAGAGAGGCCCGTGTGCAGGGAGATAGAAAATCAAAGGTGAAAGAAAAAAAAGGGGAAGTGGGAAGGAAGGGAAGGACTCCACCTTTTCCACGGCAGCCGACCACATACCTCCACGGTTTTTCCTCTAGATCGCGTTTCTGCGGAGCTCGGGCGGAGCCCTGCTGAGATTAGATCACCACCAACCTCCGGAGCACTGTTACGCTGCCGGAGAACTCATCTACCTCTTCGTCTCTCTTGCTCGATCAAGAAGGCCGAGATCATCGTCGAGCTGTACGTGTGCTGAATGCGGAGGTGTCGTCCGTTCGGCACTAGATCGGAGCGGATCGTGGGACGGATCGCGGGAAAGTTCATGGGACGGTTCGCGGGGCGGATCGAGGGACGTGAGGACATTCCACTACATCAACCGCGTTTATTAACGCTTCTGCTGTGCGATCTACAAGGGTACGCAGATCTGAAATCCCCCTCGTAGATGGACATCGCCATGATAGGTCTTCGTGCGCGTAGGAAATTTTTTGTTTCCCATGCGACGTTCCCCAATAGGTTGAGCATCAACATGAACATCACTATTGATTTCATCATTAGGCTCATGTTCATCACCAGATTATGTTTCAGCATCAGAGACAGAGGCATCGTTTGGACTCTCAGGTGTAGCAGCAACAGGGTTGCTAGCGTGCAGGTTCCTATCATCTTTCTTCTTGTTTCTAGGATGACTAGGTGCATCACTGCTAACTCCTTGAGAATCTTGTTCAATTCTCTTCGGATGACCCTCAGGATACAAAGGTTCCTGGGTCATTCTACCACCTCTAGTGACGACTCTGACGGAATTGTCATTCAACTCATTGAGCAAGTCATTTTGAGCTATAAGTACTTGTTCTACCTGAGTAGTAACCATAGAGGCATGTTTACTCAGAAGTTTGAGATCATTGATATTTCTGTCCACACAAGCACTTAAATGACTAAGAATACGAGCATTCTCTTCCAATTGTTTGCTAACATAATCATTGAAACTCCGTTGTTTAGCAACAAAGTTATCAAATTCATCCACGCATAAGCTAGCAGGTTTATCAAAAGGAATATCACTCTCATCAAACCTACGCAGAGAATTTACTTCTACTACCTATATCGGGTTATCAAGACCATGGATCTCTTTGATAGGTGGTAGATTTTTGACATCTTCAGATTTAATGCCTTTATCTTGCATAGATTTCTTGGCTTCTTGCATATCTTGAGGACTGAGGAATAGAATACCTCTTTTCTTCGGAGTTGGCTTAGGAGGTGGTTCGGGAATAGTCCAAGCATTCTCATTGCACAAGTTTTTATTCAATAGGATCTCAACTTGTTCTACGGTTCGTTCCCTAAAAACACTGCCTGCACAACTATCTATGTGGTCTTTGGAAGCATTGCTAAGTCCATTATAGAAGATATCAAGTATTTCATTCTTCTCAACAAGGTGATCACGCAAAGCATTCAGTAGCTAGATGAGCCTGCCCCAAGCTTGTGGGAGACTCTCTTCTTCAGCTTGAGCAAAGTTGCTTCTTATGGGCAGGGAAATATTTTTCAGAGAAGTAGTAGACCATATCCTGGGGGCTACACACACAACCAGGAGCAAGAGAAGTGAACCAGGTCTTAGCATCATCCTTTAGCGAGAAAGGAAACATCTTGAGGATATAGTAGTGGCGGATCTTTTCCTCACTAGTGAATACCGTGGCTATATCGTGCAGTTTGGTAAGATGGGCTACAACCGTTTCAGACTCGTAACCGTGAAAAGGATCGGATTCGACCAGAGTGATTAACTCAGGGTCGACAGAGAATTCATAATCCCTACCGGTCACAAAGATAGGCGAAGTAGCAAACTTCGGGTCGTATTTCATCCTAGCGTTCAGAGATTTTTCTTTCCACTTGCGTAGTAATTTCTCAACATCATAGCTATCCCTACACGCAAGAAAATCCTCAGCTATCTCTCCCTCCATAACATAACGCGTATCAGGCATATCAGGCAATTCAGGCATAGGAGAGCTAGTTCTAGCAGGCAAAATAGCAGGTTCTACTTACATGGCATCAACAGTTTCAGAAGTATCATCACATCTAGCAGCATCTCTAGCAATTTGTGCATCAAGGAATGCACCTAGTGGCAAAGCAGTATCAAGCATAGCATCATCAGGCATAGTATCAAGCATAGCATCATCACGCATAGTATCAAGCATAGCATCATCACGCATAGTATCAAGCATAGCATCATGGGCAACAGAAATAGCATCATCAAGCACACGCGACATATCAAGATTTCTAGCAGGAGGTGATGTCGCAAACTTACTCATAACTGAAGGTGAATCAAGTGCAGAGCTAGATGGCAGTTCCTTACCTGTCCTCATAGTGGAAGGCAAGATTTCAGTTCTTAGATCTTTCAGATTCCCCATAGTGACCAGCAAACGTCAATCCCAAGTGACTCGGAGAATATAGTTGTGCCTCCCCGGCAACGGCGCCAGAAAATAGTCTTGATAACTGATCGTGCAATCTCTGGTGTTAGCTAGATGAATGCTGATGACAACTATCCTTCCCTTGCAACGGCGCCAGAAGAATGTTGCTAGCACTCCCCGACAACGGAACTAGAAGAATGTTGTTGATGGCCCACCAACGCGTGGGTTCGCAGCAGTTTTCAAGGGTAGAGTATTCGACCCAATTTGTTGATCGCTAAAGGAGGTGAGAGAATACTCTCGAGTATTAGCAGCTGAATTTGTCAGATTCAACCACACCTGAAAGATTAGTATCTGCAAGCACAATAGTAACAACAAAGTAATATGATAACAACAGTGTCAGAAACGATCTGTTGATAGTAGATTATTCCTAACGATTGTATCAATGGCGCCTTCGTTGCCGCGTCGACGGAAGTTGTCAATTCCCGTCAACGGTGGGTGAACCAACAGTGTAGCAGGTAGCAACAATGTAACGAACAATAGCAGTGGCAAGGAACAGCAGTAGTGACAGCAGTAGCAGCAAAGCAAGACAAGTAACAACAGTAGCAACAATAGTAGCAGCAGCAGAGCAAGACAAGTAACAACAGTAGCAACAGTAGTAGCAGCACAACAAGACAAGTAACAACAGTAGCAACAATAGGACAAACTCGTAGGCAATGGGTCGGTGATTTGTTTGGATGATATTCATCATGCAACAGCTATAACACGGAGAGATATGTGGCTAGCTCCCGTTCGTCAATGTGATGTAGGCATGCATTCCGTGTGTCGTCATACGTGCTTAGGGAAAAGAACTTGCATGACATCTATTGTCCATCCCTCCCGTGGCAGCGGGGTCCAAAAGGAAACTATGGGATATTAAGGTTCTCCTTGACCAACACATTAGCACTTGGTGAACACATGAACTTCTCAAACTATGGTCATCACCGGGAGTGGTTCCGGTTATTGTCACTCCGGGGTTGCCCGATCATAACACATAGTAGGTAACTATAACTTGCAAGATCGGATCTAAAACACACATATATTGGTGACAACATAATAATTTCAGATCTGAAATCATGGCACTCGGGGCCTAGTGACAAGCATTAAGAATGACAAAGTAGTAGCAACATCAATCTCAGAACATAGTGGATACTAGGGATCAATCCCCATCAAAACTAACTCGATTACATGATAGATCTCATCCTACTCATCACCGCCCAGCGAGCCTACGAATAGATTACTCACGAATGACGAAGAGCTTCATGGAATTGGAGAGGGAAGAAGGTTGATGATGACAATGGCGACGATTTCCCCTCTCTGGAGCCCAAGACGGACTCCAGATCTGCCCTCCAGATGAAGAACACGAGGTGGCGGCGCCTCCATATCAAAAACGGGACGAAAACTTCTCTTTTTATTTTTTTCTGGGATGAAAGGCAACTTATAGAGCTGGAGTTGGGGGCGGCACGTGCCTGTGGGCCCCACAAGCCTGCCCACCGCCGCCAGGGGGGTGGTGGCGGAGCAGGGGCTTGTGGCCCACTGGCCCACCCCCTGAGGTGGAACTTGGCGCGGCTATTTTTGATATTATCCAAAACTGCTCCCCGTAAATTTTCAGGACGTTTGGAGAACTTCGATTTCTGCACAAAAATAACACCAAGGCAATTCTGCTGAAAACAGCGTCAGTCCAGGTTAGTTCCATTCGAATCATGCAAATTATAGTCCAAAACAAGGGCAAAAGAGTTTGGAAAAGTAGATACGTTGGAGACGTATCAACTCCCCCAAGCTTAAAACCTTGCTTGTCCTCAAGCAACTCAGTTGAGAAACTGAGAGAGAAAGAAAAACTTTGACAAACTCTGTTTGATCTTGTTTTTGCAACTATGTCTAACTCATAACCAGAGTTTCAGCAAGATCACAAGTTAACCACATAAGCAAATGACACAAAGGTCTCACGGTAAACTAATATCTGAAAGTGCGTTATATCGACTAGAGGGGGGGTGATTAGGAGATTTTTAGAATTTCATCACTGAGGAAGTTCCTTTTGAGGAAATTCCTCACTGATGACTAACTTACAGCGGAAACAGTTAAGGATCAGTCGTGCAAACGTTCACCACAGCAGTATTACAGAGTGAAGATTATGAAAACAGATTGCACAGTAAGCAGGCACGCAGAATACAGATGATGATTAACTCAAGTGAAGAATTTGGGGTTGAGGAAATTCAGAGAAAGTATTCAGCAAATTCTTCAAACAGTCATAGTGAAAGTCATCAACACATAATACAGAGAATGTAAAGAGTTGAGGAATTAGAACCCGATTCTTGGTGAAGACTGTTGTTGATGACCCAGTTCCAACTGCTGTGACAGTTGTACATCTGGTTTGGAGCGGCTTGGTATTGAAAACAAAGGACACCCAGTCCCGGGACACACAGTCCCTACCGTATTCTCCTTGAGCTAAGGACACACAGTCCTCGCCCAACACTCGTGGTAAGTCTTCAGGGCAGACTTCCAAACCCTCACAAACTCGGTCACCCGGCGATCCACAATTGACTGCTGGATTGCTCTAGACCATGACGCCTAACCGTCTGGAGGATGCACAGTCCTCAAAGGTAAAAGGCTTCAGTCCCACACAGGAACAACTTCTTCAGTGATGCTCAATCACTAGGTTTGGTTTGTGGTTTCGGTGGGTGGTGTATTTCCTCACTGATGATTTACTCTCGAAGGCTCTGAGGAATTTGGGTTGCTCTTATGACAAGTGTCAGTTTCTAACGGAGCAGCCAACCAGCTAGTGGTTGTGGGGGGCGGCTATTTATAGCCTGGGAGCATCCCGACATGATTTGACATTAATGCCCTTAAATAATATGACCGTTGGAGTGGATAAGATCAGTGACTTGGCGTGGCTTATCGAAACGGTCGGGACCCTCAACTGTGAGAGTCCTCATGTCACTCATATTCCTCACTTGAGGATTTTGGTAGGATTTGGCTTGGGTTGAGCATCATGAGGAAATCCATTCCATAGTGTTACTTTGACCCCCTTTAACAGTACGGTGTTCCTATTCATCAAATGCGAAGAAATTAAAACAGAAAACGTAAATCTACACGCTTCAATTTCTTCAGAACGATTTTCTTCAGGAACCACCGATCTTCTCAATATCAATATCTTCATGAGGAATATCAATTTCATCGCAGATTCCTCGCGATTCATTTCTTCAGCTTCAGACCAATTTCTTCAACTGACGACATATATTTTTAGGGGTCGATATTCTTCAAATATCTCAAACTCCTCAATGACTTATAGATCCTGTGTACACTCATAAACACATTAGATACTTAACCTATAAGTCTTCAAACCACCAAAATCACTAAGGGGCACTAGATGCACTTACAATCTCCCCCTTTTTGGTGGTTGATGACAATTAGGTTAAGTCTTCAATAGGGATAAAAAATATGAAGTGTAAATACTCAATTGAGGAATTGGAAAACAACATTCACATAGACTCCCCCTAAAGATGTGCATACCTTGAGGATTTTGCTTTTATAGCAGATGCACATTGATGATTTATATCATGGAGATCTCCCCCTGAATCTTGTAAATCATGCATACATATAACATATCATATGAAGAAAATGAAGATGCATGATGGCAAATGGTATCTGACAAATTCCAGCATGCGTGCATTAAAAACTTGAGGAATAAGCATGCGAAGAAAAACGTTCAAAAAGCATCAGAGTACCATCAGGCTTAAGTTACAACTCATTACATAAAAACTTCAGAAGAGCCAAGAGTTTGTAACTTAAATATAGTTCATAGGCCCCAAAAATAAATCCTGTTTGAAGACTAACTCTCAAGTTTCTCCCCCTTTGTCATCAAGTGACAAAAAAGGGACAAACTGAGGACAAAATATAGTTCATTTCTTGGCGGTTGATGAAGATCCTTGACGCTTCTTGGGTGTAGTCTTCTTCCTTGGGCCTGTTGCGGTGTCAAGTTGTTCCTCATTAGATTCGGCGGTGCGGAATGACGAGAAGGAGCTGTCTTCAAGATCTGGCACTGGAATGGGCCTGAACTTCTTCTTGGGAGGCCACGACCACTCAAAGTCTTGCTCAAAGTTCATTTCTTCAAGCTCAGTCTGGGTCTTCAGATGTGCAAGAGTAGCCCAGGAGCGATCGAAAACCTCATGCAGATAGTGATGATTAAGTTTCACAGAGTTCTGTGTCTCAGTGAGGGTTTTCACAATGGCACCAAACTGGCGTTTGACCCATTTGTGGTTGTGATCCACCTTCTGATGAAGACTGAGGAGAAGCTCTCTGGTGTTTAGCACGCGAGGAGGAACAGGGCTGGGTGGACAAGTCTCAGTATCATCCCATGAAGAATAAGCGTCTCGTTCTTTAAAGTGACCATCAAGAGGCCTGCTGCCTTCATCAATCACAGACTTTCCTTTTCCCTCAATGGGCTCGAAAGTCTTTTTGTTGACCCGGATAGGAGGCATACAACCAACATGGTTCTGGAAATCTGCGTGGAAGTTGATGCCTGTCCTTGTCCTGAGGAATCTCATGATCCATCGTGCATAAATTTTGTGATCATAGGGGCACATTGCATTGTCAGCCAAAGTCCTCAAGAAGAAATCATGGATATTCATAGGAATACCGTGAATGATGTTGAAGAGGATATTCTTCATGAGGCCGACGACATCTTCTTCATCGTCATGGCCTTTGATTGGCGCGAGCACACTTCACAGAATGCGGTAGACAGACCGGGGTGTGTACTTGAGCTCATGGACGAGGAATGTGGTTCTTGAGGGTTTGCCTGCAGCCAAAGGCTTCATGAGGACTTCCATCATTCCATTTGGCAGCTCACGCTCACCATAAAGCTTCACTGCCCCGTCTGAAGGAATTGGTACGGGCAGTTCTCTGAGGAGTTCAGACGCTGGAGCCTTGTAGTGAGTGTTTTGGGTCATCCAGTCGAACACCCAAGTGTTGATGTCATCAGCGTTGCCCGAGATGTGCAGAGTTGCATAGAACTGAAGAATAAGTTCACTATTCCAGTCTGATATATCTGAGCACATAGGGAGCAAACCTGCATCATGAAGTACACGGAGGACTGGTTCCATGCAGGGAATTTCTTCAAGCTCATCATGAGGAATGTGCCTGTGCTGGAATATCTTGTAGCGTCCACAGAGCACAGAAGCATAGTAGTTCATCTGAGTCCTTGTCCAAAACTTCAGATGCCTCATGGCTAGCCGAATCCTCGGGTACCGTCCATACTAACATCAATCCGGGGGGAGTCTTGTTTTACAGTTATGTTTTCGATTTAAGCATGGAACTGGGCATCCAAAATACCGGCCCCTTTCGCGTGAATGACTGTGAATAAACACATGTCGAGGATAACACTCCGACCATGGAAGGTACCAATAGCCCTCTGTCACCACTTGAGCGGTTCGGGCATGCAAAACAGATTTATTTCTTGAAGGTTTAGAGAATGGCACATGCAAATTTAGTTGGAACGGCAGGTAGATACCGCAAATAGGTAGGTATGGTGGACTCTCATGGAAAAACTTTTGGGTTTATGGAAGTGGATGCACAAGCAGTATTCCCGCTTAGTACAAGTGAAGGCTAGCAAAAGACTGGGAAGCGACCAACTAGAGAGCGACAACAATCATCAAGATGCAATGAGTTTGACTAACATTGAATGCAAGCATGAACAGGATATAAATCACCATGAATACGAACATCATAGAGGCTATGTTGATTTTGTTTCAACTACATGCATGAACATGCGCCAAGTCAAGCCAGTAAATAGCACGTGGACGGGGAACTATTCTTCTCCGACAACGGTGTCGGAAAAGTCTTGCAGCAGGTAACAGCAAAGTAGCAAGTAACAGCAGTAGTGACAGCAGTAGCAAGGAACAACAGTAGTGACAACAGTAGCAAGGAAGAGCAATAGTGACAACAACAGCAGAGTAACAACAGTAGCAACAGTAGTAGCGACAAAGTAACGTAGCAAGGACCAGTAGTAAAAGACTCGTGGGCAGTGGATCGGTGATGGATGAGCATGACGGATGTGATTCATCATATAACACCTATAACACGGGGAGATATGTAACTAGCTCCCGATCGTCAATCTAATGTAGGCATGTATTCCTTATGTAGTCATACGTGCTTAGGGAAAAGAACTTGCATGACATCTATTGTCCATCCCTCCCGTGGCAGCGGAGTCCTAATGGAAACTACGGGATATTAAGGTTCTTCTTTTAATAAAGAACCGGACTAACGCATTAACACGCGGTGAATACATGAGCTCCTCATACTATGGTCATCTCCGGGAGTGGTTCCGTCTATTGTCACTCCGGGGTTGCCGGGTCATAACACATAGTAGGTGACTACAACTTGCAAGATAGGATCTAAAACACACATATATTGGCGACAACATAATAGGTTCACATCTGAAATCATGGCACTAGGGCCCTAGTGACAAGCATTAAGCATAGCCAAGTAGTAGCAACATCAATCTAGAACATAGTGGATACTAGGGATCAATCCCCGTCAAAACTAACTCGATTACATGATAGATCTCATCCAACTCATCACCGTCCAGCAAGCCTACGATGAGATTACTCACGAACGATGAAGAGCATCATGGAATTGTCAATGGTGGAAGGTTGGTGATGTCGATGGCGACGATCTCCCCTCTCCGGAGCCCAGAACGGACTCCAGATGTGCTCTCCAGATGAAGAACACGGGGTGGCGGCGCCTCCGTATCGTAAAACGCGATGAATCCTTCTCTCTGATTTTTTTTCCGGGCAAGACGGAAGATATAGAGATGTGTTTGGAGGCGGTGGTGCCACGTGGGCCCCACAAGCCCTCACGGCGCGGCCAGGGGGTGGCCGCGACCCAGGGGCTTGTGGCCCACTGACACACCTCCTCCGGTGGATCTTTGCGCCAATATTTTTCATTTATTCCAGAAAAATTCTCCGTAAATTTTCAGGACATTCCGAGAACTTTTATTTCTGCACAAAAACAACACCATGGCAATTCTGCTGAAAAATCGTTAGTCCGGGTTAGTTCCATTCAAATCATGCAAATTAGAGTCCAAAACAAGGGCAAAAGAGTTCAGAAAAGTGGATACGACGGAGACGTATCACAAACTAACACGACTAAAAAGAAAAGATAAAAGATAGCGTGCAACTCCCCGATCTTGAAGAGTGGAGTCTGATAAACCACAAGTATAAGGGGTCGCAAGAGTTTTCGAGGGTAGACTATTCAACCCAAATTTGTTGATTCGACACAAGGGGAAGCCAAAGAATATTCTCAAGTATTAGCAGTTGAGTTGTCAATTCAACCACACCTGAAAGACTTGGTATCTGAAGCAAAGTATCAGTAGCAAGGTAGTGTGATAGCAACAGTAGCAACAATAACCAATAGCAACAAAGTGACAGCAGTACCAGTAGAGTAACAGTAGCAGCAGCAGAGTAACAGTAGCAGTAGTGACAGAAGTAGCGGCAAAGTAACATAGCAAGGACCAGTAGGAAAAACTCGTAGGCATTGGATCGGTGATGGATAATTATGCCGGATGACATTCATCATGCAACAGTTATAACATGGGGAGATATGTAACTAGCTCTAGTTCGTCAATGTAATGTAGGCATGTATTCCGTATGTAGTCATACGTGCTTAGGGAAAAGAACTTGCATGACATCTATTGTCCATCCCTCCCGTGGCAGCGGGGTCCTAATGGAAACTACGGGATATTAAGGTTCTCCTTTTAATAGAGAACCGAAACAAAGCATTAGCACTTAGTGAATACATGAACTCCTCATACTATGGTCATCTCCGGGAGTGGTTCCGGCTATTGTCACTCCGGGGTTGCCGGGTCATAACACATAGTAGGTGACTACAACTTGCAAGATAGGATCAAGAACACACATATATTGACGAGAAAATAATAGGTTCAGATCTCAAATCATGGCACTCGGGCCCTAGTGACAAGCATTAAGCATGGCAAAGTAGTAGCAACATCAATCTCAGAACATAGTGGATACTAGGGATCAATCGCCATCAAAACTAACTCGATTACATGATAGATCTCATCCAACCCATCACCGTCTAGCAAGCCTATGATTAAATTACTCACGAACGGTGAAGAGCATCATGGAAATGGCGATGAAGGAAGGTTGGTGATGACGATGGCAACGATCTGCCCTCTCAAGAGCCCAGAACGGACTCCAGATCTGCTCTCCAGAGGAAGAACAGGTGGTGGCGGCACCTCCGTGTCATAAAACGCGATGAACTCTCCTCCTTGATTTTTTTCCGGACGAAAGGGACTAAATAGAGCTGGAGTTGGAGGCGGCGGAGCCCTGAGGGCCCCACAAGCCTGCCAGGCACGGCCACGGGGGCCGCGCGTGGTGGGCTTGTGGGCTCCTCGCTCCACTCCTCCGATTGATTCTTGCTCCAGTATTTTTTATATATTCCACAAGAAATCCTCGTAAATTTCCAAGTCATTCCGAGAACTTTTATTTCTGTACAAAAACAACACCATGGCAATTCTGCTGAAAACAGCGTTAGTCCGGGTTAGTTCCATTCAAATCATGGAAATTAGAGTCCAAAACAAGGGCAAAAGAGTTTGAAAAAGTAGATACGACGGAGATGTATCAACTCCCCCAAGCTTAAAGCCTTGCTTGTCCTCAAGTAATTCAGGTGACAAACTGAAAGAGACAAAAGAAAAACTTTTACGAACTCTGTTTGATCTCGTTGTTGTAATTATGTGTAACTCATATTCAGATTTCCAACAAGATCATAAGCAAACCACATAAGCAATGACATTTAGGTCTCAAGAGGAACTCATATCAATGGCAAAATCAACTAGCGAGCAATAATAATAAGTTTCAAACGTCAACACTTCACTCAAGACAATCATGAAGCAATATGAACATATGGTATCTCGCTAGCTCTTTGTAAGACCGCAAAACATAAATGCAGAGCACCTTCAAAGACCAAGGGCTGACTGAACATTGAAATTCATGGCAAAGAAGATCCAGTCATAGTCATACTCAATATCAATTAAAAGCAAAGCATAAAAATGATGGAGGTGCTCTCTAATTGGTGCCTTTCGAAAGAAGAGGATGACTCAACAGAAACATAAATAGATAGGCCCTTCGCAGAGGGAAGCATTGATTTGCACAGATGCTAGGGCTCAAGCTTTGAAAACAGACATAAATAATTTTGGGTGGCATGCTTTCATTGTCAACGCAATGACCAAGACTTTTCATCATCTTCCATGCTACACATACTATAGGTGGTTCCCAAACAGAAAAGTAAAGTTTTGACTCCTCACCACCCATCAATCAAACTCCACGACTAGCCGAATACTCGGGTGCCGTCCATACCAACATCAATCCAGGGGGGGTTTTGTTTGCAATTATCTTTTCGATTTGAGCATGGAACTAGGCGTTCCAATTACCGCCCCCTTTCTCGTGAATGATAGTGAATAAATTCATATCGAGGATAACACGCCTAGCATGGAAGATACTGATCGCCCCTGGTCACCACATGAGCGTTTCGGGCATGCAAAACAGATTATTTCTTGAAGGTTTAGAGAGTGGCACATGCAAATTTACTTGGAACGACAGGTAGATACCGCATATAGGTAGGTATGGTGGACTCATATGGAACAACTTTGGGTTTATGGAAGTGGATGCACAAGCAGTATTCTCGCTTAGTACAAGTGAAGGCTAGCAAAAGACTGGGAAGCGACCAACTAGAGAGCGACAACAGTCATCAATATGCATTGAGATTAACCAACATCGAGTGCAAGCATGAGTAGGACATAAATCACCATGAACATGAATATCATAGAGGCTATGTTGATTTTGTTTCAACTACATGCGTGAACATGTGCCAAGTCAAGCCACTTGAATCATTCAAAGGAGGATACCATCCTATCATACTACATCATAATCATCTCAAGATTCATGTTGGCATCCAAGACAAACCATTATAAGCTCCTAGCTAATTAAGCATGGCATCAGAAACTATGATCTCTAAGTTGTCATTGCAAACATGTTTCTCTCACAACAAAGCTAAATCTGGAACGATGAGCTAGTCATATTTACAAAAACAAAATATATCGAGTTCATACCAGCTTTTCCAGGCTCAGTCACTTCATCATATATCGTCATTATTTCCTTTCACTTGCACTACCGAATGACGTGAACAATAATAAGAGTGTTTGTGCATTAGACTAAGCTGGAATCTGCAAGCAAACACAAAGGAGAAGACAAAGTAATATGGCTCTTTGACAGATAAACAGATACGCATGCGAGAGCCACTAAACATTGTAACCATGGTCTTCTATCTTGACCCAAAGAAAAACAAAACTATTTACACGGGAAAGCTCCCAACAAGCAAAAGAAGAACGAGAAAATCTTTTTGGGTTTTCTCAAACTAGACAAACACACGAGAAGAAAACAAGAAAAAGAAATAAACTAGAATGGATGATACAGTGGTAAAGTGTGAACACCGACTAACAAATTGAAAGTGTGAACATGAATATAAAGTCGGTGAGAAACACGTACTCCCCCAAGCTTAGGCTTTTGGCCTAAGTTGGTCTACTCCCATGGATGGTCCGGGCGATACCCAAAATCATAATGGGGGTTGTACGGGAGCGCTGCAGCCACTGCATGAATAGCTGCCTCACGGAGGCGAGCGGCCTTTGCCTCCCTCTCATACTCCTCTGCCTCTCCTATGGTTGTGTAATATCTTCGTTTTACCTGAAAGTCAAAGAAGGCAGGAGCAGGAAGGGTAATATGGAAAACACGTCGTCGGTTAAATATTAACAGGTATAGGAGGGATTCATCATCCCTCTCAAGGAACCGATAGCGTGTCAAAGCGGCGCGATCAAGGAAAGCTGTATGGAGCGGGGGGTCTCCTTCGCGGATGGGTACTCCAAGAAAATTTGCTATGCGAGTGGCATAGATCCCACCAAAGAAATCCCCTTCATTAGCATTACTATTCAGCCTCCTTGCTATTATAGCTCCCATGTTGAAACTTCTATCACCCGTTACTGCGCTCTTAAGAATACTAAGGTCAGTTGCGCACAGGTGACAATGCTCGATCTTGCCGTTAATGCGTCTACCTATGAAGAGGGCAAAGTAATGCAAGGCAGGAAACTGAATGCTCCCCATGGTAACCTGCGTAATATTTCTAGTTTCTCCAACAATTATACTAGAGAAAAAATCTCTAACCGATGTTTTAGGAGGATCATTGAGACTACCCCAATCAGGTATCTTGCAAATTCTATTGAAATCCTCTAAATCCACGGTATACGATTTGTCATAGAGATCAAACAGTACGGATGTGTAACGGCCAGCTGAAAATTTGAATCTACGAACAAAAGAGACAGTCAGAGTAACATATTGTTCACATTTATCAGAGATGAATTCTTCGAGTCCGACGTTGTGAACAAGTGTATCAAACTCGTCTTTGAAACCTGCCTCAATCATGAATTAATCACAAGGCCATTCACATGGTTGTACCTGTGCGTTCCTCTGTTGGTAAGGATCGGGCTCGCGAATCGCGAGACGGGGACCCTTCTTTCTTGAGGAACCACCATGATAGTTTTGTTGGAATTATGCCCTAGAGACAATAATAAATATAGTTATTATTCTAATTCCTGTATCAAGATAATCGTTTATTATCCATGCTATAATTGTATTGAATGAAGACTTATATACATGTGTGGATACATAGACAAAACACCGTCCCTAGCAAGCCTCTAGTTGGCTAGTCAGTTGATCAATGATAGTCAGTGTCTTCTGATTATGAACAAGGTGTTGTTGCTTGATAACTGGATCACGTCATTAGGAGAATCACGTGATGGACTAGACCCAAACTAATAGACGTAGCATGTTGATCGTGTCATTTTATTGCTACTGTTTTCTACGTGTCAAGTATTTGTTCCTATGACCATGAGATCATATAACTCAATAACACCGGAGGAATACTTTGTGTGTATCAAACGTCGCAACGTAACTGGGTGACTATAAAGATGCTCTACAGGTATCTCCGAAGGTGTTCATTGAGTTAGTATGGATCGAGACTCGGATTTGTCACTCCGTGTGACGGAGAGGTATCTCGGGGCCCACTCGGTAATACAACATCACACACAAGCCTTGCAAGCAATGTGACTTAGTGTAAGTTGCGGGATCTTGTATTACGAAACGAGTAAAGAGACTTGCCGGTAAACGAGATTGAAATAGGTATGCGGATACTGACGATCGAATCTCGGGCAAGTAACATACCGAAGGACAAAGGGAATGACATACGGGATTATATGAAGGGAAGAAGGACTCCACCTTCCAAACCAAGTAGGACTCGGTTTGGGGGGGGGAGACCTTCCCCCTTGGTTCGGCCGACCCCCTTGGGAGTCCTTGGACCCCAAGGCAAGGCTCCCCCCTCCTCCTCCTATATATAGTGGGGTTTTAGGGCTGATTTGAGACAACTTTTGCCACGGCAGCCCGACCACATATCTCCACGGTTTTACCTCTAGATCGCGATTCTGCGGAGCTCGGGCGGAGCCCTGCTGAGACAAGATCATCACCAACCTCCAGAGCGCCGTCACGCTGCCGGAGAACTCTTCTACCTCTCTGTCTCTCTTGCTGGATCAAGAAGGCCGAGATCATCGTCGAGCTGTACGTGTGCTGAACGCGGAGGTGCCGTCCGTTCGGCACTAGATCGTGGGACTGATCGCGGGATAGTTCGCGGGGCGGATCGAGGGACGTGAGGACGTTCCACTACATCAACCGCGTTCACTAACGCTTCTGCTGTACGGTCTACAAGGGTACGTAGATCACACATCCCCTCTCGTAGATGGACATCATCATGATAGGTCTTCGTGCGCGTAGGAATTTTTTTTGTTTCCCATGCGACGTTCCCCAACAGTGGTATCAGAGCTAGGTTCATGCGTAGATGTCTTCTCGAGTAGAACACAAAAGTTTTTGTGGGTGGTGATGTGCGTGTTGTTGCCCTCCTTAGTCTTTTCTTGATTCCGCGGTATTGTTGGATCGAAGCGGCTCGGACCGACATTACTCGTACACTTACGAGAGACTGGTTTCATCGCTACGAGTAACTCCGTTGCTCAAAGATGACTGGCGGGTGCCAGTTTCTTCAACTTTAGTTGAATCGGATTTGACCGAGGAGGTCCTTGGATGATGTTAAATAGCAACTCATATATCTCTGTTGTGGTGTTTGCGTAAGTAAGATGCGATCCTACTAGATACCCATGGTCACCACGTAAAACACGCAACAACAAAATTAGAGGACGTCTAACTTGTTTTTGCAGGATATGCTTGTGATGTGATATGGCCAACGATGTGATGTGATATATTGGATGTATGAGATGATCATGTTGTAATAGATAATATCGACTTGCACGTCGATGGTACGGCAACCGGCAGGAGCCATAGGGTTATCTTTATAACTAACGTTTGTGCTTGCAGATGCGTTTACTATTTTGCTAGGATGTAGCTTTAGTAGTAATAGCATGAGTAGCACGACAACCCCGATGGCGACACGTTGATGGAGATCATGGTGTGGCGCCGGTGAAAAGAAGATCGTGCCGGTGCTTTGGTGATGGAGATCAAGGAGCACGTAATGATGGCCATATCATGTCACTTATGAATTGCATGTGATGTTAATCCTTTTATGCACCTTATTTTGCTTAGAACGACGGTAGCATTATGAGGTGATCTCTCACTAAAATTTCAAGATGAAATTGTGTTCTCCCCGACTGTGCACCGTTGCTACAGTTCGTCGTTTCGAGACACCACGTGATGATCGGGTGTGATAGACTCAACGTTCACATACAACAGGTGCAAAACAGTTGAGCACGCGGAACACTCGGGTTAAGCTTGACGAGCCTAGCATGTGCAGACATGGCCTCGGAACACATGAGACCGAAAGGTCGATCATGAATCATATAGATGATATGATTAGTATGGGGATGCTTACCACTGAAACTATGCTCAACTCACGTGATGATCGGACTTGAGCTAGTGTAAGTGGATCATGAACCACTCAAATGACTAGAGAGATGTACTTTTTGAGTGGGAGTTTAGCAAGTAATTTGATTAAGTTAAACTCTAATTATCTTGAACATAGTCTAAGTCCACTTTGAATATATTTGTGTTGTAGATCATGGCTCACGCGACAGTCACCCTGAATTTTAATACGTTCCTAGAGAAAGCTAAGTTGAAAGATGATGGAAGCAACTTTGTAGACTGGGCTCGTAATCTTAAGCTAATCTTACAAGCTGGGAAGAAGGATTATGTCCTTAATGCTGCACTAGGAGATGAACCACCCGCTACGGCTGATCAGGATGTTAAGAACGCTTGGTTAGCACGTAAGGAGGACTACTCAGTAGTTCAATGTGCAGTCTTGTATGGTTTAGAACCGGGACTTCAACGTCGCTTTGAGCGTCATGGAGCATTTGAGATGTTCCAAGAGTTGAAGTTTATCTTTCAGAAGAACGCCCGGATCGAGAGGTATGAGACCTCCGATAAATTCTATGCTTGCAAGATGGAGGAGAACTCGTCTGTCAGTGAACATGTGCTCAAAATGTCTGGGTACTCAAACCGTCTAGCTGAGCTGGGGATTGAACTCCCGCAAGAAGCTATCACTGACAGAATCCTTCAATCACTGCCGCCAAGCTATAAAGGCTTTGTGTTGAACTACAACATGGAAGGGATGAACAAGTCTCCCGACGAGTTGTTTGCGATGCTGAAAGTCGCAGAGTCTGAACTCCGTAAAGAGCATCAAGTGTTGATGGTGAATAAGACCACTAGTTTCAAGAGAAACAGCAAAGGCAAGAAGGGTAATTCAAAGAAGAGCGGCAAGCCTGTTGCCAATCTGACGAAAAAACCCAAAGCTGGACCTAAGCCTGAAACAGAGTGTTACTATTGCAAGGGTATGGGTCACTGGAAGCGCAATTGCCCCAAGTATCAGGCTGATAAGAAGGCGGCCAAAGAAAAATCACGTATATTTGATATACATGTTATTGATGTGTACTTAACCGGCTCTCGTAGTAGTGCCTGGGTATTCGATACCGGTTCTGTTGCTCATATTTGCAACTCGAAACAGGAAATGCGGAATAGACGAAGGTTGGCGAAAGATGAAGTGACGATGCGCATAGGAAATGGTTCCAAGGTTGATGCAATCGCCGTCGGCACAGTTTCACTTCAGTTACCATCAGGATTAGTTATGAACTTGAATCATTGTTATTTAGTGCCTGCGTTGAGCATGAACATTATATCTGGATCTTGTTTATTGCGAGACGGTTACTCTTTTAAGTCAGAGAATAATGGTTGTTCTATTTCTATGAGTAACATCTTTTATGGTCATGCACCCAATGTGAGAGGATTGTTCATATTGAATCTTGATAGTGATACACACATACATAACATTGAGACCAAAAGAGTTAGAGTTAACAATGATAGCGCCATATTTTTGTGGCACTGCCGCTTAGGTCATATTGGTGTAAAGCGCATGAAGAAACTCCATGCCGATGGACTTTAGGAGTCACTTGACTTTGATTCACTTGACACGTGCGAACCATGCCTCATGGGCAAGATGACTAAAACTCCGTTCTCCGAAACAATGGAGCGTGCAAGTGACTTGTTGGAAATCATACATACTGATGTGTGTGGTCCGATGAGCGTAGAGGCACGCGGCGGATATCGTTATTTTCTCACCTTCACTGACGATTTGAGTAGATATGGTTATGTCTACTTAATGAAGCACAAGTCTGAAACATTTGAAAAGTTCAAGCAATTTCAGAGTGAAGTTGAAAATCATCGTAACAAGAAGATCAAATTCCTACGGTCTGATCGTGAGGGTGAATATCTGAGTTTCGAGTTTGGTGCTCACTTAAGACAATGTGGAATTGTTTCACAGTTGCCACCGCCTGGAACACCACAGTGTAATGGTGTGTCCGAACGTCGTAATCGTACTTTATTAGAGATGGTGCGATCTATGATGTCTCTTACCGATTTGCCATTATCATTTTGGGGTTATGCATTAGAAACAGTTGCATTCACTTTAAATAGGGCACCATCAAGATCCGTTGAGACGACACCATACGAACTGTGGTATGGCAAAAGGCCAAAGTTGTCGTTTCTTAAAGTTTGGGGATGCGATGCTTATGTCAAAAAGCTTCAGCCTGAAAAGCTGGAACCCAAAGCGGAAAAGTGCATCTTCATAGGTTACCCAAAAGAGACAGTTGGGTACACCTTCTATCTCAAATCCGAGGGCAAAGTGTTTGTTGCTAAAAACAGAGCTTTTCTCGAGAAGGAGTTTCTCTTGAGAGAATTGAGTGGGAGGAAGATAGAACTTGATGAGGTTGTCGAACCTCTCATCCCTCTGGCTGGTGGCGCAGGGCAAGGGGAAACCTCTGTCGCTGCGACGCCGGTTGAGGAGGAAGTTAATGATGATGATCATGAAACTCCAGTTCAAGTTTCTGTCGAACCACGCAGGTCGACGAGACCACGTGCTGCTTCAGAGTGGTACGGTAATCCCGTCTTATCAATCATGTTGTTAGACAACAATGAACCTGCAAATTATGAAGAAGCAATGGTGGGCCCAGATTCCAACAAATGGCTAGAAGCCATGAAATCCGAGATAGGATCCATGTATGAGAACAAAGTGTGGACTTTGGAAGTACTGCCTGAGGGCCGCAAGGCCATTCAGAACAAATGGATCTTTAAGAGGAAGACGGACGCTGGCGGCAATGTGACCGTTTATAAAGCTCGACTTGTGGCAAAGGGTTTTTCACAAGTTCAAGGAGTTGACTACGATGAGACATTCTCACCTGTAGCGATGCTTAAGTTCGTCAGAATCATGTTAGCAATAGCTACATTTTTCGATTATGAAATCTGGCAGATGGATGTCAAAACGGCGTTCCTTAACGGTTTCCTGAAGGAAGAGTTGTATATGATGCAACCCGAAGGTTTTGTCGATCCTAAGAATGCTAACAAGGTGTGCAAGCTCCAGCGATCCATTTATGGACTGGTGCAAGCATCTCGGAGTTGGAACAAATGCTTTGATGAGGTGATCAAAGCATTTGGGTTTATACAAGTGGTTGGAGAATCTTGTATTTACAAGAAAGTGAGTGGGAGCTCTGTGGCGTTTCTAATATTATATGTGGATGACATATTGCTGATTGGAAACAACGTAGAGTTTTTGGAGAGCATAAAGGATTACTTGAATAAAAGTTTCTCTATGAAGGACCTAGGAGAAGCTGCTTACATTCTAGGCATTAAGATCTACAGGGATAGATCAAAACGCCTGATAGGACTTTCACAAAGCACATACCTTGATAAAGTTTTGAAGAGGTTCAAAATGGAATAGTCCAAGATAGGGTTCTTGCCAGTTTTACAAGGTACGAGATTGAGTAAGACTCAGTGCCCAGCAACTGATGAACATAGAGAGCATATGCGCTCCGTCCCCTATGCTTCAGCCATAGGTTCTATCATGTATGCAATGTTGTGCACTAGACCGGACGTTAGCCTGGCCATAAGTATGGCAGGTAGGTTCCAGAGTAATCCAGGAGTGGATCACTGGACGGCGGTCAAGAATATCATGAAGTACCTGAAAAGGACTAAGGAGATGTTTCTCGTGTATGGAGGTGACGAAGAGCTCGCCGTAAAAGGTTACGTCAATGCAAGCTTGGACACAGATCCGGACGACTCTAAGTCGCAAACCGGGTACGTATTTATTCTTAATGGGGGTGCGGTAAGCTGGTGCAGTTCCAAGCAGAGCGTCGTAGCAGATTCTACATGTGAAGCGGAGTACATGGCTGCCTCGGAGGCGGCTAAGGAGGGTGTCTGGATGAAGCAGTTCATGACGGATCTTGGAGTGGTGCCAAGCGCACTGAATCCAATTACCTTGTTGTGTGACAACACGGGTGCCATTGCCCTAGCAAAGGAACCACGGTTTCACAAGAAGTCCAGACACATCAAACGACGCTTCAACCTCATCCGCGACTACGTCGAAGGGGAGGACGTAAATATATGCAAAGTGCACACGGATCTGAATGTAGCAGACCCGCTGACTAAACCTCTTCCACGGGCAAAGCATGATCAACACGAGAACTGTATGGGTGTTAGATTTATTACAATGTAATTCGCATGATGATGTGAGGGCTAGATTATTGACTCTAGTGCAAGTGGAGACTGTTGGAATTATGCCCTAGAGGCAATAATAAATATAGTTATTATTATAATTCCTGTATCAAGATAATCGTTTATTATCCATGCTATAATTGTATTGAATGAAGACTTATATACATGTGTGGATACATAGACAAAACACCGTCCCTAGCAAGCCTCTAGTTGGCTAGTCAGTTGATCAATGATAGTCAGTGTCTTCTGATTATGAACAAGGTGTTGTTGCTTGATAAGTGGATCACGTCATTAGGAGAATCACGTGATGGACTAGACCCAAACTAATAGACGTAGCATGTTGATCGTGTCATTTTATTGATCACGGACGTCACGAGGGTGTCCAGAATGGTCCGGAAACGAAGATTGATATATAGGATGACCTCATTTGATTACCGGAAGGTTTTCGGAGTTACCGGGAATGTACCGGGAATGACGAATGGGTTCCGGGAGTTCACCGGGGGGGAGCAACCCACCCCGGGGAAGCCCATAGGCATTGGGGGTGCCGCACCAGCCCTTAGTGGGCTTGTGGGACAGCCCAAAAGAGCCCTACGCGCATTGTAAGAAAAATCAAAGAGAAAAGGAAAAAAAAGGAGGTGGGAAAGGGAAGAAGGACTCCACCTTCCAAACCAAGTAGGACTCGGTTTGGGGGGGGGAGACCTTCCCCCTTGGTTTGGCCGACCCCCTTGGGAGTCCTTGGACCCCAAGGCAAGGCTCCCCCCTCCTCCTCCTATATATAGTCGGGTTTTAGGGCTGATTTGAGACAACTTTTGCCACGGCAGCCCGACCACATATCTCCACGGTTTTACCTCTAGATCGCGTTTCTGCAGAGCTCGGGCGGAGCCCTGCTGAGACAAGATCATCACCAACCTCCGGAGCGCCGTCACGCTGCCGGAGAACTCTTCTACCTCTCCATCTCTCTTGCTGGATCAAGAAGGCCGAGATCATCGTCGAGCTGTACGTGTGCTGAACGCGGAGGTGCCGTCCGTTCGGCACTAGATCGTGGGACTGATCGCGGGATAGTTCGCGGGATGGATCGAGGGACGTGAGGACGTTCCACTACATCAACCGCGTTCACTAACGCTTCTGCTGTACCGTCTACAAGGGTACGTAGATCACACATCCCCTCTCGTATATGGACATCACCATGATAGGTCTTCGTGTGCGTAGGAAATTTTTTTGTTTCCCATGCGACGTTCCCCAACAAGTTTCTCCTGAACATCTTCCTTTTCTGAAATTTTCCGTTTCTCAAAGGAAAAGTGAACAAGTCCCAACGAAACTCGTAGCAACTACTCCGACAAGTGCCTAGAGGCCATACCACGCATCGAAACTACTTGGGACCAGCTAAAATTAGCATGCAAATCTCAAGGACAAGGTCACCAAGGCAGCAAACATACGCGACGTATAAGGCACTAGAGCAAAAACTAATTGGACCAATGGAGGAGTCACATACCAAGGAGCAATTTTCCCAAAACAGCTTAGTGAATGGTGCTTTGCACAAGGAGATCGAAAATTGCAGCATGAAGAGCAAGAACACGGGTTTGAGCTGCGAAACGATTTTTTTTGGAGGTAGGAGAAGCAGATGGGAGCTAGAATAAGTGGAGGGGGTACACGTGGGCCCCACAAGCCTAGTAGGCGCGGCCAGGGGGGTGCCCGCGCCTCCAGGGCTTGTGGCCCACTAGTGCAGCCCCCTGACTAGCTCTTCATCCCAGAATTTTTCAAAAATTCCAGAAAAAAACCATACTTGATTTTCACGACATTCAGAGAACTTTTATTTTCGGGGTACTTTTCTACGGGACGCAAAAAGCAAAAAACAGGAAAATCTAAAGCTAACTCTATCATTTTTCTTCTAAGCAATCGAAGGTGAAAGCTTGGAATAGAGGTTTGTGACTCCTCGATTCATCCATCTCATGGTCATCGAAAGAAATCCGTCAATGAGGTTGATCAAGTCTCCTTGACAAACTTTTTCGAATCGCAAAAGGAAATAGAGAATTTTCGAATAGTCACTAGGTTACCTCAATGGGGATGTGAATCTCTCCAACAAGCAAATCATACTTCATCTTGACAGTAGGTATAGGGCATTCAAAGCTCCCAATAAGAACCGATGAAGTTTTTTCGATAGATTGATGCAATGTACTCGATATTGTTTCTTCGGAAAGTGCACCGTATGCTCATTACCGTTGACATGGAAAGTGACATTGCCTTTATTGCAACCTATAACAGCCCTTGCAGTGTTTAAGAAGGGTCTTCCGAGGATGACCGCCATGGCATCGTCCTCGGGAATATCCAGAATAACAAAGTTCGTTAAGATAGTAACGTTAGCAACCACAACAGGCACATCCTCGCAAATGCCGATAGGGAAAGCAGTTGATCTGTCGCCCATTTGCAGAGAGATTTCAGTGGGTGTCAACTTGTCCAATTCAAGTCTACGATAAAGAGAGAGAGGCTAACACTAACACCGGCTCCAAGGTCGCATAAAGCAGTTCTAACGTAGTTTCCTTTAATGGAGCAAGGTATAGTGGGCACTCTGGGATCACCTAGTTCCTTAGGAGTTCCACCCTTGAAGGTATAGTTAGCAAGCATGGTGGAAATCTTAACCTCAGGTATCCTCCTCTTATTAGTCACGATATCCTTCATGTACTTAGCATAAGGAGACATTTTGAGCATAACTGTCAAACGCATTTGCAGAAAGACAAGTCTAATCATTTCAACAAATTGCTCAAAATCCTCATCATCCTTTTTCTTGGAAATGGCATGGGTTTCTGAACCCATGGTTCCCTTTCTTTACCATGCTTCCTAGCAATGAAGTCATTCTTATCGTATCTTCTATTCTTAGGCTGTGGGTTATCAAGATCAACACTAGGTTCAATCTCCACATCCTTATCGTTGCTAGCTTGAGCATCAACATGAACATCATTATTGATATTATCATTAGGCTCATGTTCATTGCCAGATTGTGTTTCGGCGTCAGAAACAGAGACATCGTTTGGATTCTCAGGTGTAACAGGGTTGCTAGCGTGCAAGTTCCTATCATCTTTCTTCTTCTTCCTAGCATGACTAGGTGCATGAGTGCTAACTCCTTGAGAATCTTGTTCAATTCTCTTAGGATGACCCTCAGGATACAAGGGTTCCCGGGTCATTCTACCGCCTCTAGTGACGACTCTAACAGAATTGTCATTCAACTCATTGAGCAAGTCATTTTGAGCCTTAAGTACTTGTTCTACCTGAGTAGTAACCATAGAGGCATGTTTACTCAGAAGCTTAAGATCATTGACATTTCTGTCCACACAAGCACTTAAATGACTAAGCATACGAGCATTCTGTTCCAATTGTCTGCTAACATAATCATTGAAACTTTGTTGTTTGGCAACAAAGTTGTCAAATTCATCCACGCATAAGCTAGCAGATTTATCAAAAGGAATATCATTCTCATCGAACCTACGAAGAGAATTTACCTCTGCTAGCTGTATCGGGTTATCAAGACCATGGATCTCTTCGATAGGTGGTAGATTTTTGACATCTTCAGATTTAATGCATTTCTCTTTCATAGATTTATTAGCTTCTTGCATATCTTTAGGACTGAGGAATAGGATACCTCTTTTCTTAGGAGTTGGCTTTGGAGGTGGCTCGGGAATAGTCCAAGCATTCTCATTGCACAAGATATTATTCAATAGGATCTCAGCTTGTTCTACGGTTTGTTCCCTAAGAACACAACCGGCACAACTATCTAGGTGGTCTCTAGAAGCATCGGTTAGTCCATTGTAGAAGATGTCAAGTATTTCATTCTTCTCAAGAGGGTGATCAGGCAAAGCATTCAGTAGCTGGACGAGCCTCCCCCAAGCTTGAGGGAGACTCTCTTCTTCAACTTGCGCAAAGTTGTATATTTCCTGCAAGGTAGCTTGCTTCTTATGGACAGGGAAATAGTTTTCACAGAAGTAGTAGATCATATCCTGGGGGCTACGCACACAACCAGAAGCAAGATAAGTGAACCAAGTCTTAGGATCATCCTTTAGTGAGAAAGGAAACAACTTAAGGATATAGTAGTGGCAGATCTTTTCCTCACTCGTGAATAGGGTGGCTATATCGTGCGTTTGGTAAGATGGGCTACAACCGTTTCAGACTCATAACCGTGAAAAGGACCAGATTCGACCAGAGTGATTAACTCAGGGTCGACAGAGAATTCATAATACTTATCGGTCACAAAGATAGGCGAAGTAGCAAACTTCGGGTCGTATTTCATCCTAGAGTTCAAAGATTTTTCTTTCCACTTGCGCAGTAATTTCTCAACATCATAGCTATCCTTACACGCAAGAAAATCCTCAGCTATCTCTCCCTCCATAACATAACCCTCAAGCATATCAGCAATTCATATCTAGGAGAGCTAGTTCTAACAGGCAAAATAGCAGGTTCTACTTCAATAGTATCAGCAGTTTCAGAAGTATCATCACATCTAGCAGCAACTCTAGCAATTTGTGCATCAAGGAATGCACCTAGTGGAAAAGCAGTATCAAGCATAGCATCATCATAAGCATCATGGACATGAGAAGTAGCATCATCAAGCACAGGCGACATATCAAGATTTCTAGCATGAGGTGGTCTCACAAACTTACTCATAACTGAAGGTGAATCAAGTGCTGAGCTAGATGGAAGTTCCTTACCTGTCCTCGTAGTTGAGGGCAAGACTTTAGTTCTTGGATCTTTCGGATTCCACATAGTGATCAGCACACATAAATCCCAAGTGACTCGCAGAATATAGCTAGGCCTCCCCGGTAATGGCGCCAGAAAAAGGTCTTGATAACCCACAAGTATAGGGGATCGCAATAGTTTTTGAGGGTAGAGTATTCAACCCAAGTTTGTTGATTTGACACAAGGGGAAGCCAAAGAATATTCTCAATTACTAGCAGTTGAGCTGTCAATTCAACCACACCTGAAAGACTTAGTATCTGCAGCAAAGTATCAGTAGCAAGGTAGTGTGATAGCAACAGTAGCAATAGTAACCAGTCGCAACAAAGTGACAGCAGTAGCAGCAGAGTAATAGTAGCAGCAGGAGAGTAAGAGTAGCAGCAGTGACATCAGTAGCGACAAAATAACATAGCAAGGACCAATAGGAAAAACTCATAGGCATTGGATCGGTGACGGATGATTATGCCGGATGTTATTCATCATGCAACAGTTATAACACAGGGATATATGTAACTAGCTCCAGTTCGTCAATGTAATGTAGGCATGTATTCCGTATGTAGTCATACGTGCTTAGGGAAAAGAACTTGCATGACATCTATTGTCCATCCCTCCCGTGGCAGCGGGGTCCTAATGGAAACTACAGGATATTAAGGTTCTCCTTTTAATAAAGAACCGGACCAACGCAGGCCAAGCAAGCAAGGGGAACCCCGGTGGGAAGAGGGAAAGAAAGATCAGGGGAAGAAGCGGGGTAGAGGAATTGGTCGACTCATCAGGCTCATGATCTGAAGACAGCAGGTTCGAATCCTGTCCCCGCCTCTGCATAAGTATCCACCGACTTTCATGGTTTTCATGTGATTATAGGTACTCTGAGGGCCGAGTGGCAGCCTCGACCCGAGCGGAAGTGCGATGTGTGTGGAAACTCGGGATCGTAAATGGATTTTAACACTTAGTGAATACATGAACTCTTCATACTATGGTCATCTCCGGGAGTGGTTCCGGTTATTGTCACTTCGGGGTTGCCGGGTCATAACACATAGTAGGTGACTACAACTTGCAAGATAGGATCAAGAACACACATATATTGATGAGAACATAATTGGTTCAGATCTGAAATCATGGCACTCGAGCCCTAGTGACAAGCATTAAGCATGGCAAAGTAGTAGGAACATCAATCTCAGAACATAGTGGATAATAGGGATCAATCCCCGTCAAAACTAACTCGATTACATGATAGAACTCATCCAACCCATCACCGTCCAGCAAGCCTACGATGAGATTACTCACGAACGCTGAAGAGCATCATGGAATTGGCGATGGAGGAAGGTTGGTGATGACGATGGCGACGATCTCCCCTTTTCGGAGCCCAGAACGGACTCCAGATCTGCCCTCCAGAGGAAGAACAGGAGGTGGCGGCGCCACCGTATCGTAAAACGCGATGAACTCTTCTCCCTGATTTTTTTTTCGGACAAAAGGGACTAAATAGAGTTGGGGTTGGAGGCGGTGGAGCAACATGGGCCCCACAAGCCTGCCAGGCGCGGCTAGGGGGGCCCGTGCCTGGTGGGCTTGTGGGCTCTCAGCTCCACCCCTCCGGTTGATTCTTGCGCCAGTATTTTGTATATATTCCACAAAAAAATCCCCGTAAATTTCCAGGTCATTCCGAGAACTTTTATTTCTGCGCAAAAACAACACGAGTACCATGGCAATTCTGCCGAAAACAGCGTTAGTCCGGGTTAGTTCCATTCAAATCATGCAAATTAGAGTCCAAAACAAGGGCAAAAGAGTTTGGAAAAGTAGATATGACCGAGACGTATCAGAGTCCCCGGCAACGGCGCCAAAAATTCGCTTAATGAAGAGTTGATGTATATACTTCTCGCCCCTCGTTGGATACCCCAAGTGGAACGTGGAGATGTAGTGAGCAGCAAATTTCCCTCACACGGAGACTGTAAGGTTTATCGAACCAGGAGGACTCCTAGACTCAACAAGTAGGTGTCTCCTGTCCTGGTTAGCAGAAGACGTGGACCTACACACACAACAAATAATTTTGCTCCCAACGAGTACAGAGAGGTTGTCAATCTCTCTGGCCTTGTAGTTTGCAAAGGATCAAAACACAAGTGGGAAGGTAATAGTGAATGCAACGGAAAAGTAAATGAAAGTGGTAAATGATGGAGGTGAAAATAATGATGGTGATATGGACCGGAGTCACATGATGTTCACTAGTGATGTCTCTCTCCCAAAAGACGGTAAACAACTATGCTAGGGTAAACAAATCACAGTTGGGCAATTGACAGAATTATGATCGCACCGCAATGCTAATTATGCTCCTTGACAGTTAGAGGTTCAATAGTAATGGGCAGTACGCCAAGACAAGTAGACTGTTTATTCATGAGCATCTACTTACTAATCATCCACCTTGAGATATTTATCCAGAACATCTCTCCGGTATTAAGTTGCGAGCCCCACCCAAAGTGTAAACTCAAAGCAACAGACAACTGCATTAACAAACTATGCGTAAGGTAAACAATCCTTGCAACCGTGATCACAAGCACCTTATTTTCTCCCTGGTGGCAACAAGCACATCCCCTAGTCTCATGTTTCTGTCACTCAAGCTAGACATCGAGGGGCCCGGACCCACAATCATGCATAACGCTCCCTCTTGGAGTTACGATCTACTACTTGGCCAAAGCAATAAAAAGCAATGGAGAACATGCATGAATCACTAAGAAACATAATATAAAAGGATAATCAAATATATAACTCAGAACAATCCGAACATAATCTCATAATCCATCGGATCCCAACAAACCGAGCATATCAAAAGCAAGAGGATTACATAGATGCCTTGACATGTAGGGCAGCTCACAAGGACTAACCATTGAAGCACGAGATTGGAGAGAAGACATCACATCGCTACTGTTCATGGACTCATGGTCCAAGGAGGACTACTCACGTCACGTTTAGGAAGCGTCCATGGCGGCGGAGAAGCTCCCAGAGGTCAATCCTCCCTCCGGCAGGGTGCCGGGAAGAGGTCTCCTGACGCTCCCGATCTTGGAAGCGCTGCGGCGGTGGAACGATGGAGAAATTCGTGATTCCAAAAAGTCTACGAGGGTTTCTGATACGTCCATTTTACATCATGCTTTCATGTTGATATTTATTGCTTTTTGGGCTGATATATTACTTGTGGTACCATATTTATGCCTTTTCTCTCTTATTTTGTAAGGTTTATTTGAAGAGGGAGAATTCAGGGAGCTGGAATTCTGGACTGGAAAAGGAGCAAATCCTAGTCCACTATTCTACACATCTCCAAATGCCCTGAAAAGTTACGTGGATTTTTTCTGGATTATATAAAAAAATACTGGGCGAAAGAACTACCGGAGGGGGGCCACCAGGGCTCCACAAGCTTGCCCACGGCCACCACCCCCTGGTGGCGCAAGGCAAGCTTGTGGGCTGCCTGACGGCCCACTAGCCCCCCCTGTTTTGCTATATGAAGCGTCCTGGTCCAGAAAAAAAATCAATCGGGAGCTTTTTCGTGGTTTCGCCGCCGCCACGAGGCGGAACTTGAGCAGATCCAATCTAGAGCTCCGGCAGGACGATCCTGCCGGGGAAACTTCCCTCCCGGAGGGGGTAATCGTCGCCATCGTCATCACCAACACTCCTCTCGTCGGAGGGGAGGCATCTTCATCAACATCTTCATCAGCACCATCTCCTCTCCAATCCCTAGTTCATCTCTTGTAACCAATCTTCGTCTCGCAACTCCGATTGGTACTTGTAAGGTTGCTAGTGGTGTTGATTACTCTTTGTAGTTGATGCTAGTTGGATTACTTGGTGGAAGAGTTTATGTTCAGATCCTTGATGCTATTCATTACACCTCTGATCATGATTATGATTATGCTTTGTGAGTAGTTACTTTTGTTCCTGAGGACATGGGATAAGTCATGTTAATAATAGTCATGTGAATTTGATATTCGTTCGGTATTTGTATATGTTGTATGTTGTTTTTCCTCTAGTGGTGTTATGTGAACGTCGACTACATAACACTTCACCATATTTGGGCCTATAGGAAGGCATTGGGAAGTAGTAAATAGATGATAGGTTGCTGGAGTGACAGAAGCTTAAACCCCAGTCTATGCGTTGCTTCGTGAGGGGCTGATTTGGATCCACCAGTTTAATGCTATGGTTAGACTTTGTCTTAATTCTTCTTTTGTAGTTGCGGATTCTTGCGAGAGAGGTTAATCATAAGTGGGATGCTTGTCCAAGTAAGGGCAGTACCCAAGCGCCGGTCCACCCACATATCAAACTATCAAAGTAACGAACGCGAATCATATGAACATGATGAAACTAGCATGACAGAAATTCTCGTGTGTCCTCGGGAGCGTTTTTCCTCCTATAAGACTTTGTTCAGGCTTGTCCCTTGCTACAAAAGGGATTCGGCCACTTGCTGCCCCGTTGCTACTACTTGTTACTTGTTACTCTTTGCTTGCTACGTTTCACCTGCTACACCATCACTTGTTACCGCTACTTTCAGTGCTTGCAGTTATTACCTTGCTGAAATCCGTTTATCAGAGCCTTCTGCTCCTCGTTGGGTTCGACACTCTTACTTATCGAAAGGACTACGATTGACCCCCTATACTTGTGGGTCATCAAGACTCTTTTCTGGCGCCGTTGCCGGGGAGTGAAGCGCCTTTGGTAAGTGGAAATTGGTAAGGAAACATTTATATACTGTGCTGAAATTTATTGTCACTTGTCACTATGGAAACTGTTACTTTGAGGAGTTTGTTCGGGGTATCTTCACCATGAACAGAAGCACGAGGATTTGCTCCTCAACCTGAGGTACCTACTGAAAATATCTTTTATGAAATTCCTTCGGGTATGCTTGAGAAACTGCTGGCTAATCCTTTCAGAGGAGATGGATCTGTTGGAAATATGCCCTAGAGGCAATAATAAAATGGTTATTATCATATTTCCTTGTTCATGATAATCGTCTATTGTTCATGCTATAATTGTATTAACAGGAAACAATAATACATGTGTGAATAAATAGATCACAATGTGTCCCTAGCAAGCCTCTAGTTGGCGAGCTCGTTAGTCAATAGATGATCATGGTTTCCTGATCATGGGCAATAGATGTCATTGATAACGGGATCACATCATTGGGAGAATGATGTGATGGACAAGACCCAATCCTAAGCATAACACTAGATCGTATTGTTCGTATGCTAAAGCTTTTCTAATGTCAAGTATCTTTTCCTTCGACCGTGAGATTGTGCAACTCCCGGATACCGTAGGAGTGCTTTGGGTGTATCAAACGTCACAACGTAACTGGGTGACTATAAAGATGCACTACGGGTACCTCCAAAAGTGTCTGTTGGGTTGGTACGAATCAAGATCGGGATTTGTCACTCCGTGTGACGGAGAGGTATCTCTGGGCCCACTCGGTAGAACATCATCATGAGCTTAATGTGACTACGGAGTTAGTCACACGATGACGTGCTACGGAACGAGTAAAGAGACTTACCGGTAACGAGATTGAACAAGGTATAGGTATACCGACGATCGAATCTCGGGCAAGTTCTATACCGACAGACAAAGGGAATCGTATACGGGATTGATTGAATCCTTGACATCGTGGTTCATCCAATGAGATCATCGTGGAGCAAGTGGGAGCCACCATGGGTACCCAGACCCCGCTGATGGTTATTGGTCGGAGAGGTGTCTCGGTCATGTCTGCCTCTCTCCCGAACCCGTAGGGTCTACACACTTAAGGTTCGATGATGCTAGGGTTATAGGGAATTGTTATACGAGGTTACCGAAAGTTGTTCGAAGTCCCGGATGAGATCCCGGACGTCACGAGGATCTCCGGAATGGTCCGGAGGTAAAGATTGATATATAGGACGGATGGTTTCGGACACCGGAAGTGTTTCGGGCATCACCGGTAACGTACCGGGACCACCGGAGGTGGCCCCGGGGGTCCACCGAAAGGGGCAACGACCCAGGGATGTAAGATGGGCCAAGTGGGGAAGGGAACCAGCCCCTAGGTGGGCTGGTGCGCCTCCCCACTCAGCCCAATGCGCAGGGGAGAGGGAAGGGGGGGGCAAACCCTAAGCCAGGTGGGCCTAAGGCCCACCAGGGGTGCGCACCACCCCTCCTCCCTGCCCTGGCCGCCGCCCCCTCTCCCATCTGGGGCTGCCGCACCCCTTGGGGGTGGGAACCCTAAGGGTTGCGCCCCCTCTCCCTCCCCCTATATATAGTTGAGGTTTCGGGACTATTTTGCACACGGTTTCTCTCTCCCTCGACGCAGCCCTGCCCTTCTTCCTCCTCCTCTGTGTCGGTGCTTGGCGAAGCCCTGCCGGGAGACCTCGTCTCTCCATCGACACCACACCGTCGTGCTGCTGGAGTTCTTCCCCAACCTCTCCCTCCTCCTTGGTGGATCAAGGTGCGGGAGACGTCACCAGGCTGCACGTGTGTTGAACGCGGAGGTGTCGTTGTTCGGCACTAGATCGGAATCGCTGCGAGTACGACTCCATCAACCGCGTTCTAGCAACGCTTCCGCTTAGCGATCTTCAAAGGTATGAAGATGCTCTTACCCCTCTCTCGTTGCTGATCTCTCCATAGGAAGATCTGAATACGCGTAGGAAAATTTTGAATTTATGCTACGTTACCCAACAGTGGCATCCGAGCCAGGTTTTCTATGCGTAGATTCTATGCACGAGTAGAACACAAAAGTTGTGGGCGATGATTTGTCAATTTGCTTGCCGCTACTAGTCTTATTCTTTTCCGGCGGTAGTGTGGGATGAAGCGGCCCGGACCGACTTTACACGTACGCTTACGTGAGACTGGTTCCACCGACAGACATGCACACCGTGCATAAAGGTGGCTAGCGGGCGTCAATCTCTCCTACTCTAGTCGGATTGGATTTGATGAAAAGGGTCCTTATGAAGGGTAAATAGCTTTGGCATATCATCGTTGTGGCTGTCACGTAGGTAAGAAGGCGTTCTTGCTAGAAACCAAATCAGCCACGTAAAACTTGCAACAACAATTAGAGGACGTCTAACTTGTTTTTGCAGGGTTTGACATGTGATGTGATATGGCCAAAGTTGTGATGTTGCGTGTATGATGTATGAGATGATCATATTATTGTAGTAGGTTTCACGACTTGCATGTCGATGAGTATGACAACCGGCAGGAGCCATAGGAGTTGTCTTAATTTATTGTATGAGATGCAACGCCATGTGCTTACTACTTTTACTTCATTGCTAACGGTTAGCTATATTAGTAGTGATAGTAGTAGTTGGCGTGACAACTTCACGGAGACACGATGATGGAGATCATGATGATGGAGATCATGGTGTCACGCCGGTGACGATGATGATCATGCGATGCCTGAAGATGTAGATCGAAAGAGCAAAGATGATAATGGCCATATCATGTCACTATATGATTGCATTGTGATGTTTATCATGTTTTACATCTTATTGATTAGAACGAGGGTAGCATAATAAGATGATCCCTCTTAAAATTTTGAGAACGTATTCCCCTAAGTGTGCACCGTTGCGAAGGTTCGTTGTCTCGAAGCACCACGTGATGATCGGGTGTGATAGATTCTAACATTCACATACAACGGGTGTAAGCCAGATTTACACACGCGAAACACCTAGGTTGACTCAACGAGCTTAGCGTGTACAGACATGACCTCGAATACAAGAGACCGAAAGGTCAAACATGAGTCGTATGGTTGAATACGATCAGCATGAAGTTGCTCACCATGGTGACTAGTCCGTCTCACGTGATGATCGGACACGGGTTAGTCAACATGGATCATGTATCACTTAGATGACTAGAGGGATGTCGATTTAAGTGGGAGTTCATACTTAATTTGATTAAATGAACTTAATTGTCATGAACTTAGTCTAAAAGTTGTATTTATAAATATTGTAGATGGCCAACGTCAACCTCAATTTCAACGCATTCCTAGAGAAAAACAAGCTGAAAGATGATGGTAGCAACTATGCGGACTGGGTTCGCAACTTGAAGCTCATCCTTGAAGCAGCTAAAAAGGCTTATGTCCTTGATGCGCTGCTAGGTGACCCTCCCGCTCCCACAGCAGCCCAGGACATTCTGAACGTCTGGCAAACGCGGAGTGATGACTACTCTCTGGTTAGGTGTGGAATGTTATACAGTTTAGAAACGGGGCTCCAAAGGCGTTTTGAGCAACACAGAGCATATGAGATGTTCCAGGAGTTGAAGCTAGTTTTTCAAGCTCATGCCCATGTCGAGAGATATGAAGTGTCTGACAAGTTCTTTAGTTGTAAGATGGAGGAGAACAGTTCTGTCAGTCAGCACATACTCAAAATGTCTGGGTTACACGGTCGTCTGACTTCACTTGGAGTCAAATTTCCGGATGATGCTATAATCGACAGAATCCTCCAGTCTCTCCCACCAAGCTACAAAGGCTTTGTGCTTAACTACAACATGCAAGGGATGGAAAAGACCATTCCTGAGTTGTACTCGATGCTCAAGTCTGCATAAGTAGAAATCAATAAAGAGCATCAAGTGTTGATGGTCAACAAGACGACTAGTTTCAAGAAAGGCAAGGGTAAGAAGAACTTCAAGAAAGACGGCAAAGTTGTTGCCGCGCCCGGTAAGCCAGATGCCGGGAAGAAGAAAAAGAATGGACCCAAGCCTGAGACTAAGTGCTTCTATTGCAAGGGAAAAGGTCACTGGAAGCGGAACTGCCCCAAATACTTAGCGGACAAGAAGGCCGGCAATGTTAAAGGTATATGTGATATACATGTTATTGATGTGTACCTTACCAGCGCTCGTAGTAGCTCCTGGGTATTTGATACCGGTGCTGTTGCTCACATTTGCAACTCAAAACAGGAACTACGGAATAAGCGGAGACTGGCCAAGGACGAGGTGACGATGCGCGTCGGGAATGGTTCAAAGGTCGATGTGATCGCCGTTGGCACGCTACCTCTACATCTACCGTCGGGATTAGTCTTAAACCTTAATAATTGTTATTTAGTACCAGCTTTAAGCATGAACATTGTATCAGGGTCTTGCTTAATGCGAGATGGCTACTCATTTAAGTCACAGAATAATGGTTGTTCTATTTATATGAGTGATATGTTTTATGGTCATGCCCCGCTGGTGAATGGTTTATTCTTGATGAATCTTGATCGTGATGTTACACATATTTATAGTGTGAGTACCAAAAGATGTAAAGTTGATAATGATAGTCCCACATACTTGTGGCACTGCCGCCTTGGTCATATCGGCGTTAAGCGCATGAAGAAGCTCCATATTGATGGACTGTTAGAGTCTCTTGATTTTGAATCATTTGACACATGCGAACCGTGCCTCATGGGCAAGATGACTAAGACTCCATTCTCAGGAATAATGGAGAGAGCAACCGACTTATTGGAAATAATACATACTGATGTATGTGGTCCAATGAACGTTGAAGCTCGCGGTGGCTATCGTTATGTTCTCACTCTCACCGATGATTTGAGTAGGTATGGGTATATCTACTTGATGAAGCACAAATCTGTGACATTTGAAAAGTTCAAGGAATTTTAGAGTGAGGTCGAGAATCAACGTGACAGAAAAATGAAGTGTCTACGATCTGATCGTGGAGGAGAATATTTGAGTCACGAGTTTGGCACACACCTAAGGAAGTGTGGAATCATTTCACAACTGACACCGCCTGGCACACCGCAACGCAACGGAGTGTCTGAATGTCGTAATCGCACTTTATTAGATATGGTACGATCTATGATGTCTCTTACCGACTTACCGCTATCATTTTGGGGATACGCATTAGAAACTGCAGCATTCACTTTAAATAGGGCACCGTCTAAATCCATTGAGACGACACCGTTTGAACTATGGTTTGGCAAGAAACCTAAGTTGTCGTTTCTTAAAGTTTGGGGCTGCGATGCTTATGTGAAGAAACTTCAACCAGATAAGCTCGAACCCAAAGCGGAGAAATGCGTATTCATAGGATACCCTAAGGAAACTATTGGGTATACCTTCTATCTTAGATCTGAAGGTAAAACCTTTGTTGCCAAGAACGAATCCTTTCTAGAGAAAGAGTTTCTCTCGAAATAAGTAAGTGGGAGGAAGGTAGAACTTGATGAGGTAATTACACCCCCTCTCGAACAGGATGGTAGCGCAGCGCAGGAAGTTGTTCCTGTGGCGCCTACACCGACTGAAGAGGAAGTTAATGATGATGATCATGAAGCTTCAGATCAAGTTACTACTGAACCGCGAAGGTCCACAAGGGCACGCTCCACACCAGAGTGGTACGGCAACCCTATGATGGAAATCATGTTGTTAGACAACGGTGAGCCTTCGAACTATGAAGAAGCGATGGCGGGCCCGGATTCCAACAAATGGCTTGAGGCTATGAAATCCGAGATAGGATCCATGTATGAGAACAAAGTATGGACTTTGGTGGATTTGCCCGATGACCGGTGAGCCATAGAAAATAAATGGATCTTCAAGAAGAAGATTGATGCAAACGGTAATGTAACCGTTTACAAAGCTCGACTTGTCGCAAAGGGTTTTCGACAAATTCAAGGAGTTGACTACGAAGAGACTTTCTCTCCCGTAGCTAAGCTGAAATCAGTCCGAATCATGTTAGCAATTGCCACCTTTTATGATTATGAAATTTGGCAAATGGATGTCAAAACAGCGTTCCTTAACGGGAACCTTAAGGAAGAGTTGTATATGATGCAACCAGAAGGTTTTGTTGACCCTAAGGGTGCTAACAAAGTGTGCAAGCTCCAACGCTCCATCTATGGGCTGGTGCAAGCATCTCGGAGTTGGAACATTCGCTTTAATGAGGTGATTAAAGCGTTTGGGTTCATACAGGTTTACGTAGAAGCCTGTCTGTACAAGAAAGTGAGTGGGAGCTCTGTAGCTTTCCTCATACTGTATGTGGATGACATATTATTGATGGGGAATAATATAGAGATGTTGGAGAGCATAAAGGCCTATTTGAACAAAAGTTTTTCAATGAAGGACCTTGGAGAAGCTGCATACATATTAGGCATCAAGATCTATAGAGATAGATCAAGACGCCTCATAGGTCTTTCGCAAAGTACATACCTTGACAAGATATTGAAGAAGTTCAATATGGAAAACTCAAAGAAAGGGTTCTTGCCAGTTTTGCAAGGTATGAGATTGAGTAAGACTCGGTCACCGACCACGGCAGCAGATAGAGAGAAGATGAGTTCTGTCCCCTACGCATCAGCCCTGGGCTCTCTAATGTATGCTATGCTGTGTACCAGACCTGATATAAACCTTGCCATAAGCTTGGTAGGGAGGTACCAAAGTGATCCCGGTATGGAACACTGGACAACGGTCAAGAATATCCTTAAGTACCTGAAAAGGACTAAGGAAATGTTTCTCATTTATGGAGGTGACGAAGAGCTCGTCGTAAAGGGTTACGTCGACGCTAGCTTCGACACAGATCCAGATGACTCTAAGTCACAGACCGGATACGTATATGTGTTGAATGGTGGGGCAGTGAGCTGGTGCAGCAGCAAGCAAGAAGTCGTGGCAGCATCTACATGTGAAGCGGAGTACATAGCTGCTTCAGAAGCGGCTCGTGAAGGAATTTGGATGAAGGAGCTCATCACCGACCTTGGAGTGGTTCCAAGCGCGTCGGGTCCAATGACACTCTTCTGTGATAACACTGGGGCCATTGCCATAGCCAAGGAGCCCAGGTTTCACCGGAAGACGAACCACATCAAACACCGCTAAAACTCCATCCAGGACCATGTCCAGAGTGGAGTGATAGATATTTGTAAAGTACACACGGATCTGAATATTGCAGACCCGTTGACTAAACCTCTTCCACGAGCAAAACATGATCAACACCATAATGCTATGGGTGTTCGATACATCATAATGTAACTAGATTATTGACTCTAGTGCAAGTGGGAGACTGTTGGAAATATGCCCTAGAGGCAATAATAAAATGGTTATTATCATATTTCCTTGTTCATGATAATCGTCTATTGTTCATGCTATAATTGTATTAACAGGAAACAATAATACATGTGTGAATAAATAGATCACTGTCGTGGTAACGATTCCGACAATAGAAAGAGGGTAGGATAACGAAGCATGATCTATCAAGATGCACATGGGTGACACGATGGTTTTAGCGAGTTCATGCCTCTCACAGTGGAGATAACAACCCTACGTCTCGTGCTCTAGAGAGGCTTTGTTTTATCTGTCATGGACATGAGTTACATGGTATAGAGAGAGCCAGAGCTCCAGGGAAGGAATGAGCCCGCTGGGGGAGAAGAAGAAGATGTGTCTAGCTATGTGGAGGGGTGGCTTATATAGAGTGCGCCACCTCCTCACCTCTTATGTTACAAGATGGGCATTGATGCCATAATGTCAGCCCACTACAGATGTCTTGCCGACTGTTGGTATTTGCATGACCGAGTGAGTCATACGGCCGAGTGGATGGAATGTACTTGTCTGAGTGGATCCGTACCGAGTGGATTAGATGTTGTCACGATCCAGTAGGAATTTCCCTTGTAGTCCTTAAACTAATAATGAGGTGCCCTTGGGTAGGACGTACTGGTTAGACCTATGACCCTACCCTAGGGCTATATCCCCGTCATTAGCCCCCGAATGGATCAGGGTCCGAGTGGTGAAGGTTTCGATGTAAATCTTGTAGCAGCAGACCGAACTTGAGCGTGCTTCGGGGCCTTTTAAAATTATGCGTTGATTGAAGTCTTCATCATTCGCCCTGATCGATTCCGCTGAGTAGTACGTCCGAGTGAACTTAAGAATTGAAGTAGATCCGAGTGACCAACAGGATCTTGAGACTCTGACTGACTGCTGGTAGTCGGTTGGAATCTGTTGAATCTGTTGAACTTGGATTTTGTTGGTGCACCTGACCAAGCAGAATGTTTCTTTTTTGTTCTTCTCTTCTAGTGGGGGCACGCTAAGTGCACCCACTGGGTGTAGTCCCCGAGCCTCTGTCGGACTAGATGAGTCCGACAGAGGGTTTAAGTCATCCAATGCTCGTCATGTTGAATGTTTGTTGTATCTGCATTATATGATTTCTGGATCAAAGTCAAGTCTCCGAGTGTATTTTTTAACTTAGGCGATACGGGGTCGCAGCTAAGTTCCCGAGTGTGGAGCGTGTCTGTACTCGGAGTAGTTTTAACTTAGGCGATACAGAGTCGCAGTGAAGCCCCTGAGTGCGGAGCATGTCCGCACTCAGAGTTGTTTTTAACTTAGGCGATACGGAGTCGCAGCTAAGCCCCCGAGTGTGGGGCATGTCTGCACTCGGAGTAGTTTTTAACTTAGGCGATACGGAGTCGCAGCTAAGCCCCCGAGTGTGGAGCATGTCCGCACTCAGAGTTGTTTTTTAACTTAGGCGATACGGAGTCGTAGCTAAGTTCCCGAGTGTGGAGCGTGTCTGTACTCGGAGTAGTTTTAACTTAGGCGATACAGAGTCGCAGTGAAGCCCCCGAGTGCGGAGCATGTCCGCACTCAGAGTTGTTTTTAATTTAGGCGATACAGATTCGCAGCTAAGCCCCCGAGTGTGGGGCATGTCCGCACTCGGAGTAGTTTTTAACTTAGGCGATACACAGTCGTAGCTAAGTCCTCGAGTGTGGAGCATGTCCGCACTCGGAGTAGTTTTGAACTTAGGCGATACGGAATCGCAGCTAAGTCCCCGAGTGTGGAGCATGTCCGCACTCGGAGTAGTTTTGAACTTAGGCGATACGGAATCGCAGCTAAGCCCCCGAGTGTGGAGCGTGTCCGTACTCGAAGTGGTTTTAACTTAGGCGACACAGAGTCGCAGCTAAGTCCCCGAGTGTGGAGCACGTCTGCACTCGGAGTAGTTTTTAACTTAGGCGATACTGAGTCGCAGCTAAGTCCCCGAGTGTGGAGCGTGTCCGTACTCGAAGTAGTTTTAACATAGGCGACACGGAGTCGCAGCTAAGTCCCCGAGTGTGGATCATGTCCACACTCGGAGTAGTTTTGAACTTAGGCGATACGGAATCGCAGCTAAGCCCCCGAGTGTGGAGCATGTTCGCACTCGGAGTAGTTTCAACTTAGGCGGCATGGAGTCGCAGCTAAGCTAAGCGGTGGCGCGCGGGGCAGCCGAATGATGAAGACGTGCCACACGGAGTGGCGATGCGCATGGCATCCGAGTGAGGTAGACGATTCTGGCTGAGTGGCAACGTGCGGGGCGGCCAAGTGATGTATGTCGAGGAGGCGTCCGACCCACTGACGGCACGCGGGGCGGCCGTGTCCACTACGTCATTGCGGGGGCTTCCGAACACGTGAAAACACATGAATGATCGTTGCGGCGACTGAGCCTGAGCAGCGACGAGGATGGCACACGGATGCGTCGAGTAGCCTGTGTATGAAAAATAGTACAAGCCAGCATAAAAAATTATCAAAGTAATATGATCTTTTCTGAAATAGTTCATGTAAATTGCACCCATAGACACCCACTGGGTGTGCCACGTGATTGCTGGTTCAGAACCAGCAAGAGTCTAAAAGAGCGAAGGATCCGGCTGAACTCGTTTGAGTACTGGACCCAAACGAAGCGGAACTGAAGTGTTCCCACATAAAAATAAACAACCGAGTGCAGAGGTACACTCAGTGGCGTGGCCTCCAGGTGAACGTCATGTGCTACTTCCTCGACACTCGGTAATGTAGAAACGATTATTTAATAGAATGCAGTCTGTGAAAAAAATGACTTAGCTCCCTGACGACGCGCGGGGCGGTCGAGCGAAGTGGACACGTCCGGCTGAGTGGCGACGTGTTGGGCGGTCAAGCGATGAAGACACGTCTATCTGAGTGGCGACACGCGGGGCGGCCGAGTGACGACGCGTAGAGCAGCCAGGTGACAAAGGAGCCTCCAGCCGAGTGACGACGCGCGAAGCTGCCGAGTGACGAAGGAGCGTCCAATCGAGTGGCGGCACGCGGAGCTGCCGAGTGACGAAGGAGTCTCCAATCGAGTGAGGATGGCGTGTCTTGCTGACTGGCGATGCGCGAAGCTACCGAGTGCCGACGACGGGTCCGACTGACGGACAACATGCAGGGCGGCCGAGTGATGACGAGACATCTGACTAAGGGACGGCGCGCGGGGCGACCGAGTGCTCACGACGCGTCCGACCGAGCGACGGCATGCAGGGCGGCCAAGTGATGACGACGCGTCCGACCGAGCGACGGCATGTCCGACTGAGCGACGGTGCAGAGAGCGGCCGAGTGATGACGACGCATCCGATCAAGTGACAGCATGTAGGGCGACCGAGTCACTGCATGTTGGTCATCTGTATGCAAAATTCATCTGAAATAATTTCTGCGTGTCATCGTGTTAGTAGCTCGAATGAACATTCCGTCTCAATAAACTATTGTTCGGAGACAATGACGGACAAGTGGCCATTAGTAGCAAACGTAGCTGTGAATATTTCTGGATGGATTAAGTGTCCTACACATATGCTAATTTGTAACGATTAAAGACGTTACGCATGCATGCATGCATGATTACCTGGCGTTTTATTCGGCTCATTTGATGAGGCGCTTAATGAGGCAGTCAAATAACTCCTCGTAAAGTTATGCACGGATGGTATTTTGGCCCACTTGGTGAGGCGCTTAATAAGGCAGCCAAATAACTCCTCGTAACGTTATGCATGCATGTAGGATTACCTGGTGGCTCACCTGATGAGGCGCTTAATAAGGCAGCCGAATAACTCCTCGTAGAATTATTTACTCCCTTCTGTTTCTTCTCTTGCCACCTCGATGTGCCCTTAATCGACGGGGAGGTGACCCGCCCATGTTGCATGATAGAGATTTGCAGCGATGAGAGCTCTGCCAGCCCACGATCGAGCCCGAGGGAGGAGCCACCGCATGCGGGTGGGCGCTTCCCTGCGCCTCCCTCACGGAGTTTGCTGCTGAGACGTTGATGCCGGAGGAAGGAGATGCCGCGTGCGGATATGCTTTTTCTCTGAGGAACCGGGTCGACCGCCGGTCGTCGTGCTCGCTCGCCGAGGAACGAGACCGAGCGTTCGTGGCTGTGCATGTGTGGTCGCTTAGCGACGCCGTCACAGATGAGGCCGGAGATGACAACGAGCGGGCGGCGGAGTTTCATCATCCGAAACCAAGCCACCTAAACGGTGGCAGTGGAGGGGAACAGCGGCGGCGAAGGTGATGAGAGGAGCTTCATCGCCGGTCACCACCTTCCCTTGAGATTCAGTTGGGATCCCGCCGGCGTCTACTCGTACTATCGGGAGCCTGCACCCTGCCGAGCTTCAGCCGAGCCTCCTCGCTGCAGCAGGAGAGCCGGGCGGCCGAGCTTCAGCGGTAGTCGCCGCGCCTCCGGGATGTAGCAGGAGCGGTGGGTCGCCGAGATTCAGCGGAAGCCGCCGCCAAGATGGGGGCCAAGGTTCCATCATCGGCATCCTGTAGGTTTGTCGCTCCACTCTGCTCCGGGTTTGTATGAGCTCGTGTATATACAGAAGGAAACAAACCATCGTTAGATCATTGTTTGATTGTAAAGAGAACGAGATGAGATGAACAACTCCCTGATCCTTCTGTATGATGAATATTTTGTGCTCCCGTAGATGGAGTGATGTCCGGAACATCCTGGATCAAATTCTCCATCGATGATTGTTAATCAGCGGACGAAGATTGAAAAAATAAAACCATTTGCATCATGGCTCGATAGACGCCATGCCCCACGGTGGGCGCCAAATGTCGTGGTAACGATTCCGACAATAGAAAGAGGGTAGGATAATGGAGCATGATCTATCAAGATGCACATGGGTGACACGGTGGTTTTAGCGAGTTCAGGCCTCTCACAGTGGAGATAACAACCCTACGTCTCGTGCTCCGGAGAGGCTTTGTTTTATCTGTCATGGACATGAGTTACATGGTATAGAGAGAGCCAGAGCTCCAGGGAAGGAATGAGCCCGCTGGGGGAGAAGAAGAAGATGTGTCTAGCTATGTGGAGGGGGGTGGCTTATATAGAGTGCACCACCTCCTCACCTCTTATGTTACAAGATGGGGCATTGATGCCATAATGTCAGCCCACTACAGATGTATTGTCGACTGTTGGTATTTGCATGACCGAGTGAGTCATACGGCCGAGTGGTTGACTGTCATCCGAGTGGATGGAATGTACTTGTGTGAGTGGATCCGTGCCGAGTGGATTAGATGTTGTCACGATCCAGTAGGAATTTCCCTTGTAGTCCTTAAACTAATAATGAGGTGCCCTTGGGTATGACGTACTGGTCAGACCTATGACCCTACCCTAGGGCTATATCCCCGTCAATCACAATGTGTCCCTAGCAAGCCTCTAGTTGGCGAGCTCGTTAGTCAATAGATGATCATGGTTTCCTGATCATGGGCAATAGATGTCATTGATAACGGGATCACATCATTGGGAGAATGATGTGATGGACAAGACCCAATCCTAAGCATAGCACTAGATCGTATTGTTCGTATGCTAAAGCTTTTCTAATGTCAAGTATCCTTTCCTTCGACCGTGAGATTGTGCAACTCCCGGATACCGTAGGAGTGCTTTGGGTGTATCAAACGTCACAACGTAACTGGGTGACTATAAAGATGCACTACGGGTACCTCCGAAAGTGTCTGTTGGGTTGGTACGAATCGAGATCGGGATTTGTCACTCCGTGTGACGGAGAGGTATCTCTGGGCCCACTCGGTAGAACATCATCATGAGCTCAATGTGACTAAGGAGTTAGTCACACGATGACGTGCTACGGAACGAGTAAAGAGACTTACCGGTAACGAGATTGAACAAGGTATAGGTATACCGACGATCGAATCTCGGGCAAGTTCTATACCGACAGACAAAGGGAATCGTATACGGGATTGATTGAATCCTTGACATCGTGGTTCATCCGATGAGATCATCGTGGAGCAAGTGGGAGCCACCATGGGTATCCAGACCCCCGCTGATGGTTATTGGCCGGAGAGGTGTCTCGGTCATGTCTGCCTGTCTCCCGAACCCGTAGGGTCTACACACTTAAGGTTCGGTGACGCTAGGGTTATAGGGAATTGTTATACGAGGTTACCGAAAGTTGTTCGGAGTCCCGGATGAGATCCCGGACGTCACGAGGAGCTCCGGAATGGTCCGGAGGTAAAGATTGATATATAGGACGGATGGTTTCGAACACCGGAAGTGTTTCGGGCATCACCGGTAACGTACCGGGACCACCGGAGGTGGCCCCGGGGTCCACCGAAAGGGGGCAACGACCCTGGGAGGTAAGATGGGCCAAGTGGGGAAGGGAACCAGCCCCTAGGTGGGCTGGTGCGCCTCCCCACTCAGCCCAATGCGCAGGGGAGAGGGAAGGGGGGCAAACCCTAAGCCAGGTGGGCCTAAGGCCCACCAGGGGTGCGCACCACCCCTCCTCCCTGCCCTGGCCGCCGCCCCCTCTCCCATCTGGGGCTGCCGCACCCCTTGGGGGTGGGAACCCTAAGGTCTACGCCCCCTCCCCCTCCCCCTATATATAGTTGAGGTTTTGGGGCTGTTTTGCACACGGTTTTCTCTCTCCCTCGGCGCAGCCCTGCCCTTCTTCCTCCTCCTCTCTGCCGGTGCTTGGCGAAGCCCTGCCGGGAGACCTCGTCTCTCCATCGACACCACGCCGTCGTGCTGCTGGAGTTCTTCCCCAACCTCTCCCTCCTCCTTGCTGGATCAAGGTGCGGGAGACGTCACCGGGCTGCACGTGTGTTGAACGCGGAGGTGCCGTAGTTCGGCACTTGATCGGAATCGCTGCGAGTACGACTCCATCAACCGTGTTCTAGCAACGCTTCCGCTTAGCGATTTTCAAAGGTATGAAGATGCTCTTACCCCTCTCTCGTTGCTGGTGTCTCCATAGGAAGATCTGAATATGCGTAGGAAAATTTTGAATTTATGCTACGTTACCCAACAGGATCTTCACATCCAGACTTGCATCTAATCTATGTAGATGAAGTTTGTGGTCTATTTAAGCTTGCAGGTTTGCCCGAGGATGAGGTAAAGAAGAAAGTCTTTTCTTTATCTTTGAAGGATAAGGCGTTGACATGGTATAGGCTATGTGATGATTCTGGATCATGGGACTACAATCGGTTGAAATTGGAATTTCATCAAAAGTTTTATCCTATGCATTTAGTACATCGTGATCGGAAATTTATTTATAAGTTTTGGCCTCGTGACAGGAAAGCATAGCTCAAGCTTGGGGGAGGCTTAAATCAATGCTATATTCATGCCCCAATCATGAGCTCTCGAGAGAAATCATCACTCAAAACTTTTATGCTCGGCTTTCTCATGAAGATCGTACCATGCTTGGCACTTCTTGTGCCGGTTCTTTTATGAAGAAGGGTATTGATCACAAGTGGAATTTATTGGAGAGAATCAAACGCAACTCTGAAGATTGGGAGCTGGAGGAAGGTAAGGAGTCAGGTATGAATTTCCAGTTTGATTGCGTTAAATCTTTTGTTGAGACAAACACTTCTAGAGATTTTAGCGCTAAGTATGGACTTGACTCTGAGATAGTAGCTTCTCTATGTGAATCTTTTGCTGCTCATGTTGATCTTCCCAAAGAGAAGTGGTTTAAATATCATCCTCCTGTAGAAAGCAACATAGCCAAAACCAATCTAGTTGAGGAGAAAGTCATTGCTTTTAGTGATCCTGTTGTTCCTTGTCCTTACACTGAGAAACCACCATACCCTGCTAGGATAAAGGATTATTCTAAAGCTCCAACTGTGATACGTAGGGGTTACATTAGACCACTTGCACCCCCTGAGGAAATTAGATTTGAACCTAGTGTTGCTATTATCAAAGATCTCTTAGCCGAAGACATATATGGGCATGTTATCAAATTCTGTGAGGACTCCGCTAGAATTGCTAAACCTCACGTGAAAGACAAACACGGACCTGTAGTTGGCCTGCCCGTTGTTTCTGTTAAGATAGGAGATCACTGTTACCATGGTTTATGTGATATGGGAGCTAGTGTTAGTGCAATACCCCGTTCTCTATATGATGAAATCAAAGATGAGATTGCACCTGCTGAGTTAGAACCCATTGATGTCACTATTACGCTAGCTAATAGAGACACTATCTGCCCTTTGGGAATTGTGAGAGACGTAGAAGTCCTGTGTGGTAAGACAAAGTATCCTACTGATTTTCTCGTCCTTGGTACTGCACAAGATAGCTTTTGTCCCATCATATTTGGTAGACCCTTTCTCAACACTGTCAATGCTCACATTGATTGCATTAAGGAGACTGTCACAGTAAGTTTCGAGGGTGTGTCTCATGAATTTAACTTCTCCAAGTTTGGAAGACAACCCCATGAAAGAGAGTCGTCTGGTAGAGATGAAATCATTGCTCTTGACTCTATTGCCGTACCTCCTACGGATACTTTAGAGCAATATCTGCTTGAGCATGAAAATGATATGCATATGGAGGAGAGAGATGAGATAGATAAAATTGTCTTAGAACAATATCCTATTCTCAAGAATAATCTGTCTGTTGAACTGCTTGGGGATCCTCCTCCACCAAAGGGTGATCCTGTGTTCGAGCTTAAACAGTTGTCTGATACTCTTAAGTATGCCTATCTTGATGAGAAGGAGATATATCCTGTCATTATTAGTGCTCTCCTCTCAGAGCGCAAAGAGAAGAAGTTACTAAAAACTCTGAGGAAGCACCGCGCTGCTATTGGATATACTCTTGATGATCTTAAGGGTATTAGTCCTACTCTATGTCAACACAAGATTAAAACCGATCCTGACTTTAAACCAGTTGCTGATCATCAAAGGATATTAAATCCTAAGATGAAAGAGGTCGTTAGAAAAGAAATATTAAAGCTTCTGGAAGCAGGAATCATTTATCCTGTTGCTCATAGTGATTGGGTAAGTCCAGTACATTGCGTACCTAAGAAGGGAGGTATCACCGTCGTTCCTAATGATAAGGATGAACTAATCCCACAAAGGATTATTACCGGCTATAGAATGGTGATAGACTTCCGGAAACTGAACAAGGCAACCAGGAAAGATCATTATCCTTTGTCGTTCATCGACCAAATGCTAGAAAGGCTATCAAAACACACACACTTCTGCTTTCTAGACAGCTATCCAGGTTTCTCGCAAATACCTGTTGCACAATCTGATCAAGAGAAAACCACTTTCACCTGCCCTTTCGGTACCTTTGCCTATAGACGTATGCCTTTTGGCTTATGTAATGCACCTGCCACCTTCCAAAGATGTATGATGGCTATATTCTCTGACTTTTGTGAAAAGATTGTCGAGGTTTTCATGGATGACTTCTCCATTTACGGGTCTTCCTTTGATGATTGCCTCAGCAACCTTGATCGAGTCTTACAGAGATGCGAAGAAACCAACCTCGTCTTGAATTGGGAGAAGTGCCACTTTATGGTTAATGAAGGTATCGTCTTAGGACACAAAATCTCTGAAAGATGCATTGAAGTTGATAAGGCTAAGGTTGATGCAATTGAGAAAATGCTTTGCCCCACAGATATCAGAGGTATACGAAGTTTCTTCGGTCATGCTGGTTTCTGTAGAAGGTTCATTAAAGACTTATCTAAGATTTCTAGGCCTCTTACCAACCTCTTGAAGAAGGATGTTCCTTTTGTTTTTGATGAGGATTGTGAGGAAGCCTTTGAAATACTTAAGAAGGCTTTGATAACTGCACCTATTGTTCAACCACCTGACTAGAACTCGCCCTTTGAAATCATGTGTGACGCTAGTGATTACGCTATTGGTGCTGTTCTAGGACAAAGAGTTGACAAGAAGTTGAATGTCATTCACTACGCTAGTAAAACTCTAGACAGTGCCCAAAGAAACTATGCCACTACGGAGAAGGAATTTTTAGCAGTCATGTTTGCATGTGAAAAGTTCAGATCTTACATAGTTGACTCCAAAGTCACTATTCACTCTGATCATGCTGCTATTAAGTACCTCATGGAGAAGAAGGACACTAAGCCTAGGCTGATCAGATGGGTTCTCCTGCTACAGGAATTTGATTTGCACGTTGTTGACTGAAAGGGTGCTGATAACCCTGTAGCAGATAACTTGTCTAGGCTAGAGAATGTCCTTGATGACCCACTACCTATTGATGACAGCTTTCCTGATGAGCAACTAATGTCATCCGCACTTCACATAGTGCACCGTGGTATGCCGATTATGCAAACTATATCGTAGCCAAATAGATACCACCCAGTTTCACCTATCAGCAAAAGAAGAAATTCTTCTTTGATTTAAGACACTACTTTTGGGATGATCCTCACCTTTATAAGGAAGGAGTAGATGGTGTTATTAGACGTTGTGTGCCTGAACATGAACATGGACAGATCCTGCAGAAGTGTCATTCCGAAGCCTACGGAGGACACCATGTTGGAGATAGAACTGCCCATAAGGTATTGCAATCAGGTTTCTATTGGCCCACTCTCTTCAAGGATGCCCGTAAGTTTGTCTTGTCTTGTGACGAATGCCAAAGGATAGGGAACATCAGTAAGCGTCAGGAAATGCCTATAAACTATTCACTTGTCATTGAACCATTTGATGTCTGGGGCTTTGATTATATGGGACCCTTCCCGAGTTCCAATGGGTACACTCACATCTTAGTTGTTGTGGATTATATTACTAAGTGCGTAGAAGCTATCCCCACTAAAAATGCTGATCACCACACCTCTATTAAGATGCTTAAAGAAGTCATATTCCCAAGATTTGGAGTCCCTAGATACTTGATGACTGATGGCGGTTCACACTTCATTCATGGTGTTTTCCGCAAGATGCTAGCTAAGTATGATGTCAACCATAGAGTTGCATCTCCTTATCATCCTCAGTCTAGTGGTCAAGTTGAGTTGAGTAATAGGGAGATCAAGTTGATCTTGCAAAAGACCGTCAATAGATCTCGAAAGAATTGGTCTAGCAAACTTGACGATGCACTATGGGCTTATAGGACTGCTTATAAGAATCCCATGGGCATGTCACCGTATAAAGTGGTTTACAGTAAGGACTGTCATTTACCTCTTGAGCTGGAACACAAAGCTTATTGGGCAATCAAAGAGCTCAACTTTGATTTCAAACTTGCCGGTGAGAAGCGGTTGTTTGATATCAGCTCGTTAGATGAATGGAGAGCCCAGGCATACGAGAATGCCAGGTTGTTCAAGGAAAAGGTTAAGAGATGGCATGACAAACGAATACATAAACGAGAGTTCAATGTAGGTGATTATGTCTTGCTATACAATTCTCGTTTGAGATTCTTTGCACGCAAGCTTCTCTCTAAATGAGAAGATCCCTATGTTGTCGACGAAGTATATCGTTCCGGTGCCATCATAATCAATAACACGGAAGGAAATTTTCCTAGAGTGGTAAATGGGCAAAGAATCAAGCATTACATCTCTGGTACTCCCATAAATGTTGAGACCAATATCATCAATGTCATAACTCCACAGGAGTACATAAGGGATGTTTATCAGCCTGTTTCAGACCTTGAAAACGAAGATGTATCTGTTTCGGTAAGAAATTGGACTCCGATACTTTTCCAATAGGAAATTTCTTCCGTTTTGGAATTTTTGGAAAATTAGAAAAATAAAAAGCAGTCCGGAGAGCGAACGAGGCAGCCACAAGCCCTGCCACCGCCCCTACCCCCTGGTGGCGGAGGGCAAGCTTGTGGGCACCTTGTGTGCCTCCCGGACTCCGTTTCTTGCGGAGGACTCCTTCTGGCCCAAAAAAAATCAATATATAGTCGCCCGAAGGCTTTGATCTCCGTATGGCGTAGTTTTCCTCTGTTTTCGTTTCGAGCTTGTTGTCTGCCGCAGATTTAGAGCAAAGATGTCTCAGGAATCTGTTGGGGAGAATGATCTTCACCAAGTTCATGAGGAAGTAGATGCTGATCTGAAAAGAGTAGAAGTCACGGAAGCTAGGGACCAAGCTAAGGAGAAAACCCAAGCTAGGGAGGAAGTTCAACCTATGTTCAACATTGAAGACGTTGAAGGAGTAGATTTTCTCCAACCCTTCTTCCACGTGCTATCTCCATCCTTGATTGAACTCTTGAGGTTTTGAGAAACAACTCGTGCTCGCAATATTTCTCTTTCTCGTGAAGTTGTTTTGCTGGAAAACCATGTCACAGATCTCAAAGGTATAATCAAAGAATGATAGCTCTCTTGGAATCAAAGGCGACAACAACACCACCTTCACCACCGAAGGAAGGCAACTAAGCATTGGTATGGGCAATCCCCTTGGCTTCTGCCAAGCTTGGGGGAGTTGCCCTGGTATCGTATCACCTTTATATCTTTTGCTTTTACCTTTGTTTTAGTTCTTTCCTTTTCAGTTTTTATTTCTTCTCTTAGAGGAATAAGTCTTTAGTTTTTAGTTTGAGTCTTTTTTTTGTCTCTCCCCCGATGTATTCGAGCTTACGAGCTATATAATAAAGAGTATCTTAGTCAAGGGCTTTGCTTTGTGCCATGATCAAAAGTATGAAAAGAATGATAGCATGAAAGATCATGAGACGATCTTATGGAAAGTAGTAGCTTCACATATGACATGTATGATGATTGAAACTTGTTGAGAATAAATCAACATAGACCGCGGTCATTGTTGTAATTAATAAGAAGTAATAAGGAAAGAGAGGTTCACATATAAATATATCATCTTAGACACTTTTTTACAATTGTGAGCACTCACCAAACTATTACATGCTTAGGAGTAGATGTTGGACAAGGAAGACAACATAATGAATTGTGTTTGCTTGGTTCCAAACAATGTTATATGATTAGAGATCCCTTAGCATGTGACGATTGCTTCCACCTCATATTAGCCAAAACTCCCGCACCAAGTAGAGATACTACTTGTGCATCCATAAACCTCCAACCAGTTTTGCCATGAGAGTCCACCATACCTACCTATGGATTGAATAAGATCCTTCAAGTAAGTTGTCATCGGTGCAAGCAATAAAAATTGCTCTCTAATATGTATGATCTATTAGTGTGTGGAAAATAAGCTTTGTACGAACCTGTGATGAGGAAGACATAAAAGCGACAGACTGCATAATAAAGTTCTTTATCACAGGAGGCAATATAAAGTTATGTTCCTCCGCACTAAGAGGACACGCATTCAAACCTCAAAAGCGCATGACAACCTTTGCTTCCCTCTGCGAAGGGCCTATCTTGTACCTTTACTTATTAATTGCCTTAAGTTATATTTATAGGATTTATCCATAGGCACTTCTTGAAGTCCATCTGTTGGGTTCAAGGAGTTTATATGATGACCAAGATGGTATTCAAGGTATTATCCAAAGAATGGTCATAGAGACACTAGGTTGATCAAGATCTCAGACAAATAGTAAATCAAGATGATCAACACACAAAACGTATAAGATGTACCGAGAGGGATCAAGTGATCCCATGGTATGGTAAGCATTGTCCATTACGTGTTTGTGTACTAACCCATGGTCTTTGTGAGACTCCTATGTGGGGGTTAGGTGTGCTTCCATGGACTTGCGTCAAAAGGAAGATCTCATACAACTCATGAAGGATGACGTCAAGTGGTGATCGTCATCAAGATTGTGGTGTGCAAGTTCAAGTGGATCAGCACGAATATATCATTGAAACTATTGTTAATGATCATGTGTTAATAAGGACAAGCTCATGTTCTAACAAGGACAAGATCAAGATAAGCATTCCTGAGCACTACATGCTTGATTCTTGTGGATGTTCACATGGTGGACAAATGAAGATGAATACATAAGTTTCAAGTGGATCAGCACGAATATATCATTGAAACTATTGTTAATGATCATGTGTTGATAAGGACAAGCTCTCATGTGCTAACAAGGACAAGATCAAGATAAGCATTCCTGAGCACTACATGCTTGATTCTTGTGGATGTTCACATGGTGGACAAATGAAGATGAATACATAAGGTAGGCTTTCCACATTGTGTATGGGAGAGCTACTTGAAGACTTCATCATGTCTTGCTTTCAACTTGAGCCAAGAAGGAACAACAACATCAAGCTCAAGTGAAAGGGCTAACTCAAAGGTATCAGTTCCTTTGACGTTAGTTGTGCGGAGTGATGATCAGCGAATAAAAGTATACACTCAAGTATGGATCATCAGTACCCTTTTATGATTCTTGAGTCCTTAGGGATCTCGCACTATTAAGAGGGGATCACAGGTTTTGCGATGAACTTGCTCAAACTACATCTCCACTGTTCTGCTCAATACCACATATTCTCTACTTTGCTCCTATCTCAAAACAGGTCCACTGCCTCGGACTTCCGGCTCCCTCCGGACGTCCGAGGACCGGTCAAGGGTCGGACGACTGACATGGTACGGAAATCCGGAGCTCTGTACCAGAAGAAATTGAGCTCTATAACTCGGATTTCCGGCTCACTCCGGACATCCGAGGGCCGAACGACCGACCAGCTTCGGAAATCTAGAGCCCTGCACCAGAAGTACGTGAGCTCTATAACTCGGATTTCCGGCTCCCTCCGGACGTCCGAGGGCCAGACGTCCGTCCCATTTAGGAAATCCGGAACCTCCCACCAGAAGAAGTTGAGTCGAATAACTCGGATTTCCGGTCCTCTCCGGACGTCCGGTCGCTGTTCAATTCACAGTATTTTCAGTGATATCTACAGGCCTCGGACGACCGACCTCTGTCGGACGTCCGACCCCTCGCGGACGCCCGGACTTCCGGAAACTGTCGGACGTCCGGACCCTGTGTGACTTAAAGTGTCCCCAATGGCTGTTTTTCTCTCCCCACTATAAATACCCCCCTCCCACTTCGTGAGAGGGCTGCCCAACACAGTCATATCCTCATAAGAACACATTTCCACCTCACACACATTTGCTCACATCAAATCTTATATCCCAAGAGCATTTGTGAGCCCCTTTGAGAGTTGTTCCAATCAAAAGATAGATCGTCTCCCTCTCCTTCTCTCAACCCAAGCTATTTGAGATTTGAGCAAGTTTTGAGCATTTCCCGTGATCTTGTTACTCTTGGAGGTTGGAGACTCCTAGGCGGTAGGAGTTCTTCGGAGAGGAATCAATCCGTGTGATTACCCCCGGAAAAGTTTGTGAGGTTTGGAAGCCACCTCAAAGGCTTACCACTAGTGGTTGAGAAACGCCTTCGTGGTGTTATCTTAAAGGGAGAATAGGGTGAGCCTTCGTGGCATTGGTGTGCCTTCGTGGTAACATCCACCTCTCTAACGGTGACTAGCTTCCCTCCAAGGAAGTGAGCATCGGGATACATCTTCGTCTCAGTGACCTTGGTTATCCTTAACCCTAACTCCTTACTTGTGGTTTACTTGTGTTACATGAGCATACATACATTGCATATTGTTTGTGCTCATTATATTGTGTTGGATATTTCTTGTACAAGATTAATCATTCAAGCATACCTTCTATATCCACACGTTCATACTTGCAGCTTTTGATATATCGTGTGATATAGTGTGATCTAGTATCTTGTGTTGTTCACCTACTTGTCGTGTGATATAGCTCAAGTAAGTTTGTGTAACTTACTTGTGCTTGTTAGTAACTGTATTGTGTCCATCTTGGTAGATCGTGTTGTTGATACACGCTGCAGTGCCTAGTGCATTTAGGATTTGTGCTTGACAAGTACCCTCTTAGTTTATTTCCGCATTAGTTTCAAGCCAAATCCGAAGAAGTTTTTAAATAGCCTATTCACCCCCCTCTAGGCGTCATCGAGGTCTTTTCAATGTGACGATTGCTTCCACCTCATATTAGCCAAAACTCCCGCACCAAGTAGAGATACTACTTGTGCATCCATAAACCTCCAACCAGTTTTGCCATGAGAGTCCACCATACCTACCTATGGATTGAATAAGATCCTTCAAGTAAGTTGTCATCGGTGCAAGCAATAAAAATTGCTCTCTATTAGTGTGTGGAAAATAAGCTTTGTACGAACCTGTGACAAGCAAGACATAAAAGCGACAGACTGCATAATAAAGTTCTTTATCACAGGAGGCAATATAAAGTGACGTTCCTCCGCACTAAGAGGACACGCCTTCAAACCTCAAAAGCGCATGACAACCTCTGCTTCCCTCTGCGAATGGCCTATCTTGAACCTTTACTTTTTGCCCTTATAAGAGTCATGGTGATCTTCACCAATTCCCTTTTTGCCTTTGTCTTGGCTACTGTCACATGCTTGGGAAAGATCTATATTCATATATCAACTTGGAGTTGAGTACTTATGCTTTATTGTTGTTGACTTTACCCTTGAGGTAAATGGTTGGGAGGCAAAACTATAAGCCCCTATCTTCCTCTATGTCCAGCTGAAACTTTGACACCATGAGTACCACGTGAGTTGTAACAATTGTGGAAAACGAAAGAGATGATTGAGTATGTGGGTTTGCCTTACAAGCTCTTATTTGACTCTTTCTGATGTTGTGATAAATTGCAATTGCTTCAATGACTATGGATTATTGTTGGTTACTTCTTGGTAAGGTTTTTTGCTTCATGCTTTGCTTTGTGAAGGAATTGTTACTTTCCCATAAGAATCTTTATGATGTATTGCTATTCTATGTGTGATCATGATGCCCTCATGTCCGTATTATGTTTTATCGACACCTTCGTCCCCAAACATGTGGACATGTTTATGGGACTTGGTTTTCGCTTGAGGACAAGCGAGGTCTAAGCTTGGGGGAGTTGATACGTCCATTTTGCATCATGCTTTCATGTTGATATTTATTGCTTTTTGGGCTGTTATATTACTTGTGGTACCATATTTATGCCTTTTCTCTCTTATTTTGCAAGGTTTATTTGAAGAGGGAGAATTCAGGCAGCTGGAATTCTGGACTGGAAAAGGAGCAAATCCTAGTCCACTATTCTGCACATCTCCAAATGCCCTGAAAAGTTACGTGGATTTTTTCTGGATTATATAAAAAATACTGGGCGAAAGAACTACCGGAGGGGGGGCCACCAGGGCTCCACAAGCTTGCCCACCGCCACCACCCCCTGGTGGCGCAGGGCAAGCTTGTGGGCTGCCTGACGGCCCACTAGCCCCCCTCTTTTGCTATATGAAGCGTCCTGGTCCAGAAAAAAAAATCAATCGGGAGCTTTTTCGTGGTTTCTCCGCCGCCACGAGGTGGAACTTGAGCAGATCCAATCTAGAGCTCCGGCAGGACGATCCTGCCAGGGAAACTTCCCTCCCGGAGGGGGGAATCATCGCCATCGTCATCACCAACACTCCTCTCGTCGGAGGGGAGGCATCTTCATCAACATCTTCATCAGCACCATCTCCTCTCCAATCCCTAGTTCATCTCTTGTAACCAATCTTCGTCTCGCAACTCCGATTGATACTTGTAAGGTTGCTAGTAGTGTTGATTACTCTTTGTAGTTGATGCTAGTTGGATTACTTGGTGGAAGAGTTTATGTTCAGATCCTTGATGCTATTCATTACACCTCTGATCATGATTATGATTATGCTTTGTGAGTAGTTACTTTTGTTCCTCACGACATGGGATAAGTCATGTTAATAATAGTCATGTGAATTTGATATTCGTTCGGTATTTTGATATGTTGTATGTTGTTTTTCCTCTAGTGGTGTTATGTGAACGTCGACTACATAACACTTCACCATATTTGGGCCTATAGGAAGGCATTGGGAAGTAGTAAATAGATGATAGGTTGCTGGAGTGACAGAAGCTTAAACCCCAGTCTATGCGTTGCTTCGTGAGGGGCTGATTTGGATCCACCAGTTTAATGCTATGGTTAGACTTTGTCTTAATTCTTCTTTTGTAGTTGCGGATTCTTGCGAGAGAGGTTAATCATAAGTGGGATGCTTGTCCAAGTAAGGGCAGTACCCAAGCGCCGGTCCACCCACATATCAAACTATCAAAGTAACGAACGCGAATCATATGAACATGATGAAACTAGCATGACAGAAATTCCCGTGTGTCCTCGGGAGCGTTTTTCCTCCTATAAGACTTTGTTCAGGCTTGTCCCTTGCTACAAAAGGGATTCGGCCACTTGCTGCCCCGTTGCTACTACTTGTTATTTGTTACTCTTTGCTTGCTACGTTTCACCTGCTACACCATCACTTGTTACCGCTACTTTCAGTGCTTGCAGTTATTACCTTGCTGAAATCCGTTTATCAGAGCCTTCTGCTCCTCGTTGGGTTCGACACTCTTACTTATCGAAAGGACTACGATTGATCCCCTATACTTGTGGGTCATCAGTTTCCTCCCGGAACACTAAATATAGGCCAAAGGAGGGCACCGGAGGAGGTGGGACCCACCCAGGCGACCTCGTGGCGCGGCCTAGTGCCTGGCCGCACCAGTAGGCCGCCAGGGAGGCCCCTGGCCCCCTCTGGCCCTCCTTCGGTGATCCTGAAGCTTCTGTTTCTCTGATTTTTAATATATTTTTTCTGGATTTTTTCGGGCTTCGGAAAATTGGGTAAAAGCCCCTACAAAATAGACATCAGCAGACAGAAACTGGCACTGGGTGCACTAAGTTAGTAGGTTAGTCCAAATATGTGTAAAATGATATAAAAATGTGGTAGAACATATAACAATGTCACCCAAAAGATCACGAAACAAGCTGAAATTATAGATACGTTTGGGACGTATCAACGACCCAAAGGATTCATGGGATGTGAGAGGAGGTAGACCAGCCCCTAGTGGGTTGGCCAAAGCCTCCCCTAAGGGTCCATGCGACTAGAGTGGAGGAATAAGGCAAAAAGCTAAAAGGTGGAAAGGGTTTCTAAATTAGGAAGGAGTCCTAATAGGATTCCACCTCCCTTGTGGGAGGTGGATTCCTCCCTTGTTGGTTTGGCCGACCCCTTCTCCTTGGAGTAGGGGCCAAGGCTGCCTCCTCTCCTATCCTCCTATATATATATATATATATATATATATATATATATATATTAGAGGTTTTAAGGGTTTTGATACACAGAAATCAACCACGACTGCCTCTACTTCTCTCTAGATATGTTTCTCCTCTAGTCTAATTCGGCGGTGCTTAGGCGAAGCCCTGCTGGATTAGTTAACCACCACCACCACCACGCCGCCCTGCTGGAGAACTCATCTACCTCTCCGCCCCTCTTGCTGGATCAAGAAGGCGGGGATCGTCAATGAGCTGTACATGTGCTGAGCGTGGAGGTGCCGTCCGTTCGGCACTAGATCGGGATGGATCATGATGGGATCGCGGGACGGATCGTGATGAGAATGAGATCGTGGGACGGGCTACGATTTAGATCGCGAAGATGTTTCACTACATCAACCGTGTTATATACGCTTCCGCTTAGCGAATGTACAAGGGTATGTAGATTCACTCTCCCCTCTCGTAGATGATCATCACCATGGATAGGTATTGCGTGTGTGTAGGAATTTTGTTGTTTCCCATGCAACGTTCCCCAACAGCACAAGCCAACAGGGCGCGACCTGGGCCTTGGCCGCGCCCTGATGGCTTGTGGGGCCCACGTGGATCTGTTTGCGCGTGATTCCAACGCTGAAAAATCCTATAAATCCCAGAAACCCCAGAAATAAAGAGAGAACTTCTGCTCCACCGCCGCAACTCTCTGTATCGCCGAAAAACCAATCTAGAGTGATTCGAGTACACTGGTGGAGAGAGAAAACCATCACCAGCGGCCATCTTCATCATCCCAGCGGAGGCCATAATGAGGAGGGAGTAGTTCACCCTCGAGGCTGAGGGTATATACTAGTAGCTATGTGTTCAATCTCTCTCTCTCTCTCTCTCTCGTGTTCTTGAGATGGCACGATCTCAGGAACACGGGCTTTGTTAATATAGCTGGATCATGTGATGTATTGCCCTTACCATCTAGTTGTGATGAATTGAGTCTTTTCCTTTAAGATCTCGTCATGTTGGATTGAGCATATTGGTATGACAACACTTGATGTAAGTCTTGAATGGGATACTTGTAGTGACATTGGGGTATTCTATTGATTCACTTGATATATGTTGAGGCATCAACTTGCGGGTTCCGGTGACCTTGAGGATGTATGCATAGGGGTTGATTGCACGTTTTCATACCATGTTCTCCGATAGAAATCTTGGAGTGCTCCCTGCACGTTCTTTGTGTTGGATTGAATATGATAGCTCTGAACTTGTTTGATGCATGTCGCATAATTTACCCATGGATACTTGAGGTGACATTAGGGTCGATTGATATGTATCATTGGTGTTATCTTAGTACAAACTCTTGAATAGATTGAACGGAAAGGATATCTTGATGTTATCTTCGTACGAACTCTTGAATAGATTGATCGAAAAGAATGACTTTGAGATGGTTCTAGTACCTACACCAATTTCATCTTATTGTTCTCCACTGGATAGGAACTTTGGAGTGATTCTTTGTTGCACGTTGAGGGATCCAGCCATGTTAGCATTGTTGACACATTGCACTAGTGAAAGTATGTACCCTAGGCCTTATTTCCGCGCATTGATACAACATTTTGCTTGTTGTTTGCCACTTGTTACCTTGCTGTTTTTATATTTTCAGATTACAAAAACCTATATCTACCATCCATATTGCACTTGTATCATCATCTCTTCGCCGAACTAGTGCACCTATACAACTTACCATTGTATTGGGTGTGTTGGGGACACAAGAGATTTCTTGTATTTGATTGCACGGTTGCTTGAGAGAGACTATCTTCACCCTACACCTCTCACAGATTGATAAACCTTAGGTCATCCACTTGAGGGAAAATTGCTACTGTCCTACAAAGCTCTGTGCTTGGAGTCCCAACACGAGTCTACGAGAATAAAGTTGTGTAGTAGACATCAACGCTCTCCCCTCTCTCCCGATGGCGCCGGAGTGCTGCCCGGGGAGCCATTGCCATGGTGATCGTCTCCATCAACATCACCATCATCTCTTTTCAGCGGTCCACTCTCCCGCACCCGCTCTAATCCCCTCGAACATGGTGTTTCATGTTGCACATTATTAATTAATGATGTGTTGCCATCCAATGATGTTTGAGTAGATTTATGTTGTCCTTTGGGTTGATTGATGATCTTGTGGTTTGAGTGTATGTTTTATTTTGGTGTTGTCCTATGGTTCCCTATGTGTCGCGCACACGTGAGGGATTCTCACTGTGGGGTGTTGGAATACATTCATGATTCGCTTACAGTGGGGGGCTAGAGTGACAGAAGCTTACAACCGAGTAAGGGCGTTGTTTACGTATGGGAGTAAAAGGAACTTGATATTTAATGCTATAGTTGGATTTACCTTAATGATTTCTAGTAGTTACGGATACTTGCTAGAAGTCTAATCATAAGTTCATATGATCCAAGTACGAAAAGTATGTTAACTCATGCCTCTCCGTCATATAAAATTGCAAGAATGATTACCGATCTTGTTATCAATTGCCTAGGATGATTCCGCACACCATACCATCATTATTCCACACTCGCTATTTGTAATACATTGTAATACATGCGACTATTTTCATATTTTGTTCTCCAATATCATTCAAAGCTATCGTCTTTATACCCACAACGCAATTTTAATTCTCGTTACTAGATATAAGCGAACATTCGATGTATGTAGACTCGTATCGCTGGGAGATAGTACTTGAGAGAATATTGATCTTACCTTTAGCTCCTTGTGGTTTCAACACAAATTTGGCCAAACATGTCATGCTAATCGGGCCATCCCAAGAGCACGCAAGCCCGACATGCTACGGGACCGGCCCGACACGCGCTAATCGGGGTGTGCGAGGCACACAATCCGTCGTGGGTTGCACCTGGACCTCCACCCTAACCCCGCAGGCTAGCATGACACAACATGATTAGAGCAGGCCGACACGAAGCACGACCCGACACGACGGCACTGGCACGACACGACCGACCCGCCTCGGTCGAACAGGGAGCGGGGGCGGTCGCTCGGGTGGCCAGCGTAGCGCTCTGCGCCTCTGCCTCCGTCGAAGGGGGAGCATGGGGAGCGGGGCCGTGGGACGGTGGGACTCGGAGTCGTTGGGAGGGGTTTAGGAGGGATTATGGTGTTTTTTTAAAAGAAAATGCATATATTCGAAAATTTGACTCTTGAAAAATTGTATTTTTTTGCTATAAATAGGGCTTCCCAGCCCACACATTTCTCACACTCAAACATGGAAAACCAGGACCATAATAGCTTCCCACTCTCTAATTTCGGTCTTGATGGTTTGGACTATAACCTCTTCCCTCCGAGCTCTGATCCAACTACCATGCCCCGACCCATGCAACATCGTGCCTAACGTGCCTAACGTGCTTAACGTGCCATTTTTTGGCTATAAAAAGGGATGCCCGCTTTCTCATTTGTCAAACTCAAACTCTATCTCATTTTACACAAACAAAATTGGCTGATCCAAATCAATACGTTCTTGCGAGACGCGGTACTATTTGGAGGTACTACGATGAAGAATTTGTTAGAGATGAGGATGGTGTCGCCCAGCTTTTTGCATAGTGCAAACAATGCTGTAAGAAGTTGCTCGTGAAACAAAATGTGGGAACCGACCACCTGATGAAGTACAAGACAACACACGTCACGGAGGCAACGGAGGCGGCGGCTATGGCTGCGGCTGCGGGGCAAGGTTGAAGGATTATTAGAGCTTCGCTTGTAGTATTTATAATTTCTTTCGTTTCTCTATCTTTTAATCTTTTAGTATTTCTAGAGGATGCTCGTACCCTTTTAGAGCATGGCTTGTAGTATTTGTATTTTCTTTCCTTTCTCTATCTTTTAATCTTTTAATATTTCTAGATGATGGCTTGTACTCTTTTACTTCTATGGGGTGGAAGGTTTTAATGAGACGAGCACTAATAAAACGTTAGATTTATCCCATATAATACCCTACCAAAATTTATATATATATATTTTTACATTTTTTGGCTTTTTTGTCTATTTTACAAAAAGGTAAAAAATGTAATCAGGCCAGCGTGCCAAGCCGGGCCGGCATGCCTTCGCCTGCCGCGTGCCGTGCCCGGGCCGCCACCCCGAGCACGTGGCCCGTCACAACACGACCCGATTAGTAATTGTTCCGGGGAGGGTCGTGTCGTGCCGGGCTCGTTTACAACGGGCCGTGCCGAGCCGTGCCATGCTGGCTCGTTTAACCAGGTATGATTCAACACTCTATACTTATCACTTTCATCTTTGGGAAATGCTATGATAATTCCTTGCAGTTGGAGATTATCATGACATTCGGGTATCTAGATGACATTAGAGTTGATTGACGCGTATCATATGTTATTGTTGTAATACGATCTCTAAAACTATTGGTCACACTTTAGGGTTGTTCAATAGATTGATTGGAGACACAACTTTGAGGTGGTTTACTATATACGTGATTTCATCCTACTTTCTTCGATAGGAATAGAGACTTTGAGTGATTCATTGCCGCACTTTGAGGGGTTATTATATGATTCAATCATGTTAGTAATATTGAGAGATTGCACAAGCCGTCTTTACACACTTTTGGTACTTGTTAGCTTATTGTTTTTATTTATTTAGATTATCAAAGGCTTTTTCTACCATTCATATTGCACATCTATCATCATCTTTTTGTCGAATTAGTGCATCTATGCAACTGACAATTGTATTGGGTGTGTTGGTGACACAAGAGACTACGTATATTTTCTTGCATGATTGTTTGAGAGAGAACCATTTTCATCCTACACATCCCACATATTGATAAAGATTAGGTGATCTACTTGAATAAATTTTGATGTTGTCCTACAAATTTATGCGCTTGAAAGGATAACAAAGTCTACAATAATAAAAATGCATAGTAGACATCAACGTCCCATCAATAGTCAACTAGATAAAAAACAATAGAAAATGTAGTAGGCACACAACATGCTTCACGGTGTTGCCCCGCTATTCAATGACGTGTATTAGGGGATGCATTATTGATGCTTGTGTGTACAAACCACAACTTATGTTTCTTAGAATTTCTTCGCTTTGCTAGAAAAGCATAATACTAGTTTCTTTTAGCATTAATTGTTTGGTGCAAAAGAACTGATGAAAGAAAAAAAGGCTGAGGATGGTACTTTACAACACAGTAGGCTATGTTTAAGTTCATGCAAAAGAAATAATATTGACATCATATTTTATACATTTACACATGGTTTGACTTTGATTTGATAGTGTTTATCAATATCCCTATTTTTTTCTATATCCATGTGAACCAAACACTCAAATTTACAAGCATTGTTTGTTCTCTAGTCATTGTATTATTTCTGCACAATCATATACCGCAAATCATGCAAACCAAACATATCCTCCTTTCTTCCATGTTGCCAGAAGTAGAATCACATGACCAACATTTCAATAGACAACATCACAACCAGAGCAAGAAAATCTGACACTTGATTGGGCTCGGTCCTCATGTTTTCGTCCGGTAACCTGGTTAAAAAGCCTAAAATAAACCTATTATCCATTTTAAAGGAAAAAAGCTATACAATGCTTCATCATTTTATTAGAAAAAATTACATTGATTACATTTTATCTATGTTGTCGGGTCGGGCTTGATCAAACCCGAGCCCGGCCCGGCCCGGCCCGGCCTTGAAGACGGCTAGGCCACCCACCTACCCCCACCGGTCATCACACAACCGCGCACCCAAGCCAAGCCAAGCCAAGCCAAGCGTTCTTAAAAAAGAAAAAAAAGAAAAAACAAGCGAAGCGATCGACCTTTACTACTCGTCTAGGTCTAGCCGTCTCCATCCTCGCAGCCCCAACCCAATCAACCAATCCATCCCCCGTCCGGCCGCGCCGCGACCCCAATCCACCACAGATCGACCCACCACCACGTCTCACCTCACCTCGTCTCGTCTCGTCTCGTCTCGAGGTCGGGGGCGGGGGCTCGCTCCAACTCGATCCATGGCCTCGGACCAAACCCTCCCACCCCCACCGCTACTCCCGTCCAACCCCAACCAGATCCCGCCCCCGACCCCGACCGCACCGCTCCCGCTCCCGCACCACCCGACCCCGTCCCCATCCCCCGCCTCCGCCGCGCGGAAGCTCCCCATCAAGCGCCGCTCCCCGCCGCGCCCCTCCTCCTCGCCCTCCTCCTCCGGCGCCGCCTCCTCCGGCGACCCCCTCAAGGCCGCCCACCAGCAGCCGCCCTTCAAGTTCCAGCGCATCTGGTCCGAGTCGGACGAGCTGCGCTTCCTGCAGGGCCTGCTCGGCTGCGGCGCGCAGGGCCTCGTCTTCCCCCGCGACCTCAACGTCTTCTACGACCGCTTCTCCGAGTCCATGCCGCAGCCCTACACCCGCTCCCAGCTCTCCGAGAAGCTCCGCCGCCTCCGCAACAAGCACCGCGGCGTCTCCGCCCGCGTCGCCAGGGGCCTCGACCCCGCCCGCCTCGCCCCTCACGACCGCGACGTGCTCCACCTCTGCTCCCGCCTCTGGGACCCCGCCAGCGCCGCCACCTCCCCCTTCGCCGCCACGGGCGCCTCCGCCGGCTCCTCGGGCAACAAGCGCCGCCGCGCCAACCCTGCGCCCCCGCCGCTGCCCGACGTCCCCGCCCCCTCGGGGGACAGCAACTCCCATGGCTGCTACTGGATCGGTTCCTCCATCCCGGGGGCCGCCGCTTCCTTCCCCGACGACAACTGCGGCGGCGGCGAGGATGTGATGTATCTCGAGCAGGAGAACGGCCACCACCTCTATTTTGATGAAGATGCCGCTTTTGTTGCCGACGGCAACCTTAATGGGATCACCTTGGACGGGATTGCGCTGGAGCAGGCTGAGACCATGGCCGTTCTCACCGACGCCGGTGACAATGGGGTTGTTGGCAACGACTATGTAGCTCCCCCAAATGTTGTGAACAATGGAGTTAGTAGTGAGAATGGTAACTGCAATGTATTGCTGCCGCGTAGCAGCGAGCATCGCATGGCAAGTTCCGTGTTGGATGTGTTTGAGGAGTGTTTAAGGGAGGCAAAGGCCGATGGAATGGGTAGTGGTGGCAGTGCCGAGGAAAGCGAACTCGCCAGGCGGTGGAGGGCGCAGAGGATTGATGAGCTTGATGTGTTGAGCCGAAGGCTCAGGTTGATCATTGAGGATGCTACTGCCGCTGGGCACTAAGTGAGATGTATCGGATGATCAGGTTGATCATTGAGGATGCTGCTGCCACTGGGCACTAAGTGAGATGTATCCGATGATGTGCTTCCATCCTTTGCTGCTATGTATAGAAATCAGCTTATGCATGCTATGTTTTTGTAGTGCATTGCTCAGCTTGAGCCTTGCTTTAGCCGCTCTAGTTATAATTTATGCCTGTGTAACATTTCTACGGATATTGCTGTTTCGTTTAATAATTTAATCACTCCATCGTCTTAATAATGCCTTATGATTCCAGCATTGTTGTTTATATAGCGTGCTTCTGCCACTATCATTTTCAGTTAATGCTAATGATTAATCAGTAGTTCATCTAGCTTCAACCCTCCACTGGATGTTGTTTTAACTTATTAACTGCGCAAATATCTCAGGGTTCAACCACCACGTGCCAGATTAAATCTCATTGATCTATTTTGTGGGGCAAATAAACCATCGTATCTTGTTTTCTTTTTAGTTATGTGCTAGGGCTTGCTTGTACCTTTGGTCTCATTATTTTGAACTTACAAAATGTGAAAGATGAATGTGTTGTTTCCCCGAAGACAGATTTATTCTGACTGCTTTTTGTTGACTCATTTCCATGCAATTGCAACCATTGTAATTCAAACATTACTTTAGGTTGTCACAAGGTGCCACATTATAGGAAATTTCAACCTTTTTTATTGACTAGGAATGTTTGAGCTTTTTGTTTTGTTGTCATGTAATCCTGTTTTAGACTGCAGATTTATTGTGCAATTTTGGTATCACTGGGTGGAATAGGTGCAGTAATGGTATTACATTGGTATTGTCTGTTTCATTCAGATGAAGATTTTTATCGGAACCTAATTAACCATCAAAGACATTCATTGGTACTCGAGTCAAGCTGAATTTTAGTTTCCATTTCTTGATCATACATGAAAAGGATAACAATGCAGAAAATCATCCTTGTTTTTGTGATTCTGACCCTGACTAAGTTCCGTGTTGGTTGGAGTATTTAGATAAGTTGTCAGATGGCATCCTTTTATGCAATTTGAGACCGTTTGTGTTATTTTTTATCAACTATAATCACTCGGCATTCTGCAGCAGTCTATCCCAATTGTATGCCCTTTGCTCATGTTGCCATCTTTTTGTAATGAGCTGCCATGTTTTCGTAATGAGCTTATTCATGAAGTGAATTGTATTTTCAGTGAGGGCATTATGTCTCTCTATGCCTTGGTGCTACGCGATATGATGCTGGTGGTGATTCTCATCATGCATGATAGGATTCTACACGTACATCTACATGAGTTCGTTACATTCCTGCTGAGAAACTGTTCTGCTGAACAAAATATCTGATCAGCATAACCAAAGAATATAAGTGATTTAAATTGATACCTGAGTATTCCATTAATATTTACATCTAGCGCCGGGATGCCTGTTTATTAGTTATTACACTTGCAATATCTAACAATAACATTGTTTGCTTAACTGTAGCACATAAGAAGCTTCAATCTGATTTGTTTGTTTCATTCGAGGACGTATGTCCTCATTTGCATATAGAGGAATGCTGGAGCAAACAGGATGTCTGTTTGCATGATAATATTTCCTTTATTGTGGTAGATAATGTAGTGTTTTTTCAGAGGACCATTTATTTATTTAGCTGCTTGGGTATTTGCATGAGGATTGTGCATCTTCACATGCTCAACTGAATGTTTTTTCTTTCTTAGTTTCTTCATATTGTGTTTCGGCATTTTTGGATTCCTGTATAGATACATTCCAGTGACTAGTCAAATTCAACTTCTTGCTCTAGTACTGGTTATCTTTAGCCGATGTGTATGTTCAGAACACCTTTGGGTCTCCATTTTGATCAATGGAATCGCCAGCTTGCAGTTTTTTTGCTTTCTGATCTTTTCAAGGCACGATACAACAGAAAGGAAAGGGGAAAAAATATGCAAAATAAATAAACAGAGTCTGATCGTGCTGATCCGTGTATTCTGAACCCTGCTAATCTTATCCCATCTGTTTTTCTGCCGTTTGTAATATTTCTACTTTCCGCAGCTGGTGTATCGTTGGCCCTATCACTTATACGTATATCAAATGAGTAGATTGCTTTAATCTCCGCAGTTCGTATCATCTTGGGCATCATTGACTTGTTTTCTGGTTGCCAGTTATGAGTGAGTTGCCCCCAGAGGAGATACATAAATGAGTTGCTGCTAATAACTTGCCTTTCATGAGCAGAATGCAGACGACGCTTGTCCTGTTTTGCTAAAAGTCAGATGCCTGGAAAAAAAATCTAGTGGTAGTCGAATTTCTGGGACCACCGTGAGGACCCGCATCGAGCGGCGACGCGGGGGGGGGGGGGGGGGGGGGGGGGACGATGGGTGTTGAGGGGAGGGCGGGGCAACGAGGCGATCAAGGGTGGCAGAGGTTAATGGTTAGGGCTGGGCTGGGAGGTGGTGCGGGACAACGGGAGGAAGAAAACGAAGAGTGGCGGCGTGATCCTGGCCGTTGGATAGAGATTTGATGGCTCAAAAATTTGAATTTGTTTTTCAGTTTACCAATGAATAGGCGATCCCTATCTTTATCTTAAACTGTTTTGCGATGTGCATGACCGTAGCCTCATCCCTTCCTGCTGACAGTGGCTCCCTTGCTGCTGACAGTGTCCTGACGGCAGCCGAGCACACCCATTGAGCTTTTCCAACCTTCTTGATAAGGGGAATATATTAAGGGCATGCATAATGATGCTATCTTATAAGTGTCACATAGGATAAATGATGAAATTGAAAAAAAAGAACCCATAAAAGAAGGTTTGCCTTCTTATTTAAAAGAAGATAAGAGATGATCTCTTAACATAATATGTCTCGTCATGTTTATAGAAATAGCTAGTTATTGAAGATAAGGCTAAAAGATGACACATTATAGACATTTTTATCCCTTTCTAAATTACATGCAAGACTTAATATAAAACTATCTTATCAATTATTGTACACGTTCTGATATCGTGAAGATACAAATTACACTCGGTCTATATAACAACGCAACAACGTAAAGACATTATTTAAATGACGTGGATGTCGCCTAGAGGGGGGGGGTGAATAGGCGCTTTAAAATAATTAAGGCTTGAACAAATGCGAAATAAAAATAACATTTAATTTTTTATATTTATTTTTGAACAGAGTACAATCAAAGTCGCTCACATACACGGCCGTACGCTCACCTCTATGAACGCACACACGCACACCCTACCCCTATGAGTATCTTTGAGAGACTAAGTCGGCACATCATCTTGAGATTGACGAAGTCGCCACTAATGCCTTCGTTGTCGACGAAAACGTCTCCTCCCACTGAAAGCACATCACCGGAAGACTTGAAATAAATTCAGGAAAATGCAAGCACCAACGTCAAGTCTGGGACTTAAACTCTGGTGGGCAGGGGATTCACAGTCCTCCTAACCATCCAACCACAGGTTGGTTTGCAAAATAACGTTTAATTTGTCAAGCACAAAACCTAAAACAACTAGGCTTACCTATGTGCACCAACAACTTATGCTAAGCAAGATAAACAACTAAGTGATAGCAATATATATGATAAGAAACAATATGACTATCACAAAGTAAAGTGCATAAGTAAAGGTTCACGTAAGAGATAATCGAGGCACGCGAAGACGACGATGTATCCCGAAGTTCACACCTTAATCTCCGTTTGGACCGGTGTGGAGGCACAGTGCTCCCCAAGATGCCACTAAGGCCATCGTAATCTCCTCACGCCCTCGCACAATGCAAGATGTCATGATTCCACTAAGGGACCCTTGAGGACGGTCACGAACCCGTACAAACAAGTTTGGGACAATCTCCACAACTTAATTGGAGGCTCTCAACACCATCACGAAGCTTCACCACAATGGCATATGGCTTCGAGGTGGTCACAGATGCTCGAGGCAATCTCCACAACTTAATTGGAGACCCCGATGCTTGCCCGGAGCTTTACACCACAATGATTGAGCTTCGAGGCACCACCAAGCTGTTGGGGAACGTCGCATGGGAAACAAAAAATTTCCTACGCGCACGAAGACCTATCATGGTGATGCCCATCTACGAGAGGGGATGAGTGATCTACGTACCCTTGTAGATCGTACAGCAGAAGCGTTAGTGAACGCGGTTGATGTAGTGGAACGTCCTCACGTCCCTCGATCCGCCCCGCGAACAATCCCGCGATCAGTCCCACGATCTAGTACCGAACGGACGGCACCTCCGCGTTCAGCACACGTACAGCTCGACGATGATCTCGGCCTTCTTGATCCAGCAAGAGAGATGGAGAGGTAGAAGAGTTCTCCGGCAACGTGACGGCGCTCCGGAGGTTGGTGATGATCTTGTCTCAGCAGGGCTCCGCCCGAGCTCCGCAGAAACGCGATCTAGAGGAAAAACCGTGGAGGTATGTGGTCGGGCTGCCGTGGAAAAGTCGTCTCAAATCAGCCCTAAAACCTCCGTATATATAGGTGGGAGGGAGGGGACCTTGCCTTGGGGCTCAAGGAGCCCCAAGGGGGTCGGCCGAGTCCAAGGGGGGAGGACTCCCCCCCCAAACCGAGTTGGACTAGGTTTGGTGGGAGGGAGTCCCCCTTCCTTCCCACCTCCTCCTTTTTTTTCTTTCCTCTTGATTTTCTTTTCCTTGGCGCATAGAGCCCTTTTGGGCTGTCCCACCAGCCCACTAAGGGCTGGTGTGCCACCCTCAAGGCCTATGGGCTTCCCCGGGGTGGGTTGCCCCCCCCCCCCCCCGGTGAACTCCCGGAACCCATTCGTCATTCCCGGTACATCCCCGGTAACTCCGAAAACCTTCCGGTAATCAAATGAGGTCATCCTATATATCAATCTTCGTTTCCGGACTATTCCGGAAACCCTCGTGACGTCCATGATCTCATCCGGGACTCCGAACAACATTTGGTAACCAACCATATAACTCAAATACGCATAAAACAACGTCGAACCTTAAGTGTGCAGACCCTGCGGGTTCGAGAACTATGTAGACATGACCCGAGAGACTCCTCGGTCAATATCCAATAGCGGGACCTGGATGCCCATATTGGATCCTACATATTCTACGAAGATCTTATCGTTTGAACCTCAGTGCCAAGGATTCATATAATCCCGTATGTCATTCCCTTTGTCCTTCGGTATGTTACTTGCCCGAGATTCGATCGTCAGTATCCGTATACCTATTTCAATCTCGTTTACCGGCAAGTCTCTTTACTCGTTCCGTAATACAAGATCCCGTAACTTACACTAAGTTACATTGCTTGCAAGGCTTGTGTGTGATGTTGTATTACCGAGTGGGCCCCGAGATACCTCTCCGTTCACACGGAGTGACAAATCCCAGTCTTGATCCATACTAACTCAACTAACACCTTCGGAGATACCTGTAGAGCATCTTTATAGTCACCCAGTTACGTTGCGACGTTTGATACACACAAAGCATTCCTCCGGTGTCAGTGAGTTATATGATCTCATGGTCATAGGAATAAATACTTGACACGCAGAAAACAGTAGCAACAAAATGACACGATCAACATGCTACGTCTATTAGTTTGGGTCTAGTCCATCACGTGATTCTCCTAATGACGTGATCCAGTTATCAAGCAACAACACCTTGTTCATAATCAGAAGACACTGACTATCTTTGATCAACTGGCTAGCCAACTAGAGGCTTGCTAGGGACGGTGTTTTGTCTATGTATCCACACATGTAAATGAGTCTTCATTCAATACAATTATAGCATGGATAATAAACGATTATCTTGATACAGGAATTATAATAATAACTATATTTATTATTGCCTCTAGGGCATAATTCCAACACAAGCTTCTAGGACGCCAAAGCGTCCACGAAGAACAATCTCTAGGGGTTGCAGGTACCCAAGGGTAATAAGATTCTCAACTTCTCACTTCCACGTATCACCGTGGAGAACTCAAACGATGCAACTAATGCAATGACAAGAACACACGAAGTGGTCAAGCCCCTCACACTCAAATCCGTCCACCACAACAAAAGCTATGAAGAAATATGAGAGGATGAACAAGGAGCTCACAAAGAACTCCAAGATCAAGATCCAAGGGGTTCCCCTCACATAGAGGAGAAAGTGGTGGAGATGTGGATATAGATCTCCTCTCTCTTTTCCCTCAAGAACTAGCAAGAACCATTGGAGGGATTGAGAGTTAGCAAGCTCTAAGAAGGTCAACAATGGAGGAAGAACACGAGCTCAACATATGGATCAGGTCCAATAGGGAAGAAGACCTCCTTTATATAATGGGGGAAAGAATCCAACTGTTACCCCACTCACGGCCCGACCAGAGCGGTACAACCGCTGCTAGGAGCGGTACTACCGCTGCCAGAACGTTCGAGCGCTCCAGGAGCGGTACTACCGCTGGCACCAGGAGCGGTACTACCGCTGGATATTGAAGCTGCCATAACTTTCGCATACGAACTCTGAATCGAACAAACTCAAGCTTGTTGAAATCTTAAGAACATGCAGTTATGAGAATGCCAATGATATAGAGATGTGAGACCTCTTTGAATGAAGAACCGACAAAAACTTCCAACATCGAAGACATCATAGAAGATGCATATGGACTCCGTTTTCGATGACCTCGAGTTTGTCATGAAGATGACCATAAGCTCTAAAACTCACAAGGAGAAACACCAAACAAGAACCAAGATATGATGCAAGGATGCAAATGGTTTGAACTCTCAACGAACGATACGATCAAGCTACTCACTTGAGAGCCCCCCTTGACGGTACGGCAAACTATTCTACAATAGAAAAATCTATCAAGGGCAAACCTATACCTTGCACCTAGTCCTCTTGAGCTAGATGATGATGATCTTGGCTTCCTCAAGATGAACCACCTTTCCTAATTGCTCCCCCATACTCACTATGGGTGAGCCACTCTTCAGCACATTCTTCACAAGTCCATTGCCACCACAATGGGCGGCAATCTTCAAGCATGATATCTTCGTGATGCTCCACTTGAACTTGCACACCGCAATCTCGATGACGATCACCACTTGATGTCATCCTTCATAGGTTGAATGAGATCTTCCTCTTGATGCAAACCATTGGAAACACATCTAACCCCACATAGAACTCTCACGAAGACATGGGTTAGTACACAAAATCGTTATGGACAATGCTTACCATACCATGGGTTCACTTGATCCTTCTTGGTACATCTTGTACGCCTTGTGTGTTGATCATCTTGATTTACTCTCTGCTTAGTCTTGATCAATCTTATGTCTTTATGACCAATCTTTGGATAATACTTTGAATACCACTTTGGTCATCATATAAACTCCTTGAAACCAACAAATGAACTTCAAGAAGTGCCTATGGACAAATCCTTCGAATATAACTTAAGGAAACCATTAGTCCATATGGATTGTCATCAATTACCAAAACCACATATGGAGAAATATGATCTAACAATTATAGATGCACACAATCAAAATAAAAAAGAAGGACGGAGAAAAAAAGATTTCGTTATAGCGATCAATTCCTTCTAGCTGCAGCATGAACCACCACCTAGAGAAAACCCGAAGTTCAAATTCTTCAAAAGCGACGCCTTCAAGAAGAAAAAAGTGCGCAAGCATTGTCATTGCACGATTTTAGATCTTAGGTTTTCACTCTAAAGAAGATCTGCATTCTTAAAAAAATGTCTTCAACAAGGTCATTTCTGTTGGAAATATGCCCTAGAGGCAATAATAAAATAGTTACTATTATATTTCCTGTTTCAAGATAATAGTTTATTATCCATTCTATAATTGTATTAAATGGAAACACAAATACATGTATGGATATATAGACAAAACAATGTCCCAAGTGAGTCTCTAGTTGACTAGCTCATTGATCAAAGGTGGTTAAAGTTTCCTAGCCATAGACAAGTGTTGTCAGTTGATAACGGAAACACATCATTAGGAGAATGATGTGATGGACAAGACCCAAACTCTAAAGTAGCATGTGATCGTGTCATTTTATTGCTATTGTTTTCTGCATGTCAAGTATACGTTCCTATGACCATGAGATCATGTAACTCACTGACAATGGAGGAGTGCCTTGTGTGTATCAAACGTCGCAACGCAACTGGGTGACTATAAAGGTGCTCTACAGGTATCTCCAAAGGTGTCCATTGAGTTAGCATGGTTCGAGACTGGGATTTGTCACTCCGTATGATAGAGAGGTATCTCGGGGCTCACTCGGTAATACAACATCACAAACAAGCTTTGCAAGCAATGTGACTAAAGAGTTAGCCACGAGATCTTGTATTACGAAACGAGTGAAGAGACTTGCCGGTAATGAGATTGAAATAGGTATGGAGATACCGACGTTCGAATCTCGGGCAAGTAACATACCGAAGGACAAAGAAATGATATACGGGATTAACTGAATCCTTGACATAGAGGTTCAACCGATAAGATCTTCGTAGAATATATAGGATCCAATTTGGGCATCTAGGTCCCGCTATTGGATATTGACCGGAGATTGTCTCGGTCATGTCTCCATAGTTCTCGAATCCGCAGGGTCTGCACACTTAAGGTTCGGTGATGTTTTGGTATAATTGAATTATTGTTGTTGGTAACCGAATGTTGTTCGGAGTCCCGGATGAGATCCCGGACGTCACGAGTGTCTCCGCAATGGTCCGGAAACAAAGATTGATATATAGGATTATTGCATTTTGCTTCCGAAAAGATTTCGGGCATTACCGGTAAAGTACACGGAGTGACGAATGGGTTCCGGAGTTTTACCGGGAGGGGCCACTCACCCGGGAGAGGACCTAATAGGCCTATGGGTGGCGCACCAGCCCTTAGTGGGCTGGTCAGCCCAATAACCTATTTCGGCCCAAGGTAAAAATAAAAGGAAAAAGTAAAAAAAAGATTGGAGGAGGACTCCTCCCCCTAGCTGGGCCGAAGCCCTCCTACTTTGAGTAAGAGGCAACACAACCCTCCCTCTTGTTCCACCTATATATAGTGGAGATGAGAGAGGCTTTTGACACCCCAAGCCATAGTGCAACCACCTCTCCCTCCACCACTTCGTGACACCCCGTAACTAGTTCGGCACGACACGACGAAGCCCTGCCGGAGTAGCTCCACCACCATCACCGCCACGCCGTCGTGCTGCCGGAGAATTCAGTTACCTCTTTGTCTCTCTTGCTGGATCAAAAAGGCGGAGATTGTCATCGAGCTGTACGTGTGCTGAACGCAGAGGTGCCGTCCGTTCGGTACTAGATCGGGACAGAGTGCATGGGACGCTTGCGATTCGGATCGCAAAGACGCTCGACTACATCAACCGTGTTTCTTAACGCTTCCCGCTTAGCGATCTACAAGGGTATGTGGATCCGATTTCCCTCTCGTAGTTTTTTTTTCCCATGCAACGTTCCCCAACAATTGCCACGCACATCCAATAAATGCTAGGCCTTGGGTTTTCATCCTCAAAGCTAAGAGAATGTACTCCGTCTGTGCAGCCGTCCTCACTTGTCGATGCCGCTTCTACGAGTCAGGAATCACCAAGCAAAGTACTCATCGCCACGAAGACTCGATGTGCCATTACAAGTTCTCACACCTCAACCGCCATAACGTCCTCCGTCACTGTCTTCACCATGGAAATCGAAATACCGACGTGTCCCATATTGTCAACAAATATCGAATCTACGCGTCACACCCTCTTGAAGCCACTCGGGCTGAAATAGGGCCGCACACGACCAAATCGCATCCGATCAAACAATCTACACGCGACAAGCACCCAATGAAGATCTCCGACGAAGCATTTTGGAATTCATCAACAGTCAGATCCACGAGGGTCGGCAACCGACAGAACATCAACCTAGAGCAAAAAGAATCCAAGAACCGCGCCACGTTTCGGTTCCGTACAGGAGGCCGGAGATCTTAGTGGGCACCGCCGCCACTACCCGCGTCACGCGAAGATGAGTAGGTGAGCCGCACCGAGCCCCCCAAACTAGTCGCCATGTCGCCCTCGCGGCCATAGCGACAGTCGGGGTCATCGAAGAAATCCGGAGCCGCCGCCCCGCCGCCCATCTCCGCCGGACCAACCACCCGTCCAGGACCACCATGAAGCTCCGACCGAAGATCCTACAATGAGAGAAACGATGCCCCCACCGCCATCAGTCACCTGGGGATGACGAGGACCCGCCGTCGTCGTCGGTCTGGCCGACTTTGACCGAAGGCGTCCTACGACGACGGCGGGGGAAGCAACATCGGAGGAGGACGACGAGGTGGCGGCTGCGCTCCACCCGAGTTGCCCCTGCCTGGGAGCGAAGGGGGGGGGGGGGAGGGGGAGGGCTGGTGTCCCGATCCGTTTTTCCTGGAAGCCTCCAGTGGTGAGTGCATATATCACGTAAAAAATTGGTTCAAGCGGAATAATGTGTATTAAAGGGACAGTGTAACCTTAATTCCAATTATGAACCACTAAGCACCGGAAATTCAGGGGCTGGATCATGCATGCCTCTTTTGTTCACTGGCATAATTGCTTTGCTTGGGTTCCATGGCCGAATTTTCATGAAAAATAGTCTCTGTGGAATCATTCCTTCCGCAGCCTAGTTCAATGGGGTCCTTCTCTTGTCGTCCCTGGGAGGCTGGGTCATGATGCCTTGAGGAATTTCTTACTGGGCGTACGTACGTGCGAGCAAAGTGAAGGGAAGCTTTATAGAGGGTTATATGATTAACGTTCGAGGGTCTACTGCAGCCGAAAGCAAAAGCCATTCCGTCACACCCCACTTCCCGTTGCGTTCTAGCCAGACCGGCAGAATCTCCGTCGAGGCAAAAAAAATTTGACCGACTATTTGTTGGTCGCATGGGAAAAGCTAGCCTTTTTGTCCATCCTCGTCCGCCCGCCCTTGCCCTTGGGTGTTGCCCTTTGCCGACACGTCCGCTGAACCATAATCCATGGTCGATGTTTTTATCCGTGGTTGAATGATTACGTGGACTGCGTTATTAATTGTTTATCAGAGTTAAATTTCAAATTTAGATGTTTTTATTTTTTTAGATTTATTTCAGCTCTTTCGACGATATGCGCTTAATGAAAGGAGATGTTTCCATCGACTATGAAGGCGTGCGTGACGACTTCGACAATCTTAAAATAATGTACCGGTTCAGTCTCTCGAAGGTGCTCATAGAAGTAGGGTATGCGTGCGTACGTTCATAGGGGTGAGTGTATGCTCAAAAGAGAAAAATGGAGCATCGTGGTATGTGAGCGACTTCAATTGTACTCTGCTCAAAAGATAAAAAATATATTATTTGTTTAAAATGAAGAATGGTGGTCAGCGTTTTTGCCATGCCACCTTGCCGGCCCGCCCTATCTAGGTCATTTCCGCCACGTCGACGAGGCTTCGACCGTCCCTCTAAAGTTGTTGTCCCCTTATTTAGGATCGGCGAGCCTCTTCCCACACACCTCTGGACCCTCCTCCGTCAACCTCCGTCATTGCCCTTCGTCAAACCGCCAAGCGCCACCCGTGATGGACGTTGGTACCATGTCGCCTTGTCATCTTGCCCTTATCCAAGCAGTTGCAGCCATCTCGCCGTTGCGGCCTCGAGCCCTCAACCACCCCTTTAGAGACTTCGTCCCCTTCTTTGGAGCCACTGGGCGTCCTTTCCCCATGCACCCCTGCACCCCCACCTCTCTACCTCCGCCCACTTCTCTCTGTGACGTTGCACCCCCGCCTCTGCTCGTTGTCGGCTCACCATCAATCGTTATATGCATCCCAAAATTCAATTGAAACACTATGTGTTTTCGAGCAACCGAAGCATAACAAATCCGTTATTTTTTGTTAATTCACCTTGACTGAGGATATCATATTGGACTACTAAGGGCATTTCCAACGCCGATCCTTAAACCGTTCGCATCCGTCCTTGCTCAGCAATTCGGACCCCGAAAGCCATCCAACGCCAACCCCCATTCGTTCGCGGCGCAGTCCGCATCATGGTTTTCTCACAAACCGAAACCAAATGTGTGGGGGGGAGGGGGAGGGAGTTCGGACATGAGAAACATCGGGCTCTGATCCCTCTGGCGTACTCAAAAGGAAAGCGGAGCCCACGCTTTTGTAGCTACTCGCAGTGTTTTAGTGCCAAAATTTCCCACACTCTTCTTTCATCCCACGTCGCTCTCCACCCAATACCCACCCTTTTCCTCCACCCTAACCTTCCTTCCACTGATGCATGGAACCGACGGAGAACATGTTGGAGATGTAGGTGGTGGAGGTGTCGGAGGATCCAAGCACCATGCTCGCCCGGAAGATCAACTCGGCTACGCGGCAAACTCGTCGCGTCAAAGCAAAGGCGGCAAAAGATGGGAAGCTCAAGAAGCGGTTGGCCATTAGGCGTGGTGGTGGCAGTCATGGCGTCGGGCGTGGTGGTCGCGGATGTGGTGGAGGTCGCGACCTTGGTCGTGGTGCCCTAACGAGTGCGCCCGTCATATAGGCGGCGTCGTGGCCGGAGCATTACAAGCCTCCGTACTTCCACATTGCCAAGCAGCCCGGAACCACCACAGGGAAGGTGCCTTACATCATCAACATAAATGCGATACCGCTCTTCTTCGAGTGTTCTTCATCGCAGCTCGTCTGAGCGCGTACGGCGGGAGGGGGGCGGATGTGTGCCCGCACACTATTCACTGCAATGTGTAGAGCTGAGGAGCCGGTGACGACAACCTGAACAGGGAGATGCTTGACATCATCTACAACAGAGACGACGGAGGAGGTGGCTATGAGGACGGGCAGGTGGAAGACTTGGATCCCACACAGTTCGACAACTATCCGCAACAATGGTCCTATATCTGGACGGGCACACGGCAGTCCAATACCCAGACCGGTGTGGGTACACAACAACATCATTGGGCCACAGGACAACACCGGGAGGAGGAGGGGGACGGCGACAATGATGATCCAGATGATACTGCTGGCGATCAGAAGAACAAGGTAGAGGAGAAAGCTTCAAGATGCAGGAGAACGAGCTATTGTGCGATGCATGGTTAGCCACTAGTCTCGGTCCGATCCATGGCATAGAGCAAAAGGGCAAAACATTTTGGAACAACATTCACACTTTGGTTCCATGAACACAAGCACTTCATCCATACTCTAACGGGGTCATCCGCAGCCGTGAATCAAAGTCCCTCAACCATCGTTAGTACACCATCCAAGAGGCCGTGTCGAAGTATTGCGGGCACTTGAAGCATCTCATTGCACGATGACCTAGCGGTGCACAAATCACCAAGCAAGTAAGTTGATCAGTAGCCGAATATGCATAGTATTATTGATCACTAGTCGGACATACATAGTTTTGTAGTCGAATATGCAAAGTTCTGTTGATCAATAGCCGGACATGCATAGTTTTGTAGGTGGGTATGCATATTTTATAGGCGGATATGCATATTTTTGTTGATCGATAGCTAGATATGCATAGTTTTGTTAATCACTAGTCGGACATGCTTAGTTTTGTTTCTCACTAGTCGGATATACATTGTTGACAATGTTTCAGTTTGTAGCCTTCTCATGCTTGTTTGGTGTTTAAAAAGTTGGAGAAGAAAAAACTTCACCGTCATGCATTGTTTGTTGAGTTTGAATGAGCAACCGAAGTGAAACCTTTTCATAGCCAAGATCGCCGCCCAAATGCGGAGGACGCCAAGATGTTGTCCTTGAATGTGGCTTCTTTGGATGCTGACGCAAGAATGATCGTGCAATCCGTTCGTTACCAGATGTTGAAGCGGTAGAAAGATGAGTTGATAGCGGCGGACAACGAGGACGCGGCAGAGGCTGCCTACACGAGGTGACGACACCTTGATCGATGAGGAAGGATGGGCAAAAAATTGCGCGGACAGCCGGACTGGCGTTCTTTTGGTTTCGAGCATGTAAAAACTAAGCATACTTACCTTTTTTTATTGTGATGAGACATGTGATCCGTTACCGGTGTGGTCCGGCATGCTGTGTGGATCGGACTATATTTAAATTTCAAATTGCTGTTTTTGTTTGCGGACATATACATGATAGCATTGGATGACCACCTCCCTTATCTTTATTTATGGACCGATCTCCTATTCACCGACAGATACCGTAAGAAATTTATGGGTTGGCGTTGAAGATGCTGTGTAAGAGCAATTTTTTATTTTTTTGGAAAAGGAGGAACAAAGCCTCCGGCAGTACTAACAACATACTCCCTCCGTCTCAAAATAATTGTTTTAAGCTTAGTATAACTTTATACTAGAGCTAGTACAAAGTTGAGACATTTATTTTAGGACGGAGGGAGTATCATATTGGACTATTAAACACTTCACTTCACTTATATCTCCTTCTGATTTTCTCCGGGCCACTTATTTTCTAATACTCCAATTAAATTTATCTTCACCCTTTCCTCCGTGTACGACGTCTTCATCCAACGCATTCAAATGCCCGTCACCCGACGCCGATCTGTCGTCATTGGCTCGTTGCATAACGCGTCCTTCCATTGAATGTGCGCTCACTGTCCCGGTTACATGAACGTACATCTTCATATGCGATGTACAGTACGATGTAGGATCTATGATGTATCGTCTATGGAGTGCTCTACATGATGAGTAGCGTCATATTCGTAGCACTGCAAACTCGTTATTGTGCACTGACTGGTGGCAACACCGATGAGCCTGAAAGTGATGTGCCAACAGATATAGGGGCATCCTGATCACACGGTTGAAACGAGTTGGCAGGTCAGTGGTACATCTACAAATCATGCTGCATTTTTCAATCACCAGAGCATCTCATCTGTCTCTCGGAACCGTGCTACCGTTACTCGGCGACCGCGCGTGTGACTGTATGAGGATCGTTTCGGGCCAGTAAGGCTCCAACGGACCGTAAACTGTGTGGATCTGTTCGGATCGTGTTGTATAGATCGTTGGAACCATCAAACTTGGACCTAAGGACGGTCCCAATGCGTTTTCTTCCGCAAACCGAAAACAATGTAAAAACTTTATGGGAGTCCGGAAAACAGACACATAGGACCCCCGACATACCCCGCGCACCCAAAACCTTTTCCGCACCTCGCGCCTTCATCCTCTACATTTTTTTCTTCTTCCTTCCTTTTCTCTTGCCTTCACCGCTGCTCCACCACCCGGCTGCCATGTCATACTCCTGTCAGAACTCTACGTCTCCGTCACCTCCAGCACGGCTCGACCCCGCTTCTCCTCCGTCGCTATTCAACCCTTGTCCTTTGATCGTCGTGTCAGGTACCATCCGCTACCGTTATACTCACCATGCCTGACAACAGTTCGATGAATTGCCGGAGCTAAAAACAGTTTTCCCTTCATCTTTTAGCAACGGATTCCGATTTGGAGAACATTTACGAGGTGATGACTGATGACCCACAAGTATAGGGGGTCAATTGTAGTCCTTTCAGTAAGTAAGAGTGTCGAATTCAACGAGGAGCAGAAGGAAATGATAAGTAGTTTTTAGCAAGGTATTCTCTACAAGTGCTATAAGTAACAGAGATATATTGTTCTGTAGCAAGATAATACCTAACAAGTGACAAGTAGCAATAGTAGCAAAGGTGCAGCAAGGTAGCAAAATCCTTTTTATAGCAAAGGACATACCTGAAAGTACTCTTATATAAAACAAGCGCCCCCGAGGACAAATGAGAATTTATGTCAAGTCATGTTCATTGTATTTAGTTGATTTGTGTTTGCTACTTTGATGATTTGATATGTGGGTTGACCGGTGCTAAGGTGTTGTTCTTACTTAAACTAATAAGCTACTTATGGTTACCCCCTCCTGCAAGCATCAGCAACCACGAAAGAAAAATTAAGATAAATCTAACCATAGCATGAAACATGTGGATCCAAATCATCTCCTTATGAAGCAACACATAAACTAAAGTTTAAGCTTCTGTCACTCTCGCAGTCCATCATCTACTTGTTACTTCACAATAACTTCCCTTAGGCCCATAACATGGTGAAGTGTCATGTAGTCGGCGTTCACATGACACCACTAAGAGAAGTAACAACATCCATATCATCAAAATATCAAACGAATACCAACTTTATATGATTACTTATAACAAGACTTCTTCCATGTCCTCGGGAACAATAGTTACTTCTTACACATCATCAACATGTTCAGGATCAGAGGTGTAATAATAATAATTACGGATCTGAACATAATATCTTCACCAAGTAATCCAACAAGCATCAACTACAAGAATAATCAATACAACTAGTAACCCACTAGTACCAATCTGAGCTTTTGAGACAAGGGTTGGAGATGAGATCGTGTTGGTGAAGATGTTGATGAAGATTGGTCCTCCCACGAAGGAGGAATTGTTGGTGATGAAGATGGCTTTGATTTCCCCCTCCCGGAAATAAGTTTCTCCGGTAGAATCACTTTGTCGGCGAGCAAATGGGCCTCTGCCCAGGTTTCCGCCTCTAGATGGGGGGGCTTCGTCCCTAAAGATGACTTGTGATTTTTTTTCTAGGGTAAAACACACCATATAGGAGAAGATGGTCGCTAGAGGGACAACACGGGCCCCACAAGCCATCAGGGCGCGACCTGGGGGTCGCGACCTGTTGGCTTGTGCTCAGCTGGTAGCCCCTCTCCGGTATATTTTTGGCCCATAAATTCTCAAATATTCCAGAAAAATTCTCCATAAAGTTTTAGGTCATTTGGAGCAAGTTGATTTTTCTGCCTTTTTCTCGGTTTCCCTGTCCAGAATTCCAGTTTCCATATATTTCCCTCTTAATGATGTACCTTGCATATTCAGAGAGAAAGATCATAAGAATTGTATGATAATAAGGGATAATGGACATGATCAACACAAATATCGATAGTAATTCATGATGCAAAATGGGCGTATCAACTCCCCGAAGCTTAGACCTTGCTTGTCCCCAAGCGAAAGTCGAGCTCGAAAATAATGACCACATGATTTGAAAGAGAGGTGTCGATAAAAACAGAATACGAACATGAGAGCATCATGAATATTAGGATAGCAGCAAGTATTTTACCATATAACTTCGCATAAACAAGTAACAATCCATTCACAACTATTGGAGTATGAAGCATAAACCTTATTGATAATCGACAAACTATGTTTTCGGTCATTGGGACAATTATAAGTCATCATAATTCAGAGGAGAGTCTATATAAGAGCTTTCTTTTTGGCAAGTTCACATACTCAACTATCATTTAATCTTCTATGATTTCTTACGCCCAAGGCATATTTTTGGAGGTCATGTTTTCGTAGGACACATAGGAAGATATGGGCTTAAATGATTTCCCACACAATTTATTTATCTCAAGGATAATGTCAACAATAATAAATCATGATCATCTACATCCACTTGGGCATATAAATCTGAATCTTTCCTCAACATATTATGCTTGCCACTATAGAATTTATAGGTTGGAAGAGGAATAAACTTTATTGACTCGGGCACATGATTGGACTCCTGAAGATAAAAGATAGGCCCTTCGCAGATGAAGCAGAGGTTGTCATGCGCTTTTAATTTGTTGGATGTGTAAACTCTTCATGCAAAGGAACGTCACTTTATATTGCCCCTTATGATAGCAAACTTTACTATGCACTTTGTCGCTTTTATTTCTTTTCCATCACAAGATTGTACAAAGCTTATTTTCCCTTGCAATAAAAGATCATACATATTTAGGAGCAATTTTTATTGCATGATGCACCGATGACAATTTACTTGAAGGATCATACACAATCCTTAGGTAGGTATGGTGGACTCTCATGTCAAATAACTGGGTTCAGGGTTATGGATGCACAAGTAGTATCTCTACTTAGTGCGGAATTTTTGGGCTAGCAAAGGATCTAAAGCAAGCATCACATGTTGACGGATCCAAGACCATATAACTTCTATGTGAATATAAACTACCATGATCATTACGTTGTCTTCCTGTTGGAATTATGCCCTAGAGGCAATAATAAATATAGTTATTATTATAATTCCTGTATCAAGATAATCGTTTATTATCCATGCTATAATTGTATTGAATGAAGGCTCATTTACATGTGTGGATACATAGACAAAACACCGTCCCTAGCAAGCCTCTAGTTGGCTAGCCAGTTGATCAAAGATAGTCAGTGTCTTCTGATTATGAACAAGGTGTTGTTGCTTGATAACTGGATCACGTCATTAGGAGAATCACGTGATGGACTAGACCCAAACTAATAGACGTAGCATGTTGATCGTGTCATTTTGTTGCTACTGTTTTCTGCGTGTCAAGTATTTATTCCTATGACCATGAGATCATATAACTCACTGACACCGGAGGAATGCTTTGTGTGTATCAAACGTCGCAACGTAACTGGGTGACTATAAAGATGCTCTACAGGTATCTCCGAAGGTGTTAGTTGAGTTAGTATGGATCAAGACTGGGATTTGTCACTCCGTGTGACGGAGAGGTATCTCGGGGCCCACTCGGTAATACAACATCACACACAAGCCTTGCAAGCAATGTAACTTAGTGTAAGTTGCGGGATCTTGTATTACGGAACGAGTAAAGAGACTTGCCGGTAAACGAGATTGAAATAGTTATGCGGATACTGACGATCGAATCTCGGGCAAGTAACATACCGAAGGACAAAGGGAATGACATACGGGATTATATGAATCCTTGGCACTGAGGTTCAAACGATAAGATCTTCGTAGAATATGTAGGATCCAATATGGGCATCCAGGTCCCGCTATTGGATATTGACCGAGGAGTCTCTCGGGTCATGTCTGCATAGTTCTCGAACCCGTAGGGTCTGCACACTTAAGGTTCGACATTGTTTTATGCGTATTTGAGTTATGTGGTTGGTTACCGAATGTTGTTCGGAGTCCCGGATGAGAACACGGACGTCACAAGGGTTTCTGGAATGGTCCGAAAACGAAGATTGATATATAGGATGATCTCATTTGATTACCGGAAGGTTTTCGGAGTTACCGGGAATGTACCGGGAATGACGAATGGGTTCCGGGAGTTCACCGGGGGGGGGGGGGGCAACCCACCCCGGGGAAGCCCATAGGCCTTGAGGGTGGCACACCAGCCCTTAGTGGGCTGGTGGGACAGCCCAAAAGGCTCTATGCGCCAAGGAGAAGAAAATCAAGAGAGAAAAAAAAGGAGGAGGTGGGAAGGAAGGGGGACTCCCTCCCACCAAACCAAGTCCAACTCGGTTTGGGGGGGGGGGAGAGTCCTCCCCCTTGGACTCGGCCGACCCCCTTGGGGCTCCTTGAGCCCCAAGGCAAGGTCCCCTCCCTCCCACCTATATATACGAAGGTTTTAGGGCTGATTTGAGACGACTTTTCCACGGCAGCCCGACCACATACCTCCACGGTTTTTCCTCTAGATCGCGTTTCTGCGGAGCTCGGGCGGAGCCCTGCTGAGACAAGGTCATCACCAACCTCCGGAGCACCGTCACGCTGCCGGAGAACTCTTCTACCTCTCCGTCTCTCTTGTTGGATCAAGAAGGCCGAGATCATCGTCGAGCTGTACGTGTGCTGAACGCGGAGGTGCCGTCCGTTCGGTACTAGATCGCGGGATTGTTCGCGGGGCGGATCGAGGGACGTGAGGACGTTCCACTACATCAACCGCGTTCTCTAACGCTTCTGTTGTACGGTCTATGAGGGTACGTAGATCACTCATCCCCTCTCGTAGATGGACATCACCATGATAGGTCTTCGTGCGCGTAGGAAATTTTTTGTTTCCCATGCGACGTTCCCCAACACTTCCATGTCCAACATCAACACTTGATCATTGTATAATATTTGATGAAGGCTCACAATCATAAGAGATGTCCAAGATAGTGTACTTATATGTGAGTCTTTATTAGATTGTAACAATGACTAACACTATGTTTGTTTGCTATCAACAACTTTTATCACTTAAAGCCTTTTTGTGTGAAGTCATTACTTCTAATGATATGAGCATACGATGTTTATATTTATTTTTATTGTCATGCTATGATGATGGGTATACACAAGTAAAGAAAAAAAAAGTCAACTTATCTTTATTATATAACTCACATACTCGATTACAAGGATAGATGGAACTGAAAGCAAAAGTTCTAAGCAAAGAAAAATATGAAATTTATTTCTCTAAATCACTAAACACTAAGGATCAAACTAAGAAATATAGTAATGATGGAAGTGATGGTGATATGATACCGAGGCACCTCCTCCAAGCTTGGGGCAAGCCAAGGGTGGTGCCCATACCCATGTACTCAAGCGTCCTCCTCAGGTGATGGTGGTGGTGTAGTAACGACATTCTTCTTCTCCAGCTTACGTTGGAGGATAAAATTGTCCTCCCTCAAGTCATCGTTTTCTTGCTCAAGCTTCAATATCTTTTTGCATAATGTCATCTAGCTTTCCTGCACAAACATGACAGGATAAATTGTTCCTTGGATTTATTTACCCCATTTGGGAGACTTGACTTCTTGAATTCCACATGCATATCTTTGGGCTGGGGTAGTGGAACGTCATCTTCATCTGAGTTGGCTTCCTTTGTTTCCTCCAAATCATTGTACTCCTCGTCGTTCATGGACGAAAGGTAGGGATAGATATCCCCAAAGATCTTTGGGTCCAAAATATAGTGGAAGACATAGCTATCTCCATATGAATCTTGAGACGACATATTCTTAGACCTTTCAGAAAAACAACTCGAAACAAGAACAAAGGAAAATCTCGCGATGCGGTGGTCAAATGGGAGTATATATAAGGACTTTTCTAGGTGAACAAGCCATCAAGGTGCGACCTAGGGGGAACCTTGTTAGTTTGTGCCTCCCTCATGGGTCCCTTGGACTCCTTTTTATTTTTATATTTTTTCTGAAATACCAAAACCAACATATTTTTTTGATTTTTTGGAGTCGGTTTACTTAGTGTATCACGTACCTACCCCTTTTTCAGGTTTCTAGAGTGTTTTGGAAGACTTTCTTTATGTGTTCCTCCAGTGTTACGACTTGGATGATATTAGTTTCTTCATTAATGGGTGTACCTGAAATATAATGCTTGATTCTTTGCCCATTCACCACTCTTGGATTTTTACCTTCGAAGTTATTATTTTTTATATCACCAGAGCGATAAACCTCCTCAAAAACATATGGTCTTTCCCATTTGGAGAGGAGTTTCCGTGCAAAAAATCTGAAACGAGAATTGTACAAGAGTATTAGGTCTCCTACATCGAATTCTCGTTTTTGAATCCTATTTTCATGTCATATTTTAACCTTTTCTTTAAATAACTTAGAATTTTCGTAAGCTTGTAACCTCCATTGATCCAATGAGCTAATATCAAATAACCACTTTTCACCGGCAAGTTTAAAATCATAATTAAGTTGTTTAATTGCCCAATAAGCTTTATGTTCTAACTCAGAAGGTAAATGACAAGCTTTTCCATAGACCATTTTATATGCGGACATCCCCATGGGATTCTTATAAGCAGTTCTATAATCCCACAATGCATCATCAAGTTTCTCAGACCAATTCTTTCTAGATCTGTTAACAGTCTTCTGCAAGATTAATTTTATTTCATGATTGCTCAATTCAACTTGACCACTAGATTGAGGATGATATGATGATGCAATTCTATGGCTAATATCATACTTAACTGAAAGTTTACGGAAAGCACCATGAATAAAATGTGAACCACCATTAGTCATTAAATACCCAGGGACTCCAAACCTCGTAAAGATAATGTCCTTAAGCATTTTAATAGAAGTGTTATGATCAACACTACTAGTTGGAATATCTCCTACCCACTTAGTAACGTAATCAACAAGAACTAAAACATGAGTATATCCATTAGAGGAAGGAAATGGTCCCATAAAGTCAAAAGCCCACGCATCAAATGGTTCAATAGCAAGTGAATAGTTCATAGACATTTCCTGATGTTTACCATATTACCAACTCTTTGGCATTCACCACAAGAAAGGATATACTTACGAGCATCTTTAAAAAGAGTAGGCCAATAGAAACCGGATTGTAATACCTTGTGTGCAGTTCTGTCACCCGCATGGTGTCTTGTGTAAACCTCAGAATGACACTTCCTCAGAACTTGTTCCTGCTCATGCTCAAGTATACAACGTCTAATAACACCATCTACTCCTTCTTTATAAAGATGTGGGTCATCCCAAAAGTAACGTCGTAAATCATAGAAGAATTTTTTCCCTTTCATTGATAGGTGAAGCTAGGCGGAATATACTTAGCAACAATGTAATTAGCATAATCCGCATACCAAGGAGTACTACGTGAAGTGTTTATAATAGCAAGTTGCTCATCAGGAAAATTATCATCAATAGGAAGTGGGTCATCAAGAACATTTTCCATCCTAGACAAGTTATCCGTTATAGGGTTGTCAGCTCGCTTCCTATCAATGATATGCATATCATATTCCTGGAGCAATATCACCCATCTAATTAGTCTAGGTTTAGCATCTTTCTTTTCCATAAGGTATTTAATAACAGCATGATCACTGTGCATAGTTACTTTAGAATCAAAAATATAAGGTCTAAATTTATCACATGCGAAAACAACTGCTAAAAATTCCTTTTCAGTACTAGCATAATTTATTTGAGAAGTGTCTAGGGTCTTACTAGCATAGTGAATAGCATTAAATTTCTTGTCTACTCTTTGCCCTAGAACAGCACCAACAACATAATGAGTAGCATCACACATAATTTCAAGTGGTTAGACAATAGGTGCAGAAATTAAGGCTTCCTTAAGTATTTCAATGGCTTGTACATAATCATCGTCAAATATAAAAGGGATGTCTTTTTGGAGAAGATTAGTTAATGGCCTAGAAATCTTTGAGAAATCTTTAATGAAACGCCTATAGAAACCAGCATGACAAAGGAAACTTCTTATACCTTTGATATCTTTTGGGCACGACATTTTCTCTATCGCATCAACTTTGGCCTTATCAACCTCAATACCTCGTTCAGAAATTTTATGCCCAAGCATTATACCTTCATTCACCATAAAGTGGCACTTCTCTCAATTAAAGACGAGATTAGTTTCTTCACATCTCTGGAAAACTCGGTCAAGGTTGCTCAAGAAATCATCGAAGGAAGTCCCGTAAACGGAAAAATCATCCATGAAAGACTCAACAATCTTTTCAAAATAGTCAGAGAATATAGCGGTCATGCATCTTTGAAAGGTAGGTGATGCATTGCATTGACCAAAAGGCAACGCCTATAAGAATAAGTTCCAAAAAGGCAAGTAAAGGCAGTTTTCTCTTGATCCTATTTTGACACAGGTATATGAAAGAATACAAAATATCCATCAAGAAAGCAAAAGTGTGTGGGCTTAGATAATCTTTCTAACATTTTATGAATAAAAGGCAATGGGTAATGATATTTTCTAGTAGCATAGTTCAAAGTATTAGGTAAAGCCTTAAGCTCAAATACGGGATCTCCCTTGGGTGGAGGAGGGTCACATAAAATTTCAACTGGTAAGTTGTGGTTAAGGATATGTTGTTGATCAAGGAGTACCCTATCTATTTCATTCCTTTCATTCAAATGTATATTATTCTCATGGTCTAGCAAATATTATTCTAGTGGATCGGTAGGAGCTACATCAATAGAAGCAAGACAAATTATTTCATCCTTACTAGACAATTATTTTCCATGTGGTTGTTTTCTAATCTTGGAGAAATTAAACTCATGAGAAATATCACCAAAGCTCACTTTGACCTTCTCAGTACCACAATTAATTTCAGCATTAACCGTATTCAAGAAAGGTCTACCAAATATGATGGGACGGAAGGTATCTTGTTCCTAACCAAGTACTAGGAAATCAGTGGGGTACTTGACTTTTCCGCACAAGACCTCAACATCTCTAACAATCCCAAGTGGTGAAATAGTATCACACTTTGCAAGCTTAATAGTGACATCAATATCTTCAATTTTAGAGGGTGCTATATCATGCATAATTTCTTGATATAAAGTTAAAGATGTAGCACTAATACTAGCACCAATATCACACATGGAATGGCAGCAATGATCTCCAATTTTAACTGAGATAACATGTTTGCCTACCACTAGTTTATTTTTATCTAGTTCATCTTGTTTGTTTCTAACAGGTTTCGCAATTCTAGCAGCTTCAACACAAAGATAAAAAACCTGCCCATCAATATAATCAACTAGGGGATCTTTAACTATAGCAACATTAGGCTCAACATTCATTTGTTCACAAGGTGTAGGTGTTCTAACATAACTCTTATTAACCATTGTTGTAGCCTTAGCATGTTCTCTAATCCTAACAGGAAAAGAAGGTTGCTTAATGTAAGTAGTAGGAACAATAGGATCTACATGGTTAACAATTATTTCTTCCTTCTTAATTCTAACAGGTTCCTTGGGTAATTTTTCAATGGGACGATGATATTTAAACCACTTTTCCTTAGGAAGATCAACATAGGTAGCAAAAGATTCGCAAAAAGTAGCTAGTATCTGAGAGTCAAGGCCATATTTATTGCTAAACTCTTGAAAGGTAGAAGTTTCCATGAAAGATTTAACACAATCAAAATCAATATTTATACGTGACTCTTTACCTTCATCGAGTTCCCAATATTCAGAGTTGCGTTTAACCCGTCCCAAAAGATCCCATCTGAATTTAATAGGCTTCTTCATATAAGAACCACAAACACAAGAATCAAGTAATGTTCGATCATCATGAGAAAGCCGAGCATATTTTTTTGTATAATCAATTCTATGGGAAGCTCATGGTTGGGGTAGGTGTGCATCATAGATTTAAGCCGGCCCCATGCTTGAGCGATAATTTCTCCTTCACAAGGCCAACAATTATAAATAAAAATCCAATCATGATGGATTAGATGCATAGGATAAAACTTCTGACGAAATTCCAGCTTCAAGCGATTCTAGTCCCATGATCCAGTATCATCCAATAGCTTGTACCACATTATTGCTTTTCCCTCCAACGATAAGGGCACAACTTTCTTCTTCACTTTGTCTCCGGATAGACCTAAAAGCTTAAACAATCCAAAAACCTCATCGACAAATATCAAATGGTAATCACGATGAGTCGTACCATCATATGGATTATATAATAGTTTTTCAAGCATACCCGAAGGAATCTCATAATAAATATTTTCAGTATGTTCAGTAGGTTGAGGAACAATTCCCTCATCTTCAGTTCGAGGCAAAGATGCCCCGAACAAACCACTCAAAGGGTGGTCGTTCATAGTGATAAGTATCAGTAAATTTCAGCACGTGCAGAAAATGTTTCCTTATTAATTTCCACTTACCAAAGGCGCTTCACTCTTAGGCAATGGTGCTAGAAAAGAGTCTTGATGACCCACAAGTATAGGGGATCAATCGTAATCCTTTTAATAAGTAAGAGTGTCAAACCGAATGAGGAACAAAAGGAAATGATAAGCAATTTTCAGCAAGGTATTCACTGCAAGTGCTATAAGTAACAGTGATAGATGGTTTTGTAGCAAGATAATCCATAACAAGTGACAAGTAGAAATAGTAGCAAAGGTGAAGCAACATCTCCCAATCCTTTTATAGAAAAGGACGAGCCTGAAAGTATTGTTATATAAAGCAAGCGCACTTGATGACACATGGGAATTTCCATCAAGTTATGTTCATCATATTTAGTTGATTCACGTTCGCTACTTTGATGATTTGATACGTGGGTGGATCGGTGCTAAGGTGTTGTTCTTACTTGAACTAACAACCTACTTATGATTACCCCCTCTTGAAAGCATCCACAACTATGAAATAAGAATTAAGATAAATCTAACCATAGCATGAAATATGTGGATCCAAATCAACCCCTTATGAAGCAATGCATAAACTGGGGTTTAAGCTTCTCTCACTCTCGCAACCCATCATTTACTCGTTACTCCACAATGACTTCCCTTAGGCTCATAACATGGTGAAGTGTCACGTAGTCGACGTTCACATGACACCACTAAGAGAAGTAACAACATCCATATCATCAAAATATCAAACGAATACCAACTTTATATGATTACTTATAACAAGACTTCCCCCATGTTCTCACGAACAATAATTACTACTCACACATCATCAACATGTTCAAGATCATAGGTGTAATAATCATAATTAAGGATATGAACATAATATCTTCCACCAAGTAATCCAACAAGCATCAACTACAAGATGTAATCAACACAACTATTAACCCCACATGTATACTTGGGCATTCTTTGGGCCGGGCTGGGCTTCGGGTCGGGCCAAAAAAAGCCCGGTGCTGAAAACCCACGCCCGATCCCGGCCCATCGTGACTGTCGGGCCTAAATATTGGGCACAAGCCCGGCCCACGCCCGAAAAAGCCCGACTGGGCCCGATCAGTCCGGCCCGACCGCAACATGAAATCAGTTTTTGTCAAGCACGAGCCCGGCCCGACCCGACTGCTGGGCTCAAATTTTAGACCCGAGCCCGACCCGATGGCACGTTAGGCCTGGTCTGACCTAAGATTTTTGAGTCGGGTCGGGTCGGGCCGTCCGGGCCGGGCTTCCCATGGCGAGGTATACCCATAGGTACGAATCTGAGGATTTGAGACACAGATTGAATACAAGAGATAACCTAGGGTTGGAGATGAGATGGTGCTGGTGAATTTAGAAGATTGGTCCTCCCACGAAGGAGGAAGCATTGGTGATGACGATGGCTTCGATTACCCCCTCTTGGAGAGAAGTTTCCCTCGCACAATCTCTCTGCTCGAGAACAAAAGGGCCTGTGCCCAGGTTTCCGCCTCGAGACGACGGTGCTTCGTCCCGAAAGATGACCTATGAGTTTTTTCTAGGGTAAAACACACCATATAGGAGAAGATGGTCGCCAAAGGGCCAACAGGGGCCCCACAAGCCATCACGACATGGCTTGGGGGGCGCCCTATTGGCTTGTGCCCAGCTGATGGCCCCTCTCCGATATATTTTTGGCCTGGAAATTCTCAAATATTCCAGAAAAAATTGTGTAAAGTTTCAAGTCATTTGGAGCAAGTTTATTTTTCTGCCTTTTTCTTAGTTTCCCGGTCCAGAATTCGAGAGTCCAGATATTTCTCTCTCAGTAATGTTCCTTGCATATTGAGAAACAAAGAGCATAAGAATTGTATGATAATAAGGGATAATGGACAAGATCAACACAAATATCAATAGTAATTCGTGATGCGAAATGGGCGTATAAATGACATGTTTTCACCGACCATTTTCATCGGTGTTTTTGAATGCGCAAGACGATTTTTGATCGTTTATACCATGTCATCCGGTCCTATGATGAGTACTTCATCCTCAAGAAGAACATTGTGGGAATGATTGGATTGTGTGGTTATCAGAAGTGCATGACCGCACTCCAGATGCTTGCATATGGCACGACCGCTGATTCGTGGGACGAGTACCTACGTATGTGTGACAACCCGATGCCGGCGTTCCAGAAGATTCCCCTTCTATTCCGTTTTCGTCGTGTGTCTATTTTCTTTTGTCGCATCATCTTCGCATCATGCGCATCATCTGCATTGCATCGGCATCCCCGTTGCCGCCAGTTTTCAAAACTTGCAGCCGTTGTTAGTTCCCGGTTCTCGTTGTTGTTCGTTCTGAGCCCGACCGCACACGCACGCGCCCGCGGCATAGTTGAAAACCATGTTTTAAAAGTGTGCGTAAAACTTTCTCTGATCGAGGTGAAACTTGGCATGTGGTCGTGATTAGTTATAGGTAGGCCGCCTGTCGAATTTCATAACGATCGGAGTCCGTCTGGTACCCGAACGGTCGACCGTAGCGGCACCGTATTCAGTCTACCGTCGGACGTTTGTTGATGTTTTAAAAATTGTTGCCGCGCCGCCCGTTCCCCCTCTCATCTCTGGATATCCCCTCTACACGGCCACGTACCTATTCCCGCGTGCAGAATCGTCCGAATCCGACCCCACGGTTGGATCCGGGACGAAATTCCAGCTAACCTAGCCCCCCCTTTGCCTATAAATAGACCCGGATGTATTTTTTTTAGCTGCCCCTCTCCCATGCCTCAAAATCGGCGCCAACCCTAGCCTCCCACACCCTCTCTCTCCTCCCATCGGACCCCAGCCGCCGCCAGGGCCTGCCGAGCCAAGATCAGGCCCGGCCGAGCCCATCCGCCGCCGCCTCGCGTGCTCCCGCGCCGCCCCGCTCCTCGCCGTGCTCCCGCACCGCCCTCCTTCTCCCCGAGCAGCCTCACCCCGAGCCGTGCCCTTGCACAGCTCCTCGTGCAATCCGTGCATAGGACGGACCTCACCGTAGAGCCGTCGTGCTGGAGGTCGGAGACGTGCTGTTGCCGCCACCTGTTGTCCCCGGAGCTGCAGGCCGTCGTGTGCGTGCGCTTCCCCGTTCCTGAGCGGGAGGAGCCCGAGCTCCACGGGTCCTGCGCCCCAGCCGCCGGTTGTCGCAGTCCGGCCCCGTCGCCAGGTCCTGCGTCGCCGTCCCTGCTTGGCCCCGCCGCCTCCCCATGCCGATCGGATCGAGAGCCCCGATCTGCTCGCCCCCGCGCACCCCCGCGTGGGCCGTCCCCAACGCGCCTGGTGAGGAATCTTGACGTAATAATTTCTTCTATGCTCTGGTGAGGAATCTTGACGTAATAATTTCTTCTACTCCTCTTCTCACTCAAAAAATTTTAGGATCACGCGGATATTTTTGGAATCTATATGATGCCGATGTGACGGAGTTCTGTCTTGGTGCCTCCTGTGTGACTTGATTTTCTTCCAGGGAGTTGAGCTCCAGGGGATTCTTGAGCACATCGTTATCATTCAGATTTCTTAGTATCTCAGAACGAAGGATGTTCGTAATTGCTTCAATACTAGTAGTGGCGAGATAACCCCGATATACCCAGTACTGGTGCAGATTGTTCGGGAGTACTGCCATACTTTGTATCGTTGTGATCACGAGGGTCTGTTGTAGATGAAGGTCCGAGATTCTGGTTGTGTGTTGACGGATGTGATACAGGTGACGGGTTAGCATAGGAGTTGTGTGATATTACTCCTTGTATCCGTGTACCAGATTACATGACCAGATATTTCGGGAATTATTAGGTGGGAATTCAAGTAGTTGCTTATAGGACAATCTTCCAACAAATGCATGATGTTAGGTTGGGATTCGACATCTAGTGGATTCCTGTCCACGAAAATATCGGACGAAATCTTTCTCATGAGTTTGTTCTGGCTTGTTTCATAAGCCTCACCCTTTGTTTTGTTGAATATGGTAATTCAAGTTGCTTCGATGTCAAGTGGTGATTTCAGATCTTTCCTAAGAGGTGTTCTCATATTTTCATGTGAGAATGCAAATTCTTTTGTTCATTCAAGTTGTCATATCAATTCTTGTCAACCGGAGTCGTCATGTTAATTCGTTTCCAACCGGTGTGTTTCTCTTCAGTGAATTCAATCTTGTATAATTTTTGCAAGATCATTCTCTCATTTTATGCCGGAGTTCATCTCATTTGTTCCAAATCGTCTTTCTTTTTCCCCGCCCTCCCGCCCTTTTTCTCAGTGATTCAATTTTCACCCAAGAGTTTTCTTTTCATTGTGCTTCCGCTGTCTGTTCTTTTCTCTCTTATCCGGTGATTCGTTGTGAAGATTCTCGGGAGATTCGTGTCATATTTGTTCATTCTTCCCATCCTTACCGGTGAATTTAATTCAGTTCTCTGTGTTATCATGTCCTTTTCATCCTTGTAATTCCTTCCTATGTTGGAAATTTTTATCAGCCTATCTTGTTATTCATTCCTCTCTTTTCCATCCGGAGTGCTGAAGTTTTCTCAGAAATTCGTGTTTCAATCCTTCAGTTATTTTGAGGTGCTAACCTCATCTAGTTTCTTATACCGGTGCAGTATCTCTCTTCTAAGCAATCTTTTCAACGGTGGTTTCTTTGAGTGGGCCCATAACCCACAGGTTTTTCCGAGGATCTTTCCTGGCTCTTTTAATCTTTTCCCGGAGATCATTAATTCTTTTCAGCTATGACGTAAGTATGAATTTCATCAGTCATATTCCTTCTTCATGATCAATTAGAATTAATTCTCTTATTTGGTTCAACCTTTCATTCTTCTCTATTCCGGAGTGTCTCAGTTATTCTTGGTGATGTTCTTCTCGTCATTCTCTCCATTGAAGATTCGAAGGAGTGTTCCTCGTAAATCTTGGTCTATTCTCTTGGATATTCGTCATTTCAGCTTCGTGTTATCATCTTGAATTTGTTTTCAATCATGAGCGATTCATTTCTTGCTATCCGGTGCTTTTTTGAATTGTTTTCATTCTCGATCCTCCGAAGGCCATTATTTCAGAACACTTCTTCGTTCTCAGCTTTCAGCTTTCGTTCTCTAATTCTTCTCAATTGTTGTCTCTTTGTTTGTCTCTCGTTTATTCCGGTGCCTTGTTCAAGTTTTCTGTTTGGTGGCTCATGATCTCTTCATTCTCATGTTTCTCCATTATTCATGGTTGCCTCATTCATTTCAATTCTCACCGGTGCCTCTTTCAAGATTTCTTCTAGTTTGTGCTCTTATCTCTCCTCAATCATTTCAAGAAGATTAAGTGGTATGCTAAATCCGTTGCTTGTCATCAATTTAATTTGATGAAGGATGAGCATAACATAATTCTTATTATTGTCCTTCCTTCTTCCAAGAGATTTCAATTCTTCTTCCGGAGTGGCTAATGATATCAATTCTTTTCTCAAGTGCCTATATTTCTTTTCCGGAGTTCCAAGTTCTTTTAAGTATCTCTTTGTGAGGCTTCTTCTAAATACTGGCAAGGTCATAATCTTATTATTCTTCTACCTTCATATCGTTGCATCATTCTTACGGAGGTCCTTCATGGCGGTTCATCATCATATCAATTCATTCTCAAAGTGTTCTTCAAGATTCTTGTTGGAGAACCTCAAGTATCCGTTCTCTTGCATTCCCAAGTGCATTTGTTCTTCCTTTATCCTTTGAAGTGGTATTATAGCATTCTTGTTAGTGTAGGAGCCTCGAAGAGATATCCTTTCAAGAATGAGATAATTAAACCCACCAATCCTTTGATCATGAGATTATTCTTAACTCATGGTTTCTTCATTGAGCTATCTTGGTTTGGATTTCACCTAAAGCTTGTCCTATGGATTGTGCTATCATGGTGCTTGTCTTTAATATAAGTTCTCAATGCATCCTCTTGGTGTAAGATTGTTCATATATTGTTGCTCCCAATCTATCCTTGTTTCTTTTAGTGGTTGTTTGTCACCTCATATTTGTTGAGATGATTTTCATAAGCCCACTACTATCTTCTTCTTTTCGTTGTTGGTTTTACAACCACTACGTCAATTCTCCGGAGGCTCTTCAATCTGATTATGATGATAGTTGTCATTCTTTTCTTCATTCTCTTCTTCTGCTTGAGCTAGTTCATATTATCTTGTTCCGGAGGCATTGTGATGTTGCTCTTTTGGGTCTATTATGTTGTTCTATCAAGATCATGGTGTTCCCTTGTTCTATTTACTTGTTTGTTGTGAATATTGTCTAATTTTCTCTTTTTATCGATTTTTTTCCCATTTTCCTACCGAAGTGCTGCCGAAATTTTCCGTGATTTCTTGCTTCTTTCTCATATAAGTTCTCATCTCTTGGCAACTTTCAAGGATCATTGGTTTCACTCGTTTGTCAAAGAAGCGACTAAGTTTTTACCTCTTATTCTTTCTCATCCTCTCCCCCTTTCATTCTTGGATCTCGGGGCGAGATCCTCTTGTAGTGTAGGAGAGTTGTGACAGCCCGATGCCGGCGTTCCAGAAGATTCCCCTTCTATTCCGTTTTTGTCGTGTGTCTATTTTCTTTTGTCGCATCATCTTCGCATCATGCACATCATCTGCATTGCATCGGCATCCTCATTGCCGTCAGTTTTCAAAACTTGTAGCCGTTGTTAGTTCCCGGTTCTCGTCGTTGTTTGTTCTGAGCCCGACCGCACACGCATGCGCCCGCGACATAGTTGAAAACCCTGTTTTAAAAGTGTGAGTAAAACTTTCTCTGATTGAGGTGAAACTTGGCATGCGGTCGAGATTAGTTATAGGTAGGCCGCCTGTCGAATTTCATCGCGATCGGAGTCCGTCTGGTACCCGAATGGTCGACCGTAGCGGCACCGTATTCGGTCTACCGTCGGACGTTTGTCGGTGTTTTAAAAATTGTTGCCGCGCCGCCCGTTTCCCCTCTCATCTTCGGATATCCCCTCTACACGGGCACGTACCCATTCCCGCATGCGGAATCGTACGAATCCGACCCCACGGTTGGATGCGGAACAAAATTCCGGCTAACCTAGCCCCCTCTTTGCCTATAAATAGACCCCGATGTATTTTTTAGCTGCCCCTCTCCCCTGCCTAGAAATCCGTGCCAACCCTAGCCTCCCGCACCCTCTCTCTCCTCCCATCGGACCCCCAGCCGCCGCCAGGGCCCGCCGAGCCCAGATCGGGCCCGGCCGAGCCCATCCGCCGCCGCCCCGCTCCTCGCCGTGCTCCCGTGCCGCCCTCCTTCTCCCCGAGCAGCCTCAACCCGAGCCGTGCCCTTGCACAGCTCCTCGTGCAGTCTGTGCACAGGCCGGACCTCGTCGGAGAGCCGTCGTGCTGGAGGTCGGAGACCTGCTACTACTGCCACCTGCTGTCCCCGGAGCTGCAGGCCGCCGTGCGCGTGCGCTTTCCCGTTCCTGAGCGGGAGGAGCCCGAGCTCCACGGGTCCTGCGCCCCAGCCGCTGGCCGCCGCCTACCCAGCTCGCCCTCGGTCGCCGTAGTCCGGCCCCGTCGCCGTCCCTGCTTCGCCCCGTCGCCTCCCCATGCCGATCGGATCGAGAGCCCCGATCTGCTCGCCCCCGCGTTGACCAGCGCGCACCGCCGCGTGGGCCGTCCCCAGCGCGCCTGGGCCGAGCGCCCTAGGCCCAGCGCCAGCGCCGCGCTCCAGGCCGCTTGAGGCCCACCACCTCCAGCGCTCGTGGGCCAGATCCGCCCGACGCCTGCCTCGCCTCTCCAGGTCGACACGATGGCCCAAGGTGAGACCCCTGCCGCCTATCCCTCGCCTGAGCACCATTTTATTATCTTGCACCCTCGTATTAGGCCCGGTAGTTCTTTTTCTTTTAAGGTTATTTTCGGAATTAATTAATTCCAGAAAAATATTCGTATATTAGATCGTCCGTAGTTTTTTATCCGTAAATCGGAACGAAGCGAGTAATATATGGTTTCCGTGTAGAATTTCGCGTATATTATGAATTTACAACTCGCATATTTGTTTGATGTAGTTTTGCGTGCCGAATGCCTAGATATGTGTGTTGTTTATATTGTCTTGGTCCCGTGTTATTTTCTCGTGCGTGTCCGGGTTGACCGAATGCCGTGATAGAAATGTCCATGTTTTAGGAACCTATTTTCCATGTATTTTAGAGCAGTCGTTGGTATTTTTGTGTGTAGGGATTTGCCACAAGATTATTTTTCCGTGTATAGGTAATTTTCTTGCATTTACGTGTGGTAATATTTTGTTGTTGCAACCCCACATGTTTTATATGTTTTCGGGGTAGAAACATCCATGGGATTTTTCTGTGCAATTAGTTTTAGCTTTTGAGTAAGTTAGTTCGCGCGATATTTTGCCATGTTGCCCTTTTGTTTAATTCGTTGGATTTATTTCGTGCTTCGTTTGACGGAGTTGTCAACTAGAGAGTTGTTCTTGGGTGTTTAGTCTAGCCCCTGGTAATTTTGGTTGCAATAGAAATGCATGTTTAGGTGTGGTTTGCTTGCTCTCAAGTTGCTAGAAAAAGTGCTGATTTGGAGGAGCTGAAATATTTCTATGTCTGGAATCTGTTATATTTTGTTGTTGTCTTCTCTTGCTTCTATCTTTTGTTCTGTAGCTCTTTTGAGGTTGGTGCAATGGCGTAAGTTGTAGCCCTTGTGTATCTATAGCATGCTGTGAATTTTCATGCCATTTGGAGTCCTGTAGCTATTGGTTTTGCTGCTGTCAATATGCCTTCAGATCGAAAACTGCAGCTTCAAAAACTGCTATTTTCACTAAGTCTGAAATAGTGTGTGGGAAGCCATTTTGTGACTTCTTTTCTTAGTGTTCCTTGCTGCCATGCTAGTTGTTGTTAGATGTTTGTAGTAGTGCTTCTTGCCCTCTTTCGTGTCATGCCTTGCTTGAGTTTATCGGAGTTGTGTAGCTCGTAGTTGTGGGGTGTAGAAAATGCTATGTGACTAATTTTGGCAGATTGTAGTGATTCTTGTTTTGCTCGTAGTTGTCGAACCGTAGCTCCGATTTGATCGTGTCCTACATGAAACTTTCTTAGAATCTCGTGTAGTTTCATTTTCTCTTGCTGGTTGTATGTTTTGAAGTGCTCGAAGCCGTCGTAGCACACATATTGCATTCATGCCATCATATCTTGCGGTGCTTGTATCTTTTGAACCATAGCTCCGTTGGAGATGATCTCTAAGTGTAAATTGCTTGTCTCGACGCTTAGAATCACGTGAACCTATTTGTTTTTCTGTTTAACAACTAATTAAATGTGTTAGTTCAGATCTGGACAGAATTGTAAATTAACATGTGAGGTCGTCTCGGAGGTGCTATATGTCATTTCCGACCTCATTTAAAATGCCTAGATAGATAGTTTAATTACACTTCACCTCTTGCCATGTTTAACCACATTTAATATTGTCGTGTATCTAATCGGGATAGAACTAAATAGATAAACGTGGAGTTTCGTCAATATGCAACTCGTTGCATATTGAACTTCACTTAATGTGTAGTGTTTGTTTGTGTGATTTTTCATGCCGTGACTTGCATGTATATAGCTGCTCATGCATCATTTGTGTTGTGCTTTGTGTGGTGAATTCCGTGTGTTGATTTGTGTTTCCGGTTTGCTTCGTCTCGATAGAGTTCCGCAGTGTGCCGGATTGTGAGGACCCGTTCGACTACATCGGTTCGTCTGCTTCACGGAGGCATTCTTCTTCCAAGCGGGATCTCAGGCAAGATGACCATTTCCCCAGATACCATTACTATCATTGCCATGCTAGTTTTATCGCTACTATCGTTATGTCTTGTTGCCTACCACATGTTAAATATCAGCCTCTCAACAATGCCATGTTAACCTTCAACCTGTTCGACCTAGCAAACCACTGATTGGATCTGTTACTGCTTGCTTAACCTTGTGTTAGCGTTGCTAGTTGCGGGTGCAGTAGCTTCCATGTGAAAACATGGGTTCCTTGTTATATCACCATATTATATGCTATTTAATGTAATGCACCTATATACTTGGTAAAAGGTGGAAGGCTCGGCCATTCTAGCCTAGTGTTTTGTTCCACCTTTGCCCCCTTAGTTTCGGCTACCGGTGTTATGTTCCATAACTGAGCGCTCCTAACACGATCGGGGTTGTTATGGGGACCCCCTTGATAATTCGTTTTAGATTAAAGCTGGTCTGGCAAGGCCCAACATTGGTACTACATTTGCCCAACATAATAATTCTGTTAAATTGAAATGCATAGGGAGTTAGCGCTAACCGAGGAGTAATTCTACATAATACAGGGAGGACCAGTGCTGATGGTGCTGGTCCAAAACAGAGCAGCTTACTAACGCTACCCGGGGCAACTCGGCGTCTGGCGTGGTAACCATCGCTCATACGTCGTGTCCTGAGAACGAGATACGCGGCTCCTATCGGGATCGTCGACACGCCGGGCGGCCTTGTTGGATTAGTTTTACCTTTGACGAGATATCTTGTGCATCGGGATTCCGGTGATGCTTTGGGTAATCTCAGAGTTGAGGTTTTCCACTAGGGAATCCGACGAGATCGCGAGCTTCGTGATTGAGGATTTCTATGCGGCTTGTGGTAATTTGTGATGGACTAGTTGGGGCACCCCTGCAGGGTTAAATCTTTCAGAAAGCCGTGCCCGCGGTCATGTGGCAACGTGGAAACTTTGTTTAACACTCGTTCTAGATAACTTGAAGTTAACTTAATTAAAACATGCCAACTGTGTGCGTAACCGTGACTGTCTCTTTTGTGAGTTCTTACACCGATCGAGGACACGGTGGGGTTATGTCTGACGTAGGTAGGTGTTCAGGGTCATTCATTTGATCATCAGTAGTTCACGTCCGTTATGCGTAGATCATCCCCCTCTTATTTCTTGTACTCGTAAGTTTAGCCACCAAATATATGCTTAGCCGCTGCTGCAACCTCACCACTTAACCATGCCTCACCCATTAAGCTTTGCTAGTCTTGATACCTTTGGAAATGAGATTGTTGAGTCCCCTGTGGCTCACAGATTACTACAACGCCAGTTGCAGGTACATGTAAAGGTTACTTGACGTGAGCGCGTTGATTGTTCATTTGGAGTTGCTTCTTCTTCTTCTTCATCATCGATCTAGGATGGGTTCCAGGCAGGCAGCCTGGGATAGCAAGGATGGACGTCGTTCTTATTTTTCTCGTTTGTTTTCGTCCGTAGTCGGACCCTGCTCTTACTCTTGATGAATATGTAATGTACTGATGTGACTCTGATGTAGCTTGTGGCGAGTGTAAGCCAACTCTATATATATATCTATTCTTTTTAGTACATGTACTTGTAACGATATCCATTCTTGCGACACGACGAGATGCGCTTATATCCCTGACGAGGCCCTCGTGCCAAATTGAGGATAGGGTCGCATCGTGGGCGTGACAGTATGTTTGAGAACACATGCGGAGATGCCATGGTCAGGTTTGCAACTGCCGTGATCGAGGTGTTTGGACTTCTGCACGTGAGAGAACCAACACTGGCAGACACCGAGAGGCTCTTGGCAATCTCACAAGCAAGAGGGTGGCCAGGTTTGCTTGGATCTCTTAACCGCATGCATTGGAAATGGAAGAACTATTCGAAGGCTTTAGAAGGGCAATATCAAGGTCATGTTAAAAAGCCCATCATAATTCTTGAAGCAGTTGTGTCACAAGATCTTTGGATTTGGCATGCTTTCTTTGGCATGCCCGGGTCTCACAATGACATCAATTTACTACAGGGACCACCATTGTTTGTGTGGCTAAGTGAACTAAAATCTCATCCTTTCCACTACATTATCAATGGACATGGGTACAACATGGGATACTATCTGGTTGGTGGTATATATCCTTTGCGTGCTACCTTTATCGGGACCATCTCTAAGCCAGTTGGGCAAAAGAATGCTCACTTTGCTCAAAAACAAGAAGCATCTAAAAAGGGTGTTAAGAGGGCATTTGTAGTTCTACATGCCAATTTTGCAGTTGTTCGTGGACCTGCTAAACAATGGGATCCAAAGACTTTGTGGGAGGTGATGACATGTTGTGTGATCATGAAGGCATAATGTGCACAGTAAAAACCCAAACCTGACAGTGACCTATAAAAGATCCAGCCAACGGCGGCCACTAGTGTAGGGGATCTATCGTAGTCCTTTCGATAAGTAAGAGTGTCGAACCCAACGAGGAGCAGAAGGAACTGGCAAGTGGTTTCCAGCAAGGTATTCTCTGCGGGTACTGAAATTATCGGTAACAGATAGTTGTGTGATAAGATGATTCGTAGCGAGTAGCAAGTAACAATAGTAACAAAGGTGCAGCAAGATGGCCCAATCCCTTTTGTAGCAAGGGACAAGCCTAGGTAAACTCTTATAGGAGGTAAAGCGCTCTCGAGGACACATGGGAATTTCTGTCAAGCTAGTTTTCATCATGTTCATATGATTCGCGTTCGCTACTTTGATAGTTTGATATGTGGGTGGACCGGTGCTTGGGTGCTGCCCTTACTTGGACAAGCATCCCACTTATGATTAACCCCTCTCGCAAGCATCTGCAACTACGAAAGAAGAATTAAGACAAAGTCTAACCATAGCATTAAACTAGTGGATCCAAATCAGCCCCTTACGAAGCAACGCATAAACTAGGGTTTAAGGTTCTGTCACTCTAGCAACCCATCATCTACTTACTACTTCCCAATGCCTTCCTCTAGGCCCAAATAATGGTGAAGTGTTATGTAGTCGACGTTCACATAACACCACTAGAGGAGAGACAACATACAACACATCAAAATATCGAACGAATACCAAATTCACATGACTACTTATAGCAAGACTTATCCCATGTCCTCAGGAACAAAAGTGACTACTCACAAAGCATAATTATGTTCATGACCAGAGAGGTATTGAATAATATCAAGGATCTGAACATATGATCTTCCACCGAGTAGTCCAACTAGCATCAACTACAAAGAGTAATTAATACTACTAGCAACCTTACAAGTACCAATCGGAGTCACGAGACGGAGATTGGTTACAAGAGATGAACTAGGGTTTGGAGATGAGATGGTGCTGATGAAGATGTTTATGGTGATGAGTCTCCTCCGATGAGAGGAGTGTTGGTGATGACGATGGCGATGATTTCCCCCTCCAAGAGGGAAGTTTCCCCGGCAGGACGATCCCGCCGGAGCTCTATTTGGTTTTGCTCAAGTTCCGCCTCGTGGTGGCGACAATTCCTCCCGAAAGCCTCCTCCTCATTTTTTCTGGAATGAAATCCTCCTTATAACAAAAGATGGGAGCGAGGGGGGCAACAGGGGGCCCACAAGCCCCCTAGGCGCGGCCAGGGGGTAGGCCACGCCTAGCAGGCTTGTGGCCTCCTGGTGGCTCCCCTCTGGTACTTCTTCCGCCCAGTATTTTTTATAAATTCCAAAATAATTCCTCATTGATTTTCACGGCTTTTGGAGTTTTGCAGAATAGGTATCTCAAACTTGCTCCCTTTTCAGACCAGAATTCCAGTTGCCGGCATTCTCCCTCTTCATGTAAACCTTGTAAATTAAGATAGAAAAGGCATAAGTATTGTACCGTGAAGTATAATAACAACCCATAAAGCGATAAATATCAACATAAAAGCATGATGCAAAATGGACATATCAACTCCCCCAAGCTTAGACCTCGCTTGTCCTCAAGCGGAAGCCGAGATCAATAAATATGCCCACATGTTTAGAGATAGAGGTGTCGAAAGAACAAAATACGGACATGCATGCATCATGATCATAATTAGAAAAGCAATATCATCATATAATATCTTATGCTACAGTGATAATTCCTTCACAAGGTAAAGTATGTATCAAGAACCTTATTGAGAATTAACAACCAATAGCCTTTAGTCATTGAAGCAATTGCAATTTATCATAACGTCGGAAAGAACCAAATAAGAGCTTGTAAAGAAAATCCACATACTCAATCATCCCTTCGTCTTCTACAATTGCTACAACTCACGTGTTACTCATCAGATCAAAGTTTCAGTCGAACACAGAGAAAGATAGGGCTTATAGTTTCGCCTCCCAACTATTTACCTCAAGGGTAATGTCAACAATAATAATTCATGATTACTTACTTCCAAGTTGACATATGGATATAGATCTTTCCCTAGCACATGACGTTAGCCAAGATAAAGGCGAAATAAGGAATTGGTGTCGATCACAATGACACTTTTAAGGACAAAAAGTAAGGGTACAAGATAGGCCCTTCGCAGAGGGAAGCAGAGGTTGTCATGCGCTTTTGAGGTTTGGATGTGTGACCTCTTAGTGTGAAGGAACGTCACTTTATATTGCCTCATGTGATAATAAACTTTATTATGCAGTCTGTCGCTTTTATGTCTTCCTCATCACAGGTTCGTACAAAGCTTATTTTCCACACACTAATAGATCATACATATTTAGGGAGCAATTTTTATTGCTTGCACCGATGACAACTTACTTGAGGGATCTTCTTCAATCCATAGGTAGGTATGGTGGACTCTCATGGCAAAACTGGGTTGAAGGTTTATGGATGCACAAGTAGTATCTCTACTTAGTGCGGAAGTTTTGGCTGATATGAGGTGGAAGCAATCGTCACATGCTAAGGGATCCCTAGTCATATAACATTGTTCGGAACCAAGCAAACATAATTCATTATGTTGTCTTCCTTGTCCAACATCTACTTCTAAGCATGTAATAGTTTAATGAGTGCTCACAATCATAGACGGTGTCAAAGATGATATATTTATAGATGAACCTCTCCTTCTTTATTACTTCCTATTAATTTTAACAATGACCAAGGTCTACGTTTGTCCACCCACAACAAGTTTCAATCAACATTATTTTTATAAGTGAAGCCATCACTTCCCATAAGATCATTACATGATCTTTCATGCTTTTGTTCTTTATTATTCTTTTCTTTAGATCATGGCATGAAGCAAGGCCCTTGACTAAAACACTCTTTATTATATGACTCACGAGCTCGAATATATTGGGGGTGACACAAAGCAAAACTCAAGCCTAGACCACTAAGAACGTTATTCTACTAGAGAAAGATAAAACCAAAAAGGATCGAACTAAGAAAAGGTAAAGGCAAAAGATGTGATGGTGATACGATACCGGGGCAACTCCCCCAAGCTTGGCACAAGCCAAGGGGATTGCCCATACCCGTGCTTAGTTGTGTTCCTTTGAAGGTGATGGTGGTGGATGATACGTCTCCGTCGTATCTACTTTTCCGAACTCTTTTGCCCTTGTTTTGGACTCTAATTTGCATGATTTGAATGGAACTAACTCGGACTGACGTTTATTTCAGCAGAATTGCCATGGTGTTGTTTTTGTGCAGAAATAAATGTTCTCGGAATGTCCTGAAAATTTACGGAGAATTTTTCTGGAATAAAAGAAAAATACCTGCGCAAAGATCCACCCGAGGGGGCGTGCTAGTGGGCCACAAGCCCCTCGGCCGCGGCCACCCCCTAGGCCGCGTCGTGAGGGCGTGTGGGGCCCACATGGCACCACCGCCTCCAAACTCAGCTCTATATCTTCCGTCTCGCCCGAAAAAAATCAGAGAGAAGGTTTCATCGCGTTTCACGATACGGAGGCGCCGCCACCTCCTGTTCTTCATCTTGAGGGCAGATCTGGAGTCTGTTTTGGGCTCGGGAGAGGGGAAATCGTCGCCATCGTCATCATCAACCTTCCTCCATCGCCAATTCCATGATGCTCTTCATCGTTCGTGAGTAATCTCATCATAGGCTTGCTAGACGGTGATGAGTTGGATGAGATCTATCTTGTAATCGAGTTAGTTTTGACGGGGATTGATCCCTAGTATCCACTATGTTCTAGATTGATGTTGCTACTACTTGGCTATGCTTAATGCTTGTCACTAGGGCCCGAGTGCCATGATTTCAGATCTGAACCTATTATGTTGTCGCCAATATATGTGTGTTTTAGATCCTATCTTGCAAGTTGTAGTCAGCTACTATGTGTTATGACCCGGCAACCCCGGAGAGACAATAACTGGAACCACTCCCGGAGATGACCATAGTATGAGGAGTTCATATATTCACCAAGTGTTAATGCGTTGGTCCGGTTCTTTATTAAAAGGAGAACCTTAATATCCCGTAGGACCCCTCTGCCACGGGAGGGATGGACAATAGATGCCATTCAAGTTCTTTTCCCTAAGCACGTATGACTACATACGGAATACATGCCTACATTAGATTGACGAACGGGAGCTAGTTACATATCTCTCCGTGTTATATGTGTTACATGATGAATCACATCCGTCATACTCATCCATCACCGATCCACTGCCTACGAGTCTTTTACTACCGGCCCTTGTTACGTTACTTTGTCGCTACTACTGTTGCTACTGCTGTTACTTGCTACTGCTGTCACTACTGTTGTTCCTTGCTACTGCTGTCACTACTGTTGTTACTTGCTACTTCGCTATTACTTGTTGCAAGATCCTTTTTCGTCACCGTTGTCGGGGAAGAATAGTTCCCGGTTCACGTGCAACCTACTGGCGCCATTGATACAACCGTTAGGAATAGTCTACCGTCAACAGATTTGTTTCTGACACCGTTGCTATCATACCACTTTGCTACTGATACTGATACTAATCTTTTAGGTGTGGTTGAATCTGACAAACACAGCTGCTAATACTTGAGAATATTCTTTCATTTCCCCTTGAGGCGAATCAACAAATTTGGGTCGAATACTCTACCCTCAAAAACTGTTACGATCCCCTACACTTGTGGGTTATCAGTGGAGTTGTTGCAGAGTTCTTGAACTTTTTTAATTTTCGGTTGAGCACAAAGTTCTGCTCCTTCAGATCATTAATTTCCTCTTCAAGCCTCAACACCCTTTGGCATAATTCTTGCTTACTCTCGTGCAAAATACGAGAAGGGGTAACCAAAATCTTAGGCTAATTCCTTGAGTTAGGGAGGCTCAACTTCTTGAACTCCACATGTGTGTTTCCAGATTGAGGTAGAGGAGCTTCCTCTTCATCGGAACTTGTTCCTTCCTTCCCCTTGCAATCATAATCTTCTTCCTCATCAGTGGTCCAACTATAATGATCCAAGTCCCCATAGATCTTGGGGTTCGCTAGGTAATCTACCACATAGCTCTCCCCCTCTGAATCTTGAGAAGATATCCTTGCCCTAAATCTGCGGCAGAAACACGCTCGAAATGAAAACAGAGGAAAATTGCGTGATACGAGGGTTAGACCTTTCGGGATAATATATAATGATTTTTCCCGACCAGAAGGAGTACTCCGCAAGAAAACAGAGTCCGGGAGGCACACGAGGTGGTCACAAGCCCCCCCAGGCACAGCCAGGGGGGTAGGTCGCGCCTGGCAGGCTTGTCGCCTCCTCGTGCGCTTTCCGGACTACTTTAAATTTTTCTATTTTTCTAAAAATTCCAAAATGGAGAAAAAATCCTACTGGGAAAGTTTTGGAGTCGGTTTACTTACCGAATCACATACCTCTTCGTTTTCGGAGTCTCAAACAGGCTGATAAATATCCCTTATGTACTCCTTCGGAGTTGTGGTATTAATAACATTGCTTTCAACATTTATGGGAGTACCTGAGATATAATGCTTGATTCTTTGCCCATTTACCACTCTCGGAAAAATTACCTTCTGTGTTGTTGATCTTGATGGCACCGGAATGATATACTTCCTCAACAATGTAAGGACCTTCCCATTTAGAGAGAAGCTTGCCTGCAAAAAATCTTAAACGAGAATTGTATAGCAAGACATAATCACCTACATTGAACTCACGTTTTTGTATCCTTTTATCATGCCACCTCTTAACCTTTTCTTTACAAAACTTGGCATTTTCATATGCCTGAGCTCTCCATTCATCAAGTGAGCTAATATCAAATAACCTCTTCTCACCAGCAAGTTTAAAATCAAAGTTGAGCTCTTTGATTGCCCAATAAGCCTTATGTTCTAGCTCAAGATGTAAATGACATGCTTTACCGTAAACCATTTTGTATGGGGACATGCCCATGGGATTCTTATAAGCACTTCTATAAGCCCACAGTGCATCATCAAGCTTCTTAGACCAATTCTTTCTAGACCTATTGACAGTCTTTTGCAGAATTAGTTTAATCTCTCTATTACTTAGCTCTACTTGACCACTGGACTGAGGATGATAGGGAGATGCAACTCTATGGTTGACATCATACTTAGCAAGCGTTTTACGGAAAGCACCATGAATGAAATGTGAACCACCATCAGTCATCAAATATCTAGGGACTCCAAACCTAGGGAAAATAACTTCTTTAAGCATCCTAATAAAGGTGTTGTGATCAACACTACTAGTTGGGATAGCTTCTACCCACTTAGTAACCAAATCAACAACAACTAGGATATGAGTATACCCGTTGGACTTTGGAAAAGGTCCATATAATCAAAACCCCAAACATCAACCACACTTGTGCATATTAAGCACCATGATCTTCATGATTGAGAGTCTCTCGTTTTGTCACCACCATATAGCTAGTGGGAAAATTTCATTGTATAACTTGGCTTGTATATTCCTATGATGGGCTTCCTCAAAATTGCCTTAGGTCTTCGTGAGCAAGCAAGTTGGATGCACACCCACTAGTTTTCTTTAAGAGCTTTCACATACTCCTAGCTCTAGTGCATCATTTGTATGGCAATCCCTACTCATTCACGTTGATATCTATTGATGAGTATCTCCATAGCTCATTGATATGACTAGTCAATGTGACCATCTTCTCCTTGTTTGCCTTGCAACCTACACCACACTCCACACCACCTATATGTTGGGGAACGTCGCATGGGAAACAAAAAATTTCCTACGCGCACGAAGACCTATCATGGTGATGTCCATCTACGAGAGGGGATGTTCGATCTACGTACCCTTGTAGATCGCACAGCAGAAGCGTTAGTGAACGCGGTTGATGTAGTGGAACGTCCGCACGTCCCTCGATCCGCCCCATGAACCGTCCCGCGATCAGTCCCACGATCTAGTGCCGAACGGACGGCACCTCCGCGTTCAGCACACGTACAGCTCGACGATGATCTCGGCCTTCTTGATCCAGCAAGAGAGACGGAGAGGTAGATGAGTTCTCCGGAAGTGTGACGGCACTCCGGAGGTTGGTGGTGATCTTATCTCAGCAGGGCTCCGCCCGAGCTCCGCAGGAACGCGATCTAGAGGTGAAACCGTGGAGGTATGTGGTCGGGCTGCCGTGGCAAAGTCGTCTCAAATCAGCCCTAAAACCTCCGTATATATAGGTGGGAGAGGGGGGGCCTTGCCTTGGGGCTCAAGGAGCCCCAAGGGGGTCGGCCGAGCCAAAGGGGGGAAGGTCTCCCCTTCCAAACCGAATCCAACTTGGTTTGGAAGGTGAAGTCCTTCTTCCCTTTCCCACCTCCTCCTTTTTTTTCCTTTTCTCTTTGATTTTCTTCCTATGGCGCATAGGGCCTTCTTGGGCTGTCCCACCAGCCCACTAAGGGCTGGTGCGCCACCCCCAAGGCCTATGGGCTTCCCCGGGGTGGGTTCCCCCCCCCCCCCCCCCCCGTGAACACCCGGAACCCATTCGTCATTCCCGATACATTCCCGGTAACTCCGAAAACCTTCCGGTAATCAAATGAGGTCATCCTATATATCAATCTTCGTTTCCGGACCATTCCGGAAACCCTCGTGACGTCCGTGATCTCATCCGGGACTCCGAACAACATTCGGTAACCAACCATATAACTCAAATACGCATAAAACAACGTCGAACCTTAAGTGTGCAGACCCTGCGGGTTCGAGAACTATGTAGACATGACCCGAGTGACTCCTCGGTCAATATCCAATAGCGGGACCTGGATGCCCATATTGGATCCTACATATTCTACGAAGATCTTATCGTTTGAACCTCAGTGCCAAGGATTCATATAATCCCGTATGTCATTCCCTTTGTCCTTCGGTATGTTACTTGCCCGAGATTCGATCGTAAGTATCCGCATACCTATTTCAATCTCGTTTACCCGCAAGTCTCTTTACTCGTTCCGTAATACAAGATCTCGCAACTTACACTAAGTCACATTGCTTGCAAGGCTTGTGTGTGATGTTGTATTACCGAGTGGGCCCCGAGATACCTCTCCGTCACACGGAGTGACAAATCCCAGTCTCGATCCATACTAACTCAACGAACACCTTCGGAGATACCTGTAGAGCATCTTTATAGTCACCCAGTTACGTTGCGACGTTTGATACACACAAAGTATTCCTCCGGTGTCAGTGAGTTATATGATCTCATGGTCATAGGAACAAATACTTGACACGCAGAAAACAGTAGCAACAAAATGACACGATCAACATGCTACGTCTATTAGTTTGGGTCTAGTCCATCACATGATTCTCCTAATGATGTGATCCCGTTATCAAGTAACAACACTTGCCTATGGCCAGGAAACCTTGACCATCTTTGATCAACGAGCTAGTCAACTAGAGGCTTACTAGGGACAGTGTTTTGTCTATGTATCCACACAAGTATTGTGTTTCCAATCAATACAATTATAGCATGGATAATAAACGATTATCATGAACTAAGAAATATAATAATAACTAATTTAGTATTGCCTCTAGGGCATATTTCCAACACTATAGTGCTAAAACCATGGCTCACGCTCATGTATTGCGTGAGAGTCGAAAAAGTTTGAGAAAGTAAAGGTGTGAAAACAATTACTTGGCCAATACCGGGGTTGTGCATGATTTAAATTTGTTGTGCAAGGATGATAGAGCATAGAGAGACTATATTATTTTGTAGGGATAACTTTCTTTTGGCCTTGTTATTTTGAAAGTTCATGATTACCTTGCTAGTTTGCTTGAAGTATTATTGTCTCCACATCAATAGCAAACTATTGTTTTGAATCTAACGGATCTAAACATTCATGTCACATAAGAGGAGTTACAAAGGACATCTATGCTAGGTAGCATGAAAGCATCAAAAATTCATTCTTTATCACTTCCCTACTCGAGGACGAACATGAGTTAAGCTTAGGGATGCTTGATACGTCTCCAACGTATCGATGATTTTTTATGGTTCCATGCTATTATCTTGTCAACTTTGGATGTTTTATATGCATGAATATGCTATTTTATATCTTTTTTGGGACTAACCTGTAACGACCAAGATGCGGTCCTTTCCGATCTGGGGGTCGAGGCCCCCGAATAGGAAAGGATCGCATCTTGGTCGTTACAAGTTGGTATCAGAGCCAGGTTAATGGGTTACAAGTGTCCTTATGTATCTTTTCTGTTGTTTGATGAAGGGGTGGCAGAGAACATGTATGTAGTGTGTTGAGTGTTTAGGTGTGTGTGCGTGAGAGAGCTTGAGGGTGAGTGTGTGTGCAAGTGTGTGTGTGGCTCTACACACATGCTTGTGCAATTGCACAAGCACTTGAGATGAGCCTTGTGATGTGTGTTCTAGTAGATTCATGTGCATGTGAAGGTAGTGGTGGTGATATGTGTGTGGTGTGGCAGCCCCACTTTGCAACACTTGTGCTCCTCCTCATGTTCATGTGAAAGAGGGTATGAGGTGTGTGTAAGATCTATGTGGTAGTAGTGTTTGGGTTGTTGATGTGCATGACACAAACATGGGGTTCAAACCCCCATGTCACTTTGTCATTATGCACATGAACTCATCCTATGTAGTTGTTATCTTAGAAGGGTACTTTATGGAGTGCATATTCAGTTTTGTTGCAAGATTGGTCTTTGATTCCATGGAATAGGTGGAGCCCAAGGGCATGAGTTTTTTTGTGTGTTAGTACTAGGGGTTTTGCTCTACACCATAGTGGTGTCAATTACCTCTTGGTGTTATGTGTGTGCAAACCATGCCTAGACAAAGTGGGCATGTGGCTGGAAAAATTCCAGATTAGTGAACTCTGAAATTTCACTAAGTCTGGGATTCTGGAAACATTTTCTTCCCCTTTAGATGAGGATGTGCTGGTCATTCTGTTGAGAACTAGCCTTAGTTCAGTGCTAGGATTTTGAACCTGGTATGTTTGTGAAGCTTCCTGTCAATTTTAAAGACATTTGGAGTCCAGTAGGTTGTGTTTTGATTGATGTCAAAAAGCTTCAGAACAGAAGCAGAAACTCAGGTGCAGGAATTATCACTAAGTTCCTGAGATCTGATGGTTTTGGGAAAGTTTGTGGCCTTGTACCTTCTAGAGTTTAATTCCTTTTGCTGTGATTCTTGCTGGTGCTTGTAGTGTTGTTGGTTGGCAACAACCACATATATTATTTGTCATGTTTGAAGGCATGTAGCTATGTTGCATGTAGCTCCCAAATAGCTAAGATGCAGATTATGGCAGGTTATGTAGTTTTGTCATTTTGATCAAAGTGTGTGCTTAATTGATGTTGTGGTGTTGTCCCTTGCTCCAATCCATTCATGTTGGGTTGTTACATGTCTTGGCAACCTGGGAATACCAGATTTGTGCCATTTGAGTGTGTGGTGTTGATTCTTCCACGTAGAGCTTCATATCTTGTTTCGTTGATTCCCGTTGACCCGTAGCTCCGTTTGCAATGTTCTTTATATGGCTTTGCACCGTTTTCACGAGCCGCATCTGATCATGTCATTCTCATGCATGTCAAAATAGCTTAGTGTACAGTTCTGTCCAGAAACTTGCAGTAGTTTATTTTCTTGTGCTAGTAATAGAAGTAGTGGTGCATGCTCATTTTTCATCTCATGCATCATGTGATTGTTGCATCTTGTGGTGCTGCTGTTCATTGGCTGTTATTCTTATGTTGGGTAGCACCAGGATCGGAGAACGAATACGTGGAGTCAGGAGAGTACGTGCAGGACGATCCAGAACCATTCCAAGCTGAGGATATCACACGCAAGATGATATGACTTTGATTCCATCTGTAGACTTGTTATGCTAGTTTTGTTTCCATGTCATATTGCTCGCTGCCTACCACTGAATTTAAATTGCCTCTTCATATGCCATGAGCCCAAACACCGTACTCCTTCCTAGCAAACTTGTATGGCTAAGTAGGCTTGCTCAGCTGCTAATGTTAGCGTTGCTAGTTGCAGGTGTTTTGACTCATGTGATAACATGAGCTTGATATCATTATTTTAAATTCTGTTATTTATTTAATGCACCTATATACTTGGTAAATGACGGGAGGCCTAGCCTTTTGCTGGGTGCTTTGTTCCGTTATTGCCGCCTTAGTTACCGGTTACCGGTGTTTGATTCCATAATGATCGCTCCTAACACGTTCGGGGTTGTTATGGGGACCCCCTCGATAAATCGCGTAGTGCTAAGGCTTGTCCGGCAGGACCCAACATTGGTGTTAATTTGCTAACCACTTAATAATAAACTGCATAGGGAATAGCTACCCCGAGGATCTAATCAACAACCCGGGCCAGTGCTCCTCATGAGCGTTGGTCCAAACTTGAGTCCAGTGCAGGGCCAACCCGGGGCAACTCGGGAGATATCTATCAGGCCACTGTACGCTGTGCTCATCCGGCGTGTCCTGAGACTGAGATACGCGGCTCTTATCAGGGTCATCGACATGTCGGGAGGTCCTGCTAGCCTTGCCTTACCTTAGCGGTATATCTTGCGTATAGGAATCCCAGTGAAGCTTTGGGTTCCCCGAGAGTTGAGGTTTTCCTCTAAGGAATCCGACGAGATCACGAGATTCATGATAGAGGATGCCTTTGCGGCCTGTGTTCGTTTGTGGTGGACTAGTTGGACACCCCTGCAGGGTTTAATCTTTCGGAAAGCCGTGCCCGCGGTTATGTGGCAACTTGGAATATTTTGTTAACATCCGGTATTAGAGAACTTGAACATAAATTAATAAAACTGCCAACTGTGTGCATAACCGTGACTGTCCCTTCGAAGATCCCTCTTCGATCGGGAACACGGTGGGGTTATGAATGCCGTAGGTAGGTGTTGAGGATCACTTAGTGATCAAGTAAAAATCCAACCGTTAGTGTAGACCACCTCTACTTCCACTTTGCGTAAGTTAGCCACTTAATCAAGCATAGGTTGCTGCAGCCTGATACACTTCACCCCTACCCTACCCAATAACATGACTAGTTCTGGCACCAAGGTCTTAGATTGCTGAGTCCCCGTGGCTCACGGATTCCTCCGAAACTCCCAGCAGGTACAGGTACCCCAGAGACATATGATCCCGACGGCACCCAGCTGGCGTGGCAGTACGACGAGGAGACAGACCGCCTTTACGTGAACTATCCAGAGGACTGAGCCGTGGTCGTGATCATGGGCCTGCAGCAGGGTAGCATAGCTTTTTTTCCATGATTTGTAGTCCGTACCGGAACTACCTTGTTTGTATCTGTTTTGTACTCTGAGTTATTAATAAGAAGACAGTTGAATCCCGAATTGTCTACTTGTATTATTATTTTGTGCTATGTTACTTGCTTGCGAAACGCTTAGATGCGCTTCTTTCCTATTCGGGGGCCTCGACCCCCAGATCAGAAAGGACCGCATCTTGGTCGTTACATAACCTATTAACTCAGTGTCAAGTGCCAGTTTCTGTTTTTTCCGTGTTTTTGGCCCATTTTCAGACGGAGTCCAAATGGAATGAAACTTTACGATGATTTTTTTGGACCAAAAGAGACCCCCGAAGCTTTGGAAGAAGGCCAGAAGAGCCACGAGGGAGTCACAAGTCCTGACGACGCCACCACCCCCCCTAGGTGGCGTAGGGCAGGCTTGTGACCTGCTCGTGGGCCCAACCGACGTAATTCCACCGCCATAAATTCCTATAAATTCAGAAACCCCCCAAAAGAAACCTAGATCGGGAGTTCCGCCGCCGCAAGCCTCTGTAGCCACCAAAAACCAATCTGGAGCCCGTTCTGGCACCCTGCCGGTGGGGGAATCCATGTCCGGTGGCCATCTTCATCATCCCGTCGATCTCCATGATGAGGAGGGAGTAGTTCTCCCTCGGGGCTGAGGGTATGTACCAGTAGCTATGTGTTTGATCTCTCTCTCTCGTGTTCTTGAGATGTCTTGATCTCGATGTACCATGGGCTTTGCTACTATAGTTGGATCTTATGATGTTCTTCCCCCTCTCCCTCTTGTAATGAATTGAGTTTCCCCTTTGGAGTTATCTTATCGGATTGAGTCTTTGAGAACACTTGATGTATGTCTTGCACGTGTCTATCTGATGTGATCAACTTGCGGGTTTGTGACATTGGGAACCTATGCATATGGGTTGGCACACGTTTGATTCATGTGAGTACTCGATGTATGTTTTGGTGATCAACTTGCGGGTTCGTGACATTGGGAACCTATGCATAGGGGTTGGCACACGTTTTGACTCTCCGGTAGAAACTTTGGGGCACTCTTTGAAGTTCTATGTGTTGGTTGAATAGATGATTCTGAGATTATGTGATGCATATCGTATAATCATGCCCATGGATACTTGAGGTGACAATGGAGTATCTAGGTGACATTAGGGTCTTGGTTCATATGTATCTTAAGGTGTTATTCTAGTACGAACTCTATGATGGATCGAACGGAAAGAATAGCTTCGTGTTATTTTACTACGGACTCTTGAATAGATCGATCAGAAAGAATAACTTTGTGGTGGTTTCGTACCCGACAATAATCTCTTCGTTTGTTCCCTGCTATTAGTGACTTTGGAGTTGTCACATCCCTGGAACCCTAGTCAAGTATAGCATTGTGCTCATATCTTATTTGCATTGCATCCAAGAAAATTGCAACAATATCAAAGCAAGTGGTGAAGCAAAACTTAACAACCCTAGCCACTTCTCAAATTCAAAGAAATTCTAAACTTGTTCAAATCAATGAACCCAAAATGGCCTTAAGAAAAGTTCAACTTTTCTCATAATTCATGGAAGCAAGTAAGCAGTGAAGAAAACTATTTTCATAACACTTTTGGCATTTTAAATAAATGCAAAAGGCTACTGGTTTCAAGTTTTAAATTTGAATTCAAAAACTTTAAGTTTTCAAAAATGTTGAAAACTTCAGGAATGGTTGGATATATTCCAACAAATATACTGGTGTGCTCAAAATATTTTTGTAAACCATTTTGGAGCTGAAATAATTAGCAAATCAATTAGTTAGCAAAACAGAAACAAAACGGAAAAAAGGAAGAAAAACCTACCCGTCGCTCACCTCGCCCGGCCCAGCTTCTTCCCTGTCATCTTCCTCCCCCGCCAGTGGGCAGCAGGAGGTGGCCGCCGCGTACTCCGGCGCGGCCACGCACCTGTGCGCCTGCCTGGCCGCCGCTCTGCGCTGGCACGCGAGGGGATAACCCTCCCGAGGCGTGCCCGAGCTCATCCTCTCCTCATTCTCCCCCTCTGCTTCGTTCCCCACTGCCGCCATTGGAGCCCGAGCAGAGCTCGAGCTCGCCGTCGTTCTAAGCCTACCTCTCTCCCTCCTGAGCCGCGCAATAGGTCCGCCGCAACTCCCTGAAGCTTTCTAGTCACGAGCCCAACGCCGAGACGCAGTGAAACGACGAGACGCGGTCGTCTTCTTCCTCGGGTCACCGAAGTTCATCGCCGGAGTTCTCCCTCTCCAAGCCGTCCCCGAGCAAGCTAGCGCCACCACTGCACTCCCCGTGAGCTTGCACAGTTTTTCCCCAAGTTTCCCCCTTCGATCCCTTCCTCTAGCCATGATTTCATCAGAGCCCGACGAGATCCGCCGCAGGAGCTCATCGCCGGTAGCCCTCCAGTGATCAACTCGTCCTTGTGAGGCCACCAGCAGCTTCAGGACGTCGCGTAGATGTCGTAGGAGCTCAGTCCCGTGCGTAGCTCCCTCTGTTTCGATGACCCCGATGACGCCCGAACTTTGGCCGCCGCCAAGCTCGTCGCCGGCGTCATCTCCGGCCAGATCAGCCCCGGCTAAGTGCAAAAATGAACCCGCGGGAGACGTGTCATTCCTCTGGTGCTCTCCACGGAGAGTTTGGCCCCCTGTGCGCCATTTCCGAGCCCCTTCGCCGTACTGGTGGTCGCCGGAGGCTCCCCGCCGGCGAGGACGACCTCGCCGCCGGTGGATCTCAGCTGGCCTGAGCCACTGACGTGTGGGGCCAGCCTCTGGATATTTTGGATTAATAAAAATAAAGTTAATTAATTTAATAAGTCACTGACATGTGGGTCCAGTACTGTTAATTAGCTAATTAAGTTTAAAACTAATCTAAAAATGATCAGAGTCACTGACCAGTGGGCCCCACTGCTCAGGTTTGACTTTCAACGGCCAGTTGGACCTGCTAATGTCATGCTGATGCAGTAAAGATTTTCTGATTTAAAAGAATTCCACAAAAATGCCAAAACTTCTAAAAATCATAGAAATTAATCTGTAACTCCAATGAAAATAATTTATATATGAAAAAGTATCAGAAAAATCCAAGGAATCTGAATATGTCCTTTTCAAACATGTTTGAAAATGTTACTGGACCAGACATATAGAATAATGAATAAGTTAAATTTTATAAATGCTTTGGAGATGGAATTGAAAATCATTTGAATTCCACTTCAAATGCTATGATCAAACATTGTTCAATCACAACCAGCAACTTAACATATCATTTCCATGCATGTTAAAAACAAGTTGATCTGAGCATTAGGTCGAATCAATTAAAATGGTATTCGAGAATACCTCGTTTGAAGTGATATTTGAATCTGATTCAAATCAACTTCAAACCTAATAAATGTTAGCTATATTAGCATACCACCTTGCATCCTCATGCCATGCTCATGCATCATCTTGTTGCATATGATTGTTATTGATTGTTGTCATTTCTTTCGGTAGGCTCCGCTCCTCCGGATTCCACCGAATATCCGACTGACGGATATTGTCCCTCCTCTGAGCAACAAGGCAAGCAACCATTTTGCTCATCCCGATAAATCCCATGTTCTTGCTCCTGCACTTACTTATTGCATTAGGATCAAATGCTCAACTGCTTTTGCCACGTTAGTTGAACCCACTTCCTTTGCATGACCTCTCCTTGTCACAGTAAATAGCTGAACCTTGCAACCTAGCATACCTGATAGATGCTTGAGCCATGATGTGCCTTATCCTGCTATGCATGCTATGCTTAAAGTTGTGTATGGTCTGTCATCTGGGAGATGAACAGAATTGTGGGAATGTGTTCAGTAAGTAAAGGTGGTGTGTTGAACCTGATTTGGTAAAGGTACCGGTGAAAGGCTATGTAGGAGTACATGGCGGGTTGTTTCATTGGAACCGTCCTTAGGAACTGAGTTTCGTGTATGTAATCCAAGACTAGATACTACCACACGTTGGGATACTTAATTGACCCTCTCGACTTATTAATCGCTTAGTACTCGGTCCAGGAGTTGCAAGTAGTTTCTCGTTTTTATAGTCATGCTGGAGGTCGTGCATAGCGCTGACCTGAGAGGTGGGCTGTGATGCGGTAGGCAGTGGCATGGTGTACCAAGTGGCACCCGGATGGTGGGCTTGGGAACCCTGCGCACATCGTTTGAGGCCGTGGCGGAAACCCCGGCCGGACTTCCGTGCGGGTTACCCTCAGATAGGCGATAGACCTGGACTAAGTATTAGCGTGGTTAAGGGTCGTGGCCGACTCCCTCGCTGGGCTTCCGCTTGAAGGTTGCCGAGGTGCATGACGTGCACATGGCGATAAGTGGCGAGAGCGTGTGTGAAAAAGTACACCCCTGCAGGGTTATGATCTATTCGAATAGCCACGTCCGCGGATATGGACTACTTGGAGACATATGTTGTTCATAGATAACTTCAATGGCTACTCTTAAAATTGTCAAGATAAGCGTGAGTGTCGTGGACGGCATTTCCGTATGGAAACGGAATGATTCCACGATGGAGTATTGTTGTGGTGTTAGTGGACTCGTGTGCGAGAAATCAAGTAGTCAAAATTTGTTTTAAAATGCAAGTTGTCTAGCCACGAGTCAAATGTTGGCTTTCCGCATGAAACCCCACAATTCCTTATTGATACATTGCATGAGTAGATAGTTATCCTAAAGTCTTGCTGAGTACCTCCGTACTCATGTTTGCTTAATAATTTTTGCAGAGGTTGTTAATAACCCTAACGGAGGGTTCTTCCTAGACATCGACGACGACGAGTAGCTGGTGTCCCAGCTACGATCTGGCCCTAGAGTGGGTCTGTAGTATAGTCAGGCCATGTGCCTTCTAGTTTCATCTGTCTGTACTCAGACAGTTTAATTACTTCCGCTGGCTTGTAACTTGAATGACTGCTATGATGGGTCGTGAGACCCCTACTGTGTAATATTATGTGTGTGGCTCTTCCGAGACTCTTAAATAAAGCATGTATGTTATGGTTATGTTGTGATGCCATCGATGTATCTATACATATCGGTATGCCATGCGTACGTGTGTCATACTTGATATGTATGGGGTTCGATTACCTAGCCGTAGACTTTAGTAGCATTCCTTACAGGGAAATGCCCCTTTGTGATCCAACGAGCCATGGTAGCTCGCTACTGCTCCAGACACATTGGTTGACCGGCGTGTGTCCTTCTTAGCTGATGTGTTTGTCCCCTTTGGGAAAATGTCACGCGATGTAATGGAGTCCTTGTAGCTTGCTACGACTCGTCTACACTCGCTGGTGACCGACACCTGCTTTGCTGGATCATGTATGCCTGTCCCTGTGCGGAACTGCCACTTTGGTTTATGACTAGACATGTCGATCCGGGTTCTTTGTCATTGTATTGCTAGCAACACAATTGCATACGCGAGTCAAAAGGCACAAACGGTCTCGGTTAAGGTAAGGCTACAGGCGTGGGGTTAACCGTGCGTGAGATCGCAAAGAGATGCGATGTGTTACACGCTGGATTCCTATGACTTAGGATCGGGGTCCCGACAGGAGTGACTCTTTGTTACATGTTGAGGGCTAGTTATATGATCCAATTATGTTATCATTGTTGAGAGAACTTCACTAGTGAAAGTATGAACCATAGGCCTTGTTTCCACGCATTGCAATACCGTTCGTGCTCACTTTTACCCTTTGTTACCTTGCTGTTTTTGTAATTTCAGATTACAAAAACCTATATCTACCATCCATATTGCACTTGTATCACCATCTCTTCGCCGAACTAGTGCACCTATACAACTTACCATTGTATTAGGTGTGTTGGGGACACAAAAGACTCTTTGTTATTTGGTTGCAGGGTTGCTTGAGAGAGACCATCTTCATCCTATGCCTCCCGCGGATTGATAAACCTTAGGTCACCCACTTGAGGGAAAATTGCTACTGTCCTACAAACCTCTGCACTTGGAGGCCCAACAACATCTACAAGGAGAAGGTTGCGTAGTAGACATCATATAGCACGTCGCTGCACTAGTGTAAAAAAGGCTACAAACGATCCCCTACACTTGTGGGTGATCAGCCACTTCGGGCATCCCATGACATATATGAGGAGGATTCCATAAGACTTGGTGATCAAGACAAGGACTCCTCTCTACTCATGTAACTGACTAGGACTCTTGTTATCCTAGGCCTTCGATGCGTTATATAAGTCGAGCCTAGGCTAGTCGATAGATCATTATGACACAGACAATCATCATCTTCATACCTAGGTTTTAGACCATAACTTACGATCTCGATGTAGATCAATTGCATACTTCGATACACCCATAATATAAACAAGAGCATGACGTAGGGTTTTACCTCCATCAAGAGGGTTTGCACCTGGGTAAAAACACCATGTTCCTTGTCTCCTGTTACCCATCGATCCGACCTAACAGCTCAAACCTCCCCCTACCCGAGGCCTCCCAGTTTTGACACCGACATTCATGATCTTGATAAGGTGCAATCTAGATGTACCATGAGCTTTGCTAATATAGTTGGATCATATGATGTTTTTTCTATATTTGTTGTGATGAATTGAGTCCTTCTCTTTGAAGTTTTTTTATGTTCAATTGAATATTATGAATATGAGATTGTTTGATGCATATCAAATACTGAACTCATGGAGACTCGAGGTGAAAATGTGGTTCTCTTGGTGACATTAGAGTTGATTGATGTGTATCATATGGTGTTATCATAGTATGATCTCTAGGGAAATTCGTGACACTTAGGGGTGGCTCAATAGATTGATTGAAAGGATAAATTTGAGGTGGTTTTTGCTACCTACAACAATTTTATCTTTTGTTCTCGGCTATAAATAGTAACTTTGGAGTGATTCTTTACCGCACGATGAAGGATTTTCTTATGATTCAATTATGTTAGTGATGTTGAGAGATTACACTAGTGAAAGTATGAACCCTAGGCCTTGTTTTCAAGCATTGCAATGCTGTTTGTGCTCACTTTTATCACTTGATACCTTGATGTTTTTATTATTTCAGATAATTTTTTTTTACTATTCATTATACACTTGTATCACCATCTCTTCGCCGAACTAGTGCACCTATACAACTTATCATTGTATTGGGTGTGTTTGGAACACAAGAGATTGCTTGTATTTGATTGCACGGTTGTTTGAGAGAGACCATCTTCATACTACACCTCCCACTTGAAGAAAAAATGTTGTTTCCTATAGAACTCTCGCTTGGAGGCCCAACAAAGACTATAAGAATAAAGTTGCATCGTAGACCTCATGCATCAGCCCACGCACCGCAACTGCGTCGTCATGGACATTGCCGCCTCATCCGAGGACGAATCCATCATCAAATCTCACCTCCACTAGCCCCGTGAAAGTTCCAGACTCTGGTGAGGAAGAGTAGGGTATGGGAGATGGCGGCGCCTAGAGTCCCGCGAGATGGTATGTATCCCATCTCCTACTCTACCTCGTCGGCGACCGTACCAACACTCCAAGTGGCACGGTCGATCGCCGGACATAGGCACGACGGAGCCAGATGAGCTTTGCTTAGAGTTAGTTTTATGTTGAATGTAATAATATGGATTTGGTGATTTGTAAATGGTGTTTATGGTTGTGGAATCTTTTTTGTGTGTTCCGCTCAGCGTCCGCGGGCGATTGGGGGGCGGATTTTGGCAATTCCTGTTGTGGAAGCTCCAAGGTACTCCATACCTCGGCTCCCACATTCTGTATACTTAAATAGTTGTTCTTCACTAACTCAATCATTTTGACATGCAACTATGTCACTTTGTCATGCCACCATGTATACCTTACTAAATCTAATTCTCTCAACATTCAACTATGTTACAATGCATGGGAAAAGGCTCACCTTAAATTGCATGCATGATCCTTATATTAAACTAATATTCCACACTATATAATAATAAAATATATTAAATGATATGGGCTTGAGTTTCTGTTCTCATATTGCTAATTAGGACACTAAAGTTTCATACGGTCAAATCTCATAGAATTATTGCATTCAGTTCCCACTCCAACCCACATTTATCATCTCCAGTATCTCCATATCTTGTTGTGTCGAGCATGTCTATACGTGCGTCGTTTGCATAGATACCAAATTATAGAACGTGAAGAATCAAGACAAATGGTACCGATGAGTTGCTCTCATGCAATATTGAGTACGAAAAGGTGCATCAAGGTGCAAATAAGGAAAGAAGTCGCCTTTGTCGGTTTTCAAACTAGTGACAAAGAGAGCTCCGAAAGTGAGAGAAGACTTCTGGTGAAAAACATACAAAGTAGAGCTAGAAACTCTAATTATTAAGTTATAATATTCTTTTAAAAAATACACACATTTATCTATTAATAATAAGATGCTATGCTCTCCAGATTTGGAGCCTACTAGTGCATTAGGGCTTGTGGGGTCATTGGAGGCCCCGCCCGTAAGGATGTTTGTCATTGGTTGATGCTTCTCTTTTCTGTTTTTCCTCTTTTTATATTTTGATTCATTGAAATATATTAAATTTGTGAAGATTTTTTGAATTTTGTGAACATATTTTTAACTCATGAATTCTTTAAAATTCATGAATTATTTTTAAATTTGTAAATATTTTTAGTTGTTTTCAACTTTGTTCAAGTTTGTAAACATTTTTTAAATTCATAGGTTTTAAATTTGTAACATTTAGAAAAATCCAGGAGCATTTTATTATGAACGAACTTGTTTGAATGAAAAAATATAGCCTGCATTTTATAAGATAAGAGTGGAGCATGCCGAAAAAAATGCTAAGCCAACGGGCAGACCTAGAAGACGAGCTAAGCGAGTGAGAGCCTTGTTGGTCGATCCTGTGAATATTATAGCAATAACTTCATGCTTTTAGCGTGGAATAGAAGCTGTCAAGGGGTTCACAGAAAGATCACCATCAACACAATCACGCACGAACTATTTCAGTCTCTTCTCAAAACAAATATTGTCTCTAGCAGCACCCAACACAATATATAAATGAATAAAAGCGCCACCAAAACATAAATTAAAACCAAGCTAATGCATATAAACCAAAATAAAAAAAACATACAAAAATGACAATCATGGAGTTTTTTACCCCGAGCTCATATGCTCCCTAATGAAGAGTAAAATAAGGAAAACAAATGAAAAACTGTTGAATTGTTTTTCGATAAGCATTGATTAATGTTTCAACTATGTGTAAATTTTTGTGATGAAATGACATATGTGGAGGTCTGAAAAAAAAGATGGTGCAAAACATCTATTATGTGAAGCGTTTTGGAGCATCAATTTTGTTTTTTCGCACAAAACTCCATGAATGCCATTTCATCACAAAAAATATGGGAATTGTAAACATTCATCAATATTTATCACAAAATATTCATATTTTCTTATTGCTTTAACTATTTATTTAGATTTTATAATTCATCAATGAGCATATGAGCTCCGGATCAAAAGAGCACTTTCTCCAAAAAAGCTACTAGAAAGAAAACTTATACTCCCACAAGTGAAGAATGGCGCAACAAAGCGCGTTAGCCTACTACATATAGATGTGTACTACTTTTCCTTGAAGTCTCATGAGAAAATGCATTTTTATATGAGCTACAAAAAATATAATTATAGTGCATGTACTCTTCACTATAAATGTACATGATTCTTTTTTGTGCGTCTCAGATAAAAACATATTTTATCATGAAATTTTACACACATGTAGTATACAGCTCTATGTTCGTGTGTCTTTTTTCAGACTTTTCTGAAACACATTTTTTACTCCTATTTTTTAAAATCCAAGCTCCTTGGAGGTGTGAGCCAAAAATCCTTGCCCCTGAATGACTTCAAGCTTATAATGTGAGATGGGGATTATCATTGACGAATGCATGTACATAATGTCTAAACCCACGAATACATTTTCATGCAAAAATGACCAAAACATAATATAAATGTTCATTCAAACTACAAACCACTCCAAACATAATAAAAATAATACTTCAAAGATCTTGGACCATCGAACGACAACTACCACTCCGAGAACAAGTTTTTGAGTATGTTTCTAGATGTATATATGGTCTAGTTGCACTAGTCCGGGCTCTCCCTTTTTCCTCCATGTCAGATCAAGCTAGGTTATTCCAAATGAATAAAGTGTGTGTGTTTTGCTTCAAAAAAAGTGAGTGATCTCGAGGCCCATATAAACTCTTGCATCCTTCACATGTAGTACCTGATAGGATCAAATGTAATTTCTATCCGTCTAGTATACACTCACCCTCCAAGGGTAATAACCTTAGCAAAGTCACTTGATAAGAACTCCTTTAAAGACCTTCTATCAAAGATTTTATCAAGAACCCATATTAACATTGTCTTGCAAGAATATGGTTGTGGCAAAAAATATGAAATTGAGGTGTAGGGATTGAAGAAAGGGGGTTATTGATTGTCAAAGAACCAAGAAGTGAACATTCAATCACGTAATAAAACCTTTTCTTATTTTCCCACGCTATATCTCTCTTTCTATAGTAAGAGGCAGATGAAGTTTAGTAAAGTGGGATGGAGTGGCTTGCAAGGGAAGAAATAAGTAAAATTGTATTTGGTTGAATGGGCTGGGGTTAGATTGGTTGCAGCCACATGGGGGCATGGTAGAGAATATAGAGAAAGAACATAAAATATGACCATTAATAAAAAAAGGTAAATAAGACTCTAGGTGTAGGAAAATCAGCAAAACTGTAATACCAGTTCAGAAAATGAATGGACAGGGCAATGTTTGCTAACTAGGAGAAGTACATCACTCACAAGTACCAATGAAAGAATGAGTTGTGGTTCGAACCACAACAAGGTAGCTTGTTTTCCCCGAGAATAGATCACCTTGGAACTACAAGTAAAACCAATTGCTTAGTAGTACCAGAGTAAACAGAGCGGGTCTTGAAGCAAGAATTTACATAGAAGATTTAAGTCACAACTCGGAAGTTCCAAAACATAATGAACTATGTTCCAAAAATTTTGAAACTCCGCTTTATCTTTGAGTATGGATAGCCCAAAGTGGCTAAGTAGTACGAGAAGAAAATCTTCAAATGTATCGAGGCTCAGAGAAACTTATACAAAGGGAATGACTAGGGAATGAACTTTGGAAACTTTGGCTTATGATATATTCCCGGAGTTCAAACCAAGGTTCTAGCTCGTGCCCCTCTTCCTAGTACGGTTTTCATATACTCAATGTTAATGTTGGATTCACTAAATGCCTAGAAACTACTCCCTCCGTTCCAAAATATAAGACATTTTAGAGATTCCATTAGGAGGCTACATACAAAGCAAAATAAGTGAATCTATACTCTAAAATATGTCTATGTACATCCGTATGTAGTCTATAATATAATCTCTAAAAGGTCTTATATTTAGGAACGGAGGGAGTACATACTAAGAGCTTGATGGGGAAAACAACTAGAACAGTTATTTTTGGGGCCATCAATGATCTTCCACTTAGCCAAGGACCTGCATATGAGGAATAGCCTTTCAAGTGGTTTTGTCATAAACCATGAAAACAACTAGGATATGGTACGGAGTTGCTCTTTCAACCTTGAACATGCGGTGGCGGCATATGCACACAACTACTGAGCAAGTAAGTCATAAATTAACTTCACCATTTTTTATGGTTCTCACAACTTTCTCTATATGTTTGTCCGTATTTTGTGATGGAAGACCTCTATGTACTCTTATGTTGAGATGCTATATTTGTATTGCATGTTGGGGGTGGTGGTGATGGGATGGGGTATATTTTGTGTTCTTTCTTTTTAAAAGATGAAACAAGCAAACCATTAGGTTCGATAAAGAAAATGCAATGGCATTAATGCCACCTGACCTAAATTTGAGCGCACCATGTATGTCTGTGTGTGTGCGCGCGCGCGCGTATGTGCACGTGAGGGCTGGCAGGGTGAGGGTGGGGTGCTTTTGAAATTTCGAGTTCTTTGGATTCAGTTGCTTAAATAAGCAAACCACTAGTCTTGATGAAGATAACATAACTCATTAATTTCAAGTTACACCTATTCCCGTGCTCCATGGGCGTTGGGAGGAGGCCGGAGGGGGGATGATTTGAATATTTCATGTTCTTTCTTTTCGTTGATGAAATAGGCAACTCATTTGTCTCCATAAATGCATGAATTCGATGCGACGTAAATTCCCGCGCTCCATGCACCACTATCGCAATTGACAAAATCCCAGCCACCAAGGTCCTCCATCATCGTTTGCCCTTGTTCCCGTCATATTTGCCGACCTATTGAATGATAAGAGGCAGGAAACACTAGATCTTTGGGTGGTAGGTTAAAATTTCTTATGGTTGTTTCTTGTGTTCATAAAGACCACGCCTCGACAGCGGAGGCTACGTAATTTTGGAATGAATCTCTGTCAGCTTCATCCCCATCTCGGGTTGTCCTTCGACCCATGGTAACCTATGTCAAGGAGCTAGTGGTGTTTTGGTTGTCTGCTTTATCTTATGGTAATCATTGTGTTCTCACTCGTAGTTTTGGCAATGATGCACGGGTTTGCTGACCTGTCGTCCAAGCAAGTGGTAGCCACAACACGCAATTGTCTAAGTTCTTCACCTCTTTGGGTGGGCGGCTTATGTGTAGGTACTCAAGACCTTTGGTGCCAGACCGATCTTTTGTGTTGGGTTAGTTTGAGGTATCCACTTTTGTGTTTTTTTGTTACCGCGGGCATGAAGATGCGATCCATGAAGTTTGAGACGCGGCCACTTTTCGACGTTGTTTACCTGCCTTCTATGTCACTCCTTTGATCTGACTTACTCCCTGTATTCACTGTTACAAGATGTTTTTGGGTTTTTTGGATATAAACTACAAACATACGCTGAAATGAGTGAGCAAACACACCAAAGCATGTCTATATGCATATGATTTAGAATAAAGTCATACCATCTTATATTTGTGAACGAAGGAAGTGTGATTTTTTTTCAAAATGCCTTTTGGAGCTCGGGCTCCATGGCACCCTTTCTTTTTGAAAAAAATAAAAATTTTCTATTTCAAAAAAATGTGAAGAAAATATGCAAGTCCACAAGGATGAAATGTATATGTGTGCAAAAATTCAGGATGAAATACCTTAAGATGCGATTTTGCAAAAAGAACAAATTCATTAACTTTTGGGATGAATAGCACCATGTGTTAAAATGCCATAAATTTGTCTTTTTTGCACAGACCTTATTTCAACGTATTTTGTTCTAAAAATTTACACACATGTGTGTGTATGACTTCATGTATATCCATATTTATTTTCAGATTTTTTAATGTAAAAAACCGAATTTTGATGAATTTTGGTGTTTTAAAAAATAGGGCTTCGTAGAGCCCGAGCTCCAAAACGCCCCTTTTGATATTTTTTTCCTTCTATATTATACTGTCTCTGTATTTATATAATTATAGTTAAAAAGAACTAGACAGTTCTACAGAGGGAGTATAATAAAAGTCAAATGGATGATGGATCGTCTAAAAACTCCAAGAGTTTCGAACAAGATCGCCCGTCCGCTCTTAAGGTTTTTTGAGATAGCTTACCAGGCTTGCTGCCTGGTCGCTCTTAAGGTTTTGTAGACAAAGGTTGGGATTTTTTTGTTTCGAATGTTAAACCAACCCCCACTAGAAAAGACGCGGTTGATCGGGCGACCCTGCTCACTTGTCCACACTCCAACAAGTGGCTTTGGCATCCAGGACAAGAAAAGGAAAATATACTTTGAGCTTCAGCTGGCTTAAAACTAGTAGTAGGACTAGTACCCAGTGCAGGTCAAAGTCGCCAAGAACAAGAAGAATCCCAAATGTGCCACCACGTCCTTCCAGATCGTCGCAGTACATGTCTCTGATCCGGTCGTCTTCGGCTTACTGGATAAAACTATTCCTCCCGGTGCCGTCGCGGGTCTGAAACGAAACGAAAACGAGCGAGCCGTGCGCCTGACGCGACGGCGTCTCGTCGTCCGACCGGGACGTCTCCGGAGAAAAGAAAAGCCATCCATCCGGGGACACCCACCGGAACCTACCACCCCGGAACGGAAAAATCCACACGGAGATCGAGAGACGGACGCCGTCGCGAGCGGAGGAGGAGGGGGCTCCCTCGTCCCGCCCCCAACGTTCACCTCCGCTCCGCCATCCGGCGGCTCGTTGCTAATGCTGCTGAATTGCTGATTAATTACGGCCATTATACGCCTTTAATGGCGAGGATTTACCAGCGGCCAGCCCAGCATCGCCACTGACCCCAGCCGAGCCAGGCGCCTTTCCTCCTTCCTTTTTATTCTTCTCCCCCTCCATATCTCCTTCGTCTCCTCCGCCTCCGGCTCCTCCGTCATCTCCACCAAACTCCTCCCTCCTCCTCTGAATACCGGCGCCTGCAATCCTGTCACCGTCCTCCAATCCCGGTGTTCGTTCTTGCTATTTCCTGGACTTTCTCGCTCGCCGCCGGGAATCCCGTTCCCGTCGCAATCTGCTGGAGCTGATGAGAGTTGTTCTCTTCTGTTTTTGTCGTTCTTGTTCTTTTCTTCCATGAAACCGGCCCCTTCTTCCTCCTCCTCCTCCTCTTCGTGAGAGTGGTTCCGTTGGTTGGTCGGTTGCTCCACCAGAAATCGCATTGCTTTCGGGTCATCCTCCCTGTTCCCCGATACTTTTTTCCAGTCAAAGAGGGATTTTTCTTCCGCGCTTTCTTCGGTTCCACGGCGAATTCTGGCGGCGGGGCCGGCGTGTCTGTCGACAGCATTCCCTCCGGTCGCCGGGGAGATTGGATGGCCTCGGAGCCGGCCGTGGCGTCGGGCGCCTGCCGCGGCGCGGGCGTGCGCAGGAGGAGCGGCAGGGTGGCGCGGCTGCTAGCCTGCGCGCTCCTCGAGTGGATCCTCATCGCGCTGCTGCTCGCCAACGGCGTCTTCTCCTACCTCATCGCCCGCTTCGCCGCCTTCTTCGGCCTGCCGCCGCCCTGCGCGCTCTGCACCCGCCTCGCCGCCGACAGCCTCTTAGACCGCGCGCCCCGCCACGGAGCCGAGCCCCTGCGCCGCGTGCTCTGCGACGGGCACGCCGCCGAGGTGTCGCGCCTCGGCTACTGCCGCGCGCACCGCCGCCTCGCCGACGCCGCCGACATGTGCGAGGACTGCGGGGCGCCGGCACCGTCCGGGAAGGCTCTGCTGTCGTGGATGCGGCGGAGCGAGCTCGGCGAGCGGGACCTCGCCTGCGCCTGCTGCGGCGTCGCGCTCGAGAGCGGCTTCTACTCGCCGCCCTTCCTGCTCCCCACGCCGCCGCCGGCCGCGCGCGACCTCGACCAGGACGGCCACGGAGACGTGGTCTTCGTGTCCGAGGACGGCCCTGTGATCGAGCTCTTCGACGAGAAGCCATTGGTGGAGGATGATTCCATCGCTGTCATTTCGGCTCACCGCGCTGGCATTGCCGTCAGCGTTGAGCGACCGGTGCCGCTTGAATCCATTGACTCCTTGGCCGACGGTGTGCCTGAGCTGTCATCTGAGCCCAGTGGTGAAAGGAAAGGAGCAGTCGATCATGTGACGGTGGAGCAGGACTATGCCGACGAGGAGAAATTTGTGGTGGCCTCTGATGTTCAGCACTGTAAGTCAATCTTCTTCCTTTGGATAAACTGTACTCCATTCTTTGTATCCAATCTATCCACGCTATGGCTGCACATTTATTTACTGTGCCAAACATGTCCACTGCATATCTGTTTGTTATGCCAGTCATTTCAGCAGTAGAGTAGAATAGACAGTGTTATTTCTTGCAAATTGTTTTGTGACTATTATTGAGATGGTCTTTGAGTCTTTTTATCTAGACTTCTTATTTTAGCCGATATGATACTTCCCATGTGATATGCTAGATACTAGCATCTGTATTGATGAACCTTTTAATGAAACTAAGAAAAACTGCAAGTGTCCTTGATAGCATGAAATGGACCTCTTATACACATGCTCTAGCTAATTGCAAGAATAACTGGAAGAATAACCTTATATGTTCTCTCTATCCAATTTATCCATGCTCTCGCTATAGTAATAACCTATCTTTTCAATCGCTCCACTGCACGTTTATTTACCGTATAGTATCTGTTTGCTTTCAGTAAAGTAGAACAGACAGTATTATTTCTTGCAAATTGTTTTGCGACTATTCTGGAGATGGTCTTTAAGTGCTCCTGCCTAGACTTCTTATTTTAGGATTTTAGCTGATCCATTCCATGAGATATGCTAGATTTTTAGCATCTGTATTGATGAACCTTTGATGAAACTAAAGAAAAACTGGAAGTATCATTGATAGCATGAAATGGACCTCTTAACTAACTAGAAGCGATTCTTGTCATCTATGGTCCTTTTATTTGTTCCGTGCTGATAGCTTTATTGTTTAAGCTTAATAAGAAAACCATATTGATTTTAAATTTTACACGCAGCTCCTCGGATGAATGATGGATTGAAAGGTATGTCATTATCAGAGGATGAGGAAGTTGAACAGGGCACTGTGGAACATGAATTGTTTTCCATGCCATCTGATGCCATGGAGCATGGATTTGTTGTTGACAAATCTGATGGAAATACTGAGGAGGTGCCGGTTCAACATGCTGGGATAAAGGATGAATGTGACGCTGTGCCAGTGGAAGGCGGGCCACATGACTCAGAGGCTTTGAACGAGAACACTGAGGAGAACCAGGTTCAACGAGCTGAGCTGAGTCGGGAATTGGATTCGGTAATGATACATCCCAGGGAGCATGTCGATGAAGAATGTGGAGAGGATAAAATATCACTGGCTGAGTTAAAACAAGAACTGGAGTCGGTGGCACTTGATTCTTGGGAACAAGTTACTGAGATTTCAACTGAGAACACTGAAAACCATGTTGAACAGCCTGAGCTGATGCATCTGTCCGCTTCTATGGCAGCAGGTGTTCTCGAGTCTCCCGGTGTTAATGCCACCACAGGCCAAGGTAAAATGTTAAGGCTATAAGAGTTTTTTGTTTGTTTCAAGCTATTTGCTGCATTTTGATTTACTTGTTTAATACGATTGGCTACATTTAAATACATTTAAAACAATTCTTATCATTTTGAACAGATGATATTGAAGTTGATCCAACTGAGTCTCTTCTACCAAGCTTGCACCAACTTTCTGATGGACATTCAATAAGTTCAGACAAATCATCTCCTGACTGCAGCAATGTTGAAGATAAGAGAGTTTCTGATACACCAGCTCATATTGAAGGCATCAGTTATTTACAGGAATCGCCAGACCCTGAAGCAGCGACCACTGATACCAAGTCTCTTGATTCAAGTGTTGGTAATATGTTTACTGATCTGGAAAGCGTTGAGCTGGTGACTGTTGAGCAACTCAAGTCTGCTTTGGGAGCCGCTCACAAATCATTGAGTACGTTATGCGCAGAGCTTGAAAACGAGAGGAGTGCAGCAGCTATAGCTGCTGATGAGACCATGGCAATGATAAATCGCTTGCAAGAACAGAAAGCTGCAATGCAGATGGAGGCGATGCAGTACCAGCGGCTTATGGAAGAGCAATCAGAGTATGATCAAGAAGCGCTGCAGAGGCTGAATGATCTAGTTGTAAAGAGAGATAAGGAGAGGCAAGATATGGAGAGAGAGCTCGAACTGTATCGCCACAAGATTCACCTCTATGAGGCGAAGGAGAGGAGGAAAATGTCCAGGCACAAAGCCGATGACCAGAATGGATCATCCTCAGCTTCATCAAGTGCTGAGGACAGCGATGATCTTTCCCAAAGTTTCTACGAGGGTGATGAGTCTGCCCATGGTCTGAATGGCAGCAATGGCAGCAGTCCTACTGATGTTGTTTTACATGAAACTGCTAGTCATATTGTTACGCTTGATGGCTCGCTAGCTGACTGTGAGGAAGAGAGGCTCTCCATATTGGAACAGCTGAAAATGCTAGAGGAGAGGCTTTTCGACCTCGAAGATGAAGAATCTGACAACTTGAAGATGGACAAGCATTTCACAGAAGATAATGGTGCCTCAAATGGTTTCTCTGATGAGGATATCAGCTTCAAACTCCATGATAGCAGGAAAGGCGTAAGCCATGGAGGAAAGAAGCTCCTCCCTCTGTTTGATGATGCTACCACGAGAAATGGGAATGGCCTCCTAACAAAGCAAGATACCGAGGCAGACCCTTCAGCAGAGGTCGTGTTGGAACTTGCCAAGGAGCAAGATAAGCTTGCGATTGCCAGTGAGATCGATCAAGTCCACGAGCGCTTGCAAGCTCTCGAGGCAGACAAGGAGTTCATAAAGCAGTGTGTGAGGTCCTTGAACAAAGGAGGCAAGGGCTTTGTTCTTCTTCAGGAGATCTTGCAGCATCTCCGGGACCTCAGAAGGATCGAGCAGCGTGCAAGGAACAACTCTGGAGAAGTCTCGCCCCACTGCGTGCATCCTTACACGGATTAATAAAGGTAAAGAAACGCGCGCTTTTTATTTATGGATTGCTAAAAATATTCTATTGCACATGGAGTATGGTACAATCATTGATTCTTTTGTTTAGACCATAAGAGGATTAGTTTAGTGCAACGTGCAACTTTCACAAGTTCATTATTTCCATGCTCAATGAATAGATAGAATGCTAACACTTTCCGAAAGGAAGCTATATGCACTCCACATTCCCTTTTTATGATAATACTTCAATTTTTCACCAAACTTTCCCGCCTAACAAGACCGACCACATTCTGGCTTTGATTGCTTGCTTCTTACAGATGAGCCGCGGAGCCCCGGTAGTGTTCGACGACAACGCACCATTCGAGATGAAAGCACCAACAATCCGAAAAAGAAAGTGTACACACCACCACCAACGACGGCGAGAAAAGCGAGAGTTTGGCGACTAGCTTAGCATAGCCAGGCCAAGAAGAAGCTGGGCTCTGCCATCTCAGGAGGGGAAGGAGCTCTTCCTGGAATGGCGCACGGCGCATCCGGTTCGGCATCCGCATCGCCATCGGAATTCGGGCGGCGGATCGTGCCGCAACCCTGCCTTGTAAGGTTTTTTTTGGTGGACCGCTTCCCCCCCACCCACGTTGTGCCGTTTAATTTGCATCTTGTGGGGTTTGCGCTCCGAACTTTTGCTGGAGGGCGAGACGGTTGGTGAGCCGCCCACCCCCCCATGAGGTGTGTTTCGTGGCAGAAATCATGGCTTTGCGAGACAGGGCTTTTGGGAGTGGATCCATTGATTAGTTAATTAACTGGAAACAAACAGGCCAATGCCAGCTCTGGTTGCCAGGCAGCACAGGATGAATGGATACAAAAAAGAAAATACTAGAGAAAACATTTTTTTATTATTTTTGGTTGGCCTCAGTGGGCTTTTCTGCTGTATAAATCTCATGGTTTTGTATGGAGGAAAAAATATGCGAGGCTGGTTTGGGGTGCTTGGCATGATTGTGTTTGTGTGATGCGGCTCCAGCTTGGCTCTCACTTTTCTCCTTTGGCTTTGGGTTTTGGGTACTATCTGGTCTAGTATGGTGGACCGCTAGACCTTGCTTTTAACCTTTTGATGATGAGATCCATGTCATGGGATGGATGGATGGATGGGCGCGGAAAGCGACGGGGTTCCGTCGGATGATTGGGTTTAGCGGCTCCGGGATCGTCATCAATTCATCATGGATGCGGCTCTGCTCACCGAACAATCTGTTGTTGGTTGGGGTGCCCTACCATGTTGCGATGCACGTACTACTACTCTGCAATGCCGATGCAGATGCAGATGCAGATGCAGTGCATGAACCTTGTGTCATCCTGTGCATCGTATCTTCTTTTGCAGTGGTACTGCTGCGTGCTGGACACTGGAGAAGAAGAGCTTCTTCCCCCCCTTGGATCCATCCATCGGACCCGGTGGAGCTGATGCGAGGGGGACGCTTGCTTTGGGTTAAAGGTAAAGCACGGGTGGGATTGATGGAGCATGTCACGGCTCGTTCCTGCCTCCTAGAATAGTAGTGTGGTACGTGGAGGATGGTGCTGGTTGATGGTTCGGTTTTGTTCCCGGCGGGACGACACGAGGCGACGCGGTGGAGAAGAAGAAGAAGTTTAGGCTGCCACGCACGGCGGAGACGGAGAGGCGCGCTGGGACGAATGACAAGGTAAAACCGTCGGTTCGATGGTCCAGATCAACCACAGTGCACGGTACCGGTGGCGTGTCGAGGGTTGTGAACGTTACTATTGCTAGGTCGTAGCGTGAGAGCGGGTGTGGTGCATTAGGCAGCACTGCTTGCAACGGATGCAGGATATATATCCTGTAAAGAATTTCCCTTGTCTTCTGTGAACATATTGGTACGTCATGGAAGTATTTCTTCAGAAAGAAATCGATTTGCCACCGTCAATCGAAAAAAACACGCTGCCGTCAAGTCCATGAGCCGATGGGTCCTGCTGGTTCTTTTTGTCTTTCAACCTGCCGCCTCTAGCTACATCTTCCCTACCGCGTCTTGATTGTCCGTGACGACGACCACAACAACAATGTGAGTAAAGAAATAGAAAGTTACACGGTATTGTTCGTTGTAAAAGAGAGAAGACTGCCGCTTTTCTGCACCCGAGCTTAGAGCAACTCTAGCAGACCGTGCATCCGTCCGGCCCGTAAAATGCGTTTGCAGTTCGCGCAAAACCACTTCTGCGGGCCGGCGCGGGCTGGCACAGATGCAGGCCCCGCATAATGAACTCGTAAAAAAACATATTCGCGAAATATACTTTTTTACGGATCGGCTCCGCGGGTTCTGATCTGGCGTAGCTCCTCGGGGCCCGTAAAACTTAGATTTGCAACTTAAATTGATCTAGCACAATGCTTTTCTTTGCTTTTGCAACAACATTGGATACAAAAGATATCACCAAATCTTGGCTAGAATAGCAAAACCAAAGAAAACAAGAACCACAAGTATGCATTTCAGAAGATTTCCAACTTCCATAACTGCTCCCACTAGTTGAAGCAATATCTTCTCCATGCACTCATTATTGATATGTGGATTCTTGATCTTGCGTTCTTCATTCTTCATCTTTAGTTCCAAAGACGTAGACGTTGCTTCCCCTCTAGTTGCACATGCAGCCGCATCATTGCCTTCGATTGTATTAAGAAGTGCACTAACATCTATTAAGTTTCTTTCTATCAATAAATCAATGTATTGGCCTTTCCAAAACCAAAATAAGCATCCATCGTCCTACACAAAAGAATGAGCAAGCTCGAAGTGAGCTACCGCAGTTGAACTAAAGAATGAGCTATGGAACGAGCTACCGCAAGTGCACGTACTCCATCGTTTTCGCATTTGTAGAACACCCATCAGGGATGCGTCGGCGTGCCCGAAGTGAGTCGCAACACTTGGCGCCGACAGTCGTCGCACTGTATGAGCGGCATCGGCAGGCCACAAAGACGATGTGCAAGCGCCGAGCCCGGTGGACGGCCCGACGAGTCCATGCCCGCAAACCTTCGGCGGCGGCGGGCGGACAAACCCGTGCCTGCATGCGGCGATGCACCCTTGCCTGGGCTACGGGAGAGGCTCCCCGACCACTCCATCGCCTCGGGCAGCAACCGACGGCCGGAAAAAGACAAATCCGGCGGCCCGCGATGAAGTACCGCAGATCTGCAAATCCGGCGGCCCGCCAACGCAGGGGGGAAGGAGGGGAGGCCTCGTGCGTGTGGCGGCCTTCCGGCGTGCTCCTGCCGGCTGCTCTCGCCGGAATCTTGGGCGGCGGCCGGCGGCGGCGCGAGGGGGGAGAGGAGAGGTGGTTGGTGGGAGAAAGCGCGGGATGAAATGTCCCCCACCAACCGCTTTCGCATATATGCAGGGCACCGCAGCCGCGAGGGAGAAACCCGCGTTTTCCCGGGTTGGGGTCGGGATTTTGCCGCGCCCCCTAAATTTTTTTTGCGGGCCGGGGCGGGATGCGGGGTCTGATCGGGCTGGTTTTTCCGCCTCAACCCGTATTTTGGCGGTTATTTTACGGGCTAAGGCGGGATGCGAGGTGTGCTAGAGTTGCTCTTAGATGAGTCCGGGTGTAAACAGGGAAATCATTTTAAATAGCAAAAATATACTATCAAAAATTGAATTATTTTTTGTGGCTCAAGATACTCAAGCGCGTGGCGCGTGTGCAAATTTTTGGGAAGTTTAGTCTTTGGAGGAGCTTCGGCGCAGTGGTAAAGCTGCCGCCTTGTGACCACGAGGTCACGGGTTTAAGTCCTGAAAATAGCCTCTTACAGAAATATAGGAAAAGACTGCGTACTATAGATTCAAAGTGGTCGGATCCTTTCCCGGACCCTACGCAAGCGGGAGCTACATGCACCGGCCTGCTTTTTTTTAGTCTTTGAAGGAGTTTGTGCCAAAAAAAGACAAATTTTTGGTGTGTGAGAAACTTTTGGAAACAACACTATTTGCATTCAATTTTGTCTTTTTTGCCATGACCTCCTTGAATGTCGGAACTCCCCGAAACTTTGCACGGACATCACTTTTGAGCATCTTGAATGGCAATTTTTCTTTGTATTTTTGAAATTTTCTGATGTTTGTATTTTATTGTTTGCATCCAACTTAACCATAATGTCGTAACTTATGGTGTAGGGTATCTTCATCCGGGTGAGTCAGTCTGATAACACTCATCGCCATGAAAAATAAATAAAATGAAATGAAGACCATGAGAAAAAACCACAAAAGCCAAACCAAAGCAAAGAAATATTATTAAAATTTATTATGGAAGGAGAAAAAATGGACTCATGGAAATCAGAATTTCCCAACCGTTCAACGTCAAACAGGTGAGTACCGAAAGAGTCGAAGATGAGGGTAAGAGAGATGGATCAACAATCATGCTTCCTTTTGTTGCAGTTGGTACCTAGGGCTGGTAACTCTAACCATCCATAATAGTTTCATTTTATTAGTCTGTACTTTTTTTTCTATCACTCTGAAACCAATTATATTTGTTGCAAAATGTTGTTGTGTTTATTAAGGGCACGAAATAAATATAATATGAGGATATCTTCCATCATGGATATAAGATATTGATTTAGTATTACTAGCAAAAGGGCTCATGCGTTGCAACGGGAGAAAGAAATACCACATGACACACGCTCTTAATTTATAAAAAATGTCTATAATTTGAGAATTTATAGTTACGATACAAATAAAGATGGTCTTATCCTACAAAAATGCAGTTCAAAATTTCACGGGTCTTCTATTTTAACAGGCTTGAATGTAGATTTAATACGTACAAAGAATCAGTCAAGTGACCTTCAGTTTCATCTCTAATCCTGATTTTGTTGACGTGTTCATCCCCAACCCGGATGAGTACTGGTATGAAAGAAAGACGAAACTTATTTATTAAGATTGCATCCTAGATAGTATTTTTATTAAACGTTTAACAGATAAAATAACATCATATTTAAATTCTACATATTTTTCTAATCAAATTCCATGTATAATATGTTAAATTTGAAGTTACGGTTTAAAAGATATGAGTATATTAAAAATATATTCAATATATACTATGAGTTTAATGTCATAAACAGTAAGGTTTTTTTTCTAAAATCACCTCGGTGGGTTTTTCGACGGAAGCGATAGCCTCTTTATTATTAGGTAAAGATTAATGTGCTTTTCTTTATAAACTTCGTCAAACTTCATAAAAGTTTGACATGAGACAAAACTGATATTTACAAGAAGTAATGTGAAATGGAGAGTGTATGTTTTGTGAAAATCCCTTCTAGAAATATCCCAGTAATCTACTGCCTCCGTCCTGATTTATTGGTACTCTTTATATTTTACGTTGAATTTTGACCTTAATTTTAACTAAAAAAATGTTAATGCATGCCATAAAAATTAATATTATTGGAAAGTATGTTCAAATACGAATCTAACAGTATAATTTTTTATGACAGGCATTAATATTTCGTTAGTTAGATCAATGATCAAAATTTCATAAAATACGGATGAGATTAATAAACAGTACAGAGGTAGTACTTTATCCCCCCTCCACGGATTATTAGTACTAGCACAAATGCCCGTGCGTTGCAACGGGAGACATTGTTACATGTCTTATGGCTATAGCTATTTCCCTTCTTTCTCGTCTCAGTTTGTCACACGTACATGTGTTACAACTGAATAAAAAATCTTTAGACTCTTACGGTTTTCGTATATGCTCTTCGCAGAGGAAAAAAAGACCAGCTTAATTTATGAAGCACGTTAAATACCTCGATAGGTTATCAACACCTTTTATTATGCTCACCAGTGTTTCATATATTTTCATTTTAAGTACCCACTCTGTTTTAAAATTTGTGTGTCATATATTTAAATTTGTGCGTGAAACAACAACCCTTAAAAGCGCCCCCCACAGTTCTTTGTTTTATTAATATAAAAAATACATGCTCAATAGAAAAAATAACAAAATAAGCTTATGTGTGACTGAATCGAGGATTATGGAGTAAAAGGGTTGAGTTATAGCCATTTGGGCTACTAATATGCTAAAACGGCCGGGGACACAGGTTTTTAAATATGAATTTTGAAAATTACATGACCAATTTTAATTTTTTCTGAGCAATTTTCATATATAACATGTTAGATTTGGAGTTAGGATTTAAAAGATATGAATGTTTGAAAAATATTTGAATTTACACAAAAAATGAAGCAATAGGAAAAGAAAAACAGGAAAGTAACATATAAAATAATAGCATATTTGAAATCTTCACTTTTTTCTGAGCGATTTTCATATATAACATGTTAGATTTGGAGTTAGGATTTAAAAGATATGAATGTTTTAAAACCATTTGAATTTTAAAAAAATGAAGCAATAGGAAACGAAAAACAGGCCGGCCTGGACTCAAACTCAGGTCACTGCAGATAGCTGGCGCTGCGTCGACCACTACAGTAAGTACATGACTGTGTTGAAATAGAGGTGACACTTTATATATACCAGACCGAGCGAACCGTTTTTCATTTTCTCCACTTAAAAAGGGAGTGCGGGTTGAATATATAAAATGTCAGGGACTTTTTTGCAAAAATGCCATGTCGGACGACCAGAATCCCTATTTGCTTTATTATTAAAAAAATAGGGGAGATAACTCTTTATGTGTTTACCTTTTTTTAACTGTGCCGGGCACACGACACCCCTCGTCTACACATCTCTACGCAAAGCCAGAGCGCACGCACCGGGTCGCGCTCCCGCCACGTCCCTCCCCACGCGTCCCCCACCTCACCACCGCCGCCGCCGCCGCCGCCTCCACCCCCGGAAAACGCCGTGACCCGACCCCTCATATTTGCCCCCAAACCCCGATCGCCAAACCCGCACCCCAGCGCCACCGGTCCCCATCTCCTCCCTCCCCATGCTGCAGCTCGCCCGCCGCCTGCTGCCGCGCGGTCGCCGGCCCCTCCACGCGGGCCCGCCGGCGGACCCGGGCGTGCTGGCGACCCGCCTGGCGTCGCGCGCCGTGGTTTGGTTCCGGGGCCCCGAGGCGGCGCGGTTCCTCAACTCGCTCCTCCGCGGTACGCCGCGCTGCTCACGCCACAGGGCAGGTTCCTCTACGACCTCTTCCTCTACCGCCCCGCCCCGCGCTCCCAGATGCTCGACCGCACCGGCTCCGCGCCGCAGGCCGGTGAGAGGCCCGCCGGGGAGGTGGAAGGCGGGGACGGGGAGGTGGAATCCCTTTTTTCAGGGGTTAATTTGCAAAACTGAAACGTTTTCTCAGATACCACTTAAAGAGGGACCGCGGGTTGAATAGCCGAAAACAGAAGGACTTTTTTGCAAAACAGCCGCGACGTACGGCAGAAGCGATCCATGGTTTATTATTATTAGGGGAGATGAAGGGGCATTTCGGCAAGACCAAGGCACAAGAGTTTAGATTTCCTATTTTGAATCTACCCTATTAGCGCGCTAGAATGACTTGCCATTAATTGGAAAAATATCCCAACAATTAAGATCCTGCCTCTCTTGCGTGAGTGCCTCCCTCGCGCACGCACGCTTGCCGCGCTTTACATGGCCCATGCATGGCATATCGAGTAGGGTTAGACATTTCATGTATTCATTTTATCATAAAATAGAAACTCAACGGAAAAATCAAAGTTTTACCAAATGGCATCCCGATCTGGAGAGAAGGTAGCATTCCCAAGCTTTGCAAGGATGTCACTAGTGTTTGAAATTTGGAGTGCACCATCTCTCATTCTAAGTGTAGCCAGCAGCCTCTCTATATTCTTTCAATCCTCTCATTTTCCTATATCAACGGTTCCCTTCGATCTTAACTAGTTCATGTTGGAGGTGGCCTCGAAGACAGCAAAGGGAAAAAAAAAGGGAGTGGTGGCTGCTTGTCCATTGCCGACGTAGTAGACGACGTAGTGGCATATTGTTGAGCTGGCCAACTGCGTTTTGGTCTTAACAAACACGGTAGCGAGTGGAAAGCCCTTGGCTTGTGTGGCATCATCGGCTCATCGGGTGGTGATGGTGGAGCCTGTGAGCCAGCTCTAGGGATTTCTGGGAACCGGCGGGGGTGTGGCATGCTTGCAATATTAGGTACTCCCTCCGTTCCTAAATATAAGTCTTTTAAGCAATTTTACTAGATGTCTACATTCGAAGCAAAATGATTGAATGTACACTCTAAAGTATGTCTATATACATCCATACGTAGTCCACTAGTGAAATCTCTATAAAGACTTATATTTAGGAACGGAGGGAGTATATTTTAGTTCTAAATTTAATGTGCCTCTATTATAAACTAGGCATATTTTAATTTCAAATTCAATAGTTGTAGATTACACACGTGAAGCCCGGGTCACATCCTTTGAGGGTGAGCTAAGTGGGTTAGTGACCCATTTACACTTATATTTCCAAAAATTAAATCTGTATTTTTTAAAACCATTTTTTTCAAGACTGCCTTAAAGCAAAGTATTTAAAACCACTTTCATAGGCCAGGGAAACAATATACCATCTACTATTAAAATTTATTCATACACTTTGGGAAATTATTCACGTGTAAACAAATGTTCACGAACAAAATCACAAACTTAATTTGTGATGTACTTTAAACTATTTTTAGAGACCAGCATACGTGGATATGTTCATATATTTTAAAAAAATGCCACTATCAGTGCATTTTTTGTGAATGTTGACGAGAAATATGAACACGTATTTTAGAATAGATATTCATTCAGTTTAAAAATTAAAATGCCCTCAACTTCAATAATAAAATGTTTATGTATCTTAGAAAAAATATGCATGTACCCACCACAAAAATAGTTGTAAAAAGAATACAAAAAATAACTACAATGGATATAAATAACCTATAAAGGTAGAAATATAACGAAAACACAATAAAAAAACAACAAAATAAATAGAAAAAAAATACTTTCTCAATCTTTAGGCAACGATCGGGTGGGGCAGATGCATCGTCAGCGGCGTGCCATCGGCCGATTCTTTTTTCTTTTTGAGAATCACCACCCAACTTTATCTAAGCATCTCCCAATGGGAGTTCGTCCGAAATTACATGAAGAATACAATCAGGGAGGCATTAGGCCAGAAAAGATTATTATCCCTAGAGACACCCTCTTTAGCGAGCAAGTGGGCACCTTTATTTCCCGTACGCCTGACCCAGGAAACTTTGAAACCCTGCAAAGAGCTGCCCAATAGCTTAATCTCTTCCACTATAGGACCAACCATACTCAAATTCTTGGCCTGCTTGTTCACCATGGCCACTACTGCTAGACTGTCAACCTCGACATGCACCTTTGGCGCTCCCGTTTGGATTGCCAACTGCACTGCCTCCCGACAAGCGAGTAGTTCGGCCACCTCCGGATGCGAAACATCCCTGAAAACAAAACAGGCACCTCCTCTATAAGCTCACATGTGATCACGAAGAACTACACCTCCACCTCCACGTTTCGACGCTTTAGCGATAGCTCCATCAGCATTAGCCTTTAACCATCCTTGTTCAGGTGGTGTCCATCTCACAACCCGTGTTGGAGAGGAATCCCGCAGCTGAGGTGTATGGATGTTGGACCATTCGATGATATGTTGATAGGTGTTCTCGGCGACACTCCTTGGATCAGCTATCCTCATGCCATCTCTTGCCTCATTTCTAGCCAGCCAAAGGCCGTACAGCACCTGAATAGTTAGTTCCTTTTCATGATCGCCGGCATGAGCAAACCAATTCAGCAACCATGCAGCGAGACTCCTATGGTCTCCGTCAGGTACCGGGGGAATAGGCGCTGCAGCTCCCTTCTCGCATTTGAGAACCTCCCACACCATAGCTGAGTGCGGGCATTACCAGAATCTATGCAAAATGGTTTCCTCTCGACCACAGACAGTGCAAAAAATACCTGGCTTTATCTTTCTGCGTTGTAACTCCGCTCCTACTGCCAACCCATTTTTAATCAGCCTCCACACATGGATCTTGGCTTTCCCTGGAGCGTTAGTGTTCCAGAGTGCAAGCCAGCTTTGGTGTCTAGTCACCGATGTGGAGGACTCCGGCTGTCCGGTCCTAGCTTGCTTCTTCCTCATGCACAACTGGTAAGCCGATCTGACAGTGAACTAGCCCGATTTTGTAAAGTTCCATGCTTGATAGTCAGTGCAGTTCGGGCCCCCAATAGGAATATGTGTTATATCGCATGCATCATCCTCTGAGAACATCAAGTGTAGCTTCTCCTGATCCCATGAGGATCCATCATTAGTGAGCAGGTCATTAACACGAGTAACCCCCTGTACATAACTCTGCCCTAGTGGCCTTAAGCTCCCTTCGCGGGGGATCCAGTTCTCACGGTGTATGCTGATCTGCTTGCCGTCCCCTATCCTCCATATAACTCCTTCTCTCAGAAGTTCCCTACCATGGATGATGCTTTTCAAAGTAAACGAGGCCCCAGTTGGGCAGGAAGCATTCATAATGGAGCACTGTTGGTAGTATCTCGCTTTTAGAACTCGAGCACAAAATGAGAAGGGAGATTGGAGTAACCGCCATGCTTGCTTAGCTAGCAACGCCTGGTTAAATGCTTCAAAGTTTCGGAAACCCATACCTCCATCCCTCTTCGGTAAGCACATCTTATCCCACGCAATCCAATGCACTTTCTGTTGGAATTATGCCCTAGAGGCAATAATAAATATAGTTATTATTATAATTCCTGTATCAAGATAATCGTTTATTATCCATGCTATAATTGTATTGAATGAAGACTCATTTACATGTGTGGATACATAGACAAAACACTGTCCCTAGCAAGCCTCTAGTTGGCTAGCTAGTTGATCAACGATAGTCAGTGTCTTCTGATTATGAACAAGGTGTTGTTGCTTGATAACTGGATCACGTCATTAGGAGAATCACGTGATGGACTAGACCCAAACTAATAGACGTAGCATGTTGATCGTGTCATTTTATTGCTATTGTTTTCTGCGTGTCAAGTATTTATTCCTATGACCATGAGATCATATAACTTACTAACACCGGAGGAATACCTTGTGTGTATCAAACGTCGCAACGTAAGTGGGTGACTATAAAGATGCTCTACAGGTATTTCCGAAGGTGTTCGTTGAGTTAGTATGGATCAAGACTCGGATTTGTCACTCCGTGTGACGGAGAGGTATCTCGGGGCCCACTCGGTAATACAACATCACACACAAGCCTTGCAAGCAATGTTACTTAGTGTAAGTTGCGGGATCTTGTATTACGGAACGAGTAAAGAGACTTGCGGGTAAACGAGATTGAAATAGGTATGTGGATACTGATGATCGAATCTCGGGCAAGTAACATACCGAAGGACAAAGGGAATGACATACGGGATTATATGAATCCTTGGCACTGAGGTTCAAACGATAAGATCTTCGTAGAATATGTAGGATCCAATATGGGCATCCAGGTCCCGCTATTGGATATTGACCGAGGAGTCTCTTGGGTCATGTCTGCATAGTTCTCGAACCCGCAGGGTCTGCACACTTAAGGTTCGACGTTGTTTTATTCGTATTTGAGTTATATGCTTGGTTACCGAATGTTGTTCAGAGTCCCGGATGAGATCACGGACGTCACGAGGGTTTCTGGAATGGTCCGGAAACGAAGATTGATATATAGGATGACCTCATTTGATTACCGGAAGGTTTTCGGAGTTACCGGGAATGTACCGGGAATGACGAATGGGTTCCCGGAGTTCACCGGGGGGGCCCACCCACCTCGGGGAAGCCCATAGGTGTTGGGGGTGCCGCACCAGCCCTTAGTGGGCTGGTGGGACAGCCCAAAAGAGGCCTATGCGCATTGGGAAGAAAATCAAAGAGGAAAAAGAAAAAAAAGGAGGAGGTGGGAAAGGGAAGGAGGACTCCACCTTCCAAACCAAGTAGGACTCGGTTTGGGAGGGGAATCCTTCCTCCCTTGGCTCGGCCGACCCCTTGGGGGTTCTTGGACCCCAAGGCAAGGCTCCCCCTCCCTCTCCTATATATAGTGGGGTTTTAGGGATGATTTGACACATTTTGCCACGGCAGACCGACCACATATCTCCACGGTTTTACCTCTAGATCGCGTTTCTGCAGAGCTCGGGCGGAGCCCTGCTGAGACAAGATCATCACCAACCTCCGGACCGTCGTCACGCTGCCGGAGAACTCTTCTACCTCTCCGTCTCTCTTGCTGGATCAAGAAGGCCGAGATCATCGTCGAGCTGTACGTGTGCTGAACGCGGAGGTGCCGTCCGTTCGGCACTAGATCGTGGGACTGATCGCGGGACGGTTCGCGGGGCGGATCGAGGGACGTGAGGATGTTCCACTACACCAACCGCGTTCACTAACACTTCTGCTGTACGGTCTACAAGGGTGCGTAGATCACACATACCCTCTCGTAGATGGACATCACCATGATAGGTCTTCGTGTGCGTAGGAAAAATTTTGTTTCCCATGCGACGTTCCCCAACAGTGGCATCATGAGCTAGGTTCATGCGTAGATGTCTTCTTGATTAGAACACAAAAGTTTTTGTGGGTGGTGATGTGCGTTTTGCTGCCCTCCTTAGTCTTTTCTTGATTCCGTGGTATTGTTGGATCGAAGCGGCTCAGACCGACATTACTCGTACGCTTACGAGAGACTGGTTTCATCGCTACGAGTAACTCCGTTGCTCAAAGATGACTGGCGGGTGTCAGTTTCTCCAACTTTAGTTGAATCGGATTTGACCGAGGAGGTCCTTGGATGAGGTTAAATAGCAACTCATATATCTCCGTTGTGGTGTTTGCGTAAGTAAGATGCGATCCTACTAGATACCCATGGTCACCACGTAAAACATGCAACAACAAAATTAGAGGATGTCTAACTTGTTTTTGCAGGGTATGCTTGTGATGTGATATGGCCAACGATGTGATGTGATATATTGGATGTATGAGATGATCATGTTGTAATAGAAAATATCGACTTGCACGTCGATGGTACGGCAACCGGCAGGAGCCATAGGGTTGTCTTTATAACTAACGTTTGTGCTTGCAGATGCGTTTACTATTTTGCTAGGATGTAGCTTTAGTAGTGATAGCATGAGTAGCACGACAACCCCGATGGCGACACGTTGATGGAGATCATGGTGTGGCGCCGGTGACAAGAAGATCGTACCAGTGCTTTGGTGATGGAGATCAAGAAGCACGTGATGATGGCCATATCATGTCACTTATGAATTGCATGTGATGTTAATCCTTTTATGCACCTTATTTTGCTTAGAACGACGGTAGCATTATGAGGTGATCTCTCACTAAAATTTCAAGACGAAATTGTGTTCTCCCCGACTGTGCACCGTTGCTACAGTTCGTCGTTTCGAGACACCACGTGATGATCGGGTGTGATAGACTCAACGTTCACATACAACGGGTGCAAAACAGTTGCGTACGCGGAACACTCGGGTTAAGGTTGACGAGCCTAGCATGTGCAGACATGGCCTCGGAACACATGAGATCGAAAGGTCGATCATGAATCATATAGATGATATGATTATCATAGGGATGCTTACCACTGAAACTATACTCAACTCACGTGATGATCGGACTTGAGCTAGTGTAAGTGGATCATGAACCACTCAAATGACTAGAGAGATGTACTTTTTGAGTGGGAGTTTAGCGAATAATTTGATTAAGTTAAACTCTAATTATCTTGAACATAGTCTAAGTCCACTTTGAATATATTTGTGTTGTAGATCATGGCTCACGCGACAGTCACCCTGAATTTTAATACGTTCCTAGAGAAAGCTAAGTTGAAAGATGATGGAAGCAACTTTGTAGGCTGGGCTCGTAATCTTAAGCTAATCTTACAAGCTGGGAAGAAGGATTATGTCCTTAATGCTGCGCTAGGAGATGAACCACCCGCTACGGCTGATCAGGATGTTAAGAACGCTTGGTTAGCACGTAAGGAGGACTACTCAGTAGTTCAATGTGCAGTCTTGTATGGCTTAGAACCGGGACTTCAACGTTGCTTTGAGCGTCATGGAGCATTTGAGATGTTCCAGGAGTTGAAGTTTATCTTTCAGAAGAACGCCCGGATCGAGAGGTATGAGACCTCCGATAAATTCTATGCTTGCAAGATGGAGAACTCGTCTATCGGTGAACATGTGCTCAAAATGTCTGGGTACTCAAACCGTCTAGCTGAGCTGGGGATTGAACTCCCGCAAGAAGCTATCACTGACAGAATCCTTCAATCACTGCCGCCAAGCTATAAAGGCTTTGTGTTGAACTACAACATGCAAGGGATGAACAAGTCTCCCGGCGAGTTGTTTGCGATGCTGAAAGTCGCAGAGTCTGAACTCCGTAAAGAGCATCAAGTGTTGATGGTGAATAAGACCACTAGTTTCAAGAGAAACGGCAAAGGCAAGAAGGGTAATTCGAAGAAGAGCGGCAAGCCCGTTGCCAATCCAACGAAGAAACCCAAAGCTGGACCTAAGCCTGAAACAGAGTGTTACTATTGCAAGGGTATGGGTCACTGGAAGCGCAATTGCCCCAAGTATCTGGCTGATAAGAAGGCGGCCAAAGAAAAATCAGGTATATTTGATATACATGTTATTGATGTGTACTTAACCGGCTCTCGTAGTAGTGCCTGGGTATTCGATACCGGTTCTGTTCCTCATATTTGCAACTCGAAACAGGAACTGCGTAATAGACGAAGGCTGGCGAAAGATGAAGTGACGATGCGCGTGGGAAATGGTTCGAAGGTTGATGCAACGCCGTCGGCACAGTCTCACTTCAGTTACCGTCGGGATAAGTTATGAACTTAAATCATTGTTATTTAGTGCCTGCGTTGAGCATGAACATTATATCTGGATCTTGTTTATTGCGAGACGGTTACTCTTTTAAGTCAGAGAATAATGGTTGTTCTATTTCTATGAGTAACATCTTTTATGGTCATGCACCCAGTGTGAGAGGATTGTTCATATTGAATCTTGATAGCAATACACACATACATAAGATTGAGACCAAAAGAGTTAGAGTTAACAATGATAACGCCATATTTTTGTGGCACTGCCGCTTAGGTCATATTGGTGTAAAGCGCATGAAGAAACTCCATGCCGATGGACTTTTGGAGTCACTTGACTTTGATTCACTTGACACGTGCGAACCATGCCTCATGGGCAAGATGACTAAAACTCCGTTCTCCGGAACAATGGAGCGTGCAAGTGACTTGTTGGAAATCATACATACCGATGTGTGTGGTCCGATGAGCGTAGAGGCACGCGGCGGATATCGTTATTTTCTCACCTTCACTGACGATTTGAGTAGATATGGTTATGTCTACTTAATGAAGCACAAGTCTGAAACATTTGAAATGTTCAAGCAATTTCAGAGTGAAGTGGAAAATCATCGTAACAAGAAGATCAAGTTCCTACGGTCTGATCGTGGGGGTGAATATCTGAGTTTCGAGTTTGGTGCTCACTTAAAACAAAGTGGAATTGTTTCACAGTTAACACCGCCTGGAACACCACAGCGTAATGGTGTGTCCGAACGTCGTAATCGTACTCTATTAGAGATGGTGCGATCTATGATGTCTCTTACTGATTTGCCGTTATCATTTTGGGGCTATGCATTAGAAACAGCTGCATTCACTTTAAATAGGGCACCATCAAAATCCGTTGAGACGACACCATACGAACTGTGGTATGGCAAAAGGCCAAAGTTGTCGTTTCTTAAAGTTTGGGGATGTGATGCTTATGTCAAAAAGCTTCAGCCTGAAAAGCTGGAACCCAAAGCGGAAAAGTGCGTCTTCATAGGTTACCCAAAAGAGACAGTTGGGTACACCTTCTATCTCAAATCCGAGGGCAAAGTGTTTGTTGCTAAAAACGGAGCTTTTCTCGAGAAGGAGTTTCTCTCGAGAGAATTGAGTGGGAGGAAGATAGAACTTGACGAGGTTGTCGAACCTCTCATCCCTCTGGATGGTGGCGCAGGGCAAGGGGAAACCTCTGTCATTGCGACGCCGGTTGAGGAGGAAGTTAATGATGATGATCATGAAACTCCAGTTCAAGTTTCTGTCGAACCACGCAGGTCGACAAGACCACGTGCTGCTCCAGAGTGGTACGGTAATCCCGTCTTATCAATCATGTTGTTAGACAACAATGAACCTGCGAATTATGAAGAAGCAATGGTGGGCCCAGATTCCAACAAATGGCTGGAAGCCATGAAGTCCGAGATAGGATCCATGTATGATAACAAAGTGTGGACTTTGGAGGTACTGCCGGAGGGCCGCAAGGCCATTCAGAACAAGTGGATCTTTAAGAGGAAGACGGACGCTGACGGTAATGTGACCGTTTATAAAGCTTGACTTGTGGCAAAGGGTTTTTCACAAGTTCAAGGAGTTGACTATGATGAGACTTTCTCACCCGTAGCAATGCTTAAGTCCGTCAGAATCATGTTAGCAATAGCTGCATTTTTCGATTATGAAATCTGGCAGATGGATGTCAAAACGGCGTTCCTTAACGGTTTCCTTAAGGAAGAGTTGTATACGATGCAGCCCGAAGGTTTTGTCGATCCTAAGGATGCTAACAAGGTGTGCAAGCTCCAGCGATCCATTTATGGACTGGTGCAAGCATCTCGGAGTTGGAACAAACGCTTTGATGAGGTGATCAAAGCATTTGGGTTTATACAAGTGGTTGGAGAATCTTGTATTTACAAGAAAGTGAGTGGGAGCTCTGTGGCATTTCTAATATTATATGTGGATGACATATTACTGATTGGAGACAACGTGGAGTTTTTATAGAGCATAAAGGATTACTTGAATAAAAGTTTCTCTATGAAGGACCTAGGAGAAGCTGCTTACATTCTAGGCATTAAGATCTATAGGGATAGATCAAAACGCCTGATAGGACTTTCACAAAGCACATACCTTGATAAAGTTTTGAAGAGGTTCAAAATGGAACAGTCCAAGAAGGGGTTCTTGCCAGTTTTACAAGGTACGAGATTGAGTAAGACTCAGTGCCCAGCAACTGATGAAGATAGAGAGCATATGCGCTCCGTCCCCTATGCTTCAGCCATAGGTTCTATCATGTATGCAATGCTGTGCACTAGACCGGATGTTAGCCTGGCCATAAGTATGGCAGGTAGGTTCTAGAGTAATCCAGGAGTGGATCACTGGACGGCGGTCAAGAATATCCTGAAGTACCTGGAAAGGACTAAGGAGATGTTTCTCGTGTATGGAGGTGACGAAGAGCTCACCGTAAAAGGTTACGTCGATGCAAGCTTTGACATAGATCCGGACGACTCTAAGTCGCAAACCGGATACGTATTTATTCTTAATGGGGGTGCAGTAAGCTGGTGCAGTTCCAAGCACACGTCGTAGCAGATTCTACATGTGAAGCGGAGTACATGGCTGCCTCAGAGGCAGCTAAGGAGGGTGTCTGGATGAAGCAATTCATGACGGATCTTGGAGTGGTGCCAAGCGCACTGAATCCAATAACCTTGTTCTGTGACAACACGGGTGCCATTGCCCTATCAAAGGAACCACGGTTTCACAAGAAGTCCAGACACATCAAACAACGCTTCAACCTCATCGGCGACTACGTCGAAGGGGAGGACGCAAATATATGCAAAGTGCACACGGATCTGAATGTAGCAGACCCGCTGACTAAACCTCTTCCACGGGCAAAGCATGATCAACACCAGAACTGTATGGGTGTTAGATTTATTACAATGTAATTCGCATGATGATGTGAGGGCTAGATTATTGACTCTAGTGCAAGTGGGAGACTGTTGGAATTATGCCCTAGAGGCATAATAAATATAGTTATTATTATAATTCCTGTATCAAGATAATCGTTTATTATCCATGCTATAATTGTATTGAATGAAGACTCATTTACATGTGTGGATACATAGACAAAACACTGTCCCTAGCAAGCCTCTAGTTGGCTAGCTAGTTGATCAACGATAGTCAGTGTCTTCTGATTATGAACAAGGTGTTGTTGCTTGATAACTGGATCACGTCATTAGGAGAATCACGTGATGGACTAGATCCAAACTAATAGACGTAGCATGTTGATCGTGTCATTTTATTGCTACTGTTTTCTGCGTGTCAAGTATTTATTCCTATGACCATGAGATCATATAACTTACTAACACCGGAGGAATACTTTATGTGTATCAAACGTCGCAACGTAACTGGGTGACTATAAAGATGCTCTACAGGTATTTCCGAAGGTGTTCGTTGAGTTAGTATGGATCAAGACTGGGATTTGTCACTCCGTGTGACGGAGAGGTATCTCAGGGCCCACTCGGTAATACAACATCACACACAAGCCTTGCAAGCAATGTGACTTAGTGTAAGTTGCGGGATCTTGTATTACAGAATGAGTAAAGAGACTTGCCGGTAAACGAGATTGAAATAGGTATGTGGATACTGACGATCGAATCTCGGGCAAGTAACATACCGAAGGACAAAGGGAATGACATACGGGATTATATGAATCCTTGGCACTGAGGTTCAAATGATAAAATCTTCGTAGAATATGTAGGATCCAATATGGGCATCCAGGTCCCGCTATTGGATATTGACCGAGGAGTCTCTCGGGTCATATCTGCATAGTTCTCGAACCCGCAGGGTCTGCACACTTAAGGTTCGACGTTGTTTTATGCGTATTTGAGTTATATGGTTGGTTACCGAATGTTGTTCGGAGTCTCCGGTGAGATCACGAACGTCACGAGGGTTTCCGGAATGGTCCAGAAACGAAGATTGATATATAGGATGACCTCATTTGATTACCGGAAGGTTTTCGGAGTTACCGGGAATGTACCGGGAATGACGAATGGTTTCCGGGAGTTCACCGGGGGGGGCACCCTGTTGGAAATATGCCCTAGAGGCAATAATAAATTAGTTATTATTATATTTCTTAGTTCATGATAATCGTTTATTATCCATGCTATAATTGTATTGATTGTAAACACAATACTTGTGTGGATACATAGACAAAACACTGTCCCTAGTAAGCCTCTAGTTGACTAGCTCGTTGATCAAAGATGGTCAATGTTTCCTGGCCATAGGCAAGTGTTGTCACTTGATAACGGTATCACATCATTAGGAGAATCATGTGATGGACTAGACCCAAACTAATAGACGTAGCATGTTGATCGTGTCATTTTGTTGCTACTGTTTTCTGCGTGTCAAGTATTTGTTCCTATGACCATGAGATCATATAACTCACTGACACCGGAGGAATACTTTGTGTGTATCAAACGTCGCAACGTAACTGGGTGACTATAAAGATGCTCTACAGGTATCTCCGAAGGTGTTAGTTGAGTTAGTATGGATCAAGACTGGGATTTGTCACTCCGTGTGACGGAGAGGTATCTCGGGGCCCACTCGGTAATACAACATCACACACAAGCCTTGCAAGCAATGTGACTTAGTGTAAGTTGCGGGATCTTGTATTACGGAACGAGTAAAGAGACTTGCCAGTAAACGAGATTGAAATAGGTATGCGGATACTGACGATCGAATCTCGGGCAAGTAACATACCGAAGGACAAAGGGAATGACATACGGGATTATATGAATCCTTGGCACTGAGGTTCAAACGATAAGATCTTCGTAGAATATGTAGGATCCAATATGTGCATCCAGGTCCCGCTATTGGATATTGACCGAGGAGTCTCTCGGGTCATGTCTACATAGTTCTCGAACCCGCAGGGTCTGCACACTTAAGGTTCGACGTTGTTTTATGCGTATTTGAGTTATATGGTTGGTTACCGAATGTTGTTCGGAGTCCTGGAGGAGATCAAGGACGTCACGAGGGTTTCCGGAATGGTCCGGAAACGAAGATTGATATATAGGATGACCTCATTTGATTACCGGAAGGTTTTCGGAGTTACCGGGAATGTACCGGGAATGACGAATGGGTTCCGGGAGTTCACCGGGGGGGGCAACCCACCCCGGGGAAGCCCATAGGCCTTGAGGGTGGCACACCAGCCCTTAGTGGGCTGGTGGGACAGCCCAAAAGGGCCCTATGCTCCTAGGAAAGAAAATCAAAGAGAAACAAAAAAGGGGAGGTGGGAATGGAAGGAAGGACTCCCACCCACCAAACCAAGTCCAACTCGGTTTGGGGGGGGGGGAGCCTTCCCCCTTGGACTCGGCCGACCCCCTTGGGGCTCCTTGAGCCCCAAGGCAAGGTCCCCTCCCTCCCACCTATATATACAGAGGTTTTAGGGCTGATTTGAGACAACTTTGCCACGGCAGCCCGACCACATATCTCCACGGTTTTACCTCTAGATCGCGTTTCTGCGGAGCTCGGGCGGAGCCCTGCTGAGACAAGATCATCACCAACCTCCGGAGCGCCATCACGCTGCCGGAGAAATCTTCTACCTCTCCGTCTCTCTTGCTGGATCAAGAAGGCCGAGATCATCGTCGAGCTGTACGTGTGCTGAACGCGGAGGTGCCGTCCGTTCGGCACTAGATCATGGGACTGATCGCGGGATAGTTCGCGGGACGGATAGAGGGACGTGAGGACGTTCCACTACATCAACCGCGTTCACTAACGCTTTTGCTGTACGGTCTACAAGGGTACGTAGATCACACATCCCCTCTCGTAGATGGACATCACCATGATAGGTCTTCGTGCGCGTAGGAAATTTTTTGTTTCCCATGCGACGTTCCCCAACAGTGGCATCATGAGCTAGGTTCATGCGTAGATGTCTTCTCGAGTAGAACACAAAAGTTTTTGTGGGCGGTGAGGTGCGTTTTGCTGCCCTCCTTAGTCTTTGCTTGATTCCGCGGTATTGTTGGATCGAAGCGGCTCGGACCGACATTACTCGTACGCTTACGAGAGACTGGTTTCATCGCTACGAGTAACTCAGTTGCTCAAAGATGACTGGCGGGTGTCAGTTTCTCCAACTTTAGTTGAATCGGAATTGACCGAGGAGGTCCTTGGATGAGGTTAAATAGCAACTCATATATCTCCGTTGTGGTGTTTGCGTAAGTAAGATGCGATCCTACTAGATACCCATGGTCACCACGTAAAACTTGCAACAACAAAATTAGAGGACGTCTAACTTGTTTTTGCAGGGAATGCTTGTGATGTGATATGGCCAACGATGTGATGTGATATATTGGATGTATGAGATGATCATGTTGTAATAGTTAATATCGACTTGCACGTCGATGGTACGGCAACCGGCAGGAGCCATAGGGTTGTCTTTATAACTAACGTTTGTGCTTGCAGATGCGTTTACTATTTTGCTAGGATGTAGCTTTAGTAGTAATAGCATGAGTAGCACGACAACCCCGATGGCGACACGTTGATGGAGATCATGGTGTGACGCCGGTGACAAGAAGATCGTGCCGGTGCTTTGGTGATGGAGATCAAGAAGCACGTGATGATGGCCATATCATGTCACTTATGAATTGCATGTGATGTTAATCCTTTTATGCACCTTATTTTGCTTAGAACGACGGTAGCATTATGAGGTGATCTCTCACTAAAATTTCAAGACGAAATTGTGTTCTCCCCGACTGTGCACCGTTGCTACAGTTCGTCGTTTCGAGACACCACGTGATGATCGGGTGTGATAGACTCAACGTTCACATACAACGGGTGCAAAACAGTTGCGCACGCGGAACACTCGGGTTAAGCTTGACGAGCCTAGCATGTGCAGACATGGCCTCGGAACACATGAGACCGAAAGGTCGAGCATGAATCGTATAGTTGATATGATTAGCATAGAGATGCTTACCACTGAAACTATTCTCGACTCACGTGATGATCGGACTTGAGATAGCGGATTTGGATCATGTACCACTCAAATGACTAGAGAGATGTACTTTTTGAGTGGGAGTTCTTAAGTAATATGATTAATTGAATTAATTGTCATGAACATAGTCTAATGGTCTTTGCGAATTACGATGTAGCTTGCGCTATAGCTCTACTGTTTTTATATGTTCCTAGAGAAAATTTAGTTGAAAATTGATAGTAGCAAACTTTGCAGACTGAGTCTGTAAAACCGAGGATTGTCCTCGTTGCTACGCAGAAGGCTTATGTCCTTAATGCACCACTCGGTGTGCTGCACCTCGAGCGTCGTCTGTGGATGCTATGAACATTCGACATACACGTTTCTGATGACTACACGATAGTTCAGTGCAAAATACTTAATGGCTTAGAAGCAAGGCGCCGAAAACATTGTAAAACGTCACGGAACATAAGTGATGTTCTAAAGAGATGAAATTGTGATTTCATGCTTGTGCCCTTGTTAAGAGGTACGAGACCTCCAACAAGATTCTTTGTCCACAAAGTAAAGGAGAAAATCTCAATCGTTGAGCGTGTGCTCAGATTGTCTGAGTACGACAATCACTTGAATCAAGTGGGAGTTAATCTTCGAGATGAGATAGTGATGGTTCTCCAAAGTCACTGCCACCAAGCTGTGAGAGCTTCGTGATGAACTATAACATATCAAGGATAGATACAATGATCCTTGAGCGATTCGCGATGTTTGACACTGCGAAAGTAGAAATCAAGAAGGAGCGTCAATAGTTGATGGTTTGTAAAACCACTAAGTTTCAAGAAAGGCAAGGGCTAGAAGGGATACTTCGTGAAACGGCAAAACAGTTGCTGCACTAATGAAGAGACCCAAGATTAAACCCAAACCCGAGACTAAGTGCTTCTGTAATGAGGGGAACAGTCACTCAGGCGGAGCAACTCTAGATACTTGGTAGATAAGAGGGCTGGCAAAAGTCGAAAGAAGTGTATTTGATATACATGATGTTGATGTGTACTTTACTAGTACTCCTAGTAGCATTAGGGTATTGGATACCGGTTCGGTTGCTAAGTGATTAGTAACACGAAATGAAAGCTACGGCATAAACGGAGACTAGCTAAAGGCGAGGTGACGATACGTGTTGGAAGTGTTTCCAAGGTTGATATGATCAAACGTCACACGCTCCCTCTACCATCGGGATTGGTGTTAAACCTGAATAATTGTTATTTGGTGCTTGCGTTAAGCATGAACATGATTGGATCGTGTTTATTGCAATACGATTATTCATTTAAGGAGAATAATGGTTACTCTATTTTCTTGAATATTCACCTTCAATGGTTTATTGAATCTCGATCGTAGTGTTACACATGTTCATGATATTGGTGCCAAAAGATACGAGTTAATGATGATAGTACCACTTACTTGTGGCACTGCCGCTTGAGTCATGTTAGTACAAATTGCATGAAGAGGCTCCATGCTGATGGATCTTTGTACTCACCCGATTTCGAATCACTAGTGACATGCAAATCATACCACATGAGCAAGGCCTTGTTTTCATTGAGATGAAATAAGATAGTAACTTGTTGGAAGTGATACATTTTGATGTATGCAGTCCAATGGGTGCTGAGGCACGTAGTGGATATCATTATGTTCTTACTTCACTGACGATTTGAGTAGATACAGGAGTATTTACTTAATGAATCACAAGTCTGAAATGTTGAAAAGTTCAATTCCGTTTCAGAGTGAAGTTCGTCGTAACAACAGGATAAACTGTCTACGATATGATCATGGAAATGAATATCTGAGTTACGAGTTTTGGTACGCAGTTAAGACAATGTGGAAATTGTTTCGCAGTTCATGCCACCTGGAACATCATAGTGTGATGATGTGTCTGAACGTCATAGCCACGCACTATTTGGTATGGTGCATACTATGATGTCTCTTATCGAATTACCACTATCATTTATGGGTTATGCATTAGAGACAACCGCACTCACTTTAAATAGGGCACCGCGTATTTCCGTTGAGATGACACAGTATAGACTGAGGTTTAGAGAAATCTAAACTGTCGTTTCTTGAAAGTTTGGGGCTTCGACACTCATGTGAAAAAGTTTCAGTCTGATAAGCTCGAACCCAAAGCGGATAAATGCATCTTCATAGGATATCCAAAACAGTTGGGTACATCTCCTATCTCAGATCCGAAAGCAAAGTGTTTGTTTCTAGAAACGGATCCTTTCTCGAGGAAAGGTTTCTCTCGAAAGAATTGAGTGGGAGGGTGGTAGAACTTGATGAGGTTATTGAACCATCACTTCAACCAGTGTGTAGCAGGGCGCAGGAAGTTGTTCCTGTGGCGCCTACACCAATTGAAGTGGAAGCTGATGATGATGATCATCAAGCATCGGATCAAGTTACTACAAGCCTCGTAGGTTGACAAGGTCGCATACTACTACAGAGTGGTACGGTAACCCTGTCTTGGAGGTCATGTTGTTGAGCAACAGTGAACCTACGAGTTATGGAGAAAGCGATGGTGGGCCCAGATTCCGACAAATGGCTGGAAGCCATGAAATCCGAGAGAGGATCCATGTATGAAAAACAAAGTGTAGACTTTGAAAGAACTGCTTGATGGTCATAAGACTATTGAGTAAAGATGGATCTTTAAAAGAAGACAGACGATGATGGTGATAAGTCACTATTAAGAAAAGCTCGACTTGTCGCAAATATGTTTTCGACAAGATCAAACAGTTGACTATGATGAGACTTTCTCACTCGTAGCGATGCTAAAGGTCTGTTAGAATTATGTTAGTTGTTGATGCATTATTTATGAAATATTGCACGTAGGATGTCAAAACATTGTTTTCTCGACGGTTTCCTTGAGCAAACATTGTATGTGATACAACCAGAAGGTTTTTGTCGATCCTAAAGATACTAGCAAGTATGCAAGCTCCAGTGATCCTTCAATGGACTGGTGCAAGCATCTCGGAGTTGGAATATACACTTTGATGAGATGATCAAAGATTTTGGGTTTGTACAAGGTTTATGAGAAACTTGTATTTCCAAAGAAGTGAGTGGGAGCACTATAGATTTTCTGATAAGTACATGTGGTTGACATATTGTGGATCAGAAGTAATGTAGAATTTCTGTAAAACATACAAGGTTGTTTGAAAGGAGTTTTCAAAGGAATACCTGGATTGAGCTACTTGAACGTTGAGCATCAAAGATCTATGGAGATAGATCGAAAGCGCTTAATGGAAGTTTCAACAAGATGCATGCCTTGACAAGTTTTTGAAGGAGTTCAAAATAGATCAGCAAAGAAGGAGTTCTTGGTTGCGTTGTGAGGTGTGAATTTGAGTAAGACTCAAAACCCGACCCCGGCAGAATAAAGAGAATAGACGAAGGTCGTCTTCTATGCCTTAGCCGTAGAATCTAAAGTATGCCATGTTGTGTACCGCACCTGATGTGTGCCTTGACTCAAAGTATGTTGAGAGGTACAGAGAGTGATCCATGATTGAATCACTAGCAGCGGTCAAAATTTATCCTTAGTAACTAATGGACTAAGGAATTTTTCTCGATTATGGAGGTGGTTAAAGAGTTCATCGTAAAGGGTTACGCCGATGCAAGCTTTGACACTAATCCGAATAACTATGAGTAGTGAAACGAATTCGTATAGTAGAGTAGATATTTGGAGCATTTCCGAATAGCACGTAGTAGCAGCATCTATAAGATGACATAAATATTTGTAAAGAACGCACGGATCTGAAAGTTTCAGAACCGTTGACTAAAACCTCTCTCACGAGCAAGACGTGATCAGACCCCATAACTATATGGGTGTTGGATTCGTTGGAATCACATGGTGATGTGAACAAGATTATTGACTCTAGTGCAAGTGGGAGACTGTTGGAAATATGCCCTAGAGGCAATAATAAATTAGTTATTATTATATTTCTTAGTTCATGATAATCGTTTATTATCCATGCTATAATTGTATTGATTGGAAACACAATACTTGTGTGGATACATAGACAAAACACTGTCCCTAGTAAGCCTCTAGTTGACTAGCTCGTTGATCAAAGATGGTCAAGGTTTCCTGGCCATAGGCAAGCGTTGTCACTTGATAACAGGATCACATCATTAGGAGAATCATGTGATGGACTAGACCCAAACTAATAGACGTAGAATGTTGATCGTGTCATTTTGTTGCTACTGTTTTCTGCGTGTCAAGTATTTGTTCCTATGACCATGAGATCATATAACTCACTGACACCGGAGGAATACTTTGTGTGTATCAAACGTCGCAACGTAACTGGGTGACTATAAAGATGCTCTACAGGTATCTCCGAAGGTGTTAGTTGAGTTAGTATGGATCAAGACTGGGATTTGTCACTCCGTGTGACGGAGAGGTATCTCGGGGCCCACTCGGTAATACAACATCACACACAAGCCTTGCAAGCAATGTGACTTAGTGTAAGTTGCGGGATCTTGTATTACGGAACGAGTAAAGAGACTTGCCGGTAAACGAGATTGAAATAGGTATGCGGATACTGACGATCGAATCTCGGGCAAGTAACATACCGAAGGACAAAGGGAATGACATACGGGATTATATGAATCCTTGGCACTGAGGTTCAAACGATAAGATCTTCGTAGAATATGTAGGATCCAATATGGGCATCCAGGTCCCGCTATTGGATATTGACCGAGGAGTCTCTCGGGTCATGTCTACATAGTTCTCGAATCCGCAGGGTCTACACACTTAATGTTCGACGTTGTTTTATGCGTATTTGAGTTATATGGTTGGTTACCGAATGTTGTTCGGAGTCCCGGATGAGATCACAGACGTCACGAGGGTTTCCGGAATGGTCCAGAAACGAAGATTGATATATAGGATGACCTCATTTGATTACCGGAAGGTTTTCGGAGTTACCGGGAATGTATCGGGAATGACGAATGGGTTCCGGGAGTTCACCGGGGGGGGGGGGCAACCCACCCCGGGGAAGCCCATAGGCCTTGAGGGTGGCACACCAGCCCTTAGTGGTCTTGTGGGTCAGCCCAAAAGGGCCCTATGCGCCTAGGAAAGAAAATCAAAGAGAAAAGAAAAAAAGGGAAGGTGGGAAGGGAAGGAAGGACTCCCACCCACCAAACCAAGTCCAACTCGGTTTGGGGGGGAGCCTTCCCCCTTGGACTCGGCCGACCCCCTTGGGGCTCCTTGAGCCCCAAGGCAAGGTCCCCTCCCTCCCACCTATATATACGGAGGTTTTAGGGCTGATTTGAGACAACTTTGCCACGGCAGCCCGACCACATATCTCCACGGTTTTACGTGTAGATCGTGTTTCTGCGGAGCTCGGGCGGAGCCCTGCTGAGACAAGATCATCACCAACCTCCGGAGCGCCGTCACGCTGCCGGAGAACTCTTCTACCTCTCCGTCTCTTTTGCTGGATCAAGAAGGCCGAGATCATCGTCGAGCTGTACGTGTGCTGAACGCGGAAGTGCCGTCCGTTCGGCACTAGATCGTGGGACTGATCGCGGGATAGTTCGCGGGGCGGATCGAGGGACGTGAGGACGTTCCACTACATCAACCGCGTTCACTATCGCTTCTGCTGTACGGTCTACAAGGGTACGTAGATCACACATCCCCTCTCGTAGATGGACATCACCATGATAGGTCTTCGTGCGCGTAGGAAATTTTTTGTTTCCCATGCGACGTTCCCCAACACACCCACCACGGGGAAGCCCATAGGTGTTGGGGGTGCCGCACCAGCCCTTAGTGGGCTGGTGGGACAGCCCAAAAGAGGCCTATGTGCATTGGGAAGAAAATCAAAGAGGAAAAAGAAAAAAAAGGAGGAGGTAGGAAAGGGAAGGAGGACTCCACCTTCCAAACCAAGTAGGACTCGGTTTGGGAGGGGAATCCTTCCTCCCTTGGCTCAGCCGACCCCTTGGGGGTTATTGGACCCCAAGGCAAGGCTCCCCCTCCCTCTCCTATATATAGTGGGGTTTTAGGGCTGATTTGACACACTTTGCCACGGCAGCCCGACCACATATCTCCACGGTTTTACCTCTAGATCGCGTTTCTGCGGAGCTCGGGCGGAGCCCTGCTGAGACGAGATCATCACCAACCTCCGGAGCGCCGTCACGCTGCCGGAGAACTCTTCTACCTCTCCGTCTCTCTTGCTGGATCAAGAAGGCCGAGATCATCGTCGAGCTGTACGTGTGCTGAACGCGGAGGTGTCGTCCGTTCGGCACTAGATCATGGGACTGATCGCGGGACGGTTCGCGGGGCGGATCGAGGGACGTGAGGACGTTCCACTACATCAACCGCGTTCACTAACACTTCTGCTGTACGGTCTACAAGGGTACGTAGATCACACATCCCCTCTCGTAGATGGACATCACCATGATAGGTCTTCGTGCGCGTAGGAATTTTTTTGTTTCCCATGCGACATTCCCCAACACTTTCCTCTCGCCTTGAGCTGCTCCCCACCAAAAGTTTGAAGAGGTGGATGTCAGATTCCCGCACATTTTTTTGGATAATTGGAAGCAGCTCATGGTGAACGTAGGAGTGGATTGAAGCCCGGACTTAATCAAAACTTCTCGAGCTTTTTTGGATAAGCCTTGACCTTTCCATCCCGAAACTTTACTCCGTGCGCTCTCTTTAACATATTGAAAAGATCCCTCCTTGGATCTATCGACAACTGTAGGGAGGCCGAGGTATTTCTCGCTTAAAGCTTCAGATTCAATGCCTAATACTTGCTTAAGGGCCGCCTTGTCAGCCTCTCTACATCCTTTGCCGAAGAAAATCGATGATTTTTGGAGATTTACCTTTTGTCCCGAGGCCTGCTGGTACTGTTGCAGTATTGCCTTAAGAGCTTGCAGGTTGTTTTCTGCCCCTTCGAGAAATACAATACTATCATCGGCAAACAGGAGATGGGTGATATGGGGGCCAGTGCTCCCAAATCTAACACCCCGAATCCGCTGATCATCTTGCGCCTATTTGAGAAGCGCAGAGAACCCTTCGGCGCAGAACAGAAATAGGTAGGGGGACAAGGGATCCCCCTGTCGAAGACCCCTTGTGGCCTGGAATTTCTGTGATAGTCCCCCATTAAGTTTAACGCAAAAACTCACCGTACTAATGCAGCGCATAATCATAGAAATCCACTTAGTGTCAAACCCCAGTTTCAGCATAGCTTGCCGAAGGAAATCCCACTCAACTCTATCATAAGCCTTCATCATATCTAATTTAACCACGCAGAGCGGTTTCTTCCTTTGTCTCTTTCTAATAGCATGCACACATTCATAGGCAATTAGCACATTGTCCGTGATGAGTCTCTCTGGCACGAACGCACTCTGTTCTTCAGAGATAATCAGAGGGAGAATATGTTTCAGTCTATTAGGCAGCACTTTTGTCGCGATCTTGTACAGGACATTGCATAGGCTGATGGGCCTAAATTGTGAGAGGGACTCTGGCGAGCTAGTCTTTGGAATCAACACTAGAATCGTTTCGTTAATACTATCCGTCAGCTCAGTTCCCTCTAGGAATCCTCTGATTGCCTCGCACACCTCCCCCTTGATCAACTCCCAGTGGCGTTGATAGAACATCGCAGGTAATCCATCTGGACCAGGTGCTTTGGTCGGCCCCATTTGGAATAGAGCTGTCTCTATCTCGCTGTCCGTGATTACTGCCGTTAGTTTCTCATTCATAGCGGGGGAGACGAGATTCTGAAAAAGATCCAGGACAATTTCTGTCTGATGACACCCTTCCGTTTTGAAGAGCTGCTCGTAGAAACTGGCTGCTAGTTCCCTCATACTATCATCGGACGAGCAGATCTCTCCGTTTGCACCCTTCAAAAACTTTACAGTGTTCTTCCTCCTTCTATGAGATGCCCGGTTCTGAAAGTACTTGGTGTTTTGGTCTCCTTCCTTCAGCCAGTTGACCCTCGATCTTTGTTTGAACATAATCTCTTCTCTCTCAAAAATCTCTTTTAGTTGGCTCTCAATATCTCGAACCTCCTGAGTATATCCTGATAACAAAGCCCGTTCTTTTGCATCCTTCAACTGGTTCTTAAGCCATGTAATTTGACGTGTGACCGACCCAAAGACCAGCCTTCCCCACTGTTGCATCTCCCTGGATATGTGACGTAATTTGGTGCATAATGCATTCGGCCCCATACGACATCCCTGCTGTCTCCACGCAAGTTCCACCATAGGGTCATACCCCTCATGCTTTGTCCACATCTCCTCAAATTGGAACAACCGATTCCTTTGCCCGCCGGTGACCGGAGCCGTCTCCAAGACCCGGATAAGAACAACCATGTGGTCTGATTCCTCAGTAACAATATTTTCCACCCTCGACTCTGGGTACGTGGACATGAAATCTCCGTTGCAGAGCGCTCTGTCCAGCCTAACCTGGATATTATCCCCGTCCGCCCTTTTATTATCCCATGTGAATTTGTATCCCGTGCATCCCATGTCAGCCAGTCCGCAGTCAGACAGGCATTCCCTGAATTTTTCCATCTGAGAAAAGGGTCTTGGATTACCCCCCCTTTGTTCCTCCATAGTGAGCGTCTCATTGAAGTCACCTGCGCATAGCCAAGGTAGATTGTCCTGGGATTGTAAGAAGCGTAGGGCTGTCCAGGACTTGTCCCTAAGGTCTGTCCTTGGTTCTCCATAAAAGCCGGTGAATCTGAAACTTTTCCCTCCAAAACATAGCTCCGCATCAATGAAATACTGGCTCCATGGTCGTATTGTGGCTTGCACATTATCATTCCACCATAGCGCCAGACCTCCGCTGTTACCAACACAGTCGACAACAACCCCATGAGGGAACCCCAAGCTCCATCTAATCCTCTCCAGAGCCCTTGCTTTCTTCTTTGTTTCACTAAGAAACACCATCGCTGGGTTGTAGGACCGTACCAGGTCTCGTAGTTCGCCAACTGTCGGGTCCAACCCCAAACCACGACAGTTCCAGGCAAGACAATTCATTGGTCTCGGGGGCCCTGGCTACCAGGGTCCGCCGTTCTAACGTTAGAAGCATCGAGTCTTTCAAACACTGTATTCGGTTTTAGTCTAGTATCCCTGATGTAGCCGTCGTGCGAGATTTGCTTGTCCGGATCACCTTTAGCCACCCACAGTTGCTTTGGCCTCCTCTTACGTGAATCTCTAGGAGGATGGTCTGCCTTCTCCTTCGGCCTGTAAATCCCGGCAAACTGTCGAGGTTTGCGCGTGAAAGTGCCCCTCCTCCTTAGTTCGCGAGACCTGTGATAAGCATCATGGTCCATAGGATCTGAACGTTGCGGGGCTTCTTGAGCAATCCCTTTGTCAGTTATAACCCCACTTTTATTAATCAGCTCCTCCCTCAAGTCAAGCTCTCTTTTCTTTTCCAGGGCATGCCTTAGGTCCCTGGAATCGGCATCACCACTTCTCCTCGATCCCCTAGCAGGGCTTGTAACCTCATATTTGTCTCTCTGCGTCCCCTCACCTGTGTGAGAATAGCTCGCTCGCGAAAATTCGGTCTGAAGGTTGCGCTTTGTGGGGATATTCCGGACCCTGACAGACGGGAATTTTATCGGATCACTCCCGCCAGTGCGAGAGCTTTCACCACTTAAGCTGTTACTAGCAAACCCTCCATATCCTCCTCCCTTGCCAAATGGGTTTCGGCCAGGGGATGCTCGCAACCATTCACCCCATTGTGCAGCCTTATCAACTGGTGGATTACATTTGCCTTCTGCATGCACCAGTCTACCACATTCAAAGCAAAAGTGAGGGATTTTTTCATAAGAGAAATTAAACCAAGTTCCTTCCTCCTCTTCCTCTGACTCCTTAAGATTGAAGTATCGAACTAGCGGCTCATAGACTGATATCCTTGCTCGGACTCGAAGATATTTCCCTTTGGCAAAGCCGTCGTTCTCCACATCCACTTTCACAACCTCTCCAAGCCAGTTCCCAAGGACCTCCCCAAATTCCTTGGTTCTTCTGTCCAGAGGGAGATCCTCTATCCTTGCCCACACTTCCATCGGCCGGTTCAGGACAAAGAAAACAATGACCACTAGTGATCAATAAATCCGAAGTTTTTTTTTAAAACAAATGAGAAAAATAAGGGAAATAGAAGTAAAAAACATAGTTATTGGGCCGGGCCAACAGATTGCGATTCCGAGATGGGCCCTTCCCACGTTGGGTCGACCTAAAATGGCCCCGCTACAGGTCGGTTTCTCCTAGGCACCTGTCTGTCGGCAAACCCTCCCCCGCTGCACGCATCGGCACGGGCTTCCTCTCGCTCCGCCGCCGCCGCCGCCGCCGCCGCCATGAAGCGATCCTTCGACGCCATGGAGGCGAAGCCGGTGTTCCTCTCCAAGGAGGAGCGCCAGCGCCTCGCGCTCGAGCGCCGCCAGGCGGCCGTCGCCGACCAGCGCCGCTCCGCGCTCGACGTCCTCCAGTCGCTCCCCCGCCCCCCTCCGCCGCCTCCCCCGTCCAGCGCCCCCCGGGACTCCTCCTCCTCGTCCCACCGCGACCCCTCCGACCGGGACAGGAGCGACAGGGACCGGGACCGGGACAGGGACCGCGACCGCCGCCGCGACGACGACTCCCGCCGGGACCGAGATCGGGATCGCGACCGGGACCGCGACCGCGACCGCGACGAGCCCTCCCGCCGGGACCGGGACCGGGACCGCGACCGGGACCGGGAGCACCGGGACAGGGAGCGCGGGGAGCGGGACAAGGACCGGGAGAAGGACCGGCTGGAGAAGATGGCGGAGCGGGAGCGGGAGAAGGAGCTCGAGGCCATCAAGGAGCAGTACCTGGGGTCCAAGAAGCCCAAGAAGCGGGTCATCAAGCCGTCGGAGAAGTTCCGCTTCTCCTTCGACTGGGAGAACACGGAGGACACCAGCCGCGACATGAACATGCTCTACCAGGCGCCGCACGAGGCCCGCCTGCTCTACGGCCGTGGCTTCCTCGCCGGCATCGACCGGCGCGAGCAGAAGAAGGCGGCCGCCGTGTTTGAGAAGGAGACACGCGCCGAGCAGCGCCGCAAGTTCGGCGTGGAGGACCGGCCCGAGGATGATGTGGCTGATAAGAAGAAGGCCGCGGCCGCGGAGATGTATGATGCCTTTGACATGCGTGTGGACAGGCACTGGTCCGAGAAGGGCATCGAGGAGATGACCGAGCGGGATTGGCGTATTTTCCGTGAGGACTTCAATATCTCCTACAAGGGATCTCGCATACCCCGGCCGATGCGCAACTGGCCCGAGAGCAAGCTTGGGACTGAGCTGCTTCGTGCTATTGAGAAGGTTGGGTACAAGAAACCGTCACCCATCCAGATGGCCGCCATTCCGCTTGGTCTCCAGCAGCGTGATGTCATTGGTATTGCTGAGACAGGTTCAGGCAAGACTGCAGCTTTTGTGCTTCCTATGCTGTCGTACATTACTCGCCTGCCGCCTATAAGCGAGGACAATGAGGCCGAGGGTCCTTATGCTGTTGTCATGGCACCTACTCGTGAGCTTGCTCAACAGATTGAGGAAGAGACGGTCAAGTTTGCAACCTATCTAGGCATTAAAGTCGTTTCCATTGTTGGTGGTCAGTCGATTGAGGAGCAAGGTTTCAAGATTAGGCAGGGCTGCGAAGTTGTAATTGCAACGCCTGGTCGGCTTCTTGATTGTCTGGAGAGAAGGTATGCTGTGCTCAACCAGTGCAACTATGTTGTACTTGACGAGGCTGATAGGATGATTGATATGGGATTTGAACCACAGGTTGTTGGTGTCCTTGATGCGATGCCATCAAGTAACCTGAAACCTGAGAATGAGGAAGAGGAACTGGATGAGAAGAGGATTTACAGGACAACTTATATGTTCAGTGCCACCATGCCACCTGCTGTTGAGCGCCTTGCTAGGAAGTACCTCCGGAACCCAGTTGTCGTCACAATTGGTACAGCTGGCAAGGCCACAGATTTGATAACCCAAAACGTGATCATGGTGAAGGAGTCAGAGAAGATGTCACGGCTCCAGAAGATACTCACAGATCTCGGGGACAAGACAGCCATTGTATTCTGCAACACAAAGAAATCAGCGGACAACCGTGCTAAGGATCTGGACAAGGCAGGTTTCCGCGTCACAGCACTGCATGGAGGGAAGTCACAAGATCAGAGGGAGATTAGCCTTGATGGATTTAGGAACCGCAGGTTCAATGTTCTTGTGGCGACTGATGTTGCAGGGCGTGGTATTGATATTCCTGATGTCGCTCATGTTATTAACTATGAGATGCCTAGTTCAGTTGATACATACACACATCGCATCGGAAGAACAGGGCGTGCAGGAAAGAAGGGACTCGCGACTTCATTCTTAACTCTGGATAACACTGATATTTTCTTCGATCTGAAACAGATGCTTACTCAGAGCAATAGTCCCGTCCCTCCAGAACTTGCCAGGCATGAGGCGTCAAAGTTTAAGCCAGGATCGGTTCCTGATAGACCTCCAAGAAGAAATGACACCGTCTATGCATCTCACTGAAGCAATCTGCTGCAGAAGAAGCAGAGATCCTTCTTGGGTACAATTCAGGGCAACTTCTACTGTGTCGAGATTAGTACTTACGAGGTACAAACATCATAACAATTGAACCGTTATCTTTTCCTGTTTGCAAACCAGCTTTTCTACCTCTGTAACCTAAGTATATTTGAATATTTCTGTGATGATTCAGAACTGGACCTATGTATCTTATTGTACTGTGGGTGCCATAATGCAACTGTCATGCCCAAACATCAACTGCTTTTGAAGTGTTATTTGCAGGTTAAACAACCGAGTTCATTTTTTGTACAGCCAGTTAATTGCTTCAGATTCATTTTCTATCATTTTTGCAGAGGGCAAATGCTCAATCTTGATCTTCATTGTGGAGATTTATGTGGTTCTTTCAACATTAGTCTCAAGAGGTGCCAACTTTCTTGTTTCCTTTTTTTTGTTATGCACTTCAGTATTCAGTTCTAGAGCTATGTATTGCTTTTTAAGCAAGCTATATGTAACTAAAGTGAGACTTGAAAATGACCCAGTTACAATGTCAAAAAATAATTTCGATTGTGTTGGGTCTCATTATAATTTTATGATACACTTTATTATTCAAGAATGGATAGAAAGTGCTTTTGTTTGGCTCAACTTTGAGTTCTAGACAATGATTATGAATAGGTGCTGAAGCCTGTTGAATAACTAGCCTTAGATGAGTGGTTATGGTAGAAATATACTTTGTTGGTTCTATGGATTGATTGTCCTGAGGAAGTTTTTGAGAGAGATCACAGCTAGAGTTAATTGTTTATATGTAGTCATATGAGAGCAGATAAGATAGTTGATCATGCTCTGTTTTGTGTTTTGCGTTTGTTGATTGCCACGTTGATAATATGTGTCACAATGTGCCTGAGGGTAATAACTGGCAAGAGTAATGATTTTTCAGAGTATTGGAAGTTCCATCTCATTGAGTTTTGGCTTATCAGCAATTGACTCATTTGGTCATTTCTGTTCTTAGTCCTCTAGAATCAGTTGATACTGCTGAAACCAAAGAAATTGTGCTGGATAACCTAATCTGTTGTGTCTCTGTGTTTATGATGTAAATCACAGATATATTTTGTGAAGATCAGACCATAGGTGTTTGTGCTCTTAGACCGATGATCCTTCATGTGCTCATGTACTTTTGTTTTTAGAAATTGCACACCCACTGTTGCCTGTTAAACAAAAGGTATACTCACTAACATTTTTAAGTTTTTGGTCTTCAGTGAAGAAATGGTGGCATTTTTAAGACTATTTTCAGTTTCAACTATAGAGTCCTTCCACACCGTGGGAACCCCAGCTGGAAACCCTGAAACCCACACAGCCCCTTTCTGCCTCACATTCTCACCGCATTATGTGGGCTTCACCTCGCCCCCACATGCCCCATGAGACATGATGAATTTTAGTGCTTTTGAGGCCATTTCGAGTGAGCAGTAGTTGTCTCGGTAGTCTTCGAAAACTCATATGGAGTACTCCCTCTGTTCCAAATATTGGAATTACTAGGTTTTCCTAAGTCGAGATTTCTCAAGTTTCTAATATAGATTTTTTAAATATCCACAATATCAAATATGTGGAGTATGCAAATTTATTTATGATGAATATTTATGAAACTAATTTGGCATTGTAGATGTTGGTATATTTTTCTGTAGATTTGGTCAAACATACAGAAATTTGACTTATAAACATAGAAATTCAAGTATTTTGTAATGGAGTATATCTCTTAACATAGGAAATGAACAGATGATGATGCTAATGTAATGGTATTGAAGCGGACATTTGCAGTGGGCATCATGGCATAAAAAAATGACGTTTGCAGTGGCATAGGCATAATTTCAGGTTTCTGTTGATCTGTGTTACCGTTTCAGCTAAAATGTCTTGAAACCATTCTTCATGATTTTAACTATTGTCAATTATCATTAGAATCTGGAATATGCATATTCAGATGTGCCGGTGGGAGCATGCTTGTTTTAAGGTGCTGAACTTTGTAGGTTTGTAAGCTTATTTGAATTTAATCTGCCTTACCATTCTAGTGCTCTAAATATAGTACTCGAGCATCCAATCATCAAATTATTTGAGTACTATATTCATGCCTTACTATAAATTCCCAGCAATTGCTCGAGCATCCAATCATCAAATTCTGGGCATGAATAAACTGCTGAGGGTGTGTGTTCTGCTGTGGATCATTATGGAGGACCGAATCATCAAATGTCTAGCGTAGGTAGGGATATCAGATGTGTGTGGTGTTTTAGATAGTTATAGTTATATATGAATCTAAGTCAGAACATGTGTGTGGTGTTTTAGATAGTTATAGTTATATATGAATCTAAGTCATGTTCTGACGATGCAACCTTGTATTGTTTCAGACCTGGCTTGATTTTTTCATGTTGTTTCAAACCACCTGGCTTCTTGTTCCGTGTTCCAAACGTAGAGTTACGAACTTAAGATACATCCTGTACCCTTGTGTTGTTTGTTATGCGTTTCATTCAAACCACGTGGCTTCCTTTTATGTGCTTCAAATTTGAGCTAAAACCACGTCGGTTATTTCCGAAGCGGAGGTAATATGGCATTGTGGGTTTGTCGCACACTGAGATGTTGTTTTACGTTTTTGTCATAACTTGCTAGGGAAAGCAAAGCAGGGTGAGCACTGCAACAGCTGCATTTCACATCACACTAACATCAGGAACCCCACTCCTTGTCCGCTTCAATGATGATATTGTGAAGGATTACACTGAACTTGGCAAAAGCATCTTAGATCTAGGTTGTGTATTTTAAGTGCTGATGCAGTGCAGATTAGCTGAGCCAATCGGCGGTATATGGTGAGTTCTCCGATGAAATTGACCAGCCCTGTTGAATTCTCTTAACTAGTTTTGTACTGTCAGTCCTATCTGTACATGATGTGAATGAATTCGATCGTGAGTTCCAGTTTGGCTGCCTGGAACCTTGGCGTCGTGTGACCTGGATTGGCTGGATCAACGTCTATATGGAACCTCGTGTCGTGCCGTAGCAACGATCGTGGGTGTGTACACGTGCGCGCACCATGACACGTGCCTCCGGGTGGAACAGACACCTGTCGCGAGAGCCCGGCAGCGTGGCCGACTCGACGCCGCCGCCCGTGGGCGCCGTGCGACTTCCGGTTCCCGACCCAGAACCAGACGCGGCACTGCGACGTGCGCTACCTCTAGTGCCACAGGTGCATGAAGGCCAAGGAGGAGGGTGACACGTCCGAGTGCGGCAACTTCCAGCGTTTCTACATATCTCTTTGCCCCACGGACTGGGTAAACATTCAGGTTCTGCAAAACCTTATGCTGCCAATCTTGTACTACAGGCAGTTCCTCTTCTTATCTGGCACGTTCCGCTGAATCGTATCGTAGGATCCCTTGCATTGCATTGCATCGAGTACGAGTTATGTACGTACTCCCTCTCCGTCCCAAAAATACATATCTTAACTTTACGGAAAAGTCTCACCTCCCACCCACCGGTTGATCTATCCGTCACTTTCTCGTCCGGTTGATCTTGCCTTCATCTGACGGACAAAATCGTTCTCGTCCGGTTGATCTTGCCTTCATCTGGCGGACAAAATCGTGCCCGCGTCCAGCGATTTGGCCGCGACCGTTTTCTGAAACTGGAGCGTTGTTTCAGGAACGGGGGCTGAAGCCGGGGTTCCTCACCCGCAGCTGTGCCCGCGGTGACGAGCCTGCCGAAGTCCGGTGAACCGTCGCCGCCGTCGGTCCATGGCCCCATGGCCGTCGGCCGCTGCGCCCTAAGGCCGGACGCCTACCTCAAGCTGCGCTCCATAGCCGTCGACCATTGCCCCATGACCCGACGCCGACCTCACGTTGCTCCCATGGCCATCGGCCGCTGCCCCATGGCCCGATGCTGACCTCACGCTGCGCCGGCTCGCCCCGCCTCGCCCTGGGTCAGCCCTCGCTTCTCTTCCCCTCTGCTTCTCCCTGCAGTCATTCATCCCCTCTCCAGTTTTCTGCATCGCGGTCGTTGTTTTCTACAACTCGACTGTTATTTCAGGAGTTGGAGAAATTGTTTTTGCAATCCGTTCGTTGTTTCATAAATTGTTTCTACAACACATCTACTGTTGCGGAAAGACGAGGGAAAAAAATTCTGCAACAAAGTGACTGTTTCTGAAACTCTTTCGGGAATTAATGGGTCCAAAATTTATTTTTTGCAACAAAGCGATTGTTTCTACAACTCAACCGTCGTTTCAGGAATCACTGAGTATCAGCCGGAGCCCGGCGTGCGAATCGGACGGCTGCGCGTGTAGATCGGACGGTCGTCGAGGTGACGAATGTTTACTAAACATCCGGCGATGGAGGCGTAGCAGCCCTCTAACTTTATACTTAGTTTTAATATAAAATTATATTAAACGTGAGACGGTTATTTTGTGACGGATGGGGTAGATTATAATTAATTAAATATATTAAGCTTGAGATAATTATTTTGTCAAGGATGGGATAGATTATACTTAATTAAATAGACGAAGACTGAAGAGTTACGCTGATCTGCGTTACTTTTCGAGAATCTGAGTGAAAGACCGCTGTTACAGCATATTTCCCTATATCTGATTTTGATAATTGATGATAATTTTTATAGATTAATGGTTGTTTTGAGTTATATTCGAAGGATTTATTCATAGACACTTGCTGAAGTTCATATGTTGGTTTTAAAGAGTTTATATGCTGATCAAGTTGGTATTCAAGGTTTTATTCAAAGATTGGTCATAAAGACACAAGGTTGATCAAGATTAAGTCAAAGAGTAAATCAAGTTGATCAACACACAAAACGTGTAAGATGTACTGAGAGGGATAAAGTGATCTCATGGTATGATAAGCATTGTCCATTACGTTTTGTGTATATCTCATACAATTCATGGAGGATGACATCATGTGGTGATCGTCATCAAGATTACAGCGTGCAAGTTCAAGTAAAGCATCACGAAGATATCATGCTTGAAGCTTCCGGGGCAAAAAAAGTTCAAAATGAAAAAAAATCAAGACAAAATTTATTTGTGTACATAGTCACATCCAAATGCTAACTATAAATTTTGAGGCAAAAGGTTAAACATTTTGGCTTGTGCAAAAAAATAAAAATAAATTGAACACCAAAAGTTACCCTAAAATGTCACCTCAAATTTGTTTTTTTGTCAACGAAAAACCGTTGCTCCTTATCGCATGAAAATTGACATTCATGTTTGCGACACTAATACAATCATGTGCAAAAAAAATAGAATTTTTTGAGAACATTTTTTTTTTCATGTTACTGTTCACTGAGGAGCATATGCTTCCGGGAACCAAAACACCACTCCCCTTCTTGCATTAGTTTTCTTGATTCTTGTTTGGTGTTTCTCTTTGTGAGTTTTAGAGCTTATGATCGTATTTATGACAAGCTCGAGTTCATCGAAAACGGAGTTCATATGCATCTTCTATGCTGTTTTCGATGTTGGAGTTTTTGCCGGTTCTTCACTCGCAGAGGTTTCACATCTCTATATCATTAAGATTTGCTCTTGGATAGCTCTTGTCGTCCTGAATCCAACAAGTTTGAGTTTGCTTTTCATCTGTTGCTTGTGTTTTGCCTGAAAAGGTTCAAGCAGTAGTACCGCTCTCAGGAGCAGTACTACCTCTTATCCGAGGTAGTACCGCCCAGGTCAGCGGTAGTACCCTCTCCAGTGCTGCTGCCTCGGGGTCTCGACACTTTTCGTGTCGGACTGAGCGGTTTCTGGAGCGGTAGTTCTCGGTTGTAGTACCGCTCAAAGAGTGGTAGTATCGCCTATTACTACCGCGTCAATTTCACCAAGGTTTTCTTGGTTGGTCTCTCAGCGGATCTAGAGCGGATGTAGGTGGAGATACTACCCCTTATGGGCGGTAGTACCGCTCCACGCAGCAGTAGTACCGCTCTAGCGGTACTACCTCCCTACTGCTTCCCTCTTGATCTGCTACTCACAACCATAGTGGTAGTATCGCTCCCTGGAGCGGTAGTACCGCTCATGTGCGGGCTGAGGGGGTAACGGTTGGATTTTCCGCTTCCTATAAAAGGGGTTCTTCTTCCCCATTGAACCCCATCTTTTGAGCTCGTATTTCCCCCCCATTGTTGACCTTCTTCGAGCTTGCTAGCTCTCAATGCCTCCAATGATTCTTGCTACTTTTTGAGGGAAATGAGAGAGGAGATCTAGATCCACATTTCCACCAATCACTTTCTCCTCTATGTGACGGGAACCCATTGGATCTATATCTTGGAGTTCTTTGTGTTCTTCTTCGTTCTTCCTCTTATTTTCTTGCATAGCATTAGTTGTTGTGGTGGGATTTGAGAGAGAAGGACTTGGGCACTCCATGTGCCCTTGCCATTGCATTTGGTACATAGGTTTGAGTTCTCCACGGTGATACGTGGAAGTGAAGTTTGAGAAGCTTATTACTCTTGGATGCTTGGTACCTTAGAGCTTGTTCTTCTTTGGTGCTTTGGCATTCTAGAAGCTTGGTGGTGCCTCGAAGCTCAATCATTGTGGTGTAAAGCTACGGGCAAGTGTCGGGGTCTCCAATTAGGTTGTGGAGGTCGCCCCGAGCAATTTGTACATGCATCGATGACCGCCCCAAGGGCTGCCAAAGTTTATGGGTTCAGTGACTGCCCCCAAGGGTTGCCATTTGTATGGGCTCGGTGATCACCCTCAAGGGTCCCTTAATGGAATCACGACATCTTGCATTGTGCGAGGGTGTGAGGAGATTACAGTGGCCTTAGTGGCTTCTTGGGGAGCATTGTTCCTCCACGCCGCTTTGAATGCAGATTAGCATACACAATGGAGTGAACTTTGAGATACATGGTCGTCTCCGCGTGCGTCGATTATCTCATACCCGAGCCCTTTACTTATGCACTCTACTTTATGATAGCCATATTGTTTCTTGTTATATATCTTGCTATCACTTAGTTTTTTATCTTGCTTAGCATAAGTTGTTGGTGTACATAGGTGAGCATAGTTGTTTTAGGTCTTGTGTATGACTAATTAAACGCTAGTTTTATTCCGCATTTGTTCAAGCCTAAACCGTAGTTATTTTAAAGCGCCTATTCACCCTCCCTTTAGGCGACATCCACGTCCTTTCAACCGCATTGCGCGTGCCCCCAATGTCCCCATCAAACCTAGGGGAGATCCGCCGACATGGCCTCGGTCATATCGCTGCCATGTCCGCCTCTCACAACGTGACTCGCCCAAAAATCCCATCCGTGTGTTCCACATTTTTCATCGAGTGCCCGCTTCGCATTGATGCCGGCTGACGGATGCGACCTCTCGCTTCAATGTGGACGCTGCGTCCCGAGAAACCGACTCAAATCCGTCCAGTGTGCGGATGCCACATTGAAGCGGGGTTAACCGACCCTTCGCTTGGCCATAACTATTTAAGCTGTGCACCAGACTCCCCCACCCCTCCTCCCCGAGCCTACCATTGGTGTTGAAGTCGTGCTTTTCCGCGTCGGTAGGTGAAGGCGGTGACAGTTCATCATCACGCGGATCTTGGCACCACCTCCCTCACTCTCGGGCCCCTCGGCATCCACGATGGCGGGCTCCTTTGGCATGCAGAAGATAGTGATCTTCTTCGGCGACAAGGAGGACCAGCAGTCGAACAACGGTGCCTTCTCTTGGTGGAGGCCACTAGATGGCCAGCCTAGCGCCAACGTAATGGATCCGCATTGGACGAATCCCGTAGTTTTTCGGGCGTAGTCGTGCCACGTGCGACAGAGGGCAATGCGGATGGTCATAGCCTCCTCCATCCCGCATGAGACAACACCCAAGTCGATGGATCCGGAATGGTCGGAGTCAGATCTGCTGCCCGCCATACCAGAGATCTTCGTAAGTGAGCTTAGGGGCGGGGCAGAGGGGATTAGAGTGGAGTAGAGTGTCTAGGGCTTGGTCCAACAAGAAGATGATGACGAATATATACGGGATCGTGGTGAACCAACATGGACACGATCCAACGTGGCGAACACGCCCCGACCTTCTCGTATCAGTCCTAGATTTGTTTCTTTTGAGCTTTTGATATGAGGGGTGCCGGTCCGTCTGGACATTTAAGGGCGGTTTGAGGTGCACCGTTGACTTCATACCGTCGTGTGCTTCCCAATTTGATCCCACTCGGGTATGTTCATACAAACTTATTTTGGGCCCTAAAGTTGCCCTCTCATGGTAAATGAAGTTATTAGTGCACTATTGTCAAAGTTGCCATCATGTTGGTATCAAAGTTACCACATGGGAAGTTTGATATCTTTATTACCCACTAGATGGCAATTTTTAAGATGGATTGCTTGCCAACACACAATAAAGTACTCATTCTATTTGTGTCAAAGTTGTTAACTTGTTTGTATCAAAGTCATGAGGTGCCAATCTTAATATCAACCATATGGCAATTTTGTTTATTTCCACATGACAACTTTTAAGATCATTTTTTGGTCGAAACTTAAGCATACGTGATCTAGTACCAACTTTTCGCCGAGACAAAGCCAACAGTAAAGACGGACCGTAAATCTAATACATCATTTGGGAGTTAAGACAATTTAAAGTTTTTCGAAGAGCATATATGATGCTCATACTCTCTAGGGAACGTTTGTTCCCTATTAAGGACCAAAAATTAATCAAGCCATTTGCTAATCTTACATTTGAAAAGGCCTCATGTTGGAAATATGCTCTAGAGCAATAATAAAGTGGTTATTATTATATTTCCTTGTTCGTGATAATCATTTATTATCCATGTTAGAATTGTATTGATTGGAAACTCAAATGCATGTGTGGGTACATAGACAAACACTGACTCGTTGATCAAAGATGGTCAAGGTTTCCTCTCCATAGACATGAGTTTTCATTTGATAACGGGATCACATGATTAGGAGAATGATGTGATGGACAAGACCCAATTTATAAACGTAGCATATGATCGTGCGAGTTTATTGCTACTGTTTTCTACATGTCAAGTATCTATTCCTATGACCATAAGATCGTGCAACTCACTAACACCAGAGGCATACCTTGTGTGTATCAAACGTCGCAACGTAACTAGGTGACTATATAGGTGCTCTACAAGTATCTCCGAGGGTGTCTGTTGAGTTGGCATGGATGAAGACTGAGATTTGTCACTCCGTGTGATAGAGAGGTATCTCAGGGCCCACTTGGTAATACAACATCACAATGAGCTTGCAAGCAATGTGACTAAAGATTTAGCCACGAGATCTTGTATTATGGAATGAGTAAAGAGACTTGCCAGTAACGATACTGAACTAGGTATGGAGATACCGACGATCGAATCTCGGGCAAGTAAACATACCGATGGACAAAGGGAATTGTATACGGGATTGATTGAATTCTTGACATCGAGGTTCGACCGATATAGATCTCTGTAGAATATGTAGGAACCAATATGGGCATCCATGTCCCGCTATTGGTTATTGACTGAAGAGTGTCTCGGTCATGTCTGCATAGTTCTCGAACTCGCAGGGTCTACACACTTAAGGTTCGGTAACGATATAAGCACAATCAAGTCATTGTGTTGGTGACAGAAGGTTGTTCGGAGTCCCGGATGAGATACCGGATGTGACGAGGAACTTCTGAATGGTCCTGAGGTGAAGATTGATATATAGGATGAAGTTCATCGGAGTCCGGAAGTGTTCCGGGGCACACCAAGGAAGTGACGGAATACAGAAAGGAGTTTCGGGAGGCGAAGGAGAGGGGGCACCGCAGCCCACCAAAGGGATGGGCGCCGCTCTACTCCTCAGCCCATTTCGGTCAAAGGGAGGGGGCCTCACCCTAGGTTGTCGGCCAACCCAACTTGGGTGGCAAGGCACCCAAGTGGGAGGGGCCACCCCAACCCTAGCCGCCACCGCTTCACCCGTTGGCCGCCGACCCCTAGGGGTAACCCTAGGGTGCCCTCTGTTGTGGAACATTGCATGGGAAACAAAAAATTTCCTACGCACACGAAGACCTATCATGGTGATGATCATCTATGAGACGGAGATCGGATCTACATACCCTTGTAGATCGCTAAGCGGGAAGCGTTAAGAAACGCGGTTGATGTAGTGGAACGTCTTTGCAATCAAAATCGTCGCCGTCCCACGATCCGTCTCGATCTAGCACCGAACGGACGACACCTCCGCGTTCAGCACACGTACAGCTCGATGACGATCTCCGCCTTCTTGATCCAGCAAGAGAGACGAAGAGGTAGCTGAGTTCTCCGGCAGCACGACGGCGTGGCGGTGATGATGGTGGAGCTACTCCGGCAGGGCTTCGCCGTGCCGAACCGATCTAGCTACGAGGTGTCACGAAGTAGTGGATGGAGAGAGGTTTGCACAAAGGCTTGAGGAGCAAAAACCCTCTCAAACCTCCATTATATATAGGAGGAACAGGAGGGAGGCTGCCTTGCCTCCTACTCCAAGTAGGAGGGCTCCGACGAGCCAAGGAGGAAGGTCTCCTCCAATTCGGTTTGGCGGAGGAGTCCTTTCCTTCTTGTCCACCTCCTTCCCTTTTTTTCTTTTCTTTTTCCTTTATTTTTGCTTTGGCCGAAATAGGCTTATTGGGCTGGCCTCACTAGCCCACTAAGGGATGGTGCACCACCCATGGGACTATTAGGTCCTCTCCCGGGTGGGTGGCCCCTCCCGGTAAAACCCCCAAACCCATTCGTCACTCCCCGTACTTTACCGGTAATGCCCGAAATCTTTCCGGAAGCCAAATGAACAATCCTATATATCAACCTTCATTTCTGGACCATTCTGGAGACACCCGTGAAGTCCGGGATCTCATCCGGGACTCTGAACAACATTCAGTTACTAACATCAATAATATAACTATACCGAAAACGTCACCGAACCTTAAGTGTGCAGACCCTGCGGGTTCTAGAGCTATGTAGACATGATCGAGACACTCTCCGGCCAATATCCAATAGCGGGACCTGGATGACCATATTGGATCCCACATATTCTATGAAGATCTTATCGGTTGAACCTCTATGTCAAGGATTCACACAATCCCGTATATCATTCCCTTTGTCCGTCGGTATGTTACTTCCCCGAGATTCGATCGTCGGTATCGCCATACCTATTTCAATCCCGTTACGGGCAAGTCTCTTTACTCGTTCTGTAATACAAGATCCCGTGGCTAACTGTTTAGTCACATTGCTTGCAAGGCTTGTTTGTGATGTTGTATTACTGAGTGGTCCCCGAGATACCTCTCCGTCACACATAGTGAAAAATCCTAGTCTTGATCCATGCTAACTCAACGAACACCTTCGGAGATGCCTGTAGAGCATCTTTATAGTCACCCAGTAACGTTGCGACGTTTGATACACACAAGGCATTCCTCCGGTGTCAGAGAGTTATATGATCTCATGGTCATACGAATGTATACTTGACATGCAGGAAACAATAACAACAAAATGACACGATCATATGCTATGTTTATAGTTTGGGTCTTGTCCATCACATCATTCCCCTAATGATGTAATCCCGTCATCAACTGACAACACTTGTCTATGGCTAGGAAACCCTAACCATCCTTGACCAACAGGCTAGTCAACTAGAGGCTCACTAAGGACATTGTTTTGTCTATATATCCACACATGCATTTATGTTTCCATTCAATGTAATTATAGCATGGATAATAAACGATTATCTTGAAAGAAGAAATATAATAATAACTATTTTATTATTGCCTCTAGGGCATATTTTCAACACTGTCCCCTCCTCCCTTCCCCTATATATAGAGAGGTAGAGAGAGGGCAGCAACACGACAACTTAACGCGACGCTGCTCCTCCTCTCCCTCGTAGTTCTCCTCATCTAAACATCGCACGGCGAAGCCGTGCTGAGTTGTCACCACCATCACCCCACCATGCCGTCATGTTGTCGGAGGACTCGGGCTGCTACTTCACCATCGCTCGCTGGATCGAGGAGGTGAAGGTGTCATCAAGCTGTACGTGTGTTGAATGCCGAGGTGCCGTCCGTTAGGCGCTTAATCGGGAGTTTGTGGGACGGATTGTGATTGTATCGCGAATACGTACCACTACATCAACCACGTTCTTTAACGCTTCCGCTAAACATTCTACAAGGGTATGTAAATTCAAACTCTCCTCTCATAGATGTGCATCTCCTAGATTGTTCTTGGTGGGCGTTGGAATTTTTTTGTTTTCCATGCAACGTTCCCCAATACCTCATTATTGTGAAAATGAAATTAATAGTTTTGTTTGATGTAAGGGTTTATTAGGTTTTTGCTTGTGCGGGGAGGCTCTATGATGTTTAAGATTATATTGATTCTAGTTTGTAAATCTTGAAGTAATTTTGCAGCATTATCATGCAAAATGGTGAATATATGCACTATTATATAAAAGTGGCCTTAGTAATTAAGATTATAAATTTCAACTGAGCATGTTTCTCTTTCTATCATGGATTTACTTCTCAAACATTTGAAGAAAATTATTGTTTGAGAAAACTATTTTGGCTTGAAGAATATACAGAAGTTCGTAAGCAAGGAGAACAATCCCTCGCCATAAGAATGCATTCCTTTCGTAGTGGTATCTTTTTATCTAGTTTTTCCTCAATACTTTTCCAATCACCATTGTTGAGCCTAACGTTACTCAAAGGCACATCTAAATATTTGAAATGCATTGCCCCCTTTAATTTTCTTGTGGGTGCCACTTCTACGCATGTAAAAATGCTAGTACAATCAATATTTTTCTCTTTAGGCCCCAAAACAAAACGGAAACCACTTTCATGAAAATCTATCCTCAGTCCAGTTAATTGTTCAAACAATAAGATAATGTTCCTTGTATTCTTTTTCTTAAGGTAATGTTCCTTGTCTTTTTGAACAACTTCTATGTAGATATCAACGTCTGAAATAGATGCGAGTCAGAGCATCTCTAGCAGACCCCGTATAAAATCGACCCTCAAAACTCATTTACAATCCATAGAAAAATGGTTTTGCGGGCCGGCACGGGCACGGACAAAGTCAGACCACGCAAAAACGGACCCGTAAAAAAGGATATTCAAAGAAAATGCTCTTTTACGGGTCGGCTATGCGAGGTTTGCTTGGACGCCCCCGCGTCGACCCACAACCCGAAAACCCCGTAAATCAGAATTATTAATGTGCAATATAAGAAATTTTTCAATATTACAATACAATAATCATCCAAAGTACAATAATTATTCAAATCACCATGCCAAACTAAATAATTCAATACAAAACTTGTTCCATATACAAATCACACATGAATGAAATGAAAATGAATGGAAAAAATGGAATGTGTTACTGCCCGGTCCTTTGCCAATGGTGCTTAATGAGATCCTTCTGAAGTTGACAGTGGGTGTTTGAATTTTCAATCTCTTTGTAGGTATAAGGAAAAGCTCTAAGTCGGTTAGGGTCTCTAGCTGGTTTGACATGGCTACCCACATTGCCATAGAAGAACTCCAAGTTCATGCCTCTCTCATCTTTGATAATCTTATTGTGAAGAATAACACATCATGTCATGATGTTTTTCAAGGACGCTTGTCCCAAAACCGAGGAGGACCACAAATAATGGCAAACCTAGATTGTCCCAAATGCTATTTCAATGTCTTTTCGGGCTGCCTCTTGTGCCCTTGCGAATTCACACTCTTTCCTAGTTTGGGGGTCTTTGATGCTCATGACAAATGTGTACCAAGAAGGGTATATACCATCTGCAAGATAGTACCCTTTTGTGTATCCATGCCCATTGATAGTGTAGTTGCAAGCAGGAGCATCACCACTAGCAAGCCTAGCAAACAATTGAGACAGTTGCAACACATTGCTATCATTGAGAGTACCCAACGTACCAAAAAAGCAATGCCAAATCCATAAATCCTCTGATGCTACGACCTCTAGCACAATTGTTGCATCACGAGACTTGCCACAATACATCCCCTGCCATGCCTTTGGATAATTTTTCCAAGTCCAATGCATACAATCTATGCTTCCTAGCATGTCAGGATAACCTCTTCTATCATTAGACGCCATCAATTTTTTTGTGTCTTCCTCGTTCGGTGCCCGAAGATATTCAGGACCAAAGACACGGATGATCACTTTGGCAAACCTACTTACTGACTCAATTGTAGTATCTTCTGTTGGGGAACGCTGCATGGTAAACAAAAATTCTCCTACGCAAACGAGGACCTATCATGGTGATGTCCATCTATGAGAGGAGATTTGGATCTATGTACCGTTGTAGATCGCACAACAGGAAGTGTTGAGAAACGCGGTTGATGTAGTGGAACGCCTTCACGTCCCTCGAACCGTCCCGCGATCCGTCCCATGATCCATTCCGATCAGCACCGAACGGATGGCACCTCCGCGTTCAGCACACGTACAGCTCGACGATGATCTCGTCCTTCTTGATCCAGCAAGAAAGACGGAGAAGTAGATGAGTTCTCCGGCAGCGTGACGGCGCCCCGGTGGTGGTGGTGATCTACTCCTGCAGGGCTCCACCCGAGCTTCGCAGAAATCCGATCTAGAGGTAAATCTACGTGGTATAGGTTTGAGTTGCACGTGGCAAAGTTGTGTCTCAAATCATCCCTAAACCACCAATATATATAGGAGGGAGGGGGAGGGCTAGCCTTGAGGCACAAGGCCTCAAGGGTGCGCAGGCCAAGGGAGGAGGAGGACTCCTCCTCCAATTCAGTTTGGGAAGGAGGAGTCCTCCCCTTCCTTCCCACCTCCCTCTTTCCCCTTTTCTTCTATTTTCCTTTGGTATTTTCTTATGTGGCGCCATGGGCCCCTTGGGATAACTACACCAGCCCACTAAGGACTTGTGGAGCCACCCTAGTGTCTTGGGCTCACTCCCGGGTTGGTGGGCCCCTCTCGGTGAACTCCCGAAACCCATTCGTCACTCCCGGTACACTGCCGGAATTGCTCAAAACTTTCCGGTGACCAAATGAAGCCATCCTATATATCAATCTTCGTTCCAGACCATTATGGAAACCCTCGTGACGTTCGTGATCTCATCCGGGACTCCGAACAACACTCGGTAACCACACATATAACTCAACTATACTAAAACATCGTCGAACCTGAAGTGTGCAGACCCAGCGGGTTCGAGAACTATGTAGACATGCACCGAGGCACTCCTTGGTCAATATCCGATAGCGGGGCCTGGATGCCCATATTGGATCCTACATATTTTCCGAAGATCTTATCGGTTGAACCTTAGTGTCAAGGATTCATATAATCCCGTACGTCATTCCCTCTGTCCTTCGGTATGTTACTTGCCCGAGATTTGATCGTCGGTATCCGCATACCTATTTCAATCTCGTTACCGGCAAGTCTCTTTACTCCTTCTGTAATACAAGATCCCGTGACTTACACTTAGTCACATTGCTTGCAAGGCTTGTGTGTGATGTTATATTACCGAGTGGGCCCCGAGATACCTCTCCGTCACACGGAGTGACAAATCCCATCTTGATCCATACTAACTCAACAGACACCTTCGGACATACCTGTAGGGCACCTTTATAGTCACCCAGTTACGTTGCAACGTTTGATGCACACAAGGTATTCCTCCGGTGCCAGTGAGTTATATGATCTCATGGTCATAGGAACAAATACTTGACACACAGAAAACAATAGCAATAAAATGACACGATCAATATGCTACGTTCATAGTTTGGGTCTAGTCCATCACATGATTCTCCTAATGATGTGATCCAGTTATCAAGTGACAACACTTGTACACAGCCAAAAAACCTTGACTATCCTTGATCAACTGGCTAGCCAACTAGAGGCTTGCTAGGGACATTGTTTTGTCTATGTATCCACACATGTATCTATGTTTTCATTCAATACAATTATAGCATGGATAATAAATGATTATCATGAACAAATAAATATAATAATAACTAATTTATTATTGCCTTTAGGGCATATTTCCAACATCTTCACCAATGCGAAGGTACTCATCGGCATAGTTAGCCGGAATGCCGTATGCAATTAGCCGCATAGCTGCCGAGATTTTTTGATATGCACTAAATCCCTTCAAGCCCGCAACATTTCTTCTTTGAGAGAAACACCTACAATTGGCCTCGTAAGCTTGAACAATTTTCACAAAAAGGGATCGGTGCATATGGTGTTGGGTTCTACCGTAGGCGCATCGCATGAAAATTAAAATTTTCCTACGCGAAGAACAACCAAGAACATGCTATGGAGATGGATCACAGATTGTTACCACTAGACGCGCAGTGTCGTGCAGCGGAAGTAGATGTGGCAGCGCGTCTGCTTGCTCCGTCTCCTCCTCATCCGATCTCCCTCGAACAGCCGGTCGTCGGATCCCTCTCCCATGAATAGTCAATCACCAGATCTCATGTACAGGTTCATCGGACGGTGCAGGTGCACCGCCTCTAACGGTATCTGCGCGTGCAGGAGGAACACCGTGCAGCAGACTGGTAGGTCCGAATCACACAGTTGGCGGCGGCGAGTGGAGGTGGCTAGGTGCAACACATGCACAACCCTAATGACGGCGCCAAAGTGATCAACTGAATAAGTGTGGCGCACCTCCATTATATATAGGCGTCCGACACGGGCTCAACTCTTGGGCCTCGCACGATCCCTAAAGCTCACGTGTTCCTTCCCTTAAGTGCGCGACCCTTTAGGTTCTCGTTCACTTCATCGCGAGTCAGACCATGTACGACTTGGCTAGTCGGTAGCGGCCTCTAGCAAGGCGTGTCGACTCCAAGTGTCCGATGAAGCTGGTTAGGTGAACCTGTTCTTCATACTTCTGTTTCCTTTCCCACAAGATATACGTTGTCGTGCTCAAGGCGACATGGTCATCCTTGTTGCCGCATGACCTCTTTCTCGTTTCGATGAATCTCACCAACATTCGGATTATCTCATAATCCTCATCGCATGGCCATGCTTATCCAGGTCAGATCACCCGAGGGGCCGAGTGTATATCTCTCCTGATCGGAGGGGCAAACCCCATCTTGCTTGACCACGTCTCGCATCATGGGTCTGGACAAGCCTGAAACCTACCTTTGTAACTACCCAATCACGGAGTAGCGTTATCGGCCCAAAGCAAGTCTGTCACCATCCCAAGTACATGCGTTATCCCAGGTCTTAGGACATAGAACATATGTTGTACTAGAGACTCATAGATGACCTATCTCCGCGTCTCATAGTTGGGTGTGTCCAACTCAGACCTTATCTTGACTCGGATGCAACTACATCGAATCCGACCAGATCTTTTTGAGTCCATATTATCTGGCTAGCATCCAATGCTACATGGTCAGTGAGACCGAACCATCCACCATATCATATGCTAGTCTAGCTGGTTGAGCGTCCACACAACTCTTTCGACTAGGGACCATTTAGGACAATCATCGTACAATGTATAGTCTCACAAACAAGTCATGTACTTGTTAATACACATCATTGATAATGTCCAAGGACTATCTTTATTCATAAACACATAGGAAATATCACCATACATGATTGCATCTAGGGCATATCTCCAACATACGGTACCTTCTCCAGAAGAGGTGCAACGGATATGTTGGATTGTCCGTGAAGTAGTCTTGCATCAACATCTCGTTCCCGGGATGCCGATTTCGAGGAATGCAAAGACGGTCGACGGTCGATCCTCGCCACCGCTTTTGGTTCTCGTCTTCGTGCTCCTTCACGGCAAGGGACATCACCAACGTCTGCTCGCGAATGGTGAGAAGCATCGTCTCAACATCCGAGTCGTTCGAATCGGATGAATCGTCGAGCAAAAACTTCTCGCACGGGCTCAATTCTATCTCCGACGTGGCTCTCCGGCCGTGGTGGATTGGCGGATCCTGGGAGCCGGTGCAGTGGTGTGACAGCCCGAGACCGACGCTCCAGAAGATTCCCTTTTATTCTGCTGTCGTCGGGTTAATTATTGTTTGTCGCACTCATCATCGCATCATTCGCATCATCAGCATTGCATCGGCACTCCGTTGCCGCCGGTTTTCTAAACCTGCATCCGTTAGTAGTTGTGTGTTCTCTCTATTTTCGTCGTTGACCATTTTAAGACCAACCACACACGCACGCGCTCGTGGCATCGATTAAACCTTGTTTTAAAAGTGCGTGAAAAATATTCTCGGTTTGGGTCGAAACTTGGTGAGCGGTCTTACTATAATGTAGGTAAGCCGCCTGTCAAATTTCGTCGCAATCGAAGTTTGTTTGATGCCCGAACCGTTATAGGTATAACGACATTATAACTGGTTAAATTGTCGGATGTTTTCGGTGTTTTAAATCTTGCCACGGACCACAAACCCCTCTCTCATCTCAGCCTAGCCTATCTTCATAACCCAACTATCATCCCTAATTGTGTGCAGACGTCCGATCGCGATCCGATGTCTCTAAATAGGCCCCAACTCCCTCCATTGAACCCCTACTATATATAAAGTAGGCAACCCTAGCCAAATCAGTCAAACCCTAAAAACTAGGACATTTGTCCCGTCCGCGCCGCCACTCCCTTGGGATCTTCCCCGTCCAACCGGTGAGGCCGTCCTCCACCTGCCAACCACCCGCAGCAGCCCGCAACCGCAACTCCTATGCTGCCCCCCTCCTCGCATCAAGACCTCGAGCTCTATCCTCTCATCCGGCTGGCCAGCGAGCTGCCGGAGCAGCAACCCCGTGACCAGCAGGTTCAGGGCCCCGGCTAGGTCGACCCCGATGCCACCCTTATTCTCCTTGTCTCTGTGTGTTGCTCCTCCACCTCTCTCTAATATCTCTCTCTCTCTCCCGTTGCAACCAGGAGCATTCATGGAGGCGCCGAGGACCTTCAAGCCATGCCTCGATCTGCCGCTGCCGGTGACCGGAGTCGTCATCGAGCTCGAATCTGGGACCCCCTCAACCGGATCTACCCGGACCGCCGGCGAAGAGCCCTGTCGGAGCCGCCCTGCAGTCGCCTGCGCCGCCATCCAGTCGTCCCTGACGAACTAAACTCTCTAGGTTGTGCGTATGTTTTTCATTTCCTGTAGAACGTCCGAAGGTGTACTTATAGAATGCCTCGATGTTGCTTCCTTTCACAAGCATGTTGCAAGACGAGCTGGTAGCGATCCGCACACTGAACCAAGGGGTCTTGGGTTTGAATTCCGGACGACCCTGATATTTGGTTCATGTTCGTCGTGCTCCTTGTTCATCTAACGTAGGAATCTGTTAACCACAAGCGCACCAACTAGCCCAGCTGGTCAACCAAGCAAATTTGCACGCACATGTCGTGGGTTCAAATCCCAACTTCCCTAGATTTTGCCTACTTCATTTTTTTATCTGCCCTAGTAATTTTTTTGCTAAGTCAGGATATAGGCATATCTTTTAAAACGCTTGTAATTTTTAAACCGTGCATCGCATGCAGAAATTGTAGATATGTAGAACGTGTAGATTTTCGTGTAGTTTCGCAAAATGCCACTTTCATGCATGATAAAAGTAATTAACCCCATTGTTTGCATTGTTTTGCGTAGAGGACGTGTTAAAAACGGTTTAATTTGTAGCTCGTGATCCGTAGCTCCGATGGAGATGAGCTATATATGTAAACCGACTAGAACGACGCGTAGATCACGTGCACCACTTTGTTTTGCCGTTTAACAAACATAAAATGTGTTTAGGTCAAATCTGGATAGATTTAGAAAGTAACGCATGGGGTCGTCTAGGAGGTGCTATATGTCGTTTTCGGCCTCATTTAAAATGCCTAGATAGGTAGTTAATTAGTGCTTCACCTCGTGCCACGTTTTAAAACATTTAATATTGCCGTGTAAATAAACGGGAGTGAACTAAATAATTTAATATGGAGTTTCGTCAATATGCAACTCGTTGCATATTGAGCTCCACTTAATGTGTAGTGTTTGCGTGATGTGAATTGCCATGCCATGCCTTGCATATTTAAACCGGATAATTAGGTTGTGCATCGTATCGTGCATTTGTTTTGGTGAATATCGTGTGTTGATTCTTGTTTCTGGTTTGCTTCGTCTCGATAGAGTTCCGCAAGCGTGTCGGAATGTGAGGACCCGTTCAACTACGTCGGTTCGTCTGCTTCACGGAGTCGATCTTCTTCCAAGCGGGATCTTAGGCAAGATGATCATTTCCCTAGATATCATTACTATCATTTCCATGCTAGTTGTTTCGTTCTTCCGTTATTAACGCTACCTGGGGCAACTCGGCGTTTGGCGTGGTAACCATCGCTCATCTGTCGTGTCCTGAGAACGAGATACGCGGCTCCTATCGGGATCATCGACACGTCGGGCGACCTTGCTGGACTTGTTTTACCTTTCTTGAGCGTCTTGTGCGATGGATTCCGAGGATGCTTTGGGTTATCTCAAGGTTGAGGTTTTCCAATAGGAACCCGAGGAGATCATGGGTTTCCCTGATCGAGGTCATTCCGTCGCAGCATGTGGTAGTTTGTGGTGGACTATTTGGAGCACCCCTACAGGATTAAATATTTTGGAAAGCCATGCCCACGGTTATATGGCAATGTGGAAACTTTGTTTAACATCCGGTTCTAGATAACTTGAAGTAAGCTTAATTAAAAAACATGTCAACTGAGTGCGTAACCGTGACTGTCTCTTTCATGAGCTCCTTCTCGGATCGAGGACACGGTGGGGTTATGTCTGACGTAAGTAGGTGTTCAGGATCATCCTTTTGATCATCAGTAGTTCACATCTGCTATGCGTAGATCACCCCCCTCTTATTCGTGTACTTGCAAGTTATCCACCTTACATAAATGCTTAGTCGCTTGCTGCAGCCTCACCACTTAACCATACCTCACCTATTAAGCTGTGCTAGACTTGATACCTTTGAAAATGAGATTGCTGAGTCCCCTGTGGCTCACAGATTACTACAACACTAGTTGCAGGTATAGGTAAGGATATTAAGACGTGAGCGCGATGATTGTTCATTTGGAGTTTCTTCTTCTTCCTCTTCGTCGATCTAGGATGGGTTCCACGCCGGCAGCGTGGGATAGCAAGGATGGACGTCGTTCTTTTATCGATTATTTTCGTTCGTAGTCGGACACTGCTCTTCTTCATGATGATTATGTATTTTACTAATGTGACTCTAATGTAGCTTGTGGCGAGTGTAAGCCAATTCCATATACTCATCTTTTCAATACATGTACTTGTAACGATATCCATTCTTATGAAACGGCGAGATGCACTTCTATCCCTGTCGATTCCCTCGCGCCAAAATAATGATAGGATCGCATCTTGGGCATTACAAGTTGGTATCAAAGCAGTATCGACCTAGGATCCCCCTTGATTGATCAGACTTGGCCGAGTCGAGTCTAGTGAAAAAATTGCTTTGAGTCTAGTTATATATCGGAGAGTAGGATTCTTTTTTCTCCTCTTCTATGCTCTGGTGAGGAATTTTGACGTAATAATTTAATTCTACTCCTCTTCTCATTCATATTTTTTTAGGATCACATGAATATTGTTGTAATCTATATGATGTCGATGTGACGGAGTTCTTTCTTGGTGCCTCCTGTCTGACTTGATTTCTTCCGGGGAGTTGAGATCCAGGGGATTCTTGAGCACATCATTACCATTCAGATTTCTTAGTATCTTAGGACGAAAGATGTTCGAAATTGCTTCAATACTAGTAGTGGCGAGAGGAGTCCGGCTTCCCCAGTATTGGTGCACATAGATCTGGATGTATCACCACACTTAGTATCGTTGTGATTATGAGGGTCTCAGATAGATGAGTTTCCGAGATATCTGGTTATGTGTTGACGGTTGTGATACACTGGACGGGTTAGTATAGGAGTTGAGTGATATATTACTCCTTGTATCCGTGGACCAGATTGCATGACCAAAAATTTTGAGAGTTCTTAGGTGGGAATTCAAGTAGTTACTTATAGGACAATCTTCCAACAAATGCATGATGTGAGGTTGGGGTTCGACATCTAGTGGATTCGTTTGTTCACGGTCGTCTTACAGCGGTTCTCGTTGGGTCTCAAAGAGTCCTTGTAGCTTGCTACGACTCGGGGACGCTTCGTATGTCGTGTGCACTGCCTTGTACATGATGGCTACTGTAAGATCGAGCCCGTGCGATCCTGTCCATGAAAATATCGCACAGAATCTCTGTTACGAATTTGTTCTCGCTTGTTTCATAAGCCTCACCCTTTGTTTTGTTGGAGTATGGTAATTCGAGTTGCTTCGATGTCAAATGGTGATTTCATATCTTTTCCAAGAGGTGTTCTCATATTTTTGTGGGAATGCATATTCTTTGCTCAATCAAATTGTGTTTTCAATTCTTGTCAGCCGGAGTCATCATGTCAATAACTTTTCAACCGATGTGCTTCTCTTCAAGTGAATTCAATCCTCTCCAACTTTGCAAGATCAATCTCTCATTTCTTCCAGAGTTCGTCACATCTGTCCCTAGTTTTCTTGTTTTCCCCGCCACCCCCCCTTTTCTTTAGTGATTCAATTCTCATCCAAGTGCATTTCCTTTCATTCTTGCTTCTGCTATCTTTTCTTTTCTCTCTTATCCGGTGATTCCTGTGTTGAAGATTCTCATTCAATCTTTTCATATTCATTCATCCCTCTCTCTTCTATACGGAGCGTTGAAGATATCTCAGAAGTTTCTTGTTTTCAATTCTTTCAATTATTTCGAGGGTCCCAACCTCATCTAGTTTTCATTTGTACCGGTGCAATCTCTCTCTCTTTCTAAGCAATATTTTCAACGGTGTTTCTTTTCAGTGGGCCCATAACCTACAGTTCTTTCCGAGGATCTTACCTGGCTCTTGTAATCTTTCCAGAGATCTTTAATTCTTTTTCAAAGTGACATAAGAATGATTTCCATCAGTCATATTCCTTCTTCAAGATCTATTTGAATTAATGCTCATCATTGGTTCAACCTTTTAGATTCTTATTCCGGAGTGTCTCAGTTATTCTTGGTGGTGTTCTCCTCATCATTCTCAGCTTGGAAGACCGAAGGAGGTTTCTCTTAAATCTTGCTCCATTCTTTTGAGGATTTTCATTCCAACTTTGTGTTGTCATCTCGATTTGTTCTCGATCTTGAGTAATTCCTTCGATGTCTATCCGGTGCATGTTAGACTTGTTTCATTCTCGATCCTCCGAAGGTCATCATTTCATAAGATTTCTTTGCTCTCTGCTTTCAGCTTTCATCCTTATTCTTCTCAATTGTTGTCTCTTCGCTCATCTCTCAATTATTCCGATGCCTTGTTCAAGTTTTTCTCTCAGGCGGCTCATGATCTCTTCATTCTCATTTATGTCCATTCATTCTCATGTGTCCCCATTCATTCCAATTCTTACTGATGTCTCCTTCAAGACTTCTTCAAGTTTGTGCTCATATTTCTCTCTATCCCCAATCTTTTCAAGAAGAATAAGTGGTATGCTAAATCTGTTGCTTGTCATCAATTTAACTTGATGAAGGATAAGCATAATATAATTCTTATTCTTGTTTCATCAAGTGATTTCAAGCTTTCTTCCGGAGTGGCTCATGATATCAATTCTTTTTCCATCTGCTCCATCTTTTCTTTCCTTTATTCTTTGAGGTGGTGTTTTAGCATTCTTGTTAGTGGAGGAGTCTTGAAGAAAATTTTTGTTTCAAGAATTAGATATGTAAACCCACCAATTCTTTGATCATGAGATATTTCAACCCACGATTTCTTCATTGAGCTATCTTGGTTTAGACTTCACCTAGAGCTTTGTCTAAGGATTGTTGCTATTATGGTGTTGCCATTAATCCAAGTTTTCAATGTTTCCTCTCGGTGTAAGAAGTTTTGCCTTTCTTGTTGCTTCCATTCAATCCTTGTTCCTGTTAGTGGCTGGTTGTCACCTCATTATTTTGAAATGGTTTCCATAAGCCCACAAGAAGCTTTTTCTTTTCGTTGTTGTTTTTCCAACAACTACGTTCAATTCTTCCTGTCCGGAGGCGTGCTTGTCAAATTCAATTGTGATAGTAGTTGTCATTTTTCTTCTTCATTCTTTTCCTTCCAATGTTCTAGTTCCTATTCTCTTGTTCCGGAGTTGTGGTGATGTTGCTCTCTTCAATCTATCATCCTGTTCTATCAAGATCATGTTCTCTCCTTGCTTGTGCAATTTAGTTAATTGTTGTGAATATTATCAAGATCTTTCCATCTTACTGAATTATTGTCCCCTTTTCCTATCGAAGTGCTGCCGAAATTTTGTGTGAATTCTTGCTTGTTTCTCATATCATTCTTCATCTCTTTGCAACCTTCAAGGATCGTTGGTTTCACTCGTTTGTCAAAGAAGCGACTAAGTTTACCTATTGCTCCTTCCTCTTCCCCTTTTTCATTCTTGGATCTCGGGTCGAGATCCTCTTGTAGTGTAGGAGAGTTGTGACAGCTCGAGACCGACGCTCCAGAAGATTCCTTTTTATTCTGCTGTCGTTGGGTTAATTACTGTTTGTCGCACTCATCATCGCATCATTCGCATCATCAGCATTGCATCGGCACTCCGTTGCCGCCAGTTTTCTAAACCTGCATCCGTTAGTAGTTGCCAGTTCTCTCCGTTTTTGTCGTTGACCGTTTTGTGACCAACCACACACGCACGCGCCCGTGGCATCGATTAAATCTTGTTTTAAAAGTGCGTGAAAAATATTCTCGGTTTGGGTCGAAACTTGGCGAGCGGTCTTAATATAATGTAGGTAAGCCGCGTGTCAAACTTTGTCGCAATCGAAGTTCGTTTGATGCCCGAACCGTTATAGGTATAACGACATTATAGCTGGTTAAATCGTCGGATGTTTTCGGTATTTTAAATATTGCCACGGACCACAAACCCCTCTCTCATCTCAGCCTAGACTATCTTCACAACCCAATTGTCATCCCTAATTGTGTGCAGACGTCCGATAGCGATCTGATGTCTCTAAATAGTCCCCAACTCCCTCTATTGAACCCCTACTATATATAAAGTAGGGAACCCTAGCCAAATCAGTCAAACCCTAAAAACTAGGACATTTGTCCCGTTCGCGCCGCCACTCCCTTGGGATCTTCCCCGTCCAACCGGCGAGGCCGTCCTCCACCCGCCAACCACCCGCAGCAGCCCGCAACCGCAGCTGCTATGCTGCCCCCCTGCTCGCATCAAGACCTCGAGCCCTATCTTCTCATCCGGCTGGCCAGCGAGCTGCCGCAGCAGCAACCCCGTGACCAGCAGGTTCAGGGCCCCGGCCAGGTGGACCCCGCTGCCACCCGTCTTCTCCTTGTCTCTGTGTGTTGCTCCTCCTCCTCTCTATAATCTCTCTCTCTCTCTCCCGTTGCAATCAGGAGGAGTCATGTTGCGCCGAGGACCTTCAAGCCATGCCTCGATCTGCCGCTGCCGGTGACCGGAGTCGTCATCGAGCTCGAATCTGGTACCCCCTCGACCGGATCTACCCAGCCCGCCGGCGAAAAGCCCCGTCGGAGCCGCCTTGCAGTCGCCTGTGCCGCCATCCAGTCGTCCCCGAGGAACTGAACTCTGCAGGTTGTGCGTATGTTTTTCATTTCCTGCAGAATGTCCGAAGGTGTACTTATAGAATGCCTCGATGCTGCTTCCTTTCACAAGCATGTTGCAAGCCGAGCTGGTAGCGATCCGCAAACTGAACCAAGGGGTCTGGGGTTCGAATCCCACACGACCCTGATATTTGGTTCAGGTTCGTCATGGTCCTTGTTCATCTAGCGTAGGAATCTATTTACCACAAGCGCGCAAACTAGCCCAGCTAGTGAACCAAGCGAATTTGCACGCACAGGTCATGGGTTCAAATCCCAGCTTCCCTGGATTTGGCCTACTTCATTTTTTTATCTGCCCTAGTATTTTTTTTGCTAAGTCAGGATATAGGCATATCTTTTAAAACGCTTGTAATTTTTAAACCGTGCATCGCATGCAGAAATTGTAGATATGTGGAATGTGTAGATTTTCGTGTAGTTTCGCAAAATGCCACTTTCATGCATGATAAAAGTAATTAACCCCGTTGTTTGCATCGCTTTGCATAGAGGACGTGTTAAAAACGGTTTAATTCGTAGCTAGTGATCCGTAGCTCCGATGGAGATGAGCTATATATGTAAACCGACTAGAACGACGCGTAGATCACGTGCACCACTTTGTTTTTCCGTTTAACAAACATAAAATGTGTTTAGGTCAAATCTGGATAGATTTAGAAAGTAACGCATGGGGTCGTCTAGGAGGTGCTATATGTCGTTTTCGGCCTCATTTAAAATGCCTAGATAGGTAGTTAATTAGTGCTTCACCTCTTGCCACATTTTGTAACATTTAATATTGCCGTGTAAATAAACGGGAGTGAACTAAATAATTAAATGTGGAGTTTCGTCAATATGCAACTCGTTGCATATTGAGCTCCAATTAATGTGTAGTGTTTCCGTGATGTGAATTGCCATGCCATGCCTTGCATATTAAACTGGACAATTAGGTTGTGCATCGTATAGTGCATTTGTTTTGGTGAATATCGTGTGTTGATTCTTGTTTCTGGTTTGCTTCGTCTCGATAGAGTTCCGCAAGCGTGTCGGAATGTGAGGACCCGTTCAACTACGTCGGTTCGTCTGCTTCACGGAGTCGATCTTCTTCCAAGCGGGATCTCAGGCAAGATGATTATTTTCTATAGATATCATTACTATCATTGCCATGCTAGTTGTTTAGTTTTCCCGTTATGTCTGCTGTCTACCACCTGTTAAATATCAGCCTCCCAACATTGCCATGAAAACCTTCAACCTGATCACAACCTTGCAAACCACTGATTGTCTATGTTACCACTTGCTTAACCATGTGTTAGCGTTGCTAGTTGCAGGTGCAGTTGCTTCCATGTGATAACATGGGTTCCTTATTATATCACCCTATTAATTGATATTTAATTTAATGCACCTATATACTTGGTAAAGGTGGAAGGCTCGGCCTTTCTAGCCTGGTGTTTTGTTCCACCTTTGCCCCCTTAGTTTCGGTTACCGGTGTTATGTTCCATAAATGAGCGCTCCTAACATGCTTGGGGTTGTTATGGGGACCCCCTAGATTCTTGTTTTAGGATAAAGCTTGTCTGGCAAGGCCCAACATTAGTACTATATTTTCCCAACATAATAATACTGTTAATACTGAAAAAATAGGGCTTCATGAACCCGTGGAGTAATACAACATAATACAGGTAGGGCCAGTGCCGATGGTGGTGGTCCAAAACAGAGAAGCTTATTAACGCTACCCGAGGCAACTCGACGTTTGGCGTGGTAACCATCACTCATCCGTCGTGTCCCGAGAACAGGATACGCGGCTCCTATTTGGATAGTTGACACGCCGGGCGGCCTTGCTGGACTTGTTTTACCTTTCTTGAGCGTCTTATGCGAGGGATTCCGAGGATGCTTTGGGTTATCTCGAGGTTGAGGTTTTCCAATAGGAACCCGAGGAGATCACGGGTCTCCCAGATCAAGGTCATTCTGTCACAACGTGTGGTAGTTTGTGATGGACTAGTTGGAGCACCCCTGCAGGGTTAAATCTTTTGGAAAGCCGTGCCCGCGGTTATGTGGCGACGTGGAAACTTTGTTTAACATCCGGTTCTAGATAACTTGAAGTAAGCTTAATTAAGAAACATGTCAACTGAGTGCGTAACCGTGACTGTCTCTTTCATGAGCTCCTTCTCCGATCAAGGACACGGTGGGGTTATGTCTTGTTGGGGAACGTCGCATGGGAAACAAAAAAATTCCTACGCGCACGAAAACCTATCATGGTGATGTCCATCTACGAGAGGGGATTTGGATCTACGTACCCTTGTAGATCGCACAATAGGAAGCGCTAAGAAATGCGGTTGATGTAGTGGAAAGTCCTCACGTCCCTCGATCCGCCTCGCGAACCGTCCCACGAACCGTCCCGCGATCCGTCCCACGATCCACTCCGATCTAGTGCCGAACGGATGACACCTTCGCGTTCAGCACACGTACAGCTCGACGATGATCTCGGCCTTCTTGATCCAGCAAGAGAGACGGAGAGGTAGATGAGTTCTCCGGCAGCGTGACGGTGCTCCGGAGGTTGGTGGTGATCTATCTCAGCAGGGCTCCGCCCGAGCTCCGCAGAAATACGATCTAGAGGAAAAACCGTGGAGGTATGTGGTCGGGCTGCCGTGGCAAAGTTGTCTCAAATCAGCCCTAATACCTCAGTATATATAGGAGGGAGGTGGAGGGACCTGCCTTGAGGCTCAAGAGAGCCCCAAGGGGTCGGCCGAAGGGGGGGGGGGGGAGGAGGAGTCCTCCTCCAATCCTAGTCCAACTAGGATTGGAAGGTGGAGTCCTTCTCTACCTTCCCACTTCCCCTTTTTATTTCTTTTTTCCTTTGATTTTTTCTTCTCCTGCGCATAGGGCCTCTTGGGCTATCCCACCAGCCCACTAAGGGCTGGTGCGGCACCCCTAAGGCCTATGGACTTCCCCCTGGTGGGCTGGCCCCCCCGGTGAACATCCGGGACCCATTCGTCACTCCCGGTACATTCCCGGTAATGCCGAAAACTTTCCGGTAATCAAATGAGGTCATCCTATATATCAATCTTCGTTTCCGGACCATTCCGGAAACCCTCGTGACGTCTGTGATCTCATCCGAGACTCCAAACAACATTTGGTAACCAACCATATAACTCAAATGTGCATAAAACAACGCCGAACCTTAAGTGTGCAGACCCTGCGGGTTCGAGAACTATGTAGACATGACTCGAGGGACTCCTTGGTCAATATACAATAGTGGGATCTCGATGCCCATATTGGATCCTACATATTCTACGTAGATCTTATCGATTGAACCTGAGTGCCAAGGATTCATATAATCCCGTATGTCATTCCCTTTGTCCTTCGGTATGTTACTTGCCCGAGATTCGATCTTCAGTATCCGCATACCTATTTCAATCTCGTTTACCGGCAAGTCTCTTTACTCGTTCCGTAATACAAGATCCCGTGACTTACACTAAGTCACATTGCTTGCAAGGCTTGTGTGTGATGTTGTATTACCGAGTGGGCCCCGAGATACCTCTCCGTCACACGGAGTGACAAATCCCAGTCTTGATCCATACTAACTCAACGGACACCTTCGAAGATACCTGTAGAGAATCTTTATAGTCACCCAGTTACGTTGTGATGTTTGATACACACAAGGCATTCCTCCGGTGCCAGTGAGTTATATGATCTCATGGTCATAGGAATAAATACTTGACACGCAGAAAATAGTAGCAACAAAATGACACGATCAACATGCTACGTTTATTAGTTTGGGTCTAATCCATCACATGATTTGCCCAATGATGTGATCCAGTTATCAAGCAACAACACCTTGCACAAAGTCAGAAGACCTTGACTATCCTTGATGAACTGACTAGCCAACTAGAGGCTTGCTAGGGACAGTGTTTTGTCTATTTTTCCACACATGTATCTGAGACCTCATTCAATACAATTATAGCATGGATAATAAACAATTATCTTGATACTGGAATTATAATAATAACTTATTTATCATTGCCTCTAGGGCATAATTCCAACAGTCTCCCACTTGCACTAGAGTCAATAATCAATTCCTCACATCGTCATGCGAATTACATTGTAATAAATCTAACACCCATACAGTTCTGGTGTTGATCATGCTTTGCCCGTGGAAGAGGTTTAGTCAGCGGGTCTGCCACATTTAGATCCGTGTGCACTTTGCAGATATTTACGTCCTCCTCCTCGACGTAGTCGCGGATGAGGTTGAAGCGTCGTTTGATGTGTGTGGTCTTCTTGTGAAATCGTGCTTCCTTTGCTAAGGCAATGGCACCCGTGTTGTCACAAAACAGGGTTATTGGATTCAGTGCGCTCGACACCACTCCAAGATCCATCATGAACTGCTTCATCCAGACACCCTCTTTAGCTGCCTCCGAGGCAGCCATGTACCCCGCTTCACATGTAGAATCAGCTACGACGCTTTGCTTGGAACTGCACCAGCTTACTGCACCCCCATTAAGAATAAATACGTATCCGGTCTGCGACTTAGAGTCATCCGGATCTGTGTCAAAGCTTGCATTGACGTAACCTTTTACGGCGAGCTCTTTGTGACCTCCATATACGAGAAACATCTCCTTAGTCCTTTTCAGGTACTTCAGGATATTCTTGACTACCGTCCAGTGATCCACTCCTAGATTACTCTGGAACCTGCCTGTCATACTTATGGCCAGGCTAACGTCCGGTCTAGTGCACAGCATTGCATACATGATAGAATCTATGGCTGAAGCATAGGGGACGGAACTCATATGCTCTCTATCTTTATCACTTGCTGGGCACTGAGTCTTACTCAATCTCGTACCTTGTAAAACTGGAAAGAACCCCTTCTTGGACTGTTCCATTTTGAACCTCTTCAAAACTTTATCAATGTACGTGCTTTGCGGAAGTCCTATCAGGTGTTTTCGATCTATCCCTATAGATCTTTATGCCTAGAATGTAAGCAGCTTATCCTAGATCCTTCATAGAGAAACTTTTATTCAAGTAATCCTTTATGCTCTCCAAAAACTCCACGCCGTTTCCAATCAGTAATATGTCATCCACATATAGTATTAGGAACGCCACAGAGCTCCCACTCACTTTCTTGTAAATACAGGATTCTCCAACCACCTGTATAAACCCAAATGCTTTGATCACCTCATCAAAGCATTTATTCCAACTCCGAGATGCTTGCACTAGTCCATAAATGGATCGCTGGAGCTTGCACACTTTGTTAGCATTTTTGGGATCGACAAAACCTTCGGGTTGCATCATATACAACTCTTCCTTAAGGAAACCGTTAAGGAACGCCGTTTTGACATCCATCTGCCAGATTTCATAATCAAAAAATGCAGCTATTGCTAACATGATTCTGACGGACTTAAGCATCGCTACGGGTGAGAATGTCTCATCGTAGTCAATTCCTTGAACTTGTGAAAAACCCTTTGCCACAAGTCGAGCTTTATAAACGGTCACATTACCGTCAGCGTCCGTCTTCTTCTTAAAGATCCATTTGTTCTGAATAGCCTTGCGGCCTTCAGGTAATACTTCCAAAGTCCACACTTTGTTTTCATACATAGATCCTATCTCGGACTTCATGGCCTTCAGCCATTTGTTGGAATCCGGGCCCACCATTGCTTCTTCATAATTCGCAGGCTCATTGTTGTCCAACAACATAATCGATAAGACGGGATTACTGTACCACCCTGGAGTAGTACGCGGTCTCGTCGACCTACGAGGTTCGATAGGAACTTGATTCGGAGTTTCATGATCATCATCATTAACTTCCACCTCAACCGGTGTCGCAACGACAGGGGTTTCCCCTTGCCCTGCGCCACCATCCAGAGGGATGAGAGGTTCGACAACCTCATCAAGTTCTATCTTCTTCCCACTCAATTCTCTCGAGAGAAACTCCTTCTTGAGAAAAGCTCCGTTCTTAGCAACAAACACTTTGCCCTCGGATTTGAGATAGAAGGTATACCCAACTGTCTCTTTTGGGTAACCTATGAAGACACACTTTTCCGCTTTGGGTTCCAGCTTTTCAGGCTGAAGCTTTTTGACATAAGCATCACATCCCCAAACTTTAAGAAACGACAACTTTGGTCTTTTGCCATACCACAACTGATATCGTGTCGTCTCAACGGATTTCGATGGTGCCCTATTTAAAGTGAATGCAGCTGTTTCTAATGTATAACCCCAAAACGATAACGGCAAATCGGTAAGAGACATCATAGATCGCACCATCTCTAATAAAGTACGATTACGACGTTCGGACACACCATTACGTTGTGGTGTTCCAGGCGGTGTCAACTGTGAAACAATTCCACATTGTCTTAAGTGAGCACCAAACTCGAAACTCAGATATTCACCCCCACGATCATACCGTAGGAACTTGATCTTCTTGTTACGATGATTTTCGACTTCACTCTGATATTGCTTGAACTTTTCAAATGTTTCAGACTTGTGCTTCATCAAGTAGACATAACCATATCTACTCAAATCGTCAGTGAAGGTGAGAAAATAACGATATCCGCTGCGTGCCTCCACACTCATCGGACCACACACATCGATATGTATGATTTGCAACAAGTCACTTGCACGCTCCATTGTTCCGAAGAACGGAGTTTTAGTCATCTTGCCCATGAGGCATGGTTCGCACGTGTCAAGTGAATCAAAGTCAAGTGACTCCAGAAGTCCATCGGTATGGAGTTTCTTCATGCGCTTTACACCAATATGACCTAAGCGACAGTGCCATAAAAACATGGCGCTATCATTGTTAACTCTAACTCTTTTGGTCTCAATGTTATGTATATGTGTATTATCACTATCAAGATTCAATATGAACAATCCTCTCACATTGGGTGCATGACCATAAAAGATATTACTCATAGAAATAGAACAACCATTATTCTCTAACTTAAACGAGTAACCGTCTCGCAATAAACAAGATCCAGATATAATGTTCATGCTTAACACATGCACTAAATAACATTTAGTCAAGTTCATAACTAATCCTGATGGTAACTCAAGTGAAACTGTGCCGACGGCGATTGCATCAGCCTTGGAACCATTTCCCACGCGCATCGTCACTTCATCCTTCGCCAGCCTTCACTTATTCCACAGTTCCTGTTTCGAGTTGCAAATATGAGCAACAGAACCGGTATCGAATACCCAGGCACTACTACGAGAGCTGGTTAAGTACACATCAATAACATGTATATCGAATATACCTGATTTTTCCTTGGCCGCCTTCTTATCAGCCAGATACTTGGGGCAGTTGCGCTTCCAGTGACCCATACCCTTGCAATAATAGCACTCCGTTTCAGGCTTAGGTCCAGCTTTGGGTTTTTTCGTCGGATTGGCAACAGGCTTACCGCTCTTCTTTGAATTACCCTTCTTTCCTTTGCCGTTTCTCTTGAAACTAGTGGTCTTATGCACCATCAACACTTGATGCTCTTTACGAAGTTCTGACTCTGCGACTTTCAGCATCGCGAATAACTCGCCGGGTGACTTGTTCATCCCTTGCATGTTATAGTTCAACACAAAGCCCTTATAGCTTGGTGGCAGTGATTGAAGAATTCTGTCAGTGATAGCCTCTTGCGGGAGTTCAATCCCGAGCTCAGCTAGACGGTTTGAGTACCCAGACATTTTGAGCACATGTTCACTGACAGACGAATTCTCCTCCGTCTTGCAAGCATAGAATTTATCGGAGGTCTCATACCTCTCGATCCGGGCGTTCTTATAAAAGATAAGCTTTAACTCCTGGAACATCTCATATGCTCCATGACGCTCAAAGCGACGTTGAAGTCCCGGTTCTAAGCCATACAAGACTTCACATTGAACTACTGAGTAGTCCTCCTTGCGTACTAACCAAGCGTTCTTAGCATCTTGGTCACCCACGGCGGGTGGTTCATCTCCTAGCGCAGCATTAAGGACACAATCCTTCTTCCCAGCTTGCAGGAGCAACTTAAGATTACGAGCCCAGTCTACAAAGTTGCTTCCATCATCTTTCAACTTAGCTTTCTCTAGGAACGTATTAAAATTCAGGGTGACTGTCGCGTGAGCCATTGATCTACAATACAAATATTTTTAAAGTGGACTTAGACTATGTTCAAGATAATTAGAGTTTAACTAATCAAATTACTTGCTAAACTCCCACTCAAAAAATACATCTCTCTAGTCATTTGAGTGGTTCATGATCCAATTCCACTAGCTCAAGTCCGATCATCACGTGAGTGGAGGATAGTTTCAGTGGTAAGCATCCCTATGCTAATCATATCAACTATAGATGCTGAAACTTTCGGAAACTTTCGGATCCGTGCTTTCTTTACAAATCTTTATGTCATCTTATAGATGCTGCTACTACGTGCTATTCGGAAATGCTCCAAATATCTACTCTACTATACGAATCCGTTTCACTACTCATAGTTATTCGGATTAGTGTCAAAGTTTGCATCGACGTAACCCTTCACGACGAACTCTTTAACCACCTCCATAATCGAGAAAAATTCCTTAGTCTATTTAGTTACTAAGGATAACTTTGACCGCTGATGGGTGATTCAATCCTGGATCACTCTGTGTACCTCTTAACAGACTTGCTGCAAGGCACACATCAGGTGCGGTACTCAGCATGGCATACTTTAGAGTCTACGGCTAAGGCATAGAAGACGACCTTCGTCTATTCTCTTTATTCTGCCGGGGTCGGGTTTTGAGTCTTACTCAAATTCACACCTCACAACGCAACTAAGAACTCCTTCTTCGCTGATCTATTTTGAACTCGTTCAAAAACTTGTCAAGGCATGCATCTTGTTGAAACTTCTATTAAGCGCTTTCGATCTATCCCCATAGATCTTTGATGCTCAACGTTCAAGTAGGGCAGTCCAGGTACTCCTTTGAAAACTCCTTTCAAACAACCTTGTATGCTTTACAGAAATTCTACATTACTTCTGATCCACAATATGTCAACCACATATACTCATCAGAAATTCTATAGTGCTCTCACTCACTTCTTTGGAAATACAAGTTTCTCATAAACCTTGTACAAACCCAAAATCTTTGATCATCTCATCAAAGTGTATATTCCAACTCCGAGATGCTTGCACCAGTCCATTGAAGGATCGCTGGAGCTTGCATACTTGCTAGTATCTTTAGGATCGACAAAACCTCCTGGTTGTATCACATACAATGTTTGCTCAAGGAAACCATCGAGGAAACAATGTTTTGACATCCTATGTGCAATATTTCATAAATAATGCAGCAACTACTAACATAATTCTAACAGACTTTTAGCATCGCTACGAGTGAGAAAGTCTAATCATAGTCAACTGTTTGATCTTGTCGGAAACATCTTTGCGACAAGTCGAGCTTTTCTTAATAGTGACTTATCACCATCATCGTCTTTCTTCCTTTTAAAGATCCATCGTTACTCAATAGTCCTATGACCATCAAGTAGTTCTTCCAAAGTCTACACTTTGTTTTCATACATGGATCCTCTCTCGGATTTCATGGCCTCCAGCCATTTGTCGGAATCCGGGCCCACCATTGCTTTCTTCATAACTTGTAGGTTCATTGTTACTCAACAACATGACCTCCAAGACAGGGTTACCGTACCACTCTGCAGTAGTACGCGACCTTGTCAACCTACGAGGTTTGTAGTAACTTGATCCGATGCTCGATGATCACCATCATCAGTTTTCACTTCAATTGGTGTAGGCGCCACAGGAACAACTTCCTGCGCCCTGCACACACTGGTTGAAGTGATGGTTCAATAACCTCATCAAGTTCTACCACCCTCCCACTCAATTCTTCCGAAAGAAACCTTTCCTCGAGAAAGGATCCGTTTCTAGAAACAAACACTTTGCTTTCGGATCTGAGATAGGAGATGTACCCAACTGTTTTGGATATCCTATGAAGATGCATTTATCTGCTTTGGGTTCGAGCTTATCAGACTGAAACTTTTTCACATAAGTGTCGAAGCCCCAAACTTTCAAGAAACGACAGTTTAGATTTCTCTAAACCTCAGTCTATACTGTGTCATCTCAACGGAAATACGTGGTGCCCTATTTAAAGTGAATGTGGTTGTCTCTAATGCATAACCCATAAACGATAGTGGTAATTCGATAAGAGACATCATAGCATGCACCATACCAAATAGTGCGTGGCTATGACGTTCAGACACATCATCACACTATGATGTTCCAGGTGGCATGAACTGCGAAACAATTTCCACATTGTCTTAAGTGCGTACCAAAACTCGTAACTCAGATATTCATTTCTATGATCATATCGTAGATCGTTTATCCTCTTGTTACGACGAACTTCACTCTGAAACAGAATTGAACTTTTCAATATTTCAGACTTGTGATTCATTAAGTAAATACTCTTGTATCTACTCAAATCGTCATTGAAGTAAGAACATAATGATATCCACTGCGTGCCTGAGCACCCATTGGACTGCATACATCAAAATGTATCACTTGCAACAAGTTACTATCTTGTTTCATCTCAATGAAAACAAGGCTTTGCTCATGTGGTATGATTTGCATGTCACTAGTGATTCAAAATCAAGTGAGTATAAAGATCCATCAGCATGGTGCCTCTTCATGCAATTTATACCAACATGACTCAAGCGGCAGTGCCACAAGTAAGTGGTACTATCATCATTACCTCGTATCTTTTGGCACCAATATCATGAACATGTGTAACACTACGATCGAGATTCAATAAACCATTGAAGGTGATTATTCAAGAAAATAGAGTAACCATTATTCTCTTTAAATGAATAATTGTATTCCAATAAACACGATCCAATCATGTTCATGCTTAACGCAAGCACCAAATAACAATTATTTAGGTTTAACACCAATCCCGATGGTAGAGGGAGCGTGCGACGTTTGATCATATCAACCTTGGAAACACTTCCAACACGTATCGTCACCTTGCCTTTAGCTAGTCTCCGTTTATGCCGTAGCTTTCATTTCGTGTTACTAATCACTTAACAACCGAACTGGTATCCAATACCCTCACGCTACTAGGAGTACTAGTAAAGTACACATCAACATCATGTATATCAAATATACTTCTTTCGACTTTTGCTAGCCTTCTTATCTACCAAGTATCTAGAGTTGCTCCGCCTCAGTGACTGTTCCCCTCATTACAGAAGCACTTAGTCTCGGGTTTGGGTTTAATCTTGGGTCTCTTCATTAGTGCAGCAACTGTTTTGCCGTTTCACGAAGTATCCTTTCTAGCCCTTGCCTTTCTTGAAACTTAGTGGTTTTACTAACCATCAACTATTGATGCTCCTTCTTGATTTCTACTTTCGCATTGTCAAACATCGCAAATCGCTCAAGGATCATTGTATCTATCCTTGATATGTTATAGTTCATCATGAAGCTCTCACGGCTTGGTGGCAGTGACTTTGGAGAACCATCACTATCTCATCTGGAAGATTAACTCCCACTTGATTCAAGCGATTGTCGTACTCAGACAATCTGAGCACATGCTCAACGATTGAGCTTTTATCCTTTACTTTGTGGACAAAGAATCTTGTCGGAGGTCTCGTACCTCTTAACAAGGGCACAAGCATGAAATCACAATTTCATCTCTTTAGAACATCACTTATGTTCCGTGACGTTTCAAAACGTCTTCGGCGCCTTGCTTCTAAGCCATTAAGTATTTTGCACTGAACTATCGTGTAGTCATCAGAAACGTGTATGTCGGATGTTCACAGCATCCACAGACGACGCTCGAGGTGCAGCACACCGAGTGGTGCATTAAGGACATAAGCCTTCTGCGCAGCAACGCGGACAATCCTCTGCAAAGTTTGCTACTATCAACTTTCAACTAAATTTTCTCTAGGAACATATAGAAACAGTAGAGCTATAGCGCAAGCTACATCGTAATTTGCAAAGACCATTAGACTATGTTCATGACAATTAGTTCAATTAATCATATTACTTAAGAACTCCCACTCAAAAAGTACATCTCTCTAGTCATTTGAGTGGTACATGATCCAAATCCACTATCTCAAGTCCGATCATCACGTGAGTCGAGAATAGTTTTAGTGGTAAGCATCTCTATGCTAATCATATCAACTATACGATTCATGCTCGACCTTTCGGTCTCATGTGTTCCGAGGCCATGTCTGCACATGCTAGGCTCGTCAAGCTTAACCCGAGTGTTCCGCGTGTGCAACTGTTTTGCACCCGTTGTATGTGAACGTTGAGTCTATCACACCCGATCATCACGTGGTGTCTCGAAACGAAGAACTGTCGCAACGGTGCATAGTCGGGGAGAACACAATTTCGTCTTGAAATTTTAGTGATAGATCACCTCATAATGCTACCGTCGTTCTAAGCAAGATAAGGTGCATAAAGGATTAACATCACATGCAATTCATAAGTGACATGATATGGCCATCATCATGTGCTTCTTGATCTCCATCACCAAAGCACCGACACGATCTTCTTGTCACTCGCGCCACACCATGATCTCCATCAACGTGTCGCCATCGGGGTTGTCGTGCTACTCATGCTATTACTACTAAAGCTACGTCCTAGCAAAATAGTAAACGCATTTGCAAGCACAAACATTAGTTTAAAGACAACCCTATGGCTCCTGCCGGTTGCCGCACCATCGACGTGCAAGCCGATATTATCTATTACAACATGATCATCTCATACATCCAATATATCACATCACATCGTTGGCCATATCACGTCACAAGCATACCCTGCAAAAACAAGTTAGACGTCCTCTAATTTTGTTGTTGCATGTTTTACGTGGTGACCATGGGTATCTAGTAGGATCGCATCTTACTTACGCAAACACCACAACGGTGATGTATGAATTGCTATTTAACCTTATCCAAGGACCTCCTCGGTCAAATCCGATTCAACTAAAGTTGGAGAAACCGACACTTGCCAGTCATCTTTGAGCAACGGGGTTACTCGTGGCAATGAAACCAGTCTCTCGTAAGCGTACGAGTAATGTCGGTCCAAGCCGCTTTAATCCAACAATACCGTGGAATCAAGAAAACACTAAGGAGGGCAGCAAAACGCACATCACCGCCCACAAAAACTTTTGTGTTCTACTCGAGAAGACATCTACGCATGAACCTAGCTCATGATGCCACTGTTGGGGAACGTCGCGTGGGAAACAAAAAATTTCCTACGCGCACGAAGACCTATCATGGTGATGTCCATCTACGAGAAGGGATTTCCGATCTATGTACCCTTGTAGATCGCACAGCAGAAGCGTTAAGAAACGCGATTGATGTAGTGGAACGTCCTCACGTCCCTCGATCCGCCCCGCGAACCGTCCCGCGATCAGTCCCACGATCTAGTGCCGAACGGACGGCACCTCCGCGTTCAGCACACGTACAGCTCGACGATGATCTCGGCCTTCTTGATCCAGCAAGAGAGACGGAGAGGTAGATGAGTTCTCCCGCAGCGTGACGGCGCTCCGGAGGTTGGTGGTGATCTAATCTCAGTAGGGCTCCGCCCGAGCTCCGCAGAAACGCGATCTAGAGGTAAAACCGTGGAGATATGTGGTCGGGCTGCCGTGGCAAAGTTGTCTCAAATCAGCCCTAAAACCTCCGGATATATAGGGGGAAGAGGGGGAGCCTTGCCTTGGGGTCCAAGGACCCTCAAGGGGGTCGGCCGAGCCAAGGGGGGAGTCCTCCCCTTCCAAACCGAATCCAACTAGGTTTGGAAGGAGGAGTCCTTCCCCTTTTTCCCACCTCCTCTTTTTTTTCCTTTTCTCTTTGATTTTCTTCCCATGGCGCATAAGGCCTTCTTGGGCTGTCCCACCAGCCCACTAAGGGCTGGTGCGCCACCCCCAAGGCCTATGGGCTTCCCCGGGATGGGTTGCCCCCCCCCCCCCCCCCGGTGAACACCCGGAACCCATTCGTCATTCCCGGTAACTCCGAAAACCTTCCGGTAATCAAATGAGGTCATCCTATATATCAATCTTCGTTTCCGTACCATTCCGGAAACCCTCGTGATGTCCGTGATCTCATCTGGGACTCCGAACAACATTCGGTAACCAACCATATAACTCAAATATGCATAAAACAACGTCGAACCTTAAGTGTGCAGACCCTGCGGGTTCGAGAACTATGTAGACATGACCCGAGTGACTCCTCGGTCAATATCCAATAGCGGGACCTGGATGCCCATAGTGGATCCCACATATTCTACGAAGATCTTATCGTTTGAACCTCAGTGCCAAGGATTCATATAATCCTGTATGTCATTCCTTTTGTCCTTCGGTATGTTACTTGCCCGAGATTCGATCGTTAGTATCCGCATACCTATTTCAATCTCGTTTACCGGGAAGTCTCTTTTACTCGTTCCGTAATACAAGATCCCGCAACTTACACTAAGTCACTTTGCTTGCAAGGCTTTGTGTGTGATGTTGTATTACCGAGTGGGCCCCGAGATACCTCTCCGTCACACGGAGTGACAAATCCTAGTCTCGATCCATACTAACTCAACGAACACCTTCGGAGATACCTGTAGAGCATCTTTATAGTCACCCAGTTACGTTGCGACGTTTGATACACACAAAGCATTCCTCCGGTGTCAGTGAGTTATATGATCTCATGGTCATAGGAACAAATACTTGACACGCAGAAAACAGTAGCAACAAAATGACACGATCAACATGCTACGTCTATTAGTTTGGGTCTAGTCCATCACATGATTCTGCTAATGATGTGATCCCGTTATCAAGTGACAACACTTGCCGATGGTCAGGAAACCTTGACCATCTTTGATCAACGAGCTAGTCAACTAGAGGCTTACTAGGGACAGTGTTTTGTCTATGTATCCACACATGCACTGTGTTTCCAATCAATACAATTATAGCATGGATAATAAACGATTATCATGAACAAAGAAATATAATAATAACTAATTATTATTGCCTCTAGGGCATATTTCCAACTGCCCCGAGATACCTCTCCGTCACACGGAGTGACAAATCCCAGTCTTGATCCATACTAACTCAACGGACACCTTCGGAGATACCTGTAGAGAATCTTTATAGTCACCCAGTTATGTTGTGACGTTTGATACACACAAGGCATTCCTCCGGTGCCAGTGAGTTATATGATCTCATGGTCATAGGAATAAATACTTGACACGCCGAAAACAGTAGCAACAAAATGACACGATCAACATGCTACGTTTATTAGTTTGGGTCAAGTCCATCACATGATTCACCCAATGATGTGATCCAGTTATCAAGCAACAAAACCTTGCACATAGTCAGAAGACCTTGACTATCCTTGATCAACTGGCTAGCCAACTAGAGGCTTGCTAGGGACAGTGTTTTGTCTATGTATCCACACATGTATCTAAGACTTCATTCAATACAATTATAGCATGGATAATAAACGATTATCTTGATACAGGAATTATAATAATAACTTATTTATCATTGCATCTAGGGCATAATTCCAACATGTCTGACGTAAGTAGGTGTTCATGATCATCCTTTTGATCATCAGTAGTTCACATGTGCTATGCGTAGATCACCCCCTCTTATTCTTGTACTCGTAAGTTAGCCACCTTACATAAATGCTTAGTCGCTTGCTGCAGCCTCACCACTTAACCATACCTCACATATTAAGCTGTGCTAGACTTGATACCTTTGAAAATGAGATTGCTGAGTCCCCTGTGGCTCACAGATTACTACAACACCAGTTGCAGGTATAGGTAAGGATATTAAGACGTGAGCGCGATGATTGTTCATTTGGAGTTTCTTCTTCTTCCTCTTCGTCGATCTAGGATGGGTTCCAGGCCGGCAGCCTGAGATAGCAAGGATGGACGTCGTTCTTTTATCATTTATTTTCGTCCGTAGTCGGACCCTGCTCTTCTTCATGATAATTATGTATTTTACTGATGTGACTCTGATGTGGCTTGTGGCGATTGATGTGACTCTGATGTGGCTTGTGGCGAGTGTAAGCCAATTCCATATACTCATCTTTTCAGTACATGTACTTGTAACGATATCCATTCTTGTGAAACGACGAGATGCGCTTCTATCCTTGTCGAGGCCCTCGCGCCAAAATAAGGATAGGATCGCATCTTGGGCGTTACAAGTGGCTCGATGGAAGAGGGCAGGGGCGCCCCCGCGGAGCGATTCCGGACGCAGATTTGGCCGGAATCGCCGATGACGGACGGGCAAAATGAATGGCGGACGGCAGCGGAAGGGGGTGGGGAAAGGGCGCGGGCTAAAATGTCCCTCCCGCCAATCGCTTTCCTCGGATACAGGACACCGTAGGGGCGAGGCAGAAACATGTGTTTTCACGGGTCAGGGATGGGATTTTGCGGCGCCCCTAAAGTTGTTTTACGAGTCGGGCGCGTTTGTGGGGTCTGATCGGGCAGCATTTTCCACGTCGACCCATATTTTGACGGTTATTTTACGGGTCGCGAGTTTATATAGGGTCTGCGAAAAATGCTCTCAGAATATTCCTCCATTGACGCTACTCTAATATTGACATGCAAACCGCAAGAGAGGAGAAGATTCATTGTAAGAAAAAACAAAATTCAAGCATGAAGTAATGCAGAATGTAAGTAAGTATAGGCCAGAGATGGGACGTGATGTTTTTGCACCCGAGCTCAAATGAGCTCGGGTGAACAAAAACATTTAAAAAATCTGTTTTTTTAATAAAAAAAGTTTGTCAAATTTTTAAGGGCTTACAAAATTCATCATAAAATCACATTTTTGAAAGTCGTGACAAACAACAAAATCTATACACTGAAAATGCTACCTTCATTTTGTACCACTGATTTTGTTATTTTTGCCACAACTTTCACAAACGTGGTTTCAATCTGAAATTTTACTATCTCTTAAAACATTTGTCAAAAATTGTCATAAAAAAGTTTAGGATTTTTTAGCATTTTTTAAATGGTTTTGGAGTCACTGTTCCCCAGAGATGTAGAAGGGGACCTTCCCCAGAGATGCGAATTGTGCCCTCCTTTGTGGGGGAATCAGCCTTTCACGATTCAAGTCTGTATTTTCTCGACTTCAGTTTAGACGTTTCGACGATATTCATTTCCGTGGAAGGAGATGTTATTGAGTTCATTCGTACAGGCACACAGAGATAACCGGATAAGCCTCTCGAGCTGTCCAGTCGCCGGCGTGTGTGTGTGTGGCCACATTTCGGTCCAAGAAACGCAGCATAAAAATCTCAAACGTAGAGAAAGCAAAGCAACGAAAAGGCTAGCCAAATATCCGGCTCCATCCTCCTCCTCCCAGCTGCTCCGCTCCGCTCGCCGTACGGTCTCACCCATCACACACACACACAGGCAGCCTACGTATCACGCCGGTGCTCGCCATGGCCACGTTCTTGGGCAGCACCCCGGCCTTCCTCGCCCGCCCGGCCGCCAAGCCGCAGGTCTCGTGCGCGCCGCCCTCGCGCCCGCCCAGCGCCCAGCCGCCGTCCGACCAGCCCCCACCGCCGCCACAGCAGCAGCAGCAAGAGCCCATGCAGGCGCAGGCGAGGGCGCCGGCGCCGAAGCGCGCGGCGACGTCGGCCGACTCGACGGACTGGGTCGCGTCGTCGCTGACCCGGCGGTTCGGCATCGGCGCCGGGCTGGCGTGGGTCGGCTTCCTGGCCTTCGGCGTCGTGTCGGAGCAGCTCAAGACCCGCTTCGAGGTCGCCCAGCAGCAGGCCAACACCAAGTCAGCCGCCGTCCTCCACCCCTCACCTCCATTAATCATCATCCTCCACCATGCTCTCGTTAACCGCCATGTCTCGTTCTCGCAGGGATGTGGAGGAGCAGCAGGAGGTCGTCCTGCCCAATGGAATCCGGTGAGCAAATCATGCATGCATGGCATGGCATGGCACCAGCTAAGTACAGTACGTACGTTCTTGGGTAGGTACGTAGCTCGTCTGAGCAGCAGCAATGGTGCAGGTACACCGAGATGCGGGTGGGCGGCGGCGACGTGCCGCGGCCGGGCGACCTGGTGGTGATCGACCTGCAGGGGCGGGTGTCCGGCGGCGGCGGCGGCGAGGCGTTCGTGGACACGTTCGGCGACGGGAAGCGGCCGCTGGCGCTCGTCATGGGCTCCAGGCCCTACACCAGGGGGATGTGCGAGGGCGTCGAGTACGCGCTGCGGTCCATGCGGAGCGGCGGCAAGCGGCGCGTGGTCGTCCCGGCGAGCCTCGGCTTCGGGGACGACGGCGCCGACTTCGGGGACGACGGCACGCAGGTGCCCCCCGGGGCCACGCTCGAGTACGTCGTGCAGGTCGACAAGGTGTCCATCGCGCCGGCGTGAGCCTCTCCGGCGTGCCGGACGTCAGTAGATAGGTGTTCGACATTATGCTGTTTCAGTTTGTGTTGGACAACAGATCGTGCAGATTCTATTTGAATCCTGATACTTGCTGTAATTTGAATCCTGATAAACCTGAACCCAGACAAATATCACAAACCGTCGAAGCCCGTTTGGGAAGAAAGATTTAAACCGGAGTTCACGTTAACCAGTAAATAAAATTCCAATAGAAACTAGAGAAAAACAGACTTTCATACAGGATTTGGTACAAAATAAAATCAAACTTTTACTCCACTATTAACACGAGTACACAATATCCCTATTGAAGACAGGTACACAGTCTATGCTTTTGATTTTTGAACATCCTGGAAGATAGATACATATGGACAAACTTCACCGTAAACCCCTTGAAATCAATGGGAAAAGAATCACCCATCCAAAATAAAATCAGTACATTACATGTATAATCACTTGTGATCTGAAGAACAACGCACATTCGGCGCTCAGCTGACGGGGTCGCGTTCCGGCCCGGGGTTGTAGAGGGGCAGCTCCAGGAGGAATGCCACCTTGAACCAATCAGGCAGGGCTCCATACACGACCGGCGGCAATGGGATCAGAGGGCTGCAGAGGAAGAACCGGTGCGAAATTCAGTAACTCCTCTGCGACAAAGCAGTGGTTGGGGAGAGATCTGGGAATGACCTAGGAAAAGGATGGTGCTTACCTTGTGGTTTTCTTGTATGTGCGGTATTCCTCAGACCGGCCGAAGCGCTTATCAGCAGATGACTTCACAGCGAGATATAGAGGATGAGGTGCATTAGCATTGAGATAAAAGATATACTAGCAAACTAGGGATGGGTTTCGATGCGCAAGAATAGAAGTTAACCTCAAGAAGTGGAATCCCACTAACGAAAAGAAGCAGGAGCGCCAGGAAGATGGGTCCCAAGATTACAAGCCATTCAGCTCCTGAGAGAACCGGAGTTGATGCTACAAACACCCCCCACCAAAGGAGTATCTGCATCAGATTAAACTGTCAAGCGTATGCTGGGATTTGTTCGACACTCCATATTGAAATGCTCAAAATTTATATCATAAAAGGTTGGATGGTGCACAATATGATGAGCTGATATTTGGACTCCGTAATGCTAGCATTCACTGTACACTGAGGTAACTATCTGGAATTATTATGAACAAAAGGCTATCCATGATGAAACGATGATAAAACATGAAATGATGAGAAGCTCAGCAAGCCCAGCAAAAGTTAGCCTAAAATACTTGCTTGCTCAAGGCTATGATCTGAGAGACTACAAATGCGGTTACCTAGCATGTTCTTTTTCACATGTAGCAACTGTTTCCCTATCGAACTACTTGCATCACTAAAATGCTACAGTTGATCTCGATCAGTACATGTAAACCTAAGTGTGCATAGAAGTGTCTGCACTGAATTAATCCATAAGCAGTAGCGTTTTTTTCATATAGTTCTCTTTCCTATCATTCGAAGCAATATGTTTCTGCAGTAATAATGTTCCTGTCTTATTGTTTGCAGGTGATGACTTTATCTAATATCTGCACCTTACTTCTATTTAAAAATCTACTCAGCTGATCGAACCTATTGTTTAAAAATCTACTCAGCTGATCGAACCTGAGTAATTTATTTCGTATTGACTATGCCGGCGAACCGTATTATACAATCATATTAGTTGTACTGGTGAGTTACAAAGTTCAAGCTTATTGCGGTGAAACGGTGGAGCTAAAACAGAGTTGACAATTAAAAGCCATAACAATGGAACCCAAAATACTACTCCCTCCGTTCCTAAATATAAGTCTTTCTAGAGGTTTCACTAATAGACTACATACGGATGTATATAGACATATTTAAAAGTATAGATTCATTCATTTTGCTCCGTATGTAGACATTTAGTGAAATCACTTAAAAGACTTATATTTAGGAACGGAGGGAGTAGTAGTTATCATATTAGGTCTGTTTAGTTTGGTATTACTTTCTTGGAACTGTCTCAGCTTTTCATACTCTGTCCTAGGGAAATGTATTTCACTTTCGTGAGAGTAATGCTGGGTGCATCCTAGGGAAACGAGAACCCAGGATTGAGAATGTGAGCAAAAGATTTGCGGTGAATGATGGATGATACATAGATTTACAGACAAGGGCCAACTAAGTCAAGGATTTAATAGACGTCATGTATGCAGAGAATAATCACAGTAAATTGACTGACCTCCCCAAAGTAATTTGGGTGGCGAGTATAACTCCAAAGACCAACATTACACCACTTTCCCCTATTGCTTGGAGAATTCTTGAATTTAAGCTTCTGCTGATCAGCTATGGCTTCCACAAATAGCCCGATGGCCCACATTATCCAACCAATGATATCCCGAGCTTCAATAGAAGGGTTGCTGCTACTTGCATTCACAATAGTAACAGGCAAGCTGACAGTCCAAACCCAGATAGCCTGTTCAAATCAGGTAAAAGTCCTGGTGAGATTCTCTTTACAAATGCAATTATCATTTAACCAGCTCTAGTTGCTTAAAATAAGTTGCAAAACTTACCTGAAAAGTCCAGAAGACAGCTAATTTCCCCAAGTTACTGCGCATCTCATCAAACCGTTTGTCCTCTCCCCATTGCAAAATCCTAGAAAACATCAGGCAAAGCAAGCATTAGCGACTCACTTTCATAAGAACAACATGTTTTGACTCAGGCAACAGATGTCTTAAAAGATTTTTCACAAAAAAGGAGATTCCACTAGACATATAGTCCAGTGGGGGCTGTTTGAACTATCAACAGAATATACTGTTTTAGGTTAACATACCTCATTAGTAAGAACACTGCCAAGCGAAGCCCCCAAATTATAACAAGCACTGTCAACACGATCTGAAAAAAGGGGTTTATGTTCAGAAATGGACGAAGTTCTTAAAAGAGCAATTGAAATGACAGCGCTTCAAAATAATACATGGACGAATAAAATATCCAGTTGGTAACACAGGAATACCAATATCCTCTGACAGATATTCTTTGAAATGAAATGAGGTTATGCTTGACATTTATACTATCCCAATCTCTGTATTAACTCCATGGTTTCTTTGCAACTTGGAAAAACTAACGAGATTTCATCAAACAGACATATGCCATGCTGTATTTCCCATTAAATGGGTTTGGAACTTTGGGTAACTATTGTGCCACCTCATGAATACAGTTTCCATCTAGTCTTTGAGAACCATGGTACCATATGTAGGATTTAATTTAATTGTAATATGTAAGTGGTAAGACGATTCTTTCTGCTTTATGAGCATAGACAGTGCAGAGATACGATTATGCCACATTGCTGCAAAAACAATAACATCCATGCCCAAGCAAATTCAACTGCATACTAGGGATGGTAAATTATTTTAAATCTAAACACGCATCAAACTCACGACAGCTCTAACGATCTATAGGCAAGGTTCAGACAAACAGCTGGCTGGCCGTACTTAGTAACTTATACCAGGCATTTTCACCTAAAAAGGAGTAATTGAAGATAGTGCAGCGTTTGGATAAACTGTTACTAGGACAGGCGTTGGTGTTGAACATATGTTTCAAGTATATTAGTACAAAAGAAATGTGATTCGTCGTAAAGGTAAAAGAAACATCAACTGTTCTACCAAGTTGGACAACGACAATGTCTAATCCATTTTTTTGGAACTAAACATTTACACGCAATTGTATTAAACGTTAACAGCGTCATGTTTACAACAACTGAGTAACAGGGTGTGTTTGGTTTGAGAACCAAAAGTCATGGAATGTCATGGTCCCATTCCAAAGTCATGGGTTGGTTCCATCCTTGTGTTCAGTTGATGATAAAAAATGTCATGGGTTGGTTCCGTCCCGGTGTTTAGTTGGAGAGATGAAATGAGAAGAATCTGTAAATGGTGAGATTATATCTCTGAACAAATAGAGTTCTTTGCATTTGATAAGCCTATAATTTAAATTTTCAGCAACATTTTCATTCTATTTTCAACACATGCAAATAAAAATATATGATCATGAGTACATACCAAATATTTACGAAAATTAATCACGAAAATGAAAAAAATAACCACCAAAAAATAACCACGAAAACTTTTGTTCGGGTGCGGGGGTGAGCGCGGTGAGAATTGCTTGGTTATTTCTTTTTTTCCTTGCTTTAATGGACGAATAACGAGTCGGTTCCTCCAAATCGGCGGAATCACTTGGTGAAGCATCTGGAGGGAATATTCTCTGCATGCGGATGACCCAATTCCGATTCCTAACCCAACTAAACACGAGAACGGCTGCTAGGGATGGAACCAACCCCTCCGATTCCACCTCATCCTGAAACCAAACACACCCAAAGTGGACTGAGTTCTTACTACTGGTATTTATTTACCTGACGGAAGTGCCATGTTCCCTTCAAAGCTGCTACCAGGACCGCAATTATGATGAAATTTGTACTGCCTGAAAAAAAGTACACAAATCAGTGAAAAGGAAAGGGATACTACCAAGGTATCCCGTTGCGGAGAAATCGAATACACGCTAGTATTCAGACAAGGGGGTTCACCCGAGCACCTATTTCTGAAGAAACTGGTCGCCTCCTAACTACTAGGATGAACAGGCAGCATCTAAATTGACGTGCACAGCAAGATGGCAATCTTGACACACGCAGAGCATATATACTAAGATTCCGAGAAACAAAAACAGAGAGGCTGAGAAATCGAGCTCATGGACAGTCTTTAACTGATATTTTTTTTCGAGAACACTGTCTTTAACTAGATTCACCCGACATAAATTAATAACAAGAAGAAGTAGGAAGTGGAGTGCTACCGGCGAAATCGGTGACCTTGTCGATGCGGAGGAGAGCTGTGATGATGAAGAACACCAGCTGGTACCCGACCTGACACCACAACCACCACCAAGAAGACCGGAATGGGAACAGTTAATAACAGAGAAACGGAGACGGCGAGGCAGGAGCGGAGAGGAGGCGGCGGAAGAGATTTACGGTGACGATGGCGGTGAGCGCCAGGAAGTGGGAGTCCAGCACTGTTCCCATCGCCTAGGGCGCCTTTCCCCGCCGGCCGTCAGTGGATTTCTTGGCCTGTTTCTTTACCCTTCTCCCTCCGGCTCGCGCTAGTACAGTGCCCCCCCTTCCCTTGAGAGAAGAAGAGAAAGGAAATGAAAAACAGCACGCGCGCCGGCCGGGCTTTTAACGGGGTCGGGACTGGGCTCGGTCGACGGCGGCGGCGGCGGAGCGCGTTGTGGGGGAGGAGGAGGAGGAGGACTTGTCACTTGTGGCTGGAGGCTGGACAGGGAGGCGGGGTATGCGATTGCGCGGCTGTGGCCTGGCCCGACGAGAGCAGCGGTGCGAGTGTGCGACACGGGACGGTGGTGCGATCGCCTTCGAACCTTGGATTGCTTCACGCCCTCTGTTGAAAGACGGGAACTTTCACGGGTTCGGCCGGCGACTGTTCCGGTGGTTTGGGGATCCCACGGCCGTGGCGCGGTCAACGTGAAAACTGGTCCTAGGTGAATGGCAAATCGAACAGCACTTCCACACGCCGGAAAGTTGGGGAAAAAATGAGCATTGGAACACCAGTGGTACGGTGGATGTAAGGCCATTTCCAACCGATCAGGTAAAAATAGTGGAATACTTTCTCCGTTTTAAAATAAATGTTTTAAGATTAGTACAACTTTATACTAAAGCTAGTGTAAAGTTGAGACAATTATTTTAAATGAAGAGACTATATTAACTTAAATATAGGGGATCGCATAGGTCCCGTCAAAATTTAATGGAATAAAAGTAGTATGTTTGATTGGGGGACTAACTTTACCAAATCAAAATGTGGTAAGCCATAAAAGTATGGCCAATCATAAAGTGTGGTTGAAAGATTAAACGTCAAACTTTGACAAAATAAATTTGACTATGACAAATGGATCATAGGGGCAATAAATTGTGACAAGTTAAACTGTATCAAAAATCAAACACATGCCAATTAAATTGTGACTGGCAAACTGTGGTTGTGAACTAAACAGCCCCTAAATATACTACACTATGGTCATTTTTAACGATTCCCTAAAATTAACGGAGTACCCGATCCCTATTTAACGGAGTTTCTAAACTTTGCAATTCTAGTATAAATTGCAATCACATATTAGCACACATATAAAAACTAAACATAAATTTGAATATTCAACGAAATTATTAATATAGTTTACAAACCGAAATCAACGTTTACAAACCAAATTATTCAAATTTAAACACATCGAATGGTCCAGGTGTAGCAATAGCATGTGATAGAACAACTAGGACTCACTAAAATGTTGCGAGTAATGCTTAGTAAGTTCTTGTTGGAGCCGAGCATGAACTTGACGGTTCTAGATCTTGTGGTGCTCTTCAAGAAATGCCACGATCATGTTCGTACCATACTCTCGCTCAACTAGAGTCCCGTTGGTGACGTACCGAAAGTTCTGAGGCATATCTCTCTCGTCTTCAATGATCATGTTATGCAATATGATGCAACAAGTCATGAGCCGTCATAGAACCTTGGAACTTGAGTGCTCGGCAGGGCCACGAATAATTACAAAACGGTTATGAAGCACACCAAGGGCTCTCTCAACATCTTTCCTAGCAGCTTCTTGACACTGGGCAAAGTGAAATTTTTTTGTTACCTTTTGTACCCGGAATTATTTGATGACCAAGGTGGCCCATTGTGGATAGATGTCATCTCGAAGGTAGTAACTCGTTGATTATTTGCGCCCATTGACCGAGTAGTTGCAAAAACATGAGCTTCACCTGTAATAAGCCTTGGAAATAGTGGTGATCTCGACAGCACATTCAATTCATTGTGAGAGCCAGGCAAACCAAAGAATGAATGCCATATCCAAAGATCCTTCATTGCAACCGCCTCAAGAATGATCGTTGGGTTGTTAGTGTGGCCTTTCTACTAACCATTCCACCCCACAAGACAATTCTTCCATCTTGAGTGCATACAGTCAAGTGATCCAAGCATCCACGCTTCACTCTCGGTCATCAACATGTATGGTCTTCCTCGATTGGTGCTCTCAAGTACTCCGGGCCAAAGACAGCGATCACTGCTATAGTGAACCTTCGAACAACCTCCAAGATTGTGTCTTCACCAATGCGGACATAGACATTAATTGCATCGGCCGAACACCCATATGCCTAGACTCGAATAGCCACAACACACTTCATAAGAGGGCTTGCACTTATATCTCCACGTGCATTTCTTTGGAGCTTGAACCAGTCAGCATATCTCTCAATGAATTTTGCACTGTCTAGAAAAAGACTTGTGTGTATCTGAAAGCACCGGCGAAAGTAGTTGTACAAATAGGTTGGATTTGGGTCAAAGTAGTCTATTATGATCTTGGCATGACCCTCCGCCCTGTCATAGTTGATGTGTATGCGTCCAAACTATGATCCTCTCCTCGGCCACCGAACATCATCATTGAAAATCATGCCTAAAACGATGTTAAAGTCATCGTCGTCTTCTTCCTCTTTGGATGACAACGAGTCCTCCAAGGCCATCTCCCTCAACCTCTTCATCTACAATTCAAATGTCTAGGTTCAATCCAAACAACCCGGTTCACAAATAAACGAACAAAAAAACTCACCTAGGCAATTCGTTGACCACTTGCAGCGCGGTGGTGGTGCACCCCAGTCGGCAAATGTCGTGCAAACCAATAAGGTCACCCGCGACGAGAGAGAATAACCTACAACTGTGTGCAAGAAAGGTGAGATGCGAAGACCGATAGAAAAATAAGAAGCAATGAAGCAATCCGATGAATCAACAATGGCCTTTCCAGTTGGGGAACATAGTAATAATTCAAAAAAAATCCTACGTGTCACCAAGAGCAATCTTGGAGATGCTAGCAACGAGAGAGAGGGAGTGCATCTTCATACCCTTGAAGATCGCTAAGTGGAAGCGTTGCAAAGAACGCGGTTGATGGAGTCGTACTCGCGGCGATTCAAATCGCGAAAGATCTGATCCAAGCGTTGAACGAACGGCGCCTCCACGTTCAACACACGTACAACCCCGGGGGACGTCTCCTCCTTCTTGATCCAGCAAGGGGGAGGAGAAGTTGAGGGAGAGCTCCGGCAGCACGACGGCGTGGTGGCGGTGGAGCTCGTGGTTCTTCGGCAGAGCTTCGCTAAGCACTATAGAGGAGGAGGTGTAGGAGGGGGGAGGGTTGCGCTAGGGACAAGGGGATTAGGGGTGCCGCTTCCCTCTCACCCCTCATCTATTTATAGGCTGAAGGGGAGAGGGGGCTGCCCCCTAGATGCATCTAGAGGGGGAGGCGGCGGCCAAGGGGGGAGGCTTGCCTCCCAAGTTGGTGGGAGACGCCCCCACGCCCTAGGGTTCCCAACCCTAGGCGCCTAGGGCCCTTGGGGGGCGCACCAGCCCACTAGGGGGCTGGTTCCCACCCATATTTAGCCCATGTGGTCCTCCGGGGCAGGTAGCCCCTCCCGGTGGACCCCCAAAACCCTTTCGGTGGTCCCGGTACAATACCGATGAACCCCGAAACCTTTCCAGTGACTGAAACTAGACTTCCCATATATAAATCTTCACATACAGACTATTCCGGAACTCCTCGTGACGTCCGGGATCTCATCTGGTACTCCGAACACCTTTCGGTAACCACATACAATTCCCATTACAACACTGAACCTTAAGTGTGTAGACCCTACGGGTTCGGGAACCATGCAGACATGACCGAGACACCTCTCCACACAATAACCAATAACAGGATCTGGATACCCATATTGGCTCCCACATGTCCCACGATGATCTCATCGGATGAACCACGATGTCGGGATTCGATTAATCCTGTATACAATTCCCTTTGTCTATTGGTATGATACTTGCCCGAGATTCGATCGTCGAAGAAATCCGATGAATCAATTGGGAGAGTATCGGTATGATAATTGCCCGAGATTCATATTGCAAGAAAGGTGAGATGCGAAGACCATAGAAAAAGAAGAAGCAACGAAGCAATCCGATGAATCAACAATGGCCTTTTCGGCGGCGTTTCACCTTGATTCCGACGACGGTGACGGGGCCGAACGGGCTCGACGTTGGGCAGAAGGGCGGTGGGGGGCAAGGGAGGCAACGAGGTAGCCGCGGGGTTGATACATCTTCAATGTATCGATAATTTATGAAGTATTCATGCCAATATTCTACAACTTTCATATACTTTTAGCAGCATTTTATATTATTTTTTTGGACTAACTTACTTGTCTTGTGCCCAGTGCCAGCTCCTGTTTTTTGTGTGTTTTTTGTTTCGCAAAAAATCCATATCAAACGGACTCCAAACGCGGTAAAAATTTACGGATATTTTTGTTGGGTAACGTAGCATAAATTGAAAATTTTCCTACGCATGTTCAGATCTTCCTATGGAGAGACCAGCAACGAGAGAGGGGTAAGAGCATCTTCGTACCTTTGAAGATCGCTAAGCGGAAGCGTTTGCTAGAACGCGGTTGATGGAGTCGTACTCGCGGCGATTCCGATCTAGTGCCGAACAACGGCACCTCCGCGTTCAACACACGTGCAGCCCGGTGACGTCTCCCGCACCTTGATCCAGCAAGGAGGAGGGAGAGGTTGGGAAGAAGACCAGCAACACGACGGCGTGGTGTTGGTGGAGAGATGAGGTCTCCCGGCAGGGCTTCGCCAAGCGCCGGCAGAGAGGAGGAGGAAGAAGTGCAGGGCTGCGCCGAGGGAGAGGGAAAACCGTGTCCTCCAAAGGCCAAAAGTGCCCACTATATATAGGGGAAGGGGAGAGGGGGTGCCACCCCTAGGGTTCCCACCCTAGGGGGTGCGGCAGACCTCCCAGATGGGGGGAGTGGCGGCCATATGGGGAGGAGGGGGTGGCGCACCCCTCTGGTGGGCCTAAGGCCCACCTAAGTTAGGGTTCCCCCCTCTCCCCCCTTTTCTGATGCACATGGGCTGGGTGGGGGGCGCACCAGCCCACTTAGGGGCTGGTTCCCTTCCCCACTTAGCCCATCTAGCCTCCCGGGGTCGTCACCCCCCTTCGGTGGTCCCCCGGGACCACCTCCGGTGGTCCCGGCGGTCCCGGTATGTTACCGGTGATGCCCGAAACACTTCCGGTGTCCGAAACCATCCGTCCTATATATCAATCTTTACCTCCGGACCATTCCGGAGCTCCTCGTGACGTCCGGGATCTCATCCGGGACTCCGAACAACTTTCGGTAATCTCGTATAACAATTCCCTATAACCCTAGCGTCATCGAACCTTAAGTGTGTAGACCCTACGGGTTCGGGAGACAGGCAGACATGATCGAGACACCTCTCTAGCCAATAACCATCAGCGGGGTCTGGATACCCATGGTGGCTCCCACTAGCTCCACGATGATCTCATCGGATGAACCACCATGTCAAGGATTCAATCAATCCCGTATACGATTCCCTTTGTCTGTCGGTATAGAACTTGCCCGAGATTCGATCGTCGGTATACCTATACCTTGTTCAATCTCGTTACCGGTAAGTCTCTTTACTCGTTCCGTAGCACGTCATCGTGTGACTAACTCCTTAGTCACATTGAGCTCATGATGATGTTCTACCGAGTGGGCCCAGAGATACCTCTCCGTCACACGGAGTGACAAATCCCGATCTCGATTCGTGCCAACTCAACAGACACTTTCGGAGGTACCCGTAGTGCACCTTTATAGTCACCCAGTTACGTTGTGACGTTTGATACACCCAAAGCACTCCTACGGTATCCGGGAGTTGCACAATCTCACGGTCGAAGGAAAAGATACTTGACATTAGAAAAGCATTAGCATACGAACAATACGATCTAGTGCTAGGCTTAGGATTGGGTCTTGTCCACCACATCATTCTCCCAATGATGTGATCCCGTTATCAATGACATCCAATGTCCATGATCAGGAAACCATGATCATCTATTGACTAACGAGCTAGCCAACTAGAGGCTTGCTAGGGACACATTGTGATCTATTCATTCACACATGTATTAGTGTTTCCTGTTAATACAATTATAGCATGAACGATAGACGATTATCATGAACAAGGAAATATGATAATAACCATTTTATTATTGCCTCTAGGGCATATTTCCAACATTTTTTTTGGAATATGTGTGAATTTTGGGAGAAGAATCAACGCCGCACGATGCCCGAGGCTCTCACAAGACAATAGGGCACGACCAGGGGGGTGGACCTGCCCTGGTGGCTTGTGGCCATCTCTTAAGTCAGGTCGGGCCATTCTTTCACCGCAAGAAAGATATTTTCCCGATAAAAATACCCTCAAAATTTCAGCCCGATCGGAGTTACGAATCTCCGGATATTTAAGAAACGGTGAAGGGTCGCCCCTCCGGGAGCCATGGCGGCCAAGGACTAGAGGGAGAACCTCTCCCAAGATGGGGAGAAGCCATGGAGGAGGAAGCCTAAGTGGGGAGACTCTCACCCCCTCTCTTCCCACGGCACCGGACTGCCGCCGAGGGAGCCATCGTCGCGGTGATCGTCTTCATCAACATCACTGTCTTCATCACTTTTCTCGTCTCTTTTCAACGGTCCAACCTCCTGCACCCCACTGTAATCCCCTACTTGAACATGGTGTTTCATGCCACATATTATTAATCAATGATGTGTTGCCATCCTATGATGTTTGAGTAGCTCGATGTTGTCCTTTGGGTTGATTGATGATCTTGATTAGTTTGAGTGTATGTTTTCTTTTCATGTTGTCCTAAGGTGCCTTCCGTGAGGCGCATGCGTGAAGGATTCACACTGAAGGGTGCTGCAATATGTTCATGATTCATTTATAGTGGGTGGCTAGAGTGATAAAAGATTACACCCGAGTAAGGGGTTGTTTACGTATGGAAGTAAAGGGGAGTTGATGTTTAATGCTATGGTTGGGTTTACCTTAATGATTTCTAGTAGTTACCGATGCTTTATAGAGATCCAATCATAAGTTCATATGATCCAAGTACGGAAAGTATGTTACCTCATGCCTCTCCCTCATATAAAATTGCAAGAATGATTACCGATCTTGTTATCAATTGCCTATGATGATTCCGCACACCATACCATAATTATTCCACACTCGCTATTTGTACTATATTCTAACTATATTTAGTGCAGCAACTATTTTCATATTTTAGTTCTTCAATATCATGCAAAGCTAACCTCTTTATACCCATAACACAATTTTATTTCTCATTACTAAATAGAAGCAAACGTTCGGTGCATGTAGAGTCGTATCGATGGCAGATAGGACTTGAGAGAATATTGAGCTTACCTTTAAATCCTTGTGGGTTCGACACTCCATAGTTATCACTTCCATCTTTGAAAAGTGCTACGATGATTCCTTGCACTTGGGGATTATCAAGCTCTTTTCTTGCACCATTACCGTGGAGTAATAACATGGGGTTAATATTTTCATGTATGCTTGTTTGCTTCTATCACTAAGTAGATTTTGTTTTTGTTTTGTTTATGTTTTCTTATTTTATTTATTTAGTTGTGGGTGAAACAAATAAAAAAATTGAAAAATAAAAAACACAATTTTTTTACTTGCCTCTTAAAATAGAAGCGTTTGAAAAGTTATGCATTGAAGAAGTGAAGGTCGACCTTGAACACTTTTGTTCATGCTCATTGAAACAATGTAGAATTTTTCATGGAAGTTTCTCATAAAAATAATTATCCCCTTGAATATACCATTGTACCATAAAAATAATATGCTTGTCATAATATTCATGATGCTCGTTTACATGTTTCATCTACTATTCTTAAGTGAGCATCATTGAAATTATCATGGCTAGCTAAAAGACTTAATCATGTTTTGTGTCTCTTATTTCAATAATGTGCCAAGTAAATCCTTTGGAATGATTTGGATGATAGTAGATTTGATCCTGTGCAAAAACAAAAACTTTTGCGTTCTGTGCAGAATTTCTCTGATTTTACTCGAACGTCTTTTTGATATGAATTTTTTACACGTCATTAATATACAAATTCCTCAGGTTGTCCTAGTGTTTCAGAATTGTTTGAGTTACAGAAGAATGATGTTTGTGCTGATCATTACAGAATATTTTGTTTTAGACAAATTTTAATTTTTGCTTGCATAGTTTGCTTGTTTTGATGATGCTATGGATTGTAGGGGGGTATAAGCCATGGATTGTATTTGGATCAATCCAATGTAACACACTTATCACTTTCACAACCACCTCCTTATAGGTTGGGTTGACATTGCCTTTCATAAATGTATCCTTATCCAAATAATGTACATTAACAAGTCTATCCATCTAAATACATTGTAAAAATGTCAATGATAAGGCGACAACATAATATGGACCAAATAACTACTACACATTCATGGATCGAGGAAATTCTATGCATTACATTCAAAACAACAAATAAATAATGAAATATCATGGGTTAACCCTAACAACTAAATCATGACATTCCTTAACCCTAACCCCAAACGTAGAAAAATGCCTAACACTAACTATAGATATTGGTACAAACAAGATTATTAGGCATACTACTCATGGTCAAGCATATATACAACCATAACACCCCTCAAATCCATTGATTTCACACAAAAATGACATAAACTAGGGTTTGCATAAAAGTAAATAATGCCACCAAAATAAGATGATTCCAACCAACCAAAAAGAAGAGAGTGAGTGAGGTACCTTGAATGATGAAATTGGGCTCGATTCACCGGAGAAACCTCAAGCAATGGAGATGGATTTGGTGAAGGCTAGGATGGGGGAAGGAGAGAGAGGAGAGGAGTTCAGCTCGGACAAGAAAGAATTTGGGGGGTGAATGGGTGGCTGGTGGGACCCACCCAAGCCCCAACACTCACTTATATGTCTGAGTACCCTAGCGCCACCCGCTGTGGCGGTAGGGCGTTCCCTGTGACGGTAGCCACTAATCCACGTCACCAAGGTCACCCCAACGCAAGAGACCGTGGAGGTAGCCTGTTCTATCCTATCGCCAACTCAGGTGTGTAACGCCCCGGACACACCCGTCGGTGGTCGTTACTCCTGGCGGGATCTAGACTGGCCCCACATATCAACACTAGTCTTTTCTGCGCACTTTGTCCTCACTCATGCGCACCCAGGATGAACTTCCCGGTCGGTCACCCATCCTAGAACTACTTCAAGCCGAGCACGCTTAACCTGAGAGTTTTGTTTGAATGGACTCCGAGAAAAGAAGGAATTCCTTATTGATATGAGTAGTCTATCATCCCTAATAAGCCATGCTATCACATACACCACCACTCAGAGGAACCGACGTCGTCGTCGGGCCACAGGAGCGTTCCCTCTTGGTACAAACGTGTGTGCATCCAGTCCAGTACATGTGCCATGCCGTGTGCCACGACGGGTCACAAACGTCATGAACAACATGACAGCACACCTGTCCGCAAACATCCGTGTAACCGCGAGGGTTGGATCTGATAGCAAACTTGTAACGCCCCGGACACACCCGTCGGTGGTCGTTACTCCCGGCGGGATCTAGACTGGCCCCACATATCAACACTAGTCTTTTTTGCGCACTTTGTCCTCACTCATGCGCACCCAGGATGAACTTCCCGGTCGGTCACCCATCCTAGAACTACTTCAAGCCGAGCACGCTTAACCTGAGAGTTTTGTTTGAATGGACTCCCAGAAAAGAAGGAATTCCTTATTGATATGAGTAGTCTATCATCCCTAATAAGCCATGCTATCACATACACCACCACTCAGAGGAACCGACGTCGTCGTCGGGCCACAGGAGCGTTCCCTCTTGGTACAAACGTGTGTGCATCCAGTCCAGTACATGTGCCATGCCGTGTGCCACGACGGGTCACAAACGTCATGAACAACATGACAGCACACCTGTCCGCAAACATCCGTGTAACCGCGAGGGTTGGATCTGATAGCAAACTTGTAACGCCCCGGACACACCCGCCGGTGGTCGTTACTCCCGGCGGGATCTAGACTTGCCCCATATATCAATACTAGTCTTTTCTGCGCACTTTGTCCTCACTCATGCGCACCCGGGATGAACTTCCCGGTCGGTCACCCATCCTAGAACTACTTCAAGCCGAGCACGCTTAACCTGAGAGTTCTGTTTGAATGGACTCCCGGAAAAGAAGGAATTCCTTATTGATATGAGTAGTCTATCATCCCTAATAAGCCAGGCTATCACAAGGTGGCGATAGAAAAATGGTTAGATCCAAATTTTTTCGCACACGGGGTTAGATCCGGCTAAACAAAGCCAAAAAGGTCAAAACAATGATTTTTTCCACGTTTGGAGGGTCCGGATGTAAGGCTTGTGAAAATTGATGTACGCTACACTGGTGTAGGTAGACTTGGCCATGCGAAACCCGACCCGGTCAACACGACCCGAAAAGGTCGGACCCTACCCGGCCCGACCGTGCCACGGGCAGGCCGGACTTGGGCCTAGATTTTGAGCTCGTTGTCGGGTCCGAGCTTACGTTTTTGGGATTTAGAGAAGAAGACCGACCCAAGGCCCGACGGGCTTTTACAGTGATGGGTCGGGCTTCGGCCTGAATTTCAGGCCCGATGGCTTGGTTGTGCCACGCTCAGGCCTGGGTTTTTTGCCGTGGGCTTTGTCAAGCCCGTCCCGAAGCCCGGTCCGAGGTTATGGCCAGGTATAGGCGTAGCATATGGATAGCGACAAAATTGACAAATCTAACCCCTGGGATGAAAGAACTCGCAAAGTGAACCCGCGAAGGAAAAATTCCACGCAGCTGACCCTTTCGTGTGGCGCCAGACACCTAGGCGCCACACTACACTGTGTGACGCTAGGCGCCACACGCCCATCCACGCTGGCACAGCTGGCCCCACCCTCCCGGAAGTGCGACGCCTAAGGCTTAGGCGTTGCACACTCTGTAGTGTGGCGCCGAGCGCTTAGGCGCCACACATGCACTTATCCAGCCACGGGCCGGCCCCCTCCCCCACCCCTCCCATTCGTTTTTCTCAAACCGAAAGCAACGGCGGCTTCCTCTTCTCCTCATCTCAATCCCCTCTTCGAAATGCTTCAGATCTCTTGATTTCTTCCGTGTATTTATCCCCCAAACTTGTCTAGGAGGTAATCTCTTCCGTTTCCCATCTTTCTATCCAAAAATTATTGCGTATTTTTCAGATTTGTATTAGTTAGGTTGAGAGACATGTTTTGATTGGATTTGAAATGTAGATGAAGAGTTAGTCCTATTTTATGAATCCTAGATGAGTAGTTTTGGTATATGACTACTCCTATGAGTAGATGACGTGGATTTTATGAGGAAATGAGTAAATGACTACTTTTTTTAAAGATGAGTAGATTCATATGAGTATTTTTTTAGTAATATGTAGATGAGTGGATTAGTAGATGAGTAGATTCATATGAGTATTTTCTTGAAGATGAGTAGATTCATAAGTGTATTTTTTTTGTGATATGTAGGATGGTGTGGCTTTTGAATGATGACTATGACATTGAACACCGGGCCTACTTGATGTCGGAGAAGGGGATGGTAAGTACAACATATGTTCAAAAATCATGTATTTATTTAATAAGATCAAACCGTAATCATATCACTTCTCTATGTTTGCAGAAGCTTATGCCCTTGAAGATTCGGTCTCACGGGGCATCGACTGTCATGTCGTACGATGAGCGGTACACACCATATATCGAGATGACAGGACTCCTTCCATTCATTCAGCTTGTGAGTCGGTCAATGCCCAACCTGAACGTTGCGGCAATCAGTGCACTTACTGATCGGTGGAGGCCGGAGACCCATAGTTTTCACCTCTGGACCGGAGAGATGACAGTGACTCTTGAAGATGTTTCCATGATCGCCGTACATCCGATCGAGGGGAAGCCTCTTTGTATGAGCACTGATTCTGAGGGATGGCGGCAACAAATGGAGGCCCTTATTGGTATGTCACCTCCAGAGCCGGAGGTAGAAGATGGAGGGAAGAAATATAGAGTCCCGGCTGGCGCTCCTTTCACTTGGATTGCACCCAACTTTGCTCATTGTCCTGAGGATGCAAATGACGAGGTGATCCAGACTTATGCTCGCGTGTACATGTGGTATGTTATCTCTAGGACTACGCAAGCAACCCAGCCCGTGAGCATTGTCCGCTTGCGTTCAACAACTATGTAAGATGGTTTCACGAGAGTACTCGAGTGGAGATTTGTCCGCCGACTTACGAGGAGGAAATATTAGAAGATCCCACTGATTTCGATGCACTTGCCCATGGCGAATACAATAGGATAATTCACCAAGGGTACCAAACTTCTTTCGTCCCAGTTCTAAACTTTGTGGTAAGTGCGCTCCCCTATGTTATGTATGAACATTACTACACATCTGCATTTGCCTTACATGTCATTTTCGTGTGATCATTTGACCATATCTTCGGCCATCTTTGTCATAAGCTCGTGCCCACTTGGGTCAAAGTTGAATGTGCCTGTTGAGAAACTCAAGCCCACCTGCATCAAGTTTTTTGTTTGCAACCAAAGCGTTCTACAATCTTGCAAATCGTTTGTCCGAAAATGCTTGACAACAATCTTGAAGATCACGCGTCAACTCCTTGCTGCCACATGCCCGGTAGAAGTTTGCATAGAAATGCCTCATGCACCATCAATGGTGCAAAGGAGCATGGCCGGGAATGACAATTTCAACCGCGTTAAGTATGCATTGATGGCTATCCGATATGACACGGATTTCCCTTTCAGACGGTAATACTTTGGTTCTTAAAATATGCAAGAACCATTCCCAGTTAACATTGTTCTCCGCCTCAACCAAAGCAAAAGCCAAAGGCATCAACCGGTTATTGGCATCACTTCCTATTGCAACCAACAAAGTGCCCTTTAATTGTCCGGTCAAAAACGTGCCATCGATGGAGATGACCGACCGACAGTGCTGAAAAGCCCTCACACATTGCTCAAACGCCCAAAATGCATGACCAAATACGCGGACCGTCTTTCCATTGTGAATCCTTGTTTTCTCCCCGTACGGCTCCACCACATGAACCATGCCCTGGTTAGTGGCGGCAATAGCTCCCAACAACCTAGGTAGTCGGTTGTATGCTTGCTCCCAATCACCATACAACAGCTTGAATGCGGATTGCTTCGCTTTCCATGCCTTCTCGTATTTCACCTTGTAGTGAAAGAGGGCTTTCACAAGGCCTTGTACGCTTTTTATGCTCATTATAGGAAGAGAGGAGATGGAGTTGGAAAGCCTATAAGCGATGAACTCGAAGGTGAGTTGTCTATGGTTTTGCGATAAAAGCTTGCCATCAACCCTCTTGCCTCGACACCTGTGAGGCATACAACTGACAATGTTCCATCCCGACCCTCCTTTCCATGGTCTTGCACGAACAATCCATGGACATCCTGAATCCTCACGTGCAACCGTGTAACGCAGCTTCATGTTTTAATGAACAACTTTGTGTGGCCTATAATGCGTAATGGAATATTCATCCAACCACATCTTCAGTTCAAGGAATGTTTCGAACTTTGACCCCGGCAAAATAATATTCTTCCCATGTTTGTCCCGGTGAGAAGGTGGCCTAACTCCAAACAATATGCCTTCGCCTCCGTCAACCACGGCTTCATCCGCAAGGCTAAGATCCTCGAACAATGGTATCTGGTGATCCCGCCCTAATACCTTCACGAAAGCTTCAGCCTCCTTTGTCGTGAACCCTTCCTCATCAACTTCTTCATCGGGACCCTCATCGTCCAACTCGGATGCATAGCCACATGAGTACGGAATAAAATGATCCATTGTCTCTTGCAAATTATATTTGTCCAAATCACCAAGGCTGTTGTCATGGAGAACAGTGTCATCATTCTCATCATCATCATGCTCATCATTCTCCTCTAGCAATGGTTCATGTTGGATACTCGATTGTTGTGCTGAAAGAGGTTTAATGTTGGCCTCTTCGTTGATGCGTGGAGGACTTGCATTGCCAATCGGAGAGGCAACCCGGTTCAAATCCAAATGCAAGTTAGGAACATTTATCTTGATGGCAAATAACTCTAGAGCCTTGTCTAGTGATTCGGCCACCGTATCCTTGTATGCAAGCCAACGTTGCTCGGAGTTGACACGCATGGTCTTTCAACGAATGTGCATTTCAAATCCCACATTATGTCTACCATCAAACTCAACAACATCACTAGGGTCCATCCAATTCAAATCCTTTTAAAAAGGCATCCTTGTCCACGTGATGAACATAAACACATGTTCTTCCCATCCCTAAACAACACAACATACAATATTTTTTATAAGCAATGATCCAAATACTATAAAATCTATTTAATAAAAATAAAACCTATTCCTAACATCCAAACATCCATAATCCTAACCCTAACACAACCATAATGCAAACATCCAAACAACCATAATCCTAACCCCGTCATACCCCTTATCCTAACATACAAACAAATGCAACAATATCATATACATCCCAAATTTTATGAAGAACTAGGGTTTCTTCACATTTGCAAAAAAGTTACCAAATGAGATTTTTTTGGGATGAGAAGGAGGGGATGGGGGTTACCTTAAGGGAGGGATTGCACACAAAATGCCCGGGCCAAACCTTCAAATCTGTTGATTTGGAGAGGGATTTGAGGAGGGGGGATTTCAGTTCGAGTTGTGAAGACTCTGTTGAAGGGGGTGAATGGGGAGGGGGTCGATTCGTGGCTGGATAAGTGCATGTGTGGCGTCTAAGAGCTTGACGCCACACTGCAGCATGTGCAACGCCTGAGCCTTAGGCGTCGCACTGCCGGGGGAGGGGGGAGGGGGAGCACCTGTGCGAGCGTGGACATGCGTGTGGCGCCTACAACTTAGACGTCACAGAGTGTAGTGTGGCGCCTAGGTGTCGGACGCCACACGAAAGGGTTAGGCGCCACACGAAAGGGTCAGCTTCGTGAAATTTTTCCACCGAGGGTTCACTTTGCGAGTTCTTTCAGTCCAAGGGTTAGATTTGTCAATTTTGCCTATGGATAGCAGTACAATACTGATCTGCGGACACAAAGTTCCTGGTACTACAGAGTCTCGATAAACATTGGGAATCGTTTCCCACCCGCGCACCGGTCGTCCCTCGCACGCGCAGGCCCTTGCAACATTTTTTCCACCCGCACGTTTCGCTCGTCAATGGATGCAACATTTTTCATCCAAATTTGTTGCAGCCAGCGTCATTTTTGCTGCAAGCATTTTTTTACTATTTTTTATCCCAGTAAAAAAACTACATATACGTTTGGTTGCAACTCCAGTTCGTCAGATTTTTCATTACAATCGATGTTTTTTACTTTTGCTACAACCATGTTATTTTTTTGCTACAACGGACATCATGTTTTGCTGCAACCGTTCACTAAAAAAGTTGCATACACGTCACGTAAATATTTGTTACAACCGGTGTTTGACTTTTGCTACCACGTACCATCAGCTTCGTTTTTTTTTTTGCTACGATCACGTAGATATTTTTTTTTTGCTACAAATTTTATTTTTTGTTGCAACCGTTGAAAAAATTGCTGCATCGCATCAAAATTTTGCTGCATAGGATGAAAAATGTTGCATGCGGATCTAACGGTGCGGACGCGCGGGGGTTGGTGGATCGTGCGGGCCCGCGCGCCGCGGGCTGAAAGTTTGGCAGATCACTGCCCATAAACATTGCACAACTCGCAGACATTGCATCGTGATGAGACGACCAACAAACAAGAAATCAAACGGCGCCGAGCAATTTAGCAAGGCTAAAAACGGACATTGATATGATCAGACCTCATTGTCACTGTGAATAGACCGGCGCGAACCAGAAGCACGGCCGCCGCTTGTTTTCCTCCGCCATGGGGAGGGATTCGACGACCTCGATCTTCTTGTGCTTGCCGGCGAGGCTGTACGCCCGAATCCGCGTGTCGCCGCCCTTGAGGTCCGCGTAGTAGATGGTGCTGGGCCTCAGCCCCGGGCAGTCCCTGGTGGACACGGCCACCGCGCCGGTCGCGTCCACGAGCACCGCGACGTCGCCGATGTCCTCCTCCTCCTCCCACGTCCCGCCGCAATCATCCAGCACGCGAACCACGAACTCCCCGCCCTCGGCCTCCTGCGAGGAGCCAAAGAGCTCCACCTGCATCAGAGCGCCGCCGCCGGGGGTCTGCACGAGGAAGCTGCTCTTGGGGGACGAGGTCGGCTTCCGCGTCGCGGTCGGCATGATGTCCGGGGACGCGGAGCCCAGCCCTTGCAGCTCCGGGAAGACGTACACCATCCCGACGAGGGTGTTGGCGTAGAGCTGCCCGCGGTGGAGCGCCAGGTCCACCATGGCCGGGATGCTGCTCAGCTTCACGGATTTCCAGGTGCTGTCGCCGGGACGAGCGGTGGCCAACTGGTGGCGATGGTGCGGCAGTAGGTAGATGACGGCCACCAGCGCCCCGCCGCCGGGCGTGGGCACCGGGACGGCCTTGTAGATCAGGCTGTCGTTGTGGTGGATCAGGCCGTCGATGGAGTAGGCTTGCGGGTCGCGTTTGAGGTAGACACTGAGGCCGGCAGGGGTGCCCTCGACGCGGTCGACGAGGGGGAGCGCCGCGGCGGGGGGCAGAGGCGCGCGCCTACCGGTGAAGAGGTCGAGCAGGTGCATGCCCCCGCGGTCGTCGGCGGCCACGATGACGCCGCGGGAGGAGCCGAGGGGGAACAAGCGGCGGTCGTGCGCGCGGCCGAGGCGCGCGGGGAGGGTGACGACGGGGACCTCGCTGTCGCGGCGGATGACAAGGCGGCGGCAGTCCGGGTCGGGCGAGTCGGTGGGGAGGAGGAGCCAGGGGCGGTCGGGGCGCGGACGGCCGCCGGCCGAGGCGAAGGTGGCGGCCGCGGCGCGCCAGGAGGCGCAGACCGCGCGGAAGCTGCGGAGGTCGAGGGAGGGGAGGCGCGGGACGAGCAGGAGGAGGAAGTCCTCGTGGAGCCCCGCCCAGTCCGCCATGGCCGCCGTCGAGGGTGTCGCCGGATTGGGGTTGGGTTATGATGGGGAATCGCAATCAACCGCGGCGGAGCAGAGTTTTGCGGAGGAGCGGTTGCCGATTTGGGGGCAGAGGAGGAGGACTCACCGGTTGCTTATTACCCACGCGGAGACGGACGATTTTAGCGTACACCTTAAGCTCACACTGTTTTTTTTTTCTTTACTAGCAAAATGGTTCGTGGGTTGCAACGAGAGAAAAAAAACATAATCTTTAATGATGATGATCATATTATGTTCACACATCATCGTTTGATTTTGAAATTTTATGCACAAATGCAAAAAAAAAAAATTCTTTAAAATTTATTCACAAGTTGAAGCAATCTTTACATTTTCAAAAAAAAAATATCATGGTTGTCAAAAATCTTGGTAACTCAAATAATTATTCTTAATTTTAAGATTTTTTTAGAAAACATACAATAATAATCCAACCATCTAACAGTTAATTTTTCAAAAATCACATGGGTATATTTTCATAAAGGCTTAGAAGCATTAATGTTTAACTACATACATTAGATCTTTCATGAACAATTTTACAAATATGAGAATAATTTTAAAATCGAGAACATTTTTTACAATTTACAGACATATACTAAAAATCGTGAATATTTTTTATATTTCAAACGGGTTTAAATATTTTCTTTTGAATTGGCGACCAATTTTAGAAAAGACAAACATAATTTTTGATGTTTGAGGATTTTACTTTAAATTCACAAATTTTTTTGAAACGCATGAAGTTTTTCTGAATAAATAAACATTTTTATAAGTCAATAATATATTTATTAAATTCACGGACATTATTTTGGAATTTGCAAAAAAATTTATAAAAATCCGGCGCCTTTTTTGAATCCACAAACATTTTATGTTTTCGTCAACATTTTAATTCAAAATTCCTATTTTAAATATGCAAATGCTTTTGTAATTCTAAATTATTTAAATTAGAAATAAACAAAAATGGAACGGAAAAATTTCAATAAAAAAAGAAACTATCAAAACAGGCATTAGCTATTTTTAAAATTTTAGGACATTTTTTAAATGCATTAACATATTTTGAATTAGAAAGTGTTTTGTTAAATGCTTTTACTAATTTTTAATACATGGAGTTTGATTTGAAATCATGGACTTTTCTTATTTTACAAACATTTTTTCAAACTTGCAAACATTTTATTGTATATGCGAGCATTTTTTACAAAAACTCCGAACAGTTTTTGAAGTGACAAACATTTTATTTTTTATATATGTTGATTTAAAATTTTAAGTTTATTAAAAGCTTAAAGGTTATTTGAAGTTCTAAATTATTTAAAATAGAAAAAAAAATTAAACTGAAGATAAATAAATAAACGGAACTGAAAAACTGACGCCTATGCATGGACCGGCCCATATGGTGTGCTGGATATTCTCCCAGGGTGCAGAGCGTAATATAGGAGGTTTTTACATGGGCCGGCCCAGTCCGTGATTTTTTGCTTTGTGAAACGTTTTCTATTACTTACTGATGGCATGGTGGGTAATTTATGCAAACTTCAGAGGCAATTTCCGTGATGTACCACAGAAGCAATAGATAAAGATAAGTAACACCTGTATTTTATTGATACATAACTAGGAAAAAAGATCCCTGCGTTGCAACGGAAGAAAAACCATAATGCTTAAAGACAATGAACAAATTTTGCTGCATCACTGAGATATACAATCATTTACAGTTTCATGAAATCATGAACATCTTTTAAACTCGTACACACATTTGAAAGCGTGAACATTTTTAAAACTCGTGAACATTTATGAATTCATGAAAGTTTTCTAAAATCAAGAATATTTTTTTGAATTCATAAACATTTAATACTATTTGCAAATATTTTTTTTAAAAAATGTGAAAAAATTAGTCAATTTTCTTGAATCGGTGAACATTTCTAAATCGACGAAATTTAAAAAATAATTGAATTCACGAACATTTTTTTGATTTAACGAACATTTTTTAAATTTAACAAAATATTTTTTTTAAATGCATGATCATTTTTTGAATGAATAAACTATTCGGCAAGTGTTGCCGTTTCCACCGGCTAGACATATGTCATCAGCCTTCTCGAACAGGCAACGCATGTTGAGAGACCCACCCACCGCTGCCCCGAGTTGTCATTGCCACCGATCCAAAGCCGTCACCCTGGCTCGCCGCATCAAACACGATTGTCAGCCTCTCGCACCAGATCCAGCCTCTGCGCCCCAACAGAGAGACGCCGAGCCCGAGGTCAGTCGAGTGCCGTTGTCCACGTCCTCCCCACGACCGGGAAGACACCTTTGATTGCCGCCCTTGCCAACCTCGTGGACCAGAGACGCCGTTGCGCAGCAGCATCCATCGCAACGAGCAGACCTGTAGCCCGTAAAATATGGAACGGGGATCCAGCCCACTCGCCTCTGCCACACAGTGTCGGCACCACCACTTCCCCATTGCAGGATCACGCCCATGGCGAACGATGACACGTATGACGTAGCTCCCTCACGCGCTTACATACAATCTAATACTTACATGTGCATGGAATAGTTTTTTAACGGGAGAAACATACTATGATTCTTACATAGTCTTCGAGAGTTTAATAATTCATTTAAAGTATTTTACAAAATTACCAAAAGATTTGTATTCTAATGATTTTGATTATGTAGTTTTTTTTATCAAAGGTTGTTTCATTTGGTGGATTATATTTAATTTCCAATGTTTTCTTTGTATTATTAAGGATATTATACTATTTTATGATGTGTCTCTTCATACTCCCTTGTAGAACCGATTCGTAAAAAGAATTAACCGGCTGACACAGTGTGACTGATGCAAACAACATTGTGGTCTAGCCGCTGACACACACGCCATCACCCATCACATGTATGCCTTCACCGCTTACATCTATGTCCATCTATCCCTTCTTCACCCATCTGCGCAGATCGAGGATGCAACCTTCAACGCCACAACCACCGGGACTTGCGGTGCTGGGAGTCGGCTACATCTCGTTCTAGATACCATCCTCGTGACGGCCGCATGAACCACCGCCACCGGAACCCTCCCCTTTCCAAACCAGATCCAGAGCGCTGGTGCGCGCTGTTGGATATAATGTATTGGCAATCTGTTTATTTGTTTTTGAAAAGGTTGATTGATGTTACAGATAATCTTCAAATGTATATAAATTGATAAGAATCAGTTGAAAGGTGTGCGGTGGGATAAAAATCAAAAGTAGTCTAGCACACGACTAGACAAAGTTTGAGGGCATGCGTGACAAACGTAGGACATGACTGCGAGTTGAATACTAAACAATACAATGTCTTTTTTGTAAAAAACAATATGTCTTCTGCGTAGAGAGGATGCGACACAGAAATACTGAACTAGAGGGGTTTTTGTGTAAAATATATAAAAAAATGATTTGGTCTCACTTAAAGATGGACTCCAGATTAATTAATATAAAAGCCAGAGGATTTTTTGCAAAACGACACGACATACGACCAGAAGCGTTATGTGCTTTATTATTAGGTAGAGATAATTACATGTATATTGATTTGGATCTAAAATTCAAGAAAATACAAAATAACTCCTATGATGAGGGCATGCTAGGCGTCGGCCGAAAAGATCCATCGCCTCGACAACCGTTAGGTTTGGCGACATCTAGCGCGAGTCACGTCTTCTTGCCTTTACAATTGCAACAAAGTCTTTATTGGAGAACCATTTGCAACAATACAGATGTTACAGAAACATTTGCAATAGAGACCGTGTTACAACTTTTTTATGTTACTTTTTTGCAACATAAACCATGTAACGGAAGAATTTTTGCAACACAAGTGATGTTACATAATTTTGGTTTTTTTGGAATAAAAGATATTATAGTTGTCGTAGATGTTTTGTAGTCGTGTTGCTAACCTTTTTTTTTTTGCAATAGCAGCCTTGTAGCAAAAACCATCTTGTGTGGATAAGCATAGGTCGGGATGTGCTTGGACCATAACCATGTGTCATTCGTAGAAAGTGACGGACAATACCTAAAAGTTCGGCCGGGTGAAGGAAGTCATTTCCCTTAAGGATTACAATAAAATCTCTTTAAAACACTTTCTTCGTGGTAACAATCTTTGCTAGAAGAAATACTTCAAAGACATTGGAAAAGAGGCTGCAATTAGACCAAAACAACGATGTTGTCACCCTATCAATTGCACGAAAATGCATGCCGATGGATCACTATATCTTCAGCATGATATCGATAAAAGATTTCAACTCCACAAAAATCAAACTAACAAAAAAAGTTTGACACACGAGCATAAGCTCATCAGATCTGAATATTCAGATCTGCAAGGATAGAAAACTCTCTAATCTCATGGCACTGCCAAAAGAAAAAGAGTAAATTTATTTTTTATAGAAAACGATGATTATTAGATGATGGAAAAAACATAAAATTCTTGAAGATGCGAGGCTCCCTCACCTCTCAGCGATAAGATGACAACCGGAGGCAATGGGACATAAAAACCACTAGCGACTGCGGTTGCTTTTTTAAGGGTAAAACACAAAGCAAAATTGCTCCCTAAGGTGATTTTTGGTAATTAATAACAACATATGTATCATTGAACTAATAATCTTATCCAAGTATATTTCAAAAAAGTTCAAAGATGTATTGGCCAAAGGATTGTGAGGAGAAACCCCTTGATGCAAGGAAAGGAATATGATTGGCTTAAGCTTCAAGCAAAAGGACTCTACATTTTATATTTGTGAGAAATCACTTTGAGTCCATATGAAAGCCAATATTGTTAAAAGGAGGTGAGGTATTATGATGAATTGGTTGCTCAAGTGCTTAGACATAGCCACCAAAAATATTCAGTCATTCTCCCACAAAAATCTCTGTCCCAAACCAAAATAGAAAAATCGGTGCCACCAACTTTTCCCACTCGGCCTTATCGATTTTCCGAGTGACAGATCCTTTGCCAAACCCTAATCTTTCGGTACAACCAAGTTTTATATCGGTGCCACTAAAAAGCATGTGACGAACTTTCTGTTGAGCAGATTTCAAGAATCAGAATTTCCAAGTTTGAAATCGATCTCATCGAGATTTGGAAACCGCCCTAGGTCATCGAATCGGTACCACCGAGATTGATATATCAGTCTCACCAAGAATTCAAAAGTTACCACATTTAGTGAAACTCGGTACCATCGAGATTCATTTCAGCGTCACCGAGTTGGTCAATAATGTCGTAACGGTTGGATTTTGGGGGATGCCTATATATACCCCTACACCTCCTCTCATTCGCAGAGGAAGCACTCAGAACACACACCGACTTTCCAGATCCATTTTTCTGAGAGAGAGCCACATACTAATGTGTTAAGATCAAGAGATTCCAATCCAACCATTAGAAACTTGATCTCTAGCCTCCCCAAGTTGCTTTCAACAAAATCAATCTCTCCTACCCATGCCAAATATGTGGGAGAGTGATTGAGTATTGAGGAGACTAACTTTTGAAGCACAAGAGCAAGGAGTTCTTCATTCTACCACATCTATTATCTTTTGGAGGGTGCTGCCTCCTAGATTGGTTAGGTGTCGCTTGAGATCGCCTACTTCATGAAGATCTACCGTGAGTCAGGCTAGTTCTGTGTGGACGTAAGCCATGGTGGGATAGACAACGCCGCTTATTCATGGACCCCTTGTGGATGGAGACCTTCGTGGACTCTCGCAGTCATTACCCTGCATGGGTTGAAGTCTGCACTAACATGGACGTACGATAGCACCACCTATCAGAACCACGCCAAAAATCACCGTGTAAACCTTTGTGTTTGATCTTCCTTCCCTACCCTCTACATTACAATTGCATGTCCTTACATTCCGCTGCTATACTCTTAGATATGCACATGTAGGGTGAACTTGACTAGTCATAATTGCTAAAACTGGCCCACAACTAAAACTGGGAGAAGGCTAAGTTTTTAATTGTTCAAGTAGTATAATCAGCCCCCTCTAGACATACTTCGGATCTTACAAGTGGTATTAGAACTTTGGTCTCCATTGCATTGGTTTCACAATCTACGAGAGTATGGCGTCTAGTGAGGGAAATTACCACCGTAGAGGTCCATATTTTGATGGTACAAACTTTGCTAGTTGGAAGTATAAGTTGAAAATGCATATTTTTGGTCATAACCCTGTCGTTTGGGTTGTTGTTCGTGTTTGTGTGCAAGGTAATTTCTTCGGAGAAGGAAGAGAACCGGATCGTGATGCGACAAGGGAAGAATTGAAGATGTTGTAATATAATGCTCAAGTCTACGACATCCCATTCAAGTGCTTGTGTCCCGAAGGATTCAACAAAATCAGTCGCCTTGAGAATGCAGAGGAAATTCGAGATACTTTGGTTGATATGCATGAAGGTATTGAATCTGTCATGGTATCTAAGTTGGATGTGCTTCAAAGTCATCTTGATAAGTTCAAGATGAAGGATGGTGAAGGAGTCACTGAGATGTACTCTAGGCTAGCTCTCATAAAAAATGAGATTGCCAGTTTAGGAAGCGAAGAGATGACCAACAAATTCATCATCAAGAAGGTAATTAGAGCCTTGCATGGACGATATGACACCGTGTGCGCATTGACCCATATGATGCCAAATTACAAGGATCTCAAGCCTACTGAAGTCATTGGAAGGATTGTTGCTCATGAAATGTCACTCAAGGACAAAGATGAGTTGCACAACAAGTCAAGTGGTGCTTACAAAGCTTCAAGTGATGCTCCCGCTACTTCAAATGATAACCTTGTTACCAATGAAGAGATAAACCTCATGGTCAGAAAATCCAACAAGTTCAACAAGAGTAGAGGCAAAGAGAGAAGCTCAAGCTCAAGATATGATGATAAGCGCTCATCTAGTCGTGACAGAAACTTCTACAATTGTGGTAAGCCCGAACAATATTCCAATGAGTGCTCGGCTCCCCATAAACGAAGAGAAGAGTCACCTAGAATATGAAGCTCAAGGGATGAGTCATGTCATAGAGAGAGAAGGAGTAGAGAAGATCGTTATGAATGAAGACACTCCCGGAGAGGCAATGAATCGGAGAAGAAGGACAAGTACACCAAGAGCATCTCAAGAAGAAGAGATCAAGCTCACGTTGGTGAATGGGTTTCCGGCTTCGAGTCCGACAACCAATTCGAGAGAAGCTACCACTCCGACTCCGACTATAGTCAAGATGTAGGTGTTGTCGGTCTTGCACTTATTTCCTCCAATTCCTACGACTTATTTGATTCACCAAATGAAGGGATTGGAAACTGCTTCATGGCAAAATGCCCCAAGGTATCACACCCCGAGTATTTTGACTTTGTTAGGGATAAGGATGACTTGTCACGAGATGATGACTTTCTCTTTGATAAGACTAGTGATACCATTGAAAATGAACTTGATAATAATCATACTAGTCAAGAGAAGTTGAATGATGATGATAAGAAAAAGATTGAATGACTGACTAAAGAATTAAACACTCTTAATTTAGCTAATGAAACTACTATATAAGATCATAGAGAGCTTGCAAGAACTCATGAGAAACTACGCTTCGAGAAGATAAATTTAGAGCAAGAGCATGAGTTTCTGAAAGCAATCACTGATGATCTTCGAAAGAAGAGTTCTTCCTATCTAGCCAAACGATTACTCTTGTCTACTTTTGTTCCACAAGTTAAACCTAAGAACACTAGTAACAAAGGCAAGAAAGTTTCTTCATCTAGTATCAACAATGCTAAAGTTAAATCAAATGATGTTGTTGCTAGTAGCTCTCTTGATTCCACCAATGATTCTCTTAGAGAGGTGTCTTCAAGAATCTTGACGGAAGTAAGCAATTCGAGGAAATTGTGTGCAAGCAAGGAGCACATCAGAAGAAGCAAGGTGTTGGCTACTTTAATGCCAACAGATTTGAATGGGATAAAGGTCAATATCCTATCTTGAAGTTTGTTCATCAAAAGGAGAAGTGTGATCCTACTCTCCCCAAGGGAACAAGCTCTCAAGATGATCTTCTACCACAAGACCACAACAACAAGGGCAAGCTTCAAGAGGAGATTGACTTATTTTAGGAAGAACTGAAAGCTATGGTCAAGTGGATTTCCAAGGAGACTACTAGCTCTACTTCATCTAGTGCTACCACAATTCCAAGGATCCCGATCAAGTTGATGTGGGTCCCCAAGAAGAAGAACTAGAGAAGTTCTTGAGGGGTGACTCCGCCAATGAAATTCACTCTTATTCATTTTGGCAAGAACTAAATGCAATCAACTCCAACCATATACATTAGTTCAAGAAATCACACATTCCCTCAAAGATAATCAAGGGACAAGGTAATTAATGTATCTTTGGACATCATATCACATGCATTTCATTCCAAGTCCATAGATATCCTTGCATATGTTCCTTGTGCTTTGGGACTAACCCATGTAGGTGATAAGAGTAAGAAACAACATGGATTGCTCCTAACTCAAGATGATCTTTCTCAACAATGAGCATCCACCACTACTACACCTACATGAAGTCTTCTATGACAAAATCCAAAGTTAGTTTATCCCTCTTAGGGGGGGATGTCACATCAAGGGGGAGCTTTATTCCAAGACTTGAGTATAAGCATCTCTTAAAGTTGCGAACACATTGAAATCTCTATGTAAAAGTGGTAACCCACTTGTGCTTAAACAATGAGTATGACATATGATCAAGTATTCTTGCTTGGCTCCTAAGTCAATATACTCATATATAGCTCACTTCGTCATCGCCAAAGTGCTTGGTAGATACTAGAGTGTTTGTGCATGCGCACCATGTTTTATTTGTCATCTTATTTTGTGAGCATGTTGGTATGCATATTTTTCTCATTTGAGGATATCCAATTTTTGTTATTTGTCTATTTTATTTGGCAAGTTGGATATACAAGAATGCCTAAGTACCTCTCTCTAGCTATCTATGCTTTCTCGTCTCAAATTCTATTCATGCTACATCACAAAATTTAAGCAAGCACTTTAGGTACACTCTATGTGAGGAGCACTCGGAGACCCGTCTCGACAAGGGTTGACTTCCAGAACCTCCCAAAAGCATCTCGGTGTGACCAACCCCCAAAACTCGGTCCCACCGAAGCCATTTGTCAGGTTTTTCATTCTTGGTACCACTAATTTGTTCTTTTTGGCCTCACCGAGTTTCATTGTAAATTGACAGTTATGGAACTCAGTGGCACCGAAAATTCCAACTCGGTGTCACCAATAGCCACCATGTATATATAGTCCACGGACTCGATGTTTGAAATTATTCCTGCAAACTTCGCCTCCCGCACCTCCTTGCTGCCTTGCCCTATTCCCCAAGACTTCTCCGACTTTCTCCCGTGTGCCCTCGCCACTAGAGTCTTCGTCGTCGACGAGAATCCTTGCTTTCGATGTCGTCGCTGTAGCAGATCCGTCACCAAGCTAGGTATGGATCCAACCCCTCTTGGCGCTCCCGTCTTCGGTTCATGCGCAAATAGGCTTTTATGAATTCTGTCCTTGTTTGCAATGACTCTATCCAAAAGATTATTCCCGTAGATTAGGGAATGAAGAATAACTTTGGGTTAGGAGTCCACAAAACTAAATCTCGATGTCAGTGATAACCCACAAGTATACGGGATCAATTGTAGCCTTTCTTGATAAGTAAGAGTGTCGAACCCAACGAGGAGCTAAAGGTAGGACAAATATTCCCTCAAGTTCTATTGACCACCGATACAACTCTACACACACTTTACGTTCGCTTTACCTATAACAAGTATGAAACTAGAAGTACTTTGTAGGAGTGAAAGGATAGGCTTGCAAGAAAGTAAAGAACACGTAAATAAAACTAGGGGCTGGTTAGATAAAGAAACAACTACGAGTGTCTAACGAGTGTGGAAAAGTGGTGGTAGGAGTTGCGGAATTGTCCCTAAGCAATTGACTATGTTACTAGATCGATAACAAGTATCATGTGGGAGAGGCCTCTGCTAGCATGTCATCCCTTACTTGGAATTCTATGCACTTATGATTGGAACTATTAGCAAGCGTACGCAACTACTAACGTTCATTAAGGTAAAACCCAACCATAGCAATAAGATATATTGATCCCCCTTCAATCCCACATGCATCAATTTCTAATCTGGGTTTGAAGCTTCTTTCACTCTAGCCTGCCAATACATAGTCCTATCAACATAAAACTAACCCTATGGTGTGATCCACGCGCGCGATCATATGATGGGCACCAAAGGACATCAACATAACCATAAGCAAATTAAACCAATCATAGCAATTCATCAATCACCGATAGGACAACGATAATCTACTCAGACATCATAGGATAGCAACACATCATTGGATAATAATATGTAGCATAAAGCACCATGTTCAAGTAGAGGGTACAACGGGTTGCAGGAGAGTGAACCGCTGAATATAGATGGGGGAAGATGATGGAGATGTTGGTGAAGATGACGGAGGTGTTGGTGTAGATCGCCGTCACACGATGATGTTGTTGGAATTATGCCCTAGAGGCAATGATAAATATAGTTATTATTATAATTCCTGTATCAAGATAATCGTTTATTATCCATGCTATAATTGTATTGAATGAAGACTCATTTACATGTGTGGATACATAGACAAAACACCGTCCCTAGCAAGCCTCTAGTTGGCTAGCCAGTTGATCAAAGATAGTCAGTGTCTTCTGATTATGAACAAGGTGTTGTTGCTTGATAACTGGATCACGTCATTAGGAGAATCACGTGATGGACTAGACCCAAACTAATAGACGTAGCATGTTGATCGTGTCATTTTGTTGCTACTGTTTTCTGCGTGTCAAGTATTTATTCCTATGACCATGAGATCATATAACTCACTGACACCGGAGGAATGCTTTGTGTGTATCAAACGTCGCAACGTAACTGGGTGACTATAAAGATGCTCTACAGGTATCTCCGAAGGTGTTAGTTGAGTTAGTATGGATCAAGACTGGGATTTGTCACTCCGTGTGAACGGAGAGGTATCTCGGGGCCCACTCGGTAATACAACATCACACACAAGCCTTGCAAGCAATGTAGCTTAGTGTAAGTTGCGGGATCTTGTATTACGGAACGAGTAAAGAGACTTGCCGGTAAACGAGATTGAAATAGGTATACGGATACTAACGATCGAATCTCGGGCAAGTAACATACCGAAGGACAAAGGGAATGACATACGGGATTATATGAATCCTTGGCAGTGAGGTTCAAACGATAAGATCTTCGTAGAATATGTAGGATCCAATATGGGCATCCAGGTCCCGCTATTGGATATTGACCGAGGAGTCTCTCGGGTCATGTCTACATAGTTCTCGAACCCGCAGGGTCTGCACACTTAAGGTTCAACGTTGTTTTATGCGTATTTGAGTTATATGGTTGGTTACCGAATGTTGTTCGGAGTCCCGGATGAGATCACGGACGTCACGAGGGTTTCCGGAATAGTCCGGAAACGAAGATTGATATATAGGATGACCTCATTTGATTACCGGAAGGTTTTCGGAGTTACCGGGAATGTACCGGGAATGACGAATAGGTTCCGGGAGTTCACCGGGGGGGGGGGGGGCAACCCACCCCGGGTAAGCCCATAGGCCTTGAGGGTGGCACACCAGCCCTTAGTGGGCTGGTGGGACAGCCCAAAAGGGCTCTATGCGCCAAGAAGGAAAAATCAAGAGAGAAAAGAAAAAAAAGGGAGGAGGTGGGAAGGAAGGGGGACTCCCTCCCACCAAACCAAGTCCAACTCGGTTTGGGGGGGGGGGGTAGTCCTCCCCCCTTGGACTCGGCCGACCCCCTTGGGGCTCCTTGAGCCCCAAGGCAAGGTCCCCTCCCTCCCACCTATATATACGGAGGTTTTAGGGCTGATTTGAGACGACTTTTCCACGGCAGCCCGACCACATACCTCCACGGTTTTTCCTCTAGATCGCGTTTCTGCGGAGCTCGGGCGGAGCCCTGCTGAGACAAGGTCATCACCAACCTCTGGAGCGCCGTCACGCTGCCGGAGAACTCTTCTACCTCTCCGTCTCTCTTGCTAGATCAAGAAGGCCGAGATCATCGTCGAGCTGTACGTGTGCTGAACGCGGAGGTGCCGTCCGTTCGGTACTAGATCGTGGGACTGATCGCGGGATTGTTCACGGGGCGGATCGAGGGACGTGAGGATGTTCCACTACATCAACCGCGTTCACTAACGCTTCTGCTATACGATCTACAAGGGTACGTAGATCACTCATCCCCTCTCGTAGATGGACATCACCATGATAGGTCTTCGTGCGCGTAGGAAAATTTTTGTTTCCCATGCGACGTTCCCCAACAGTGGCATCATGAGCTAGGTTCATGCGTAGATGTCTTCTCGAGTAGAACACAAAAGTTTTTGTGGGCGGTGATGTGCGTTTTGCTGCCCTCCTTAGTCTTTTCTTGATTCCGCGGTATTGTTGGATTGAAGCGGCTTGGACCGACATTACTCGTACGCTTACGAGAGACTGGTTTCATCGTTACGAGTAACTCCGTTGCTCAAAGATGACTGGCAAGTGTTGGTTTCTCCAACTTTAGTTGAATCGGATTTGACCGAGGAGGTCCTTGGATGAGGTTAAATAGCAACTCATATATCTCCGTTGTGGTGTTTGTGTAAGTAAGATGCGATCCTACTAGATACCTATGGTCACCACGTAAAACATGCAACAACAAAATTAGAGGACGTCTAACTTGTTTTTGCAGGGTATGCTTGTGATGTGATATGGCCTATGATGTGATGTGATATATTGGATGTATGAGATGATCATGTTGTAATAGAAATATCGACTTGCACGTCGATGGTACGGCAACCGGCAGGAGCCATAGGGTTGTCTTTATACTAACATGTGTGCTTGCAGATGCGTTTACTATTTTGCTAGGATGTAGCTTTAGTAGTAATAGCATGAGTAGCTCGACAACCCCGATGGCAACACGTTGATGGAGATCATGGTGTGGTGCCGGTGACAAGAAGATCATGCCGGTGCTTTTAAGATGGAGATCAAGAAGCACGTGATGATGGCCATATCATGTCACTTATGAATTGCATGTGATGTTAATCCTTTTATGCACCTTATTTTGCTTAGAACGACGGTAGAATTGTGAGGTGATCTCTCACTAAAATTTCAAGACGAAATTGTGTTCTCCCCGACTGTGCACCGTTGCTACAGTTCGTCGTTTCGAGACACCACGTGATGATCGGGTGTGATAGACTCAACGTTCACATACAACGGGTGCAAAACAGTTGCGCACGCGGAACACTCGGGTTAAGCTTGACGAGCCTAGCATGTGCAGACATGGCCTCGGAACACATGAGACCGAAAGGTCGATCATGAATCATATAGATGATATGATTAGCATAGGGATGCTTACCACTGAAACTATACTCAACTCACGTGATGATCGGACTTGAGCTAGTGTAAGTGGATCATGAACCACTCAAATGACAAGAGAGATGTACTTTTTGAGTGGGAGTTTAGCGAATAATTTGATTAAGTTAAACTCTAATTATCTTGAACATAGTCTAAGTCCACTTTGAATATATTTGTGTTGTAGATCATGGCTCACGCGACAGTCATCCTGAATTTTGATACGTTCCTAGAGAAAGCTAAGTTGAAAGATGATGGAAGCAACTTTGTAGACTAGGCTCGTAATCTTAAGCTAATCTTACAAGCTGGGAAGAAGGATTATGTCCTTAATGCTGCGTTAGGAGATGAACCACCCGCTACGGCTGATCAGGATGTTAAGAACGCTTGGTTAGCACGTAAGGAGGACTACTCAATAGTTCAATGTGCAGTCTTGTACGGCTTAGAACCGGGACTTCAACGTCGCTTTGAGCGTCATGGAGCATTTGAGATGTTCCAGGAGTTGGAGTTTATCTTTCAGAAGAACGCCCGGATCGAGAGGTATGAGACCTCCGATAAATTCTATGCTTGCAAGATGGAGGAAAACTCATCTGTTAGTGAACATGTGCTCAAAATGTCTGGGTACTCAAACCGTCTAGCTGAGCTGGGGATTGAACTCCCGCAAGAAGCTATCACTGACAGAATCCTTCAATCACTGCCGCCAAGCTATAAAGGCTTTGTGTTGAACTACAACATGCAAGGGATGAACAAGTCTCCCGACGAGTTGTTTGCGATGCTGAAAGTCGCAGAGTCTGAACTCCGTAAAGAGCATCAAGTGTTGTTGGTGAATAAGACCACTAGTTTCAAGAGAAACGGCAAAGGCAAGAAGGGCAATTCGAAGAAGAGCGGCAAGCCTGTTGCCAATCCGACGAAGAAACCCAAAGCTGGACCTAAGCCGGAAACGGAGTGTTACTATTGCAAGGGTATGGGTCACTGGAAGCGCAATTGCCCCAAGTATCTGGCAGATAAGAAGGCGGGCAAAGAAAAATCAGGTATATTTGATATACATGTTATTGATGTGTACTTAACCGGCTCTCGTAGTAGTGCCTGGGTATTTGATACCGGTTCTGTTGCTCATATTTGCAACTCGAAACAGGAACTGCGGAATAGGCGAAGGCTGGCAAAAGATGAAGTGACGATGCGCGTAGGAAATGGTTCCAAGGTTGATGCAATCGCCGTCGGCACAGTGTCACTTCAGTTACCATCAGGATTAGTGATGAATTTAAATCATTGTTATTTAGTGCCTGCGTTGAGCATGAACATTATATCTGGATCTTGTTTATTGCGAGACGGTTACTCTTTTAAGTCAGAGAATAATGGTTGTTCTATTTCTATGAGTAACATCTTTTATGGTCATGCACCGAATGTGAGAGGATTGTTCATATTGAATCTTGATAGCGATACGCATATACATAACATTGAGACCAAAAGAGTTAGAGTTAACAATGATAGCGCCATATTTTTGTGGCACTGCCGCTTAGGTCATATTGGTGTAAAGCGCATGAAGAAACTCCATGCTGATGGACTTTTGGAGTCACTTGACTTTGATTCACTTGACACGTGCGAACCATGCCTCATGGGCAAGATGACTAAGACTCCGTTCTCAGGAACAATGGAGCGCGCAAGTGACTTGTTGGAAATCATACATACCGATGTGTGTGGTCCGATGAGCGTGGAGGCACGCGGCGGATATCGTTATTTTCTTACCTTCACTGACGATTTAAGTAGATATGGTTATGTCTACTTGATGAAGCACAAGTCTGAAACATTTGAAAAGTTCAAGCAATTTCAGACTGAAGTGGAAAATCATCGTAACAAGAAGATCAAGTTCCTACGGTTTGATCGTGGGGGTGAATATCTGAGTTTCGAGTTTGGTGCTCACTTAAGACAATGTGGAATTGTTTCACAGTTAACACCGCCTGGAACACCACAGCGTAATGGTGTGTCCGAACGTCGTAATCGTACTCTATTAGAGATGGTGCGATCTATGATGTCTCTTACTAATTTGCCATTATCATTTTGGGGCTGTGCATTAGAAACAGCTGCATTCACTTTAAATAGGGCACCATGAAAATCCGTTGAGACGACACCATACGAACTATGGTATGGCAAAAGGCCAAAGTTGTCGTTTCTTAAAGTTTGGGGATGTGATGCTTATGTCAAAAAGCTTCAGCCTGAAAAGCTGGAACCCAAAGCGGAAAAGTGCGTCTTCATAGGTTACCCAAAAGAGACAGTTGGGTACACCTTCTATCTCAAATCCGAGGGCAAAGTGTTTGTTGCTAAAAACGGAGCTTTTCTCGAGAAGGAGTTTCTCTCGAGAGAATTGAGTGGGAGGAAGATAGAACTTGACGAGGTTGTCGAACCTCTCATCCCTCTGGATGGTGGCGCAGGGCAAGGGGAAACCTCTGTCATTGCGACGCCGGTTGAGGAGGAAGTTAATGATGATGATCATGAAACTCCAGTTCAAGTTTCTGTCGAACCACGCAGGTCGACGAGACCACGTGCTGCTCCAGAGTAGTACGGTAATCCCGTCTTATCAATCATGTTGTTAGACAACAATGAACCTGCGAATTATGAAGAAGCAATGGTGGGCCAAGATTCCAACAAATGGCTGGAAGCCATGAAGTCCGAGATCCATGTATGAGAACAAAGTGTGGACTTTGGAGGTACTACCTGAGGGCCGCAAGGCTATTCAGAACAAATGGATCTTTAAGAGGAAGACGGACGCTGACGGTAATATGACCGTTTATAAAGCTCGACTTGTGGCAAAGGGTTTTTCACAAGTTCAAGGAGTTGACTACGATGAGACTTTCTCACCCGTAGCGATGCTTAAGTCCGTCAGAATCATGTTAGCAATAGCTGCATTTTTCGATTATGAAATCTGGCAGATGGATGTCAAAACGGCGTTCCTTAACGGTTTCCTTAAGGAAGAGTTGTATATGATACAACCCGAAGGTTTTGTCGATCCGAAGAATGCTAACAAGGTGTGCAAGCTCCAGCGATCCATTTATGGACTGGTGCAAGCATCTCGGAGTTGGAACAAACGCTTTGATGAGGTGATCAAAGCATTTGGGTTTATACAAGTGGTTGGAGAATCTTGTATTTACAAGAAAGTGAGTGGGAGCTCTGTGGCGTTTCTAATATTATATGTGGATGACATATTACTGATTGGAAACAACGTAGAGTTTTTAGAGAGCATGAAGGATTACTTGAATAAAAGTTTCTCTATGAAGGACCTAGGAGAAGCTGCTTACATTCTAGGCATTAAGATCTATAGGGATAGATCAAAATGCCTGATAGGACTTTCACAAAGCACATACCTTGATAAAGTTTTGAAGAGGTTCAAAATGGAACAGTCCAAGAAAGGGTTCTTGCCAGTTCTACAAGGTACGAGATTGAGTAAGACTCAGTGCCCAGCAACTGATGAAGATAGAGAGCATATGCGCTCTGTCCCCTATGCTTCAGCCATAGGTTCTATCATGTATGCGATGGTGTGCACTAGACCGGATGTTAGCCTGGCCATAAGTATGGCAGGTAGGTTCTAGAGTAGTCCAGGAGTGGATCACTGGACAACGGTCAAGAATATCCTGAAGTACCTAAAAAGGACTAAGGAGATGTTTCTCGTGTATGGAGGTGACGAAGAGCTCGCCGTAAAAGGTTACGGCGATGCAAGCTTTGAAACAGATCCGGACGACTCTAAGTCGCAAACCGGATACGTATTTATTCTTAATGGGGGTGCAGTAAGCTGGTGCAGTTCCAAGCAAAGCGTCGTAGCAAATTCTACATGTGAAGCGGAGTACATGGCTGCCTCGGAGGCAGCTAAGGAGGGTGTCTGGATGAAGCAGTTCATGACGGATCTTGGAGTGGTGCCAAGCGCACTGAATCCAATAACCTTGTTCTGTGACAACACTGGTGCCATTGCCTTGGCAAAGGAACCACGGTTTCACAAGAAGACCAGACACATCAAACGACGCTTCAACCTCATCTGCGACTACGTCGAGGGAGAGGACGTGAATATATGAAAGTGCACACGGATCTGAATGTAGCAGACCCGCTGACTAAACCTCTTCCACGGCCAAAACATGATCAACACCAGAACTGTATGGGTGTTAGATTTATTACAATGTAATTCACATAGTGATGTGAGGACTAGATTATTGACTCTAGTGCAAGTGGGAGACTGTTGGAATTATGCCCTAGAGGCAATGATAAATATAGTTATTATTATAATTCCTGTATCAAGATAATCGTTTATTATCCATGCTATAATTGTATTGAATGAAGACTCATTTACATGTGTGGATACATAGACAAAACACCGTCCCTAGCAAGCCTCTAGTTGGCTAGCCAGTTGATCAAAGATAGTCAGTGTCTTCTGATTATGAACAAGGTGTTGTTGCTTGATAACTGGATCACGTCATTAGGAGAATCACGTGATGGACTAGACCCAAACTAATAGACGTAGCATGTTGATCGTGTCATTTTGTTGCTACTGTTTTCTGCGTGTCAAGTATTTATTCCTATGACCATGAGATCATATAACTCACTGACACCGAAGGAATGCTTTGTGTGTATCAAACGTCGCAACGTAACTGGGTGACTATAAAGATGCTCTACAGGTATCTCCGAAGGTGTTAGTTGAGTTAGTATGGATCAAGACTGGGATTTGTCACTCCGTGTGAACGGAGAGGTATCTCGGGGCCCACTCGGTAATACAACATCACACACAAGCCTTGCAAGCAATGTAACTTAGTGTAAGTTGCGGAATCTTGTATTACGGAACGAGTAAAGAGACTTGCCGGTAAACGAGATTGAAATAGGTATACGGATACTAACGATCGAATCTCGGGCAAGTAACATACCGAAGGACAAAGGGAATGACATACGGGATTATATGAATCCTTGGCACTGAGGTTCAAACGATAAGATCTTCGTAGAATATGTAGGATCCAATATGGGCATCCAGGTCCCGCTATTGGATATTGACCGAGGAGTCTCTCGGGTCATGTCTACATAGTTCTCGAACCCGCAGGGTCTGCACACTTAAGGTTCGACGTTGTTTTATGCGTATTTGAGTTATATGGTTGGTTACCGAATGTTGTTTGGAGTCCCGGATGAGATCACGGACGTCACGAGGGTTTCCGGAATAGTCCGGAAACGAAGATTGATATATAGGATGACCTCATTTGATTACCGGAAGGTTTTCGGAGTTACCGGGAATGTACCGGGAATGACGAATGGGTTCCGGGAGTTCACCGGGGGGGGGGGGGGCAACCCACCCCGGGGAAGCCCATAGGCCTTGAGGGTGGCACACCAGCCCTTAGTGGGCTGGTGGGACAGCCCAAAAGGGCTCTATGCGCCAAGAAGGAAAAATCAAGAGAGAAAATAAAAAAAAGGGAGGAGGTGGGAAGGAAGGGGGACTCCCTCCCACCAAACCAAGTCCAACTCGGTTTAGGGGGGGAGTCCTCCCCCCTTGGACTCGGCCGACCCCCTTGGGGCTCCTTGAGCCCCAAGGCAAGGTCCCCTCCCTCCCACCTATATATACGGAGGTTTTAGGGCTGATTTGAGACGACTTTTCCACGGCAGCCCGACCACATACCTCCACGGTTTTTCCTCTAGATCGCGTTTCTGCGGAGCTCGGGCGGAGCCCTGCTGAGACAAGGTCATCACCAACCTCCGGAGCGCCGTCACGCTGCCGGAGAACTCTTCTACCTCTCCGTCTCTCTTGCTGGATCAAGAAGGTCGAGATCATCGTCGAGCTGTACGTGTGCTGAACGCGGAGGTGCCATCCGTTCGGTACTAGATCGTGGGACTGATCGCGGGATTGTTCGCGGGGCGGATCGAGGGACGTGAGGACGTTCCACTACATCAACCGCGTTCACTAACGCTTCTGCTGTACGATCTACAAGGGTACGTAGATCACTCATCCCCTCTCGTAGATGGACATCACCATGATAGGTCTTCGTGCGCGTAGGAAATTTTTTGTTTCCCATGCGACGTTCCCCAACAGATGTCCCGGGCGGTGTTCCTTGACCTCCTCCCTATTTGAGAGAAGGGTTTCCCCTCTGGTCCATGGTCTCCATGGCGGCGGAGGGGCGAGAGCCCCTCTGAGATTGGATCTCTCTCTGTGTGTCCTTCTGTTTCCGCGCTCTCAGATTCTGTGTTTCACCGTTTCTTAAATTCCCGGAGATCCGTAACTCCGATTGGGCTGAAATTTTAACACGATTTTCTTCCGGATATTATATTTCCTGCGGAGAAAGAAGGGCTCCAACCGCCTTAAGGAGTGGCCACAAGCTTGACAGCGGCCACCGTATCTCCTGGTGGCGGCTACAGGGCTTGTGGGTCCTCCGTGCATCGCCTCGCGTTAATTCTTCTTCCCAAAAATCAAAAATATTCTAAAAAAAATCCCCGTAAGTTTTTATTACGTTTGGACTTAGTTTGGTATGGATATTCAGCGAAACAAAAAACATGCAACAAACAGGAACTGGCACTGGGTAGTGGATCAATATGTTAGTCCCAAAAATAGTATAAAAAGTTGCCAAAAGTATATGAAAGTTGTAGAATATTGGCATGAAACAATCAAAAATTATAGATACGACGGAGACGTATCAGCATCCCCAAGCTTAATTCCTGCTCGTCCTCGAGTAGGTAAATGATAAAAAAGATAATTTTTGATGTGGAATGCTACCTAGCATAATCTTGATCATATAATCTAATCATGGCATGAATACTAAAACACGAGTGGTTCGAAGCAATAGTCTATCATTTGACATAAAGACAATAATATTTCAAGCATACTAACAAAGCAATCATGTCTTCTCAAAATATCATGGCCAAAGAAAGTTATCCCTACAAAATCATATAGTCTGGCTATGCTCCATCTTCCCCACACAACGTATTTAAATCATGCACAACCCTGGTTTTAGCCAAGCAATTGTTTCATACTTTAGTGTTCTCAAACCTTTTCAACTTTCACGCAATACTTGAGCGTGAGCCATGGACATAGCACTATAGGTGGAATAGAATATGGTGGTCGTGGAGAAGACATAAAAGGAGGAGATAGTCTCACATCAACTAGGCGCATCAACGGGGTATGGCGATGCCCATCAATAGATATCAATGTGAGTGAGTAGGGATTGCCATGCAACAGATGCACAAGAGCTATAAGTGTATGAAAGCTCACAAAAGAAACTAGTGGGTGTGCACCCAACTTGCTTGCTCACGAAGACCTAGGGCAGTTTTGAGGAAGCCCATCATTGGAATATACAAGCCAAGTTATATAATGAAAAATTCCCACTAGTATATGGAAGTGACAACATAGGAGACTCTCTGTCATGAAGATCATAGTGCTATTTGAAGCACAAGTGTGGAAAGAGGATAGTAGCAATTGTCCCTTCTCTCTTTTCTCTCATTTTTTTTGGCTCTTTGGCCTCTTTTTTTTGGTGGGCATCTTTGGCCTCTTTTTTGTAAATGGGCTTCATTGGCCTCTTTTATTTCCTCACATGGGACAATGCTCTATTAATAATGATCATCACACTTACAACTCAATACTTAGAGCAATGATGACTCTATATGAAATGCCTTTGGTAGTGTACCGTGACAATGATCTAGCATAGCAATGACATCAAAAAACGGACAAGCCACGGAAACATCATGCTAGCTATCTACGATCATGCAATGGCAATATGGAAGTGGTGGCACATGTCATGAGACGGAACGGTGGTAGTTGCATGGCAATATATCTCGGAATGGCTATGAAAATGCCATAATAGGTAGGCATGGTGGCTGTTTTGGGGGAGACTATATGGTGGGTGTAATGCATCGGCAAAAGTTGCGCGGTACTAGAGAGGCTAGCAATGGTGGAAGGGTGAGAGTGCGTATAATCCATGGACTCAACATTAGTCATAAAGAACTCACATACTTATTGCAGAAGTCTATTAGTCATCGAAACAAGGTACTACACGCATGCTCCTAGGGGAAAGGTTGGTAGGAGTTAACCATCGCGCGATCCCGACCTCCACACAAAGGATGACAATCAATAAACAAATCATGCTCCGACTTCATAACATAACGGTTCACCATACGTGCATGCTAGAGAATCACAAACCTTAACACAAGTATTTCTACGAATATGCAATTACTCACTAGCATGGCTCTAATATCACATATTCATGTCGCAAAACTATTGCAAGGAATCAAACATATCATATTCAGTGATCTTCAAGTTTTATGTAGGATTTTATGACTAACCATGTGAATGACCAACTCCTGTTAACTCTCTAAATAGGTATAAGTTAAGCATGAGAGTTTAATTCTTTCTACAAAAGATATGCCCCGCTCTAACAAATATAAGTGAAGCAAAAGAGCATTCTACAAATGGCGGTTTTCTATGTGTAGGGAAACAGGCAATCCAAACTTCAAAAGATATAAGTGAAGCACAAGAAGCATTCTATAAATCCAACCAAGGACTATCTCATACCATCATGGTGCATAAAAGGAAAAGGAAAAATAAACACAAAAGACGCTCCAAGCATTTGCACATATCATGTGACGAATTAAAATATAGCTCCGAGTAAAATTACCGATAGATTGTAGACGAAAGAGGGGATGCCTTCCGGGGCATCCCCAAGCTTAGACGCTTGAGTCTTCCTTGAATATTACCTTGGGGTGCCTCGGGCATCCCCAAGCTTAGGCTCTTGCCTCTCCTTATTCCTTCATCCATCGTGCTCTCACCCAAAACTTGAAAACTTCAATCACACAAAACTCAACAAAACTTCGTGAGATCCGTTAGTATAATAAAATAAATCACCACTTCAAGTACTGTTGTGAACTCATTCTAAATTCATATTGGCATTATATCTACCGTAATCCAACTTCACCTTGGTTCATACCCCCCGATACTACCCATAGATTCATCAAAATAAGAGAACAATGCATAGAAAACAGAATCTGTCAAAACAGAACATTCTGTAGCAATCTGTATATTCCGTATACCTGTGATATCTCAAAAAATCTGAAAAATTTCGAACGTCTGGAAAATTTGCATATCAATCAGCAGAAAGAAGAATCAACTCAAAATCTCTTCCATAATAAAAATGAAAATTAACTTCGTGAGCATAAAGTTTCTGTCTTTTCTCGGCGTGATCAAACAACTATCACCCAAACTAATCGTAAAGGCTTTGCTTGGCACATTATTTTTAAAAACACAAAGGAATTGTACAAGGGGATAATTATTTTGTGAGAAACTTCCATGAAAAATTCTACATTGTTTCCATGAGCATGAACACAAGTGTTCAAGGTCGACCCTCACTTCCGCAATGCATCACCTTTCAATCGCTTCTTTTTTGAAAAAGTTTTAAGTTCCCCTGTATATTTTTTTGTTTCTAAACTAAATAAAAGCACTCAACAGAAATAAATGACTCTATAAAACTTCCGGGTTGTCTCCCAGGCAGCGCTTTCTTTAAAGCTATTAAGCTAGGCATAAAGTGCTCAAGTAATGGATCCACACGGATCCCAAGGTATATCAAAGCCAATTTTAATTAGCAATGATTTGAAATTTAGTAGTGAGCACAAGGTAACATATATCATGCAATGACGAAGTCTAAGTCTCTTCCTATGCATTGGCATGTCATAAAAGAACAATTCATGCACATCAAGTAAAGGCAAATACATAGCATATGCAGTTTCTTGCAATTTTATCGTCTTGGAAACATAGAGAGGTGGAGATGTAGTTCCTCTCTCATAATAACTGCAAGTAGGAGCAGCAAGCACATGCATATTATATTCATCAAAATCATCATGTGTAACATAAGGAACTATAGCTAGATCATCTTCATAAGCATCATTCATATTGGCAACATGGCCACAAGCATAGCAAGCATCAAGTTCATCAAAAAGGGATATTTCAAACGAATCCAAGGGATCATAGCATTCATCTTTCGGTAAGAACGAAGGGAAATTAAATAATGTATGAGTAGAACAGTTACTCTCATTAGAAGGTGGACATGGGTAGCTAGCCCGTTCTTCCTCCTTTTGTTCTTCGCTCTCCTCGTCATCTTTTTCATCTAATGAGCTCACAATTTCAGCATTTTCTTCTTCCATAGTTTCCTACAAAATAATAGTCTCTTCTTGGGCAGCATAGGATTTCTCCTTAAATCTTCAATATGGGCATTATATTCATAATTAGTATAACAATAACGAAGCATGGCCAAATTTTCAGATCGGTAAGGAGCATCATCATTATCATCACACCTTTTAAACACAACCTCAATTTCATAAGCACCCATAAAAGCAACAAACTCTTCTATTTGCTCCACATCATAGTAATCATATATACCATTAGCATAAGAAGCCAAGGTTCTATGATCATTAAACTCACAAGAAAAGGGAAGGTGTGGAGCCTTCATCCTAGAGCAACAAGTAACACCATGTCTCTTGCATAGTTCCCAAGCATACCATTTCAACAAATGGATTTGATCCCATAAAAGTTTCCCTTTTTGAGTCAAGCGATAATCCCTAAAGTATTCATGTTGATCCAACGTGTATCCCATTATATAATTGAATGGGGCTTTCTCAGGATTATTAAAGAAGTATATAATATTTTCCACGTAACGAGCATCGAGGGTTTTAGGAGGTTCCCCATCTCCATGAGTAGCAAGTACACCTAAATTTTTTGGTATTTCGTGTTCCATATCCATAACTAAAGATAGAGAACAACTTAGAACAACAAATAAATCTACTTAGTGATAAAGCAAACAAGCACACATGAGAATATTCACCCCACGCTATTGCTCCCCGGCAAGGGCGCCAGAAAAAGGTCTTGATAACCCACAAGTATAGGGGATCAATTGTAGCCTTTCTCGATAAGTAAGAGTGTCGAACCCAACGAGGAGCTAAAGGTAGGACAAATATTCCCTCAAGTCCTATTGACCACCGATACAACTCTACGCACACTTTACGTTCGCTTTACCTATAACAAGTATGAAACTAGAAGTACTTTGTAGGAGTGAAGGGATAGGCTTGCAAGAAAGTAAAGAACACGTAAATAAAACTAGGGGCTGGTTAGATAATGAAACAACTACGAGTGTCTAACGAGTGTGGAAAAGTGGTGGTAGGAGTTGCGGAATTGTCCCTAAGCAATTGACTACGTTACTAGATCGATAGCAAGTATCATGTGGGATAGGCCTCTGCTAGCATGTCATCCCTTACTTGGAATTCTATGCACTTCTGATTGGAACTATTAGCAAGCGTCCGCAACTACTAACGTTCATTAAGGTAAAACCCAACCATAGCAATAAGATATATTGGTCCCCCTTCAATCCCATATGCATCAATTTCTATGCTAGGTTTGAAGCTTCTGTCACTCTAGCCTGCCAATACATAGTCCTATCAACATACAACTAACCCTATGGTGCGATCCACGCGCGCGATCATATGATGGGCACGAAAGGACAACAACATAACCACAAGCAAATTAAACCAATCATAGCAATTCATCAATCACCGATAGGACAACGATAATCTACTCAGACATCATAGGATAGCAACACATCATTGGATAAAATATGTAGCATAAAGCACCATGTTCAAGTAGAGGGTAGAATGGGTTGCGGGAGAGTGAACCACTGAATATAGATGGGGGGAAGACGATGGAGATGTTGGTGAAGATGACGGAGGTGTTGGTGTAGATCGCCGTCACACGATGATGTCCCGGGCGGCGTTCCGGCGCCGCCGGGAGAGAGGGGGAGCGAGCCCCCCTCCTTATTCTTCCTTGACCTCCTCCATAGATGGGAGAAGGGTTTCCCCTCTGGTCCATGGTCTCCATGGCGGAAGAGGGGCGAGAGCCCCTCCGAGATTGGATCTCTCTCTTTGTGTCCTTCTGTTTCTGCGTTTCACCGTTTCTTAAATTCGTGGAGATCCGTAACTCCGATTGGGCTGAAATTTTAACACGATTTTCTTCCGGATATTATGTTTCTTTCAGCGAAAGAAGGGCTCCAACCGCCTTAAGGAGTGGCCACAAGCCTGCGAGCTACCACTGTACCTCCTCGTGGCGGCTACAGGGCTTGTGGGCCCTCCGTGCATCGCCTCGCGTTGATTCTTCTTCCCAAAAATCATAAATATTCCAAAAAAATCCCCGTAAGTTTTTATTACGTTTGGACTTCGTTTGGTATGGATATTCTACGAAACAAAAAAACATGCAACAAATAGGAACTAACACTGGGCACTGGATCAATATGTTAGTCCCAAAAATAGTATAAAAAGTTGCCAAAAGTATATGAAAGTTGTAGAATGTTGGCATGAAACAATCAAAAATTATAGATACGACGGAGACGTATCAGTCAGCGATTCAGAAAGGTCGGTCTTACCGATTTTGGTATTAGGGAAACTAAGAAGATTCTTGGTGAAACCAAGTTTCCCTTTTCTGTGAAACTATAAAGGGTTGCCAAGTTTGTGTTAAGGAGAATGTGTGTCTCGGTGGCTCCAAATTTTTTGTCTCGTTGGAACCGATGTTCCTTTTTGCACAAAGTTAAACCTATTTTTTTCAGAGTTCAATTTTTCAAAACTTCTGATTTTTGTGATGCTCATCTATTCCAGCTCTTCTAATTCTTTTCATGGGTGTGCTTGTCTACTTTGGTGTCTATCAGTATGTCAGGATCAAAGGATAGTCAGAACAACTTCAGTGAGACCGGTGATGAGATGGATTCCGACACTAGTCCAGAGAGGATAGCTTGTGACCGAGGTACACCCAACCCGCATGGCTTTCCCAAGGAAGCTACCAGGTCCAGGAAGAAGCACAATTCAGCTGAAGAAGATGTTGATTTTATTCCAGAGGAGAATATTCCCCAGAAGTGGAAGGAAAGGACCATTGTGAGAAATATTGTGAGGAAGGAGTATGCTAGACCTGCCAATGTGAGAACTCCAGAGGCTACTCAAAGAGGATTAAGTATCTCTCTTACACAACCTTCTTCCTGGCTTGCTAAGAAGCCAGGTCAGAAAAGAGCCAGGAAGAGAATAGTGCATGTTGTTGGAAGGCCAACATCGATGTATGAAGACCCAACATAAGCTGCCAAGGAAGAGGAGGAAGAGATTCCAGCTAATGCCCTTCGTGCTAAGAAGAAGAAGCTCATGGCTGATGCTATGCCAAAGAAGTCTGCACCCAAGCCTTCTGCTCCTAAGAAGCCAGTAGCTCCCAAGAGGACTACTAAGGATATACCTGCAACAGAGAAGAACAAAGGCTCTGCATCCAGAGAGTTTCCTGCAGAGGAGTAAGGAGATGCACCATTGCTGATGAAACTGAGATCTCACTTGCCATTGCACAATGGTGCTCATCCTGTTGCTGAGGATATGAAGAAGAGAAGGGATCAAGGTTTGAGGCAGTGGAGGACTACAGATCCATATGCTCTCAGAAGAAGCTCTGATGTTGATCCTCGTTTCCACACCAAGGAGCGACAAGATTTCTATTAGACAGTGTTGCTTGACAAGACTCCTGCACTCAACGACATACGATATGTTGATTGGGAATATATCAAGGCCAATGAGAACCACTTTCCTCATGTGAGAGAAAACTTCATGCTAGTTGATAATGAAGATTTTGTTGGCACATAGTTGACTGCGTGGAATAATGAGATGATCATGCAATTCTATTCAACTTCTCATTTTAATTCTGATGGAAGGATAGTTTAGATGACAGAAGGTCACTGGTAAGAGTCTAATTTAGATGAGCGGGTGATACGTCCACTTTGCATCATGTTTTGTTACTGTTGTGCGTAGTCCACGAAACTAGCCCGAAACGACAAAAACACCGAGTTTCTCCAACGTCTCGATATCCATGGACAGGGTTCATGGAGCATCAAATATCGACTCGGAAACCCAAAATAGTGAGATATAGCCCACAAACTAGCCCGAAACGACAAAAAATAAAGAGTATTTGTGACGTGTCGATAGCCGTGAACAGGGTTCATGGAGCATCCAAAATCGACCTGGGATCCCAAAACAGTGCGCTATAGCCCACGAAACTGGCCCAAAACGACAAAACCCCCGAGTTTTTGCGATGTCTCGAGAGCCGGGCACAAGGTTCATGGAGAATCAAAAATAGACCCGGGACCCCAAAATAGTGTGTTATAGCCCACGAAACCAGAGCGAAACAACAAAAACACTGAGTTTCTCCAACGTCTCTATAGCCGTGGACACGGTTCATGGAGCATCCAAAATCGACCAGGAACCCCAAAATAGTGCCATATAGCCCACGAAACTAGCCCGAAACGATAAAAACAACGAGTTTTTGCGACGTCTCGATTGCCGTGCACACGGTTCTTGGAGCATCCAAAATCGACCCGGGACCCCGAAACAGTGCGCTATAGTCCACGAAACTGGCCCGAAACGACAAAAACACCGAGTTTTTGTGACATCTCGATGGCCGGGAACAGGGTTCATGGAGTATCAAAAATCGACCCAGAACCCCAAAATAGTGCATTATAGCCCACGAAACTAGCCCGAAACGACAAAAACACCGAGTTTCTCCAACATCTTGATAGCCGTGGACAAGGTTGACGGAGCATCATAAATCGACGAGGAACCCCAAAATAGTGCGGTATAGCCCACAAAACTGGTCTGAAACAACAAAAACAACGAGTTTCTCCAATGTCTCGATAGCCGTGCACAGGGTTAATGGAGCATAAAAAATTGACCCGAAACTCCGAAACACGAAACTAGCGCGAAACGACAAAAACAACAAAACTCGCCCTTAACGACAAAAACACCAAGTTTTTGCGATGTCTCGATAGCCATGCACAGGCTTCATTGAGCATAAAAAATCGACCCGGAACCCGAGAACACGAAACTGGCCTGAAACGACAAAAACAACGAGTTTTTGCGACATCTCGATAGCCGTGCACAAGGTTCACGGAGCATCAAAAATCGACCCGTGACCCCCAAACAGTGCGCTATAGCCCACGAAACTGGCCCGAAATGACAAAAACAACAAGTTTTTGCGACGTCTCGATAGCCATGCATAGGGGGCATCCAAAATCTACCCAGGACCCCAAAACAATGCGCTATAGCCCCACGAAACTGGCCCGAAACGAAAAAACATCGAGTTTTTGCGACGTCTCTTTAGCTGGGCACAGGGTTCATGGAGCATCCAAAATCGACCCGGGATCCCAAAACATTGCGCTAGCCCACGAAACTGGCCCAAAACGACAAAAACAACGAGTTTTTGCGATGTCTCGATAGTCGGGCACACGGTTCATGGAGCAGCAAAAATCGACCCGGAACCCCACAGTGCGTTATAGCCCACGAAACTAGCCCGAAACGACAAAAACACCGAGTTTCTCCAACGTCTAGATAGCCTTGGACAGGGTTCATGGAGCATCGAAAATTGACCCGGGACCCGAAACAGTGCCTTATAGCCTACGAAACTAGGCCGAAACGACAAAAACAACGAGTTTTTGCGACGTTTGGATAGCGATGCATAGGGTTCATGGAGCATCCAAAATGGACCCGAGACCCCGAAAGAGTGCGCTATAGCCCACGAAAGTGGCCCAAAACGAGAAAAATACCGAGGTTGTGCGACGTCTCGATAGCCGTGCACATGGTTCATGGAGCATAAAAAATCGACTCAGAACCCCAAAACAGTGCGCTATAGTCGACAAAACTAGCCCGAAACGACAAAAACACCGAGTTTCTCCAACGTCTGGATAGCCGTGGACATGGTTCATGGAGCATCAAAAATCGACCCGGAAGCCCAAAACAGTGCCATGTAGCCCATGAAACTAGCCCGAAACGACAAAAACAACGAGTGTTTGCGACATATGGATAGCCATACACACGGTTATGGAGCATCCAAAATGGACCCGAGACCCTAAAAGAGTGCGCTATAGCCCACAGAACTAGCCCGAAATGACAAAAACATTGTGTGACGTCTCGATAGCCGTGCACAGGGTTCATGGAGCATCCAAAATCGACTCAGAACCCTCAAACAATGCGCTATAGCCTTGAAACTAGCCCAAAACAACAAAAACAACAAGTTTATGCGACGTCTCGATAGTCGTGCACACGGTTCATGGAGCATAAAAAATCAAACTCGGACCCCAAAAGAGTGCGTTATAGCCGACGAAACTTGCCCGAAACGAGAGAAACACCGAGTTTTCTCGATAGCCGTCTACAGGGTTCATGGAGCATCAAAAATCGACCCGGGACCCCAAAACAGTGCGTCATAGCCCAAGATACTATCCCGAAAGGACAAAAACTCCAAGTTTTGCGACGTCTCGATAGCCATGCATAGGGTTCACGGAGCATAAAAAATCGATCTGGAACCCCAAAACAGTGCGGTATAGCCCACGAGACTGGCCCGAAATGACAAAACAACGAGTTTTTGTGACGTCTCGATAGCCATGCATAGGGTTCATCGAGCATCCAAAATCGACCCGGGACCCAAAAAGTGCGCTATAGCCCACGAAACTGGCCCGAAACGACAAAACAATGAGTTTTCTCGATGGCCGTGCACAGGGTTCATGGAGCATAAAAATCGACCAGGGACCCCAAAACACTGCGCTGCCCACGAAATTGGCGCGTAACAAGACAAACAACTAGTTTTTGTGACGTCTCGATAGCCGTGTGATGTCTACTACGCAACCTTCTCCTTGTAGACGTTGTTGGGCCTCCAAGTGCAGAGGGTTGTAGGACAGTAGCAATTTTCCCTCAAGTGGGTGACCTAAGGTTTATCAATCCGCGGGAGGCGTAGGATGAAGATGGTCTCTCTCAAGCAACCGTGCAACCAAATAACAAAGAGTCTCTTGTGTCCCCAACACACCTAATACATTGGTAAGTTGTATAGGTGCACTAGTTCGGCGAAGAGATGGTGATACAAGTGCAATATGGATGGTAGATATAGGTTTTTGTAATCTGAAATTACAAAAACAGCAAGGTAACAAATGGTGATAGTGAGCACGAACGGTATTGCAATGCGTGGAAACAAGGCCTAGGGTTCATACTTTCACTAGTGAAGTTCTCTCAACAATGATAACATAATTGGATCATATAACTAGCCCTCAACATGCAACAAAGAGTCACTCCGAAGTCACTAATAGCGGAGAACAAACGAAGAGATTATTATCGGGTACGAAACAACCACAAAGTTATTCTTTCTGATCGATCTATTCAAGAGTCCGTAGTAAAATAGCACGAAGCTATTCTTTCCGTTCAATCTTTCATAGAGTTCGTACTAGAATAACACCTTAAGATACTTATCAACCAAGACCCTAATGTCACCTAGATACTCCATTGTCACCTCAAGTATCCATGGGTATGATTATACGATATGCATCACACAATCTCAGAATCATCTATTCAACCAACACATAGAACTTCAAAGAGTGCCCCAAAGTTTCTACCAGAGAGTCAAAACGTGTGCCAACCCCTGTGCATAGGTTCCCAATGTCATGAACCCGCAAGTTGATCACCAAAACATACATCAAGTACTCACATGAATCCACGTGTGCCAACCCATATGCATAGGTTCCCAATGTCACAAACCCGCAAGTTGACCACAGCAGATAGACACGTGCAAGACATACATCAAGTGTTCTCAAAGACTCAATCCGATAAGATAACTCCAAAGGGGAAACTCAATTCATTACAAGAGGGAGAGGGGGAAGAACATCATAAGATCCAACTATAGTAACAAAGCCCATGGTACATCGAGATCAAGACATCTCAAGAACAAGAGAGAGAGAGAGAGATCAAACACATAGCTACTGGTACATACCCTCAGCCCCGAGGGAGAACTACTCGATCCTCGTCATGGAGATCGCCGGGATGATAAAGATGGCCACCGGAGATGGATTCCCCCTCCGGCAGGGTGCCGGAACGGGCTCCAGATTGGTTTTTGGTGGCTACAGAGGCTTGCGGCGGCGGAACTCCCGATCTAGGTTTCTTTCTGGAGGTTTCTGGATTTATAGGACCAGATGGCGATGGAGTTGCGTCAAGTGGGCCCACGAGGAGGTCACTAGCCTGCCCTGCGCCACCTAGGGGGGTGGTGGCGGCGTGAGTGCTTGTGACTCCCTCGTGGCTCTTCTGGCCTTCTTCCAAAGCTTCGGGGTCTCTTTTGGTCCAAAAAAATCATCGTAAAGTTTCATTCCATTTGGACTCCGTCTCAAAATGGGCCAAAAACACGGAAAAACAGAAACTGGCACTTGGCACTGAGTTAATAGGTTAGTCCCAAAAAAGATATAAAATAGCATAATGATGCATATAAAACATCCAATGTTGACAAGATAATAGCATGGAACCATCAAAAATTATAGATACGTTGGAGACGTATCACCGTGCACAGGGTTCATGGAGCATAAAAAACTGACCCGGGACCCCAAAAGAGTGCGTTATAGCCCATGAAACTGACCCAAAATGACAAAAACAATGAGTCTTTGCGACGTCTCGATAGCCATGCACACGGTTCATGAAGCATCAATTATCGACACGGGATCCTAAAACAGTGCGCTATAGCCCACGAAACTAGCCCGAAACGAAAAAACACCGAGTTTTCTGCGATGTCTCGACAGTCGGGCACGGGGTTTATGGAGCATAAAAAACGACCTGAAACCCCAAAACAGTACGTGGCCCACGAAACTAGCCCGAAACGACAAAAACACCGAGTTTCTCGAACGTCTCGATAGCCGTGGACATGGTTCATGGATCATCAAATATCGACTCGGAACCCCAAGACAGTGTGATATAGCTCAAGAAACTAGCCCGAAACGACAAAAAATAACGAGTATTTGCGACGTATCGATAGCCATGAACACGGTTCATGGAGCATCCAAAATCGACCCGGGATCCCAAAACAATGCGCTATAACCGAGGAAACTGGCCCGAAACGACAAAACCTCGAGTTTTTGCGATGTCTCGATAGCCGGCACATGGTTCATGGAGCATCAAAAATAGACCCGGACCCCAAAATACTGTGTTATGGCCCACGAAACAAGAGCGAAATGACAAAAACACCAAGTTTCTCAAATGTCTCCATAGCCATGGTCAGGGTTCATGGAGCATCAAAAATCGACCCGGAACCCCAAAACAGTGTCGTATAGCCCACGAAACTAGCCCGAAACGACAAAAACAACGAGTTTTTGCGACGTCTCGATTGTCGTGCACACGGTTCTTGGAGCATCCAAAGTCGATCCGGGACCTTGAAACAGTGCGCTATAGCCCGCGAAACTGGCCGAAACTACGAAACACCGAGTTTTTGCGATGTCTCCATGGCCGGGCACATGTTTCATGGAGCATCAAAAATCGACCCGGGACCCCAAAATAGTGCATTATAGCCCCGGAAACTAGCCCGAAACGACAAGAACACTGAGTTTCTCCAACATCTCGATAACCGTGGACAAGGTTGATGGAGCATCAAAAATCGACCCGGAACCCCAAAATAGTGCGGTATAGCCCATAAAAATGCTGTGAAACGACAAACACAATGAGTTTCTCCAAAGTATCGATAGCCGTGCACAAGGTTAATGGAGCATAAAAAGTTGACCTGAAACCCCAAAACACGAAACTAGCCCAAAACGACAAAAACAATGAAACTGGCCCGAAACGACAAAACACCAAGTTTTTGCGACATCTCGATAGCCATGCACAGGGCTCATGGAGCATAAAAAATCGACCCGGAACCCGAGAACACAAAACTAGCCTGAAACGACAAAAAGAACGAGTATTTGCGACGTCTCGATAGTCGTGCACAAGGTTCATGGAGCATAAAAAATGGACCCGGCACCCTGGAAACAGTGCGCCCGAAATGACAAAAACAACAAGTTTTTGCGACGTCTCGATAGCCATGCACAAGGTTCACGGGGCATCCAAAATCTACCCAAGACCCCAAAACAGTGCGCTATAGCCCACGAAACTGGCCCGAAACGACAAAAACATCGAGTTTTTGCGACGTCTCGATAGCCGGGCACAGGGTTCATGGAGCATCCAAAATCGATCCGGGATCCCAAAATATTGCGCTAGCCCACGAAACTGGCCCAAAACGAATAAAACACCGAGTTTTTGTGATGTCTCGATAGCTGGGCACACGGTTCCAGAAGCATAAATAATCGACCCGGAACCCAAAAACAGTGTGTTATAGCCCACGAAACTAGCCCGAAACGACAAAAACACCGAGTTTTTCCAACGTCTGGATAGCCGTGGACAGGGTTCATGGAGCATCAAAAATAGACCCGGGACCCCAAAACAGTGCCTTATAGCCCACGAAATTGGGCCAAAACGACAAAAACAACGAGTTTTTGCGACGTCTGGATAGCCATGCATAAGGTTCATGGAGCATCCAAAATGGACCCGAGACCCCAAAAGAGTGCGCTATAGCCCACGAAACTGGCCCAAAACGACAAAAACACCGAGATTGTGCGACGTCTCGATAGTCGTGCACAGGATTCATGGAGCATCAAAAATCGACTCAGAGCCCCAAAACTAGCCCGAAACGAGAAAAACACCGAGTTTCTCCAACGTCTGGATAGCCGTGGACAAGGTTCATGGAGCATCAAAAATCGACCCGGAACCCCAAAACAGTGCCGTATAGCCCACGAAACTAGCCCGAAACGACCAAAACAACGAGTTTTTGCGACATCTGGATAGCCATGCAGAGGTTTCATGGAGCATCCAAAATGGACCTCAAACCCCAAAAGAGTGCGCTCCGACGAAACTAGCCCGAAACGACAAAAACAACGAGATTGTGTGATGTCTCGATAGCCGTGCATAGGGTTCATGGAGCATCCAAAATCGAGTGAGAACCCCAAAACAGTGCGCTATAGCCACGAAACTAGCCCAAAACGACAAAACAACAAGTTTTTGCGACGTCTCGATAGTCGTGCACAGGGTTCATGGAGCATCAAAAATCGACCTCGGACCCCAAAAGAGTGCGTTATAGCCGACAAAACTTGCCCGAAACGACGAAAACACCGAGTTTTCTCGATAGCCGTCTACAGGGTTCATGGAGCATAAAAAATCAAACCGGGACCCCAAAACAGTGCGCCATAGCCGAAGATACTATCCTGAAAGGACAAAAACTCCAAGTTTTGCGACGTCTCGATAGCCATGCATTGGGTTCATGGAGCATAAAAAATCGACCCAACCCCAAAACAGTGCGGTATAGCCCACGAGACTGGCCCGAAACGACAAAACAACGAGTTTTTGTGACGTCTCGATAGCCATGCATAGGGTTCATGGAGCATCCAAAATCAGCCCGGGACCCAAAAAGTGCGCTACAGCCCACGAAACTGGCCCGAAACGACAAAACAACGAGTTTTCTCGATGGCCGTGCACAGGGTTCATGGAGCATAAAAATCGACCTGGGACCCCAAAACACTGCGCTGCCCATGAAATTGGCCCGAAACAAGACAAAAAACTAGTTTTTGCGACGTCTCGATAGCCATGCGGAGGGTTCACGGAGCATAAAAACTGACTCGGGACCCCAAAACTATGCGTTATAGCCCACGAAACTGACCAAAAATGACAAAAACAATGAGTTTTTGTGACATCTCGATAGCCATGCACACGGTTCATGAAGCATCCATTATTGACACGGGATCCCAAAACAGTGCGCTATAGCCCACGAAACTGGTCCAAAACGAAAAAAACACCGAGTTTTTTGCGATGTCTCGACAGTCGGGCACGGGGTTTATGGATCATAAAAAATCGACGTGGAACCCCAAAACAGTGCATAGCCCACGAAACTAGCCCGAAACGACAAAAACACCGAGTTTGTCCGACGTCTCGATAGCCGTGGACAGGGTTCATGGATCATCAAATATCGACTCGGAACCCCAAGACAGTGTGATATAGCCCACGAAACTAGCCCCAAACGACAAAAAATAACGAGTATTCGCGACGTATCGATAGCCATGAACACGGTTCATGGAGCATCCAAAATCGACCCGGGATCCCAAAACAATGCGCTATAACCCACAAAACTGGCCCGAAACGACAAAACCCTGAGTTTTCGCGATGTCTCGATAGCCGGCACAGGGTTCTTGGAGCATCAAAAATAGACCCGGACCCCCAAAATAGTGCGTTATAGCCCACGAAACAAGAGCGAAACAACAAAAACACCAAGTTTCTCCAACGTCTCTATAGCCATGGACACGGTTCATGGAGCATCAAAAATCGACCCGGAACCCCAAAACAGTGCCGTATAGCCCATGAAACTAGCCCGAAACGACAAAAACAACGAGTTTTTGCGACGTCTCGATTGTCGTGCACACGGTTCTTGGAGCATCGAAAGTCGACCCGGGACCTTGAAACAGTGCGCTATAGCCCACGAAACTGGCCGAAACGACGAAAACACCGAGTTTTTAGGATGTCTCGATGGCCGGGCACATGTTTCATGGAGCATCAAAAATCGACCAGGGACCCCAAAATAGTGCGTTATAGCCAACGAAACTAGCCCGAAACGACAAAAACACCGAGTTTCTCCAACATCTCAATAACCGTGGACAAGGCTGATGGAGCATCAAAAATCGACCCGGAACCCCAAAATAGTGCGGTATAGCCCACAAAACTGGTCTGAAACGACAAACACAACGAGTTTCTCGAACTTCTCGATAGCCGTGCGCAGGGTTAATGGAGCATAAAAAGTTGACCTGAAACCCCAAAACACGAAACTAGCCCGAAACGACAAAAACAATGAAACTTGCCCGAAACGACAAAACACCAAGTTTTTGCGACATCTCGATAGCCATGCACAGGGTTCATGGAGCATAAAAAATCGACCCGGAACCCGGTAATACAAAACTAGCCTGAAACGACAAATAGAACGAGTTTTTCCGACGTCTCGATAGTCGTGCACAAGGTTCATGGAGCATCAAAAATCGACCCGGGACCCCGGGAACAGTGCGCTATAGCCCATGAAACTGGCCCGAAATGACAAAAACAACAAGTTTTTGTGACGTCTCGATAGCCATGCACAAGATTCATGGGGCATCCAAAATCTACCCAGGTACCCAAAACAGTGCGCTATAGCCCACGAAACTGGCCCGAAACGACAAAAACATTGAGTTTTTGCGATGTCTCGATAACCGGGCACAGGGTTCATGGAGCATCCCAAATTGATCCGGGATCCCAAAACATTGCGCTAGCCCACGAAAGTGGCCCAAAACGACAAAAACACCGAGTTTTTGCGATGTCTCGATAGCCGGGCACACGGTTCAAGAAGCATCAAAAATCGACCCGGAACCCCAAAACAGTGTGTTATAGCCCATGAATCTAGCCCGAAACGACAAAAACACCGAGTTTTTCCAACGTCTGGATAGCCGTGGATAGGGTTCATGGAGCATCAAAAATCGACCCGGTACCCCAAAACAGTGCCTTATAGCCCACGAAATTGGGCCGAAACAACAAAAACAACGAGTTTTTGCGAGGTCTGGATAGCCATGCATAAGGTTCATGGAGCATCCAAAATTGACCCGAGACCCCAAAAGAGTGCGCTATAGCCCACGAAACTGGCCCAAAACGACAAAAAACACCAAGATTGTGCGACGTCTCGATAGTCGTGCACAGGGTTCATGGAGCATCAAAATTCGTCTCAGAACCCCAAAACAGTGGGCTATAGCCCGACAAAACTAGCCCGAAACGAGAAAAACACTGAGTTTCTCCAACGTCTGGATAGCCGTGGACATGGTTCATGGAGCATAAAAAATTGACCCGGAGCCCTAAAATAGTGCCGTATAGCCCACGAAACTAGCCCAAAACGACAAAAACAACGAGTTTTTGCGACATCTGGATAGCCATGCACAGGGTTCATGGAGCATCCAAAATGGACCCGAGACCCCAAAAGAGTGCGCTGCCCACGTAAATAGCCCGAAACGACAAAAACAACGAGATTGTGTGACGTCTCGATAGCCGTGCATATGGTTCATGGAGCATCCAAAATTGACTGAGAACCCCAAAACAGTGCGCTATAGCCACAAAACTAGCCCAAAACGACAACACAACAAGTTTTTGCGACGTCTTGATAGTCGTGCACAGGGTTCATGGAGCATAAAAAATTGACCTCGGACCCCCAAAAGAGTGCGTTATAGCCGACGAAACTTGCCCGAAATGACAAAAACACCGAGTTTTCTCGATAGCCGTGTACAAGGTTTATGCAGCATAAAAAATTGACCCAGGACCCTAAAACAGTGCGCTATAGCCCAAGATACTAGCCCGAAAGGACAAAAACTCCAAGTTTTGCGACGTCTCGGTAACCATGCAAAGGGTTCATGTAGCATAAAAATCACCCCGGAACCCCCAAATAGTGCGGTATAGCCCACGAGACTAGCTCGAAACGACAAAACAACGAGTTTTTGTGACGTCTCGATAGCCATGCACACGGTTCATGGAGCATCCAAAATCGACCCGGGACCCCAAAAAGTGCGCTATAGCCCACGAAACTGGCCCAAAACGACAAAACAACGAGTTTACTCGATGGCAATGCACAGGGTTCATGGAGCATAAAAATCGACCTGGGACGCCAAAACACCGCGTTGCCCACGAAATTGGCCCAAAACAACATAAACAACGAGTTTTTGCGACGTCTCGATAGCCGTCCACAGGGTTCACGTATCATCAAAAACTGACTCCGGACCCCAAAACAGTGCGTTATAGCCCACGAAACTGACCCAAAATGACAAAACAATGAGTTTTTGCGACGTCTCGATAGCCATGCACATGGTTCATGAATCATAAATTATCGACCCGGGATCCTAAAATAGTGCGCTATAGCCCACGAAACTGGTGCGAAACTACAAAAACATAGAGTTTTTGCGATGTCTTGATAGTTGGGCACGGGGTTTATGGAGCATAAAAAATCGACCCGGAAGCCCAAAACAGTGCGTAGCCCACGAAACTAGCCCGAAACGATAAAAACACCGAGTTTCTCCAATGCCTCGGTAGCCGTGGACATGGTTCATGGAGCATCAAATATCGACTCGGAACCCCAAAACAGTGCGATATAGCCCACGAAACTAGCTCGAAACGACAAAAAATAACGAGTATTTTTGACGTATCGATAGCCGTTAACACGTGTTAGAGCATATATCTCCATATGTGTTTTTGGTAATTGATGACAATTCCTATGGACTAATGGTTGCCTTAAGCTATATTTATAGGATTTGTGCATTGGCACTTCTTGAAGTCCATCTGTTGGGTTCAAGGAGTTTATATGATGACCAAGATGGTATTCAAGGTATTATCCAAAGAATGGTCATAGAGACACAAGGTTGATCAAGATCTCAGACAAAGAGTAAATCAAGATGATCAACACACAAAGCGTACAAGATGTACCGAGAGGGATCAAGTGATCCCATGGTATAGTAAGCATTTTCCATTACGTGTTTGTGTACTAACCCATGGTCTTCGTGAGAGTTGTGGGGTTAGGTGTGTTTCCATGGGCTTGCGTCAAAAGGAAGATCTCATACAACCCATGAAGGATGACGTCAAGTGGTGATCGTCATCAAGATTGCGGTGTGCAAGTTCAAGTGGATCAGCACGAATATATCATGCTTGAAGCTTGCCGTCCATTGTGGTGGCAATTGACTTGTGAAGATATGCTGAAGAGTTGCTCACCCATAGTGAGTATGGGGGAGCAATCAACTAGTCTTCGTCAAGCCAACGCAATCAAGAAAGGTGGTCCATCTTGAGGAAGCCAAGATCATCATCATCTAGCTCAAGAGGTCGAGGTGCAAGGTATAGGTTTGCCCTTGATAGGTTTTCTGTTTTAGGATAGATTGATGTACTGTCAAGGGGGGCTCTCAAAGTGAGTAGCTTGATCGTATCGTTCGTTGAGAGCTCAAACCATTTGCATCCTTGCATCATACTTCTTGGTTCTTATTTGGTGTTTCTCTTTGTGAGTTTCAGAGCTTATGGTCATCTTCATGACAAGCTCGAGTTCATCGAAAACGGAGTCCATATGCATCTACTATGATGTTTTTGGTGTTGGAGTTTTTGCCGGTTCTTCACTCATACAGGTCTCACATCTCTATGTCATTGGCATTTTCATATCTGCATGGTCTTGTCGTCCTGAATCCAACAAGCTTCGGTTTGCTTGACTCGGAGCTCGTATGCGAAAGTTATGGCTGTTTCAGTGGCTAGCGGTAGTACCGCTAGCCCTAGCGGTAGTACCGCTAGAGCTGGCGTTAGTACCGCTAGAGCTGGCGGTAGTACCGCTGGCCCTATCATGATTTTCTTCTACTTCGAATCTTTTACACATGAGAGAAGTTACATCTCTAATTGATATCCTCTTTTCTTTCACGTCCACCGTTGCATTTCCTTTTTCAAGTTTTTCGTGGCTTCGTGAAAGGATTTATCTTGAGTGCGTATCTTATTTTCCTTCATCTTGATGCACTCTTTGGCCGTGAAGATTATTTTTCCTCATCCTTGTCTTGATGAGGGTTTTTCCATTTCGATTGGTATCCCTCCTCTTGACAAGGTTCTTATTTCCTATCTTCACACTGGGTTGTCACGAGCGTTGGTTCTTATTTTGTTTAATAGTAAGCTTGTGAACCATTTTCTAGTATGTGTGTGTGGTAATGATATGTCTTGCACTTTGTGTCTCATTTCATCAAGACTATGTTGATGAGTAATGATCATCCTTATCTTAGTCTTCTCAAGTGCTTTGCCATGACTCACACACATTATTTTTGTTGAGCCTATTATTAAGCTGCTTCTTTTACATGTTGCTCAACCATTTGTTTTGTGCAAGTGATATGCTTATTGTCTCATCTATCTTCTTGCACTCGTTGTGTGTTTTTATTAATTTTGGGGGAGCAACGATCCTATTTTGTGCACTTGTATCAAATACAAAAATCTCGTATTAGTGCACAAATCGTGGGGAGCTTCTCTAGTTTTGATAAAACACTATGTTGCCTTTATCATAATATCTTTTATTCATGTGGTTCGAAGGAGCATATGATTGTTTGTTCCATCTGGTATCTTTTGATTGCTTGCCTCTATTTTTGTATGTCTTTGTGGCATACGATCCTTTTATTTGCAATCTTTGGGTCCTCAATATAGTTTGTTTTCCTCCAACTACTTATCATTGTATTACGTGTACCGAGAGGGATCATGTGATCCCATGGTATGGTAAGCATTGTCCATTATGTGTTTGTGTACTAACCCATGGTCTTCGTGAGAGTTCTATGTGGGGGTTAGGTGTGTTTTCATGGGCTTGCGTCAAAAGGAATATCTCATACAACCCATGAAGGATGACGTCAATTGGTGATCGTCATCAAGATTGCAGTGTGCAAGTTCAAGTGGATCAGCACGAATATATCATGCTTGAAGCTTGCCGTCCATTGTAGTGGCAATGGACTTGTGAAGATATGCTGAAGAGTGGCTCACCCATAGTGAGTATGGGGGAGCAATCAACTAGTCTTCATCAAGCCAACGCAATCAAGAAAGCTGGTCCATCTTGAGGAAGGCAAGATCATCATCATCTAGCTCAAGAGGTCGAGGTGCAAGGTATAGGTTTGCCCTTGATAGGTTTTCTGTTTTAGGAAGATTGCTGTACTGTCAAGGGGGGCGCTCAAGTGAGTAGCTTGATCGTATCGTTCGTTGAGAGCTCAAACCATTTGCATCCTTGCATCATACTTCTTGGTTCTTATTTGGTGTTTCTCTTTGTGAGTTTTAGAGCTTATGGTCATCTTCATGACAAGCTCGAGTTCATCGAAAACGGAGTCCATATGCATCTACTATGATGTTTTCGATGTTGGAGTTTTTGCCGGTTCTTCATTCATAGAGGTCTCACATCTCTATATCATTGGCATTTTTCATATCTGCATGGTCTTGTCGTCCTGAATCCAACAAGCTTGTGTTTGCTCGATTCGGAGCTCGTACGTGAAAGTTATGGCTGTTTCAGTGGCTAGCGGTAGTACCGCTAGCCCCAGCGGTAGTACTACCCCTGGTCAACTGTAGTACCGCTCCAGGACTTTAGTACCGTCATCCTTGCGGCTGTACTACGTCGGACTTGTTGCGAAGACTTTCTTGGCGGTGGTTGGCCCGGTAGTATCTTTGCGCTACCATGGGCTCAGCGGTAGTACCGCTTCAGCCAGCAGTAGTACCGCTGGACGGTCAGCGGTAGTACCGCTGCAGCCAGCGGTAGTACCGCTGGGCTCGGGCTGTAAGTGGGGGTAACGGTCTGATTTCTTCCCCCACTATATAAAGGGGGTCTTCTTCCCCCTTGGTCTCGACTTATCCGTTGAGCTCGTTCTTCCCCCATTGTTGACCTTCTTAGAGCTTGCTAACTCTCAATCCATCCAATGATTCTTGCTTGTTCTTGAGGGAAAAGAGAGAGGAGATCTAGATCCACATCTCCACCAATCACTTTCTCCTCTATGTGAGGGGAACCCCTTGGATCTAGATCTTGGAGTTCTTTGTGAGCTCCTTGTTCTTCCTCTCATATTTCTCCATAGCTTTTGTTGTTGTGGAGGGATTTGAGTGTGAGGGACTTGACCACTTCGTGTGTTCTTGCCATTGCATTAGTTGCATCAGTTTGAGTTCTCCACGGTGATACGTGGAAGTGAGAAGTTGAGAAGCTTATTACCCTTTGGTACTTAGTACCCTAGAGATTGTTCTTTGTGGATGCTTTGGCGTCCTAGAAGCTTAGTGGTGTCTTGGAGCTCAATAATTGTGGTGTAAAGCTCTGGGCAAGCGCCGGGGGTCTCCAATTGGGTTGTGGAGATTGCCCCGAGCAATTTGTACGGGTACCGATGACCGCCCCCAAGGTTTGCCATTTGTACGGGTTCGGTGACCGCCCTCAAGGGTCCCTTAGTGGAATCACGACATCTTGCATTGTGCGAGGGCGTGAGGAGATTATGGTGGCCTTAGTGGCTTCTTGGGGAGCATTGTGCCTCCACACCGCTGCAACGGAGATTAGCATCCGCAAGGGTGTGAACTTCGGGATACATCATCGTCTCCACGTGCCTCGGTAATCTCCTACCCGAACCCTTTACTTATGCACTTTACTTTGTGATTGCCATATTGTTTATTGTCATATATCTTGCTATCATTTAGTTGTTTATCTTGCTTAGCATAAGTTGTTGGTGCACATAGGTGAGCCTAGTTGTTGTAGGGTTTGTGCTTGACAAATTAAATGTTAGTTTTATTCCGCATTTGTTCAAGCCTAAATCGTAATTATTTTAAATCGCCTATTCACCCCCCTCTAGGCGACATCCACGTCCTTTCAACAAGCTTCATGGAGCATACATAATCGACCCGGGATCCCAAAACAGTGTGCTATAACCCACGAAACTGGTCCGAAACGACAAAACCCCGAGTTTTTGCGATGTCTCGATAGCCGGCACAGGGTTCATGGAGCATCAAAAATAGACACGGGACCCCAAAATATTGCGTTATAGCCCACGAAACAAGAGCGAAACGACAAAAACACCGAGTTTCAATAATGTCTCTAGAGCCGTGGACAGGGTTCATGGAGCATCAAAAATTGACCCGGAACCCCAAAACAGTGCCGTATAGCCCACGAAACTAGCCAGAAACGACAAAAACAACGAGTTTTTGCGACGTCCCGATTGCCATGCACACGGTTCTGGGAGCATCCAGAATCGACCTGGGACCCCGAAACAGTGCGCTATAGCCCACGAAACTAGCCGAAACGACAAAATCACCGAGTTTTTGTGATGTCTCGATGGCCGGGCAGAGGTTTCATGGAGCATCAAAAATTGACCCGGGACCCGAAAATAGTGCGTTATAGCCCACGAAACTAGCCCGAAACGGCAAAACACCTAGTTTCTCCAACATCTCGATAGCCGTGCACAAGGTTGATGGAGCATCAAAAATCGACTCGGAACCCCAAAATAGGGCGGTATAGCCCTCAAAACTGGTCTGAAACGACAAAAACAACGAGTTTCTCCAACGTCTCGATAGCCGTGCACATGGTTAATGCAGCAAAAAAATTGACACGAAACCCCAAAACACGAAACTAGCCCGAAATGACAAAAACAACAAAACTAACCCGAAATGACAAAAACACCAAGTTTTTGCGACATCTCGATAGCCATGCACATGGTTCATGGAGCATAAGAAATCGACCCGAAACCCGAGAACACGAAACTGGCTGAAACGACAAAAACAACGAGTTTTTGTGATGTCTCGATAGCCGTGCACAGGGTTCATGGAGCATCAAAAATCGACCCGGGACCCCCGAAACAGTGCACTATAGCCCATGAAATTGGCCCGAAATGACAAAAACAACAATTTTTGCGACGTCTCGATAGCCATGCACAGGGTTCATGGGGCATCCAAAATCTACCTAGGACGCCTAAACAGTGCGCTATAGGCCACGAAATTGGCCCGAAACGACAAAAACATCGAGTTTTTGCGACGTCTCGATAGCCGGGCACAAGGTTCATGGATGATCCAAAATCGAACCGAGATCCCAAAACATTGTGCTAGCCCACGAAACTGGCCCAAAACGACAAAAACACTGAGTTTTTGCGATGTCTCTATAGCCGGGCACAGGGTTCATGGAGCATCAAAAATCGAACCAGAACCACCAAAGAGTGCGTTATTGTCCACGAAACTAGCAAAAAACGACAAAGACACCGAGTTTCTCCAACGTCTGGACAGCCGTGGACAGGGTTTATGGAGCATCAAAAATCGACCCGGGACCCCAAAACAGTGCCTTATAGGCCACGGAACTCGGCCGAAACGACAAAACAACGATTTTTTGCGACGTCAGGATTCATGAAGCAACCAAAATGGACCCGAGACCCCAAAAGAGTGCGCTATTGCCCACTGCTACCTCTTGAGCTAGCATCGGTTTTTTCCCTTGAAGAGGAAAGGGTGATGCAGCATAGTAGCAGTAAGTATTTCCCTCAGTTTGAGAACCAAGGTATCAATCCAGTAGGAGTATCAAGATGAAGCACCGATGTACCTGCGCAAAAACAGCAAACTTGCACCAAACGCTACAAAGGGGTTGTCAATCCCTTCACGATTGATTGCAAGGTGAGATCTGAAGGCGGAAAGTGCAACAAAGTAAAAGTCTAGGGCTGAAAATATGATGTGAAGTAGACCTGGGGGCCATAGTGTTCACTAGAGGCTTCTCTCAAGATAGCAAATATTACGGTGGGTGAACGAATTACTGTCGAGCAATTGATAGAACCGCGCAACGTCATGACGATGTCTAAGGCAATGATCATACATATAGGCATCACATCCGAGACAAGTAGACCGATACTTTCCGCATCTACTACTATTACTCCACACATCGACCGCTGTCCAGCATGCATCTAGTGTATTGAGTTCATGACGAACAGAGTAACGCCTTAAGCAAGATGACATGATGTAGAGGGATAAATTCATGCAATAGATATTACCCCATATTTTTACCCTTGATGGCAACAACACGATGCGTGCCTCACTACCCCTTCTGTCACTGGGTGAGGTCACCGCACGGTATGAACCCAAAACCAAGCATTTCTCCAATTGCAAGAATCATAGATCAAGTTGGCCAAACAAAACCCACAACTCGAAGAGAATTACAAGGATATGAAATCATGCATACAAGAGATGAGAAGAAACTCAAATAAGATTTATAGATACTCTGATCATAAATCCACAATTCATCGGATCTCGACAAACACACCGCAAAAGAAGATTACATCGGATAGATCTCCATGAAGATCATGGAGAACTCTGTATTGAAGATCCAAGAGAGAGAAGAAGCCATCTAGCTACTAGCTATGGACCCGAAGGTCTATGGTGAACTACTCACGCATCATCGGAGAAGCAATGGTGTTGATGAAGAAGCCCTCCATATCCGAATACCCCCTCCGACAGGGCACCAGAACGTGCCCCAGATGGGATCTTGCGGAGACAGAAGCTTGCGGCGGCGGAAAAGTATTTTCGTGGATCTCTCTCGTGGTTTTGTATTTTTTGGGGATTTATAGGCAAAAGAAGTAGGACACAGGAGCCACAGGGGGCCCACAGGCCTGCTAGGTGCGGGCCCCCCTGGCCGTGCCTAAGGGGCTTGTGGCCTCCCCTCGTGTCCTCGGGCTTGGTTCTCACGCTCCCTGCGTATCTTCTGTTCCGGAAAAAAAATCTTTTCTGAGGTTTTATTCCGTTTGGACTCCCTTTATTTTTCTCCTCTGAAAAGGGTCAAAAACTTAGAAAAAACAGAAACGGACACTTGGCACTGAGTTAATAAGTTAGTCCCAAAAATAAAATAAAAGGCATACAAAACATCCAAAGTTTGACAAGATAATAGCATGGAACCATAAAAAATTATAGATACGTTGGAGACGTATCACCCACGAAACTAGCCCGAAACGACAAAAACAACGAGATTGTGTGACGTCTTGATAGCCATGCACAGGGTTCATGGAGCATCCAAAAACGACTCAGAACCCCAAAGTAGTGCGCTATAGCCACGAAACTAGCCCAAAACGACAAAACAACAAGTTTTTCCGACGTCTCGATAGTTGTGCACAGGGTTCATGGAGCATGAAAATTCGACCTTGGACCCCAAAAGAGTGCGTTATAGCTGACGAAACTTTCCCGAAATGACAAAAATACTGAGTTTTCTCGATAGCCATATAGAGGGTTCATGAAGCATAAAAAATCGACCCGGGACCCCAAAATAGTGCCCTCTAGCCCAAGATACTAGTCCGAAAGGACAAAAACAACAAGTTTTTGCGACGTCTCAATTGCCGTGCACAGGGTTCTTGGAGCATCCAAAATCGACCCGGGACCTCGAAACGGTGCGCTATAGCCCACGAAACTGGCCCGAAACGACAAAAACACCGAGTTTTATCGATCTCTCGATGACTGGGCAAAGAGTTCATGGAGCATCAAAAATAGACCCGGGACGCCAAAACAGTGCGTATAGCCCACGAAACTAGCCCAAAACGACAAAACACTGAATTTCTCCAACATCTCGATGGCCGTGGACAAGGTTGATGGAGCAACAACAATCGACCCGGAACCCCAAAATAGTGCGGTATAGCCCACAAAACTGGTGTGAAACGACAAAAACAACGAGTTTCTCCAATGTCTCGATAGCCATGCACACGGTTAATGGAGCATAAAAAATTGACACGAAACCCAAAAACACGAAACAAGCCCGGAACGACAAAATCAAATAAACTGGCCCGAAACGACAAAAACATCAAGTTTTTGCGACGTCTCGATAGCCATGCACAGGGTTCATGGAGCAGCCAATATCGACCCGGGATCCCAAAACAGTGCGCTATAGCCCACGGAACTGGCCCGAAACGAAAACCGAGTATTTGCGATGTCTCGATACCCGGGATCAAGGTTCATGGAGCATCAAAAATCGACCCGGGACCCCAAAACAGTGCGTTAGCCCACGAAACAAGCCCGAAACGACAAAAACACTGAATTTCTCCAACGTCTCGATAGCCGTGGACAGGGTTCATGGAGCATCAAAAATCGATCCGGAACCTCAGAAAGTGCGGTGTAGCCCACGAAACTCGCCCAAAACGATAAAACATCGAGTTTTTGTGACGTCTCGATAGCCATGCACAGGGTTCATAGAGCATAAAAAATCGACCCGGGACCAAAAAACATTGCGCCATAGCCCATGAAACTGGCTCGAAACGACAAAAACAATGAGTTTTTGCGATGTCTCAATAGCCGTGCACGGGGTTAATGGAGCATAAAAAATCGACCCGGGACCCCAAAACATTGCCCTATAGCCCACGAAACTAGCCAAGAACGACAAAAACAACAAGTTTTTGCGACGTCTCGATAGCCATGGTAGAGGGTTCATGGAGCATAAAAAATCGACCCGGGACCCCAAAACAAAGTGCTATAGCCCAAGAAAGTCGCCCGAAACGACAAAAACACCATGTTTTTTGCGACGTCTCGATAGGCATGCATAGTGTTCATGGAGCGTCAAAAATCGACCGGGACCCCAAAACAGTGCAGAGCACACAAAACTAGCCTGAAATGAAAAAGTACAAGTTTTTACGATGTCTCTATAGCCATGCACAGGGTTCATGGAGCATCAAAAATCGACCCCGGACCCCAAAACAGTGCGTTATAGCCACGAAACTGGGCCGAAGCGACAAAAACAACGAGTTTTTGCGACGTCTGAATAGCCATGCACAAGGTTCATGGAGCATCCAAAATCGACACGAGACCCTAGAAGAGGGTGATATAGCCTACGAAACTAGCCCGAAACGACAAAAACAACAAGATTTTGCAATGTCTCGATAGCCGTGCACAGGGTTCATGGAGCATGCAAATCGAGTCAGAACCCCAAAACAGTGCGCCATAGCCACAAAACTTGCCCAAAATGACAAAAACAACAAGTTTTACGATGTCCCGATAGTCGTGCACTGGGTTCATGGAGCATAAAAAATCGACCTTGGGCCCCAAAAGAGTTCGCTATATCCGACGAAACTTGCCCGAAACGACAAAAACACCGAGTTTTCTCGATAGCCGTGCACAGGGTTCATGGAACATGAAAAATCAACCCGGGACCCCAAAACAGTGCGCTATAGCCCAAGAGACTAGCCCGAAAGGACAAAAACACCAAGTTTTTGCGAGTCTCGATAGCCATGCATAGGGATCATGGAGCATCAAAAATCGACCCGGGACGCCGAAACAATGTGTTATAGCCCACCAAACTAACCCGAAACGACAAAAACACCGAGTTTCTCCAATGTCTCGATAGCCGTGGACACGGTTCATGGAGCATAAAAAATTGACACGGAACCCCAAAATAACGCGGTATAGCCCACGAGACTAGCCCAAAACTACAAAAACAACGAGTTTTTGTGACGTCTCGATAACCGTGCACAGGGTTCATGGGACATCCAAAATCGACTCGGGAACCCAAGACAGTGCGCTATAGCCCACGAAACGGGCCCCAAATGACAAAACAACGAGTTTTTGCGACGTCTCGATAGTCGTGCACAAGGTTTATGGAGCATCCAAAATTGACATGGTATCCCATGCCCGAACCGACAAAAACACTCACTTTTTGTGATGTCTCGATAGCCATGCACAGGGTTCATGCAGGATCAAAAATCGACCCGGGACCCCAAAAGAGTGCATTATAGCCCACGAAAATAGCCCGAAACGACAAAAACCCAGAGCTTTTACAATGTCTCGATAGCTATGCATAGGGTTCATAGCCGGGCACAGGGTACATGGAGCATCAAAAGTCGACCCGGAACTCCAAAACAATGCGTTATAGCCCACGAAACTAGCCCGAAACAACAAAAACACCGAGTTCCTCCAATGCCTCGATAGTCATTGACACGGTTCATGGAGCATCAAATATTGACCCAGAACCCCGAAACAGTGCGGTATGACCCACGACACTAGCCCAAAACGACAAAAAACAACGAGTTTTTGCGACGTCTCTATAGCCGTGCACAGGGTTCATGGATCATCCAAAATCGATTCGGGACCCTAAAACAGTGCGCTATAGCCCACGAAACCGGCCCGAAACGACAAAAACACCGAGTTTTCACGATAGCCGTGTACAGGGTTCATGGAGCATAAAAAATCGACCAGGGACCCTAAAACAGTGCACTATAGCCCAAGATACTAGCCCGAAAGGACAAAAACAACGAGTTTTTGCGACGTCTGGATTGCCGTGCACAGGGTTCTTGGAGCATCCAAAATCAACCCGGGATCCCGAAACAGTGCGATATAGGCCACGAAACTGGCCCGAAATGACAAAAACATCGAGTTTTTTCGATGTATCGATGGCTGGGCAGAGGGTTCATGGAGCATAAAAAATCAACCCGGGACCCCAAAAGAGTGCGTTATAGCTGACGAAACTTGCCCGAAACGACAAAAACACCGAATTTCTCCAACATCTCGATAGCTGTGGACAAGGTTGATGGAGCATCAAAAATCGATCCGGAACCCCAAAATAGTGCGGTATAGCCCACAAAACTGGTGTGAAACGACAAAAACAACTAGTTTCACCATTGTCTCGATAGCCGTCCACAGGGTTAATGGAGCATAAAAAATTGACCTGAAACACAAAAACACGAAACTAGCCCGACACGACAAAAACAACGAAACTAGCCCGAAACGACAAAAACATCAAGTTTTTGCGACGTCTCGATAGCCATGCACAAGGTTCATGGAGCATAAAAAATCGACCCAGAACCCGAGAACACGAAATTAGCGTGGAACGACAAAAACAACGAGTTTTTGCGATGTCTCGATAGCCGTGGACAGGGTTCATGGAGCATAAAAAATCGATCCGGGATCCCCGAAACAGTGCGCTATAGCCCATGAAGCTGGCCCGAAACGACAAATACAACGAGTTTTTGCGTTGTCTCGATAGCCATGCACATTGTTAATGCAACATCCTAAATCGACACGCGACCCCAAAACAGTGCACTATTGCACACGAAACTGGCCCGAAACAACAAAAACAACGACTTTTTGTGTCGTCTCGATAGCCGTGAACATGGTTCAAGGAGCATCCAAAATTGACCCGGGATCCGAAAAAAGTGCACTATTGCACAAGAAACTGGCCCGAAACGACAAAAACACCGAGTATTTGCAATGTCTCGATAGCTGGGCACATGGTTCATGGAGCATCAGAAATCGACCGGGGACCCCAAAACAGTGCGTTATAGCCCACGAAAGTGGCCCGAAACGACAAATACACCGAGTTTTTGCGATCTCTCGATAGCGAGGCACAAGGTTCATGGAGCATACAAAATCGACTCAGAACCCCAAAACTGTCCGCTATAGCCCAACAAACTGGACTGAAACGACAAAAACACCGAGTTTTTGTGGTGTCTCGATACTCATCACAGGATTCATGGAGCACCAAAAATCGACCGGGACCCCAAAACCGTGCATCATAGCGCACGAAACTAGCCCGAAACGACAAAAAAACCGAGTTTCTCCAACGTCCCGATAGCCGTGCAAACGGTTCATCGAGCATAAAAAATCGACCCGGAACACGAGAACACGAAACTAGCTCGAAACGACAAAACAACGAGTTTTTGCGACGTCTCGATAGCCGTGCACAGGGTTCATGGAGCATCAAAAATCGACCCGGGACCCCGAAACAGTGCGCTATAGCCCTCAAAACTGGCCCGAAACCACATAAGACCGAGTTTTTGCGACATCTCGATAGCCGGGCACACGGTTCATGGAGCATCAAAATATCGACCCGGGACCCCAAAACAGTGCGCTATAGCCCACGAAACTGGCCCGAAACGACAAAAACACCATGTTTTTTGCGACGTCTCGATAGCCGTGCACACGGTTCATGGAGCATCCAAAATTGACTCAGAACCCCAAAACAGTGCGCTAATGCCACGAAACGAGCCTAAAACGACAAAAGAACAAGTTTTTGTGACGTCTCGATAGCCGTGCAGAGGGTTCATGGAGCATCAAAAATCGACCCGGGACCCCAAAACAGTGCGCTATAGCCCAAGAGACTAGCCCGAAAGGACAAAAACAACAAGGTTTTGCCACGTCTCGATAAAAATGCATAGGGTTCATGGAGCATCAAAAATCGACCCGGGACCACGAAACATTGCGCTGTAGCCCAAGAGACTGGCCCGGAACGACAAAAACACCAAGTTTTTGCGACGTCTCAATAGCCATGCATAGGGATCATGGAGCATGAAAAATCGACCCGGGACTCCGAAACAATGTGTTATAGGCCCCGAAACTAACCCGAAACGACAAAAACACCGAGTTCCTCCAACGTCTCGAAAGCAGTGGACACGGTTCATGGAGCATAAAAATTCGAGAGCTACGAGACTGGCCCGAAACGACAAAAACAGCGAGTTTTTGCGACGTCTCGATATCCATGCACAGTGTTCATGGAGCATCCAAAATCGACCCGGTACCCCAAAACAGTGCGCTATAGCCCACAAAACTAGCCCGAAACGACAAAACAACGAGTTTTTGCAACGTCTCGATAGCCGCACACAAGGTTCATGGAGCATCCAAAATTGATCTAGGATCCCACGCCCGAAACGACAAAACACTCAGTTTTTGTGATGTCTCCATAGCCGTGCACAAGGTTCATGCAGGATCAGAAATTTATCCGGGACCCCCAAACAGTGCATTATAACCCACGAAACTAGCCCGAAACGACAAAAACGTCGAGTTTTTACAACGTCTCGATATCCATGCACAGTGTTCATGCCGCATAAAAATTGACTCAGAACCACAAAAACAGTATGCTATAGCCCACGAAACTAGCCCGAAACTACAAAAACAACAATTTTTGTGACGTCACGATAGTCGTGCACGAAGTTCATGGAGCGTCAAAACTCGACCCCGGACCCCAAAAGAGTGCGTTATAGCCGATGAAACTTGCCCAAAACAACATAAACACCGACTTTTCTCGATGGCCGTGCACAGGGTTCATGGAGCATAAAAATCGACCCGAGACCCCAAAACACCTTGCTTCCCACGAAAGTGGCTCGAAATGATACAGACAACGAGTTTTTGCGATGTCTCGACAGTCGTGCACAAGGTTCATGGAGCATAAAAAATGGACTCGGGACACCAAAACAGTGCGTTATAGCCCACGCTGGCCCGAAATGACAAAAATAATGAGTTTTTACGACGTCTCGATAGCCATGCACATGGTTCATGAAGCATCAATTATCGACCCGGGACCCCAAAATAGTGCGTTATAGCCCAAGAAACTAGTGTGAAACGACAAAAGCAGGAAGTTTTTGCGACGTCTCGATAGCCATGCATAGGGTTGATGGAGCATCAAAAATTGACCCGGGACCCCGAAACAGTGCGCTCTAACCAACGAAACTGGTCCGGAACGACAGAAATAACGAGTATTTGCGATTTCTTGATAGCCGGGCACACGGTTCACAGAGCATCAGAAATCGATCCGGAAACCCCAAAATAGTGCGCAACACACAAAATTAGCCTGAAAGGACAAAAACAACTAGTTTTAACGACGTCTCTTTAGACATGCACAAGGTTCATGGATCATCAAAAATCGACACGGGACCCCAAAACAGTGCGCATCCCAAGAAACTGGCCCGAAAGACCAAAACACCAAGTTTTTGCGACATCTCGATAGACATGCACAAGGTTCATGGAGCATAAAAAATCGACCCGGGACCCCAAAACAGTGCGCTATAGCCCATGAAACTGGACTGAAGCGACAAAAACACCGAGTTTTTGTGATGTCTCGATACTCAGGCACAGGGTTTATGGAGCATTAAAAATCGACCGGGACCCCGAAATAGTGCATTATAGCTCATGAAACTAGCCCGAAACGACAAAACACCGAGTTTCTCTAACGTCTCGATAGTCGTGTACAGGGTTCACCGTTCATAAAAATTTAGACCCGTAACCTGAGAACACGAAACTGGCCCCAAACGACAAAAACAACGAGTTTTTGCGACGTCTCGATAGTCGTGCACAGGATTCATGGAGCATAAAAAATTAACCCGGGACCCCGAAACAGTGCGCTATAGCCCTCAAAACTATCCCGAAATGACATAACATTAAGATTTTGCGACGTCTCAATAGTCGTGCACAAGGTTCATGGAGCATCAAAAATCGACCTCGGACACGGAGTTTTCGCGATAGCCGTGCATAGGATTCATGGAGCATCAAAAATCGACCAGGGACCCCAAGGCAGTGCGCTATAGCCCAAGAGACTAGCCCTAAAGGTCAAAAACACCAAGTTTTTGCAACGTCTCGATAACCATGCATTGGGTTCGTGGAGCATCAAAAATCGTCCCGGGACCCCGAAACAGTGTGCTATAGCCCACGAAACTGGCCCGAAACGACAAAAACACCGAGTTTTTGCAATGTCTCGATATACGGGCACATGGTTCATGGAGCATCAAAAATCGACCCGGGACCCCAAAACAGTGCGTTATAGCCCACGAAACTAACCCGAAACGAAAAAAACACCGAGTTTCTCCAACGTCTTGATTGCTGTGGACACGGTTCATGGAGCAGAAAAAATCAACCTAGAACCCCAAAACAGTGCGGTATATACCACGAGACTAGCCCGAAACGACAAAAACAACGAGTTTTTGCAACTTCTCGATATCCATGCACATGGTTCATGGAGCATCCAAAATCGACCCGTGACCCCAAAACAGTGCGCTATAGCCCACAGAACTAGCCCGACACGACAAAAAACGAGTTTTTGGAACGTCTCGATAGTCGTGCACATGGTTCATGGAGTATCCAAGATCGACCTAGGATCCCACGCCCGAAACGAGAAAAACACCGACTTTGTGATGCCTCGATAGCCATGGGTTCATGCAACATCAAAAATCGACCCAGGACGCCAAAACAGTGCGTTATAGCCCACGAAACATGTCCGAAACGACAAAAACACTGAATTTTCTCGATAGCCGTGCACAGGGTTCACGGAGCATAAAAAATCGAGCGGGATCCCAAAATAGTGCAATATAACCCACGAAATTGGCCCGATACTACAAAAACAACGAGTTTTTGCGATGTCTTGATAGCCGTGCATAGGGTTCTTGGAGCATCAAACATCGACCTAGGATCCCGAAACAGTGCGCTGTAGCCCAAGAAACTAGTCCAAACGACAAAAACACCAAGTTTATGCGACATCTCGATAGCTGTGCACAAGGTTCATAAGGCATCCAAAATGGACCTGGGATCCCAAAACACTGCGCTATAGGGTTCATGGAGTTTTCTCGAGTTTTCTCGATAGCCTTGGACACGGTTCATGGAGCATGAAAAATTGACCCGGGATCCCAAAACTGTGCGTTATAGCCACGAAACTGGCCCGAAACGACAAATACACTTAGTTTTTGCGATCTCTCGATAGCGAGCACAGGGTTCATGGAGCATAAAAAGTTGACTCGGAACTCCAAAACAGTAAGCTATAGCCCACGAAAGTGGCCCAAGACGACAAAAATAACGAGTTTTTGCAACGTCTCGATAGCCATGCATACGGTTCACGGAGCATCAGAAATCGACCCGGGACCCCAAAATAGTGCGCAGCACACAAAACTAGCCTGAAATGACGAAAACAACGAGTTTTAATGAAGTCTCTATAGACGTGTACAGGGTTCATGGAGCATCAACAATCGACACCCATGAAACTGGACTGAAATGACAAAAACACCGAGTTTTTGTGATGTCTCGATACTCGTGCACAGGGTTCATGGAGCATCAAAAATCGACTTGGACCCCAAAACAGTGCATGCCCACGAAACTAGCCCAAAATGACAAAAAACACCGAGTTTCTCCAACGTCTCGATAGCCGTGCACAGGGTTCATCGAGCATAAAAAATCGACCCAGAACCCGAGAACACGAAACTGGCCCGAAATGACAAAAACAATGAGTTTTTGCGATGTCTTGATAGCCGTGCACATGGTTCATGGAGCATCCAAAATCGACTCAGAACCCCAAAACAGTGCGCTATAGCCCAAGAGACTAGGCCGAAAGGACAAAAACACCAAGTTTTTGCAACGACTCATAACCATGCATAAGGTTCATGGAGCATCAAAAATCGACCCGGAAACCCGAGACATTGCGCTATAGTCCACGAAACTGGTCCGGAACGAAAAAAACATCGAGTTTTCGGGATGATTCGATAGACGGGCACACGGTTCATGGAGCATCAAAAATCGACCTCGGACCCCAAAACGGTGTGTTTCCGACGAAACTAACCCAAAACGACAAAACACCGAGTTTCTCCAACGTGTTGATAGCCGTGGACACGGTTCATGGAGCAGAAAAAATCGGCCCGGAACCCCAAAACAGTGCAGTATAGCCCACGAGACTGTCCCGGAACGACAAAAACAACGAGTTTTTGCGACGTCTCGATAACCATGCACATAGTTCATGGAGCATCAAAAATCGACCCGGGACCCCATAAGATTGCGTTATATACCATGAAACTAGCCCGAAACGACAAAAACACCGAGTTTCTCCAACGTCTCGATAGCCGTGGACAGGGTTCATGGAGCATAATAAATCCACACAGAACTCCAAAACAATTCGGTATAGCCCACGAAACTAACCCGAAACGACAAAAACAACGAGTTTCTCCAACATCTCCATCGTCGTGGACACGGTTCATGGAGCATACAAAATCGACCCGGAACCCCAAAACAGTGCGGTATAGCTCACGAGATTGGCCCGAAACAACAAAACAACGAGTTTTTGCGATGTCTCGATAGCCGTGCACACGGTTCATGGAGCATCCAAAATCGACCGAGGATCCCACGCCCGAAACGATAGAACACCGAGTTTTTGTGATGTCTCGATAGCCATGCACAGGGTTCATGCAACATAAAATATCGACCCGGGACCCCAAAACAGTGCGTTACAGCCCATGAAACTAGTCCGAAATGACAGAAACGCTGAGTTTTTACAACGTCTCGATAGCCATGCATAGGGTTCATGGAGCATAAAAATTGACTTGAAACCACAAAACAATACGGTATAGCCCACGAAACTAGCCCGGAACGACAAAAAAACAATTTTTATGACGACTCGATAGTCGTGCACACGGTTCACGGAGCATCAAAAATCGACCCGGGACCCCGAAACAGTGCGCTATAGCCCTCGAAACTGGCCCGAAACGACATAACACCGAGTTTTTGTGACATCTCGATAGCCGGGCACACGGTTCATGGAGCATCAAAAATCGACCCGGGACCCCAAAACAGTGCGCTATAATCCATGAAACTGGCCCGAAACGACAAAAACACCATGTTTTTTGCAACGTCTCGATAGCCGTGCACAGGGTTCCTGGAGCATCTAAAATCTACCTAGGATCCCACACCCGAAACGACAAAAACACCGACTTTGTGATGTCTCGATAGCCATCCACACGGTTCATGGAGCAGAAAAAATCGGCCCGGAACCCCAAAACAGTGCAGTATAGCCCACGAGACTGTCCCGGAACGACAAAAACAACGAATTTTTGCGACGTCTCGATAACCATGCACATAGTTCATGGAGCATCAAAAATCGACCCGGGACCCCATAAGATTGCGTTATATACCATGAAACTAGCCCGAAACGACAAAAACACCGAGTTTCTCCAACGTCTCGATAGCCGTGGACAGGGTTCATGGAGCATAATAAATCCACACAGAACTCCAAAACGGTTCGGTATAGCCCACGAAACTAACCCGAAACGACAAAAACAACGAGTTTCTCCAACATCTCCATCGTCGTGGACACGGTTCATGGAGCATACAGAATCGACCCGGAACCCCAAAACAGTGCGGTATAGCTCACGAGATTGGCCCGAAACAACAAAACAACGAGTTTTTGCGATGTCTCGATAGCCGTGCACACGGTTCATGGAGCATCCAAAATCGACCGAGGATCCCACGCCCGAAACGATAGAACACCGAGTTTTTGTGATGTCTCGATAGCCATGCACAGGGTTCATGCAACATAAAATATCGACCCGGGACCCCAAAACAGTGCGTTACAGCCCATGAAACTAGTCCGAAATGACAGAAACGCTGAGTTTTTACAACGTCTCGATAGCCATGCATAGGGTTCATGGAGCATAAAAATTGACTTGAAACCACAAAACAATACGGTATAGCCCACGAAACTAGCCCGAAACGACAAAAAAACAATTTTTATGACGACTCGATAGTCGTGCACACGGTTCATGGAGCATCAAAAATCGACCCGGGACCCCGAAACAGTGCGCTATAGCCCTCGAAACTGGCCCGAAACGACATAACACCGAGTTTTTGTGACATCTCGATAGCCGGGCACACGGTTCATGGAGCATCAAAAATCGACCCGGGACCCCAAAACAGTGCGCTATAATCCATGAAACTGGCCCGAAACGACAAAAACACCATGTTTTTTGCAACGTCTCGATAGCCGTGCACACGGTTCATGGAGCATCCAAAATCGACTCAGAACCCCAAAACAGTGCGCTAATGCCACAAAACTAGCCCAAAACGAGAAAAACAACAAGTTTTTGTGACGTCTCGATAGCCATGTACAAGGTTCATGGAGCAACAAAAATCAACCCGGGACCCCAAAACAGTGCGCTATAGCCCAAGAGACTAGCCCGAAAGGACAAAACACCAAGTTTTTGCAACGTCTAGATAAAAATGCATAGGGTTCATGGAGCATAAAAAATCGACCCGGGACCACGAAACAGTGCGTGTAGCCCAAGAGACTGGCCCGAAACGACAAAAACACCAAGTTTTTGCGACGTCTCGATAGCCATGCGTAGGGTTCATGGAGCATCAAAAATCGACCCGGGAGCCCGAAACAATGTGTTATAGCCCACGAAACTGACCCGAAACGACAAAAACACCGAGTTTCTCCAACGTCTCGAAAGCAGTGGACACGGTTCATGGAGCATAAAAAATCGACAGCCACGAGACTGGCCCGAAACGACAAAAACAACGAGTTTTGCAACGTCTCGATAGCCATGCACAATGTTCATGGAGCATCAAAAATCGACCCGGTACCCCAAAACAGTGCACTATAGCCCACAAAACTAGCCCGAAACGACAAAACAACGAGTTTTTGCAATGTCTCGATAGCCGCGCACAAAGTTCATGGAGCATCCAAAATCGACGTTGGATCTCACGCCCGAAACGACAAAACACTCAGTTTTTGTGATGTCTCGATAGCCGTGCACACGGTTCATGCAGGATCAGAAATCGGTCCGGGACCCCAAAACTGTGCATTATAGCCCACAAAAGTAGCCCGAAACGACAAAAACGTCGAGTTTTTACAACGTCTCGATAGCCATGCACATGGTTCATGCCGCATAAAAATCGAGTCAGAACCACAAAACAGGACGCTATAGCCCACGAAACTAGCCCGAAACGACAAAAACAACAATTTTTTGTGACGTCACGATAGTCGTGTACGAAGTTCATGGAGCATCAAAACTCGACCTCGGACCCCAAAAGAGTGCGTTATAGCCGATGAAACTTGCCCAAAACAACATAAACACCGACTTTTCTCGATGGCCGTGCACAGGGTTCATGGAGCATAAAAATTGACCCGGGACCCCAAAACACTGCGCTGCCCATGAAATTGGCTCGAAATGATACAAACAACGAGTTTTTGCGACGTCTCGACAGTCGTGCACATGGTTCATGGAGCATAAAAAATTGACTCGGGACACCAAACCAGTGCGTTATAGCCCACGAAACTGGCCCGAAATGTCAAAACCATGAGTTTTTGCGACGTCTCGATAACCATGCACAGGGTTCATGAATCATCAATTATCGACCCGGGACCCCAAAATAGTGCGCTATAGCCCAAGAAACTAGCCTGAAACGACAAAAACACCAAGTTTTTGTGACGTCTCAATAGCCATGCATAGGGTTCATGGAGCTTAAAAAATCGACCCGGGACCCCGAAACAGTGCGCTATAGCCCACGAAACTGGCCCGGAACGACAAAAATAACGAGTTTTTGCGATGTCTCGATAGCTCGGCAGACGGTTCACGGAGCATCAGAAATCGACCCGGAAACCCCAAAATAGTGTGCAGCACACAAAACTAGCCTGAAATGACAAAAACAACGAGTTTTAACGACGTCTCTATAAACATGCACAAGGTTCATGGATCATCAAAAATCGACACGGGACCCCAAAACAGTGCGCAACCCAAGAAACTGGCCCAAAAGACTAAAACACCAAGTTTTTGCGACGTCTCGATAGACATGCACAAGGTTCATGGAGCATAAAAATCGACCCGGGACCCCCAAACAGTGCGCTATAGCCCATGAAACTAGACTGAAGTGACAAAAACACCGAGTTTTTGTGATGTCTCGATACTCGTGCACAGGGTTTATGGAGCATCAAAAATTAACCGGGACCCCAAAATAGTGCATTATAGCCCATGAAACTAGCCCGAAACGACAAAACACCGAGTTTCTCCAACGTCTCCATAGTCGTGCACAGGGTTCATCGGGCATAAAAAATAGACCCGAAACCCGAGAACACGAAACTGGCCCCAAACGACAAAAAAACGAGTTTTTGCGACGTGTCGATAGTCGTGCACAGGTTTCATGGAAAATAAAAAATCGACCCGGGACCGTGAGACGGTGCGCTATAGCCCTCAAAACTATCTCGAAACGACATAACACCAAGTTTTTGCGACATCTCGATAGCCGGGCACACGGTTCATGGAGCAACGTCTCGATAACCATGCATTGGGTTCAGGGAGCATCAAAAATCGACCCGGGACCCTGAACAGTGCGCTATAGCCCATGAAACTGGCCAGAAACGACAAAAATATCGAGTTTTTGCAATGTCTCGATATACGGGCACATGGTTCATGGAGCATGAAAAATCGACCCGGGACCCCAAAACAGTGCGTTATAGCCCACGAATCTAACCCAAAACGACAAAAACACCGTGTTTCTCCAATGTCTCGATAGCCGTGGACACGGTTCATGGAGCAGAAAAAATCAACCCAGAACCCCAAAACAGTGCGGTATAGCCCACGAGACTGGCCCGAAACGACAAAAACAACGAGTTTTTATGACGTCTCGATAGCCATGCACAGGGTTCATGGAGCATCCAAAATCGACCAGTGAACCCAAAACAACGCGCTATAGCCCACGGAACTAGCCCGAAACGACAAAAGAACGAGTTTTTGCAACGTCGCGATAGCCGTGCACATGGTTCATGGAGATTCCAAGATCGACCTAGGATCCCACGCCCGAAACGACAAAAACACCGACTTTGTGATGTCTCGATAGCCATGCAGAGGGTTCATGCAACATCAAAAATCGACCCGGGACCCCAAAACAGTGCGTTATAGCCCACGAAACTTGCCCGGAACGGCAAAAACACTGAATTTTCTCGATAGCAGTGCACAGGGTTCAGGGAGCGTAAAATATCGACCGGGACCGCAAAACAGTGCGATATAACCCACGAAATTGGCCCGAAACGACAAAAACAACGAGTTTTTGCGACGTCTCGGTAGCCATGCACAAGGTTCGTCGAGCATAAAAAGTTGACTCGGGACCCCAAAACAGTGCGTTATAGCCCATGAAACATGCCCGAAACGACAAAAACACTGAATTTTCTCGATAGCCATGCATAGGGTTCAGGGTGCATAAAAAATCGACCGGGACCCCAAAACAGTGCGCTATAGCCCACGGAACTAGCCCGAAACGACAAAAGAACGAGTTTTTGCAACGTCACGATAGCCGTGCACATGGTTGATGGAGCATCCAAGATCGACCTAGGATCCACGCTCGAAACGACAAAAACACCGACTTTGTGATGTCTCTATAGCCATGCACAGGGTTCATGCAACATAAAAAATCGACCCGGGACCCCAAAACAGTGCGTTATTGCCCACGAAATTTGCCCGGAACGGCAAAAACACTGAATTTGCTCGATAGCCGTGTAGAGGGTTCAGGGAGCATAAAAAATCGAACGGGACCCCAAAACAGTGCGATATAAGCAACGAAATTGGCCCGAAACAACAAAAACAACAAAAACAGTGCGATGCCTCGATAGCCGTGCACAGGGTTCGTCGAGCATAAAAAATTTACTCGGGACCCCAAAACAGTGTGTTGTAGCCCATGAAACTTGCCTGAAACGACAAAAACACTGAATTTTCTCGATAGCCATGCATAGGGTTCAGGGAGCATAAAAAATCGACCAGGACCCCAAAACAGTGCGCTATAGCCCAAGAAACTAGCCCGAAACTACAAAAAACGACAATTTTTCGTGACGTCTCGATATCCATGGATAGGGTTCAAGTAGCATCAAAAATTGACGCGGGATGCCGAAGCAGTGCGCTATAGCCCAAGAAAGTAGCCCAAACGACAAAACACCAAGTTTATGCAACATCTCGATAGCCGTGCACAAGGTTCATAAGGCATCCAAAATGGACCTGGGATCCCAAAACACTGCGCTATAGGGTTCATGGAGTTTTCTCGAGTTTTCTCGATAGCCTTGCACAGGGTTCATGGAGCATGAAATATCGACCCGGGATCCCAAAACAGTTTGCTATAGCCCACGAAATTGGCCCGAAACGACAAGTTTTCGCGACGTCTCGATAGCCATGCATAGGGTTCATGGCGCATCAAAAATTGACCCTTGACCCCAAAACAGTGTGTTATAGCCCACGAAACCGGCCCGAGACGACAAATACACTAAGTTTTTGCGATCTCTCGATAGCGAGGCACCGTGTTCATGGAGCATAAAAAATCGACTCGGAACTCCAAAACAGTGCGCTGTAGCCCACGAAAGTGGCCCGAAATGACAAAAATAACGAGTTTTTGCGACGTCTCGATAGCCGTGCATACGGTTCACGGAGCATCAGAATAATGCGCAGAACACAACACTAGCTTGAAATGACAAAAACAACGAGTTTTAACGAAGTCTCTATAGACGGGTACATGGTTCATGGAGCATCAACAACCGACACCCATGAAACTGGACTGAAACGAGAAAAACACTGAGTTTTTGTGATGTCTCGATACTCGTGCACAGGGTTCATGGAGCATCAAAAATCGAGTGGGACCCCAAAACACTACATTATAGCCCACGAAACTAGCCCGAAACGACAAAAAACACCGAGTTTCTCCAACGTCTCGATAGCCGTGCACAGGGTTCATGGAGCATCCAAAATCGACCCGGAACCCCAAAACAGTGCGCTATAGCCAAGAAACTAGCCTAAAACGACAAAACAACAAGTTTTTGCGACGTCTCGATAGTCGTGCACAGGGTTCATGGAGCATCAAAAATCGACCCGGGACCCCAAAATAGTGCGCTATAGCCCGAAAGGACAAAAACACCAAGTTTTAGCAACGACTCGATAACCATGCATAGGGTTCATGGAGCATCCAAAATCGAACCGGAACCCCGAAACAATGCGCTATCCCACAAAACTGGCCCGGAACGAAAAAAACACCGAGTTTTTGGGATGACTCGATAGACGGGCACATGGTTCATGGAGCATCAAAAATCGATCTGGGACCCGAAAACAGTGTGTTATAACCGACGAAACTAACCCGAAACGACAAAAACACCGAGTTTCTCAACCGTGTTGATAACCGTGGACACGGTTCATGGAGCAGAAAAAATCGGCCCGGAACCCCAAAATAGTGCGGTATAGCCCATGAGACTGTCCCGAAACGACAAAAACAACGAGTTTTTGTGACGTCTCGATAGCCATGCACATGGTTCATGGAGCATCAAAAATCACCCGGGACCCCAGAAGATTGCGTTATAGCCCACGAAAGTGGCCCGAAATGACAAAAACACCGAGTTTCTCCAACGTCTCGATAGTCATGCACAAGGTTCATGGAGCATAAAAAATCCACACACAACCCCAAAACGGTTCGGTATAGCCCACGAAACTAACACGAAACGAGAAAAACAACGTGTTTCTCCAACGTCTCGATAGCCGTGGACACGGTTCTTGGAGCATACAAAATCGACCCGGAACCCCAAACAGTGCGGTATAGCCCACGAGATTGGCCCGAAACGACAAAACAATGAGTTTTTGCAACGTCTCGATAGCTATGCACATGGTTTACGGAGCATCCAAAATCGACCTAGGATCCCACGCCCGAAACGACAGAACACCGAGTTTTTGTGATGTCTCGATAGCCATGCACAGGGTTCATGCAACATAAAAAATCGACCCGGGACCCTAAAACAATGCGTTATAGCCCATGAAACTAGTCTGAAACGAGAGAAACGCCGAGTTTTTACGTCGTCTCGATAGCCATACACAGGGTTCATGGAGCATAAAGATTGACTCGGAACCACAAAACAATACGCTATAGCCCACAAAACTAGCCCAAAACGACAAAAACAACACATTGTATGACGACTCGATAGTCGTGCACACGGTTCATGTAGCATCAAAAATCGACCTCGACCGCAAAAGAGTGCGTTATAGCCGATGAAACTTGCCCGAAATGACAAAAACACCGAGTTTTCTCGATGGCCGTGCACATGGTTCATGGAGCATAAAAATCGACCTGGGACCCCAAACACTGCGCTGCCCACGAAATTGGCTCGAAACGATAGAAACAACGATTTTTGCCGACGTCTCGATAGCCGTGCACAACGCTCATCGAGCATAAAAAATTGACTCGGGACACCAAAGCAGTGCGTTATAGCCGAGGAAACTGCCCCAAAATGACAAAAGCAATGTGTTTTTGCGACGTCTCGATAGCCATAAATAGGGTTCATGAAGCATCAATTATTGACCCGGGACCCCAAAAGAGTGCGTTATAGCCCAAGAATTAGCTTGAAACGACAAAAACACCAAGTTTTTGCAACGTCTCGATAGCCATTCATAGGGTTCACGGAGCATCAAAAATCGACTGGGGACACCGAAACAGTGCGCTATAGCCCACGAAACTAGCCCGAAACTACAAAAACAACGAGTATTTGCGATATCTCCTTAGCCGGGCACATGGTTCAACGAGCATCAAAAATCGACCCAGGACCCCAAAACAGTGCGTCATAGCCCACGAAACCAGCCCGAAACGACAAAAACACCAAGTGTTTGCGACGTATCGATAGCCATGCAATAGGGTTCATGGAGCATAAAAAATCGACCCGGGACCCCGAAACAGTGCGCTATAGCCCACGAAACTGGCCCGAAACGACAAAAACACAAAGGTTTTGCGATGTCTCGATAGCCTAGCACACGGTTCATGGAGCATAAAAAAGCGACCCGGGACCCCAAAACAGTGCGTTATAGCCCACGAAACTAGCCCGAAACGACAAAAACACAGAGTTTCTCCAATGTCTCGATAGCCGTGGACAGGGTTCATGGAGCGTAAAAAATCCACACAGAACCCCAAAACGGTTCGGTATAGCCCACAGAATTGCCCGAAACGACAAAAACACCGAGTTTCTCCAACGTCTCGATAGCCGTGGACAGGGTTCATGGAGCATAAAAAATCCACACACAACCCCAAAATGGTTCGGTATAGCCCACAGAATCGCCCAAAACGTAAAAACGAACGAGTTTTTGCGGCGTCTCGATAGCCATGCGCACGGTTCATGGAACATGCAAAATCGACCCGGAACACCAAAACACTAAGCTATAGCCCACGAGACTTGCCCGAAACGACAAAACAACAAGTTTTTGGATTTCTCGATAGGCGGGCACATCGTTCATGGAGAATCAAAAATTGACCCGAGACCACAAACAGTGCGCTATAGCCCACGAAACTAGCCCGAAACAACAAAACAACGAGTTTTTGCAAAGTTTCGATAGCCGTGCACAGGGTTCATGGAGCATCTAAAATCTACCTAGGATCCCACACCCGAAACGACAAAAACACCGACTTTGTGATGTCTCGATAGCCATCCACACGGTTCATGGAGCAGAAAAAATCGGCCCGGAACCCCAAAACAGTGCAGTATAGCCCACGAGACTGTCCCGGAACGACAAAAACAACGAGTTTTTGCGACGTCTCGATAACCATGCACATAGTTCATGGAGCATCAAAAATCGACCCGGGACCCCATAAGATTGCGTTATATACCATGAAAGTAGCCCGAAACGACAAAAACACCGAGTTTCTCCAACGTCTCGATAGCCGTGGACATGGTTCATGGAGCATAATAAATCCACACAGAACTCCAAAACGGTTCGGTATAGCCCACGAAACTAACCCGAAACGACAAAAACAACGAGTTTCTCCAACATCTCCATCGTCGTGGACACGGTTCATGGAGCATACAGAATCGACCCGGAACCCCAAAACAGTGCGGTATAGCTCACGAGATTGGCCCGAAACAACAAAACAACGAGTTTTTGCGATGTCTCGATAGCCGTGCACACGGTTCATGGAGCATCCAAAATCGACCGAGGATCCCACGCCCGAAACGATAGAACACCGAGTTTTTGTGATGTCTCGATAGCCATGCACAGGGTTCATGCAACATAAAATATCGACCCGGGACCCCAAAACAGTGCGTTACAGCCCATGAAACTAGTCCGAAATGACAGAAACGCTGAGTTTTTACAACGTCTCGATAGCCATGCATAGGGTTCATGGAGCATAAAAATTGACTTGAAACCACAAAACAATACGGTATAGCCCACGAAACTAGCCCGAAACGACAAAAAAACAATTTTTATGACGACTCGATAGTCGTGCACACGGTTCATGGAGCATCAAAAATCGACCCGGGACCCCGAAACAGTGCGCTATAGCCCTCGAAACTGGCCCGAAACGACATAACACCGAGTTTTTGTGACATCTCGATAGCCGGGCACACGGTTCATGGAGCATCAAAAATCGACCCGGGACCCCAAAACAGTGCGCTATAATCCATGAAACTGGCCCGAAACGACAAAAACACCATGTTTTTTGCAACGTCTCGATAGCCGTGCACACGGTTCATGGAGCATCCAAAATCGACTCAGAACCCCAAAACAGTGCGCTAATGCCACAAAACTAGCCCAAAACGAGAAAAACAACAAGTTTTTGTGACGTCTCGATAGCCATGTACAAGGTTCATGGAGCAACAAAAATCAACCCGGGACCCCAAAACAGTGCGCTATAGCCCAAGAGACTAGCCCGAAAGGACAAAACACCAAGTTTTTGCAACGTCTAGATAAAAATGCATAGGGTTCATGGAGCATAAAAAATCGACCCGGGACCACGAAACAGTGCGTGTAGCCCAAGAGACTGGCCCGAAACGACAAAAACACCAAGTTTTTGCGACGTCTCGATAGCCATGCGTAGGGTTCATGGAGCATCAAAAATCGACCCGGGAGCCCGAAACAATGTGTTATAGCCCACGAAACTGACCCGAAACGACAAAAACACCGAGTTTCTCCAACGTCTCGAAAGCAGTGGACACGGTTCATGGAGCATAAAAAATCGACAGCCACGAGACTGGCCCGAAACGACAAAAACAACGAGTTTTGCAACGTCTCGATAGCCATGCACAATGTTCATGGAGCATCAAAAATCGACCCGGTACCCCAAAACAGTGCACTATAGCCCACAAAACTAGCCCGAAACGACAAAACAACGAGTTTTTGCAATGTCTCGATAGCCGCGCACAAAGTTCATGGAGCATCCAAAATCGACGTTGGATCTCACGCCCGAAACGACAAAACACTCAGTTTTTGTGATGTCTCGATAGCCGTGCACACGGTTCATGCAGGATCAGAAATCGGTCCGGGACCCCAAAACTGTGCATTATAGCCCACAAAAGTAGCCCGAAACGACAAAAACGTCGAGTTTTTACAACGTCTCGATAGCCATGCACATGGTTCATGCCGCATAAAAATCGAGTCAGAACCACAAAACAGGACGCTATAGCCGACGAAACTAGCCCGAAACGACAAAAACAACAATTTTTTGTGACGTCACGATAGTCGTGTACGAAGTTCATGGAGCATCAAAACTCGACCTCGGACCCCAAAAGAGTGCGTTATAGCCGATGAAACTTGCCCAAAACAACATAAACACCGACTTTTCTCGATGGCCGTGCACAGGGTTCATGGAGCATAAAAATTGACCCGGGACCCCAAAACACTGCGCTGCCCATGAAATTGGCTCGAAATGATACAAACAACGAGTTTTTGCGACGTCTCGACAGTCGTGCACATGGTTCATGGAGCATAAAAAATTGACTCGGGACACCAAACCAGTGCGTTATAGCCCACGAAACTGGCCCGAAATGTCAAAACCATGAGTTTTTGCGACGTCTCGATAACCATGCACAGGGTTCATGAATCATCAATTATCGACCCGGGACCCCAAAATAGTGCGCTATAGCCCAAGAAACTAGCCTGAAACGACAAAAACACCAAGTTTTTGTGACGTCTCAATAGCCATGCATAGGGTTCATGGAGCTTAAAAAATCGACCCGGGACCCCGAAACAGTGCGCTATAGCCCACGAAACTGGCCCGGAACGACAAAAATAACGAGTTTTTGCGATGTCTCGATAGCTCGGCAGACGGTTCAAGGAGCATCAGAAATCGACCCGGAAACCCCAAAATAGTGTGCAGCACACAAAACTAGCCTGAAATGACAAAAACAACGAGTTTTAACGACGTCTCTATAAACATGCACAAGGTTCATGGATCATCAAAAATCGACACGGGACCCCAAAACAGTGCGCAACCCAAGAAACTGGCCCAAAAGACTAAAACACCAAGTTTTTGCGACGTCTCGATAGACATGCACAAGGTTCATGGAGCATAAAAATCGACCCGGGACCCCCAAACAGTGCGCTATAGCCCATGAAACTAGACTGAAGTGACAAAAACACCGAGTTTTTGTGATGTCTCGATACTCGTGCACAGGGTTTATGGAGCATCAAAAATTAACCGGGACCCCAAAATAGTGCATTATAGCCCATGAAACTAGCCCGAAACGACAAAACACCGAGTTTCTCCAACGTCTCCATAGTCGTGCACAGGGTTCATCGGGCATAAAAAATAGACCCGAAACCCGAGAACACGAAACTGGCCCCAAACGACAAAAAAACGAGTTTTTGCGACGTGTCGATAGTCGTGCACAGGTTTCATGGAAAATAAAAAATCGACCCGGGACCGTGAGACGGTGCGCTATAGCCCTCAAAACTATCTCGAAACGACATAACACCAAGTTTTTGCGACATCTCGATAGCCGGGCACACGGTTCATGGAGCAACGTCTCGATAACCATGCATTGGGTTCAGGGAGCATCAAAAATCGACCCGGGACCCTGAACAGTGCGCTATAGCCCACGAAACTGGCCAGAAACGACAAAAATATCGAGTTTTTGCAATGTCTCGATATACGGGCACATGGTTCATGGAGCATGAAAAATCGACCCGGGACCCCAAAACAGTGCGTTATAGCCCACGAATCTAACCCAAAACGACAAAAACACCGTGTTTCTCCAATGTCTCGATAACCGTGGACACGGTTCATGGAGCAGAAAAAATCAACCCAGAACCCCAAAACAGTGCGGTATAGCCCACGAGACTGGCCCGAAACGACAAAAACAACGAGTTTTTATGACGTCTCGATAGCCATGCACAGGGTTCATGGAGCATCCAAAATCGACCAGTGAACCCAAAACAACGCGCTATAGCCCACGGAACTAGCCCGAAACGACAAAAGAACGAGTTTTTGCAACGTCGCGATAGCCGTGCACATGGTTCATGGAGATTCCAAGATCGACCTAGGATCCCACGCCCGAAACGACAAAAACACCGACTTTGTGATGTCTCGATAGCCATGCAGAGGGTTCATGCAACATCAAAAATCGACCCGGGACCCCAAAACAGTGCGTTATAGCCCACGAAACTTGCCCGGAACGGCAAAAACACTGAATTTTCTCGATAGCAGTGCACAGGGTTCAGGGAGCGTAAAATATCGACCGGGACCGCAAAACAGTGCGATATAACCCACGAAATTGGCCCGAAACGACAAAAACAACGAGTTTTTGCGACGTCTCGGTAGCCATGCACAAGGTTCGTCGAGCATAAAAAGTTGACTCGGGACCCCAAAACAGTGCGTTATAGCCCATGAAACATGCCCGAAACGACAAAAACACTGAATTTTCTCGATAGCCATGCATAGGGTTCAGGGTGCATAAAAAATCGACCGGGACCCCAAAACAGTGCGCTATAGCCCACGGAACTAGCCCGAAACGACAAAAGAACGAGTTTTTGCAACGTCACGATAGCCGTGCACATGGTTGATGGAGCATCCAAGATCGACCTAGGATCCACGCTCGAAACGACAAAAACACCGACTTTGTGATGTCTCTATAGCCATGCACAGGGTTCATGCAACATAAAAAATCGACCCGGGACCCCAAAACAGTGCGTTATTGCCCACGAAATTTGCCCGGAACGGCAAAAACACTGAATTTGCTCGATAGCCGTGTAGAGGGTTCAAGGAGCATACAAAATCGAACGGGACCCCAAAACAGTGCGATATAAGCAACGAAATTGGCCCGAAACAACAAAAACAACAAAAACAGTGCGATGCCTCGATAGCCGTGCACAGGGTTCGTCGAGCATAAAAAATTTACTCGGGACCCCAAAACAGTGTGTTGTAGCCCATGAAACTTGCCTGAAACGACAAAAACACTGAATTTTCTCGATAGCCATGCATAGGGTTCAGGGAGCATAAAAAATCGACCAGGACCCCAAAACAGTGCGCTATAGCCCAAGAAACTAGCCCGAAACTACAAAAAACGACAATTTTTCGTGACGTCTCGATATCCATGGATAGGGTTCAAGTAGCATCAAAAATTGACGCGGGATGCCGAAGCAGTGCGCTATAGCCCAAGAAAGTAGCCCAAACGACAAAACACCAAGTTTATGCAACATCTCGATAGCCGTGCACAAGGTTCATAAGGCATCCAAAATGGACCTGGGATCCCAAAACACTGCGCTATAGGGTTCATGGAGTTTTCTCGAGTTTTCTCGATAGCCTTGCACAGGGTTCATGGAGCATGAAATATCGACCCGGGATCCCAAAACAGTTTGCTATAGCCCACGAAATTGGCCCGAAACGACAAGTTTTCGCGACGTCTCGATAGCCATGCATAGGGTTCATGGCGCATCAAAAATTGACCCTTGACCCCAAAACAGTGTGTTATAGCCCACGAAACCGGCCCGAGACGACAAATACACTAAGTTTTTGCGATCTCTCGATAGCGAGGCACCGTGTTCATGGAGCATAAAAAATCGACTCGGAACTCCAAAACAGTGCGCTGTAGCCCACGAAAGTGGCCCGAAATGACAAAAATAACGAGTTTTTGCGACGTCTCGATAGCCGTGCATACGGTTCACGGAGCATCAGAATAATGCGCAGAACACAACACTAGCTTGAAATGACAAAAACAACGAGTTTTAACGAAGTCTCTATAGACGGGTACATGGTTCATGGAGCATCAACAACCGACACCCATGAAACTGGACTGAAACGAGAAAAACACTGAGTTTTTGTGATGTCTCGATACTCGTGCACAGGGTTCATGGAGCATCAAAAATCGAGTGGGACCCCAAAACACTACATTATAGCCCACGAAACTAGCCCGAAACGACAAAAAACACCGAGTTTCTCCAACGTCTCGATAGCCGTGCACAGGGTTCATGGAGCATCCAAAATCGACCCGGAACCCCAAAACAGTGCGCTATAGCCAAGAAACTAGCCTAAAACGACAAAACAACAAGTTTTTGGGACGTCTCGATAGTCGTGCACATGGTTCATGGAGCATCAAATATCGACCCGGGACCCCAAAACAGTGCGCTATAAACCAAGAGACTAGCCCGAAAGGACAAAAACACCAAGTTTTTGCAACGACTCGATAACCATGCATAGGGTTCATGGAGCATCAAAAATCGACCCGGAACCCCGAAACAGTGCGCTAGCACACGAAACTAGCCCGGAACGAAAAAACACCGAGTTTTCGGGATGACTCGATAGATGGGCACATGGTTCACGGAGCATCAAAAATCAACCTCGGACCCCAAAACAGTGCATTATAACCGACGAAACAAACCCGAAACGACAAAAACACCGAGTTTCTCCAACGTGTTGATAGCCTTGGACACGGTTCATGGAGCTGAAAAAAATCAGCCCGGAACCCCAAAACAGTGCGGTATAGCCCACGAGACTGTCCCGAAATGACAGAAACAACGAGTTTTTGCGACGTCTCGATAGCCATGCACATGTTTCATGGAGCATCAAAAATCTACCCGGGACCCCATAAGATTGCATTATAGTCCACGAAACTAGCCCGAAATGACAAAAACACCGAGTTTATCCAACGTCTCAATAGCCGTGGACAGGGTTCATGGAGCATAAAAAATCCACACAACTCCAAAACGGTTCGGTATAGCGCACGAAACTAACCCAAAATGACAAAAACAACGAGTTTCTCCAACGTCTCGATAGCCATGAACACGTTTCATTGAGCATACAAAATTGACCCGGAGCCCCAAAATAGTGCGGTATTGCCCACGAGATTGTGCAAAACGACAAAAACAACGAGTTTTTGCGACGTCTCGATAGCCGTGCACAGGGTTCATGGAGCATCCAAAATCGACCAAGGATCCCACGCCCGAAACGACAGAACACCGAGTTTTTTTGATGTCTCGATAGCCATGCACAGGGTTCATGCAACAGAAAAAAACGACCCGGGATCCCAAAACAGTGCGTTATAGACCATGAAACTAGTCCGAAATGAGAGAAACGCCGAGTTTTTACAATGTCTCGATCGCCATGCAGAGGGTTCATGGAGCATAAAAATTGACTCGGAACCACAAAACAATACGCTATAGCCCACGAAACTATCCCGAAATGACAAAAAAAACAATTTTATGACGACTCGATAGTCGTGCACAGGGTTCATGGAGCATCAAAAATCGACCTCGGACCGCAAAAGAGTGCGTTATAGCCGATGAAACTTGCCCGAAATGACAAAAACACCGAGTTTTCTCGATGGCCGCGTACATCGTTCGTGGAGCATCACAAATTGACCCGGGACCCCAAATAGTGCGCTATAGCCCACGAAACTATCCCGAAACAACAAAACAACAAGTTTTTGCAAAGTCTCAATAGCCGTGCACAAGGTTCATGGAGCATCCAAAATCGACCTAGGATCCCACACCCGAAAGGATAAAAACACCGACTTTGTGATGTCTCGATAGCCATCCACAGGGCTCATGCAACATTAAAAATCGACACGGGACCCAAAACAGTGCATTATAGCCCACGAAACTAGCCCGAAACGACAAAAAACACCGAGTTTCTCCAAGGTCTCGATAGCCGTGCACAAGGTTCATCGTGCACAGGGTTTTTGCGAAATGACAAAAACAACGTGTTTTTGCAATGTCTCAATAGCCGTGCACACGGTTCATGGAGCATCCAAAATCGACTCACAACCCCAAAACAGTGCGCTATAGCCACGAAACTAGCCCAATACGAAAAAAACAATAAGTTTTTGCGACGTCTCGATAGTCGTGCATAGGGTTCATGGAGCATCAAAAATCGACCCGGGACCCCAAAACAGTGCGCTATAGCCCAAGAGACTACCCCGAAAGGACAAAAACACCAAGTTTTTGCAACGACTCGATAACCATGCATAGGGTTCATGGAGCATCAAAAATCGACCGGGAACCCCGAAACACCCACGAAACTGGCCCAGAACGAAAAAAACACCGAGTTTTCGAGATGACTCGATAGATGGGCACATGGTTCATGGAGCATCAAAACTCGACCTGGGACCCCAAAACAGTGCGTTATAACCGAAGAAACTAACCCGAAACGACAAAAACACCGAGTTTCTCCAACGTGTTGATAGCCGTGGACACGGTTCATGGAGCAGAAAAAACCGACCCGGAACCCCAAAACAGTGCGTATAGCCCACGATCCAAAATTGACCTAGGATCCCACGCCCGAAATGACAGAACACCGAGTTTTTGTGATGTCTCGATAGCCATGCACAAGGTTCATGCAACATAAAAAATCGACCCGGGACCCCAAAAATTGCGTTATAGCCCATGAAACTAGTCTGAAATGACAGAAACGCCGAATTTTTACAACGTCTCGATAGCCATGCACAGGGTTCATGGAGCATAAAAATTGACTCGGAACCACAAAACAATATGCTATAGCCCACGAAACTAGCCCGAAACGACAAAAAGAACAATTTTTATGATGACTCGATAGTCGTGCACACGGTTCATGGAGCATAAAAAATCGACCTCGGACCGCAAAAGAGTGCGTTATAGCCGATGAAACTTGCCCGAAATGATAAAAACACGAAGTTTTCTCGATGGCCGTGCAAAGGGTTCAAGGAGCATAAATATTGACCCGGGACCCCAAAACACTGCGCTGCCCACGAAATTGGTTCGAAACGATACAAACAATGAGTTTTTACAACGTCTCGATAGCCGTGCACAACGCTCATTGAGCATAAAAAATGACTTGGGACACCAAAACAGTGCGTTATAGCCCACGAAACTAGCCCGAAATGACAAAAACAATGAGTTTTTGCGACGTCTCGATAGCCATGCACACGGTTCATGAAGCATCAATTATCGACCCGGGATCCCAAAAGAGTGCATTATAGCCCAAGAAACCAGCTTGAAAAGACAAAACAACAAGTTTCTGCAACGTCTTGATAGCCATTCATAGGGTTCAAGGAGCCTCAAAAATCGACTTGGGACACCGAAATAGTGCGCTATGGCCCACGAAACTGGCCCGGAACAACAAAAACAACGAGTTTTTGCGATGTCTTTATAACCGGGCACACGGTTCACGAGCATCAAAAATCGACCCGGGACCCCAAAACAATGCGTCATAGCCCACAAAACGAGCCCGAAACGACAAAAACACCAAGTGTTTGCGACGTCTCGATAGCCATGCATAGGGTTCATGGAGCATCAAAAATCGACCCGGGACCCCGAAACAGTGTGCTATAGCCCATGAAACTGGCCCGAAACGACAAATACACAAAGTTTTTGCGATGTCTCGAAAGCCTGGCACAGGGTTCATGGAGCATAAAAAATCGACCCGGCACCCCAAAACAGTGCGTTATAGCACACGAAACTAGCCCGAAACGACAAAAACACCGAGTTTCTCCAATGTCTCGATAGCCGTGGACTGGGTTCATGGAGCATAAAAAATGCACACAAAACCCCAAAACGTTTCGGTATAGCCCAGGGAATTGCCCGAAACAACAAAAACACCGAGTTTCTCCAACGTATCAATACCCATGGACAGGGTTCATGGAGCATAAAAACTCCTCACAAAACCCCAAAACGGTTCGGTATAGCCCACGGAATCGAGCGAAACGTAAAAAACAACGAGTTTTTGCAACGTCTCGATAGCCATGCACAGGGTTCATGGAGCATGCAAAATCGACCCGTGATACGTCTCAAACGTATCTAGAATTTTTGATGGTTTCACGCTGTTATCTTGTCTTCTTTGGTAGTTTTATGTACCTTTTATATCTTTTTTGGGACTAACTTATTAATTCAGTGCCAAGTGCCAGTTCCTGTTTTTTCCGTGTTTTTGACTCTTTTTTACATTTGATTTTGGAACGGAGTCCAAATGGAAGAAAATCCCCGAAATGATTTTTTACCGAACGGAAGAAGATCAGGGGGCCTTTAGGCCAGGCTAGGTGGGCTCCAGGGAGCCCACAAGCCCCCACTCCGCCACCAGGGGTAGGCGGCGGTGGGAAGGCTTGTGGCGTCCCTCGCCGCCCCCTGACCTAGGTCTTTCGCCTATAAATTCCCAAATATTCTGCAAAAAATCAGGGGAGCCTCGAAAATACTTTTTCGCCGTCGCAAGCTTCCGTTTCCGCGAGATCTCATCTGGAGACCCTTCCCGGTGCCCTGCCGGAGGGGACTTTGGAGTTGGAGGGCTTCTTCATCATCATCATCGCCCCTCCAATGACTCGTGAGAAGTTCACTTGAGACTTACGGGTCCGTAGTTAGTAGCTAGATGGCTTCTTCTCTCTCTTGGATCTTCAATACAAAGTTCTCCATGACCTTCATGGAGATATATCCGATGTAATCTTCTTTGGTGGTGTGTTTGTCGAGATCCGATGAATTGTGGACTTGTGATCAGATTATCTATGATATATATTTGATTCTTTGCTGATTTCTTATATGCATGATTTGATATCCTTGTAAGTCTCTCCGAGTCTTCGGTTTTGTTTGGCCAACTAGATCGATGATTCTTGCAATGGGAGAAGTGCTTGGTTTTGGGTTCTACCATGTGGTGACTTTCCCAGTGATAGTAGGGGCAGCAAGGCACACATCAAGTAGTTGCCATCAAGGGTAAAAATATGGGGTTTTTATCATTGGTTTGAGATTATCGATCTACATCATGTCATCTTGCTTAAGGCGTTACTCTGTTCTTATGGAGTAATTGTAGTAGATGCATGCTACATCATGTCTAGATGCATGCTGGATAGCGGTCGACATGTGGAGTAATTGTAGTAGATGCAGAAAGTACCGGCCTAGTTGTTTTGGACGTGATGCCTATAGATATAATCATTCCATAGATATCGTCACGACTTTGCGTGGTTCTATCAATTGCTCGACAGTAATTTGTTCACCCACCGTCTACTTGCTTTTATGAGAGAAGCCACTAGTAAACACTACGGCCCCCGGGTCTATTCACATCCATCGTTTACACCTCCGCTTTTACTTTGCTTTGTTACTTTGTTGCTTTCAGTTCTCACTTGGCAAACAATCTATAAGGGATTGACAACCCCTTCATAGCGTTGGGAGCAAGCTTTTATGTTTGTGCAGGATCTTGAGATACTCCTCCACCGGATTGATACCTTGGTTCTCAAACTGAGGGAAATACTTACCGTCACTGTGCTACATCGCCCTTTCCGCTTGAAGGGAACACCAACGCAAGGCTCCAAGGCCACGGGTGAAATCCTTTGCATACTTGACTAGGAAGTCCCTTAAGGCGTAGCCGCAGCTGAAGGATTCCTCGCGTCGTCGACACACCTGTTTCTGGCGCCATTGGAAGGACTTTTGTGTATTAGCATAGCTGACATCAGAAGCATTTCTGGCGCCGTTGCCGGGGAGGAGAAGTCAAGATCTATCCAAGTAGGTCTCACAAACTCTTCTCTTACATTTACTTTTGTTTCCAGTTGCCTCTCGTTTTCCTCTCCCCCACTTCACCTTTGCCGTTTTCATTTGCCTTTCTCCTTCGCCGTTTTCTTTTGCCCTTGCCATTTTCCTTTGCCGGTTCTCTTGCTTGCTTGTGTGCTTGTTTGTTTGTCGAAGTCATCATGTCTGAAAACACCAAACTTTGCGACTTCTCAAGCACTAATAATAATGATTTTATTAGTACTCCGATTGCTCCCGCCACTAGTGCGGAATCGTATGAAATGAATGCAGCTTTGCTGAATCTTGTTATGAAAGAGCAATTCTCTGGCCTTCCTAGTGAAGATGCCGCATCCCATCTCAATACCTTCATTGAGCTTTCTGATATGCAAAATAAAAGAGATGTGGATAATGACGTGATTAAGTTGAAACTTTTTCCTTTCTCGTTGCGAGATCGCTCAAAAACTTGGTTTTCTTCTTTGCCTAAAAATAGTATGGATTCTTGGGATAAGTGCAAAGATGCTTACATATCCAAGTATTTTCCGCCAGCTAAGATCATCTCCTTACGTATAGATATCATGAACTTCAAGCAACTTGATCATGAACACGTTGCACAATCTTGGGAGAGGATGAAGCTTATGATTAGAAATTTTCCTGCTCATGGCTTGAGTTTGTGGATGATTATACAAATCTTTTACGTTGGCTTGAATTTCGCTTCTCGCTATATCTTGGACTCCGCTCAGGTGGAACGTTCATGGAAATCACGTTAGGAGACGCTACAAAACTCCTAGACAATATCATGACCAACTACTCTCAGTGGCACACTGAAAGGTTGCCTGCTAGCAAAAAGGTGCACGCTATAGAAGAGATTAACTCGCTTAGTGCTAAGATGGATGAGTTGATAAATTTGGTTGCTAGTAGAAACGCTATCGTAGATCCTAATGACATGCCACTATCTTCTTTGACTGAGAGTAGCAACGCTAGTTTGGACGTGAATTTTGTTGGTAGGAACAATTTTGGCAACAACAATGCTTTTAGAGGAAACTATGTTCCTAGGCATTTTCCTAGTAACTCCTCTAACAATTATGGCCATTCCTACGACAAGACTTATGGAAATCACAACAAATTACCCTCTGATCTAGAGAATAATATCAAAGAGTTCATCAACTCTCAAAAGATTTTCAATGCGTCCATAGAAGAAAAACTAGTCAAAATAGACGATTTGGCTAAGAGCGTTGATAGGATGTCTTGTGATATTGATGCTTTGAAAGTTAGATGCGCTCCTCCCAAGGTCAACTTGGATGAAACTTTGAAAGCAATGCGTATCTCCATGAATGAGAGCAAAGAAAGAACCGCCCAAATTCACGCTAGACATGAATGGTTTAAAAAGGTGTGTTCTAGTGATGCAAATCATGAAGATCTTAAAGTGCTTGGTGTGTCTCGTCTTGAATCTTTGTTTTCGCGTGTCAAACCTACTTATGGAGGGGCTGGATATGAATCCACTTTAGTTGAAAAACGCCCCAATGATTCAGAGTCCACCTATCTTGATGATAAAGGTGTGGAGAGTGGAGTAGAAGAAGTCAAAATTTTGGGTAGTAATGAAACTCCCACTTTGAATTTCAAGGAATTCAATTATGATAATAGCTCCTTGTTTGAATCTATTTCTTTGATGCAATCCATTGCAAACTCTCCACATGCTTATAGCCAAAGTAAAGCCTTTACCGCGCATATCGTAGATGCTATGATGAAATCTCTTCAAGAGAAGCTCGAACTAGAAGTCTCTATACCTAGAAAACTTCATGATAAGTGGGAACCTACTATCAAAATCAAGATCAAAAACTATGAGTGCAATGCTTTGTGTGATTTGGGTGCTAGTGTTTTCGCGATTCCAAAGTCTTTATGTGATATTCTTGGTTTTCATGAGATTGAAGAGTGTTCTCTTAATTTGCATCTTGCGGATTCTACTGTCAAGAAACCGATGGGGACGATCGATGATGTTATTATTGTTGCAAATAAGAACTATGTACCCGTGGATTTCATTGTACTTGACATAGATTGCAACCCTTCATGTCCCAGTATTCTTGGTAGACCTTTCCTAAGGACTGTTGGTGCTATCATCGATATGAAGGAAGGGAATATTAGATTTCAATTTCCTTTAAAGAAGGGCATGGAGCACTTTCCTAGAAAGAAAATAAGATTGCCTTATGAATCTATGATGAGGGCTACCTATGGTATGAGCACCAAACATGACTATACGTGATTTCATCACCTTTCGCCTAGCTAAGGGCGTTAAACAAAAGCGCTTGTTGGGAGGCAACCCAACAAATCTATCCTTTTTATTTATGTTTTGTGTTTTCCACACTTTCATACTTCTGTTATGATTGTGTTTTTGTGTTTCTTTTTTGCGTTTGTGCCAAGCAAAACCGTTATGATTAGTCTTGGGGATGATCGTTCGGTCATGTTGGAAAAGACAGAAAGTTTCTGCTCACGAAAATAATTTTCATTTTTTTTGTAAGAGTGTTTGAGTTGATACCTTTTTTCTGCTGATTGCTACGCAAATTCTTCAGACTGTCGTAATTTTTCAGAATTTTTGAATTAACAGAGGTATACGAAATATAAAAGATTGCTAGAGACTGGTCTGCTGTTAACATATTCTGTTTTTGTTGTGTTGGTTACTTATTTTGATGAAACTATGGATAGTATCGGGGGGTATTAGCCATGGAAGATTGAAAGTACAGTAAGACAACATCAGCACAAGTAGAATTTATGTTTTCTACAGTACCTAAGGAAGTGGTGGTTTGCTTTCTTGTACTAATGTTATCACGAGTTTCTGTTTAAGTTTCGTGTTGTGAAGTTTTCAAGTTTTGGGTGAAGTTCTTATGGACAAAGAGATAAAGAGTGGCAAGAGCTCAAGCTTGGGGATGCCCAAGGCACCCCAAGAGATTCAAGTATGCCGTAAAAGCCTAAGCTTGGGGATGCCCCGGGAAATCATCCCCTCTCTCGTCTTCAATCCATCGGTAACGTTACTTGGGGCTATATTTTTATTCACCACATGTCATGTGTTTTTGCTTGGAGCGTATTGTATCGTACGAGTCTTTTATTTTTGTTGTGTCACAATCATCCTTACTGCACACCTAGAGAGAGATACATGCACACACCATGATTTTGTCGAGCTTCAGTTATATCCTTTGGTAGACAATTCAGCTCACATGTGCTTCACTTATATCTTTTGAGCTAGATACTTTTGATCTATTTGCTTCACTTATATCTTTTAGAGCACAGCGGTGCGTGGCTTGGTAATTGATCTATGCTTTGAAAGTAGTCTCAAAAGGGGTAGTTATCCAAAGGGATACGAAAACTTCCACCTTCATGTGCATTGAATAGTTAGAGAAGTTTGATTCATCTCAATTACTTTTGAGTTGTGGTTATGGTAATATTGAAGTCATGCTAGTAAGGTGTTGTGGATCTAGAAATAATTGTGTTGAAGTTAGTGATTCCCGTAGCATGCACGTATGGTGAACCGCTATGTCAATGAAATCTAAGCATGATTAGTATATTGATTGTCATCCTTTGCGTGGCGGTCGGGATCGCGCGATGGTTTATACCTACCAACCTTTCCCCTAGGAGTATGCGTTGAATGCTTTTTACGATTACTAATCAAACTTTTGCAACAAGTATATGACTTCTTCATGAATAATGTTGAGTCCATGGTTTAGATGCACTTTCACCTTCCAGAATCACTATCTTCTTAGTGCCGTGCAACTTTCGCCGGTGCACAAAACCCACCATTAGCCTCCCTCAAAACAGCCACCATACCTACCTATTATGGCTTTTTCAAAGTCATTCCGAGATATATTGCCATGCAACTACCACCTTGACATGTTCCACCACGTCTGCATTGCCATTGCACGATCATAAGATAGCTAGCATGATGTTTCATTGATGTCTATGCCATGCTAGATCATTGCCACGGTACACTACCGAAGGCATTCCATATAGAGTCATAGTTGCTCTAAGTTTTGAGTTGAAAGTGTGATGATCATCATTAATGGAGAATTGTCCCATGTGAGGAAATAAAAGAGGCCAAAGAAGCCCACCAAAATAATAAAAAAAAGAGACCAAAGAGCCCACCAAAAATTAAAAAAATTGAGAGAAAAAGAGACAAGGGACAATGCTACCACTTTTTCCACACTTGTGCATATTAAGCACCATGATCTTCATGATTGAGAGTCTCTCGTTTTGTCACCACCATATAGCATGTGGGAAATTTTCATTATATAACTTGGCTTGTATATTCCAATGATAGGCTTCCTCAAAATTGCCTTAGGTCTACGTGAGCAAGCAAGTTGGATGCACACCCACTAGTTTTCTTTAAGAGCTTTCACATACTCGTAGCTCTAGTGCATCATTTGTATGTCAATCCCTACTCATTCACATTGATATCTATTGATGAGCATCTCCACAGCTCATTGATATGCCTAGTTAATGTGACTATCTTCTCCTTTTTTGTCTCGCAACCTCCACTACATTCCACACCATCTATAGTGCTATAACCATGGCTCACGCTCATGTATTGCGTGAGAGTTGAAAAGGTTTGAGAAAGTAAAGGTGTGAAACAATTACTTGGCCAATACCGGGGTTGTGCATGATTTAAATTTGTTGTGAAATGATGATAGAGCATAGCCAGACTATATGCTTTTGTAGGGATAACTTTCTTTTGGAATTGTTATTTTGAAAGTTCATGATTACTTTGCTAGTTTGCTTGAATTATTACTGTTGCCACGTCAATAGCAAACTATTGTTTTGAATCTAATGGATCTGAACATTCACGTCACATAAGAGGAATTACAAAGGACATCTATGCTAGGTAGCATGAAAGCATCAAAAATTCATTCTTATCACTTCCCTACTCGAGGAAGAGCAGGAGTTAAGCTTGGGGATGCTTGATACGTCTCAAACGTATCTATAATTTTTGATGGTTTCACGCTGTTATCTTGCCTTCTTTGGTTGTTTTATGTACCTTTTATATCTTTTTTGGGACTAACTTATTAATTCAGTGCCAAGTGCCATTTCCTGTTTTTTCCGTGTTTTTGACTCTTTTTAGATATGATTTTGGAACGGAGTCCAAACGGAAGAAAAACCACGAAATGATTTTTTTCCCGAACGGAAGAAGATCAGGGGGCCTTTGGGCCAGGCCAGGTGGGCTCCAGGGAGCCCACAAGCCCCCACTCCGCCACCAGGGGGAGGTGGCAGTGGGCAGGCTTGTGGCCTCCCTGGCCGCCCCCTGACCTAGGTCTTTGGCCTATAAATTCCTAAATATTCCGCAAAAATTAGGGGAGCCTCGAAAATACTTTTCCGCCGCTGCAAGCTTCCGTTTCCGCGAGATCTCATCTGGAGACCCTTCCCGGCGCCCTACCGGAGGGGACTTTTGAGTTGGAGGGCTTCTTTATCATCATCATCGCCCCTCCAATGACTCGTGAGTAGTTCACTTCAGACCTACGGGTCCGTAGTTAGTAGCTAGAGGGCTTCTTCTCTCTCTTGGATCTTCAATATAAAGTTCTCCATGATCTTCATTAAGTGCTTGGTTTTGGGTCCTACCATGTGGTGACCTTTCCCAGTGACAGTAGGGGCAGCAAGGCACACATCAAGTAGTTGCCATCAAGGGTAAAAAGATGGGGGTTTTATCATTGGTTTGAGATTATCCCTCTACATCATGTCATCTTGCTTAAGGCGTTACTCTATTCTTATGGACTTAATACACTAGATGCATGCTGTATAGCGGTCGACGTGTGGAGTAATAGTAGTAGATGCAGAAAGTATCGGTCTACTTGTTCTGGACGTGATTCCTATAGATATAATGATTGCATAGATATCGACACGACTTTGCGCGGTTCTATCAATTGCTCGACAGTAATTTGTTCACCAACCGTCTACTTGCTTTCATGTGAGAAGACACTAGTAAACACTACGGCCCCCGGGTCTATTCACATCCATCGTTTACACCTCCGCTTTTACTTTGCTTTGTTACTTTGTTGCTTTCAGTTCTCACTTGGCAAACAATCTATAAGGGATTGACAACCCCTTCATAGCGTTGGGAGCAAGCTTTTGTGTTTGTGCAGGATCTTGAGATATTCCTCCACCGGATTGACACCTTGGTTCTCAAACTGAGGGAAATACTTACCGTCACTGTGCTACATCACCTTTTCCGCTTCAAGGGAACACCAACGAAAGGCTCCAAGGACACGGGGGAAATCCTTTGCATACTTGCCTAGGAAGTCCCTTAAGGCATAGCCGCAGGTGAAGGATTCCTGGTGCCGTCGACACACCTGTTTCTGGCACCATTGGAAGGACTTTTGTGCATTAGCATAGCTGACATCAACCTGGAACCCGAAACCAGTAAGCTATAGCCCACGAGACTTGCCTGAAACGACAAAACAACGAATTTTTGCGATTTCTCGATAGCCGGGCACATCGTTCATGGAGCATCAAAAATCGACCCGGGACCCCAAACAACGCGATATATCGCCCATGAGAACACGAAATTGGCGAAACACCGAGTTTCTCCAATGTCTCGATAGGCGTGCACAGGGTTCATCGGGAATAAAAAATAGACCCGGAACCCGAGAACACGAAATTGGCCCAAACGACAAAAACAACGAGTTTTTGCGACGTCTCGATAGTCGCGCACAGGTTTCATGGAGCATAAAAAATCGACCCGGGACCCAGAAATAGTGCGCTATAAACCTCAAAACTATCCCGAAACAACATAACACCGAGTTTTTGCAACAACTTGATAGCCGGGCACACGGTTCATGGAGCACAAAAATCGACCCGGGACCCCAAAACAGTGTGTTATAGCCCACGAAACTGGCTCCAAAACGACAAAAACAACGAGATTTTGCGACGTCACGATAGCCGTGCACAAGGTTCATGCAGCCTCCAAAATCAACCCAGAACTCCAAAACAGTGCGCTATAGCCACGAAACTAGCCGAAAATGACATAAACAACAAGTTTTTGCGACGTCTCAATAGTCGTGCACACGGTTCATGGAGCATCAATAATCGACCTCGGACACCGAGTTTTCTCGATAGCCGTGCATAGGGTTCATGGAGCATCGAAAGTCGACCCGGGACCCCAAGACAGTGCGCTATAGCCCAAGAGACTAGACCGAAAGGACAAAAACACGAAGTTTTTGTAACGTCTCGATAACCATGCATTGGGTTCATGGAGCATCAAAAATCGACCCGGGACACCGAAACAGTGCGCTATAGCCCACGAAACTAGCCCGAAACGACAAAAACACCGAGTTTTTGCAATGTCTCGATATACGGACACATGGTTCATGGAGCATCAAAAATCGATCCGGGACCCCAAAACTGTGCGTTATAGCCCACGGAACTAACCCGAAACCACAAAAACACTCAATTTTTTCGATAGCCATGCACATGGTGTAGGGAGCATAACAAATTGACCGGGACCCCAAAACAGTGCGCTATAGCCCAAGAAACTAGCCCGAAACGACAAAAACGACAAGTTTTCGCTTCGTCTCGATAGCCATGCATAGGGTTCATGGAGCATCAAAAATCGACCCGAGACCCCGAAACAGTGCGCTATAGCCCAAGAAACTAGCCTGAAATGACAAAAACACAAATTTTATGCGACATCTCGATAGCCGTGTACAAGGTTGATAAGGCATCCAAAATGAACCCGCGATCCCAAAACACTGCGCTATAGGGTTCATGGAGTTTTCTCGAGTTTTCTCGATAGCCGTGCACGGGGTTCATGGAGGATAAAGAACCGACCTGGGATCCCAAAACAATGCGCTATAGCCCACAAAACTAGCCCGAAACGACAAAAACACAAAGTTTTTGCGATGTCTCGATAGCGTGGCACAGGGTTGATGGAGCATAAAGAATCGACCCGGGACCCCAAAACAGTGCGTTATAGCACACGAAACTGGCCCGAAACGACAAAAACACCGAGTTTCTCCGATGTCTCGATAGCCGTCGACAGGGTTCATGGAGCATAAAAAAACCACACAGAACACCAAAACGGTTCGGTATAGCCCACGGAATTGCCCGAAACGACAAAAACACCGAGTTTCTCCAACGTCTCGATACCCGTGGACAGGGTTCATGGAGCATAAAAAATCCACACATAACCCCAATACGGTTCGGTATAGCCCACGGAATCGTCCGAAACGTAAAAACAACAAGTTTTTGCGGCGTCTCGATAGCCATGCATAGGGTTCATGGAGCATGCAAAATCGACCCGGAACCCCAAAACAATAGGCTATAGCCCACGAGACTTGCCCAAAACGACAAAACAACGAATTTTTGCGATTTCTCGATAGCCGGGCACATCGTTCATGGAGCATCAAAAATTGACCCGGGATCCCAAACAATGCGCTATAGCCCACGAGAACACGAAACTGGCCCAAAAACAACAAAACAACGAGATTTTGCGACGTCACGATAGCCGTGCACAAGGTTCATGCAGCCTCGAAAATTGACTCAGAACCCAAAACCGTGCGCTATAGCCACGAAACTAGCCCAAAATGACACAAACAACAAGTTTTTGCGACGTCTCAATAGTCGTGCACACGGTTCATGGAGCATCAAAAATCGTCCTCGGACACCGAGTTTTCTCGATAGTCGTGCATAGGGTTCATGGAGAATCAAAAGTCGACCCGGGACCCCAACCCAATGCGCTATAGCCCAAGAGACTAGTCCGAAAGGACAAAAACACGAAGTTTTTGCAACGTCTCGATAACCATGCATTAGGTTCATGGAGCATCAAAAATCGACCCGTGACCCCAAAACAGTGCGCAATAGCCCACGGAACTAGCCCGAAACGACAAAACAACGCGTTTTTGCAACGTCTCGATAGTCGTGCACAACGTTCATGGAGCATCCAAGATCGACCTAGGATCCCACGCCTGAAACGACAAAAACACCGACTTTGTGATGTCTCGATAGCCATGCACCGGGTTCATGCAACATCAAAAATTGACCCGGCACCCCAAAACAGTGCGTTATAGCCCACAAAACTTTCCCGAAACGACAAAAACACTGAACTTTCTCGATAGCCGTGCACAGGGTTTAGGGAGCATAAAAAATCGACCGGGACCCCAAAACAGTGCGCTATAACATACGAAATTGGCCCGAAACGACAAAAACAACGAGTTTTTGCGACGTCTCGATAGATGTGCACACGTTGCGCCGAGCATAAAAAATTGACTCGGGACCCCAAAACAGTGCGTTATAGACTTATAGCCCACGAAACTTGCCCGAAACGACAAAAACACTGAATTTTCTCGATAGCTGTGCATAGGGTTCAGGGAGCATAAAAAATCGACCGGGACCCCAAAACAGTGCGCTATAGCCCAAGAAACTAGCCCGAAACAACAAAAAACGACAAGTTTTTGCGACGTCTTGATATCCATGCATAGGGTTCATGGAGCATCAAAAATCGACCCGGGATCCCAAAACAGTGCGCTATAGCCCAAGAAACTAGCCCAAACGACAAAAACACCAAGTTTATGCGACATCTCGATAGCCGTGCACAAGGTTCATAAGGCATCCAAAATGGACCCGGGATCCAAAAACACTGCGCTATAGGGTTCATGGTGTTTTCTCGAATTTTCTCGATACCCGTGCACAGGGTTCATGGAGTATAAAAAATCGACCGAGGATCCGAAAACAGTGCGCTATAGCCCACGAAATTGGCGCGAAACGAGAAAAATGACAAGTTTTCATGACGTCTCGATAGCCATGCGTAGGGTTCATGGCGCATCAAAAATCGACCCGGGACCCCAAAACAGTGCGTTTTAGCCCATGAAACTGGCCCGAAACAACAAATACACTGAGTTTTTGCGATCTCTCGATAGCGAGGCACAAGGTTCATGGAGCATAAAAAATTGACTCAGAATTCCTAAACAGTGCGCTATAACCCACGAAAGTCACCCGAAGCGACAAAAGTAACGAGTTTTTGTGACGTCTCGATAGCCTTGCACACGGTTCACGGAGCATTAGAAATCGACCCGGGACCCCAAAATAGTGCGTAGCACACAAAACTAGCCTGAAATGATGAAAAAACGAGTTTTAACGAAGTCTCTATAGACGTGCACATGGTTCATGGAGCATCAACAATCGACACGGGACCCCCAAACAGTGCGCTATAGCCCAAGAAACTAGCCCGAAACGACCAAAACACCAAGTTTTTGTGATGTCTCGATACTCGTGCACAGGGTTCATGGAGCATCAAATATCGACCGTGACCCGAAAACAATACATTATAGCCCACGAAACTAGCCCGAAACGACAAAAACACCGAGTTTCTCTAACGTCTCGATAGCCGTGCACAGGGTTCATCGAACATAAAAAATTGACCCGGAACCCGTGAACACGAAATTGGCCCAAAACGACAAAACACTGAGTTTTTGTGATGTCTCGATAGCCGTGCACACGGTTCATGCAGGATCAAAAATCGATCCGGAACCCCAAAACAGTGCATTATAGCCCACAAAACTAGCCCAAAACGACAAAAACATCAAGTTTTTACAACGTCTCGATAGCTATGCACATGGTTCAGGCCGCATAAAAATCGACTCGGAACCACAAAACAGTACGCTATAGCCCACGAAACTAGCCTGAAACGACAAAAACAACAATTTTTTGTGACGTCACGATATTCGTGCACGAAGTTCATGGAGCATCAAAACTCGACCTCGGACCCCAAAAGAGTGCGTTATAGCCGATGAAACTTGCCCGAAACAACATAAACACCGAGTTTTCTCGATGACCGTGCACAGGGTTCATGGAGCATAAATATCAACCCTGGACCCCAAAACACTGTGCTGCCCACGGAATTGGCTCGAAATGATACAGACAAAGAGTTTTTGTGACATCTCGATAGTCGTGCACAGGGTTCATGGAGCATAAAAAATTGACTCGGGACACCAAAACAGTGCGTTATAGCCCCACGAAACAGGCCCAAAATGACGAAAACAATGAGTTTTTGCGACGTCTCGATAGCGATGCACAGGGTTCATGAAGCATCAATTATCGACCCGGGACCCCCAAATAGTGCGCGCCCAAGAAACTAGCCTGAAACGACAAAAGCACCAAGTTTTTGCGACGTCTTGACAGCCATGCATAGGGTTCATGGAGCATCAAAAATTGACCCGGGACCCCGAAACAGTGCGCTATGGCCCACGAAACTGGCCCGGAACGACAAAAACAACGAGTTTTGCGATGTCTCGATAGCCGGGCACACGGTTCACGGAGCATCAGAAATCGACCCGGGACCCCAAAATAGTGCGCAGCACACAAAACTAGCCTGAAATGACAAAAACAACGAGTTTTAATAACGTTTCTTTAGACATGCACAAGGTTTATGGATCATCAAAAATCGACCCGGGATCCCAAAACAGTGCCCTAAAGCTCATGAAACTGGACTGAAGCGACAAAAACACCGAGTTTTTGTGATGTCTTCATACTCGTGCACACGGTTTTTGGAGCATCAAAAATCGACCGGGACCCCAAAATAGTGCATTATAGGCCATGAAACTAGCCCAAAATGGCAAAACACAGAGTTTCTCCAATGTCTCGATAGTCGTGCACAGGGTTCATCGGGCATAAAAAATAGCCCCAGAACCCGAGAACACGAAACTGGCCCAAACGACAAAAACAACGAGGTTTTGTGATGTCTCGATAGTCGCGCACAGGTTTCATGGAGCATAAAAAATCGACCCGGGACCGCGAAATAGAGCGCTATAGACAACAAAACTACCCCGAAACGACATAACACCGAGTTTTCGCAACAACTCGATAGTCGGGCACACGGTTTATGGAGCACAAAAATCGACCCGGGACCCCCAAACAGCGTGTTATAGCCCACGAAACTGGCCCCAAAACGACAAAAACAACGAGATTTTGCGATGTCACGATAGCCGTGCACAAGGTTCATGCATCCTCCAAAATCGACTCAGAACCCCAAAGCAGTGCGCTATAGCCACGAAACTAGCCCAAAATGACACAAACAACAAGTTTTTGCGACATCTCAATAGTCGTGCACACGGTTCATGGATCATCAAAAATCGACCTCGGACACCGAGTTTTCTCGTTAGCCGTGCATAGGGTTCATGGAGCATCAAAAGTTGACCCGGGACCCGAAGATAGCGCGCTATAGCCCAAGAGACTAGCCCTAAACGACAAAAACACTGAGTTTTTGCAATGTCTCGATATACGGACACATGGTTCATGGAGCATCAAAAATCGATCCGGGACCCCAAAACAGTGCGTTATAGCCCATGAAACTAACCCGAATCCACAAAACACCGAGTTTCTCCAACCCCAAAACCGGTTCATGGAGCAATAAAATCGACCCAGAACCCCAAAACAGTGCGGTATAGCCCACGAGACTGGCCCGAAACGACAAAAACAACGAGTTTTTGTGACGTCTCGATAGCCATGCACAGGGTTCATGTAGCATCCAAAATCGACCCGTGACCCCTAAACAGTGCGCTATAGCCCACAAAACTAGCCCGAAATGACAAAACAGTGCGCTATAGCCGTGTGCTACTGCAACAAAAGACCTTCCAATGGCGCCAGAAATAGGCACTTCGACGGGAGAATACTTGGCTTGATCTTTCTGCTGCGGCTACGCCTTAAGGGACTTCCTAGGCAAGTATGCAAAGGATTTCCCTTGTGGCCTTGGAGCCTTGCGTTGGTGTTCCCTCGAAGCGGAAAGGGTGATGTAGCGTAGCTGTGGTAAGTATTTCCCTCAGTTTGAGAACCAAGGTATCAATCCAGTGGAGGAGTATCTCAAGATCCTGCACAAACACAAAAGCTTGCTCCCAATGCTATGAAGGGGTTGTCAATCCCTTATAGATTGTTTGCCAAGTGAGAACTGAAAGCAACAAAGTAACAAAGCAAATTAAAAGTGGAGATGTAAATGATGGATGTGAATAGACCCCGGGGCCATAGTGTTTACTAGTGGCTTCTCTCATGAAAGCAAGTAGACGGTGGGTGAACATATTACTGTCGAGCAATTGATAGAACCGCGCAAAGTCATGACGATATCTATGCAATGATTATTTCTATAGGCATCACGTCCAAAACAAGTAGACAGATACTGTCTGCATCTACTACTATTACTCCACATGTCGACCACTATCCTGCATGCATCTAGTGTATTAAGTCCATAAGAACAGAGTAACGCCTTAAGCAAGATGACATGATGTAGAGGGATAATCTCAAACCAATGATAAAAACCCCATCTTTTTACCCTTGATAGCAACTACTTGATTTGTGCCTTGGTGCCCCTACTGTCACTTGGAAAGGTCACCACATGGCAGAACCCAAAACCAAGCACTTCTCCCATTGCAAGAATGATAGATCTAGTTGGCCGAACAAGACCCAAGACTCGGAGAGACTTACAAGGATATCAAATCATGCATATAAGAAATCAGCAAAGACTCAAATATATATCATAGATAATCTGATGACAAATCCACAATTCATCGGATCTCGACAAACACACCACCAAAGAAGATTACATCGGATAGATCTCCATGAAGATCATGGAGAACTTTGTATTGAAGATCCAAGAGAGAGAAGAAGCCATCTAGCTACTAACTACGGACCTGTAGGTCTGAAGTGAACTACTCACTAGTCATTGGAGGGGCGATGATGATGATGAAGAGGCCCTCCAACTCCAAAGTCCCCTCCGACAGGGTGCCGGGAAGGGTCTCCAGATGATATCTCACGGAAACGGAAGCTTGCGGCGGCGGAAAAGTATTTTCGAGGCTCCCCTGATTTTTTGCGGAATATTTGGGAATTTATAGGCCAAAGACCTAGGTCAGGGGGCGTCCAGGGAGGCCACAAGCCTGCCCACCGCCGCCTCCCCTCGTGGCGGAGTGGGGGCTTGTGGGCTCCCTGGAGCCTACCTGGCCTGGCCCAAAGGCCCCCTGATCTTCTTCTGTTCGGGAAAAAATCATTTCAGGGTTTTTCTTCCGTTTGGACTCCATTCCAAAATCAGATCCGAAAAGAGTCAAAAACACGGAAAAAACAGGAACTCGCACTTGGCACTGAATTAATAAGTTAGTCCCAAAAAAGATAAAAAAAGGTACATAAAACAACCAAAGAAGACAAGATAACAGCGTGAAACCATCAGAAATTATAGATACGTTTGAGACGTATCAAGCATCCCCAAGCTTAAGTCCTGCTCGTCCTCGAATAGGGAAGTGATAAGAATGAATTTTTGATGCTTTCATGCTACCTACCATAGGTGTCCTTTGTAATTCCTCTTATGTGACGTGAATGTTCAGATCCATTAGATTCAAAACAATAGTTTGATATTGACGTGGAAACAATAATAATTCAAGCAAACTAGCAAAGTAATCATGAACTTTCAAAATAACAAGGCCAAAAGAAAGTTATCCCTACAAAAGCATATAGTCTGGCTATGCTCTATCATCATTGCACAACAAATTTAAATCATGCACAACCCCGGTATTGGCCAAATAATTGTTTCACACCTTTACTTTCTCAAACCTTTTCAACTCTCACGCAATACATTAACTAGGCATATCAATGAGCTGTGGAGATGCTCATCAATAGATATCAATGTGAATGAGTAGGGATTGCCATACAATTGATGCACTAGAGCTATGAGTATGTGAAAGCTCTTAAAGAAAACTAGTGGGTGTGCATCCAACTTGCTTGCTCACGAAGACCTAAGGCAATTTTGAGGAAGCCTGTCATAGGAATATACAAGCCAAGTTATATAATGAAAATTTCCCACTAGCTATATGGTGGTGACAAAAAGAGAGACTCTCAATCATGAAGATCATGGTGCTTAATATGCACAAGTGTGGAAAAAGTGGTAGCATTGTCCCTTCTCTCTTTTTCTCTGATTTTTTTGGTGGGCTCTTTGGCATCTTTTTTTTGGTGGGCTTCTTTGGCCTCTTTTATTTCCTCACATGGGACAATGCTCCATTAATGATGATCATCACACTTTCAACTCAAAACTTAGAGTAATGATGACTCTATATGGAATGCCTTCGGTAGTGTACCGTGGCAATGATCTAGCATGGCATAGACATCAATGGAAACATCATGCTAGCTATCTTACGATCATGCAATGGCAATGTGGACATGGTGGCACATGTCATGGTGGTAGTTGCATGGCAATATATCTCGGAATGACTTTGAAAAGGACATAGTAGGTATGTATGGTGGCTGTTTTGAGGGAGGCTAATGGTGGGTTTTGTGCACCGGCGAAAGTTGCACGGCACTAAGAAGATAGTGATGGTGGAAGGTGAAAGTGCATCTAACCATGGACTCAACACTAGTCATGAAGAACTCATATAATCGTTGCAAAAGTTTTATTAGTAATCGAAACAAAGCATTCACCGCATACTCCTAGGGGAAGGGTTGGTAGGTATAAACCATCACGCGACCCGACCGCCACGCAAAGGTTGACAATCAATAGACTAATCATGCTTAGATTTCATCACATAGCGGTTCACCATACGTGCATGCTACGGGAATCACAAACTTCAACACAAGTATTTCTAGATCCACAACACCTTACTAGCATGACTTTAATATTACCATAACCACAACTCAAAACTAATTGAGATGAATCAAACTTCTCTAACTATTCAATGCACATGAAGGTGGAAGTTTTCGTATCCCTTTGGATAACTACCCCTTTTGAGACTACTTTCAAAGCATAGATAAACTGCCAAGCCACGCACCGCTGTGTTCTAAAAGAGATAAGTGAAGCACATAGAGCAAAAGTATCTAGCTCAAAAGATATAAGTGAAGCACATGTGAGCTGAATTGTCTACCAAAAGATACAAGGGAAGCTCGACAAAATCACGGTATGTGCATGTCTCTCTCTCTAGGTGTGCAGCAAGGATGATTGTGAAACAACAAAAATAAAAGACTCCTACGATACAAGACGCTCCAAGCAAAAACACATAACATGTGGTGAATAAAAATATAGCCCCAACTAACGTTACCGATGGATTGAAGACGAGAGAGCGGATGCCTTCCCGGGGCATCCCCAAGCTTAGGGTTTTACGGAATCCTTGAATTTCTTGGGGTGCCTTGGGCATCCCCAATCTTGAGCTCTTGCCACTCTTTATCTCTTTGTCAATAAGAACTTCACCCAAAACTTGAAAACTTCACAACACGAAACTTAAACAGAAACTCGTGATAACATTAGTACAAGAAAGCAAACCACCACTTCCTTAGGTACTGTAGCAAACTTAAAATATACTTGTGCTGATGTTGGGTTACTGTACTTTCAATCTTCTATGGCTAATACCCCCCGATACTATCCATAGTTTCATCAAAATAAGCAACCAACACAACAAAAACAGAATCTGTTAACATCAGACCAGTCTGTAGTAATCTGTATATTTCGTATACCTCTGGTACTTCAAAAATTCTGAAAAATTATGACAGACTGAAAAATTTGCGTAGCAATCAGCAGCAAACAGAATCAACTCAAAAGCTCTTACAGAAAAGAAAAAAATCTTTTCGTGAGCAGAAAGTTTCTGTCTTTTCCAGCATGACCAAACGATCATCCCCAAGACTAATCGTAACGGTTTTGCTTGGCACAAACGCAAAAAAGAAACACAAAAACACAATCATAACAGAATTATGAAAGTGTGGAAAACACAAAACATAAATAAAAAGGATAGATTCGTTGGGTTGCCTCCCAACAAGCGCTTTTGTTTAACGCCCTTAGCTAGGCATAAGGCAAACATATCTAAGTCTAACATACTTCCTATGCATAGGCATTTTATAGGAAAACAGATTGTCAAGACAACCAATAGTTGCCATATGCAAGGAAGAAGAAAGAGACAATAGCAACCTCAACATAACAAGAGGTAATTTGGTAACATGAAAGTTTCTACCAAAATATTTTCCTCTCTCATAGCAATTACCTGTGGGATCATATTCAAATTCAACAATGTAACTATCACATAGGATATTCGTTTCATGATCCACATGCATGCAAAGTTGACGCTTTTCAAAAATAGTGGGATTATCATGAAAGAAGGTCATGACTTCTCCAATCCCACTTTCAGTATTGTTGCAAATATCATATTCATCATGAGGTTTGAACAAATTTTCAAGGTCATAAGAAAGATCATCACCCCAATCATGATTATTGCAATAAGTAGTGGTCATAGCAAAACTAGCATTCCCAAGCTTAGGGTTTTGCATGTTTTTAGCATGATTGTCACTAATAGGATTTATTGTGAAACCATTGCAATCATGCTTTTCATCCAAGGAACCCTCGTGAATCACTTCATGAATTTCTTCATCACAATTTTCAGATTCACACATCTCAAGCAAAACTCCATAGAAATAGTCAATTGTCCTCAACTCTCTAGCAATTCGTTCAACAATAGTGGGTCTCTTAAAGAGATTAGCTAGTGGATGAGGATCCATAACAATAGATTTTCAGCAAGCGAAGATGCAAGCATATTGAAGGCACATGGCACACAAGCGAACGGAAAGCAAGCGAGAGAAAAGGGCGAACGAAAAGGCAAAAGAAGAAAGGCAAATGGAAACGGCAAATGTGAAGTGGGGGAGAGGAAGACGAGAGGCAACTGGCAACAAAAGTAAATGCAAGAGAAGAGTTTGTGAGACCTACTTGGATAGATCTTGATTTCTCCTCCCTGGCAACGGCACCAGAAATACTTCTCCTACTGCAACAAAAGAACTTCCAACGGCGCCAGAAATAGGCACGTCGACGGGAGAATACTTGGCATGATCTTTCTGCTCCGGCTACGCCTTAAGGGACTTCCTAGGCAAGTATGCAAAGGATTTCCCTAGTGGCCTTGGAGCCTTGCATTGGTGTTCCCTCAAAGCGGAAAGGGTGATGTAGCGTAGCGGTGGTAAGTATTTCCCTCAGTTTGAGAACCAAGGTATCAATCCAGTGGAGGAGTAACTCAAGATCCTGCACAAACACAAAAGCTTGCTCCCTACGCTATGAAGGGGTTGTCAATCCCTTATAGATTGTTTGCCAAGTGAGAACCGAAAGCAAAAAAGTAACAGAGCAAAGTAAAAGCGGAGATGTAAACGATGTATGTGAATAGACCCGGGGGCCGTAGTGTTTACTAGTGGCTTCTCTCATGAAAGTAATTAGACGGTGGGTGAACAAATTACTGTTGAGCAATTGATAGAACTGTGCAGAGTCGTGACAATATCTATGCAATGATTATTTCTATGGGCATCACGTCCGAAACAAGTAGACCGATTCTTTCTGCATCTACTACTATTACTCCACACGCCAACCGCTATCCAGCATGCATCTACTGTATTAAGTCCATAAGAACAGAGTAACGCCTTAAGCAAGATGACATGATGTAGAGGGATAATCTCAAACCAATGATAAAAACCCCACCTTTTTACCCTTGATGGCAACTACTTGATGTGTGCTTTGCTGCCCCTATTGTCACCGGGAAAGGTCACCACATAGCAGAACCCAAAACCAAGCACTTCTCCCATTGCAAGAATCATAGATCTAGTTGGCCGAACAAGACCCAAGACTCGGAGAGACTTACAAGGATATCAAATCATGCATATAAGAAATTAGCAAAGACTCAAATATATATCATAGATCATCTGATCACAAATCCACAATTCATCGGATGTCGACAAGCACACCGCCAAAGAAGAATACATCGGATAGATCTCCATGAAGATCATGGAGAACTTTGTATTGAAGATCCAAGAGAGAGAAGAAGCCATCTAGCTACTAACTACGGACCCGTAGGTCTGAAGTGGACTACTCACGAGTCATTGGAGGGGCGATGATGATGATGAAGAGGCCCTCCAACTCCAAAGTCCCCTCTGGCAGGGTGCCGGGAAGGGTCTCCAGATGAGATTTCGCGGAAACGGAAGCTTTCGGCTGCGGAAAACAATTTTCGAGGCTCCCCTGATTTTTTGCGGAATATTTGGGAATTTATAGGCCAAAGACCTAGGTCAGGGGGCGGCCAGGGAGGCCACAAGCCTGCCCACCGCCGCCTCCCCCTGGTGGCGGAGTGGGGGCTTGTGGGCTCCCTGGAGCCCACCTGGCCTAGCCCAAAGGCCCCCTGATCTTCTTCTGTTCGGGAAAAAATAATTTCGGGGTTTTTCTTCCGTTTGGACTCCGTTCCAAAATTAGATCTGAAAAGAGTCAAAAACATAGAAAAAACAGGAACTGGCTATTGGCACTGAATTAATAAATTAGTCCCAAAAAAGATATAAAAGGTACATAAAACAACCAAAGAAGACAAGATAACAGCGTGAAACCATCAAAAATTATAGATACGTCTGAGACGTATCACCGTGCACAGGGTTCATGGAGCATCCAAGATCGACCTAGGATCCCACGCCCGAAACGACAAAAACACCGACTTTGTGATGTTTGGATAGCCATGCACCGGGTTCATGGAACATCAAAAATTGACCCGGGACCCCAAAACAGTGCGTTATAGCCCACAAAACTTGCCCGAAACGACAAAAACACTGAATTTTCTCGATAGCCATGCACAGGGTTCAGGGAGCATAAAAAATCAACAGGGACCCCAAAAAAGTGCGCTATAACCCACGAAATTGGCCCGAAACGACCAAAACAACGAGTTTTGTGACATCTCGATAGCCGTGCACAGGGTGCGTCGAGCATAAAAAATTGACTCGGGACCCCAAAACAGTGCTTTATAGCCCATGAAACTTGCCCGAAATGACAAAAACACTGAATTTTCTCGATAGCCGTGCATAGGGTTCAGGGAGCATAAAAAATCGACCGGGACCCCAAAACAGTGCGCTATAGCCCAAGAAACTAGCCCGAAACGAGAAAAAATGACAAGTTTTCGCGACGTCTCGTTATCCATGCATAGGGTTCATGGAGCATCAAAAGCCGACCCGGGATCCCGAAACAGTGTGCTATTGCCCAAGAAACTAGCCCAAACGACAAAAACACCAAGTTTATGCGACATCTCGATAGCCGTGCACAAGGTTCATAAGGCATCCAAAATGGACCCGGGATCCCAAAACACTGCGCTATAGGGTTCATGGTGTTTTCTCGAATTTTCTCCACACCCGTGCACAGGGTTCATGGAGCAAAAAAATCGATACGGGATCCCAAAACAGTGTGCTATAGCCAACGAAATTGGCACAAAACGAGAAAAATGACAAGTTTTCGCGACTTCTCGATAGCCATGCATAGGGTTCATGGCGCATCAAAAATCGATCCGGGACCCCAAAACAATGCATTATAGCCCACGAAACTGGCCCGAAACGACAAATACACTGCGTTTTTGCGATCTCTCGACAGCGAGGCACAAGGTTCATGGAGCATAAAAATCAACTCCGAACTCCAAAACAGTGCGCTATAGCCCACGAAAGTCGCCCGAAACGACAAAAATAACGAGTTTTTGCGACGTCTCGATAGCCGTGCACACGGTTCACGGAGCATCAGAAATCGACCCGGGACCCCAGAATATTGCGTAGCACACAAAACTAGCCTGAAATGACGAAAACAACGAGTTTTAACGAAGTCTCTATAGACGTGCACATGGTTCATGGAGCATCAACAATTGACACAGGACCCCAAAACAGTGCGCTATAGCCCAAGAAACTCGCCCGAAACGACCAAAACACCAAGTTTTTGCGACGTCTCCATAGACATGCACAATGTTCAAGGAGCATAAAAATCGATCCGGGACCCCAAAACAGTGCGCTATAGCCATTGAAACTGGACTGAAACAATAAAAACACTGAGTTTTTGTGATGTCTCAATACTCGTGCACAGGGTTCATGGAGCATCAAAAAACGACCGGGACCCCAAAAATTGCATTATAGCCCACGAAACTATCCCAAAACGACAAAAAATCCGAGTTTCTCCAACATCTCGATAGTCGTGCACACGGTCCATCGAGCATAAAAAATCAACCCAGAACCCTAGAACACGAAACTGGCCCGAAACGACAAAAACAACGAGTTTTTGCGACGTCTCGATAGCCGTGCACAGGGTTCTTGGAGCATCAAAAATCGACTCGGGACCCCAACGCAGTGCGCTATAGCCCAAGAGACTAGCCCGAAAGGACAAAAACACCAAGTTTTTGCAACGACTCGATAACCATGCATAGGGTTCATGAAGCATCAAAAATCGACCTAGAACCCCGAAATAGTGCGGTATAGCCCACGAGATTGGCCCGAAACAGTGCATTATAGCCCACGAAACTGGCCCAGAACGACAAAAACACCGAGTTTCTCCAACTTGTCGATAGCCGTCGACACGGTTCATGGAGCAAAAAAAATCGACCCGGAACCCCAAAATAGTGCTGTATAGCCCACGAGACTATCCCGAAACGACAAAAACAACAAGTTTTCGCGGCGTCTAGATAGCCGTGGACAGGTTTCATGGAGCATAAAAAATCCACACAGAACCCCAAAACGGTTCGGTATAGCCCACGAAACTAACCCGAAACGACAAAAACAACGAGTTTCTCCAATGACAAAAACACGGTTCTTGGAGCATACAAAATCGACCCGGAACCCCAAAACAGTGCGGTATAGCCCACGAGATTGGCCCGAAACGACCAAACCACGAGTTTTTTGCGACGTCTCTATAGTCATGCACAAGGTTCATGGAGCATCCAAAATCGACCTAGGATCCCACGCCCGAAATGACAAAACACCGAGTTTTTGCAATGTCTGGATAGCCATTCATAGGGTTCATGGAGCATCAAAAATCGACTCGGGACACTGAAACAATGCGCTATAGCCCACGAAACTGGCCCGAAACGACAAAAACAACGAGTTTTTGCGATGTCTCGATAACCGGGCACACCGTTCAACGAGCATCAAAAATCGACCCGGGACCCCAAAACAGTGCGTCATAGCCCACAAAACTAGCCCGAAACGACAAAAATACCAAGTGTTTGCGACGTCTCGATAACCATGCATCGGGTTCATGGAGCATCAAAAATCGACCCGGGACCCCGAAATAGTGCGTTATAGCCCACGAAACTGGCCCGAAATGAGAAAAACACAAAGTTTTTGCGGTGTGTCCATAGCGGGGCACAGGGTTCATGGAGCATCAAAAATCGACCCGGGACCCCAAAACAGTGCGTTATAGCCCAAGAAACTAGCTCGAAACGACAAAACGACAAGTTTTCGCGACGTCTCGATAGCCATGCATAGGGTTCATGGAGCATCAAAAATCGACCCGGGACCCCGAAACAGTGCGCTATAGCCCAAGAAACTAGCCCGAAATGACAAAAACACCAAGTTTATGCGTCATCTCCATAGCCATGCACAAGGTTCATAAGGCATCCAAAATGGACCCGGGATCCTAAAACACTTCGCTATAGGGTTCATGGAGTTTTCTCGAGTTTTCTCGATTGTCGTGCACAGGGTTCATGGAGCATAAAAATCGACTTGGGATCCAAATACAGTGCGCTATAGCCCACGAAATTGGCCCGAAATGACAAAAACGACAAGTTTTCGCGACGCCTCGATAGCCATGCATAGGGTTCATGGAGCATCAAAAATCGACCCGGGACCCCAAAACAGTGCGTTATAGCCCACGTAACTGGCCCGAAACGACAAATACACTGAGTTTTTGTGATCTCTCGATAGTGAGGCACAAGTTCATGGAGCATAAAAACTAGACTCAGAACCCCAAAATAGTGCGCTATAGCCGTGCACACGCTCACGGAGCACCAGAAATCGACCCAGGACCCCAAAATAGTGCGGAGCACTCAAAACTAACCTGAATTAAAAAACAACGAGTTTTATCGGCGTCTCTATAGACGTGCACAGGGTTCATGGAGCAGCAAAAATCGACACGGGACCCCAAAACAGTGCGATATAGCCCAAGAAACTGGTCCGAAACGACCAAAACACCAAGTTCTTGCGACGTCTCGGTAGCCATGCACAAGGTTCATGGAGCATAAAAAATCGACCCGGACCCCAACACAGTGCGCTATAGCCCATGAAACTGGATTGAAACGACAAAAGCACCGAGTTTTTGTGATGTCTCGATACTCGTGCACAGATTTCATGCAGCATCAAAAATCGACCGGGACCCCAAAACAGTGCATTATAGCCCACGAAACTAGCCCGAAACGACAAAAACACCGAGTTTCTCCTACGTCTCGGTAGCTGTGCACAGGGTTCTCGATAGCCGTGCACAGTGTTCATGGAGCATCCAAAATCGACTCAGAACCCCAAAACAGTGCGCTATAGCCACGAAACTAGCCCAAAACGACAAAACAACAAGTTTTTGCGACTTCTCGATAATCGTGCATAGGGTTCATGGAGCATCAAAAATCGACCTCGGACACCGAGTTTTCTCGATAGCCATGCACAGGGTTTATGGAGCATCAAAAATCGATCGGGGACCCCAAAACAATGCGCTATATCCCAAGAGACTCGTCTCAAAGGACAAAAACACCAAGTTTTTGCAACGTCTCGATATCCATGCATAGGGTTCATGGAGCATCAAAAATCGACCCGGGACCCCCAAACTAGCCCGAAACGACAAAAAACACCAAGTTTATGTGACATCTCGATAGGCGTGCACAAGGTTCATAAGACATCCAACATGGACCCGGGATCCCAAAACAGTGCGCTATAGGGTTCATGGAGTTTTCTCGAGTTTTTCTCGATAGCCGTGCACAGGGTTCCTGGAGCATAAAAAATTGACCCGGGATCCCAAAACAGTGCGCTATAGCCCACGAAATTGGCCCAAAACGACAAAAACGACAAGTTTTCGCGACGTCTCGATAGAAATGCTTAGAATTCATGGAGCATCAAAAATCGACCCGGGACCCCAAAACAGTGCGTTATAACCCACGAAACTGGCCCGAAACGAAAAATACATTGAGTTTGTGCGATCTCTCGATAGCGAGGCACAGGGTTCATGGGGCATAAAAAATCGGCTAGGAACCCCAAAACAGTGCATTATAGCCCACGAAAGTGGCCCGAAACGACAAAAATAACGAGTTTTTGTGACGTCTTGATAGCCGTGCACACGGTTCACGGAGCATCAGAAATCGACCCGGGACCCCAAATTAGTGCGCATCACACAAAACTAGCCTGAAATGAAAAAAACAATGAGTTTTAACGATGTCTTTGTAGACGTGCACAGGGTTCATGGAGCATCAAAAATCGACACGGGACCCCAAAACAGTGCGATATAGCTCAAGAAACTGGCCCGAAACGACCAAAACACCAAGTTCTTGCGACGTCTCGATAGACATGGACAAGGTTCATGGAGCATAAAAAATCGACCGGGACCCCAAAACAGTGCGCTATAGCCCATGAAACTGGACTGAAACGACAAAAACAACGAGTTTTTGTGATGCCTCGATACTCGTGCACAGAGTTCATGGAGCGTCAAAATCGACCGGGACCACAAAACAGTGCATTATAGCCCAAGAAAATAGCCCGAAACGACAAAAACACCGAGTTTCTCCTACGTCTCGATAGCTGTGCACACGGTTCGTCGAGTATAAACAATTGACCCGGAACCCGAGAACACGAAACTGGCCCGAAACGACAAAAACAATGAGTTTTTGCGACGTCTCGATAGCCGTGCACACTGTACATGGAGCATCGAAAATCGAACTGGGACCCCGAAACAGTGCGCTACAGCCCACGAACATGTCCAGAAACGATATAACACCGAGTTTTTGCGACATCTCGATAGCCGGGCACACGGTTCATGGAGAATCAAAAGTCGACCCGGGACCCCAAAATAGTGTGTTATAGCCCACGAAACTGTCCCGAAACGAAAAAATAATTAGATTTTGCAACGTCTCGATAGCCGTGATAGGGATCATGGAGCATCCAAAATCGACTCAGAAACCCCAAAACAGTGCGTTATAGCCACGAAACTAGCCCGAAACGACAAAAACAATAAACTTTTGCGACGTCTTGATAGTCATGCACAGGGTTCATGGAGCATCAAAATCGATCCGGGACCCCAAAACAGTGCGCGATAGCCCAAGAGACTAGCCCGAAAGGACAAAAACACCAAGTTTTTCCAACGTCTTGACAACCATGCATAGGGTTCACGGAGCATCAAAAATTGACCCGGTACCCCGAAACAGTGCGCTATAGCCCACGAAACTGGCATGAAACGACAAAAACACCGAGTTTATGCGACATCTCTATAGCCGTGCACAAGGTTCATAAGGCATCCAAAATGGACCCGGGTCCCATAACAATACGTTATAGCGCACGAAACTAACCCGAAACGACAAAAACAACGATTTTCTGCAACCTCTCGATAGCCGTGGACACGGTTCATGGAGCGTAAAAAATCGACCCGGAACCCCAAAACAGTGCGGTATAGCCCACGAGACTGGCCCGAAACGACAAAAACAACGAGTTTTTGAGACGTCTCAATAGCCATGCACAGTGTTCATGGAGCATCCAAAATCGACTGGGGACCCCAAAACAGTGCGCTATTGCCCACAAAACTTGCCCGAAACGACAAAACAATGAGTTTTTGGACCGTCTCTATAGCCGTGCACAGGGTTCTTGGAGCATCCAAAATCGACCTAGAATCGCACGCCAAACACCGAGTATTTGTGATGTCTTGATAGTTGTGCACAGGGTTCATGCAACATCAAAAATCGATCCGGGATCCCAAAACAGTGTGTTATAGCCCACGAAACGAGCCCGAAACGACAAAAACGCCGAGTTTGTAGAACGTCTCGATAGCCATGCACAGGGTTCATGCAACATAAAAATCGACTCGGAACCACAAAACAGTACGCTATAGCCCACGAATCTAGATAGAAATGACAAAAACAATAATTTTTTATGACGTCTCGATAGACATGCACAGTGTTCATGGAGCATCCAAAATCGACCTGGGACCCCAAAACAGTGCGCTATTGCCCATGAAACTAGCCCGAAACGAGAAAACAACGAGTTTTCGCAACGTCTCGACAGCCGTGCACAGGGTTCTTAGAGCATCCAAAATCGACCTAGGATCCCTTGCCCGAAACGACAAAACACTGAGTTTTTGTGATTTCTCGATAGCCGTGCACAGGGTTCATGCAACATCAAAAATCGATTTGGGACCCCAAAACAGTGCGTTATAGCCTACGAAACTAGCCCGAAACGACAAAAAAGCCGAGTTTTTACAATGTCTCGATAGCCGTGCACAGGGTTCATGGAGTATAAAAAATCGACTCGGGACACCAAGCAGTGCGTTATAGCCCACGAAACTGGCCGAAATGACAAAAACAACGAGTTTTTGCGACGTCTCGATAGTCATGCACAGGGTTCATGAAGGATCAATTATCGACCCGGGACCCCAATACAGTGCGCTATAGCCCAAGAAACTAGCCTGAAATGACACAAACACCAAGTTTTTGCGACGTCTCGATAGCCATGCATAGGGTTCATGGAGCATCAAAAATTGACTCGGGACCCCGATACAGTGCGTTATGCTAACGAAACTAGCCCGAAACGAAAAAACACTGAGTTTCTCCAACGTCTCGATAGCTGTGGACAGGGTTCATTGAGCATAAAAAATACACACAGAACCCCAAAACGGTTCGGTATAGCCCACGGAATTGCCCGAAACGTAAAAAACAACGAGTTTCTGCGACGTCTCTATAGCCATGCACACGGTTCATGGACCATGCAAAATCGACCCGGGACCCCAAAACAGTGCGTACTAGCCCACGAGACTAGCATGAAACGACAAAAACAACGAGTTTTTGCGATCTCTCGATAGCCGGGCACAACGTTCCTGGAGCATCAAAAATCGACCCGGGACCAAAACAGTGTGTTGTAGCCCACGAAAATAGCCCGAAACAACAAAATTTTTTTTTACGATGTTTCGATAGTCGTTCACAGGGTTCATGGAGCTTTAAAAATCGACCTCGGTCCCCGAAAGAGTGCGTTATAGCCTACGAAACTTGCCCGAAACGACAAAAACACTGAATTTTCTCAATAGCCGTGCACAGGGTTCAGGGAGCATAAAAAATCGACCGGGGCCCCAAAACAGTGCGCTAACCCACGAAATTTTCCCGAAACGACAAAAACAACGAGTTTTTCTACATCTCGATAGCCGTGCACAGGGTTCGTGGAGCATAAAAAGTTGACCCGGGACCGCAAAACAGTGCGCTATAGCCCAAGAAACTAGCCCGAAACGACAAAAACGACAAGTTTTCGCGACGTCTCGACACATAGGGTTCACGGAGCATCAAAAATCGACCCGGGACGCCGAAACAGTGCGCTATAGCCCAAGAAACTAACCCGAAACAACAAAAACACCAAGTTTATACGACATCTCGATAGCCATGCACAAGGTTCATAAGACATCCAAAATGGACCCGGGATCCCAAAACAATGCGCTATACGGTTCATGGTGTTTTGAAGATAGTCGTGCACAGGGTTCATGGAGCATAAAAAATTGACCCGAGACCACAAAAGAGTGCGCTATAGCCCACGAAATTGGCCCGAAATGACAAAAACACCGAGTTTTTTGCGACGTCTCGATAGTCATGGACATGGATCATGGAGCATCAAAAGTCGACCCGGGACCCCAAAACAATGCGTTATAGCCAACCAAACTAGCCCGAAATGACAAAAACACCGAGTTTTTACAACGTCTCGATAGCCATGTACGTGGTTCATGGAGCATAAAAAATGGTCTCAGAACCCCAAACGACAAAAACAAGTTTTTGCGACGTCTCGATAGTCATGCACACGGTTCATGGAGCATTAAAAATCCACCTCGGACCCCAAAAGAGTGCATTATAGCCGACGAAATTTGCCCGAAATGAGAAAAACACTGAGTTTTTCTCGATAGCCGTGCACAGGGTTCATGGAGCATGAAAATCGACCCGGGATCTCGAAACAGTGCGCTATAGCTCACGAAATTGGTCCAAAATGACAAACACACCAAGTGTTTGTGACATCTCGATAGCCGTGCACAGGGTTCATGAAGCATCAAAAATCGACCCGAGACCCCAAACCAGTGCGTTATAGGCCACGAAACTAGCCCGAAAAGACAAAAACACCGAGTTTCTCCGACGTCTCAACCCGGAACCCCAAACCTCTGAATAGCCCACAAAACTAGCCCGAAACGACAAAACAACGAGTTTTTGCAACGTCTCGGTAACCATGTTCAGGGTTCATGGAGCATCCAAAATCAACCCGGCACCCCAAAATAGTGCGCTATAGCACACGAAACTGGCCCGAAACGACAAGAACACCGAGTTTTTGCGATGTCTCAATATCGGTGCACAGGGTTCATGTAGCATCAAAAATCGACCCGGACCCCAAAATATTGCGTTATAGCCCACGAAACTAGCCTGGAACGACAAAACACCGAGTTTTTGCAACGTCTCTATAGGCATGCACAGGGTTCATTGAGCATAAAAAATTGGCTCGAACCCCCAAAACAGTGCGTTATAGCCCACAAAACTAGCCCGAAACGACAAAAACAAGTTTATGTGACGTCTCGATAGTCGTGCACAGGGTTCGTGGAGCATCAAAAATCGACCTCGGACCCCAAAAGAGTGTGTTATAGCCGACGACACTTGCCCAAAACGACAAAAACATAGAGTTTTCTCGATAGCCGTGCACAGGGTCCATGGAGTATAAAAAATTGACCCGGACCCCAAAACACTGCGATATCGCCCACGTAATTGGCCCGAAACGACAAAGACAATGCGTTTTTGCGACGTCTCGATAGCCGCGCACAGTGTTCATGGAGCATAAAAGGTTGACTCGGGACCCCAAAACAGTGTGTTATAACCCATGAAACTGGCCGGAAATGTCAAAAACAACGAGTGTTCGCGACGTCTCTATAGTCGAGCACACGGTTAATGGAGCATCAAAAATCGATCTGGGTCCCAAAAACTGTGAGCGTTAGCCCAAGAAACTAGCCCGAAATGACAAAAAGACCAAGAGTTTATGACATCTCGATAGCCACGCATAGGGTTCATGGAGCATCCAAAATCTACCCGGGACCCAGAAACAGTGTGTTAGCCAACAAAACTGATCCAAAACGACAAAAACACTAAGTTTTTGCGATGTCTCGATAACCGCGCACAGGGTTCATGGAGCATGAAAAATAGGCCGAAACGACAAAAACATCGAGTTTCTCCAACGCCTCGATAGCCGTGGACACGGTTCATGGAGCATACAAAATCGACACGGAACCCTAAAATGGTTCTGTATAGCCCACGAAATTGGCCCGAAACGGCAAAAGCAACGAGTTTTTGCGTTGTCTCGATAGCCATGCACAGGGGTTGTGGAGCATGCAAAATCGAACCGGGACCCCAAAACAGTGCGCTATAGCCCTCGAAACTAGCCCGAAACAACAAAAACAAGTTTTTCCGACGTTTCTATAGTCATGCACAGGGTTCATGGAGCTTCAAAATTCGACCTCGGGCCCAAATGAGTGCATTATAGCCGACGAAATTTGCCTGAAATTACAAAAACTCCAAATTTTCTCGATAGCCGTGCACATGGTTCATGCAGCATCAAAAATCAACCGAGAACCCCAAAACAGTGCGTTATAGCCAACGAAACTAGATTGAAACGACAAAAACACCGAGTTTTTACAACGTCTCTATAGCCATGTACGGGGTTCGTGGAGCATAAAAATTGACTCGGGACCCCAAAACAGTGCGCTATAGCCCACGAAACTAGCCTGAAACGACAAAAACACCAAGTTTATGCGACATCTCGATAGTCGTGCACAAGGTTCATGGATCATCCAAAATGGACCCGGGATCCCAAAACAGTGTGCTATAGGGTTCATGGAGTTTTCTCGAGTTTTCTCGATAGCCGTGGACAGGGTTCATGGAGCATAAAAATTGACCCGGGATCCAAAACAGTGCGCTATAGCCCACGAAATTGGCCCGAAACAACAAAAACAACGAGTTTTTTTGCGACGTCTCGATATTCGTGCACACGTTTATGGAGCATCAAAAATCGGCTCGGGGCCCCAAAACAGTGCGCTATAGCCCACGAAACTAGCCCGAAACGACAAAAATAACGAGTTTCTCCAATGTCTCGATAGCCGTGCACACGGTTCATGGAGCATAAAAATTGACCCGGAACTCCAAAACAGTGTGCTATAGCCCACGAAACTAGCCGTGCACATGGTTCATGCACCATCAAAAATCGGCTCGGAACCCCAAAAGAGTGCGCTATAGCCCACGAAATTGGCCCGAAACGACAAAAACAACGAGTTTTTTGCGACGTCTCGATAGCCGTGCACAGGGTTAGGAGCATCAAAATCGGTCTTGGACCCCAAAACAGTGCGCTATAGCCCACGAAACTAGCTCGGAACGACAAAAATACCAAGTTTCTCCAACGTTCGTGGACAAGGTTCATGGAGCATAAAAAGTTGACCCAAAACTCCAAAACAGTGTGGTATAGCCCACGACACTGACCCAAAATGACAAAAACAACGAGTTTTTGCGACGTCTCGATAGCCATGCACAAGGTTCATGGAGCATCCAAAACCGACCAGGCACCCCAAACATTGCGCTATAGCCCACGAAAGTGGCCCGAAAGGATAAAAACAACGAGTTTTTATGACGTCTCTGTAGTCGTGCACAGGGTTCATGGAGCACCCAAATCGGACCCGGGATCCCAAAAAAATGCGCTATAGCCCACGAAACTCGCCCGAAACAACAAATCACCGAGTTTTTGCGATGTCTCGATATCCGTGCATAGGTTCTGCAACATCAAAAATTGTCCGGGGACCCCAAAACAGTGCGTTATAGCCATGAAACTAGCCCAAAACGACAAAACACCGAGTTTTTACACCGTCTCGATAGCCATGCACGGGGTTCATGGAGCATAAAAAATCGTCTCGGAACCCCAAAACAGTGTGCTATAGCCCACGAAACTAGCCCGAAACGACAAAAACAAGTTTTGTGACGTCTCGATAGTCATGCATAGGGTTCATGGAGCATTAAAAATCGACCTCGGACCCCAAAAGAGTGTGTTATAGCCGACGAAACTTGCTTGAAACGACAAAATCACCGAGTTTTATCGATATACGTGCACAGGGTTCATGGAGCATCAAAAATCGAGCCGAGACCCCAAACTAGAGCGCTATATCACACGAAATTGGCCCGAAACAACAAAAACACCAAGTTTTTGCGATGTCTCGATAGCCGTGCATAGGGTTCATAGAGCATCAAAAATCGGCCCGAGACCCCAAAACAGTGCATTATAGCCCACGAAACTAGCCAGAAATGACAAAAACACCGAGTTTTTGCGATGTCTCGATAGCCGTGCACACGGTTCATGCAGCATCCAAAATCGACCGGGTCACCAAAATAGTGCGCAGCCCACGAAACTGGCCCGAAACGACAAAAACATCGAGTTTTTGCCAAGTCTCTATAGCCATGCACTTGGTTCACGGCGCATCAAAATTCGACCCGGGGCCCCAAAATCATGCGCTATAGCCCAACAAACTGTCCCAAAATGAAATAAGCACCAAGTTCTTGCGACGTCTCGATAGCCGTGCATAGGGTTCATGGAGCATCAAAAATCGACCAGGGACCCCAAAACAGTGCGTTATAGCCCACGAAACTGGACCGGAATGACAAAAACACCGAGTTGTTGCAATGTCTTGATACGTGTGCACACGGTTCATGGACCATCAAAAATCGACCGGGGCCCCAAAACGGTGCCGATGACCCACAAGTATAGGGGATCTATCATAGTCCTTTTGGTAAGTAAGAGTGTCAAACCCAATGAGGAGGAGAAGGAAATGACAAGCGGTTCTTAGTAAGGTATATTGTGAAAGCACTGAAATTATTGGTAACAGATAGTTTTGTGATAAGGTAATTCGTAGCGGATATCAAGTAACAAATGTAACAATGGTGAAGCAAAGTGGCCCAATCCTTTTGTAGCAAAGGAGAAGCCTAAACAACCTCTTTTATAAAGAAAAGCGCTCACGAGGACACATGGGAATTTATGTCAAGCTAGTTTTCATCATGCTCATATGATTCGCGTTCGTTACTTTAATAATTTGGTATGTGGGTAGACCGATGCTCGGGTCCTGCCCTTACTTGGACAAACCTCCCACTTATGATTAACCTCTCTCGCAAGCATCCACAACTACGAAAGAAGAATTAAGATAAATCTAACCATAGCATGAAACAAATGGATCCTAATCAGCCCCTTACAAAGCAACGCATAAACTAGGATTTAAGCTCGTGTCACTCTAGCAACCCATCATCTAAAAATTACTTCCCAATGCCTTCCCCTAGGCCCAAATATTGGTGAAGTGTCATGTATTCGACGTTCACATGACACCACTAGAGGAGAGACAACATACATCTTATCAAAATATCGAATGAATACCAAATTCACATGATTACTTATAACAAGACTTATCCCATGTCCTCAGAAACAAACATAACTACTCACAAAGCATATTTCATGTTCATAATCTGAGGAGTATTAATAATCATTATGGATCTGAACATATAATCTTCCACCAAATAAACCAACTAGCATCAACTACAAGGAGTAATCAACACTACTAGCAACCCACACGTACCAATCTGAGGTTTTGAGACAAAGATCAGATACAAGAGATGAACTAGGGTTTGGAGAGGACATGGTGCTGATGAATATGTTGATGGAGATTGACCCCCTCTCGATGAGAGGATCGTTCGTGATGATGATGGCTTGGATTTCCCCCTTCGGGAGGGAAGTATCCTCGGTGGAATAGCTCTGCCAGAGCTCTAGATTGGTTTTGCCCAAGTTCTGCCTCGAGACGGCGGTGCTTTGTCCCAAAAGCTCTGATATGATATTTTTTTCCAGGTCAAAAAACCCTTCATATATCACAATATGGGCACCGGAGGCCTGCTAGGGGGCCCACAAGCGTGCAGAGCGCGGCCATGGGGTAGGCCGCGCCCCCTGGCTTGTGACCTCATGGTGGGTCCCCTCTGGTATTTCTTTCGCCCAATATGTTTTATATATTCCAAAACGATTCTCCATAACTTTTCAAGACTTTTGGAGCTATGTAGAATAGGTCTCTCTAATTTTCTCCTTTACCGGTCGAGAATTCCAGCTGCCGGCATTCTCCCACTTCATGTAAACCTTGTAAAACAAGAGAGAAAGGTAGAAGTTTTGTACCATATTGTGTATTAACAACCCATAATGCAATAAATAGTGATATAAAAGCATGATGCAAAATGGACGTATCAACTCCCCCAAGCTTAGACCTCGCTTGTCCTCAAGCGAAAGCAGAGATCGACAAATATGCCTACATGATTAGAGATAGAGGTGTCGAAAACAAATACGGACATGAAGGCGTCATGGTTATCTTTAGAACAACAACACATATTGGCATAGTGTATCATATGCTAGAGTAACAATTCATTCACAAGGTAAAATATGAATCAAGAACTCTATTGAGAACAAACAATCTATGATTTCGGTCATTGTTGGAATTCCAATTTATCGCAACGTAGGAAACAGTCAATATAAGAGCTTGTAAAGAAAATCCACATACTCAATCATTTTATGGTCTTTCATAATTGCTAACACTCACGCGGTATCGATAAGGTCAAAGCTTCAATCGGACACAAAGAAAGATAGGGGCTTATAATTTTGCCTCCCAACTATTTACCTCAAGGGTAATGTCAACAATATTAACTCATGATCACCCACGTCCGAGGATATATTTGTCTAGATCATTCCCCAACACATGACGTTTGCCAAAAGGTAAAGGCGAAATAAAGGAAATGGTGAAGATCACCACGACTCTAACATAAAGGTAAGTACTAGAAAGTAAAGGTGACACATAGGCCCTTCGCAGGGGGAAGCAGAGGTTGTCATGCCCTTTTGTAGTTTGATGCGCAATCCCTTACTCCAAAAGAACGTCACTTTATATTTTCCCTTGTGATAAAGACCTTTATTATGCGGTCTATCACTTTTATTTCTTCTATATCACAAGTTCGTATAAAGTTTATTTTCCTCGCACTAATAAATCACACATATTTAAAGTGCAATTTTTATTGCTTGCACCGATGAAAACTTACTTGAATGATCCTACTCAATCCATAGGTAGGTATGGTGGACTCTCAAGGCAAAACTGGGTTAAAGGTTTTTGGATGCACAAGTAGTATCTCTACTTGGTGCAAAAGTTTTTGGCTAATATGAGGTGGAAGCAAGTGACACATGTTGAAGGATCTATAACCATATAACTTCTATTCGAAAATAAGCAAACATAACTCATTATGTTGTCTTCCGTGTCCAACATCAACTTCTTAACATATAATATTTTAATGAGTGCTCACAATCATAAAAGATGTCCAAGATAATATATTTATATGTGAACATCTCTTTCTTTATTACTTCCTTATAATTGCAACAGTGACCAATAGCTTTGTTTGTCAACTCACAACAAATATCAATCGACATACTTTTTATATGTGAAGTCATCACTCCCCATAAGATCATTATGTACGCTCTTTTGCTTTTATTCTATACTTCTTTATATTTCTTTTTCTCAAGATCATAGCAAGCAAGCAAAGCCCTCGACTCAAAACTTCTCTTTATTATATAACTCTCGGACTTGCTTACATATGGGGAACATAAAGAAAAACTCAAAACTATATCACACTAAAACTTTATTCTACTAGATCAAGATATAACTAAAAGGATCGAACGAAAAAAAAAGTAAAAGGTGTGATGGTGATACGATACCGTGGCACTGATATTTGTTGTGTATCCCTTACAACGGCGGCAGAAATAGTTGTGTCAACGGCACCAGGAATCCTTCAGCTACGGCTACGCCTTAAGGGACTTCCTAGGCAAGTATGCAAAGGATTTCCCCCGTGGCCTTGGAGCCTTGCGTTGGTGTTCCCTCGAAGCGGAAAGGGTGATGTAGCACAGCGACGGTAAGTATTTCCCTCAGTTTGAGAACCAAGGTATCAATCTGGCGGAAGAGTATCTCAAGATCCAACACAAACACAAAAGCTTGCACCCAACGCTATGAAGGGGTTTTCAATCCCTTATAGATTGTTTGCCAAGTGAGAACTGAAAGCAACAAAGTAACAAAGCAAAGTAAAAGCGGAGATGTAAACGATGGATGTGAATAGACCCGGGGGCCATAGTGTTTACTAGTGGCTTCTCTCATGAAAGCAAGTAGACGGTGGGTGAACAAATTATTCTCGAGCAATTGATAGAACTGTGCAGAGTCGTGACGATATATATGCAATGATTATTTCTATAGGCATCACGTCCGAAACAAGTAGACCGATACTTTCTGCATCTACTACTATTACTCCACACGTCGACCGCTATCCAGCATGCATCTAGTGTATTAAGTCCATAAGAACAGAGTAACGCCTTAAGCAAGATGACATGATGTAGAGGGATAATCTCAAACCAATGATAAAAACCCCATCTTTTTATCCTTGATGGCAACTACTTGATGTGTGCCTTGCTGCCCCTACTGTCACTGGGAAAGGTCACCACATGGCAGAACCAAAAACCAAGCACTTCTCCCATTGCAAGAATCATCGATCTAGTTGGCCAAACAAAACCGAAGACTCGGAGAGACTTACAAGGATATCAAATCAAGCATATAAGAAATCAGCAAAGAATCAAATATATATCATAGATAATCTGATCACAAGTCCAGAATTCATCGGATCTCGACAAACACACCGCCAAAGAAGATTACATCGGATAGATCTCCATGAAGATCATGGAGCACTTTGTATTTGAGATCCAAGAGAGAGAAGAAGACATCTAGCTACTAACTACGGACCCATAGGTCTGAAGTGAACTACTCACGAGTCATTGGAGGGGCGATGATGGTGATGATGAAGCCCTCCAACTCCAAAGTCCCCTCCGGCAGGGCGCCGGAAAGGGTCTCCAGATGAGATCTCGCGGAAACGGAAGCTTGCGGAGGCGGAAAAGTATTTTCGAGGCTCCCCTGATTTTTTGCGGAATATTTGGGAATTTATAGGCCAAAGACCTAGGTCAGGGGGGGCCAGGGAGGCCACAAGCCTGCCCACCGCCGCCTCACCCCTAGTGGCGGAGTGGGGGCTTGTGGGCTCCGTGGAGCCCACCTAGCTTGGCCCAAAAGCCCCTCGACTTCTTCCATTCGGGAAAAAATCATTTCGGGGGTTTTCTTCTGTTTGGACTCCGTTCCAACATCAGATCTGAAAAGAGTCAAAAACACGGAAAAAACAGGATCTGGTACTTGGCACTGAATTAATAAGTTAGTCCCAAAAAGATATAAAAAGGTACATAAAACATACAAAGAAGACAAGATAACAGCGTGAACCATCAAAAATTATAGATACGTTTGAGACATATCAGGCACCTCCCCCAATATTCGCACAAGCAAAGGGGAGTGCCCATACCCATGTGTTTAGATGTCTTTCTTCGGAGGTGGTGATGTTTGAGTTGTTGGTGAAGTTGGAAGCTTATCAAGTTTCCTATTAAGCATGAAATTTTGTTCCCTCAGATCGTGTGCTTCCTGCTCGAGCCTCAATATCTTTTTACATAATTCATCCTTGCTCTCCTACAGAAAACGAGAAGGGATAAATAGAACATTGGGTTTTCTCCTTGTATTTTGGAGGCTCGACTTCTTGAACTCCACATGCATATCTTCGGGTTGAGGCAGGGGAATCTCCTCTTCGTCCGAGCTTTCTTCCGCATACTTGCATATCTCCAATTCCTCCTCCGAGAACAATCCATAAGGATCTAAGTCCCCGTAGAGCTTGGGATTGGCAAGATAATGCAATACATAGCTCTCCCCATTGGAATCTTGGGACGACATCTTACTCTAAATCTGCTGCAGAAACAGCTCAAAACGAAAACAGGAGATATTGTCGTGATACGAAGGTCGAGACCTTCGAGATATTATATAATGAATTTTTGCCGACCCGAAGGAGTATTCTACAAAAAATAGAGACCGAAGGCTGCACGAGGTGGCCACAATCCTGTAGAGCGCGCCCAAGGGGGTCGGTCGCGCCCTCATAGCTTGTCAACTCTTCGTGCACTCTTGGGATTGCTTTAAGTTTTCCTAATTTTTTAAATACTCCAAAACTGATAAAAATTGCCATTGGCAAAGTTTTGGACTCGGTTTGCTTACCATAACACATACCTATTCCTTTTCGGAGTCCAAAACATTATGATAGGTCTCCCTAATGTACTCTTCGGGAGTTATTGTATTGATAATATTAGTTTGAAAATTTATGGCAGTACCTGAGATATAATGTTTGATTCTTTGTCCATTCACCACTTTCGAATTTGTGGCTTCGATGTTGTTGAGCTTGATGGCACCGGAATGATATACTTCCTCGATAATGTAAGGCCCTTCCCATTTAGAGAGACGTTTTCCTGCAAAAAATCTTAAACGGGAGTTGTATAGCAAGCAATGATCACTTACATTGAATTCACGATTTTTTTATCCTTCTATCATGCCATATCTTAACCTTATCTTTAAACAACTTAGCATTCTCATAGGCCTGGGTTCTCCATTCTTCAAGTGAGCTAATGTCAAATAACCTCTTTTCACCAGCAAGTTTGAAATCATAGTTGATCTCTTTTATTGCCCAATAAGCTTTATGTTCTAGCTCTAGAGGTAAGTGACATGCTTTACCATAAACGATTTTATCAGGAGACATACCCATAGGGTTTTTGTAAGCGGTTCTATTAGCCCATAATGCATCCTCAAGTTTCTTAAACCAATTCTTTCTATATCTATTAATGGTATTTTGCAAGATCAATTTAATATCTCTGTTGCTCAATTCTACTTGCCCATTAGACTGAGGATGATAAGGAGATGCAATTCTATGATTAACATCATACCTAGCAAGCAATTTACGGAAACACCATGAATAAAGTGTGAACCACCATCAGTCATTTAATATCTAGGGACTCCAAATCTAGGGAAAATAACCTCTTTCAACATTTTAATATAAGTGTTATGATCAGCACTACTAGTTGGAATAGCTTCTGCCCACTTAGTAACATAATCAACAGCAACTAGAATGTGAGTATACCCGTTGGACTTTGGAAAAGGTCCGATATAATCAAAACCCACACATCAAAAGGTTCTATAACTAGAGAGTAATTCATAGGCATCTCCTGACGTCTACTAATATTATTAATTGTTTGACAATCATCACAAGAGAAGACAAACTTACAATATCCTTGAAGAGAGTAGGCCAATAAAAACCAGATTGTAATACCTTGTGTGCAGTTCTATCTCCAGAGAGATGTCCTCCATAGGCCTCGGAGTGACACTTGTGTAGGATCTGTCCCTGTTCATTCTCAGGTACACAACGTCTAATAATACCTTCTACTCCTTCTTTATAAAGGTGTGGATCTTCCCAAAAGTAATGTCTTAAATCATAGAATAATTTTTTCTTTGTTGGTATGTGAAGCTAGGCGGTATAAATTTAGCAACGATGTAGTTAGCATAATCAGCATACCACGGAGCATTGCGTGAGGCATTTATGACAGCTAATTGTTCATCAGGGAAGCTATAATCAATAGGTAGTGGGTAATCAAGAACATTCTCTAATTTAGACAAGTTATCAGCTACGGTGTTATCAGCGCCCTTTCTATCAATAATATGCAGATCAAATTCTTGTAGCAGAAGAACCCATCTAATAAGTCTAGGTTTAGCATCTTTCTTTTCCATAAGGTACTTAATAGCAGCGTGATCAGTGTCATCAGTTACTTTGGAATCAACAATATAAGGTCTAAACTTATCGCAAGCAAACACAACTGCTAAAAATTCCTTTTCAGTGGCAGCGTAGTTTCTTTGACCACTGTCTAGAGTTTTGCTAGCGTAATGGATGCCATTTAATTTCTCAGCAACTCTTTGTCCTAGAACAGCACCAACATCATAATCACTCGCATCACACATAATTTCAAAGGGTAGGTTCCAATCAGGTGGTTGAACAAGAGGTGCAGTGATCAAGGCTCTCTTAAGAATTTCAAATGCTTCTACACAATCATCATCAAAAACAAATGGAACATCCTTTTGCAAAAGATTAGTGAGAGGCTTAAATATCTTAGAGAAGTCTTTAACAAATCTCCTATAGAAACCAGTCTGACCAAGGAAACTTCTTATATCTTTGATATTTGTTGGACACGACATTTTTTCAATAGCATCAACTTTTGATTTATCAAATTCAATACCTCTTTTGGAGATTTTGTGTCCCAAGACAATGCCTCCATTAACCATAAAGTGGCACTTCTCCAACTTCAAGACAGGATTAGTTTCTTCAGATCTCTCCAAAACTCGATCAAGGTTGCTCAAGCAATCATCAAAATAAGTTCCATAAACGGAAAAATCATCCATGAAAACCTCAACAATATTTTCACAAAAGTCAGATAATATAGCCATCATACATCTCTGAAAGGTAGCAGGTGCATTGCATAAACCGAAAGGCATACGTCTATAAGAAAAGGTACCGAAAGGTCAAGTAAAAGTGGTCTTCTCTTGATCCTCTTTTGATACAGGTATTTGAGAGAAGCCGTAATAACCATCTAGAAAGAAAAAATGTGTATGTTTGGATAGTCTTTCTAGCATTTGATCAATAAAAGGTAGCGGGTAATGATCTTTCCTAGTAGCCTTATTTAATTTCCTGAAATCAATTACCATTCTATATCCTATAAAAATTCTTTGCGGGATCAATTCATATTTAAAATTAGGGATAACGGTAATACCTCCCTTTTTAGGGACACAATGAACGGGACTAACCTATCTACTATCAGCAATCGGATAAATTATACATGCCTCCAAAAGCTTTATTATTCAATTTCTTACAACTTCCATCATTTTGGGATATAATTGTCGTTGGTGATCAACAAATGGTTTATCATGAGGCTCCATATTGATTTTGTGCTGACATAGAGTGGGACTAATGCCCTTATGATCATCAAGAGTATATCCAATAGCAGCACCGTGCTTCCTCGGAGTTTTCAATAATCTCTTTTCTTCATGCTCTGAAAGTTAGCACTAATAATAATAGGATATATCTCTTCTTCATCAAGATAAGCATACTTCAGATTATCAGGTAATTGTATAAGCTCAAACACGGGATCACCCTTGGGTGGAGGAGGATCCTAGAGTATTTCAACACGCAGGTTGTGTTTCAGAATAGGCCGTTGATCAAAGAAAATCTTATCTATTTGCTTCGTTTCCTTCATATGCATATCATTTTCATGGTCCAACAAATATTGTCCTAAGAGATCTGTAGGAGGCACAGTGATAGAATCGAGACTAATAGTTTCATCTTTACTAGGCAATTCTTTGTCATGGGGTTGTCTACGAAATAGTGAAATTCAACTCATGGGATGCATCCCCAAACCTTAGAGTAACCGTTTCTTTTTCACAATCAATCTTAGCATTAACAGTATTCAAGAAGGGTCTTCCGAATATAATGGGACAAAAATCATCTTCTGGGAATCAAGAACAAGAAAATCAGTAGGATACTTTATTTTCCCACACAAGACTTCAAAATCTCTAACAATCCCAATTGGTGCAATAGTATCTCTATTAGCAAGCTTGATGGTAACATTAATTTCCTCTAATTCAGCTTGTGCAATATCATTCTTAATTTCTTGGTATAACGTAAAGGGAATTGCACTCACACTAGCACCCACATCACATAAGCCATGATAACAACGATCTCCTATTTTAACAGAAACAACAGGCACACCAACAATAGGTCTATGTTTACCTTTAGTATCAGGTCTAGCAATTTTAGCAGCTTCATCACAGAAATGAATGACATGCCCATCAATATTATCAACCAAGAGATCTTTAACCCTAGCAATATTAGGTTCAACTTTAATTCATTCAGGAGGTATAGGTGTTCTAGTACAACTCTTACGAACCACAGTTGCAGCTTTAGCATGTTCCTTTATCCTAACAGGAAATTGTGGTTCCTCAATATAAGTAGTAGGAATAACAGGATCGGCATTGTAAATCATAGTTTCTTCTTCCAATTTAATAGGTTACAAAACTTTAACTTCAATGGGAGGATTGTATTCAAACCACTTCTCCTTGGGGAGATCAACATGAGTAGCAAAAGATTCAAAAAATGAAGCTACTACCTCACAGTCAAGTCCATATTTAGTGCTAAAATTGCGAAAAGCATTGGTGTCTATAAAGGATTTAACACAATCAAACTTAAGGCTTATACCTGACTCATTACCTTCGTCGAGTTTCCAATCTTGCGAGTTGCGTTTAATTCTTTCCAATAAGTCCATTTGAATTCAATATATTTATTCATAAAGGAACCAACACAAGAAGTGTCGAGCATGGATTGATCATTACGAGAGAGCCGAGCATAAAAATTCTGAATAATAATTTCTCTCGGGAGCTCATGATTGTGGATGAATATAACATTGACTTAAGACTCCCCCAAGTTTGAGCAATTCTTTCTCCTTCATGAGGCAAAAAATTATAAATATAATTCCGATCACGATGAACCAGATGCATAAGATAAAACTTCTGATGGAATTCCAATTTCAATCGGTTGTAATTCCATGATCCAATATCAGCACATATACTATACCATGTCAACACCTTTTCCTTCAAAGATAAAGGAAAGACCTTCTTCTTGACATCATCCTCGGGCAGACCTGCAAGCTTAAATAAGCCACAAACTTCATCCACATAGATTAGATGCAAATCAGGATGTAGTGTTCCATATCCTGCATACGGATTAGCTAGCAGTTTATCTATCATACCTGAAGGAATTTCGTAATAAATATTTTCAGTAGGTGCAGCAGGTTGAGGTGCATCTCTTTGTGCTTCCAGTCGGGGTGAAGATACCCCATACAACCCCCTCAAAGGATTAATTTCCATAGTGACAAGTGACAGTAAATTTCAGCACAATATATAAATTTTTCCTCACCAAGCTCCACTCACCTGAGGAGCTTCACTCCCCGGCAACAGTGCCAGAAAAGAATCATGATAAACCACAAGTATAGGGCATCTATCATAGTCCTTTCGATAAGTAAGAGTGTCGAACCCAACGAGGAGCAGAAGGAAATGACAAGCGATTCTCGCTAAGGTATTCTTTGTAAGCACTGAAATTATCGATAACAGATAGTTTCGTCATACGGTAATTTGTAATGGGTAGCAAGTGACAAATGTAACAATGGTGCAGCAATGTGGCCCAATCCTTTTGTAGCAAAGGACAAGCCTGAATAAACTCTTATATAAAGAAAAGAGCTCCCGAGGACACATGGGAATTTATGTCAAGCTAGTTTTCATCATACTCATATGATCCGCGTTCGTTACTTTGATAATTTGGTATGTGGGTGGACCGGTGCTTGGGTGCTGCCCTTACTTGAAAAAACAACCCACTTATGATTAACCTCTCTCGCAAGCATCCGCAACTACAAAAGAAGAATTAAGATAAATCTACCATAGCATGAAACATATGGATGCAAATCAGCCCCTTACGAAGCAACGCAAAAACTAGGGTTTAAGCTTCTGTCACTCTAGCAACCCATCATCTACTTATTACTTCCCAATGCCTTCCCCTAGGTCTAAATAATTGTGAAGTGTCATGTAGTCGAAGTTCACATGACACCACTAGAGGAGAGACAACATACATCTTATCAAAATATCGAACGAATACCAAATTCACATTATTACTTATAACAAGACTTATCACATGTCCTCAGGAACAAACGTAACTACTCACAAAGCATATTCATGTTCATAATCAGAGGATTATTAATAATCATTAAGGATTGGAACATATAATATTCCACAAAGTAAACCAACTAGCATCAACTACGAGGAGTAATCAACACTACTAGCAAACCGCATGTACAAATCTGAGGTTTTGAGACAAATATCGGATACAAGAGATGAACTAGGGTTTGGAGAGGAGATGATGTTGATGAAGATGTTGATGGAGATTGACCCCCTCTCGATGAGAGGATCTTTGGTGATGACGATGGCTTCAATTTCCCCCTCCGGAAGGGAAGTTTCCGTGGCGGAATAGCTCCGCCGGAGCTCTAGATTGGTTGTGTCGAAGTTCTGCCTTGAGACGGCGACGCATCGTCCCGAAGGCTGTGGTATGATTTTTTCTAGGTCAAAACCATTCATATAGGCGAAGATGGTCACCAGACTGCTAGGGGGGCCACAAGACTGCGGGACGCGGCTAGGGGGGTACGCCGCGCCCCTGGCTTGTGACATCCTGGTAGGTCCCCTCTGATATTTCTCTCGCACAATATTTTTTATATATTCCAAAAATATTCAGGACTTTTGGAGCTGTGCAGAATAGGTCTCTTAGATTTGCTCCTTTTCCGGTCCAGAATTCCAGCTGCCGGCATTCTCCCTCTTCATGGAAACCTTGTAAAATAAGAGAGAATAGGCATAAGTATTGTACCATAATGTGTATTAACAGCCCATAATGAAATAAATATTGATATAAAAGCATGATGCAAAATGGACGTATCAAGTGCGTTATAGCCCACGAAACTAGCTCGAAACGACAAACACAGAAAGTTACTCCAGCGTCTTGATAGTCGTGCACAAGGTGCTATAGCCCAAGAAACTGGCCCGAAACGACAAAAACACCGAGTTTTCTCGATATCTGAGTAGCCTTGCACACGGTTCAAGCAGCATCAAAAGTCGACCCGGGACCACAAAATAGTGCGCTATAGCCCCACGAAATTAGCCCGAAACGACAAATACACCGAGTTTTCACAATGGCTCGATAGCCGTGCATAGGGTTCATGCAGCATAAAAAATCGACTCAGGACACCAAAACAATGTGTTATAGCCCACGAAACTGGCCCGAAAGTACAAAACACCAAGTTTTTGCGACGTCACAATACCCATGCATAGGGTTCATCGAGCATCAAAAATCGACCCGGGACCCCAAAATAGTGCGTTATAGAACAAAATGACAAAAACACGGAGTTTCTCCAACATATCGATAGCCGTGCACAGGGTTCATGGAGCAGAAAAAATTGACTCGGAAAACCAAAACAGTGTGCTATAGCCCACGAAATTGGCCCGAAACGACAAAACAACGAGAATTTTCCGACGTCTCGATAGTTGTGCATGAGGTTCATGGAGCATCAAAAATCGACCTCGGACCCCAAAAGAGTGTGTTATAGCCGACGAAACATGCCCGAAACGACAAAAACACCGAGTTTTCTCGATAGCCGTGCACAAGGTTCCGAGAGCAAAAAAATCGACCCAGGACCCCAAAACAATGCGCTATAGCCCACAAAACTGGACCGAAATGACAAAAACAACCAGTTTTTGCGGCACTCCATAGCCGGCACAGGGCTCATTGAGCATCAAAAATCGACCCCGGACACCAAAATAGTGCGCTGTAGCCCAAGAAACTGGCCCGAAACGACAAAAACACCGAGTTCTTGCGATGTCTCGATAGCTGTTCACAGAGTTCATGCGGCATCAAAAATCGACCCGGGACCCCAAAACAGCGCGCTATCGCCTATGAAATTGGCCCGAACGATAGAAACACAGAGTTTTTGCGATGTCTCGATAGCCATGCACACGGTTCATGGAGCATCAAAAATCGACCCGAGGGCCCAAAATAGTGGCAGCCCACGAAACTGTCCCGTAACGACAAAAACACAGACTTTTTGCGATGCCTCGATAGCCGGGCACAAGGTTCATGGACCTTACAATATCGATATGGGACCCCAAAACAGTGCGTTATAGCCCACGAAACTAGCCCGAAATGACAAATATACCGAGTTTCTCTAACATCTCGATAGTCGTGCACAGGGTTCATGGAGCATCAAAAATCGACCCGGGACCCCAAAACAGTGCGCTATAGGCCTAGAAACTGGTTGTGCACAGGGTTCATGGAGAACCAAAAATCGACCCGGGACCCCAAAAGAGTGTGTTGTAGCCGAGGAAACTTGCCCCAAACGACAAAAACACCGAGTTTTCTCGATAGCCATGCATAGGGCTCATGGAGCTTAAAAAATTGATCCGGCACCCCAAAATAGTGCGCTATAGCCGATGAAATTGTTCTGAAACACCAAAACATCAAGTTTTTGCGACGTCTTGATAGCCGTGCACAAGGTTCATGGAGCATAAAAAACCAACCGGGGACCCCAAAATAGTGCGCTATAGCCGACGAAACTCGCTCGAAACGACAAAAACAAAGATTTTTTACGACATCTCGGTAGCCGTGCACAGGTTTCATGGAGCATCAAAAATTGACAAGACCCGAAAACTGTGCGCTATAGCCAACGAAACACGCGTGAAACGACAAAAATAACGAGTTTTTGTGACGTTTCGATAGCCGTGCACACAGATCACGGAGCATCAAAAATTGAACCGGGACCCTAAAAACAGTGTCAAACCCACGAAGCTGGCCCGAAACGACAAAACACCGAGTTTTTTCGATGTCTCAATAGCCGTGCACACGGTTCATGCAGCATCAAAAATCGACACGGGTGTGACATCCTCAGCTTTTGCTACAGTAATGCATGTGATTAAGCTACAGTAAACCATGACGTGAAGTTAATACTTTTGCTAAACAAGGTTTGATCACAATTTGATTCATATCTTGTTCCAAATTCCTATCGAAATTAAGAACTCAAATAATAAGCGATTTAAATAGTTTTGCAAACATGAAAACTAAAATCATAGATGGGTTACAACTATTCACCTAGTATTTATAAGAATTAAACCAACATTTTATAAAGTACTTTAGTACCTCGAAAACAATTATAAGAGAGGCCAAAACAATTAATTAAATGCCTTTTGAATTACGAAAATTATTAATCTTTTGAAATGGGCCCCAAACTTTTTTGTGCCATTGCCTAATATTGTTGTATGATTATGGGCGAGGTCACTTATTTTTCATAAGTCAAATAGTGCTAAAAAAATACAAACATAAATTAACTAAATTCTAACAACAGATATTTAAACAAAAAAAAGGGAAAAGGCAACCCCCACCCCGTGGCCTGGCTGGGCCAAAAGGGCCAACCGGCCAGGCCCCCCCCCCCCCCGCGCCCCCTGCACCCAAACCCTAGAGCCCCCCCCCTCGCTGCTCCGTCCCCTCCTGAGCGCCGCCACCCCCCACTCGCCTCCCACGCCGCCACCTCTCCCTCCCCCTCTCGGTCTCCCTTCCCCCCACGACCCTTCCTCCCGCACGAACCCCATCTCGCCCCCACCCCCAGGAGCCCCTCTCCCACGTCGCCTCCCCCCTCCCAGATCCTCCCGCCGACGGCCTTCCCCCCCCCCCCTCCCCCCCCGTCGGCCCCTCCTCCTCCCTGGCCGGCGAGCCCTCCCGCCGGCGAACCCCCCTGCTAATCCCCACCGAGCTCGCCCCTCCCCTGCGCTCCTCCCGCCGGCGCCCCACTGCCCCTCCGGCTCCCTCTCGAGCCCCAACCCCAGGAGCCTCGTCGGCCTGCCCTGCACCGTCCTCCCCGCCGGTTCCTTCCCCACCGGCCGGAGCTCACCGCCCCTCCAGATCCGGCGGCCGAGGCCCTCCCCATCTCGTCGACCGGCTCCTTCCGGGAGGCCCATCTTCGGCGGCCCTCACCTCTACGGTGGTCGCCCCTCCCCGTCGGCGCTTCGGCCGGGGTCCTCACCGGCCACGGCGACCCCGTCACCGGGCCCCTCCCCGTCGGTACTTCTCCGGTCCACCGCGACCTCCGCGCCACCGACGGTAACCGCCACCTCGGGCTCCTCCTCGCCGGCACTGCACCATCGGCCTCCTCGTCATCCTCCACAACGGCCACCCCGAGCCTCGCCGCCCCGTTCCCCGGCAACGCCGGTGAGCCCTTTTACGGGCTCCTCCCACCCTCTCCTTCAGTTTTCCGCCCCGGTTCCGTTCCGGAAGTTAGTTCCTCGTTCCGGCGACGTTGAGGTCTCGTAGTTGTGGTGGAGTTTGCCCCTTCCTCTCTGTTGAGAGATGAGCACAGAGATGCCAGAGAGAGTTAAGATAAAAAGAGGGAGATAAAAACGAATGTCTTGTATTTGTGTACGTATGTAGGTATTAGATACATGTATGTATTTTGTATGTATGTTATATTATGTATGTATACATGTTTGTAGAGAAAAAAAAAGAGAGGAAGGAAAAAGAAAATATATATATGTTTTTATTAATAAGATAAATAAATAAATAGATAAAATAATTAATTAATGAGTTAATGAATTAGTTAAATAAATATATAAGTTAATCTGTTAATTAGAATAATTAAATAACATAATGAGAGAATGCCACGTGGGTCCCTCATTAAATTAATCTGATTAAATAATATTTAATCTTAAATAAAACTTGTGCCTATGACGTTCGGGACCCGCTGGTCAGTTGACCGGTCAAATGTTGATGTGAGCCTGACATCGCGATGATGTCATATGGGATTTTATTAAATTTTTAAATCTGTTTTTAATTCCTAAATAATTAATAAAACTTTAAAAATTAATATAAAATAATCCGTAAGTCAGATCAAAATATTTTCAACATGAAAGTTGATCAGCAAACCGAGACGAACCCGGATACACGGCCCGTTCGTGTGTCACGCGTCCCTAGCATAGCAAACATGGAACTTTTCCATCGTTTTCAGTATAACCGGTAGTAGCCCGAGACTCGGAAAATATCGTCAGATATTCTTCCGACCCGTCTATGACGGATGTTGCTGCGTTAGCTCATGTCTAGCCTGCTTATTTCCATGTCATGCTTTGTGTTGCATCGGTGCTATTATTTATTGTTTCTTCCCCCTCTTCTTACCGGTAGACCCCGAGACTGACGCTGCTGTCGGGTACATCTACGACCCTGCCGATCAGTCCTTTGCCGCAGAGCAGCAAGGCAAGCAAACTCCCCTTGATCATTCCTATATCGCCTATGTCTTTCTTTCTACTGCTTGCATTAGTATTTTGCTACTGTTGTAGTTAGCTCCTATATCTGATGCATAGCCTGTTTTTGATGAACTGCTACTTTCAGTCCTGTACCTTTAATATGCTTAGTATAGGTGGAGCAGTCATCCCCTCTGACCCCGTAGCTCAGTTGTCCCGCTTGTTTTCAAATCTCGATCTCTGATCGACGAGCCAGACCCGACACAACACGTTCACCCCCCTTCGTTGTACGACGCTACAGGGATACTATCGGGTACCGAGGGTGACACCTCGCTAAGTACTCCCGATGATATCTCTGTAGTATAGCTAGTCGGTCGTGGTTATCGAGGGTGATTCCTCTTTCACCATTCCCGATGACGCCTCTGTCGTGCAACCCCGCGAGTGTGGGACCCCCGAGGGTGATTCCTCTAAGCCCACCTTGACGGGTACATCATTCGGAATCCAACGAGGGTGATACCTCGGATTCCCCCGATGTTACAACCACACAGTTACTCGACCATGTTACTGGGATCTTCGGTGATTAGTTGTAAGACGGGTGGATTCCCGCGAGACTGTGTTGCTGGCCTAATTAAAATGCTAATGGATTTGGGTATTTGATCTGGGTTGGTCGGAGACCTTTTCGCACTAACCGGCTACGCGGGAAGAATTATGGGTACTCGGCGTCGCGGTATCAGCCGAAGCTTTTCAGATGCCAGCAGTGTAGCGGCGCGCGCCCGAGTGGTCCCGAGATGCATCGCGCTTGTGATTAAGGGATGCTAGGACTGACGTCGGCCGCCCACGCCACGTGCAGGAGCGTGAAGGGGAACTGGGCCCATGAACCCTTTGTGCTTAGGATTTAGACCGGCGGGCTGGCCTCTCTGATTAGTCTTAGGTGGGGCTGCGACGTGTCGATATTCCGAGGCCGGGCAGGACCCAGAAAAGTATGTCCGGCCAGAGTGTTATCGAGCGTGACGGGACATGTGGTGCACCCTTGCAGGGATGAAAATTAACTATTCGGATAGCCGTGTCCACGGTTACAGGACGACTTGGAGTTGTGCCCCGATCTTATACAACTACAATTGTTACTTAACTGGAATTAGTTTGCCTCGGGATTGCTTCCTCGCAGGGAGTCGAGGGAGGATCCTTAGGCGTGACCTCACTTTAATATTGCTGCAACAATATGACTATTAATGTGTTACCCCTGTTCTACTCTCGCCTATTGCTGCAAGACCCTGAAGATGCTAGTCTTCGATAGGACTAGGCCTTCTCTCTCTATTCTCGCATTGCTGCAGTCAGTAACCCCCCTTCTTTGATACTGATGCATAATTAAAATAGTTCTGATGTAAGACTTGCGGGTACTTTGGATGAGTACTCACCGCTGCTTTGCTCCCCCCTTGTCCCCTTGATCCGTTTGCTGCGACCAGATGATGGAGCCCAGGAGATGGAGGTCCCCGCCACCGACGACTGCTACCCCGACGGTGCCTACTACTACGTGGAGGCCGCTGATGATCAGGAGTAGTTAGGAGGTTCCCAGGCAGGAGGCCTCGCCTCGTTCGATCGTTGTATCTTTTGTGCTAGCCTTCTCTAAGGCACCCCATGTTTTATGCCTGTACTCAGATATTTGTTGCTTCCGCTGACTCGTGTGTTTTTCGAGCTTTCGTATTCTAGCCCTCGAGGCCCCTGGCTTGTAATATGAAGCTGATGTTATTTTATTTGTGTCTAGAGTTGTGTTGTGATATCTCCCCGTGAGTCCTTGGGTTTGATCGTACGCATTTGCGTGTATGATTAGCGTACGATTAAGCCGAGGGCGTCACAAGTTGGTATCAGAGCCGACTGCCTGTAGGTAGCCCCCTTTCCAACTCCTTGGCCGAAGTTGAGTCTAGTGTTTGAAAAACTTACTAACACTGATGTTGTGGCTTACGGGCCCACATCTCAATTGGGTGGTATTAGTATCTTTTACTCCTTTCCTATACTCTGGGCTCTACTCTCTCTTCTATTTCGGGTCAAAGATTTTACTAACTCTAACATTAGGTTCTCGTAAATACTTCCGTCCGAAGAGTCCCCACTCCTGATAATGACTCAATTCGTGAGGAGACTCCGATGATATTCTCCGATGCTTTCTCTCTAGAACTTGTGCCCATCGCTCTTGCGATTTCCCTTCCTTCGTCAACCACTATGGATGACTACATACAAATGTCCTTCATACCTTCTTCTCCAATTACTCTTACTTTACGAGAGGCAATGAATTTTCTTATCGGGGATTCGTCCATCATTAGTTGTCTGGGGTTTCGAGAGTTCTTCGAATTACTAATTGATCTTTCGGAATCCCCTGTAACCTATTGCTTTTGACCTTTTTCACCTGCTTGTGTTAGGGTTAAATCCATATGTCTAGCCGCATTCATTAAATTCCTTTGTGAATTTCATCTGATCTTATCGATTCTACTTTTGTATAAATGCACACAATCATTTGCAGACACTCTTGAATTATCTTCCGGCGCATACGTCCTTCCAGATAGAGCTGGTTCTCGACAAATCAACTGTGGTGGTTGTCCATCTAAATCCATTCAGCTTACTTGTATTTGACCGGAGCATCTGATTATGATACACCAATCTAGAAATCTTAATTCCTTTGGTAGTTAAGTATCGATATTTTCAGATGTTCTATTAACACGATGCATTGCATCCTATATCCCTCTGATTGAGTACCGTTACTCACATCAGATCATTTGTGGATTGTCAGACTCATTTGAGTTATTATCCGACGGCATCCTTTGCTTTAGAAAATTCTTGTGATTGCTTCCCCTGACACATGATGCCATTGGTAAATTGTGTCTTCTCCCTTTGATAAGTTGTACCATACGAATTGTCAGCCATGCCCTTCAAGCATGTGTTACTTACTCTTGAAGTTTGTGGTATATGTTCCTAAGATGCCCCGATGGGTTGGACATGTGCCTTCCTTAATCAATATGACCTGAAGAGTTTTCACAAGTCTTGCTCTTCTGGTGTTTTGCCAAATGTTCTTTCAAATCTACAACTTGATCAAAGGCGAGGAATAAATGGCAGGTGATGCATTGATGAAGTGGGAGTCGACCTTGAACATTGTGTTCATGCCCATGGAAACAACGTTGATCCTATCATAGAAACTTCTCGTATAAATAATCAATTCATTCTGTAGTTCAAATATGGGATCTGTGATCTTGTCCTTTGCAGTCGTGGTTCCGACCATGTTGTCGTACCTTGATTTCATTCTCGGACGAGTTAAAGTACTTGTCTTCTTCAGATCGACACGCCGGTCCAAACCGTAAAGTTGATCTACCTCCGAGTATAATTCCTTGTAGCTCGAGGATATCGCGGAGCTATGGAACTTCTTGTGAGCTCCTCATCAACTATGATATTTTCCTTAATTCCAGTTGCCTCGTGTTTGAGTTGTTGGACACACGAGTACATCGATATCTGAATCGAATACGCATTGCGATTCAACAATTTTTAGTAATCTTCCTTGTTTACGAGTTTGTACTCGATCTTGTCATTCCAAGCTGTTAAGCTACGTCATCATCGTCATGTTGGAGCTCGATCATGCTATCTATAACCTTCATCCCTCGAACACAATTCCAACTGTGCGTTAAGCTTGCATCGAGCTTTCCACCTCATGTTGGTTGTCTTGAAAGGCAATCTCAATTCTAAGCGAGCAGTTTTATCTGTGTTTCCGACAACCTCTTGCTTCATCATTCCCTTGCTTGATGTCGTCGCTAAACGATTACATCTTCATGAAATTTCTCAACAAATGTGTCGTGATCACCATCAGCATTCGGAACTCTTGGAGGGTAACAATTGAATGCATGTTGAGAAATACCATCCCTTTCCCTCGATGATTTGTATTATCATCGACACCCGTGTTGCTTTCCCTCCAACACAAACGTGTTCATGTTTTGTGTTGTCCTTTGTGTTACTCACTATCCAGCTTATGTTATCTTCTACCTTGGAGTATTACTATCTGGTATGTCAAGAATGTCGTGAAAATTGCACGCGTATTAAGAATTCTTGATATAGTAATACTTCTTGCCATCACCAGTCATTTCTTGGTCCCGTGTTGTTTCTAACCGGTATACCGACAAATGAACTCTGATGTGTGGTTCCCATACTTCTGTCAACCCTATCCCCTTGAGGTTAACAACTGATTGTTTCCTTCTTGGTGTGTTGGGTGTTGACTCATCATTTTAGCATTGGTTGTGCTACTCAACCCGTATTTCCGAGTGCACCCTTCGACCAATGTTTAATTGTTGTTGTTCCCTCGAGCATACGACATTATACCATATGATTTGACAAATGCTATCTCCTTAATATTATAAATTTCGGAAGTTCAACACTGGTAAAATCTTAAGGGATTGTTGTTGAGCCCATCAGACACACCCTCAGCTTCTTCATGTTCCACGGTGAAGCTCTTGGAAGCATTAGCCTAAATGTTTTCCCAAAAGTTCACGTGCACTCTTTCCGCCGTGAATATGTGAAAGTTTTGTTTCACTTTGTCTCGGGAAAATACCAAATCATTCACGCATGTGCGAAGTGTTATATGTTTTGAAGATTTGTTATCTTCACTTCATATAACTTCTCTTAGCATGCCAAGCCACTGACTGATTTGATCAAGGAAAATAAGTTCTTTCATAAGAGCTAATCCAGACTTACACATGGAACCTTGTCATCCTCGATGATGGTTCCCAAAATGAGAACCCAGTTGCCTTTTGAGATAAGAATTTCACGTGGGCACGAATGTCTTGACATGCTGTTCATGTGTCTTACAATCAAACTCATGATTCAAGGATTACTTGTGAAATTCATACCCTGAGAATCTTACATCTTCATTTTTCTTCTCAGACATCTTGAGTCTAAGGTATCCTAACACCAACCAGATCGGAATCTCGGGCAGATATGATGGTTGTGACATTTTCCCAATAATTATAACTTTGGTCTTTAGGTAAACCGGTACAGTGATGTCTTGTCTGGCACACTGGGTCGGAGGACCTATTGTTATAAATCCTTCCATATGTAAGGTTCGCCATTCTACCATGAGGAAATTGTATGACTTAGCTTTGTAAGTTGTCCCTCCTGTTTCCTCTTGTATACCCATAAGTCCAACCTTTATCTGATGACCATGTCGATACTACCCCAAAGCACGGATGTGGTAATTTAAATTTCAACAGGAACATTGGAAGCGCGATGCTAAATTGTTCCTGATCAATTATCCAAACCGCATGGTATGGATAAACATGACGATTCTTCTTGTCTCTTTACCAAGATGGTTATGTACTGGATGACCTATCATGTATACCATACTCTATGATTTCCTCGGGAATGGTATACTCTAATACTTGTGTGTGTGTGAACACATTTCCCCTCCCATTGGTCTGTTTGATTTTTATTGTGGCATAACTTATCTAAGCAGTGTTAATTCCCTGCTTAGGTAAAATTCTTGGTTTACGACTCTGTCGGTAAGACCCTGCTACTATTATGGATAACATTCCGGTAGCCACCGGTGGACGAGAACCTTGCCTATTGGCCCGCCTCGTTTCAACGAGCAGGAAAATGGTTCTATTCGTTCCCCGCCCTTGGTATCGACGATGTTGCCAACATAACTGACAGGTTATCCTCTGACATGTCTTGTTACCAAGACCGTATAGTATGTCACCCCTCTACCTACTCTCGGGCCACATGGTGGACCCATAACCCAAAGTTCCACAGGATTGAAACCTGACTCTCCTGTACACCTTTGATTCCAAGGTATCCCTTATACTTGGCTTCGTATGAAATTCTCGAGCCACCGTTCAATGTACCGATCACTCTTCGGTCCTGATATTATCCAACATACTAAAGATCAAGTCCACAGTATTCATGACAATCTAAAGGTTGCTCAGTCTCGTCAGATGAGGCGGTATGACCGTCATCATCAAGATATGGTATATCAACCTGGCGTAAAGGCTGATCTTCACGTCACACCAATGAGAGGTGCACATTGTTTTAAGATCAAGAGCAAGTTAGCTTCTCGCTATATTGGTCCTTTCACTGTTCTCGAAAGGCGTGGAAGAGTGGCTTATCAATTGGAACTGCCGGCGAACCTTTCTCAGGTTCACGATGTCTTCCATGTTTCTCAGCTCCGTCGCTGCTTCAAGGACCCTATTCGAGCAGTGGATCACGATATGCTTGAACTACAACAAGACCTCTCTTATAAAGAGCACCCGGTCCGCATTCTCGACCAAGCTGAACGTAAGACTCGTCGCAAGGTCACCAAGTTCCTTAAAGTGCAGTGGTCAAATCATTCTGAAGATGATGCCACTTGGGAACGTGAGGATCATCTTTGTGATGAATACCCCGAGCTTTTTCCTTCTACCTCTAAATTCTCGGGACGAGAATTCTTGTTAGTAGGGGAGAGTTGTGACATCCTCAACTTTTGCTACAGTAATGCATGTGATTAAGCTACAGTAAACCATGCCGTGAAGTTAATACTTTTGCTAAACAAGGTTTGATCACAATTTGATTCATATCTTGTTCCAAATTCCTATCGAAATTAAGAACTCAAATAATAAGCGATTTAAATAGTTTTGCAAACATGAAAACTAAAATCATAGATGGGTTACAACTATTCACCTAGTATTTATAAGAATTAAACCAACATTTTATAAAGTACTTTAGTACCTCGAAAACAATTATAAGAGAGGCCAAAACAATTAATAAAATGCCTTTTGAATTATGAAAATTCTTAAACTTTTGAAATGGGCCCCAAACTTTTTTGTGCCATTGCCTAATATTGTTGTATGATTATGGGCGAGGTCACTTATTTTTCATAAGTCAAATAGTGCTAAAAAAATACAAACATAAATTAACTAAATTCTAACAACAGAGATTTAAACAAAAAAAAGGGAAAAGGCAACCCCCACCCCGTGGCCTGGCTGGGCCAAAAGGGCCAACCGGCCAGGCCCCCCCCCCCCCCCGCGCCCCCTGCACCCAAACCCTAGAGCCCGCCCTCGCTACTCCCTCCCCTCCTGAGCGCCGCCAACCCCCCACTCGCCTCCCACGCCGCCACCTCTCCCTCCCCCTCTCGGTCTCCCTTCCCCCCACGACCCTTCCTCCCGCACGAACCCCATCTCGCCCCCACCCTCAGGAGCCCCTCTCCCACGTCGCCTCCCCCTCCCAGATCCTCCCGCCGGCGGCCTTCCCCCCCCCCCCCGCCCCCCCGTCGGCCCCTCCTCCTCCCTGGCCGGCGAGCCCTCCCGCCGGCGAACCCCCCTGCTAATCCCCACCGAGCTCGCCCCTCCCCTGCGCTCCTCCCGCCGGCGCCCCACTGCCCCTCCGGCTCCCTCTCGAGCCCCAACCCCAGGAGCCTCGTCGGCCTGCCCTGCACCGTCCTCCCCGCCGGTTCCTTCCCCACCGGCCGGAGCTCACCGCCCCTCCAGATCCGGCGGCCGAGGCCCTCCCCATCTCGTCGGCCGGCTCCTTCCGGGAGGCCCATCTTCGGCGGCTCTCACCTCTACGGTGGTCGCCCCTCCCCGTCGGCGCTTCGGCCGGGGTCCTCACCGGCCACGGCGACCCCGTCACCGGGCCCCTCCCCGTCGGTCCTTCTCCGGTCCACCGCGACCTCCGCGCCACCGACGGCAACCGCCACCTCGGGCTCCTCCTCGCCGGCACTGCACCATCGGCCTCCTCGTCATCCTCCACAACGGCCACCCCGAGCCTCGCCGCCCCGTTCCCCGGCAACGCCGGTGAGCCCTTTTACGGGCTCCTCCCACCCTCTCCTTCAGTTTTCCGCCCCGGTTCCGTTCCGGAAGTTAGTTCCTCGTTCCGGCGACGTTGAGGTCTCGTAGGTGTGGTGGAGTTTGCCCCTTCCTCTCTGTTGAGAGATGAGCACAGAGATGCCAGAGAGAGTTAAGATAAAAAGAGAGAGATAAAAACGAATGTCTTGTATTTGTGTATGTATGTAGGTATTAGATACATGTATGTATTTTGTATGTATGTTATATTATGTATGTATACATGTTTGTAGAGAAAAAAAAAGAGAGGAGGGAAAAAGAAAATATATATATGTTTTTATTAATAAGATAAATAAATAAATAGATAAAATAATTAATTAATGAGTTAATGAATTAGTTAAATAAATATATAAGTTAATCTGTTAATTAGAATAATTAAATAACATAATGAGAGAATGCCACGTGGGTCCCTCATTAAATTAATCTGATTAAATAATATTTAATCTTAAATAAAACTTGTGCCTATGACGTTCGGGACCCGCTGGTCAGTTGACTGGTCAAATGTTGATGTCAGCGTGACATCGCGATGATGTCATATGGGATTTTATTAAAACTTTTAAATCTGTTTTTAATTCCTAAATAATTAATAAAACTTTAAAAATTAATATAAAATAATCCGTAAGTCAGATCAAAATATTTTCAACATGAAAGTTGATCAGCAAACCGAGACGAACCCGGATACACGGCCCGTTCGTGTGTCACGCGTCCCTAGCATAGCAAACATGGAACTTTTCCATCGTTTTCAGTATAACCGGTAGTAGCCCGAGACTCGGAAAATATCGTCAGATATTCTTCCGACCCGTCTATGACGGATGTTGCTGCGTTAGCTCATGTCTAGCCTGCTTATTTCCATGTCATGCTTTGTGTTGCATCGGTGCTATTATTTATTGTTTCTTCCCCCTCTTCTTACCGGTAGACCCCGAGACTGACGCTGCTGTCGGGTACATCTACGACCCTGCCGATCAGTCCTTTGCCGCAGAGCAGCAAGGCAAGCAAACTCCCCTTGATCATTTCTATATCGCCTATGTCTTTCTTTCTACTGCTTGCATTAGTATTTTGCTACTGTTGTAGTTAGCTCCTATATCTGATGCATAGCCTGTTTTTGATGAACTGCTACTTTCAGTCATGTACCTTTAATATGCTTAGTATAGGTGGAGCAGTCATCCCCTCTGACCCCGTAGCTCAGTTGCCCCGCTTGTTTTCAAATCTCGATCTCTGATCGACGAGCCAGACCCGACACAGCACGTTCACCCCCCTTCGTTGTACGACGCTACAGGGATACTATCGGGTACCGAGGGTGACACCTCGCTAAGTACTCCCGATGATATCTCTGTAGTATAGCTAGTCGGTCGTGGTTATCGAGGGTGATTCCTCTTTCACCATTCCCGATGACGCCTCTGTCGTGCAACCCCGCAAGTGTGGGACCCCCGAGGGTGATTCCTCTAAGCCCACCTTGAGGGGTACATCGTTCGGAATCCAACGAGGGTGATACCTCGGATTCCCCCGATGTTACAACCACACAGTTACTCGACCATGTTACTGGGATCTTCGGTGATTAGTTGTAAGACGGGTGGATTCCCGCGAGACTGTGTTGCTGGCCTAATTAAAATGCTAATGGATTTGGGTATTTGATCTGGGTTGGTCGGAGACCTTTTCGCACTAACCGGCTACGCGGGAAGAATTATGGGTACTCGGCGTCGCGGTATCAGCCGAAGCTTTTCAGATGCCAGCAGTGTAGCGGCGCGCGCCCGAGTGGTCCCGAGATGCATCGCGCTTGTGATTAAGGGATGCTAGGACTGACGTCGGCCGCCCACGCCACGTGCAGGAGCGTGAAGGGGAACTGGGCCCATGAACCCTTTGTGCTTAGGATTTAGACCGGCGGGCTGGCCTCTCTGATTAGTCTTAGGTGGGGCTGCGACGTGTCGATATTCCGAGGCCGGGCAGGACCCAGAAAAGTATGTCCGGCCAGAGTGTTATCGAGCGTGACGGGACATGTGGTGCACCCTTGCAGGGATGAAAATTAACTATTCGGATAGCCGTGTCCACGGTTACAGGACGACTTGGAGTTGTGCCCCGATCTTATACAACTACAATTGTTACTTAACTGGAATTAGTTTGCCTCGGGATTGCTTCCTCGCAGGGAGTCGAGGGAGGATCCTTAGGCGTGACCTCACTTTAATATTGCTGCAACAATATGACTATTAATGTGTTACCCCTGTTCTACTCTCGCCTATTGCTGCAAGACCCTGAAGATGCTAGTCTTCGATAGGACTAGGCCTTCTCTCTCTATTCTCGCATTGCTGCAGTCAGTAACCCCCCTTCTTTGATACTGATGCATAATTAAAATAGTTCTGATGTAAGACTTGCGGGTACTTTGGATGAGTACTCACCGCTGCTTTGCTCCCCCCTTGTCCCCTTGATCCGTTTGCTGCGACCAGATGATGGAGCCCAGGAGATGGAGGTCCCCGCCACCGACGACTGCTACCCCGACGGTGCCTACTACTACGTGGAGGCCGCTGATGATCAGGAGTAGTTAGGAGGTTCCCAGGCAGGAGGCCTCGCCTCGTTCGATCGTTGTATCTTTTGTGCTAGCCTTCTCTAAGGCACCCCATGTTTTATGTCTGTACTCAGATATTTGTTGCTTCCGCTGACTCGTGTGTTTTTCGAGCTTTCGTATTCTAGCCCTCGAGGCCCCTGGCTTGTAATATGAAGCTGATGTTATTTTATTTGTGTCTAGAGTTGTGTTGTGATATCTCCCCGTGAGTCCTTGGGTTTGATCGTACGCATTTGCGTGTATGATTAGCGTACGATTAAGCCGAGGTTGTCACAACGGGACTCCAAAACAGTGCGCTATAGCGCACAATATTGGCCCGGGACCCTAATAACCACAACCCACGAAACTGGCCCGAAACGAAAAAAACACCGAGTTTTTTTGATGTCTCGATAGCCAGGCACGGCGTTCTTGCAGCATCAAAAATCGACCCGGGACCCCAAAACAGTGCGCTATGCGCACGAAACTAGCCCGAAACGACAAAAACACCGGGTTTTTCCAACGTGTCGATAGTCGTGCACACGGTACATGGAGCATAAAAAGTCGACACGGAACCCTCAAATAGTGTGCTAACCCACGAGATTGGCCCGAAATGACAAAAACAACGAGTTGTTGCGACGTCCGATAGCCGTGCATAGGGTTCATAGAGCATAAAAAGTCCACTCGGAACCCCCAAATATTGTGCTATAGCCCACGAAATTTGCCCGAAATGACAAAAACAACGAGTTTTTGCGACGTCTCGATAGTTGTGTACAGGGTTGATGGAGGATAAAAAATTGACCCGGGACCGCAAAACAATGCGCTATAGCCCACGAAGTTGGTCCGAAACGACAAAAACAACAAGTTTTTACGACGTATCGATAGCGTGCACACGGTTCATGGATCATCAAAATTGACCCGGTAGCCCACGAAACTGGCGTGAAACAACAAAATAATGAGTTTTTGTGATGTCTCGATAGGCGTGCACACGGATCACGGAGCATCAAAAATCGAACCGGGACCCTAGAAACCACAACACACGAAACTGGCCCAAAACGACAGAAACAACGAGTTTTTTTTATGTCTCGATAGCCATGCACAGCGTTCTTGCAGCATCAAAAATCGACCCGGGACCCCAAAACAGTGTGCTATGCGCACGAAACTAGCCCGAAACGAGAAAAACACCGGGTTTTTCCAACGTGTCGATAGTCGTGCACACGGTACATGGAGCATAAAAGGTCGACACGGAACACCCATATAGTGTGCTAACCCACGAGATTGGCCGGAAACGACAAAAACAACGAGATGTTGTGACGTCTCGATAGCCGTGCACAGGGTTCATAGAGCATAAAAAGTCGACTCGGAACCCCCAAATATTGTGCTATAGACCACGAAATTGGCCCGAAACGACAAAAACAACGAGTTTTTGCGATGTCTCGATAGCCGTGCACAGGGTTGATGGAGGATCAAAAATTGACGCAGCCCAAGAAAGTTGGCCACAAACGACTAAAACAACGAGTTTTTGCGACATCTCGATAGCCGTGCACAAGTTTCATGGAGCATCAAAAATTGACCCGGGACCCCCAAACAGTGCGCTATAGCCCATGAAATTTGTCCCAATCGACTAAATAATGAGTTTTTACGACGTCTCTATAGCCGTGCACAGGGTCGATGGAGCGTAAAAAATTGACCCTAGACCCCAAACCAGTGCGCTATAGCCCACGAAACTGTCCCGAAACGGCAGAAATAGCGAGTTTTTGCGATGTGTCGATAGGCGTGCGCAGGGTTCCCGAAGCAGCAAAAATCGAACCGGGACCGCAAAACATGAGGAGCCCACGAAACTAGCCTCAAATGACAAAAACAATGATTTTTTGCGACATCTCCATAGCCGTGCACATGGTTCATGGAGCATCAAAAATCGACTCAGGACCCCAAAACAATGCGCTATGGCCCGAAACGACAAAAACACCGAGTTTTTGCGATATCTCAGTAGCCTTGCACAAGGTTCAAGCAGCATCAAAAATCGACCCGGGACCACAAAACAGTGCGCTATAGCCCCACGAAATTGGCCCGAAACGACAAAAACACCGAGTTTTCGCGATGTCTCGATAGCCGTGCATAGGGTTCATGGAGAATCAAAAATCGACCCGGGACCCCAAAACAGTATGTTATAGCCCACGAAACTGGCCTGAATGCATAAAAACACAGAGTTTTTGCGATGTGTCAATAGCCATGCATAGGGTTCACGGAGCATCAGAAATCGACCCGAGACCCCAACATAGTGCACACCCCACGAAACTGGCCTGAAACGACAAAATTACCACGTTTTTGCGATGTCTCGATAGCCGGGCACAGGGTTCATGGAGCATCCAAAATCGACCCGGGACCCCAAAACAGTGTGTTATAGCCCACCAGGGACGAAGCGAGAAAATAGAGATAGGGGGCAAGAACTAAAAACATCAAAATCTTTGGATACATAGTCACATAACTTGGTAAATATTGGAAGATATAAATAGTCAATGTATGTCTGTTGCTCCACAATAAGAATAAAAATTACATATCTATTAATTTGAAGCTGGATTTACGAGCACGAGTATCAAATATCTCAATAATATCGTCGGAGCTAAACTTGGCTGCTATTTCCTTCTCAATGTAGACTATAGTGTAATGACGAAGAAAATCATTTCCCAATTTACTTCGAAGACATGTCTTGACAAGTTTCATTGCGGAAAAGGCTCGCTCTGCTGTTGCTGTTGACACCGGAAGAGTTATTACTAATCGTAACAACCTCTCAACCATAGGATAATCAGAAGACTAGCCAGTTTTAATTATTCCTTTTGTCATATCAGCAAGTGATTTGCAATTTTTGATCTCTGGATGGTTAAATGTATCAAGCTGGAAATGTGGTAATTCACTCTACAACCGATCTCTTTCTTGACTAGAAAAATCAGCAGGATAGAATTTTTCCACTAGAGTGCATATCTTTGACTTGTCGAACGCATCATGTCTAGGGTCCAATGATGAACAAAGATCTAGAAGCTCCGTAACTTGAGAACTGAATCGATCATTCAACTCTATCACTTGTTGAACTATTGCAACATTAAACACGCCTACTTTGTAATGATGGATAACGGTGGTGTTGTCATGCTTATTTCTTGATTTTGTTACATCAACATACCTATAATTGCAATATATATGAAAAACATAAATTAGTTGCATGATTTAGACAATAATGAGTAAGTTTGTAAGTGACTAAATCTCTACATTGGAATTTAATGAACATGGAGATAGGAAAAGAGACATACCTTTCATCCATGTTCGGGATATCAATCTCATGTTTCACACAAAATGATTTGACATCTTCAAAAAGGCTTTCCCATCCATCTTCTCTTAGTTCAGCAAGCAACGACTTTGTGTTATAAACACAATCCAGTGCATTAGCAATATCCAAACTTTTATTTTGAAGTTAAACACACAAGATATCCGTGATTTTCATAATTCTTTCCATTAGGTGTAGAATGAAGACAAAATCAAATGTGTTTAATATCTTCAGGGCACCTGCAGCGTCTCCTCTTGAATTCCTTGTAGCTGAGCGATTAGTTGCTACACTTCTTAGAACTGAAACAGTTGCAGCAAACATCTTGAGCAAACTTTTGATTGACTTTATAGTGTGAACTCCGTCTCGTGTCCCCGGCCCTTTGTAAAGATCCTATTTGATTAGCCCTTCTTCTAGTGTCAAGCTCTCCCAATTCAATCTCTCTAGCAATTTCAGTTGCCTCGTTATCTAGTAACTCATCATTACGTTTGGGAGATGCACTAACTATAATCACAACAAAATTTGCATGTTGGAAAAAAATGTGAACCTCATTTACCTCCCTTGAAGCGGCAAGCAAAGCCAATTGGAGTTGATGAGCTAGACAATGGATATAATAAGCATAAGGACACTCTTGGAGAAATAGAGCCTTTAGCCCATTCCACTCCCCTCTCATATTCCTTGCCCCATCGTACCCTTGGCCTCTAATATCTTGCACATTCAACCCATTATCAACTAGGACGACAATGATTTTATTCTTGAGCATCAAAGCACAAGTGTCACTAACATGAACAAGATCAAGGAAACGCTCCCTTATCAACCCTTCTATGTTCACAAACCGAAGAACTACTGCCATCTGCTCTTTTTTAGACTCATCCCGACATTCATCAACCAGTATTGCAAACTTGCTATTACCCATTTCTTCTTTAATTGAGGTTTGCACTTTTCGTGAAATTATGCTAGCAATTTCCTTCTGAATGGTTGAGGAGGTGTACTTTGCATTTTTAGGAGCATTATGTACAACTTCTTGTACATCCTTATTATAAGAGGCCAAAAGCTTAATCCTTTCCTTGAAATTACCTTGATTCTTGGAATCCTCGGATTCACGGTTTCCTCTAAATGGAAATGCTTGGAACATTAACCACCTGATGCAATCAATAGAGAATAATTATTAGATATAATGCATCAAGAAAATTGTCTCAAATTAAATATTTGTTGCTTATCTCATGGCATCAATAGATGTCTTAAGCCTCAGTCTTGCATCAAGAACCATTTGCTTAGTTTGCTTTTTCATCACCTCGTCAATATGAGTTGAATTATTTTTCAGATTTTCGTAACACCGAACTGCAAAGTTATGAGCCGAGCTGGGAGTAGTGCCCATATGTTTGAGAAAAGCACATTCTTTTCCATTGTTAACGTTCTTCCACTTATCAAATCCTTTGAGAGTGAATGTATCTGAACCACACTTCCCAACTGGCTTTTTCGAAAAGAGAAACAAGGCAAGCAATAGGCACATTTTGTATGAGTCGAATATTCCAACCACCAAAAATTTGTGTACCAATCTTTTTGGAATCACCGATGAATAGCACTTCTTTCATTATATTCATAATTTTCCAATTCGGGCTGATAGGCCCCCTCACATATATAAAAACGCCTAGCATCATCTTGCTTTTCTGGAGGGAGTTGCCAAATTTGAGGGCGCTTCCCTGGGTCTCGATCATATTCTGTTGTTTATTACTGTAGCTTGTTCTGTAACTTCTGGCACTTGAACATCTTGAGCATCACCTTCAGCATGACTAGGGTTGTTCTCTTCGCTAGGTTCCACATCATTTGTATTAGCACCATCACCATGTTCACATGGCTGAGAGCTTGAACCAATTGGCTTGAAAAAAGTATGGATTAATTGAGCTCTCTTCCTCGTCATGTCTACAGAACACAATTGGACAATCAAAAAAAATTCTAATTAGTTTTAATGTCTATATGCTTACAATTACATTGCAAGATAGAAATTAATCAAATGTTGATGCTGCAAAAAAACTGACCTTTCTTTCTTGTTTGGTCGCTCATCACTCATCAGTGTGGCCGTCCGGCCCGAATACATCGGGCCACAGGAGAGTGTACAGAACACAATTGCTATTCAGAAGCAATTTCCTTCTGAATAAATCAGGTCGTCGAGGTCTGACTGTCTCAGAGACGGTTGATGGATCCCTTCTCAATGGAACGGATGGATCCCAGTCAATGGAACGGATGGAACAGATGGATCCCTGTTTCAGGAGATTAGAATGTCCCGGCCGGAATATGGCGGGAGATTAGATAGAGGATAGAGGCGGCGGGCGGCAGCGAGCACCTTAGTCCTGCCTGAGTTTTTTGGATCGCATCGCAAGAATGAGAAGATTGAAAACGAAGCAAACAGGAGCCTGGTACATGGCGCTGCTTGTGCGTAGGTCGTGGCCAGGGAGGCGTCGTGCGTATTGTTGCGGCGCTGCCTGTTTGGGCCTTTGGATTGTTTGTGACTTTGCGTACATAAAGGACTCTAGGCCTCTGCCTATGGGAGCATGGGGGCGAGACAACTAAAATTGTGCGCGTACGAAGAAAAAATTCGCTCGTAACTAATCGCTATCAAGGAATAACGAGATTGTTGGGGGGGTCTAGCCCCCCTGGCCCCCCTTAAAATTGTCCTTGTAGCCCACGAAACTAACCCAAAACGACAAAAACACCGATTTTCTCCAACATCTCGATAGTCGTGCACAGGGTTAATGGAGCATGAAAAATCGACTTAGAAACCCAAAACACTGCGCTATAGCGCACAAAATTGGCCCGAAACGACAAAACAACGAGAATTTGCGATGTCTCGGTAGTTGTGCATGGGGTTCATGGAGTATCAAAAATCGACCCGGGACCCCAAAAGAGTGCGTTATAGCCGACGAAACTTGCCCAAAACGACAAAAACACCGAGTTTTCTCGATAGCCGTGCACATGGTTCATGGAGCAAAAAAAATCGACCCGGGACCCCAAAACAATGCGCTATAGCCCACGAAATGACAAAAACAACGAGTTTTTGCGACACTCCATAGTCGTGCAAAGGGTTCATTGAACATGAAAAATCGACGCGGGACACCAAAACCGTGTGCTATAGCCCAAGAAACTGGCCCGAAACGACAAAAACATCGAGTTCTTGCGATGTCTCGATAGCCGTTCACAGTGTTCATGCAGCATCAAAAATCGACCCGGGACCCCAAAACAGTGCGCTATAGCTCACGAAATTGGCCCGAACGACAAAACCACGAAGTTTTTGCGATGTCTCGATAGCCATGCACAAGGCTCATGGAGCATCAAAAATCGACCCGGGACCCCAAAATAGTGCGCAACCCACGAAACTGTCCCGAAACAACAAAAACACCGACTTATTGCGATGTCTTGATAGCTGGGCAGAGGGTTCATGGAGCATCAAAAATCGACATGGGACCCCAAAATAATGCGTATAGGCCACGAAACTAGCTCGAAACTACAAAAATATAGAGTTTCTCTAACATCTCGATAGTCGTGCATAAGGTTCATGGAGCATAAAAAATTGACCCGGGACCCCAAACAGTGCGCTATAGCCTTAGAAACTAGTCGTGCACACGGTTCATGGAGAATCAAAAATCGACCCGGGACCCCAAAAGAGTGCGTTATAGCCGACGAAACTTGCCCAAAACGACAAAAACACCGAGTTTTCTCGATAGCCGTGCATAGGGTTCATGGAGCTTAAAATTTTGACCCGGGACCCCAAAATAGTGCGCCATAGCCCACCAAATTGTCCCGAAACAACAAAACAACGAGTTTTCCTGATGTCCTGATAGCCGTGCACAAGGTTCATGGAGCATAAAAAACCAACCGGGGACCCCATGACAGTGCGCTATAGCCGACGAAACTCGCTCGAAACGGCAAAAAGAACGAATTTTTACGACATCTCGGTAGCCGTGCACGGGTTTCATGGAGCATCAAAAATTGACCCGGGGCCCGAAAACAGTATGCTATAGCCAATGAGACTGGCCCGAAACGACAAAAATAACGAGTTTTTGCTACGTCTTGATAGTCGTGCACACGGTTCACGGAGCATCAACAATTGAACCGGGACCCCAAAACAGTGCGTAGCCCACGGAACTCGCTCGAAATGACAAAAACAACGGAGTTTTTGGGACGTCTCTATAGTCATGCACAGGGTTCATGGAGGATCAAAAATTGAACCGGAACCCCAAAACAGTGCGCTATAGCCCAAGAAACTGGCCCGGAATGACAAAAACACCGAGTTTTTGTGATACCTCGATCACCGTGCATAGGGTTCGTGTAGCATCAAAAATCAACCCGAGACCCCAAAACAGTGCGCTATAGCCCATGACACTGGCCCGAAACGACAAAAACAACAAGTTTTTGCGATGTCTTGATAGTCGTGCATATGGTTCTTGCAGCATGAAAATTCGACCCGGGATCCTAAAATAGTGCGTTATAGCCCACGAGACTGGCCGGAAACGACAAAACACTGAGTATTTCCTACGTCTCGACAGTCGTGCATAGGGTTCATGGATCATAACAATTGACTCGGAACCCCAAAACAGAGCGCTAGCCCATGAAATTGGCCCAAAAGGACAAAACCAAGTTTTTGCAACGCCTCGATAGCCGTGCACAGGGTCATGGAGCATTAAAAATCGACCTGGGACCCCAAAACAGTGCGCTATAGCCTACTAAACTGGTCCAAAATGACAAAAACACCGAGGTTTTGCCATGTCTCGATACACGTGCACACGGTTCATCGAGCATCAAAAATTGACCCGTGACCCCAAAACAGTCCGCAGCCCACGAAATTCGCTTGTAACGGCAAAAACATCGAGTTTTTATGACGTCTCGATAGCGTGCACACGGTTCATGGAGCATCAAAAATTGACCCGGGACCCCAAAACAGTGCGCTATAGCCCACGAAACTGGCCCGAAACGACAAAATAACGAGTTTCTGTGACGTCCCGATAGCCGTGCACATGGATCACGGAGCATCAAAAATCGAACCGGAACCCTAAAAACAATGTACAACCCACGAAACTCGCCAAAAACGACAAAAACACCGAGTTTTTTCGATGTCTCGATAGTCGTGCACACTGTTTATGCAGCATCAAAAATCGACCCGGGACCCCAAACCAGTGCGTTATAGCGCACGAAACTGGCCCGAAATGACAAAATCACCGAGTTTTTCCAACGTGTCGATAGCCGTGCACACGGATCATGGAGCATAAAAAGTCGACACAGAACCCCCAAATAGTGTGCTATAGCCCACGAAATTGGCCCAAAACGACAAAAACAACGACTAGTTGCGACGTCTTGATAGCCGTGCACACGGTTCATAGAGCATAAAAAGTCGACTCGGAACACCCAAATATTTTGTTATAGCCCACGAAATGGGTTGATGGAGCATCAAAAATTGACCCGGGACCCCAAAACAGTGCGCTATAGCCCACGAAGTTGGCCCGAAAGTACAAAAACAACGAGTTTATGCGACGTCTCAATAGCCATGCACAGGGTTCATGGAGCATAAAAAATCAACCTCGGACCCCAAAAAATGTGCGCTATAGCCCACGAAATTGACCTGAAACGACAAAAATATCGAGTTTTCTTAACTTGCCAATAGCCACGCACAAGGTTCGCGGAGCATAAAAAATTGAAGCGGGACCCCAAAAAAGTGTGCAGCCACGAAAGTAGCCCAAAATGAAAAAACAACGAGTTTTTGTGACGTCTCCATAGCCGTGCACACGGTTCATGGATCAACAAAACTCGACCCGGGACCCCAAAACAGTGCGGTATAGCCCGAGAAATTGGCCTGAACCGACAAAAACACCGAGTTTTTGCCATGTCTCGATAGTCGTGCACAGGGTTCATGCAGCATCAAAAATCGACACGGGACCCCAAAACAGTGCGTTATAGCCCTCGAGATAGGCCCAAAACGACAAAAACACCTTGATAGCCGGGCACAGGGTTCATGGAGCATCAAAAATCGACCCGGGACCCCAAAATTGTGTGTTATAGCCGACAAAACTTGCCCGAAACAACAAAAACACTAAGTTTCCTCGGTAGTCGTGCACAAGGTTCATGGAGAATAAAAAATCGACCAGGGACCCGAAAACAGTGCTCAGTCCATGAAATTGGCCCGAAGCGACAAAAACAACGAGTTTTTCTGACTTCTCGATAGCCGTGCACAGGGTTCAGGGAGCATAAAAAATGAACTGGGGACCGCAAAACAATGCCCATGAATCTCGCCCGAAATGACAAAAATAATGTATTTTTGCGATGTCTCGATAGCCGTGCACACGGTTCATGTAGCATAAAAAATGAACCGGGGACCCCAAAAAATCGACGCTATAAACCACGAAACTGGCCCAAAACGACAAAAACACCGAGTTTTTGTTATGTCTCGATACCCGTGCATAGAGTTCATGAAGCATCAAAACTTGACCCGGGACCCCAAAACAGTGCGTTATAGCCCACGAAACTAACCCGAAATGACAAAAACACCGAGTTTCTCCAACGTCTCAATAGTCGTGCACAAGGTTCATGGAGCATAAAATATCGACCCGCAACCGCAAAACACGAAACTGGCCCGAAACGACAAAAACAACGAGTTTTTGCGACATCTCGATAGTTCTACACAGGGTTCATGGAGCATCAAAAATCGACTCAGGACCCCAAAACAGTGCGCTATAGCCCACGAAGCTCGCCCGAAAAGACAAAAACACCGAGTTTTTGCGATGTCACGATAGCCGGGCACAAGGTTCATGGAGCATCAAAAATCGACCCGGAACCCCAAAATAGTGCGTTATAGCCCACGAAAATAGCCCGAAACGACAAAAACACCGAGTTTCTCCAACATCTCAATACCCGTGCAGTGGGTTCATGGAGCATAAAAAATCGACCCGGAACCCCAAAACAGTGCGCTATAGCCCACGAAATTGGTTCGAAAAGGCAAAACAACGAGTTTTTGTGGCGTCTCGATTGTCGTGCATACGGTTCATGGAGCATCCAAAATCGACCCGGAACCCCAAAACAATCTGCTATAGCCCACGAAACTGACCTAAGATGGCAAAAACAACGAGTTCTTGCGATTTCTTGATAGCCCTTTACAGGGTTCATGGAGCATAAAAAATGGACCCGAGACCCAGAACAGTGCGTTATAGCCAACGAAACTCGCACGAAACGACAAGAATAACGAGTTTTTGCAACGTGTCGATAGCCGTGGACACGGTTCAAGGAGCATCAACAATCGACCAGGGACCCCAAAATAGTGCGTTTTAGCCCACAAAACTGGCATGAAATGACAAAAACAATGAGTTTTTGCGACGTCTCCATAGTCGTGCACACGGTTCATGGAGCATCAAAAATCAACCCGGGACCAAAAAGAGTGTGCTATCGCCCACGAAAGTGGCCCGAAACAACAAAAGCACAGAGTTCTACACATGGTTCATGGAGCATGATAAATCGACATGGGACCACAAAATGGGCCTAAAATGACAAAAACAACGAGTTTTTGTGACACTCCATAGCCGTGCAAAGGGTTCATTGAACATCAAAAATCGACCCGGGACACCAAAACACTACGCTATAGCCCACGAAATTGGCCCGAACGACAGAAACACCGAGTTCTTGCGATGTCTCGATAACCGTTCACAGTGTTCATGCAACATCAAAAATCGACCCGGGACCCCAAAACAGTGTGAAACCCACGAAACTGTCCGGGAACGACAAAAACACCGACTTTTTGCGATGTCCCGTTAGCCGGGCACAGGGTTCATGGAGCATCAAAAATTGACATGGGACCCCAAAACAATGCGTATAGACCACGAAACTAGCCCTAAACGATAAAATACCGAGTTTCTCTAACATCTTGATAGCCGTGCATAGGGTTCATGGAGCATAAAAAATCGACCCGAGACCCCAAAATAGTGCGTGATAACCCACAAGTATAGGGGAGCGCAACAGTTTTCGAGGGTAGAGTATTCAACCCAAATTTGTTGATTCGACACAAGGGGAAGCCAAAGAATATTCTCGAGTATTAGCAGTTGAGTTGTCAATTCAACCACACCTGGAAGACTTAGTATCTGCAGCAAAGTATCAGTGGCAAAGTGGTGTGATAGCAAGAGTAGCAATGGTAACAGTAGCAGAAGTGACAGCAGTAGCGGCAGAGTAACAGTAGCAGCAGTGACAGCAGTAGCGACAGAGTAACAGTAGCAGAAGTGACAGCAGTAGCGACAGAGTAACAGTAGCAAGGACCAGTAGGAAAAACTCGTAGGCATTGGATCGGTGATGGATAATTATGCCGGATGATATTCATCATGCAACACTTATAACACTGAGGGATATGTAACTAGCTCCAGTTCGTCAATGTAATGTAGGCATGTATTCCGTATGTAGTCATACGTGCTTAGGGAAAAGAACTTGCATGACATCTATTGTCCATCCCTCCCGTGGCAGCGGGGTCCTAATGGAAACTACGGGATATTAAGGTTCTCCTTTTAATAGAGAACCAGAACAAAGCATTAGCACTTAGTGAATACTTGAACTCCTCATACTATGGTCATCTCCGGGAGTGGTTCCGGCTATTGCCACTCCGGGGTTGCCGGGTCATAACACATAGTAGGTGACTACAACTTGCAAGATAGGATCAAGAACACACATATATTGACGAGAACATAATAGGTTCAGATCTGAAATCATGGCACTCGGGCCCTAGTGACAAGCATTAAGCATGGCAAAGTAGTAGCAACATCAATCCCCGTCAAAACTAACTCGATTACATGATAGATCTCATCCAACCAATCACCGTCGAGCAAGCCTACGATGAGATTACTCACGAACGGTGAAGAGCATCATGGAATTGGCGATAAAGGAAGCTTGGTGATGACGATGGCGACGATCTCCCCTCTCCGGAGCCCAGAGCGGACTCCAGATCTACCTTCCAGAGGAAGAACAGGTGGTGGCGGCGCCTCCATATCGTAAAACGCGATGAACTCTTCTCCTTGATTTTTTTTCGGACGAAAGGGACTAAATAGAGCTGGAGTTGGAGGCGGCGGAGCTCTGAAGGCCCCACAAGCCTGCTAGGCACGGCCAGGGGGGCCCGCGCGTGGTGGGCTTGCGGGCTCCTCGCTCCACCCCTCCGGTTGATTCTTGCGCCAGTATTTTTTATATATTCCACAAAAAATCCTCGTAAATTTCCAGGTCGTTCCGAGAACTTTTACTTTTGCGCAAAAACAACACCATGGCAATTCTGCTGAAAACAGCGTTAGTCCGGGTTAGTTCCATTCAAATCATGCAAATTAGAGTCCAAAATAAGGTCAAAAGAGTTTGGAAAAGTAGATACGATGGAGACGTATCAACTCCCCCAAGCTTAAAGCCTTGCTTGTCCTCAAGCAATCCAGTTGAAACTGATAGAGACAAAAGAAAAACTTTTACGAACTCTGTTTGATCTTGTTGTTGCAATTATGTGTAACTCATATTCAGATTTTCAGCAAGATCATAAGCTAACCACATAACCACTCAAGAGGAACTCATATCAATGGCATAATAAACTAGCAAGCAATAATAATGAGTTTCAAACGTCAACACTTCAATCAAAACAAATATGAAGCGGTATGAACATATGGTATCTCGCTAGCTCTTTCTGAGACCGCAAAACATAAATGCAGAGCACCTTCAAAGACCAAGCGCTGACTGAACATTGTAATTCATGGAAAAGAAGATCGAGTCACAGTCATACTCAATATCAATTAAAAGCAAAGCATAGAAATGAAAGACGTGCTCTCTAATTGGTTATTTATAAGAAGAGGATGACTCAACAGAAACATAAATAGATAGGCCCTTCACAGAGGGAAGCATTGATTTGCAGAGGTGCCAAAGCTCAAGCGTTGAAGAGAGAGATAAATAATTTTGGGTGGCATGCTTTCATTGTCAACGCAATGACCAAGAGTTTTCACCATCTTCCATGCTACACATACTATAGGCGGTTCCCAAACAGAAAAGTAAAGTTTTGACTCCCCCACCACCGATCAATCACACTCCACGACTAGCCGAATACTCGGGTGCCGTCCATACCAATCAACAATCCAGGGGGAGTTTTGTTTGCAATTATCTTTTCGATTTGAGCATGGAACTGGGCATTCCAATTACCAGCCCCTTTCTCGTGAGTGATAATGAATAAACACATATCAAGGATAACACGCCTAGCATGGAAGATAATGATCGCCCCTTGTCACCACATGAGCAGTTCGGGCATGCAAAAGAGATTATTTCTTGAAGGTTTACAGAGTGGCACATCCAAATTCACTTGGAACGGCAGGTAGATACCGCATATAGGTAGGTATGGTGGACTCATATGGAACAACTTTGGGTTTATGGAAGTGGATGCACAAGTCGTATTCCCGCTTATTACAAGTGAAGGCTAGCAAAAGACTGGCAAGTGACCAACTAGAGAGCGACAACAGTCTTCAAAATGCATTGAGATTAACCAACATTGAGTGCAAGCATGAGTAGGACATAAATCACCATGAACAGAATATCATAGAGGCTTTGTTGATTTTGTTTCAACTACATGCGTAAACATGCGCCAAGTCAAGCCACTTGAATCATTCAAAGGAGGATACCATCCTATCACACTACATCATGATCATCTCAAAATTCATGTTGGCATCCAAGACAAACCATTATAAGCTCCTAGCTAATTAAGCATGGCATCACAAACTATGATCTCTCAGTTATCATTGCAAACATGTTTCTCTCACAACAAAGCTGAATTAGGAACGGTGAGCTAGTCATATTTACAAAAACAAAATAGATCGAGTTCATACCAGGTTTTCCAGGCTCAGTCACTTCATCATATATCGTCATTATTGCCTTTCACTTGCACAACCGAATGATGTGAACAATAATAAGAGTGTTCGTGCATTGGACTACGCTGGAATCTGCAAACAAACACAAATAAGAAGACAAAGTAATATGGCTCTTTGACAGATAAACATATATGCATGCGAGAGCCACTAAACATTGTAACCATGGTCTTCTACCTTGACCTAAAGAAAAAGAAAACTATTTACACGGGGAAGCTCCCAACAAGCAAAAGAAGAACGAGAAATATTTTTGGGTTTTCTCAAACTAGACAAACACACGAGAAGAAAATGAGAAAAATAAATAAACTAGCATGGATGATACAGTGGCGAAGTGTGAACACCGACTATCAAAGTAAAAGTGTGAGCATGAATATAAAGTCGGTGAGAAACACGTACTCCCCCAAGCTTAGGATTTTGGCCTAAGTTGGTCTACTCCCATGAATGGTCCGGGCGATATCCTAAATCATAATGGGGGTTGTACGGGAGCGCTGCAACTACCGCCTGAATAGCTGCCTCACGGAGGCGAGCAGCCTTTGCCTCCCTCTCATACTCCTCTCCCTCTCCTCTGGTTATGTAATATCTCCGCTTTACCTGAAAGTCAAAGAAGGCAGGAGCAGGAATGGTAATATGGAAAACACGATGTAGGTTAAATATTAACCGGTATAGGAGGGATTCATTATCCCTCTCAAGGAACTGATAGCGTGTCATAGCGGCGCGATCAAGGAAAGCTGTATGGAGCGGGGGATCTCCTTAGCGGATGGGTACTCCAAGAAAATTTGTTGTGCGAGTGGCATAGATCCCACCAAAGAAATCCCCTTCATTAGCATTATTATTCATCCTCCTTGCTATTATAGCTCCCATGTTGAAACTTTTATCACTCGTTACCATGCTCTCAAGAATACTAAGGTCAAGTGCGCAGAGGTGACAATGCTCGATCTTGCCATTAATGCATCTACCTATGAAGATGGCAAAGTAATGCAAGGCAGGAAAATGAATGCTCCCCATGGTAGCCTTCGTAATATCTCTAGTTTCTCCGACAATTATACTAGAGAAAAAATCTCTAACCGAAGATTTAGGAGGATCATTGAGACAACCCCAAATAGGTATCTTGCAAATTCTATTGAAATCCTCTAAATCTATGGTATACGATTTGTCACAGAGATCAAATAGTAAGGATGTGTCACGGCCAGCTAAAAATTTGAATCTACGAACAAAAGAGGCAATGAGAGTAGTATACTTTTCACATTTATCGGAGATGAATTCTTCGAGCCCGACGTTGTGAACAAGTGTATCAAACTCGTCTTTGAAACCTGCATTAATCATGAATTCATCAGAAGGCCATTCACATGGTTGTACCTGTGCATTCCTTGGTTGGTAAGGATCGGGCTCCCGAATCGCGAGACGGGGACCCGTCTTGCTTGAGGAACCACCATGATAGTTTCTCCTAAACATCTTCCTTTTCTGAATTTTTTAGTGACTCAAAGGAAAAGTGAACAAGGCCCAACGAAACTCGTAGCAACTACTCCTTCAAGTGCCTAGAGGCCATATCACGCATCAAAACTACTTGGGACCAGCTAAAATTAGCATGCAAAGCTCAAGAACAGGGTCACCAAGGCAGCAAAAATACACAACGAATAAGGCTGTAGAGCAAAAACTAATTGGACCAATGGAGGAGTCACATACCAAGGAGTGATTTCCCCAAAACAGTTTGGTGAATGGGGCTTTGCACAAGGAGATCAAAAATCGCAGCAAGAAGATCAAGAACACGAGTTTGAGTTGCGGGATGATTTTTTCTGGAGGTAGGAGAAGGAGATGGGAGCTGGAATAATTGGAGGGTGTACACGTGGGCCCCACAAGCCTGGTAGGCGCGGCCAGGGGGGTGCCCGCGCCTCCAGGGCTTGCGGCCCACTGGTGCATCCCCGTGACTAGCTCTCCGTCTCAGAATTTTTCAAAAATTCCAGAAAAAAATCATACTTCGTGTTCACGGCATTAGGAGAACTTCTATATTCGGGACACTTTTCTACGGGACGCAAAAAGCAGAAAATAGGAAAAACTAAAGCTAAATCTATCGTTTTTCTTCTAAGCAACTGAAGGTAAAGGTTTGGAATAGAGGGTTGTGACTCCTCGATTCATCCATCCCATGGTCATCAAAAGAAATCCGTCAATGAGGTTGATCATGTCTCCTTGACAAACTTTTTCGAATCGCATAAAAACGGAGAACTTTCGAATAGTCACTAGGTTACCTCAATGGGGATGTGCATATCCCCAACAAGCAAATCATACTTCATCTTAACAGTAGGTATAGGGCATTCAAAGCTCCCAATAAGAATCGATGAAGTTTTTTCAATAGCATTGATGCAATGTACTCGATATTGTTTCTTTGGAAAGTTCACCGTATGCTCATTACCGTTGACATGGAAAGTGACATTGCCTTTGTTGCAATCAATAACAGCCCCTGCAGTGTTTAGAAAGGGTCTTCCAAGGATGACCGCATGGCATCATCCTCGGGAATATCCAGGATAACAAAGTCCGTTAAGATAGTAACGTTAGCAACCACAACAGGAACATCCTCGCAAATGCCGATAGGGAAAGCAGTTGATTTGTCATCCATTTGCAGAGAGATTTCAGTGGGTGTCAACTTATCCATTTCAAGCCTACGATAAAGAGAAAGAGGCATAACACTAACACCAGCTCCAAGGTCGCATAAAGCAGTTCTAACGTAGTTTCCTTTAATGGAGCAAGGTATAGTGGGCACTCCGGGATCACCTAGTTTCTTAGGAGTTCCACCCTTGAAGGTGTAATTAGCGAGCATGGTGGAAATCTCAACCTCAGGTATCCTCCTCTTATTAGTCACAATATCCTTCATGTACTTAGCATACGGAGACATTTTGAGCATATCTATCAAACGCATTTGTAGAAAGACATGTCTAATCAGTTCAACAAATCGCTCAAAATCCTCATCGTCCTTTTTCTTGGATGGTTTGGGAGGAAAGGGCATGGGTTTCTGAACCCATGGTTCCCTTTCTTTACCATGCTTCCTAGAAATGAAGTCATTCTTATCATATCTCCTATTCTTAGGTTGTGGGTTATCAAGATCAACAGGTTCAATCTCCACATCCTTATCATTGCTAGGTTGAGCACCATCATGAACAACACTATCGATATTATCACTAGGCTCATGTTCATCACCAGATTGTGTTTCGGCATCACAAACAGAGACATCGTTCGGATTCTCGGGTGTAACATCAACATGGTTGCTAGCATGTAAGTTCCTATCATCTTTATTTTTCTTCCTAGGATGACTAGGTGCATCAGTGCTAACTCCTTGAGAATCTTGTTTAATCCTCTTAGGATTACTCTCAGGATACAAAGGTTCCTGGGTCATTCTACCGCCTCTAGTGACGACTCTAACAGAATTTTCATTCAACTCATTGAGCAAGTCATTCTGAGCCTTAAGTACTTGTTCTACCTGAGTAGTAACCATAGAGGCATGTTTACTCAAAAGCTTAAGATCATTGACATTTCTGTCCACACAAGCACTTAAATGACTAAGCATACAAGCATTCTGTTCCAGTGGTTTGCTAACATAATCATTGAAACTTTGTTGTTTGGCAATAAAGTTATCAAATTCATCCAGGCATAAGCTAGCAGGTTTATCAAAAGGAATATCACTCTCACTGAATCTACGAAGAGAATTTACCTCTACTACCTGTATCGGGTTATCAAGACCATGGATCTCTTCGATAGGTGGTAAATTTTTGACATCTTCAGATTTAATGCCTTTCTCTTTCATAGATTTCTTAGCTTCTTGCATATCTTGAGGACCGAGGAATAGAATACCTGTTTTCTTCGGAGTTGGCTTTGGAGGTGGTTCGGGAATAGTCCAAGCATTCTCGTTGCACAAGATATTATTCAATAGGATCTCAGCTTGTTCCACAGTTCGTTCCCTAAAAACACAACCGGCACAACTATCTAGGTTGTCCTTAGAAGCATCGGTTAGTCCATTATAGAAGATATCAAGTATTTCATTCTTTTCAAGAGGGTGATTAGGCAAAGCATTCAGTAGCTGGACAAGCCTCCCCAAGCTTGTGGGAGACTCTCTTCTTCAACTTGCGCAAAGTTGTATATCTCCTACAAGGCAGCTTGCTTCTTATGGGCAGGGAAATATTTTTCAGAGAAGTAGTAGATCATATTCTGGGGACTACGCACACAACCAGGAGCAAGAGAAGTGAACCAAGTCTTAGCATCATCCTTTAGCGAGAAAGGAAACAGCTTAAGGATATAGTAGTGCCGGATCTTTTCCTCACTCCTAAATAGGGAAGTTATATCGTGCAGCTTAGTAAGATGTGCTACAACCGTTTCAGACTCATAACCATGAAAAGAATCAGATTCGACCAGAGTGATTAACTCAGGGTTGACAGAGAATTCATAATCCTTATCGGTCACATAGATAGGCGAAGTAGCAAACTTCGGGTCGTATTTCATCCTAGCGTTCAAAGATTTTTCTTTCCACTTGCGGAGTAAGTTCTCAAGATCATAGCTATCCTTACAAGCAAGAAAGTCCTCAGCTATCTCTCCCTCCATAACATAACCCTCAGGCATATTAGGCAATTCATATCTAGGAGAGCTAGTTCTAACAGGCGAAATAACAGGTTCTACTTCAATAATCTCAGCAGTTTCAGAAGTATCATCACATCTAGCAACAACTCTAGCAATATGTGCATCAAGGAATGCACCTAGTGGAAAAGCAGTATCAAGCAAAGCATCATCACAAGCATCATGGACAACAGAAGTAGCATCATCGAGCACATGCGACACATCAAAATTTCTAGCAGGAGGTGGTGTCGCAAACTTGCTCATAAGTGAAGGTGCATCAGGTGTAGAACTATATGGCAGTTCCTTACCTGTCCTCGTAGTTGAGGGCAAGAGTTTAGTTTTTGGATCTCTCGGATTCCTCATAGTGATCAGCAGACGTAAATCCCAAGTGCCATAGATAATAGAGCTATGCCTCCCCGGCAATGGCGCTAGAAAATAGTCTTGATAACCCACAAGTATAGGGGATCGCAACAGTTTTCGAGGGTAGAGTATTCAACCCAAATTTGTTGATTCGACACAAGGGGAAGCCAAAGTATATTCTCGAATATTAGCAGTTGAGTTGTCAATTCAACCGCACCTGAAAGACTTAGTATCTGCAGCAAAGTATCAGTAGAAAAGTGGTGTGATAGCAACTGTAGCAACGGTAACAGTAGCAGCAGTGACAGCAGTAGCGGCAGAGTAACAGTAGCAGCAGTGACAGCAGTAGCGACAGAGTAACAGTAGCAGCAGTGACAGCAGTAGCGACAGAGTAACAGTAGCAAGGACCAGTAGGAAAAACTCGTAGGCATTGGATCGGTGATGGATAATTATGTCGGATGATATTCATCATGCAACAGTTATAACACACAGAGATATGTAACTAGCTCCACTTCGTCAATGTAATGTAGGCATGTATTCCGTATGTAGTCATACGTGCTTAGGGAAAAGAACTTGCATGACATCTATTGTCCATCCCTCCCATGGCAGCGGGGTCCTAATGGAAACTACGGGATATTAAGGTTCTCCTTTTAATAGAGAACCAGAACAAAGCATTAGCACTTAGTGAATACCTGAACTCCTCATACTATGGTCATCTCCGGGAGTGGTTCCGGCTATTGTCACTCCGGGGTTGCCGGGTCATAACACATAGTAGGTGACTACAACTTGCAAGATAGGATCAAGAACACACATATATTGACGAGAACATAATAGGTTCAGATCTGAAATCATGGCACTCGGGCCCTAGTGACAAGCATTAAACATGGCAAAGTAGTAGCAACATCAATCTCAGAACATAGTGGATACTACGGATCAATCCCCGTCAAAACTAACTCGATTACATGATAGATCTCCTCCAACCCATCACCATCCAGGAAGCCTATGATGAGATTACTGACGAACGGAGAAGACCATCATGGAATTGGTGATGAATGAAGGTTGGTGATGACGATGGCGACGATCTCCCCTCTTCGGAGCCCAGAACAGACTCCAGATCTCCCCTCTCCGGATCCCAGAACAGAACGGGTGGTGGCGGCGCCTCCGTATCGTAAAACGGGATGAACTCTTCTCCTTGATTTTTTTCCGGACGAAAGGATCTAAATAGAGCTGGAGTTCGAGGCGGCAGAGCTCTAAGGACCCCACAAGCCCGCTAGGCGCGGCCAGGGGGACCCGCGCCTGCTGGGCTTGTGGGCTCCTCGCTCCACCCCTTTGGTTGATTCTTGCGCCAGTATTTTTTATATATTCCACAAAAAATGCTAGTAAATTTCCAGGTCATTTCAAGAACTTTTATTTCTGCGCAAAAACAACACCATGGCAATTCTACTGAAAACAGAGTTAGTCTAGGTTAGTTCCATTCAAATCATGGAAATTAGAGTCCAAAACAAGGGCCAAAGAGTTTGGAAAAGTAATACGACGGAGACGTATCAGTGCGCTATAGCCCTAGAAACTGGTCGTGCACACGATTCATGGAGAATCAAAAATCGACCCGCGACCCCAAAAGAGTGCATTATAGCCAACGAAACTTTCCCGAAACGACAAAAACACCGAGTTTTCTCGATAGCCGTGCATAGGGTTCATTGACTTTGAAAAATTGACCGGGGACCCCAAAAGAGTGCGCCATAGCCCACGAAATTGTCCCGAAACGACAAATCAAGGAGTTTTCGCGACGTCTTGATAGTCGTGCACAAGGTTCATGTAGCATAAAAAACCAACCGGGGACCCCAAGACAGTGCGCTGTAGCCGACGATACTAGCTCAAAACGACAAAAAGAACGAATTTTTACAACGTCTCGCTAGCCGTGCACAGGTTTCATGGATCATCAAAAATTAACCTCGGACCCGAAAATAGTGCGCTATAGCCAACGAAACTGGCCCGAAACGACAAAAATAACGAGTTTTTGCTACGTCTTGATAGTCGTGCACACGGTTCATGGAGCATCAACAATTGAACCGGGACTCCAAAACAGTGCGCAGCCCACGGAACTCGCTCAAAATGACAAAAACAACGAGTTTTTAGGAAGTCTCTATAGCCGTGCACACGGTTCATGCAGCGTCAAAAATCGAATCGGGACCCAAAAACAGTGCGCTATAGCCCAAGAAACTAGCTCGAAACGAAAACACACCGACTTTTTGTGATGCCTCGATCACCGTGCATAGGGTTCATGCAGCATAAAAAATCAACCCGAGACCCCAAAATAGTGCGCTTTAGCCCACGACACTGGCCCGAAACGACAAAAACACCAAGTTTTTGCGTTGTCTTGATAGCCGTGCATACTGTTCTTGCAGCATCAAAATTCGACCCGGGACCCCAAAACAGTGCGTTATAGCACACGAAACTAGCCCGAAATGACAAAACACACAGTTTTTCCAACGTCTTGATAGCCGTGCACAAGGTTCATGGAGCATACAAATTGACTCAGAATCCCAAAACAGTGCGCTAGCCCATGAAATTGGTCCAAAACGACAAAACCAAGTTTTTGAGACGTCTCGATAGTCGTGCACACAGTTCATGGAGCATCAAAATTCGACTTGGGACCCCAAAACAGTGCGTTGTAGCCTACTCAACTAGTCCAAAATGACAAACACCGAGTTTTCTCGATGTCTCGATACACGTGCACAGGGTTCAGGAAGCAACGAAAATCGACCCGGGACCCCAAAACACTACGCAGCCCACGAAATTAACTTGGAACAACAAAAACAATGAGGTTTTACGACGTCTCGATAGCGTGCACACGGTTCATGCAGCATCAAAAATTGACCAGGGACCCCAAAATAGTGCGCTATAGCCCACGAAACTCGCCCGAAACGACAAAATAACGAGTTTTTCTGATGTCTCGATAGCCGTGCACACGGATCACGGAGCATCAAAAATCGAACTGGAACCCTAAAAACAAAGCACAACCCACGAAACTGGCCCGAAATGACAAAAACACCGAGTTTTTTCGACGTCTCGTTTGTCATGCACACGGTTCATGCAGCATCAAAAATCGACCCGGGACCCCAAAACAATGCACTATAGCACACGAAACTGGCCCGAAATGACAAAAACACCGAGTTTTTCCAACGTGTCGATAGCCATGCACACGGTTCATGGAGCATAAAAAGTCGACACAGAACCCCCAAATAGTGTGCTATAGCCCACGAAATTGGCCCGAAACGACAAAAACAACGAGTTGTTGCGACGTCTTGATAGCTGTGCACAGGGTTCATAGAGCATAAAAAGTCAACTCGAAACTCCCAAATATTGTGCTATAGCCCACGAAATGGGTTGATGGAGCATCAAAGATTGACCCGGGACCCGAAAACAGTGCGCTATAGCCCACGAAGTTGGCCCGAAACGACAAAAACAATGAGTTTATGCGACGTCTTGATAGCCGTGCACAGGGTTCATGGAGCATAAAAAATCAACCAGGGACCCCAAAAATGTGCGCTATAGCCCATGAAACTTGCCTAAAACGACAAAAATAACAAATTTTCGCGACGTGCCAATAGCCGTGCAGAGGGTTCACGGAGCATCAGAAATAGAACCACGACCCCAAAACAGTGCGCAGCCACGAAACTGGCCCAAGATGACAAAAACAACGAGTTTTTGAGACGTCTCCATAGCCGCGCACACGGTTCATGAATCAACAAAACTCAACCCGGTACCCCAAAACAGTGCGGTATAGCCCGAGAAATTGGCTTTTTGCCATGTGTCGATAGTCGTGCACACGGTTCATACAGCATCAAAAATCGACCCGGGACCCCAAAACAGTGCGTTATAGCCCACGAAATAGGCTCGAAACTGCAAAAACACCGAGTTTTGCGATGTCTCGATAGCCATGCATAGGGTTCATGGAGTATCAAAAATCGCCCCGCGACCCCAAAATGGTGCGCAGCCCACGAAACTGGCCCGAAATGACAAAACAATGAGAATTTGTGACGTCTCGATAGCCGGGCAAAGGGTTCATGGACCATCAAAAATCGACTCGGGCTGCCAAAAATGTGCGTTATAGCCGACGAAACTTCCCCGAAACGACAAAAACACTGAGTTTCCTCGGTAGTCGTGCACAAGGTTCATGGAGCATAAAAAAATCGACCCGGGACCCAAAAACAGTGTGCAGCCCACGAAATTGGCCCGAAGCGACAAAAGCAACGAGTTTTCTGACTTCTCGATAGCCGTGCACAGGGTTCATGGAGCATAAAAAAATCAACCGGGGACCCCAAAATAGTGTGCTAGCCCACGAAACTCGCCCGAAACGACAAAAATAATGAATTTTTGCGACGTCTCGATAGCCGTGCAGACGGTTCATGCAGCATCAAAAACCGACGTTATAACCCACGAAACTGGCCCAAAACGACAAAAACACCAAGTTTTTGTGATGTCTCGATACCCGTGCGTAGAGTTCATGAAGCATCAAAACTTGACCCGGGACCCCAAAACAGTGCGTTATACCCAACGAAACTAGCTTGAAACGAAAAAAACACCGAGTTTCTCCAACGTCTCAATAGCCGTGCACAAGGTTCATGGAGCATCAAAAAGCGCCCGCAACCCCAAAAGACGAAACTGGCCCGAAACGAAAAAAACAACAAATTTTTGCGACGTCTCGATAGCTATGCACAGGGTTCATGGAGCATCATAAATCGACTGAGGACCCCAAAACAGTGCGCTATAGCCCACGAAACTCGCAAGAAAGGACAAAAACACCGAGTTTTTGCGATGTCACGATAGCCGGGCACAGGGTTCATGGAGCATCAAAAATCGACCCGGGACCCAAAAATAGTTCGTTATAGCCCACGAAACTAGCCCGAAACGACAAAAACACCGAGTTTCTCCATCTCGATACCCGTGCAGTGGGTTCATGGAGCATAAAAAATCGACCCGGAACCCCAAAACTGTGCGCTATAGCCCACGAAACTGGTGTGAAAAGACAAAACAACTAGTTTTTGTGGCGTCTCGATAGCCGTGCATACTGTTCATGGAGCATCCAAAATCGACCCGGGACCCCAAAACAATCTGTTATAGCCGACGAAACTGACCCAAAATGGCAAAAACAACGAGTTTTTGCGATTTCTTGATAGCCCATTACAGGGTTCATGGAGCATCAAAAATGGACCCGAGACCGAGAACAGTGCGTTATAGCCAACAAAACTCGCACGAAACGACAAAAAAATGAGTTTTTGCAACGTCTCGATAGTCGTGCACACGATTCATGGAGCATCAACAATCGACCAAGGACCCCAAAACAAGTCGTTTTAGCCCACGAAAGTGGGCCGAAATGACAAAAACAACGAGTTTTTGCGACGTCTCCATAGCCGTGCAGACGGTTCATGGACCATCAAAAATCAAGCCAAGACCCAAAAACAGTGTGCCTGAAATGACAAAAGCACAGAGTTTTTGCGACGTCTCGATAGCCATGCACATGGTTCTTGGAGCATGATAAATCGAGCTGGGACCCCAAAAGAGTATGCTATAACCCACAAAACTGGCCTAAAATGACGAAAACAACGAGTTTTTGCGACATCTCGATAGTCGTGCACAGGGTTCATGGGGCATCAAAAATCGACTCGGGACCCCAAAATAGTGTGTTGTAGCCCACGAAACTCGCCCGAAAAGACAAAAACACCGAGTTTTTGGAATGTCACGATAGCCGGGCACAAGGTTCATGGAGTATCAAAAATCGACCTAGGACCCCAAAATAGTGTGCTATACACCGCGAAAGTGACCCGAAACGAGAAAACACAGAGTGTTTGCGACGTCTCGATAGCCGTGCACAGGGTTAAAATTGACCCGGGACCCCAAAACAGTGCGCTATTCCCATGAAACTCGCTTGAAATGATAAATATAACGAGTTTTTCGGACGTCTCGATAGTCGTGCACATGGTTCATGGAGCATCAAAAATCGACCCGGGGCCCCCAAAACAGTGCGCTATCACCCATGAAAGTTGCCTGAAACAACAAAAGAACTGAATTTTTGCGGCGTCCTGATAGTCGTGCACAGGGTTTATGGAGCATCAAAAATCGACCCGGGACACCAAAATAGTGCGCTATACAAGGCCGGCCCTGGGCCATGGCGGCGACTGCGACGGACTAGGGCCCAGCATGAGCAGGGGCCCATACCCTTGAATCCATGCACAAGCACGAATAGAAGTTTACTAAAAAAGCGCACGAACGGAAATCACCTAAAAAGAGGCACGAACGGAAGGCCGGAAGCAAAGCATGAATTGCTCCCTAAATTATTTCCTTCGCTCTCTCCGAGAAACACGCCGCCATCTCATCGTCTTACTCAATAGGAAAAGCACTCCTCCATCTTATCGTCTTCCTCCCGTTCTCCATCTTCTTCCCCAAATCCAGTTGAATTATCACTCCAACAACCCAAGCTAATCAAAAGATTTTCCATCATGTCTCCCTTAAATGGATTTATTTTCATCCTATAAGTTATCCTAAGGTGCCCGTGTTCGGTAACATAGCATAAATTCAAAAAAATTCCTACGCATATTCAGATCTTCCTAAGGAGAGACCGGCAACGAGAGAGGGGTGAGTACATCTTCATACCTTTTAAGATCGCTAGGTGGAAGCGTTGCTAGAACACGGTTGATGGAGTCGTACTCGCGGCGATTCAGATCGCGGTGAGATTCCGATCTAGTGCCGAACCACGGCACCTCCGCGTTCGACACACGTGCAGCCCAGTGACGTCTCCCGCACCTTGATCCAGCAAGGAGGAGAGAGAGGTTGGGTGATACGTCTCAAACGTATCTATAATTTTTGATGGTTTCACGCTGTTATCTTGTCTTCTTTGGTTGTATTATGTACCTTTTATATATTTTTTGGGACTAACTTATTAATTCAGTGCCAAGTGCCAGTTCCTGTTTTTCCGTGTTTTTTACTCTTTTCATATCTGATTTTGGAACGGAGTCCAAACGGAAGAAAAACCCCGAAATGTTTTTTTCCCGAACGGAAGAAGATCAGGGGGCCTTTGGGCCAGGCCAGGTGGGCTCCAGGGAGCCCACAAGCCCCCACTCCGCCACCAGGGGATGTGGCGGTGGGCAGGCTTGCGGCCTCCTTGGCCACACCCTGACCTAGGTCTTTGGCCTATAATTTCCCAAATATTCCGCAAAAAATCAGGGGAGCCTCGAAAATACTTTTCCGCCGCGGCAACCTTCCGTTTCCGCGAGATCTTATCTAGAGACCCTTCCCGGCGCCCTGCCGGAGGGGACTTTGGAGTTGGAGGGCTTCTTCATCATCATCATCGCGCCTCCAATGACTCGTGAGTAGTTCACTTCAGACCTACGGGTCCGTAGTTAGTAGCTAGATGGCTTCTTCTCTCTCTTGGATCTTCAACACAAAGTTCTCCATGATCTTCATGGAGATCTATCTGATGTAATCTTCTTTGGCGGTGTGTTTGTCAAGATCCGATGAATTGTGGATTTGTGATCAGATTATCTATGATATATATTTGAGTCTTTGCTAATTTCTTATATGCATGATTTGATATCCTTGTAAGTCTCTCCGAGTCCTGGGTTTTGTTTGGCCAACTAGATCTATGATTTTTGCAATGGGAGTAGTGCTTGGTTTTGGGTTCTACCATGTGGTGACCTTTCCCAGTGACAGTAGGGGCAGCAAGGCACACATCAAGTAGTTGCCATCAAGGGTAAAAAGATGGGGTATTGATCATTGGTTTGAGATTATCCCTCTACATCATGTCATCTTGCTTAAGGCGTTACTCTGTTCTTATGGACTTAATACACTAGATGCATGATGGATAGCGGTCGACGTGTGGAGTAATAGTAGTAGATGCAGAAAGTATCGGTCTACTTGTTTTGGATGTGATGCCTATAGATATAATCATTGCATAGATATCGTCACGACTTTGTGCGGTTCTATCAATTGCTCGACGGTAATTTGTTCACCCACCATCTACTTGCTTTCATGAGAGAAGCCACTAGTAAACACTACGGCTCCCGGGTCTATTCACATCCATCGTTTACACCTCCTCTTTTACTTTCTTTGTTACTTTGTTGCTTTCAGTTCTCACTTGGCAAACAATCTATAAGGGATTGATAGCCCCTTCATAGCGTTGGGAGCAAGCTTTTGTGTTTGTGCAGGATCTTGAGATACTCCTCCACTGGATTGATACCTTGGTTCTCAAAGTGAGGGAAATACTTAGCCCTTACTTGAATCATCCGTCCTCCCTACAGAAAGAAAGCGATTTTATGCCCTCCCGAAGGAAAACGTTTGGGCCGGCTCGAGCTCGACACGGAGCAAAATGTAGATGATCTCCGCAAATGGGCGAGGTAGGAGGACGTGGTTGGAAGTTTTTTGACACGAGGCCTTGCGCAAAAGACGAGTACTTCGGTCACTATGCTACATCACCCTTTCCGCTTCAAGGAAAGACCAACGCAAGGCTCCAAGGCCACGGGGGAAATCCTTTGCATACTTGCCTAGGAAGTCCCTTAAGGCGTAGCCGCAGCTGAAGGATTCCTGGTGATGTCGACACACCTGTTTCTGGCGCCATTGGAAGGACTTTTGTGCATTAGCATAGCTGACATCAGAAGCATTTCTGGCGCCGTTGCCGGGGAGGAGTAGTCAAGATCTATCCAAGTAGGTCTCACAAACTCTTCTCTTGCATTTACCTTTGTTGCGAGTTGCCTCTCGTTTTCCTCTCCCCCACTTCACCTTTGCCGTTTTCATTTGCCTTTCTCCTTCGCCGTTTTCTTTTGCCCTTGCCGTTTTCCTTTGCTGGTTCTCTTGCTTGCTTGTGTGCTTGTTTGTTTGTCGAAGTCATCATGTCTGAAAACACCAAACTTTGCGACTTCTCGAGCACTAATAATAATGATTTTATTAGTACTCCAATTGCTCCCGCCACTAGTGCGGAATCGTATGAAATCAACGCAGCTTTGCTGAATCTTGTTATGAAAGAGCAATTCTCTGGCCTTCCTAGTGAAGATGCCGCATCCCATCTCAATACCTTCATTGAGATTTGTGATATGCAAAAGAAAAGAGATGTGGATAATGACGTGATAAAGTTGAAAATTTTCCTTTCTCGTTGCGAGATCGCGCAAAAACTTGGTTTTCTTCTTTGCCTAAAAATAGTATCGATTCTTGGGATAAGTGCAAAGATGCTTACATATCCAAGTATTTTCGCCGGCTAAGATCATCTCCTTACGTAACGATATCATGAATTTCAAGCAACTTGATCATGAACACGTTGCACAATCTTGGGAGAGGATGAAGCTTATGATTAGAAATTGTCCCGCTCATAGCTTGAGTTTGTGGATGATTATACAAATCTTTTACGCTGGCTTGAATTTCGCTTCTCGCAATATCTTGGACTCCGCCTCAGGTGGAACGTTCATGGAAATCACGTTAGGAGACTCTACAAAACTCCTAGACAATATCATGACCAACTACTCTCAGTGGCACACTGAAAGGTCGCCTGCTAGCAAAAAGGTGCACGCTATAGAACAGATTAACTCGCTTAGTGCTAAGATGGACGAGTTGATGAATTTGGTTGCTAGTATAAATAGTACCGTAGATCCTAATGACATGCCACAATCTTATTTGATTCAGAGTAGCAACGCTAGTTTGGACGTGAATTTTGTTGGTAGGAACAATTTTGGCAACAACAATGCTTTTAGAGGAAACTATGTTCCTAGGCCTTTTCCTGGTAACTCCTCTAACAATTATGGAAATTCCTACGGCAACACTTATGGAAATCACAACAAATTACCCTCTGATCTAGAGAGTAATATCAAAGAGTTCATCAACTCTCAAAAGATTTTCAATGCGTGCATAGAGGAAAAACTACTCAAAATAGACGATTTGGCTAAGAGCGTTGATAGGATGTCTTGTGATATTGATGCTTTGAAAGTTAGATGCGCTCCTCCCAAGGTCAACTTGGATGAAACTTTGAAAGCTATGCGTATCTCCATGAATGAGAGCAAAGAAAGAATCGCCCAAATTCGCGCTAGACATGAATGGTTTAAAAGGGTGCGTTCTAGTGATGCAAATCACGAAGATCTTAACGTGCTTGGTGTGTCTCCACTTGAATCTTTGTTTTCGCGTGTCAAACCTACTTATGGAGGGGCTGGATATGAATCCACTTTGGTTGAAAAATGCCCCAATGATTCGGAGTGCACCTATCTTGATGATAAAGGTGTGGAGAGTGGAGTAGTAGAAGTGAAAATTTTGGGTAGTAATGAAACTCCCACTTTGGATTTCAAGGAATTCAATTATGATAATTGCTCCTTGTTTGAATGCATTTCTTTGATGCAATCCATTGCAAACTCTCCACATGCTTATAGCCCCCGGGTCTATTCACATCCATCGTTTACACCTCCGCTTTTACTTTGCTTTGTTACTTTGTTGCTTTCAGTTCTCACTTGGCAAACAATCTATAAGGGATTGACAACCCCTTCATAGCGTTGGGAGCAAGCTTTTGTGTTTGCGCAGGATCTTGAGATACTCCTCCACCAGATTGATACCTTGGTTCTCAAACCGAGGGAAATACTTACCGTCACTGTGCTACATCACCCTTTCCGCTTCAAGGGAACACCAACGGAAGGCTCCAAGGCCACGGGGGAAATCCTTTGCATACTTGCCTAGGAAGTCCCTTAAGCCGTAGCCGCAGCTGAAGGATTCCTGGTGCCGTCGACACACCTGTTTCTGGCGCCATTGGAAGGACTTTTGTGCATTAGCATAGCTGACATCAGTGGGGAAAATCTCCGGCAGGACGACGGCGTGGTGTCGATTGAGAGACGAGGTCTCCCGCTAGGGCTTTGCCAAGCACCGTGGGAGGAGGAGAAAGGAGGGGGTAGGGCTGCACCGAGAGGAAAAGAAACCGTGTGCAAAACAGCCCCAAACCCCTCTCTATTTATAGGAGGAGGGGAGGGGGGTGCCACCCCTAGGGTTTCCTCCCTAGGTGGTGCGGCAGCCCCCCCATAAGGGAGGTGCGGCGGCTAGGGCAGGGGGAGGGGGTGGCGCACCCCTTAGGTGGGCCTTAGGCCCACCAGCGCCAGGGTTCCCCCCCCCCCCCTCCACCTTCTCTCCCTCATGTGCCTTGGGCCTCTTGTGGGAGGCGGACCAGCCCACTTTGGGCTGGTTGCCCTCCCCTTTTTTTGGCCCATGCTACCTCTTGGGCCTGGTGCCCCCTCCCGATGGACCCCCGGGACCATTTTCGGTGGTCCCGGTACGCTACGAGTGACGCCCGAAACATTTCCGGTTTCCAAAACCATCCATCCTATATATCAATCTTTACCTCCGGACCATTCCGGAGCTCCCCGTGATGTCCGGGATCTCTTCCGGGACTCCGAACAACTTTCGGTAACCTCGTGGAACATTTCCCTATAACCCTAGCGTCATCGAACCTTAAGTGTGTAGACCCTACAGGTTCGGGAAGCATGCAGACATGACCGAGACGTTCTCCGGCCAATAACCATCAGCGGGATCTGAATACCCATGGTGGCTCCCACACGTTCCAAGATGATCTTATTGGATGAACCACGATGTCAAGGATTCAATCAATCCCGTATACAATTCCCTTTGTGTGTCGGTATAGAACTTGCCCGAGATTCGATCGTCGGTATACCTATACCTTGTTCAATCTCGTTACCGGTAAGTCTCTTTACTCGTTCCGTAGCACGTCATCGTGTGACTAACTCCTTAGTCACATTGAGCTCATGATGATGTTTCTACCGAGTGGCCCAGAGATACCTCTCCGTCACATGGAGTGACAAATCCTGATCTCGATTCGTACCAACCCAACAGACACTTTCAGAGGTACCCGTAGTGCACCTTTATAGTCACCCAGTTACGTTGTGACGTTTGATACACCCAAAGCACTCCTACGGTGTCCGGGAGTTGCACAATCTCACGGTCGAAGGAAAAGACAGTTGACATTAGAAAAGCTTTAGCATACGAACAATACGATCTAGTGCTATGCTTAGGATTGGGTCTTGTCCATCACATCATTCTCCCAATGATGTGATCCCGTTATCAATGAAATCTAATGTCCATGAACAGGAAACCATGATCATCTATTGATCAACGAGCTAGCCAACTAGAGGCTTGCTAGGGACATATTGTGATCTATTTATTCACACATGTATTACTGTTTCCTGTTAATACAATTATAGCATGAACAATAGACGATTATCATGAACAAGGAAATATGATAATAACCATTTTATTATTGCCTCTAGGGCATATTCCAACAGTCTCCCACTTGCTCTAGAGTCAATAATCTAGTTACATTGTGATGTATCAAACACCCATAGCATTATGGTGTTGATCATGTTTTGCTCGAGGAAGAGGTTTATTCAACGGGTGTGCAATATTCAGATCCGTGTGTACTTTACAAATATCTATTACTCCACTCTGGAGATGGTCTTGGATGGAGTTGTAGCGGCGTTTGATGTGCTTGGTCTTCCGGTGAAACCTGGGCTCCTTGGCTATGGCAATGGCCCCTGTGTTATCACATAAGAGCGTCATTGGAGCCGACGCGCTAGGAACCACTCCAAGGTCGGTGATGAGCTCCTTCATCCAAATTCCTTCATGAGCCGCTTCTGAAGAAGCTATGTACTCCGCTTCACATGTAGATGCTGCCATGACTACTTGCTTGCTGCTGCACCAGCTCCCTGCCCCACCATTCAAAACATATAAGTATCCGGTATGTGACTTAGAGTCATCCGGATTTGTGTCGAAGCTAGCATCGAGTTAACCCTTTACGACGAGCTCTTCGTCACCTCCATAAACGAGAAACATCTCCTTAGTCCTCTTCAGGTACTTAAGGATATTCTTGACCGCCGTCCAGTGTTCCATACCGGGATCACTTTGGTACCTCCCTACCAAACTTATGGAAAGGTTTATATCAGGTCTGGTACACAGTGTTGGGGAACGTCGCATGGGAAACAAAAAATTTCCTACGCGCACGAAGACCTATCATGGTGATGTCCATCTACGAGAGGGGATGAGTGATCTACGTACCCTTGTAGATCGTACAGCAGAAGCGTTAGAGAACGCGGTTGATGTAGTGGAACGTCCTCACGTCCCTCGATCCGCCCCGCGAACAATCCCGCGATCAGTCCCACGATCTAGTACCGAACGGACGGCACCTCCGCGTTCAGCACACGTACAGCTCGACGATGATCTTGGCCTTCTTGATCCAGCAAGAGAGACGGAGATGTAGAAGAGTTCTCCGGCAGCGTGACGGCGCTCCGGAGGTTGGTGATGATCTCGTCTCAGCAGGGCTCCGCCCGAGCTACGCAGAAACGCGATCTAGAGGAAAAACTATGGAGATATGTGGTCGGGCAGCCGTGAGAAACTCGTCTCAAATCTGTCCTAAAAGCCCCATATATATAGGAGGAGGGAGGGGGACCTTGCCTTGGGGTCCAAGGGACTCCCAAGGGGTCGGCCGAGCCAAGGGGGGGAGGACTCCCCCCCCCCCCAAACCGAGTTGGACTTGGTTTGGTGGGAGGAGTCCCCCTCCCTTCCCACTTCTTCCCTCTTTTTTTTTCTTTTGCTTTGATTTCTTTCTCTTGGCGCATAGGCCCCCTTGGGGCTGTCCCACTAGCCCACTAAGGGCTGGTGTGCCTCCCCAAAGCCTATGGGCTTCCCCGGGGTGGGTTGCCCCCCCCCCCCCCGGTGAACTCCCGGAACCCATTCGTCATTCCCGGTACATTCCCGGTAACTCCGAAAACCTTCCGGTAATCAAATGAGGTCATCCTATATATCAATCTTCGTTTCCGGACCATTCCGGAAACCCTCGTGACATCCGTGATCTCATCCGGGACTTCGAACAACATTCGGTAACCAACCATATAACTCAAATACGCATAAAACAACGTCGAACCTTAAGTGTGCAGACCCTGCGGGTTCGAGAACTATGTAGACATGACCCGAGAGACTCCTCGGTCAATATCCAATAGCGGGACCTGGATGCCCATATTGGATCCTACATATTCTACGAAGATCTTTATCGTTTGAACCTCAGTGCCAAGGATTCGTATAATCTCGTATGTCATTCCCTTTGTCCTTCGGTATGTTACTTGCCCGAGATTCGATCGTCAGTATCCGTATACCTATTTCAATCTCGTTTACCGACAAGTCTCTTTACTCGTTCTGTAATACAAGATCCCGCAACTTACACTAAGTTACATTGCTTGCAAGGCTTGTGTGTGATGTTGTATTACCGAGTGGGCCCCGAGATACCTCTCCGTCACACGGAGTGACAAATCCCAGTCTTGATCCATACTAACTCAACTAACACCTTCGCAGATACCTGTAGAGAATCTTTATAGTCACCCAGTTATGTTGCAACGTTTGATACACAGAAAGCATTCCTCCGGTGCCAGTGAGTTATATGATCTCATGGTCATAGGAATAAATACTTGACACGCAGAAAACAGTAGCAACAAAATGACACGATCAACATGCTACGTCTATTAGTTTGGGTCTAGTCCATCACGTGATTCTCCCAATGACGTGATCCAGTTATCAAGCAACAACACCTTGTTCATAATCAGAAGATACTGACTATCATCGATCAACTGGCTAGCCAACTAGAGGCATGCTAGGGACGGTGTTTTGTCTATGTATCCACACATGTAAATGAGTCTTCATTCAATACAATTATAGCATGGATAATAAACTATTATCTTGATACAGGAATTATAATAATAACTATACATTTATTATTGCCTCTAGGGCATAATTCCAACAGTCTCCCACTTGCACTAGAGTCAATAATCTAGCCCTCACATCACCATGTGAATTACATTGTAATAAATCTAACACCCATACAGTTCTGGTGTCGATCATGTTTTGGCCGTGGAAGAGGTTTAGTCAGCGGGTCTGCTACATTCAGATCCATGTGCACTTTGCATATATTTACGTCCTCCTCCTCGACGTGGTCGCGGATGAGGTTGAAGCGTCGTTTGATGTGTCTGGTCTTCTTGTGAAACCTTGGTTCCTTTGCTAAGTCAATGGCACCAGTGTTGTCACAGAACAAGGTTATCGGATCCAGTGCACTTGGCACCACTCCAAGATCCGTCATGAACTGCTTCATCCAGACACCCTCCTTAGCCGCCTCCGAGGCAGCCATGTACTCCGCTTCACATGTAGAATCTGCTACGACGCTTTGCTTGGAACTGCACCAGCTTACTACACCCCCATTAAGAATAAATAGGTATCCGATTTGCGACTTAGAGTCGTCCGGATCTGTGTCAAAGCTTGCATCGACGTAACCTTTTACGACGAGCTCTTCGTAACCTCCATACACGAGAAACATCTCCTTAGTCCTTTTCAGGTACTTCAGGATATTCTTGACCGCCGTCCAGTGATCCACTCCTGGATTACTCTAGAACCTACCTGCCATACTTATGGCCAGGCTAACATCCGGTCTAGTGCACAGCATTGCATACATGATAGAGCCTACGGCTGAAGCATAGGGGACGGAGCGCATATGCTATCTATCTTCATCAGTTGCTGGGCACTGAGTCTTACTCAATCTCGTACCTTGTAACACCGGCAAGAACCATTTCTTGGATTGTTCCATTTTGAACCTCTTCAAAACTTTATCAAGGTATGTGCTTTGTGAAAGTCCTATCAGGCGTTTTGATCTATCCCTATAGATCTTAATGCCTAGAATGTAAGCAGCTTCTCCTAGGTCCTTCATAGAGAAACTTTTATTCAAGTAACCTTTTATGCTCTCCAAAAGCTCTACGTTGTTTCCAATCAGTAATATGTCATCCACATATAATATTAGAAACGCCACAGAGCTCCCACTCACTTTCTTGTAAATACAAGATTCTCCAACCACTTGTATAAACCCAAATGCTTTGATCACCTCATCAAAGCGCTTGTTCCAAATCCGAGATGCTTGCACGAGTCCATAAATGGATCGCTGGAGCTTGCACACCTTGTCAATATTTTTAGGATCGACAAAACCTTCGGGTTGCATCATATACAACTCTTCCTTAAGGAAACCATTAAGGAATGTCGTTTTGACATCCATCTGCCAGATTTCATAATCGAAAAATGCAGCTATTGCTAACATGATTCTGACGGACTTAAGCATCGCTACGGGTGAGAAGGTCTCATCGTAGTCAACTCCTGGAACTTGTGAAAAACCCTTTGCCACAAGTCGAGCTTTATAAACGGTCACATTACCGTCAGTGTCCGTCTTCTTCTTAAAGATCCATTTGTTCTGAATAGCCTTGCGGCCCTCAGGTAGTATCTCCAAAGTCCACACTTTGTTCTCATACATGGATCCTATCTCGGATTTCATGGCTTCTAGCCATTTGTTGGAATCTGGGCCCACCATTGCTTCTTCATAATTTGCAGGTTCATTGTTGTCTAACAACATGATTGACAAGACGGGATTACCGTACCACTCTGGAGCAGCGCGTGATCTCGTCGACCTGCGTGGTTCAACAGAAACTTGAACTGGAGTTTCATGATCATCATCATTAACTTCCTCCTCAACCGGCGTCGCAACGACAGAGGTTTCCCCTTGCCCTGCGCCACCATCCAGAGGGATGAGAGGTTCGACAACCTCGTCAAGTTCTATCTTCCTCCCACTCAATTCTCTCGAGAGAAACTCCTTCTCGAGAAAAGTTCCGTTTTTTAGCAACAAACACTTTGCCCTCGCATTTGAGATAGAAGGTGTACCCAACTGTCTCCTTTGGGTAACCTATGAAGACGCACTTTTCCGCTTTGGGTTCCAGCTTTTCAGGCTGAAGCTTTTTGACATAAGCATCACATCCCCAAACTTTAAGAAACGACAACTTTGGTCTTTTGCCATACCACAGTTCGTATGGTGTCGTCTCAACGGATTTTGATGGTGCCCTATTTAAAGTGAATGCAGCTGTTTCTAATGCATAACCCCAAAATGATAACGGCAAATCAGTAAGAGACATCATAGATCGCACCATCTCTAACAAAGTACGATTACGACGTTCGGACACACCATTACGCTGTGGTGTTCCAGGCGGTGTTAACTGCGAAACAATTCCACATTGTTTTTAGTGAGCACCAAACTCGAAACTCAGATATTCACCCCCACGATCAGACCGTAGGAACTTGATCTTCTTGTTACGATGATTTTCTACTTCACTCTGAAATTGCTTGAACTTTTCAAATGTTTCAGACTTGTGCTTCATCAAGTAGACATAACCATATCTACTTAAATCGTCAGTGAAGGTGAGAAAATAACGATATCCGCCGCGTGCCTCCACGCTCATCGGACCACACACATCGGTATGTATGATTTCCAACAAGTCACTTGCACGTTCCATTGTTCCGGAGAACGGAGTCTTAGTCAACTTGCCCATGAGGCATGGTTCGCACGTGTCAAGTGAATCAAAGTCAAGTGACTCCAAAAGTCCATCAGCATGGAGTTTCTTCATGCGCTTTACACCAATATGACCCAAGCGGCAGTGCCATAAAAATATGGCGCTATCATTGTTTACTCTAACTCTTTTGGTCTCAATGTTATGTATATGTGTATCGCTATCGAGATTCAATATGAACAATCCTCTCACATTCGGTGCATGACCATAAAAGATGTTACTCATAGAAATAGAACAACCATTATTCTCAGACTTAAAAGAGTAACCGTCTCGCAATAAACAAGATCCAGATATAATGTTCATGCTCAACGCAGGCACTAAATAACAATGATTTAAGTTCATCACTAATCCCGATGGTAGTTGAAGTGACACTGTGCCGACGGCGATTGCATCAACCTTGGAACCGTTTCCTACGCGCATCGTCACTTCGTCTTTCGCCAGCCTTCGTCTATTCCGCAGTTCCTGCTTCGAGTTGCAAATGTGAGCAACAGAACCGGTATCGAATACCCAGGCACTACTACGAGAGCCGGTTTAGTACACATCAATAACATGTATATCAAATATACCTGATTTTTCTTTGCCCGCCTTCTTATCTTCCAGATACTTGGGGCAATTGCGCTTCCAGTGACCCATACCCTTGCAATAGAAGCACTCTGTTTCAGGCTTAGGTCCAGCCTTGGGTTTCTTCGGCGGATTGGCAACAGGCTCGCCGCTCTTCTTCGAATTGCCCTTCTTGCCTTTGTCGTTTCTCTTGAAACTAGTGGTCTTGCTCACCATCAACACTTCATGCTCTTTACGGAGTTCAGACTCTGCGACTTTCAGCATCGCAAACAACTCGCCGGGAGACTTGTTCATCCCTTGCATGTTGTAGTTCAACACAAAGCCTTTATAGCTTGGCGGCAGTGATTGAAGGATTCTGTCAGTGGTAGCTTCTTGCGGGAGTTCAATCCCCAGTTCAGCTAGACGGTTTGAGTACCCAGACATTTTGAGCACATGTTCACTGACAGACGAGTTTTCCTCCATCTTGCAAGCATAGAATTTATCGGAGGTCTCATACCTCTCGATCCGGGCGTTCTTCTGAAAGATAAACTTCAACTCCTGGAACATCTCAAATGCTCCATGACGCTCAAAGCGACGTTGAAGTCCCGGTTCTAAGCCATACAAGACTGCACATTGAACTATTGAGTAGTCCTCCTTACGCGCTAACCAAGCGTTCTTAACATCCTGATCAGCCGTAGCGGGTGGTTCATCTCCTAGCGCAGCATTAAGGACATAATCCTTCTTTCCAGCTTGTAAGATTAGCTTAAGATTACGAGCCCAGTCTACAAAGTTGCTTCCATCATCTTTCAACTTAGCTTTCTCTAGGAACGTATTAAAATTCAGGATGACACTTGCGTGAGCCATGATCTACAACATAAATATATTCAAAGTAGACTTAGACTATGTTCAAGATAATTAGAGTTCAACTTAATCAAATTATATGCTAAACTCCCACTCAAAAAGTACATCTCTCTAGTCATTTGAGTGGTTCATGATCCACTTACACTATCCCAAGTCCGATCATCACGTGAGTCGAGAGTAGTTTCAGTGGTAAGCATCCCTATGCTAATCATATCAACTATATGATTCATGATCGACCTTTCGGTCTCATGTGTTCCGAGGCCATGTCTGCACATGCTAGGCTCGTCAAGCTTAACCCGAGTGTTCCGCGTGCGCAACTGTTTTGCACCCGTTGTATGTGAACGTTGAGTCTATCACACCCGATCATCACGTGGTGTCTCGAAACGACGAACTGTAGCAACGGTGCACAGTCGGGGAGAACACAATTTCGTCTTGAAATTTCAGTGAGAGATCACCTCATAATGCTACCGTCGTTCTAAGCAAAATAAGGTGCATAAAAGGATTAACATCACATGCAATTCATAAGTGACATGATATGGCCATCATCACGTGCTTCTTGATCTCCATCACCAAAGCACCGGCACGATCTTCTTGTCACCGGCGCCACACCATGATCATCCATCAACGTGTTGCCATCGGGGTTGTCGTGCTACTTATTCTATTACTACTAAAGCTACATCCTAGCAAAATAGTAAACGCATCTGCAAGCACAAACGTTAGTATAAAGACAACCCTATGGCTCTTGCCGGTTGCCGTACCATCGACGTGCAAGTCGATATTTCTATTACAACATGATCATCTCATACATCCAATATATCACATCACATCATTGTCCATATCACATCACAATCATACCCTGCAAAAACAAGTTAGACGTCCTCTAATTTTGTTGTTGCATGTTTTACGTGGTGACCAAGGGTATCTAGTAGGATCGCATCTTACTTACGCAAACACCACAACGGAGATCTATGAGTTGCTATTTAACCTCATCCAAGGACCTCCTCGGTCAAATCCGATTCAACTAAAATTGGAGAAACCGTCACTTGCCAGTCATCTTTGAGCAAAGGGGGTTACTCGTAACGATGAAACCAGTCTCTCGTAAGCGTACGAGTAATGTCGGTCCAAGCCGCTTCAATCCAACAATACCGCGGAATCAAGAAAAGACTAAGGAGGGCAGAAAAACGCACATCACCGCCCACAAAACCTTTTGTGTTCTACTCGAGAAGACATCTACGCATGAACCTAGCTCATGATGCCACTGTTGGGGAACGTCGCATGGGAAACAAAAATTTTCCTACGCGCACGAAGACCTATCATGGTGATGTCCATCTACGAGAGGGGATGAGTGATCAACGTACCCTTGTAGATCGTACAGCAGAAGCGTTAGAGAACGCGGTTGATGTAGTGGAACGTCCTCACGTCCCTCGATCCGCCCCGCGAACAATCCCGCGATCAGTCCCACGATCTAGTACCGAACGGACGGCACCTCCGCGTTCAGCACACGTACAGCTCGACGATGATCTCGGCCTTCTTGATCCAGCAAGAGAGACGGAGAGGTAGAAGAGTTCTCCGGCAGCATGATGGTGCTCCGGAGGTTGGTGGTGATCTCGTCTCAGCAGGGCTCCGCCCGAGCTACGCAGAAACGCGATCTAGAGGAAAAACTATGGAGATATGTGGTCGGGCAGCCGTGAGAAAGTCGTCTCAAATCTGCCCTAAAAGCCCCATATATATAGGAGGAGAGAGGGGGACCTTGCCTTGGGGTCCAAGGGACTCCCAAGGGGTCGGCCGAGCCAAGGGGGGGAGGACTCCCCCCCCCCAAACCGAGTTGGACTTGGTTTGGTGGGAGGAGTCCCCCTCCCTTCCCACTTCTTCCCTCTTTTTTTTTCTTTTGCTTTGATTTCTTTCTCTTGGCGCATAGGCCCCCTTGGGGCTGTCCCACCAGCCCACTAAGGGCTGGTGTGCCTCCCCAAAGCCTATGGGCTTCCCCGGGGTGGGTTGCCCCCCCGGTGAACTCCCGGAACCCATTCGTCATTCCCGGTACATTCCCGGTAACTCCGAAAACCTTCCGGTAATCAAATGAGGTCATCCTATATATCAATCTTCATTTCCGGACCATTCCGGAAACCCTCGTGACGTCCGTGATCTCATCCGGGACTCCGAACAACATTCGGTAACCAACCATATAACTCAAATACGCATAAAACAACGTCGAACCTTAAGTGTGCAGACCCTGCGGGTTTGAGAACTATGTAGACATGACCCGAGAGACTCCTCGGTCAATATCCAATAGCGGGACCTGGATGCCCATATTGGATCCTACATATTCTACGAAGATCTTTATCGTTTGAACCTCAGTGCCAAGGATTCGTATAATCCCGTATGTCATTCCCTTTGTCCTTCGGTATGTTACTTGCCCGAGATTCGATCGTCAGTATCCGTATACCTATTTCAATCTCGTTTACCGACAAGTCTCTTTACTCGTTCCGTAATACAAGATCCCGCAACTTACACTAAGTTACATTGCTTGCAAGGCTTGTGTGTGATGTTGTATTACCGAGTGGGCCCCGAGATACCTCTCCGTCACACGGAGTGACAAATCCCAGTCTTGATCCATACTAACTCAACTAACACCTTCGCAGATACCTGTAGAGCATCTTTATAGTCACCCAGTTACGTTGCGACGTTTGATACACACAAAGCATTCCTCCGGTGCCAGTGAGTTATATGATCTCATGGTCATAGGAATAAATACTTGACACGCATAAAACAGTAGCAACAAAATGACACGATCAACATGCTACGTCTATTAGTTTGGGTCTAGTCCATCACGTGATTCTCCCAATGACGTGATCCAGTTATCAAGCAACAACACCTTGTTCATAATCAGAAGACACTGACTATCATCGATCAACTGGCTAGCCAACTAGAGGCATGCTAGGGACGGTGTTTTGTCTATGTATCCACACATGTAAATGAGTCTTCATTCAATACAATTATAGCATGGATAATAAACTATTATCTTGATACAGGAATTATAATAATAACTATACATTTATTATTGCCTCTAGGGCATAATTCCAACACACAGCATGGCATACATTACAGAGCCTACGGCTGAAGTATAGGGGACAGTACTCATCTTCTCTCTATCTGCTGCCGTGGTCGGTGACTGAGTCTTACTCAATCTCCACTACAAGAAATATGCGCATACATGACGTTCTTTAAGATGTCGTTGATGAATTCATCATAAATCTATGACGATTTCATCTGAGATTGTTGTAAGCCATTTGAAGGGATCAAATCTACATATAAATTACGACGATGTCAGTTAAAAACGTCGTAACCGCATAAGATGAGATCGTCATAACATTTACGACGATTATAAAAATGTCATAAATTTTCAAACCAATCATAACTATTCTCACGGATCGATGACATGGTGGCCATCCATCCATCCATCTATCTCACCATCTCACATCCATCCATTCATGTATCTACAAAAAAATAAAAAAAATAAAAAACACCCGCACACCAAACCCTAGCTCAGCCCCCTCCCTCCTCCCCATCTCCTCGCCACCACAACCTCCTCCCCGTCCCCGCCCCCCTCCCGATACAGTCCTCCCTCCTCCCCATCTCCGACGGCGCTGCCCAGGCCAAGGGTCCCAACACCACCGCCGCCGCCGCACCTGGTGCTCCGCTGGCCGCCACTCCCTGAACCTGAGAAGCTACACGCCCTCCCATCGGTGGTGTCGATGTCGGCCTCGGCGGCGGGTGGAGGGGGTGATGGGGACGAGGAGCTGACCGCGCGGGAGAGGCGGAGGGAGGCGAGGGAGCTCAAGGCGCGGGACTAGAAGGATTTTCTTTCCTTTTTCGCGATCTGGTTCTTCCGAGGCTTGATGGAAGATTCCGATAGGTGTGTGCGTGTGTGTGTGTGCAGGGGGAGGGACGACCACGTGGATGACGGTGCCGGCATTCGGTGACTGGGATATGAAGAACGGCGCCATGCCAGACTACTCGATGGACTTCTCCAAGATCCGGGAGATGCACAAGCAAAACAAGAAGGAGCTCTCCCGCACCAGCCTCAGTGGCGATGACGGAGGCGAAGCGGCCGGCGGCGGCGGCCTACGACTACGAGGCCGACCCGTGCTGGGCCGACTACTGGTCCAATGTCCTCGTCCCGCCGCACCTCCTCGCCCGCCCCGACGTCCTCGTGCACTTCCGCCGCAAGTTCTACCACAGATTCATCGTGAGCACCCCCAGCCATCCACCCCCTCGCTCCGATTCATTGATTGCTAGTACTAGGCCGAATCTGCCGCTGCTGCCCTTCCGTGCCGCGGCTTGCTGGATCGCGGCGGCCTCGTCGGGGTGCTTCGCGGTAGCCTGCCTGCTCAGTAGTTGGTGGCGATCCGTTCATGCTCGACTGTCTTCAACCGCTGCTTGGTATAGTACTAGCTGAGATTACTATAGGGGGAGATGTTGTAGCTCCTTTTACCCCACCTTGAGATCCGGCTGCTGAATTGGACTACTCCAGGCTGTATTCACTCACGATCTGCAGGCGTTTCTTGTTTTGCCTTTTTGGAGTAGGCTAGTTAGCATTTTCAACTGCTACTACTTGCTACTTGATTGATTAGCTAGGGGGAGGTTTGCTGCCGCTTGTTTCTAGGAGTACAATAGAAACCACGGGTGTTCTCCCGATGGACTTCTTGCTGCATCTCGAGCTTCAGCTCCAGATAAGCATGTTATTTTTTTCTCCAACATGGAGGGCACCTGATTACTTTGCTTGAACGAACAAACCAGCTGTTTGGCAGATATAGACATATCATTTTTACTGCATCTCTGTCTGTGGGGTTAGGATTTTTCACTCCATGTTGCAAGTCGTAGAGTCTAGAAAATGGCAAACCAGTTATCCACTTGAATCTGGCCATTTCGGAATTGCCCTGTGAGTTTGAATCATATCCTGCAAAGGGTGGTCATGTGTCTAACTAAAGCTGGTCGGTTTGCTTCCTTGACTTGATAAGATCGTGACTAGTGGGTCGGGGATTGCGAAGGCTTCCTTGTCATAAGTCTGCAAGTGTTGTTCCCAACTCCTACTTATTGTCCGATTAATGAGATGGGGGTGCGGTAACTTGATAACAGAACCCTCTGGTGCTCTGTGTTGCTGCATCTTGAGCTCAAGCTCGTTCAAACCTGTTTAATTTCGTCAGCAGGGAAACCTTTGTTAAATTGCTCCAACAAACCATCTGCTAAGTGGATGGACATGTTTCTTCCACTGTGCAGGGGGGGTTAGTTTTACCCTGTCAAATTTTTCAGAAATTGAAGAACAGAAGTTTGCCACTTGAATTGGATTGTTTCTTAATTACCGCTATGAGTCACATCTTGCAAAGCATCATAATATCTAAATCTGTTTGGTTTGCTTTCTTGACTTGATAGGATCGTGATTTGGTGGTCGAGCCTATGTCAACCACTGGTTCCACTCAACCGAGCAGGCCAGACATAAGGTCTTCACCTTCAGCATCCAGTGAGAATGTCAGGGCTCGCAATTCAGGTAAAACATACTGCACTTTTACTAGCCATATAAGATCCAACGATTTCATGGACTGTGTTTGACACCTGAGTTCATACGTATCAATATCATGTGTGTAGGTTCTAGTTCCAGATCAGCTGCCCCACCACCAACAGCACCACAAGCAGGGGCTGCAAATCCTTTACGTTTTGATGCACAGACTATACATTTCTCTGTAAATGCCTGGGTAAGGAAGAAGACACCTTTCTCTTCACTGTATGAATGCATAATTGTGTAATATTTGCTGAAAGGAGCAAATTAATTGGTTCTGATTGCTCCTACAATTACGGCGGTCCTTGTGGACAGCCTAGTTTGCTCCTACAATTATGGCGGTCCTTGTGGACAACCTAGTTTGCTCCTACAATTACGGCGGTCCTTGTGGACAGCCTAGTTTGCTCCTACAATTACGACGGTCCTTGTGGACAGCCTAGTTTGCTCCTACAATTACGCCGATCCTTGCAGACAACCTGACATGGCATCTCCCTTTTTAGTCTTCTCCTTATCAACACCTTCATTCTGCATTGGAAAATCATCTCTTATATATAAATACTATTACAATGGTTTCGTTACATCACTTGTGCATGTTACCCTTGTTCTTACCTTTATCTCTTGCTTGTTGGTGCACTGTAGTTGAACATGACATGCTCAAACTTTTCGATCTGATCAGGTACTGGTTGTTGCTGGTCTGGGAATGCTTCCGATCTTGCCAAAACATCTTGCAGACAGAGCTTGCAAGCTTTCATTGTTGGGAACAGTCCTCTCCTCAGGATACTGTTTATACAGTACTTATGGGGTAAAATACCTTCCTACCTGAACCTTGAATGGTCCATCCTATTTTTGTTGTGTTTCTCGCCCTGATGACCCAGTTGATCTAATTCACCTTTTTTTCCTGTTATGCATGAAGAAACCAAGAGAATTGAACATGCCTGCAATTCAGAGTTGGTTGCAGTCAGTACTTGGAGTCAAGGATTTTATCCATTTAATGTTCGCTCTGTTGCTCGTCACATCTCAGCTGCACTTAAAGAGTAATATATAGCTTTTCTCTTGCAAGTTCATGATTCTGATATTTGTTTTCCGAAACTTCCATATATATGTTTTACAAGTTCTGATCTTCTTTTTTTATTTCACAGTTGCTGCCCTACCTGTGTTCTGCTGGGCGCTTGATCATGTTGCCAGATTCCTAAGGCGTAACTTTTCCCGCTCGTCTTTCTACAGGTAGTTATCTGTTGAACTATCTCTGAATTTCATTTGTGTAGTTTGCGGCGCAACCAGTCTCCACTGCCATGTAGTTATCTGTCAAATTATCTCTGAATTTCTATTATGTTGTTTAGGGGATACTTGGAAGAGCCTTGCCTTTGGGTGGAGACAAACAACATCACGCTCAGCCTTCTTAGCTCAAATGCTGAAGTTGCCTTGGGGTTTCTTCTGATCATATCGCTGTTCTCGTATGTTGATCTAATTTCCCTTGGAATCATGGAGACTTTATTTCATCTTAGTTAATGCATCTTATGACTTACAACACCTTGTTATCTTGCAGGTGGCGGCGCAACTTCATACAGACATTCATGTACTGGACCGTAAGTTATCTTCTGCACATCTGATCTTTATATATGTTCTTACTGCTTCCATGAATTCACTACATAGCTGGGGAAAAACATGAGGCACAACTTGATGTGTTTTGGGGCATGTTTCAAGCCATTGCTGAGTGTACACCTAACAACCATCAATCTTCAGCTAGCGGCACTTCCTTTAGCACCTGCAACTTTGTTATGCGGATAGTTGCTTTTCCAATGCATCTTCACTTACTGGTCGTTTTTCCTGGCTTGCTGGTCTGTTATTATTCAGGTGCTGAAGATGATGTACCGCGCGCCTGTGACATCCAGCTACCACCATAGCGCGTGGGCGAAGATCATGCGGACCTTGAACCCGTACATCGACCGCTTCTGTGGCATATTGTAGCACATATGTGAAGCTGTGAAGTCTTACTCGGTTTAGAGTAGCATATTGTAGCACATCTGTGTTGTAAAGATTGTAATAGATTTATTTAGTCGTATATTTGATCAATTTTATGTGTTCTTAGTTCTATTTGAAATTCATTCTTGGATTGAAAGTGGTCAAAGACAATATATTAGTATTAAATTTAGGTTGATTCTAAGTTTGTGCTCTCACCTGTATTGGATCAGATATATTTGTGCCTTCATAATGCTACAGATCAAAATGTAAAAATATCGAGGCCCAAAATTTGACAAAAATTTGAGATCAGCATGACATGTTGGACCAGTACAAAAATAAAATGGCCAAAAAAAATCAATAGAAAGTAAAAGGCCACAAACCAAAATTCGAAAATAAATAAATTAAAAGTGGTTATAAATAGGCTAAGGCCAAATAAAAAAAGCCTAAAAAATAAAATCAGCCCATGTGATCAATTGAAATGGGTTGGGCTGATTTCAACCATGACGTTTTGATTTCGTCGTAATTTTGCCACGTAGGACTGCCACGTAGGACTGGTTTGATTGCCAACGACGATTTAGGATCGTCGTAAAGGTTACGACAATCCAGGAATCGTCGTAAAAGTTATGACGATTTTGATCAAAACGTCGCTGCTGTTCATTTGTCACGCTCCGTTTTCGACGCTTGGTTTTTCATCGTGAGATCGTCGTAAATTAAAAACCGTGACGATGTAGCGACAAAAAAATAGCGTCGTGTATTAGCATATTCCTTGTAGTGCTCATACCTTGCAAAACTGGCAAGAACCCCTTCTTTGAGTTTTCCATATTGAACTTCTTCAATATCTTGTCAAGGTATGTACTTTGCGAAAGACCTATGAGGCGTCTCGATCTATATCTATAGATCTTGATGCCTAATATGTATGCAGCTTCTCCAAGGTCCTTCCTTGAAAAACTCTTGTTCAAATAGGCCTTTATGCTCTCCAACATCTCTATATTATTCCCCATCAATAATATGTCATCCACATACAGTACGAGGAAAGCTACAGAGCTCTCACTCACTTTCTTGTACAGACAGGCTTCTCCATAAACCTGTATGAAACCAAACGCTTTAATCACTTCATTAAAGCGAATGTCCCAACTCCGAGATGCTTGCACCAGCCCATAGATGGAGCGCTGGATCTTGCACACTTTGTTAGCACCCTTAGGGTCGACAAAACCTTCTGGTTGCATCATATACAACTCTTCCTTGATATTCCAGTTAAGGAACGCTGTTTTGACGTCCATTTGCCAAATTTCATAATCATAAAAGGCGGCAATTGCTAACGTGATTCGGACAGACTTCGGCTTCGCCATGGGAGAGAAAGTCTCTTTATAGTCAACTCCTTGAATTTGTCGAAAACCCTTTGCGACAAGTCGAGCTTTATAAACGGTCACATTACCGTTTGCATCAGTCTTCTTCTTGAAGATCCATTTATTTTCTATGGCTCGCCGATCATCGGGCAAGTCCACCAACGTCCATACTTTGTTCTCATACATGGATCCTATCTCGGATTTCATAGCCTCAAGCCATTTGTTGGAATCCGGGCCCGTCATTGCTTCTTCATAGTTCGAAGGTTCACCGTTGTCTAACAACATGATTTCCATCACAGGGTTGTCGTACCACTCTGGTGCGGAGCGTGCCCTTGTGGACCTTCGTGGTTCAGTAGTAACTTGATCCGAAGCTTCATGATCATTATCATTAACTTCCTCTTCGGTTGGTGTAGGCGCCACAGGAACAATTTTCTGCGCTACTTTCCGGTTCGAGAGGGGGTGTAATTACCTCATCAAGTTCTACTTTCCTCCCACTTACTTCTTTCGAGAGAAACTCTTTCTCTAGAAAGGATCCGTTCTTGGCAACAAAGGTTTTACCTTCGCATCTAAGATAGAAGGTATACCTAATAGTTTCCTTAGGGTATCCTATGAATACGCATTTCTCCGCTTTGGGTTCGATCTTTTCTGGTTGAAGTTTCTTCACATAAGCATCGCAGCCCCAAACTTTAAGAAACGACAACTTAGGTTTCTTGCCAAACCATAGTTCATACGGTGTCGTCTCAACGGATTTACACGGTGCCCTATTTAAAGTGAATGCTGCAGTTTCTAATGCGTATCCCCAAAATGATAGCGGTAAGTCGGTAAGAGACATCATAGATCGTACCATATCTAATAAAGTGCGATTACGATGTTCAGACACTCCATTGCGTTGCGGTGTGCCAGGAGGCGTAAGTTGTGAAACAATTCCACACTTCCTTAGGTGTCTGCCAAACTCGTGACTCAAATATTCTCCTTCACGATCATATCGTAGACACTTAATTTTTCTGTCACGTTGATTCTCAACCTCACTCTGAAATTTCTTGAACTTTTCAAACGTCTCAGATTTGTGCTTCATCAAATAGATATACCCATACCTACTCAAATCATCGATGAGAGTGAGAACATAATGGTAACCACCGCGAGCTTCAACGTTCACTGGACCACACACATCAGTATGTATTATTTCCAATAACTCGGTCGCTCTCTCCATTATTCCTGAGAATGGAGTCTTAGTCATCTTGCCCATGAGGCACGGCTCGCATGTGTCAAATGATTCAAAGTCAAGAGACTCTAATAGTCCATCAGTATGGAGCTTCTTCATGCGCTTAACACCGATATGACCAAGGCGGCAGTGCCACAAGTATGTGGGACTATCATTATGAACTTTACATCTTTTGGTACTAACACTACGAATATGTGTAACATCACGATCGAGATTCATCAAGAATAAACCATTCACCAGCGGAGCATGACCATAAAACATATCACTCATATAAATAGAACAACCATTATTCTCTGACTTAAATTAGTAGCCGTCTCGCATTAAGCAAGACCCTGATACAATATTCCTGCTCAAAGCTAGTACTAAATAACAATTATTAAGGTTTAAAACTAATCCCGACGGTAGATGTAGAGGTAGTTGATGTTTGCTGTGTATCCCTTGCAACGGCACCAGGAAATAGTTGTGTCGACGGCACCGGGAATCCTTCAGCTACGGCTACGCCTTAAGGGACTTCCTAGGCAAGTATGCAAAGGATTTCCCCCGTGGCCATGGAGCCTTGCGTTGGTGTTCCCTCGAAGCGGAAAGGGTGATGTAGCACAGCGACGGTAAGTATTTCCCTCAGTTTGAGAACCAACGTATCAATCCGGCGGAAGAGTATCTCAAGATCCTGCACAAACACAAAAGCTTGCACCCAATGCTATGAAGGGGTTGTCAATCCCTTATAGATTGTTTGCCAAGTGAGAACTGAAAGAAACAAACTAACAAAGAAAAGTAAAAGCGGAGGTGTAAACGATGGATGTGAATAGACCCGGGGGCCATAGTGTTTACTAGTGGCTTCTCTCATAAAAGCAAGTAGACGGTGGGTGAACAAATTACTGTTGAGCAATTGATAGAACTGCGCAAAATCGTGACGATATCTATGCAATAATTATTTCTATAGGCATCACGTCTGAAACAAAGTAAACCGATACTTTCTGCATCTACTACTATTACTCCACACGTCGACCGCTATCCAGCATGCATCTAGTGTATTAAGTCCATAAGAACAGAGTAACGCCTTAAGCAAGATAACATGATGTAGAGGGATAATCTCAAACCAATGATAAAAATCCCATATTTTTACCCTTGATGGCAACTACTTGATGTGTGTCTTGCTGCCCCTACTGTCACTGGGAAAGGTCACCACATGGCAGAACCCAAAACCAAGCACTTCTCCCATTGCAAGAATCATAGATCTAGTTGGCCAAACAAAACCCAAGACTCGGAGAGACTTACAAGGATATCAAATCATGCATATAAGAAATTAGCAAAGACTCAAATATATATCATAGATAATCTGATCACAAATCCACAATTCATCAGATCTCGACAAACACACCGCCAAAGAAGATTACATTGGATAGATCTCCATGAAGATCATGGAGAACTTTGTATTGAAGATCCAAGAGAGAGAAGAAGCCATCTAGCTACTAACTACGGACCCGTAGGTCTGAAGTGAACTACTCACGAATCATTGGAGGGGCGATGATGATGATGATGATGAAGAAGCCCTCCAACTCCAAAGTCCCCTACGGCAGGGCGCTGGGAAGGGTCTCCAGATGAGATCTCGCGGAAACGGAAGCTTATGGCGGCGGAAAAGTATTTTCGAGGATCCCTGAATTTTTGCGGAATATTTTGGAATTTATAGGCCAAAGATCTAGGTCAGGGGGCGGCCAGGGAGGCCACAAGCCTGCCCACCGCCGCCTCCCCCCTGGTGGCGGAGTGGGGGCTTGTGGGCTCCCTAGAGCCCACCTGGCTTGGCCCAAAAGCCCCCTCGTCTTCTTCCGTTCGGGAAAAAATCATTATGGGGGTTTTTCTTCCGTTTGGACTCCGTTCCAAAATCAGATCTGAAAAGAGTCAAAAACACGGAAAAAAAACAGGAACTGGCACTTGACACTGAATTAATAAGTTAGTCCCAAAAAGATATAAAAAGATACATAAAACAACCAAAGAAGACAAGATAATAGCGTGAAACCATCAAAAATTATAGATACGTTTGAGACGTATCAGTAGCGTGCCAACGGCGATCACATTGACCTTGGAGCCATTCCCGACGCGCATCGTCACCTCGTCCTTGGCTAGTCTCCGCTTATTCCGCAGTTCCTGCTTTGAGTTGCAAATGTGAGCAACAACACCGGTATCAAATACCCAGGAGCTACTACGAGCGTTGGTAAGGTACGCATCAATAACATGTATATCACATATACCTTTAACGTTGTCGGCCTTCTTGTTCGCTAAGTACTTGGGGCAGTTCCGCTTCTAGTGACCTTTTCCGTTAGAATAGAAGCACTCAGTCTTAGGCTTGGGTCCATTATTTTTCTTCTTCCCGGCATCTGGCTTACCGGGCGCGGCAACGGCTTTGCCGTCTTTCTTGAAGTTCTTCTTACCCTTGCCCTTCTTGAAATTGGTGGTCTTGTTGACCATCAACACTTGATGCTCTTTCTTGATTTCTACTTCTGCAGACTTGAGCATCGAGTACAACTCGGGAATGGTTTTCTCCATCCCTTGCATGTTGTAGTTCAGCAAAAAACCTTTGTATCTTGGTGGGAGAGACTAGAGGATTCTGTCAATTATAGCATCATCCAGAAGTTCGACTCCAAGTGAAGTCCGGCGACCGTGTAACCCTGACATTTTGAGTATGTGCTTACTGACAGAACTGTTCTCCTCCATCTTACACCTAAAGAACTTGTCGGAGGCTTCATATCTCTCGACACGAGCATGAGCTTGAAAACCCAGTTTCAGCTCTTGGAACATCTCATATGCACCGTGTTGCTCAAAACGCCTTTGGAGCCCCTTTTCCAAACTATATAACATGCCACACCTAACCAGAGAGTAGTCATCACTTCGCGTTTACCAGACGTTCAGAATGTCCTGGGCTGCTGCGGGAGCGGGATGGTCACCTAGCGGCGCATCAAGGACATATGCCTTTTTAGCTGCTTCAAGGATGAGCTTCAAGTTGCAAACCCAGTCCGCATAGTTGCTACCATCATCTTTCAGCTTGTTTTTCTCTAGGAATGCGTTGAAATTGAGGTTGACGTTGGCCATCTACAATATTTATAAAGACAACTTTTAGACTAAGTTCATGACAATTAAGTTCATTTAATCAAATTAAGTATGAACTCCCAGTTAAATCGACATCCCTCGAGTCATCTAAGTGATACATGATCCATGTTGACTAACCCGTGTCCGATCATCACGTGAGACGGACTAGTCATCATGGTGAGCAACTTCATGCTGATCGTATTCAACCATATGACTCATGTTCGACCTTTCGGTCTCTTGTATTCGAGGTCATGTCTGTACATGCTAAGCTTGTCGAGTCAACCTAGGTGTTTCGCGTGTGTAAATCTGGCTTACACCCGTTGTATGCGAACGTTAGAATCTATCACACCCGATCATCACGTGGACCTTCGAGACAACGATCCTTCGCAATGGTGCACACTTAGGGGAATACGTTCTCGAAATTTTAAGAGGGATCATCTTATTATGCTACCGTCGTTCTAAGCAATAAGATGAAAAACATGATAAACGTCACAATGCAATCATATAGTGACATGATATGGCCATTATCATCTTTGCTCTTTCGATCTCCATCTTCAGGCACCGCATGATCATCATTGTCACCGGCGTGACACCATGATCTCCATCATCGTGTCTCCGTGAAGTCGTCACGCCAACTACTACTATCACTACTACTATAGCTAACCGTTAGCAATGAAGTAAAAGTAGTAAGCACATGGCGTTGCATCTCATACAATAAATTAAGACAACTCCTATGGCTCCTACCGGTTGTCATACTCATCAACATGCAAGTCGTGAAACCTATTACAATAACATTATCATCTCATACATCATACATGCAACGTCACAACTTTGGCCATATCACATCACATGTCAAACCCTGCAAAAACAAGTTAGACGTCCTCTAATTGTTGTTGCAAGTTTTACGTGGCTGATTTGGGTTTCTAGCAAGAATGCCTTCTTACCTACGTGACAGCCACAATGATGATATGCCAAAGCTGTTTACCCTTCATAAGGACCCTTTTCATCAAATCCAATCCGACTAGAGTATGAGAGACACACACCCGCTAGCCACCTTTATACACGATGTGCATGTCTGTCGGTGGAACCAGTCTCACGTAAGCGTATGTGTAAGGTCGGTTCGGGCCTCTTCATCCCACAATACCACCGGAAAATAATAAGAATAGTAGCGGCAAGCAATTGACAAATCATCGCCCACAACCTTTTGTGTTCTACTCGTGCATAGAATCTACGCATAGAAAACCTGGCTCGGATGCCACTGTTGGGTAACGTAGCATAAATTCAAAAAAAATCCTACGCGTATTCAGATCTTCCTATGGAGAGACCAGCAACGAGAGAGGGGTGAGTGCATCTTCATACCTTTGAAGATCGCTATGCGGAAGCGTTGCTAGAACGCGGTTGATGGAGTCGTACTCGCGGCGATTCAGATCGCGGTGAGATTCCGATCTAGTGCCGAACCACGGCACCTCCGCGTTCAACACACGTGCAGCCCGGTGACGTCTCCCGCACCTTGATCCAGCAAGGAGGAGGGAGAAGTTGGGGAAGATCTCCGGCAGCACGACGGCGTGGTGTCGATGGAGAGACGAGGTCTCCTGGCAGGGCTTCGCCAAGCACCGTGGGAGGAGGAGAAAGGAGGGTGGTAGGGCTGCACCGAGAGGAGAAGAAACCATGTGCAAAATAGCCCCAAACCCCTCTCTATTTATAGGAGGAGGGGAGGGGGTGCCACCCCTAGGGTTTCCCCCCTAGGTGGTGCGGCAGCCCCCCTAGATGGGAGGTGTGGCGGCTAGGGCAGGGGGAGGGGGTGGCGCACCCCTTTGGTGGGCTTTAGGCCCACCAGCGCCAGGGTTTCCCCCCCCCCTTCTCTCCCTCCTGCGCCTTGGGCCTCTTGTGGGAGGCGCACCGTCCCACTTTGGGCCGGTTGCCCTCCCCTTTTTTTGGCCCATGCTACCTCTTGGGCCTGGTGGCCCCTCCCGGTGGACCCCTGGGACCATTTTCGGTGGTCCCGGTACGCTACCGGTGACGCCCAAAACATTTCCGGTGTCCAAAACCATCCATCCTATATATCAATCTTTACCTCCAGACCATTCTGGAGCTCCTCGTGATGTCCGGGATCTCATCCGGGACTCCGAACAACTTTCGGTAACCTCGTATAACATTTCCCTATAACCCTAGCATCATCAAACCTTAAGTGTGTAGACCCTACGGGTTCGGGAAGCACGCAGACATGACCGAAACGTTCTCCAGCCAATAACCATCTGCGGGATATGGATACCCATGGTGGATCCCACACGTTCCACGATTATTTTATCGGATGAACCACGATGTAAAGGATTCAATCAATCCCATATACAATTCCCTTTGTCTGTCGGTATAGAAAATGTCCGAGATTCGATCGTCCGTATACCTATACCTTGTTCAATCTCGTTACCGGTAAGTCTCTTTACTCGTTCTGTAGCACGTCATCGTGTGAGTAACTCCTTAGTCACATTGAGCTCATGACGATGTTTCTACCGAATGGGCCCAGAGATACCTCTCCGTCACACGGAGTGACAAATCCCGATCTCGATTCGTACCAACCCAACAGACACTTTCACACGTACCCGTAGTGCACCTTTATAGTCACCCATTTACGTTGTGACGTTTGATACACCCAAAGCACTCCTACGGTGTCCGGAGTTGCACAATCTCACGGTCCAAGGAAAAGACACTTGACATTAGAAAAGCTTTAGCATACGAACAATACGATCTAGTGCTATGCTTAGGATTGGGTCTTGTCCATCACATCATTCTCGCAATGATGTGATCCCGTTATCAATGACATCTAATGTCCATGATCAGGAAACCATGAGCATCTATTGGTCAATGAGCTAGCCAACTAGAGGCTTTCTAGGGACACATTGTGATCTATTTATTCACACATGTATTACTGTTTCCTGTTAATACAATTATAGCATGAACAATAGACGATTATCATGAACAAGGAAATATGATAATAACCATTTTATTATTGCCTCTTGGGCATATTTCCAATAGCCTGGCGAATGGAGCCACAGAGGCGAGCCAGCCAGCTACGACACACCTAGTGCCCTCGCAGGAGCACGCGGAGTCGCGTAGAGCAGCAGCTCGCAGCCGTGGTTAGGGTCTAACCGTTCAAGGGCAAGCGGTGGTGACGTGGATTTTGATCCAAGCAGTCCTTGAAATTTTTTTAATCTCATTCTTTTACCCTTGTCTGTTTATCTCTGTTTTTGCGAATTGATTTAATGACATTTGACCTACTTCTCGTTGATTTCTCACTTGTTGTACGACATTGCAGTCACGTAAATTTTACTCGTTGTGGCATTGTTGCTTGAATTTGGATTATTCGACACATTGAGCAGCGTGGGATTTCTTCCAATTTACTCCAAGAGGCGAAGACATGGATTCAAGAATTCAAGTGTTGTCTCTCCTTTTCTTGTAACGTTGTTGCCAAAAAGGGATTTATCTAGTTGTGAGAAAAAAAATTGTAGATAAAATATCCAAATCCTACAATCATACATGATGTATCCGTGGTGTATTAAGAACATATTTGATAATGAAATTTAAACTTGCCGTACAGGATAGGCATGGATGTATTTTATCATATGGGCCCATTATACACAGTTTGCACAAGGGCCTCTAGAATGTGAGGGCCGGTCCTGGCGCTATAGCCCATGAAACTAGCCACAAACGACAAAAACAATGAGTTTTTGCAACGTCAAGACAGCCGTGCACAAGGTTCATGGAGCATCACAAGTGGACCCTGATGTTTGTTGTGTATCCCTTGCAACGGCGCCAGAAATAGTTGTGTCGACGGCACCAGGAATCCTTCAGCTACGGCTACGCCTTAAGGGACTTCCTAGGCAAGTATGCAAAGGATTTCCCCCGTGGCCTTGGAGCCTTGCGTTGGTGTTCCCTCGAAGCGGAAAGGGTCATGTATCACAGCGACGGTAAGTATTTCCCTCAGTTTGAGAACCAAGGTATCAATTCGGCAGAAGAGTATCTCAAGATCCTGCACAAACACAAAAGCTTGCACCCAACGCTATGAAGGGGTTGTCAATCCCTTATAGATTGTTTGCCAAGTGAGAAATGAAAGCAACAAAGTAACAAAGCAAAATAAAAGCGGAGATGTAAATGATGGATGTGAATAGACCCGGGGGCCGTAGTGTTTACTAGTGGCTTCTCTCATGAAAGCAAGTAGACGGTGGGTGAACAAATTACTGTCGAGCAATTGATAGAACTGTGCAGAGTCGTGACGGTATCTATGCAATGATTATTTCTATAAGCATCACGTCCGAAACAAATAGACCGGTACTTTCTGCATCTACTACTATTACTCCACACGTCGACCGCTATCCAGCATGCATCTAGTGTATTAAGTCCATAAGAACAGAGTAACGCCTTAAGCAAGATGACATGATGTAGAGGGATAATCTCAAACCAATGATAAAAACCCCATCTTTTTACCCTTGATGGCAACTCCTTGATGTGTGCCTTGCTGCCCCTACTGTCACTGGGAAAGGTCACCACATGGCAGAACCCAAAACCAAGCACTTCTCCCATTGCAAGAATCATAGATCTTGTTGGCCAAACAAAACCCAAGACTCGGAGATACTTACAAGGATATCAAATCATGCATATAAGAAATCAGCAAAGACTCAAATATATATATCATAGATAATCTGATCACAAATCCACAATTCATCGGATCTCGACAAACACACCGCCAAAGAAGATAAATCGGATAGATCTCCATGAAGATCATGGAGAACTTTGTATTGAAGATCCAAGAGAGAGAAGAAGCCATCTAGCTACTAACTACGGACCCGTAGGTCTGAAGTGAACTACTCACGAGTCATTGGAGGGGCGATGATGATGATGAAGAAGCCCTCCAACTCCAAAGTCCCCTCCGGCAGGGTGCCGGGAAGGGTCTCCAGATGAGATCTCGCGGAAACGGAAGCTTGCGGCGGCGGAAAAGTATTTTCGAGGCTCCCCCGATTTTTTGCGGAATATTTGGGAGTTTATAGGCCAAAGACCTAGGTCAGGGGGCAGCCAGGGAGGCCACAAGCCTGCCCACCGCCGCCTCCCCCCTGGTGGCGGAGTGGGGGCTTGTGGGCTCCCTGGAGCCCAACTGGCTTGGCCCAAAAGCCCCCTGGACTTCTTCCGTTCGGGAAAAAATCATTTCAGGGTTTTTCTTCCGTTTGGACTCCGTTCCAAAATCAGATCTGAAAAGAGTCAAAAACACGGAAAAAACAGGAACTGGCACTTGGCACTGAATTAATAAGTTAGTCCCAAAAAGATATAAAAATGTACATAAAACATACAAACAAGACAAGATAACAGCGTGAAACCATCAAAAACTATAGATACGTTTGAGACGTATCAAGCATCCCCAAGCTTAACTCCTGCTCGTCCTCGAGTAGGGAAGTGATAAGAATGAACTTTTGATGCTTTCATGCCACCTAGCATAGGTGTCCTTTGTAATTCCTCTTACGTGACGTGAATGTTCAGATCCATTAGATTCAAAACAATAGTTTTCTATTGACGTGGAAACAATAATAATTCAAGCAAACTAGCAAAGTAATCAAGAACTTTCAAAATAACAAGGCCAAAAGAAAGTTATCCCTACAAAAGCATATAGTCTGGCTAAGCTCTATCATCATTGCACAACGAATTTAAATCATGCACAACCCCGGTATTGGCCAAGTAATTGTTTCACACCTTTACTTTCTCAAACATTTTCAACTCTCACGCAATACATGAGCGTGAGCCATGGTTATAGCACTATAGATGGTGAGGAATGTGGTGGGGTAGCAAGACAAAAAGGATAAGATAGTCACATTAACTAGGCATATCAACGAGCTGTGGAGATGCTCATCAATAATAGATATCAATGTGAATGAGTAGGGATTGCCATACAAATGATGCACTAGAGCTAGAAGTATGTGAAACCTCTTAAAGAAAACTAGTGGGTGTGCATCAAACTTGCCTGCTCACGAAGACCTAAGGCAATTTTGAGGAAGCCTATCATTGGAATATACAAGCCAAGTTATATAATGAGAATTTCCCGCTAGCTATATGGTGGTGACAAAACGAGAGACTCTCAATCATGATGATCATGGTGCTCAAAATGCACAAGTGTGGAAAAAGTGGTAGCATTGTCCCTTCTCTCTTTTTCTCTCATCTCTTTTCTTTTCTTTTCTTTCCTTTTTTTTGGTGGGCTCTTTGGCCTCTTTTTTTTATGGGCTTCTTTGGCCTATTTTATTTCCTCACATGGGACAATGCTCCAATAATGATGGTCATCACACTTTCAACTCAAAACTTAGAGCAACTATGACTTTATATGGAATGCCTTCGGTAGTGTACCCTGGCAATGATCTAGCATGACATAGACATCAATAGAAACATCATGCTAGCTATCTTACGATCATGCAATGGCAATGTAGACGTGGTGGCACATATCATGGTGTTAGTTGCATGGCAATATATCTCAGAATGACTTTGAAAAAGCCATAGTAGGTAGGTATGGTGGCTTTTTTGAGGGAGGCTAATGGTGGGTTTTGTGCACCGACGAAAGTTGCACGGCACTAAGAAGATAATGATGGTGGAAGGTGAAAGTGCATCTAAACCATGGGCTCAACATTAGTCATGAAGAACTAATATACTTGTTGCAAAAGTTTTATTAGTAATCGACACAAAGCATTCAACGCATACTCCTAGGGGAAGGGTTGGTAGGTATAAACCATCGCGCGATCCCGACCGCCACGCAAAGGGTGACAATCAATAGACTAATCCTGCTCAGATTTCATCACATAGCGGTTCACCATACGTGCATGCTACGGGAAAAACTAACTTCAACACAAGTATTTCTAGATCCACAACACCTTACTAGCATGACTTCAATATTACCATAACCACAACTCAAAACTAATTGAGATGAATCAAACTTCTCTAACTATTCAATGCACATGAAGGTGGAAGTTTTCGTATCCCTTTGGATAACTACCCCTTTTGAGACTACTTTCAAAGCATAGATCAACTACCAAGCCACGCACCGCTATGCTCTAAAAGATATAAGTGAGGCCCATAGAGCAAAAAGTGTCTATCTCAAAAGATATAAGTGAAGCACATGTGAGCTGAATTGTCTACCAAAAGACTTAAGTGAAGCTCGACAAAATCACGGTGTGTGCATGTCTCTCTCTCTCTAGGTGTGAAGCAAGGATGATTGTGACCAAACAAAAATAAAAGACTCCTACGATACAAGATGCTCCAAGCAAGAACACATAACCTGTGGTGAATAAAAATATAGCCTCAAGTAACGTTACCGATGGATTGAAGACGAGAGAGGGGATGCCTTCCCAGGGCATCCCCAAGCTTAGGCTTTTACGGCATATTTGAATCTCTTGGGGTGCCTTGGGCATCCCCAATCTTGAGCTCTTGCCACTCTTTATCTTTTTGTCCATAAGAACTTCAAACAAAACTTGAAAACTTCACAACACGAAACTTAAACAGAAACTCGTGATAACATTAGTACAAGAAAGCAAACCACCACTTCCTTAGGTACTGTAGCAAACTTAAATTCTACTTGTGCCTATGTTGGGTTACTGTACTTTCAATATTCCATGGCTGATACCCCCCGATACTATCCATAGTTTCATCAAAATAAGCAACCAACACAACAAAAACAGAATCTGTTAACAGCAGACTAGTCTGTAGCAATTTGTATGTTTCGTATACCTCTCGTACTTAAAAACTTCTGAACAATTACGACAGTCTGAAGAATTTGGGTAGCCATCAGCATCAAAAAGAATCAACTCAAAAGCTCTTACAGAAAACAAATGAAAATTATTTTCGTGAGCAGAAAGTTTCTGTCTTTTCCAGCGTGACCAAACGATCATCCCCAAGACTAATCATAACGGTTTTGCTTGGCACAAACGCAAAAAGAAACACAAAAAACACAATCATAACTGAGTTATGAAAGTGTGAAAAACACAAAACAGAAAGAAAAAGGATAGATTCGTTGGGTTTCCTCAAGCGCTTTTGTTTAACGCCCTTAGCTAGGCGAAAGTGATGGAATCACGTATAGTCATCTTTGGTGCTCAAACCATAGGTATCCCTCGTCATAGATTCGTAAGGCAATCTTATTTTCTTTCTAGGAAAGTGATCCATGCCCTTCTTTAAGGGAAATTGAAATCTAATATTCCCTTCCTTCATATCGATGATAGCACCAATGGTCCTTAGGAAAGGTCTACCAAGAATAATGGGACATGAAGGATTGCAATCTATGTCAAGTACAATGAAATCCACGGGTACATAGTTCTTATTTGCAACAATAAGAACATCATCGATCCTCCCCATGGACTTATTGACGGTAGAATCCGCAAGATGAAATTAAGAGAAAACTCTTCAATCTCATGAAAACCAAGAATATCACATAAAGACTTTGGAATCGCGGAAACATTAGCACCCAAATCACACAAAGCATTGCACTCATAGTTTTTTATCTTGATTTTGATAGTAGGTTCCCACTCATCATGAAGTTTTCTAGGTATAGAGACTTCTAGTTTGAGCTTCTCTTCAAGAGATTTCATCATAGCATCTACGATATGCGCGGTAAAGGCTTTGCTTTGGCTATAAGCATGTGGAGAGTTTGCAATGGATTGCATCAAAGAAATGCATTCAAACAAGGAGCAATTATCATAATTGAATTCCTTGAAATCCAAAGTGGGAGTTTCATTACTACCCAAAATTTTGACTTCTTCTACTCCACTCTCCACACCTTTATCATCAAGATAGGTGGACTCCGAATCATTGGGGCGTTTTTCAACCAGAGTGGATTCATATCCAGCCCCTCCATAAGTAGGTTTGACACGCGAAAACAAATATTCAAGAGGAGACACACCAAGCACTTTAAGATCTTCGTGATTTGCATCACTAGAACGCACCCTTTTAAACCATTCATGTCTAGCGCGAATTTGGGCAGTTCTTTCTTTGCTCTCATTCATGGAGATACGCATAGCTTTCATAGTTTCATCGAAGTTGATCTTGGGAGGAGCGCATCTAACTTTCAAAGCATCAATATCACAAGACATCATATCAAGGCTCTTAGCCAAATCGTCTATTTTGAGTAGTTTTTCCTCTATGGACGCATTGAAAATCTTTTGAGAGTTGATGAACTCTTTGATATTACTCTCTAGATCAGAGGGTAATTTGTTGTGATTTCCATAAGTGTTGCCGTAGGAATTGCCATAATTGTTAGAGGAGTTACTAGGAAAAGGCCTAGGAACATAGTTTCCTCTAAAAGCATTGTTGTTGCCAAAATTGTTCCTACCAACAAAATTCACGTCCAAACTAGCGTTGCTACTCTCAATCAAAGAAGATAGTGGCATGTCATTAGGATCTACGGTAGCGTTTCTACTAGCAACCAAATTCATCAACTCGTCCATCTTAGCACTAAGCGAGTTAATCTCTTCTATAGCATGCACCTTTTTGCTAGCAGGCGACCTTTCAGTGTGCCACTCAGAGTAGTTGGTCATGATATTGTCTAGGAGTTTTGTAGCATCTCCTAACGTGATTTCCATGAACGTTCCACCTGAGGCGGAGTCCAAGATATCGCGAGAAGTGAAATTCAAGCCAGCGTAAAAGATTTGTATAATCATCCACAAACTCAAGCCATGAGCAGGACAATTTCTAATCATAAGCTTCATCCTCTCCCAAGATTGTGCAACGTGTTCATGATCAAGTTGCTTGAAATTCATGATATCGTTACGTAGGGAGATGATCTTAGCCGACGGAAAATACTTGGATATGTAAGCATCTTTGCACTTATCCCAAGAATCGATACTATTTTTAGGCAAAGAAGAAAACCAAGTTTTTGCGCGATCTCGCAACGAGAAAGGAAAATTTTCAACTTTATCACGTCATTATCCACATCTCTTTTCTTTTGCATATCACAAATCTCAATGAAGGTATTGAGATGGGATGCGGCATTTTCACTAGGAAGGCCAGAGAATTGCTCTTTCATAACAAGATTGAGCACAGCTGCGTTGATTTCATACGATTCCGCACTAGTGGCGGGAGCAATTGGAGTACTAATAAAATCATTATTATTAGTGCTCGAGAAGTCGCAAAGTTTGGTGTTTTCAGACATGATGTCTTCAACAAACAAACAAGCACACAAGCAAGCAATAAACCGGCAAGGGAAAACGACAAGGGCAAAAGAAAACGGCGAAGGAGAAAGGCGAATGAAAATGGCAAATGTGAAGTGGGGGAGAGGAAAACGAGAGGCAACTCGCAACAAAAGTAAATGCAAGAGAAGATTTTGTGAGACCCACTTGGATATATCTTGATTTCTCTTCCCCGGCAACGGCGCCAGAAATACTTCTGATGTTTGCTGTGTATCCCTTGCAACGGCACCAGAAATAGTTGTGTTGACGGCACCAGGAATCCTTCAGCTACGGCTACACCTTAAGGGACTTCCTAGGCAAGTATGCAAAGGATTTCCCCCGTGGCCTTGGAGCCTTGCGTTGGTGTTCCCTCGAAGCGCAAAGGGTGATGTAGCACAGCGACGGTAAGTATTTCCCTCAGTTTGAGAACCAAGGTATCAATCTGGCGGAAGAGTATCTCAAGATCATGCACAAACACAAAAGCTTGCACCCAACGCTATGAAGGGGTTGTCAATCCCTTATAGATTGTTTGCCAAGTGAGAACTGAAAGCAACAAAGTAACAAACAAAAGTAAAAGCGGAGATGTAAACGATGGATGTGAATAGACTCGGGGGCCGTAGTGTTTACTAGTGGCTTCTCTCATGAAAGCAAGTAGACGGTGGGTGAACAAATTACTGTCGAGCAATTAATAGAACTGTGTAGAGTCGTGACGATATCTATGCAATGATTATTTCTATAGGCATCACGTCCGAAACAAGTAGACCGGTACTTTCTGCATCTACTACTATTACTCCACACGTAGACCGCTATCCAGCATGCATCTAGTGTATTAAGTCCATAAGAACAGAGTAACGCCTTAAGCAAGATGTAATGATGTAGAGGGATAATCTCAAACCAATGATAAAAACCCCATCTTTTTACCCTTGATGGCAACTGCTTGATGTGTGCCTTGCTGCCCCTACTGTCACTGGGAAAGGTCACCACATGGCAGAACCCAAAACCAAGCACTTCTCCCATTGCAAGAATCATAGATCTAGTTGGCCAAACAAAACCCAAGACTCGGAGAGACTTACAAGGATATCAAATCATGCATATAAGAAATCAGCAAAGTCTCAAATATATATCATAGATAATCTGATCACAAGTCCACAATTCATCGGATCTCGACAAACACACCGCCAAAGAAGATTACATTGGATAGATCTCCATGAAGATCATGCAGAACTTTGTATTGAAGATCCAAGAGAGAGAAGAAGTCATCTAGCTACTAACTACGGACCCGTAGGTCTGAAGTGAACTACTCACGAGTCATTGGAAGGGCCATGATGATGATGAAGAAGCCATCCAACTCCAGAGTCCCCTCCGACAGGGTGCCGGGAAGGGTCTCCAGATGAGCTCTCGCGGAAACAGAAGCTTGCGGCGGCGGAAAAGTATTTTCGAGGCTCCCCCTATTTTTTGCGGAATATTTGGGAATTTATAGGCCAAAGACCTAGGTGAGGGGGCGGCCAGGGAGGCCACAAGCCTGCCCACCGCCGCCTCCCCCCTGGCAGCGGAGTGGGGGCTTGTGGGCTCCCTGGAGCCCACCTGGCTTGGCCCAAAAGCCCCGTGGACTTCTTCCATTCGGGAAAAAAATCATTTCGGGGTTTTTCTTCCGTTTGGACTCCGTTCCAAAATCAGATCTGAAAAGAGTCAAAAACACGGAAAAAACTGGAACTGGCACTTGTCACCGAATTAATAAGTTAGTCCAAAAAAAATATAAAAAGGTACATAAAACATACAAAGAAGACAAGATAACATCGTGAAACCATCAAAAATTATAGATACGTTTGAGACGTATCAGACCCGGGACCCCGAAATAGTACACTATAACCCACAAAACTAGTCTGAAACAACGAAAACAACGAGTTTTTGCAACGTCTCGATAGCCTGCACAAGGTTCACGGAGCATCAAAAATCGATCCAACACCCCAAAGTAATGCGTTATAGCCCACGAAACTGGCCTCAAACGATAAAAACAACGAGTTCTTGTGACGTCTCGATTGCCATGCACGGGGTGCACGCAACATCAAAAATCAACCCGCGAGCCCAAAACAATGCGCAACCCACGAAACTGGCCCGTAACGAAAAAAACAACGAGTTTTTGCGACATCTCGATAGCCTTGCACATGGTTCATGGAGCATCAAAAATTGACCCGAGACCCCAAAACACTGCGTTGTAGCCCACGAAACTGCCCCGAAATGACAGAAACAACGAGTTTTTGTGACATCTCGATAGCCGTGCATAGGGTTCATAGAGCATCAAAAATCGACCCGGGACCCCAAAACAGTGCGCTATATCCCATGAAACTGGCCAGAAACGACAAAAATAACGAGTTTTTGCGACGTCTCGGTAGCCGATAACAAGGTTCATGGAGCACCTAAAATGGACCCGGGACCCCAAAACACTCGCTATAGCCCATGAAACTTGCGAGAAACGATAAAAACAAGGAATGTTTGCGACGTCTCGATAGCCAACAACACGGTTCATGGAGCATCAAAAATCGAACCAAGACCCCAAAACAATGCGTTATAGCCCACGAAACTGGTCTGAAACGATAAAAAGCAACGAGTTATTGTGACGTCTCGAAAGCCGTGCACACGGTTCAAGGAGCATCAAAATTCTACCCGGGACCCCAAAATAGTGCGCTCCAACGAAACTAGCCCGAAACGCCAAAAACAACAAGTTTTCGTGAAATCTCGATAGCCGTGCATAGGGTTCAGGGAGCATCATAATTGACCCGGGACCCCAAAAAAGTATGTTATAGCCCACGAAACTGGCCCAAAAAACAACGAGTTTTTGCGACGACTAGATAGCCGATAACAGGGCTCATGGAGCATAAAAATGGACCTGGGACCCTAAAACAGTGCGCTATAGCCCCACAAAACTAGCCCAAAACGACAAAAATAACAAGTTTTTGCAACGTCTCGATATCGTCCACGGGGTCCATGCAGCTTCAAAAATCGACCCGACCCCAAAACACATCGTTATAGCCCACGAAACTAGCCCGAAATGACAAAGACAACGAGTTCTCGCGACGTCTCGATTGTCGTGCACAGGGTTCATGGAACATCAAAAATCAACCCGGGACCCCAAAACAGCGCGCTATCGCCCATGAAAGTGGCCCGAAACGACAAAAGCACGCAGTTTACGCAACGTCTCAATAGCCATGCACAAGGTTCATGGAGCATCAAAAATCGACCTCGGACCCCAAAACAGTGTGCTATAGCCCACGAAAATGGCCCAAAACGACAAAGCAGCGAGCTGTTGCGACATCTCGATAGTCGTGCACACGGTTCATGGAGTATCAAAAATCGACCCAGGAAGCCCACGAAACTCGCCCAAAACGATAAAAACAACGAGTTTTTAGAACGTCTCAATAGTTGTGCATAGGTTTCATGAAGCATGAAAAATTGATCCGAGACCCCAAAACAATGCGCTCCCCACGAAACGGGCCCGAACGACAAAAACAATGAGTTTTTGCGACATCTCGATAGTCGTGCACAAGGTTCAAGGAGCATCAAAAATCGACCCGAGACCCCAAAATTGTGCGCCACACAAGGGCCCACAAAACTGCACCAAAACGACAAAAACAATGAGATTGAACGACGTCTCGATAGCCATGCACACGGTTCATGGAGCATCAAAAATCGACCACGAACCTCAAAACAGTGCGCTATCGCCCAAGAAAGTGACCTCAAACGACAAAAGCAACTAGTTTTTGCGACGTCTTGATAGCCGTGCACACGGTTCATGGAACATCAAAAGTCGACCTGGGACCCCATAAGAGTACGCTGCACACGAACCTTGCCCGAAACGACAAAAGACCAAGTTTTTGCGACGTCTCGATAGCCGTGCACATGGTTCATGGAGCATCAAAAGTTGACCCGGGACACCAAAACACTTCGCTATAGCCCAAGGAACTGGCCAGAAACGACAAAAACAAAGAGTTTTTGCGACGTCTCGATACCCATGCACAAGGTTATTGGAGCATCAACAATGGACCGGGGACCCCAAAAAAGTGCGCTATAGCCCACGAAACTTGTCCAAAACGACAAAAACAACGAGTTTTTGGGACGCTTCGATAGCCGTGCACAAGGTTCATGGAGCATAAAAAATGGACCCGGGACCCAAAGTAGTGCGTTATAGCCCACGAAATGTGCCCGAAACGACAAAAACAACGAGTTTTTGCGACATCTCGATAGCCGTGCACAGGGTTCATGCAACATTAAAAATTGACCTGGGACCCCAAAACAGTGTGCTATAAACCACTAAAGTAACCCGAAACGAGAAAACACAGAGTTTTTGCATCATCTCGATAGCCGTGCACAGGGTTCATGCAGCATTAAAAATTGACCCGAAACCCCAAAACAGTGCACTATAGCCCACGAAACTCGCCCGAAACAACAAAAATAACGAGTATTAGTGACGTCTCGATAGTCGTGCACATGGTTCATGGAGCATCAAAAATTGACCCGGGACCCCCAAACAGCGCGCTATTGCCCGAAACAACAAAAGAATAGAATTTTTGCGACGTCCCGATAGCCGTGCACACGGTTCATGGAAGATCAAAAATCGACCCGGGGCCCCAAAAGAGTGCGCTATAGCCCACGAAATTGACCCGAAATGACGAAAACAACGAGTTTTGTGACGTCTTGATAGCCGTGCACACGGTTCATGGAGCATCAAAAATCGACCCGATACACAAAAATAGTGCGCTGCACATGAGGCTTGCGTGAGAGACAAAAGACCGAGTTTTTGCGACGTCTCGATAGCCATGCACATGGTTCATGGAGCATCAAAAATCGACCCAGGACCCCAAAATGGTGCACAATAGCCCAAGAAACTAGTGAGAAACAACAAAAACAACGAGTTTTTGCGACGTCTCGGTAGCCATCCACAGGGTTCATGGAGCATCAACAATGGACGCAAAACAGTGCGCTATAGCCCCACGAAACTAGCCATGAAACAACAAAAAGAATAAGTTTTTGCGACGTCTCGATAGCCGTGCACAGGGTTCATGGAGCACCAAAAAATGAACCGAGACACTAAAACAGTGCGCTATAGCCCACGAAACTTGCCCGAAACGACAAAAACAACGAGTTTTGGCAACGTCTCTATAGCCATGCACACGTTCATGGAGCATCAGAAATCGAACCGGGACTACAAACTAGTGTGCTAAAGACCACGAAAGTGGCCCAAAACCATAAAACACATAGTTTTTGTGACGTCTCGATAGCCGTACAAACGGTTCATAGAGCATTAACAATTGATCCAGGACCCCAAAAGAGTGGGCTATAGCCCATGAAACTCGGGAGAAACGGCAAAAACAACGAGCTTTTGTGACGTCTCCATAACCGTCCACATGGTTCACAGAGCATCAAAAATGGACCCGGGACCCCAAAACAGTGTGTCCGCTATATCCCACGAAACTGGCCCGAAACGAGAAAAATAACGAGTTTTTGTGATGTCTCAATAGCCTTGCACACGGTTCATAGAGCATCAAGAAACGACCCGGGGCTCAAAAACAGTGCGCTACCCATGAAAGTCGCGAGAAACGACAAACACAATGAGTTTTTGCGACGTCTCGATAGTCGTGCACAAGGTTCATGTAGCATAAAAATGAACTCGGGGCCCAAAATAGTGTGTTATAGCCCACGAAACTGGTCCGAAATGACAAAAACAGCGAGTTTTTGCGACATCACGATAGTCGTGCACACGGTTCATCAACGATCAAAAATCGACCAAGGACCCCAAAACAGTGTGTTATGGCCCACGAAACTAGCCTAAAACGACAAAAACAACGAGTTTTTGCGACGTCTCGATTGCCATGCACAAGGTTCACGGAGGATTAAAAATTGACCCGAGATCCTAAAACAGGGCATAGCCCACGAAACTAGCCCGTAACGGCAAAAATAACGAGTTTTTGCGATGTCTCGATAGCCGTACACAATGTTCATGGAGCATCAAAAATCGACCCAAGACTCCAAAACAGTGCACTATAGCCCACGAAACTGCTCCGAAATAACAAAAACAATGAGTTTTTGTGACGTCTCGATACCCGTGCACAAGGTTCATGGAGCATCAAAAATTTACCCGGGACCCAAAATAGTGTGTTATAGCCCATGAAATTGGCCACAAACGAAAAATATAACGAGTTTTTGCGACATCCCGATAGCCGGTAACACGGTTGATGGAGCAATAAAAATGAACCTGGGATCCCAAGAGAGTGCGCTATTCCCTGGTTATTTAAACAAGAAGTCCATTCTTTTTTCTCTCATGTTGGGCGCCTATTCGAAATTTATTTATTTTTACTTTTTTATATGAGTTTGTCAGTTTTATATGTTTTTTTCTTCTTTTTGCGAAGCATAGACGTGCTTCTCGAAAACGAAAATAAATATGTTGTTTCATGAAAAGCATAAATTTGTTTATCTTGTAAGCATATGTTTGCCTCTACGTGCTTCCACGAAAAACACATACTCGCTTTCATGGAAGCACAAATTTGTTTTTGTTAAAAGCATAATTGTGCTTCTTAGAAAAAAAACATACATCCTATGCACACACATATTTGTTTCCACAAAAGGCATGGTTGTGCTTCTCAGAAAGAAAAAAAATATGCTTCCATAAGAAGCATAATTTTGCTTCTCTCCTAGCACATCTTTACTTGTGTGAGAAGCACAAGTGCTTCTTGTAAAAGATAAAAGGTGTTTCTTGAAGAGGAAAAAATGTACATCTCAAAAAGGGGGGAAAGTGAACAATCATAACCATGTTTTCGGGCTTCGATTCTTCCTTCCTTTTTTCGTATTTTTGGTTGTTGACCTTTTGGGATTTCGTAATTTTGTTTTACTTTTATTTTAGATCTTCTAGAGAAAGTTACTCAAAACTTTTTATCGTGGGATCTAGTTTCGAAAATTTTGACGAGAAATCCAACAATGAAAACAGTTTTAAAATTCTGACGCGAGATTTAAGAGATAAACTGTTTTCAATAAATAAATAAATAACATAACATAAATATTGCGACAAGTGACACGCATACACACGCCACTAGTGATTTAGCACTCCTTATAGCAAGACATAAGGCAGTCTCGCCTGAAGGTGGGCGGCGGAGGCCATAGGCCACAACTTTATTTCTTGAGTTTTCTTCGTTCTTTACTTTTTTTTTCCTTTGTTTGTATTTTTAGCTATTAATACATAAATGTTTGAATGATTCTAAATTGCTAATTGAGCCGTTAAAAATTATAAATGCCTATAAAGAATTGTTTTTTCATATATATCAGAAATGTATACAATGTGCATAAAAAAATTGATTATGTATTTAGAAAATGTTAATGAAGCATTCAAAAAATGTGAACCAAGTACTTCAAAAAAGATAATTACAGAAAAATGCTTCTCATGTATACAAAAACTATATATTGTGTATGAAAAATGTTGATCATGTATTTTAAAAATGTAAAGAACGATAATTTTTTATTAAAATTGTTTCTCATCTATTTCAAAAATGTGTACAAAATTATATATAATGTGTACGAAAAGATGTTTATTTTTTCTTTACAAAATATTAAAGTGAAAAGGTATTTATTTTCATCAAAAACTTTGTACTATGTGTTTGAAAAATGTCGACCATCTATTTAAAATATGTCATTACGAACAAATATATATCGTGTATTTGAAAAACAGTATAACCGAGAAGGAAATAAAGAAATCCAAAAAAAACAGATGCAAAATATGAGAAAATATAAGAGAAAACAGAAGAAAATAATGAAATAACGATGAAAAGTAAAACAGATGAAAACTGATAAAGAAACAAAAAGAAAGGCGGAGAAGTCAAATAAACTGAGAAAGAAAAAAGGGGAACCAACATATAAAGAGAAAAGGAATAAAAATAAAACCTATATGAGCATATAACAAAGAAGAAGAACAAAAGGAAAATAAAAACGGTGAAGAAAAAAAAAAGATCCACAGATATAAAACAAGGTAAAAACAAAGAAAACCCGACTCCATACAGTAAAAACGGAGAGATAACCAAAGTAGAAACACCAGCCCGTACAGTGAAAGGACGAAAATAAGAACACAAAAATGAAAAACAAGAACACGTTGTACAGTGAGATATGGGAACCTCATATGGGTCACTCATTGCGGTCGACTGCCGAGGGGACGCACAAGGGGCTGGCCCAGTTTTTTCTTAAAATAATCATTTAATTTTCTCTTTCATTTCGGTTCCTTTTTGTTTTTGCTTATTTCCTTTTTTTGGTTCGCACTTTCTTTCCTTTTTCCTTTTCTTTTCGAATTCGAAGCAAAAAAAAATCAAATTTCAAGAACAATGTATGATACTCCAGAAGATTTTCTAAAATTCTAGAATACTTTTTAAATTTATGACCAATGTTTAAAGAACGACAATGTTTTGAAATTTGGAACATTTTTTAAAAGCAATAAAAAATTTCAAAGTTTAAGAACAATTTTGGAACACAATATTAGTTCAAAAATTAAACAAAATTTTGATATTTCAACCTTTTTCAAAATAAAAAACATTTTTTGGAAATACCGAACATTTTCTTAAATTACCGAACTTTTTTTAAAATACTGAAGATTTTTGGAAAACCCCAAACATTTGTTGAAGTTATAAATGTTTTTTAAAAACAGTACAAATTTGAAATTTAGAACATTTTTTGTAAAAAGCAAAAACATTTTTCGAATTTCATGCACAATGTTCGAAAATCCAGAAGAATTTTTGAAAATCCTAAACATTTTTTCAAGTTGTGAATGCTTTTGAAAAAATAAAACTAATTGAAATTAAAACTTTTTTAAAAAAGCAAAGATATTTTTCAAATTTCAAGAACAATTTTTTAAAATCTAGAACATTTTCTGAAAATCCACACATTTTTTGAATTTATGTCCAAAGTTTGAAAAACGACAATCTTTTGAAATTTGGAACAATTTTTAAAAGCAATAACATTTTATGAACATGAACTTAGTTTAAAAATTGTACCAATTTTTGATATTTCGAACAGTTTTCAAAAATAACAAACATTTTTTGAAAATAACAAACATTTTCATAAAGTACCGAACATTTTTTGAATTTATGAATGTTTTGAAAAACAACAACTATTTAAAATTTTGAACATTTTTTCAAAAAACAAAATCATTTTTGAAGAATGTATTTGAAGAATTGTTTTTGAAATCCAGAACATGTTTTGAAACTAAAACAAATAAAGAAAAGAGAAAACTAGGAAAAAAAATGGTTGAGGGAACCTTTAGAAGTCCCAAAACTAGAAAAACAACGGCTAGGAAACGTTCCCAAAACCAGGACGAGTGAAACGCGCTAATGGGCCAACCCTTCCGTGTGCATTTGCCCGACACTTTGACGTAACGAGTGTGAAATAGGATATTCCGAGATATAGCTCCCGCACTAGGTTTTGCAAACGGTGCTCACGTTCAAATTGTGTGCTAGCCCAGCAAGAAAAATGAGGCGTTTGCTCCCTCCTTGTTGTTTCCGATTTGACCGGTTGACCGTTGACGTTTAAGAAAAAACATGAATCTAGATAGATTCACAACTTTTGAAAATATGCAAATTTGAATGTTATTTTCATGATTTTCAATAATCTCATGAAATTTCAAAAGCTCAAGAATTTGAAAGAAGTTAATTATGTTTTGGAAAAAAATAGCAAAACTAAAAAGTGATACGTCCAAACGTATTTATAATTTATGTTTGTTCCATGATCTTTTGGGTGACATTGTTATATGTTTTGCTACACTTTTATATCATTTTACACATATTTGGACTAACCTACTAACTCAATGCACCCAGTGACAGTTTATATCTGCTGATGTCTATTTTACACGGGCTTTTACCCAATTTTCCGAAGCCCGACAAATTTCAAGAAAAATATATAAATAATCAGCGTAACGGAAACTTCCAAACCACCAAAGATGGGCCACAGGGGGGCCACGGGCCTCCCACGCGGCATGTGGGCGCGGCCTGACCCTAGGCCGTGCCAAGAGGTCGCCTGGGTGGGTCCCACCTCCTCCGATGCCCTCCTTTCGCCTATATTTACTCCTCCGAGAGAAAAGCCTTCCATCAGATCTAGAATCGTGAATTTCTCCATCGTTCGCCGCCGCAGCGCTTCCGAGATCGGGAGCGTGAGGAGACCTCTTCCCGGCACCCTGCCGGAGGAAGGATTGACCTCCGGGAGCTTCTCCACCGCCATGGACGCTTCCTGGACGTGTCGTGAGTAGTCCTCCTTGGACCATGAGTCCATGACCAATAGTCTCTCCAATCTTCTGCTTCAATGGTTAGTCCTTGTGAGCTGCCCAACATGATCAAGGAATCTATGTAATTCTCTTGCTATTGTTATGCTCGGTTTGTTGGGATCTGATGGATTATGAGATTATGTTCAGATTGTTATGAATTATATTTGATTATCCATTTATATTATGTTCCTTAGTGATTCATGCATGTTCTCCGTTGCTATTTATTGCTTTGGCTGAGTAGTAGATTGTAACTCCAAGAGGTAGCGTTATGCATGATTGTGGGTTCATGCCCCTCGATGTCTAGCTTGAGTGACAGAAACCTGATACTATGGGATGTGTTGTTGCCACCAGGGAGAAAACAACGGTGCTTGTGACCATGGTTGCAAGGATTGTTTACCTTACGCATAGTTCGTTAATGCAGTTGTCCATTGCTTTGAGTTTACACTTTGGGTGGGGCTCGCAACTTAATACCGGCGAGATGTTCTCGATAGATATCTCAAGGTGGATGATTAGTAAGTATATGATGATGAATAAACGGTCTATTTGTCTTGGCGTACCGCCCATTACTATTGAGCCTCTAACTTTCAAGTAGCATAATTAGCACTGCGGTGCGTTCATAATTCTGTCAATTGCCCAACTGTAATTTGTTTACCCAAGCATAGTTGTTTATCGTCTTTTGGGAGAGAGACATCACTAGGGAACATCATGTGACTCCGGTCCATATCACCATCATTGCTTACACCTCCACCATATACCATTTTCATTTACTTTTCCGTTGCAATCACTATTACTTTTCCCGCTTGTGTTTTGATCCTTTGCAAACTACAAGGCCAAAGAGATTGACAACCTCTATGTACTCGTTGGGACCAAAGTTATTTGTTGTGTGTGCAGGTCCACGTCTTCTGCTAGCGCCAGGGTGTGAGAGACCTACTTGTTTAGCCTAGGAGTCCTCGTGGATCGATAAACCTTACGGTCTCTGTGTGAGGGAAAACTTGCTGCTGACTACATCTCAACCTTCCACTTGGGTTAACCAACAAGGTGCGAGAAGTATATACATCATCTCATCATCAAGCAAAGTTTTCTGGCGCCGTTGCCGGGGACTCCAGTCTTCAAGATAGGGGAGTTGCACGCTATCCTTTAGCTTTGCTTTTTAGTCGTGTTAGTTTGCTTTCTAGTTTTTGCTTTAGAGTCTATACCAAAAACCACAAAAAAAATTAGTTGCTTTGTTCTTGCTTGTTGCCGCTGCTATGGGTTCCACTGAGAACACCAAGTTGGGTGGCTTCACTAGTCACAACAACAATGCTTATACATTCTCTTCTATTGCTCCAGTTACCACTAAGGGTCTTTTAACAAGTAAACCTTGTGACTATACGAGTCATTATGGAGAATTATGCCCTTGGCATGGTTGCCCCGGGAAGCCACAGGATCTTTGGTTTAAAGTTGCTCCAAAACGTCCCCAAACTTGGGAAGACGTCCAAACTATTATAATAGAGAGCAAATCAAACATAGAGGATGACAATACAATTCTACTTACTAGCAATGATATTGATTTTGACAATTGTAGTCTTTACGAAGTTATCACTTTTTTTTGCAAAGAATGGCTAAAGACCCCCACACTAGTACACTCAATATTGCCTTCACCAAGCATATTACCAATGCTCTTATCAAAGCTAGGGAGGAGAAGCTCGAGCTAGAGACTTCTATTCCTAGAAAACTAGAAGATGGATGGGATCTGATACGTCCCAAACGTATCTATAATTTCTGCTTGTTCCATGTTCTTTTGGGTGACATTGTTATATGTTTTGCTACACTTTTATATCATTTTACACATATTTGGACTAACCTAAAAACTCAATGCACCCAGTGCCAGTTTCTGTTTGCTGATGTCTATTTTGCAAGGGCTTTTACCCAATTTTCCGAAGCCCGAAAAATTCCAGGAAAAATATATAAAAAATCAGCGTAACAGAAGCTTCCAGATCACCGAAGATGGGCCAGAGGGGGGCCAGGGGCCGTCCAGGCGACCTGCTGGCCTCATGCTAGTTAGATCTGCATGCTAGTTGGGCCTTGCCCTCATTACTGCTACATGACGCGCTAGTATCATTGCATATCTTGCTACGCCGGCAGAGGAATACATTTGCATACATCATTATAGTTTTTAGTTGTATTTATGTTGAGTACTTCTTATAAAGTGTGATGATTTTTCTTTCTATTCATGTAAAACATAGAGTGTTTCCCTTAAGAGAGCAAAAGATCCCAAAGTTGACAAAACAAAAGATCCCAAAGAGGACAAATCAGAGATAAAAATAAAGAGCCAAAGAGGCCACACAAAAAAATAAAAAAAAAGAGAGAGAGATAAGAAAAAGAAATAAAGAAATAAAAATAGAGAAGGGGGCAACACTACTATTCCTTTGAAAGATCCACACTCGTACTCCATTACTATATTGGTACTACATAGAGATTATCATTCATGCATAACTATGTGGGGACCCTTACTATAGAACTTGGTTTGCATATTCCAATGATGAGCCTCCTCAAATGAGCTCTAGGTCTTCATGAGCAAACAAGTTGGATGCACCCCCACTAATTCCATTGGAGAGCTTACCTTAGCTCATATGTGCATCCGTTACATGGCAATGTGTACTCCTCACATCATATCTATCATTTGGCTTTCTCTCGCCTATGGTTGTCCTCACTGATGTGAGCCTTTCACACCTTTTTTTCCTCCTTCCCCATCATTATTCTATTTGCCATCCTAAGTGCCAACATATCTTGCTCACGCTCATTCATTGCATGAGTGCTCAAAATCGAAAGGGAGAGGATCATTTTGACTTGTGCCTAACAAGTGGTCTCGGGATGAGTCAAAATAAGATTTCGTAGGAGACTAAGTGTGAGGTTTAGTAGAATGAGTTCTCAATTAAAAATATATTTTATCTGTGAATCCATCTCCCACTTCTTGCACGCACACACCATTTGGAGACATTCGATTCATGGACAGCGAGAGCTCTTGCACCTTTATGTTCTTACTTTGCTAAATTCAATACTAGATATAGACTCTTGCTTGTTTGTCTTGACTTGAATTGCATATCTCACTTGTTTTACTTTGAAGTTCTTATATGTGTGTTAGCATGTCACCACAGAAATTATTGTGTTATCATTTATCTACTCGAGGACGAGCAGAAATTAAGCTTGGGGATGTTGATACGTCCCAAACGTATCTATAATTTATGCTTGTTCCATGATCTTTTGGGTGACATTGTTATATGTTTTGCTACAATTTTATGTCATTTTACACATATTTGGACTAACCTACTAACTCAGTGCACACAGTGTCAGTTTCTGTGTGCTGATGTCTATTTTCCAGGGGCATTTACCCAATTTTCCGAAGCCCGAAAAAATCCAGAAAATATATATATAATATCAGCGAAACAGAAGCTTCGAGATCACCTAAGGAGTGCCAGAGAAGGGACAGGGGCCTCCCAGACGGCCTGCTGGCGCGACCAGGCCCTAGGCGCGCCAGGAGGTCGCCTGGGTGGGTCCCACCTCCTCGGGTGCCCTCCTTTGGCCTATATTTAGAGATCCGTGAGGAAACCCTTGCAAACTTTCTGGAATCGCGAATTTCTCCATCGACGCAGCGCTTCCAAGAATGGGAGCGTCCGAAGATCTCTTCCCGACACCCTGCCAGAGGGAGGATTGACCTCCGGGAGCTTCTCCACCGCCATGGACGCTTCCCGGACATGTCGTGAGTAGTCCTCCTTGGACCATGAGTCCATGACCAGTAGCTATGTGATGACTTCTCTCCAATCTTGTGCTTCAATGTTTAGTCCTTGTGAGCTGCCCTACATGATCAAGGAATCTATGTAATTCTCTTGCTTTTGCTATGCTCGGTTTGTTGGGACCCGATGGATTATGAGATTATGTTCAGATTGTTATGAGTTATATATTTGATTATCCTTTTATATTATGTTCCTTAGTGATTCTTGCATGTTCTCTGTTGCTTTTTATTGGTTTGGCCAAGTAGTAGATCGTAACTCCAAGAGGGAGCGTTATGCATGATTGTCAGTTCGGGCCCCTCAATGTCTAGCTTGAGTGACAGAAACATGAGACTAGGGGATGTGCTTGTTTCCACCAGGGAGAAAACAACGGTGCTTGTGACCATGGTTGCAAGGATTATTTACCTTACGCATAGTTCGTTAATGCAGTTGTCCGTTGCTTTGAGTTTACACTTTGGGTGGGGCTCGCAACTTAATACCGGAGAGATTTTCTGGATAGAAATCTCAAGGTGGATGATTAGTAAGTAGATGCTAATGAATAAATGGTCTGCTTGTCTTGGCGTACTAGACATTACTATTGAACCTCTAACTATCAAGGAGCATAATTAGCATTGCGGTGCGATCATAATTCTGTCAATTGCCCAACTGTGATTTGTTTACCCTAGCATAGTTGTTTATCATCTTTTGGGAGAGAGACATCACTAGTGAACATCATGTGACTCCGGTCCATATCACCATCATTGTTTACACCTCCATCATTTACCACTTTCATTTACTTTTCCGTTGCAATCACTATTACCTTCCTGCTTGTGTTTTGATCCTTTGCAAACTACAAGGCCGGAGAGATTGACAACCTCTTTGTACTCGTTGGGAGCAAAGTTATTTGGTGTGTGTGCAGTTCCTCGTCTTCTGCTAGCGCCAGGGTGGAATACACCTAATTGTTGAGCCTAGGAGTCCTACTGGTTTGATAAACCTTAGAGTCTCTCTGTGAGGGAAATTTGTTGCTGACTACATCTCCACCTTCCACTTGGGGTATCCAACAAGGGGCGAGAAGTATATACATCATCTCATCATCAAGCGAATTTCTGACGCCGTTGCCGGGGACTCCACTCTTCAAGATAGGGGAGTTGCACACTATCCTTCACCTTTGCTTTTTAGTCTTTCTAGTTTGCTTTCTAGTTTTTGCTTTAGAGTCTTATACCAAAAACCACAAAAAAAATTAGTTGCTTTGTTCTTTCTTGTTTCTGCTGCTATGGGTTCCACTGAGAACACCAAGTTGTGTGACTTCACTAGTCACAACAACAATGACTTTATGTGCACTCATATTGCTGCTCCTGCCACTGAGGCCACGTCCTATGAGATTAAACCTGCTTTGCTGAACCTAGTTATGAAAGATCAATTCTACGGTGCTGGAGATAATGTTGCCTTGCACTTGAACAATTTTATTGAGCTTTGTGATATGCAAAAATATAAAGAAGTAGATGGTGATATTGTTAAACTTAAGATTTTTCCTTTCTCCTTGAGAGGAGGAGCTAAAGTGTGGCTTCAATCTTTGCCTCAGAATAGCATAGATTCTTGGGAGAAGTGCAAAGATGCTTTTATTGGGAAGTATTACCCGCCTACTAAGATTATCCAGTTGAGGAGTAACATTATGAATTTTAGACAATTGGATAATGAACATGTATGAAATCTCTTGTTAATAATTGCCCTACTCATGGTTTGACTACTTGGATGGTTATCCAAACTTTTTATGCAGGATTGAACTTTACCTCGTGGAATTTGTTAGACTCGGCCGCGGGAGGAACCTTTATGTCAACTACACTGGTGCTGCCACAAAGCTATTCGATGAGATGATGACAAATTATTCTCAATGGCACATCGAGAGAACTCCAACAGGTAGGAAGGTAAACTCTGTTGAGGAGATCTCCTCCCTTAATGATAAGGTTGACATGATCATGACTCTACTTACTAAGCAAGCTCCTATTGATCCTCATGATGTTCCTTTAAATTCTTTGGTTGCTCAAGAAAGAGAGCAAGTGGATGTTAATTTTATTTCTAGGAACAACTTTAACAACAATGCTTATAGGAGTAATTTTGGTAGCAATCCTAGACCGTTCCCATCCAACAACTATGGGAACAACAACAATTATCCTAGCACCAAAAACTCCACTTCTGAATTAGAGAGCATGGTTAAGGATTTTATCACTTCTCAAAAAGCCTTCAACGGGAGTGTAGAAGAGAAACTAGAGAAATTAGATAGTCTCTCTTTGAAGGTGGACAACATAGCTCATGATGTAGAGATGCTTAAAATTAGAATTTCCCCACTTGAGGAAAGGAACACCACACCCATGAATGCTATCCAAGTCCAAATTAATGAGAACATAAGAATACTAGCCAAACTTAAAGAGAGATAGGCTAGAGAAAAAGAAGAGAAAGAGATAATTAAGAGCCTTCCTACACACACTACCATTGTACTATACAAGTTGTTGAGGATCTCAAAACTTTTAGCAGCCATCGCACTCCTAGTCCCAATGGACCCATTAATGGTGATGCTAATACCTCAACTATAGGACAAGAAGGTCCTATGAATTTAGATACTACCAAAAGAATGAGCTTAGATGACATTACTACCACTTTAATTAATGGTAGTAACCTTCATTTTGACAATTGTAATCTCTCTGAAGTCATCACCTTTTTGCAAAGAATGGCTAAAGACCCCCACACTAGTACACTCAATATTGCCTTCACCGAGCATATTACCAATGATCTTATCAAAGTTAGGGAGGAGAAGCTCAAGCTAGAGACTTCTATTCCTAGGAAGCTAGAAGATGGTTGGGATCCTATGGTCAAAATAAAATTGAATAATATCTCTTGCTTTGCTTTGTGTGATGTTGGAGCTAGTGCTTCCGTTATGCCCAAAATAATGTATGATATGCTTGATTGGAAACCTTATGATCCATGTTCTTTTGGTGTTAGTCTTGTTGATTCTTCCATAAAGAAACCTTTAGATAGAATTGGTGATGTTCTTATTATTTTCAATGATAATTACATGCCCGTTGATTTTCTTATTATGGACATTGAATGTGATCCTTCATGTCAATTATTTTGGGACGTACTTTTTTCCGCACCGTTGGTGCTATCATTGACATGAAAGAGGGAATTATTAAATTCCAATTTCCTATTAAAAAGGGAATGGAACACTACCCTAGAAAGAATATGAAGTTACCTTATGAGTTCGTTACACGGGCAAGTTATTCTTTTGGAGTTGATAACACTTGATCTTCTTGCATTGTGCCTAGCTCAAAGGCATAAAAGAAAGCGCTTGTTGGGCGGCAACCTAATTTTTTTTAGTGGTATTGATGTGTGTTACTAATGTAGAAACATCATTGTATCTTTATTTTTCAGCTTTGTGCCAAGTAGCCTCCGATTGCAAGAAAGTTCAAAAGTTGTGACATGCTGTCCAGAAACAGATTATGTCTGCTTGACGGAACAATTCACCACAAATCACTAGATCATATTTTTCATCTGAATTTTTTTGAAAGCATGCTCTATATAATTTTATTTCTGGCATCTGTTCTGAGTTTTTTGATTTGAGTTGCAGAAGTACCCCGAATAAATTATTTACTACCTATTGTTCTGTTTTTCACAGATTCTACCATGTTTTGTGTTTTCATTGTTTTTCGAATTATAAGCTTGCTTTTTATTTGCAAAAACCTTTTGGAGATTATGATAAGCAGTAGATTTTAATGAAAAACTTTATTTGCAGCAGGTATTGATATATTTTATTAAGGGAACTAACCACTCTAATCAGCTTATGATGAGTTTTGTATGAAGGGAGTTTTCAAGTATGTGATGGCAGAGATGATGAAAGAAGATAAAGGAGTGTCAAATGCTCAAGATTGGGGATGCCCCCATGCATCACAAGAAATACTCAAGTAGACTCAAGCATCTAAGCTTGGGGATTCCCCCATGCTTCCCCTTCTCTATCAACAATCATCAGTTCGTCCATCTCTATGCTATATTTTTATCACTTCATATGATATGTGCTATACTTGGAGCGTCCCGCTATTTGATTTTTAGTTTTTTTTTCTGGTCAAAACAATTTGGAACATATCCTACCTTGTTTGGGAGAGATACACGCTCCATTCCACTCTAGAACACAACATAGCTTTTCATGCTTATCCTTTTTATGCGTTCTTCATCTTCTTGTAGCTACTGTCATGCTTAGCTCTTAGTTTTCATGCTTATGTTTTTAAGAGCTATTATTTAGGTTGATTTTGGAACTCTATTGAGTTATCATGCTTATCTTGTTTAGAGAGTTGGCTCGTTGCACTGAGTTGTGTGTCTTGCATGAGTAGGTAATTGAGGTTGCTATTTAAGTATAGTAGTAACTTGCAATAGTTTTGGGGTATTGATTTGAGTAATGTTTGGACTATTGGTGCCAAGAGCTTGAGCCTATTAATGATAGGTGTCATATATTGGGAAATCCGTGTGTTTTTCAAAAACTAAAAATTAGTTGAGAACTCTAGCTACTAAATTGATCGCTAACCTCTCGAGGGGTTGGGATATATAGAGTACCCTCACGTTACCATGAGTCGAGGATGCGCAAGGATAACCAAACCCCCAAACATTCCTCCTCGGGGTACTTGTCTCTTTGTGAATTTCCTAACTAGATAGAGAGTTACCGACAATAAGTGTATGAGTTCTTCGGACTAATGTGAGTATTCGATTGTTGGCACTTCCACCATCCATATTTTTCTAGCCTCTTCGGTACCGTGCATTTCCTTTTCTCACATTGAGAGTTGGTGCAAACTCCGTCGGTGCATCCAAACCCATGACATGATACGCTCTGTCATACATAAGCCTCATTATATCTTTCCTCAAAACAGCCACCATACCTACCTATTAAGGCATTTCCATAGTCTTTCCGAGATACATTGCCATGCAACATCCATCATCTCATGACTTGATCTTCATGTCATACATGATTTTTCTTGATCATAGAGCCGCATGCTAGTTGGGCCTTGCCCTCATTACTGCTACATGACGCGCTAGTATCATTGCATATCCTGCTACACCGGCAGAGGCATACATTTGCATACATCATGATAGTTTTCACTTGTCTTTATGTTGAGTACTTCTTATAAAGTGTGATGATTTTTCTTTCTATTCATGTAAAACATAGAGTGTTGCCCTTAAGAGAGCAAAAGATCCCAAAGTGGAAAAAACAAAAGATCCCAAAGAGGACAAATCAGAGATAAAAAGAAAGAGCCAAAGAGGCCAAAAAAAATTAAAAATAAAGAGAAAAATAAAAATAAAAAAGAAATAAAAAGAGAGAAGGGGGCAACACTACTATTCCTTTGAAAGATCCACACTCATACTCCATTACTATATTGGTACTACATAGAGATTATCATTCATGCATAACTATGTGGGGACCCTTACTATAGAACTTGGTTTGCATATTCCAATGATGAGCCTCTTCAAATGAGCTCTAGGTATTCATGAGCAAACAAGTTGGGTGCACCCCCACTAGTTCCATTGGAGAGCTTACCTTAGCTCATATGTGCATCCGTTACATAGCAATCCCTACTCCTCACATCATATCTATCATTTGGCTTTCTCTCGCCTATGGTTGTCCTCATTGATGTGAGCCTTTCACACCTTTTTGTCTTCCTTCCCATCATTATTCTATTTGCCATATAAGTGCCAACATATCTTGTTCATGCTTATTCATTGCATGAGTGCTCAAAATCGAAAGGGAGAGGATCACTTTGACTTGTGCATGACAAGTGGTCTGGGGATGAGTCAAAATAAGATGCTGAAGGAGACTAAGTGTGAGGTTTAGTAGATTGAGTTCTCAATTAAAGAAATATTTTTTCTCTGAACCCATCTCCCACTTCTTGCACACAGACACCATTTGGAGACATTCGAGTCATGGACAGCGAGAGCTCTTGCACCTTTATGTTCTTACTTTGCTAAATTCAATACTAGATATAGACTCTTGCTTGTTATTCTCTTGACTTGAATTGCATATCTCACTTGCTTTACTTTGAAGTTCTCATATGTGTGTTAGCATGTCAATACAGAAGTTATTATGTTATCATTTATCTACTCGAGGACGAGCAGAAATTAAGCTTGGGGATGTTGATACGTCCCAAACGTATCTATAATTTTGGCTTGTTCCATGATCTTTTGGGTGACATTGTTATATGTTTTGCTACAATTTTATATAATTTTACACATATTTGGACTAACCTACTAACTCAGTGCACCCAGTGCCAGTTTCTGTCTGCTGATGTCTATTTTGCAGGGGCTTTTACCCAATTTTCCGAAGCCCGAAAAATCCAGAAAATATATATAAACAAATCAGCGAAACAGAAGCTCCGGGGTCACCGAAGGAGGGCCGGAAGGGGCCACGGGCCTTCCAGGCGGCCTGCTAGCTTGGCCAGGACCTAGGCCACGCCAGGAGGTCGCCTGGGTGGGTCCCACTATTGGAAATATGCCCTAGAGGCAATGATAAAATAGTTATTATTATATTTCCTGTTTCAAGATAATCGTTTATTATCCATGCTATAATTGTATTGAATGAAAGCATAGATACATGTGTGGATATATAGACAAGACAAATGTCCCTAGCAAGCCTCTAGTTGGTTAGCCAGTTGATCAAGGATGGTTAAGGTTTTCTGATCATACGCAAGTGTTGTCACTTGATAACTGGATCACATCATTAGGAGAATCATGTGATGGACTAGACCCAAACTATGAACGTAGCATGTGATCGTGTCATTTTATTGCTATTGTTTTCTGCGTGTCAAGTATTCATTCCTATGACCATGAAATCATATAACTCACTAACACCGTAGGAATACCTTGTGTGTATCAAACGTCACAACGTAACTGGGTGACTATAAAGGTGCTCTACAGGTTTCTCCGAAGGTGTCCGTTGAGTTAGTATGGATCAAGACTGGGATTTGTCACTCCTATGACGGAGAGGTATCTCGGGGCCCACTCGGTAATACAACATCACAAACAAGCCTTGAAAGCAATGTGACTCAAGTGTAAGTCACGGGATCTTGTATTACAGAAGGAGTAAATAGACTTACCGGTAACGAGATTGAAATAGGTATACGGATACCCACGACCGAATCTCGGGCAAGTAACATATCGAAGGACAAAGGGAATGACATACAGGATTATATGAATCCTTGGCACAGAGGTTCAACCGACAAGATCTTCGTAGAATATGTAGGATCCAATATGGACATCCAGGTCCTGCTATTGGATATTGACCAAGGAGTGTCTCGGGTCATGTCTACATAGTTCTCGAACCCGCAGGGTCTGCACACTTAAGGTTCGATGATGTTTTAGTATAGTTGAGTTATATGTGTGGTTACCGAAGGTTGTTCGGAGTCTCGGATGAGATCTCGGACGTCACGAGGGTTTTCAGAATGGTCCGGAAACAAAGATTGATATATAGGATGGTTTCATTTGGTCACCGGAAAGTTTCGGGCATTACCGGCAGTGTACCGGGAGTGACGAATGGGTTCCGGGTATTCACTGGGAGGGGGCCACCCACCCGGGAGTGAGCCCAGTGACCCTAGGGTGGCTCACCAGCCCTTAGTGGGCTGGTGAGGCCAGCCCAATAGGTCCATGGTGCCACAAGTGGATAAAACCAAAAGAAAAGAATAAAACAAGGAAAGAGGGAGGTGGGAAGGAAGGAGTGGACTCCTTCCCCCAAACCGAATTGGGGTGGGAGTCCACCTCCTCCCTTCGGACGGCACCCTTGGGGCTCCCTTGAGCCCCAAGGCTAGACCCTCCCCTCCTCCTATATATATTGGTCGTTTAGGGATTTTTGAGACACAACTTTGCCACATGCAACTCAAACCTATACCACGTAGTTCTTCCTCTAGATCGGATTTCTGCGGAGCTCGGGCGGAGCTCTACAGGAGTAGATCATCACCACCACCGGCGCGCTGTCACGCTGCTGGAGAACTCATCTACTTCGCTGTCTCTCTTGCTAGATCAAGAAGGCCGAGATCGTCATCGAGCTGTACATGTGCTGAACGCCGAGGTGTCATTCGTTCGGTGCTAGATCGGAACGGATCGTGGGACGGATCGTGAGACGACGGTGATTTGAATCACGAAGTTGTACCACTACATCAACCGTGTTTCTTAATGCTTACCGCTTAGCGATCTACAAGGGTATGTGGATCTAATCTCCTCTCGTAGATGAACATCACCATGATAGGTCTTCGTGTGCGTAGGAAATTTTTTGTTTCCCATGCAACGTTCCCCAACAGTGGTATCAGAGCTAGGTTCATGTGTAGAAGTTATCTCGAGTAGAACACAAAAGGTTTTGTGGGCGTTGATGTTCAATTTGCTGCCCTCCTTAGTCTTTTCTCGATTCGATGGTATTGTTGGATTGAAGCGGCCCGGACCGACATTACTCGTACGCTTACGAGAGACTGGTTTCATCGACTGACATGCAACTCGTTGCATAAAGATGACTGGCGGGTGTCAGTTTCTTCAACTTTAGTTGAATTGGTTTTGACTGAGGTGGTCCTTGGAGAGAGGTTAAATAGCAATTTGCACATCTTCGTTGTGGTTTTTGCTTATATAAGATGCGATCATACTAGATACCCATAGCAACCACATAAAACATGCAACAACAAATTAGAGGACGTCTAACTTGTTTTTGCAGGGTATGCTTGTGATGTGATGTGGCCAAAGACATGATGTGATATATTGGATGTATGAGATGATCATGTTGTAATAGTTAATATCGACTTGCACGTCCATGCTACGGCAACTGGCAAGAGCCATAGGGTTGTCTTTAAACTAATGTTTGTGTTTGCAGATGCGTTTACTATATTGCTAGGTTGTAGCTTTAGTAGTAATAGCATAGATAGCACGACAACCTCGATGGCGGCACGATGATTGAGATCATGGTGTGGCGCCGGTGACAAGAAGATCATGTCGGTGCTTTGATGATGGAGATCAAGAAGCACAAGATGATGGCCATATCATGTCACTTATGAATTGCATGTGATGTTAATCCTTTTATACACCTTATTTTGCTTAGAACGACGGTAGCATTATAAGGTGATCCCTCACTAAAATTTCAAGATGAAATTGTGTTCTCCCCGACTGTGCACCGTTGTGACAGTTCGTCGTTTCGAGACACCACGTGATGATCGTGTGTGATAGACTCAACGTTCACATACAACAGGTGCAAAACAGTTGCACACGCGGAACACTCGAGTTAAACTTGACGAGCCTAGCATGTGCAGACCTGGCCTCGGAACACAAGAGACCGAAAGGTCGATCATGAATCGTATAGTTGATATGATTAGCATAGAGATGCTTACCACTGAAGCTATACTCAACTCACGTGATGATCGGACTTGAGTTAGTCGATTTGGATCATGTACCACTCAAATGACTAGAGGGATGTACCTTTTGAGTGGGAGTTTATTAAGTAATTTGATTAGTTAAACTCTAATTATCTTGAACATAGTCTAAGTCCACTTTGCAATATTTTATGTTGTAGATCAATGGCTCACGCAGTAGCAACCCTGAATTTCAATACGTTCCTAAGGAAAGCTAAGTTGAAAGATGATGGAAGCAACTTTGTAGACTGGGCACGTAATATTAGGATCATCCTACAAGCTGGGAAAAAGAATTATGTCCTTGATGCTGCGCTAGGAGACGAACCACCCGCTACATCTGACCAAGATGTTTTGAATGCTTGACAATCGCGTAAGGAGGACTACTCAGTAGTTCAATGTGCAGTCTTGTATGACTTGGAACCGGGACTTCAACGTCGCTTTGAGCGTCATGGAGCATATGAGATGTTCCAGGAGTTGAAGTTTATCTTTCAGAAGAACGCCCGGATCGAGAGGTATGAGTCCTCCAATAAATTATATGCTTGCGAGATGGAGGAGAATTCGTCTGTCAGTGAACATGTGCTCAAAATGTCTGGGTACTCAAACCATCTAGCTGAGTTGGGGATTGAACTCCTGCAATAGGCTATCACTGACAGAAATCTTCAATCAATGTCACCTAGCTACAAGAGCTTTGTGTTGAACTATAACATGCAAGGGATGAACAAGTCACCCGGCGAGTTATTCGCGAAGCTGAAAGTCGCAGAGTCAGAACTCCGGAAAGAGCATCAAGTGTTGATGGTCAATAAGACCACTGGTTTCAAGAGAAACGGCAAAGGCAAGAACGGTAACTCCAAGAAGAGCGGCAAGCTTGTTGCCAATCCGATGAAGAAACCCAAGGCTGGACCTAAGCCAGAAACAGATTGTTATTATTGCAAGGGGATGGGTCACTGGAAGCGCAACTACCCCAAGTATTTGGCTGATAAGAAGGCGGCCAAAGAAAAATCAGGTATATTTGATATACATGTTATTGATGTGTACTTAACCAACTCTCGTAGTAGTGCCTGGGTATTTGATACCGGTTATGTTGCTCATATTTGCAACTCGAAGCAGGAACTGCGGAATGAACGAAGGCTGACGAAGGATGAAGTGACGATGCGCGTGGGAAATGGTTCCAAGGTTGATGCAATCGCCGTCGGCACAGTCTCACCTCAGTTACCATCAGGATTACTTATGAACTTAAATAATTGTTATTTAGAGCCTGTGTTAAGCATGAACATTATATCTGGATCTTGTTTATTGCGAGACGGTTACTCGTTTAAGTCAGAGAATAATGGTTGTTCTATTTCTATGAGTAATATCTTTTATGGTCATGCACCCAATGTGAGAGGATTGTTCATATTGAATCTTGATTGTGATGATACACATATACATAACATCGAGACCAAAAGATGTAGAGTTAACAATGATAGTGCCATGTTTCTGTGGCACTACCGCTTAGGTCATATTGGTGTAAAGCGCATGAAGAAACTCCATTCCGATGGGCTTTTGGAGTCACTTGATTTTGAATCACTTGACACGTGCGAACCATGCCTCATGGGCAAGATGACTCAGACTCCATTCTCCGGAACAATGGAGCGTGTAAGTGACTTGTTGGAGATCATACATACCGATGTGTGCGGTCCGATGAGTGTGGAGGCGCGCGGCGGATATCGTTATTTTCTCACCTTCATTGACGATTTGAGTAGGTATGGTTATATCTACTTGATGAAGCACAAGTCTGAAACATTTGAGAAGTTCAAGCAATTTCAGAGTGAAGTTGAAAATCATCTTAACAAGAAGATCAAGTTCCTACGTTCTGATCGTGGGGTGAATATCTGAGTTTCGAATTTGGTGCTCACTTGAGACAATGTGGAATCGTTTCACAGTTAACACCGCCTGGAACACCACAATGTAATGGTGTGTCTGAACGTCGTAATCGTACTTTGTTAGAAATGGTGCGATCTATGATGTCTCTTACTGATTTGCCGTTATCGTTTTGGGGTAATGCATTAGAGACAACTGCATTCACTTTAAATAGGGCACCATCAAAATCCGTTGAGGCAACACTATACGAGCTGTGGTATGGCAAGAGGCCGAAGTTGTCGTTTCTTAAAGTTTGGGGATGTGATGCTTATGTCAAAAAGCTTCACCCTGAAAAGCTGGAACCCAAAACAGAAAAGTGTGTCTTCATAGGTTACCCAAAGGAGACAGTTGGGTACACCTTCATAGGTTACCCAAAGTATTTGGAGCTTTTCTTGAGAAGGAGTTTCTCTCGAAAGAATTAAGTGGGAGGAAGATATAACTTGATGAGGTTGTCGAACCTCTAATCCCTTTAGATGGTGGCGCAGGGCAAGGGTAAACCTATGTCGAAGCCACGCCAGTTGAGGAGGAAGTTAATGATGATGATCATGAAACTTTGGATCAAGTTCCTATCGGGCCTCGCAGGTCGACAAGATCACGTACTGCTCCAGAGTGGTACGGTAATCATGTCTTATCAATCATGTTGTTGGACAACAATGAACCTACGAATTGTGAAGAAGTAATGGTGGGCCCGAAATCCAACAAATGGCTGGAGGCCATGAAGTCCGAGATAGCATATATGTATGAAAACAAAGTGTGGACTTTGGAAGTATTACCTGAAGGTCGCAAGGCTATTCAGAACAAATGGATCTTTAAGAAGAAGACGGACGCGGACGGTAATGTGACTATTTATAAAGCTCGACTTGTGGCAAAGGGTTTTTCACAAGTTCAAGGAGTTGACTACGATGAGACGTTCTCACCGGTAGCGATGCTAAAGTCCGTCTGAATCATGTTAGCAATAGGTGCATTTTTCGATTATGAAATCTGGCAGATGGATGTCAAAATGGTGTTCCTTAACGATTTTCTTAAGGAAGAATTGTATATGATGTAGCCCGAAGGTTTTGTCGATCCAAAGAATGCTAACAAAGTATGCAAGCTCCAGCGATCCATTTATGAACTAGTGCAAGCATCTCGGAGTTGGAATAAGCGCTTTGATGAAGTGATCAAAGTGTTTGGGTTTATACAAGTTGTTGGAGAATCTTGTATTTACAAGAAAGTGAGTGGGAGCTCTGTGGCATTTCTAATATTATATGTGGATGACATATTACTGATTGGAAACAATGTGGAGTTTTTAGAGAGTGTAAAAGATTACTTAAACAAGTGTTTCTCTATGAAGGACCTAGGAGAAGCTGCTTACATTCTAGGCATTAAGATCTATAGGGATAGATCAAGACGCCTGATAGGACTTTCACAAAGCACATACCTTGATAAAGTTTTGAAGAAGTTCAAAATGGAACAGTCCAAGAAGGGGTTCTTGCCAGTATTACAAGGTATAAAATTGAGTAAGACTGAGTGTCCAGTAACTGCGGAAGATAGAGAAAAGATGAGTGCCGTCCCCTATGCTTCAGCCATAGGGTCTATCATATATGCAATGTTGTGCACTAGACCGGACGTTAGCCTAGACATAAGTATGACAGGCATGTTTCAAAGTAATCCAGGAATGGATCACTGGACGGCGGTCAAGTCTGAAGTACCTGAAAAGGACTAAGGAAATGTTTCTCGTTTATGGACGTGACGAAGAGCTCGTCGTAAAGGGTTACGTCGACGCAAGCTTTGACACTGATCCGGATGACTCTAAGTCTCAAACCGGATACGTATTTATTCTTAATGGGGGTGCGGTAAGCTGGTGCAGTTCCAAGCAAAGCGTCGTAGCAGATTCTACATGTGAAGCGGAGTACATGGCTGACTCGGAGGCAGCTAAGGAGGGTGTATGGATGAAGCAGTTCATGATGGATCTTGGAGTTGTGCCGAGCGTACTAAATCCAATAACTCTGTTCTATGACAACACTGGTGCCATTGCTTTAGCAAAGGAACCAAGGTTTCATAAGAAGACCAGACACATCAAACGACGCTTCAACCTCATCCGCAAAGGAACCAAGGTTTCATAAGAGGACTAGATTATTGACTCTAGTGCAAGTGGGAGACTGTTGGAAATATGCCCTAGAGGCAATGATAAAATAGTTATTATTATATTTCCTGTTTCAAGATAATCGTGTATTATCAATGCTAGAATTGTATTGAATGAAAGCATAGATACATGTGGGAGACAGAAGCTTGCGGCGGGGGAAAAGTATTTTCGTGGCTCTCTCTGGCAGTTTTGGATTTTTAGGGAATTTATAGGCGGAAGAAGTAGGGCAAAGGAGCCACGGGGGGCCACAAGCCTGGTAGCCCCCCCCTGGAGGCCGCGGCTAGGGGGCTTGTGGCCTCCCCGGAGTCCTTTGCCTTGGTTCTCAAGTTCCCTGCGTATCTTCTGTTACGGAAAAAATCTTTCCGAAGGTTTTATTCCGTTTGGACTCCGTTTAATATTCTTCTCTGAAAAGGGTCAAAAACACGGAAAAAACAGGAACTGGCACTTGGCACTGAGTTAATAGGTTAGTCCCAAAAAAGATAAAAAAGTAGCATAATCGTGCAAACAAAACATCCAAAGTTGACAAGATAATAGCATGGAACCATCAAAATTTATAGATACGTTGGAGACGTATCAAGCATCCCCAAGCTTAACTCCTGCTCGTCCTCGAGTAGGGAAGTCATAAAGACTGAATTTTTGATGTGGAATTCTACCTAACATATTTGTCCTTGTAACTTCTTTCTTGTGACATGAATGTTAAGATTCGTAAGATTCAAAACAATAGTTTGCTATTGACATGAAAACAATAATACTTCAAGCAAACTAGCAAGGTAATCATGAACTTTTGAAATAACAAGGCCAAAGAAAGTTATCCCTACCAAATCATATAGTCTGCCTATGCTCCATCATGCCCACACAACGAATTTAAATCATGCACAACCCCGGTATTGGCCAAGTAATTGTTTTCGCACTCTTACTTTCTCAAACTTTTTCAACTCTCATGCAATACATGAGCGTGAGCCATGGATATAGCACTATAGGTGGAATAGAGTGTGGTGGAGGTTGTGAAGCAAAAAGGAGGAGATGGTCACATTGACTCGGCGTATCAACAGGCTATGGAGATGCCCATCAACAGATATCAATGTGAATGAGTAGGGATTACCATGCAACGGATGCACGAGAGCTATAAGTGTGTGAAAGCTCAAAAGGAGAACTAGTGGGTGTGCATCCAACTTTCTTGCTCACGAAGACCTAGGGCAATTTTGAGGAAGCCCATCATTGGAATATACAAGCCAAGTTATATAATGAAAATTCCCACTAGTATATGGAAGTGTCAAAACAAGAGACTCTCAATCATGAAGAACATGGTGCTTTTGTGAAGCACAAGTGTGGAAAAAGATAGTAGCATTGTCCCTTCTCTCTTTTTCTCTCTCTTTTTTTTGTTTGGGATCTTCGGCCTCTTTTTCATTATTATTTTTGGTGGGCATCTTTGGCCTCTTTTTTTATTCCTCACATGGGACAATGCTCTAATAGTGATGATCATCACACTTTTATTTACTTACAACTCAATACTTAGAGCAATGATGACTCTATAGGAAATGCCTCCAGCAGTGTACGAGGATGTGCAACGATCTAGCTTAGCGTATGACGTTGAAACGTCTCGCTAGCCATCTTATGATCATGCAATGGTAATATGAAAGTGATGGCACAAGTCATGAGACCGAACGGTGGGAGTTGCATGGAAATATATCTCGGAATGGCTATGAAAAGGCCATAATAGGTAGGTATGGTGGCTGTTTTAAGGAAGGTATATGGTGGGCTTGTGCACCGGTGAAAGTTGCACGGCACTAGAGAAGCTAGCAATGGTGGAAGGTGAAAGTGCATCTATACCATGGACTCACATTAGTCATGAAGAACTCATATACTTATTGCGAAAGTTTTATTAGTAATCGAAACAAAGTGCTAAATGCATACTCCTAGGGGAAGGGTTGGTAGGTGTTAACCATCACGCGATCCCGACCACAACACAAAGGATGACAATCAATAAATCAATTATGCTCCGACTTCCTAACATAGCGGTTCACCATACGCGCATGCTACGGGAATCACTAACTTCAACACAAGTATTTCTAGATTCATGACACCCTACTAACATAACTCTAATATCACCAAATCCATATCTCAAAACTAATTGAGAGGAATCAAACTTATCTTTCTAATCAATGCACATGAATATGGAAGTTTGTATTATATCTTCTTTGGATGCCTATCATCTTTAGGACTCTTTCATGGCACACGCCAACTACCAAGTTACTCAGAGAGAGCACTCTCAAAAAGATATAAGTGAAGATCGAGAGTTTTTATTTCTTCAAAATATGACACCGCCATGCTGTTAAAAGATCTAAGTGAAGCACTAGAGCAAAGTTATCTAGCTCAAAAGATATAAGTGAAGCACATGCGAGCTAAATTGCCTAACTCAAAAGATATAAGTGAAGCTCAATGAGTATTCTAGAAAATTCATGATGGGTGCATGTTTCTCTCAAAAAGGTGTGCAGAAAGGATGATTGTGACACAACAAAAAGAAAAGACTCCTATAGTACACGACGCTCCAAGAAAAACACATATCATGTGGTGAATAAAAATATAGCCCCAAGTAACGTTACCGATGGATTGAAGACGAAAGAGGGGATGCCTTCCCGGGGCATCCCCAAGCTTAGGCTTTTGGGTGTCCTTGAATTTGGCTTGGGATGCCTTGGGAACCCCCAAGCTTGAGCTCTTTCCACTCTTTATCCCATTGTCCATGAGAACATCACCCAAAACTTGAAAACTTCACAACACAAAACTTAATAAGAAACTCGTGATATCATTAGCATAAGAAAACAAACCACCACCTCTTTAGATACTGTAGCAAACTTGATTTATATTTAGATTGGTGTTAGATTACTGTATTCTCACTTTTCCATATCTAGTTCCCCCCGATACTATCCATAGTTTCATCAAAATAAGCAATCAACACAACAAAAACAGAATCTGTCAAAAACAGACCAGTCTATATCAATCTGTATACTTAGTATACTTATGGTATCTCAACAATTCTGAAAAATTACGACAATTAGGGAAATTGGCATATCAACCAGAATCAAAAGGAATCAACTCAAAATATCTTTCTGGAAAGGAATGAAAAATAATTTCGTGAGCGTAAAGTTTGTGTCTTTTTCAGCACGATCAAACAACCAACACCAAAACTAGTCATAAAGGTTTTACTTGGCACAAACACAAAAATAAACACAAAAAACACAATCATAACAGAATTATGATGGTGTGGACACAATAAAAGAGAAAGCAAAAAAGCAAAGATAGATTTATTGGGTTGCCTCCCAACAAGCGCTATTGTTTAACGCCCTTAGCTAGGCACAAGGCGATAGAATCAAGTATCGTCGTCTTTGGTGCTCAAACCATAAGTAGCCCTCATCATGGATTCATAAAAAATCTTATTTTCTTTCTAGGAAAGTGTTCCTTGCCCTTCTTTAATGGAAATTGAAATCTAATATTCCCTTCCTTCATATCGATGATAGCACCAATAGTCCTAAGGAAAGGTCTACCAAGAATGATGGGACATGTCGGATTGCAATCAATATCAAGCACAACGAAATCCACTGGTACATAGTTCCTTTTTGCAATAATAAGAACATCATTGATCCTTACCATAGGTTTCTTAACAGTAGAATCCGCAAGATGCAAATTAAGAGAGCACTCATCAATCTCATTGAAGCCTAGAACATCACATAAAGACTTTGGAATGGCGGAAACACTAGCACCCAAATCACACAAAGCATTGCATTCATAGTTTCTAATGTTGATTTTGATAGTAGGTTCCCACTCATCATGAAGTTTTCTAGGAATAGAAACTTCCAACGCACGTTTCTCTTCAAGAGATTTCATCATAGCACCAACGATATGATCGGTAAAGGATTTATTTTGGCTATAGGCATGTAGAGAGTTTAGCATGGATTGCATCAAGGAAATACATTAAATCAAAGAGAAACTATCATAATTGAATTCCTTGAAATCCAAAGTAGTAATTTCATCACTACTCAAAGTTTTGATATCCTCTACTCCACTTTCAGTGCTTTTAGCATCAAGATAGATAGACTCCGAATCATTGGGGCATTTCTCAACCAAAGTGGATTCATATCCAGCCCCCTCATCATTAGGTTTGACATTAGAAAACAAGGATTCAATAGGAGTGACACCAAGCACTTTAAGATCTTCGTGATTCTCATCACGAGAACACGCCTTTTTAAGCCATTCATGTCTAGCACGAATTTGGGCGGTTCTTTCTTTACTCTCATTCATGGAAACACGCATAGCTTTCAAAGTTTCATCCATATTAATCTTGGGAGGAGCACATCTCAATTTCAAAGCATCAATATCAAGAGATATTCTATCAACAGTCCTAGCAAAGTCATCAATTTTAAGCAATTTTTCTTCTATGGACGCATTGAAAATCTTTTGCGAGTTGATAAACTCTTTAATATTACTAGGAAAAGGCCTAGGAATAAAGTTACCTCTATAAGCATTGTTGTTGCCAAAATTATTCCTACCAACAAAATATACATCCAAGCTCTCATTGCTATTCTCAATCAAGGAAGACAAAGGCATATCATTTGGATCTAGAGGAGCACCTTTACTAGCAAACAATTTCATTAACTCATCCATCTTAGCACTCAAAGAGTTAATTTCTTCTATAGAATGCTCTTTTTTACAAGTAGGTGACCTTTCAGTGTGCCATTGAGAATAGTTTGTCATGATATTTTCTAGGAGTTTGTGGGTTATCCTAATGTGATTTCCATGAAAGTTCCACCGGAGGCGGAATCCAAGATATTTCTAGAAGCAAAATTCAAACCAGCATAGAAGATTTGTATAATCATCCAAAGACTCAAACCATGAGCGGGACAATTTCTAATCATCAATTTCATTCTCTCCCAAGATTGTGCAACATGTTCATGATTTAGTTGCTTCAAATTCATGATATAATTACGGAGAGAGATAATCTTAGCCGGTGGAAAATACTTGGATATATAAGCATCTTTGCACTTGTTCCAAGAATCAATACTATTTTTGGGCAAAGATGAAAACCAAGTTTTTGCTCGATCTCGTAATGAGAAAAGAAATAGCTTCTATTTAATCACATAATTATCCACATCTTTCTTCTTTTGCATATCGCATAACTCAATGCAGGTATAGATGGGATGCAACATCTTCACTAGGAAGGCCGGAGAATTGCTCTTTCATAACAAGATTCAACAAAGCAGCATTGATTTCATATGATTCCGCACTAGTGGCGGGAGCAATCGGAGTACTAATAAAATCATTATTATTAGTATTCGAGAAATCACACAATTTGGTGTTTTCAGTCATGGTGACTTCAGCAAGCAGACAAGCACACAAGCGAATATAAAGCAAGCGAAAGAAAAGGGCGAACGAAAAAGGCAAATATTTTTGTAAATTTTTGTTTTTCAGAAGTGGGGGAGAGGAAAACGAGAGGAAAAAGGAAAAAAGTTAATGCAAGAGATGAGTTTGTAACAGTTACTTGGATAATCTTCACTTAGAATAATCCCCGATGCTAGAAATTGACACGTTGAAGGGAGACTATTCTTGAATTGATACTCCACGGCAACGGCGCCAGAAATTCTTCTTGCTACCTCTTGAGCTTGTGTTGGTTTTTCCCTTGAAGAGGAAAGGGTGATGAAGCATATTAGCAGTAAGTATTTCCCTCAGTTTGAGAACCAAGGTATCAATCCAGTAGGAGTATCAAGGCAAGTCACCAATGTACTTGTGCAAAAACAAACAAACTTGCACCCAACGCTATAAAGGGGTTGTCAATCCCTTCACGATTAATTGCAAGGTGAGATCTGAAGGTGGAAAGCGAAACAAAGTAAAAGTGTAGAGCTGAAAATATGATGTGAAGTAGACCTAGGGGTCATAGTGTTCACTAGAGGCTTCTCTCATGATAGCAAGTATTACGGTGGGTGAACGAATTACTGTCGAGCAATTGATAGAACCGCGCAAAGTCATGATGACATCTAAGGCAATGATCATACATATAGGCATCACGTCCGAGACAAGTAGACCGATAATGTCTGCATCTACTACTATTACTCCACACATCAACCGCTATCCAGCATGCATCTAGTGTATTGAGTTCATAACGAACAGAGTAACGCCTTAAGCAATATGACATGATGTTGAGGGATAAATTCATGCAATAGATATAAACCCCATCTTTTTACCCTTGATGGGAAAAACATGATGCGTGCCTCGCTACCCCTTCTGTCACTGGGTGAGGACACCGCACGGTATAAACCCAAAACCAAGCACTTCTCCCATTGCAAGAATTATAGATCAAGTTGGCCAAACAAAACCCACAACTCGAAGAGAATTACAAGGATACGAAATCATGCATATAAGAGATTAGAGGAAACTCAAATAATATTCATAGATAATCTGATCATAAATACACAATTCATCGGATCTCGACAAACACACCGCAAAAGAAGGTTACATCGGATAGATCTCCATGAAGATCATGGAGAACTTTGTATTGAAGATCCAAGAGAGAGAAGAAGCCATCTAGCCACTAGCTATGGACCCGTAGGTCTGTGGTGAACTACTCACGCATCATCGAAGAGGCAATGGTGTTGATGAAGAAGCCCTCCGTGTCCGAATCCCCCCTCCGGCAGGGCACCAGAACGTGCCCCAGATGGGATCTTGCGGAGACAGAAGCTTGCGGCGGCGGAAAAGTATTTCCGTTGCTCTCTCTGGCAGTTTTGGATTTTTAGGGAATTTATAGGTGGAAGAAGTAGGGCAAAGGAGCCACGGGGGGGGGCACAAGCCTGGTAGCCCCCCCCCCCCCCCCCAGGCCGCGGCTAGGGGTCTTGTGGCCTCCCCCTGTGTCCTTTGCCTTGGTTCTCAAGTTCCCTGCGTATCTTCTGTTACGGAAAAAAATCTTTCCGAAGGTTTTATTCTGTTTGGACTCCGTTTAATATTCTTCTCCGAAATGGATCAAAAACACGGAAAAAACAGGAACTGGCACTTGGCACTGAGTTAATAGGTTAGTCCCAAAAAGGATTAAAAAATTAGCATAATCATGCAAACAAAACATCCAAAGTTGACAAGATAATAGCATGGAACCATAAAAAATTATAGATACGTTGGAGACGTATCAATCATCACCACCACCGGTGCACCGGCACGCTGCCGGAGAACTCATCTACTTCTCCGTCACTCTTGCTGGGTCAAGAAGGCCGAGATCGCCATCGAGATGTACATGTGTTGAACGCTGAGGTGTCGTCCGTTCGACGCTAGATCGGAACGGATCGTGGGACAGATCATGGGACGACGGTGATTTGAATCACAAAGTTGTACCACTACATCAACCGCATTTCTTAACGCTTCCCGCTTAGGGATCTACAATGGTATGTGGATATAATCTCCTCTCATAGATGGACATCACCATGATAGGTCTTCATGTGCGTAGGAATTTTTTTTGTTTCCCATGCAACGTTCCCCAACACCCACCTTCTCCGGTGCCCTCCTTTGGCCTATATTTAGAGATTTGTGAGGAAACCCTCGTAGAATTTCTCGAATCACGAATTTCTCCATCGCCGCAACGCTTCCGAGATTGGGAGCGTGAGGAGACCTCTTCCCGGCACCCTGCCGGAGGGAGGATTGACCTCCGAGAGCTTCTCCACCGCCATGGACATTTCCCGGACGTGCCGTGAGTAGTCCTCCTTAGACCATGAGTCCATGACCAGTAGCTATGTGATTTCTTCTCTCCAATCTTGTGCTTCAATGGTTAGTCCTTGTGAGCTGCCCTACACAATCAAGGCATCTATGTAATTCTCTTGCTTTTGCTATGCTCAGTTTGTTGGGATCTGATGGATTATGAGATTATGTTCAGATTGTTATGAGTTATATATTTGATTATCCTTTTATACTATGTTCCTGATAGATTCTTGCATGTTCTCCGTTGCTTTTTATTGCTTTGGCCAAGTAGTAGATCGTAACTCCAAGAGGGAGCGTTATGCATGATTGTGGGTTCGGGCCCCTCGATATCTAGCTTGAGTGACAGAAACATGAGACTAGGGGATGTGCTTGTTGCCACCAGGGAGAAAACAACGGTGCTTGTGACCAAGGTTGCAAGGATTGTGTACCTTACGCATAGTTCGTTAATGTAGTTGTCCGTTGCTTTGAGTTTACACTTTGGGTGGGGCTCGCAACTTAATACCGGAGAGATGTTCTGGATAGATATCTCAAGGTGGATGATTAGTAAGTAGATGCTGATGAATAAATGGTCTACTTGTCTTGGTGTACTGCCCATTACTATTGAACCTCTAACTATCAAGGAGGATAATTAGCATTGCGGTGCAATCATAATTATGTCAATTGCCAAACTGTGATTTGTTTACCCTAGCATAGTTGTTTATCGTCTTTTGGGAGAGAGACATCACTAGTGAACATCATGTGACTCCGGTCCATATCACCATCATTGTTTACACCTCCATCATTTACCGCTTTCATTTACTTTTTCGTTGCAATCAGTATTACCTTCCCACTTGTGTTTTGATCCTTTACAAACTACAAGGCCGGAGAGATTTACAACCTCTCTTACTCGTTGGGAGAAAAGTTATTTGTTGTGTGTGCAGGTCCACGTCTTCTGCTAGCGCCAGGGTGGAAGACACCTACTTGTTGAGCCTAGGAGTCATACTCGTTCGATAAACCTTACAGTCTCTGTGTGAGAGAAATTTTCTGTTGACTACATCTCCACCTTCCACTTGGGGTATCTGACGAGGGGCAATAAGTATATACATCATCTCGTCATGTGGATCCTATGGTCAAAATTAAATTGAATAATATCTCTTGCTTTGCATTATGTGATGTTGGAGCTAGGGCCTCCGTTATGCCCGAAAGAATGTATGATATGCGTGATTTGAAATCTTATGATCCATGTTCTTTTGGTGTTCGTCTTGTTGATTCTTCCATAAAGAAACCTTTAGGGAGAATTGATGATGTGATTACTATTGTCAATGATAATTATGTTCCTGTTGATTTTCTTGTTATGGACATTGAATGTGATCCTTCATGTCCAATTATTTTGGGACGTCCTTTTCTCCGCACCGTTGGTGCTATCATTGACATGAAAGAGAGAATTATTAAATTCCAATTCCCCCTTAAAAAGGGAATGGAACACTTCCCTAGAAAGAAGATTAATTTGTTGGGGAACGTCGCATGGGAAACAAAAAATTTCCTACGCGCACGAAGACCTATCATGGTGATGTCCATCTACGAGAGGGGATTTCCGATCTAGATACCCTTGTAGATCACACAGCAGAAGCGTTAAGAAACGCGGTTGATGTAGTGGAACGTCCTCACGTCCCTAGATCCGCCCCGCGAACCGTCCCACGAACCGTCTCGCGATCTGTCCCACGATCCGCTCCGATCTAGTGCCGAACGGACGGCACCTCCGCGTTCAGCACACGTACAGCTCGACGATGATCTCGGCCTTCTTGATCCAGCAAGAGAGACGCAGAGGTAGATGAGTTCTCCGGTAGCGTGACGGTGCTCCGGAGGTTGGTGGTGATCTAATTTCAGCAGGGCTCCGCCCGAGCTCCGCAAAAACGCGATCTAGAGGAAAAAACCGTGGAGGTATGTGGTCGGGCTGCCGTGGCAAAAGTTGTCTCAAATCAGCCCTAATAGCTCCATATATATAGGAGGAGGGGAGGGGAGGCTTGCCTTGAGGCTCAAGGAGCCCCAAGGGCTGCGCCACCAAGGGAGGAGGAGTCCTCCTCCAATCCTAGTCCAACTAGGATTGGAAGGTGGAGTCCTTCTCTTCTTTCCCACCTCTTTTTTTTCTTTTCTCTTTGATTTTCTATATATGGTGCATAGGGCCTTCTTGGGCTGTCCCACCAGCCCACCAAGGGCTGGTGCGCCACCCCCAAGGCCTATGGGCTTCCCCGGGGTGGGCTGCCCCCCCTGTGAACACCCAGAACCCATTCGTCATTCCCGGTACATTCCCGGTAACTCCGAAAACCTTCCGGTAATCAAATGAGGTCATCCTATATATCAATATTCGTTTCCGGACCATTCCGGAAACCCTCGTGACGTCCGTGATCTCATCCGGGACTCCGAACAACATTTGGTAACCAACCATATAACTCAAATATGCATAAAACAACGTCGAACCTTAAGTGTGCAAACCCTGCGGGTTCGAGAACTATGTAGACATGACCCGAGTGACTCCTTGGTCAATATCCAATAGCGGGACCTGGATGCCCATATTGGATCCTACATATTCTACGAAGATCTTATCGTTTGAACCTCAGTGCCAAGGATTCATATAATCCCGTATGTCATTCCCTTTGTCCTTCGGTATGTTACTTGCCCGAGATTCGATCGTCAGTATCCGCATACCTATTTCAATCTCGTTTACCGGCAAGTCTCTTTACTCGTTCCGTGATACAAGATCCCGCAACTTACACTAAGTCACATTGCTTGCAAGGCTTGTGTGTGATGTTGTATTACCGAGTGGGCCCCGAGATACCTCTCCGTCACACGGAGTGACAAATCCCAGTCTCGATCCATACTAACTCAACGAACACCTTCGGAGATACCCGTAGAGCATATTTATAGTCACCCAGTTACGTTGCGATGTTTGATACACACAAAGCATTCCTCCGGTGTCAGTGAGTTATATGCTCTCATGGTCATAGGAACAAATACTTGACACGCAGAAAACAGTAGCAACAAAATGACACGATCAACATGCTACGTCTATTAGTTTGGGTCTAGTCCATCACATGATTCTCCTAATGATGTGATCCCGTTATCAAGTGACAACACTTGCCTATGGTCAAGAAACCTTGACCATTTTTTATCAACGAGCTAGTCAACTAGAGGCTTACTAGGGAGAGTGTTTTGTCTATGTATCCACACATGCACTGTGTTTCCAATCAATACAATTATAGCATGGATAATAAACGATTATCATGAACAAATAAATATAATAATAACTAATTTATTATTGCCTCTAGGGCATATTTCCAACAGTCTCCCACTTGCACTAGAGTCAATAAGCTAGTTCACATCACCATGTGATTCCAACAAATCCAACACCCATATAGTTATGGGGTCTGATCACGTCTTTCTCGTGAGAGAGGTTTTAGTCAACGGTTCTGAAACTTTTAGATCCGTGTGTTCTTTACAAATCTTTATGTCATCTTATAGATGCTGCTACTATGTGCTATTCGGAAATACTCCAAATATCTACTCTACTATACGAATCCGTTTCACTACTCATAGTTATTCGGATTAGTGTCAAAGGTTGCATCGACATAACCCTTTACGACAAACTCTTTAACCACCTCCATAATCGAGAAAAATTCCTTAGTCCATAAGTTACTAAGGATAAATTTTGACCGCTGCTAGTGATTCAATCATGGATCACTCTCTGTACCTCTCAACAGACTTTGAGTCAAGGCACACATCAGGTGCGGTACCCAGCATGGCATACTTCAGATTCTACGGCGAAGGCATAGAAGACGACCTTCGTCTATTGTAACGACCAAGATGCGGTCCTTTCCGATCTGGGGGTCGAGGCCCCCGAATAGGAAAGAAGCGCATCTAAGCGTTTCGCAAGCAAGTAACATAGCACAATATAATAATACAAGTAGACAATTCGGGATTCAACTGTCTTCTTAATAATAACTCACAGTACAACACAGATACAATCAAGGTAGTTCCGCTACGAACTACAAAACATGGAAAAAGCTATGCTACCCTACTGCAGGCCCACGATCACGACCACGCCTCAGTCCTCAGGATAGTTCACGTAGAGGCGGTCTGTCTCCTCGTCGTACCGCCACGCCAGCTGGGTGACGTCGGGATCATCTGTCTCTGGGGTACCTATACCTGCTGGGAGTTTCGGAGGAATCCGTGAGCCACGGGGACTCAGCAATCTAAGACCTTGGTGCCAGAACTAGTCATGTTATTGGGTAAGGAAGGGATGAAGTGTTTCAGGCTGCTGCATCCTATGATTGAATAAGTGGCTAACTTACGCAAAAGAGAAGTGAAGGTGGTCTACGCTAACGGTCGGGATTACTTGATCAGAAGGTGATCCTGAACACCTACCTATCGCATTCATAACCCCACCGTGTTCCCGATCGAAAAGTGATCTTCGAAGGGACAGTCACGGTTACACACACAGTTGGCAGTTTTATTAGTTTATGTTTAAGTTCTCTAATACCGGTTCTTGACAAAATATTCCAAGTTGCCACATAACCGCGGGCACGGCTTTCCGAAAGATTAAACCATGCAGGGGTGCTCCAACTAGTCCATCACAAACGAACACAGGCCGCAAAGGCATCCTCTATCACGAATCTCGTGATCTCGTCGGATTCCTTAGAGGAAAACCTCAACTCTGGGTGAAACCAAAGCTTCACTGGGATTCCTATATGCAAGATATACCGCTAAGGTAAGGCAAGGCTAGCAGGACCTCCCGGTGTGTCGACGACCCGATAAGAGCCGCGTATCTCAGTCTCAGGACAACACCGTCTATGCAAAGTGGACAAGGACCAAACCTCAAGTTTCCCCGGGGTGGTCTTGCCGACTGCTAGGTGGTTGGACCAACACTCATGAGGAGCACTGGCCCGGGTTCTTGATTAGGATCCTCGGGGTAGCTATTCCCTATGCAGTTTATTATTAAGTGATTAGCAAATTAAAACCAATGTTGGGTCCTGCCGGACAAGCCTTAGCACTACGCGATTTATCAAGGGGGTCCCCATAACAACCCCGAACGTGTTAGGAGCGATCATTATGGAATCAAACACCGGTAATCGGTAACTAAGGCGGCAATAACGGAACAAAGCACCCGGCAAAAGGCTAGGCCTCCCGTCATTTACCAAGTATATAGGTGCATTTATTAACTAACAGAATTTAATATAATGATATCAAGCTCCTGTCATCACATGAGTTTAAAAACACCTGCAACTAACAATGCTAACATTAGTAGCTGAGCAAGCCTACCTAGCCATACCAGTTTGCTAGGAAAGAGTACAGTGTTTAGGCTCATGGCATATGAAGAGGCAATTTAATTTCAGTGGTAGGCAGCGAGCAATATGACATGGAATCGAAACTAACATAACAAGTCTAGAGATGGAATCAAGGTCATATCATCATGCCTGTGGTATCCTCAGCTTGGAATGGTTCTGGATCGTTCTGCACGTACTCTCCTGACTCCACGTATTCGTTCTCCGCTCCCCGTGCTACCCAACATAATAATAACAGCCAATGAACAGCAGCACCACAAAATGCAACAATCACATGATGCATGAGATGAAAGTTGAGCATGCACCACTATTTCTATCACTAGCACAAGCAAAATAAACCACAGCAAGTTTCTGGACAGAACTGTGCACTAAGCTATTTTGACATGCATGAGAATGACATGAACAGATGCATCTCGTTAAAACGGTGCAAAACCATATAAAGAACATTGCAAACGGAGCTACGGATCAACGGGAATCAACGAAACAAGATATGAAGCTCTACGTGAAAGATTCAACACCACACGCACAATTGGCACAAATCTGGTATTCCCAGGTTGCCAAGACATGTAATAACCCAACATGAATGAAATGGAGCAAGGTAGAACACCACAACATCAATTAAGCACAAACTTTAAACAAAATGGCAAAACTATATAATCTGCCAGAATCTGCATCTTAGCTGTTTGGGAGCAACATGCAACATAGCTACAGGTCTTCAAACATGACAAATAATATATGTGGTTGTTTCCAACCAAGAACACCACAAGCACCAGCAAGAATCACAGCAAAAGGAATTAAATTCTAGAAGATACAAGGCCACAAACTTTCCCAAAACCATCAGATCTCAGGGACTTAGTGAAAATTCCTGCACCTGAGTTTCTGTTTCTGTTCTGAAGCTTTTTGACAGCAATCAAAACACAACCTATTGGGCTCCAAATGACTTGAAAATTGACAGGAAGCTTCACAAACATATCAGGTTCAAAATACTAGCACTTCACTAAGGCCAGTTCTCAACAGAATGACCAGCACATCCTCATCTACAGGGGAAGAAAATGTTTCCAGAATCCCAGACTTAGTGAAATTTTCAGAGTTCAATAATCTGGAATTTTCCAGCCACATGGCCACTTTGTCTAGGCATAGTTTGCACACACATGTCACCAAGAGGTAATTGACACCACTATGGTGTTGAGCACAAACCCCTACTATTAACACACAAAAACCCATGCCCTTGGGCTCCATCTATACCATGGAATCAAGGACCAAACTTTCAACAAAACTGCAAATGCAACTCCATAAGGTATTCTTCTAAGAATACAATTACATAGGTTGATTTTCATGTGCACAATGACAAAGTGACATGGGGGTTTGAACCCCATGTTTGTGTCATGCACATCAACAACACCCACACATATATCACACTATCACTAGCATCAAGCACAACAAAATATAATTCCTATGCTAACAAGAGAGTTTGCACACCCTCACATATGGGCATGTGATGGTACACACTCTCACATGCACCACAAGGAACACCTTAGGAATCATGTCATCCTCAAGGTGCAACCCCCACAATAATCTACCCATGCTTAACTGGTAAGCTCCACCTTCACATGCTTATCATAGCTAGCCACCTAGTGCATCACATACACACCAAATACTTGTGGTGAGGGCAAGGCATCCACACCCCACTAAATCCATACAAGCAATTAAAACTACAAGAACAAGTTAGTCCACACTAAAGCTCAAAAGATGTGGCTATACATGCTTAACTAGTGCAAACTTTCACACCTTAAAGCCCAACACTTACAAGTAACCAAAACACATAGCACCATCTCCTATCAAGGGTAACTTCACATCACAAAGGTGCAATCACCATAAGTTCTCAAGGCTAGCAAACATCATCTATCACTCACTAGTGTGCAAAACACACACACAAAGAAATCTGCCCTAACTATACTAGCAGGAAAAGAACTAAAACACCTCTATGTCTAAGAGTTAGCTAAACAGAAAATTAGCAGAACTAAAATGCCACTTGTCTAAGAGTTAGAAAAACAGAAATAAAATAGGCAGAAAAGAAAAGACAACAAAAAAAGAAACAGGGGCTCCTGGGAATCGAACCCAGAACCTCTGGTTTCCAGCAACAGCACCACTCCACCACACCACTGTCATCTAGTCGACAGGATAGAGGAAATAACAGAGTAAACTGTTACACTGGTCACTGTGCAATAAAATCTCCAAAACAAAAGAGGGCCGAGGGGGGATCGAACCCGCGCCCTCTCATCAGGCACAACCACGCGCTACCACTGCACTACGAATCGACGTCTGAACCTATACACGCTGCAAAACAGAAGAGGACACCCCCTGCTCGTCTGCTACCGACGACTGGCCGGAACAGGGGAGGTGCCTCGCCGGCGCTGCGAGCCAAATTCAACTCCGTCTCGTGGAGGGGAGGAAGCCCACATCCACACGGATCCATCCCCGCAATTATCTATGCCCAAGGGGGCTCTACTGCAACGTGACCACGGCGACCTGCGGCTCCGGCGACAGGAACAACTCGCCGATGAACTCTACTGCTTCAGCGCCCAATCTAAGACAGGGAGGAAGGAGGGGGTGCACTACCTCGCGTACGAGTCGAGGAGGGAGCGACTGTAGAGGAAGTAGCGGGAAGAAGAACGCGCAGCGGCGGAGCTCGTCGGAGAAGAAGGGCCTCCGGGAGGAAGACGATGCAGAGTCGGGGACGACGATCTAGCGGCGGGAACGAGGCCGTGGAGAGGCCCGCGTGCTCCTGGACCCCTCAACGTGGAGGAGAAGGTACCACGGCGACGACGGTGATCTCCTTCACCCGTCGGCCATGGAGGATCCGGCGGCTTACCTTACCGCGACGAGAGAGAGAGGAGGGAGAAGGGATCTGGTGGAGCGGCGGCGGAAGGGAAACCCTAGCCGAGGCACGGACGCCAAGGGCTTTTATATGGCGACAGGGGAACGAGGGACGCGCCGCGGTGGCCAGCGTGCGAGCTCTCTCTCTCCGGTGAAACAGAGAAGAAAAGAAGAGAGGCTGACCCCTGGGCCCCACTGCCTCGCTCGAAAGGGGAGGAGGATGACGCCCGCGCGCGTGCCCTGGGAAGAAGTGGGCTGGGCCGCGAGGGTTTGATTGCCACAGGCGTCAGATAGAGGAAAGGCTGAGAGGGATTTGAATTCTTTTAAAAATAAACTCAGCTAGGATTTAAATCCACTAGCAGTTCTGATGGGGTAAAAATCAAAGCAAAAATGCCCGTGGCCATAAGGAATTATGGCCTATTAGAATAAAATAGGAAAACAATATTTGGATCCATTTGGAATAAATGCAAAATAGTAATTAATTTACTGTTTTGGGTTTATTTGCACCTTTAAAAACAAGGAACAAAACAGCAAATACACACATCATCATAACCACAATTAACTCCAATCACAAGACATTTTAGAACAACTTTTGTGAAGAAAGAATTTTGAACATGAGATAATAGGAGGGAAAAGGATTTGAAATAGCAAGGAGCTTTGAAATCCCAAACCACCACTTCTACACACCACACTCCAACATTACCTATGCATCAACACAAGAAATTGCAATACCACCACATCACACCTAGCAAGATCACATGCAATCATAACAGGGCATAGAATCATAATGTATGGCAAGGATGGTATGGCATGGATGCATGCATGCAAAAGAAAAATAGAAGGTGGCACATGAATTCATACATGCATAGAAACTCTCATGACAAAGTCAAGGTGGTCCCACATGGAAGGTTACAAAAAGGGAAAGACCTACACTTGGGGCATTACAACTCTCCCACACTACAAAGAAGATCTCGACCTCGAGATCTAAGATTGAAAGAAATCGGGAAATTCGGAACGGAGGTGATCCTCGCGTTCCCACGTAGCCTCTTTATCGGAATGGTGTGACCACTGCACTTTGAGAAACTTGACAGACTTGTTACGGGTCTTGCGCTCAGTCACCTCGAGAACCGCAACTAGATGCTCATGATAAGAAAGGTCAGGCTGAAGATCGATATCCTGAAGTTGCACAGTGCGCTCGGGGTTCTTGAAACACCTCCGGAGCTGAGAAACATGGAACACATCATGGACATTTGCAAAGGTTGAAGGAAGCTCGAGCTGGTACGCGAGGTCACCCCTCTTGCCAACCACTCTGAACGGACCAACGAAACGAGGCGCAAGCTTGCCTTTGATGCCAAAACGCTGCATACCCTTCATAGGCGACACCTTGAGATAGACAAAATCATCAAGCTCATACGACATGTCGCGGTGCTTGCTATCGTAATAGCTCTTCTGACGGGACTGAGCTGCTCTGAGGTTGTCGCGAATGATCCGACACATCTCCTCAGCTTCTTCTATCATATCATTGCCAAGGATCTGACGCTCGCCTGTCTGGGACCAGTTGAGCGGAGTACGACACTTCCTGCCATAGAGAATTTCAAACGGAGCCTTGCCAGAACTAGCTTGATAACTGTTGTTATATGAGAACTCCGCGAAAGGCAGACAATCTTCCCACTTCATGCCAAAAGAGATAACACAGGCTCTCAGCATTTCCTCAAGAACTTGATTCACTCTCTCCACTTGACCACTAGTCTGAGGATGGAACGCTGTGCTGAAGCGGATCTTCGTGCCCATAGCAGACTGAAAAGAGTCCCAGAACTTGGAAGTGAAGATACTTCCGCGATCTGACGAGATCATCATAGGTACACCGTGCAACGAGACAATCCTCGAGGTGTACAACTCTGCCAGCTGAGCTGCTGAAATGGACTTCTTGACTAGAAGGAAATGCGCCACTTTACTCAATTTGTCGATGACGACGAAGATAGCGTCATTGCCCTTCTTGGACTTCGGAAACCCTGTGACGAAGTCCATCTCAATGTCATCGAACTTCCACTCGGGAATCGGCAAAGGCTGCAAGAGGCCCGCTGGTCTTTGATGTTCTGCTTTCACCCTTCGACATACATCACACTCATTAACGAATTGTGCAATTTCACGCTTCATACGGGTCCACCAGAAAGTCTGCTTCAAGTCATGGTACATCTTGGAACTTCCAGGATGAATAGAAAGTAGAGAATTATGAGCTTCTTCCATGATCACCTTCCTGAGATCACCTTTCGGGACGACAAGACGGTCCTCGAAAAACAAAGTGTCCCTGGCATCAACAGTGAAACACTTATACTTGGGAAGACTCTTTCCCACACCAATCTTGACCTTCTTCACCATAGCATCAAGTAGCTGAGCTGCTCTGACCTAATCTTCCAAGGTAGGAGAGATCTCAAAGTTCGCAAGAAAACCCTGAGGAACCAGCTGAAGATTGAGCTTCCTGAAAGACTCAGAAAGACCCGGCTGGAGAGGTTGCAGAATCAGACTGTTGCAATATGCCTTCCTGCTCAACGCATCTGCCACAACATTTGCCTTGCCTGGCGTGTACTCAACACTCGGATTAAAATCCTGGAGCATTTCCACCCAACGTGTTTGCCGAAGATTCAAGTTAGGCTGAGTGAAGATATACTTGAGGCTCTTGTGATCGGTGAAAACTTCAACCTTACGTTCCAACAAGAGATGTCTCCAAGTCATCAAGGCGTGCACAACAGCTGCTAGCTTGAGATCGTGCACAGGATAGTTCTTCTCCGCAGGCTTCAGCTGCCTGGAGGTATAAGCAACCACCTTCCTATCTTGCATCAAGACTGCACCAAAACCCTGGAGAGAAGCATCGCAAAAGACCTGGTACGGCTTGGAATCATCCGGAGGAGCCAATACCGGAGTGGAGGTAAGCTTCTCTTTGAGTGTATCGAAAGCCAGTTGGCACTCTGGAGACCACACATACTTGACACCCTTCTGAAGCAGACTAGAGAGCGGCTTGGTGATTTTGGAGAAGTTCTCAACGAATCTTCTGCAATATCCGGCAAGACCGAGAAAGCTTCGAAGCTGCTTCACATTCTGCGGAGGTTCCCATTCAACAATGGCTTGAACCTTGGACACGTCAACCTTAATGCCCTCGGCAGAGATAATATGCCCAGGATAAACCACTTCTTTCAGCCAGAACTCACACTTGGAAAACTTGGCATACAGCTTGTATTCTCTCAGTTTATCAAGCACCAACCTGAGATGTTTCTCATGTTCTTCCTCATCCTCAGAAAAGACCAGAATGTCGTCGAGATAGAGAAAGACAAAATCATTCTTGAATGGCGAGAAAATATAGTTCATCAATCGGCAAAAAGTCGGAGGAGCATTAGCCAGACCAAAAGACATGACCGTATACTCATACTAGCCAAAACTGGTCCTGAATGCCGTCTTTGGAATGTCTTCCTCGCGAATGCGAATCTGATGATAGCCCATTCTGAGATCAAGCTTGGAGAATACTTTAGCACCTTTCAGCTGCTCGAACAACTCATTTATGTTCGGAAGCGGATATTTGTTCTTGATTGTCTTCTTGTTCAATGGACGGTAATCGACACACAGCCGGTCCGTACCATCCTTCTTCTTGACAAAGAGAACACCACATCCCCACGGAGACGAGCTTGGTCTGATCAAACCCAAACGCTCCTGCTCATCGAGTTGCTTCTTGAGTTCCTTCAACTCTTCTGGACCCAGCTTGTACGGCCGCTTGCACACTGGCTCTGTGCCTGGCTCAAGCTCAATGACGAACTCCACTTCACGGTGCGGAGGCATACCTAGCAGCTCTTCAGGAAACACGTCTTGATATTCGCAGACTACTGGAACTTGCTCAATGGGATTGATCTCACCCTTTTCATTCAAGGAGAACAAACGGATTGTGTCATCGCGCGCCGCGAATATAATCACATCCTCCGAAGAGTGGGTCAGTTTCACTTCTTTAGCTGCACAATGAATTGATGCTTTGTTCATGGCCAACCAGTCCATACCAAGGATCAAATCAATGTCGGACTTGCCCAAGACAATAGGAGATGCCAGAAAAGCATAATTGTCCATCTTGACAGAAACGTTCGGAACCATCATGTGAGAATTCATGATCTTACCCGGAGACACAATTGAAAGAGGCTTAATCAAATCACGAGTAGGGAACCCATGCTTAAATGAGAATGGCCTTGAGATAAACGAATGCGATGCACCAGTATCAAACAGGACTTTAGCAGGAAAATCATTGACTAGGAGATTACCCATGATCACATCCGATGAATTTTCTGCCTCAGCTGTATTCACCATGTTGACTCGAGCTGACCTAGGGTTGAACTTCACAAGAGCGTTGCTAGGAGGTTTGCTTGGAGGAGGAGGCGGCAGACGGAGCTGAGAAGTGCATTTGTTGGCATAGTGACCCTTCTGCCCACATTTGTGACAAGTGACATCTGCTGGCTGCCGGAACTGATTCTGAGGAGGCCCTTGCTTCTGATGCTGATATCTCTGCTGGAAGCCAGGGTTGGGTGGGTGGGAAGAGCCACGTCCACCTGAGTGCTTCGGCTGCTGAGAGTGCCGAGGAGGAGGAGGAGAAACCCAAAACCTCTGTTGCTTCTGAACCACCTGAGTCGAGGAAGAGCTGGAATCTCTGAAACGTTTCTTGGAGTTCTCCACCCTGAGCAAGGTTGCCTCTGCTCTGAGAGCTAAGTTGTAGAACTTGTCAAACTCCTCAGGATCGTGCAAAGCAAGTGCTAACTGCAAATCCTCCTTCAAGCCACCCCTGAACTGGTATATCTTGCTCTTCTGATCCGGAACATCCTGCAGCGCGTAACGGGCCAGCTCGTGGAACTCAACATTGTACTTGTACACAGAATTGCTGCCCTGCTTCAAGCGCCTGAACTTCTCACGCATCTCCTCAACAAAACTGGAAGGGATGTAGTGGGACCTGAAGTCACGACAAAACTCGTCCCAAGTCATCACCCTGCCACCTCTGGAGTCCTTAAGCTGCTGCCACCAAATAGAAGCCTACCCCTTCAACTGAAATGTTGCAAACTTGACATAGTCCTCTGGACGCACATTGCTACACTCAAAATGCTTGTTCATATCACGGATCCAATCTTCCGCATCAAATGGCTGGTCGCAAGAAGTGAACGTCTTAGGCTGGTTTGACAGGAACTGACTCAGACTGGCGAAGTGATTGCCACCCTGCTGGAAATTGCCCTGCTGATGATTGGCTCTCTCCTGGATCAACTGCAACAGCATCTGAGTGTTTGCATTGGTAGCTGCCGTCATCGCCTGCCAGGCCTCTGCAGGAGGAGGCGGCGACGGAGGAGGAGGAGGAGGTGGAGGCGGCATATCCTCACGCGCTGGGGTCTGACGAGTTGGTGGAGCCATCCTGAAGATGGACAGCATATTAGTCCACAGAATAATTGAAGATATTGCTGAATCAAAAGACAGAATATCTGAATAGAATTTAGCATTGCACTCGAACAACATAGCAAGAGTGAATCCTCAAAGTAACACACGACAAAATTCCGATAAGGGCCACTGCAAACAAGTGTGAGCTAGAACTGCTCGGAACAAACATATGATCAAGATTTCCCCAAACCTCAATCAAGCGTCTGTAGGAAGATAGTCCTATAAGATACTACTAGATATCCCACCTATGAATTCCCGAAATAACTAGTTATGCAATCAGGTACACGGATACAAGGAGTATTTCACACAACTCCTAAACTAACCCGTCACCTGTATCACATCCTTCAACACACAACCAACATCTCGGACCTTCGTCTACAACAGATCCTTGTGATCACAATGATACCAAGTGTGGTAGTACCCCCGAACAATCTACACCAGTACTGGGGACATCGGGGTTATCTCACCACTACCCGTATTGAAGCAATAACGAACACCCTCCGTTCTTAGATACTCAGAAATCTGAATGATGGCGATGTGCGCGATAATCCCTGGAGCTCAACTCCCCTGATACTTAGAGCAGATAGGAGGCACCAGGACATGATTCCGTCACATCGAAATCATATAGATTTCACAAATACCCGCGTGATCCTAAAAAAATTGAGCGAGAAAAGGAGTAGATTTAAAGATTTCCTAAGACGGGAACCTCACCAGAGCAAAGAAGAGGAGAAAAATGAAACCTACTCTCCGATATAACTACGACTCAAAACATTTTCTAGACTCGACTCGGCCAAATACGATCACACTAAGGCTCCTATGGTCGTAAGGCTCTGATTACCAACTTGTAACGACCAAGATGTGGTCCTTTCCGATCTGGGGGTCGAGGCCCTTGAATAGGAAAGAAGCGCATCTAAGCGTTTCTCAAGCAAGTAACATAGCACAATATAATAATACAAGTAGACAATTCGGGATTCAACTGTCTTCTTAATAATAACTCAGAGTACAGCACAGATACAATCAAGGTAGTTCCGCTACGGACTACAAAACATGGAAAAAGCTATGCTACCCTGCTGCAGGCCTACGATCACGACCATGCCTCAGTCCTCAGGATAGTTCAAGTAGAGGCGGTCTGTCTCCTCGTCGTACTGCCACGCCAGCTGGGTGACGTCGGGATCATCTGTCTCTGGGTACCTGTACCTGCTGGGAGTTTTGGAGGAATCCGTGAGCCACGGGGACTCAGCAATCTAAGACCTTGGTGCCAGAACTAGTCATGTTATTGGGTAAGGAAGGGATGAAGTGTTTCAGGCTGCTGCATCCTATGATTGAATAAGTGGCTAACTTACGCAAAAGAGAAGTGAAGGTGGTCTACGCTAACGGTCGGGATTACTTGATCAAAAGGTGATCCTGAACACCTACCTACGGCATTCATAAACCCACCGTGTTCCCGATCGAAAAGTGATCTTCGAAGGGACAGTCACGGTTACGCACACAGTTGGCAGTTTTATTAGTTTATGTTTAAGTTCTCTAATACCGGTTGTTGACAAAATATTCCAAGTTGCCACATAACCGCGGGCACGGCTTTCCGAAAGATTAAACCCTGCAGGGGTGCTCCAACTAGTCCATCACAAACGAACACAGGCCGCAAAGGCATCCTCTATCACGAATCTCGTGATCTCGTCGGATTCCTTAGAGGAAAACCTCAACTCTTGGTGAAACCAAAGCTTCACTGGGATTCCTATACGCAAGATATACCGCTAAGGTAAGGCAAGGCTAGCAGGACCTCCCGGTGTGTCGACGACCCGATAAGAGCCGCGTATCTCAGTCTCAGGACAACACCGTCTATGCAAAGTGGACAAGGACCAAACCTTAAGTTTCCCCGGGGTGGTCTTGCCGACTGCTAGGTGGCTGGACCAACACTCATGAGGAGCACTGGCCCGGGTTGTTGATTAGGATCCTCGGGGTAGCTATTCCCTATGCAGTTTATTATTAAGTGATTAGCAAATTAAAACCAATGTTGGGTCCTGCCGGACAAGCCTTAGCACTACGCGATTTATCAAGGGGGTCCCCATAACAACCCCGAACGTGTTAGGAGCGATCATTATGGAATCAAACACCGGTAACCGGTAACTAAGGCGGCAATAACGGAACAAAGCACCCGGCAAAGGGCTAGGCCTCCCATCATTTACCAAGTATATAGGTGCATTTATTAACTAACAGAATTTAATATAATGATATCAAGCTCCTATCATCACATGAGTTTAAAAACACCTGCAACTAACAATGCTAACATTAGTAGCTGAGCAAGCCTACCTAGCCATACCAGTTTGCTAGGAAAGAGTACGGTGTTTAGGCTCATGGCATATGAAGAGGCAATTTAATTTCAGTGGTAGGCAGCGAGCAATATGACATGGAATCGAAACTAACATAACAAGTCTAGAGATCGAATCAAGGTCATATCATCTTGCGTGTGATATCCTCAGCTTGGAATGGTTCTGGATCGTTCTGCACGTACTCTCCTGACTCCACGTATTCGTTCTCCGCTCCCGGTGCTACCCAACATAAGAATAACAGCCAATGAACAGCTGCACCACAAAATGCAACAATCACATGATGCATGAGATGAAAGTTGAGCATGCACCACTATTTCTATCACTAGCACAAGCAAAATAAACTACAGCAAGTTTCTGGACAGAACTGTGCACTAAGCTATTTTGACATGCATGAGAATGACATGAACAGATGCAGCTCGTTAAAATGGTGCAAAACCATATAAAGAACATTGCAAACGGAGCTACGGATCAACGGGAATCAACGAAACAAGATATGAAGCTCTACGTGAAAGATTCAACACCACACGCACAATTGGCACAAATCTGGTATTCCCAGGTTTCCAAGACATGTAATAACCCAACATGAATGAAATGGAGCAAGGTAGAACACCACAACATCAATTAAGCACAAACTTTAAACAAAATGGCAAAACTATATAATCTGCATCTTAGCTGTTTGGGAGCAACATGCAACATAGCTACAGGTCTTCAAACATGACAAATAATATATGTGGCTGTTGCCAACCAAGAACACCACAAGCACCAGCAAGAATCACAGCAAAAGTAATTAAACTCTAGAAGATACAAGGCCACATACTTTCCCAAAACCATCAGATCTCAGGGACTTAGTGAAAATTCCTGCACCTGAGTTTCTGTTTCTGTTCTGAAGCTTTTTGACAGCAATCAAAACACAACCTACTGGGCTCCAAATGACTTGAAAATTGATAGGAAGCTTCACAAACATATCAGGTTCAAAATACTAGCACTTCACTAAGGCCAGTTCTCAACAGAATGACCAGCACATCCTCATCTACAGGGGAAGAAAATGTTTCCAGAATCCCAGACTTAGTGAAATTTTCAGAGTTCAATAATCTGGAACTTTCCAGCCACATGGCCACTTTGTCTAGGCATAGTTTGCACACACATGTCACCAAGAGGTAATTGACACCACTATGGTGTTGAGCACAAACCCCTACTATTAACACACAAAAACCCATGCCCTTGGGCAACATCTATACCATGGAATCAAGGACCAAACTTTCAACAAAACTGCAAATGCAACTCCATAAGGTATTCTTCTAAGAAGACAATTACATAGGTTGAGTTTCATGTGCACAATGACAAAGTGACATGGGGGTTTGAACCCCATGTTTGTGTCATGCACATCAACAACACCCACACATATATCACACTATCACTAGCATCAAGCACAACAAAATATAATTCCTATGCTAACAAGAGAGTTTGCACACCCTCACATATGGGCATGTGATGGTACACACTCTCACATGCACCACAAGGAACACCTTAGGAATCATGTCAACCTCAAGGTGCAACCCCCACAATAATCTACTCATGCTTAACTGGTAAGCTCCACCTTCACATGCTTATCATAGCTAGCCACCTAGTGCATCACATACACACCAAATACTTGTGGTGAGGTGGAGGCATACACACCCCACTAAATCCATACAAGCAATTAAAACTACAAGAACAACTTAGTCCACACTAAAGCTCAAAAGATGTGGCTATACATGCTTAACTACTGGAAACTTTCACACCTTAAAGCACAACACTTACAAGTAACCAAAACACATAGCACCATCTCCTATCAAGGGTAACTTCACATCACAAAGGTGCAATCACCATAAGTTCTCAAGGCTAGCAAACATCATCTATCACTCACTAGTGTGCAAAACACACACACAAATAAATCTGCCCTAACTATACTAGCAGGAAAAGAACTAAAACACCTCTATGTCTAAGAGTTAGCTAAACAGAAAATTAGCAGAACTAAAATGCCACTTGTCTAAGAGTTAGAAAAACAGAAATAAAATAGGCAGAAAAGAAAAGACAACAAAAAAAGAAACAGGGGCTCCTGGGAATCGAACCCAGAACCTCTGGTTTCCAGCAACAGCACCACTCCACCACACCACTGTCATCTAGTCGACAGGATAGAGGAAATAACAGAGTAAACTGTTACACTGGTCACTGTGCAATAAAATCTCCAAAACAAAAGAGGGCCGAGGGGGGATCGAACCCGCGCCCTCTCATCAGGCACAACCACGCGCTACCACTGCACTACGGATCGACGTCTGAACCTATACATGCTGCAAAACAGAAGAGGACACCCCCTGCTCGTCTGCTACCGACGACTGGCCGGAACAAGGGAGGTGCCTCACCGGTGCTGCGAGCCAAATTCAACTCCGGCTCATGGAGGGGAGGAAGCCCACATCCACACGGATCCATCCCCGCAATTATCTATGCCCAAGGGGCTCTACTGCGACGTGACCACGGCGACCTGCGGCTCCGGCGACAGGAACAACTCGCCAACGAACTCTACTGCTTCGGCGCCCGATCTAAGACAGGGAGGAAGGAGGGGGTGCACTACCTCGCATACAAGTCGAGGAGGGAGCGACCGTAGAGGAAGTAGCGGGAAGAAGAACGCGCAGCGGCGGAGCTCGTCGGAGAAGAAGGGCCTCCGGGAGGAAGACGATGCAGAGTCGGGGACGACGATCTAGCGGCGGGAACGAGCCCGTGGAAAGGCCCGCGTGCTCCTGGACCCCTCGACGTGGAGGAGAAGGTACCACAGCGACGACGGTGATCTCCTTCACCCGTCGTCCATGGCGGATCCGGCGGCTTACCTTACCGCGACGAGAGAGAGAGGGAGAAGGGATCTGGTGGAGCGGCGGCGGAAGGGAAACCCTAGCCGAGGCATGGACGCCAAGGGCTTTTATAGGGCGAGAGGGGAACGAGAGACGCGCCGCGCTGGCCAGCGTGCGAGCTCTCTCTCTCCGGTGAAACAGAGAAGAAAAGAAGAGAGGCTGACCCCTGGGCCCCACTGCCTCGCTGGAAAGGGGAGGAGGACGACGCCCGCGCGCGTGCCCTGGGAAGAAGTGGGCTGGGCCGCGAGGGTTTGATTGCCACAGGCGTCAGATAGAGGAAAGGCTGAGAGGGATTTGAATTCTTTTAAAAATAAACTCAGCTAGGATTTAAATCCACTAGCAGTTCTGATGGGGTAAAAATCAAAGCAAAAAATGACCCTGGCCATAAGGAATTATGGCCTATTAGAATAAAATAGGAAAACAATATTTGGAGCCATTTGGAATAAATGCAAAATAGTAATTAATTTACTGTTTTGGGTTTATTTGCACCTTTAAAAACAAGGAACAAAACAGCAAATACACACATCATCATAACCACAATTAACTCCAATCACAAGACATTTTAGAACAACTTTTGTGAAGAAAGAATTTTGAACATGAGATAATAGGAGGGAAAAGGATTTGAAATAGCAAGGAGCTTTGAAATCCCAAACCACCACTTCTACACACCACACTCCAACATTACCTATGCATCAACACAAGAAATTACAATACCACCACATCACACCTAGCAAGATCACATGCAATCATAACAGGGCATAGAATCATAATGTATGGCAAGGATGGTATGGCATGGATGCATGCATGCAAAAGAAAAATAGAAGGTGGCACATGAATTCATACATGCATAGAAACTCTCATGACAAAGTCAAGGTGGTCCCACATGGAAGGTTACAAAAAGGGAAAGACCTACACTTGGGGCATTACATATATTCTCTTTATTCTGCCGGGGTCGGGTTTTGAGTCTTACTCAAATTCACACCTCACAACGCAACCAAGAACTCCTTCTTTGCTGATCTATTTTAAACTCCTTCAAAAACTTGTCAAGGCATGCATATTGTTGAAACTTCTATTAAGCGCTTTTGATCTATCTCCGTAGATCTTTGATGCTAAACGTTCAAGTAGCGCAATCCAGGTATTCCTTTAAAAACTCATTTCAAACAACCTTGTATGCTTTACAGAAATTCTACATTACTTCTGATCGACAATATGTCAACCACATATACTTATCAGAAATTCTATAGTGCTCTCACTCACTTCTTTGGAAATACAAGTTTCTCATAAACCTTGTACAAACCCAAAATCTTTCATCATCTCATCAAAGTGTATATTCCAACTCCGAGATGCTTGCACCAGTCCATTGAAGGATCACTGGAGCTTGCATACTTGCTAGTATCCTTAGGATCGACAAAACCTCCTAGTTGTATCACATACAATGTTTGCTCAAGGAAACCGTCGAGGAAACAATGTTTTGACATCCTATGTGCAATATTTCATAAATAATGCAGCAACTACTAACATAATTCTAACAGACTTTTAGCATCGCTACGAGTGAGAAATTCTCATCATAGTCAACTGTTTGATCTTGTCGGAAACATCTTTGCGACAAGTCGAGCTTTTCTTAATAGTGACTTATCACCATCATTGTCTGTCTTCCTTTTAAAGATCCATCTTTACTCAATAGTCTTATGACCATCAAGTAGTTCTTCCAAAGTCTACACTTTGTTTTCGTACATGGATCCTCTCTCGGATTTCATGGCTTCCAGCCATTTGTCGGAATCTGGGCCCATCATTGCTTTCTCCATAACTCGTAGGTTCACTGTTGCTCAACAACATGACCTCCAAGACAGGGTTACCGTACCACTCTGCAGTAGTACGCGACCTTGTCAACCTACGAGGCTTGTAGTAACTTGATCCGATGCTCGATGATCACCATCATCAGCTTTCCCTTCAATTGGTGTAGGCGCCATAGGAATAACTTCTTGCGCCCTGCTACACACTGGTTGAAGTGATGGTTCAATAACCTCATTAAGTTCTACCACCCTCCCACTCAATTCTTTCGAGAGAAACCATTCCTCGAGAAGGGATCCGTTTCTAGAAACAAACACTTTGCTTTCGGATCTGAGATAGGAGATGTACCCAACTGTTTTGGATATCCTATGAAGATGCATTTATCCGCTTTGGGTTTGAGCTTATTCGACTGAAACTTTTTCACACAAGTGTCGAAGCCCCAAACTTTCAAGAAACGACAGTTTAGATTTCTCTAAACCTCAGTCTATACTGTGTCATCTCAACGGAAATACGCGGTGCCCTATTTAAAGTGAATGCGGTTGTCTCTAATGCATAACCCATAAACGATAGTGGTAATTCGATAAGAGACATCATAGCATGCACCATACCAAATAGTGCGTGGCTATGACGTTCAGACACATCATCACACTATGATGTTCCAGGTGGCATGAACTGCGAAACAATTTCCACATTGTCTTAACTGCGTACCAAAACTCGTAACTCGGATATTCATTTCTATGATCACATCGTAGACAGTTTATCCTCTTGTTACGACGAACTTCACTCCTGAAACAGAATTGAACTTTTCAATATTTCAGACTTGTGATTCATTAAGTAAATACTCTTGTATCTACTCAAATCGTCATTGAAGTAAGAACATAATGATATCCACTGCGTGCCTCAGCACCCATTGGACTGCATACATCAAAATGTATCACTTCCAACAAGTTACTATCTTGTTTCATCTCAATGAAAACAAGGCCTTGCTCATGTGGTATGATTTGCATGTCACTAGTGATTCAAAATCAAGTGAGTATAAAGATCCATTAGCATGGAGCCTCTTCATGCAATTTATACCAACATGACTCAAGCGGCAGTGCCACAAGTAAGTGGTACTATCATCATTACCTCGTATCTTTTGGCACCAATATCATGAACATATGTAACACTACGATCGAGATTCAATAAACCATTGAAGGTGATTATTCAAGAAAATAGAGTAACCATTATTCTCTTTAAATGAATAATCGTATTGCAATAAACATGATCCAATCATGTTCATGCTTAACGCAAGCACCAAATAACAATTATTTAGGTTTAACACCAATCCCGATGGTAGAGGGAGCGTGCGACGTTTGATCATATCAACCTTGGAAACACTTCCAACACGTATCGTCACCTCGCCTTTAGCTAGTCTCCGTTTATGTCGTAGCTTTCATTTTGTGTTACTAATCACTTAGCAACCGAACCGGTATCCAATACCCTCGTGCTACTAGGAGTACTAGTAAAGTACACATCAACATCATGTATATCAAATATACTTCTTTCGACTTTTGCCAGCCTTCTTATCTACCAAGTATCTAGAGTTGCTCCGCCTCAGTGACCGTTCCCCTCATAACAGAAGCACTTAGTCCCGGGCTTGGGTTTAATCTGGGGTCTCTTCATTAGTGCAGCAACTGCTTTTTGCCGTTTCACGAAGTATCCCTTCTAGCCCTTGCCTTTCTCGAAACTTAGTGGTTTTACTAACCATCAACTATTGATGATCCTTCTTGATTTCTACTTTCGCGGTGTCAAACATCGTGAATCGCTCAAGGATCATTGTATCTATCCTTGATATGTTATAGTTCATCACGAAGCTCTCACAGCTTGGAGGCAGTGACTTTTGGAGAACCATCACTATCTTATCTGGAAGATCAACTCCCACTTGATTCAAGCGATTGTCGTACTCAGATAATCTGAGCACACGCTCAACGATTGAGCTTTTCTCCTTTACTTCGTGGACAAAGAATCTTGTCGGAGGTCTCATACCTCTTAACAAGGGCACAAGCATGAAATCACAATTTCATCTCTTTAGAACATCTCTTATGTTCCGTGACGTTTCAAAACGTCTTCGGCGCCTTGCTTCTAAGCCATTAAGTATTTTGTACTGAACTATCGTGTAGTCATCAGAAATGTGTCGGATGTTCACAACATCTAGAGACGACGCTCGAGGTGTAGCACACCGAGTGGTGCATTAATGACATAAGCCTTCTGCGCAGCAACGAGGACAATCCTCGGTTTTACAGACTCAGTCTACAAAGTTTGCTACTATCAACTTTCAACTAAATTTTTCTCTAGGAACATATAAAAACAGTAGAGCTATAGCGCAAGCTACATTGTAATTCGCAAAGACCATTAGACTATGTTCATGACAATTAGTTCTATTAATCATATTACTTAAGAACTCCCACTCAAAAAGTACATCTCTCTAGTCATTTGAGTGGTACATGATCCAAATCCACTATCTCAAGTCCGATCATCACGTGCGTCGAGAATAGTTTCAGTGGTAAGCATCTCTATGCTAATCATATCAACTATACGATTCATGCTCGACCTTTCGGTCTCATGTGTTCCGAGGCCATGTCTGCACATGCTAGGCTCGTCAAGCTTAACCCGAGTGTTCCGCGTGTGCAACTGTTTTGCACCCGTTGTATGTGAACGTTGAGTCTATCACACCCGATCATCACGTGGTGTCTCGAAACGAAGAACTGTCGCAACGGTGCACAGTCGGGGAGAACACAATTTTGTCTTGAAATTTTAGTGATAGATCACCTCATAATGCTACCGTCGTTCTAAGCAAGATAAGGTGCATAAAGGATTAACATCACATGCAATTCATCAGTGACATGATATGGCCATCATCATGTGCTTCTTGATCTCCATCACGAAAGCACCGGCACGATCTTCTTGTCACCTGGCGTCACACCATGATCTCCATCATCATGATCTCCATCAACGTGTCGCCATCGGGGTTGTCGTGCTCCTCATGCTATTACTACTAAAGCTACGTCCTAGCAATATAGTAAACGCATCAGCAAGCACAAACGTTAGTTTAAAGACAGCCATATGGCTCCTGCCGGTTGCCGTACCATCGACGTGCAAGTCGATATTAACTATTACAACATGATCATCTCATACATCCAATATAGCACATCACATCGTTAGCCATATCACATCACAAGCATACCCTGCAAAAACAAGTTAGACGTCCTCTAATTGTTGTTGCATGTTTTATGTGGTGACCATGGGTATCTAGTAGGATCGCATCTTACTTACGCAAACACCACAACGGAGATATATGAATTGCTATTTAACCTCATCCAAGGACCTCCTCGGTCAAATCCGATTCAACTAAAGTTGGAGAAACCGACACTCGCCGGTCATCTTTGAGCAACGGAGTTACTCGTAGCGATGAAACCAGTCTCTCGTAAGCGTACGAGTAATGTTGGTCCGATCCGCTTCGATCCAACAATACCGCGGAATCAAGAAAAGACTAAGGAGGGCAGCAAAACGCACATCACCGCCCACAAAAACTGTTGTGTTCTACTCGAGATTACATCTACGCATGAACCTAGCTCATGATGCCACTGTTGGGGAACGTCGCATGGGAAACAAAAAATTTCCTACGCGCACGAAGACCTATCATGGTGATGTCCATCTACGAGAGGGGATTTCCGATCTACATACCCTTGTAGATCGCACAGCAGAAGCGTTAAGAAACGCGGTTGATGTAGTGGAACGTCCTCACGTCCCTCGATCCGCCCCGCGAACCGTCCCACGAACCGTCTCACAATCCGTCCCACGATCCGCTCCGATCTAGTGCTGAACGCGGAAGTGCCGAACGGACGGCACCTCCGCGTTCAGCACACATACAGCTCGATGATGATCTCAGCCTTCTTGATCCAGCAAGAGAGACGGAGAGGTAGATGAGTTCTCTGGCAGCGTGACGGCGCTCCGGAGGTTGGTGGTGATCTAATCTCAGCAGGGCTCCGCCGAGCTCCGCAGAAACGCGATCTAGAGAAAAAAACTGTGGAGGTATGTGGTCGGGCTGCCGTGGCAAAAGTTGTCTCAAATCAGCCCTAATAGCTCCATATATATAGGAGGAGGAGAGGGGAGGCTTGCCTTGAGGCTCAAGGAGCCCCAAGGGCTGCGCCACCAAGGGAGGAGGAGTCCTCCTCCAATCCTAGTCCAACTAGGATTGGAAGGTGGAGTCCTTCTCTCCTTTCCCACCTCTTTTTTTTTCTTTTCTCATTGATTTTCTATTTATGGCGCATAGGGCCTTCTTGGGCTATCCCACCAGCCCACCAAGGGCTGGTGCGCCACCCCCAAGGCCTATGGGCTTCCCCGGGGTGGGCTGCCCCCCCCCCCCCCGGGTGAACACCCGGAACCCATTCGTCATTCCCGGTACATTCCCGGTAACTCCGAAAACCTTCCGGTAATCAAATGAGGTCATCCTATATATCAATATTCGTTTCCGGACCATTTCGGAAACCCTCGTGACGTCTGTGATCTCATCCAGGACTCCAAACAACATTCGGTAACCAACCATATAACTCAAATATGCACAAAACAACGTCGAACCTTAAGTGTGCAGACCCTGCGGGTTCGAGAACTATGTAGACATGACCCGAGTGACTCCTTGGTCAATATCCAATAGCGGGAGCTGGATGCCCATATTGGATCCTACATATTATATGAAGATCTTATCGTTTGAACCTCAGTGCCAAGGATTCATATAATCCCGTATGTCATTCCCTTTGTCCTTCGATATGTTACTTGCCCGAGATTCGATCGTCAGTATCCGCATACCTATTTCAATCTCGCTTACCGGCAAGTCTCTTTACTCGTTCCATAATACAAGATCCCGCAACTTACACTAAGTCACGTTGCTTGCAAGGCTTGTGTGTGATGTTGTATTACCGAGTGGGCCCCGAGATACCTCTCCGTCACACGGAGTGACAAATCCCAGTCTCGATCCATACTAACTCAACGAACACCTTCGAAGATACCTGTAGAGCATCTTTATAGTCACCCAGTTACGTTGCGACGTTTGATACACACAAAGTATTCCTCCGGTGTTAGTGAGTTATATGCTCTCATGGTCATAGGAACAAATACTTGACACGCAGAAAACAGTAGCAACAAAATGACACGATCAACATGCTACGTCTATTAGTTTGGGTCTAGTCCATCACATGATTCTCCTAATGATGTGATCCCGTTATCAAGTGACAACACTTGCCTATGGTCAGGAAACCTTGACCATCTTTGATCAACGAGCTAGTCAACTAGAGGCTTACTAGGGACAGTGTTTTGTCTATGTATCCACACATGCACTGTGTTTCCAATCAATACAATTATAGCATGGATAATAAACGATTATCATGAACAAAGAAATATAATAATAACTAATTTATTATTGCCTCTAGGGCATATTTCCAACATAATTTACCTTATGAGTCTGTCATTTGGGCAAGTTATTCTTATGGAGTTGATAATACTTGATCTTTTTGCATCATGCCTAGCTCAAAGGCATAAAAGAAAGCGCTTGTTGGGAGGCAACCCAATTTGTTTTTTACTTTCAGTTTTAGTGGTCTTGATGTGTTTTAATACTGTAGCAACATCATTGTATCTTTATTTTTTAGATTTGTGCCAAGTTATAGCCTCCGATTGCAAGAAAGTTCAAAAGTTGTGACATGTTGTCGAGAAACAGATTATGTCTGGTTGATGGAAAAATTCGCCGAAAATCACCAAATCATCTTTTTGATCTTAATTATTGTGACAGGATGATCTATATAATTGCCTTTCTCGCATCTGTTCTGAGATTTTTGATTTGAGTTGCACAAGTACCCCAAAAAATTTATTTACTACCTATTGTTCTGTTTTTCACAGATTCTGCCATGTTTTGCGTTTTCATCATCTTGCAAATCATAAGCTTGCTTTTCCTTTGCAAAAACCTTTTGGCAATCATGAGAAACAGTAGCTCTTCATGAAAATCATTATTTACAGTAGGTAACGAATTATTTTATTAAGGGTACTAACCACTCTAGTCAGCTTATGATGAGTTTCGTGTGAAGGGAGTTTTCAAGTATGCGATGGGAGATCATGAAAGAAGATACAGGAGTGTCAAGCGCTCAAGCTTGGGGATGCCCCCATTCACCCAAAGAAACATTCAAGGGGACTCAAACGTCTAAGCTTGGGGATGCCCCCGTGCATCCCCTTCGCTATCAACAACCATCAGTTCGTCCATCTCCATGCTATATTTTTATCACTTCATATGTTATGTGCTATGCTTGGAGCGTCCCGCTCTTTACTTTTTAGTTTGTTTTAGTTTTTCTTGCTGTTCATAACAAGTTGGAACCTAGCCTACCTTGTTTGGGAGAGAAAGACGCTCCATTCCACTCTAGAACACAACATATGTTTTCATGCTTATCTTTTTGTGTGTTCTTTATCTTTTCGTAGCTACTGTCATGCCTAGCTCTTAGTTTTCATTCTATATCTTTTTAAGAGCTATTTTTAGGTTGCTTTTGGAAATCTCTTGAGTTATCATGCTTATCTTGTTTAGAGAGTTGGCCTGTTGCACTGAGTTGTGTGTCTTGCATAAGTAGGTAACTAAGGTTGCTATTTAAGTATAGTAGTAACTTGCAATAGTTTTGAGGTATTGATTTGAGTAATGTTTCGACTATTGGTGCCAAGCGCTTAAGCCTATTAGTGATAGGTGTCGTATTTTGGGAAATCCGTGTGTTTTTCAAAAACTAAAAATTAGTTGAGATCTCTAGCTACTAAATTGATCGCTAACCTCTGGAGGGATTGAAATATATAGAGTACCCTCACGTTACCATGAGTAGAGGATGCGCAAGGATAACCAAACCCCCAAACACCCCTCCTCGGGGTACTTGTCTCTTTGTGAATTCCCTAACTAGATAGAGAGTTGCCGATAATAAGTGTATGAGTTCTTCGGGCTAACGTGAGTATTCGATTGTTAGCACTTCCACCATCCATATTTTGCTAGCCTCTTCGGTACCGTGCATTGCCCTTTCTCACATTCAGAGTTGGTGCAAACTCCGCCGGTGCATCCAAACCCATGACATGATACGCTCTGTCATACATAAGCCTCATTATATCTTTCCTCAAAACAGCCACCATACCTACCTGTTAAGGCATTTCCATAGCCTTTCCGAGATACATTGCCATGCAACATCCACCATCTCATGACTTGATCTTCATGTCATACATGCTTTCGCTTGATCGAGGAGCCGCATCATAGTTGGGCCTTGCCCAAATTATTGCTACATGACGCGCTAGTATCATTGCATATCCTGCTACACTGGCAGAGGCATACATTTGCATACATCATGATAGTTTTCACTTGTCTTTATGTTGAGTACTTCTTATAAAGTGTGATGATTTTTCTTTCTGTTCTTATAAAACATAGAGTGTTGCCCTTAAGAGAGGAAAAGATCCCAAAGAGGACAAATTAAAAGATCCCAAAGAGGACAAATGAGAGATAAAAATAAAGAGCCAAAGAGGCCACAAAAAATGAAAAAAGAGAAAAAAAGAAATAAAAAGAGAGAAGGGGCAACAGCACTATTCCTTTTGGAAGATCCACACTCGTACTCCATTGCTACATTTATACTACATAGAGATTATCATTCATGCATAACTATGTGGGGACCCTTACACTATAAAACTTGGTTTGCATATTCCAATGATGAGCCTCCTCAAATGAGCTCTAGGTCTTCATGAGCAAACAAGTTGGATGCACCCCCACTAGTTCCATTGCAGAGCTTACCTTAGGTCATATGTGCATCCGTTACATGGCAAGCCCTACTCCTCACATCATATCTATCATTTGGCTTTCTCTCGCCTATGGTTGTCCTCATTAATGTGAGCCTTTCACACCTTTTTGTCTTCCTTCCCCATCATAATTCTCTTGGCCATCCTAAGTGCCAACATATTTTGCTTACGCTCATCCATTGCATGAGTGCTCAAAGTCAAAAGGGAGAGGATCATTTTGACTTGTGCCTGACTAGTTGTCTGGGGATGAGTCAAAATAAGATTCCAAAGGAGACCAAGTGTGAGGTTTAGTAGATTGAGTTCTCAATTAAAAAAATTATGATCTCAACCCATCTCCCACTTCTTGCATGCAAACACCATTTGGAGACATTCGAGTCACGGGCAGCAAGAGCTCTTGCACCTTTATGTTCTTACTTGGCTAATTTCAATACTAGATATAAACTCTTGCTTGTTATTATCTTGACTTCAATTGCATATCTTACTTGCTTTACTTTGAAGTTCTTATATGTGTGTTAGCATGTCACCACAGAAATTATTGTGTTATCATTTGTCTACTCGAGGACGAGCAGAAATTAAGCTTGGGGATGTTGATACGTCCAAAACGTATCTATAATTTCTGCTTGTTCCATGATCTTTTGGGTGACATTGTTATATGTTTTGCTACACTTTTATATAATTTTATACATATTTGGACTAACCTACTAACTCAATGCACCCACTGCCAGTTTTTGTCTGTTGATGTCAATTTTGCAGGGGCTTTTACCCAATTTTCCGAAGCCCAAAAAATTCCATGAAAAATATATAAAAAATCAGCATAATGGAAGCTTCCAGATCACCGAAGATGGGCCAGAGGGGGGCTAGGGGCCTCCCAGGCGACGTGTGGGCGCGGCCTGGACCTAGGCCGTGCCAAGTGGCTGCCTGGGTGGGTCCCACCTCCTCCGGTGCCCAACTTTCGCCTATATTTACTCCTCCAAGACAAAACCCTTCCATCACATCCAGAATGGTGAATTTCTCCATCGTTCTGCCACTGCAGCGCTTCCGAGATCGGAGCATCAGGAGACCTCTTCCTGACACCCTGCGAGAGGGAGGATTGACCTCCGGGAGATTCTCCACCGCATTGGATGCTTCCCGGATGTGTCGTGAGTAGTACTTCTTGGACCATGAGTCCATGACTAGTAGTTATGTGATGTATTCTCTCCAATCTTGTGCTTCAGTGGTTAGTCCTTGTGAGCTGCCCTACATGATCAAGGCATCTATGTAATTCTCTTGTTATTGCTACGCTCGGTTTGTTGGGATCCGATGGATTATGAGATTATGTTCAGATTGTTATGAGTTATATATTTTATTATCCTTTTATATTATGTTCCTTAGTGATTCATGCATGTTCTCCGTTGCTATTTATTGCTTTGGCCGAGTAGTAGATTGTAACTCCAAGAGGGAGAGTTATGCATGATTGTGGGTTCATGCCCCTCGATGTCTAGCTTGAGTGATAAAAACATGAGACTAGGGGATGTGTTGTTGCCACCAGGGAGAAAACAACGGTGCTTGTGACCACGGTTGCAAGGATTTTTTACCTTACGCATAGTTCGTTAATGCAGTTATCCGTTGCTTTGAGTTTACACTTTGGGTGGGGCTCGCAACTTAATACCAGCGAGATGTTCTGGATAGATATCTCAAGGTGGATGATTAGTAAGTAGATGTTGATGAATAAACGGTCTACTTGTCTTGGCGTACTGCCCGTTACTATTGAGCCTCTAACTTTCAAGTAGCATAATTAGCATTGCGGTGCATTCATAATTCTGTCAATTGCTCAATTGTAATTTGTTTACCCAAGCATAGTTGTTTATCATATTTTGGGAGAGATACAACACTAGTGAACATCATGTGACTCCGGTCCATATCACAATCATTGCTTACACCTCCACCATTTACCATTTTCATTTACTTTTCTGTTGCAATCACTATTACTTTTCCCGCTTGTGTTTTGATCCTTTGCAAACTACAAGGCCAAAGAGATTGACAACCTCTCTGTACTTGTTGGGAGCAAAGTTATTTGTTGTGTGTGCAGGTCCACGTCTTCTACTAGCGCCGTGGTGGGAGACACCTACTTGTTGAGCCTAGGAGTCCTCCTGGTTCGCTAAACCTTACACTCTATGTGTGAGGGAAAACTTGTTGCTGACTACATCTCAACCTTCCACTTGGGGTAACCAATGAGGTGCGAGAATCGAAATCACCGAGATTTGGAAACTGGTCTAGGTCATCGTATCGGTACCACCGAGATTCCTATATCGATCTCGCCGAGAATTCAAAAGTTGCCACATTTAGTGAACTCGGTACCACCGAGATTCATTTTGGTGTCACCAACTTGGTCAATAATGTTGTAACAGTTGGATTTTGGGAGATGCCTATATATACCCCATCCACCTCCTCTCATTCAAAGAGAAAGCACTCATAACACACTTACACTTGCCAGATCCATTTTTCTGAGAGAGAGCCGCCTACTCATGTGTTGAGATCACGATATTAAAATACAACCATTTGAACCTTGATTTCTAGCCTCCCCAAATTGCTTTCCACAAAATCAATCTCTCCTACCCATGCCAAATCTATGTGAGAGTGATTGAGTGTTGAGGAGACTATCTTTTCAAGCACAAGAGTAAGGAGCTCATCGTTCTACCACATCTATTACCTTTTGGGCTTGGGAGCCTCCTACTTTGTGTTGTGGAGTTGAACCAAGAAGTTTGTAAGGGCAAGGAGATTGCCTACTTCCTCAATACCTACCATGAGTGAGGTTAGTCTTGTGTGGACGGAAGTCGTGGTGGAATAGACAATGTCGCTTCTTTATGGACCCCTTGTGGGTGGAGCCCTTTGCGGACTCTCGCAGCCGTTACCCTCCATGGGTTGAAGTCTCCACTAACATGGACGTATGATAGCACCACCTATCAGAACCATGCCAAAAATCACCATGTCAACCTTTGCATTTGATCTTCCTATCTTACCCTCTACATTACATTTGCATGTCTTACTTTTCGCTACTATACTCTTAGATGTGCATGTGTAGGGTGAACTTGACTAGACATAATTGCTAAAACTGGCCCACAACTAAAATTGGAAAAGGCTAAGTTTTTATCTTGTCAAGTAGTCTAATCACCCCTCTAGACATACTTTCGATCCTATGAGTGGTATCAGAGCTTTGGTCTCCATCGCATTAGTTTCACAACCTAGGAGAATATGTCGTCTAGTGAGGGAGATTATCACTCTATAGGTCTGTATTTTGATGGTACAAACTTTGCTAGTCGGAAGCATAAGATGAAAATGCATACTCTTGGTCATAATCCTGTCGTTTGGGTTGTTGTTCGTATTGGTGTGCAAGGTGATTTCTTTGGAGAAGGGAGAGAACCGGATCGTGATGCAACAATGGATGAACTGAAGATGTTGGAGTACAATGCTCAAGTATGTGATATCCTATACAGTTGCTTGTGTCCCGAAGAATTCAACAAAATCAGTCGCCTTGAGAATGCAAAGGAAATTTGGGATACTTTGATTGATATGCATGAAGGTACTGATTCTGTCAGGGAATCTAAGTTGGATGTGCTTCAAAGTCAGCTTGACAAGTTCAAGATGAAGGATGGTGAAGGAGTCGCTCAGATGTACTCTAGACTAGCTCTCATCACAAATGAGATTGCCGGCTTAGGAAGTGAATAGATGACCGACAAATTCATCATCAAGAATATACTTAGAGCCTTGGATGGAAGATATGACACCCTGTCCACATTAATCCATATGATGTCAAACTAAAAGGATCTTAAGCCTACTGAAGTCATTGGAAGGATTGTTGCTTATGAAATGTCACTCAAGGACAAAGATGAGTTGCACAACAAGTCGAGCGGTGCTTACAAAGCTTCAAGCGATACTCCCGCTACTTCAAATGACAACCTTGTTAACAATGAATAGATCAACCTCATGGTTAGAAAACTCAACAAGTTCTACAATAGTAGAGGAAAAGAGAGAATCTCAAGTTCAAGATATGATGAGAAGCGTTCGTCTAGTCGTGACCGAAACTGCTACAACTGTGGAAAGCCTGGACACTATTCCAATGAGTGCTTGGATCCCCACAAAATAAGAAAAGAGTCACCTAGAAGATGAAGCTCAAGAGATTAGTCACCTCGCAAAGAGAGAAGGAGTAGAGAAGATCATTATGATTGAAGACACTCCCAGAGAGGAAAGGAATCGAAGAAGGAGGAGAAGTACACCAAGAGCACCTCAAGAAGAAGACATCAAGCTCACATAGGTGAATGGATTTCCGGCTCCGAGTCTCACAACCAATCTGAGAGAAGCTACCGCTCCAACTTCGAGTATAGTCAAGATGAAGGTGTTGTCGGTCTTGCACTCGTTTCCTCCAACTCCTATGACTTATTTGATTCACCAAATGAAGGGATTAGAAAATGCTTCATGGAAAAGACCCCAAGGTATCACAGCCTGAGTACTTTGACTTTGATAGTGATGAGGACGACTTGTTAGGAGAAGATGACTTGCTCTTTGATAAGGCTAGTGATAACATCGAAAATGAACTTGAAAATAATCATGCTAGTCAAGAGAAATCGAATGATGATGATAAGAAAGAGATTGAACGACTAACTAAAGAATTAAACACTCTTCAGTTAGCTCATGAAACTACTCTAGAATTTCTCAAAGAGCTTTCAAGAGCTCATGAGAAGCTACACTCCGAGAAGTTAAATTTAGATCAAGAGCATGAGTTCCTAAAAGCAATCAATGATGATCTTGGAAAGAAGAGTTCTTATTATCTAGGCAAACGATTACTCTTGTCTACTTTTGTTCTACAAGTTAAACCTAATAACACTAGTAAAAAGTGTTGGAAATATGCCCTAGAGGCAATAATAAATTAGTTATTATTATATTTCTTTGTTCGTGATAATCGTTTATTATCCATGCTATAATTGTATTGATTGGAAACTCAAATACATGTGTGGATACATAGACAAAACACTGTCCCTAGTAAGCCTCTAGTTGACTAGCTCGCTGATCAAGGATGGTCAAGGTTTCCTAACCATAGACAAGTGTTTTCACTTGATAACGGGATCACATCATTAGGAGAATCATGGATGGACAAGACCCAAACTATGAACGTAGCATATTGATCGTGTCGTTTTATTGCTATTGTTTTTTCTGTGTCAAGTATTTATTCCTATGACCATGAGATCATATAACTCACTGGCATCGGAGGAATACCTTGTGTGCATCAAACGTCACAACGTAACTGGGTGACTATAAAGGTGTTCTACATGTATCTCCGAAGGTGTCCATTGAGTTAGTATGGATCAAGACTAGGATTTGTCACTCCGTGTGACGGAGAGGTATCTCGGGGCCCACTCGGTAATACAACATCACACACAAGCCTTGCAAGCAATGTGACTAAGTGTAAGTCACGGGATTTTGTATTATGGAACAAGTAAAGAGACTTGCCGGTAACGAGATTGAAATAGGTATGCGGATACCGACGATCGAATCTCGGGCAAGTAACATACCGAAGGACAAAGGGAATGACATACGGGATTATATGAATCCTTGACACTGAGGTTCAACCGATAAGATCTTCGGAGAATATGTAGGATCCAATACGTGCATCCAGGTCCCGCTATTGGATATTGACCGAGGAGTGCCTCGGGGCATGTCTACATAGTTCTCGACCCCGCAGGGTCTGCACACTTAAGGTTCGGCGATGTTTTAGTATAGTTGAGTTATATGTGTTGGTGACCGAAGGTTGTTCGGAGTCCCGGATGATATCACGGACGTCATGAGGGTTTCCGGAATGGTCTGGAAACGAAGATTGATATATAGGATGGTTTCATTTGGTTACCGGAAAGTTTCGGGCAATTCCGGCAGTGTACCGGGAGTGACGAATGGGTTCCGGGAGTTCACCGGGAGGGGCCCACCCACCCGGGAGTGAGCCCAAGACCATAGGGTGGCGCCACAAGTCCCTAGTTGGCTGGTGGTGTCAGCCCAAGGGGCCCATGGCGCCACATAAGAAAATACCAAAGAAAAGAAAAAAAGGGAAAAGGAAAAAGGGGAGGTGGGAAGGAAGGAGTGGACTCCTTCCCCCAAACCGAACTGGGGTGGGAGTCCACCTCCCCCTTGGCCGGCGCACCCCTTGAGGGCTTGGCCCTCAAGGCGAGCCTCCTCCCCCTCCTCCTATGTATAGTGGTCTTTTAGGGCTGATTTGGGACAACTTTTTCCACGTGCAACTCAACCCTAAACCACATAGTTCCACCTCTAGATCGGATTTCTGCAGAGCTCGAACGAAGCCCTGCACGAGTAGATCATCACCTCTACCGGAGCTCTGTCAAGCTGCCGGAGAACTCATCTACTTCTATGTCTTGCTTGCTGGATCAAGAAGGCCGATATCATCGTCAAGTTGTACGTGTGCTGAACGCGGAGGTGCTGTCCGTTCGGCACTAGATCGGAACGGATCGTGGGACGGATCGCGGGACGGTTCGTGGGACGGTTCGTGGGGTGGATCGAGAGACATGAGGACGTTCCACTACATCAACCGCGTTTCTTAACGCTTCCTGCTGTGCGATCTACAAGGGTACGTAGATCCAAATCTCCTCTCGTAGATGGACATCACCATGATAGGTCTTCGTGTGCGTAGGAAAATTTTTGTTTCCCATGCAACGTTCCCCAACAAAAAGGGCAAGAAAGTTTCTTCATCTAGTAACAACAATACTAAAGCTAGATCAAATGATGTTGTTTCTAGTAGCTCTCTTGATTCCACTAACGATTCTCTTAGCCAAGTTACACTTGAGCAAGAAAATGATTTATTAAAACAAATTATAGAGAGAGGTGTCTTCAAGAGTCTTGCCGGAAGTAAGCAATTCGAGGAAATTGTGCGCAAGCAAGGAGGACACCGGAAGAAGCAAGGTGTTGGTTACTTCAATGTCAACGGAGATGTTTGGGAAGAAGGTCCATATCCCATTCCCAAGTTTGTTCCTCAAGAGGAGAAGTATGATCATACTCCTCCCAAGGGAACAAGCTTTAAAGATGACCTTTAAACCACAAGACCACAAGGTTAAGGGAAAGCTTCAAGAGGAGATTGACTTATTTGAGAAAGAACCCCAAGCCAAGGCCGAGTGGGTTCCCAAAGACACTTCTAGCACTACCTCATCTAGTGCTACCACAACTCCAAGGATCCCCATCAAGTTGATGTGGGTCCCCAAGAGGAAGAACTAGAAAGCTATTGAGGGGTGACTCCGCCAATGAAACTCACTCTTATTCATTTTGACAAGGACTATATGCAATAAACTCCAACCATATGCATTAGTTCAAGGAGTCACACATTCCCTCAAAGGTAAGCAAGGGACAAGGTAATTAATGCATTTTGGGCATCGCCACTCATGTATTTCATTCTATGTCCATAGATATTCTTGCGTATGTTCCTTGTGCTTTGGGCCTAACCCATGTAGGTGAGAAGAGTAAGAAACAACAAGGATTGCTCCCAACTCAAGATGATCTTCATCAACAATGAGCATCCACCACTACTACACCTACTTGAAGTCTTCTACGACATAACCCAAGGTTAGTTTATCCATCTTAGGGGGATGTCACATCTAGGGGGGTCTTTACTCTAAGACTTGAGTATAAGTGTCTCCTAAATGATGTGAACACATTAATGCTTTATGTAAAAGTGGTAACCCCACTTGTGCTTAATTGATGATTATGACCTATGATCAGGTATTCTTACTTGGCTCCTATGTCAATATACTCATATATAGATGAATTCGTCATCACCAAAGTGCTTGATAGATGCTAGAATGTTTGTGCATGTTTCACCATGTTTTATTTGACATCTTAGTGTGTGAGCATGTTGGTATGCATGTTTTGCTCATTCGAGGATATCCAATTGTTGTTATTTGGTTTTCTATTTCTCTTGGCCAATTGGATATACAAGAATGCCTAAGTACCTTTCTCTAGCTATCTATGCTTTATCGTCCAAATTATATTCATGCCACATCACAAAATTTGAGCAAGCACTTTAGGGACACTCTGTGTGAGGAGCACTCGAAGATCCGTCTCGAAAAGGGTTGAATTCCAAAACCTCCCAAAGTGCATCTCGGTGTGACCAACCTCAAAATGTCGATCCCACCGAAGCCTAGGGTTGATCAGGTTTCTTATTTCGGTACCACTGAGTTATTATATTTTTGGCCTCACCGAGTTTCTGTGTCAGCTGGTAGTTAAGGAACTCGGTGGCACTGAAAACTCCATCTGGGTGTCACCGACAGCCAGCACATATATATCTCGCGTGGACTAGATAGTTGTAAAACTCTTCAAACATCGTTTGCCCCACCTCCTCACTGCCGCGCCCTAGTCCCCTCGACTTTGCATTGACTCTCCCATGCGCTCTCACCACCGGAGTCTTTGTCGTTGACGGGAATCTCCACCGCCGTCGTCGTCGTAGCAGATTCACCACGAAGTTAGGGTATGAATCTGGCCCCTCTTTGCGCTCCCAATGCTGACTCATGCGCAAATAGGTCTTGACGATTTCTGTCCACTTCTGCACTAATTCTATCCAGAAGAAAGTTACCGTAGATTAGATTAGAGAATAATTGAAATTTTAGGGTTAGTAGTCCGCAAAATTGAATCTCGGTGTCACTGATTCATAAAAGTCGGTCGGACCGATTTGTTTTTAGGGTTACTGAGAACGTTCTTGGTGGAACCGAGTTCTCCTCCTCTGTGAAACCGAAAAGGGTGCCAAGTTTCTGTTAATGAGAATGTTTGTCTCGGTGGCTCCGAAATTTTTGACTCGGTGGAACCGAAATCCCCTTTTGCTGAATATTAAACCTAATTTTTCAGAGTTCAATTTTTTTCAAAACTTCTGATTTTGGTGATGCTCATCCCTTCTAGATATTCTATATCTCTTCACGTTGTCTACATGTCTACTCATCTGCTTGTGGTTGTTTGTCAGTATGTCAGGATTAGAGGACAGTCAGAACAACTTCAGTGAGCCCAGTGCTGATATGGACTCGGGCACTAGTCCTGAGAGGACACCATCTGACCCAGGTACTCCTAGCTCTCATGGATTGCCCAAGGAAGCTACCAGGTCCAAGAGGAAGATCAACTCAGATGAACAAGATGTTGACTTTATCCCTGAGGAATTTGTTCCCCAAAAGGAGAAGACCACAGTCAAGAAGAAATGTGAGGAAGGAATGTGCCAGACGTGCTGATATTAAAGCTCAAGAAGCTAGGCTTGCAAAGAAGCTAGGTCAAAAGAGAGCCAGGAAAAGATTTATCCATGTTGTTGGTAGGCAAACCTCTATATATGAAGATCCAGTAGAAGCTTCTGATGATGATGAGGAAGAAATTCTAGCTGAGGTTCCTCCTCCAAAGAAGAAAAAGCTGATGGCTGATGCTATGCCTAAGAAGTCTGTAGCGCTCAAGAGGACTTCAAAGGATATTCATGCAGCTGAGAAGAACAAAGGCTCTGCATCCAGAGAATTTGCCGAAGAGGAAGAAGAGGATGCCCCTGTGCTTATGAAGTTGTGAGTTCATATGCCACTGCATAATGATGCTCACCCAAATGCTTAGTACATGAATAATAGGAGAGATCAAGGACTGAGGAAGTGGAGATCAGTTGATCCATATGCTGTGAGATGGAGAACTACTGTTGATCCCTGCTTTCACAGAAAGGAGCAACAAGATTTCTATGAGAATGTGTTGCTTGATAAGATTCCAGCAGTCAGTGACATGAGATATGTCGATTGGGTATATATTAAGTCCAATGGACATTATTTTCCCCATGTGGGGGAAAACTTCACGATGGTTGATATTGAAGATTTTGTTGGCACAGAGATGACTGCTTGCAATGATGAGATGATCATGCAATTCTATTCCACTGCTCATTTCTATACTGACAGAAGAATTGTATGGATGACTGAAGGTCACCGGTATGATTCTACAATTGATGAGTGGGCCACTATCATTGGTGCTCCAAAGGCACTAGAAGGAGATTTGGATGTGTATTCAGAACCCAAGATGAATCACAACTCCATGGCAAACATGTAAAAGCGAGTGCCCCATAAGTATGTCCAGACGCACAAGTTTGGTTGTGTCTATTTCTTGCAAGCAGGGACACCTACTACGAACACTGATACGTCTCCAACGTATCTATAATTTTTTATGGTTCCATGCTATTATCTTGTCAAACTTTGGATGTTTTGTATGCCTTTTATATCTTTTTTGGGACTAACTTATTAACTCAGTGCCAAGTGTCAGTTCTTGTTTTTTTCGTGTTTTGACCCTTTTCAGAGGAGAATATTAAACGGAGTCCTAACAGAATAAAACTTCCGAAAAGATTTTTTCGGGACAGAAGATACGCACGGGACGTGAGAACCAAGGCAGAGGCCACCAGGGGAGGCCACAAGCCCCCTAGGCGCGGCAAGGGGGGCTCGTGCCTAGCAGTCTTGTGGGCCCCCTGTGGCTCGTCTTCCCTACCTCTTCCGCTTAGAAATTCCCGAAAAATCCAAAACTACGGGAGAGATCCACGAAAATACTTTTCCGCCGCCGCAAGCTTTTTTCTCCGCAAGATCCCATATGGGGCACGTTCAGGTGCCATGCCGGAGGGGGGTTCGGATACGGAGGGCTTCTTCATGAACACCATTGCCTCTCCGATGATGTGTGAGTAGTTCACCATAGACCTTCGGGTCCATAGCTAGTAGCTAGATGGCTTCTTCTATCTCTTGGATCTTCAATACAAAGTTCTCCATGATCTTCATGGAGATCTGCCCGATTTAATCTTCTTTGCGGTGTGTTTGTCCACATCCGATGAATTGTGGGTTTATGATCAGATTATCTATGAATCTTATTTGAGTTACTTCTGGTCTCTTATATGCATGATTTCATATCCTTGTAATTCTCTTCGAGTTGTGGGTTTCGTTTGGCCAACTTGTTCTATGATTCTTGCAATGGGAGAAGTGCTTGGTTTTGGGTTCATACCGTGCGGTGACCTCACCCAGTGACAGAAGGGGTAGCGAGGCACGCATCATGTTGTTGCCATCAAGGGTAAAAATATGGGGTTTACATCATTGGTTTGACTTTATCACTCTACATCATGTCATCTTGCTTAAGGCGTTACTCTGTTCGTCATGAACTCAATACACTAGATGCATGCTGGATAGCGGTCAATGTGTGGAGTAATAGTAGTAGATGCAGAAAGTACCGGTCTACTTGTCTCGCACGTGATGCCTGTATGTATGATCATTGCCTTAGATATCGTCATGACTTTGCGCGGTTCTATCAATTGCTCGACAGTAATTTGTTCACCCACCGTAATATTTGCTATTTTGAGAGAAGCCTCTAGTGAACACTATGGCCCCGGGGTCTACTTCAGATCATATTTTCAGCCTTACACTTCTACTTCGTTGCACTTTCCGCCTTCAGATCTCACTTTGCAATCAATCTTGAAGGGATTGACAACCCCTTTATAGCGTTGGGTACAAGCTCGTTTGTGTTTGCGCAGGTACTCTGGACACTTGGCTTGATTCTCCTACTGGATTGATACCTTGGTTCTCAAAACTGAGGGAAATACTTACTGCTACTGTGTTGCATCACCTTTCCTCTTCAAGGGAAAAACCAACGCAAGCTCAAGATGTAGCAAGAAGGATTTCTAGCGCCGTTGCCGGGGAGGATCAAGTCAAGAATAGTCTCACGTCAACGTGTCAATCTCTGGCACCGGGGACTATTCTAAGTGAAGCTCATCCAAGTAAGTTTCGCAAACTCATCACTTTCATTTACTTTTTTGCCTCTCGTTTTCCTCTCCCCCACTTTTGAAAAACAAAAAATTACGAAAATATTTGCCTTTTCCGTTCGCCCTTTTCTTTTGCTTGTTTTCTGCCTGTTTGAGTGGGATAGTCTACCTGTCCTCATGGCTAGACCTATCGCTTCGAACGATACTCCCGAGAGCGAAGTTCTTAATTTCAAGCAAAATGAGGAAGAAAACTTAAAGGACGCTTGGTATAGGATTTGCAATGCTCAGAGTAGATCTACTCGTAAGCAATCTACTACTGTCCTACTTCGCAGCTTTTATGTGGGTATTTCCCCTTGGAATAGGTATGTTCTTGACACCATAATAGGCGGAAATTTCTTGGGTAGTGATACGTCTCAAACGTATCTATAAATTTTGATGGTTTCACGATGTTATCTTGTCTTCTTTGTATGTTTTATGTACCTTTTTATATCTTTTCGGGACTAACTTATTAATTCACTGCCAAGTGCCAGTTCCTGTTTTTTCCGTGTTTTTGACCCTTTTCATATCTGATTTTGGAATGGAGTCCAAACGGAAGAAATACCCCGAAATGATTTTTTTCCCGAACAGAAGAAGTCCACGGGCTTTTGGGCCAAGCCAGGTGGGCTCCAGGGAGCCCACAAGCCCCCACTCTGCCACCAGGGGGAGGCGGCAGTGGGCAGGCTTGCGGCCTCCCTCGCCGCCCCCTGACCTAGGTCTTTGGCCTATAAATTCCCAAATATTCCGCAAAATATCAGGGGAGCCTCGAAAATACTTTTCCGCCGCCGCAAGCTTCCGTTTCCGCGAGATCTCATCTGGAGACCCTTCCCGGCACCCTGCCGGAGGGGACTTTGGAGTTGGAGGGCTTCTTCATCATCATCATCGCCCCTCCAATGACTCGTGAGTAGTTCACTTCAGACCTACGGATCCGTAGTTAGTAGCTAGATGGCTTCTTCTCTCTCTTGGATCTTCAATACAAAGTTATCCATGATCTTCATGGAGATCTATCCGATGTAATCTTCTTTGGTGGTCTGTTTGTCGAGATCCGATGAATTGTGGACTTGTGATCAGATTATCTATGATATATATTTGAGTCTTTGCTGATTTCTTATATGCATTATTTGATATCCATGTAAGTCTCTCCGAGTCTTGGGTTTTGTTTGGCCAACCAGCTCTATGGTTCTTGCAATGGGAGAAGTGCTTGGTTTTGGGTTCTGCCATGTGGTGACCTTTCCCGGTGATAGTAGGGGCAGCAAGGCACACATCAAGCAGTTGCCATCAAGGGTAAAAAGATGGGGTTTTTATCATTGGTTTGAAATTATCCCTCTACATCATGTCATCTTGCTTAAGGCGTTACTCTGTTCTTATAGACTTAATACACTAGATGCATGCTGGATAGCGGTCGACGTGTGGAGTAATAGTAGTAGATGCAGAATGTATCGGTCTACTTGTTTCGGACGTGATGCCTATAGATATAATCATTGTATAGATATTGTCACGACTTTGCGCGGTTCTATCAATTGCTCGACAGTAATTTGTTCACCCACCGTCTACTTGCTTTCATGAGAGAAACCACTAGTAAACACTACGGCCCCCGGGTCTATTCACATCCATCGTTTACACTTCCGCTTTTACTTTGCTTTGTTACTTTGTTGCTTTCAGTTCTCACTTGGCAAACAATCTATAATGGATTGACAACCCCTTCATAGCGTTAGGTGCAAGCTTTTGTGTTTGTGCAGGATCTTGAGATACTCTTCCGCCGGATTGATACCATGGTTCTCAAACTGAGGGAAATACTTATCGTCGTTGTGCTACATCACCCTTTCCGCTTCGAGGGAACACCAACGCAAGGCTCCAAGGCCACGGGGGAAATCCTTTGCATACTTGCCTAGGAAGTCCCTTAAGGCGTAGCCGTAGCTGAAGGATTCGTGGTGCCGTCGACACAACTATTTCTGGCACCGTTGCAAGGGATACACAGCAAACATCAGAAGTATTTCTCGCGCCGTTGCCGGGGAGGAGAAATCAAGATCTATCCAAGTAGGTCTCACAAACTCTTCTCTTGCATTTACTTTTGTTGCCAGTTGCCTCTCGTTTTCCTCTCCCCCACTTCACTTTTGCCGTTTTCATTTGCCTTTTTCGTTCGCCCTTTTCTCTCGCTTGCTTTCTGTTCGCTTGCGTGCCATGTGCCCTCAATATGCTTGCATATTCGCTTGCTGAAAATCTAGTGATATGGATCCTCATCCACTTGCTAGTCTCTTTAAGAGACCCACTCGTGTGGAACAAATTGCTAGTGAGTTGAGGGCAATTGACTATTTCTTTGGAGTTTTGCGTAAGATGCGTGAATCTGAAAATTGTGAGGAAGAAATTCATGAAGTGATTCACGAGGGCTCCTTGGATGAAAAGCATGATTGCAATGATTTCACTATAAATCCTATTAGTGAATATCATGCTAAAAATATGCAAAACCCTAAGCTTGGGGATGCTAGTTTTGCTTTGTCCACTACTTGTTGCAATAATCATGATTGGGGTGATGATCTTTCTTATGATCTTGAAAATTTGTTCAAACCTCATGATGAATATGATATTTCCAACAATACTGAAAGTGGGATTGGAGAAGTCATGACTTTATTTGATGATAATCCCACTATTTTTGAAGAGCGTCAACTTTGCATGCATGTGGATCATGAAAAGAATATCCTATGGGATAGCTATATTGTTGAATTTGAATATGATCCCACATGTAATTGCTATGAGAGAGGAAAATATTTTGGTAGAAACTTTCATGTTACCAAATTACCTCTCGTTATGTTGAGATTGCTATTGTATCTTTCTTCTTCCTTGCATTTGGCAACTATTGGTTGTCTTGACAATCTATTTTCCTATAAAATGCCTATGCATAGGAAGTATGTTAGAATTATATGTGGTTTTCACATGCTTTATGATGCTCTCGTTGTGCTTCAACTCTTGTCTTTTGTGTGAGCATCATTGAATGCCTAGCTAAGGGCGTTAAACAAAAGCGCTTGTTGGGAGGCAACCCAACGAATCTATCCTTTTTCTTTCTGTTTTGTGTTTTTCACACTTTCATAATTCTTTTATGATTGTGTTTTTTGTGTTTCTTTTTGCGTTTGTGCCAAGCAAAACCGTTATGATTAGTCTTGGGGATGATCGTTTGGTCACGCTGGAAAAGACAGAAACTTTCTGCTCACGAAAAGAATTTTCATTTTTTCTGTAAGAGCTTTTGAGTTGATTCTTTTTTCTGTTGATTGCTACGCAAATTCTTCAGATTGTCGAAATTTGGCAGAATTTTTGAAGTAACATAGGTATACGAAACATACAGATTTATACAGACTCGTCTGCTATTAACAGATTCTGTTTTTGTTGTGTTGGTTGCTTGTTTTGATGAAACTATGGATATTATCGGGGGGTATTAGGCCCTGTTTGAAACCACCCAGATTATATAATCTGGTTTTTTTAATCTATTGTATTTCCAAATAGGACAATTTATATTGTAGATTTTATAAACTAGATGACCAGATTATTATAATCTCATAATCTGCTCTACCCCAGCTAAAATGAGATTATGGATTACAAATGACGTGTTACCCTTGTAAACTTCAAGAGAATTACGCAGTGCCACCGCCACTTTCCTATTTTTCCTTGTAAACAGAGGGAAAACATGTCATTATACAATTTAAAAGCTAGTTTACAGTTTATATAATCTGGCCTCCAAACATACCCACCTGGATTATTTTTATAAACCAGATTATATAATCTATGTTCATAATCCAGATTATCATAATCTATTATGGTTCCAAACAGGGCCTTAGCCATGGAAGATTGAAAGTACAGTAACCCAACATCAGCACAAGTAGAATTTAAGTTTGCTACAGTACCTAAGGAAGTGGTGGTTTGCTTCCTTGTACTAATGTTATCACGAGTTTCTGTTTAAGTTTCGTGTTGTGAAGTTTTCAAGTTTTGGGTGAATTTCTTATGGACAAAAAGATAAAGAGTGGCAAGAGCTCAAGCTTGGGGATGCCCAAGGCACCCCAAGAGATTCAAAGATGTCGTAAAAGCCTAAACTTGGGGATGCCCCGGGAAGGCATCCCCTCTCTCGTTTTCAATCCATCGGTAACGTTACTTGGGGATATATTTTTATTCACCACATGTTATGTGTTCTTGCTTGCAGCGTCTTGTATCGTAGGAGTCTTTTATTTTTCTTTGTCACAATCATCCTTGTTGCACACCTAGAGAGAGAGACATGCACACACCGTGATTTTGTCGAGCTTCACTTATATCTTTTGGTAGACAATTCAGCTCACATGTGCTTCACTTATATCTTTTGAGCTAGATACTTTTGCTCTATGTGCTTCACTTATATCTTTTAGAGCACAGCGGTGCGTGGCTTGGTATTTTATCTATGCTTTGAAAGTAGTCTCAAAAGGGGTAGTTATCCAAAGGGATACGAAAACTTCCACCTTCATGTGCATTGAATAGTTAGAGAAGTTTGATTCATCTTAATTAGTTTTGAGTTGTGGTTTTGGTAATATTGAAGTAATGCTAGTAAGGTATTGTGGATCTAGAAATACTTGTGTTGAAGTTAGTGATTCCTGTAGCATGCACGTATGGTGAACCGCTATGTGATGAAGTCTGAGCATGATTAGTATATTGAATGTCATCCTTTGCGTGGCGGTCAGGATCGCGCGATGGTTTATTCCTACCAACCCTTCCCCTCGGAGTATGCGTTGAATGCTTTGTTTCGATTACTAATAAAACTTTTGCAACAAGTATATGAGTTCTTCATGACTAATGTTGAGTCCATGGTTTAGATGCACTTTCACCTTCCACCATCATTATCTTCTTAATGTCGTGCAACTTTCGCCGGTGCACAAAACCCACCATTAGCCTCCCTCAAACAGTCACCATACCTACCTACTATGGCTTTTTCAAAGTCATTCCGAGATATATTGTCATGCAACTACCACCACGATATGTGCCACCACGTCTACATTGCCATTGCATGATCGTAAGATAGCTAGCATGATGTTTCCATTAATGTCTATGCCATGCTAGATCATTGCCATAGTACACTACCGAAGGCATTCCATATAGAGTCATAGTTGCTCTAAGTTTTGAGTTGAAAGTGTGATGACCATCATTATTGTAGCATTGTCCCATGTTAGGAAATAAAAGAGGCCAAAGAAGCCCATAAAAAAAGAGGCCAAAGAGCCCAACAAAAAAAAGAGATGAGAGAAAAAGAGAGAAGGGACAATGCTACCACTTTTTCCACACTTGTGCATTTTGAGCACGATGATCTTCATGATTGAGAGTCTCGCATTTTGTCACCACCATATAGCTAGTGGGAAATTTTCATTATATAACTTGGCTTGTATATTCCAATGATAGGCTTCCTCAGAATTGCCTTAGGTCTTCGTGAGCAAGCAAGTTGGATGCACACCCACTAGTTTTCTTTAAGAGCTTTCACATACTTGTAGCTCTAGTGCATCATTTTTCTGACAATCCCTACTCATTCACATTGATATCTATTGATGAGCGTCTCCACAGCTCATTGATATGCCTAGTTAATGTGACTATCTTCTCCTTTTTTGTCTTGCAACCTCCACCACGTTCCACACCATCTATAGTGCTATAACCATGGCTCACGCTCATGTATTGCGTGAGAGTTGAAAATGTTTGAGAAAGTAAAGGTGTGAAACAATTACTTGGCCAATACCGGGGTTGTGCATGATTTAAATTCGTTGTGCAATGATGATAGAGCATAGCCAGACTATATGCTTTTGTAGGGATAACTTTCTTTTGGCCTTGTTATTTTGAAAGTTCATGATTACTTTGCTAGTTTGCTTGAATTATTATTGTTTCCACGTCAATAGCAAACTATTGTTTTGAATCTAATGCTAGGTAGCATGAAAGCATCAAAAATTCATTCTTATCACTTCCCTACTCGAGGACGAGCAGGAGTTAAGCTTGGGGATGCTTGATACGTCTCAAACGTATCTATAATTTTTTATGGTTTCACGCTGTTATCTTGTGTTCTTTGTATGTTTTATGTACCTTTTTATATATTTTTGGGACTAACTTATTAATTCAGTGCCAAGTGCCAGTTCCAGTTTTTCCGTGTTTTTGACTCTTTTCAGATCTGATTTTGGAACAGAGTCCAAACGGAAGAAAAACCCCGAAATGATTTTTTCCAGAACGGAAGAAGTCCAGGGGGCTTTTGGGCCAAGCCAGGTGGGCTCCAGGGAGCCCACAAGCCCCCACTCCGCCACTAGGGGAGGCGGCGGTGGGCAGGCTTGTGGCCTCCCTGGCCGCCCCCTGACCTAGGTCTTTGGCCTATAAATTCCCAAATATTCCACAAAAAATCAAGGGAGCCTCGAAAACACTTTTCCGCCGCCGCAAGCTTCCATTTCCGCGAGATCTCATCTGGAGACCCTTCCCGGCACCCTGTCGGAGGGGACTTTGGGGTTGGAGGGCTTCTTCATCATCATCATCGCCCCTCCAATGACTCGTGAGTAGTTCACTTCAGACCTACGGGTCCGTAGTTAGTAGCTAGATGGCTTCTTCTCTCTCTTGGATCTTCAATACAAAGTTCTCCATGATCTTCATGGATATCTATCCGATGTAATCTTCTTTGGCGGTGTGTTTGTCGAGATCCGATGAATTGTGGACTTGTGATGAGATTATCTATGATATATATTTGAGTCTTTGTTGATTTCTTATATGCATGATTTGATATCCTTGTAAGTCTCTCGGAGTCTTGGGTTTTGTTTGGCCAACTAGATCTATGATTCTTGCAATGGGAGAAGTGCTTGGTTTTGGGTTCTGCCATGGGTGACCTTTCCCAGTGACAGTAGGGGCAGCAAGGCACACATCAAGCAGTTGCCATCAAGGGTAAAAAGATGGGGTTTTTATCATTGGTTTGAGATTATCCCTCTACATCATGCCATCTTGCTTAAGGCGTTACTCTGTTCTTATGGACTTAATACACTAGATGCATGCTGGATAGCGGTCGGCGTGTGGAGTAATAGTAGTAGATGCAGAAAGTATCGGTCTACTTGTTTCGGACGTGATGCCTATAGATATAATCATTGCATAGATATCGTCACGACTTTGTGCGGTTCTATCAATTGCTCGACACTAATTTGTTCACCCACCGTCTACTTGCTTTCATGAGAGAAGCCACTAGTAAACACTAGGGCCCCCGGGTCTATTCACATCCATCGTTTACACTTCCGCTTTTACTTTGCTTTGTTACTTTGTTGCTTTCAGTTCTCACTTGGCAAACAATCTATAAGGGATTGACAACCCCTTCATAGCGTTGGGTGCAAGCTTTTGTGTTTGTGCAAGATCTTGAGATACTCTTCTGCAGGATTGATACCTTGGTTCTCAAACAGAGGGAAATACTTACCGTCGCTGTGCTACATCACCCTTTCCGCTTCGAGGGAACACCAACGCAAGGCTCCAAGGCCACGGGGGAAATCCTTTGCATACTTGCCTAGGAAGTCCCTTAAGGCGTAGCCGTAGCTGAAGGATTCCTGGTGCCGTCGACACAACTATTTCTGGCGTCGTTGCAAGGGATACACCGCAAACATCAGGTAGCCATACCGTTGATTCTTACGGTGCTTTAATAAATTTGGTAGGTTCACCCCCACTCATGGTCAATGGAACTACCTTAACTCTGGAACATGTGATGCGTAGGCTGGATATCATTGAAAATAAAGTTGCTAGGATCGAACTCATTGAGAATTTGGATAAAAAAATCCACAATCAAATCACTCAGAACGGATCCAAGGTGGGAATGACTTTGAAAAATTTAAAGCAGAGGGAACCCACAGTTAACGAAAAACTAGGTCATGATTCCGCTAGGATTGGCAAACTAGAGGATGTTATAACCAACTTGGGATCCGCTTTTGCCGCTGTGCAGAACACTCCAAATTTTGCCCACAATAAGGTCACCAAGGCTGTTTTTATTCCTAAAAATAGTGGTGAACCATCTAGTAAGAGAGATGAAGACCTTAAGATGATGAGGGCTACTTATGGTTTGAGTACCAAAGACGACGATACGTGATTCCATCACCTTATGCCTAGCTAAGGGCGTTAAACAATAGCGCTTCTTGGGAGTCAACCCAACGAATTTATCTTTTGCTTTCTGTTTTGTTGCGTCCACACCATCATAATTCTGTTATGATTATGTCTTTTGTGTTTATTTTTGTGTTTGATCCAAGCAAAACCTTTATGACTAGTTTTGGTGATGGTTGTTTGATCCTGCTAGAAAAAGACAGAAACTTTTCGCTCACGAAATTATTTTTCATTCTTATCCAGAAAGAGCTTTTGAGTTGATTCTTTGTGCTCATGGTTTATATGCCATTTTCCGAGGCTGTCGTAATTTTTCAGAATTTGTGTGGTACCATAAGTATACGAAGTATACAGATTGCTACAGGCTGGTCTGTTTTTGACAGATTCTGTTTTTGTTGTGTTGGTTGCTTGTTTTGATGAAACTATGGATAATATCGAGGGGTAATAGCCATGGAAAAGTGAGAATACAGTAATCTAGCACCAATATAAATATAAATCAAGTTTTCTAAAGTACCTCAAGAGGTGGTAGTTTGTTTTCTTGTGCTAATGATATCATGAGTTTGTGTTTAAGTTTTTTGTTGTGAAGTTTTCAAGTTTTGGGTAATGTTCTCATGGACAAATGGATAAAGAGTGGAAAGAGCTCAAGCTTCAAGGACACCAAAAAGCCTAAGCTTGGGGATTGATGTCTACTACGCAACCTTCTCCTTGTAGACGTTGTTGGGCCTCCAAGTGCAGAGGGTTGTAGGACAGTAGCAATTTTCCCTCAAGTAGGTGACCTAAGGTTTATCAATCCACGAGAGGCGTAGGATGAAGATGGTCTCTCTCAAGCAACCCTGAAACCAAATAACAAAGAGTCTCTTGTGTCCCCAACACACCCAATACAATGGTAAGTTGTATGGGTGCACTAGTTCGGCGAAGAGATGGTGAAACAAGTGCAATATGGATGGTAGATATAGGTTTTTGTAATCTGAAATTACAAAAACAGCAAGGTAACAAGTAACAAAAGTGAGCACGAACGGTATTGCAATGCGTGGAAACAAGGCCTAGGGTTCATACTTTCACTAGTGAAGTTCTCTCAACAAAGATAACATAATTGGATCATATAACTAGCCCTCAACATGCAACAAAGAGTCACTCCAAAGTCACTAATAGCGGAGAACAAACGAAGAGATTGTTGTCGGGTACGAAACCACCACAAAGTTATTCTTTCTGATCGATCTATTCAAGAGTCCGTAGTAAAATAACACGAAGTTATTCTTTCCGTTCGATCCATCATAGAGTTCGTACTAGAATAACACCTTAAGATACATATCAACCAAGACCCTAATGTCACCTAGATACTCCATTGTCACCTCAAGTATCCGTGGGCATGATTATACGATATGCATCACACAATCTCAGAATCATCTATTCAACCAACACATAGAACTTCAAAGAGTGCCCCAAAGTTTCTACCGGAGAGTCAAAACGTGTGCCAACCCCTATGCATAGGTTCCCAATGTCACGAACCCGCAAGTTGATCACCAAAACATACATCAAGTACTCACATGAATCCATGTGTGCCAACCCATATGCATAGGTTCCCAATTGTCACAAACCCGCAAGTTGATCACAGCAGATAGACACGTGCAAGATATACATCAAGTGTTCTCAAAGACTCAATCCGAAAAGATAACTCCAAAGGGGAAACTCAATTCATTACAAGAGGGAGAGGGGGAAGAACATCATAAGATCCAACTATAGTAGCAAACCCATGGTACATCGAGATCAAGACATCTCAAGAACACAAGAGAGAGAGACCAAACACATAGCTACTGGTACATACCCTCAGCCCCGAGGGAGAACTACTCCCTCCTCGTCATGGAGATCGCCGGGATGATAAAGATGGCCACCGGAGATGGATTCCCCCTCCAGAAGGGTGCCGGAACGGGCTCCATATTGGTTTTTGGTGGCTACAGAGGCTTGCGGCGGCGGAACTCCCGATCTAGGTTTCTTTCTGGAGGTTTCTGGATTTATAGGACCAGATGGCGATGGAGTTGCGTCAAGTGGGCCCATGACGAGCCCACAAGCTTGGTTGGTGCGGCCTAGAGGGGGGCGCGCCAACACGGCTTGTGGCTTCCTCGGGACCCCTCTCCGGTATATTTTTCTTCCAGTATTTTGATATTTTCCATAAAAAATCATCGCGAAAGAATTATTCCGTTTGGACTCCGCCTGAAAAAGGGTCAAAAACACGGAAAGAACAGGAACTGGCACTTGGCACTGAATTAATAGGTTAGTCCCAAAAACGATATAAAAGGCATATAAAACATCCAAAGTTTGACAAGATAACAGCATGAAACCATCAAAAATTATAGATACGTTGGAGACGTATCAGGGATGCCCCGGGAAGGCATCCCCTCTTTCGTCTTCAATCCATCGGTAACATTACTTGGAGCTATATTTTTATTCACCACATGATATGTGTTTTGCTTGGAGCGTCTTGTATTGTAGGAGTCTTTTCTTTTTGTTGTGTCACAATCATCATGTTGCACACCTTTTGAGAGAGACATGCACTCATCGTGAATTTTCGAGAATACTCGTTGAGCTTCGCTTATATATTTTGAGTTAGGCAATTAGCTCACATGTGCTTCACTTATATATTTTGAGCTAGATAATTTTGCTCTATGTGCTTCACTTAGATCTTTTAGAGCATGGCGGTGCGTAACTTGGTAGTTGGCTTGTGCTGTGAAAGTAGTCCCAAAGGTGATAGGTACCCAAAGAGGATACAATAAAACTTCCATCTTCATGTGCATTGATTAGAAGGAGAAGTTTGATTCCTCTCAATTAGTTTTGAGACATGGATTTGGTAATATTAAGAGTTATATTAGTAGGTGTTGTGAATCTAGAAATACTTGTGATGAAGTTAGTGATTCCCGTAACATGCATGTATGGTGAACCGCTATGTTAGGAAGTCGGAGCATAATTGATCTATTGATTGTCATCCTTTGTGTTGCGGTCGGGATCGCGCGATGGTTAACACCTACCAACCCTTCCCCTAGGAGTATGCGTTTAGCACTTTGTTTCGATTACTAATAAAAACTTTCACAATAAGTACGTGAGTTCTTCATGACCAATGTGAGTCTATGCTATAGATGCACTTTCACCTTCCACCATTGCTAGCCTCTCTAGTGCCGCGCAATTTTCGCCGGTGCACAAAACCACCATATGCCTTCCTCAAAATATCCACCATACCTACCTACTATGGCATTTTCATAGCCATTCCGAGATATATTGCCATGCAACTCCCACTGTTCCGTCTCATGACTTGTGCCATTACTCTCATATTGCCATTGCATGATCGTAGGATAGCTAGCGAGATGTTTCAACGTCATACGCCAAGCTAGATCGTTGCACATCCCGGTACACTGCGGAGGCATTTCCTATAGAGTCATCATCGCTCTAAGCTTCGAGCTGTGAGTAAATAAAAGTGTGATGATCATCATTATTAGAGCATTGTTCCATGTGAGGAAATAAAAAAAAGAGGCCAAAGTTGCCCACAAAAAAACGAGATATGTAAAGAGGCCAAAGATACCAAACAAAAAAAGAGAGAAAAAGAGAGAAGGGACAATGCTACTATTTCTTTCCACACTTGTGATTCATAATAGCACCATGTTCTTCATGATTGAGAGACTCTCGTTTTGTCACCACCATATGCTAGTGGGAATTTTCATTATATAACTTGGCTTGTATATTCCAATGATGGGCTTCCTCAAAATAGCCTTAGGTCTTCGTGAGCAAGCAAGTTGGATGCACACCCATTAGTTCTCCTTTTGAGCTTTCACATACTTATAGCTCTAGTGCATCCGTTGTATGGCAATCCCTACTCATTCACATTGATATCTATTAATGGGCATCTCCATAGCCCTTTGATACACCGAGTCGATGTGACCATCTCCTCCTTTCTGTCTCACAACCTCCAACACACTCTATTCCACCTATAGTGCTATATCCATGGCTCACGCTCATGTATTGCGTGAGAGTTGAAAAAGGTTTGAGAAAGTAAGAGTGCGAAAAAAATTACTTGCCAATACCGGGGTTGTGCATGATTTAAATTAGTTGTGTGGGGATGATGGAGCATAGCCAGACTATATGATTTTGTAGGGATAACTTTCTTTGACCTTGTTATTTCGAAAGTTCATGATTACCTTGCTAGTTTGCTTGAAGTATTATTGTTTTCATGTCAATAGAAAACTATTGTTTTGAATCTTACGGATCTGAACATTCATGTCACATGAAAGAAGTTACAAAGGACAACTATGCTAGGTAGCATTCTACATCAAAAATTCAGTCTTTATCACTTCCCTACTCGAGGACGAGCAAGAGTTAAGCTTGGGGATGCTTGATACGTCTCCAACGTATCTATAATTTTTGATGGTTCCATGCTATTATCTTGTCAAACTTTGGATGTTTCGTATGCCTTTTATATCTTTTTTGGGACTAACTTATTAACTCAGTGCCAAGTGCCAGTTCCTGTTTTTTCCGTGTTTTTGACCCTTTTCAGAGGAGAATATTAAACGGAGTCCAAACGGAATAAAACTTCTAAAAAGATTTTTTTCCGGAACAGAAGATACGCAGGGGACGTGAGAACCAAGGCAGAGGCCACCAAGGGAGGCCACTAGCCCCATAGGCGCGGCCAGGGGGGCCGCGCCTAGCAGGCTTGTGGGCCCCCTGTGGCTCGTCTGCCCTACCTCTTCCGCCTATAAATTCCCAAAAAATCCAAAACTACGGGAGAGATCCACAAAAATACTTTTCCACCGCCGCAAGCTTCTGTCTCCGCAAGATCCCATCTGGGGCACGTTTTGGTGCCCTACCGGAGGGGGGATTCGGATATGGAGGGCTTCTTCATAAACACCATTGCCTCTCCGATGATGTGTGACTAGTTCACCATAGACCTTCTGGTCCATAGCTAGTAGCTAGATGGCTTCTTCTCTCTCTTGGATCTTCAATACAAAGATCTCCATGATCTTCATGGAGATCTATCTGATGTAATCTTCTTTGCGTTGTGTTTGTCGAGATCCAATGAATTGTGGATTTATGATCAGATTATCTATGAATCTTATTTGAGTTTCTTATGATCTCTTATATGCATGATTTCATATCCTTGTAATTCTCTTCGAGTTGTGGGTTTTGTTTGGCCAACTTGATCTATGATTCTTGCAATGGGAGAAGTGCTTGGTTTTGGGTTCATACCGTGCGATGACCTCACCCAGTGACAGAAGGGGTAGCGAGGCACGCATCATGTTGTTGCCATCAAGGGTAAAAAGCTGGGGTTTACATCATTGATTTGAGTTTATCCCTCTCACCATGTCATCTTGCTTAAGGCGTTACTCTGTTCGTCATGAACTCAATACACTAGATGCATGCTGGATAGTGGTCGATGTGTGGAGTAATAGTAGTACATGCAGAAAGTATCGGTCTACTTGTCTCGGACGTGATGCCTATATGTATGATCATTGCCTTAGATATCGTCATGACTTTGCGCGGTTCTATCAATTGCTCGACAGTAATTTGTTCACCCACTGTAATATTTGCTATTTTGAGAGAAGCCTCTAGTGAACACTATGGCCCCCGAGTCTACTTCACATCATATTTTTAGCCTTACACTTTTACTTCGTTGCACTTTCCGCCTTGATATCTCACTTTGCAATCAATCTTGAAGGGATTGACAACCCGTTTATAGCGTTGGGTGCAAGCTCGTTTGTGTTTGCGGAGGTACTCTGGACACTTGGCTTGATTCTCCTACTGGATTGATACCTTGGTTCTCAAAACCGAGGGAAATACTTACTGCTACTATGCTGCATCACCCTTTCCTCTTTAAGGGAAAAACCAACGCAAGCTCAAGAGGTAGAAAACACCATTATCAGATACACCCTGATGCCCAAATCAGGAGATGATAAGATGATTAGAGGTTATTCCATCAATATGCTGCATCATTTAGACAACCACAACCGATTCAGAGTGATGGACTTGATAGTTGAGACTGTCAGGAGGACTGCTACAGATCAAAAGAGATCCTGTGGATATGCTCCATATATTCATATGCTCATCAATGCCAAAATTGGCAAACATGCATATCTGCTTCATCGTTCCCACCTGCCACTTCATCCAGAGTTTGAAGACAATGAAGTTGTGATGGACTCAAGCCATCCCAACTCAGCTACTGCTCGAGAGGCAGCAGAGGCAGAGGCTGCTAGGAATGCTCCACCTCCAACACCAGAACTCAGAACTAGAGATGAGCAGATGTCATTCTTGGTCAGCACAATCCAAGGGATGGAGAAGAAAAATTCTGAGATCTTACTGAACCACAAGATCCCCGAGAGGATCGTGGAGAAAAAATTCCATGACCTGGATATTAAGGTAACGGAGTTGATTACCACTATTGAGCAGCTCCAGCATGAAGTTGATTATGTGAAGATTCCCCACTCCGGCAATGATGATCAAGAGTCGCCTCTTCCTACTACTACTCAGTTCACGACCCAAACTAGGTCAGCAGTTATGCCAGTTCAGGAAGCAAGACCATCTTCATCAGCTCAAGCTTCAGCTCCTGCCCCTGCACCTCCAGTGTCTACACCTCCAGCTCCAGGGACATCTGTAGAAGCCTTCGTCGACGCTCTTTTATCCACTCCATCATCAGCTACCAGAGGAGATCGAGTCCAGAGAGATGATTGGTTCTAGACCTTTGAACTTTTTGGTAACTTGTTGCCAAAGGGGGAGAAGTGTATAGATCAAATAGAGCTTCGAGAGGGAGAGCTTTGCATTTTATTTGCTCTCATTTGTTTTTTCAAAACTTTTGGTCTTTTGGATGACTTTATCCATTTAGGAGGAGTGTTCGATCACATGCTTTGATTGTTTGATGCTACCACGTTATTACCTTTGAGCTATCCACGTGATGATCATTCACTTGCTTGTTTGGTGTTATGTGCATTACTATTCATTCATATCTTTTATGCGCACCACCAAGTTGTATGTGACATTGAGGAGTGACCCATGATCCTATTTGTTTGTGCATTTGCATTGAAATGCAAATTTAAAATAATACACAAATTTAGGGGGATCTCTTGCTTTTCACATACTTCTCAAAGCGTTGATGCTCCTCATTCATTATATCTTTTGTCGAAGCTTTGATCTATATGTTGTCATCAATTACCAAAAAGGGGGAGATTGAAAGCACAATTGCTCCCTAAGGTGGTTTTGAAAATTGATCACAACATATGCATCATTGGACTAATGATCTTATTCAAGTATATTTCAGAAAAGTTCAAAGATGTCTTGGCTATAGGATTGTGAGGAGAAGCCCCTTGATGCAAGGAAAGGAATAGGATTGGCTCAAGCTTCAAGCAAGAAGAATCTACATTTTGCATTTGTGAGAAATCACTTTGAGTCCATAGGAAAGCTAATACTATTAAAAGGGGGTGAGGTATTATGATGAATTGGTTGCTCAAGTTCTTAGATGTAGCCACCAAAAATACCTAGCCATTCTCCCACACAATATCTCTGTCCAAAGCCACATTAGCAAAATCGGTGCCACCAACTATTTCCATTCGGCCCTATCGATTTTCCACCTGACAGATCATATGCCAAACCCTACCATCTTAGCACCACCAACTTTCACATCGATGCCAACGAGATTCAGTGACCAACTTCCTGTTGAGAAGATTTCACTAATCGGAATTTCCGAGTTTGAAATCGGTCTCACCGAGATTTCGAAACTGGACTAGGTCATCGTATCGGCGCCACCGAGATTCATATATCGGTCTCACTGAGAATTCAAAAGTTGCCACATTTAGTGCAACTCGATACCATCGGGATTCATTTCGGTGTCACCAAGTTGGGCAATAATGTTGTAACGGTTGGATTTTGGGAGATGCCTATATATACCCCATCCACCTCCTCTCATTCGAAGAGGAAGCACTCAGAACACACTTACACTTGCCAGATCCATTTTTCTGAGAGAGAGCCACCTACTCATGTGTTGAGATAAAGAGATTCCAATCCAACCATTTGAACCTTTATTTCTAGCCTCCCCAAGTTGCTTTCCACAAAATCTATGAGAGAGTGATTGAGTGTTGAGGAGACTATCTTTTGAAGCACAAGAGCAAGGAGTTCGTAGTTCTACCACATCTATTACCTTTTGGAGGGTGGTGCCTCCTAGTTTGGTTAGGTGTCGCTTGGGAGCCTCCTACTTCGTGTTGTGGAGCTGAACCAAGAAGTTTGTAAGGGCAAGGAGATTGTCTACGCCGTGAAGATCTACCATGACTGAGGCTAGTCCTGTGTGGACGGAAGCCGTGGTGGAATAGGCAAGGCTGCTTCTTCATGGAACCCTTGTGGGTGGAGCCCTCCGTGGACTCTCGCAGCCGTTACCCTCCTTGGGTTGAAGTCTCCACTAACATGGACGTACAATAGTACAACCTATCGGAATCATGCCAAAAATCGTCGTTTCAACCTTTGCGCTTGATCTTCCTACCTTACCCTCTACATTACATTTGCATGTCTTACTTTCCACTCCTATACCCTTAGATGTTCATGTGTAGGGTGAACTTGCCGAGTCATAATTGCTAAAAGTGGCCCACAACTAAAATTGGGAAAAGGCTAAGTTTTTATCTTGTCAAGTAGTCTATGTTGGGTAACGTAGCATAAATTCAAAATTTTCCTACGCCATATTCAGATCTTCCTATGGAGAGACCAGCAACGAGAGAGGGGTGAGTGCATCTTCATACCTTTGAAGATCGCTAAGCGGAAGCGTTACTAGAACGTGGTTGATGGAGTCGTACTCGCGGTGATGTAGATCGCGGTGTGATTCCGATCTAGTGCCGAACTACGGCACCTCCGCGTTCAACACACATGCAGCCCGGTGACGTCTCCCGCACCTTGATCCAGGAAGGAGGAGGGAGAGGTTGGGGAAGATCTCCAGCAGCACGACGGCGTGGTGTCGATGGAGAGACGAGGTCTCCCGGCGGGGCTTCACCAAGCACCGGCACAGAGGAGGAGAAAGAAGAGCAGGGCTGCGTCGAGGGAGAGGGAAAACTGTGTCTCAAAACAGCCCCAAACCTCAACTATATATAGGGGGAGAGGGAGGGGCGCAGCCCTTAGGGTTCCCACCCCCAAGGGGTGAGGCAGCCCCCATTTGCGCCAGGAGGTGGCGGCCACGAGGGGGAGGAGGGGTGTGGCGCACCCCTGGTGGGCCTTAGGCCCACCTGGCTTAGGGTCTGCCCCCCTTCCCTCTCCCCTGCGCCCTGGGCCCCTGGTGGGAGGCGCACCAGCCCACTCTGGGCTGGTTCCCTTCCACCTTTTTGCCCATGTCACCTTTTGGGGCTGGTGGCCCCTCCCGGTGGACCTCCGGAACCCTTTCCGGTGGTCCCGGTATGCTACCGGTGACGCCCGAAACACTTCCGGTGTCCGAAACCATCCGTCCTATATATCAATCTTTACCTCCGGACCATTCTGGAGCTCCTCGTGACGTCCGGGATCTCATTCGGGACTCCGAACAACTTTCGATAACCTCGTATAACAATTCCCTATAACCCTAGCGTCATCGAACCTTAAGTGTGTAGACCCTACGGGTTCGGGAGACAGGCAGACATGACCGAGACACCTCTCGGGCCAATAACCATTAGCGGGGTCTGGATACCCATGGTGGCTCCCACTTGCTCCACGATGATCTCATCGGATGAACCATGATGTCAAGGATTCAATCAATCCCGTATACAATTCCCTTTGTCTGTCGGTATAGAACTTGCCCGAGATTCGATCGTCGGTATACCTATACCTTGTTCAATCTCGTTACCAGTAAGTCTCTTTACTATTTCCGTAGCACGTCATTGTGTGACTAACTCCTTAGTCACATTGAGCTCATGATGATGTTCTATCGAGTGGGCCCAGAGTTACCTCTCCGTCACGCGGAGTGACAAATCCCGATCTTGATTCGTACCAACCCAACAGAGACTTTCAGAGGTACCCGTAGTGCACCTTTATAGTCACCCAGTTACGTTGTGACATTTGATACACCCAAAGCACTCCTACGGTATCCGGGAGTTGCACAATCTCACGGTCGAAGGAAAAGACACTTGACATTAGAAAAGCTTTAGCATACGAACAATACGATCTAGTGCTACACTTAGGATTGGGTCTTGTCCATCACATCATTCTCCCAATGATGTGATCCCGTTATCAATGACATCTAATGCCCATGACCAGGAAACCATGATCATCTATTGACTAACGAGCTAGCCAACTAGAGGCTTGCTAGGGACACATTGTGATATATTTATTCACACATGTATTAATGTTTCCTGTTAATACAATTATAGCATGAACAATAGACGATTATCATGAATAGGGAAATATGATAATAACCATTTTATTATTGCCTCTAGGGCATATTTCCAATAGTCTAATCACCCTCTCTAGACATACTTTCAATCCTACACCAAGAGTCACCAAAATCCTACAAAGGCCTATACGAAAACCCCTCACAGACATCTCTGTTGAGAGTCGGCGATAGATATAGGCCTGGACTGTTGGAAATATGCCCTAGAGGCAATAATAAATTAGTTATTATTATATTTCTTAGTTCATGATAATCGTTTATTATCCATGCTATAATTGTATTGATTGGAAACACAATACTTGTGTGGATACATAGACAAAACACTGTCCCTGGTAAGCCTCTAGTTGACTAGCTCGTTGATCAAAGATGGTCAAGGTTTCCTGGCCATAGGCAAGTGTTGTCACTTGATAACGGGATCACATCATTAGGAGAATCATGTGATGGACTAGACCCAAACTAATAGACGTAGCATGTTGATCGTGTCATTTTGTTGCTACTGTTTTCTGCGTGTCAAGTATTTATTCCTATGACCATGAGATCATATAACTCACTGACACCGGAGGAATGCTTTGTGTGTATCAAACGTCGCAACGTAACTGGGTGACTATAAAGATGCTCTACAGGTATCTCCGAAGGTGTTAGTTGAGTTAGTATGGATCGAGACTGGGATTTGTCACTCCGTGTGACGGAGAGGTATCTCGGGGCCCACTCGGTAATACAACATCACACACAAGCCTTGCAAGCAATGTGACTTAGTGTAAGTTGCGGGATCTTGTATTACGGAACGAGTAAAGAGACTTGCCGGTAAACGAGATTGAAATAGGTATGCGGATACTGACGATCGAATCTCGGGCAAGTAACATACCGAAGGACAAAGGGAATGACATACGGGATTATATGAATCCTTGGCACTGAGGTTCAAACGATAAGATCTTCGTAGAATATGTAGGATCCAATATGGGCATCCAGGTCCCGCTATTGGATATTGACCGAGGAGTCACTCGGGTCATGTCTACATAGTTCTCGAACCCGCAGGGTCTGCACACTTAAGGTTCGACGTTGTTTTATGCGTATTTGAGTTATATGGTTGGTTACCGAATGTTGTTCGGAGTCCCGGATGAGATCACGGACGTCACGAGGGTTTCCGGAATGGTCCGGAAACGAAGATTGATATATAGGATGACCTCATTTGGTTACCGGAAGGTTTTCGTGCATTACCGGAAAAGTTTCGGGCTCATCGGTAGTGTACCGGGAGTGCCGGGAGGGGTGCCGGGGACCATCGGGAGGGGTGTCACGCCCCAAGGGGTCTCATGGGCTATGGGAAGAGATAAACCAGCCCCTAGTGGGCTGGAATAAGTTCCCACTAAGGCCCATAAGGTTTGAGAAGGAAAAAACACAAGGTGGAAAGAGTTTCCAAGTGGGAAGGTGGAATCCTACTCCAAGTAGGATTGGAGTAGGACTCCTCCACCTCCAATTTCGGCCAAACCTTTAGGTTTTGAGGCTGCCTCCTCCCCTCCCTCCCACCTATATATACGGAGGTTTTAGGGCTGATTTGAGACGACTTTCTCACGGCTGCCCGACCACATACCTCCATAGTTTTTCCTCTAGATCGCGTTTCTGCGGAGCTCGGGCGGAGCCCTGCTGAGACAAGATCATCACCAACCTCCGGAGCGCCGTCACGCTGCCGGAGAACTCTTCTACCTCTCCGTCTCTCTTGCTGGATCAAGAAGGCCGAGATCATCGTCGAGTTGTACGTGTGCTGAACGCGGAGGTGCCGTCCGTTCGGTACTAGATCGTGGGACTGATCGCGGGATTGTTCGCGGGGCGGATCGAGGGACGTGAGGACGTTCCACTACATCAACCGCGTTCTCTAACGCTTCTGCTGTACGATCTACAAGGGTACGTAGATCACTCATCCCCTCTCGTAGATGGACATCACCATGATAGGTCTTCGTGCGCGTAGGAAATTTTTTTTGTTTCCCATGCGACGTTCCCCAACAGTGGCATCATGAGCTAGGTTCATGCGTAGATGTCTTCTCGAGTAGAACACAAAAGGTTTTGTGGGCGGTGATGTGTGTTTTGCTGCCCTCCTTAGTCTTTTCTTGATTCCGCGGTATTGTTGGATTGAAGCGGCTTGGACCGACATTACTCGTACGCTTACGAGAGACTGGTTTCATCGTTACGAGTAACCCCCTTTGCTCAAAGATGACTGGCAAGTGACGGTTTCTCCAACTTTAGTTGAATCGGATTTGACCGAGGAGGTCCTTGGATGAGGTTAAATAGCAATTCATATATCTCCGTTGTGGTGTTTGCGTAAGTAAGATGCGATCCTACTAGATACCCTTGGTCACCACGTAAAACATGCAACAACAAAATTAGAGGACGTCTAACTTGTTTTTGCAGGGTATGATTGTGATGTGATATGGCCAACGATGTGATGTGATATATTGGATGTATGAGATGATCATGTTGTAATAGAAATATCGACTTGCACGTCGATGGTACGGCAACCGGCAGGAGCCATAGGGTTGTCTTTATACTAACGTTTGTGCTTGCAGATGCGTTTACTATTTTGCTAGGATGTAGCTTTAGTAGTAATAGCATAAGTAGCACGACAACCCCGATGGCAACACGTTGATGGATGATCATGGTGTGGCGCCGGTGACAAGAAGATCGTGCCGGTGCTTTGGTGATGGAGATCAAGAAGCACGTGATGATGGCCATATCATGTCACTTATGAATTGCATGTGATGTTAATCCTTTTATGCACCTTATTTTGCTTAGAACGACGGTAGCATTATGAGGTGATCTCTCACTAAAATTTCAAGACGAAATTGTGTTCTCCCCGACTGTGCACCGTTGCGACAGTTCTTCGTTTCGAGACACCACGTGATGATCGGGTGTGATAGACTCAACGTTCACATACAACGGGTGCAAAACAGTTGCACACGCAGAACACTCGGGTTAAGCTTGACGAGCCTAGCATGTGCAGACATGGCCTCGGAACACATGAGACCGAAAGGTCGAGCATGAATCGTATAGTTGATATGATTAGCATAGAGATGCTTACCACTGAAACTATTCTCGACTCACGTGATGATCGGACTTGAGATAGTGGATTTGGATCATGTACCACTCAAGTGACTAGAGAGATGTACTTTTTGAGTGGGAGTTCTTAAGTAATATGATTAATTGAACTAATTGTCATGAACATAGTCTAATGGTCTTTGCAAATTACGATGTAGCTTGCGCTATAGCTCTACTGTTTTTATATGTTCCTAGAGAAAATTTAGTTGAAAGTTGATAGTAGCAAACTTTGCAGAGGATTGTCCTCGTTGCTGCGCAGAAGGCTTATGTCCTTAATGCACCACTTGGTGTGCTGCACCTCGAGCGTCGTCTGTGGATGCTGTGAACATCCGACATACACGTTTCTGATGACTACATGATAGTTCAGTACAAGATACTTAATGGCTCAGAAGCAAGGCGCCGAAGACGTTTTGAAACGTCACGGAACATAAGTGATGTTCTAAAGAGATGAAATTGTGATTTCATGCTTGTGCCCTTGTTAAGAGGTACGAGACCTCCAACAAGATTCTTTGTCCACAAAGTAAATGAGAAAAGCTCAATCGTTGAGCGTGTGCTCAGATTGTCTGAGTACGACAAACACTTGAATCAAGTGGGAGTTAATCTTCCAGATGACATAGTGATGGTTCTCCAAAAGTCACTGCCACCAAGCTGTGAGAGCTTCGTGATGAACTATAACATATCAAGGATAGATACAATGATCCTTGAGCGATTCGTGATGTTTGACACTGCGAAAGTAGAAATCAAGAAGGAGCGTCAATAGTTGATGGTTTGTAAAACCACTAAGTTTCAAGAAAGGCAAGGGCTAGAAGGGATACTTCGTGAAACGGCAAAACAGTTGCTGCACTAATGAAGAGACCCAAGATTAAACCCAAACCCGAGACTAAGTGCTTCTGTAATGAGGGGAACAGTCACTGAGGCGGAGCAACTCTAGATACTTGGTAGATAAGAAGGCTGGCAAAAGTCGAAAGAAGTGTATTTGATATACATGATGTTGATGTGTACTTTACTAGTACTCCTAGTAGCATGAGGGTATTGGATACCGGTTCGGTTGCTAAGTGATTGGTAACACGAAATGAAAGCTACGGCATAAACGGAGACTAGCTAAAGGCGAGGTGACGATACGTGTTGGAAGTGTTTCCAAGGTTGATATGATCAAACGTCGCACGCTCCCTCTACCATCGGGATTGGTGTTAAACCTAAATAATTGTTATTTGGTGCTTGCGTTAAGCATGAACATGATTGTATCGTGTTTATTGCAAATACGATTATTCATTTAAGGAGAATAATGGTTACTCTATTTTCTTGAATATTCACCTTCAATGGTTTATTGAATCTCGATCGTAGTGTTACACATGTTCATGATATTGGTGCCAAAAGATACGAGTTAATGATGATAGTACCACTTACTTGTGGCACTGCCGCTTGAGTCATGTTAGTATAAATTGCATGAAGAGGCTCCATGCTGATGGATCTTTGTACTCACCTGATTTCGAATCACTAGTGACATGCAAATCATACCACATGAGCAAGGCCTTGTTTTCATTGAGATGAAATAAGATAGTAACTTGTTGGAAGTGATACATTTTGATGTATGCAGTCCAATGGGTGCTGAGGCACGCAGTGGATATCATTATGTTCTTACTTCACTGACGATTTGAGTAGATACAGGAGTATTTACTTAATGAATCACAAGTCTGAAATGTTGAAAAGTTCAATTCCGTTTCAGAGTGAAGTTCATCGTAACAAGAGGATAAACTGTCTACGATATGATCATGGAAATGAAAATCTGAGTTACGGGTTTTTGGTACGCAGTTAAGACAATGTGGAAATTGTTTCGCAGTTCATGCCACCTGGAACATCATAGTGTGATGATGTGTCTGAACGTCATAGCCACGCACTATTTGGTATGGTGCATACTATGATGTCTCTTATCGAATTACCACTATCGTTTATGGGTTTTGCATTAGAGACAACCGCACTCACTTTAAATAGGGCACCGCGTATTTCCGTTGAGATGACACAGTATAGACCGAGGTTTAGAGAAATCTAAACTATCGTTTCCTGAAAGTTTGGGGTTTCGACACTTATGTGAAAAAGTTTCAGTCTGATAAGCTCGAACCCAAAGCGGATAAATTCTTCTTCATAGGGTATCCAAAACAGTTGGGTACATCTCCTATCTCAGATCCGAAAGCAAAGTGTTTGTTTCTAGAAACGGATCCTTTCTCGAGGAAAGGTTTCTCTCGAAAGAATTGAGTGGGAGGGTAGTAGAACTTGATGAGGTTATTGAACCATCACTTCAACCAGTGTGTAGCAGGGCGTAGGAAGTTGTTCCTGTGGTGCCTACACCAATTGAAGTGGAAGCTGATGATGGTGATCATTAAGCTTCGAATCAAGTTACTACAAACCTCATAGGTCGACAAGGTCGCGTACTGCTACAGAGTAGTACGGTAACCCTGTCTTGGAGGTCATGTTGTTGAGCAACAGTGAACCTACGAGTTATGGAGAAAGCGATGGTGGGCCCAGATTCCGACAAATGGCTGGAAGCCATGAAATCCGAGAGAGGATCCATGTATGAAAACAAAGTGTAGACTTTGGAAGAATTACTTGATGGTCATAGGACTATTGAGTAAAGATGGATCTTTAAAGGAAAACAGACGATGATGGTGATAAGTCACTATTAAGAAAAGCTCGACTTGTCACAAAGATGTTTTCGACAAGATCAAACAGTTGACTATGATGAGACTTTCTCACTCGTAGCGATGCTAAAGGTCTGTTAGAATTATGTTAGTTGTTGATGCATTATTTATGAAATATTGCACGTAGGATGTCAAAACATTGTTTCCTCGACGGTTTCCTTGAGCAAACATTGTATGTGATACAACCAGAAGTTTTTGTCGATCCTAAGGATACTAACAAGTATGCAAACTCCAGCGATCCTTCAATGGACTGGTGCAAGCATCTCGGAGTTGGAATAAGCACTTTGATGAGATGATCAAAGATTTTGGGTTTGTACAGGGTTTATGAGAAACTTGTATTTCCAAAGAAGTGAGTGGGAGCACTATAGAATTTCTGATAAGTATATGTGGTTGACATATTGTGGATCAGAAGTAATGTAGAATTTCTGTAAAGCATACAAGGTTGTTTGAAAGGAGTTTTCAAAGGAATACCTGGATTGAGCTACTTGAACGTTGAGCATCAAAGATCTATGGAGATAGATCGAAAGCGCTTAATGGAAGTTTCAACAAGATGCATGCCTTGACAAGTTTTTGAAGGAGTTCAAAATAGATCAGCAAAGAAGGAGTTCTTGGTTGCGTTGTAAGGTGTGAATTTGAGTAAGACTCAAAACCCGACCACGGCAGAATAAAGAGAATAGACGAAGGTCGTCTTCTATGCCTTAGCCGTAGAATCTAAAGTATGCCATGCTGTGTACCGCACCTGATATGTGCCTTGACTCAAAATATGTTGAGAGGTACAGAGAGTGATCCATGATTGAATCACTAGCAGCGGTCAAAATTTATCCTTAGTAACTAATGGACTAAGGGATTTTTCTCGATTATGGAGGTGGTTAAAGAGTTTGTCGTAAAAGGTTACGTCGATGCAAGCTTTGACACTAATCCGAATAACTATGAGTAGTGAAACGGATTCGTATAGTAGAGTAGATATTTGGAGCATTTCCGAATAGCACGTAGTAGCAGCATCTATAAGATGACATAAAGATTTGTAAAGGACTCACGGATCTGAAAGTTTCAGAACCGTTGACTAAAACCTCTCTCACGAGCAAGACGTGATCAGACCCCATAACTATATGGGTGTTGGAATCACATGGTGATGTGAACTAGATTATTGACTCTAGTGCAAGTGGGAGACTGTTGGAAATATGCCCTAGAGGCAATAATAAATTAGTTATTATTATATTTCTTAGTTCATGATAATCGTTTATTATCCATGCTATAATTGTATTGATTGGAAACACAATACTTGTGTGGATACATAGACAAAACACTGTCCCTGGTAAGCCTCTAGTTGACTAGCTCGTTGATCAAAGATGGTCAAGGTTTCCTGGCCATAGGCAAGTGTTGTCACTTGATAACGGGATCACATCATTAGGAGAATCATGTGATGGACTAGACCCAAACTAATAGACGTAGCATGTTGATCGTGTCATTTTGTTGCTACTGTTTTCTGCGTGTCAAGTATTTATTCCTATGACCATGAGATCATATAACTCACTGACACCGGAGGAATGCTTTGTGTGTATCAAACGTCGCAACGTAACTGGGTGACTATAAAGATGCTCTACAGGTATCTCCGAAGGTGTTAGTTGAGTTAGTATGGATCGAGACTGGGATTTGTCACTCCGTGTGACGGAGAGGTATCTCGGGGCCCACTCGGTAATACAACATCACACACAAGCCTTGCAAGCAATGTGACTTAGTGTAAGTTGCGGGATCTTGTATTACGGAACGAGTAAAGAGACTTGCCGGTAAACGAGATTGAAATAGGTATGCGGATACTGACGATCGAATCTCGGGCAAGTAACATACCGAAGGACAAAGGGAATGACATACGGGATTATATGAATCCTTGGCACTGAGGTTCAAACGATAAGATCTTCGTAGAATATGTAGGATCCAATATGGGCATCCAGGTCCCGCTATTGGATATTGACCGAGGAGTCACTCGGGTCATGTCTACATAGTTCTCGAACCCGCAGGGTCTGCACACTTAAGGTTCGACGTTGTTTTATGCGTATTTGAGTTATATGGTTGGTTACCGAATGTTGTTCGGAGTCCCGGATGAGATCACGGACGTCACGAGGGTTTCCGGAATGGTCCGGAAACGAAGATTGATATATAGGATGACCTCATTTGGTTACCGGAAGGTTTTCGTGCATTACCGGAAAAGTTTCGGGCTCATCGGTAGTGTACCGGGAGTGCCGGGAGGGGTGCCGGGGACCATCGGGAGGGGTGTCACGCCCCAAGGGGTCTCATGGGCTATGGGAAGAGATAAACCAGCCCCTAGTGGGCTGGAATAAGTTCCCACTAAGGCCCATAAGGTTTGAGAAGGAAAAAACACAAGGTGGAAAGAGTTTCCAAGTGGGAAGGTGGAATCCTACTCCAAGTAGGATTGGAGTAGGACTCCTCCACCTCCAATTTCGGCCAAACCTTTAGGTTTTGAGGCTGCCTCCTCCCCTCCCTCCCACCTATATATACGGAGGTTTTAGGGCTGATTTGAGACGACTTTCTCACGGCTGCCCGACCACATACCTCCATAGTTTTTCCTCTAGATCGCGTTTCTGCGGAGCTCGGGCGGAGCCCTGCTGAGACAAGATCATCACCAACCTCCGGAGCGCCGTCACGCTGCCGGAGAACTCTTCTACCTCTCCGTCTCTCTTGCTGGATCAAGAAGGCCGAGATCATCGTCGAGTTGTACGTGTGCTGAACGCGGAGGTGCCGTCCGTTCGGTACTAGATCGTGGGACTGATCGCGGGATTGTTCGCGGGGCGGATCGAGGGACGTGAGGACGTTCCACTACATCAACCGCGTTCTCTAACGCTTTTGCTGTACGATCTACAAGGGTACGTAGATCACTCATCCCCTCTCGTAGATGGACATCACCATGATAGGTCTTCGTGCGCGTAGGAAATTTTTTTTGTTTCCCATGCGACGTTCCCCAACATGGACCTAGTGGAACCATCGGGGGCTAGAGGGATAAACCCTCTCGTAGACCCTTTGGTTGACATCCCATTCCACAACAACACTCCTGATGGAATTGAAAGGAGAATCCAGTCCCTCATTAAGATCCAAGCGGTGGTTGATGACATGCCACTGTTGCATCATCCTTGAGTTGTGTATTATTTTTGTTATTGTGTCCGCTACCACACTGCCAACATATCTCACGCGCCCTGACACCATGTTATATCACCACATCCATAGCTCATTGAGCATCTCGTAACTACTTGGAACTTGTCGTTGTGGTTGGTTGTATAATCTTTGCCTAGTCTCATCTCCTCGCGACGACGTGGGCAGAGAGCTCAGGGGAAGGCGCGAATGGTCGACCTAGATCTCCACCAATTTCGTTTGTCTGAATGGTTTGGCACAAATCTTAGTATGGTGCATTGAAGTTAACTACTTTTGAAAAGGGAAAAGATCAAGTGAACATTCCCGCGCAAGGGGGGCATACAACATGCCGTGCTTCGACGTGTCTATTTGAATGTAATCGTCATTCCTTCTCTTTATGTTGATTATTGTTTTGTACCCTCTTAGTTTGCTAAAAGAGACTCTTTACCACGTAGACGTATACTTGGACGCGGTGTCTTCTACAAGAACTCAACTATAAAATCTGAAAGGAAATCCAAAAATTCTACTGAATTTCAAATAAAAACTTGTCATCCAGGTTGATCATTCAAATGCCTTTCAATTTCCATATAGTAAGTTGAAAGTTAAAGACTGAACATGATTTTTCATACTCGGGGTGAAACTCCAAGTGAAAAAAACCCAACTAATTTTCAAGTGGAAGCTATCAAATCTGCATCACAACTTAATCTTTTATGTAATTAAAAATATTCTGAGATTCAGGTTGACAGAGAGAATTAAGGTTGACATCCAAAAATAACATAAGTCAACGAGGAAATATTCATGTCATTGTTGGGATAGGAAGAAAGCAAAGAAATGCTTTCTCACTTTGCACTCATCATAAAAACACGAGGTTCACACGACTTACAAATTGTTTGGGTGATTCACATATATTACTTGTACAACTTTTCATTTTTTTTCTTTCAAATTGGACTTGAAAGGGGTCTCACATTTCTATTTTTTTTTGTTGCGAAGCTAGTTTTTTCTTTTTCTTTGAACTGTTAGAGTTATAATATAAGTCATGTACCCTTTTGTATTTATCCCAATATATAAGGGGTTTCCTGCATATAGTCCACCACCTGTACATGTATATATACCGGCCTATGGCCTCATATGGGAATACAAGTTGCTTATTCCTAACATGGTATTGGAGCTAGGTTAACTTTTGCACGTCGCAACTCGTGCTGTTGATCCGCTCCGCGCAGCCGGTCTCCTCCGTGTCTGTCGCTCGTCGCGGCCCTTCTGGCCGGCTTCTCCTCGTTCCCGTCACCAGCCAGATCGATCCTGCAGCTGCTCGATCTCGTGCCTCCCTGATCCGGCCGCCCGCACCAGAAGCTGCTTGATCCCGTTGAAGTCGCGTCTCCCTGCTCGATCTCCAGAAGCTGCTCGATCCCTGCAGCACTTCGAAGCCGCGTCCGCGCACAAGATCGATCTCGTCGCTCTTTAGAAGCTGCTCAATCCCTGCAGCACTTCGAAGCCACGTCCGCGCACCAGATCGATCTCGTCCCCCCCCCCCCCCCCCCGCTGCTGAAAGTCGCATCACGTCACCCGTCCCGCGAGATCCTCCACCGCCGACTCCAGCGCTGCATCGGCTCCAGCCACTGGATCCCGACGGATCCTGCCGCCTCGCTGGCCCTGCTGGCTCTGCTGGTGTCGATCTGATCAGACTCTCGTCGGTTCGATTCCAAAAGAAATTGATCTACACCAGCACACAACCTTGCAGTCCCTTGCTTCCCGTGACTCCTGACGACTATGTTCGTAGTTCTTCTGTTGCTCCTGCGAGCTCTACATATGGTGATTGTCGCTCTACACCGACTCCTCTCGCGACTTTCGTTGGTGCATGTTGCTCTTCCCTGGCACCTCTCGCGACTTTGACCGGTTGTCCTGGTGCCTATGACTCCATGGACCGCTCTTCGTCCACGCGTCTTCCCTTGGCGCTTGGTGCTTGTCTGCACACGGCCTCGTCTTCTCCACCGGTCTTTGCCGACAATACTGGACATGCTACACCGTCGTACTTAGCGGCTTCCACAGGTGGTGGTGGTTGCTTCTCTCCTCGTGCCATTACGCCGCCTACTTCAGCTGTGTACTTCACCGAGGACGAGATTGGCGACTTCGCACCCTGCTGCTTGCCTTCGACTCTCCGTTGTTGGGTGTGTCTACATCGACATCTTCAGTTGTGCCCCTGACTAAGCAGGAGATTGGACGATTTCAATGTCTGCTAGCTCCATCTGTTGTTTCTTCATCGACGGGTTCTGTTGATTCTGCTACGGACTCTTCTGGCATTATGAGACCACCTTCTACACACGCACGTACATCTCCGTGGGTTCTTGATACTGGAGCAGCTTTTCATATGACTCCTGATTCATCCACTCTGTCATCTACTCGACCTCTTGATTCTCCTGTTCATGTTCTTACTGCTGATGGTACTTCTCTCCCGGTTACTGGCTGAGGCACTCTTAACACTTCATCTTTTCATGTTCCCGATGTTGCTCATGTTCCTCGGCTTACCATGCAGATCCTTTCTGATGGCCAAATTGTTGACTCTGATTGTCGATTCATCCTTGACTTTGACTCATGTTCAGTTCTGGACCATCACATCGGTGCTCTTCTTGGTGCTGGCCCCGGCGCCGTGACTCTCAGGGTTTCTGGGAGCTTGACCGGCTTCACCTTCCATCTGCTGCCACCGCAGCCAGTCTCTCCTCTTCTGTTGCCTTGTCTACCAGCTCTTTTCAAGAGTGGCATCATCGTCTGGGTCATTTATGTGGCTCTCGTCTCTCATCCTTAGTTCTACGTGGTCTTCTTGGATCCGTCTCTGGTGGTGTGTCTTTAGACTGTCAGGGATGCCGGCTTGGTAAACAGGTTAAGTTACCTTATCCTCATAGCGAGATTGTGCCTCAGCGTCCTTTTGACCTTGTTCACTCAGATGTTTGGGGTCCAGCTCCCTTTTCCTCAAAGGGAGGCCATCGCTACTATATTATCTTTATAGATGATTTCTCTCGATACACGTGGATCTATTTTATGTCTTCTCGTAGTGAGGTATTATCTATCTATAACCGTTTTGCTGCCATGGTTCACACTCAGTTCTCTACGCCTATTCGTGTGTTCCGTGTTGACTCTGCTCGAGAGTATATCTCCAAGATGTTGTGTGGATTTCTCGCTGAGCAGGGTACACTTGCTCAGTTCTCTTGTCCTCGTGCTCATGCTCAGAATGGTGTGGCTGAGCGCAAACATCATCACCTTCTTGAGACGGCTCATGCGATGATGATTGGTGCCTCTCTCCCGCCTCATTTCTGGGTTGAGGCCGTCTACACCTCCACCTATCTCATGAATCTACAACCTTCTGCTGCTCTACACGGTGGTGTTCCTTTTGAGCGTCTTTTTGATCGTTCTCCCGATTATTCGATGCTTCGCATGTTTGGTTGTGTTTGCTATGTTCTTCTTGCCCCTCGCGAACGCACCAAACTGACCGCTCAGTCTGTTGAGTGTGTCTTCTTAGGTTACAGTGATGAGCATAAGGGCTATCGTTGTTGGGATCCTATCGGTCGTCAGATGCGTATCTCTCGGGATGTGACTTTTGATGAGTCTCGTCCCTTCTACCCACGCCCATCTTCCTCGACCTTTTCAATGGAGGATATCACTTTCCTCACTTTTCCTGATACACCTCTCACCCCCATCGCGCCTTTGCCTATTCGTTCCGCTCCCTCTGCTTCTCCACCTCTTGTCGATTTGCTACCACCATCTCCCACGGTTTCCTCTCCTCGCATGTCACCGGATTCTGCACCTTCATCTCCGGTGACTTCTACGTCTTCACCCCCCGATTCTACCTTGGCGATCCCCCTTGCATTGTTCCATATTTTTCTCGGTGTTACACTCGTCGTTCACGTCATGCGGATGCCTCTACGGATGTGTCGTCATCCTCATATCAACCTCCCTATGCCTTGCTTTCTCGCCCTCGTCCGCCTGTTGATTGCTACGGTGCCAGGAATCCCCAGCGGCCTCTTGAGCTTGCATTGGTTTTTCCCTTGAAGAGGAAAGGGTGATGCAGCACAGGAGCAGTAAGTATTTCCCTCAGTTTGAGAACCAAGGTATCAATCCAGTAGGAGAATCAAGCCAAGTGTCCAGAGTACCTGCGCAAACACAAACGAGCTTGCACCCAACGCTATAAAGGGGTTGTCAATCCCTTCAAGATTGATTGCAAAGTGAGATCTGAAGGCGAAAAGTGCAACGAAGTAAAAAATGAAAGGCTGAAAATATGGTGTGAAGTAGACCCGGGGGCCACAGTGTTCACTAGAGGCTTCTCTCAAAATAGCAAATATTACGATGGGTGAACAAATTAATGTCGAGCAATTGACAGAACCGCGCAAAGTCATGACGATATCTAAGGCAATGATCATACATATAGGGATCACGTCCGAGACAAGTAGACCGATACTTTCTGCATCTACTACTATTACTCCACACATCGACCGCTATCCAGCATGCATCTAGTGTATTGTGTTCATGACGAACAGAGTAACGCCTTAAGCAAGATGACATGATGTAGAGGGATAAACTCAAACCAATGATGTAAACCCCATATTTTTACCCTTGATGGCAACAACACGATGCGTGCCTCGCTACCCTTTCTGTCACTGGGTGAGGTCACCGCACGGTATGAACCCAAAACCAAGCACTTCTCCCATTGCAAGAATCATAGATCAAGTTGCCAAAACAAAACCCACAACTCGAAGAGAATTATAGGGATATGAAATCATGCATATAAGAGATCAGAAGAAACTCAAATAAGATTCATAGATAATCTGATCATAAATCCACAATTGATCGGATCTCGACAAACACACCACAAAAGAAGATTACATAGGATAGATCTCCATGAAGATCATGGAGAACTTTGTATTGAAGATACAAGAGAGAGAAGAAACCATCTAGCTACTAGCTAAGGAGCCGTAGGTCTATGGTGAACTACTCACGCATCATCGGAGAGGTCATGGTGTTGATGAAGAAGCCCTCCGCATCCGAATCCCCCCTCCAGCAGGGCACCAAACGTGCCCCAGATGGGATCTTGCGGAGACAGAAGCTTGCGGTGGCGGAAAAGTATTTTCATGGATCTCTCCCACAGTTTTGGATTTTTCCTGAATTTATAGGCGGAAGAGGTAGGGCAGATGAGCCATAGGGGCCCCACAAGCCTGCTAGGCGCGGGCCCCGTGGTCGCGCCTAGGGGGCTTGTGGGGTCCCCTGGTGGCCTCTGCCTTGGTTCTCAAGTCCCGTGCATATCTTCTGTTCCGAAAAAAATCTTTTCGGAAGTTTTATTCCGTTTGGACACCGTTTAAAATCCTCCTCTGAAAAGGGTCAAAAACACAGAAAAAACAGGAACTGGCACTTGGCACTGAGTTAATAAGTTATTCCCAAAAAAGATATAAAAGGCATACAAAACATCCAAAGTTTGACAAGATAATAACATGGAACCATCAAAAATTATATATACGTTGGAGACGTATCAAGCATCCCCAAGCTTAACTCCTGCTCGTCCTCGAGTAGGGAAGTGATAAAGACTGAATTTTTGATGTGGAATGCTACCTAGCATAGTTGTCCTTTGTAACTTCTTTCATGTAACATGAATGTTCAAATCCATAGGATTCAAAACAATAGTTTGCTATTGACATGAAAACAATAATACTTCAAGCAAACTAGCAAGGTAATCATGAACTTTCGAAATAACAAGGCCAAAGGAACTTATCCCTACAAAATCATATAGTCTGGCTATGCTCCATCATCCCCACACAACTAATTTAAATCATGCACAACCCCGGTATTGGCCAAGTAATTGTTTTCGCACTCTTACTTTCTCAAACCTTTTTCAACTCTCACGCAATACATGAGCGTGAGCCATGGATATATCACTATGGTGGAATAGAGTGTGGTGGAGGTTGTGAGACAAAAAGGAGGAGATGGTCACATTGACTCGGCGTATCAAAGGGCTATGGAGATGCCCATTAATACATATCAATGTGAATGAGTAGGGATTGCCATACAAAGGATGCGCTGGAGCTATAAGTATGTGAAAGCTCAAAAGGAGAACTAGTGGGTGTGCATCCAACTTGCTTTCTCACGAAGACCTAGGGAAATTTTGAGGAAGCCCATCATTGGAATATACAAGCCAAGTTATATAATGAAAATTCCCACTAGCATATGGTGGTGACAAAACAAGAGGCTCTCAATTATGAAGAACATGGTGCTATCATGAAGCACAAGTGTGGAAAGAGATAGTAGCATTGTCCCTTCTCTCTTTTTCTCTCCCCTTTTTTTGTTTGGGCTCTTTGGCCTCTCTTTTTTATGTGGGAAACTTTGGCCTCTTTTTTTCCTCACATGGGACAATGCTCTAATAATGATGATCATCACACTTTTATTTACTCACATCTCAAAGCTTAGAATGATGATGACTCTATAGGAAATGCCTCCGGCAGTGTACCGGGATGTGCAACGATCTAGCTTGGCGTATGACGTTGAAACATCTCGCTAGCTATCTTACGATCATGCAATGGCAATATGAGAGTGACGGCACAAGTCATGATACGGAATGGTGGGAGTTGCATGTCAATATATCTCGGAATGGCTATGAAAATGACATAGTAGGTAGGTATGGTGGCTGTTTTGAGGAAGGCATATGGTGGGTTTGTGTACCGGCGAAAATTGCGCGGTACTAGAGAGGCTAACAATGGTGGAAGGTGAAAGTGCATCTATACCATGGACTCACATTAGTCATGAAGAACTCACATACTTATTGCGGAAGTTTTTATTAGTAATCGAAACAAAGTGCTAAACGCATACTCCTAGGGGAAGGGTTGGTAGGTGTAAACCATCGCGCGATCCCGACCGCAACACAAAGGATGACAATCAATAGATCAATTATGCTCCGACTTCCTAACATAGCGGTTCACCATACGTGCATGTTACTGGAATCACTAACTTCAACACAAGTATTTCTAGATTCACAACACCCTACTAACATGACTCTTAATATTACCAAATACACGTCTCAAAACTAATTGAGAGGAATCAAACTTCTCTTCTACTCAATGCACATGAAGATGGAAGTTTTATTGTATCCTCTTTGGATACCTATCACCTTTGGGACTACTTTCATAGCACAAGCCAACTAGCAAGTTACGCACCGCCGTGCTCTAAAAGATCTATGTGCAGCACATAGAGCAACATGGTCTAGCTCAAAAGATATAAGTGAAGCACAGAGAGTATTCTAGCAAATTCACGATGAGTGCATGTCTCCCTCAAAAGGTGTGCAGCAAGGATGATTGTGACACAACAAAAAGAAAAGACTCCTACGATACAAGACGCTCCAAGCAAGACACATATCATGTGGTGTATAAAAATATAGCTCCAAGTAATGTTACCGATGGATTGAAGACGAAAGAGGGGATGCCTTCCCGGGGCATCCCCAAGCTTAGGCTTTTTGGTGTCCTTGAATTTGGCTTGGGATGCCTTGGGAATCCCCAAGCTTGAGCTCTTTCCACTCTTTATCCCTTTGTCCATGAGAACATCACCCAAAACTTGAAAAGTTCACAACACAAAACTTAAACAGAAACTCGTGATATCATTAGCACAAGAAAACAAACTACCACCTATTTAGGTACTGTAGAAATCTTGATTTCTATTTATATTGGTGTTAGGTTACTGTATTCTCACTTTTCCATGGCTAGTACTCCCCCGATACTATCCATAGTTTCATCAAAACAAGCAACCAACACAACAAAAACAGAATCTGTCAAAAACAGACCAATCTGTAGCAATATGTATACCTCGTATACTTCTGTTACCTGAAAAATTCTGAAAAATTACGACAGACTGGGAAAAAGACATATCAACCAGCAGCAAAAATAATCAACTCAAAATCTCTTTCTGAAAAAATTGAAAAATAATCTCGTGAGCGAAAAATTTCTGTCTTTTTCCAGCAGGATCAAACAACCATCACCAAAACTAGTCATAAAGGTTTTGCTTGGCTCAAACACAAAAAGAAACACAAAAAACACAATCATAACAGAATTATGATGGTGCGGACGCAACAAAACAGAAAGAAAAAGATAAATTCATTAGGTTGCCTCCCAACAAGCGCTATTGTTTAACGCCCTTAGCTAGGCATAAGGTGATGGAATCATGTATCGTCGTCTTTGGTGCTCAAACCATAAGTAGCCCTCATCATGGATTCATAAGGCAATCTTATTTTCTTTCTAGGAAAATTCTCCATGCCCTTCTTTAAAGGAAATTGAAATCTAATATTCCCTTCCTTCATATCGATGATAGCACCAATAGTCCTTAGGAAAGGTCTACCAAAAATAATAGGGCATGTAGGATTGCAATCAATGTCAAGCACAATGAAATCCATGGGTACATAGTTCCTATTTGCAATAATAAGAACATCATTGATCCTTCCCATGGGTTTCTTGACAGTAGAATCCGCAAGATGCAAATTAAGAGAGCACTCCTCAATCTCATTAAAGCCTAGAACATCACATAAAGACTTTGGAATCGCAGAAACACTAGCACCCAAATCACACAAAGCATTGCATTCATAGTTTTTGATTTTGATTTTGATAGTAGGTTCCCACTCATCATGAAGCTTTCTGGGAATAGAAATTCCAACTCAAGTTTCTCTTCAAGAGATTTTATCATAGCTTCGACGATATGATCGGTAAAGGCCTTGTTTTGGCTATAAGCGTGTGGAGAGTTTAGCATGGATTGCATCAAGGAAATGCATTCAATCAAGTAGCAACTATCATAATTGAATTCCTTGAAATCCAAAGTAGTAGTTTCATTACTACTCAAAGTTTTGATATCTTCTACTCCACTTTCAATGCTTTTAGCATCAAGAAAGATGGACTCCGAATCATTGGGGCGTTTTTCAACCAAAGTGGATTCATATCCAGCCCCATAATCATTAGGTTTGACACTAGAAAACAATGATTCAATGGGAGTCACACCAAGCACTTTAAGATCTTCGTGATTCTCATCACAAATTTCAGGTTTAGCAGCCATTTTATTGACTAAGGTAGCATGTTTATAAAAAATCTGGCCTACCAATTTTTCAAGACGAGCATACTGAGAATTTAGCGCAAGGAATTATTTGGCCATATCATCAACTTCTTTATTCATAAAAGCCAAAAAAAGAATGTTGCTCCTTCAGTTCCCTACGGAAGTAACTGTTATAATCAAACTGTGTAGACATGAAGCCTTCAACACTAGTTTCAATCTCTTCCAACCTCGCATAGTAAGCATCAAAATCCCTTGGTTGGGCCATACAGGTTTTAGCAGGCAGACAAGCGGACAGAAAGCAAGCGAGAGAAAAGGGTGAACGAAAAAGGCAAATAATTTTGTAAATTTTTGTTTTTCACAAGTGGGGGAGAGGAAAACGAGAGGCAAAACAGTAAATGCAAGAGATGAGTTTGCGACACTTACTTGGATGAGCTTCACCTATAACTTGATCCTCCCCGGCAACGGCGCTAGAAATCCTTCTGCTACGACGCCAGGAATCCCCGGCGGCCTCTTGAGCTTGCGTTGGTTTTTCCCTTGAAGAGGAAAGGGTGATGCATCACAGGAGCAGTAAGTATTTCCCTCAGTTTGAGAACAAAGGTATCAATCCAGTAGGAGAATCAAGCCAAGTGTCCAGAGTACTTGCGCAAACACAAACGAGCTTGCACCCAACGCTATAAAGGGGTTGTCCATCCCTTCAAGATTGATTGCATAGTGAGATCTGAAGGCGGAAAGTGCAACGAAGTAAAAGTGAAAGGCTGAAAATATGGTGTGAAGTAGACTCGGGGGCCATAGTGTTCACTAGAGGCTTCTCTCAAAATAGTAAATACTACGGTGGGTGAATAAATTATTGTCGAGCAACTGATAGAACCGCGCAAAGTCATGATGATATCTAAGGCAATGATCATACATATAGGCATCACGTCCGAGACAAGTAGACCGATACTTTCTGCATCTACTAATATTACTCCACACATCGACCACTATCCAGCATGCATCTAGTGTATTGAGTTCATGACGAACAGAGTAACGCCTTAAGCAAGATGACATGATGTAGAGGGATAAACTCAAACCAATGATGTAAACCCCATCTTTTTACCCTTGATGGCAACAACATGATGTGTGCCTCGCTACCCCTTCTGTCACTGGGTGAGGTCACCGCACGGTATGAACCCAAAACCAAGCACTTCTCCCATTGCAAAAATCATAGATCAAGTTGGCCAAACAAAACCCACAACTCGAAGAGAATTACAAGGATATGAAATCATGCATATAAGAGATTAGAAGAAACTCAAATAAGATTCATAGATAATCTGATCATAAATCCACAATTCATGGGATCTCGACAAACACACCGCAAAAGAAGATTACATCGGATAGATCTCCATGAAGATCATGGAGAACTTTGTATTGAAGATCCAAGAGAGAGAAGAAGCCATCTAGCTACTAGCTATGGACCCGTAGGTCTATGGTGAACTACTCACGCATCATCGGAGAGGTCATGGTGTTGATGAAGAAGCCCTCCGTATCCGAATCCCCCCTCTAGCAGGGCACCAGAACTTGTCCCAGATGGGATCTTGCGGAGACAGAAGCTTGCGGCGGCGGAAAAGTATTTTCGTGGATCTCTCCCGCAGTTTTGGATTTTTCCTGAATTTATAGGCGGAAGAGGTAGGGCAAACGAGCCACAGGGGGGCCACAAGCCTGCTAGGCGCGGCCCCCGTGGCCGCACCTAGGGGGCTTGTGGGGTCCCCTGGTGGCCGCTGCCTTGGTTCTCAAGTCCCGTGCGTATCTTCTGTTCCGGAAAAAATCTTTTCGGAAGTTTTATTCCGTTTGGACACCGTTTAATATCCTCCTCTGAAAAGAGTCAAAAACACGGCAAAAACAAGAACTCGCACCTGGCACTAAGTTAATAAGTTAGTCCCAAAAAAGATATAAAAGGCATACAAAACATCCAAAGTTTGACAAGATAATAGCATGGAACCATAAAAAATTATAGATACGTTGGAGACGTATCATTGATCGCCTTGGATTTCCCACCGTTGGTGCTGTTGTTCTTGAGCCGACTTCCTATCGTGAGGCTATTGTTCATCCTGAATGGCAGTTTGCGATGGCAGAGGATATTGCTGCTCTTGAACGTACTGGTACGTGGGATCTTGTTTCCCTTCCTCCCGGAGTCCGTCCCATCTCTTGTAAGTGGATTTACAAGGTTAAGACTCGATCCGATGCTTCTCTTGAGCGTCACAAAGCTCGTCTTGTGGCTCGTGATTTTCATCAGGAGCATGGTCGTGATTATAACGAGACTTTTGCTCCTGTGGCCCATATGACCACTGTTCGTACACTTCTTGTCGTGGCCTCTGCACGCCACTGGTCTATATCTCAGCATGATGTTAAGAATGCCTTTCTTAATGGTGAGCTGCGTGAGGAGGTGTACATGCAGCCACCACCTGGGTATTCTGTTCCTGATGGCATGGTATGTCGTCTTCGTCGCTCTCTCTATGGCCTTAAGCAAGCCCCTCGTGCCTGGTTTGAGCGTTTTGCCTCTGTGGTGACTACCGCTGGTTTTTCAGTGAGTGCTCATGATCCAACATTGTTTATTCACCTTTCTCCTCGTGGTCGGACTCTTCTTCTTCTCTATGTTGATGACATGATCATCATTGGGGATGACCCCAAGTATATTGCCTTTGTAAAGGCCCGTCTTAGTGAGCAGTTTCTTATGTCTGATCTTGGACCTCTTCGCTACTTTCTTGGGATTGAAGTCCCTTCTATCTCTGATGGTTTTTTTTATATCCCAGAAAAAGTATATCCAGGATCTTCTTGCTCGTGTTGCTCTTACTGACGAGCGCATTGTTGAGACTCCTATGGAGCTCAATGTTCACCTCCGTGCTACCGATGGTGATCCCCTGCCTAACCCGACGCGTTATCGTCATCTTGTTGGCAGTCTTGTCTATCTAGCTGTCACTCGTCTGGATATCTCTTTTCCGGTTCATATTCTGAGTCAGCTCGTCTCCGCTCCCGCATCAGTTCACTATAGTCATCTCCTTCGTGTTCTCCGATATCTTCGGGCCGCGATCTCTCACCATCTATTCTTTCCTCGCTCCAGTTCTTTACAGCTTCAAGCCTATTCAGATGCTACATGGGCTAGTGATCCTTCAGATCGCTGTTCACTTTCTGCTTACTGTGTTTTTCTTGATGGTTCTCTCATTGCCTGGAAGACGAAGAAACAGAATGCAGTTTCCCGTTCGAGTGCAGAGGCTGAGTTGCGAGCGATGGCTCTTTTGACGACAGAGGTGACTTGGTTACGGTGGTTACTTCAGGATTTTGGTGTTTCTGTCACTACACCGACTGTGCTCTTATCTGACAGTACAGGTGCTATTAGCATTGCGCGTGATCCTGTGAAGCATGAGCTCACCAAGCATATTGGTGTTGATGCTTTCTATGTGCGCGCTGGTGTGGAGGATCAGGTCATTGCTCTTCAGTATGTGCCTTTCGAGTTACGGTTGGCGGATTTCCTGACGAAGACCCAGACTAGAGCACAACATGACTTTTATCTCTCCAAACTCAGTGTTGTTCATCCACCATGAGTTTGGGGGGGGTGTTAGAGTTATAATATAGGTCATGTATCCTTTTGTATTTATCCCAATATATAAGGGGTTTCCTACATATAGTCCACCACCTGTACATGTATATATACCGGCCTATGACCTCATATATACAAGTTGCTTAAGGTCCTGTTTGGAACCACTCAGATTATATAATCCGGTTTTTATAATATATTATGTCTTCAAACAAGACAGATTATATTACAGTTTATAAAAACTAGATGACTAGATTATTAAAAACTCATAATCTACTCTACCCCAGCTAAAATCAGATTATGGATTACTAATGACCCATTACCCTTGAAAACTTGGAAATAATTACCTACTGCCACCGCCACCATCCTCCAAACATGCCCACCTAGATTATTACCTTTGCAGCTAAAAAATAGAGGGCAAACGTGTCATTGTACAATATAAAACCTGAATTACAGTTTATATAATCCGACCTCCAAACATGCCCACCTAGATTATTTTTATAAACCAGATTATATAATCTATTTTCATAATCCAGATTATTATAATCTATTGTGGTTCCAAAGAAGGCCTTATTCCTAACATGAACCACCTATCTTGCCTCTAGTTTATTTAGACTTTAGTGGTGGCTTCACGAATCAGGAAACCGCCATCGACCAGGCAAAACGAAAACGTGACGGCAAACAGTTCCGTACCAATCTCAATCCATCCTTCCCCTGTCCCACTCGTACATCCACCTCCGCCGCCACCACCATGCCGCCGGCGGGCAGCCTCACCGCCGAGCAGCTCAGCCTCTTCGAGTCCAACGGTGAGCACGTCGTCGTCGCACCCCACCTACCCCCAACCTCTCCGTCTCCCAGCAGCCGGGGCGCGACTCCCCCAATTTCGAAACTAGCAGCGGAAGCCCTAATCTCAATCTTGCGTCGGCTCTTGTTGGTCCCAGGCTTCCTGGTGCTGGAGTCGTTCTCAAGCGCGGAGGAGGTCCAGGCGATGCGGGACCGCATGGCCGAGCTCGTCCAGGGCTTCGACGGCGCTGACTCCAGTGTATTCTCCACCAAGGATCATGTATGCCGTCTCGAACTTGCCCTATTTGTTCAGACTTCAGAGGGATGCTTTTGACTTGCCAAATGATAACCACCACCAACTTTAAAGGCGTGTGTCACTCTGCCATATACAGTTCTCCGGATAATTAGCTTATAATTTCATCTGATAGATTTGATCTCTAGTCTTACATGCCATGCCGCACGATCTGGATTTAGTGTTTCCCGAATAATTTTGTTTTCCTATTCCTATCAGCGGCAGTTGAAGGACGACTACTTCTTTAAGAGTGCGGAGAATATATCTTTCTTCTTCGAGGGTATGTGATTTCTGTCATCTTGGACTTGTGGGCAATGAGTTACCCTTGTCAATTAGGATTTATGAATCACCGATCTGTAGCATTTATCATTGATGCTCCTTGAACTAGGAACTGCTAGGTAATTTGTTAGAAAAGAAGAAGATATAAGTTACAGCATTACATATGGCCAACTATGCTGCTAGTTCTGTTACTGCTTTACATCTTAGCTCTTAATGGTGATTTTCTCTCTTGTCGCCCTGCTGTTTCTGTGACCACAGAAAAGGCATTCGGAGATGATGGATGCTTGAGGCAGCCAAAGGAACTTTCAATTAATAAAGTTGGACATGGTTAGTATGCCCACGGTGCAATCAAATTCAGAGATAAATTATTTTACATGTTTGTCTTTCAAACTGTATGATCAATTGGTTCTTGCGATATCATTTGTCTTTTTATGTTGCATGGCCCAAGAATTTGTTGTCCCATGTGCAGAACAAGAAGGAAATTCCCTGTTCACTAAAAAGCGATAAAATTGAGTATATGTAAAAACAAATGCATCTGATTTATAGGTGCTGGTGTTGATAGTTCTATACATAATCATGTTGCATTTCAGTGGACAACATTGTTCTTATTTGGAAAAATGATATTTGAAGTTCAAACTTGCATTTAAGTCTGCTATTTTTAACTCCACTAATCTGTAGTTATGTCAAAAGTGTGCGTGGTTCAGTTCCCCCCCCCCCCCCCATCTGGAGCTAATTAATTCATCTTAGGCTCTTAGTTTTTATTTTCTTGTTAATACGAGTTGACATTCTCGGCGTGGGTGGTTTATTTGTATGCCTGCATATTTTCATGATGACATAATTTCTTAACTGTTTAGATATGTAATGTTCACCATGGTGTATTTTATGCAGCACTACATGAACATGATCCTGTGTTCAAAAAGTTTGCTTTCTCGGAGAATATTTCTAGCCTGTTCTCTTCTTTAGGGTACAAGAGACCTGCAGTTATTCAATCTATGTACATCTTTAAGGTACCTTTTGGAGAATCTAGTTTGTTTTCGTATGATATGCATGTTTTATTCCTTTTTATTGAGTTTTTTCTTCACATTTCAGCAACCAGGCATTGGTGGCGAGGTGGTGCCACACCAGGATAATACATTTCTTTATACAGAGCCTCTGTCCTGCACAGGATTGTGGCTTGCGCTTGAAGATGCAACAACAACCAATGGTTGCCTATGGGCAATTCCCGGATCACATAAAAGCATGTCTCGTTACCAAATTATTTAACGCAAAAGGTTCTGTTGCTATCGGAATATCTATTTATTTTATTTTTGACATTTGCAATGTTCTGTACCAGATGGTTTGAAAAGGCGAATGATCAGGGATGAAAATGGCACTCATTTTGATCGTCCCTCCCCGCTTTATGATCAGAAAGAGTTTGTACCACTGGAAATGAAATCAGGTGACTTTGTTGTTATTCATGGTGATCTTGTACATCAGAGGTGAATTTCCTTTCTATATTGCAGTTGCTTCCTCGTTTCTTTCTTTCTTATCTTTTACTAACATGCTTTAGCTTTCTTTTACAGCTTCGAGAACCTTTCTCCAGTCTCAAGACATGCACTGAGCTTGCATGTAGTTGACATGGAAGGATGTAAATGGTCCAAGGATAACTGGTTAGTTCATGATGGCATGACAATGGTCCAATTGCAATGTTCATTTTATTTGCTCAAGATGGTATAACATAATTAATGAGAGTGGATTTTTAGCTCCCGGGTGCCTAGGCACCCTCTATGAACAGTAAAATCGAAAAAATCAAAATCAAAACAAAAAAATTCTGAAACTTTGCACCATCAATGATGATGATACTTTGTAGGTGTTTGCAAATTTTCATGCCAAGAAACTATTCGTGGAGCTCTACACACGAAAAAGATTTCAGTGCTTGAAGTTTTGAGCACTTTTAGCATCAAAATCTGAAACTTCTTTGTACATATTTCTCTACAAGATATTTTGGCATGATAATTTGCAAAAATGTACAAAGTTTGATCATCTTTGATGCTGCAAAGTTTCAAATTTTTTTGATTTTGTTTTCTATTTCTTTTGATTTTACTGTTCATAGAGGGTGCCTAGGCACCCGGGTCTATCACACCTTTCTCATAATTAATGGTTAGAACGAGAATGACCTTGAAATGAGCCCCTAGTCTGCACGGAACGTGGCAAGCACTTGTTTCGTCTTGGAACCAAGTTTCTTACATGCTTTTGTTTGTTTGTTTCTCAGGATACAGAGGAAAACTGCGCCCGAACCACTGTATGTGTCTTAGTTCAGCCAGTTGCTAATGAACGAGATATCTCCAGCAAGCAGTTCCAGTTGCTTATCCACGGCGCAGTGAAATTTGGGAAGGCTGCGGAGCAATGCTGTTTTTTCTTCATTCTCTTTCACATGTGTACACTGTAAATACTAAATACCTACTGCTGTGTTCTCATCATATCAGTTAGTATCTGCAATCCTGAAATAAACCCAACTTCCTTCTCAGAATCTGTCACAGCCGCCCTTTGTTTGTCGCTTGGCCGTATTGAACACTTTGTTTCTCTGGTTGGGATTTCAACAATGGCCTACCGTAAGTCTGCTAAGGCTTGTCAAGGTACATCAGTTTATAGCTTCCAGAAATGTACTTCCTATGCTGGTGAACGGGTAAAAGCATCTACAGCCGGACATGACCCCCTTAACGCCCGTGGGCGCGCCTGGCCAGTGATCGGGCGTGTTCCTTATTTATTCGTTTGAATAACCACACTCCTCATTTTCTTCATTATATGTCCGGTCAGAAAAAAAAGAGAAAGAGAAGAATGAATAAAAAGAAAAAAAAAGGTTCGGGTTGGAGTCACGTCCTATGTAGCGGATTGTCCGGGCGTGACCGTGAGCCCTCATATCCTTCCTATATTTGTCCTTAATATGAGGGTTCGTGTCTGGTCACTGATCGGTGTGTTCGTGAACGTATGAAAGGTCGTTTAAGACGTACGGTTGGAGATGCTCTTAGAGCATCTACAACAGCTGCCTTATAATAGGGCAGTAAAAACAGCTACTTGTAGGGCACTCAAAAATGCTCTTCTCTAACAGCTACCCTAAAATAAAGCATTCAAAACATCCAAACTAATGCTTTTACGGGAAAAACTTTTGATCTATTTATCAACTACTAGCACAAATACCCGTGCGTTGCATCGGGTTAGATAGTCGATATTTGGATCATGAATTTTGTATTTGCAAAGTTCCGCCCTCACCCTCCTCCGACATCTACTTCAGCCCCGCACTGCCATCGAAGTGCTAGTAGAGAGACAAACATATGAACTTTCATTCAAATGGAGTGAAACTCCACACAGATTGGTCATATACTTACCAGAAGACCATCATCAGAACTTTACCTATTTAATCTCTACAAAGAACATGAAGCAATCGTGTATATCGATCAAAGAAACACCATTATGATAATGATGACTGTTCAGTCGGTCTTGAAGAATATTTTTCGGTTCATCCTATCCTCTCAAAAAACATATATATGAACTGAGTTATCCAGTAGATATTTAATAGCATGAATCATGTGAACACCTATGTATAGCAGGGTGTGTCCTAAAACAGAGAACAAACCATTGTAGGTACTAATACCTATAGAAACTTCCCAAGCGGAAGAAAATGAAAGATACTAATAGAACCACTTTTTTCCTTATAGAAACTTCCCAGGCGAAAGAAAATGAAAGATTTTTGCGTGAGAATCAACGCTGTCAGCGTGGAACTACGTTCAGTCAAGAACAATGTCGGCCGCCTCGCGCCGTGGCGGCAGGGGTCGCCTGGTGCAGCCCGTTTCGTGGCGTCCTTGGGTTCTACGCGTGCATCGTGGTTGCACCGATTGGCCTTGTCAGTCATACATCGCCGACAGCTGCAGAGAGATCGTCACGACCATCTACGTGGTGTGCCTGGTTGGCCTGGCCGCTCTGGCATACAGCCTAGTCCATGGTTTCTACCACACTTGAGCATCAAATTTCATTGTCTTCATCTTCCAATCCAGCCTGACAGGCTGATGGAAATGAGCAGAGTGGTGATAATGTCAGGTACAGAGCACAGAGCACGTACATGTCATCTTTCTTCCTTTCCTCTCTGCAACTGAACTGAACTCTGTTTCTCTGCTATGAACTAAATCGGTAGTGCTAGCCTGCTAGGGAAGAAGCTCTGGACAAGGCTCGGTCCCTTGTTCTACTCCTCGCCACTCTTGCCGCCGCCATCACAAATGCAGCCATGATACTCGACCTGTTTGGTCTCATTGGCACGTACGCCTCTGGGAGCTGCCGGGACCTGAGCACCTCCATTTACGCCATGGCCTTGGCAGGTGTTGTTCTAGTCTATGTGGTGATCCATGTCGTCTTTTCCGCGCTAGACCACCAAAAGGACAAGGAGGAAGATGACGAAGATCGGTTGCTGGAGAAGAGGCGTAAACCCGATTGGCCTACTGAAATACGTAGGTTTCACACAAGAGGACATTGTGACAGTAATCCAATCTTGTCCAATCCCCTTTGCTGAATCTGGACAAGATTGTGCGTGACGAGGAATTGTAATCTTGTTCAATCTGGACAAGAGGACATTGCTCTTTTGCCGAATGGTGCGAGCATTTTGTGTGACGAGGGGATGAAGTGCCTCTCATCCTCACCGCTCCTGGAGAGTTTGAAAGCCTAGACAGTTTATAAGCAATGAACAGGAACAGAAAAAAGACTCATGTCCCCCTGAATCCACTATTAGGCTATTAATTTGTGTTTCCTATATATCAACAGAAGTTCAAAACCGCAAAACTATGAAAGTAAATTCGGAGGACATGTGCACCTGCCACTTCCAATTGGCTTCATACGCTCTGGACTTGTTTTGTTAACGCGAGATCTGTCTTATGAATTTGTAAGAATTCTTGCGTATGTTGTCACAGTAACTCCGATTTGTAATCTATTTGCATCGCTCAAGTCTGTAATGTCTAGCTAATTCATTTGCTTCTTCGATTTATTCTTATGCCTTCAGTGTTTGGATTGCAACAGAATACCGGGTTCTTCTGGTTGCTTGTGCAACATTGAAGGTTCAGGCGTCATTGAGCGCATTAAACCTGGCGATTAGATCTTCTAACTACCATGGCGTCGCCTGCCGCCCAGCGCCTCACCGACCCCGCCGCCTCCAGGAGCTCCGGCGCCGCCGCCGACCTCCAGCAGGCCGGTGCCCCGCTGCTCTCTCCCTCTCCTTCCCTTGCTCTCTCTCCCTCTCCTCCTTCTCACCACCCCATCTCTCTTTCTCTTTTCTTCAGGAGCTGCCCCATGGAGCCATGGCCGCGCCCCGCGAGCTCCAGCTGGACGGACCTCAAGCCGCAGCCGGATTCGGCCGGGAAACGGAGGGAACAGTCCATTCCCAACCTACGGTTGTCCTTACCTCGCCGGAACGCCGCCCCACGACGCCAGCGCGCCCTTGACCTCCACGGCGAGCCCACCATCACGTTTGTGTGCTGCCTCTGATGGTGTCGGTCGAAGCCGAACCGCCAGCGCGCCAGAGACCCGCTGCCGACGAATCCGCGCCTCAATCCTCCTGCACCGCCCCTCACGTCGCCGTGGCTGGAGAGAGAGCATCTGGATAAGATGAAACAAAGGACCATAATTGAATTTCTTACAAATGTAGGGGGCTTTTTGAAACAGTGACGCGGTTGCTCAGACCCACTTAAGAAGGGACTGCGGGTTGATTTACCAAAAACAGGAGGTTTGTTTTGTAAAACCGCCACGACGGACGACAGAAACCATCCGTGCTTTATTATTAGGGAGAGATTAAGATAGTACAAAAACAACAGAAGTATAAATTACATAGCAACGACTACAAGCATCGGAGCGAACTGAAGGCTCGCTGTCGTCATCGACCCTCTCTCATCGGGGGCATGCAAACCTTGTTGTAGAGAGTTGAAAAGTCGTCGTGCTAAGACCCTACATGACCACTGCATAAGAACAACAATCGCCGTCAATGAGGAAAAGCGTGGATCGGAAGGATCCAATGTGTAGAGAAAAGAACCAGACAAACAAAGATCGGATCCACTTGGATCCATCAAAGACAAATGTCGATCAAATCCTTCGAGATCTGTCGGAGGCAAACCTCCACGCGTCCTCCGGCGATGCTTGAAGCACCCTCGTGATGGGGCTGGGTGGGGAGAACTTTATGCCATCTAGATAGCTGCTGCCGACTCACCTCTCTGAACATGACACACACCTTAACAAAACTCAAAAATACATAAAAAACGGAGCCCTCCCGCCATCAAGGATGGGATCCACTGTGTCTTCATGGCCCTAAGGCCATAGAATACAAGGCAAACCGGTGTCGTCGCCGGCAGGAAGCACAGGAAACCCTAGCCACCGGGTATCCTTCCGAGCGAAGGGTACAAGCACCCTTTTGTTTGTATTCAATGGCAATATAACATCCAAACTACTTGATCACATTGCATACTTCAATACAAACTTCCAAACATTAAAAGTTGTAAACTTGGAACGATCTAAACATCCAACGATTCAAACTTAAATATAGTACGATCTAAACTACTACTAACATACTACATACATACCACTCATCATTGTCAAACTGTGGGTCAACAACATTCCTGTCACTCCATCTAGTGTCCCCGTAGTTGTTTTGGAGTACTGAAGACAAATGGGTTGTGGGACTAACGTTTTTGTGAGTGTACACATGAGAGATAGTCCCTGAAGATTTTGATTTCCCAAGAAAGTGGACCCCTAAAAATGTATATGTACATTGAATAAATTGGTGCGCCCTATGAAGAAATTAAAGTGAAGAATATGAAGCTTGAAGGCTTTGCTTTCATAGTTTCTTTCTTCTTATTTTGAGTCAATAGGGAACATTGTACTATTAGGAGGGTGTAGGTGATACATAGACGTATTTCCAAGTGATGCTCACACACATATCTATTTCTTCAGAACGAAGACTTTAGAAATCTCTTGCAGTGCAGTCGAGTTCTTCACAGACACAGGCGCAATTCTTCTGGTCGAAGAGGAAATTGGTCTGATTCAGGAGTTAGGGTTTTTGCGAGTGCGATTCTCCTACCATGAGGAAATTGGGAGCCCATATATTTCCGACCATTGCTATGCCAATGCGAGCCATTGATTTAATCATTATCCTCACAAATGTCTTGTACAAAAGGCATTTATGTCTTATCATGTAGGGTTGCTCCCCAAGCTATAAATAGCGGCCTTCCATAATCATTTGTTGGTTGGCTGCTCTGAAAGAAATATTGACAAGTGCCATCTAGAGCAACGCATCCTGCCACAAATTTAAAAGAATCCTAAGTGAGACAAAGTAAGACCAAATAATATGTTTGAACCCCGTCGTTTTACCCTTAGTAGCAAAAATACAAATACGTGCCTCATTGCTCCTCTTGTGAGAAGGTGAGGACACCGCAAGATTGAACCTACTACTATGCACCACTTCTTATGAAGATCTACTCATCAACTTGGTCAAAGAAAGCTTATAGATCAGAAAGCACACATAGCTATAATTACACATAATAAATCTCCTAATAGACGCAGTTACTTTCATGAATAATATGATCATAAACCCATAATTCATCGGATCCCAACAAACGCACCGCAAAGAATACATCCAATATGTCTTTGATATATCGTTGTATTGAAGATCAAACGAGGGAGAGAGCCATCTAGCTACTGCTATGGTCCCGTAGGTCCTGTAGGAACTACACACACATCATTATGAAGGCGACACAATTGATGAAGATGGCCTCAGTGATCGATTTCCCCTCCGACAGAATACCAACGGAGACCTCCAGATGGGATCACAGAAAAACAAAGGGTTGGAGCGGTGATAAAATTGTTTCTTCCCTCATTCCGAGGGTTCTGGAATATTTATGAATTTATAGAAGTGGAATCAGGCCAGGGGGATTCCTAAGGGGGCCATAAGCTTGGATGGCATGCCCTACCCCCTGGGGCATTCCGTCTGAGCTTGTGGTCCTCCCGTGGCTCGTCTCACCTCCTCCCTAAGCTTCTAGCTTCCCTATTTGTCGAGACAAAACCACTGTGTTGTTTCATGGTGTTTAGACTTCGTTTGGTATGGTTTTTCTGCAAAACCAAAAACAAGCAAAAAATAGGAAGTGACACTGGACACTAACTTAAAAGGTAAGTTCTCAAAAATGATATAAAATTACATATAAAACTTACAACATTGATAATATAATAGCATGAAATAACAAAAAAAAGATACGTTGGAGAGGTATGAGCATCCCCAAGCTTAATTCCCGCTCGTCCTCAAGTCGGTAAATGATAAAAAAAACAAAATATTTGATGTTGAATGCTACCTAACATGTCTTAATCATGTAATATTTTTAGAAAGAATGTTGAGAAACAATGACTTAGTAAATATCAAAATGATAATATAGATGAATACTAGCTAATAACCATTACTTTTCAAAATAACAATGCTAAAGAACATCATCCGTACTCATTTAATCATGTAAGCAATGTCATAACTCGACCTTCCTTGAGTAAAGAAGAAATCATGAACACCTCGATGCCAAACCAAGCATTTGTCTCGTACTTTTTCACGCGCTTTAGCATTTTCAACTTCACTCAATACCCGAGCATGATCCATAGACTTAACACTTTAGGTGGAATATAATGATGGTAGGGGTTCATAAGGGAAGAAAAAAATAGAGAAAGTCTCGCATCAACTCAGGGGACCGTCAGACCATGGAGATGTCTTTCAATCGATGTCGATGCGAGGAGGAGGGATTGCCATGCAACGGATGCACTAGAGCTATAAGTTTATGAAAACTCTCTACTAAAATTAAGTGGGTGTGCATCCAACTTACTTGCTCATGAAGATCTCAGGCATTTGAGAAAGCTTGTCATCGAAATATGCAAGTCTTTTTTCGAGATTTCGCTCCCCACACTTACTGCCAACACTTTGACAGTTACCATAAAAATGAAAGAGGAGGGGATGCAATGGTTCCTCACCGGGGTCTATGGCCCCCAGGGAGATGATGAAAAAACTGCTTTCATTGACGAACTAAAAGGAATGGCTTCCTTGCAGCGAGACTTGTGGCTTATTTTGGGCGACTTCAACCTGATTTACAAGGCTTCTGACAAAAAAAACTCCAACTTAAATCGTCGCCTCATGGTTGGTTTCAAGGCGGCGCTTGATGCCCTCGAGATCAAGGAAATAAACCTCTTGGGCAGGAGATACACGTGGTCTAATGAGCAGCAAAACCCCATCATGACAAAAATTGACCGCTGCTTTTGCTCCACGCTTGGGATGTTCTTTTTCCTGCCTCACACCTTCGAGCCCTACCAGTCGTGGCGTCCGACCACTGCCCTCTCCTCCTTCGCGGTGCAGTTGACTATCCCAAGTCACGTGCCTTCAGATTTGAATCCTTCTGGCCGTCAATGCAGGGCTTCAAGGATGTTGTCACCTCTGCTTGGTGGAAGAATATTCACACGACAGACGCATTGCGTAGGCTACATATAAAACTGTCTCGCACTGCGAAGGCCCTCAAAAAGTGGCACCGACAAAACTATGGAAACATTGACATGCAAATGGCTGTGGCGTCGGAGATTATTGGTCGTCTTGATGTTGCCATGGAGACACGACCGCTCACTGCCGAGGAGTTTTCCTTGCGAGTGGAACTCAAAAGTCTTTTTGAGGGGTTGGCAGTCATACTCAAGATGCAACGTCGTCAACGCTCAAGGCTGATTGGGATTCGGGTTGGAGATGCGAACACAAGTCTCTTCCACATCCGCGCCAATGGTCGTCGAAGAAAAAAATTCATTGAGGTGCTCCAGATCGATGACGGCGTCGCCGTGTCTTCGGAGGACAAGGAACGTGTGATTCTAGACCACTTCCAAAACCATCTGGGCACAAATTCCCCTTGTAGTGCATGCCTTAATTTTGAGGCTCTTGGATACGCTCCTTCTGATGTGTCGGCTCTCGAGGGGAATTTCAGTGAGGAAGAGATAAAGGCCGCAATTTTTCCATGCCAACGGAGAAGGCTCCTGGGCCTGACGGTTTCATTGGGATGTTCTTTCGTGTATGTTGGGACGTCATCAAGGGTGACATCCGCGCCGCCATTGATCATGTTGCTAATATGGGCGGCTCCTGCTTGGGTTTGCTTAACTCAGCGAACATCGTCTTGCTCCCAAAGAAAGATGGGGCTGTGAGGGTCGACCACTTTCGCCCCATTAGCTTGGTCCATAGTTTTGCAAAGATTTTTGCAAAGCTTCTGGCCATGCGAACGACGCCTTTTCTACAAGATCTAGTCTCTGTGAGCCAGAGTGCTTTCATCAAGCGACGTTGTATCCATGAAAATTTCCTTCATGTCAGAAACATTCTTCATGGTCTTCACCAGAAAAAAATCCCGGGCCTGTTCATTAAGCTTGACATTTCTAAGGCTTTTTACTCAGTGAGCTCGCCATTTCTGTTGGAGGTGCTCACTGCTTTGGGATTTGGTCAAATATACAGAAACTGGCTTTGCACTCTCTTCGCCACAACAAATTCTAAAGTGCTCCTGAATGGGAGGCCGGGCAAGACTTTTCGTCACAGACGTGGCCTCCGCCAAGGGGACCCCCTCTCCCCCATGCTCTTCATCCTTGCCATTGACCCCTTGCAGAGGCTTTTCATGCTTGCGTCTGAGATAGGTCTCCTCAAGCCTATCAAAGTCAAGAACGGGCTCTATAGGATGTCCTTGTATGCGGATGGTGCTGCCATTTTTGCAAACCCAGACATCGATGAGATGCGCGCTATTGTCAGGATCTTGAGGGTATTTGGGGCTGCTAGCGGCCTCCTTGTCAACATGGAAACAACTGAAATTTTCCCGATCCGATGCAACAACAATGACCTTCACGAATGCCTTCTCCAGTTCCCTGCAAAGCTGGGGACCTTTCCTTGCACATACCTAGGCCTCCCATTGCACTTTCGAAAGCTCAGAAAAGCTGAGTTGCAACCCTTGATTGACAAGATTGGTGCAAAGCTCCAACCATGGATGGGAAGAAATTTCGCTCGTGCGGGACGCCTAGTTCTTGCAAAATCCGTCCTCACCGCGGTTGGCATTTTTCACATGTCTGTCATTCAACTTCCCAAGTGGGCCCGGAAAAAAATTGACAAAATAAGGTGGGCCTTTATTTGGAAAGGCGACAATGGTGAACATGCATGTGGTGGGCACTCCTTAGTTAACTGGGACATGGTATGTAGGCCGAAGAAGTTTGGAGGGCTAGGTGTGCTTGATTTAGACAAATTTGGACGTGCCCTCCGTCTTCGTTGGCCTTGGATCAAATGGACTGCCCCAAATAGGCCTTGGGTAGGGTCTGATCTACCTTGTAATGAAAAAGACATGGCTCTTTTTAGGGCAGCAACTACCATCACTCTCGGAAATGGATCCAAAGCAAGCTTTTGGTTTGACAGATGGTTGGACGGGAGTGCCCCAAAAGACATTGCGCCGTCAATTTTTCTACTTGCGAGGCGCAAGCGAGGGTTGGTTATGAACGAACTTCGGGGCAACTGATGGATCCGATCACTGAGGAATATTACCACAACCTTACAGATTAGAGAATATATCACTCTTTGGTCCTTGCTGCAGGACATCCAGCTTGACCCTGTTGTTGATGATACCATTTTGTGGACTGCTTCCTCTTCGGGTTAGTACTCGGCCTTCTCCGCTTACCAGCTCCAATTTGCTGGTGCCACAATCCCTTTCTTGGCAACGAAGGTTTGGGGCACAAAGGCTGAGCCAAAATGCAAGCTGTTCATGTGGCTCCTCCTGCACCGTAAGGCCCTTACTGCAGATCGTTTGGCCATCCGAGGTTGGCCTCATGACGAGGTTTGCAAGTTGTGCCTCACTGGATATGAAACAAATGAGCACCTCGCACGGGAGTGCTTTTTTTCCCGTGGGGTCTGGGGCATTGTCACCACTTGGTTATCTATCCCCCATGGAGCGGCACCTATTTTCTCCACCTTAGAGGAGTGGTGGAATGCTAATACACAAGGGTGTGACGCGGCTGCTCGCATGAGGTTCCGTCATGCGACTACCTACGTACTCTGGAATGTTTGGAAGGAGCAAAACAAGCGAATATTCAATGATGCCTCGCGTTCGGTGCTCGATGTTGCCTATCTAGTCATGGAAGACTTGAACCAAGTGCGTTGGGCATTTGCGCTCACTTCGTAGTTTCATTTTTGTTGGATTTATAATGTAAATCTTGGGCTAGTTTGTAAGCTTGTATGTAACTCTTGTACATTGTTTTTCCCCTTTTTTCCTTCTATATGAAATGGGCAGAGCGCCTGCCTTTCACGTCAAAAAAATAAAATAAATGATGATAAATGTGTGTGTCGCATAATAGGTGTGTCCAGCAAATAATGACTATGGAAAACTAAAAGCAAACAAAATAAAACAAAACTATAGCACATGACGCTTCAAGCAAAAAAACATGTCACGTGTTGAATAAAAATATAGCTCCAAGTAAAATTACCGATAGGCTAGAGACGAAAGAGGGGATGCCTTCCGAGGCATTCCCAAGCTTAGACGTTTGGGTATTTCTTGATTACTACCTTGGGGTGCCTTTGGGCATCCCCAAGCTTAAGGTCTTACCGTTCCTTATTCCTTCATCCATCGTGATCTCACCCAAAACTTGAAAACCTCACAACACAAAACTAAACAAAAATTTCATGAGATCCGTTAGTATCATGAAATCATCATTAACCTTAAGTACCGTTATAAATAGATTCATAATTGACTTTCATGGAATTCATATTAACATCATTGCAATCATGCTTTTTGTTCAATAAATGTATCCCAATAGCATTTACTTTCATCACTTCTTCATTAATAATTGTTGGTTTACGATATGCACCAAGTTTGAAAATACTAGCAAGTGGATGAAGATCCATATGTCTTTCTTCTTATTCTATTGAGTCAACATGAAATATAGCAAAATTAAATAGAGCAAACAAGGTGTGTGTGTGTGTGTGTGCAGGTACCTCGCGTTTGTATGATGAATCTCCCTGGCAATGGCGCTAGAAAATCTTCTGCTACTTGTGATGGCATTGGGATTTACGCCAGAGAGGAAGGGTGATGTAGTATTGTATCAGAAAGTATCTCCCTGAATTAAGAACCAAGTTTTATGGAACCAATAGGAGATCACGCAAACGAATGGTAGAAATTACCTACACACACAAACAAATACTTGCACCCAACACAAGCAAGAGGGTTGTCAATCCCCTTGTACTTGTTAATTGCAAAGATTAATTATGATAGTGAAGGATAGATAAATACAAATAAAAATATAATAAATTATAGCAAGGATATTTTTAGGGTTTTAGTAAATATAAAAAGCGAATGGGCCCAGGGGCCATGATTTTACTAGAGGCATCTCTCTCGTGAACATAACAGCGGTGGGTGAACAAATTACTGTTGGATAATTGATAAAAAAGCAAATAAATCATGACAATATTCATGGCATGATCAATATATAGGCATTACGTCCATGATAAGAAGACCAAAACAATTCCGCATCTAGTACTATTACTCCACGAATCGACTGCTATCCATCATGCATCTATGGTATTAAGTTCATAACAAAGAAAGTAATGATTGGAGCATGTTGACATAATATAGACAAAGTAAGACCAAATAGTATGTTCGAACCCTATCATTTTACCCTTAGTAGCAACAATTCAAATACGTGCCTTGCTACTCCTCCTGTCACACAACGAGGACACCAGAAGATTGAACCTACTACCATGCACCATTTCCTCTCATGATGTACTCATGAACTTGGCTAAAGAAAACTTCTACATCCGAAAGAATACATAGCTACAAAATCACACATAATAAATATCAGAAAAGACTCATTTACATTCAATGAATAATCTGATCATAAAACCATAATTCATAGGACCAACAAACATGCTGCAAATATTACATCGAATAGGTCTCAAAAGAGAGAGAGAGGTCCTGTAGAATATCTCTCTCTCTCTCTCTCTCCCTCCCTCTCTCCCTCCCCTCTCTCTCTCTCTCTCTCTCTCTCTCTCTCTCTCAAGAAACGACTTCTCAACAAAGCCCTGACCTAATTAGGAACATACGTCACACGAATAACTTTTGTTTGGGGACTTGTGAAGCAATGATGAGGGTTCCCATACAGGGATCCCAAAGAAAAGACTCATGAGGATAAACAAGGTGGAGAAAGAGAGCCTGCCGAGAGCCTCGAAGATCACTCCTGCGACCTTAACAACGCTTGCAGGGGGAGAGGGGATACCGACAGTGCATACATTGGTGGTGGCTCACCTAAGGGAGCCACGCATCGAGCTTCTATAGAGGCCCACATGGCCCAGTGACTGAAGGGACCCTAATGGGGGCACGAGAGATCTTTTGGCCCTCCAAGTCAAGAATAATGTTAGGAGAGATCGCATCTATACGCATGTAAACCCTAGCCTCCATCGTGTATATAAGGGGAGGCTAGGGCGCTCTCATTCCCATCTATTCTCAGATAAGAACTCTCGGTAGCAACATCATGCGCCATTGTAAAGCGAGGTATCCCTTTTCTATGAATGATGAAAGCAAATAATATGTAGGGTATTCCTCTCTAGAGGCCCGAAACTGGATAACAACTTTGTGTGATATCTGATTTGTGACTTCCATTTGCGCTTGGACCCCTACCAAGGGATCTGGCAGTATTTTGCACTATCAACGTGGTTATCTATGGAACATGTTATGTGAAGAATTATGATAACTATAAAAATTGGTTGATTATGTCATTGAAACTCGAGAGACTAAAGCTGGAGGCCTTCTCACTATTCCTGACAGATCAACTGAAGAAACCTATGCAAATCCTGAGTGGTTAAAGAGACACCTTGCACTCTAGCATGCACATCAATTTTTCACATAAGACCTTTGGGAGAAGTTCAAGATTTCGGAATCGAGCCAGCCTCAATTCAGATCCCCTCCCATGGAGATCAAGCTATGAACAACAACGAGCCCACACTACTAGGACAAATCCTATTGGCAGCCACTTAATAGTGTGCGGGTTAAAGAAGCCGCACTACTGCAAATTAGCAGTAGCGCGTGGTAAAAGTTAGCGCCACACGTAACTAGTTAGCTGCAACGTGCTAACAGTAACACGGGCCCGCGCTACCGCTAGGTTCTTATCCGGAGCCACCACTAGGCTTTTCCCTAGTGGTGTCAACTTTTCTACTCGAGCTCGTATGGTCTCCTGAGCTAGTTCCTCCCTCCACAATGGGCCACACATGCACGGGAGAAGCAATAGGTCTCTAGCGTTTCTTTTTTGTTAAGTTTACTTATACTTCTAAAGTTGGAAAATATTACATTAATTTTAAAAAACGTTCATCGCTCATTAAAAAAATATATCTTGGTGCAGTGTTACAAGCAACTTTAAAAGATCTTGATAACATTAAAAAAATCTTGACACTTAAAAAAACTTCGCGTGTTCCAGAAAATATAGGTGACATTGGAAAAAAATTGTTAACAGAATGTAACAAAATCTTCGTGTAACCAAATAATGTTTCGTACCATTCAAAATTAATGTTCGTGACTTAAAACAAATGCTCATGTGTTTCAGAAAATGTGTTCATGCCATTCAAAAACTTCTTTATAGAATGTATAAGAACTGTTTTATCAAATATTAGAAAAATGTTCATCTTGTATTTGTAAATTCTATAGCACATATTAAAAAACGTTCAAGAAAACCCCTATTTTTTTAAAAAACATACATTTGAAAAGTGCTGATCATCTATTCCATTGATACTTACTGGATATAACTATTTGCCGCCTTCTATGGCAGGGTGTCGAGGCGGATATCGAACGATCCTTTTGACTGGACCAGCTCATTCAAGTGGAACATCTCCAGGTGTTTTTTGCTGGTTTTGGAAACTTTTTAGAGGTTCCCAATCGTTTTTTTTGGTTTTGGAAACTTTCAAAAGGTTCCTTGAACTGTTTTTTTTTCTGTTTCTTTTTTTCTTTTTCTGTTTTTAAATATTTTCCAGATTTTCGAAAAATATTTTGGACTTTTCGAAATTGTTTTTTAAATTCAATTTTTCCCTTTTTCAAAAAATGTTTTAAATTTCAAATAGTTGCTTTTTCAAAATATATTCATAACTTAGAGAAATGTTCAGGATTTTCAAAAAATGTTCCTTTTTAAGAAAATGTTCGATTTGTAAGAAAAATAATTCCTATTTGAAAAATGTTCCATATTTCTGAAAATTGTCGTTTTTCAATCATTGTTCATAAATTCAAAAATGTTCTGGATTTTAAAAAACATTCATAACTTCGATAAATATTCGGGATTTACTTTTTTCTATATTTTCGGAAATTATTCGGGACTTTAAACAATGTTTTTTTCAACAAATGTTACATTTTCCGTTTTTATTTTTTTCTTATTTTTTCCTATTCCTATTTTTTGTTTGGAATTTTCTAAATTTATTTTTTAATTTCAAAAAAATGTTCCTGTGTTTAAAATGTTGTTCACTATCTATATTTGAAATTTCTTGCTTCAAAATATAATCAGAAATCAAGAATTGACGAACACAATTGTTTTTAAATTTGTGAAAAATATTTCTCTCTTTTGCAAAATGTGTTTAAAAAACATAAATTTATACATAAAATGGGCGTGATGTACAAACAATGTACAATGTGTATGAGAGATATAGACATTTGTTGAAGAAAGAAGAAAATGAGATTAAGTATTAAAAAAGGAAAAAAGAGAAAGAAACCCAGAAAACCGAAAACTATAAAACCCGTTGAAATCTTACGTATAAAACCCATTGAAAACTAACATAGAAGCTTAAAAAAATAAAACCAGAAAACCCATTAAAAGAAATACACAAAATACAAAAATCGCTGAAAGGTTGTAAAACTGTTTTAATAGGCCAGCAGACAAACGTAATAGGCGAGAAATAACCCTGGCGCTGTTGCGCTGGAGATTCTGGTGTCTCGCCCGCAGCGAAACGGACGTACAACTCACCTGAAGCAACCGCTGGAGATTCTGGTCGCTCAGTTCGGTTTTCTTGTTTCATTCGTCTCATTCACCATCTTTTCCGTTCGTCAATTCGTTTTTTCCCTTTTCTTTTCTTTATATATTGAAATATTTCAAATACATATAAATGGTAAAAATAAGTCAACTTCAATTTTAAAAGATTTCATCAAGCATTGATTATCATGTAGTGTAAAATATTTGTTGTCGCACATTTAGAAAAATGCTCGTACTATTTAAAACAACATTCCTGACATTTAAAACATGTTCACATGTTAAAAAAGAACTGTTCATGACATTTTTTTTGTAAAATAAAAATATTGTCCGCAAAGTTTGTAGAATGTTACAATTCGAAACATTGTTCATCACATTTAAAATAACAATGCCTTGTGAAAATATATTGGTGATATATTATTTGTTTTTTGTAAAAAACATATGTCCGTGTAATTTAAAAGATAGTTTTTGTACTATTCAATGAAATGTCCATGATTTTTTTTCTAGTTAGGAAATGTTTGCACACTTTAATAACAATGTTTGAGGCATTTATGAGAAAAGTAGTCAGTATGTGTTAAGAAATATTTACCATGCATTTTAAAAATGTTCAATGTGCATTTTATAAAACGATCAACATGTAATATCCAAAATGTTCAACTTGTATTTGAAAAATGTGGAATGTGTATCTTAAAAATATTCAGTCTGTATATAAACAATTTTGAATGTGTATTTGACACCGGTCAACATGTATTTAGATAAAAAAATCATCATATATTTGAGAATTGTTAGAACATGTATATAAAAAAAATGTTCATCGCATTCATCGGATATACAAAAAGTGTGCAACTTATATTATTATTTTTACATGTATCTGAAAAAATGAAGAAAAAAGGCGAATTGAAAGGAATCCCAAAAAACGGAGAAAAACATGAAATCGATACAAAAACACACAAAAAAACATATTTTATGGTCCAAAGCGGTCCCGAGAAGCTTCCCATAACAGCTCTATGCAGTTACAGGAGCACGAGAGGTGAGACGATGTCTGTTCTCGCAAAGTACAAGATAAATCTCTCGCGCGCTGCACTAGCCACTTTTGCGACGCCACACTATCGCTTAGCCACATTTGTCGCCGCCTCGCTACCGGTGTGCTCTCTGTTGATGCACTGTCACACTGCAACGCCTACACAAGCAACACTTACGCTCACGTCACCGTCCTACGCCACCCGGCTGCTGCAAGGCCATGATCAAAGGGCGAGGAGAACCTCTCAACCTCATGCCCGGTTGCGCCATCCTTTAATAGGATGTTGTACATCTTTCAATATTTGTGCTCGTGAGATGCACGACGGCCACATCAGTTGGGATGACTGAAACCCTAGGCTCCTTTGCCCTTGCAAGGTAGGAGACGGGTTCATTGACATTGGATGGTGTCCGATCAGCGGATCTCACCCCCTCTACTTGTTCGCGTAACGATCCAATTTAGTCCAACTGAGGTGGGAAGCTAAATTTGGCACATTATTTTTGGCGCGAATGATTTTATTTCTTTTCATATGGGAAGATAAAAATAATGACCTTGATTTTTAATGAAATTGTGAAAGAGCCCCTCCACCACCTTAAATTCATAAAATCACTATTTTTAAAAAAAATTGCCAAGAAACTCCGGAAAATTGTTTTAAATAACAAAAGCCCTAAGTAATAATGGAAAATAGGGGGAAAATTATAAGTCAAAAAGAAAATAAGGGCAGGTCGAGAAAAATAGGGGCACCCCCTAAATTTTTCAGAAGGGCGGTTAATTCCTGCAAAGTAGTTTTGAAGTCATGCATGACTCTATAAATTTGCAAAAGGGCCCCCAGATTCCAAGAGAATATTTCTTAGGATGAACATAATCCTAAGAATAATAGAAGTTCCTAGATTCCCACAAAACATTTTAATGCTGGGAATGAAATCAGAGAAATAAAAAAAGAATTTGAAGACCTCAAGATACCGAAAGGTGATCCATCAATACCAAGATTTTAAGTAGAAGATCATACATGCACAAGCCATCTACAAAATGAGATGGAGAAGATCACAAATATTGCACAATTGACCTGAAGTCACAAATGGCAATCTTTGTGACCACGACTCAAGGGAGTAAATTGCTAAGAATCATCACAAATATGGCTAGGGTAATGGATTCTCATCGTTTTTGACAAAAATAATGAAAATCACCACTTTATTAGCAAGTGAGTAACAAATGACACTGATTTTTTTCTTGAAAGTTAAATGACACTGAATTGAGACACAAGTACACAACTACATAACAGTATAACTGACAAAAGGGGCCTGCACATCAGGATGACATGGTACGTGCATGTGAATAACATGCTGAGGTGGACATCCCCCCTCTCACTGAGCAGGAATGTTAGACCATGGTACGACCCCCTTCCCACGGCGGAGAGCGCACTCCCACTGCTCGTGTCCACCTTGCCTGAGCACGCCCCGACCCGGGGCTGCCGCCGGTCAATGCCAAGAAGCGCAACAAGACCTGGGTCGCCCGAGCTGGCCTCAATTTGGCCCGGCTGGAGCCACCAGCGTATCCAGGAGCCACCCAACTGAGGCGCGTCGGAGATGGAATACACGACGCCGTGCGTCTCGAAGGCCACTCCATGGCGCCGTTCACTGGTGTGATGGTGTCATAGACTCATAGTGCCTGAAGGGTCAGCCATGCTCTTCTCCGGAAGCCTGGGGGGCACAATGTGTGAGTGGAGAAGGGGAGGCGAGCTGCCTGTTTTCCATTGGACAGTAGGTGCCTGTCGGCACCCGCGGCACCGTTAGGGCTTTCCACATGGGGCGCAGTCGGGAGCTCCAGTCGAGGACGTGAGCGCACGAGAGCTCCCTTGGAGTTGTCCATGAGGCCGTCGTCGGGCATGGCCACCGTTTAGAGTGCCGCCGCCACAGGCGAGACCGGAAACTTGTGCGGCGATGCGAGTTGATTGCTCGGGTGTTGGAGATGGGATCTTGGAGGCGCTTAGCTCCACTGATCACGCCGCGTTGACACCTTCTGCCCGGTGGTGGAGGTCACCGTAGCTTTCACGGTGACACGGTTGGTGGCTACGCGGGGCTCACCATACGAGGCATACCCCGGTGAAGCCTGACGATGGTGCCACCCAGATGAAGTATCGAAGGAGATGAGGGCGTCGGTGGTGCCCACTGCTGGAAGAGTACGGTGGCGCCGGCTTTCGGGAGGCTGCCCGGGGATGCCCTGAGATCCGTCGGCCTCATGGTGTCGGACTCCGGCTGCCTGTTTGCGCGCCTCATGGACGACGCCCAGAAGCTAGTCGATCTGTCGATAAAATGCCCAATATGCAAGTGGAGGGAGAAGATAACGTTGGGTCATTGACACGTGGGACCCATGTCCATCTCAGCGCTTAGTGCACGTACACCGGTGATGTGCATGCCATGTCATCCTGCAGTGTGAGCCCCTTTTGTCAGTTTGCTGTTAGTTACGGCTCAGTTTTGAATCAGTTTAATTTGTTACTCACATGTCATAGAACGGACCATTTTTTGTTATTTTTATGATGAAAACGATGCCCTGATCCTAACCACATATATGATGATTCTGAGCAATTTACTCGACTCAAGAGGACTCATGTTGTGGGAAAATAAATAATTACACCTAAGGTCCCACTTTGTCCTACCTGTTTGGTCAACGCAAGACAAAGATGGCCAACAAAAGTCCAAGCAAATCACCATGGTCAACAAGTCAAGGAAAAAAATCAGATCTACAAAAGAAGCACGTAAAAAAGCTAAAGCATAAAAGAGTCATACTAGCCAAGGCTCATTCCTGAATGGATAATAAGAGCATCTCCAACAACGACGCAAAAAGGCGCGCGCGCTAAACATGCATTTTACCGCGCGCGGGACAGATTGGCGCGGTCCAGCGGCGGCGGGAAAACCGCCCGCGCGGGACCGCTTGCGCGCAGCGCGAAAAGGCGGCAGCTCGCGCGCCATTTTTGCGGCGCCGCGTCCCGCGCGCCTATGAAAGGCAGCGCGCTGCCGCTCCCTCGCGCCACCGCTCCGCGCTCTCTCTCCCTCTGCCTCTCGCAACGCCGCCGCCGCCCGCCGCCCCAAAGCGCCGCCACCGCTCCAGCGCGCCGCCCCCGACGCGCCACCATGCCGCCGCGCCGCCGTTCTGTGTCGGGCTACCGCGGCGTCCGTCAGCGCCCCAACGGCGGGTTTGACATCTGGCTGTCAACCTCTGACGACACCAACAACGATGATGATGGTGCAGATGACTGGAGCGACTAGGATTAGTTTTTTTGTTTTCGAACTATCTAGCACCGAACTATCTATCTATGTTTTCGAACTACCTATCTAGTTGCAATCTATGTAAAATAACTTTGTATCCTTTTTATTTAATGCAATCTACTTTTAAAAAATGTTATGCGCGCGCTGCATTTTTGGGCACTGCTGCAGCGGCGCGCGTGCTGCATTATGCGCTAAACCAGCCGGCGCGCGCTGTAAATACATTTTTTGGGCGCGGCGCGAAGCGCGGCTGTTGGAGATGCTCTAAGGAGCAGCTCACCATGAGCCATAGACACTCTCACTTTGACTAGTTTTCATAGATCATGGACCATCTCTTTTGCCAATGGACTCCTTCGACCTATCATTTCTTAAGAATAACCTTGGTCATTTGTCAAGAACCTCTAGCCTATAAAGGCCACCACCGGACCACTGGGCATGTACTCTCATTTAATCGTACTTAAATAAACTCGAGGAGAGCGACTTCCCATCCATAGGACCAGTCGTTGTAAGACTTGTATCACAGGGAGTTGAGGAAGCTTAGAAAGTGGGGGATGTTCTTAACCTTTCATGAGCTAAACACTTCTCTCGGCGTCTCTTATCACATATAGGATGTAGGCCACACTCCAACGAGCATGTCAACCTTGTCAGTGTACGACGACCTTCGCTGTAAGATCATATCTCACATCCTCAGTTATATTTTTGCATCTATGTAGTTAAGCATACCCTCTAGTCATAAAATGTCTCTACAACAACAAATAATAATAATTATCATAACTATGTGTAATAGTACTTACCAACATGCGCGGACGGGGAAGAGGCATCGCGGCGACCACGACCAGATGTGGGGCGGGGCGCGACGAATGCCTCCATGGGCGCACTCGGCGCAAGCGGCTGCGTCGAGATGCGCAGCGAGGCGCGACGGTCGCGTCCAGGGGCGCACACGATGCGGGCGGCCACGTCCAGATGCACTGTGAGGCTTGAGGGGCGCACACGTCGCGTTGGTGGTCCAGGCAGCGCGAATCTACGACGGGAGGGCCGAGGCCCGTCTTAGTGGTGTTGCTCCGGCGGGGCACATGGTGGAGAGGCGCCAACGGCCTGTATGACGATTGGGCTACGACTTCGCGGGTCCGACGGCGTGGAGGGTTCCGCCGTGAGGTCGCCCGACGGTGCGAGGGGGTTGCTGCTACTCGGTGAGCGCGGGAGCCCAAGGTGGAGGAGCTCATAGTGCTGGAGCAGGTGCTCAACTACAAGCTCGCTCGGTGGTGGTTCTAGGTGGTCGCCCTTTGTGAGATGATGTGCGGATGAGGTGATCTGAGGAGCTTTGGGTCAAAACCCTGTCTCGGTTGTGGCCGTGACGAGCGATGTAGGCGGCCGAGGTCATCGCTTATCTTGTTGGAGACATTGTTTTATTGCTGCTGTGCCTCTCCCACGCGGATCGCTGCAGCTTCGGGGGAAACCCTTGATCTGGTTTCATCGAACGATGATGACGCGTTGGTGTCTTATTCTCTCCTATGGGCTTCGTCTTTGGAGTTGGTTGTTTGCGAGTGAGACCAGTGGAAGACGACAGTGTTGGCATGAAGCTTCTGTGGCAACGATGTGTTGGGTAACGTAGCATAAATTCAAAATTTTCCTACGCATGTTCAGATCTTCCTATGGAGAGACCAGCAACGAGAGAGGGGTAAGAGCATCTTCGTACCTTTGAAGATCGCTAAGCGGAAGCGTTGCTAGAACGCGGTTGATGGAGTCGTACTCGCGGCGATTCTGATCTAGTGCCGAACAACGGCACCTCCGCGTTCAACACACGTGCAGCTCGGTGACGTCTCCCGTACCTTGATCCAGCAAGGAGAAGGGAGAGGTTGGGGAACAAGTCCAGCAACACAATGACGTGGTGTCGGTGGAGAGACGAGGTCTCCTGGCAGGGCTTCGCCAAGCGCCGGCAGAGAGGAGGAGGGAGAGGAGCAGGGCTGCGCCGAGAGAGAGATGAAACCGTGTGTCAAACAACCCCGAACCCTCATCTATATATAGGGGGAGAGGGAGGGGCGCAGCCCTTAGGGTTCCCACCCCAAGGGGTGCGGCAGCCCCAGATGGGAGAGGGGGCGGCGGCCAGGGCAGGGAGGAGGGGTGGCGCACCCCTCTGGTGGGCCTTAGGCCCACCTATGCTAGGGTTCCCCCTTCCCCCTTTTCTCTGGTGCGCATGGGCTGGGTGGGGGGCGCACCAGCCCACCTAGGGGCTGGTTCCCTTCCCCACTTAGCCCATCTAGCCTCCCGGAGTCGTTGCCCCCCTTCGGTGGTCCCCCAGGACCACCTCCGGTGGTCCCGGTACATTACCGGTGACGCCCGAAACACTTCCGGTGTCCAAAACCATCCGTCCTTTATATCAATCTTTACCTCCGGACCATTCCGGAGCTCCTCGTGACGTCCGGGATCTCATCCGGGACTCCGAAAAACTTTTGGTAACCTCGTACAACAATTCCCTATAACCCTAGCGTCATCGAACCTTAAGTGTGTAGACCCTACGGGTTCGGGAGACAGGCAGACATGACCGAGACACCTCTCTGGCCAATAACCATCAGCGGTGTCTGGATACCCATGGTGGCTCCCACTAGCTCCACGATGATCTCATCGGATGAACCACGATGTCAAGGATTCAATCAATCCCGTATACGATTCCCTTTGTCTGTCGGTATAGAACTTGCCCGAGATTCGATCGTCGGTATACCTATACCTTGTTCAATCTCGTTACCGGTAAGTCTCTTTACTCGTTCCGTAGCACGTCATCGTGTGACTAACTCCTTAGTCACATTGAGCTCATGATGATGTTCTACCGAGTGGGCCCAGAGATACCTCTCCGTCACACGGAGTGACAAATCCCGATCTCGATTCGTACCAACCCAACAAACACTTTCGGAGGTACCCGTAGTGCACCTTTATAGTCACCCAGTTACGTTGTGACGTTTGATACACCCAAAGCACTCCTACGGTATCCGGGAGTTGCACAATCTCACGGTCGAAGGAGAAGATACTTGACATTAGAAACGCTTTAGCATACGAACAATACGATCTAGTGCTAGGCTTAGGATTGGGTCTTGTCCATCACATCATTCTCCCAATGATGTGATCCCGTTATCAATGACATCTAATGCCCATGATCAGGAAACCATGATCATCTATTGACTAACGAGCTAGCCAACTAGAGGCTTGCTAGGGACACATTGTGATCTATTTATTCACACATGTATTACTGTTTCCTGTTAATACAATTATAGCATGAACAATAGACGATTATCATGAACAGGGAAATATGATAATAACTATTTTATTATTGCCTCTAGGGCATATTTCCAACAGCCTCCCACTTGCACTAGAGTCAATAATCTAGTTACATTGTGATGTATCGAACACCCATAGCATTATGGTGTTGATCATGTTTTGCTCGTGGAAGAGGTTTAGTCAACGGGTCTGCAATATTCAGATCCGTGTGTACTTTACAAATATCTATCACTCCACTCTGGACATGGTCCTGGATGGAGTTGTAGCGGCGCTTGATGTGCTTCGTCTTCCGGTGAAACCTGGGCTCCTTGGCTATGGCAATGGCTTCAGTGTTATCACAGAAGAGTGTCATAGGACCCGACGCGCTTGGAACTACTCCAAGGTCGGTGATGAGCTCCTTCATCCAAATTCCTTCATGAGCCGCTTCTGAAGCAGCTATGTACTCTGCTTCACATGTAGATGCTGCCACGACTTCTTGCTTGCTGCTGCACCAGCTCACTGCCCCACCATTCAACACATATACGTATCCGGTCTGTGACTTAGAGTCATCCGGATGTGTGTCGAAGCTAGCGTCGATGTAACCCTTTACGACGAGCTCTTCGTCACCTCCATAAACGAGAAACATTTCCTTAGTCCTTTTCAGGTACTTAAGGATATTCTTGACCGCTGTCCAGTGTTCCGTACCGGGATTACTTTGGTACCTCCCTACCAAACTTATGGCAAGGTTTATATCAGGTTTGGTACACAGCATGTCATACATTAGAGAGCCCACGGCTGAAGCGTAGGGGACACAACTCATCTTCTCTCTATCTGCTGCCGTGGTCGGCGACTGAGTCTTACTCAATCTCATACCTTGCAAAACTGGCAAGAACCCTTTCTTTGAGTTTTCCATATTGAACTTCTTCAATATCTTGTCAAGGTATGTACTTTGCGAAAGACCTATGAGGCGTCTCGATCTATCTCTATAGATCTTGATGCCTAATATGTATGCAGCTTCTCCAAGGTCCTTCATTGAAAAACTCTTGTTCAAATAGGCCTTTATGCTCTCCAACATCTCTATATTATTCCCCATCAATAATATGTCATCCACATATAGTATGAGGAAAGCTACAGAGCTCCCACTCACTTTCTTGTACAGACAGGCTTCTCCGTAAACCTGTATGAACCCAAACGCTTTAATCACCTCATTAAAGCGAATGTTCCAACTCCGAGATGCTTGCACCAGTCCATAGATGGAGCGCTGGAGCTTGCACACTTTGTTAGCACCCTTAGGGTCGACAAAACCTTCTGGTTGCATCATATACAACTCTTCCTTAAGGTTCCCGTTAAGGAACGCTGTTTTGACGTCCATTTGCCAAATTTCATAATCATAATAGGCGGCAATTGCTAACATGATTCAGACTGATTTCAGCTTCGCTACGGGAGAGAAAGTCTCTTCGTAGTCAACTCCTTGAATTTGTCGAAAACCCTTTGCGACAAGTCGAGCTTTGTAAACGGTTACATTACCGTTTGCATCAGTCTTCTTCTTGAAGATCCATTTATTTTCTATGGCTCGCCGGTCATCGGGCAAGTCCACCAAAGTCCATACTTTGTTCTCATACATGGATCCTATCTCGGATTTGATGGCCTCAAGCCATTTGTTGGAATCCAGGCCCGCCATCGCTTCTTCATAGTTCGAAGGTTCACCGTTGTCTAACAATATGATTTCCATCACAGGGTTGCCGTACCACTCTGGTGCGGAGCGTACCCTTGTGGACCTTCGCGGTTCAGTAGTAACTTGATCCGAAGCTTCATGATCATCATCATTAACTTCCTCTTCAGTCGGTGTAGGCACCACATGAACAACTTCTTGCGCTGCGCTACTTTCCTATTTGAGAGGGGGTGTAATTACCTCATCAAGTTCTACCTTCCTCCCACTTACTTCTTTCGAGAGAAACTCTTTCTCTAGAAAGGATCCGTTCTTGGCAACAAAGGTTTTACCTTCGGATCTAAGATAGAAGGTATACCCAATAGTTTCCTTAGGGTATCCTATGAATACGCATTTCTCCGCTTTGGGTTCGAGCTTTTCTGGTTGAAGTTTCTTCACATAAGCATCGCAGCCCCAAACTTTAAGAAACGACAACTTAGGTTTCTTGCCAAACCATAGTTCATACGGTGTCGTCTCAACGGATTTAGACGGTGCCCTATTTAAAGTGAATGCTGCATTTTCTAATGCGTATCCCCAAAATGATAGCGGTAAGTTGGTGAGAGACATCATAGATCGTACCATATCTAATAAAGTGCGATTACGACGTTCAGACACTCCATTGCGCTGCGGTGTGCCAGGCGGCGTCAGTTGTGAAACGATTCCACACTTCCTTAGGTGTGTGCCAAACTCGTGACTCAAATATTCTCCTCCACGATCAGATCGTAGACATTTAATTTTTCTGTCACGTTGATTCTCAACCTCACTATGAAATTCCTTGAACTTTTCAAACGTCTCAGATTTGTGCTTCATCAAGTAGATATACCCATACCTACTCAAATCATCGGTGAGAGTGAGAACATAACGATAACCACCGCGAGCTTCGACGTTCATTGGACCACACACATCAGTATGTATTATTTCCAATAAGTCGGTTGCTCTCTCCATTATTCCTGAGAATGGAGTCTTAGTCATCTTGCCCATGAGGCACGGTTCGCATGTGTCAAATGATTCAAAGTCAAGAGACTCTAATAGTCCATCAGTATGGAGCTTCTTCATGCGCTTAACGCCGATATGACCAAGGCGGCAGTGCCACAAGTATGTGGGACCATCATTATCAACTTTGCATCTTTTGGTACTCACACTATGAATATGTGTAACATCACGATCGAGATTCATCAAGAATAAACCATTCACCAGCGGAGCATGACCATAAAACATATCACTCATATAAATAGAACAACCATTATTCTCTGACTTAAATGAGTAGCCGTCTCGCATCAAGCAAGACCCTGATACAATGTTCATGCTTAAAGCTGGTACTAAATAACAATTATTAAGGTTTAAAGCTAATCCCAACGGTAGATGTAGAGGTAGCGTGCCGACGGCGATCACATCGACCTTTGAACCATTCCCGACGCGCATCGCCACCTCGTCCTTGGCCAGTCTCTGCTTATTCCGCAGTTCCTGCTTTGAGTTGCAAATGTGAGCAACAACACCGGTATCAAATACCCAGGAGCTACTACGAGCGCTGGTAAGGTACACATCAATAACATGTATATCACATATACCTTTAATGTTGCCGGCCTTCTTGTCCGCTAAGTATTTGGGGCAGTTCCGCTTCCAGTGACCTTTTCCCTTGCAATAGAAGCACTCAGTCTCAGGCTTGGGTCCGTTCTTTTTCTTCTTCCCGGCATCTGGCTTACCGGGCGCGGCAACAGCTTTGCCGTCTTTCTTGAAGTTCTTCTTACCCCTGCCTTTCTTGAAACTAGTGGTCTTGTTGACCATCAACACTTGATGCTCCTTCTTGATTTCTACTTCTGCAGACTTGAGCATCGAGTACAACTCGGGAATGGTCTTCTCCATCCCTTGCATGTTGTAGTTAAGCACAAAGACTTTGTAGCTTGGTGGGAGAGACTGGAGGATTCTATCAATGATAGCATCATCCGGAAGTTCGACTCCAAGTGAAGTCAGGCGACCGTGTAACCCAGACATTTTGAGTATGTGCTCACTGACAGAACTGTTCTCCTCCATCTTACAGCTGAAGAAGTTGTCGGAGACTTCATATCTCTCGACACGGGCATGAGCTTGAAAAACTAGCTTCAGCTCCTGGAACATCTCATATGCCCCGTGTTGCTCAAAACGCCTTTGGAGCCCCGTTTCTAAACTGTATAACATGCCACACCTGACCAGAGAGTAGTCATCACTCCGTGCTTGCCAGACGTTCAGAATGTCCTGGGCTGCTGCGGGAGTGGGAGGGTCACCTAGCGGCGCATTAAGGACATAAGCCTTTTTAGCTGCTTCAAGGATGAGCTTCAGGTTGCGAACCCAGTCCGCATAGTTGCTACCATCATCTTTCAGCTTGTTTTTCTCTAGGAATGCGTTGAAGTTGAGGTTGACGTTGGACATCTACAATATTTATAAAGACAACTTTTAGACTAAGTTCATGACAATTAAGTTCATTTAATAAAATTAAGTATGAACTCCCACTTAAATCGACATCCCTCTAGTCATCTAAGTGATACATGATCCATGTTGACTAACCCGTGTCCGATCATCACGTGAGACGGACTAGTCACCATGGTGAGCAACTTCATGCTGATCGTATTCAACCATACGACTCATGTTCGACCTTTCGGTCTCTTGTATTCGAGGTCATGTCTGTACATGCTAAGCTCGTCGAGTCAACCTAGGTGTTTCGCGCGTGTAAATCTGGCTTACACCCATTGTATGCGAACGTTAGAATCTATCACACCCGATCATCACGTGGTGCTTCGAGACAACGAACCTTCGCAACGGTGCACACTTAGGGGAATACGTTCTCGAAATTTTAAGAGGGATCATCTTATTATGCTACCGTCATTTTAAGCAATAAGATGTAAAACATGATAAAACATCACAATGCAATCATATAGTGACATGATATGGCCATTATCATCTTTGCTCTTTCGATCTCCATCTTCAGGCATCGCATGATCATCATCGTCACCGGCGTGACACCATGATCTCCATCATCATGATCTCCATCATCGTGTCTCTGTGAAGTCGTCACGCCAACTACTACTATCACTACTACTATGGCTAACCGTTAGCAATGAAGTAAAAGTAGTAAGCACATGGCGTTGCATCTCATACAATAAATTAAGACAACTCCTATGGCTCCTGCCGGTTGTCATACTCATCGACATGCAAGTCGTGAAACCTATTACAATAACATGATCATCTCATACATCATACATGCAACATCACAACTTTGGCCATATCACATCACATGTCAAAACCCTGCAAAAACAAGTTAGACGTCCTCTAATTGTTGTTGCAAGTTTTACGTGGCTGATTTGGGTTTCTAGCAAGAACGCCTTCTTACCTACGTGACAGCCACAACGATGATATGCCAAAGCTATTTACCCTTCATAAGGACCCTTTTCATCAAATCCAATCCGACTAGAGTAGGAGAGACAGACACCCGCTAGCCACCTTTATGCACGATGTGCATGTCTGTCGGTGGAACCAGTCTCACGTAAGCATACGTGTAAGGTCGGTCCGGACCGCTTCATCCCACAATACCGCCGGAAAAGAATAAGACTAGTAACGGCAAGCAAATTGACAAACCATTGCCCACAACTTTTGTGTTCTACTCGTGCATAGAATCTACGCATAGAAAACCTGGCTCGGATGCCACTGTTGGGTAAGGTAGCATAAATTCAAAATTTTCCTACGCATGTTCAGATCTTCCTATGGAGAGACCAGCAACGAGAGAGGGGTAAGAGCATCTTCGTACCTTTGAAGATCGCTAAGCGGAAGCGTTGCTAGAACGCGGTTGATGGAGTCGTACTCGGGGCGATTTCGATATAGTGCCGAACAACGGCACCTCCGCGTTCAACACACGTGCAGCCCGGTGACGTCTCCCGCACCTTGATCCAGCAAGGAGAAGGGAGAGGTTGGGGAAGAAGTCCAGCAACACGACGGCGTGGTGTCGGTGGAGATACGAGGTCTCCCGGCAGGGCTTCGCCAAGCGCTGGCAGAGAGGAGGAGGGAGAGGAGCATGTTGGAAATATGCCCTAGAGGCAATAATAAATTAGTTATTATTATATTTCTTAGTTCATGATAATCGTTTATTATCCATGCTATAATTGTATTGATTGGAAACACAGTACTTGTGTGGATACATAGACAAAACACTGTCCCTAGTAAGCCTCTAGTTGACTAGCTCGTTGATCAAAGATGGTCAAGGTTTCCTGGCCATAGGCAAGTGTTGTCACTTGATAACGGGATCACATCATTAGGAGAATCATGTGATGGACTAGACCCAAACTAATAGACGTAGCATGTTGATCGTGTCATTTTGTTGCTACTGTTTTCTGCGTGTCAAGTATTTGTTCCTATGACCATGAGATCATATAACTCACGGACACCGGAGGAATGCTTTGTGTGTATCAAACGTCGCAACGTAACTGGGTGACTATAAAGATGCTCTACAGGTATCTCCGAAGGTGTTCGTTGATTTAGTATAGATCGAGACTGGGATTTGTCACTCCGTGTGACGGAGAGGTATCTCGGGGCCCACTCGGTAATACAACATCACACACAAGCCTTGCAAGCAATGTAACTTAATGTAAGTTGCGGGATCTTGTATTACGGAACGAGTAAAGAGACTTGCCGGTAAACGAGATTGAAATAGGTATGCGGATACTAACGATCGAATCTCGGGCAAGTAACATACCGAAGGACAAAGGGAATGACATACGGGATTATATGAATCCTTGGCACTGAGGTTCAAACGATAAGATCTTCGTAGAATATGTAGGATCCAATATGGGCATCCAGGTCCCGCTATTGGATATTGACCGAGGAGTCTCTCGGGTCATGTCTACATAGTTCTCGAACCCGCAGGGTCTGCACACTTAAGGTTCGACGTTGTTTTATGCGTATTTGAGTTATATGGTTGGTTACCGAATGTTGTTCGGAGTCCCGGATGAGATCACGGACGTCACGAGGGTTTCCGGAATGGTCCGGAAACGAAGATTGATATATAGGATGACCTCATTTGGTTACCGGAAGGTTTTCGTGCATTACCGGAAAAGTTCCGGGCTCATCGGTAGTGTACCGGGAGTGCCGGGAGGGGTGCCGGGGACCATCGGGAGGGGTGTCACGCCCCAAGGGGTCTCATGGGCTATGGGAAGAGATAAACCAGCCCCTAGTGGGCTGGAATAAGTTCCCACTAAGGCCCATAAGGTTTGAGAAGGAAAAAACACAAGGTGGAAAGAGTTTCCAAGTGGGAAGGTGGAATCCTACTCCAAGTAGGATTGGAGTAGGACTCCTCCACCTCCAATTTCGGTCAAACCTTTAGGTTTTGAGGCTGCCTCCTCCCCTCCCTCCCACCTATATATACGGAGGTTTTAGGGCTGATTTGAGACGACTTTCTCACGGCTGCCCGACCACATACCTCCATAGTTTTTCCTCTAGATCGTGTTTCTGCGGAGCTCGGGCGGAGCCCTGCTGAGACAAGATCATCACCAACCTCCGGAGCGCTGTCACGCTGCCGGAGAAATCTTCTACCTCTCCGTCTCTCTTGCTGGATCAAGAAGGCCGAGATCATCGTCGAGTTGTACGTGTGCTGAACGCGGAGGTGCCGTCCGTTCGGTACTAGATCGTGGGACTGATCGCGGGATTGTTCGCGGGGCGGATCGAGGGACGTGAGGACGTTCCACTACATCAACCGCGTTCACTAACGCTTCTGCTGTACGGTCTACAAGGGTACGTAGATCACTCATCCCCTCTCGTAGATGGACATCACCATGATAGGTCTTCGTGCGCGTAGGAAATTTTTTGTTTCCCTTGCGACGTTCCCCAACAGTGGCATCATGAGCTAGGTTCATGCGTAGATGTCTTCTCGAGTAGAACACAAAAGGTTTTGTGGGCGGTGATGTGCGTTTTGCTGCCCTCCTTAGTCTTTTCTTGATTCCGCGGTATTGTTGGATTGAAGCGGCTTGGACCGACATTACTCGTACGCTTACGAGAGACTGGTTTCATCGTTACGAGTAACCCCCTTTGCTCAAAGATGACTGGCAAGTGACGGTTTCTCCAACTTTAGTTGAATCGGATTTGACCGAGGAGGTCCTTGGATGAGGTTAAATAGCAATTCATATATCTCCGTTGTGGTGTTTGCGTAAGTAAGATGCGATCCTACTAGATACCCTTGGTCACCACGTAAAACATGCAACAACAAAATTAGAGGACGTCTAACTTGTTTTTGCAGGGTATGATTGTGATGTGATATGGCCAATGATGTGATGTGATATATTGGATGTATGAGATGATCATGTTGTAATAGAAATATCGACTTGCACGTCGATGGTACGGCAACCGGCAGGAGCCATAGGGTTGTCTTTATACTAACATATGTGCTTGCAGATGCGTTTACTATTTTGCTAGGATGTAGCTTTAGTAGTAATAGCATAAGTAGCATGACAACCCCGATGGCAACACATTGATGGATGATCATGGTGTGGCGCCGGTGACAAGAAGATCGTGCCGGTGCTTTGGTGATGGAGATCAAGAAGCACGTGATGATGGCCATATCATGTCACTTATGAATTGCATGTGATGTTAATCCTTTTATGCACCTTATTTTGCTTAGAACGACGGTAGCATTATGAGGTGATCTCTCACTAAAATTTCAAGACGAAGTTGTGTTCTCCCCGACTGTGCACCGTTGCGACAGTTCTTCGTTTCGAGACACCACGTGATGATCGGGTGTGATAGACTCAACGTTCACATACAACGGGTGCAAAACAGTTGCACACGCAGAACACTCGGGTTAAGCTTGACGAGCCTAGCATGTGCAGACATGGCCTCGGAACACATGAGACCGAAAGGTCGAGCATGAATCGTATAGTTGATATGATTAGCATAGGGATGCTTACCACTGAAACTATTCTCGACTCACGTGATGATCGGACTTGAGATAGTGGATTTGGATCATGTACCACTCAAATGACTAGAGAGATGTACTTTTTGAGTGGGAGTTCTTAAGTAATATGATTAATTGAACTAATTGTCATGAACATAGTCTAATGGTCTTTGCGAATTACGATGTAGCTTGCGCTATAGCTCTACTGTTTTTTTATGTTCCTAGAGAAAATTTAGTTGAAAGTTGATAGTAGCAAACTTTGCAGACTGAGTCTGTAAAACCGAGGATTGTCCTCGTTGTTGCACAGAAGGCTTATGTCCTTAATGCACCACTCGGTGTGCTGCACCTCGAGCGTCGTCCGTGGATGCTGTGAACATCCGACATACACGTTTCTGATGACTACACAATAGTTCAGTGCAAGATACTTAATGGCTTAGAAGCAAGGCGCCGAAAACGTTGTAAAACGTCACGGAACATAAGTGATGTTCTAAAGAGATGAAATTGTGATTTCATGCTTGTGCCCTTGTTAAGAGGTACGAGACCTCCAACAAGATTCTTTGTCCACAAAGTAAAGGAGAAAAGCTCAATCGTTGAGCGTGTGCTCAGATTGTCTGAGTACGACAATCACTTGAATCAAGTGGGAGTTAATCTTCCAGATGAGATGGTGATGGTTCTCCAAAGACACTGCCACCAAGCTGTGAGAGCTTCGTGATGAACTATAACATATCAAGGATAGATACAATGATCCTTGAGCGATTCGTGATGTTTGACACTGCGAAAGTAGAAATCAAGAAGGAGCATCAATAGTTGATGGTTTGGAAAACCACTAAGTTTCAAGAAAGGCGAGGGCTAGAAGGGATACTTCGTGAAACGGCAAAACAGTTGCTGCGCTAATGAAGAGACCCAAACCCAAACCCGAGACTAAGTGCTTCTGTAATAAGGGGAACAGTCACTGAGGCGGAGCAACTCTAGATACTTGGTAGATAAGAAGGCTGGCAAAAGTCGAGAGAAGTATATTTGATATACATAATGTTGATGTGTACTTTACTAGTACTCCTAGTAGCACAAGGGTATTGGATACCGGTTCGGTTGCTAAGTGATTAGTAACGCGAAATAAAAGCTACGACATAAACGGAGACTAGCTAAAGGCGAGGTGACGATACGTGTTGGAAGTGTTTCCAAGATTGATATGATCAAACGTCGCACGCTCCCTCTACCATCGGGATTGGTGTTGAACCTAAAAAATTGTTATTTGGTGCTTGCGTTAGGCATGAACATGATTGGATCGTGTTTATTGCAATACGATTATTCATTCAAAGAGAATAATGGTTACTCTATTTGCTTGAATAATCACCTTCAATGGTTTATTGAATCTCAATTGTAGTGTTACACATTGGTGCCAAAAGATACGAGTTAATGATGATAGTACCACTTACTTGTGGCACTGCCGCTTGAGTCATGTTAGTATAAATTGCATGAAGAGGGTCCATGCTGATGGATCTTTACTCACCTGATTGCGAATCACTAGTGACATGCAAATCATACCACATAAGCAAGGCCTTGTTTTCATTGAGATGAAACAAGATAGTAACTTGTCGGAAGTGATACATTTTTGATGTATGCAGTCCAATGAGTGCTGAGGCACACAGTGGATATCATTATGTTCTTACTTCACTGACGACTTGAGTAGATACAGGAGTATTTACTTAATGAATCACAAGTCTGAAATACTGAAAAGTTCAATTCCGTTTCAGAGTGAAGTTCGTCGTAACAAGAGGATGAACTGTCTACGATATGATCATAGAAATGAATATCTGAGTTGCGAGTTTTTGGTACACAGTTAAGACAATGTGGAAATTGTTTCACAGTTCATGCCACCTGGAACATCATAGTGTGATGATGTGTCTGAACGTCATAGCCACGCACTATTTAGTATGGTGCATGCTGTGATGTCTCTTATCGAATTACCATTATCGTTTATGGGTTATGCATTAGAGACAACCGCATTCACTTTAAATAGGGCACCACGTATTTCCGTTGAGATGACACAGTATAGACTGAGGTTTAGAGAAATCTAAACTGTCGTTTCTTGAAAGTTTGGGGCTTCGACACTTATGTGAAAAAGTTTCAGTCTGATAAGCTCGAACCCAAAGCGGATAAATGCATCTTCATAGGATATCCAAAACAGTTGGGTACATCTCCTATCTCAGATCCGAAAGCAAAGTGTTTGTTTCTAGAAACGGATCCTTTCTCGAGGAAAGGTTTCTCTCGAAAGAATTGAGTGGGAGGGTAGTAGAACTTGATGAGGTTATTGAACCATCACTTCAACCAGTGTGTAGCAGGGTGCAGGAAGTTGTTCCTGTGGCGCCTACACCAATTGAAGTGGAAGCTGATGATGGTGATCATCGAGCATCGGATCAGGTTACTACAAGTCTCGTAGGTTGACAAGGTCGCGTACTACTACAGAGTGGTACGGTAACCCTGTCTTGGAGGTCATGTTGTCGAGCAACAGTGAACCTACGAGTTATGGAGATAGCGATGGTGGGCCCGGATTCCGACAAATGGCTGGAAGCCATGAAATCCGAGAGAGGATCCATGTATGAAAACAAAGTGTAGACTTTGGAAGAACTACTTGATGGTCAGAGGACTATTGAGTAAAGATGGATCTTTAAAGGAAAACAGACGATGATGGTGATAAGTCACTATTAAGAAAAGCTCGACTTGTCCCAAAGATGTTTTCGACAAGATCAAACAGTTGACTATGATGAGACTTTCTCACTCGTAGCGATGCTAAAGGTCTGTTAGAATTATGTTAGTTGTTGATGCATTATTTATGAAATATTGCACGTAGGATGTCAAAAACATTGTTTCTCGACGGTTTCCTTGAGCAAACATTGTATGTGATACAACGAGAAGGTTTTGTCGATCCTAAAGATACTAGCAAGTATGCAAGCTCCAGTGATCCTTCAATGGACTGGTGCAAGCATCTCGGAGTTGGAATATACACTTTGATGAGATGATCAAAGATTTTGGGTTTGTACAAGGTTTATGAGAAACTTGTATTTCCAAAGAAGTGAGTGGGAGCACTATAGAATTTCTGATAAGTATATGTGGTTGACATATTGTGGATCAGAAGTGATGTAGAATCTCTGTAAAGCATATAAGGTTGTTTGAAAGGAGTTTTCAAAGGAATACCTGGATTGCGCTACTTGAACGTTGAGCATCAAAGATCTATGGAGATAGATCAAAAGCGCTTAATGAAAGTTTCAATAAAATGCATGCCTTGACAAGTTTTTGAAGGAGTTCAAAATAGATCAGCGAAGAAAGAGTTCTTGGTTGCGTTGTGAGGTGTGAATTTGAGTAAGACTCAAAACCCAACCACGGCAGAATAAAGAGAATAGACGAAGGTCGTCTTCTATGCCTTAGCCGTAGAATCTAAAGTATGCCATGCTGTGTACCGCACCTGATGTGTGCCTTGACTCAAAGTATGTTGAGAGGTACAGAGAGTGATCCATGATTGAATCACTAGCAGCGGTCAAAATGTATCCTTAGTAACTAATGGACTAAGGAATTTTTCTCGATTATGGAGGTGGTTAAAGAGTTCGTCGTAAAGGGTTACATCGATGCAAGCTTTGACACTAATCCGAATAACTATGAGTAGTGAAACGGATTTGTATAGTAGAGTAGATATTTGGAGCATTTCCGAATAGCACGTAGTAGCAGCATCTATAAGATGACATAAAGATTTGTAAAGAACACACGGATCTGAAAGTTTCAGAACTTTTGACTAAAACCTCTCTCACGAGCAAGACGTGATCAGACCCCATATGGGTGTTGGATTCGTTGGAATCACATGGTGATGTGAACTAGATTATTGACTCTAGTGCAAGTGGGAGACTGTTGGAAATATGCCCTAGAGGCAATAATAAATTAGTTATTATTATATTTCTTAGTTCATGATAATCGTTTATTATCCATGCTATAATTGTATTGATTGGAAACACAGTACTTGTGTGGATACATAGACAAAACACTGTCCCTAGTAAGCCTCTAGTTGACTAGCTCGTTGATCAAAGATGGTCAAGGTTTCCTGGCCATAGGCAAGTGTTGTCACTTGATAACGGGATCACATCATTAGGAGAATCATGTGATGGACTAGACCCAAACTAATAGACGTAGCATGTTGATCGTGTCATTTTGTTGCTACTGTTTTCTGCGTGTCAAGTATTTGTTCCTATGACCATGAGATCATATAACTCACGGACACCGGAGGAATGCTTTGTGTGTATCAAACGTCGCAACGTAACTGGGTGACTATAAAGATGCTCTACAGGTATCTCCGAAGGTGTTCGTTGATTTAGTATAGATCGAGACTGGGATTTGTCACTCCGTGTGACGGAGAGGTATCTCGGGGCCCACTCGGTAATACAACATCACACACAAGCCTTGCAAGCAATGTAACTTAATGTAAGTTGCGGGATCTTGTATTACGGAACGAGTAAAGAGACTTGCCGGTAAACGAGATTGAAATAGGTATGCGGATACTAACGATCGAATCTCGGGCAAGTAACATACCGAAGGACAAAGGGAATGACATACGGGATTATATGAATCCTTGGCACTGAGGTTCAAACGATAAGATCTTCGTAGAATATGTAGGATCCAATATGGGCATCCAGGTCCCGCTATTGGATATTGACCGAGGAGTCTCTCGGGTCATGTCTACATAGTTCTCGAACCCGCAGGGTCTGCACACTTCAGGTTCGACGTTGTTTTATGCGTATTTGAGTTATATGGTTGGTTACCGAATGTTGTTCGGAGTCCCGGATGAGATCACGGACGTCACGAGGGTTTCCGGAATGGTCCGGAAACGAAGATTGATATATAGGATGACCTCATTTGGTTACCGGAAGGTTTTCGTGCATTACCGAAAAAGTTCCGGGCTCATCGGTAGTGTACCGGGAGTGCCGGGAGGGGTGCCGGGGACCATCGGGAGGGGTGTCACGCCCCAAGGGTCTCATGGGCTATGGGAAGAGATAAACCAGCCCCTAGTGGGCTGGAATAAGTTCCCACTAAGGCCCATAAGGTTTGAGAAGGAAAAAACACAAGGTGGAAAGAGTTTCCAAGTGGGAAGGTGGAATCCTACTCCAAGTAGGATTGGAGTAGGACTCCTCCACCTCCAATTTCGGTCAAACCTTTAGGTTTTGAGGCTGCCTCCTCCCCTCCCTCCCACCTATATATACGGAGGTTTTAGGGCTGATTTGAGACGACTTTCTCACGGCTGCCCGACCACATACCTCCATAGTTTTTCCTCTAGATCGTGTTTCTGCGGAGCTCGGGCGGAGCCCTGCTGAGACAAGATCATCACCAACCTCCGGAGCGCTGTCACGCTGCCGGAGAAATCTTCTACCTCTCCGTCTCTCTTTCTGGATCAAGAAGGCCGAGATCATCGTCGAGTTGTACGTGTGCTGAACGCGGAGGTGCCGTCCGTTCGGTACTAGATCGTGGGACTGATCGCGGGATTGTTCGCGGGGCGGATCGAGGGACGTGAGGACGTTCCACTACATCAACCGCGTTCACTAACGCTTCTGCTGTACGGTCTACAAGGGTACGTAGATCACTCATCCCCTCTCGTAGATGGACATCACCATGATAGGTCTTCGTGCGCGTAGGAAATTTTTTGTTTCCCTTGCGACGTTCCCCAACAGTGGCATCATGAGCTAGGTTCATGCGTAGATGTCTTCTCGAGTAGAACACAAAAGGTTTTGTGGGCGGTGATGTGCGTTTTGCTGCCCTCCTTAGTCTTTTCTTGATTCCGCGGTATTGTTGGATTGAAGCGGCTTGGACCGACATTACTCGTACGCTTACGAGAGACTGGTTTCATCGTTACGAGTAACCCCCTTTGCTCAAAGATGACTGGCAAGTGACGGTTTCTCCAACTTTAGTTGAATCGGATTTGACCGAGGAGGTCCTTGGATGAGGTTAAATAGCAATTCATATATCTCCGTTGTGGTGTTTGCGTAAGTAAGATGCGATCCTACTAGATACCCTTGGTCACCACGTAAAACATGCAACAACAAAATTAGAGGACGTCTAACTTGTTTTTGCAGGGTATGATTGTGATGTGATATGGCCAATGATGTGATGTGATATATTGGATGTATGAGATGATCATGTTGTAATAGAAATATCGACTTGCACGTCGATGGTACGGCAACCGGCAGGAGCCATAGGGTTGTCTTTATACTAACATATGTGCTTGCAGATGCGTTTACTATTTTGCTAGGATGTAGCTTTAGTAGTAATAGCATAAGTAGCATGACAACCCCGATGGCAACACGTTGATGGATGATCATGGTGTGGCGCCGGTGACAAGAAGATCGTGCCGGTGCTTTGGTGATGGAGATCAAGAAGCACGTGATGATGGCCATATCATGTCACTTATGAATTGCATGTGATGTTAATCCTTTTATGCACCTTATTTTGCTTAGAACGACGGTAGCATTATGAGGTGATCTCTCACTAAAATTTCAAGACGAAGTTGTGTTCTCCCCGACTGTGCACCGTTGCGACAGTTCTTCGTTTCGAGACACCACGTGATGATCGGGTGTGATAGACTCAACGTTCACATACAACGGGTGCAAAACAGTTGCACACGCAGAACACTCGGGTTAAGCTTGACGAGCCTAGCATGTGCAGACATGGCCTCGGAACACATGAGACCGAAAGGTCGAGCATGAATCGTATAGTTGATATGATTAGCATAGGGATGCTTACCACTGAAACTATTCTCGACTCACGTGATGATCGGACTTGAGATAGTGGATTTGGATCATGTACCACTCAAATGACTAGAGAGATGTACTTTTTGAGTGGGAGTTCTTAAGTAATATGATTAATTGAACTAATTGTCATGAACATAGTCTAATGGTCTTTGCGAATTACGATGTAGCTTGCGCTATAGCTCTACTGTTTTTTTATGTTCCTAGAGAAAATTTAGTTGAAAGTTGATAGTAGCAAACTTTGCAGACTGAGTCTGTAAAACCGAGGATTGTCCTCGTTGTTGCACAGAAGGCTTATGTCCTTAATGCACCACTCGGTGTGCTGCACCTCGAGCGTCGTCCGTGGATGCTGTGAACATCCGACATACACGTTTCTGATGACTACACAATAGTTCAGTGCAAGATACTTAATGGCTTAGAAGCAAGGCGCCGAAAACGTTGTAAAACGTCACGGAACATAAGTGATGTTCTAAAGAGATGAAATTGTGATTTCATGCTTGTGCCCTTGTTAAGAGGTACGAGACCTCCAACAAGATTCTTTGTCCACAAAGTAAAGGAGAAAAGCTCAATCGTTGAGCGTGTGCTCAGATTGTCTGAGTACGACAATCACTTGAATCAAGTGGGAGTTAATCTTCCAGATGAGATGGTGATGGTTCTCCAAAGACACTGCCACCAAGCTGTGAGAGCTTCGTGATGAACTATAACATATCAAGGATAGATACAATGATCCTTGAGCGATTCGTGATGTTTGACACTGCGAAAGTAGAAATCAAGAAGGAGCATCAATAGTTGATGGTTTGGAAAACCACTAAGTTTCAAGAAAGGCAAGGGCTAGAAGGGATACTTCGTGAAACGGCAAAACAGTTGCTGCGCTAATGAAGAGACCCAAACCCAAACCCGAGACTAAGTGCTTCTGTAATAAGGGGAACAGTCACTGAGGCGGAGCAACTCTAGATACTTGGTAGATAAGAAGGCTGGCAAAAGTCGAGAGAAGTATATTTGATATACATAATGTTGATGTGTACTTTACTAGTACTCCTAGTAGCACAAGGGTATTGGATACCGGTTCGGTTGCTAAGTGATTAGTAACGCGAAATAAAAGCTACGACATAAACGGAGACTAGCTAAAGGCGAGGTGACGATACGTGTTGGAAGTGTTTCCAAGATTGATATGATCAAACGTCGCACGCTCCCTCTACCATCGGGATTGGTGTTGAACCTAAAAAATTGTTATTTGGTGCTTGCGTTAGGCATGAACATGATTGGATCGTGTTTATTGCAATACGATTATTCATTCAAAGAGAATAATGGTTACTCTATTTGCTTGAATAATCACCTTCAATGGTTTATTGAATCTCAATTGTAGTGTTACACATTGGTGCCAAAAGATACGAGTTAATGATGATAGTACCACTTACTTGTGGCACTGCCGCTTGAGTCATGTTAGTATAAATTGCATGAAGAGGGTCCATGCTGATGGATCTTTACTCACCTGATTGCGAATCACTAGTGACATGCAAATCATACCACATAAGCAAGGCCTTGTTTTCATTGAGATGAAACAAGATAGTAACTTGTCGGAAGTGATACATTTTTGATGTATGCAGTCCAATGAGTGCTGAGGCACACAGTGGATATCATTATGTTCTTACTTCACTGACGACTTGAGTAGATACAGGAGTATTTACTTAATGAATCACAAGTCTGAAATACTGAAAAGTTCAATTCCGTTTCAGAGTGAAGTTCGTCGTAACAAGAGGATGAACTGTCTACGATATGATCATAGAAATGAATATCTGAGTTGCGAGTTTTTGGTACACAGTTAAGACAATGTGGAAATTGTTTCACAGTTCATGCCACCTGGAACATCATAGTGTGATGATGTGTCTGAACGTCATAGCCACGCACTATTTAGTATGGTGCATGCTGTGATGTCTCTTATCGAATTACCATTATCGTTTATGGGTTATGCATTAGAGACAACCGCATTCACTTTAAATAGGGCACCACGTATTTCCGTTGAGATGACACAGTATAGACTGAGGTTTAGAGAAATCTAAACTGTCGTTTCTTGAAAGTTTGGGGCTTCGACACTTATGTGAAAAAGTTTCAGTCTGATAAGCTCGAACCCAAAGCGGATAAATGCATCTTCATAGGATATCCAAAACAGTTGGGTACATCTCCTATCTCAGATCCGAAAGCAAAGTGTTTGTTTCTAGAAACGGATCCTTTCTCGAGGAAAGGTTTCTCTCGAAAGAATTGAGTGGGAGGGTAGTAGAACTTGATGAGGTTATTGAACCATCACTTCAACCAGTGTGTAGCAGGGTGCAGGAAGTTGTTCCTGTGGCGCCTACACCAATTGAAGTGGAAGCTGATGATGGTGATCATCGAGCATCGGATCAGGTTACTACAAGTCTCGTAGGTTGACAAGGTCGCGTACTACTACAGAGTGGTACGGTAACCCTGTCTTGGAGGTCATGTTGTCGAGCAACAGTGAACCTACGAGTTATGGAGATAGCGATGGTGGGCCCGGATTCCGACAAATGGCTGGAAGCCATGAAATCCGAGAGAGGATCCATGTATGAAAACAAAGTGTAGACTTTGGAAGAACTACTTGATGGTCAGAGGACTATTGAGTAAAGATGGATCTTTAAAGGAAAACAGACGATGATGGTGATAAGTCACTATTAAGAAAAGCTCGACTTGTCCCAAAGATGTTTTCGACAAGATCAAACAGTTGACTATGATGAGACTTTCTCACTCGTAGCGATGCTAAAGGTCTGTTAGAATTATGTTAGTTGTTGATGCATTATTTATGAAATATTGCACGTAGGATGTCAAAAACATTGTTTCTCGACGGTTTCCTTGAGCAAACATTGTATGTGATACAACGAGAAGGTTTTGTCGATCCTAAAGATACTAGCAAGTATGCAAGCTCCAGTGATCCTTCAATGGACTGGTGCAAGCATCTCGGAGTTGGAATATACACTTTGATGAGATGATCAAAGATTTTGGGTTTGTACAAGGTTTATGAGAAACTTGTATTTCCAAAGAAGTGAGTGGGAGCACTATAGAATTTCTGATAAGTATATGTGGTTGACATATTGTGGATCAGAAGTGATGTAGAATCTCTGTAAAGCATATAAGGTTGTTTGAAAGGAGTTTTCAAAGGAATACCTGGATTGCGCTACTTGAACGTTGAGCATCAAAGATCTATGGAGATAGATCAAAAGCGCTTAATGAAAGTTTCAATAAAATGCATGCCTTGACAAGTTTTTGAAGGAGTTCAAAATAGATCAGCGAAGAAAGAGTTCTTGGTTGCGTTGTGAGGTGTGAATTTGAGTAAGACTCAAAACCCAACCACGGCAGAATAAAGAGAATAGACGAAGGTCGTCTTCTATGCCTTAGCCGTAGAATCTAAAGTATGCCATGCTGTGTACCGCACCTGATGTGTGCCTTGACTCAAAGTATGTTGAGAGGTACAGAGAGTGATCCATGATTGAATCACTAGCAGCGGTCAAAATGTATCCTTAGTAACTAATGGACTAAGGAATTTTTCTCGATTATGGAGGTGGTTAAAGAGTTCGTCGTAAAGGGTTACATCGATGCAAGCTTTGACACTAATCCGAATAACTATGAGTAGTGAAACGGATTTGTATAGTAGAGTAGATATTTGGAGCATTTCCGAATAGCACGTAGTAGCAGCATCTATAAGATGACATAAAGATTTGTAAAGAACACACGGATCTGAAAGTTTCAGAACTTTTGACTAAAACCTCTCTCACGAGCAAGACGTGATCAGACCCCATATGGGTGTTGGATTCGTTGGAATCACATGGTGATGTGAACTAGATTATTGACTCTAGTGCAAGTGGGAGACTGTTGGAAATATGCCCTAGAGGCAATAATAAATTAGTTATTATTATATTTCTTAGTTCATGATAATCGTTTATTATCCATGCTATAATTGTATTGATTGGAAACACAGTACTTGTGTGGATACATAGACAAAACACTGTCCCTAGTAAGCCTCTAGTTGACTAGCTCGTTGATCAAAGATGGTCAAGGTTTCCTGGCCATAGGCAAGTGTTGTCACTTGATAACGGGATCACATCATTAGGAGAATCATGTGATGGACTAGACCCAAACTAATAGACGTAGCATGTTGATCGTGTCATTTTGTTGCTACTGTTTTCTGCGTGTCAAGTATTTGTTCCTATGACCATGAGATCATATAACTCACGGACACCGGAGGAATGCTTTGTGTGTATCAAACGTCGCAACGTAACTGGGTGACTATAAAGATGCTCTACAGGTATCTCCGAAGGTGTTCGTTGATTTAGTATAGATCGAGACTGGGATTTGTCACTCCGTGTGACGGAGAGGTATCTCGGGGCCCACTCGGTAATACAACATCACACACAAGCCTTGCAAGCAATGTAACTTAATGTAAGTTGCGGGATCTTGTATTACGGAACGAGTAAAGAGACTTGCCGGTAAACGAGATTGAAATAGGTATGCGGATACTAACGATCGAATCTCGGGCAAGTAACATACCGAAGGACAAAGGGAATGACATACGGGATTATATGAATCCTTGGCACTGAGGTTCAAACGATAAGATCTTCGTAGAATATGTAGGATCCAATATGGGCATCCAGGTCCCGCTATTGGATATTGACCGAGGAGTCTCTCGGGTCATGTCTACATAGTTCTCGAACCCGCAGGGTCTGCACACTTAAGGTTCGACGTTGTTTTATGCGTATTTGAGTTATATGGTTGGTTACCGAATGTTGTTCGGAGTCCCGGATGAGATCACGGACGTCACGAGGGTTTCCGGAATGGTCCGGAAACGAAGATTGATATATAGGATGACCTCATTTGGTTACCGGAAGGTTTTCGTGCATTACCGGAAAAGTTCCGGGCTCATCGGTAGTGTACCGGGAGTGCCGGGAGGGGTGCCGGGGACCATCGGGAGGGGTGTCACGCCCCAAGGGGTCTCATGGGCTATGGGAAGAGATAAACCAGCCCCTAGTGGGCTGGAATAAGTTCCCACTAAGGCCCATAAGGTTTGAGAAGGAAAAAACACAAGGTGGAAAGAGTTTCCAAGTGGGAAGGTGGAATCCTACTCCAAGTAGGATTGGAGTAGGACTCCTCCACCTCCAATTTCGGTCAAACCTTTAGGTTTTGAGGCTGCCTCCTCCCCTCCCTCCCACCTATATATACGGAGGTTTTAGGGCTGATTTGAGACGACTTTCTCACGGCTGCCCGACCACATACCTCCATAGTTTTTCCTCTAGATCGTGTTTCTGCGGAGCTCGGGCGGAGCCCTGCTGAGACAAGATCATCACCAACCTCCGGAGCGCCGTCACGCTGCCGGAGAACTCTTCTACCTCTCCGTCTCTCTTGCTAGATCAAGAAGGCCGAGATCATCGTCGAGTTGTACGTGTGCTGAACGCGGAGGTGCCGTCCGTTCGGTACTAGATCGTGGGACTGATCGCGGGATTGTTCGCGGGGCGGATCGAGGGACATGAGGACGTTCCACTACATCAACCGCGTTCACTAACGCTTCTGCTGTACGATCTACAAGGGTACGTAGATCACTCATCCCCTCTCGTAGATGGACATCACCATGATAGGTCTTCGTGCGCGTAGGAAATTTTTTGTTTCCCTTGCGACGTTCCCCAACAGGGCTGCGCCGAGAGAGAGATGAAACCGTGTGTCAAACAACCCCGAACCCTCATCTATATATAGGGGGAGAGGGAGGGGGCGCAGCCCTTAGGGTTCCCACCCCCAAGGGGTGCGGCAGCCCCAGATGGGAGAGGGGGCGGCGGCCAGGGCAGGGAGGAGGGGTGGCGCACCCCTCTGGTAGGCCTTAGGCCCACCTATGCTAGGGTTCCCCCTTCCCCCTTTTCTCTGGTGCGCATGGGCTGGGTGGGGGGCGCACCAGCCCACCTAGGGGCTGGTTCCCTTCCCCACTTAGCCCATCTAGCCTCCCGGGGTCGTTGCCCCCCTTCGGTGGTCCCCCGGGAACACCTCCGGTGGTCCCGGTGGTCCCGGTACATTACCGGTGACGCCCGAAACACTTCTGGTGTCCAAAACCATCCGTCCTATATATCAATCTTTACCTACGGACCATTCCGGAGCTCCTCGTGACGTCCGGGATCTCATCCGGGACTCCGAACAACTTTCGGTAACCTCGTACAACAATTCCCTATAACCCTAGCGTCATCGCACCTTAAGTGTGTAGACCCTACGGGTTCGGGAGACAGGCAGACATGACCGAGACACCTCTCTGGCCAATAACCATCAGCGGGGTCTGGATACCAATGGTATCTCCCACTAGCTCCACGATGATCTCATCGGATGAACCACGATGTCAAGGATTCAATCAATCCCGTATACGATTCCCTTTGTCTGTCGGTATAGAACTTGCCCGAGATTCGATCGTCGGTATACCTATACCTTGTTCAATCTCGTTACCGGTAAGTCTCTTTACTCGTTCCGTAGCATGTCATCGTGTGACTAACTCCTTAGTCACATTGAGCTCATGATGATGTTCTACCGAGTGGGCCCAGAGATACCTCTCCGTCACACGGAGTGACAAATCCCGATCTCGATTCGTACCAACCCAACAAACACTTTCGGAGGTACCCGTAGTGCACCTTTATAGTCACCCAGTTACGTTGTGACGTTTGATACACCCAAAGCACTCCTACGGTATCCGGGAGTTGCACAATCTCACGGTCGAAGGAGAAGATACTTGACATTAGAAACGCTTTAGCATACGAACAATACGATCTAGTGCTAGGCTTAGGATTGGGTCTTGTCCATCACATCATTCTCCCAATGATGTGATCCCGTTATCAATGACATCTAATGCCCATGATCAGGAAACCATGATCATCTATTGACTAACGAGCTAGCCAACTAGAGGCTTGCTAGGGACACATTGTGATCTATTTATTCACACATGTATTACTGTTTCCTGTTAATACAATTATAGCATGAACAATAGACGATTATCATGAACAGGGAAATATGACAATAACTATTTTATTATTGCCTCTAGGGCATATTTCCAACACGATGATGGGGTGATGTAGAATCCAAAGTATGTCTAGGGGGGTGATTAGACTACTTGACCAAATAAAAACTTAGTCTTTTCCAGATTTTAGTTGTGGGCAAGTTTTAGCAATTGTAGCAAGTCAAGCACACCCTACACATGCAAGTCTAAGAGTATAGAAGCGGAAAGTAAAGACATGCACACTTAAATAGAGGGTAGGGATATGAAGGGCAAACACAAAGATTGACACGACAATTTTTGGCGTGGTTCCGATAGGTGGTGCTATCGTACGTCTACGTTGATGGAGACTTCAACCCACGGAGGGTAACGACCGCGCGAGTCCACGAAGGGTCCATGGAGAAGCAACCTTGTCTATTCCATCACGCCTTACGTCCACGAAGGACTAGCCTCACTCGGGGTAGATCTTCACGAAGTAGGCGATCTCCTTGCCCTTACAAACTTCTTGGTTCAACTCCACAACACGAAGTAGGAGGCTCCCAAGAGACACCTAACCAATCTTGGAGACACCGCCCTCCAAAAGGTAATAGATGTGGTAGTACAATGAACTCCTTGCTCTTGTGCTTCAAATGATAGTCTCCTCAGCACTCAATCACTCTCTCACAGATTTGGCTTGGATAGAAGATTGATTGGGTGGAAAGCAAGTTGGGGAGGCTAGAATTCAACATTCAAATGGTAGGATTGGAATATCTTGATCTCAACACATGAGTATTTCTCTCTCTCTCAGAAAAATGGATATGACAAGTGTCAGTCGTTCTAAGTGCTTCCTCTGCTAATGAGAGGTGGTGGAGGGTTATATATAGGCATCTCCAAAAATCCAACCGTTACAACATTATTGCCCAACTTGTTGAAACTGAAGTGAAACTCGGTGGCACCGACTAGTGCATAATGTGGCAACTTTTGTCTTCTCTATGAGACCAATATATGAATCTCGCTGGTACCAATTTTCGCTGGGCTAGTCAGTTTCCACAACTCGGTGTGACCCATTTTCAAAACTCAGAAATTCAGTTTTTAAGAACTTGGTTAACAGAGTCGGGGCACTGATTTAGGTGGCACCGAAATGGAACTTGGTGGTACCGAGACTCTAGGGTTTGGAATGGGATCTGTCTGGTGTAAAACTCGGTAGGGACAAATAGAAAAAGTTGGTGGCACTAAATTTTGGACTTTGTGGATTTTGACAGAATATTTATGGGATAATTTCATGAGTATTTTTGTTGGTATCTCTAAGCACTTGAGCAACCAGATCATCATAGTAACCTCATCCCCTTTTAATAGTATTGGCTTTCCTATGGACTTAAATGTGATTTCTCACAAAATATAAAATGTAGAGTCTTCAAGCTTGTTGTCAATAGATGTTCCATGCATCTAGGGGTTCTCCTCAGAATCCTTAACCAATGCATCATTGAAATTTTTGTGAAATGTACTAGATGGAATCATTAGATCAATGATACATATGTTGTTACTAATTACCAAAACCAACTTAGGGAGAAGTTGTGCTTTCAACCTCACCCTTTTTGGTAATTGATGACAACATATAGATCAAAGCTTCACCATAAGATATAATCAATGAATAGCATCGTCACTCTGAGAGGTATGTGATAAGCAAGATCCCCCCCTAAATTTGTGCATTATTTTAAATTTTTGTTTGATTGTAAATGCACAATCGATTAGGATCATGGGTCACTCTTCCATGTCACATACAACTTGGTGGTGCGCATAAATTATATGAATGAATAGTAATGCACAGTACACCAAACAAATGAGTGAATGATCATCATATAGATAGCTCAAAGGTATGAAATAGTAGGATCAACAATCAAAACACAATAAAGTTTAAGACATCCAAAAGAACCAAATATTTTAGAAAACCATAGAGTGCAACAAAAGCAACACATACACACTCTCTCTTTGAGCCCTACTCATCTATGCACTTCTACCCCTTTGGCAACGAGTTATCAAAAAGTTCAAGCGCCGCTCTGGCTTGATCTCCTCCGATAGGAGTTGATGGAGTGGACATGTGAGCATCGGCGAAGACTTCAGCAAATGTGCTCTGAGGTGGTGGTGTAGACACTGGAGCTGTAGAAGCTGGTGGAGCTGATGCTTGGATTGGTGAAGATGGTCTAGACTCCGGAACTGTCACATCTACAGATCTGGCCTGGGTCCTGAACTGAGTGGTAGTTGGGATAGACGTATCATCATCATCACCACTGCTGGAGCTAGGAGTATGCACTGCATCAACTTCATTCTTCAATTGATTGATAGTGGTTTTCAACTATGTCACCTTGATATCCAGGTCATGGAATTTTGGTTTCTACGATCCTCTCGAGACTCTTCTAATTCAGAAAGATGTCTATAATGTTCTTCTCCATCCCTTGGATGGTGCTGATAAGAAACGCCATTTGATCCTCTTTGGTCCTCAACACTAGAGCTCTAGATGCTCTGGTTGCCTCTGCCTCTGCCTCATCACGTATCTCTGCATGTGCTGTAGCTGAAGTAGGATGGCTCGGGTCCATGACCACTTCATTATCTACAAAGTTTGGTTGGAGTGGTAGGTGTTGACAATCAAGCACATATACATTCTTCTCTATCTTGGAATCGATCAGCATCTCGATGTATGCTGCATATCTGCAAGATCTCTTTTGATCAGCACAAGTCCTTCTGATTGTCTCTATAATCATGTCCATCACCCTAATCCTGGTGTGGGTGTCTACATGGTGCAACATGTTTATAGAATACTCCTTGATCATCTTATCATCACCTAATTTAGGCATCAAGGTGTACCTCATGATGGTGTTGGTGGTGGGTAATCCTGCTTGCAGGAAGTAGAGAGAGCCAAACTTGTGGGTCTTTAGATATTTCTTGGGATTGGGTTATACATGTTGGCCATTGAATTGTGATTCATCTTAGACTCAGTATAAACATCCAAGTCACTCTCTTTTGCCTTTGGGGCTCCTAAGATGATAGCCCATTATTCCAGTGTTGATTGATACCTATTACATTCAGTTGTCCATAGAATCCTACCATCAGGGTAAAAGTGAGATGTGGAGTAGAATTGCATGATCATTTTGTCATTCGAGGCTGTCATATTCTTGCCAACAAAATCTTCAATGTCGATGGCTTTGAAGTTTCCTTGCACATGAGGGAAGTAATCCACATTTTCCTTGATGTAGTCCTAGTCTACATATCTCATATCGGTGACAGCTCGACTCTTGTCTAAAAGCACTGACTCATAGAAATCCTGCTGCTCCTTTGTATGGAAGTGAGCATCGACGATAGTCCTCTTCCTGATAGCATACAGATCAACTTCTCTCCACTTTTTGAGCCCTTGATCCTTCCTCTCCTTCATGTTCTCTGCCATGGGGTGTTCATCATTGTGCTTAGGTAGGTGAGGTCTCATCTTCCTCAAAACAACAAGATCTTCCTCTTCTGAAGCATCATCTCTTGATGCAGAACCCTTGTTCTTCTCTACTGCAGGTATATCTCTCGTAGCCCTCTTGGGTTTAGGAGCTACATGCGTCTTAGCCTTGGGAGCAGTAGTCTTGGACTTAGTTGCGGGCTTGTTGGGCATAGCCCCTCCCAATAACTTCTTCTTCTTGGAATGAGGTGGATTAGCACGTACCTCTTCCTCTTCTTCCTCAACTTCTAGTGGATATTCATACATGGAGGTTGGCCTTACAACAACATGCACAACCCTCTTCCTGGCTTTCTTCTTTCCTGGCTGCTGCCTTGGGTAGATCAGGAGAACTGGAGTGCCTGGATCAGAATCACTCCTTGCAAGACTAGTGCCCAAGTCCACTTCCATGTTGTGCTCTCTATAAGCATTCTGACTGTTCTCATACGTTGACATGCTGACAAGCTGACCCTATGAATAGATATAGAAGAGTAGGAATGGATGAGCATCAAAAGTCACATACGTTTTCAAAAATTTGAACTTAAAATTTTAGTCTTAAGTATCATCTATGTGTGTTTCGGTTCCATCGAGTTAAAAAAATCGTAACCTCGGAGACTGAGCATCTCATTAACAGAAACTTGGCCACTCTTTTTGGTATCATCGAAAAGGGAGATTGGTCTCATCAAGATGGTTATCACAAGACCTAATCAAGGAATCAGTGACACTAATCGAAATCCAGAACGTGACTCCGAGACACACAAAGCGGAGACCTAACCCTAATCTATGGGATTCGTTTTGTGGTTGGATCAATCTCAAACTATGGCACGATGAAGAACCGTTCCTAATGCACAAGATTTGATAAGGAGGAGCGCATTAGGGGTGAGATCTTTACCCGATCTCGGTGAAGACCTCCTATGGCGGCGACGATAGGTGAGATTGCAGTCGATGGTGAGGACACTTGCGGCGAGGGCGCACGGGAGATGAAGGGCGACATCCTGGAGATACGAGAACGACAACAGGGGTTTGTGGGAGGCAACAATTGAAGAGTAATTTCAAAAGTCGGGTCCGCTGGGTATATATCCCTATGCCATCGGTGACACTGATTCGGAAATTTTGGTGCCACCGAGTTTCTTAACTCCGAGGGCAGAGAAACTCAGTGAGGCCGAGATTGCAAAATCGGTTGTACCGAGGTTCAAAAACCATATCAACCCTAGTGCTTAGGTGGGACCGAGTTTGTGGAGTTGGTCACACCAAGTGGCACATGGGACGTTTTGGAATTTAGGTCCTATCGTGACGGAACTACGGGTGCACCTCACAGAGAGTGTTTAAAAAGTGCTAGCTCAAATTTTGTGATGAAGCACGAATATAATTTGAGACGAGAAAGCATAGCTAGCTACAGAGAGGTACTTAGGCATTCTTTCATATCCAATTGGCCAAAAAAATGAAAAGCCAAATAAAAACAATTGGATATCCTCGAATGAGCAAAAATATGCATACCAAAATGCTCAAACAATAAGATGTCAAATAAAACATGTCAAACATACACAACCACTCTAGGATCTACCAATCACTTTGGCGATGATGAAGTCATCTATATTGACTTGATCATAGGTCATACTCATCGTTTAAGCACAAGTGGGGTTGCCACTTCTACATAAAGCTTTTAGTGTGTTCACATCTTAAGAGATGCTTTAACTCAAGTATTAGAGTAAAGCTCCCGCTTTTTTTGACCTGCTACTGTAGGGAAACCCCCCCACAACCTTTTTACTTTTATTCCCATATGCAAGAGTAATATGTACAAGAAGAGGTTAGAATGTACAAAGGGGATGGGTAGCCCCTTGATGTGAAATCCCCCCTAGGAGAGATAAACTAACCTTGGGTTTTGTCATAGAAGACTTCATGTAGGTGAACTTGTTTGTGGATGCTCAATGTTGATGAAGATCATCTTGAGTTGGGAGCAATCCTTGTCGTTTCTTATTCTTCTCACCTAGATGGGTTAGTCCCACACAAGGAACAAATACAAGGATATATATGGACATGGAGTGAAGTACATATGAGATGATGTCCATTGATACATTAATTACCTTGTACCTTGCTTACCTTTGAGGGAATATGGGACTCCTTGAACTAATGCATATAGTTGGAGTTGATTGCAATAAGAGTGAATTTCATTGGCGGAGTCATCCCTCAAGAACTTCTCTAGTTCTTCTCCTTAGGGACCCACATCAACTTTATGGGGATCTTTGGAGTTGAGGTAGCACTTGATGAAGTAGAGCTTGTGGTGGCCTTAGGAATCCACTTGACAATGACTTGGGATTCTTCTTCAAATGAGCCAATCTCCTCTTGAAGCTTTTCATTGCCCTTGAGCTTGTGGTCTTGTGGTGGAAGGTCATCTTCAGAATCATATCTCTTTGGGATAGTAGGATAATACTTCTCCTTTTGGGAAACAAACTTCGGGTTGGGGTATTGACCTTGTTCCCATTCAACTCCATTTGCATTGAAGTAGCCAATGCCTTGTTTCTTCCGATGTCCTCCTTGCTTGCGTACAATCCCCTCGAATTTCTTACTTACGACAAGGCTCTTGAAGACACCTCTCTCTATAATTCCTTTCAGTAAATCATTTTCTTGCTCAAGTGTAACTTGGCTAAGAGAGTTATTAGTGCACTCAAGAGAGCTACTAGCAACAACATCATTATATTTAACATTAGTGTTGATGTTACTAGATGAAGAAACTTTCTTGCCTTTGTTACTAGTTTTCTTATATTTAACTTCTGGAACAAAAGTAGACAAGAGTAATCATTTGGCTAGATAAGAAGAACTCTTCTTTAGAAGATCACGATTGCTTTTAGAAACTCACGCTCTAGCTCTAAATTTAGTTTCTCAAAGCGTAGATTCACATGAGTTCTTGCAAGCTCTCTATGATCTTCTAGAGTAGATTCATGGGCTAACTTAAGAGTGTTTAATTCATTAGTTAGACGCTCAATTTCCTCTTATCATCATCACACGACTTATCTTCACTAGCATGATTATCATCAAGTTCATTTTCATTGATATCACTAGTTTTATCAAAGAACAAGTCATCATCTCCAAGTAACTCATCCTCATCGCTATTAAATTCAAAGTACTCATGATGTGATACGTTGGGGCCTTTAGCCATGAAGCAGTTTCCAATCCCTTCATTTGGTGAATCAAATATGTCATAGGAGTTGGAGGATAAGAGTGCAAGACCAACAACACCTTCATCTTGACTATAGTCGGAGTTGGAGTGGTAGCTTCTCTCGGATTTTTTTCTGGATTCAGAGCTGGATACCCATTCACCAACATGATCTTGATGTGTTCTTGTTAAGGGGCTCTGGGTGTACTTGTCCTTCTTCTGTGATTCCTTGCTTCACTGGGAGGGTCTTCGTTCATAACGATCTTCTATACTCCTTATCTCTCTTCAAGGTGACTCATCTCTTGAGCTTCATCTTCTAGGTGACTCTTCTCTTATTTTGTGGGGGACCGAGCACTCATTGGAGTAGTGTCTGGTCCTTCCACAATTATAGTAGCTTTGATCACGACTAGATGAATGCTTCTCTTCATATCTTGAGTTGGAGCTTCTCTCTTTGCCTCTACTCTTGTAGAACTTGTTGAATTTCTTGACCGTGAGGCTTATATCTTCATTGGTGACAAGGTTGTCATTTGAAGTAGCGGGGGTATCATTTGAAGATTTGTAATCACCGCTTGACTTGTTGTGAAGCTCTTCTTTATCCTTGAGTGACATTTCATGAGCAACAATCCTTCCAATGACTTCCGTTGGCTTGAGATCTTTGTAGTTTGGCATCATTTGGATCAATGTGCACACAGTGTCATACTTTCCATCCAAGTCTCTAAGGATCTTCTTGATCATGAATTTCGGTTATTTCATCACTTCCTAAGCCGACAATCTCATTTGTGATGAGAGCAAGCCTAGAGTACATCTCAGCGACTCCTTCACCATCCTTCATATTGAACTTGTCAAGCTAACCTTGTAGCACATCCAACTTAGATTCTTTGACTGTTTCGGTACCTTCGTGCATATCAACCAAAGTATCCCAAATTTCCTTTGCATTCTCAAGACGACTAATATTGTTACACTCTTCGGGGCATAGGCAATTGAATAGATTGTCACATGCTTGAGTGTTGTATTGCAACATCCTCAATTCTTCCGCGGTCGCTTCACGATCTGGTTCCCTTCCATCACCAAAGAATTCACCTTGCAAACCAACATGAACAACAACCCAATGGCGGGATTATGACCAAGAATATGCATTTTCATCTTATGCTTCCAACTAGCAAAGTTTGTACCATCAAAGTATGGACATATATGGTCGTAATTTCCCTCACTAGATGCGGTACTCTCCTAGGTTGTGAAACCAATGCAATGGAAACCAAAGCTCTCATTCCACTTGTAGGATCTGAAGTATGTCTAGAGGGGGGGGGGGTGGTGATTAGACTACTTGACCAAATAACAACTTAGCCTTTTCCCGATTTTAGTTGTGGGCATAGTTGTGGGCAATATTTAGCAATTCTAGCAAGTCGAGCACAACCTACACATGCAAGTCTAAGAGTATAGCAGCGGAACGTAAATACATGCACTTGTAAATAGAGGGTAGGGATAGGAAGATCAAACATAAAGATTTACACGACGATTTTTGGCGTGGTTCTGATAGGTGGTGCTATCGTACGTCCACGTTGATGGAGACTGTTAGAGCATATTTCTCCATATGTGGTTTTGGTAATAGATGACAATCCCTATGAACTAATGGTTGCATTGAGTTATATTCTAAGGATTTGTCCATATGCACTTCTTGAAATCCATATGTTGGTATTCAAAGTCTTATCCAAAGATTGGTCATAAAGACACAAGGTTGATCAAGACTAAGCAAAGAGTAAATCAAGACGATCAACACACAAAGTGTACAAGATGTACCGAGAGGGATCAAGTGATCCCATGGTATGGTAAGCATTGTTCATAACACTTTTGTGTACTAACCTATGGTCTTCGTGAGAGTTCGATGTGGGGTTAGGTGTGTTTCCATGGGTTTGCGTCAAGAGGAAGATCTCATTCAACCTATGAAGGATGACATCAAGTGGTGATCGTCATCAAGATTGCGGTGTGCAAGCTCAAGTGGAGTATTATGAAGATATTGTGACAGCCCGATGCCGATGTTCCAGAAGATTCCCCTTTCTTTCCGTTTTCGTCGTGTGTCTGTTTTCTTTTGTCGCATCATCATCGCATCATGCACATCATCAGCATTGCATCGGCATCCCGTTGCCGCCAGTTTTCAAAAACTTGCATCCGTTGCTAGTTGCCGGTTCTCGTTGTCGTCCGTTCTGAGCCCGACCACACACGCACGCGCCCGCGGCATCGTCAAACCCTGTTTTAAAAGTCTGTTGAAAACTTTCTCTGATCGAGGTGAAACTTGGCATGCGGTCGTAATTAGATATAGCTAGGCCGCCTGTCGAATTTCGTCGCAATCGGAGACCGTCTGGTACCCGAACGGTCGACCGTAACGGCACCGTATTCGGTCTACCGTCGGATGTTTGTCGGTGTTTTAAAATTCGTTGCCGCACCGCCCGTTCTCCCTCCCGTCTCCGGATACCCACTCTACACAGCCTTGTAACTGTTCCCGCGTTCGGAATCGTCCAAATTCGACCGCACGGTTGGATCCGGAACGAAATTCCGGCTAACCTAGCCCCCCCTTTTGCCTATAAATAGCCCCTCCTCCTAATTTTTGGACAGCCATCCCTCCTCCTCGGGATCCGCGCCCGAGACCTAACCCTAGCGCAGCCACCTCTCTCTCCTCTCTCCTCAGCAACAGTCGGCCCGCTTCGACCCGCGCAAGGCCCTCCGGGCCCATCCGGCCGCCGCCGCCCACAGCGCCCCAGCGCGCCTCCGCCTCCAGCGAGCCCGTGCCCGAGGGAGAGCTCCCGCTCCCGAGGACGCTGCCTCCTCCCGCCAGCCCGCCGCGCCTCCACCTCCGGCGGCCAGATCCGCCGTCGCCCGCAGCTCCTACCGCGCCTCCACCTCGTTCTGCCGGTGCCTCCATCTCCCTGTGCCGTCCCCGCGCCGGTTCTGCCGGTCGCTGCTGCCTGCCGCACCAGTCGCCGGCCACCAGTCTTCCCCGCCATGCTGCCTCGGACGTCGGGATCCGCAACCGCTGTCCCCGCCGCCAGGACGCCCCGAGCCACCTCCTTGAGTTCCTCCTCGCCGGATCGAGCGGAGAGGCTCAGGCAACCTCCCGCTCGAGCGCCGCCCGCGTTGACCCGCGGCAGGGAAGTGCCAGACCATGCCGGATGCGCTCGACCCAGCGTCGACTCCCAGCGAGCCCCAGCCCACTCGCCCTTAGCCGGCCCGCTTTACCTCCCCACCGACCGGCCCAAGAAGGTCCAAGGTGAGCCGACCGCCCCTGCCCCTATTCCTCTCCCAGGCACCGTATTTTATTTAGCATTCGTTGCCTGTTAGGCCCGTCAGGGATTTCGGCCCGGTAGAATTATTTTAGCTTTATTCGGATTTGTTTAATTCCAGAAAATGCCATATTTTAAAACGTCCGTATCTTTTAATCCGTATGTCGGATCGGAGCGAGTTGTATATGTATATTGTGTAGATTTTCTTGTAGATTACGAATTTGTAACTTGCATGCATGTTTGACATAGTTTGACCCTCCGAATGCTTAGTTTTGCATGCTGTCTCAATAGGATAATTGCCCGTATTTATTTTTCCGCGCGTGTCCGGATAGCCCATATGCCATAGTATAAATTTCCCTGTTTTAGGGACCATTTTTCCATGAATGTTTGAGCGGTCATTGGTATTTTTGCATGTAGGGTTTGCCGGTAGTTTATTTTCCCGTATATAGGTGATTATCTCGCATTAATGTGTGGCATTATTTTGTGTTGCAACCCCACATATTTTATATGTTTTCGGGGTAGAAAAATCCATGTGATTTTTCTGTGCAATTAGTTTTAGCTTTTGAGTAAGTTAGTTCGCGAGATATTTTGCCATGTTGCCCTTTTGTTTGATTCGTAGGATTTAATCCGTTCTTCGTTTGACGGAGTTGTCAACTAGGGAGTTGTTCTTGGGTGTTTAGACTAGCCCTGGTATTTTTAGTTGCAATAGAAATGCATGTTTAGGTGTGGTTTGATTGCTCTCAAGTTGCTAGAAATAGTGCTGATTTGGAGGAGCTGAAATATTTCTAAGTCTGGAATCTGTTATATTTTGTTGCTGTCTTGTGTTGCTTCTATCTTGTGATCTGTAGCTCTTTTGAGGTTGGTCCAATGGAGTTAGTTGAACCCCTTGTGTTTATCTAGCATGCTATAAATTTTCATGCCATTTGGAGTCCTGTAGCTATAGGTGTTGCTGCTGTCAATATTGCTTCAGATCGAAAACTGCACTTTCATGAGGTGTAATTTTCACTAAGTCTGAAATAGTGAGTGGGATGCCTTTTTGTGACTTCTTTCCCTAATGATCCATGGTGACATGCTAGTTGTTGTTAGTTGTTTGTAGTAGTGCTTCTTTCCCTCTTCCGTTCCATGCCTTGATTGAGCATATCGGAGTTGTGTAGCCCATAGTTGTGGGGTGTAGAAAATGCTATGTGGCTGATTTTGGCAGCTTGTAGTCATTTCTTGTTTGGCGCGTAGTTGTTGAACCGTAGCTCCGATTTGATCGTGTCCTACATGAAACTTGCTTATAATCTTGTGTAGTTTCATTTTCTCTTGCAGGTTGTATGTTTTGAGGTGCTCGTGACCGCCGTTGCACACATATTGCATTCATGCCATCATATCTTGCGGTGCTTGTAACTTTTGATCCGTAGCTCCGTTGGAGATGTTCTTTATGTGTAGATTGCTTGAAATTACGCGTAGAATCACGTGAACCTATTTGTTTTTCTGTTTAACAACTAATTAAATGCATTAGTTCAGATCTGGACAGAACTGTAAATTAACATGTGAGGTCGTCTCGGAGGTGCTATATGTCATTTCCGACCTCATTTAAAATGCCTAGATAGGTAGATTAATTACGCTTCACCTTTTGCCATGTTTAACCACATTTAATATTGCCGTGTACCTAATCGGGATAGAACTAAATAATTAACGTGGAGTTTCGTCAATATGCAACTCGTTGCATATTGAACTTCACTTAATGTGTAGTGTTTGATTGTGTGAATTGTCATGCCGTGACTTGCATATATTCAGCTGCTCATGCATCATATGTGTTGTGCATCGTGTGGTGAATTCCGTGTGTTGATTTGTGTTTCCGGTTTGCTTCGTCTCGATAGAGTTCCGCAATGTGCCGGATTGTGAGGACCCGTTCGACTACGTCGGTTCGTCTGCTTCACGGAGGCATTCTTCTTCCAAGCGGGGTCTCAGGCAAGATGACCATTTCCCCAGATACCATTACTATCATTGCCATGCTAGTTTTATCGCTTCTATCGATTATGTCTCGTTGCCTACCACATGTTAGATATCAGCCTTCTCAACAATGCCATGATAACCTTCAACCTGTTCGACCTAGCAAACCACTGATTGGCTATGTTACTGCTTGCTTAACCCTGTGTAGCGTTGCTAGTTGCAGGTGCTTTGCTTCCATGTGAAAGCATGGGTTCCTTGTTATATCACCATATTAAATGCTATTTATTTTAATGCACCTATATACTTGGTAAAAGGTGGAAGGCTCGGCCCTTTTCTAGCCTGGTGTTTTGTTCCACCTTTGCCCCCTTAGTTTCCGGCTACCGGTGTTATGTTCCATAAATGAGCGCTCCTAACATGATCGGGGTTGTTATGGGGACCCCCTTGATAATTCGTTTTAGATTAAAGCTGGTCTGGCAAGGCCCAACTTTGGTACTACATTTGCCTAAACACCTAATAAATTTGCATAGGGACTTTACGGACCCCGAGGATAATTTAATCAACACCTGGGCCAGTGCTCCTCATGAGTGTTGGCCCCACCTGAGCGATGTACGGTGCTCCTCTGGTCACCCGGAGGTTTAGCGATCCCGACGTCTAGCTCATCCGCCGTGTCCTGAGAACGAGGTACGCGACTCCTATCGGGATCGTCGACACGTCGGGCGGCCTTGCTGGATTAGTTTTACCTTTGACGAGATATCTTGTGCATCGGGATTCCGTTGATGCTTTGGGTAATCTCAGAGTTGAGGTTTTCCACTAGGGAATCCGACGAGATCGCGAGCTTCGTGATTGAGGATTTCTATGCGGCTTGTGGTAATTTGTGATGGACTAGTTGGAGCACCCCTGCAGGGTTAAATCTTTCAGAAAGCCGTGCCCGCGGTTATGTGGCAACGTGGAAACTTTGTTTAACACTGGTCCTAGATAACTTGAAGTTAACTTAATTAAAACATGCCCACTGTGTGTGTAACCGTGACTGTCTCTTTCGTGAGTTCCTTCTCCGATTGAGGACACAGTGGGGTTATGTCTGACGTAGGTAGGTGTTCAGGATCATTCATTTGATCATCAGTAGTTCACGTCCGTTATGCGTAGATCTTCCCCCTCTTATTTCTTGTACTCGCAAGTTAGCCACCAAATATATGCTTAGCCGCTGCTGCAACCTCACCACTTAACCTTACCTCACCCATTAAGCTTTGCTAGTCTTGATACCTTTGGAAATGAGATTGCTGAGTTCGCTGTGGCTCACAGATTACTACAACACCAGTTGCAGGTACAGGTAAAGGTTACTCGACGTGAGCGCGTTGTTTGTTCATTTGGAGTTGCTTCTCCTTCTTCTTCTTCATCGATCTAGGATGGGTTCCAGGCCGGCAGCCTGGGATAGCAAGGATGGACGTCGTTCTTATTTTCTCGTTTGTTTTCGTCCGTAGTCGGACCCTGCTCTTACTCTTGATGATTATGTAATGTACTGACGTGACTCTGATGTAGCTTGTGGCGAGTGTAAGCCAACTCTATTTATATCTCTTATTTTCAGTACATGTACTTGTGACGATATCCATTCTTGCGACACGACGAGATGCGCTTCTATCCCTGACGAGGCCCCCATGCCAAATTGAGGATAGGGTCGCATCTTGGGCGTGACAGATATCATGCTTGAAGCTTGCCGTCCATTGTGGTGGCAATGGACTTGTGAAGATGTGCTGAAGAGTGGCTCACCCATAGTGAGTATGGGGGAGCAATCAACTAGTCTTCATCAAACCAACGCAATCAAGAAAGGTGGTCCATCTTGAGGAATCCAAGATCATTGTCATCTAGCTCAAGAGGACTAGGTGCAAGGTATATGTTTGCCCTTGATAGGTTTTTCTATTTTAGGATAGATTGCCGTATTGTCAAGGGTTGCTCTCAAGTGAGTAGCTTGATTGTATCGTTCGTTGAGAGATCAAACCATTTTCATCCTTGGATCATATTTCTCGGTTCTTGTTTGGTGTTTCTCTTTGTGAGTTTTAGAGCTTATGGTCATCTTCATGACAAACTCGAGTTCATAAAAAACGGAGTCCATATGCATCTTCTATGATGTTTTCGATGCTAGAATTTTTTGCCGGTTCTTCATTCATAGAGGTCTCACTTATCTATATCATTGGCATTTTTCATAACTGCATGTTCTTAAGATTTCCAACAAGCTTGAGTTTGCTCGATTCGGAGTTCGTATGCGAAAGTTATGACAATTTCACTACTAGAGTTGTTTTTCTCTAAACACGCGATAGTACCGCTCGGTATCACGGTAGTACCGCTTGGGTGGTACTTCCGTTGTGTAAGAGCGGACATAGTTTTTTACTACCGCCGTCACGCAGTAGTACCGTAAAACTGTGTCCGGCACTACCGTGCCGGATTTTTGCGCAACCGTAGCCTCAGCGGAGGTAGACACGGAAGTAAATTTTTACTCCCGTGTACCTCCTGTGGCAGTTGGATACTACCATGCGATAGTACGGTAAGGGCGTGCAGTAGTACCGTTCCGGCGGTTCTACCACTTGTTGCCCCGTGCAGTAGTTCCTCCCTCTGCCACTACCGTGCGTGCGGTAGTACCACACCGGGCAACGGTAGTACCGCTTTGCTCGGGCTATAAGTGGGGGTAACAGTTGGATTCTTCCCCCCACTATATAAAGGGGGTCTTCTTCCCCAATGGTTCTTATCCGTTGAGTTGGTGTTCTTCCCCCATTGGTGACCTTCTTCGAGCTTCCTAATTCTCAATCCCTCCAATGATTCTGGCTCCTTTTTGAGGGAAGAGAGAGAGGAGATCTAGATCCACATTTCCACCAATCACTTTCTCCTCTAAGTGAGGGCAACCCCTTGGATCTAGTTCTTGGTGTTCTTCTTTGTTCTTCCTCTCATTTTCCACCATAGCATTAGTTGTTCTGTTGGGATTTCGTAGTGAAGGACTTGGGCACTCCGTGTGCCCTTGCCATTGCATTTGGTGCATAGGTTTGAGTTCTCCATGGTGATACGTGGAAGTGAAGTTTGAGAATCTTATTACTCTTTGGTACTTGGTACCCTAGAGATTGTTCTTCGTGGATGCTTTGGCATCCTAGAAGTTTGGTTGTTCCTCGGAGATCAATCTTTGTGGTGTAAAGCTTTGGGCAAGTGTCGGGGTCTCCAATTAAGTTGTGGAGATTTCCCCGAGCATTTGTGGTCACCTCGAAGCCATATGCCATTGTGGTGAAGCTTGATGGTGTTGTTGGGAGCCTCCAATTAAGTTGTGGAGATTGCCCCAACCTTGTTTGTACGGGTTCGGTGACCTCCCTCAAGGGTCCCTTAGTGGAATCACAACATCTTGCATTGTGCGAGGGCGTGAGGAGATTCCGGTGGCCTAAGTGGCTTCTTAGGGAGCATTGTGCCTCCACACCCCTCCAGACAGAGATTAGCATCCGCAAGGGTGTGAACTTCGGGATACATCGTCGTCTCCGTGTGCCCTAGTTATCTCTCATCTGAGCTCTTTACTTATGCACTTTACTTTGTGATAGTCATATTGTTTCTTGTTGTATATCTTGCTATCACTTAGTTGTTTATCTTGCTTAGCATAAGTTTTTGGTGCACATAGGTGAGCCTAGTTGTTTTAGGTTTTGTGCTTGACAAATTAAAAGTTTGTTTTATTCCGCCTTTGTTCAAGCCTAAACCGTAATTATTTTAAAGCACCTATTCACCCCCATATAGGTGACATCCACGTCCTTTTAGAGACTTCAACCCTCGGAGTGTAACAGCCATGCTAGTCCACAAAGGGCTCAACCCACAAAGAGTCCACAGAGAAGAAACCTTGTCTATTACATCACGGCTTAAGTCCACAAAGGACTAGCCTCACTCGGGGTATATCTTCACGAAGTAGGTGATATACTTAGCCTTACAAACTTCTTGGTTCAACTCCGCAACACGATGTAGGAGGCTCCTAAGTGACACCTAACCAATCTAGAGACACAACTCTCCAAAGGGTAATAGATGCGGTAGTACGATGAACTCCTTGATCTTGTGCTTCAAAATATAGTCTCATAAACACTCAATCACTCTCTCACAGAGTTGGCTTGGATACAAGGGATTCATTGGATGGAAAGTAACTTGCGGAGGCTAGAAATCAAGATTCAAATGGTAGGATTGGAATATCTTGATCTCAACACATGAGTAGGTGGCTCTCTCTCAGAAAAATGGATATAATAAGTGTTGGGTCTTTCTGAGTGCTTCCTCTATGAATGAGAGGTGGTGGAGGGGTATATATAGGCATCTCCAAAAATCTAACCGTTACAACATTATTGCCCAACTCGGTGAAACCGAAGTGAAAATCAATGGCACCGACTAGTGCAAATGTGGCAACTTTTGTGTTTTCGGTGAGACCGATATATGAATCTCGGTGATACCGATTTTGGCTGGCCTAGTCAGTTTCCACAACTCGGTGAGACAGATTATCAAAACTCAGAATTTTTGATTTTAGGAAGTTGGTTGACACAGTCGGGGGCACTAATTTTAGTGGCACCAAAATGGAACTTGGTGGTACCGAGACTCTAAGGTTTGGCATGGGATCTGTCTCGTGTAGAACTCAGCAAGGCCGAATGGAAAAAGATGATGGCACCGAATTTTGGACTTTGTGGATTTTGAAAGAATATTTGTGGGAGAATTTCATGAATATTTTTGGTGGCTATCTCTAAGCACATGAGCAACCAGATCATCATAGTCACCCATCCCCTTTTAATAGTATTGGCTTTCCTATGTACTCAAATGTGATTTCTCACAAAATATTAAATGTAGAGTCTTCAATCTTGTCGCCAATAGATGTTCCATTCATCTAGGGGTTCTCCTCGCAATCCTAAGCCAATGCATCATTGAACTTTTCCTAAAATATACTAGATGGAATCATTAGATCAATGACACATATGTTGTTATTAATTACCAAAACCACCTTAGGAAGAAGTTGTGCTTTCAGGTGAGCAGTGTCAGAGATGTGGTTATGGTTGCTGTAGTCAGCTCTTATTCGGCCTGTCTGCATCATCGTGTCGCCTGCTTTGTTTCTATGGAGTCGAAGTTGTAATGGTGGGGTCCTGGTGGTATACGATAATAGGTAGGAGGTGGTTCTTTCGATGGTCTAATGTGGCGCCAGCCGTGCCTAGTTCTTCTTCATGGTTCCCCATCAGAGTTGGAGATGTGTTGTGTGGTCACTGGTGGCTAGGTTCGGCGCAGACCTTGATGCACCTCCATACAGCCTTTTCAGTGTGGGTTGAGTTGATGATCGCCTCCGGCGAAGTCGGAGTCATTTGCTCAAGGTTTAGCGATGACGATGACACCTCTAGGGGACGAGTGATGGCGATGACGCATGCATGTTGTCTTGGCAAGACCCTCTTTTTAGTGATGTGTGTGAGGTTTCATATGTGTGCCGCCGGGCGGTTGTGATGGTTTTCGCCAGGTTCTCCATAATAAAATGTGCAACCTAGTTTTCACTCAATTTTTCTCAATGAAATGGTCAACTTTTTTAATGAATGCAGGATAACTGCCATTTCGAAAACATTATACTTACCAACATAAAATATCTCAATGAATTTTAGTGTATATATAGAATAATAATAATAATACCACTTTGTACTAATTTTTAAATAATATTATAGGCCATTAAGGTGTTGCGTCGCGCATGTGCGTGGGCTACCTTGCTAATGGCCCACAAAATCAAGAACCACATATCCTACATGGCACATCACTGAAACCATATTGCCAGCTCTGATTCTTGAAAGTATTGTTCTAAATTCAATGTGTTAAAAACAAAGGGTGTCACTAAACTAACTATCTAACGGATGTTGATAGGCCCTCCGTCGTTATGGAGCACATAACTTGTCAAAGAGACTTCTCATTTTCCTTGCCTTTTGATAACCTATTTCTCTCAGCATGCAATCACGTCATCTCAACATGTAACCATGCATGGAAAAAAAATCCACCTGGATATGCAATCGTGATAAACAACTTTTGTTATTCTGTTATATATTCTATGTACATTGAGTAAATATATTGAATAAACAAAGTCAAGCCAGATATTGTATTCTATTATTGTATAGTTGATAAATATTTTAGTTTCTGTTCTCAAATTATTAATCCACGTGTTCATGTTACATACAACCAAAATATTGATAAAATGTATGGCAACTGATTCCTGCAGCAACACACATGGTATCGTCTAGTTTAGATTTCTTTAGAGGCATTCCTACAAAGTCCACCATTAATCAAAGCTTTAAATGACATTCTCACAAATCAAAATATATTGGATGATATGGTTAATGTACTCCTTCGACTTACTTACTAAAGTACTAGAATTGATTTGATTTTAACTATGGAAGGAAACATATTAGGGGCAATTATAATAACTATATACAATGATGCTTACCAAAATCAAGATATTTCAATGGCTCCGAGCATATATGTCATTACTTGAAGACGGCGGCTCTATTATCCATGTCAGGGTTTCAGGTGAAGACCCTTGTCCATTATGGACTTGGAAGCGGTGACACTTAGTACCGTTCTCCCTGATGAGGGCGCTGTCATGGGGCTTAGACGTTCTAGGGCATAGGATGACGTTCTACTCAGTTCTTTATGTGTTCTTTTTCATAAACGTAGTTGCACATGTTCCGCATGATATGTTTATTCTAGGATCGTTGTTGTATGAAGGCTATCACACCACCTCTCGAAACAGGCTTTCATCCCACTTTATAGATAAAGCAACCATCCAAGCCAACAACAAGTACCAACATACCACACATAAAAGCCAGTTGGGGCCACAACACGAGACAACCCAAAGAAATCTAGAAACAAAAACCAAAAACAAGACCACCAAGTGGCCAACGCTACACTACTCCACTAGGGAGCCGGCGAAGCGAGATGATGACCTATCACCCGAAGGGTGTCCATCATCTGTCCAAGGGGCTTCTGATCTCACTGCCTAGCTAATGGGTGCTAGTGCTGCAGGAAGGCAAGAAAATTGAAGAAGGAATCAGAAGCGCACCACAAAGTTGTCAGAATCGCGACTCAAGTCTTAGAATCTTACGACTTTACGATCCAAACTAGCCCCTCCGATTCTACGATTTTGCTCACAGAATCTAAGATTCTACGATCCTGGTAGTTATGATTCTACGATTCACGATCCTACCAACGGAGCTCCGATCCGATTCAGAATCACGACTCTAACAACCTTGGCACCGCAAGAAGACCCGTTCGATGACCATCTTATTGCACGTAGTCCATAAAGTCTAAGATATAGCGGCAACGATAAAACAAAAAAGGCGCCTTTCCCAACCAGCCTGGAAGGCCCGAGCCTACAGGAAGCTAGGAACATCTATGGCTTCCCACTCCGGCCCTAAGGCCACCTGAACAAAGCTACATCATGACCTAGCCGCCGTGCAGGAATATAGAATGTGAGTTCCGTCTTCCTGGACCCTGCATAAGGGGCAAAGCCCATTACCCGAGACATTCCGCTTAAGGACCTCGGTCCCCGAGGGAAGGTGATCCCGCAGAAGTTGGCACACAAAAATCTTAATCTTAAGAGGGAGCGGTGCCTTCCAAAGAGGCGACGTCCATGCAAGCGGCAACCTTCGGAATAATGCCCTATATGCGAAGACAACGGTGAAATCTCCCAAGGGAGAGGGAAGACAATGCGCAAGGTTGGGCACAAGGTCGAGCCTAGGCGGCAAAGAGTCCAGAAGGTTGGATCACTCTACCACGTACGGTGGGCCGGCCGAGCAACGAAACTAGAGGCACCACTGCCCATCCTGGACCGCCTCAGAGACCAAGAGTGATGGGTTCCCACAGATGACGAACAGGCGCAAGAACCTCATGTTGTATTTCATGGTTATTATTACTCTTTATAGTATACATGTCATCACAACAATCATCATAGATAGCAACTTTGTTGTCATAGACAATTGAAGCCTCTTCCAAAATAGTGGACTCGTCACTAAATAAAGTCATGACCTCTCCATATCCACTTTTATTATTATGAAAAGATTGAACACCCTCCAAAATAGTGGGAACATTAGTAACTAGAGTTGACACTCTTCAAAACACACTTTCATCAATATAATCATGATAAACAGGAGGCATGCTTTCATCATAATAATTTTTCTCATCAAAACTTGGGGGACTAAAAATATCATATTCATCAAACATAGCATCCCCAAGCTTGTGGCTTTGCATATCATTAGCATCATGAATATTTTGAGAATTCATACTAACAATATTGCTATCATGCTCATCATTTAAGGAATTTAAATTAAGCATTTTCATAATTTCTTCCTCTAGCAATTGAGCACAATTTTCCTTTCAATCATTTTCAAGAAAGACATGATAAAGACGAACAGGATGAGACCACCTTAATTCCATTTTTCATGTAATTTTATTTTATAAAACCAAACTAGTGAAAAACAAGAAATTAAAAGATTCAATTGCAAGATCTAAATATATTCCTTCAAGCACTCACCTCCCCAGCAATGGCGCGAGAAAATAGCTTGATGTCTACTACACAACTTGTTCTTGTAGACTTGTGTTGGGCCTCCAAGCACAAAGTTTCGTAGGAGAATAGAAAATTTCCCTCAAGTTGTTGACCTAAGGTTTATCAATCTGTGTGAGGCGTAGGATGAAGATGGTATCTCTCAAGAAACCCTGTAATGAAATAATAAATATTCTCTTGTGTCCCTAAACATCAAATACAATGGTAAATTGTATAGGTGCACTAGTTCGGTGAAGAGATGTTGATACAAGTGTAGTAATGATAGTAGATATTGATTTTTGTAATAGGAACAGTAAATAACAGCAAGGTAGCAAGTAATAAAAGTGAGCATAAACGATATTGCAATGCTTTAAAATGAGGACTAGGGTCCGTACTTTCGCTAGTGCAATCTCTCAACAATGCTAACATAATTGGATCACATAACAATCCCTCAACGTGTGATAAAGAATCACTGCAAAGTTCCTCTCTAACTGAGAATATAAGAATAAATTGTTTGTAGGTTACGAAACCACCTCAAATCTATTCTTTCCGATCAAACTTTCCAAGAGTTCGTACTAGAATAACAAGTTACCCTTTCTGATCGATCTATTCAAGAGTTCGTACTAAAATAACATTACTGATACACATCAATCAACCCTAATGTCACCTATATACTCCAATGTCACCTCAAGTATCCGTGGGCTATTATACGACATGCATCAAACAATTTCAGATTCTTCATATTCAATCCAACACAAAGAACTTCAAGGAGCACCCCAAGATATGTATCGGAGGACATAGTATGAAAACATGAATCAACCCCTATGCATATATTACCCCAATGTCAACCCATATGTATCGGTGGACATAGTACCAAAGCATATATCAAGTGAATCACTTCAATACCCCAATGTCACTATGGGTATCGGCATGCAGGACATACATCATGCACTTTCAAACCTGAATATTCAATCCAATAAAAGGAGATCTTAAAGTGAAATATTCAATTCATCACAGCAATAGCATGGGAAAAACACCATATGATCCAACTATATTAACAAGGACCGTGGTATATCAATATCATGACATCTCAAGAACACGAGAGAGAGATTAAACATATAGCTACTGGTACAAACCCTTAGCCCCGAGGGTGGACTACTTCCTCCTCATCATGGCCTCCGACGGGATGATGAAGATGGCCACCAGAGATGATTCCCCCTCCGACAGGGTGCCGAAACAGGCTCCCGATTGGCTTTTCGTGGCTACACATGTTTGCGGGGTGGAACTTCTCATCTAGGGTTATTTCTGGAGGTTTCTCTATTTATAGAATTTTTGGGCGTTGGAATCACGCCAAGATGGGCCACGAGGTGCTCACTATGTACTAGGCCGCGCCGGGGGGGGGGGGGGGAGGCGCGCCCTGGTGCCTGGTGGGTAGCCTGGGCCTCCTATGGTTGGCTTCCTTGGTCCTCCGAATGTCTTCTGGGTAGAAAAAAAATCTCCAAAAAGTTTCATGATATTTGGACTCCGCCTGATTTTGATTTTCTACAAAGTAAAAAACAAGCAAAAAATAGCAACTGGTAGTGGGCACTATGTTGATAGGTTAGTCTGAAAAATGATATAAAGTTGCTACAAAATGATTGTAAAAGATCCACGAATGATAAAATAACAACACTGAACAATAAAAAATTATAGATACGTTAGAGATGTATCATCATCCCCATGCTTAATTCCCGCTCGACCTCGACTAGGTAAATGATAAAAACAGAATTTTTGATGTGGAAGGCTCCCTAACATGTACATCATATTCTTTTCTTTTGTAGCATGGACATATGGACTGGTAGATGATTCAAAGCTATAGTCTATAATTTGACATGGAAACTTTAATACTCAAGCATATTAACAAGCAACCAAGTCTTTCAAAATACCAACGCTAAAGAACGATATCCCTAGACCATCATGGTCCATCATTGATCCATTCATGCAACACACCCAAATATTAGCTACATCCAATGCTCAAGTATGATAACAGTGTTATGTAATGTTGGGGAACGTTGCATGGGAAACAAAAAATTTCCTACGCACACGAAGACCTATCATGGTGATGATCATCTACGAGAGGGAGATCGGATCTACATACCCTTGTAGATCGCTAAGCGGGAAGCGTTAAGAAACGCGATTGACGTAGTGGAACGTCTTCGCGATCCAAATCACCGCCGTCCCACGATCCGTCCCGATCTAGTACCGAACAGACCACACCTCCGCGTTCAGCACACGTACAGCTCGATGACGATCTCCGCCTTCTTGATCCAGCAAGAGAGACGAAGAGGTAGCTGAATTCTCCAGCAGCACGACGGCGTGGCGGTGATGGTGGTGGAGCTACTCCGGCAGGGCTTCGCCGTGCCGTACTGATTTAGCTACGATATGTCACCAAGTAGTGGAGGGAGAGAGGTCTTCGCAAAACTTGAGGTACAAAAACCGTAAAACCGTCCACTATATATAGGAAGAACCAAGGGGAGGTGGCCTTGCCTCCAACTCCAAGTAGGAGGGGTCGGTCGAGCCAAGGAGGAAGGAATCCTCCTCCAATTCGGTTTGGAGGAGGAGTCCTTTCCTTCTTTCCCACCTCCTCTTTTTTTTTTCTTTCTTTTTCCTCTATTGTTGTCTTGGCCGAAATAGCCCTATTGGGATGGCCTCACCAGCCCACTAAGGGCTGGTGCACCACCCATGGGACTATTAGGTTCTCTCCCGGGTGGGTGGCCCCTCCCGGTAAAACCCCGAAACCCATTCGTTACTCCCGGTACTTTACCGATAATGCCCGAAATCTTTCTGGAGGCCAAATGCAAAAAATCCTATATATCAATCTTTGTTTGCGGACCATTCCGGAGACACTCGTGATGTTCGAGATCTCATCCGGGACTCCTAACAACATTCGGTTACCAACATCAATAATTCAACTATACCAAAAACGTCACCGAACCTTAAGTGTGCACACCCTGCGGGTTCAAGAACTATGTAGACATGACCGAGACACTCTCTTGCCAATATCCAATAGCGGGACCTGGACGTCCATATTGGATCCTACATATTCTACGGAGATCTTATCGGTGAACCTCTATGTCAAGGATTCACACAATCTCGTATATCATTCCCTTTGTCCTTCGGTATGTTACTTGCCCGAGATTCGATCGTCGCTCTCTCCATACCTATTTCAATCTCGTTACCGGCAAGTCTCTTTACTCGTTCTGTAATACAAGACCCCGTGACTAACTCTTTAGTCACATTGCTTGCAAGGCTTGTTTGTGATGTTGTATTACCGAGTGGGCCCTGAGATACCTCTCTGTCACACAGAGTGACAAATCCCAGTCTTGATCCATGCTACCTCAACGGACACCTTTTGAGATGCCTGTAGGGTACCTTTATAGTCACCCAGTAACGTTGCGACATTTGATACACACAAGGCATTCCTCCGGTGTTAGTGAGTTACATGATCTCATGGTCATAGGAATGAATACTTGACATGCAGAAAACAATAGCAACAAAATGACAGGATCATATGCTATGTTTATAGTTTGGGTCTTGTCCATCACATCATTCTCCTAATGATGAGATCCCGTCATCAAGTGACAACACTTGTCTATAGCTAGGAAACCTTAACCATCCTTGATCAATAGGCTAGTCAACTAGAGACTTACTAGGGACATTGTTTTGTCTATATATCCACACATGCATTTATGTTTCCATTCAATACAGTTATAGCATGGATAATAAGCGATTATCTTGAAAGAGGAAATATAATAATAACTATTTTATTATTGCCTCTAGGGCATATTTCCAACATGTAGTTGGTGCTTTATAAGAGAAGATGGAGACTTAAATAAAAATTAAAATTGCGTAAAGTAAATAGACAGGCCATTCGCACAAGGAACCAGAGATTTGTAGAGGTGCGGGAGCTCACAACTTAAATTGAGAGATAAAATTATTTTGGGTGGCATGCTTTTCCTGTGAACGAAAACGACTAAGAGTTCCCAATATCTTCCATGCTAAACAAATCATAGGCATTTCCCAAACTGGAAATAAAGTTTATTCCTTTTTCCACCATTCTTTCACACTCCACGGCTAACCGCATCCACGGGTACCATCCGTACCAACACTTTCCAAGGAATTTATTATTTGACAACATAAAATAAATTTCTTTTCATTTCGGGGCTAGGCATCCCTATTACCTCTATACTCGCTTGCAATGACAAGTGAGTAAACACTCATCTTGAGAATAAACTATTTAACCTGGAAGATACCGGCCACCCCTCGCCGCTTCATGAGCGGTACAGGCACACAAAACAAAAGTTTATTTTGAATATTAGAGTTGGCACATACAAATTTAGTTGGAATGACACTGAAATACTGCATATAGGTAGGTATGGTGGACTCATTTGGCACAACTTTGGGTTTAGGATTTGGATGCACAAGTAGCATTCCCGCTTAGTACAAGTGAAGGCTAGCAAATAGATTGAGAAGCGCGCAACCAAGGAACGAAAACCATCATAAGCGAACATTAATCATAACTAACACCGAAACACAATTGGATGCAATTTCATAGAACAATCATTGACTTCATGTGCATGCATAGGAAATCACAAACCTTAACACCAATATTCTTACTAAAGCATAATTATTCATCAACACAACTCACATATCACTATCTTCATATCGCAAAACTATTGTAAAGAATGAAGTTTAACATCCAATGGTCTTCATGATTTTTTTATTATATCTCCCCTGGATATTTATCACTTTGGGAATAATTTCACTAAAAGCGAATTGCCATTGCTAATTACAAGCTCTCAAACAAATATAAGTGATGAACGAGAGCACACGTTTCTTTAAAATTTTCAACTCTCAAAATAATGTAAGTGGAGCAAGAGATGATTTATTAAATGTTTCTACTAACTCTCAAAATAATCTAAGTGAAGCATGAGAGAATATTTCTTCAAAATAACAGCACCATTGTTCTCAAAAAGATATAATTGAAGTACTAGAGAAATTCAATCAAACTACTCACAAAAGATATAAGTAAAGATCAATGAGTAGTCAAACAATTAAGTAGCTATGTGATGACTCTCTCTCAATAAATGTTTTCATATCTGAAGGTTTATTTCAAACGGAAATCAAAACAAAATACACTCCAAGAATAGCACATATTGTTGGGGAACATCACATGGGAAACACAAATTTTCCTACGCGCACGAAGACCTATCATGGTGATGTCCATCTACGAGGGGGATTTCAGATCTACGTACCCTTGTAGATCGCACAGCAGGAAGCGTTAATAAACGCGGTTGATGTAGTAGAACGTCCTCACGTCCCTCGATACGCCCCGCGAACCGTCCCACGATCCGTCCCACGATCCGCTCCGATCTAGTGCCGAACGGACGGCACCTCCGCGTTCAGCACACTTACAGCTCGACGATGATCTCGGCCTTCTTGATCCAACAAGAGAGACAGAGAGGTAGATGAGTTCTCCGGCAGCATGAGGGTGCTCCGGAGGTTGGTGGTGATCTTATTCCAGCAGGGCTCTTCCCGAGCTCCGCAGAAACGCGATATAGAGGAAAAACCGTGGAGGTATGTGGTTGGGCTGCCGTGGCAAAGTTGTCTCAAATCAGCCCTAATACCTCAATATATATAGGAGGAAGGGGAGGGGCCTTGCCTTGAGGCTCAAGGAGCTGATGACCCACAAGTATAGGGGATCAATCGTAGTCCTTTCGATCAGTAAGAGTGTCGAACCCAACGAGGAGTAGAAGGCTCTGATAAACGGATTTCAGCAAGGTAATAACTGCAAGCACTGAAAGTAGCGGTAACAGGTGATTGTGTAGCAAGGTGAAACGTAGCAAGCAAAGAGTAACAAGTAACAAGTAGTAGCAACGGTGCAGCAAGTGGTCCAATCCCTTTTGCAGCAAGGGACAAGCCTGAACAAAGTCTTATAGGAGGAAAAACGCTCCCGAGGACACACGGGAATTTCTGTCATGCTAGTTTCATCATGTTCATATGATTCGCGTTCGTTACTTTGATAGTTTGATATGTGGGTGGACCGGCACTTGGGTACTGCCCTTACTTGGACAAGCATCCCACTTATGATTAACCTCTCTCGCAAGCATCCGCAACTACAAAAGAAGAATTAAGACAAAGTCTAACCATAGCATTAAACTAGTGGATCGAAATCAGCCCCTCACGAACCAACGCATAGACTGGGGTTTAAGCTTCTATCACTCCAGCAACCCATCATCTACTTACTACTTCACAATGCCTTCCTCTAGGCCCAAATATGGTGAAGTGTTATGCAGTCGACGTTCACATAACACCACTAGAGGAAAAGACAACATACATCATATCAAAATACCGAACGAATATCAAATTCACATGACTTATCCCATGTCCTCGGGAACAAAAGTAACTACCCACAAGACATAATCATAATCATGACCAGAGGTGTAATGAATAGCATCAAGGATCTGAACATAAACTCTTCCACCAAGTAATCCAACTAGTATCAACTACAAAGAGTAATCAACACTACTAGCAACCTTACAAGTACCAATCGGAGTTGCGAGACGAAGATTGGTTACAAGAGATGAACTAGGGATTGGAGAGGAGATGGTGATGATGAAGATGTTGATGAAGATGCCTCCCCTCCGATGATAGGAGTGTTGGTGATGACGATGGCGACGATTTCCCCCTCCGGGAGGGAAGTTTCCCTGGCAGGATCGTCCTGCCGGAGCTCTAGATTGGATCTGCTCAAGTTTCGCCTCGTGGCGGCGGCGAAACCACGAAAAAGCTCCCTATTGATTTTTTCGAGACAAAAACCCTTCATATAGCAAAAGGGGGGAGCTAGTGGGCCGCCAGGCAGCCCACAAGCTTTCCCTGCGCCACCAGGGTGGTGGTGGCAGAGTGGGGGCTTGTGGAGCCCTGGTGGCCCCCTCCGGTAGTTCTTTCGCCCAATACTTTTTATATAATCCAGAAAAAATCCACGTAACTTTTCAGGGCATTTGGAGATGTGCAGAATAGTGGACTAGGATTTGCTCCTTTTCAAGTCCAAAATTCCAGCTGCCTGAATTCTCCATCTTCAAATAAACCTTGCAAAATAAGAGAGAAAAGGCATAAATATGGTACCACAAGTAATATAACAGCCCAAAAAGCAATGAATATCAACATGAAAGCATGATGCAAAATGGACGTATCAACTCCCCCAAGCTTAGACCTCGCTTGTCCTCAAGCGAAAACCAAGTTCCATAAACATGTCCACATGTTTGGGGACGAAGGTGTCGATAAAACATAATACGGACATGAGGGCATCATGATCACACAAAGAACAGCAATACATCATAAAGATTCTTATGGGAAAGTAACAATTCCTTCACGAAGCAAAGCATGAAGCAAAAACCTTACCAAGAAGTAACCAACAATAGTCCATAGTCATTGAAGCAATTGCAATTTATCACAACATCAGAAAGAGTCAAATAAGAGCTTTTAAGGCAAACCCACATACTCAATCATCTCTTTCGTTTTCCACAATTGTTACAACTCACGTGGTACTCATGGTGTCAAAGTTTCAGCTGGACACAAAGGAAGATAGGGGCTTATAGTTTTGCCTCCCAACCATTTACCTCAAGGGTAAATTCAACAACAATAAAGCATAAGTACTCAACTCCAAGTTGATATATGAATATAGATCTTTCCCAAGCATGTGACAGTAGCCAAGACAAAGGCAAAAAGGGAATTGGTGAAGATCACCATGACTCTTACAAGGGTAAAAAGTAAAGGTACAAGACAGGCCCTTCACAGAGGGAAGCAGAGGTTGTCATGCGCTTTTGAGGTTTGAATGCGTGTCCTCTTAGTGCGGAGGAACGTCACTTTATATTGCCTCCTGTGATAAAGAACTTTATTATGCAGTCTGTCGCTTTTATGTCTTCCTCATCACAGGTTCATACAAAGCTTATTTTCCACACACTAATAGATCATACATATTAGAGAGCAATTTTATATTGCTTGCACCGATGACAACTTACTTGAAGGATGTTATTCAATACATAGGTAGGTATGGTGGACTCTCATGGCAAAACTGGTTGGAGGTTTAAGGATGCACAAGTAGTATCTCTACTTGGTGCGGGAGTTTTGGCTAATATGAGGTGGAAGCAATCGTCACATGCTAAGGGATCTCTAATCATATAACATTGTTTGGAACTAAGCAAACACAATTCATTATGTTGTCTTCCTTGTCCAACATCTACTCCTAGGCATGTAATAGTTTGGTGAGTGCTCGCAATTGCAAAAAGTGTCTAAGATGATATATTTATATGTGAACCTCTCTTTCCTTATTACTTCTTATTAATTGCAACAATGACTAATGTCTATGTTGATTTATTCTCAACAAGTTTCAATCATCATACTTGTCATAAGTGAAGTTATCACTTTCCATAAGGTCGTCTCATGATCTTTCATGCTATCGTTCTTTTCATACTTTTGATCATGGCACAAAGCAAAGCCCTTGTAAGACACTCTTTATTATATAGCTCGTAAGCTCGAATACATCGGGGGAGAGACAAAAGCAAAAGACTCAAACTAAAAACTAAAGACTTATTGCTCTAAAAGAAGAAACAAAAACTGAAAAGGAAAGAACTAAAACAAAGGTAAAAGCAAAAGATATAAAGATGATACGATACGAGGGCAACTCCCCCAAGCTTGGCAGAAGCCAAGGGGATTGCCCATACCAATGCTTAGTTGTCTTCCTTTGGTGGTGATGGTGGTGTTGTTGGAGTGGTCTGATCCTTCGTCTTCCAAGGCATAGGTGCTCCATCATGGCACGATGAACGAGTCGCCGGAATCCTCAAATCTGCAGCCAACCTTATTGATTTAAATCTGTACTCATACTCACAGTTTTGATTCTTCAGGTCATAGATCTGGCCCTGAAGTTGGTCAACCCTATCGTAGAGCCTGGAGAGGTGTTTCATAATATCAATGGCATCCATCTTGTGATTGCTAGTGAACTCCGTGATCATCGTGTGGTTGGCATTGAGTCCACGCTCCACCATCCCTTGGCACTTGAAGACTTGTTGCTCCATTGCTTCGAGCCTTGTCTCCACGCTTCCGGTCTTCTTAGGCCCCTCAACATCACGGATGTGCAACATCCCCTCGCTCATCTTGATAGATTGAGGGTGTTTCATCACTTCCGTGAGGTAGGGATTGATGACCTTCTCGAAGATCTTGTCCTTAGGAGCATTTGGGGAAGTCATGATGATCTAGATCTATCACAGAAACAGGCTCGAAACGAAAACAGAGGAAAACTACACGATACGGAGATCAAAACCTTCGGGCAACTATATATTGATTTTTTCTGGGCCAGAAGGGGTCCTCCGCAAGAAAACGGAGTCCGGGAGGCACATGAGATGTCCACAAGCTTGCCCTCCGCCACCAGGGGGAGTAGGGGGCGGTGGCAGGGCTTGTGGCCGCCTCGTTAGCTCTCCGGACTGCTTTTTATTTTTCTAATTTTCCAAAAGTTCCAAAACGGAAGAAATTTCCTATTGGAAAAGTATCAGAGTCCAATTTCTTGCCGAAACAGATACATATTCGTTTTCAAGGTCTGAAACAGGGTGATAAACATCCCTTATGTACTCCTCTGGAGTTATGACATTGATGATATTGGTCTCAACATTTATGGGAGTACCAGAGATGTAATGCTTGATTCTTTGCCCATTTACCACTCTAGGAAAATTTCCTTCCGTGTTATTGATTTTGATGGCACCGAAACGATATACTTCCTCGACAACATAGGGACCTTCCAATTTAGAGAGAAGCTTGCCTGCAAAGAATCTCAAACGAGAGTTGTATAGCAAGACATAATCACCTACATTGAACTCTCATTTCTGTATTCGTTTGTCGTGCCATCTCTTAACCTTTTCCTTGAACAACTTGGCATTCTCATATGACTGGGCTCTCTATTCATCTAACGAGCTGATATCAAACAACCGCTTCTCACCGGCAAGTTTGAAATCAAAGTTGAGCTCTTTGATTGCCCAATAATCTTTGTGTTCCAGCTCAAGAGGTAACTGACAGGCCTTACCGTAAACCATTTTATACGGTGACATGCCCATGGGATTCTTATAAGCAGTCCTATAAGCCCATAGTGCATCGTCAAGTTTGCTAGACCAGTTCTTTCGAGATCTATTGACGGTCTTTTGTAAGATCAACTTGATCTCCCTATTACTCAACTCAACTTGACCACTAGACTGAGGATGATAAGGAGATGCAACTCTATGGTTGACATCATACTTAGCTAGCATCTTGCGGAAAACACCATGAATGAAGTGTGAACCGCCATCAGTCATCAAGTAACTAGGGACTCCAAATCTTGGGCATATGACTTCTTTAAGCATCTTAATAGAGGTGTGGTGATCAACATTTTTAGTGGGGATAGCTTCTACCCACTTAGTAACGTAATCCACAGCAACTAAGATGTGAGTGTACCCACTGGAACTCGGGAAGGGTCCCATATAATCAAAGCCCCAGACATCAAATGGTTCAATGACAAGTGAATAGTTCATAGGCATCTCTTGACGCTTACTGATGTTCCCTATCCTTTGGCATTCGTCACAAGACAAGACAAACTTACGGGCATCCTTGAAGAGAGTGGGCCAATAGAAACCTGATTGCAATACCTTCTGGCCAGTTCTATCTCTAGCATGGTGTCCTCCGTAGGCTTCGGAATGACACTTCTGCAGGATCTGTCCCTGTTCATGTTCAGGCACACAACATCTAATAACACCATCTACTCCTTCCTTATAAATGTGAGGATCATCCCAAAAGTAGTGTCTCAAATCAAAGAAGAATTTCTTCTATTGTTGATAGGTGAAACTGGGTGGTATGTATTTGGCTACGATATAGTTTGCATAATCAGCATACCACGGTGCACTAAGTGAAGTGCGGATGCCATTTAGTTGCTCATCAGGAAAGCTGTCATCAATAGGTAGTGGGTCATCAAGGACATTCTCTAGCCTAGACAAGTTATCTGCTACAACGTTATCAGCACCCTTTCTGCCAACAACGTGCAAATCAAATTCCTGTAGGAGGAGAACCCATCTGATCAGCCTAGGCTTAACGCCCTTCTTCTCCATGAGGTACTTAATAGCAGCACGATCAGAGTGAATAGTGACTTTGGAGTCAACTATGTAGGATCTACCCTTTTCACATGCAAACATAACTGCTAAAAATTCCTTTTCCGTAGTGGCATAGTTTCTTTGGGCTGTGTCTAGAGTTTTACTAACGTAGTGAATGACATTCAACTTCTAGTCAACTCTTTGTCCTAGAACAGCACCAATAGCATAATCACTAGTGCCACACATGATTTCGAAGGACAAGTTCCAGTCAGGTGGTTGAACAATAGGTGCGGTTATCAAAGCCTTCGTAAGTATTTCGAAAGCTTCCTCACCATCCTCATCAAAAACAAAAGGAACATACTTCTGCAAGAGGTTGGTAAGAGACCTAGAAATCTTAGAGAAGTCTTTAATGAACCTTCTATAGAAACCAGCATGACCTAGGAAACTTCGTATACCTCTGATATCTTTGGGGCAAGGCATTTTCTCAATTGCATCAACCTTAGCCTTATCAACTTCAATGCCTCTTTTAGAGATTTTGTGTCCTAAGACGATACCTTCATTAACCATAAAGTGGCACTTCTCCCAATTCAAGACGAGGTTGGTTTCTTCGCATCTCTGTAAGACTCGATCAAGGTTGCTGAGGCAATCATCAAAGGAAGACCCGTAAACGGAGAAGTCATCCATGAAAACCTCGACAATCTTTTCACAAAAGTCAGAGAATATAGCCATCATACATCTTTGGAAGGTGGCAGGTGCATTACATAAGCCAAAAGGCATACGTCTATAGGCAAAGGTACCGAAAGGGCAGGTGAAAGTGGTTTTCTCTTGATCAGATTGTGCAACAGGTATCTGCGAGAAACCTGAATAACCGTCTAGAAAGCAGAAGTGTGTGTGCTTTGATAGCCTTCCTAGCATTTGGTTGATAAACGACAAAGGATAATGATCTTTCCTTGTTGCCTTGTTCAGTTTCCGGAAGTCTATCACCATTCTATAGCCGGTAATAATCCTTTGCGGGATTAGTTCATCCTTATCATTAGGAACGACGGCGATACCTCCCTTCTTAGGTACGCAATGTACCAGACTTACCCAATCACTATGAGCAACAGGATAAATGATTCCTGCTTCCAAAAGCTTTAATATTTCTTTTCTAACGACCTCTTTCATCTTAGGATTTAATATCCTTTGATGATCAGCAACTGGTTTAAAGTCAGGATCGGTTTTAATCTTGTGTTGACATAGAGTAGGACTAATACCCTTAAGATCATCAAGAGTATATCCAATAGCAACGCGGTGCTTCCTTAGAGTTTTTAGTAACTTCTCCTCTTCGCGCTCTGAGAGGAGAGCACTAATAATGACAGGATATATCTCCTTCTCATCAAGATAGGCATACTTAAGAGTATCAGGCAACTGTTTAAGCTCGAACACAGGATCACCCTTTGGTGGGGGAGGATCCCCAAGTAGTTCAACAGGCAGATTATTCTTGAGAATAGGATATTGTTCTAAGACAATATTATCTATCTCATCTCTCTCCTCCATATGCATATCATTTTCATGCTCAAGCAGATATTTCTCTAAAGGATCCGTAGGAGGTACGGCAATAGAGGCAAGAGCAATGATTTCATCTCTACCAGACGACTCTCTTTCATGGGTTTGTCTTCCAAACTCGGAGAAGTTAAATTCATGAGACACACCCTCGAAACTTACTGTGACAGTCTGCTTAATGCAATCAATGTGAGCATTGACAGTGTTGAGAAAGGGTCTACCAAATATGATGGGACAAAAGCTATCTTGCGCAGTACCAAGGATGAGGAAATCAGTAGGATACTTCGTCTTACCACACAGGACTTCTACGTCTCTCACAATTCCCAGAGGGCAGATAGTGTCTCTATTAGCTAGCGTGATAGTGACATCAATGGGTTCTAACTCAGTAGGTGCAATCTCATCTTTGATTTCATCATATAGAGAACGGGGTATTGCACTAACACTAGCTCCCATATCACATAAACCATGCTAACAGTGATCTCCTATGTCGACAGAAATAACGGGCAGGCCAACTACAGGTCCGTGCTTGTCTTTCGCGTGAGGTTTAGCAATTCTAGCGGATTCCTCACCGAATTTGATAACATGCCCGTCTATGTCTTCGGCTAAGAGATCTTTGATAATAGCAACACTAGGTTCAACTCTAATCTCCTCAGGGGGTGCAAGTGGTCTAATGTAACCCCTACGTATCACAGTTGGAGCTTTAGAATAATCCTTTATCCTAGCAGGGTATGGTGGTTTCTCAGTGTAAGCACAAGGAACAACAAGATCACTAAAAGCAATGCCTTTCTCCTCAACTAGATTGGTTTTGGCTATGTTGCTTTCTACAGGAGGATGATATTTAAACCACTTCTCTTTGGGAAGATCAACATGAGCAGCAAAAGATTCACATAGAGAAGCTACTATCTTAGAGTCAAGTCCATACTTAGCGCTAAAATCTCTAGAAGTGTTTGTCTCAACAAAAGATTGAACGCAATCAAACTGGACATTCATACCTGACTCCTTACCTTCCTCCAGCTCCCAATCTTCAGTGTTGCGTTTGATTCTCTCCAATAAATTCCACTTGTGATCAATATCCCTCTTCATAAAAGAACCGGCATAATAAGTGTCAAGCATGGTACGATCTTCATGAGAAAGCCGAGCATAAAAGTTTTGAGTGATGATTTCTCTTGAGAGCTCATGATTGGGGCATGAATATAGCATTGATTTAAGCCTCCCCCAAGCTTGAGCTATGCTTTCCCTGTCACGAGGCCAAAACTTATAAATAAAGTTCCGATCACGATGTACTAAATGCATAGGATAGAACTTTTGATGAAATTCCAATTTCAACCGATTGTAGCCCAATGATCTAGTATCATCACATAGCGTATACCATGTCAACGCCTTATCCTTCAAAGATAAAGGAAAAACTTTCTTCTTTACCTCATCCTCGGGCAAACCTGCAAGCATAAATAAACCACACACTTCATCTACATAGATTAGATGCAAGTCTGGTGTGAAGATCCATCTCGTGTGGAAGGATTAGCCAGCAGTTTCTCAAGCATACCCGAAGGAATTTCATAATAGATATTTTCAGTAGGTACCTCAGGTTGAGGAGCAACTCCTCGTGCTTCCATTCGTGGTGAAGATACCCCGAACAAACTACTCAAAGGAAGAGTTTCCATAGTGACAAGTGACAATAAATTTCAGCACAATATATAAATGTTTCCTTACCAATTTCCACTTACCAAAGGCGCTTCACTCCCCGGAAACGGCGCCAGAAAAGAGTCTTGATGACCCACAAGTATAGGGGATCAATCCTAGTCCTTTCGATAAGTAAGAGTGTCAAACCCAATGAGGAGCAGAAGGCTCTTATAAACGGATTTCAGCAAGGTAATAACTGCAAGCACTGAAAGTAGCGGTAAGAGGTGATTATGTAGCGAGGTGACACGTAGCAAGCAAAGAGTAACAAGTAACAAGTAGTACCAACGGTGAAGCAAGTGGCCCAATCCCTTTTGCAGAAAGGGACAAGCCTGAACAAAGTCTAATAGGAGGAAAAACGCTCCCGAGGACACACGGGAATTTCTGTCATGCTAGTTTCATCATGTTCATATGATTCGCGTTCGTTACTTTGATAGTTTGATATGTGGGTGGACCAGCTCTTGGGTACTGCCCTTACTTGGACAAGCATCCCACTTATGATTAACCTCTCTCGCAAGCATCCACAACTACAAAAGAAGAATTAAGACAAAGTCTAACCATAGCATTAAACTAGTGGATCCAAATCAGCCTCTCACGAAGCAACGCATAGACTGGGGTTTAAGCTTCTATCACTCCAGCAACCCATCATCTACTTACTACTTCCCAATGACTTCCTATAGGCCCAAATATGGTGAAGTGTTATGTAGTTGACGTTCACATAACACCACTAGAGGAAAAGACAACATACAACATATCAAAATACCGAACGAATATCAAATTCACATGACTATTATTAACATGACTTATCCCATCTCCTCAGGAACAAAAGTAACTACTCACAAGACATAATCATAATCATGACTAGAGGTGTAATAAATAGCATCAAAGATCTGAACATAAACTCTTCCACCAAGTAATCCAACTAGCATCAACTACAAAGAGTAATCAACACTACTAGCAACCTTACAAGTACCAGTCGGAGTTGCGAGACGAAGATTGGTTACAAGAGATGAACTAGGGATTGGAGAGGAGATGGTGTTGATGAAGATGTTGATGAAGATGCCCCCCCCTCTGACGAGAGGAGTGTTGGTGATGACGATGGCGATGATTTCCCCCTTCGGGAGGGAAGTTTCCCCGGCAGGATCGTCCTGCCGGAGCTCTAGATTGGATCTGCTCAAGTTCCGCCTCGTGGCGGCGGCGAAACCACAAATAAGTTCCCTCTTGAATTTTTGCCAGACCAAAACCCTTCATATAGAAAAAGGGGGGAGCTAGTGGGCCGCCAAGCAGCCCACAAGCTTGTCGTGCGCCACCAGGGGGGTGGCGGAGTGGGGGCTTGTGGAGCCCTGGTGGCCCCCTCCGGTAGTTCTTTCCCCCAGTATTTTTATATAATCCAGAAAAAATCCACGTAACTTTTCAGGGCATTTGGAGATGTGCAGAATAGTGGACTAGGATTTGCTCCTTTTCCAGTCCAGAATTCCAGTTGCCTGAATTCTCCCTCTTCAAATAAACCTTGCAAAATAAGAGAGAAAAAGCATTAATATGGTACCACAAGTAATATAACAGCCCCAAAAGCAATAAATATCAACATGAAAGCATGATGCAAAATGGACGTATCAGGAGCCCCAAGGGGTTCGGCCGAAGGGGGGGGGAGGAATCCTCCTCCAATCCTAGTCCAACTAGGATTGGAAGGTGGAGTCCTTCCCTTCCTTCCCACTTCCCCTTTTTTTCCTTTCTCTTCGATTTTTCTTATCTCCTACGCAGGGGCCTTCTTGGACTTGCCCACCAGCCCACTAGGGGCTGGTGTGGCACCCGTAAGGCCTATGGGCTTCCCCGGGGTGGGCTGCCCCCCCCGGTGAACATCCGGAACCCATTCGTCACTCCCGGTACATTCCCGGTAATGCCGAAAACTTTCCGGTAATCAAATGAGGTCATACTATATATCAATCTTCGTCTCCGGACCATTCCGGAAACCCTCGTGACGTCCGTGATCTCATCCGAGACTCCGAACAACTTTCGGTAACCAACCATATAACTCAAATACGCATAAAACAACGCCGAACCTTAAGTGTGCAGACCGTGCGGGTTCGAGAACTATGTAGACATGACCCGAGGGACTCCTCGGTCAATATCCAATAGAGGGACCTGGATGCCCATATTGGATCCTACATATTCTACGAAGATCTTATCGTTTGAACCTCAGTGCCAAGGATTCATATAATCCCGTATGTCATTCCCTTTGTCCTTCGGTATGTTACTTGCCCGAGATTCGATCGTCAGTATCCGCATACCTATTTCAACTCGTTTACCGGCAAGTCTCTTTACTCGTTCCGTAATACAAGATCCCGTGGCTTACACTAAGTCACATTGCTTGCAAGGCTTGTGTGTGATGTTGTATTACCGAGTGGGCCCCGAGATACCTCTCCGTCACACGGACTGACAAATCCCAATCTTGATCCATACTAACTCAACGGACAACTTCGGAGATACGTGTAGAGCATCTTTATAGTCACCCAGTTACGTTGTGACGTTCGATACACACAAAGCATTCCTCCATTGTCAGTGGGTTATATGATCTCATGGTCATAGGAATAAATACTTGACACATAGAAAATAGTAGCAACAAAATGACACGATCAACATGCTACGTCTGTTAGTTTGGGTCTAGTCCATCACATGATTCACCAAATGATGTGATACAGTTATCAAGCAACAACACCTTGTACATAGTCAGAAGACCCTGACTATCCTTGATCAACTGGCTAGCCAACTAGAGGCTTGCTGGGGACAGTGTTTTGTCTATATATCCACACATGTATCTAAGTCTTCATTCAATACAATTATAGCATGGATAATAAACGATTATCTTGATACAAGAATTATAATAATAAATTATTTATCATTGCCTCTAGGGCATAATTCCAACAGTCTCCCACTTGCACTAGAGTCAATAATCTAGCCCTCACATCACCATGCGAATTACATTGTAATAAATCTAACACCCATACAGTACTCGTGTTGATCATGCTTTGCCCGTGGAAGAGGTTTAGTCAGCGGGTCTGCCACATTCAGATCCGTGTGCACTTTGCATATATTCACGTCCTCCTCCTCGACGTAGTCGCGGATGAGGTTGAAGCGCCGTTTGATGTGTCTGGTCTTCTTGTAAAACCATGGTTCCTTTGCTAAGGCAATGTCACCCGTGTTGTCACAAAACAGGGTTATTGGATTCAGTGCGCTCGGCATCACTCCAAGATCCGTCATGAACTGCTTCATCCAGACACCCTCCTTAGCTGCCTCCGAGGAAGCCATGTACTCTGCTTCTCATGTATAATCATCTACGATGCTTTTCTTGGAACTGCACCAGCTTACCGCACCCCCATTAAGAATAAGTACGTATCCGGTCTACGACTTAGAGTTTTCCAGATTTGTGTCAAAGCTTGCATCGACGTAACCCTTTACGGCGAGCTCTTTGTGACCTCCATATACAAGAAACATCTCCTTAGTCCTTTTCAGGTACTTCAGGATATTCATGACCGCCGTCCAGTGATCCACTCCTGGATTACTCTGGAACCTGCCTGCCATACTTATGGCCAGGCTAACGTCCGGTCTAGTGCACATCATTGCATACTTGATAGAACCTATGGCAGAAGCATAGGGGACGTTGCTCATATGCTCTCTATCTTTATCAGTTGCTGGGCACTGAGTCTTACTCAATCTCGTACCTTGTAAAACTGGCAAGAACCCCTTCTTGGACTGTCCCATTTTGAACCTCTTCAAAACTTTATCAAGGTACGTGCTTTGCGAAAGTCCTATCAGGCGTTTTGATCTTAATGCCTAGAATTGAAGCAGCTTCTCTTAGGTCCTTCATAGAGAAACTTCTATTCAAGTAATCCTTTATGCTCTCCAAAAAGTCAACGCCGTTTCCAATCAGTAATATGTCATCCACATATAGTATTAGGAACGCCACAGAGCTCCCACTCACTTTCTTGTAAATACAAGATTCTCCAACCACTTGTATAAATCCAAATGCTTTGATCACCTCATCAAAGCTTTTATTCCAACTCCGAGATGCTTGCACCAGTCCATAAATGGATCGCTAGAGCTTGCACACTTTGTTAGCATTTCTAGGATCGACAAAACCTTCGGGTTGCATCATATACAACTCTTCCTTAAGGAAACCGTTAAGGAACGCTGTTTTGACATCCATTTGCCAGATTTCATAATCGAAAAATGCAGCTATTGCCAACATGATTCGGACGGACTTAAGCGTCGCTACGGGTGAGAATGTCTCATCGTAGTCGATCCCTTGAACTTGTGAAAAACCCTTTGCCACAAGTTGAGCTTTATAAATGGTCACATTACCATCAGCGTCTGTCTTCTTCTTAAAGATCCATTTGTTCTGAATAGCCTTGCGGCCTTCAGGTAGTACTTCCAAAGTCCACACTTTGTTTTCATACATAGATCCTATCTCGGACTTCATGGCCTCCAACCATTTGTTGGAATCCGGGCCCCATTGCTTCTTCATAATTCGCAGGCTCATTGTTGTCCAACAACATAATTGATAAGACGGGATTACCGTACCCCTCTAGAGTAGTACGCGCTCTCGTCGACCTACGAGGTTCGACAGGAACTTGATCCGGAGTTTCATGATCATCATCATTAACTTCCTCCTCAACCGGCGTCACAACGACAGGGGTTTCCCCTTGCCTTGCACCACCATCTAGAGGGATGAGAGGTTCGACAACCTCATCAAGTTCTATCTTCCTCCCACTCAATTCTCTTGAGAGAAACTCCTTCTCGAGAAAAGCTCCGTTCTTAGCAACAAACACTTTGCCCTCGGATTTGAGATAGAAGGTATACCCAACTGTCTCTTTCGGGTAACCTATGAAGACGCACCTTTCCGCTTTGGGTTCTAGCTTTTCAGGCTGAAGCTTTTTGACATAAGCATCACATCCCCAAACTTTAAGAAACGAGAACTTTTGTCTTTTGCTATACCACAGTTCATATGGTGTCGTCTCAACGGATTTTGATGGTGCCCTATTTAAAGTGAATGCAGATGTTTCTAATGCATAACCCCAAAACGATAACGGCAAATCGGTAAGAGACATCATAGATCGCACCATCTCTAATAAAGTACGATTACGACGTTCGGACACACCATTATGCCGTGGTGTTCCAGGCGGTGTCAACTGTGAAACAATGCCACATTGTCTTAAGTGAGCACCAAACTCGAAACTCAGATATTCACCCCCACGATCAGACCGTAGGAACTTGATATTCTTGTTACGATGATTTTCAACTTCACTCTGAAATTGCTTGAACTTTTCAAATGTTTCAGACTTGTGCTTCATCAAGTAGACATAACCATATCTACTCAAATCGTTAGTGAAGGTTAGAAAATAACGATATCCGCCGCGTGCCTCCACACTCATCGGACCACACACATCGGTATGTATGATTTCCAACAAGTCACTTGCACGCTCCATTGTTCCGTAGAACGGAGTTTTAGTCATCTTGCCCATGAGGCATGGTTCACACGTGTCAAGTGAATCAAAGTCAAGTGACTCCAAAAGTCCATCGGTATGGAGTTTCTTCATGCGCTTTACACCAATATGACCTAAGCGGCAGTGCCATAAAAACATGGCGCTATCATTGTTAACTCTAACTCTTTTGGTCTGAGTGTTATGTATATGTGTATTATCACTATCAAGATTCAATATGAACAATCCTCTCACATTGGGTGCATGACCATAAAAGATATTACTCACAGAAATAGAACAACCATTACTCTCTGACTTAAACGAGTAATCGTCTCGCAATAAACAAGATCCAGATATAATGTTCATGCTTAACGCAGGCACTAAATAACAATTATTTAAGTTCGTAACTAATCCTGATGGTAACTGAAGTGAAACTGTGCCGACGACGATTGCATCAACCTTGGAACCATTTCCCACGCGCATCATCACTTCATCCTTCGCCAGCCTTCGCTTATTCCGCAGTTCCTGTTTCGAGTTGCAAATATGAGCAACAGAACCGGTATCGAATACCCAGGCACTACTATGAGAGCTGGTTAAGAACACATCAATAACTTGTATATCAAATATACCTGATTTTTCTTTGGCCGCCTTCTTATCAGCCAAATACTTGGGGCAGTTGCGCTTCCAGTGACCCATACCCTTGCAATAATAGCACTCCGTTTCAGGCTTAGGTCCAGCTTTGGGTTTCTTTGTCGGATTGGCAATAGGCTTGCCGCTCTTCTTCGAATTACCCTTCTTTACTTTGTCGTTTCTCTTGAAACTAGTGGTCTTATTCACCATCAACACTTGATGCTCTTTACGGAGTTCTGACTCTGCGACTTTCAGCATCGCGAATAACTCGCCGGGTGATTTTTTTCATCCCTTGCATGTTATAGTTCAACACAAAGCTCTTATAGCTTGGCGACAGTGATTGAAGAATTCTGTCAGTGATAGCCTCTTGCGGGAGTTCAATCCCCACCTCAGCTAGACGGTTTGAGTACTGATACGTCCATTTTGCATCATGCTTTCATGTTGATATTTATTGCTTTTTGGGCTGTTATATTACTTGTGGTACCATATTTATGCCTTTTCTCTCTTATTTTGCAAGGATTATTTGAAGTGGGAGAATTCAGGCAGCTGGAATTCTGGACTGGAAAAGGAGCAAATCCTAGTCCACTATTCTGCACATCTCCAAATGCCCTGAAAATTTACGTGGATTTTTTCTGGAATATATTAAAAGTACTGGGCGAAAGAACTACCGGAGGGGGGGCACCAGGGCCCCACAAGCCCCCACTCCGCCACCACCCCCTGGTGGCGGTGGGCAAGCTTGTGGGCATCCTGAAGGCCCACTAGCCCCCCTCTTTTGCTATATGAAGCGTCCTGACCTGGAAAAAATCACGCGGGAGCTATTTCGTGGTTTCGCCGCCGCCACGAGGCGGAACTTGAGCAGATCCAATCTAGAGCTCGTGCAGGACGATCCTGCCGGGGAAATTTCCCTCCCGGAGGGGGGAATCATCGCCATCGTCATCACCAACACTCCTCTCGTCGGAGGGGAGGCATCTTCATCAACATCTTCATCAGCACCATCTCCTCTCCAATCCCTAGTTCATCTCTTGTAATCAATCTTCGTCTCGCGACTCCGATTGGTACTTGTAAGGTTGCTAGTAGTGTTGATTACTCTTTGTAGTTGATGCTTGTTGGATTACTTGGTGGAAGAGTTTATGTTCAGATCCTTGATGCTATTCATTACACCTATGGTCATGATTATGATTATGTCTTGTGAGTAGTTATTTTTGTTCCTGAGGATATATGATAAGTCATGCTTATAATAGTCATGTGAATTTGATATTCGTTCGGTATTTTGATATGATGTATGTTGTTTTTCCTCTAGTGGTGTTATGCGAACGTCGACTACATAACACTTCACCATATTTGGGCCTATAGGAAGGCATTGGGAAGTAGTAAGTAGATGATGGGTTGCTCGAGTGACAGAAGCTTAAACCCCAGTCTATGCGTTGCTTCGTGAGGGGCTGATTTGGATCCACTAGTTTAATGCTATGGTTAGACTTTGTCTTAATTCTTCTTTTGTAGTTGCGGATGCTTGCGAGAGAGGTTAATCATAAGTGGGATGCTTGTCCAAGTAAGGGCAGTACCCAAGCGCCGGTCCACCCACATGTCAAACTATCAAAGTAACGAACGCGAATCATATGAACATGATGAAACTAGCATGACAGAAATTCCCGTGTGTCCTCGGGAGCGTTTTTCCTCCTATAAGACTTTGTTCAGGCTTGTCCCTTGCTACAAAAGGGATTGGTCCACTTGCTGCACCGTTGCTACTACTTGTTACTTGTTACTTTTTGCTCGCTACGTTTCACCTCACTACACCATCACTTGTTACCGCTACTTTCAGTGCTTGCAGTTATTACCTTGCTGAAATCCGTTTATCAGAGCCTTCTGCTCCTCGATGGGTTCGACACTCTTACGTATCGAAAGGACTATGATTGATCCCCTATACTTGTGGGTCATCAAGACTCTTTTCTGGCGCCATTGCCGGGGAGTGAAGCACCTTTGGTAAGTGGAAATTGGTAAGGAAACATTTATATACTATGCTGAAATTTATTGTCACTTGTCACTATGGAAACTCTTCCTTTGAGGAGTTTGTTCGGGGTATCTTCACCATGAACGGAAGCACGAGGAGTTGCTCCTCAACCTGAGGTTCCGACTGAAAATATCTTTTGTGAAATTCCTTTGGGTATGCTTGAGAAACTGCTGGCTAATCCTTTTACAGGAGATGGATCTTCACATCCACACTTTCATATAATCTATGTAGATGAAGTTTGTTGTTTATTTAAGCTTGCAGGTTTGCCCGAGGATGAGGTAAAGAAGAAAGCCTTTCCTTTATCTTTGTAGGATAATGCGTTGACATGGTATAGGCTATGTGATGATACTGGATCATGGGGCTACAATCGGTTGAAATTGGAATTTCATCAAAAGTTCTATCCTATGCATTTAGTACATCGTGATCGGAACTTTATTTATAACTTTTGGCCTCGTGACAGGGAAAGCATAGCTCAATCTTGGGGGAGGCTTAAATCAATGCTATATTCATGCCCCAATCATGAGCTCTCGAGAGAAATCATCACTCAAAACTTTTATGCTCGGCTTTTTCATGAAGATCGTACCATGCTTGACACTTCTTGTGCTGGTTCTTTTATGAAGAAGGATATTGATCACAAGTGGAATTTATTGGAGAGAATCAAACGCAACTCTGAAGATTGGGAGCTAGAGGAAGGTAAGGACTCAGGTATGAATTTCCAGGTTGATTGCGTTAAATCTTTTTTTGAGACAAACACTTCTAGAGATTTTAGCACTAAGTATGGACTTGACTCTGAGATAGTAGCTTCTCTATGTGAATCTTTTGCTGCTCATGTTGAACTTCCCAAACAGAAGTGGTTTAAATATCATCCTCCTGTAGAAAGCAACATAGCCAAAACCAATCTAGTTGAGGAGAAAATCATAGCTTTTAGTGATCCTGTTGTTCCTTGTGCTTACACTGAGAAACCACCATACCCTGCTAGAATGAAGGATTATTCTAAAGCTCCAACTGTGATACGTAGGGGTTACATTAGACCACTTGCACCCCGTGAGGAGATTAGAGTTGAACCTAGTGTTGCTATTATCAAAGATATCTTAGCCGAAGACATAGACGGGCATGTTATTAAATTCTGTGAGGACTCTGCTAGAATTGCTAAACCTCATGCGGAAGACAAGCACGGACCTGTAGTTGGCCTGCCCCTTGTTTCTGTTAAGATAGGAGATCACTTCTACCATGGTTTATGTGATATGGGAGCTAGTGTTAGTATAATACCCCGTTCTCTCTATGATGAAATCAAAGATGAGATTGCACCTGTTGAGATAGAACCCATTGATGTCACTATCATGCTAGCTAATAGAGACACTATCTGCCCTTTGGGAATTGTGAGAGACGTAGAAGTCCTGTGTGGTAAGACGAAGTATCCTACTGATTTCCTCGTCCTTGGTACTGCACAAGATAGCTTTTGTCCCATCATATTTGGTAGACATTTTCTCAACACTGTCAATGCTCACATTGATTGCATTAAACAGACCGTCACAGTTAGTTTCGAGGGTGTGTCTCATGAATTTAACTTCTCCAAGTTTGGAAGACAACCCCATGAAAGAGAGTCGTCTGGTAGGGATGAAATCATTGCTGTACCTCCTACGGATCCTTTAGAGAAATATCTGCTTGAGCATGAAAATGATATGCATATGGAGGAGAGAGATGAGATAGACAGAATTGTCTTAGAACAACATCCTATTCTCAAGAATAATCTGCCTGTTGAACTGCTTGGGGATCCTCCCCCACCAAAGGGTGATCCTGTGTTCGAGCTTAAACAGTTGCCTGATACTCTTAAGTATGCCTATCTTGATGAGAAGGAGATATATCTTGTCATTATTAGTGCTCTCCTCTCAGAGCGCGAAGAGAAGAAGTTACTAAAAACTCTGAGCAAGCACCGCGCTGCTATTGGATATACTCTTGATGATCTTAAGGGTATTAGTCCTACTCTATGTCAGCACAAGATTAAAACCGATCCTGACTTTAAACCAGTTGCTGATCATCAGAGGAGATTAAATCCTAGGAAGAAAGAGGTCGTTAGAAAAGAAATATTAAAGCTTCTGGAAACAGGAATCATTTATCCTGTTGCTCATAGTGATTGGGTAAGTCCAGTACATTGCGTACCTAAGAAGGGAGGTATCACCGTCGTTCCTAATGATAAGGATGATCTAATCCCACAAATGATTATTACCGACTATTGAATGGTGATAGACTTCCGGAAACTGAACAAGGCAACCAGGAAAGATCATTATCCTTTGCCGTTCATCGACCAAATGCTAGAAAGGCTATCAAAGCACACACACTTCTGCTTTCTAGACGGTTATTTAGGTTTCTCGCAAATACCTGTTGCACAATCTGATCAAGAGAAAACCACTTTCACCTGCCCTTTCGGTACCTTTGCCTATAGACGTATGCCTTTTGGCTTATGTAATGCACCTGCCACCTTCCAAAGATGTATGATGGCTATATTCTCTGACTTTTGTGAAAAGATTGTCTAGGTTTTCATGAATGACTTCTCCGTTTACGGGTCTTCCTTTGATGATTGCCTCAGCAACCTTGATCAAGTCTTACAGAGATGCGAAGAAACCAACCTCGTCTTGAATTGGGAGAAGTGCCACTTTATGGTTAATGAAGGTATCGTCTTAGGACACAAAATCTCTGAAAGAGGCATTGAAGTTGATAAGTCTAAGGTTGATGCAATTGAGAAAATGCCTTGCCCCACAGATATCAGAGGTATACGAAGTTTCCTAGGTCATGCTGGTTTCTATAGAAGGTTCATCAAAGACTTCTCTAAGATTTCTAGGCCTCTTACCAACCTCTTGCAGAAGGATGTTCCTTTTGTTTATGATGAGGATTGTGAGAAAGCCTTTGAAATACTTAAGAAGGCTTTGATAACCGCACCTATTGTTCAACCACCTGACTAGAACTTGCCCTTTGAAATCATGTGTGACACTAGTGATTATGCTGTTGGTGCTGTTCTAGGACAAAGAGTTGAAAAGAAGTTGAATGTCATTCACTACGCTAGTAAAACTCTAGACAGTGCCCAAAGAAACTATGCGACTATGGAGAAGGAATTTTTAGCAGTCGTGTTTGCATGTGAAAAGTTTCGATCTTACATAGTTGACTCCAAAGTCACTATTCACTCTGATCATGCTACTATTAAGTACCTCATGGAGAAGAAGGACGCTAAGCCTAGGCTGATCAGATGGGTTCTCCTGCTAAAAGAATTTGATTTGCACGTCGTTGACCGAAAGGGTGCTGATAACCCAGTAGCAGATAACTTGTCTAGGCTAGATAATCTCCTTGATGACCCACTACCAATTGATGACAGCTTTCCTGATGAGCAATTAAATGTCATCCGCACTTCACTTACTGCATCGTGGTATGCCGATTATGCAAACTATATCGTAGCCAAATACATACCACCGAGTTTCACCTATCAACAAAAGAGGAAATTCTTCGTTGATTTGAGACACTACTTCTGGGATGATCCTCACCTTTATAAGGAAGGAGTATGTTGGGGATATTATCAGTTGGATAACCCGCCCTAGTTGGGCCGGGTCACCGAAGCTGGCGACTCATCTCAATGTGGTTTGGGCCTTGGCCTGGTAAGGCCGGAAGTCGTATGGCGGTTCAAGACCTTCGGAAGGAGTCCGTAATAGATGGCTCTCATGGCCAAATCTATGAAGTTTTATTTTGCTGATGTCCTTGGATCAGCCTGTTGCGAGCTTTGGCCGACTTCAATTTGCAAGTCGCCCAGTACCCAGTCACACTTGGATAACGCGGCGAACTCATCTTCATCGTTCAGCACTGATGAGAGATCCGCCTCCAAGTCAAAAGGATTCTTGGGTCGACACGGAGTTAAGCTGGTCGTCACAAAGGTTAGCGGGTTAACTTTTTTGTTCTTGTTGTCATAGGCGTCTTGCTATTTTGATAAATCCAAGCTTGCAGCAAGCTGAGTCGCCGCCAAACGGGAGTCTTTAACAACATGCTGGTAGTCCTCTTCAGCAAATTCTGACCCGTCATCCTTGAGCTGAGGAAAGCCCGCCGCTACTTCTTCTGGGTTTATTTCTGGAGCATATGCTAAACACCGACTCAGTGTAGTCAGTGCTCCTTTCCGGGCGGCTGACCGAGTTAGCTCGCCAATTTGAGGAGGAAGAGTAGATAAGCAGCCAAGCATCTTCTTTATTGACGTTATGGGTTCCTTGGCGCCCATCACTGCTTTCACGGTCAGCACACTTCTGGTATACAGTTGCTCCGTCAATGTATAAATCGCCTTCAGCATCAGGACACAATCATCTTGAAGATTGGCGGCTCTCGGACCTGTGCAAGAGGTAATGATAGTTACTGATTTATACAAAGCTATTTATTTACAAAGTGCAAGGTCAAGGTTTGGTTTTTTACCAAAGACAGCTTGCGCCATGTTGGAGATATGTCGCTTTAAGCCGGACAGCTCTTGTTGCACAGTGTCCAATTTTGCTTCAACTTTTTCTGCTCGCTTTATTAAGACATCTTGATCAGCTTGAGCCCTTTTCAAGTCGGCTTTTAGATTCTCCATTTCAGAGAGGATCAGTTGACACTTCTCTTCTGATTTTGCCCGGGCGTCCTGCTGATCGGATAAACTTTTCTTCAAGTTGCCAAATGTTGATTCAGTTTGGATAAGTGATTCCTGTCGAAATATATAATCAAAGGGCAAGTTTCATAATTATTGCAAGCAACATCCCTGACACTTGGGGGCTAATGTATAATTTTTTAGACAAAATTATACAGTATCAAGACCCGGCTCATCTTTTTACAGATGACCCGACCCTTGGGGGTTACAGGTCGAAAGTTTTTTCTTCAATTATCAAGACCCGGCTCATCTTTTTACAGATAACCCGACCCTTGGGGGTTACGGGTTGAAACGTTTTTCTTCAATTATCAAAGACCCGGCTCATCTTTTTACAGATGACCCGGCCCTTAGGGGTTAATGAGGATAATACAGTGTACAACAAGACGTACCTCATGTTTGTTTTTCAGCAATCGAAGCAGACACTTCTCCATCTCATAACTCGCCTCGAGGCGACTTGCAAAGCCAGAGCAAAGTTCTTTGAATTTGAGATTCTCATACTGGGAGAGCTTAGCCTTGGAAAGTTCATGCTCAAAAACAGGTTGAGCTGATGATGATACATGCTTCGATAAAACCGCTGTGGCTGGTTTAGAGAAGCAAGTACCAGTGATAACTACAACATATGGGTCTTCTGCTGTTTTCAATTGACTTGGCGGGTTAGGCGCTTCCATGGTTTCCTTAGGCGAGCTGGTTAGATCCACTTGATCTTCAGGTTTGTCTTGGTCCGGGTTATCCTGGATCGGCGCCGATTTTTCGATAGGCTCCGAAGTTGTAATGGGAGTTGACCCGCCAATTTTCCTTTTCTTTGCGTGTGCCCTGAAAGGAGAAGGGGGTGCGTTTAAAGGGATGGATATTATCACCATCAGACCAAAGGTAAATGTTATCGAAGGCTTACCCAGGGACCCGGATCATCGGTGGAAGTGCCGACATCACTGAGTCGCCAGATGTGGGAGGAGAACTCTGCAAAAATAAATACTTCAAAGATATGGGCAGGTTACAAACGTGATCCAAAAGGACATGAAGAAGTGTTATTAAAAGATACCTCATTTTGCCTTTTCTTGGTTCTTGTTGGTAACCCGGACACCAAGTCTCCAGAATGACTCCGAGTTTTCCGATTTGAAGCATGCTGCGTTTTCTTCAAAAGGAATTTTGGATCCAAACAAGCATTTGGGTGTGAGAAGGGAACTTTCCTGCAAATTTTCCTAGCCGGCTTAGGTGGAGGAGAAGGTGAGTCGGAGGAAACAGAAATTACCTCTACGGAATCCTCCTGGCTTTCATTGTCCTCATTCTACACAAGAGATACAGAGGTGTAAACACAAAACTATCAGTAATGGATGGCGAGTTAAAAGAGGATGGATTTTTTTACCTCCGAAGGTACATCGCCGACTTGGGATTCATCGGCTTCAGATGGCTCAGTGACGGCGGCTTTGCTCTTGCCCTTGGATTTCTTCTTTGGAGGCGGCCTAGCTTGCTTCATGGCCGACTTTTTTGGCCTCTTGGACCAAAATTTATCGCCTTTCTGAAATGGCATATTTTATAAGAGGTCATAGTTCAAGTAAGACGTAAGGAATAAGAACAGAGGGCGGGTTAAGTTATTTACCTTTGGTGCCGGGTTAATCTTGCAGAAAGGTTTAAGACCTATTTGGCCGCATTTTGCCGCGGGTTCGCCGGTCAACTTCTTGATGATGGTTACAATATCATTTTCTGTCAGAGCCATGTGGAAGTACTGAGGATGGTCTAGGGTGCCGTCAAACTCGCACATTAACCCGTCCCAGGGACCTAAAGGGAGGATACGCCATTCGACCCAGCAGCGGATCAAGTCAACCCCAGTAAGGCCGTTGTTTGTTAGAGATCTTAACTCGGACAATACTGGAATAAAGTCTGACTCCTCTTCTTCTGTGAGCTTGTCTGGGAGTTTAAAATTTGTTGGAAGGCGATCTTCCCTATAACCGAGAAGCTTGTTTGCTCCCTCAGGCGAAGTCTCCTGGCAGTAAAACCAAGACTCGCCCTAGCCTTTGGGATGGCTTGGCATGACAAGTGACGAGAATGAACTATCCCTACGGCGCTGAACATTGACACCACCAAGCTCCAGGCTAGGGCCATTGTGAAATTCCGTTTGGCGATTCAAGTGGAAGAAGTACCAGAATAAGGGAACTGAGGGTTCCATCCGCAAGTAAGCCTCACAAAACACTTGGAACTGGCATAGATTACTTATCGAGTTTGGCCCTAAATCCTCGAGGCGGACATTCATAAAAGTCATGGCGTCTCTGAGGAATTTCGATCCGGGCGGCTTCAAGCCCCGTTCAAGGTGTTCAACAAAAACAACTATCTCCCCTTCCTTCGGATTGGGGACTTCTTCTCCTAACCCGGTGCGCCAACCGATAACCTATTGAGGGTCCAGATTCCCCGTTTTTACATAGTCATTAAGTATAGCATCATTGACCTTGGTTGGGAGCCAATCACTTTTGAAAACAGTGCCCATGCTACAAAGGGATAAAATTACGGGTAAATCAACACGCCAGGCATCTATTGGAAATGGTGAAACAAGTTCATTTGACTCGCCAAAACAATTTGCCTGATGGCTAAGGGAGGTTTTTGACCCGCCAACGAAGGTCCGAGTCAGGCTGCCAAGGTGACTTATGAAACTCTTACTACTTGAAGGAGAGGTATTTCAGAGCATCAATAGTAATTGTCAAGGTGGTGAAGTATGAGATTATAAACAGATTTCACTTCACAAGCGATAGATTATGGATCTACCGGACAGACAGAAATGAATGCGAAAAAGGTCTGGATAAAACGGCCTGCGACTAAGGTGGGAACAGTACTGCTGATCTGATGAAGCCTTTTCTAAGAATGCAAGTCAAGGCCGAACAAATAAAGGTATGAAACACATTGTTGTGCTCACTATCATCGCCCCCAACTAATCAGGAATTACGAAGCTGTTCGAGAGGTACCAAGAACATAGTAGGTATGAACCTTGAAAAACTTGGATCTGCTTTCAATGGCGGGAAGCTGACCTGATGGATATGGCTGGAGACGTCCGAGGAGGGGTTCGCCGCGAGCGTTGCGCAGACGGCGATGAAGATCTCGGATGGACGCGAAGATCTCGGGCGGCGACGAGGTGCTCGACGGCGACAAGGTGCTCGACGACGGCGAGGTGTTCGACGACGACGAAATGCTCGGCCACAACAAGTTGTTCAGCGGCAACGAAGTCTTCGGATGGCGCCGAAGCTTTCGGACGACGACGAAGTTTTCGGGGGGCGGCGGAGCTTTCGGGTGGCGATAAGGTTTTCGCTGCGACGGCGAGGAAGAGAATGGCGACAAGACGGGTAGGTGAAATGCGCCCAGTCCCTTCCTCCCGCCAATTTATCAGGCCGGGCGCTAGGATCGAGGCGCCACGAGCGGGAACTGCCAAAAAGATAAAGATTCGCCATGATGGCGCCCCGAAATTTTTGGGATAACGATATCGAAGGATCCGTTGGGGATTACGTCATCATGCTTTTCCGAGATTCAAGGGATAAGAAGGTGCCGACGAGAAGTGGTTTGGCGACTTGAGTTTTTCCACAGCAGATGGCGGTTTAAGTGCATGGTGCATAAGAGGAGTAAAGATGAATCACCCCTAACTGAGTAAGGATATTGGCGTGAAAGAAATTCAAGTCAATCTGGGGCCTAATGTTGGGGATATTATCTGTTGGATAACCCGCCCTAGTTGGGCCGGGTCACCAAAGCTGGCGTCTCATCTCAATGTGTTTTGGGCCTTGGCCTGGTAAGGCCGGAAGTCGTATGGCGGTTCAAGACCTTCGGAAGGAGTCCGTAATAGAGAAGGTCTCCGAGCCTTGGAAAGATGGCGACTTAGAGATCGCAAGACTCACGATTTGTGTAAAGGAAAGGACCCTTGTAAACCCTAAGGACTCGACCTGTATATAAAGGCGAGTCCCAGGGAAGAAGAGGGCAGGTTAGAAATCATCGAGTGCTAGGTCAGGCGAGTTACGCCCTCCTTGTAATCGAAACTCCATCAATACAACACAAAGCAGGACGTAGGCTTTTACCTCCTCACGAGGGTCCGAACCTGGGTAAATCTCTGTCTCGCTCCCGTTCAACCCCTTTGAGTCGCCACCAAGGTGCGATGGCTCCAACACTAAGTCCTTTCACGAGGACATCTGCCATGACAAAACCACGACAGAGTAGATGGTGTTATTAGACGTTGTGTGCCTGAACATGAACAGGGACAGATCCTGCAGAAGTGTCATTCCGAAGCCTACGAAGGACACCATGCTGGAGATAGAACTGCCCATAAGGTATTGCAATCAGGTTTCTATTGGCCCACTCTCTTCAAGGATGCTCGTAAGTTTGTATTGTCTTGTGACGAATGCCAAAGGATAGGGAACATCACTAAGCGTCAAGAGATGCCTATGAACTATTCACTTGTCATTGAACCATTTGATGTCTGGGGCTTTGATTATATGGGACCCTTCCCGAGTTCCAATGGGTACACTCACATCTTAGTTGTTGTGGATTACGTTACTAAGTGGGTAGAAGCTATCCCCACTAAAAATGCTGATCACCACACCTCTATTAAGATGCTTAAAGAAGTCATATTCCCAAGATTTGGAGTCCCTAGATACTTGATGACTGATGGCGGTTCACACTTCATTCATGGTGTTTTCCGCAAGATGCTAGCTAAGTCTGATGGCAACCATAGAGTTGCATCCCCTTATCATCGTCAGTCTAGTGGTCAAGTGGAGTTGAGTAATAGGGAGATCAAGTTGATCCTATAAAAGACCGTCAATAGATCTCGAAAGAACTGGTCTAGCAAACTTGACGATGCACTATGGGCTTATAGGACTGCTTATAAGAATCCCATGGGCATGTCACCGTATAAAATGGTTTACGGTAAGGCCTGCCATTTACCTCTTGAGCTGGAACACAAAGCTTATTGGGCAATCAAAGAGCTCAACTTTGATTTCAAACTTGCCGGTGAGAAGCGGTTGTTTGATATCAGCTCGTTGGATGAATGGAGAGCCCAGGCATACAAGAATGCCAGGTTGTTCAAGGAAAAGGTTAAGAGATGGCCCGGCAAATGAATACAGAAACGGGAGTTCAATGTAGGTGATTATGTCTTGCTATACAATTCTTGTTTGAGATTCTTTGCAGGCAAGCTTCTCTCTAAATGGGAAGGTCCCTATGTTGTCGAGGAAGTATATCGTTCCGGTGCCATCAAAATCAATAACACGGAAGGAAATTTTCCTAGAGTGGTAAATGGGCAAACAATCAAGCATTACATCTCTGGTACTCCCATAAATGTTGAGACCAATATCATCAATGTCATAACTCCAAAGGAGTACATAAGGGATGTTTATCACCCTGTTTCAGACCTTGAAAACGAATATGTATCTGTTTCGGCAAGAAATTGGACTCCGATACTTTTCCAATAGGAAATTTCCTCAGTTTTGGAATTTTTGGAAAATTAGAAAAATAAAAAGCAGTCCGGAGAACGAACGAGGCAGCCACAAGGGCCCACCCCGCCACCACCCCTGGTGGCTATGGGCAAGCTTGTGGGCACCTCGTGTGCCTCCCGGACTCCGTTTTCTTGCGGAGGACTCCCTCTGGCCCAGAAAAAAAATCAATATATAGTCGCCCTAAGGTTTTGATCTCCGTATCGCGTAGTTTTCCTCTGTTATCGTTTCGAGCTTGTTGTCTGCCGCAGATTTAGAGCAAAGATGTCTCAAGAATCTGTTGGGGAGAATAATCTTCATCAAGTTCATGAGGAAGTAGATGCTGATCTGAAAAGAGTAGAAGTTACGGAAGCCAGGGACCAAGCTAAGGAGAAAACCCAAGCTAGGGAGGAAGTTCAACCTATGTTCAACATTGAAGAAGTTGAAGGAATAGACTTTCTCCAACCCTTCCTCCAGATGATGTCTTTGTCCTTGATTGAAGTCTTGAGGTTTTGCGAAACAACTAGTGCTCGCAATATTTTTCTTTCTCGTGAAGTTGTTTTGCTAGAAAACCATGTCACAGATCTCAAAGGTATAAATCAAAGGTTGATAGCTCTCTTGGAATCAAAGGAGACAACAACACCACCATCACCACCAAAGGAAGACAACTAAGCATTGGTATGGGCAATCCCCTTGGCTTCTGCCAAGCTTGGGGGAGTTGCCCTGGTATCGTATCACCTCTATATGTTTTGCTTTTACCTTTGCTTTAGTTCTTTCCTTTTCAGTTTTTATTTCTTCTTTTAGAGGAATAAGTCTTTAGTTTTTAGTTTGAGTCTTTTGCTTTTGTCTCTCCCCCGTTGTATTTGAGCTTACGAGCTTTATAATAAAGAGTGTCTTAGTCAAGGGCTTTGCTTTGTGCCATGATCAAAAGTATGAAAAGAAAGATAGCATGAAAGATCATGAGACGATCTTATGGAAAGTGATAACTTCACTTATGACAAGTATGATGATTGAAACTTGTTGAGAATAAATCAACATAGACATTAGTCATTGTTGCAATTAATAAGAATTAATAAGGAAAGAGAGGTTGACATATAAATATATCATCTTAGACACTTTTCACAATTGTGAGCACTCACCAAACTATTACAAGCCTAGGAGTAGATGTTGGACAAGGAAGACAACATAATGAATTGTGTTTGCTTGGTTCCAAACAATGTTATATGATTAGAGATCCCTTAGCATGTGACGATTGATTCCACCTCATATTAGCCAAAACTCCCGCACCAAGTAGAGATACTACTTGTGCATCCATAAACCTCCAACCCAGTTTTGCCATGAGAGTCCACCATACCTACCTATGGATTGAATAAGATCCTTCAAGTAAGTTGCCATTGGTGAAAACAATAAAAATTGCTCTCTAATATGTATGATCTATTAGTGTGTGGAAAATAAGCTTTGTACGAACCTGTGATGAGGAAGACATAAAAGCGACAGAATGCATAATAAAGTTCTTTATCACAGGAGGCAATATAAAGTGACGTTCCTCCGCACTAAGAGGACACACATTCAAACCTCAAAAGCGCATGACAACCTCTGCTTCCCTCTGCGAAGGGCCTATCTTGTACCTTTACTTTTTACCCTTGTTAGAGTCATGGTGATCTTCACCAATTCCCTTGTGCCTTTGTCTTGGCTACCGTCACATGCTTGGGAAAGATCTATATTCATATATCAACTTGGAGTTGAGTACTCATGCTTTATTATTGTTGACTTTACCCTTGAGGTAAACTGTTGGGAGCCAAAACTATAAGCCCCTATCTTCCTCTGTGTTCAGCTGAAACTTTGACACCATGAGTACTACGTGAGTTGTAACAATTGTGGAAAACGAAAGGGATGATTGAGTATGTGGGTTTGCCTTACAAGCTCTTATTTGACTCTTTCTGATGTTGTGATAAATTGCAATTGCTTCAATGACTATGGACTATTGTTGGTTACTTCTCGGTAAGGTTTTTGCTTCATGCTTTGCTTTGTGAAGGAATTGTTACTTTCCCCTAAGAATCTTTATGATATATTGCTGTCCTATGTGTGATCATGATGCCCTCATGTCCGTATTATGTTTTATTGACACCTTCGTCCCCAAACATGTGGACATGTTTATGGAACTTGGTTTTCGCTTGAGGACAAGCGAGGTCTAAGCTTGGGGGAGTTGAATGAATTCAACAATATAACTATCACATAAAGCATTCTTTTCATGATGCACAAGCATATAATTTTTAATACAACCCACTCAACAAAATAACTATCATGTGATACTTGAGTGTTATATTGCAAATGAAAATTAAAATCATGATGACAAGTTTCATGGTCTTTATAGTATACATGTCATCACAATAATCATGATAGATAGCAACTTTGTTGTCATAGTCAATTGAAGCCTTTTCCAAAATAGTGGACTCGTCACTAAAAATATTCAACGCGCTCCAAAATAGTGGGATCATTAGTACCTAGAGCTAACACTCTTCCAAACGGACTTTCATCAATATAATCATCATAAAATAGGAGGAATGCTTTCATCATAATAAATTTGCTCATCAAAACATGGGGGGACAAAAACTATCATCTTCATCAAGCATAGCATCCCCAAGCTTGTGGCTTTGCATATCATTAGCATCATGAATATTCAGAGAATTCGTACTAACAATATTACTATCATGCTCACCATTCAAGGAATTCAAATTAAGCATGTTCATAATTTCTTCCTCTAGCAATTAGCACAATTTTCCTTTCCATCATTTTCAAGAAAGACATGACAATGATGAACAATATGAGACCACCTCAATTCCATTTTTCTTGTGATTTTCTTTTATAAAACCAAACTAGTGAAAAACAAGAAGCTAAAAGATTCAGTTGCAAGATCTAAAGATATACCTTCAAGCACTCACCTCCCCGACAATGGCGCGAGCAAATAGCTTGTTCTATACTACACAACTTGTTCTTGTAAACTCGTGTTGGGCCTCCAAGTACAGAGTTTTGTAGGACAGTAGCAAATTTCCCTCAAGTAGATGACATAAGGTTTATCAAGATGTGGGAGGCGTCAGATGAATATGGTCTCTCTCAAACAACCCTGCAACCAAATAATATAAAGTCTCTTTTGTCCCCTACATACCAAATACAATGGTAAATTGTATAGGTGCACTAGTTCGGTGAAGAGATGTTGATACAAGTGTAGTAATGATAGTAGATATTTATTTTTGCAATAGGAACAATAAAAATAGCAAGGTATCAAGTAACACAAGAGAGGATAAACAAGATTGCAATGCTTGAAAATGAGGCCTAGGGTCCGTACTTTCACTAGTGCAATCTATCAACAATGCTAATATAATTGGATCACGTAACAATCCCTCAACTGCGATAAAGAATCACTCCAAAGTTCCTATCTAGCAGAGAACATAAGAAGAAATTGTTTGTAGGGTAAGAAACCACCTCAAGATATTATTTCCGATCAATCTTTCCAAGAGTTCGTACTAGAATAAAAAGTTATCCTTTCTGATCGATCTATTCAAGGGTTCGTACTAAAATAACACCATTGATACATATCAATCAACCTAATGCCACCTAGATAATCCAATGTCACCTCAAGTATCCGTTGGCTAATTATATGACATGCATCAAACTATTTCAGATTCTTCATATTTAATCCAACAAAATAACTTCACGGAGCACCCCAAGATTTATACCCGAGAACATATTATGAAAACGTGCATCAACCCCTATGCATAGATTACCCAATGTCATCCCGAGAATACGCGAATTGAGTACCAAAACATATATCAAGTGAATCACTTGAATACCCCAATCTCACTACGGGTATCCACATGCAAGACATACATCATGTGCCCTCAAACCTGAATATTCAATCCAACATAACGAGATCTTAAAGTGAAAGATTCAATTCATCACAACAATAGCATGGGCCAAACACCATATGATCCAACTATATTAACAAGGCCCATGATATATCAAGATCATGACATCTCAAGAACACGAGAGAGACACTAAACACATAGCTAGTGGTACAAACCCTCAACCCCGAGGGTGTACTACTCCCTCCTCGTCATGGCCTCCGTCGGGATGATTAAGATGGCTACTGGAGATGATTCCCCCTCCCGTAGGGTGCCGATACGGGCTCCCGATTGGTTTTTCGTGGTTACACTATCTTGTGGCGGCGAAATTTCTAATCTAGAGTTATTTCTGGAGGTTTCTCTATTTATATGATTTTTGGGTGTTGGAATCACACCAAGATGGGCCACAAGGTGCCCACTAGGTACGAGGCCGTGCTAGGGGGGGGGGGGGGGCAGGCGCACCCTGGTGCCTAGTGGGCAGCCTCAACCTCGTGTGGTTGGATTCCTTGGTCCCCCAGATGTCTTCTGGGCAAAAAAATCTCCAAAACGTTTTGTGATATTTGGACTCCATTTGATATCGATTTTCTATGGAGTAAAAAAGAAGCAAAAAACAACAACTGACACTGGGTACTATGTCAATAGGTTAGTCCCAAAAAATAATATAAAGTTGCTATAAAATGATTGTAAAACATGCAAGAATGATAATATAACAGCATGGAACAATAAAAAATTATAGATACATTGGAGATGTGTAAGTGGAGAGCCTCCAATTCAGGTTATTCGCAATCCACTGCTGCTCGGCCTCCGAATAGCCGAGCACGATCATCTCACTCTTGTCAAAATTAATCTTAAGACACGACATATGTTCGAAGCAAAAAACAGAAATTTTAAGTTAACGAGATCCAAATCAGCACCCTCGACCATAATTATGGTGTCGTGTGCATACTATAGGTGGGTGACTCCACCTCGAGGAACAAGGTGAGGCACTACCCCTAGGAGATGACCTGCCGCCCTCGCCTTGTCAAGGATGGTCACTAGAGCATCCACATCGAGATTGAAAAGGAGCGAGGATATTGGGTCCCCTTGTCGTACCCCATAAGACGAAAAAGAATATGGGCCTACCGCCCCGTTAATGTTGATGGCTATGCTTCCGATATGTACTAGTTTCATGATGCAGGAGCACCAATGATCATCAAACCCCTTCTGTTCAAGCACGAGGCAAAGGAATGAGTAGTCAAGGCGGTCATAGGCCTTCTGAAAGTCAAGCTTCAGAAATACCTCCTTCGTCTACCGCTTGCGAACCTCGTGGACAATCTCCTGCAGGGCCAGGATCCCATCATGGATGCACCAATCCTGAAGGAAGGTAGACTAGAGGTGGTGAGAGATACACGCTGCTATAGGGGCAAGGTGAGTAGCACATACCTTGGCTAAGACACGCTCAATCATGTTAACAACCGTGATTGGCCTAAATTGACGAATATCCATCGCCCGAGCTACTTTGGGGATCAAGGAGATGACCCCATAGTTAAATCAGGCCAAGTCAACGGTGCCGATGTCGAATTCCTGAAACATGTCCATGATCATGGGGCGACGGGAGGGCCAGAAGTGCTGGAAGAAGGCAACTGGAAGGCCATCCGGACCCAGAGGCGATCCCTACTTCATGGCTTTAATAAAACTATGGACCTCCTCATGCGTGAATAGAAGTGTCAACCCTCCATTCTTGTCATCCGAGACGCGCTCGTCCGATGGCCAAAAGCGAGGGGCCAAGGAGGTCCCGCCTCTGTGAGTCGCCAAAAAGAGCGCTCTATAGAAGTCATAGATGTGCGACCGGATCTCATCCGGGTGCTCTAGGAGCTCATCTCCCATCCAAAGACAAGGGATCGATAATTTACACCGATGGCCGTTAGCAATGGCCTAGAAGTAGGCCTTATCGGTGTCGCCTTCGAGGAGCCATTTTTGTCCCCCTCGACGTTCCCAAAACAACTCTTCCCCTTTGTACATTTCCATCAACGACGCTTCTAAGGAGTAGCGGTGCAACCACTCGTCAGCCGAGAGCCCCACGCTATCTGCTAGCACATCCAAAGCCTTAGTTTGGTCCAACAAGTCCCCATTACGGGCCCTAAGGTCGGCTCCCAAGTTTGTGCTCCAACCCCGCATGAACTGCCTAGACACTTTGGGACAATGTTGCCACATGTTGACCGCACAGAATGCCCTAGGAGGAGATGACTCGGCATCCTCCCACCTAGCACGGACCGCCTCAGTGAAGCACGATTGTAAAAACGAAGAGGGTTCAAAGTGGAAGCGCGACGCTCTAGGACGAGCATCCATCCCTAAGGACAAAAGCACGGGAGAGTGGTCGGAGCCTATTCGGGTAACCGCCTTTAAGGAGAAAAGTGGGAACAATAGTTCACATTGGATTGAAACCAGGACGAGATCCAGCACACCGTGGATAGGTTCTAGCTATTTATTAGTCCAAGTAAAGCTAGCCCCTACGCGGGCAATCTCGCGCAGCGCCATCTCAGTGATGCATGCATTAAATATCCGCATATGCGAGAAGTCAATGTTCGGCCAACTCTTGTGAGCGTGTTGCTAAATAAAGTTGAAATCCCCTTCTACCACCACACGATAGTGGCAACGTTCCACTTTCGCCTGTAGCTTAGCAAGGAAACCTTCGACCGCCCATGATCAGCCGGGCCGTAGACAATTATCTCACCTCCCAACTAAGGTTCAATCATCGGTCGGTGAGGGACATACTCACGAAGAATTCCCCATTATCCATGTGTTCCACATGGAATGAGTCCTCGCGGACTCCGAGGAGAATACCGCCTGACTGCCCCGATGTCGAAAATCATTGCGAGGCAAAGGGCCTCCTAGTGAGGCCTTGAAGTTCATCCATAGAGAAGTCTTGGTTGATCGTTTCTTGCAACCCCATGATGTCAATATCCTTCTCTCGCAAGTACTCTATGAGTTGACGGTGCTAACCCAAGTGGCTGAAACCCCGCATGTACTACCAAACCAACTTCATGAGGGGAACGAATGCACGGAGGCCCCTTTTCATGGGGCTGAAGGAGCCCACCCACCAGTCGTGGGTGTGGACGACATGTTAGGGTCCTACCACGGTGCTGCCCTATCTTAGGGGTGTCATCGATGGCAAGACCACGAGGTAAGCAGCTAGCACTAACGCCCCACAGTGGCATTTGGTGCTGTGTGGGGGTGAAGATGCGTAGGAGGATGCCCACACATCATCGTCACCTGAGAGGAAAGTTGACGTGGAGGTAACGCCCACGGAACTAGGGCCCGGGTCACCCTTGACTTTGGGCTCTCTATTCCTAGAATCAACAATGGCCTGGGCCTCCTGGCGCTCAAGCTCGAGCAGTAGCCAGAGCTCCATCAAATTGTTCCTTCGCACAAACCACCGCAATCTGCTCCAGACGTGGCCCCCGCATGCCTTGGAATACGATGTCGCAATCCAAGGCAGCAACAACTAAGTGACCGAGAGGGGCCGTACCCAAGACTGCAACTCGAGACTCTAACTCGGAATCGAGAGGTAGGGGGGACGACATACCTGACTCAAGGTTACGCGTATCTGCCTTGATGGCCACCTTCTCCTGGATCGTTAGCGCCCGACCGCTCGACTCGACCATGGCACAGTCCAGCCTCGCGCTATGACGCGAGGCAATTCATAGCGAAGGTGACGCGAGCAACACCGGAGGGGGCCCGGGGTCACCCATGGTAGAGGCGGCACAAGCTATGGATAACCCAGACAAGGAAGGGTGGGAGGGGGGTCCCCGAAGAGCGGAAGTAGCACACCACCCGTGGTGAGTGAGGGGATGACGTGGCATATCCGTCCAACCCCACACTCAGAGAATCCTCCTCCACCACGACCGTCAGATCCAAGCCACGAGGAGAACCCACACTCAACGCTGGGAGCGGACAAGCGGGCCGGGCAGACATGACCTCCACGGACGGGGATAGACCCGAGACGAGCGTGAGGAGGGCCCCGTGAGAGAGGCCCTGGGCAGGGACCTCCGGGGTTGCCTGGCGGGCTAACGAGTCCTGCCCGCACTCCCGGTCCGAAGACCCTTCGGACAAATAGGATCCGCCCCCTCCCCGTCATCGAAGCGTGAGAACACTGACGAGGGGGTACGGGGAAGGGACCCCTCAGGACCAGACTCCAAATCTTTCGTCTCCAGCCAAAGTGCAACCTCAACCCTGTAGTGTCGAAGTAGAAGGGGAGAGTAAGCCCCTCAATTCGAGTTGGGTACGAATAGAGGATCTCAATGCGAGCATGGCATTTCCCCTCAAGGGATCCCACGTCGACAACAACCATATTACCCACCGGCTTCGAAGCCATCTTGAGAATATGGTCCAACTCGGCCTCGACTAGCAGACCAGGGATCGCAACCTAGGCGCGAGATAAGGAGAACTCCAGGGCTGGTTCTGCGGTGTGAGCCCTTATAGTCACAAGGAACTTGTGAAGCCGGAAAGGAATCCCACCAAAGCGTGTACAAAGCCGAAGCATCTCCTTTGGAGGAAACAGAACCGAGAATACAGAGGCGAGATCTCCCATACCACCTAAGAGAAGGAGTCATCCTGGACCGGACCAAAGAAGTCCTGGAGCTCGTCGGCAATGATCTCGGCAATCACCTCCACAGCCGTTAGACAAACTTGCCCCTGGCACCACCGAGATTATGGCGAGGTTAGGGGTGGTGGACGGGGTTGGGAACGGCATGTTGATGTAGTAGAAGTCGCCGTCCATCGCGTAGCCCACGTACTCCAGGGTAAGTGGGAATCGCAGGGGCGCAAGACACTCGGACCGGAAGTGCCCCGCGACACCGCAGTTGAAGCACATCTAGGATTCATGGGCCCGGGCACGACCATCCATCTGAGTATCCAGGGGTTCGGGCAAGGTCGCCTCATTGCAAGTTGCCTCAGCGCGAGTCTCTTCGACCACATGCCCTGCCATGGCACACGATGCACGCACACCATCGGTCTTCCGCTTCTTGGTCTTCTTCTTTTTCTTAGCCAGAGCCGCCTGGGCTGGCGCCTCCTGGCCACTATGAGGCAGCAAATACCGGGGAGAGTGATGTTCATGACGCTAGTCGGACCCATCATGACGGGATGCAAACTCGTCGTGCCAAGAGTGGTTGGCGCGCCCATGACGCACGCCGGGGGGGGGGGGGCTCGCGAAAAGCATCCCGACGGGAAGCACCAGACGCTTCCACGGGATCAGCAGCCGGTTTGCCCTTTAGCTCGCGCGCCAGCTCGTCCTCATGGGCCAAGTCTGCCTCCCGCTACCGGCAGAGGTCAGCCGGCAAGCCCGGTAGGGGGGAACAGTGATCCCAAGCTCGATCACAGGAGGGGCGTCTGGAGGGAGCAGGGGACTCCTAGCCTCCCTGCCACGGATATTGCTCGTGCGAGGAGCCGCTGCTGGCCCGACCACTATCACACCCCGGGCGGTCCACAACCACGGGGGGAGGAGGGGAGCAATGAGGATGGCGGCAGGGCACACCCCGGCCAGCGGCCGATGAGGGGACCGTGGGGGAAAAGGCGGGCATGTGGGGGGGGGGGGCGTCCGCAGCCACGAAAGACAAAGGAGGCACCGGACGGGGAGGTGAAGGGAGCTGACGCAGCAGGGGATGACCGGAGGCAGGGGCGGGAGGACGAGCTGGAGGAGGGGTAGGGGCGCTTCGGCCACGGGGCTCCGTCGGCGGCGTTGCGTGCCATGAGCACATGCACGTATGAGCGGGACATGGAAGGAGGTAGTGAACGCGTTCACATCGACGCGAGTTGCTGGGTTGGCATTGCTGATGTTGCTGGCACCCCGTCGGATCCAGATCCAACGGTCTGGATCGGCATGGCCAAGCCTCCAGGCGCGGGTTTCCCTATCCACCGCCTTACGGGCCACGTCATGGCCGCCCGACGAGCGCCCAACCCATTTGGTGTCGACACCCCACGCATGCCGCGCAACGGAAGCCTAGGCCGCCCTCTCGGGCATGCCGCAATTGGCTCACCTAAGAGGGCATCGGGGGCATTGCAGAATCGCGCTGGCAGGGCGAGTAAGCGAGGCCACGTTGCCTCCTCCGGGCTACCAACCAGGGGGCTACCGGTGACCGGACCTCTGATGAGACCCCGATCCCGGCGGAGCCGACCCTAGCTGGCGATGGGCGGGACGAGCATCCCGCAGGCGCGACAGCGGCGGTGCCACCACATAGCGACACACGCAGGGAGGTCAAGCAGGCCGGACGACATCAAGGCAGGGGCGTGAGGCTTACTGACAACTCTATCCGGCCTAAGTCGTCCGCCTCATCCTCCACATTGCCCCACCGGAAGGGGGCGCGCGAGGGGCGCAACAAGGGGCCCTCGCTGCACGGGAAGGGGGGTGCGACAACGGCCACCTGTGCAGCCACCGGCGACCATCCCCAGGGCGGAGCGGCGGCGGACAGGGGAAACCTCCTCACTGAGAAGGAGAATTTCAAATCGCCTCGTACGGACCTCCCATCGCTACCTACGCGAAGATTTTGAGGGAACTTTTGAAATTGCCACCTTGTATCATTTTGGCCGTAAACTTTGATTTGTTATTGCTTTATATATAAAATGGACGAGCCAATCATCATTACTTTGTAATGTATTTTGTAAATAGACCAATAAGATATCGATGTTGCACGCGCATGTGCATGGGCTAAGGTGCTAGTGGCACATAAAATGAAGAACCACATGGCCTATGATGCATTTGCCATCGAAATTGAGACATAAATCGTCATATGACCAGCCCTTGTTCATGCAAATGCTGTTCCAAGTACAAATAGATAAATATATAAATAGAGAGTGTTAGTACTAAGCTAAGTCTAGGATAAACTGCTCTAAGAAGCTATGAAAACTAGGTCATGTGTAGCGAAAGAGATTGCACTTTGTTGCTAGGTCCTTCGGGTTTTGTATGGAGCACAGAGCTTCGTGAAGAGACCTCCGATTTTCTTTTCCTTTTTCATTTCCCGAACATGCTGCGTTCAGCACGACTGCTCTCCCATAATAATACATAAAAAGGAAGTAGGACGACTCTTTCAGTTCAGTTTTTTTAGTTTCGCATTCAGATGTGGCATGTTTAAACAGGAAGGATTAAACTCAATCCCCAATTGCCAATCCGAATGCAACGCAGCGGATGCCTATTCACGCGGACAAGGTCTTGGAGCCAAGGAAAAACACTTTATCATAAGATAAGTGTGGTCGCTATCGATGGAAAGATGAAACTACTGTGCGTTACTAGTAGCTCTTTAGCATCGCTCAGATCCTCATCAGTGTCTGACCATTGTTAGCAGGAGTGCAGCAGCAAGAAGATTTTTTTTCCCCATGTGCTTGTGTGTGCATGAGAGAGAGAGAGAGAATCATACGCACGCTCGGTCAAACAGTAGGTCGTGCAAGGGTGAGCTTGATAGCAAGCAGAGGAAGATGGGAGTGTACACAGACTAGACAGCAGCGGTGTAGCGTACCATAGCAAGAAATAATTGTCCCTTCCCCATAACAAAGAGGGAGAGAGTTGCAGCCTAGGGTAGGACACACTCTACGCAGCAGCAGCAGCAGCCTAGTAGTAGCCATGTAGGCTATGTAGGTGGAGTGTTTGCCCTGCGCACCCACCATATGCGCTCGTAGTACGTACCAAACTCAGATCAGTCACTGCTCACCTATAGCGACAAGAGAAACCGGAACAGACGCCGCACGCAGCAGCGGCGAAATGGCCGATTCCAATGGCCACTGTCCCCTGCTGCCGGAGTTGATTGATAGATCGATCTATATCCGTAACTTGTTACACTATTACTACCTCCTCCCCGCCCGTCCACACATTTGCTGCAACCTCGGTGGATGAATGTACAACCAAGAGAATTTCTAGTAGATCCCGCAAAACTGTTTTAGGGTTCCCAAAACAGATTCTAGAATTTATTTTATCAGCTCCTCAAATTCTAGTGATGAAATCCAACACTAGTCGGTACAAGCGGCATCGCAACCGATCTCACGCATATCCGCAGCTACTCCGAGCAAATCGAAGACTCCAAGCGCGTGAGTACACGGATCACTTCGGCTCCAACGTCGACAATCTGAACGAGTATCATCCACACGGCGGGGCGGCAGCGGGCAAGCGCGGAGGACACGGCGACTCGCATCCCAGGAGTAGCACACATTCGAGGGCGAGCCAACACCTCCAGGGTTCCAATCGTGCGTGAGTGCCATCAAAGATCACGCTGCCCAGCCAGACATTTCGGTGACAGGAGGGATTCAGCTCCCGCATGTTATCTCAGATGCAGGTGCATGTATACGGCCAAGGTGGATAGTACACGTGTGGGTCCTCGGGCACAACGTCGGTCCGGCTCACCTCCATGGCAGTCCGGGATTTTCTCAGGTCTACTTCACCTTACCAGTGTGGTGTCTGCATCGTCGTGATTGTGTCAGGTCCAAAGACGATTTTTTATTTTGGTTGGGATGGAAATTTGAAGCTCGGACATCCTGCTTAATGCAATAACATGTTCACTTATAAAAAAACAAGGTTTTCTTTCTGGACGGATCGGAGCATTGGTCCTGGTCGCATTACGAACCGGGATTAATGTGAGCATTAGTCTCATTTCGATCGACTAGGACGTCGGACAGGGCTTGACAGACATCAGTTCCGATTCGAATGAAACCTTTATCCATGTTGCACACATCAACCGGGATTAAAGGAGTTGCGGCAGACACGTTACCCTTTAGTTCCAGTTGGTGTATCCAACCGGGACTAAAGGTCTGTCTTGAATCCCGATTTTAGACACTAACTAGGAATAAAAACTTGACTATATATATCCCCTCGTCCCTGTCTGTCCTCTACTTTGTTTTTCCTCATAGAAAGTGGGAGGTGTGTGCTAGTGTGTTCTTTCTTCCTATGCACAAGAGGTGCTCGATGAATTGGTTGAGAGCATGTTGCCACTTGAGTTCACACAAAACAAACATGATATGAGGTACCCGAGCTATATTTAAGCTTTCTCCTTTGTTCTTCCTCCAAGCTCGTCCTCCAATCTCCATTTCCCCCAAGATTTGTCTAGATTTTGCAGTGCACCAATTACCCAAGTGTTCTAAAAGGTTAGCAACTTCATCCTTTCATCTTTCATTGCTAGTTTAACTCATTTCATGCTCTAGAAGTAGAGTGATTTGTGGGTTTTAGTGTAGGAGTGTATGTGGGAGTTTATTTGATTTAGATGCAACCTTAACTCAAATTAAGTTCTTAATTTGCATATGTGTAGGGTGACGTCCCGTCCCCGTCCCCGTCCTCACCGTCGTCGATCGCCCGCGCCGATCTCGTCACTTACACCACCGTGGTGAGCCTCTTGTTCTTACCTTTAAAAAACAAATTCTTACTTGTCTGATTTGGATAGTTACTTGTATAAATTTCTTACTTGTATTATTGTTTGTTATTATATAGTGTCATGGTTTTGATATCCACAATCCCCGTCGTCTCTCGTTCGGTCCATGATTTGGATGTGATATATTATCTTATATAACTATTTGTTTCATTTAGTGTTTATGAAAATTATGCCGACCAACTTGATGTACATATTTTTATGTAGGAGGTATGTGAACCGGAAATTCTAACCGACCCTCTTGTCGAGAGGTTAAATTTAGTTATAAAACAATTTTTTGAAAGAAAAGTTGAAAAGAGAGAAGATGAAATTGGAGTTGCATGTCGCCGATGTCGTCGATCTACACAAGATCCGGATGGATGCAATGCGCTTGAATATTAGAAATATTAGAGAATATGCAATTGATAAAGAGGCTTGGCATCATTATGCTATTGGATCAATTGTTACCTTAGTTGCGATTTTGATCGCATTTGTTGTTGCATTTAACAGTTTTTACATAGTTGTATTTTAGTTTCAATGTATGTTTTAGATACTCTAGATAGTTGTATGTTGTTTTAGGAAAACTATGTATGAACTTTATGTATTTATTTTTGCAGTAATAACATTAGATCACTATTGCACTTTGGTTTTAATGTGATGAACTTGTATTAATTTGGTCATTTCTCTATTCATGATGATCTTTAATGGTTTTTGATATACCTAATTATATAATGCAGATGAACCGACAATGGATGTACAGTGACCGAGGCACTACCGAGTACATTGCGGGCCTGCATAATTTTATTGGTGTGGTGAGGCAAACAATCTGAATGATTTTATGTGTTTTCCATGTGTTGTCTGTCGGAATAAGAAGGATTACTCTTCCTCGAAAATCCTTCACACCCACCTGCTTCATTCAGGTTTCATGCCCAGCTATAATTGTTGGACCAAGCACCGAAAAACAGGGGTTATAATGAAAGACAATGAAGAAGAAGAGGACGATGAAAACTATCCTATGTTCCGTGAATACAGTGATACTGCAACGGAGGAAGCTGAAGATCAAGAGGTACCAAAGAGAATGCGTAAGTGAAAAGGAGAAGTTGAAGTTGTAGCACATGTTAGAGGATAAAAAAAATTTGTTGTACCCAAATTGGAAAGATGACAACACAAAGCTCGATATCACACTGGAATTGGTACAATGGAAGGCAAAGAATGGTGTATCTAACAAGGGATTTGAAAAGTTACTGAAAACGATGAAGAAGAAGCTTCGAAAGGATAATGAATTGCCTAGTAGTGCGTACGAAGCAAATAAGGTTCTCTACCCTCTAGAATTAGAGGTGTAGAAGATAGATGCATGACCTAATGACCGCGGTGACCCTTTTGGCAACTTTTTATACTATTTTTGGGACTAACATATTGATCCAGTGCCGAGTTCCAGTTCCTGTTTGTTGCATGTTTTTTGTTTTGCAGATTATCCATACCAAACAAAGTCCAAACGCAACAAAAAACCTACGGGGATTTTTTTGGAATATTTATGATTTTTGGAAAGAAGAATCAATGCAAAACGATGCCCGAGGGGGTCACAAGCCCGCTAGCCGCGGCCTGGGGGTGGGTCCGCGCCTGACAGGCTTGTGACCAATCCCTATGGTGGTTGGGACCCTTCTTTCGCCTCAAGAAATATAATATCGGAAAGAAAATCGTGTTATAATTTCAGCCCAATCGGAGTTACGGATCTCCGGGAATTTAAGAAACGGTGAAAGGAAAAATCTGAGAGTGCAGAAACAGAAGGACACAGAGAGAGAGATCCAATCTCGGAGGGGCTCTCGCCTCTCCGCCGCCATGGAGATCATGGACCAGAGGGGAAACCCTTCTCCCATCCAGGGAGGAGGTCAAGCAAGAAGAAGAAGAAGGGGGCTCTCTCCCCTCTCTCCCGGCGGCGCCGGAACGCCGCCCAGGACATCATCGTGTGACGGCGATCTACACCAACACCTCCGTCATCTTCACCAACACCTCCATCACCTTCCCCCATCTATATTCTGCAGTCCACTCTCCCGCATCCCGCTGTACCCTCTACTTGAACATGATGCTTTATGCTTCATATTATTATTCAATGATGTGTTGCCATCCTATGATGTCTGAGTAGATTTTCGTTGTCCTATCGGTAATTGATGAATTGCTATGGTTGGTTTAATTTGCTTGTGGTTATGTTGCTGTCCTTTGGTGCCCATCATATGAGCGCGCGCGTGGATCACACCATAGGGTTAGTAGTATGTTGGTAACACTATGTATTGGAGGGCAAGGGTGACAGAAGCTTCAGCCTAGCATAGAAATTGATGCATACGTGATTGAAGGGGGACCAATATATCTTATTGCTATGGTTGGGTTTTTACCTTAATGAACGTTAGTAGTTGCGGATGCTTGCTAATAGTTCCAATCATAAGTGCATAGAATTCCAAGTAAGGGATGACATGCTAGCAGTGGCCTCTGCCACATAAAACTTGCTATCGGTGTAGTAACGTAGTCAATTGCTTAGGGACAATTCCGGAACTCCTACCACTACTTTTCCACACTCGTTAAACTAACGTAATTGTTTCTTTATCTAACCAGCCCCTAGTTTTTATTTACGTGTTCTTTCTTTTCTTGCAAACCTATCCTATCAGTCCTACAAAGTACTTCTAGTTTCATACTTGTTCTAGGTAAAGTGAACGTAAAGTGTGCGTAGAGTTGTATCGGTGGTCGATAGAACTTGAGGGAATATTTGTCCTACCTTTAGCTCCTCGTTGGGTTCAGCACTCTTACTTATCGAGAAAGGCTACAATTGATCCCCTATACTTGTGGGTTATCAAGACCCATGTTCTCAAATTCAAGAGTAGCGACAACATCCTTACCCTCATTTTCCACGATCATGTTTTGCATGATCAGAACATGTCATCACCTCCTTCAAGGTCTCAGGATCCCATTATTTAGCAGGTCTATGAACAACTGCAATACAGGCCCGGAGAACTCCAAATGTCGTGTCGACATCATTTTTTGTTACTCCTTGTTTTGGGAAAAGTGAGACCTTTTTCTAACCAAGTGACTCAGATGGTCTTGACAAAGGTAGCCCACGGAGGATAGATACTGTCAATCAGACAATGCCATTAATTGTATAGTTGGTAGGAGGAGCTTTTCCTTTAGCCAATCTGGCAAATAATGAAGATCGTTGCAAGACATTAATGTCATTGTGAGACCCGGGCATGCCAAAGAAAGCGTGGCAAATCCAGAGACCATGTGATGCAACCGCTTCAGTAATGATTGTAGACTTCTTAATATGACCCTCATATTGGCCTTGTAGATCCTTTGGACAGTTCTTACATCTCCAATGCATGCAGTCAAGAGATCCGAGCAAACCTGACCACCCTCTTACTTCCGACATTGCCACGATAGTTGGGTCTCGCAAGTACTGAGGTCCAAACACCGAGACGATGATACTATCAAATCTGATCATGATGTCTCCAGGTGTGCTCTCACACATCCGTAGTTATTCATCCCACAATTTGTAGCAATGCCACATGCGAGCATCTGCAATGAGACCGTACACTTCTCGGAACCAGAGAATTAAATCCTACGTACGACGTCGTTGTTCAAGATGAAGTAGTGATCAAAGATCGGACGCCGACGATCAAAGACATCTTTTCGCATCCAAAAGCGCCACCAAAATTGTGAGCGAATAGGGCATCGGAGAAAAGTAGTCATCCATCAGCTTCAAATGGCCGTGTTCCATATTCCGACTAAGCACTTGATGACATCATCACAATCTCATACATGTAGTCCTCTTCGCGGGACGACTCAACGTAGTGCACATATATGTATTCAATGTCTAAATTTATTGGTCCAAGGAAGAAGGGACAAAAAAAATTAGCACGGACATTTCACCAAACACTTGTCGGGCATGGTGACTACTGTAGGGGCGGATGGTTCGTGCATGGCGGACGGATGATAGGTGTGCACAATGGCTGAGGAAAAGTGGCATGAATCCCAGGTGTAGCAGTGGAGGTTGTGGAGCTCTACGAAGGCTTTGGTGAGCGGTGGTGAGGTGGAGCGGCAGCGTCGGCGAGAGGTAAAACGGATTGATGAATGATTACGGGAAGGGAAACAAGCTATGAGTCTAGCAGAAAGGAGGACGGATATCATATGTAAGAGCAACTCCAACAGGGCGATCCATTTCGTCCACGGGCGTCCGTTTGGGTCGACGTGGACACATAAGTCAGCCCATCGCGCAGACCCAAACGGACACGCGTCCACTTGGCGTCCGCCTGCCGACCCATTCCCTGTTGGAATTATGCCCTAGAGGCAATAATAAATATAGTTATTATTATAATTCCTGTATCAAGATAATCGTTTATTATCCATGCTATAATTGTCTTGAATGAAGACTCATTTACATGTGTGGATACATAGACAAAACACTATCCCTAGCAAGCCTCTAGTTGGCTAGCCAGTTGATCAAAGATAGTCAGTGTCTTCTGATTATGAACAAGGTGTTGTTGCTTGATAACTGGATCACGTCATTAGGAGAATCACGTCATTAGGAGAACAAGATGTACTAGACCCAAACTAATAGACGTAGCATGTTGATCGTGTCATTTTGTCGCTACTGTTTTCTGCGTGTCAAGTATTTGTTCCTATGACCATGAGATCATATAACTCACTAACACCGGAGGAATACTTTGTGTGTATCAAACGTCGCAACGTAACTGGGTGACTATAAAGATGCTCTACAGGTATCTCCGAAGGTGTTCGTTGAGTTAGTATGGATCAAGACTGGGATTTGTCACTCCGTGTGACGGAGAGGTATCTCGGGGCCCACACGGTAATACAACATCACACATAAGCCTTGCAAGAAATGTAACTTAGTGTAAGTTGCGGGATCTTGTATTACGGAACGAGTAAAGAGACTTGCCGGTAAATGAGATTGAAATAGGTATGCGGATACTGACGATCGAATCTCGGGCAAGTAACATACCGAAGGACAAAGGGAATGACATACGGGATTATATGAATCCTTGGCACTGAGGTTCAAACAATAAGATCTTCGTAGAATATGTAGGATCCAATATGGGCATCTAGGTCCCGCTATTGGATATTGACCGAGGAGTCTCTCGGGTCATGTCTACATAGTTCTCGAACCCGCAGGGTCTGCACACTTAAGGTTCGACGTTGTTTTATGTGTATTTGAGTTATATGGTTGGTTACCGAATGTTGTTCGGAGTCCCGGATGAGATTACGGATGTCACGAGGGTTTCCGGAATGGTCCGGAAACAAAGATTGATATATAGGATCACCTCATTTGATTACCGGAAGGTTTTCGGAGTTACCGGGAATGTACCGGGAATGACGAATGGGTTCCGGGAGTTCACCGGGGGGGGGGGGGGGGGAACCCACCCCTGGGAAGCCCATAGGCCTTGAGGGTGGCACACCAGCCCTTAGTGGGCTGGTGGGACAGCCCAAAAGGGCCCTATGCGCGTTGGAAGAAAAATCAAAGAGAAAAGAAAAAAAAGGAGGAGGTGGGAAAGGAAAGAAGGACTCCACCCACCAAACCAAGTAGGACTCGGTTTGGGGGGGGGAGTCCTTCCCCCCTTTGGCTCGGCCGACCCCCTTGGGGCTCCTTGAGCCCCAAGGCAAGGTCCCCCCTCTCCCACCTATATATAAGTAGGTTTTAGGGCTGATTTGAGACGACTTTTCCATGGCAGCCCGACCACATACCTCCACGGTTTTTCCTCTAGATCGCGTTTCTGCGGAGCTCGGGCGGAGCCCTGCTGAGACGAGATCATCACGAACCTCCGGAGCGCCGTATCGCTTCCGGAGAACTCTTCTACCTCTTCGTCTATCTTGCTGGATCAAGAAGGCCGAGATCATCGTCGAGCTGTACGTGTGCTGAATGCGGAGGTGCCGTCCGTTCGGCACTAGATCGTGGGACTGATCGCGGGATAGTTCGCGGGGCGGATCGAGGGACGTGAGGACGTTCCACTACATCAACCGCCTTCACTAACGCTTCTTCTGTACGGTCTACAAGGGTACGTAGATCACTCATCCCCTCTCGTAGATGGACATCACCATGATAGGTCTTCGTGCGTGTAGGAAATTATTTGTTTCCCATGCGACGTTCCCCAACAGTTGTATCAGAGCCAGGTTCATGCGTAGATGTCTTCTCGAATAGAACACAAAAGTCTTTGTGGGCGGTGATGTGCGTTTTGCTGCCCTCCTTAGTCTTTTCTTGATTCCGCGGTATTGTTGGATTGAAGCGGCTTGGACCGACATTACTCGTACACTTAGGAGAGACTGGTTCCATCGCTACGAGTAACCCCGTTGCTCAAAGATGACTGGCAAGTGTCGGTTTCTCCAACTTTAGTTGAATCGGATTTGACTGAGGAGGTCCTTGGATGAGGTTAAATAGCAACTCATATATCTCCGTTGTGGTGTTTGCGTAAGTAAGATGCGATCCTACTAGATACCCATGGTCACCACGTAAAACATGCAACAACAAAATTACAGGACGTCTAACTTGTTTTTGCAGGGTATGCTTGTGATGTGATACGGCCAACGATGTGATGTGATATATTGGATGTATGAGATGATCATGTTGTAATAGATAATATCGACTTGCACGTCGATGGTACGGCAACCGACAGGAGCCATAGGGTTGTCTTTATACTAATATTTGTGCTTGCAGATGCGTTTACTATTTTGCTAGGATGTAGCTTTAGTAGTAATAGCATGAGTAGCACGACAACCCCGATAGCAACACGTTGATGGAGATCATGGTGTGGCGCCGGTGACAAGAAGATCGTGCCGGTGTTTTGGTGATGGAGATCAAGAAGCACGTGATGATGGCCATATCATGTCACTTATGAATTGCATGTGATGTTAATCCTTTTATGCACCTTATTCTGCTTAGAACGACGGTAGCATTATGAGGTGATCTCTCACTAAAATTTCAAGACGAAATTGTGTTCTCCCCGACTGTGCACCGTTGCTACAGTTCGTCGTTTCGAGACACCACGTGATGATCGGGTGTGATAGACTCAACGTTCAAATACAACTGGTGAAAAACAGTTGCGCACGCGGAACACTCGGGTTAAGCTTGACGAGCCTAGCATGTGCAGACATGGCCTCGGAACACATGAGACCGAAAGGTCGATCATGAATCATATAGATGATATGATTAGCATAGGGATGCTTACCACTGAAACTATACTCAACTCACGTGATGATCGGACTTGAACTAGTGTAAGTGGATCATGAACCACTCAAATGACTAGAGAGATGTACTTTTTGAGTGGGAGTTTAGCAAATAATTTTATTAAGTTAAACTCTAATTATCTTGAACATAGTCTAAGTCCACTTTGAATATATTTGTGTTGTAGATCATGGCTCACGCGACAGTCACCCTGAATTTTAATACGTTCCTAGAGAAAGCTATGTTGAAAGATGATGGAAGCAACTTTGTAGACTGGGCTCGTAATCTTAAGCTAATCTTACAAGCTGGGAAGAAGGATCATGTCCTTAATGCTGCGCTAGGAGATGAACCACCTGCTACGGCTGATCAGGATGTTAAGAACACTTGGTTAGCACGTAAGGAGGACTACTCAGTAGTTCAATGTGCAGTCTTGTATGGCTTAGAACCGGGACTTCAACGTCGCTTTGAGCGTCATGGAGCATTTGAGATGTTCCAGGAGTTGAAGTTTATCTTTCAGAAGAACGCCTGGATCGAGAGGTATGAGACCTCCGATAAATTCTATGCTTGCAAGATGGAGGAGAACTCGTATGTCAGTGAACATGTGCTCAGAATGTCTGGGTACTCAAACCGTCTAGCTGAGCTGGGGATTGAACTCCCGCAAGAGGCTATCACTGACAGAATCCTTCAATCACTGCCGCCAAGCTATAAAGGCTTTGTGTTGAACTACAACATGCAAGGGATGAACAAGTCACCCGGCGAGTTGTTTGCGATGCTGAAAGTCGCAGAGTCTGAACTCCTTAAAGAGCATCAAGTGTTGATGGTGAATAAGACCACTAGTTTCAAGAGAAACGGCAAAGGCAAGAAGGGTAATTCAAAGAAGAGCGGCAAGCCTGTTGCCAATCCGACGAAGAAACCCAAAGCTGGACCTAAGCCTGAAACAGAGTGTTACTATTGCAAGGGTATGGGTCACTGGAAGCGCAATTGCCCCAAGTATCTGGCAGATAAGAAGGCGGCCAAAGAAAAATCAGGTATATTTGATATACATGTTATTGATGTGTACTTAACCGGCTCTCGTAGTAGTGCCTGGGTATTCGATACCGGTTCTGTTGCTTATATTTGCAACTCGAAACAGGAATTGCGGAATAGACGAAGGTTGGCGAAAGATGAAGTGACGATGCGCGTAGGAAATGGTTCCAAGGTTGATGCAATCGCCGTCGGCACAGTTTCACTTCAGTTACCATCAGGATTAGTTATGAACTTGAATCATTGTTATTTAGTGCCTGCGTTGAGCATGAACATTATATCTGGATCTTGTTTATTGCGAGACGGTTACTTTTTTAAGTCACAGAATAATGGTTGTTCTATTTCTATGAGTAACATCTTTTATGGTCATGCACCCAATGTGAGAGGATTGTTCATATTGAATCTTGATAGCGATACACACATACATAACATTGAGACCAAAAGAGTTAGAGTTAACAATGATAGCGCCATATTTTTGTGACACTGCCGCTTAGGTCATATTGGTGTAAAGCGCATGAAGAAACTCCATGCCGATGGACTTTTGGAGTCACTTGACTTTGATTCACTTGACACATGCGAACCATGCCTCATGGGAAAGATGACTAAAACTCCGTTCTCCGGAACAATGGAGCGTGCAAGTGACTTGTTGGAAATCATACATACCGATGTGTGTGGTCCGATGAGCGTAGAGGCACGCGGCGGATATCGTTATTTTGTCACCTTCACTGACGATTTGAGTAGATATGGTTATGTCTACTTAATGAAGCACAAGTCTGAAACATTGGAAAAGTTCTAGCAATTTCAGAGTGAAGTTGAAAATCATCGTAACAAGAAGATCAAGTTCCTACGGTCTGATCGTGGGGGTGAATATCTGAGTTTCGAGTTTGGTGCTCACTTAAGACAATGTGGAATTGTTTCACAGTTGACACCGCCTGGAAGACCACAGCGTAATGGTGTGTACGAACGTCGTAATCGTACTTTATTAGAGATGGTGCGATCTATGATGTCTCTTACCGATTTGCCGTTATCGTTTTGGGGTTATGCATTAGAAACAGCTGCATTCACTTTAAATAGGGTACCATCAAAATCCATTGAGACGACACCATACGAACTGTGGTATGGCAAAAGGCCAAAGTTGTCGTTTCTTAAAGTTTGGGGATGTGATGCTTATGTCAAAAAGCTTCAGCCTGAAAAGCTAGAACCCAAAGCGGAAAAGTGCATCTTCATAGGTTACCCAAAAGAGACAGTTGGGTACACCTTCTATCTCAAATCCGAGGGCAAAGTGTTTGTTGCTAAAAACGGAGCTTTTCTCGAGAAGGAGTTTCTCTCGAGAGAATTGAGTGGGAGGAAGATAGAACTTGACGAGGTTGTCGAACCTCTCATCCCTCTGGATGGTGGCGCAGGGCAAGGGGAAACCTTTGTCGTTGCGACGCCGGTTGAGGAGGAAGTTAATGATGATGATCAAGAAACTCCGGTTCAAGTTTCTGTCGAACCACGCAGGTCGACGAGACCACGTGCTGCTCTAGAGTGGTACGGTAATCCCGTCTTATCAATCATGTTGTTGGACAACAATGAACCTGCAAATTATGAAGAAGCAATGGTGGGCCCAGATTCCAACAAATGGCTAGAAGCCATGAAGTCCGAGATAGGATCCATGTATGAGAACAAAGTGTGGACTTTGGAGGTACTGCCTGAGGGCCGCAAGGCTATTCAGAACAAATGGATCTTTAAGAGGAAGACGGACGCTGACGGCAATGTGACCGTTTATAAAGCTCGACTTGTGGCAAAGGGTTTTTCACAAGTTCCAGGAGTTGACTACGATGAGACATTCTCACCCGTAGCGATGCTTAAGTCCGTCAGAATCATGTTAGCAATAGCTGCATTTTTCGATTATGAAATCTGGCAGATGGATGTCAAAACGGCGTTCCTTAACGGTTTCCTTAAGGAAGAATTGTATATGATGAAACCCGAAAGTTTTGTCGATCCTAAGAATGCTAACAAGGTGTGCAAGCTCCAGCGATCCATTTATGGACTGGTGCAAGCATCTCGGAGTTGGAACAAACGCTTTGATGAGGTGATCAAAGCATTTGGGTTTATACAAGTGGTTGGAGAATCTTGTATTTACAAGAAAGTGAGTGGGAGCTCTATGGAGTTTCTAATATTATATGTGGATGACATATTGCTGATTGGAAACAACGTAGAGTTTTTGGAGAGCATAAAGGATTACTTGAATAAAAGTTTCTCTATGAAGGACCTAGGAGAAGCTGCTTACATTCTAGGCATTAAGATCTATAGGGATAGATCAAAACGCCTGATAGGACTTTCACAAAGCACATACCTTGATAAAATTTTGAAGAGGTTCAAAATGGAGCAGTCCAAGAAGGGGTTCTTGCCAGTTTTACAAGGTACGAGATTGAGTAAGACTCGGTGCCCAGCAACTGATGAAGATAGAGAGCATATGTGTTCCGTCCCCTATGCTTCACCCATAGGTTCTATCATGTATGCAATGCTGTGCACTAGACCGGACGTTAGCCTGGCCATAAGTATGGCAGGTAGGTTCCAGAGTAATCCAGGAGTGGATCACTGGACAGTGGTCAAGAATATCCTGAAGTACCTCAAAAGGACTAAGGAGATGTTTCTCGTGTATGGAGGTGACGAAGAGCTCGCCGTAAAAGGTTACGTCGATGCAAGCTTTGACACAGATCCGGACTACTCTAAGTCACAAACCGGATACGTATTTATTCTTAATGGGGGTGCGGTAAGCTGGTGCAGTTCCAAGCAAAGCGTCGTAGCAGATTCTACATGTGAAGCGGAGTACATGGCTGCCTCGGAGGCGGCTAAGGAGGGTGTCTGGATGAAGCAGTTCATGACGGATCTTGGAGTGGTGCCAAGCGCACTGAATCCAATAACCTTGTTCTGTGACAGCACGGGTGCCATTGCCTTAGCAAAGGAACCACGGTTTCACAAGAAGTCCAGACACATCAAACGACGCTTCAACCTCATCCGTGACTACGTCGAAGGAGAGGACGTAAATATATGCAAAGTGCACACGGATCTGAACGTTGTAGACCCGCTGACTAAACCTCTTCCACGACCAAAGCATGATCAGCACCAGAACTGTATGGGTGTTAGATTTATTACAATGTAATTCGCATGATGATGTGAGGGCTAGATTATTGACTCTAGTGCAAGTGGGAGACTGTTGGAATTATGCCCTAGAGGCAATAATAAATATAGTTATTATTATAATTCTTGTATCAAGATAATCGTTTATTATCCATGCTATAATTGTATTGAATGAAGACTCATTTACATGTGTGGATACATAGACAAAACACTGTCCCTAGCAAGCCTCTAGTTGGCTAGCCAGTTGATCAAAGATAGTCAGTGTCTTCTGATTATGAACAAGGTGTTGTTGCTTGATAACTGGATCACGTCATTAGGAGAATCACGTGATGGACTAGACCCAAACTAATAGACGTAGCATGTTGATCGTGTCATTTTGTTGTTACTGTTTTCTGCGTGTCAAGTATTTGTTCCTATGACCATGAGATCATATAACTCACTAACACCGGAGGAATACTTTGTGTGTATCAAACGTCGCAACATAACTGGGTGACGATAAAGATGCTCTACAGGTATCTCCGAAGGTGTTCGTTGAGTTAGTATGGATCAAGACTGGGATTTGTAACTCCATGTGACGGAGAGGTATCTCGGGCCCCACTCGGTAATACAACATCACACATAAGCCTTGCAAGAAATGTAACTTAGTGTAAGTTGCGGGATCTTGTATTACGGAACGAGTAAAGAGACTTGCCGGTAAACGAGATTGAAATAGGTATGCGGATACTGATGATCGAATCTCGGGCAAGTAACATACCAAAGGACAAAGGGAATGACATACGGGATTATATGAATCCTTGGCACTGAGGTTCAAACGATAAGATCTTCGTAGAATATGTAGGATCCAATATGGGCATCCAGGTCCCGCTATTTGATATTGACCGAGGAGTCTCTCGGGTCATGTCTACATAGTTCTCGAACCTGCAGGGTCTGCACACTTAAGGTTCGACGTTGTTTTATGCGTATTTGAGTTATATGGTTGGTTACCGAATGTTGTTCGTAGTCCCGGATGAGATCACGGACGTCACGAGGGTTTCCGCAATGGTCCGGTAACGAAGATTGATATATAGGATCACCTCATTTGATTACCGGAAGGTTTTCGGACTTACCGGGAATGTACCGGGAATGACGAATGGGTTCCGGGAGTTCACCGGGGGGGGGGGGGGGGGCAACCCACCCCGGGGAAGCCCATAGGCCTCGAGGGTGGCGCACCAGCCCTTAGTGGGCTGGTGGGACAGCCCAAAAGGGCCCTATGCGCATTGGAAGAAAAATCAAAGAGAAAAAAAAGGAGGAGGTGGGAAAGGAAAGAAGGACTCCAGCCACCAAACCAAGTAGGACTCGGTTTGGGGGGGGGGAGTCCTTCGCCCCTTTGGCTCGGCCGATCCCCTTGGGGCTCCTTGAGCCCCAAGGCAAGGTCCCCCCTCTCCCACCTATATATACGAAGGTTTTAGTGCTGATTTGAGACGACTTTTCCACGGTAGCCCGACCACATACCTCCACGGTTTTTCCTCTAGATCGCGTTTCTGCGGAGCTCGGGCGGAGCCCTGCTGAGACGAGATCATCACCAACCTCCGGAGCGCCGTCACGCTGCCGGAGAACTCTTCTACCTCTTTGTCTCTCTTGCTGGATCAAGAAGGCCGAGATCATCGTCGAGCTGTACGTGTGCTGAATGCGGAGGTGTCGTCCGTTCGGCACTAGATCGTGGGACTGATCACGGGATAGTTCACGGGGCGGATCGAGGGACGTGAGGACGTTCCACTACATCAACCGCGTTCACTAACGCTTCTGCTGTACGGTCTACAAGTGTACGTAGATCACTCATCCCCTCTCGTAGATGGACATCACCATGATAGGTCTTCGTGCGCGTAGGAAATTCTTTGTTTCCCATGCGACGTTCCCCAACATTCCCAGCCCATTTTTGAACCGGATTTGCGTCGGCGCGGACAGGAGACGGACGTGCGTGCGCACCTTCTCCTCCCCCCGGGCCCGCTAGTCGGTGGCAGCCTCCACCATTTCCCTCTATTTCCCCCAAAAACCCTCCCGCCCGCGCGCGCTCCTGCCCCACCCCCGCCATGGACGACTACCTCGACGCCGCCGCCGGCCTTGCCTACCTCGCCTTGTCCGGCATGACGACCGGCTCCTCTGGCAAAGGCAAACGCAAGACCGTCGCCGCGCCCAAGCCGAAGAATACGCTGACGACGAACAACGCGCAAGGGAGTCGGTCAAGAGGAAGGGCCGCAGGCACGCGGCGGACACGAGGGATGAAGCCGTCGCGGTGGCCGCCGTCGCCCCCGCCGCGCAGCAGGAGGTCACCAACGCCCGCGTCGCGGCGGCAACGAGGGAGGCACTCTATATGCTAGGGTTAAACCCTAACCAGCACGGTCTCGTCAACACCGTTGTGGCCGCAGCCAGCACCGGCTCATCCGCGTTCCCTCGGATGGTGCTGCTCGACTCGCCCCGCGCGTCGGCTTGCACCCCGATGCCCCGCTTCTACGTCTACCCGCAGGCCTCCCCCTCTCCGGGGAGTGCTCATCGGAGGTGAGCATGATGGCGCCTTCCACGCCCGCGCCCGCGCCCATCGGCCTCAATGCCACACCGATGGCCGGTGGCTCGTCATCCGGAGGCGCGAGGAAACGCTCGCGGCAGATGCCAGCCGACGTGCTGCCCGGCGCACGCAACCTGCTCGACGGAATGGACGAGGAGAAGCAAGCCAAGATGCTTGAGATGGAGGCGGAGAAACAAGCCAAGATGCTAGAGATCGAGGCCGCCAACGCCAAGATCAAGGCTAAAGAAGTGGCTCTCGCGAGCATGATGACCGGGGTGAAGATCATGAAGGTGGATCTCAACACCGTGTTGCCAAGATAGAGGTCGTGGTTCGAGAATATGCAAGCGAACATGCTCAAGTTCGACGAGGAGTGATCTATGGCCGCGGGCCTTTTTTGTATGCCGACGGGTGTGCTGGCATGACCACGGGGCAGCGATGGCGTGGTCGAACTCAAGTCCCACCCCCTTTTTGTGTCCTGGCATGTGTGTCGGCCGCTGGCGAGTGCGCCAGCATGAGATGTGTGGTGATTATATACGGGCGCTCGCATGATGCAGGCATGAGACATGGCCGCTGGCAATGATCTATGGTTGCGGGCCTTTTTTAAAAATTATGTGCGGACATAAAATGAGTCGACGCGTTGGACGCAATGCGGACGCCGGACGGACGGTCGACCCAAACGAATAAAAACCGGACAAAAAAAACGCCGTCCTTTTGGATCGGTCCGTTGAAATTGCTCTAATCATCATATACTATTTTGTGGTTGGCCATCACAACTCACAAGCAGATTGATCTTTGGCAGTTTGAGTAGGGCATGTTGGTATATCTGCACGTAGATGGTGCATCATATCTTCCGGTGGCAAACTTAATCCGATAAACTTATGTTCTCTGTCGAGACACACCGGACACCGCTAGATAGATCTCAATCCAGATCTCTGCGCGGCATGCATGCAGTCGCTGCACGAGGTAAGAACCTACTGTAGTCCGCGTGTGGGCGTCCACATAAGTTAGTGGCCGTGAGGCTGGATATAAAGTTGGCGTAAGCATAGTGTCACTTTCCGTGTCTGCTTTACGCTACAGAAGAGCCAGTGTCCGCTTCCCTCTGGCGTCCCGAAACGTGTGCCCCAATAACGGCATTGAGGCCAGATGCAAATTCCACTTTGGAGGCTAAAGGATTCGCCACACAGTGCAAGTTCTGGGAAACATCGAGTTCCTTGAAACAAGAAAATATCTGGAGAAACGATGGAACTTGCAACTATGCAAATATATTTTCCCGCTGAGCAGTAAATTAATGGGTTTGATCACAGAGAAAATGCATGAGGCAGCGCGTGAAGCAGAAACTTTGTGGGAGAGCGGACACAAAGCAAATCCACTGGATAGTGTGTTGTGCAAGTGTTGGTGGTGGGAAATGGATATACTTTCTATGTTTCTAGAACACAAGGAAAATAGCAAATCCTCGGTCAACTCAATATATCATGCATTACAGCATTGGTCTACAAATCAATGCCACCATCAACAATGATCTACACCCTTCGTCCCAAAATAAATGTCACGACTTTACACTAACGTTAGTACAAAGTTATATTAAGATTGAGACACTTATTACGAGACGGAGGGAGTGGAAGTTTAAAATATCCCTTACTGCTAATTTGGTTGTTGGGATGGCAGAACCATGGCCGTAAATCCCCCAAGGTGGATTTCCCTGCTCATATGGGATCCTCCTCATGCCATGTGAAATACCCCTGTTACCATTTGGACAGCAAGAGATTTGGGGGGGGGGGGGGGGGGGGGCAACAGAATGGAGGGCCCAGGCGACTGAGATAGCAATGAAGGGAGGGGGGAGCCTCGGAGAATTCTCCTCGAGTCTAGATTGGAGTATTGGGCCAAGAAAGCCCTTTCCACGATGTTATCAAATGGGTTGTGTGAAATTTTGGGGTGTAGATTGCATGCGGGTTTCTGGTTTGGTAAAGGACGGGCATCCCAGGCCTTAGAGCATCTACAACCACATATATCTAATTCGCCCCCCCCCCCCCCCCCCCCCCCCCCCAAAAGTCTGCGGACGGCACCCGGTCGGTATCCGAGCACGTCCGTTTTTGTCCTCATTTTCTTTCTCTAAAACAACTGCATCCTTCATTTTCAGCCCTCAATTTCTTTCTCAAGATACAACATTTCATCAAGCACGTTGTGTGCACGGGTGGAGGCGCTTGCAGGTGAGTCGGCGGCCAACACGGACTCGAAGGTGGCTGCTGCGCAGCACACACGTCTGTAGCCCCGTGGCTGCATGCGGCCGCGTCCCGCCCCCCACCATGCTCCCCGCGGTCGCGCCCCGCCCCGCGTTCCAGCCCCGCGGCCGCGGCCATGTCCTGTGCCCCGGCCCGCAATCCAGCCCCGCCCCACAGCGTCGCGCCTGCCTCGAGACCGTGGCGGTTGTGCACGCCCGCCCACACGCCTGGAAGTTATCAGCCGCCTCCCCCGTGTCCGCTACCAGCATCGTTGCATTCTCCATACGAGAGTGATTAGAGAGGAAGAAGGGTTTGGGTGACTGCATGTGGGACCTGGCAGAGTTCCCGGGCGTGCTCGGGTGTGACTGGACAGCCTCATATAATCTACATATTTATGACGGGTTTGAAGGGTGCCGGTCAGTCCAGACGTATAGGGACAAAATGAGTTGTTTAGTTGGGTCATTTTGTTTGACCGAACACTGATCGAACATACATTTTAAATGTTTAGAGATGATATAGATGGTCCAGCTGTAGATGCTCTTAAGGTTGAGATTTCCCTCTGATAGTTTCACCTAGAGTTATCTTAATTATGAACAACCTCACGAAACATAACTCGCACGTGTCATCATAAAAAGACAATTAGACATATCCTTTCGAGATACGTCTAAAGGAATCTCTAACGATGATCCATAAATTTTCTTTCGCATCCGTATGCAGATAGGGGGATCAATACACGGACACAGATAAATGAGGCCGTCATTCAATCATAGTCTCATACATTTCAAGCACTGTATGAATCAACATGACGAAAATCGTGTAAATAAGGACAAATTTCACACGAAACGAACGACATTCTTGCAAACATGGCGGATTTTCATTAGACCTCGAACATTTAGAACAAAATATGTTTTGACACGACCCTAAAACTATCCTACGGGTTCATCCGGCATCCAAGTCCGTCTTGTCCTCCATCCGTCGTCTACATGAGCACCGACGATAAGACTGATGAAGTGAAGATGCTGTCTTCAATGAGTAAGAGGAGAACACACGAGATAGACTAGACCACATGGGATACAAGGGGCTGCCGCCTCCCGTGCCCTACTCATCCTTGGACGAGTCTGCGCCTTATCCGTCGCTAGTGGACGTGAGGTCATCTATAGAGATGGTGGCGCCGGAGCTATTGTGTCAAACCAGGCCACCCCATAGTTCATAGGTTGGGTGTAGGAGGCGCATATGGCGTTATTCTCGTGCGCGGTCGCGTGCAATTGTGCTTCCGTGGTGGCCGCTTTCTAGGGAATTGTGTCCGGTGGCATTTAGAGCACACACAAAGTTTTTCATTTTTAATCATGCGAAATGACTTGCACATTACATATATTTTTCCTGAAATAACGGTATGTGATGCTAATTCAATTGCACACAGTTTTGTTGTTAAATTGTGTAGGATGTACCCCCTTCCCCAATCACAAACAGGTTTGGTCTTGTGTGCGATGGACCCGACCCCCTATTGCACGCACAAGCAAGGTGACAATTTACAACTATGTCAGTGCAAGGGGGTAAAAACCGCTTTCTTAGGACGTCACTGCAATAGTGAGTACTTCATCACCTCCCGAAGATAGGGGTTGATGACCTTCTTGTAGAATTTGTTCTTGGGCGAGCTTGATGACGACTTGGAGATCTATATCATAGAGAAAAACAGTCTAAAATAAGAACACATGAGAAACTTGCGATACTGTGGTTAGAACATCCGGGAGTATGTATAAAGAAATTTTATCTTGCGAAACATGAATACTTGAAGAAAATGGAGGCGAGAAGGCACACGGGGGGCGCACAAGACATCACGATGCTCCTAGGGGGTTAGGGCACGCCATGTTGCCTTTCGGCCTCCCCATGGGTCTTCTTGGTTGTTTCTTATTTTCATAATTTTTCTAATATTCCAAAAAAACATAAATATTTTTATGGAATTTTTGGAGTAGGTTTACTTACCCTATCACATACCTCTTCCTTTTCAGGGTTGTGGAGCTTTTTGGAAGGTCTCTTTTAGATGTTCCTCCTGTGTCATTATTTAAATAATATTGGATTCAACATTAATGGGTGTACCTGAAATATAATGTTTAATTTTTTGCTCATTAACTACCATTAGACTATTACCCTCGACATTACTAATCTTGATAGCTCTGGAACGATAAACTTCTTCGACGATGTAAGGCCCTTCACATTTGGAGAGACGTTTCCATGCAAAAAGTCTAAGACTAGAGTTTTACAATAGAACTTGGTCACAAATTTTAAAATCTAATTTCTAAATTCTTTTATCATACCATCTTTGAATTTTATTTTCTTTAAGCAACTTGGCATTCTCATAATCCCGTGTTCTCCACTCATATAGAGAGCTAATGTCAAATAACCGCTTTTCACGAGCAAGTTTGAAACCATAATTAAGTTATTTAATTGCCCAATAAGCCTCATGATCTAACTCAAGAGGTAAATGATCTACATTTGGATAGAACATTTTATAAGGGGACATACCCATATGGTTTTTATAAGCAGTTCTGTAAGCCCAAAATGTATCATCAAGTTTCATAGACCAGTTCTTCCCAGATCTATTAATTGTCTTTTGCAAGATTAATTTTATTTCTCTCTTACTTAATTCAACTATTATTAAAAGGTAGATGTATTTTATAAAGTTTAGTTATGGCTCATGAGGTCATTCATGAGATTAAAAAATCGGGTACCAAAGGATTGGTGTTAAAGATGGATCATTAGAAACCTTATGACACGGTTAGTTGGGACTTCTTATTTGAAATGCTCAAATCCAGGGTTTTTGGCCCTAGATGGATATCTTGGATTAAATCTATGTAAGTCAATGGCACCTTTAGTGTGAAAATTAATGATGAGATAGGCCCCCACTTTGTGGGGGGGCAAAGGGCTTAAACAAGGGGACCCTTCATCCCCCTTCTTTTTAACTTATTGATAGATGGTTTTTCTAAAATGCTTCAAAAAGAAGTAGATCAAGATTTTTTTGGGGGGCTTGTACCTCATGTCATTCCCGGGGGTGTTGTCAGTCTGCAATATGCATATGACACTATCCTCTTCTTGGATAATTCAGTAGATAAGGCGAGTAATTTTAAAAGGATATTATCGTGTTTTGAGAACCTCTGTGACAAGAAAATTAATTTCCACAAAAGAGACCTGATGGCTATTAATATAGAGGAAGATGTTGCTAAAGAATTTGCCCAGAATGCTTGCTGTAAATTAGGCTCTTTTCCTATCAATTATCTGGGAGTGCATGTGCGCTGTGACAAGTTGAAAAGAGGAGACTTACAACCGTTGATTGATAGGATCATTAAACGGTTGTCAGGATGGATGGGGAGATATCTCACTTATATGAGGAAAAAGTGTCTTGTTGTGTGCTTGTATTATCAGTATTCCTGCATACCTTATGGCCTTGTTGAAATTTCCCAAATGGGTTATCTATGCCATTAATTCACAAATGGCCCATTTCTATAGGGGTAACATGGGTGATCAACAGAAATATCACCTTGCTAACTGGGGTATGGTTTCTAGGAAGAAAGAATTCGGTGGCCTAGGCATTCCTAATATTAAGGAACTTAACATGGCCTTATTGGGCTAGTGGGAGAAATGGTTCTATGACGGCTCTCATAAAGATTGGAAAAATATTATTTCATACAAATATAAGGTGGATCCTCCAAACAATTTTTGGGCTATAGGGGAGACGTGTTCTGCCTTTCGAAAGTGTATTATTTGGGATTTTGCTCCCTCCCAGAATTTTTACAAATGGAAAATAGGTAATGGAAAATTGATTAGTTTCTGGTACGACACCTTGGCAAGGTATTGTTCCCTTGAAGCACAATTTTTGGGACCTGTTTAAGATATGTAACCGACAAGATGGCTCGGTAGCACAGGTGTGGGATGGGGTTAATCTAAAATTGACATTAGGAGATGTGTAGACCATTCTGGGATGGAACTGTGGAACCAGCTAGTTACGTTAGTGAATAAGTTCCCTCCCCTTGAGGAAGCTGATATTCCTAGTTGGACTCTAGAACCGAATGGAATTTACTTAGTCAAATTTATGTATGCTAAAATTAACTTTGGAGGGGCGAGGTAGTATTAGCTATTGGTGATAAGCTATGGAAGGTGGCTTGTCCATGGAAGATTCATGTTTTCCCTTGGTTGTGTGTGTACATTAAGGTTCTTACGCGAGACAATCTAGCAAAATGTAGGCCACTAGATGATTTATCCTGGTTGTTTTGTGGAGAAGATGAAACTACCCAACATCTTCTTTTTGATGGTGTGGTTGCTCAGCAACTGTAGAACTTGGTCTCTGAGTTTTCCTCTATTAATAAGATTTTTGGTTTGTGTGATGTTATTGCACTATGGAAGAATCCCAAAAGGAATTTGGTGCTTAATTTGGTTATTGTTGCCTTCTTTTGCAGCATTTGGAAATTAAGGAATGAGTTTTGCTTTTAGGGGCGTACAAGGAGAAGTGTCAAATGCATTCTTCCCAAGCTGAATGTATACCTAAATAAATGGAAAGTGCTCTGCGATGATGCACACGCGGTGCTGCTGCAAAAATGTATCCTCCTGTTGACCAAATGGTGTGGAGAGGTGTTGCAGATTGCATGGGGTTGAGGCCGGAGGCATCTTGACACCATCGTTGAGGAAAGAAGATGAACTTGATCTGTCAACAAGGTCTTCCTTGGGTGTAGTACTTGATGTTGTAATAAAAGATAATACTAGTTTTGGGTGAACTTCTATTTTGGTGTGGTAGACTTTGGAGCCATTGAGGCCGGACTTTCTTTCTTAGGCTGATTCTAGTGTTAGGTCAGCAGGCTATGTACTGGTCATCTTCTTTGCTTCATGTTATAAAATGGGGCAGGGGAAACCCCTTTTGATAAAAAAAATTAAGCCACTCCGATGTAGTGGTACAAGCGGGAGGACGAGGTGGCGCTAATGCGGCTCTACCATGGAGCAAGCCCAACACGATGTGGAGGATCCTTCTCCAAGACAAAGAAGGATGACATCGTGCATATGAGCATCTGGGCTTCAGCTACAGTAACCCCACAGACAAGGTAAGTGTTGTCCCGCAAGATTCTTTAACGCTTATTTCTTGATGCTATTCTTTTGAGCCGTGATGTGTATTTTATATGCAGGAATGGCGTGAGCGTGCCCGAAAGATGTTGCCTACCACCCCGCTACCATGACCCCCACGCTTGAGAAGCTCTTGATCAAGGACCCGTACAAGGTCCTGATGCGTCTCCAACGTATCTATAATTTTGTATCGTCTCATGCTATTATTGTTATCAATCTTGTATGCTTTATACATCATTTTATATCATTTTTGGGACCTAATATATTAACCCAGTGCCAAGTGTCAGTTGTTGTTGTTTGCTTGTTTTTGATTTTTCGAAAATATGTACCAAACGGAGTCCAAATGCAATGAAACTTTTTAACAATTTTTCTAGACCAAAAGAGACCCTGGAAGCGTCAAAGGTACTCCGGACGCTACACGAGGAGACAACAAGGCAGGGGGCGCTCCCTACCCCGTTGTAGCCCTTTTAGCTCTCATTGCCTGACTCTCTGGCCTATTAATCCACATATATACCCAACACCCTAGGGGAGCTCCCGAAACATTTTTTCCTGCCGCCGCAAGTCTATGTTCTTCTACAATCCCATCCGTAGGCCTTGTATCGTTATAGTTCTTATGGTCATACCCCAAAGCTTCTAGGGTGTCTTCTGGTCCAGAAAAAATCATCGGAAAAATTCATGATGGTTAGACTCCGTTTGGTATTGATTTTCTAAAAAACAAGAAAACTGACAATAACAATAGTTGGGACAGGGCATTGAGTTAATAGGTTTTTCCCTAAAATGACATAAAATTGTATATAAAGTATCCAAGATTGATAAAATAATGGCATGAAACAATAAAAAATTATAGATATGTTGGAGTCGTATCACATCCCTGTGTTGGAGCCATGAAGTTCTCTTATAGGAAGTAAAGCGCTCTCGAGGACACATGGGAATTTTAATCTAGTCACGTTCATCGTGTTTAGTTGACTCACATTTGGTACTTTGATAATTTGATATGTGGGTGTGATACGTCTCAAACGTATCAACGTTTCCAAACACTTTTGCTAATGTTTTGGCCTCATTCTTGCATGATTTGAATGAAACTAACCCGTACTGACGATGTTTTTAGTAGAGCTGTTTGTATGGTCTTCTTGTGCGCAGGAAAATGGATATTTAGACGTCCCGGAAAATTCCCATAAAAAATAGAGAAAATCCACGCACCGGGTGGAACCATGGGCCAGAAGATGGGCCAGAGGGGAGCCACACGACCCCCAGGCGACCTGCTAGCGCGGCCTGCCCCCTGGCCGCGCCACGAGGCCGCCTGGGTGGGGCCCACCCCCTCTGGTGCCCTACTTTGGCTCCTATTTTTACCCTGATGAGGAAATTCCAGAAGAGAAGTCGTTTTGCAAGTTCTCGACGCGGAGCCGCCGCCACCCTCGGTTCTTCTTCAGGAGAGCTAATCTGGAGGTTGTTTTGGCCTCCGGAGAGGGGAAATCGTCGCCATCGTCATCACCATCACCACTCCATCATCCTTCCATGGCTTCTCCCATCATGTGTGAGTAATCCCCTACTGTAGGTGAAGGGGATGGGAGAGATTGGATGAGTTAGATCATGTAATAGTTCGTCGGACTGTTGGGGGCATGTTGCCTATCATCTACTATGGTGTTTATCATCTTTGCTACTACTTTTCACTCTTAATGCTTGTCACTTTGGGCCCGAGTGCCATGAGTTCAGACCTGAATACCTTATGTTTTCATGAATATAATTGTGTTCTAGATCCTATCTATGAGTAGTATGCACCTATTATAGTCCTGAACCGGCGATCCCAATGGTGACAGCTTGGGACACCAAAGGGGATAGGCTATAGTTTGAGGATTCCATGTATCCATTGATTGTTAATGCTTTGTTACAGTGCTCTTTGACACGATCACCTTAATCTCCATAAGTTCCTTTTGGCCCCGTTGATAGCGAGATGGTAGGACAAAAGATGTTGTGCAAGTTCTTATTGCAAGCACACACGACTACCTCGGGATACATGCCTAATGTTTGATATACGCCTAGATGATCGTTACTTTTCTATGTGCCTTGCCCCAAGTGAAATACATGATATCTCTCATCCATGACCAACCATCCATCTCCTTAGCCTACAGTGTTTTAGTCCTGCTAGTTACAAGTTATTTTACTTTTGCCGTTTTACTTTCGTTGATTTGCCACCATTATTTCCGTTGTCACTATCACTTCCATATCACCGTTGCTACTAATATTTCATTGCCAAGCAAGTATCTTTCAGGTGCGGTTGAATTGACAACTCAATTGTTAAAGCTTATAAATATTCTTTGCCTACCCTTGTGTCGAATCAATAAATTGGGATAACTTACCCACGAAGACTGTTGCGATCCCCTACACTTGTGGGTTATCAGGGTGGAACGGTGCTAGGATTTTTTTCTTACTTGGACAAACAATTCTCTTATGATTACCCCATCTCACAAGCATCCACAATGATAAAATTAGAATTAAGGTTACTCTAACCATAGAATAAAACATATGGATCCGAATCAGCCTAATACGCCTCCATCGTATCTACTTTTCCAAACTCTTTTGCCCTTGTTTTGGACTCTAACTTGCATGATTTGAATGGAACTAACTCGGACTGACGCTGTTTTCAGCAGAATTGCCATGGTGTTGTTTTTGTGCAGAAATGAAAGTTCTCGGAACGTCCTGAAAATTTACGAAGAATATTTTTGGAAAATATGAAAAATACCCGCGCAAAGATCCACCGGAGGGGACGGGCCAGTGGGCCACAAGCCGTGTTGCCGCGCCCCCCTTGGCCGCGGCAACCAAGCTTGTGGGGCCCACGTGGCTCTGCTGCCCCCAAACTCAGTTCTATAAATTCCCTTTCGTCCCGAAAAAACAGGAGAGAAGATTTCATCGCGTTTGCGATACGGAGGCGCTGGCACATCCTGTTCTTCATCTGGAGGGCAGATCTGGAGTCCGTTTTGGGCTCCGGAGAGGGGAAATCGTTGCCATCTTCATCATCAACCTTCTTCCCTCTCCAATTCCATGAAGCTCTTCATCGTTCGTGAGTAATCTATTCGTAGGCTCGCTGGGCGGTGATGAGTAGGATGAGATCTATCATGTAATCGAGTTAGTTTTGACGGGGATTGATCCCTAGTATCCACTATGTTCTGAGATTGATGTTGCTACTACTTTTCCATGCTTAATGCTTGTCAATAGGGCCCGAGTGCCATGATTTCAGATCTGAAATTATTATGTTGTCACCAATATATGTGTGTTTTAGATCCGATCTTGCAAGTTGTAGTTACCTATTATGTGTTATGATCCGGCAACCCCGAAGTGACAATAACCGGAACCACTCCCGGTGATGACCATAGTTTGAGGAGTTCATGTGTTCACCAAGTGCTAATGTGTTGGTCCGGTTCTTTATTAAACGGAGAACCTTAATATCTTGTAGTATCCTTTTGGACCCTGCTGCCATGGGAGGGATGGACAATAGATGTCATGCAAGTTCTTTTCTCTAAGCACGTATGACGACACACGGAATGCATGCCTACATCACATTGACGAACGGGAGCTAGCCACATATCTCTCTGTGTTATAACTGTTGCATGATGAATGTCATCCAACGAATCACCGACCCATTGCCTATGAGTTTGTCCCACTATTGCTGTTACTTGTTTTGCTCTGCTGCTGTTACTTGTTTTGCTCTGCTGCTGCTACTACTGTTGCTGCTATTGTTGCTACTTGCTACTACTGTCACTACAGCTGTTCCTTGCCACTGCAGTTACTCGTTGCACTGCTGCTACCTGCTACAATACTTTTTCTAGCGACGTTGACGGGAAAGAATATTTCCCATCCACGGGCAACTTACTGGCGCCATTGATACAACAGTTAGGAATAGTCTGTCGTCAACAGATCGTTTCTGGCACCGTTTCTATCATACTACTTTCCTGCTGACACTTTGCTTGCAGATACTAATCTTTCAGGTGTGGTTGAATCTGACACATTCAGCTGCTAATACTTGAGAATATTCCTTCACTTCCCGTAGAGCGAACCAAAAAATTTGGGTTGAATACTCTACCCTCGAAAACTGTCGTGATCCCATGCGCTGGTGGGCCATTGCAAGACAATTGCTAATTGTTGAGCAACTGGGACAAGCTCTTTTCTGGCTCCGTTGCCGTGGAGGCATCAAGTCAGGAATAGTTGCAGGTCAGCAACATTTTTCTGGCGTCGTTGCCGGGGAAGTATTGCTATATTCTGTGAGTCACTTGGGATTTATATCTGCTGATCACTATGAAGAATCTGAAAGATCCAAAAACCAAAGTCTTGCCCTCAACTACGAGGGGAGGTAAGGAACTGCCATCTAGCTCTGCACTTGATTCACCTTCAGTTATGAGTAAGTTTGCGACATCACGTCCTGCTAGAAATCTTGATATGTCGCCTGTGCTTGATGATGCTTATGATGATACTATGCCTGATACTGCTAGAGATTCTATGGCTGATACTGCTAGAGATGCTATGCCTGATACTGCTAGAGATGCTATGCTTGATACTACTTTACCTGATGATGCTAGAGATGCTATTTTGCCTGATGATGCTATGCTTGATACTGCTAGAGATACTACTTTGCCTGATATGCCACTAGGGGTATTCCTTGATGCTCATATTGCTAGAGTTACTGCCAATGCTCGTGATGCTTCTGAAACTGCCGATACTATTGAGATAGAACCTGCTTTTGCTCCTGCTAGATCTAGCTCTCCTAGATATGAATTGCCTGATATACCTGAGGGTTATGTTATGGAGGGATATATAGCTGAGGATTTTCTTGCGTGTAAGGATGCCTACGACGCTGAGAAATTACTTCTTAAGTGGAAGGAAAAATCTCTGAAAGCTAGGATGAAATATGACCCGAAGTTTGCCACTTCACATATCTTTATCATCGATAAGGATTATGAATTGTCTGTCGACCCTCAGATAATCTATCTAGTCGAACCTGATCCTTTCCACGGTTATGAGTCTGAGACGGTCGTAGCCCATCTTACCAAACTACACGATATTGTTGGAAATATGCCCTAGAGGCAATAATAATTAGTTATTATTATATTTCTTTGTTCATGATAATCGTTTATTATCCATGCTATAATTGTATTGATTGGAAACACAGTGCATGTGTGGATACATAGACAAAAACACTGTCCCTAGTAAGCCTCTAGTTGACTAGCTCGTTGATCAAATATGATCAAGGTTTCCTGACCATAGGCAAGTGTTGTCACTTGATAACGGGATCACATCATTAGGAGAATCATGTGATGGACTAGACCCAAACTAATAGACGTAGCATGTTGATCGTGTCATTTTGTTGCTACTGTTTTCTGCGTGTCAAGTATTTGTTCCTATGACCATGAGATCATATAACTCACTGACACCGGAGGAATGCTTTGTGTGTATCAAACGTCGCAACGTAACTGGGTGACTATAAAGATGCTCTACAGGTATCTCCGAAGATGTTCGTTGAGTTAGTATGGATCGAGACTGGGATTTGTCACTCCGTGTGACGGAGAGGTATCTCGGGGCCCACTCGGTAATACAACATCACACACAAGCCTTGCAAGCAATGTGACTTAGTGTAAGTTATGGGATCTTGTATTACGGAACGAGTAAAGAGACTTACCGGTAAACGAGATTGAAATAGGTATGCGGATACTGACGATCGAATCTCGGGCAAGTAACATACCGAAGGACAAAGGGAATGACATACGGGATTATATGAATCCTTGGCACTGAGGTTCAAACGATAAGATCTTCGTAGAATATGTAGGATCCAATATGGGCATCCAGGTCCCGCTATTGGATATTGACCGAGGAGTCAATCGGGTCATGTCTACATAGTTCTCGAGCCCGCAGGGTCTGCACACTTAAGGTTCGACGTTGTTTTATGCGTATTCGAGTTATATGGTTGGTTACCGAATGTTGTTCGGAGTCCCGGATGAGATCACGGACGCCACGAGTGTTTCCGGAATGGTCCAGAAACGAAGATTGATATATAGGATGACCTCATTTGGTTACCGGAAGGTTTTCGTGCATTACCGGAAAAGTTTCGGGCTCATCGGTAGTGTACTCGGAGTGCCGGGAGGGGTGCCGGGGACCATGAGGATGGGTGTCACGCCCCAAGGGGTCTCATGGGCTATGGGTAGAGATAAACCAGCCCCTAGTGGGCTGGAATAAGTTCCCACTAAGGCCCATAAGGTTTGAGAAGGAAAAAACACAAGGTGGAAAGAGTTTCCAAGTGGGAAGGTGGAATCCTACTCCAAGTAGGATTGGAGTAGGACTCCTCCACCTCCAATTTCGGCCAAACCTTTAGGTTTTGAGGCTGCCTCCTCCCCTCCCTCCCTCCTATATATAGTGGGGGTTTTAGGGCTGATTTGAGACAACTTTTGCCACGGCAGTCCGACCACATACCTCCACGGTTTTACCTCTAGCTCGCGTTTCTGCAGAGCTCGGGCGGAGCCCTGCTAAGATTAGATCACCACCAACCTCCGGAGCGCCGTCACGCTGCCAGAGAACTCATCCACCTCTCCGTCTCTCTTGCTGGATCTAGAAGGAAGAGATCATCGTCGAGCTGTACGTGTGCTGAACGCGGAGGTGCCGTCCGTTCGGCACTAGATCGGAGCGGAGCGTGGGAAGGATCGCGGGACGGTTCGTGGGACGGTTCGCGGGGCGGATCGAGGGACGTGAGGACGTTCCACTACATCAACTGCGTTTCTTCACGCTTCTGATGTGCGATCTGTTGGAATTATGCCCTAGAGGCAATAATAAATATAGTTATTATTATAATTCCTGTATCAAGATAATAGTTTATTATCCATGCTATAATTGTATTGAATGAAGACTCATTTACATGTGTGGATACATAGACAAAACACTGTCCCTAGCAAGCCTCTAGTTGGCTAGCCAGTTGATCGATGATAGTCAGTGTCTTCTGATTATGAACAAGGTGTTGTTGCTTGATAACTGGATCACGTCATTAGGAGAATCACGTGATGGACTAGACCCAAACTAATAGACGTAGCATGTTGATCGTGTCATTTTGTTGTTACTGTTTTCTGCGTGTCAAGTATTTGTTCCTATGACCATGAGATCATATAACTCATTAACACCGGAGGAATACTTTGTGTGTATCAAACGTCGCAACATAACTGGGTGACGATAAAGATGCTCTACAAGTATCTCCGAAGGTGTTCGTTGAGTTAGTATGGATCAAGACTGGGATTTGTAACTCCGTGTGACGGAGAGGTATCTCGGGCCCCACTCGGTAATACAACATCACACATAAGCCTTGCAAGAAATGTAACTTAGTGTAAGTTGCGGGATCTTGTATTACGGGACGAGTAAAGAGACTTGCCGGTAAACGAGATTGAAATAGGTATGCGGATACTGACGATCGAATCTCGGGCAAGTAACATACCAAAGGACAAAGGGAATGACATACGGGATTATATGAATCCTTGGCACTTAGGTTCAAACGATAAGATCTTCGTAGAATATGTAGGATCCAATATGGGCATCCAGGTCCCGCTATTGGATATTGACCGAGGAGTCTCTCGGGTCATGTCTACATAGTTCTCGAACCTACAGGGTCTGCACACTTAAGGTTCGACGTTGTTTTATGCGTATTTGAGTTATATGGTTGGTTACCGAATGTTGTTCGTAGTCCCGGATGAGATCACGGACGTCACGAGGGTTTCCGCAATGGTCCGGAAACGAAGATTGATATATAGGATGACCTCATTTGATTACCGGAAGGTTTTCGGAGTTACCGGGAATGTACCGGGAATGACGAATGGGTTCCGGGAGTTCACCGGGGGGGGGGGGGCAACCCACCCCGGGGAAGCCCATAGGCATTGGGGGAGTCACACCAGCCCTTAGTGGGCTGGTGGGACAGCCCACAATTGCCCAATGTGCCAAGAGAAGAAAAATCAAGAGGAAAGAAAGAAAAAAGGAAGGAGGTGGGAAGGGAGGGGGACTCCTCCCACCAAACCAAGTCCAACTCGGTTTGGGGGGGGGGAGTCCTCCCCCCCTTGGCTCGGCCGACTTCTTGGGGGTCCTTGGACCCCAAGGCAAGGCCCCCCTCCCTCCTCCTATATATATGGAGCAATTAGGGCTGATTTGAGACGACTTTCTCACGGCTGCCCGACCACATACCTCCACGGTTTTTCCTCTAGATCGCGTTTTTGCGGAGCTCGGGCGGAGCCCTGCTGAGACAAGGTCATCACCAACCTCCGGAGCGCCGTCACGCTGCCGGAGAACTCTTCTACCTCTCCGTCTCTCTTGCTGGATCAAGAAGGCCGAGATCATCGTCGAGCTGTACGTGTGCTGAACGCGGAGGTGCCGTCCGTTCGGTACAAGATCGTGGGACTGATCGCGGGATTGTTCGCGGGGCGGATCGAGGGACGTGAGGATGTTCCACTACATCAACCGCGTTCTATAACGCTTCTGCTGTACGGTCTAGAAGGGTACGTAGATCACTCATCCCCTCTCGTAGATGGACATCACCATGATAGGTCTTCGTGCGCGTAGGAAATTTTTTGTTTCCCATGCGACGTTCCCCAACAGTGGCATCATGAGCTAGGTTCATGCGTAGATGTCTTCTCGAGTAGAACACAAAAGGTTTTGTGGGCGGTGATGTGCACTTTGCTGCCCTCCTTAGTCTTTTCTTGATTCCGCGGTATTGTTGGATTGAAGCGGCTTGGACCGACATTACTCGTACGCTTACGAGAGACTGGTTTCATCGTTACGAGTAACCCCCTTTGCTCAAAGATGACTGGCAAGTGACGGTTTCTCCAACTTTAGTTGAATCGGATTTGACCGAGGAGGTCCTTGGATGAGGTTAAATAGCAACTCATATATCTCCGTTGTGGTGTTTGCGTAAGTAAGATGCGATCCTACTAGATACCCTTGGTCACCACGTAAAACATGCAACAACAAAATTAGAGAACGTCTAACTTGTTTTTGCAGGGTATGATTGTGATGTGATATGGCCAACGATGTGATGTGATATATTCGATGTATGAGATGATCATGTTGTAATAGAAATATCGACTTGCACGTCGATGGTACGGCAACCGGCAGGAGCCATAGGGTTGTCTTTATACTAACGTTTGTGCTTGCAGATGCGTTTACTATTTTGCTAGGATGTAGCTTTAGTAGTAATAGCATAAGTAGCACGACAACCCCGATGGCAACACGTTGATGGATGATCATGGTGTGGCGCCGGTGACAAGAAGATCGTGCCGGTGCTTTGGTGATGGAGATCAAGAAGCACGTGATGATGGCCATATCATGTCACTTATGAATTGCATGTGATGTTAATCCTTTGATGCACCTTATTTTGCTTAGAACGACGGTAGCATTATGAGGTGATCTCTCACTAAAATTTCAAGACGAAATTGTGTTCTCCCCGACTGTGCACCATTGCTACAGTTCGTCGTTTCGAGACACCACGTGATGATCGGGTGTGATAGACTCAACGTTCACATACAACGGGTGCAAAACAGTTGCGCACGCGGAACAATCGGGTTAAGCTTGACGAGCCTAGCATGTGCAGACATGGCCTCGGAACACATGAGACCGAAAGGTCGATCGTGAATCATATAGTTGATATGATTAGCATAGGGATACTTACCACTGAAACTATACTCAACTCACGTGATGATCGGACTTGAGATAGTATAAGTGGATCATGAACCACTCAAATGACTAGAGAGATGTACTTTTTGAGTGGGAGTTTAGCATATAATTTGATTAAGTTGAACTCTAATTATCTTGAACATAGTCTAAGTCCACTTTGAATATATTTGTGTTGTAGATCATGGCTCACGCGACAGTCATCATGAATTTTAATACGTTCCTAGAGAAAGCTAAGTTGAAAGATGATGGAAGCAACTTTGTAGACTGGGCTCGTAATCTTAAGCTAATCTTACAAGCTGGAAAGAAGGATTATGTCCTTAATGCTGCGCTAGGAGATGAACCACCCGCTACGGCTGATCAGGATGTTAAGAACGCTTGGTTAGCACGTAAGGAGGACTACTCAATAGTTCAATGTGCAGTCTTGTATGGCTTAGAACCGGGACTTCAACGTCCCTTTGAGCGTCATGGAGCATTTGAGATGTTCCAGGAGTTGGAGTTCATCTTTCAGAAGAACGCCTGGATCGAGAGGTATGAGACCTCCGATAAATTCTATGCTTGCAAGATGGAGGAGAACTCATCTGTCAGTGAACATGTGCTCAAAATGTCTGGGTACTCAAACCATCTAGCTGAGCTGGGGATTGAACTCCCGCAAGAAGCTATCACTGACAGAATCCTTCAATCACTGCCGCCAAGCTATAAAGGCTTTGTGTTGAACTACAACATGCAAGGGATGAACAAGTCTCCCGGCGAGTTGTTTGCGATGCTGAAAGTCGCAGAGTCTGAACTCCGTAAAGAGCATCAAGTGTTGATGGTGAGCAAGACCACTAGTTTCAAGAGAAACGGCAAAGGCAAGAAGGGCAATTCGAAGAAGAGCGGCAAGCCTGTTGCCAATCCGCCGAAGAAACCCAAGGCTGGACCTAAGCCTGAAACAGAGTGCTTCTATTGCAAGGGTATGGGTCACTGGAAGCGCAATTGCCCCAAGTATCTGGCAGATAAGAAGGCGGGCAAAGAAAAATCAGGTATATTTGATATACATGTTAATGATGTGTACTTAACCGGCTCTCGTAGTAGTGCCTGGGTATTCGATACCGGTTCTGTTGCTCATATTTTCAACTCGAAACAGGAACTGCGGAATAGACGAAGGCTGGCGAAAGACGAAGTGACGATGCGCGTAGGAAACGGTTCCAAGGTTGATGCAATCGCCGTCGGCACAGTGTCACTTCAGCTACCATCGGGATTAGTGATGAACTTAAATCATTGTTATTTAGTGCCTGCGTTGAGCATGAACATTATATCTGGAACTTGTTTATTGCGAGACGGTTACTCTTTTAAGTCTGAGAATAATGGTTGTTCAATTTCTATGAGTAACATCTTTTATGGTCATGCACCGAATGTGAGAGGATTGTTCATATTGAATCTTGATAGCGATACGCATATACATAACATTGAGACCAAAAGAGTTAGAGTAAACAATGATAGCGCCATATTTTTGTGGCACTGCCGCTTGGGTCATATTGGTGTAAAGCGCATGAAGAAACTCCATGCTGATGGACTTTTGGAGTCACTTGACTTTGATTCACTTGACACGTGCGAACCATGCCTCATGGGCAAGATGACTAAGACTCCGTTCTCCGGAACAATGGAGTGTGCAAGTGACTTGTTGGAAATCATACATACCGATGTGTGTGGTCCAATGAGCGTAGAGGCACGCGGCGGATATCGTTATTTTCTCACCTTCACTGACGATTTAAGTAGATATGGTTATGTCTACTTGATGAAGCACAAGTTTGAAACATTTGAAAAGTTCAAGCAATTTCAGAGTGAAGTGGAAAATCATCGTAACAAGAAGATCAAGTTCCTACGGTCTGATCGTGGGGGTGAATATCTGAGTTTCGAGTTTGGTGCTCACTTAAGACAATGTGGAATTGTTTCGCAGTTAACACCGCCTGGAACACCACAGCGTAATGGTGTGTCCGAACGTCGTAATCGTACTTTGTTAGAGATGGTGCGATCTATGATGTCTCTTACCGATTTGCCGTTATCATTTTGGGGTTATGCATTAGAAACAGCTGCATTCACTTTAAATAGGGCACCATCAAAATCCGTTGAGACGACACCATACGAACTGTGGTATGGCAAAAGGCCAAAGTTGTCGTTTCTTAAAGTTTGGGGATGTGATGCTTATGTCAAAAAGCTTCAGCCTGAAAAGCTGGAACCCAAAGCGGAAAAGTGCGTCTTCATAGGTTACCCAAAAGAGACAGTTGGGTACACCTTCTATCTCAAATCCGAGGGCAAAGTGTTTGTTGCTAAAAACGGAGCTTTTCTCGAGAAGGAGTTCCTCTCGAGAGAATTGAGTGGGAGGAAGATAGAACTTGACGAGGTTGTTGAACCTCTCATCCCTCTGGATGGTGGCGCAGGGCAAGGGGAAACCTCTGTCGTTGCGACGCCGGTTGAGGAGGAAGTTAATGATGATGATCATGAAACTCCAGTACAAGTTTCTGTTGAACCACGCAGGTCGACGAGATCACGTGCTGCTCCAGAGTGGTACGGTAATCCCGTCTTATCAATCATGTTGTTAGACACCGATGAACCTGCGAATTATGAAGAAGCAATGGTGGGCCCAGATTCCAACAAATGGCTAGAAGCCATGAAATCCGAGATATCCATGTATGAGAACAAAGTGTCGACTTTGGAGATACTGCCTGAGGGCCGCAAGGCTATTCAGAACAAATGGATCTTTAAGAAGAAGACGGACGCTGACGGTAATGTGACCGTTTATAAAGCTCGACTTGTGGCAAAGGGTTTTTCACAAGTTCCAGGAGTTGACTACGATGAGACTTTCTCACCCGTAGCGATGCTTAAGTCCGTCAGAATCATGTTGGCAATAGCTGCATTTTTCGATTATGAAATCTGGCAGATGGATGTCAAAACGGCGTTCCTTAACGGTTTCCTTAAGGAAGAGTTGTATATGATGCAACCCGAAGGTTTTGTCGATCCTAAAAATGCTGACAAGGTGTGCAAGCTCCAGCGATCCATTTATGGACTGGTGCAAGCATCTCGGAGTTGGAACAAACGCTTTGATGAGGTGATCAAAGCATTTGGGTTTATACAAGTGGTTGGAGAATCTTGTATTTACAAGAAAGTGAGTGGGAGCTCTGTGGCGTTTCTAATATTATATGTGGATGACATATTACTGACTGGAAACAACGTAGAGCGTTTGGAGAGCATAAAAGGTTACTTGAATAAAAGTTTCTCTATGAAGGACCTAGGAGAAGCTGCTTACATTCTAGGCATTAAGATCTATAGGGATGGATCAAAAACACTTGATAGGACTTTCACAAAGCACATACCTTGATAAAGTTTTGAAGTGGTTCAAAATGGAATAGTCCATGAAAGGGTTCTTGCCAGTTTTACAAGGTACGAGATTGAGTAAGACTCAGTGCCCAGCAACTGATGAAGATAGAGAGCATATGCGCTCCGTCCCCTATGCTTCAGCCATAGGTTCTATCATGTATGCAATGTTGTGCACTAGACCGGATGTTAGCCTGGCCATAAGTATGGCAGGTAGTTTCCAGAGTAATCCAGGAGTGGATCACTGGACAGTGGTCAAGAATATCCTGAAGTACCTGAAAAGGACTAAGGAGATGTTTCTCGTGTATGGAGGTGACGAAGAGCTCGCCATAAAAGGTTACGTCGATGCAAGCTTTGACACAGATCCGGACGACTCTAAGTCGCAAACCGGATACGTATTTATTCTTAATGGGGGTGCAGTAAGCTGGTGCAGTTCCAAGCAAAGCGTCGTAGCAGATTCTACATGTGAAGCAGAGTACATGGCTGCCTCGGAGGCGGCTAAGGAGGGTGTCTGGATGAAGCAGTTCATGACGGATCATGGAGTGGTGCCAAGTGCACTGGATCCAATAACCTTGTTCTGTGACAACACTGGTGCCATTGCCTTAGCAAAGGAACCAAGGTTTCACAAGAAGACCAGACACATCAAACGACGCTTCAACCTCATCCGCGACTACGTCGAGGAAGAGGACGTAAATATATGCAAAGTGCACACGGATCTGAATGTAGCACACCCGCTGACCAAACCTCTTCCACGGCCAAAACATGATCGACACCAGAACTGTATGGGTGTTAGATTTATTACAATATAATTCACATGGTGATGTGAGGGCTAGATTATTGACTCTAGTGCAAGTGGGAGACTGTTGGAATTATGCCCTAGAGGCAATAATAAATATAGTTATTATTATAATTCCTGTATCAAGATAATAGTTGATTATCCATGCTATAATTGTATTGAATGAAGACTCATTTACATGTGTGGATACATAGACAAAACACCGTCCCTAGCATGCCTCTAGTTGGCTAGCCAGTTGATCGATGATAGTCAGTGTCTTCTGATTATGAACAAGGTGTTGTTGCTTGATAATTGGATCACGTCATTGGGAGAATCACGTGATGGACTAGACCCAAACTAATAGACGTAGCATGTTGATCGTGTCATTTTGTTGCTACTGTTTTTTGCGTGTCAAGTATTTATTGCTATGACCATGAGATCATATAACTCACTGACACCGGAGGAATGCTTTGTGTGTATCAAACGTCACAACATAACTGGGTGACTATAAAGATGCTCTACAGGTATCTCCGAAGGTGTTAGTTGAGTTAGTATGGATCAAGACTGGGATTTGTCACTCCGTATGACGGAGAGGTATCTCGAGGCCCACTCGGTAATACAACATCACACACAAGCCTTGCCAGCAATGTAACTTAGTGTAAGTTGCGGGATCTTGTATTACGGAACGAGTAAAGAGACTTGCCGGTAAACGAGATTGAAATAGGTATGCGGATACTGACGATCGAATCTCGGGCAAGTAACATACCGAAGGACAAAGGGAATGACATACGGGATTATACGACTCCTTGGCACTGAGGTTCAATCGATAAGATCTTCGTAGAATATGTAGGATCCAATATGGGCATCCAGGTCCCGCTATTGGATATTGACCGAGGAGTCACTCGGGTCATGTCTACATAGTTCTCGAACCCGCAGGGTCTGCACACTTAACGTTCGACGTTGTTTTATGCGTATTTGAGTTATATGGTTGGTTACCGAATGTTGTTCGGAGTCCCGGATGAGATCGCGGACGTCACGAGGGTTTTCGAAATGGTCCGGAAACGAAGATTGATATATAGGATGACCTCATTTGATTACCGGAAGGTTTTCGGAGTTACCGAGAATGTACCGGGAATGACGAATGGGTTCCGGGAGTTCACCGGGGGGGGGGGGGGCAACCCACCCCGGGGAAGCCCATAGGCATTGGGGGAGTCACACCAGCCCTTAGTGGGCTGGTGGGACAGCCCACAAGTGCCCAATGCGCCAAGAGAAGAAAAATCAAGAGGAAGGAAAAAAAAGGAAGGAGGTGGGAAGGGAGGGGTACTCCTCCCACCAAACCAAGTCCAACTCGGTTTGGGGGGGGGAGTCCTCCCCCCCTTGGCTCGGCCGACTTCTTGGGGGTCCTTGGACCCCAAGGCAAGGCCCCCCCCTCCCTCCTCCTATATATATGGAGCAATTAGGGCTGATTTGAGACGACTTTCTCACGGCTGCCCGACCACATACCTCCACGGTTTTTCCTCTAGATCGCGTTTTTGCGGAGCTCGAGCGGAGCCCTGCTGAGACAAGGTCATCACCAACCTCTGGAGCGCCGTCACGCTGCCGGAGAACTCTTCTACCTCTCCGTCTCTCTTGCTGGATCAAGAAGGCCGAGATCATCGTCGAGCTGTACGTGTGCTGAACGCGGAGGTGCCGTCCGTTCGGTACTAGATCGTGGGATTGATCGCGGGATTGTTCGCGGGGCGGATCGAGGGACGTGAGGACGTTCCACTACATCAACCGCGTTCTATAACGCTTCTGCTGTACGATCTACAAGGGTACATAGATCACTCATCCCCTCTCGTAGATGTACATCACCATGATAGGTCTTCGTGCGCGTAGGAAATTTTTTGTTTCCCATGCGACGTTCCCCAACACGATCTACAAGGGTACGTGGATCGGAAATCCCCTCTCGTAGATGGACATCACCATGATAGGTCTTCGTGCGCGTAGGAAATTTTTTGTTTCCCATGCTACGTTCCCCAACAGTGGCATCATGAGCTAGGTTCATCGTAGATGTCTTCTCGAGTAGAACACAAAAGTTTTTGTGGGCGGTGATGTGCGTTTTGCTGCCCTTCTTAGTCTTTTCTTGATTCCGCGGTATTGTTGGATTGAAGCGGATCAGACCGACATTACTCGTACGCTTACGAGAGACTGGTTTCATCGCTACGAGTAACTCCGTTGCTCAAAGATGACCGGCGAGTGTCGGTTTCTCCAACTTAGTTGAATCGGATTTGACCAAGGAGGTCCTTGGATGAGGTTAAATAGCAATTCATATATCTCCGTTGTGGTGTTTGCGTAAGTAAGATGTGATCCTACTAGATACCCATGGTCACCACGTAAAACATGCAACAAAAATTAGAGGACGTCTAACTTGTTTCTGCAGGGTATGCTTGTGATGTGATATGGCCAACGATGTGATGTGATATATTGGATGTATGAGATGATCATGTTGTAATAGTTAATATTGACTTGCACGTCGATGGTACGGCAACCTGCAGGAGCCATTGCAGGAGCCATAGGGTTGTCTTTAAACTAACGTTTGTGCTTGCAGATGTGTTTACTATATTGCTAGGACGTAGCTTTAGTAGTAATAGCATGAGTAGCACGACAACCCCGATGGCGACACGTTGATGGAGATCATGGTGTGACGCCGGTGACAAGAAGATCGTGCCGGTGCTTTGGTGATGGAGATCAAGAAGCGCATGATGATGGCCATATCATGTCACTTATGAATTGCATGTGATGTTAATCCTTTATACACCTTATCTTGCTTAGAACGACGGTAGCATTATGAGGTGATCTCTCACTAAAATTTCAAGACGAAATTATGTTCTCCCCGACTGTGCACCGTTGCAACAGTTCTTCGTTTCGAGACACCACATGATGATCGGGTGTGATAGACTCAACGTTCACATACAAGGGGTGCAAAACAGTTGCACACGCGGAACACTCGGGTTAAGCTTGACAAGCCTAGCATGTGCAGACATGGCCTCGGAACACATGAGACCGAAAGGTCGAGCATGAATCGTATAGTTGATATGATTAGCATAGAGATGCTTACCACTGAAACTATTCTCGACTCACGTGATGATCGGACTTGAGATAGTGGATTTGGATCATGAACCACTCAAATGACTAGAGAGATGTACTTTTTGAGTGGGAGTTCTTAAGTAATATGATTAATTGAACTAATTGTCATGAACATAGTATAATGGTCTTTGCGAATTATGATGTAGCTTGCGCTATAGCTCTACTGTTTTTATATATTCCTAGAGAAAATTTAGTTGAAAGTTGAGAGTAGCAAACTTTGCAGACTGAGTCTGTAAAACCGAGGATTATCCTCGTTGCTGCGCAGAAGGATTATGTCCTTAATGCACCACTCGGTGTGCTGCACCTCAAGCGTCGTTTGTAGATGATGTGAACATCGGACATACACGTTTCTGATGACTACACGATAGTTCAGTACAAAATACTTAATGGCTTAGAAGCAAGGCGCCGAAGACGTTTTGAAACGTCACGGAACATAAGAGATGTTCTAAAGAGATGAAATTGTGATTTCATGCTTGTGCCCTTGTTAAGAGGTATGAGACCTCCGACAAGATTCTTTGTCCACGAAGTAAAGGAGAAAAGCTCAATCGTTGAGCGTGTGCTCAGATTATCTGAGTACGACAATCGCTTGAATCAAGTGGGAGTTGATCTTCCAGATAAGATAGTGATGGTTCTCCAAAGTCACTGCCACCAAGCTGTGAGAGCTTCGTGATGAACTATAACATATCAAGGATAGATACAATGATCCTTGAGCGATTCGCTATGTTTAACACTGCGAAAGTAGAAACCTAGAAGGAGCATCAATAGTTGATGGTTAGTAAAACCACTAAGTTTCGATAAAGGCAAGGGCTAGAAGGGATACTTCATGAAACGGGAAAGCAGTTGCTGCACTAATGAAGAGACCCCAGATTAAACCCAAGCCTGGGACTAAGTGCTTCTGTTATGAGGGGAACGGTCACTTAGGCGGAGCAACTCTAGATACTTGGTAGATAAGAAGGTTGGCAAAAGTCGAAAGAAGTATATTTGATATACATGATGTTGATGTGTACTTTACTAGTACTCCTAGTAGCGTGAGGGTATTGGATACCGGTTTGGTTGCTAAGTGATTAGTAACACGAAATGAAAGCTACGGCATAAAGGGAGACTAGCTAAAGGCGAGGTGACGATACGTGTTGAAAGTGTTTCCAAGGTTGATATGATCAAACGTCGCACGCTCCCTCTACCATCGGGATTGGTGTTAAACCTAAATAATTGTTATTTGGTGCTTGCGTTAAGCATGAACATGATTGGATCGTGTTTATTGCAATACGATTATTCATTTAAAGAGAATAATGGTTACTCTATTTGCTTGAATAATCAACTTCAATGGTTTATTGAATCTCGATCGTAGTGTTACACATGTTCATGATATTGGTGCCAAAAGATACGAGGTAATGATGATAGTACTACTTACTTGTGGCACTACCGCTTGAGTCATGTTGGTATAAATTACATGAAGAGGCTCCATGCTGATGGATCTTTATACTCACTTGATTTTGAATCACTAGTGACATGCAAATCATAACACATGAGCAAGGCCTTGTTTTCATTGAGATGAAACAAGATAGTGACTTGTTGGAAGTGATACATTTTGATGTATGCAGTCCAATGGGTGCTGAGGCACGCAGTGGATATCATTATGTTCTTACTTCAATGACGATTTGAGTAGATACAAGAGTATTTACTTAATGAATCACAAGTCTGAAATATTGAAAAGTACAATTCTGTTTCAGAATGAAGTTCGTCGTAACAAGAGGATAAACTGTCTACGATATGATCATAGAAATGAATATCTGAGTTACGAGTTTTGGTACGCAGTTAAGACAATGTGGAAATTGTTTCGCAGTTCATGGCACCTGGAACATCATAGCGTGATGATGTGTCTGAACGTCATAGCCACGCACTATTTGGTATGGTACATGCTATGATGTCTCTTATCGAATTACCACTATCGTTTATGGGTTATGCATTAGAGACAACCGCATTCACTTTAAATAGGGCACCGCGTATTTCCGTTGAGATGACACAGTATAGACTGAGGTTTAGAGAAATCTAAACTGTCGTTTCTTGAAAGTTTGGGGCTTCGACACTTATGTGAAAAAGTTTCAGTCTGATAAGCTCGAACCCAAAGCGGATAAATGCATCTTCATAGGATATCCAAAACAGTTGGGTACATCTCCTATCTCAGATTCGAAAGCAAAGTGTTTGTTTCTAGAAACAGATCCTTTCTCGAGGAAAGGTTTCTCTCGAAAGAATTGAGTGGGAGGGTGGTAGAACTTGATGAGGTTATTGAACCATCACTTCAACCAGTGTGTAGCAGGGCGCAGGAAGTTGTTCCTGTGGCGCCTACACCAATTGAAGTGAAAGCTAATGACGGTGATCATCGAGCATCGGATCAAGTTACTACAAACCTCGTAGGTTGACAAGGTCGTGTACTACTGCAGAGTGGTACGGTAACCCTGTCTTGGAGGTCATGTTGTTGAGCAACAGTGAACCTACGAGTTATGGAGAAAGCAATGGTGGGCCCGAATTCCGACAAATGGCTGGAGGCCATGAAATCCGAGAGAGGATCCATGTATGAAAACAAAGTGTAGACTTTGGAAGAACTACTTGATGGTCATAGGACTATTGAGTAAAGATGGATCTTTAAAAGGAAGACAGACGATGATGGTGATAAGTCACTATTAAGAAAAGCTCGACTTGTCGCAAAGATGTTTCCGACAAGATCAAACAGTTGACTATGATGAGACTTTCTCACTCGTAGCGATGCTGAAAGTCTGTTAGAATTATGTTAGTAGTTGCTGCATTATTTATGAAATATTGCACATAGGATGTCAAAACATTGTTTCCTCGACGGTTTCCTTGAGCAAACATTGTATGTGATACAACCAGGAGGTTTTGTCGATCCTAAAGATACTAGCAAGTATGCAAGCTCCAGCGATCCTTCAATGGACTGGTGCATGCATCTCGGAGTTGGAATATACACTTTGATGAGATGATCATAGATTTTGGGTTTGTACAAGGTTTATGAGAAACTTGTATTTCCAAACAAGTGAGTGGGAGCACTATAAAATTTCTGATAAGAATATGTGGTTGACATATTGTGGATCAGAAGTAATGTAGAATTTCTGTAAAGCATACAAGGTTGTTTGAAAGGAGTTTTTCAAAGGAATACGTGGATTGCGCTACTTGAACGTTGAGCATCAAAGATCTATGGAGATAGATCGAAAGCGCTTAATGGAAGTTTGAACAAGATGCATGCCTTGACAAGTTTTTGAAGGAGTTCCAAATAGATCAGCAAAGAAGGAGTTCTTGGTTGCGTTGTAAGGTGTGAATTTGAGTAAGACTCAAAACCCAACCCCGGCAGAATAAAGAGAATAGACGAAGGTCGTCTTCTATGCCTTGGCCGTAGAATCTGAAGTATGCCATGCTGGGTACCGCACCTGATGTGTACCTTAACTCAAGGTCTGTTGAGAGGTATAGAGAGTGATCCATGATTGAATCACTAGCAGCGGTCAAAATTTATCCTTAGTAACTGATGGACTAAGGAATTTTTTTCAATTATGGAGGTGGTTAAAAAGTTCGTCATAAAGGGTTACGTCGATGCAAGCTTTGACACTAATCCGAATAACTATGAGTAGTGAAACGAATTCGTATAGTAGACTAGATATTTGGAGTATTTCCGAATAGCACATAGTAGCAGCATCTATAAGATGACATAAAGATTTGTAAAGAACACACGGATCTGAAAGTTTCAGAACCGTTGACTAAAACCTCTCTCACGAGCAAGACGTGATTAGACCCCATAACTATATGGGTGTTGGATTCGTTGGAATCACATGGTGATGTGAACTAGATTATTGACTCTAGTGCAAGTGGGAGACTGTTGGAAATATGCCCTAGAGGCAATCATAATTAGTTATTATTATATCTCTTTGTTCATGACAATCGTTTATTATCCACGCTATAATTGTATTGATTGGAAAGACAGTGCATGTGTGGATACATAGACAAAAACACTGTCCCTAGTAAGCCTCTAGTTGACTAGCTCGTTGATCAAAGATGATCAAGGTTTCCTGACCATAGGCAAGTGTTGTCACTTGATAACGGGATCACATCATTAGGAGAATCATGTGATGGACTAGACCCAAACTAATAGACGTAGCATGTTGATCGTGTCATTTTGTTGCTACTGTTTTCTGCGTGTCAAGTATTTGTTCCTATGACCATGAGATCATATAACTCACTGACACCGGAGGAATGCTTTGTGTGTATCAAATGTCGCAACGTAACTGGGTGACTATAAAGATGCTCTACAGGTATCTCCGAAGGTGTTCGTTGAGTTAGTATGGATCGAGACTGGGATTTGTCACTCCGTGTGACGGAGAGGTATTTCGGGGCCCACTCGGTAATACAACATCACACACAAGCCTTGCAAGCAATGTGACTTAGTGTAAGTTGCGGGATCTTGTATTACGGAACGAGTAAAGAGACTTACCGGTAAACGAGATTGAAATAGGTATGCGGATACTGATGATCGAATCTCGGGCAAGTAACATACCGAAGGACAAAGGGAATGACATACGGGATTATATGAATCCTTGGCACTGAGGTTCAAACGATAAGATCTTTGTTGAATATGTAGGATCCAATATGGGCATCCAGGTCCTGCTATTAGATGTTGACCGAGGAGTCACTCGGGTCATGTCTACATAGTTCTCGAGCCCGCAGGGTTTGCACACTTAAGGTTCGACGTTGTTTTATGCGTATTTGAGTTATATGGTTGGTTTCCGAATGTTGTTCGGAGTCCCGGATGAGATCATGGACGTCACGAGTGTTTCCGGAATGGTCCGGAAACGAAGATTGATATATAGGATGACCTCATTTGGTTACCGGAAGGTTTTCGTGCATTACCAGAAAAGTTTCGGGCTCATCGGTAGTGTACTCGGAGTGCCGGGAGGGGTGGCGGGGACCATCAGGAGGGGTGTCACGTCCCAAGGGTTCTCATGGGCTATGGGAAGAGATAAATCAGCCCCTAGTGGGCTGGAATAAGTTCCCACTAAGGCCCATAAGGTTTGAGAAGGAAAAAACACAAGGTGGAAAGAGTTTCCAAGTGGGAAGGTGGAATCCTACTCCAAGTAGGATTGGAGTAGGACTCCTCCACCTCCAATTTCGGCCAAACCTTTAGGTTTTGAGGCTGCCTCCTCCCCTCCCTCCCTCCTATATATAGTGGGGTTTTAGGGCTGATTTGAGACAACTTTTTCCACGGCAGCCCTACCACATACCTCCACGGTTTTACCTCTAGCTCGCGTTTCTGCGGAGCTCGGGCGGAGCCCTGCTGAGATTAGATCACCACCAACCTACGGAGCGCCGTCACGCTGCCGGAGAACTCATCTACCTCTCCGTTTCTCTTGCTGGATCAAGAAGGCCGAGATCATCGTCGAGCTATACGTGTGCTGAACGCGGAGGTGCCATCCGTTCGGCACTAGATCGGAGCGGATCGCGGGACGGATCGCGGGACGGTTCGCGGGGCGGATCGAGGGACGTGAGGACGTTCCACTACATCAACCGCGTTTCTTAACGCTTATGTTGTGCGATCTACAAGGGTACGTGGATCGGAAATCCCCTCTCGTAGATGGACATCACCATGATAGGTCTTCATGCGCGTAGAATTTTTTTTGTTTCCCATGCTACGTTCCCCAACAGATATAGCCACCCTTTTCACTAGTGAGGAGAAGATCCGCTACTACTATATCCTTAAGCTGTTTCCTTTCTCTCTAAAGGATGACGCTAAATCCTGGTTCACTTCTCTTGCTCCTGGATGTGTGAGTAGTCCCCTGGATATGGTCTATTACTTCTGTGAGAAATATTTCCCTGCCCATAAGAAGCAAGCTGCCTTGCAGGAAATATACAACTTTGCTCAACTCAAAGAAGAGAGTCTCCCACAAGCTTGTGGGAGGCTCATCCAGCTACAGAATGCTTTGCCAGATCACCCTCTTAAGAAGAACGAGATACTTGATATCTTCTATAACGGACTTACCGATGCTTCTAGAGACCACGTAGATAGTTGTGTCGGTTGTGTTTTCAGGGAACGGACTGTAGAACAAGCTGAGATCCTACTGAATAACATCTTGATCAACGATAATGCTTGGACTATTTCCGAACCACCTCCTAAGCCAACTCCGAAGAAAAGAGGTATTCTATTCCTCAGTCCCGAAGATATTAAAGAAGCCAAGAAATCTATGCAAGAGAAAGGCATTAGATCTGAAGATGTCAAAAATCTACCTCCTATCAAAGAGATCCATGGTCTCGATAACCCGATACAGGTAGTAGAAGTAAATTCTCTGCGTAGGTTTGATGAGAGTGATATTCCTTTTGACAAACCTGCTAGCTTATGCTTTGATGAATTTGAAAACTTTGTTGCCGAACAACAGAGTTTCAATGATTATGTTAGCAGACATTTGGAACAAAGTAATCGTATGCTTAGTCATTTAAGTGCTTGTGTAGACAGAAATGTCAATGATTTGAAGCTTCTGAGTAAACATGCCTCTATGATTACTACTCAGGTAGAAGAAGTACTTAAAGCTCAGAATGACTTGCTCAATGAATTAAATGAAAACTCTGTCAGAGTCATTACTAGAGGAGGTAAAATGACTCAGGAACCTTTGTATCCTGAAGGCCATCCTAAGAGAATTGATCAAGATTCTCAAGGAATTACTGCTGATACACCTAGTCATCCTAAGGAGAAGAAGAAGGATGATAGAAACCTACATATCAGTTCACCAAATACTGTCAGACCTGAGGAATTAAATGATATTTCTGCGCCTGATGCAGAAACACAATCTGGTGATGAACATAACCTGGTGACAATATGGACAACGATGTTCATAATAATGCTCAACCTAGCAATGATAAGGATGTGGAGATTGAACCTACAGTTAATCCTGATAACCCACAACCTAAGAGATACGATAAGAATGACTTCACTGCTAGTAAGCATGGTAAAGGAAGGGAGCCATGGGTTCAGAGACCTATGGCCTTTCCTCCTAAGCCATCCAAGAAAAGGGATGATGAGGATTTTGAGCGCTTTATTGAAATGATAAGACCCGTCTTTCTGCAGATGCGGTTAGTTGATATGCTCAAAATGTCTCCGTATGCCAATTACATGAAAGATATCGTGACCAATAAACGGAAGATACCAGATCTTGAGATCTCCACCATGCTTGCCAATTACACTTTCAAAGGTGGAACTCCTAAGAAACTTGGTGATCCCGGAGTGCCCACTATACCTTGCTCCATTAAAGGAAACTACGTAAGAACTGCCTTATGTGACCTTGGAGCCGGTGTTAGTGTTATGCCTCTCTCTCTTTATCGTACCCTTAAGCTGGATAAGTTGACCCCCACTGAAATTTCTCTCCAAATGGCCGACAAATCAACTGCTTTCCCTGTCGGCATTTGCGAGGATGTGCCTGTTGTGGTTGCTAACACCACTATCTTAACAGACTTTGTTATCTTGGATATTCCCGAGGACGATGCCATGGCCGTCATCCTCAGAAGACCATTTTTAAACTCTGCAGGGGCTGTTATAGATTGCAACAAAGCCAATGTCACTTTCCATGTCAACGGTAATGAGCATACGGTGCACTTTCCAAAGAAACGATATCAAGTACATTGTATCAATGCTATCGAAAAAACTTCATCGATTCTTATTGGGAGCTTTGAATGCCCTATTCCTCGTGTCAAGATGAAGTATGATTTGCTTGTTGGGGAGATTCATATCCCCATTGAGGTGACTTAGTAACTATTCGAAAATTCTGTGTTTCCTTTTACAATTCGAGAAAGTTTTGTCACGAGGACTTGATCAACCCCATTGACGGATTTCTTTCATGACCATGAAATGGATGAATCAAAGAGTCACATACCTCTGTTTTAAGCTTTCACTTTCTGTTGCTTAGGAGAAAAACGATAGATTTAATTTAGTTTTCCCTGTTTTTTGTTTTAGCGTCCCGGAGAAAACTACCCCGAAAATAAAAGTTCTCCGATGGTCCTCAAAATCTAGTATGATTTTTTCTGGAATATTTGAAAAATACTAGGACTGAGAGCTGGCCTGGGGCCACACCAGTGGGCCACAAGCCCTGTCACTGCGGCCTACCCCCCTGACCGCGGCAAGCAAGCTTGTGAGGCCCACAGGGACCCCCTCCACTCATTCTAGCTCCCATCCTCTTCTTCTACCTCCAGAAAAAATTGTTTCGCAGCTCAAACCCGTGTTCTTGCTCATTTGGCTGTGATTTTCGATCTCCTTGCTCAAAGCACCATTCTCCAAACCGTTTCGGGGAAATTACTCCTTGGTAAGTGACTCCTCCATTGGTCCAATTAGTTTTTGCTCTAGTGCTTTATCCTTCGCGTATTCTTGCTACCTTGGTGACCCTGTTCTTGAGCTTGAAATGATGATTTTAGCTGGTCCCAAGTAATTTTAGCGCGTGATACGGTTTCTAGGCACTAGTAGGAGTAGTTGCTACGAGTTGGGTTAATCTCTATTCACTTTTCTTTCGAAGTCTCTAAAAATTTTAGAATTTTTCAGAGCTAGAAAAAGGAAAAGATGAGGAGGTTCTTGAGAGGCTCTTCAAGACGTAACCCCAAGGAGGATGAGAGGAACCACCCCAAGTACGTGGTCCCTCGAGTCACAGAAGTTCGAGCGTGCGAGTGGCCAAGTGATGAATTTTTGCACGTCGATGGGCTTTATGAAGACTTTTATTACCTGGTGGGGAACACAGGTCTTACCGCGTTCGTTGAAGATAAGTGCCCACAATACCTCCTTCTCACCAATATTTTCGTTCAAAGCTTCAACTTTTATCCGAGGAAGAATCCTCCTATGGTTGAGTTCATGTTATACGATATCCCCCAGTGCATGACACTACATGATTTTTGCAATGCATGCAAATTACCTTATGTTGGGGACATTCATGATCCTCGTCCACGGGACTTGGAAGATTTCATAGGTACTATTGCTGTTGGAGAGGAGAGAGGAGTGTCTCGCGCTAGAATTGCTAGCATACATTTTCCTGTGCTTCGGTACTTATCATTATTTGTGGGAAAATGTTTGATTGGCCGTGGGGAGGCTGGATAACTTAGCTCTCCAGACCTTGCGATTTTGCGCGAAGGCCTTCATAGAGATAAGACTTATAGCCTGGGTGCTATAGTAGCTCAGCGGTTGAACACCAACCGTTCCAAAGGTGTCGTCTATGGAGGTATCTATGCTACTCGTCTTGCTAGACACTTGAGATACCTCTTAGACTTCGCGAGGAAGAAATATCTGGATTATGACAGCATGGTTCACCATGATTTTCTGGATAGAGATACTAGAAGACGGATGATTTATAACCTGGTATTTAGTCAGGGTACTCGAGAGACTATTACTTTGCCTGCTCCTTCTTTGTTCAACCTTTATGCAGGCAGGTACATTATTATGCCCTCGAACATCTACGCGTATTGGGGCTTGGCATAACCACAGGCGCCCATGCCCGAGCCGCCAGTCGAGTACCAGACGCCAGTTTATTAGTGGGAGCCAGGGGAGCTCACACAGCAGTGGCATCCACAGTCCGCTCCGGAGTATCTCGGAGCTGGTTATTTCCCTCCTTGGGAGTAGACCAAGCTAGGCCAAAAGCCTAAGCTTGGGGGAGTACGTGTTCTCACCGACTTTACATTCATGCTTATGCTTTCACTTTGTTAGCCGGTGTTTACACTTTGCCACTATATTATCCATGCTAGTTTATTTTCGTTTTCTTGTTTTCTTGTTTTGTGTCGTTTTGAGAAAACCCAAAAAGATTTTCCTTTCTTCTTTTGCTTGTTGGGAGTTTTCCAGTGTAAATAATTTTCTTTTTCTTTGGGTCAAGGTAGAAGATATTGGTTACAATGTTTAGTGGCTCTTGCATGCATACCTGTTTAGCTTTCAAAGAGATATATTACTTTGTCTTCTCCTTTGTGTTTGCCTACAGATTCAGCTTAGTCCAATGCACGAGCACTCTTATTATTGTTCACATCGTTCGATCGTGCAAGTGAAAGGCAATAATGATGATATATGATGAAGTGACTGAGACTGAAAAAGCTGGTATGAACTCTATCTATTTTGTTTTTGTAAATATGACTAGCTTGTCGTCCCAGATTTAGCTTTGTTGTGAGAGAAACATGTTTGCAATGACAACTTAGAGATCATAGTTTTTGATGCCATGCTTAATTAGCTAGGATCTTATAATGGTTTGTCTTGAATGCCAACATAGATTTTGAGATGACTATGATGTAGTATGATAGGATGGTATTCTCCTTTGAATGATTCAAGTGGCTTGACTTGGCGCATGTTCATGCATGTAGTTGAAACAAAATCAACATAGCCTCTATGATGTTCGTATTCGTGGTGATTTATATCATGTTCATGCTTGCACTCAATGTTAGTCAAACTCATTGCATCTTGATGACTGTTGTCGCTCTCTAGTTGGTCGCTTCCCAGTCTTTTGCTAGCCTTCACTTGTACTAAGCGGAATACTGCTTGTGCATCCACTTCCATGAACCCAAAAGTTGTGCCTTATGAGTCCACCATACCTACCTATTTGCGGTATCTACCTGCCGTTCCAAGTAAGTTTGCATGTGCCATTCTCTAAACCTTCAAGAAATAATCTGTTTTGCATGCCCGAACCGCTCACGTGGTGACAGGGGGCTATTGATATCTTCATGTTAGGCGTGTTATCCTCGACATGTGTTTATTCACTGTCATTCACGAGAAAGGGGCCGGTAATTGGAATGCCCAGTTCCATGCTTAAATAAAAAACATAACTGTAAAACAAGACTCCCCCCGAATTGATGTTAGTATGGACGGTACCCGAGGATTCGACTAGCCGTGGAATGTGATTGATTGGAGGTGGGGGAGTCAAAACTTTACTTTTCTGTTTGGGAACCGCCTATTGCATGTGTAGCATGGAAGATGTTGAGAACTCTTAGTTATTGCGTTGACAATGAAAGGATGCCACCCAAAATTATTATCTTTGTTTTCAAGGCTTGAGCTCTGGCACCTCTTCAAATCAATGCTTCCCTCTGCGAACGGCCTGTCTATTTATTTTCCTGTTGAGTCATCCTCCTCTTACAAAAGCACCAATTAGAAGGCACCTCTATCATTTTTATGCTTTGCTTTTGATTGATATTGAGTATGACTATGATTGGATCTTCATTGCTATGAATTACAATGGTTAGTCAGCCCTTGATCTTTGAAAGTGCTCTGCATTTATGTTTTGCGGTCTCAGAAAGAGCTAGCGAGATACCACCTATTCATATTGCTTCATGCTTGTTTTGACTGAATTGTTGGTATCTAAAACTCATTATTATTTGCTCGCTAGCTGATTATGACATTGATATTAGTTTACCGTGAGACCTTTGTGTCACTTTCTATGTGGTTAACTTGTGATGTTGCTGAAATTCTGGTTATGAGTTAGACATAGTTGCAACAACAAGATCAAACAGAGTTTGTCAAAGTTTTTCTTTCTATTTCAGTTTGTCAACTGAGTTGCTTGAGGACAAGCAAGGTTTTAATCTTGGGGGAGTTGATACGTCTCCATCGTATCTACTTTTCGAAACTCTTTTGCCCTTGTTTTCGACTCTAACTTGCATGATTTCAATCGAACTAACCCGGACTGACGCTGTTTTCAGCAGAATTGCCATGGTGTTGTTTTTGTGCAGAAATGAAAGTTCTTGGAGCGTCCTGAAAATTTACGGAGAATATTTCTGGAAAATATGAAAAATACGTGCGCAAAGATCCACCGGAGGGGACGGGCCAGTGGGCCACAAGCCCTGTTGCCGCGCCCCCCTGGCCGCGACAACCAAGCTTGTGGGGCCCACGTGGCTCTGCCTCCCCCAAACTCAACTCTATAAATTCCCTTTCGTCCCGAAAAAAATTAGGAGAGAATATTTCATCGTGTTTGCGATACGGAGGCGCCGCCACATCCTGTTCTTCATCTGGAGGGCAGATCTGGAGTCCGTTTTGGGCTCTGGAGAGGGGAAATCGTCACCATCGTCATCATCAACCTTCTTCCCTCTCCAATTCCATGGATCTCTTCATCGTTCGTGAGTAATTTATTCGTAGGCTCGCTGGGCGGTGATGAGTACGATGAGATCTATCATGTAATCGAGTTAGTTTTGACGGGGATTGATCCCTAGTATCCACTTTGTTCTGAGATTGATGTTGCTACTACTTTGCCATGCTTAATGCTTGTCACTAGGGCCCGAGTGCCATGATTTCAGATCTGAAATTATTATGTTGTGACCAATATATGTGTGTTTTAGATCCGATCTTGCAAGTTGTAGTTACCTACTATGTGTTATGATCCGGCAACCCCGGAGTGACAATAACCAGAACCACTCCCGGTGATGACCATAGTTTGAGGAGTTCATGTGTTCACCAAGTGCTAATGCGTTGGTCCGGTTCTTTATTAAAAGGAGAACCTTAATATCCCGTAGTATCCTTTTGGACCCCGCTGCCTCGGGAGGGATGGACAATAGATGTCATGCAAGTTATTTTCCCTAAGCACGTATGACGACACACGGAATGCATGCCTACATCACATTGACGAATGGGAGCTAGCCACATATCTCTCCGTGTTATAATTGTTGCATGATAAATGTCATCCAACGAATCACCGACCCATTGCCTACGAGTTTGTCCCACTTCTGTTGTTTCTTGTTTTGCTCTGCTACTGTTACTTGTTTTGCTCTGCTGCTGTTACTACTGTTGCTGCAACTATTGCTACTTGCTACTGCTGTCACTACTGCTGTTCCATGCCACTGCTGTTACTCGTTACACTGCTGCTACCTGCTACAATACTTTTTCTAGTGACGTTGACGGGAAAGAATATTTCCCGTCCACGGGCAACTTACTGGCACCATTGATACAACAGTTAGGAATAGTCTGCCGTCAACAGATCGTTTCTGGCATCGTTGCTATCATACTACTTTGATGCTGACACTTTGCTTGCAGATACTAATCTTTCAGGTGTGGTTGAATCTGACACATTCAGCTGCTAATACTTGAGAATATTCCTTCACTTCCCATAGAGCGAACCAACAAATTTGGGTTGAATACTCTACCCTCGAAAACTGACGTGATCCCACGCGCTGGTGGGCCATTGCATGACAATTGCTAATTGTTGAGCAACTGGGACGAGCTTTTCTCTGGCTCCATTGCCGTGGAGGCATCAAGTCAGGAATAGTTGCACATCAGCACAGCCCCTTCGAAATAACGCATAAACTAGGGTTTAAGCTTCTATCACTCTCGCAACCGATCATCTACTTATTACTCACCAATGCTTTCCCTTAGTTCCAAATATGGGGAAGTGTCATGTACTCGATGTTCACATGACGCCACTAAAGGAAGAGTAACATACACATCATCAAAATATCAAACAAATAACAACTTCACATGATTATTTATAGCAAGACTTCTCTTGTGTCCTCAAGATCATAGGTGTAATGAATATTCTTACATATCTGAACATACAATATTCCATCATGTAACCCAACTAGCATCAACTACAAGGTGTAATCAATACTTCTAACAACCCACACATACAAATCTAAGGTTTGGAGGCAAATATTGAATACAAGAGATGAACTAGGGGTTGAGATGAAATGGTGTTGGTGAAGATGTTGATGCATATTGGTCCACCCACGATGGAGGGAGTGTTGGTGATGACGATGGCTTCGACTTCCCCTTCCGGCAGGGATGTTTCCCCAACGGAATCGCTCATCTTGAGAGCAGAAGTGCTCCTGCCTAGGTTCTGCCTTGAGACAGTGGCGCTCCGTCCCGAAATTAATTTCTTGACTTTATAGGTAAAATAGTCTTATATAGGATAAGGTGTGCACCAAAGGCCTATTGGGGGGCCCACGAGCTTAAGGGCGCGCTGTGGGGGTAGGGTCTCCCCCAGGCTCATGCCATCTTAGTGGGTCCCGTTCTGGTATTTCTTTCGCTAATATTTTTAACATATTACAAAATAATTCTTTGTCAATTTTCATGTCATTTGGAGTTTGAGAGAATATACAACTCTTATGTGGCCTTTCCCGCTCTAGAATTCTAGTTGTAGGTGATACGTCTGAATCATATCTATAATTTTTGATTGTTCCATGTTGTTATATTATCATTCTTGGATGTTTTATGATCATTTTATATCAACTTTATATAATTTTTTGGGACTAACCTATTGACATAGTGCCTAGTGCCACTTGCTATTTTTTTCCTTCACGGAACATCCATATTATATGAGGTCCAAATGCCATGAAAATTTACAAAGATTTTTGTTGGACCAGAAGGAAACTTGGGAGCCAAGAATGAGCAGCAGACGAGACCTAGGGGGCCCACTAGACATCATGGTGCACCAGAGGTCCCTAGCGCGTCCTGGAGTCTAGTGGGGCCCTCAGGAACCTCCTCCACCACCCGTGAGCTCTATGAATAGCCCAATATTCATAAAACTCTAGGGGATTCGACAAAAAAAAGTTTAAGCCCCCGCAAGTTCTAGAGCCACGAAATCAAATCTAGTGCTCCTCCAATGATGCGTGAGTAGTTCATATCAGACCTATGGGTCCGTAGGCAGTGGCTAGATGGCTTTCTCTCTCGTTTTGTTCCTTAATACAATGGTCTCTTGGAGATCCATATGATGTAACTCTTTCTTTTGCGGTGTATTTGTTGTGATCCAATGAATTGTGAGTTTATGATAAGATCTATGAAAACGTATTCATGCTTTATTGTTATAACCTCTTATTTCTTCTATGATATTTGGTTTTTGTCTGGCCAACTCAATCTTTTATCTTGCAATGGGAAAGAGGTGCTTTGTGATGGGTTCGATCTTGTGATGCTCAATCTAAGTGACAGAAACAGAGATGACACGCATGTATTGTTGCTATCAGGGATAAAACAATCGGGTCTGTTCCTACATGAATATATCTTGTCTACATCATGTCACTGTTCTTAAGGCATTACTCCGTTTCTCCATGAACTCAATACACTAGCTGCATGCTGGATAATGGTCGATGTGTGGAGTGATAGAAGTAGATGCACGCAGAAGTCGGTCTACTTGTCTTTGATGTGATGCCTATATAGATCATTTTCTTAATATCTTCATAATTATTTGCGCTTCTATCAATTGTCGAACATTAATTTTTCTACCCATCGTTTGCTATTTCTCGCGAGAAGCCACTAGTGAAACCTAAGCCCCGGGGTCTACTTCACATCATCTATTTTACAATCTCAACTTTGCTTATTTCTTTTCTATTTTATTTGCTCTTTTGTTTTAGATATATATTATCAAAACACCCAAAAATACCTTGATGTGTTCTATTTTCTAAGACTCTTATTTGCATCTATCAATCTATCTTTACTTTACCCACGAGGGATTGACAACCCCTCCACGTGTTGGGTTGCGAGGATTTGCTATTTGTGTGCACGTGCTGCTTACATAGTCTTGTGGATCTTCCTACTGGATTGATACCTTGGTTTCTTAACTGAGGGAAATACTTGTCGTCGTTGTGGTACATCCCCCTTTAAGCTTGGAGGGAAACCAACGCATCAGCAAGGAGTAGCAAGATTTCTGGTGCCGTTGCTAGGGAAGATCAAGTCAAGATCTATCAGGTTCCTACACACAAATATCATCTCCTTTCAATTACATTATTTTCCATTTGCCTCTAGTTTTCCTCTCCCCCACTTCACAAAAATATTTGCCTTCTTTTTGCTTGCCTTTTTCTTGCTTGCTTGCTTCTATTGCCTTCATGTCAACACTCAAAAACAGAAAAATAAACAGGAAAAGTAAAGGCATATGGATCCTCATGCAGTTCTAATCTATTAAAAAGATGTAATTATCTTTAAACAATTGCTAGTGAGTTGAGCACTCTAATCGCAAATCTCAATATTGTGATGAAGTGTTAAAATAAGAAATTTATAAAGTGATTCATGATATCTCCTTGAATGAAAAGCATGATTGCAATGATGTTATTATCAATTCTATTAATGTCAATTGTGTTAATAATATGCAAAACTACAAGATTGGGGATGACAATTTTGTAATGTCCACTAACCATTGTAATGATCATGATTGGGGTGATGCTTCTTATTATCTTGAAGACGTATTTAATCCTCATGATGAATATGATACTGATAATAATGTTTGCAATAGTATTGAAAGTGGGTTTGGAAGAGTGTCAACTTTAGGTAATAACGATCCCAATATTTTGGAGAATTATATATCTCTTGAATTTATTGATAACGTGCGTTTGGATAGTTTATGACTTTAGTTAATGTTAATCCCACTACCTTGGAAGATTATAAGACTTTTGTGCATGTGGATCATGGAGAGAATATTTTATGTGATAGCTATATTGTTGAATTTGAATACGATCCTACATGTAATTATTATGAGAGAGGGAAATATGGTTATAGAAATATTCATGTTACTAAAATTTCTCTCTTCATGTTGAGATTGTTATTGTTTCTTTCTTCTTCCATGCATATGTTAGATATTTATTGTCTTGATAGTTTGTTTTCTTATCACATGCCTATGCATAGGAAGTATGCTAGACTTAGATGTGTTTGTCTTATGCTACATGATGCTCTCTTTATGTTTCAACTACTATCTTTCATGTGATCATCAATAATATCTCAAGCCTATCGTAATGGCAATAAAGAAAGAGCTTGTTGGGAGGCAACCCAATTAATAAAATTTATTTTCTCTTTTTCTTTCTATTCTTGAGTGTTTGAAAAATTATGCTACTGTTAGAATTGTGTTTTGTGTTTTATTTAGTGTTTGTGCCAAGTAAAGCCTTTGGGATCATGTGGGGCGTTAGTTGCTTTAATCCTGTTGAAAAATAGAAACTTTTGCGTCTAGTAGAAAAATCCTAAAAATTACAAATACGTCAAAAGTGTTTGAGTTTTTTACGCAAGATTGATATACAAGTTCCCTACGTTTTCCTAATTTTTAAGAATTTTTGGATTTACAGAAGTATGAGTAAATTTAAATCTCTAAAGACTGTTATGTTTATAATAGATTATGTTTTCTTTGCATTATGTGCTTGTTTTACTGATTCTAAGGCTATCGGCGGGTATAAGCCATGGAAAAGTTAGAATACAGTAGGTATAATGCAAAAACAGAATTGGAATAGGTTTTCAACAGTACCTATAGCAAAGTTTGGTTTTCTGATACTAACCGATCTCATGAAAATTTTGTTGAGTTTTGTGTGATTGAAGTTTTCAAGTTTTGAGTGAGATCACAATGAATGAAGGAATAAGGAGTGATAAAAGCCTAAGCTTTGGGATGTCCCATGTCACCCCAAGGCAATATATAAGGATTACCAAGCAACTAAGCTTGGGGATGCCCTCGAAGCATCACCTCTTTCTTCTAAAAACCACCGGTAACCTTAGTTTGAGCTATACTTTTATTCATCACATATCATGAGTTTTGCTTGGAGCATCTTGTAGCATTTGTGTCTTTGCCTTCTTTGCTGGTTATTATGTCATTATAAACCTTACTGGACACACCCATTTGAGAGAGCTAAATTATGCTATGATTTGTTAGAATCGCTCTTTATGATTCACTTATAAAAATTTAGCCATGGAGTTGCTCAAGTACTTCACTTATATATTTTTTAGCACGGTGATGCTGTCATTTTGAAGAAATTTTCTCTCATGCTTCGCTTAGTTTATTTTGAGAGTTTCTGAAATTTTGAATAAATCCTCTCTTGCTTCACTTATATAATTTTAAGAGGTGAAAATTTTAAAGAAACTTGTGCTCAAGTTCTTCACTTATATTTGTTTGAGAGCTTGTTATTTGCAATGGCAATTTGCTTTAAATGAAAATTAGTTCCAAAGTGATGAATTTCCAGGAAATATATAATAAAAACTTTCAAGGAAATCATTGGATATTAATCTTGATTCCTTGCAATAGTTTTGCGATATGAAGATAGTGATATGTGAGTTAAGTTGATGAGTAATTTTGTTCTAGTAAGAATATTGGTGTTAAGGCTTGTGATTCCCTATGCATGGACATGAAGTCAATAATTATGCTATGAAGTTACATCCTACTTGTATTGCATTATTCGGTGTTAGTTATGTTTAATGTTCACTTATGATGATTGCTGTTCCTTGGTTGGGCGCTTCTAAATTTATTGCTACCCTTCACTTGCACTAAGCCGACATACTACTTGTGCATCGAAATCCCAAACCCAAAGTTATGCCAAATGAATCCACCATACCTACCTATATGCGGTATTTCAACTCCGTTCCAAGTAAATTTGCAAGTGCCAACTCTAATGTTCAAAATAAATTTATGTTTTGTGTGCCTGTACCGCTCATGAAGCAGCGAGGGGTGGTCGGTATCTGTTAAATAGGTTATTTTCAAGATGAGTGTTTATCCATTTGTCATTACACGGGAGTATGACGGTAATAGGGATGCCCAATTTCACGCCCAAGATGCGGCCCTATCCTTAATTTGGCACGAAGGCCTCGTCAGGGATAGAAGCGCATCTCGTCGTGTCGCAAGAATGGATATCGTTACAAGTACATGTACTGAAAAGAAGAGATATATTTAGAATTGGCTTACACTCGCCACAAGCTACATCAGAGTCACATCAGTACAATACATAATCATCAAGAGTAAGAGCAGGGTCCGACTACGGACGAAAACAAACGAGAAAAATAAGAACGACGTCCATCCTTGCTATCCAAGGCTGCCGACCTCGAACCCATCCTAGATCGAAGAAGAAGAAGAAGAAGAAGAAGAAGCAACTCCAAATGAACAATCAACGCGCTCGCGTCAAGTAACCTTTACCTGTACCTGCAACTGGTGTTGTAGTAATCTGTGAGCCACAGGGGACTCAGCAATCTCATTTCCAAAGGTATCAAGACTAGCAAAGCTTAATGGGTGAGGTATGGTTAAGTGGTGAGGTTGCAGCAGCGGCTAAGCATATATTTGGTGGCTAGCTTACGAGTACAAGAAATAAGAGATGAAAGATCTACGCATAGCGGACGTGAACTACTGACGATCAAATGAATGATCCTGAACCCCTACCTACGTCAGACATAACCCCACCGTGTCCTCGATCGGAGAAGGAACTCACGAAAGAGAAAGTCACGGTTACGCAAATAGTTGGCATGTTTTAATTAAGTTATCTTCAAGTTATCTAGAACCAGTGTTAAACAAAGTTTCCACGTTGCCACATAACCGCGGGCACAACTTTTCGAAAAGATTTAACCCTGCAGGGGTGCTCCAACTAGTCCATCCCAAATTACCACAAGCCGCATAGAAATCCTCAATCACGAAGCTCGCGATCTCGTCGGATTCCCTAGAGGAAAACCTCAACTCTCAGATTACCCAAAGCATCACCGGAATCCCGATGCACAAGATATCTCGTCAAAGGTAAAACTAATCCAGCAAGGCCGCCCGGCGTGTCGACGATCCCGATAGGAGCCGCGTATCTCGTTCTCAGGACACGACGGATAAGCACAGCGTACGGTGGCCTGATAGAAATCTCCCGAGTTGCCCCGGGTTGGCCCCGCAAACGGCTCTAGTTTTGGACCAGCACCAACAACACTGGCGCCCCTGTATTATGTAGAATTACTCCTGGGTAGCGCTAACTCCCTATGCATTTCAGTATTATCAAATTATTATGTTGGGCAAATAGTACCAATGTTGGGCCTTGCCAGACCAGCTTTAATCTAAAACGAATTATCAAGGGGGTCCCCATAACAACCCCGATCGTGTTAGGAGCGCTCAATTATGGAACATAACACCGGTAGCCGAAACTAAGGGGGCAAAGGTGGAACAAACACCAGGCTAGAAAGGCCGAGCCTTCCACCTTTTACCAAGTATATAGGTGCATTAAATTAAATAGCATTAATATGGTGATAAGACAAGGGACCCATGTTTTCACATGGAAGCATCTGCACCTGCAACTAGCAACGCTATCAACAGGGTTAAGCAAGCGGTAACATAGCCAATCAGTGGTTTGCTAGGTCGTACAGGTTGAAGGTGATCATGGCATTGTTGAGAGGCTAATATTTAACAGGTGCTAGGCAACGAGACATAATCGATAGAAACGGTAAAACTAGCATGGAAATGATAGTAATGGTATCTGGGGAAATGATCATCTTGCCTGAGATCCCGCTTGGAAGAAGAATGACTCCGTGAAGCAGACGAACCAACGTAGTCGAACGGGTCCTCATACTCCGACACGATTGCGGAACTCTATCGAGACGGAGCAAACCGAAATCAAACATCAACACAGATATTCACCACGGCAAATGCATGACATGATGCACACCCTAATATGATGCATGATCAGTTCAAAGATGCAAGGGGTGGCATGACAATTCACCTCACGCAAACACTACACATTAAGTGAAGCTCGATATGCAACGAGTTGCATATCGACGAAACTCCACGTTTAATTATTTAGTTCACTCTCGTTCAGGTACACCGCTATATTAAATGTTGTTAAACATGGCACAAGGGTGAAGCACAAATTAATCTACCTAGCTAGGCATTTTAAATGAGACTGGAAACGACATATAGCATCTCCGAAGTGACCCCACGTGTTAAATATTAATTCTGTCCAGATTTGTCCTAATCACATTTTAGGTTTGTTAAATGAAAAAAACAAAGTGGTTCACGTGATTATACTCGTCGTTCTGCACCATTTACATATATGTCTCATCTCCAACGAAGCTACGGTTCAAAGGTTATAGACGTTTCAATATGATGGCATTTGTGCACTTATGCATGATTTGTTTCACCACTAAATCCATTGGGACAAGAAAGAAAACTACATGGCCAAAACACTGCATTGGACAAGTCCATTCAGAGATGTGGACCAAACGGCTAAGCGTATGTGTGTGCTAAAAAAATGAAAAACATGGAAAAATTGGGGTACATGGGAATTGAACCCAAGACCCCCTAGATGCAACCATGGTAGGCTAACCAATGGGGCTAGCAACCAAATCTGTTCAATCTGTTGGCTAGAACTAACTGAACTGAGAGTAGCCAACCTTGGTTTGCAAAACAACAGCCAAAAGGGCAATATAAATAGGGGCAGCTGGGATTCGAACCCCAGATCCCGCGCTTGGAAAGTGAGTGCGCTACCAACTCGGATGAGTAAGGCTGGGTGTTAAATTACTGCCCGTATTCCACAAATACAAGAAAAACGCGGGCCTTCTTCCCCACGAACAGAAACAGGTAATGAACCTGCAGAACTGGCGGCTACAGACCTTGGAGTGCGGGACTGGTCGGGGATGGCACGAGCGGAGGGGGGGGGGGGTTCGAGGGCCGGCAGGTCTATGGCGGCCTCGGGTCCAGGCAGGGGAGGTAGACCCATGGAGGTGAGGTCCCGCGGGCTCCCATGGTTCCCTGCAGCAACAAGAAGGAGAGAGAGATCAGAGGAAAAGCAGGGGAGGCAGCTCGGGGGAAACCCTGATCCATCCAGCGGGTGGCTCGGGCACTGGCTGGAGCTTCCCTCGTGGTCGTGCAGACGAAGCGGAGTGGCGGATGGACGCGAAGCAGAGGGGAGGCGGCCCAGGAGACACTGCAGCGCTGAGGGCGCGGGGAGGCCGACTTCCTTGGAGGGGGCGCCTGGCTCGATCCAGATCGAGCGGGAACGCGCCGACCGGCTGCTGGATCGAGCCCCTCGATCGGAGGACCGGCTGACAGCAGCCGCCCGGGCCCGGGGCGATGGGATCTATCGTGGGGGGGGGGGGGGGGGGGGGGTTGGAGCGCATGCTCGCGCTGGTTGGTTGGGAGAAGATCCCAAGGAAACTGGTGGCGGCGGCTGCTAGGAGGATCCCTAGAAAATAGGGTTTGGTCTAGGATTGTTCCGCATACACATATATAAGCGTCCAACGACTAAAACGGGGTTAAACTGGACCTCCGGTTAAATAAGATGGCTGAGAATAACTAGGTTAGGAATACCCATGGACAAACCGATGACGGTTTGCGGTAAAACGGGGTTGATCCGAATCCAATGGTCACGACCGCCCGGTTTGGGTGCCGGGAGGTTTTCGGACTGGGCTGCGCGTAGGGTCGATGCACTGTGCAGAGGGGCTAGGCGGAGATGACAGGGAAAACGAGCGGCGCGGCAACGTATTTTATAACACCGACAAACGTCCGACGATAGCCCGAATAACTTGTAACGCCCCGGACACACCCGCTGGCGGTCGTTACTCCCGGCGGGATCTAGACTCGCCCCACATATCAATACTAGTCTTTTCTGCGCACTTTGTCCTCACTCATGCGCACCCGGGATGAACTTCCCGGTCGGTCACCCATCCTAGAACTACTCCAAGCCGAGCACACTTAACTTGGGAGTTCTGTTTGAATGGGCTCCTGGAAAAGAAGGAATTCCTTATTGATATGAGTAGTCTATCATCCCTAATAAGCCAGGCTATCACACCCAATCCCAAAAAACATTTTATGTTGTCAATTAATAAATTCGTTAGGAAGTGTTGCTATGGACGGTACGCGTGGATACGTCTAGCCATGGAATGTGAAAGAATGGTGGAAAAAGTAATAAACTTTATTTTTAGTTAGGGAACCTCCTATAATTTGTTTAGCATCGAGGATATACGAAACTCTTAGTCCTTCTCGTTGATAGGAAATTCATGCCACCTTAAAAAAATATCTCTAAGTTCTTCACCTTGAGCTATGGCACCTCTACAAATCCCTCTTCCCTCTCCGAAGGGCCTATCTATTTACTATATGCAAATTTTATTTTTGAATTTGAGTCTCCATCTTCTCTTATAAAGCACCAACTAAGGAACACCATTATCATACTTCAGCATTGGTTGTAGTTAATATTTGAGTGTGTTGCTTGAATGGATCAATGATAGAGCATGATGGGCTAGGGATAACGTTCTTTAGCGTTGATATTTTGAAAGACTTCGTTGCTTGTTGATATGCTTGAGTATTGAAATTTTCATGTCAAACTATAGACCACTGCTTTGTATCATCTATAAGTTCATATGTCCATGCTAAAAGAAAAACAATATGATGAACATGTGAGGCAGCATTCCACATCAAAAATTCTATTTTTATCATTTACCTCCTCGAGGACGAATAGGAATTAAGCTTGGGGATGATGATACATCTCCAACGTATCTATAATTTTTCATAGTTCCATGTTGTTATATTATCATTCTTGAATGTTTTATGATCATTTTATAGCAAGTATATATCATTTTTAGGGACTAACCTATTGACATAGTGCCTAGTACCAGTTTTTGTTTTTTTTCCTTCATACAAAATCCATATTAGATCAGGTCCAAATTCCATGAAACTTTACGAAGATTTTTGTTGGACCAGAAGGAAACTTGGGAGCCAAGAATGAGAAGAAGATGAGGCCTAGTGGGGCCACTAGATATGAGGGTGCGCCACAGGCCCCTAGGGTGGCTTGGTGTCTAGTGGGGCCCTCGGGCACCTCCTCCACCGCCTCTGAGCTCTATAAATACCCCAATATTCATAAAACCCTAGGGGACTCGACGAAAAATCGTTTCATCCGCCGCAAGTTCTAGAGGCACGAAATCCAATCTTGAGCCCGTTCCAGAGAGGAACACACGATCACGGAGGGGTTCAACATCCTCATTGGTGCTCCTTCGGTGATGCGTGAGTAGTTCATATCATACCTACGAGTCTGTAGGCAGTGGCTAGATGGGTTTCTCTCTCGTTATGTTTCTCAATACAATGGTCCCTTGGAGATCCATATGATGTAACTCTTCCTTTTGCGGTGTGTTTGTTGGGATCTCATGAATTGTGAGTTTATGATCAGATCTATGAAAAGATATTCCTTCTTGATTATTGTAGCCTCGTATTTCTTCTTCAATATTTGGTATTTGTTTAGCCAACTTGATCTTTTATCTTGCAATGGGAAGAGGTCCTTTGTGATGGGTTCGATCTTGCGGTGCTCAAGTTCAGTGACAGAAACAGACATGACATGCATGTATCGTTGCTATCAAGGCATGGGGTCTATTCCTACAAGAATAGAACTTGTCTACATCATGTCATCATTCTTAAGGCAAAACTGTGTTTCTCCATGAACTCAATACACTAGATGCATGCTGGATAGCGGTCGATGTATGGAGTAATAGAAGTAGATGCACGCAGAATTCGTTGTACTTGTCTTGTACGGGATGCCTATATACATGATCATTGTCTTGAATATCGTCATAATTATTTGCTCTTCTATCGATTACCCAACAGTAATTTGTCAACCCGCCATTTTCTATTTCTCAAGAGAAGCCACTAATGAAACCTACGGCCCCCGGGTCTAATTCACATCATCTATTTGCAATCTCTACTTTGCTACTTGCTTTTATATTTTATTTTCTCTTTTGTTTTGAGATCTGTATTATCAAAAACCCAAAAATATCTTGCTGCATTGTACTTGCTATCACTCTTATTTGCATCTATCAATCTATCCTTACTTTACCCACAAGGGATTCAAAACCCCTCCATGCGTTGGGTTGCGAGGATTTGCTATTTGTGTGCAGGTGTTGCTTACATAGCCTTTTGGATTTTCCTACTAGATTGATATCTTGGTTTCTTAATTGAAGGAAATACTTGCCGTCACTGTGCTACATCTCCCTTTAAGCTTGGAGGGAAACCATCGCACCAACGAGGAGTGGCAGTCGACAATCTACCTCCTTGTATGAATCTTGTTAAATAAGAGAGAAAATGCATAAGGATTGCATCATAAAGTGAAATAATGACTCAATACGTAATAAATAGGAATAGGAAAACATCATGCAAAATGGACGTATCGGATTGCTAAAAAAGTTATTACTAAACAAGATAAAATAGATAAGAGCAAACATGTAGTTGGCATGCATTTGCTTTTGTTAAGATTAGACATCATTGCTATCATGGTTTATGTGACATGGGTGCTAGCACAAGTGCTAGTCCATTAACTTTATATCAAGAAGTTATGCATGATATTTGATACTTGTGATCTGCGATGGGTATTCTGTGAAGAGGAACGGGTTATCACATCATAGTGTGTGGAAGTATTTTCCCTCAGTTATGACACCAAGTTTTATCAAACCAATAGGAATATCAACCACAACCGTGTTGAGCGGCTGCACACAAAAGAACAAACAACTTGCACCCAACGCAGGCAAGAGGGTTGTCAATCCTCTTGTCTTATTATTTGCAAGCAAGTGAGGTGTGTAGATAATTGTAGATAGCAAGATAAAATAAAAACAAGTAAATAACAACAAGGTATTGAAGGTTTTATCAATATGTTGTGAATAGACCCAGCGGCCATAGCTTTCCCTAATGTCATTTCTCATGAAAAATAACATACAAAGTGTAAACAAATTATGTTGGGCAATTGGCAGAAAAGCGGATAGTTCTGCGATATTCACGATAATGATCATGTCTATATAGGCATCATGTCCATAAACAAATAGGCCGACTCCTACCTGCACCTATTACTATTACTCAACTCACGACCGCTATCGAGTATGCATCTAAAGTATTAAGTAAAACAGAGTAATGCATGGAGAGCAATTACCTGATGTAGACAAAGTAAACTCAAGCAATATGAATAAACCCCATTGTTTTATCCTTAGTAGAAGCAACACAAAGATGCACCTTTTCCCCTTCTGTCACTGGGATATAGAAATTCTCCAGGTTGAACCTACCACAACACACTTCTCTCACCGAAGAAATATATATCTAGTTGTCCAAACTATATTTCAATAGACCAGAGAGAATTACGAAGCTATCATAATCATGCACATAAGAATCATATAAGTATTCAGAGGAGACTCAAATATTCATCATGAATAATGTGAACATAAAGCCACAATTCATCGGATCCCAACAAATGCGTCGCACAAAACGAATTACATCATATGGATCAAAGCGAAGATGCGACGATTATTGTATTGAAGATCAAAGAGAGAGAGAGATATTTCCATCTAGGTACTGATTATGGACCCGTAGGTTTATGGTGAACTACTCACACATCATCGTGAGGGTAGCAAGGTTGATGAAAAGACCCTCCGTCATCGATCCCCCTCTGACAAGGTGCCGGAGTGGAGCTCTAGCTGGCCTCCCGTCGGAACAGAGAATTGTGGCATCGTAAAAAGTGATTCGGGGCTACCTATGGTGTTTTAGGGTATATGAGAATTTATAAGCCAAAGAACAGAGTTGGGAGGGCCATGAGGGAGGCACAAGCCAGCAGGGCGTGCCCCCCTAGGTCGTGCCCTATTGTCTTGTGGGCCCCTCGTGAGGCCTCCAGCCTTCTTCCGGTGCTCGTTGGTCTTCTTTTTTTCCAGAAAATATCACGAAAAAGGTTCAGGGAAATTGGACTTCATTTGTTAACGAAAACCTAAAAAGTGGAAAACACAAAGGAAACAACAACTCGCACTAGGCACTAGGTTAATAGGTTAGTGCTCAAAAATAGTATAAATTGGTAAATAAATACCCCAAAAGTATTCTAGAATGATAGTATATCAGCATGGAACAATAAAAAATTATAGATACATTTGATATGTATGAAGCATCCCCAAGCTTAATTCCTGCTCGTCCTCGAGTAGGTAAATGATGAAAACAAATTTTTTGATGTGACATGCTATCCATGATGTAACCTTATGCTTGTATGCTCATTGAGAACCAATGAATTAAAAAATATTAACACATAATTACTTATAGGTATAAGCAACAAATCATTAATTTTCAAAGTATATGATCCTCAAAGATTGTGTTACCCGCATACATCTTTATTATATTAGCAAGGCATGTCTCCATTTTCACCACACTAATACAAATTTCAAGAACCACGATGTCCAAGTGAGGTGATTGGACCATACTTTTTAAATATACATCAACTTTTTATTTTTTACGCAATACATGAGCATGAACCATTGGACATAGCATAAAGGTGGAATAGAATATGGTAGTAGGTTTCAAAGTGGTAAAAGTGGAGAAGATAGTCTCACATCAACTAGGCGTACCAACGAGCTATGGAGATGCCCGTCAATAGGTATCGATGCGAGGAGTAGGGATTACCATGCAAATGCTGCACAAGAGCTATAAGTGTATGAAAGCTCCACTGAAGCTAAGTGGGGTGTGTATCCAACATGCTTGCTCATGAAGACCTAGGGCATATGATGAAGCCCGTCATCAGAATATACAAGCTAAGTTTATGAAAAAGTGATTCCCACTAGCATATGAATGATATAACATGAGACTATCTATATGAAGAATAAGGTGCCACTTTGAGGCACAAGTGTGGTAAAGCATAGTAGGAAAGTCCCTTCTCTATTTTTCTCTCGTTCATTTTTTTATTATGGTGGGATTATTTGGCCTCTCCCATTTTTACTTCCTCACTCGGACAATGCTGTAATAATGTTGATCATCACACTTTCATTTACTTACAACTCAATATGAAAACGGATAGGATGACATGACTTTGAATAAATGCCTCTCGCAGTGTACTAGGGCGTGCAAAGATCTAGCATGACATGTATCAAAAATATGATGAACGGTGGTTTTGCGAGTGATACATCGCCATCGTATCTAGTTTTCCTAATGCTTCTGCTCTTGTTTTTGACTCTAATTTGCATGATTTGAATTAAACTAACCCGGAGTGACGCTCTTTTCACCAGAACTACCATGGTGTTGTTTTTGTATAGAAATAAAAGTTATCGGAATGTAACAAAACTATTTGGAGATTTTTTCTGGAATATATGAAAAATACTAGAATCAAGACCCGCCGGAGGGGAGGCCACAAGCGCCCACTAAACATCACGGCGAGCCAGGCCCCCCTAGCATGACCTGGTGTCTAGTGGGGACCACATGGCTCCGCTCACCCTAAATCCAGCGCTACAAAATCCTATTTTTGGATAGAAAAATCAGAGAGGAAGTTTCACCTTGTTTCATGATACGGAGCAGCCGCCACCTCCTTTCTTTATCGGGAGGCCCAATGTGGAGTCCGTTTGGGGCTCTGGAGAGGGGAATCTTCAGTCTTAGTCATCACCAACCCTCCTCCATCACCAATTCCATGATGCTCTCCACCGAGAGTGAGTATCCCTTTGTAGGCTTGCTGGTCGGTGAAGAGCTGGATGAGATTCATCATGTAATTGAGTTAGTTTTGTTAGGGCTTGATCCCTAGTATCCACTATGTTTGGAGATAGATGTTACCATGACTCTGCTATGCTTAATGCTTGTCGCTAGGGCCCGAGTGCCATGATTTAAGATCTCAACCGTTTATGTTTTCACCATTATATCTATGTTCCTGATCTGATCTTGCAAGTTATATGCACCTACTACGTGTTAGGATCCGCATACCCCAAAGTGACAATAATTGGGATTCTTTCCGGTGATTACCGTAGTATGAGGACTTCATGTATTCACTATGTGTTAATGCTTTGTTCATGCTCTCTATTAAAAGGAGGCCTTAATATCCCTAAGTTTCCTTATGGACCCCGCTACCATGGGAGGGTAAGACAAAAGTGTCATGCAAGTTCTTTTCCATAAGGACATATGACTATTTACGGAATACATGCCTACATTATATAGATGAACGAGAACTAGTTCTGTGTCGCCCTATGTTTTGACTATTATATGATGAATATTATCCAGCAATATAATAGATCCAATGCCTACGAGTTTTCCACATATTGTGCTTGCTAAGTTACTATTGTTGCTACTGCTATTACGAGTTCTACAAAACTGATATCGCTGTTACCGTTACTGATGCTACTGTTACCGTTACTGCTGCTGCTGTTACCACTGCTATCAAAACTATCATATTACTGTGCTACTGATCACTATGCTGGAGATACTAAATCTCCCAGTGTGATTGAATTAACACCTCATCTGCTAATACCTGCAAATATTCTTTAGCTCCCCTTGTGTTGAATCTATATATTTGGGTTGAATACTTTACCCTTGAAAACCATCGCAATCCCATATACTTGTGGGTTATCAAGAACGTTTTCTAGCGCCGTTGCCGAGGAGCATAGCTATATTTTCTCAGTCACTTGAGATATCTTTTTATTGATAACTATGAAGAATTTTAAAGATCCAAGAACCAAGATCGTTCCCTCTAAGATGAGGGGAGGTAAGTAACTGTCATCTAGCTCTGCACTCGATTCACCCTCTCTTTTGAATAGACTTGAACACCACCACCACATGTTATTAATGATGGTATGTTACAAGTAACTTATGATGCTACCTCTGCAATGAATGATGCTTATGATGATGCTAGTACCTTCCTTGAGGATACCGTGCCACTAGGTGAATTTCTTGACGAACAACTTGCTAGAGCTAAAGAAATTGAGCATGTTGAAACTGATGATACTTTTTAAACTAATGAAGTCTTTGCTACTGAAAATATTTAAATACCTTTTAGACACGACTATCCTAGAACTGAAATGCCTAAAATACGTGAAGGTTATGTTCTGGATGAAGAAATTGCTAGAGATTTTTTGAACTGTAAGGAGAGACAAGATCTTAAGAAAATACCACTACTAGGGAAAACCTTATACACACAACCTTAGCAGTAGCGCTGGATAAACGGCGGCGCTACTGCTACATATCAGTAGTGCGCTTCAAGTGAAGGCGCTACTACTAACTACTTAGCAGTAGCGCGGCTTTAAAAACACGCTACTACTAATATTGCCCCACCGTTGCTACCAGGCTAGATTTAGTAGTAGCGCGCCCCAGATAACAGTGCTACTGCTAACAGAATAGTAGTAGCGCGTGTTTCCGACCCATGCTACTGCTAAGTGGGGCGTGCACTTATGTCGTATTTGCACCCGCATGCCCCTCTCTCTCCCTCTCTCCCTCTCTCCCTCTCCACACTGTGCGTCGCAGCCGCCCGTCATTCCCTCCCTCTCCACTCTGCGCCGCCGCCCCGCCCCTCACTCCCTCCCTCTCCCCCTTCTCAGGCTCTCCCTCTCCACTCTACGCTCTCGCCCCACCCCACACTCCCTACCTCTCCCCTCTTCACTCTCTCCCTCTCCACTCCGTGTCGCCTCCTCCGTAGGTCCTCCCAGGCGACCGCTCCCCGGCCCCGACCCCGACTTTGACCCTGACGTCCTCAACCCCGGACCCAACTCCGACCTCGACCCCGATGACCTTGACCCCTGCCGCGACTCCAACACCGACCCCGACCTCTCGTGATACATCCCCACGCCTAGGGTTCTTGCTAGGATTCTTGCTAGGGACTAGATGATGCCTCGCATGTTGTTGTGGGAATATTTGCAATATAAATATAAATATATATATATAGTGTTTTATTATTGTATATTTTCTTGATGAGGTGTCATACTTGCATGTTGAGAAAAATAGGTTAGTGGGTGCTAGCTAAATTCAAATGAGATGACTGTTGTACAAATGATAACTAGAAAGTAAAACATTAGATGATAATCAAATCTTCTCATAGGAATTTGTCTCGACATCGACATTTCCCGGACCGCATCCTCGTCGTCGAGTGGTCGGTGAGAGCCTGCTTGATAGGCGCCATGTCCGGGACTGGGCCCCGCCGGGCTGGCACTGGGAGGTGCTACCTTCCGGTACGTGCACCTTGGTGAGGAATCCGGGCCTCGTCGTCGCGTGGGCCACTATTGGTGCGGAGGGAGCCGGGCCCCATGGAGGTGGTACGTCGTCGTGTTAGGGAGGAGGACGAGCACGTTTGTTGCTACATGGTTGCATTGGATGCCAGGTTCTCCAATACCTGGTAGGTTCTTGAGGGATATCACGTGAGATATGCTCCGGTAATGGTTCCTTATCTTTGGGTTGCCACCGCTTGCGCCGTGGGACGCCAAATGGATTTGTATTAGTGATATGATAATATTTGAGATGTATTAGTGATAATATTCTATGATGCATTAACTGGATTATTTGAGATGATGTATTAGGGATATTATATGATATTATTTGAGATTTTTTAGTAAAAAAATCTGGTACTTTCGGTATGTCGTTGCTCCTTGTATGACTTTCACGTGTGTTCTTGATCGAGGAATCCCGACTGTTGTAGTCGGGGGCACTTTTTCCTCTTCTCTTCTTCTCATATATACCTTAGTATAATGCGCAAGGAGAGGAGAGGAGAAGCGCCCATCACTGATGGCCGAACTATTAGTGTGAGAAAGTGTCCACCACCATATCAGTGTGAGAGAGTGCGCACCAACTCACCATGAGATATGAGAGTTATTTAAGGAAAGCCTCGACTAACCGAAAGTCAACTGATATTGAATTATGTCTATTTGGACATGTGTATGTTATTGTAGGGAACACCTCCTAGTGCCTAAGTTTTGTCGGAATGTTGATTCAGTTCTGTTCTGACAAATTTCAGGCGCTCAATATGTTTTATTTTAATAATGGTCATGCCGAATTTGTGAACACGGGAAATGTGTGACGACAATAGGATCCATGAGTGTGAACTGTGCGGCGAAGATTTTGGTTTGTGCGACAGACTTCACCTGCGAGAGGGCAGGTTCTTCACCATCAAGCTTGACGAGAGGGCAGTCCTCACCTTACATTGCTAACTAGGCTACTATTATGCTCTTCAACACAAACTGCCGAATGATGTTGTGCCTCCATTGATACATAGTCAATGTAACTTGTATAGCTATATCATGATTATAATGTGACGATATGATTTGTGTTGGATGATATGATGAGACTATTATGTGTATGATAATCAAATCGTAAACTCGCAATATGCTCGTCATAGAATATTGTATAAAATCTATACAAAAACATCGCAAATACGTAGCAAAAAAAGATATGTGAAAATGTAGTAGTAGCGCTCTTTAGCGCTGAATAGGAAAACACTACTACTAAGCCACTTAGCAGTAGCGCTGGTATGGACAGTGTTATTGCTAAGTAGCTATAGCAGTAGCGTGGGCCGAAGCACGCTACTGCTAAATGTTAGTTGTAGCGCTGTATCAGTAGCGCGGTGCCCCGCGCTACTGATATCCCTTAGACTCGCGCTACTACTAGACTTTTGCCTAGTAGTGTACTATGCAAGTTGAAAGAAAAATCCTTGAATGCTAGAATGAAATATGATCCTTGCTACTTCACCTATCTTTTTACCGATAAGGATTATGAATTCTCTGTCGATCCAGAGATTATTACTTTGGTTGAGTATGATCCTTTTCATCGCTATGAAAATGAAACTGTTGTGGCATATCACACTAAGCTAAATGATATAGCCACCCTCTTTATTAATGATGAGAAAATTTGCTACTACTATATCCTCAAACAATTTACGTTCTCATTAAAAGGTGATGCTAAGATTTGGTAGAATTATCTTGCTCCTGGTTGTGTGCGTAGTCCGAGGATATGATCTACTACTTCTCTAAAAATATTCGCCTACTCATAAGAAAGAAGCTGCCATACATGAAATTTTTAACTTTGTGCAAATTGAAGAAGAAAGTCTCCCACAATCTTGGGGGAGGCTTCTCCAATTGAATAATTCCTTTCATGATCATCCTCTTAAGAAAAATGAGATACTTTATATATTTTATAATGGACTAATCGATGCTTCTAGGTACCACCTAGATAGTTGTGCTGGTTGTGTTTTCATGGAACGAAATGTCAAATAAGCTGATGAATTATTGACTAATATATTGAAGAATTATGATGAGTGGGCACTTCCTAAACCACCGCCTAAACCCACTCCAAAGAAGAGATGTATATTATTCTTAGTCCTGAAACTATGTAAGAGGCAAATAAGTGTATGAAGGAAAAGGGCACTAAAGCTGAAGATGTTAAGAATTTACCACCTATAGAAGAAATCCATGGTCTCAAATAACCACCCCGGGTGATGGAGGTAAATTCTCTTCTAAAGTTTGATGAAGGTGACATCCCTTACAATAAACATCCTAGTCAATGCTTATATGAGTTTGATAATTATATTATAAAGCAAGATCATTTCAACTCCTATGTCATGAAACAATTGAAACAAAACTGTGATATGGTTGCTCGCTTAAGTGACTTGTCATTTAGAATCACCAATTATGTAAGAGGTGTAGGAAAACATACTTCTATTGTTCAAACCCAATTTGAACAAGTTGCTAAATCTCAAAGTGAGATACTTCATGAAATGACTAATAGTATGAATGCTCATGCTGTTAGAGTAATGACTAGAGGAGCAACAATGACTCAAGATCCACTATATACAAAAGGTCATCCTTAAAGAACTGAAAAAGATTCACAAAGAATTAATATTGATGCACCTAGTCCTTCTAGGAAGAAAAATAAAAATAAAAATGATAGGACCTTGCATACTTCTAGCGAACCTATAGTACGAAAACCTTCTACTAATGCTAATGTTATCTCTATCTCTAATGCTGGAACTCAATCTGGTAGTGAGCATTCACCTAGTGATAATGAAAATGATGATGATGATGCTCATGTAGGTACTCAACCTGACAATGATAAAGAGTTAAATAATGTTGTTGAGATAGAACCTGCTATTGATCTTGATAACCCACAACCTAAGAATAAATGTTATGATAATAGAGATTTTGTTGCTAGAAAGCTTGGCAAAGAAAGAAAGCCATCAGTTCAAAAACCCATGCCTTATCCACCTAAACCAACTAAGAAAAAAGATGATGAAGAATTTGAACGCATTGCTGAAATGCTTGCTACTTCTTGAGCTTGCGATGGTATTCTCTTGAATAGGAAAGGGTGATGCAGCAAAGTAGATAAGTATTTCCCTCAGTTTGTTGAGAACCAAGGTATCAATCTAGTAGGAGGAACAAGCAAGGCCCCAATCTTAGCACCTACACAAACAATCAAACACTTGCACCCAACGCTAAAAAGGGATTGTCAATCCATTCACTGTTATTTGCAAGGATGAGATCTGATAGAGATAGATATAAAAGATTGCTAGAAATAAAAGTAAACAAAAGTAAATAAATGGCAGAAATATATTTTTGGTATTTTTGGTTTATAGATATGAAAGTACAATATGGAAAATATACCCGGGGGCCATAGGTTTCACTAGAGGCTTCTCTCATGAAGAAAAATAATACGGTGGGTGAACAAATTACTGTCGAGCAACTGATAGAAAAGCGAATAATTATGAAGATATCCAAGGCAATGATTATGCATATAGGCATCACGTTGGTGTCAACTAGACCGAAACGATTCTGCATCTACTACTATTACTCCACACATCGACCGGCTCCTGCCTGCATCTAGAGTATTAAGTTCATGAAGAACAGAGTAACGCATTGAGTACGATGACATGATGTAGAGGGATAAACTCAAGCAATATAATGAAAACCCCATCTTTTTATCCTCGATGGCAACAATGCAATACGTGCCTCGCTACCCCTACTTTGTCACTGGGTGAGGACACTGTAAAACTGAACCCAAAACTAAGCAGTTCTCCCATTGCAAGAATTACCAATCTAGTTAGCCGAACCAAACCAATAGCTCGAAGAGACTTGCTAAGATATGAAATCATGCATATAAGAATTCAGAAAAGATTCAAATAATATTCATAGATAGTCTGAACATAAACCCACAATTCATCGGATCTCGACAAACATACCGCCAAAGAGTATTACATCGGATAGATTTCCATGAAGATCATGAAGAAAATGGCATCGAAGAACAAAGAGAGTGAGGAAGCCATCCAGCTACTACCTATGCACCTGTAGGTCTGTGGTGAACTACTCAGGCATCATCGGAGGGGCAATGGAGTTGATGTAGATGCCCTCCATGATCGATTCCCTCTCCGGCAGATTACGAGAAAAGGCTCCCAGATTGGATCTCACGGGAACAGAGGCTCCCGAGGGCGGAAAAATATTTCTTTGGTCTCGTTCTGGTATTGGGGGAATATTTTGGAATTTATAGGACGAAGATTAGGATTAGGAGACCTGCAAGGCGCCCAAAAGCCAGCCCCCCACGGTGCGCCCTGTAGGCTTGTCGTCTCCCTGTAGGTCTCCTGCCCCCTTCTCCAAGTCTGGCAAGTTTCTTCTGGTCCAAGAAAAATCATTCCGGAGATTTTATTCCGTTTGGACTCTGTTTAATATTCCTTATCTGCAATACTCAAAAACATGAAAAAAATAGAAACTGGCACTAGGCTCTAGATTAATAGGTTAGTCCCAAAAATAATATAAAATAGCATATCAATGCATATAAAACATCCAAAACATATAATATAACAGCATGGAACAATAAAAAATTATAGATACGTTGGAGACGTATCAATGCTTAGGCCAGTATTTCAGTGTTCTCGTTTGACTGATCTTTTAAAGATGGCCCCTTATGCTAAGTACATGAAAGACATCATCACTAATAAAAGAAAAATACCTGAAGCTGAAATCTCTACCATGCTATCTAATTATAACTTCAGGATGGAGTACCTAAAAAACTAGGAGACTGAGGAATACCAACTATACCATGTTCCATAAAAGATAACCATGCGAAAACTGCTTTATGTGATCGAGGAGCTCGATTTAGTGTTATGCCCTTTCTCTTTATACTAAAGACTTGACTTGAATAAATTCACACCTACTAAAATTTCATTGCAAATGGCTAACAAATCAACATCCATACATATTGGTATTTGTGAGGATGTACCCGTTGTTGTTGCAAATGTTACTATCATGACAGACTTTGTTATACTTGATATGCCCGAGGATGACAACATGTCAATTATCCTTGGTAGACCTTTCTTGAATACTGCAGGGGCTGTTATTGATTGCAACAAAAGCTAGGTTACTTTTCATGTCAATGGTAAAGAACATACGGTGCATTTTCTGAACAAAAACTTTCAAGCGAATGGTGTTAATGTATTGAAAAATCTTTGACTGCCACCAATGAAAGTTTTCAACTACCTATACCTACTACCAAAAATAAATATGAGATACTTATTGTTAGGGATATGCCCATCCCCATTGAGGTAACATAGTGTTTTACAAAAATTCTTCGGGATCATGCTAATTGGAAGTGCTTGTTAATAAGACTTGATCAACCTTGTCAATGAATCATTTTCAAGAGGCATGAGGTTGATGAATTCAGTAGGCATAACTCTCTGTATCCATTTTACTTTTCCTGTTATTTTTATTTAAATACAATACATTTCATAATTATCCAGTTTTTTCATTTTTTTCGCGCGATAAAGAAGTGCCCAAAAGTAGAAGTTCTCCAAATAACCTGAAATTTTCACACGATTTTTTTCTGGATATTTGAGAATATCTCGCACTAAAACACTCGAGGGGATGTCACAGGTGGCCACTAGACACCAGGGCGCGCCACCCCCCTAGCACGGCCAGGTGTCTAGTGGGCCCCTCGAGGGTCCCCTCACTTACTCCTTCACCCCACTTCGTCACCTACCTCTAGAAAAAGAATCCCTATATCCCTCTCTCTCGTGTTCTTTCTCTCAAACTCGTGGATTTCGATCTCTTTGCTCGAAACTCCGTTTCTGAAACTGTTTTGGGGGATTGCTCCTTGGTACGTAACTCCCCCACTCTTCCAATTAGATTTTTCCTTAGTGTTTTATCTTAGAAGTAATTAGCTACTCTAGGTGTTGTTGTAGATGAGCTTGCATGTTGAATTCTTGAATTTTCCATGTAGTTTGAATACTTGTTTTAGGCTCTAGGCATCACTATGAGTAGTTGCTATCATTGTTGTGAAGTTTCATTAAATTTAGTTTTTGACCCAAAAATATTTAGAAATTTGTATGTAGGAATAATGACCTGGTTCAAGAGGAGTTCTTTGAGGAGGAAGTCCTCGGAGGCATCATCGAGTGAGACTCCAATACGATACTCTTATGATGAGCCAAGTAAATGTTTGGTGCGAGAAGCCCATGCCAAATCATGCCTTTGTCCAAGTGATGACTTCATGTTGGGTGCAAGCATTAAGGAATAATTTGAGTGATACATTCATAATACTGAGCTCGCACCCTTCATCTCAGATAAGTGCACACAAAATTATCATCTTACAGAAACTTCCACTAAGGGATTTAAATTTTATCCTCGAGAATTCAGAGTCTCTTTAACCTCTACGAAAATGTCTTCACTATGTCCCTAGATGATTTCTCTAATGCATGTAAAATTCCATATTGGAGTTCGCTAGACGAACCACCAAAATCTGAATATGAGGCATTTTAACTAGTCTTTGCTTTGCGAAGGTAGGGGAGTAACTCAAGGTAGAATAAATAGTATACATTTTCCTTCAATCCGTTACCTAGCACTCTTTAATGGAAAATGCATAGTGGGCAAGCAAGCTTGTAGTACTTGATATGCTCCAAACTTGAGTCTCGTGCATACTGCGTTAACTGGAATTAAATGATATAATATTTGAGCAATCGTAGCATGGAGATTGCAATGCAATTCTGGCAGTAATAATTTTTATGGAAGAATGTATGCCTCGCGTTTTGCTAAGAAATGTGGCATGGCACCACGGTCTAGTAACCCTATTCTTCCTACTCAGCATTTAGACTTTTGAGGCCATGAAGCGCCACAAGTTCATAAAGGCCACCGCTACAGATTATAACTACAAATTGTTGTTTAATAGGAAATCTAGTGTGCCTGCTATTTTGCATGCACCTTCCCTCTTTGATTATCAGGGAAAAGGAAGATATTATGTCTATGAGAGGGAGGCACATGAGTACAATGCGGCAGTGGAGGATGCCCGTCAGGCCACGAAGGCTGCACCAAGGGTTTCCATGAGTTACCACAGTGACTATTACCCTGGCCACTACAGGTGGTGATTACCAAGCTAGGCCAAAATCCTAAGCTTGGGGGAGTACGTGTTTCCATCGACTTTACATTCGTGCTTACACATTCTAGTTGTAGGTGTTCACACTCTTGCATGGTCCTATCCTTGTTAGATTTATTCTCTTGCCTTCTTCTTGTGTGTTTGAAAAACTTTCAGAAAATCTAAAAATATTTCTCACTTCTTTTTTGTTTTTCTTTCTAGCGTAATTTAGTTGTAGTATTAAAAGAAACCCCAAAATATTTCTCTTCTCTTCTTTTACTTGTTGGGAGCTTTCGCCTGTAAATATTTTTTCTCGTTTTAGTTTTTCCGTCTTCAATTTTATTTCTTCTTGAAAAACTAAAAACTCCAAAAATAATTCAGCGTATTTATCTGAATTTCTTTTCCCTTCTTTGAGTTATACCCAAGGGGAAGACCGTGATGAAAATATTGAGTGCCTCTCATATGCATTGTTATTGATCTAATGAAGAACACATATTACTTTGTCTTCTCCTCTTGAATTAAATGTTGCAGGTTCCACCTTAGTCCATTATACTCTTGCACTATTACTATTTTCATGTCGTTCGGTCGTGCAAGCGAAAGGCGGTAATGACGATATTTGATGAAGTGACTGTGGTAGAGAGAAGCGGGTACGAACTCAAATTGTTTTTGTTCTTGTAAATATGTTTAGACTAGTATCCATTATTCAGTGTAATATGACCAAACATACTTCCAATGATAATTATAGATTATAATTGTTCATGCCATGCTTAAGTAGCTAGGAGTGGATACTGATTTATCTTGGATGTCAACATGCATTAAAATGGTTGTGATGTAGTATATTGATATGATATCCTCCTCTGAATGTTCGAGTGGCTTGACTTGGCACATGTTCACGCATGTAGTTGAATCAAAACCAACATAGCCTCCACGATATTTATGGTCATGGTCTTTATATCCTACTCACGCTAGTATACAATGATGATTATTCATAAAGCATGTTCATGGCCGTCTTTTCTCTCTAGCTAGTCACTTCCCAACCTATTTGTTAGTATTCGCCTGTAATAAGGGGGAATACTCCTTGTGCATCAAAATCCTTGAAACAAAGTTACTCCAAATGAGTCCACTATATATACCTATATGCAGTATTACCCGACCGTTCCAAGTAAATTTGCATGTGCCACCTCTATAAACTTCTATTTTTTGTGCATGGACCTCTCATGGAGCGACAGAGGGCGGTCAGTATATTCCATGCTAAGTGGGTTATTCTCATGATGAGTGTTTATTCACTCGTCCTTGCACGAGAGGGGTTGGTAAAAAGGGACTCCCAATCCCGAATCATAAATCGCAAATAATTGAACAAAACACCCCCTGGATTGTTGTTGGTATGGATAGCACCCGAGGATTCGGCTAGCTGTAGAGTGTGTTTCTTGGTGGAGGGGGAGTAAACCTTTACTTTAACCACTTGGGAACCGCTACTAATTTGTTTAGCATGGAAGATATCAATAAGTCTCAGTCGTAACGTTGACACGAACGGTGCACCTCTAAAAATAATTTATCTCTTATTTCTTCTATGAGCTCTACACCACTGCAAATCCATGCTTCCCTCTAAGAAGGTACTTTCTATTTTACTTTCATGTTATTTTATTTTTACTTTGAGTCATCGCCTTGTCAAATAAGCACTAGACCTGTGAGCACTGATATCATCCTCATGCTTTGTGTCTAGTTAGTCGTTGTTTGCAGCATGACTGGATCTCTTTTATCATGATTTACAATGTCTAGTTGGTTCTCGAACCTTGGAGGTGCTCTGCATTTATGTCTTGCGGTCTCAAAAAGGGCTAGCGAGATACCATTATTGTCATATTATATCATGATTGTTTAGACAAAGTGTTGGCTTTAGAGTTATCTTATTATTGCTCACTAGTTGATTATGCCATTGATATGAGCTAATATAATTTCTAAGGGTTATTGTTGATATGATTAGTCATGCCTTATGCTAAAAACCTAGGTGCTCTCTAAGCATGTATGTGTAAAAAAGAACAAAAGAGTTCGGAAAAGTTTTTCTTTATCACTTTCAGTTTGTCAACTGAGTTGCTTGAGGAGAAGCAATGGATTAAGCTTGGGGGAGTTGATACGTCTCCATCGTATCTACTTTTCCTAACACTTCCGCTCTTGTTTTGGACTCTAATTTGCATGATTTGAATCAAACTAACCCGGACTGACAGTGTTTTCAGCAGAACTACCATGGTGTTGCTTTTGTGCAGAAATAAAAGTTCTCGGAATGGAATGGAACTTTTTGGAGATTTTTTCTGGAATATATGAAAAATAATAGAACCAGGACCCACCGGTGGGGACGCCACAAGCACCCACTAGATATCAGGGTGCGCCAAGCCCCCTCGCGTGGCCTGGTGTCTAGTGGGGCCCACATGGCTCCACTGACCCTAATTCCAGCGCTATAAAATCCTATTTTCAGAAGAAAAAAAATCAAAGATCAAGTTTCATCGCGTGTCACGATATGGAGCCACCGCCACCTCGTGTTCTTCATCGGGAGAACTAATCTGGAGTCTGTTTGGGGCTTCGGAGAGGGGAATCTTCGGTCTTCGTCATCACCAACCTTCCTCCGTCCCCAATTCCATGATGCTCTCCACCGGGAGTAAGTAATCCCTTCGTAGGCTTGCTGGTCGGTAAAGATCTAGATGAGATTCATCATGTAGCCGAGTTAGTTTTGTTAGGGCTTGATATGTTTGGAGACAGATGTTGCTATGAATTTGATGTGCTTAATGCTTGTCACTAGGGCCCGAGTACCATGCTTTCAGATCTGAACCGCTTATGTCTTCACCATTATATCTATGTTCCTGATCCGGTCTTGCAAGTTATATGCAGTTACTACGTGTTAGGATCCGCATACCCCAAAGTGACAATAATTGGGATTCGTTTCGCTAATTACCGTAGTATGAGGATGTCGGGACCCCGATCCTAAGCCATAGGAATCCAGCTTGTAACACATCGCATCCCTTTGCGGTCTCACGCACGGTTAACTCCACGGCTGCAGCCTTACCTTAGCCGGGACCGTTTGCGTCTTTTGACTCACGTATGCAATAGTGTTGCTAGCATTCCAATGTCAAAGAACCCGGATTGACATGTCTAGTCATAAACCAAAGTGGCAGTACCGCACAAGGACAGGCATACATGACCCAACAAAGCAGGTGTCGGTCATCAGCGAATGTAGACGAGTCGTGGCATGCTACAAGGACTCCATTACATCGCGTGACATTTCCCCAAAGGGGACAGACACAGCAGCTAAGAAGGACACATGCCGGTCAACCAATGTGTCCGGAGCAGTAGTGAACTACCAAGGCTCATTGGATCACAAAGGGGCATTTCCTTGTAAGGAGTGCTACTAAAATTCACGACTAAGTAATCGAACCCCATACATATCAAGCATGACACACGTACGCATGGCATACCAATATGTATAGATACATCGATGGCATCACAACATAACCATAAACATACAAGCTTTATTTAAGGGGCTCGGAAGAGCCACACACATAATATTACACATTAAGGGTCTCACGACCCATAATAGCAGTCATTCAGTTACAAGCCAGCGGAAGAGTTTAAACTGTCTGAGTATAGACAGAGCAACTAGAAGGCACATGGCCTGACTATACTATAGATCAAACGTAGGGCCAGATCGTAGCTGGGACACCAGCTACTCGTCGTCGTCGATGTCTACGAAGAACCCTCCATTAGGGTCATTAGCAACCTCTGCAACATTTATTAAGCAAACATGAGTATGAAGGTACTCAGCAAGACTTTAGGATAACTAACTACTCATGTAAGGTATCAAAAGGTATGGTGGGGTTTCATGCGGAAAGCCAGCATTTGACTCGTGGCTAGACAACTTGCATTTTTAAATAATTTTGACAACTTGATTTCTCGCACACGAGTCCACTAACACCACAACAATACACTATCGTGGAATCATTCCGTCTCCATACGGAAATGCCGTCCACGACACTCACGCTTATCTTGGCAATTTTATGAGTAGCCATTTAAGTTATCTATGAACAACATATGTCTCCAAGTAGTCCATATCCGTGGACGCGGCTATTCGAATAGATCATAACCCTGCAGGGGTGTACTTCGTCACACACGCTCTCGCCACTTATCGCCATGTGCACGTCATGCATCTCGGCAACCTTCAAGCGGAAGCCCAGCGAGGGAGTCGGCCACGACCGTTAACCACACTAGTACCTAGTCCAGGTTTATCGCCTATCTGAGAGTAACCCGTACGGAAGTCCGGCCGAGGTTTCCGCCACGGCCTCAAACGATGTGAGCAGGTTTCCCAAGCCCACCATCCGGGTGCCACTTGGTACACCGTGCCACTGCCTACCGCATCACGGCCCACCTCTCAGGTCAGCACTATGCACGGCCTCCAGCATTACTATAAACACCAAAAACTACTTGCAACTCCTGGACTGAGTACTACGCGATTAATAGGCCGAGCGGGGTCATATTTCAGGGCCCAGCATGTGGTAGTATCTAGTCTTGGATTACATACACGGAACTCAGTTCCTAAGGACGGTTCCAATGAAACAACCCACCATGTACTCCTACACAGCCTTTCACCGGTACCTTTACCAAATCAGGTTCAACACACAACCTTTACTTACCGAACACATTCTCACAATTCTGTTCATCTCCCAGATGACAGACCATACACAACTCTAAGCATAGCATGCATAGCAGGATAAGGCACATCACAGCTCAAGCAACTACCAGGTATGCTAGGTTGCAAGGTTTGGCTATTTACTGTGACAAGGTTAGGTCATGCAAAGGAAGTGGGTCCAACTAACGTGGCAAAAGCAGTTGTAGAATTTGATCCTAATGCAATAAATAAGTGCAGGAGCAAGAACATGGGAATTATCGGGATGATCAAAAGGCTTGCTTGCCTTGTTGCTCAGAGGAGGGACGATATCCGTCAGACGGATATTCGGTGGAATCCGGGGGTGCGGAGCCTACCGAAATGAATGGCAACATTCAATAACAATCATATGCAATCAAAATGATGCATGAGAACGGCATGAGAATGCAAGGTGATAAGTTATTATAATCAGTATGTATTAGGTTTAGAGTTGATTTGAATCACACTCGAATATCAATTCAAACGAGGTAGTCCCGGATACCGGTTTAATTGATTCGACCTGATGCTCAGATCAACTTGATGTTAGCATGCATGAGATGTCATGTTAAGGTACTGATTTGTAATTAGGACAGTGTGTGATCATGGCATTCATAATGAAATTTGAATATTTTCCAAATTCCATTTATAAAGTAATTATAAGAATTGAATTATTCCTTATTCTACATGTTAGGGTCCTGTAACTTTTTCAAACATGGTTGAAAATAGCATATTCAGAATCCTTGAATTTTTCTGATACTTTTTCATATATAAATTATTTTCATTGGAGTTACAGATTAATTTCTATGATTTTTACAAGTTTTAGCAATTTCCTGGAATTATTTCTATACTGGAAATTCTCTTTATTGCATCAGCCTGACGTCAGCAGGTCAGCCGACCTGTTCAGGTCAAACCTGACAGGGGGGACCCACTGGTCAGTGACCCAGGGGCTAACCCCGCGCTGACCAGCCCCTAATTGGGGTTTGACCAGGCGTGGGGCCCTCTGGAAGTGACTGAGGGGAGGGCAATTACGCCCTAATGGTCGGCCACGTCGACGCCCACCGGAGGGTGGTCGCCGGAGACGACCTAAACGGCGCTGCACGGCACCAATTCGAGCGCGGTTTGCAGCTACGGGACGATGGCGAAGTAGCCGATCTGGCAGGGGCATCAGGGGAGGCTAGGGTCGCCGGGAGAGGCGCCGGCGACGAGCCGAAGCGGCGGCCGAAGCTCGGCCTCCCGCAGTTGATGGCTCTAGGGCACGGGGAGGACAACTGATGGGCTCATCACACTCCTGGAGGCTCCAGGAGCTCGATCCCTAGCTCGAGCGCGTGGAACAGACACCACAGCGACGGCGACGACATGACCGGCGGCGAGGAGCTCTCGGCCTTGGTGGGGATCGGGCTACGGTGCACGGAAGAGCGTGGGGTGAGAGGGGAAACGAAGACGAGCTCACGACGGTTCCGATGGTGTTGTTGTAGGGCTCGGGGGTGCGCCAGAGGGAGCGAATCGACGGGAGAGGTCCGGCGGCCGGAGGTGGAAGACGATGGCGTTGGGGGCGATGCAGAGCTCGGGGAGACTTCGGTTTCTGCAGGGAGGACCGGCTCGACGAGGCGGAGCTAACGACGTGCTTGGCAAGAGGATGCTGAGGCTAGGGGCACGGGCAGCTCGAGCTTTGCTCGGCTCCAATGGCGGCAGAAGGGGGAGGAGAGATCCGGGAGGAGGGAGAGAGCTAATGCTGGGAATGGATAGAGGAGGCCTCGGGGAGCTTATCCCTGGCCTTGCCAGCACGAGGCGGCGGCCAGGCAGGCGCACAGGTGCGTGGCCGCGGCGGAGAAGACGGCGGCCACCTCCTGCTCCTACTGGCGCGAGGGAGGGGACGACTCAGGGAGATGGGCCGGGCCAGGCTAGGCGACAGGTAAGAGTTTCCCATTTTTTTCTGTTTTTGTTTCTGTTTTAACTATTTCAATATTTTGCTATTTATTTCAGCTCCAAAACAAATTGCAAAAACTATGTTAAGCACCCTAGAATATTTGTTGGAATATTTCCAACCATTCCTAAAGTTTTCAACATTTTTGAAAGTTTATAGTTTCTGATTTCAAATTTAAAATTTGAAACCAGTGGCTTTTTGCATTAATTTAAAAAGCTTAAAGTGTCAAGAAAATAGTTTTCTCCAATGCTCATTTACTTTCATGATTTATCAGAAAATTTGAACATTTCTTGAGGCCATTTTGGGTTCATTGATTTTAACTACTTTGAGTTTTCCTTTATTTAAAGTAGTGGCTAGGGTTTTGAGTTTTTCCTTTGCCACTTTCTTGTTCTTGTTGAAATTTCTTAGATGCAAATGCAAAGAAGACATGAGCACAAGACTAACTTTCTTAAGGTGTCAGGGATGTGACAGAGGATTTCATGTATTCACCATGTATTAATGCTTTGTTCTGGTTCTCTATTAAAAAGAGGCCTTAATATCCCTTAGTTTCCTTATGGAGCCTGCTGCCACGGGAGGGTAGGACAAAAGATGTCATTCAAGTTATTTTCCATAAGCACGTATGACTATTTATGGAATACATGCCTACATTATATCGATGAACGGGAGCTAGTTCTGTGTCGCCCTATGTTGTGACTGTTATATGATGAATATTATCTAGCAATATCACCAATCCAATGCCTACGAGTTTCCCACATATTGTGCACGCTAAGTTACTATTGTTGCTACTGTTGTTACAACTGCTACAAAATTGCTATCACTATTACCGTTACTGTTGCTACTATTACCGTTACTGCTGCTACTGTTACCACTGCTATCAAAACTAGCACATTACTCTACTACTGATCACTGTGCTGTAGATATTAAATCTCCAAATGTGGTTGAATTGACAACTCAGCTGCTAATACCTACAAATATTCTTTGGCTCCCCTTGTGTTGAATCTATAAATTTGGGTTGAATACTCTACCCTCAAAAACTATCGCACTCCCATATACTTGTGGATTATCATCCACAAATACCATGTCAGCTCTGTATGATCATGCAAAGCATTATGATGATGTACGAACTAGTCATGTGAAGTGACGATTGCATTTGCTTTGCAGTATATCTCCAAATGGCTATGGAAATGACGTGATAGGTAAGTATGATGGCAGTTTTGAGGAGGATATAAAAAGGTTTATGTGCAATAGAGTGTCTCATGTCACGGGGTTTGGATGCACCGGTGAGAGCTGCACTGATCCTCAAGGTGAGAAGGGGCGATGCACGATACCGAAGAGGCTAGCAAATATGAGGAGGTGAGATTGCCTATGTCCATGGTGTCAAATTAGTCATGAAGAACTGATATACTTATTGCAAACTTTTATTAGTTTTATCACAAATCAAAGTACTACTCGCATGACCTGAGGGAGATGATTGGTAAGAATAAACCATCGCGCGACTCCGGCTCACAATAAAACTAGGGTTTCAACGAGGAATAGAAATGCTCACATATCATCACCATGCCCTTTTAAAAAAAATAGATGAACAAGAAGTTTAACATCTCTTAATATCGAAACCTATCTGAAGTAACAATAATGCACTCACACCTTTTTCATATCAACACATGAACGTCATTAACCCACAATTTGTGTATATGTGCTACATGATGGTTTTTATTATCACTCATTGAATACTCATTATTTTTTATCTAGTCTTATGACTCATGCAAATTACAGTCACTATTTGTCCAACTATCAAACAAATATAAGTGAAGAACAAGAGCATAATATTTCTATAAAATCTACCCGCCACCGTTCTCAAAAATATATAAGTGAAGTACTAGAGCAATTGTTAAGCACAAAATATATAAGTGAAGCACACAGAGTATTCTAACAAATTGTGATGATGTGGTATCTCTATCAAATAGTTGTGTCCACCAAATAATGATTGTGGTAAACTAAAAGTGAAAGAAAACAAAAGCAAACGATGCTCCAAGCAAAACTCATACAATGTGATGAACGAAAATATAGCTCCAAGTAACATACTGATGGATTGAGACGAAAAGAGGGGATGTCATCCGGGGCATCCCCAAGCTTAGACATTTGAGTCTTCCTAGAATATTACCTTGGGGTTCCTTGGCCATCCCCAAGCTTAGGCTTTTGCTGCTCCTCAATCCTTTGTCCATCGGGACAATACCCAAAACTTGAAAACTTCAATCACATAAAACTCAACCAAACTTCGTGAGATCTGTTAGTATAAGCAACATATCGAATACTTTAAGGTGTTGTTACAAGTTGATTCTTATTTTATTTTAGTGTGGGGTACTATATATTAAATCCTCCATGGTTTATACCCCCATATACAATCCATAGCATCATCAAAACAAGCAAACTACGCATGCAAAAACAGAATCTGACTGAAACAGAACAGTCTGTAGTAATCTGTAATGAACCTATACTTATGTAACTCTAAAAATTCTGAAAAGTTAGGACGTCCCGAGGAACTTGTATAGAATACTTTGTAAAAATTCCAGCTTACAAATATGTTCCAGTAAAATCTGAGAAATTCTGCACTGCACGTCAAAGTTTCTGTTTTTGCACCGTATCAATTCTACTCATCATGAAAATCATCCCAACGTCTTTACTTGGCAGACACACTAATTAAAACATAAAAACATCACCATTACAGAGTCAATAATCATGTTATCACACACTAACATAAAGTAAAAAATAAAAAATAAAGATAACTATTGGGTTGCCTCCGAACAAGCGCAATTGTTCTACGCCCCTACCTAGGCATATTGCATAGTTTCAAGTATCGTCATCTTTGTCATCAAGCTTCTTAATAATACGAACATGGATAGTAGGAACAATATGAGGCTTGAGAATAGGATCCTTTATCATGTCTATGAATTTGGAGAGAACACTAATTGTTTTGAGATCTTCGTTTCTTTTGGTGGGAGGTGTACTAATGCTCTTAGGAACGTATAAGAACTTGGGACTTTTGTCTCGACATGTACTAGCATTAGTTTTAGATGGTGTAAAGGCGGAACCTACTTTGTCAATGACCTCCTTCATTTTATGAGTTCTCCTCAAGCCTTGTTCTACCCTCTCATCAATAATGGTGTCCTTTTGCATTAAGGTTTTCAAAGTTATTCCTACCCATGACCCAAGTAGAGTGATATGATTATGCAATTTTTTTATCTAACTCCTCAATTTGTTCGTGAGTAATCATTTTCCTTTTAATAACATCAAGTCTTTGCATAACATATTCCAAGTTTAAATTGGTTTAATTAATGATAATGAGTGGTGTTCCAACAAGATTTTCAATGGCATTATAGGCATTGAAAGTGTGACACATAAGGAAATTCCCACCGGTGATGGTGTAACCGACAAACCTATACCAAGTTATCACCCAACATAAAAATTGTGGATCAAGGTAGTATTAGATGGCTTATTCGTTGCTTTATCTGGAGCGTAGAAAATCCTATATCAAACATCTTTCAAACTTTCTCCTCCCCTTTGTTTAAAATTGACAACATCATTATTGGGAGTAATCCAAACAAAGGAAGAACTAGCCAAGACTGGTGACAAGCGAAGATAAATATTTTTGTATTTTTTTATGATACAAATTAAATACACCATAAAATAAAAGGAGGAACAAGATAATGAAATTTTGTGTGGAGTTACTTGGTAGTTGGTGATGATATTCCCCGGCAACGGCACCAGAAATCCTTTATGATACTTGTGATCTGTTTTGGGTTTTCCATGACGAGTAATGGGTTATCGCATCACAGTGTGGGTAAGTATTTCCCTAAATTATGAAACCAAGGTTTATCAAACCAATAGGAATATAAACCACAACCGTCTTCAGCGGCTGCACACAAAAGAAGAAACAACTTGCACCCAACGCGGGCAAGAGGAATACCAATATGGTTGGATGAACTCCTACCGTATGATCGCATACGAGCAATTCAAGAGGAATTGGCAGGATTGTTTCTTGACCACATCATACCTAAATACGGAGAATGCCATGTGGATTTGTCATTGGATCCTAATTAGATGATGTTTTGGATTATTTGTAAAAGATGTTATATTGTATATATGTAATAGCGTTGGATAGATATACAAAAACTTGTTGTTCGACCAAGCATGGAGAAAAAGAGGACACTCATCTCTATTAGCTAGCTAACACAATATGAAACCACTAAATTAACGCTCCCAACCCCCCCCCCCATTCAAAAAATAACAAAAACCCCAGTTCTGGCCAGATGCTGGCGTGTGGATGCCATGTTTTCTCGGTTGGTGTGACCAGCCGGGACTAAAGAACCTCCTGCCCGGGCTACCCGCAGAGGCCACGTGGAGACCCTTCGGTCCCGGTTAGTAAGGGAACCAGGACTAAAGGTTATGGGCTTTAGTCCCGGTTCCAGAACCGGGGCTAATGGGCCTCTGGAACCGGGACAAATGGGCCGATTTCTACTAGTGCTTGTCAATCCTCTTGTCTTATTATTTGCAAGCAAGTGAGGTGTGTGGATAATTGTAGATAGCAATGTAAAATAAGAATAAGTAAATAACAACAAGGTATTGAAGGTTTTACCAATATGTTGTGAATAGACCCGGGGGCCATAGCTTTCCCTAATGTCATCTCTCTTTAAAAATAGCATACGAGGGTAAAGAAATTATTGTTGGGCAACTGATAAAAAAGCAGATGGTTATGCCATATTCACGGCAATGATCATGTGCATATATACATCACGTCCATAAAAAAATGGACCGACTCCTGCCTGCACCTATTTCAATTACTCCACTCATCGACCACTATCCAGCATGCATCTAGAGTATTAAGTAAAATAGAGTAATGCATGGAGAACAATGACATGATATAGACAAAGTAAACTCAAGCAATATGAATAAACCCCATCGTTTTATCCTTAGTAGCAGCAACACAAAGACCCATCTTCTTCCCTTCTGTCACTCGGATATAGAAATTCGGCATGTTGAACCTACCACAATGCACCTCTCTCACCGAAGAAATATTGATATACTTGGCCAAACTATTTCAGTAGATTAGAGAGAATTACGAAGCTATCGTAATCATGCACGTAAGAATCATATAAGTATTCAGTGGAGACTCAAATATATATCATGAATAATCTGAACATAAACCCACAATTCATCGGGCCCCAATAAATGCACGACACAAAAGGAATTACGTCATATGTATCAAAGCTAAGATGCAATGATCATTGTATTGAAGATCAAAGAGCGAGAGAGAGATTTCCATGTAGATACTGACTATGGACCCATAGGTCTGTGGTCAACTACTCACACATCATCGTGAGGGATGAAAGGTTGATGAAGAGTCCCTCCATGATCGATCCCCCTCCGACACGGTGCCAACACGGAGTTCCAGATGGCCTCCCATAGGAACAAAGACTTGCGACAGCGTAAAAAGTGTTTCGGGACTCCCTTTGCTGTTTTTAGGGTAGATGAGAATTTATAAGCCAGAGAACGGAGTCGGGAGGGCCACGAGGGAGGCACAAGCCATCAGGGCGCTCCCCAGGCTACACATTGTTGGCTTGTGGGCCCCTCGTGAGGCCTCAAGTCATCTCTCGATGCTCGTTAGTTTTCTTTTGGTCCAGAAAAAATCACCAAAAACTTTGAGGGCAATTGGACTTAGTTTGGTATGGAAAACCTGAAAAGTGAAAAATACACAGAAAACAACAACTCGCACTGGCCACTATGTCAATAGATTAGTGCTAAAAATAACATAAATTGGTAAATAAATACCTCAAAGGTATTCTAGAATGATAATATATCAGCATGGAACAATACAAAATTATAGATACATTGGAGACGTATCAATATTGCACGTGTGGAAATAGAAGATATTGATGTTACTATTAAGCTGGCAAACAGAGATGCTATTTCACCACGGATTGTTAGAGACATTGAAGTATTATGTAGTGACATCAAATACCTCACTAATTTTATAGTTCTTGGATCACCGAAAGATGAATTTTTCCTTATTACATTTGGTAGACCTTTCGTAAATACTACCAATGTTGAGATTAATTGTGTTATGGAAATGTTTGTGTAAAATTTGGTGATGTATCTCATGAATTGAATTTATCCAAGTTTAATAGACAACCACATGATAACTAATTTCCTAGTAAAGATGAAATCATATGACTTGCTTCTATTATTGTGCCTCCAACTGATCTGTTAGAACAATATCTGCTAGACCATGAGAATGCTATGCATATGAGTGAAAAGAATGCAATATTCTATAGACAAGCACCTATTCTTACACATAATTTACCAGTTGAAACTCTGTGAGGACCTCTCCCATATAAGTTTGATCCAGTGTCTGAACTAAAGAAGCTCCATAACACCTTGAAATATGTTTATCTTCATGAAAAGAAGATATATCTTGTTATTGTCATTTCTAACCTTTGAGTGCACGAAGAAAAGAGATTTATCAAAACTCTCAGGAAGCATCATGTCGTAATAGTATATACTATTGATGATCTCAAAGGCATTTGTCCATTTTTGTGTCAATGCAAGATTAACACGGAGCTAATGCTGAACCAGTTGTAGATCATCAACATCGTCTTAATCCTAAAATGGAAGATGTGGTAAGAACTAAAATATTATTGCTTCTAGAGGTAGGTATAATTTATCCTATAGGTGATAGTAGATGGGTAAGTCATGTTCATTGTGTCCCTAAGAAAGGAGGCATTGCTCTTGTTCCTAATGATTAAAATGAACTTATCCCACAAATAATTGTAATGAGTTATAGGATGGTAACCGATTTTAAAAAAATAAACAAAGCTACTAGAAAATATCATTATACGCTGCCCTTTATTGATAAAATGTTAGAAAGATTGTTTAAGCACACACATTTTTCTTTATAATGGTCATTTTGGTTTTTCTCAAATGCATGTATTAGAAGAAGATCAAGAGCAAACTACCTTTAATTCCCCCTTCACTACATATGCTTATAGATGTATGCCTTTTAGTTTATGTAATGCGCCTGCTACCTTTAAAACATGTATGACTGCCATATTCTCTCATTTCTGTTAGAAAATTGTTGAGGTATTCATGGATGATTTTTTTCATTTACATAACTTATTTTTATGATTATTTCAACAATCTTTATTGAGTTTTGTATAGATCTGAAGGGACTAATCTTGTCTTTAACTCGGAGAAGTGCCACTTTATGGTGAATGAAGGTATAGTTGTTGACCATAAATTTTTTGAAACATGTATTGAGGTAGATAAAGCTAAGGTTGATGTAATTGAGAAATTGCCATTTCCTAAATATATCAAAGGTAGAAAAAGTATCCTTGGTCATGCTTATTTCTATACGAGATTCATTAAATGCTTTTCTAAGATTTTTAGACCTCTCACTAATCTCTTAAAAAATAAGTCCCATTTGTTTTGATGATGATTGTGTAGAAGCCTTTGAAATACTTAAAAAAACTTTAACTTTTGCACCTATTGTTCAACCACGTGATTGGAAACTGCCTTTTGAAATACTTAAAAAAACTTTAACTTTTGCACCTATTGTTCAACCACGTGATTGGAAACTGCCTTTTGAAATAATGTGTGATGCTAGTGATTATGCTATTTGTGTTGTTCTAGGTCAAAGAATTGATAAGAAATTAAAATTATTGATTATGCTACTAAGACCTTGGATGGTGCTCAAAGAAATTATGCTACTAATGAGAAATAATTGTTAGCAGTTGTGTTTGCTTGTGATAAATTCGGACCTTATATTGTTGATTCAAAAGTTACAATTCACACATATCATGATGCTATTAAATATCTTATTGAAAACAAAGATGCTAAACCTAGATTGATTAGGTGGGTTGTTGTGTCACAAGAATTTGATTTGCATGTTGATGATAGGAAAGGAGTAGAAAACCGTGTAGCAGATAATTTGTCTAGAACGAAAAGTTTCCTTGATGACACCCTTCCTATTAATGATATTCTAGGAGGTACATTTTGGGCTATGGCTCAGGTGTTGGGCATCAAGGAACATAGCAGCGGCTCCAAGCTCGCGGGCTGTCGAGGGGCCATGATAAGCAAGATCCCCATGGTCACTTGGACCGAAGGTCCGTTAGTGGAAACCGTGAAACAGTGGCAACATGAATGGTTTTATTTAGCCGACAACAAGGAAGGTACAACCTTCTCGGACGATGGCCCAAAGATCTATATTCTTGGACCGAGAAGCACATTTGGGGTGAATGAAAAGAAGGTGAAGGAGCACCAAGGCCGGCTAAAAGCCATTGTGGACTCCAGTATTACCTTGACGGATGTAATCAACATGATTCTCCTTCACCGCGTCTTGCCTCTCGAAATTTGATCCACTAGGTGATGTCAAGATTATGGACAAAGTTGCTGCTTATAAACAGAATAAAAACCTGGCAATTCCATCAAGTTTCAAAGGCAAATCATTTGCAAACGTTGCCCCTAATATTCTTGCTGCCCATATTAATAAGGTGGATTTATGCATTGGAAGAAATGATGTGGAACAAGGAAAAAATATTCAAGATGTGATTTATGAAGAGAAAATTACATGCCTACAATTTGTCGATGATAAGCGAGAGACTGTTCTCCTAGATAATTAAGAATTAGGAGAAACTAGCCTTGAGGTGGGTTCTGGTGAGTGTGGGTAAATATATCCTCTTAAATCAGGGGCACTCTTGATCTAGAGTTAGATAGCCCTGTTATACAATCCAAGAGGGAGCCTTGTGGCTTGTCACACCCATTCAAGATTAAATGATTGGTGCTTTTTGGAATATTCGCGGTTTAGGGCAACCTGGTAAACTATAGTGCCTAGGAGATTTTATAGACGATAATAAAATTGATTTTGTTGGTTTCCTTGAAACCAAGAGAGAGAATATTGATAGTCATAACCTGGTAAATCTATGTCACGTTGGTCGGCATAATTGTCATAAACACTAAATAAAACAAATAGTTATAAAATATAATATATACCACATTCGAATCATAGACAGGACGAGGGTTGACGAGGCGGATACCAAAACCATCGCACTATATAATAGCAAACAAAAATAAAAGTAAGAAAATTACACAAGTATCTATCTAAATCATACAAGTAAGAACTTTTTTCTTTTAGAAAGAAGATAAGAAGAAGAGGTTAATCACGGTGGTGCCGGCGCCGAGATGGGCGCAGGCGATTGACGGCGGTGAGGACGGAGACGGGACAGGACGGACCACCAAACCTAGACAAATCTTGAGGAAAATGGAGCTTGGACAAGGAGCTTCGAGAGGAGAAAGCTAAAGTGTGGCTCAGGCATTTCATCGAACACCTTGATACGTCTCAAACGTATCTATAATTTTTTATGGTTTCATGTTGTTATCTTGTAAACTTTGGATGTTTTATGTACCTTTTATATCTTTTTTGGGACTAACTTATTAATTCAGTGTCAAGTGCCAGTTCCTGTTTTTTCTGTGTTTTTGACTCTTTTGAGATCTGATTTTGGAACGGGGTCCAAACGGAATAAAATCCCCGAAATAAATTTTTCCAGAACAGAAGAAGATCGGGGACTTGAGGGCCAAGGCAGGAGAGCCAGAGGGGGGCCACAAGCCCTGTAGCCGCCACCAGGGGGGCCGGCGGCTACCAGGCTTGTGGCCCCCCTAGAGCTCCCCTGCCCTAGCTCTTTCGCTTATAAATTCCCTAAAATCCCAGAAAAAATCAGGGCATCCATGAAAACACTTTTCCGCCGCCGCAAGCTTCCGTTTCCGCGAGATCTCATCTCGAGACCCTTCCCGGTGCCCTGCCAGAGGGGACTTTGGATTTGGAGGGCTTCTACATCAACATCATCGCCTCTCCAATGACTCGTGAGTAGTCCACTTCAGATCTACGGGTCCGTAGTTAGTAGCTAGATGGCTTCTTCTCTCTCTTGGATCTTCAATACAAAGTTCTCCATGATCTTCATGGAGATCTATCCGATGTAATCCTCTTTGGCGGTGTGTTTGTCGAGATCCGATGAATGGTGGATTTGTGATCAGATTATCTATGAATTATATTTGAGTCTTTGCTGATTTCTTATATGCATGATTTGATATCCTTGTAAGTCTCTCCGAGTCTTGGTTTTTGTTTGGCCAACTAGATCTATGATTCTTGCAATGGAGAAGTGCTTGGTTTTGGGTTCATACCGTGTGGTGACCTTTCCCAGTGACAGAAAGGGCAGCAAGGCACGCATCGTGTTGCTTCCATCAAGGATAACAAGATGGGCTTTTATCATAGATATGAGATTGTCCATCTACATCATGTTATCTTGCTTAAGGCATCACTCTGTTCTTATGAACTTAATACACTAGATGCATGCTGGATAGCGGTCGACGTGTGGAGTAATAGTAGTAGATGCAGAAAGTATCGGTCTACTTGTTTTGGACGTGATGCCTATAGATATAATCATTGCCATAGATAATGTCACGACTTTGCGCGGTTCTATCAATTGCTCGACAGTAATTCGTTCACCCACCGTCTACTTGCTTTCATGAGAGAAGCCACTAGTGAACACTACGGCCCCCGGGTCTATTCACAACTATCGTCTCTACTTTCACTTTTATTTTGCTTTTTTTACTTTTTGCTTTCAGTTCTCACTTTGCAAACAATTTATAAGGGATTGACAACCCCTTCATAGCGTTGGGTGCAAGCTCTTTGTGTCTGTGCAGGTGCTTGTGACTTGACGCGATCCTCCCACTGGATCGATACCTTGGTTCTCAAAACTGAGGGAAATACTTACTGCCGCTGTGCTACATCACCCTTTCCGCTTCGAGGGAGCACCAACGCAAGGCTCCAAGGCCACGGGGGAATCCTTTGCATATTTGCCAAGGAAGTCCCTAAAGGCGTAGCCGTAGCAGAAGGATTCCTGGCGTCGTTGCCGAGGAGTATCAGGACAAGAATAGTCTCCCGTCAACACGCCTATTTCTGGCGCCGTTGGAAGGTCTTTTGTTGCAGTAACACACCTCATGTGCATAGGAGGTGAGTTAGAGCACCACAAAGCTCTCCCACGGTCGGCCAAAAAAATAGAGCAGTGCACCACAAAGCTCGCGGGCAGGGGGTATATATAGGCCAACCATTTGTCCTCGTTTGTGGCTGGAACCGGGACTAGAGGAGACCATTTGGTCCCGGTTCCAGACACAAACAAGGACCAATGGCCGTGGGCCAGGAGCAAGGCTCATTGGTCCCGGTTCATGTCTGGAATCGAGAACAACGGGGTCAGAAGAACCGGGACCAATGGCCCACGAGGTCCGGCCTGCGTCCTGGCCTCACGAACCGGGACAGATGCCACCATGGGTCCCGGTTCGTGAGTGAACCGGGACTAATGGGATTTCAGTCCTGGACCGAAGCCCTGTTTTCTACTAGTGATAGTATCGCAGACAGGAATGATTATTGCTGGCACTTCCTACGTGCTGTGAACACTGCGGGGGGATCCTTGTGGGTCTTAGGAATGATCTCTTTGAGATCTTTGGTTTTATTAATAATAAATATAGTATTGTTGTGACCATTAAGAACAAGAGTGACTATTTTATGTGGCACCTTGTTATAGTTTATGGTCCTGCATATAATAATTTGAAGCTTGAATTTATTGCTGAACTACATGATACTATGTCCGCTCTTACTTATCCAATGATTATTGGTGGGGATTTTAATTTGGTTAGATATGTGACTGATAAAAATAATGGAGTGATTAATTCTCAAAAATTTTATTTCCTTAATGACTGGATTAATAGATGGGCTTTAATGGAAATCAACATTGCAAATAGGAGTTATACTTGGAGCAATAATCAAGAAAACTATATATTTGCGGCTAGTGACAGGTATTTGTGTCCGTTTCTTGGAATGCTCATTATCCCATGTCAATATTGACAGCTTTAGCTAGAATTGGCACTAACCACACCCCACTTACTGGAGATAGGATGGTTACCTCCCCAAAAATGTTTAGATTTGAGAAATGCTGGTTAGATCAACCTGACTTTAGAGGTTTGGTTAAAAAACTTTGGGATACTTTTGACCCTGGTAATAATGTGATGGATATCTGGATGAACAAAACCAGACTAGCTTCTTCGTAAGAAGATCAAAGGCTGGAGTATTAACATAGAGGTAGTTATTACGAAGAAGAAGGAAGAAGTCTTATTAGAGTTTGATATTCTTGATGTGTTTTCTGAGAAAAACAAGTTGGAGGAAAAATATTTTAATAAAGAAAGAAATATACATTTACCTCTGCTTCGTCGAAGCAACAACATGAGCAGAGGTAGAGGCCTTTGTAAAAGATGTCTCCTCCTTTTCGACGTTTGGACGTAGTAGGGAACGACAAAAAATACCTTGGAGCCAGAATCAACATCTGCCTCAGGAACCGACATGGAAGATGGAACTCACCTACAAAGCTGAAGACTCAAGCTAATGAACACTTTTTGAAGAATATACCTAGCTACCTTGACTTGAAGGCTAGTTCATGGGCTAATACCGGAGTCCTGTATTACGGGGTGCTAGCCATGTTGGTCCGCCAATTGTGGGCCGAGCCGAAGATTACCAAAGATGGGGTTCCTGCCGACTCTGGCCCTCTGCGTAATCAAGATGGAGATTTCCTCGAGGCTTGGCGTGCACTTTAAGAATATTTTGAATAGTTGGCATATTTATTCGTAGATCACAACCGACTATGTGTAAACCCTAGGTACCCCAGTGCCTATATAAACCTAGGGGTTTAGTTCATAGAGGACAAGGTTTTTAGAGCTTAGAACAACTCCATCCGATCTTGAGGTTGAGCAATATGTACTTTCTACCCCATCATAGTCAATATATAAGATTCATGACGTACGGTTTTACATCATCTAGAGGGCCCAAATCTGGGTAAAATATCGTGTCCATATTCTCGAGTTACCATCTAGCCAAGACCACCAAGCTTGGGCCCCTCAACCCGAGGTCCTCCGATTTTAGCACTGACGTACGTCTTCTAATATTTCCAATTCCTTGATATTTATCACAAGACAAAATAAACTTACGATCATCTTAAAAGAGTAGGACAATAAAAAACCAGATTGTAATACCATATGTGTAGTTCTATCTCCAATATGGGGTCCTCCATAGGTACTGGAGTGACACTACCTTAGATAGTTTCCCTTTCTTGCTCAGGTATACAATGTCCAATAATACCATCTACTCCTTATATAGATGTGGGTCATCCCGAAAGTCATGTCATGAATCAAAGAAAAACTTTTTTTTTGAAAAATAAAGTGATGTGGGATATATATAGCGACAAAGAAATTTCCACAATCAGCAAACAAAGGGTTCTCACTAAGGGAAACATTAACAACAACTATTTGCGCATCAGATACTAACATCAACATCTATGGTATCTACATGTATGTTTTCCATTCTAGAAAAATTATCTACTGCTAGATTATTTGCTCCCTTCCAATCATTAGGATGCAACTTCTAACAAAAGAACCTACCTAATAAACCCAAGCTTAACATCTTTATTATCCCTAAGGTACTTAATAGAAGCATGATCCGTGTGGATAGTGAATTTAGATTCAAAAGATATCAATTAATCACAAGCAAATACAAAATTAAAAAAAAATGTAGAAAAATTCGTTGAGCATTGTATAAAGTTTTACTAGCATAATGTATAAAATTTAGTTCCTCGTCCACTCTTTGGCCTAGAATAGTCCCTATACCATAGTCACTAGCATCACAAACATGGGTGTTGTGAGTTGGAGTTTGGCCGGCCCTGGCTCTCTTCCTATGAGTTTTTGACTTTCTAAATTTTTGGTATTTGTTTTAGCTTTGAAAAATTATTTTATTCAATGGTCCTTGTTTTGGTACTTTTATGTATCTTTCTACCAATTACCCCTCCTCAAGTTCAGTGGGAAAATCAAGATATAAAGGTATTAGATTGATGTGAGAAAGTGCAAAACTAGGATAATTATGAGTAATTCATAGTGAAAATAGTTATGCAAAATGGACGGTGCAAAATAAGGATAACTATCAAAAACTTATAGTAAGAAATAATGATGCAAAATGGATGTATCAATGGTTGAACCACATTTCAAAAAGGAAAAAAAAGGGTGCTGCTTTTCCGAAGGTTCAAAGGTTTTTTATGTATCAAAGCACTACTAAAAAGTAACTCTCTTTCACCATGGTTTTCCTCCTTGTGGCAGAACTAACCTCTTTAATTCATTCTAGTGAAATAGTTTGAGGCATATTGTGATAATTTAGGATTTATTACCAAGATATGTGGAGATTTATCACATATTACTTGTGGATAATCACTTACATACCGTCGAGTTCAATATTGATCAAGCCTTAGTTCCTATATGCGCTAGCAAAATATTAGAAAGGACAAGCCAATCATTGAGCCTTGTTAATTAAATGCTTTATGCATTTGGTGAATGATCTCGGACAAACTTAGTGCCGAGTCTACCATCTTTGAAGACTTGATTTAATTGTTCCCGGGATGTGAATATAAGCCATGAACTTCCAATAGTAAAGGATTGAATATGTACATTTTAAAATGGTTCGAAAATATTTGTCTTATCGGGTAAGTTACTTGTTAAACCCGTCGTCAAGGATATGCATGTATGCCATGTTTCTTCTCAACTGCACAATTTTTATTTCAGAGGATCACATTCAAATAATTCAGAAAAAAAAAATTGAGAGAAGAGGAGAAAGAAAAGGATTGCATTTGGCTCGCTTGGCATAAAATACAAGTATCCAAATTATAGATAACAAGAAGGGTTGCATACTTAGAGCATGGTTAATAGAAGAGCTTGTTGGCTCTGTTTAGTAGGCATGCCATTTATAGCCAACCTAAGAGCGGAGCATAGAATAGTGGAGGTGGTGTGCTGGCTCATAGGAGTTTATACCTATTAAGAATTATACATAAAAACACATTTCAAAATGTTAAAAAATTCTGAACAATAATTTCATGTTTACATCCGGACATTCTATTTTCTCACACAAAATTTCGTAAAGAAAAGAACACTTTTTGTGGCATTTATAAAAATTAAAAAAAATGTCTCGTAAATAGTTGTAATCAAGTATCGTAAAAAGTCTTTTTTACACAAGCTACAAAAAACGTATTTTTTTACCCGAACTTCGTGCACGAACATATAATGTATGGATGCACATGCGGGATTGTTTTACGGAATTTTTAAAATATGTATCTAGATAATGGATGCATCTACACATATGAGTAAAAGTGAATTTCCGTATACTAGTTATCTCTAAGCTTTTACTACTTTATCGCTTCCTGACCCACCGCCTTCTCTCACAATGTTTGTTCCAGCCAGTGGTACAGCTAACTACTAATTTACAACCCCGTCTCTTCTCTTTTCTCTTCTTTTCCTAGCTAAGTAAGAATATAATAATTACACCATCACATCATGCTTACATCACCTTACTGTATTTGCTCTTAATATGTGAAAAGTGTAAATTCCTTTTTTAATCTCATGTACTTTTTTAGTCATATTACTGTTTGATTGCATAATATATGCTATTTAAATGTTGATATTATTTTACATGTGTATCTTTAAACTTTATTATGAATATATAGATAGACTTTGTGTTATAAAAAAGAAAATTATATCTTTAACCATCATTAACAAAAATCTACGATTGTTGATTCATTGCTTAATTATGTATCTATTCACTCAGGCATCGAACTATACCTATACTTATAAAATAAATCTGCAATCCGCATGCACGCTCGATCAATTATCGTACACTCTTTAGGATAGGTCTGGAACTCTATGACACATTATTATTTGTGCATAAATACACAAAGTAATCCATTTTTCTGTTCCATTCCAGATTGTTCAGATGGTTCCTACTTGCATATATAATTATAGTTTTGTTCAGTTAAAATTAGCAAATAAATGAATAGAACGCCCTTCAGACTTAGGTTGCAGTAAGAGCCACTCATTTATGTACTACTCCACTGATGCTCATGTTGATGCATACACTTATCATTCATTTTATTTTGTGTATCACCCTGTGATATTTTGTATGGTGCTAATAGTACTAAATATCAACATGGAATAATATGGTAAGTGGCATATTTCATTTTCGATTTTGTAAGGTTCCTATCGTATATCTATCAATTGCATTACATTAGCATTGGTGTATGTGGTGATGACTAATATATTAAAATCATGTGTGAGGCATGCACTTGTTTATTTCAACCATTATTTAATATGCACACTAAAAATAATATTTGTGAGATAATTGCCTACTATAACCATGATAATCTATCAGTTGTGTTTTTTTAGTACAAAGAGCAACTGATTATGATCGATTTACGTACTTTAATGAAGATCTAATATACGTTACACGTAGATCTAATGGATGCCATCAATTTAGGTAGGTTATGTTCTGTCTCACAGTTATGGTTTATTTTGGTACAACTATAAATACCTGATGGATTTATCTAGATCATGATCAAATGGGTACGATCTGTTTCGATCCAACTATATGTAGATCTAATGGTTGTGATATAATTAACAGTGAAGAGATGGTCCACCAAATCGACAATCAAATGTTTTCCCTCTTTATGAGAATTATTAGCAGATTTCCCAGTTGTCTTCCATAATGTGTGCTTTGGTATATAAAATAGACGGCAACTAGTTGTTGTCTTTATTGTTTGGAATATAGAAGTACTGCCTAGACACACAAGGAAAATGAAGGCAACATTGCAATATTAATTACATATTGAGTAGGGCATTTTGGAGATCGAGCTCCATGAAGGATTTGATTTTGAAAAAATCAAACTTCAAAATTTCTAGTTTCAAAAGATGATGGAAAAAAATACACATGTATACAAGGATGTAATGCTTATTTTTGTAGAGTTTCAGGATGAAATACCTTGAACTGCAAGCTGCAAAACAAATCATGAATTGGAGGATGAACAATGCGTATTTTAAAAGCTACAAATTTGTGTTTTTTTTCTGTAGCTATCATTTTGATGTATTTTTTCCAGAAAGTTTATACACATGTCTCTAGGTATATCTGTATTCTTTTTAGAATTTCTTGAAACCGAAAAGCCTGAATTTTAAAGATTCCAAATTAAAGTCTTCATAAAGCTCGGCCTCCATTTGGCATTTTCGTTGCATATGCTCATATAACACCACTCTAGGTCACAAGGCACGAATGCTAGCTGGTTGGCTCTGGTCACTACTCAAAAGGTCCGGTGGTACGTTTCTCATGTTTAGTAAATTTGGAAGTTCTCAGCAGGTGTTGCGTTAAGATCGATCACTTGCCCATGCGGCCATGAACAGCCCCCACAGCTTTCCATAACTACCATCTGCTACAGGGGTTGTGGCTTCGTGCAGCTAACCGGGCCGGAGTCACAACTCTTTGACTAACCCTAGTGCGCTAGTACATACCTTTTGGTCAGTGGTCCATGTACACGCATGTGCTCCGCCCAGTAGCTGTGAATTTGAGATGCGATTAATTGGCCCACTGGTCCAGTGTCATTAGTTCCTAGCTCATGGAAGTTACTGTATCCATTCCATTGTATGGTTGTAACTGTGATTTTTCACTTGTGTGCCTGAAAATGATATATGGCATCAAAGTATTTTGCAAAACAAAACAATATTATTCTTACATGTCCAACCCATATATTTCTGCTTTATGAATGGTACGTACAAGTTCCAATTGTTGAATGTGGGTATACTTGAATGCATCTTGAAAAATAATATCATTGGTGAAGGGTGTGCGGGCACGTGTCTCCGACGGGCCTCTCAGGATCCGGTCGGTTTTGGTCTCTCGTGGATCCGCTTGGTTTCTACCGGCACTCATGGTGGTCTTCAGAGCTTTTACAGGCATTTTTGGTGTTCTCTTCTTTTGGGTGGTGATTTTCTTCGTAGATTGCTCCCGCAGCGTCTTCTTGTCCACATCGACGACTCCCTCGACGTTGCTTGCATAAGCTCCCGGCAATGAGTGTGTGAAGATGCTAGTATATATATGTGTAACTCTAGAAAAAAGGCAATTTGAATCAATAATTTAATTTTTATAAACACAAGGCTAACCACCCTCACTAACGTATATGCTACATAAAAGCTACTAAAATTTTGGGCAACCAAATTTGTGTCAATCCGCTTGTTCCGATAGGCAGATGGTGTCCAACTCACATGGCCTAGTTTTTGAAATTTTTGGTCAGACCGATGTCCCAATGGTTAACATTGGTCCATTCCTATCTTGAGAAATGATAAGGCGCGAGTGGTTGAAGAAGATCATTTCAATAAAAAAAAAAAGTTGATCAAGAAGATCATAGTCATACTTGTTGTAGTGTCAAAGATGGCTGCAAAGGTGGATTAATTTGGTAAAGTCCGTATGTTTTGAATATGAGAAGTAGCTAGCTAGTGTAGTACTTATCCCAACTCAGAAAGGTCCCATGCATATAACCTTGGTCCCCTACTATGTGCTTGTACACTAATGTAGCTACCAGCAACTGGTCCTTTGGTTACATGATCCGATCCATGCCCCAACAACGTTCAATGTATACCGGGGTAGGCGAATTGCTGTGCGCAGAAGTGCAGATACAAAAAAACAAGGTCATTCGTTTCCTGAAGAAGGGGCTCAAAGGAACAAAAGCACCATCCTACACGACGGCCATGGCTGGTCACCACCCTTGGGTGTTCTGGAAATAAATGCCCTAGGTCACTAGTAGCCAATAGCATTCCAACATGCACACATGCCCTTTCCCCCAGCAGTGTCCTTCTCTCCCTATCCACGCACCACAATAAGACTCCCTCTCTCCCTCTCTCTTTCTTTCACACACACAGACACACACACACACACAGCTCTCTCTCTCTCTCTCTCTCTCTCTCTAGCACGGCGGTGTGCTATAAGATGGCACACCCCTCTCAGGTAGGGAGAGTATTCACATCTAAAATTCTAGGCATCAATCCCTCTAACCACAAGCACTCTCTCCCTAGCTAGCTAGTAGCCCTCCCACACAAGAGCCCATGCTCTGTGTGTGTGTGTGTGTGTGTGTGAACCCAGGATATATGAGCTAGGTACCAGTACCGCTCCTCCTCCTCATCGCCCCTCTGCAACACTCTCAAGAGAGATTTATCTCCTCCTGCAGGTGCTAGCCTGCTAGACCTCTTTAACCATCTCTCTCCTTCTCTCCTCCACACGCAGACACACAAGCGTGAAGAGCTTATGCATGGCCGGAGTCGGGATACATCTGATCATAGCTCCTAGGCCACACCCCTCTCTCTCTCTCACGCACAGACGCACAGTAGACGCGCGCAGCTGCAGCTAGCTAGCAGTCGCTCTTCTTCCGAGGGCCTAGAGACGAGAGGTCTCAGGGGCCTTGGAGTCACATCACTAAAGCATGTTTCCTTTCTATGATTCCCCAAGCCCCATGGACTTACCCCTTTACCAGCAGCTGCAGCTCAGCCCTCCCTCCCCAAAGGCGCCGGATCACCAATCCTTGCTCTACTACCATTCCTCCCCTGCATTCGCCGCCGACCCTTTCCACCACAACTACCTCTGTGCCGGTGCCGGTGCCGGTTCCGGTGCCGGTGAGGCCACGCCGCCAGCAGCCGAGATCGACGACCAGTCGCCGTCGGAGCTGCTTCTGATGGATCAGGCGCCGGCGCCCAGGCCAGACGGGGCTGGAAAGGCACAAGGCCTGCACGGCGGTGGAGGCCTCGACAGCGCGGCCGCTAGGAAAGACCGTCACAGCAAGATATGCACCGCCGGCGGGATGAGGGACCGGCGGATGCGGCTGTCCCTCGACGTCGCCCGCAAGTTCTTCGCGCTCCAGGACATGCTCGGCTTCGACAAGGCCAGCAAGACGGTGCAATGGCTCCTCAATACGTCAAAGGGCGCCATCAAGGAGGTCATGACTGACGAGGCGTCCTCCGACTGCGAGGAGGACGGCTCCAGCAGCCTCTCCGTCGCCGACGGCAAGCACAAGCAGCCAGGGACGGAGGCTGGAGGTGGTGATCACGCCGACGGGAAGAAGCCGGCGCCGAGGGCTTCCAAAAGGGCACCCGCCAACCCCAAGCCGCAAAGGAAATTGGCCAGTGCGCACCTGATCCCCGACAAGGAGTCGAGGACAAAGGCGAGGGAGAGGGCAAGGGAGCGGACGAGGGAGAAGAACCGGATGCGATGGGTGACGCTCGCGTCCACAATCAACATCGAGCCGGCAACCACCGGCATGGCGGCGGCGAGGCTGGACGAGTTGGTCACCAGCCCCAACAATTTGATCAATCGCTCCTCGTCCATGAACACGCCAGGCGCTGAATTGGAGGAGGGGTGCTCGTCGTCCATGCCGAGCGAAGCGATCATGGCTGGCTTCGGCAATGGAGGGTACGGCAGCATCGGCAACTACTACCAGCACCAGCTGGAGCAGCAATGGGAGCTCGGTGGAGTGGTGTTTGCCAACTCCCAGCACTACTGAGAAGCGACGACGTGCGTACACGGTACAAGAACTACTTCCGCTGTCTCGCCTTGAACGTGCACTTAATTTATATATATATATATATATATCCTGCTTTGTTCCATGGATGATTTGAGCAATAATTTGTTCTAGCTTGTGAATTAGCTCCGTGCCGCTGAACTTGCCTTGGTCATTGCATGATGCAGTATTGTAGTTGTAGCTACTAGTCCAGAACTTCTGCTGATTAATTCATGTAATTCATGCGTGGATTCTAATCTCCGTTTCCTTAATTCTATGATTGTCAAACTCGAATCCGATCAGATCTGCAGGTATTCTGGTGAATGAGTTGATATATTTGATGAGTGGCAATTGATATGAATGGCAGATGAGTTTGATTTTCAATTGTTTCATTTCATAAAACAGTTTCCTGTTGCCTCCGGATCGTAATACTTGGAGGAGCTTTAACAAACAACATGCACTCTCAATGTTACATATGAGTTTGATTTTCTGTTGTTTCATTTCCTAAAACAGTCCTTGTTGCCTGTGGATCATAATACTTGGAATAGCTTTAACAAGCAACATGCGCTCTCAATGTTACATACATATACTCACAAGCATCGTGATAAATTCTTATGTACCACTCCCTCCAATCCAAAATAAGTTTCGTCGTTTTAGGTCAATTTGATATAAAACCACAACACTGTTGGATTGGAGGGAGTAATACATAGCAAAATATGTTTATATGCATGCATATAGTTTCATTTCATATAATTCCATATAAAAACAACAACTTAAGCATGGTGGTACTCAAAAGTCACAAACATTGGATTAAATTCTGATCGGATCTGCTGAAAAAGGAGTAGGCGGATTTATAGAACATCTATGTGCTTATCACTCCAGGTAGTGCTGATTGGTAAGAGAAAAGCTTTCAGATTTGAAGCATCAAGTATCAATCTGGTAACATCACCACCATCAGATTAAAGGGCTACGTTGTTGATATGTTAGCTTTCTCAAGAAATCTTGCTTTCTTCATGTTAACGCCATCAAAGTTAAAACACCGATCTCACTTTTATCTAATTATGCATGTTAGGAAAACCTGCATCTGCATGTACTAGTTCTATATATGATTTTACGACAATAATTGCTGTGGTATGGTAGATAGTATAGTTTTTAAGGCTGACGAACACACGCATACATGTTGCAGCACCATTGTATGATATCATTTCAAATTGATCTCAGGAGAAAATTAGTTCTTAATTTGAAATTGAATGATTTATGTAGTCATGTGGGCTAGCTGTATGTTAAGTTCTTTTCGCCACTTGTGAAGGAATTATGAAATTTGGGTACTCTATTATAGGTAGCGAGCTGCAAGTGATCAAAATATAATTTTGGAGCCTCCAAATTATTTAACTAAAGTAAGAAGAATGGAAATATATCAATTTGGGGGCTGGTATGAGTACTGTTACATCATGTACTCCCTTTTCTAACACCCTTGAGATTAGAATACAATACTACTCTATCCCAAATTATTTGAAGTTCTACTTTGTCCTAGTCAAATTTCTTTACATTTGACCAAGTCTAAAAATATATCAACATGTACAGCACCAATGTAGTTGCATTAGTTCTGTCCTAGAATATTTGGTACTATATTATATGTTGTGTAGAAGATATTACCATGTAGAACACCAAATTGGTTGCATTAGATCCATAAAGTATATTTGATGCAGAAGATACTACCACATTTTTTTATTGGCTTGGTCAGATATTGTGAAGTTTGGCTTAGTACAAAGCTGGAATGACAAATAATTTGGAAATAAGGGAGTATACATGTGCAAATAATGATTTTGTGAGCCATGGCATAGTTTAAAAATTGTCCTAATTCAGATACTAAGAAACATATGCATGTATGCATGCTTCCAGCCCGGCACAATCATAAATTGAGACACATGCATATATTAATAATCATTTCAGCCGTTTCCCTGTTTGCTATTTTAGATTCCATGAACTCTTCATTTAACATTTTACAACATACAGTATGCCGACTGTTATCTAGACTAGAGCTTATATATTGTCCATATAAAATAGAATGTGAGCACAATTTTCCTTTCTGCTTGACATGAGATGCAACAATAATATTGTCAATGGACACAAATATTGCTCCACTAATAGACCGGTTTTGTATTATTATTTTCATTCACAATGCTGTATGGCTTAACTTTTTAAAAATGTACTAATAACTTTTCTATTTTGTATTGCACTCAATTTAAATTTCCTCAAATCTCGTTGCCATTTGTGTTAAATAAGTAAGTCTTTTTATCATAAATTACCAGGTAGTTCATGAAGCTTAATTACCACATTTACACCGGGACCAAATTGAAGGAAATGGTTTAGAATTCACTAATGTATGGAACAAAAACACCTCTGGATTAGTGACAGCACTTCCCATAGAATAAATAATTCATTTTCATGAAGGTGGATAATATATACTATATAGGAGTAAATTACTGCTACCAAGTACCAAGTATTCGTATTTAATAGAGGCATTTTGTGGGAAATTTTACTTGCAGTAAAGGTGGGGGAAGAAGCAACAAAATGAGAACCAGCTTTGCTAAGACACATTTTTTCAAACGGAAAATCAAATTAGGTGTATATAGCTAGAGAGTAAATCCGCAAGCTAAATATGACAATACTCCTACCAATCTATGGAGTTTTCAAACCAATGCAACACGCAGCAGCAGCGAATGTCCATAAAGGAATTTAGTTACCATGAATCAGAGACAGAGAGTGCTGCTGCACGCCGCCTGCATCTGCTGGGTGTGTCGGCCAAATGTCACCGCACGATAAGCTAGCAGTAGCAGTAAAATCAACTATTTCTGCATGGAAAATGTACACAGATTAATTGCATGCATGCATGTCCAGCAACTTGCCTCAAAGGTCACATGCATGCTGTACTAGAAGAAATTAGGACAAACAGTGTCCACATGTATCTTGTCTTGTCATTCTGAAGTACTTCAGTTAAGAAAGACAAAGGCAATTGTATATGTGAACATGCAATACGTACCTCACTAGCACTAAGGTACTTCTCCCGCGAAGTACCAGAGTACTACGGACCAATGCTTCAGCCCGGCCGGACAGCAGCTAGCCAATAGATAATACATATATTTATGTAATGAAAACATGTTCTTCAGCAAAGCAACTATGCACGTACGCACATATCACTTGGCCCTTAAGTAGGCAACCATGTGAACATGGTGTGAACTAAATTCTGCTTGCAGAAATCACTTCGATTGTATCTGCAGAAAAATGCTTCAATTTTGGTGATGCCGTGTTAATTGACCATGAACTTCATACGGTAGTAGTATTCAGTATTCTGTTGATACGGTAATAGTATTCAGTATTCTGTTGATACGGTAATAGTATTCAGTATTCTGTTGATATGGTAGTAGTATTCACTTAATATTATATTAATGGATCTCATCTGCAGAACAATTAGACAGCAATATTAATTATGGAAAGAGAATAATTTTGGTTTGTACATCTCCCGGTCAATTTGCAAATGTGGTGGTAGAGTTTCCAAGCGGTTATCATTATATCCTATTGAGCATGTCGATGGAATATGACTACAAGATAGATAATGTATAATATTAGCACAACGAATTGACTAAGTTAAACTATGTACGTACATGGATCAAACATATCAGATACAGATATATAATATTAACACATGGAAATGTAGTAAGTTAAACTGTGTAAGTACATGAATCAAACCTATCGACATGAAATTGTTGGCAGGTTGAAGTTGTGTTGAGGCTTGATGCACTTCCACAATGTGACGAAAATAGTGTCAGCTGACATATCCTTTTAATTAATGAGATCAAACTATTATGAGTAGTAACTTCGTTACGGATGTCTTGCAATGATAGGAATAATTGCAAATTCTGACATCTCAGGTATTAATTGGCATAGCTAAGATCGAAAGTGACATGCCTCCCTTTGAAATACAAGGAAATTTTCATTCAAGGTAGTACAAGGAATGTTTATTTGGTGTAGTACCACAAGAAATGTCGATCAAGTTTCTGATATCCAAAGATATTTTAGAAAGTATAATAACATCCGCTGCTTGACGGGGAAACTGGAACCTTTGCTTTGCATGAAATATAAATCAGCCACTAAAGTTTCTATTTTAGTTATCATTTTGGACTAGGACACAATCTCTTGTATATTTCTAATACCATTCTTTTTCTACAATTACGCTTCAAAAGATTTAAAAACGAAGTATCATGAAAATGAAGTTTTCATGGCACATTAATTATGGTAAATGTTTTAAATTGTTGAACTTGAATTATTGTTTGTGGATATTGAACTTGATTTTGAACATGTACATAATATGCAATGCATAGTTTGACCGTTATATTTCTACTTATATGTTCTAAATATTTTAAAAACTATATAACCGAAGCACACTTTCATAAAAAGTATACCATTTTTCTTTGACAAATCTGGTGGTCCAATGTTAGAAATGATGATCATGTGCATTAAATATGGTAACAAAATATATGCATCGAGTGGCAGTCTCATTCTAAATTACATCATGGGTTTAGTATATGTTTGCTCAACTTTTAAGTTTTAACTCACTAATATAAATGAAATCAGATAGAGAGTAGGGTCAAGTAAGTGTTGTGGTAATACAAACATGTAGTCCTCTCCTTGAGTTCTGTCGCCCCACCGATTAAATTACTTGTCCCCAAGTGATTGTCATCAACAAGGATGGTTACCCTTGTTAAGGTTCCTTTTCTGGGTTGTAATAGTGGCACTCTCTATAGACTTACAATTCAGGATGGACACGGTCCGAGCCGGTTCGGTCCCGGTCCGAGCCGTCGTTTGGACCAGCCATCGGTGGTACGGTCCGGAACAAACCGAGCAGTGTCGCGGTCCTGTTTTCAGGGACCGGGCCGGCAATGGCCGAGGTCGGGCCGGACCAAGAGGACCGACAGGACCGGACAAGACAAGGGCAGAGCGCGCTTTGGAGCTCCGACGACGGCTTCTCATCGGGGATGCAATGCTAGAGGAAGCGCAGCTTATCGGAGAGATGTCTGGGAGCTTGAGAAGAACCAGGGGGAGCTACAGGACCACGAAGAACACCAGAGCGAGCTCATCGGCGACTAATTTGGCACGACGGTCAATGGACAGAGATGAAAGGGGCGATGGCCGATGCGGCGATGTAGGAGCTCCCTCGTCGATTTCTTTGGTGGAGATGATAGATCCAAGTGGGACATGTCCAATGGACATGATTTCCGGGTCCAGAGAGTCCATTGGCCACGCGGAGCCACTGACGGCGGCCACCGCGGCGGCGAATATCGACGTCTTGTACCCCTGCCATGCCTGGGCCGCCACACCCTCGGCACACACCTGACACGCACCAACCACGCCCCCTCCACGCCCACGCCCCTCCCCCCTAACTTACAATACCCCTCGTCCACCAATACCCCCCCCCCCCCGCACCCCACCTAATATGTAACGAGTCTTCCCCTTCGTATCATGGATCTTCATAAAACCTCTAGCATGTACATGAAACATTTATATACAGGTGTACTCTTGTATTAATAAAGTTAGATATTAATCCCTCCGTCCTAAGTATAAGTCTTTTAAGAGATTCCACTACTTATGTATGTAGACATATTTTAGAATATAGATTTACTCATTTTACTTCGTATATAATCTGTAGTACTCCCTCCGTTCCTAAATATAGGTCTTTTAAGATATTTCATTAGAAGTCTACATACAAAACAAAATGAGTGAATCTACACTCTAAAGTATGTCTATATACATCCGTATGTAGTCCATTAATAAAACATCTTTAAAGACTTATATTTAAGAACGGAGGGAGTAGAATTTTTAAAGGACTTATATTTAGGAACGGATAGAGTAATATTTAGGTGGGAACTAGTGGGACGAGGATAATAAACTTCAAATCCATATTTGACCTATGCACCATATAGACTTGTATGAGCACCATCGAGACCGAGAATTCGCAAGTGAGAATAGCCAAATCGAATTTTTAGGCGATGATCAAATTGAGCTGGGTTATTTTTGTCAACTAAGCTAAATACATGGATTAAAGGTGGCCTTGGACCGGGTTTGTCCAAGGCTGAATAGGCGCCAATCAAAACGACCCTTGTGCTTTCTTCGTACTGCTTCAAGGGCAAAATTATATTCCACTCCACCAAAATAAAGCACCAAATCCCTTTCTCACCGTGAAGCTTGTTCGTGATGTTGGTCGATGAGCGTCACTCCTCCCCCTTCTGCTCTTTCCCCTCCGCCATTCTCCCAAGTTCCAATACAATCCCCGCTGCTCCGTGGGCACCGGCCGTCCACGCCGTCCTGAACATGGTTGAGCAAGGGGCCGTGGCGGAGAGGCAACATCTCTCTTATCATCATACCATAACAGAGCGGCTGTTACATTGTTAACTAATCTACAGCTCATACACATAGGACAGAAACAAAATAGAGAGTAAAAACTTAGAACAGTAGAGTATCGATGGCTTAATTAGCCAGCTCACTTACAAGATATAGCCAAGCGACCAGGCTCAGGCTGCAGGCATCCAGCACCAGAAAGCAGCAACGAGACGACACGTACAACGGTACAAGAGCAGGATTGGTTTGCTTGCTTTTGCCTGATTTGACACGGAGCATAGCCTTCCCGCTCTGGGGGGTGTCACAACAAGATTGTGCCCATGAGGACGAGGGAACAGTAGGGGAAGAGGCTGAAAAAGGGCGGCAGCTGGAGCGGAAGAAGAAGACGAAGATGAAGATGATGAAGGAGAAGAAGAAGAAAGAGGGGAGGAGCCGTCGATAGTGCGGTTGATTATTGGCTTACCTACGCGTTGGAGGGTTGCAGCAGATGTCTTTATTATTCTCTTATTTTGCCCGGGTTCTTGGGGAGGGGAAATTAAGGTCGACAGAGGGAGATCCCTAGGTGGCATCTCGCACTGTGTGTGTCTCTCTCTCTCCTGGAGACAGGAAGCGGACCAGATGGTCTCGGCACGCGTGATGTTTCTTTCCGTCTCTTTCAAACAAAATGATTCAAAGTTCATGTGCTAAAGGCTGCAGAGCGCAGATATTCCTTCCTTTTTCAAGAGAAGAGACAACCTGGGAACGAGAATCGAAATGCATTTCAGGTCATGTGCCTATGGATAAAATGGAGGGATAAGGACAAGCTTTCGTTATGGCCCCTAGAAGATAAAGCACCGCAAATAATAGGAGAGGTCGCTTCAGTGGTGTACGAGCATGAAATCTACAGAAGATCTGGTACTTGCTCGGTTTTGACTTGCCAGCGCATGACTAGCAGCTTCAATCTCTGTCTACCGTAAAAAAGGGGTTTCCTCCAAAATTCCAAACGCGGTATAAACTTCACTTCACGCGGGAATTTCCATACATTAGAGCTCCGTGACGTTTCTCAAATGTAAGACCTCGTCTCCTGGCGTCTGGAACCATCGGGTTGCTTCTTCACTAAGTCCCTTTAAGGGGCAATCGCGCCGACGCGTGCGCCCATGGCTTTCCTCTAGATTTGGCTCATTAGGTTGCCCCTGAAGTTCCGGATATTCTTGTGGCAATGGATCCGTGATCGTCTCCCCTTGGGCGTGAAAGTTCTTGTGGCAATGGATCCGTGGTCGTCTCCCCTTGGGCATGGAAGTGCTCGAGTGGAATGGCCCCGGTGATGCCCTATGTCTGCTTTGCGGGACGATGAAGGACTCCAATCACATCTTCTTCTCGTGTGTTTTCGCTCAGTTCTTGTGGAGTTGCTTCTGGAAAGTGGTCGGTGGATCGTGGTGCCACACTAACTTCCCCGATCTCTTGCTGGAGATTCAGGCGTCCTCGCCACGCTCCCGCCACATTAGGGGCATGTTTGGTTGGGTGGCTCGCACCTAGGTCGCATCGGGCATACAAAATTTGGTCCGTTTGCTTTCCTGCACGGGCCCCTCAGTCTGGCCCGACTGATGCAAAAACAGCCCTCTCAGCCAAGCTGAGAGGAACGCGAGAAATGGGCGTACCGTTGATGCAGCCTCGTGCATGCACCCACTGTTGGAATTATGCCCTAGAGGCAATAATAAATGTATAGTTATTATTATAATTCCTGTATCAAGATAATAGTTTATTATCCATGCTATAATTGTATTGAATGAAGACTCATTTACATGTGTGGATACATAGACAAAACACCGTCCCTAGCATGCCTCTAGTTGGCTAGCCAGTTGATCAATGATAATCAGTGTCTTCTGATTATGAACAAGGTGTTGTTGCTTGATAACTGGATCACGTCATTGGGAGAATCGCGTGATGGACTAGACCCAAACTAATAGACGTAGCATGTTGATCGTGTCATTTTGTTGCTACTGTTTTCTGCGTGTCAAGTATTTATTCCTATGACCATGAGATCATATAACTCACTGACACCGGAGGAATGCTTTGTGTGTATCAAACGTCGCAACGTAACTGGGTGAATATAAAGATGCTCTACAGGTATCTCCGAAGGTGTTAGTTGAGTTAGTATGGATCAAGACTGGGATTTGTCACTCCGTGTGACGGAGAGGTATCTCGGGGCCCACTCGGTAATACAACATCACACACAAGCCTTGCAAGCAATGTAACTTAGTGTAAGTTGCGGGATCTTGTATTACGGAACGAGTAAAGAGACTTGCCGGTAAACGAGATTGAAATAGGTATGCGGATACTGACATCGAATCTCGGGCAAGTAACATACCGAAGGACAAAGGGAATGACATACGGGATTATACGAATCCTTGGCACTGAGGTTCAAACGATAAGATCTTCGTAGAATATGTAGGATCCAATATGGGCATCCAGGTCCCGCTATTGGATATTGACCGAGGAGTCTCTCGGGTCATGTCTACATAGTTCTCGAACCCGCAGGGTCTGCACACTTAAGGTTCGACGTTGTTTTATGCGTATTTGAGTTATATGGTTGGTTACCGAATGTTGTTCGGAGTCCCGGATGAGATCACGGACATCACGACGGTTTCCGGAATGGTCCGGAAACGAAGATTGATATATAGGATGACCTCATTTGATTACCGGAAGGTTTTCGGAGTTACCGGGAATGTACCGGGAATGACGAATGGGTTCCGGGAGTTCACCGGAGGGGAGCAACCCACTCCGGGGAAGCCCATAGGCATTTGGGGGGTCACACCAGCCCTTAGTGGGCTGGTGGGACAGCCCACCAATCCCCTATGCGCCAAGGAAGAAAAAATCAAAGGAAAGGAAAAAAAAAAGGAAGAAGTGGGAAGGGGGAAGGACTCCCTCCCACCAAACCAAGTAGGACTCGGTTTGGGGGGGGAGAGTCCTCCCCCCTGGCTCGGCCGACCCCTTGGGGATCCCTTGGACCCCAAGGCAAGGTCCCCCTCCCTCCTCCTATATATATGGGGCTTTTAGGGCAGATTTGAGACGACTTTCTCACGGCTGCCCGACCACATACCTCCATAGTTTTTCCTCTAGATCGTGTTTCTGCGGAGCTCGGGCGGAGCCCTGCTGAGACAAGATCATCACCAACCTCCGGAGCGCCGTCACGCTGCCGGAGAACTCTTCTACCTCTCCGTCTCTCTTGCTGGATCAAGAAGGCCGAGATCATCGTCGAGCTGTACGTGTGCTGAACGCGGAGGTGCCGTCCGTTCGGTACTAGATCGTGGGACTGATCGCGGGATTGTTCGCGGGGCGGATCGAGGGACGTGAGGACGTTCCACTACATCAACCGCGTTCTCTAAACGCTTCTGCTGTACGATCTACAAGGGTACGTAGATCACTCATCCCCTCTCGTAGATGGACATCACCATGATAGGTCTTCGTGCGCGTAGGAAAATTTTTGTTTCCCATGCGACGTTCCCCAACAGTGGCATCATGAGCTAGGTTCATGCGTAGATGTCTTCTCGAGTAGAACACAAAAGGTTTTGTGGGCGGTGATGTGCGTTTTGCTGCCCTCCTTAGTCTTTTCTTGATTCCGCGGTATTGTTGGATTGAAGCGGCTTGGACCGACATTACTCGTACGCTTACGAGAGGCTGGTTTCATCGTTACGAGTAACCCCATTTGCTCAAAGATGACTGGCAAGTGACGGTTTCTCCAACTTTAGTTGAATCGGATTTGACCGAGGAGGTCCTTGGATGAGGTTAAATAGCAACTCATATATCTCCGTTGTGGTGTTTGCGTAAGTAAGATGCGATCCTACTAGATACCCTTGGTCACCACGTAAAACATGCAACAACAAAATTAGAGGACGTCTAACTTGTTTTTGCAGGGTATGATTGTGATGTGATATGGCCAATGATGTGATGTGATATATTGGATGTATGAGATGATCATGTTGTAATAGAAATATCGACTTGCACGTCGATGGTACGGCAACCGGCAGGAGCCATAGGGTTGTCTGTATACTAACATATGTGCTTGCAGATGCGTTTACTATTTTGCTAGGATGTAGCTTTAGTAGTGATAGCATAGGTAGCACGACAACCCCGATGGCGACACGTTGATGGAGATCATGATGATGGAGATCATGGTGTGGCGCCGGTGACAAGAAGATCGTGCCGGTGCTTTGGTGATGGAGATCAAGAAGCACGTGATGATGGCCATATCATGTCACTTATGAATTGCATGTGATGTTAATCCTTTTTATGCACCTTATTTTGCTAAGAACGACGGTAGCATTATGAGGTGATCTCTCACTAAAATTTCAAGACGAAATTGTGTTCTCCCCGACTGTGCACCGTTGCTACAGCTCGTCGTTTCGAGACACCACGTGATGATCGGGTGTGATAGACTCAACGTTCACATACAACGGGTGCAAAACAGTTGCGCACGCGGAACACTCGGGTTAAGCTTGACGAGCCTAGCATGTGCACACATGGCCTCAGAACACATGAGACCGAAAGGTCGATCATGAATCATATAGATGATATGATTAGCATAGGGATGCTTACCACTGAAACTACTCCCGACTCACGTGATGATCGGACTTGGGATAGTATAGGTGGATCATGAACCACTCAAATGACTAGAGAGATGTACTTTTTGAGTGGGAGTTTAGCATATAATTTGATTAAGTTGAACTCTAATTATCTTGAACATAGTCTAAGTCCACTTTGAATATATTTGTGTTGTAGATCATGGCTCACGCAAGTGTCATCCTGAATTTTAATACGTTCCTAGAGAAAGCTAAGTTGAAAGATGAAGGAAGCAACTTTGTAGACTGGGCTCGTAATCTTAGGCTTATCTTACAAGCTGGAAAGAAGGATTATGTCCTTAATGCTGCGCTAGGAGATGAACCACCCGCTACGGCTGATCAGGATGTTAAGAACGCTTGGTTAGCACGTAAGGAGGACTACTCAATAGTTCAATGTGCAGTCTTGTATGGCTTAGAACCGGGACTTCAACGTCGCTTTGAGCGTCATGGAGCATTTGAGATGTTCCAGGAGTTGAAGTTTATCTTTCAGAAGAACGCCCGGATCGAGAGGTATGAGACCTCCGATAAATTCTATGCTTGCAAGATGGAGGAAAACTCGTCTGTCAGTGAACATGTGCTCAAAATGTCTGGGTACTCAAACCGTCTAGCTGAACTGGGGATTGAACTCCCGCAAGAAGCTATCACTGACAGAATCCTTCAATCACTGCCGCCAAGCTATAAAGGCTTTGTGTTGAACTACAACATGCAAGGGATGAACAAGTCTCCCGGCGAGTTGTTTGCGATGCTGAAAGTCGCAGAGTCTGAACTCCGTAGAGCATCAAGTGTTGATGGTGAGCAAGACCACTAGTTTCAAGAGAAACGGCAAAGGCAAGAAGGGCAATTCGAAGAAGAGCGGCAAGCCTGTTGCCAATCCGCCGAAGAAACCCAAGGCTGGACCTAAGCCTGAAACAGAGTGCTTCTATTGCAAGGGTATGGGTCACTGGAAGCGCAATTGCCCCAAGTATCTGGCAGATAAGAAGGCGGGCAAAGAAAAATCAGGTATATTTGATATACATGTTATTGATGTGTACTTAACCGGCTCTCGTAGTAGTGCCTGGGTATTCGATACCGGTTCTGTTGCTCACATTTGCAACTCGAAACAGGAACTACGGAATAGACGAAGGCTGGCGAAAGACGAAGTGACGATGCGCGTAGGAAACGGTTCCAAGGTTGATGCAATCGCCGTCGGCACCGTGTCACTTCAACTACCATCGGGATTAGTGATGAACTTAAATCATTGTTATTTAGTGCCTGCGTTGAGCATGAACATTATATCTGGATCTTGTTTATTGCGAGACGGTTACTCTTTTAAGTCTGAGAATAATGGTTGTTCTATTTCTATGAGTAACATCTTTTATGGTCATGCACCGAATGTGAGAGGATTGTTCATATTGAATCTCGATGGCGATACGCATATACATAACATTGAGACCAAAAGAGTTAGAGTAAACAATGATAGCGCCATATTTTTGTGGCACTGCCGCTTGGGTCATATTGGTGTAAAGCGCATGAAGAAACTCCATGCTGATGGACTTTTGGAGTCACTTGACTTTGATTCACTTGACACGTGCGAACCATGCCTCATGGGCAAGATGACTAAAACTCCGTTCTCCGGAACAATGGAGCGTGCAAGTGACTTGTTGGAAATCATACATACCGAGGTGTGTGGTCCGATGAGCGTGGAGGCACGCGGCGGATATCGTTATTTTCTCACCTTCACTGACGATTTAAGTAGATATGGTTATGTCTACTTGATGAAGCACAAGTCTGAAACATTTGAAAAGTTCAAGCAATTTCAGAGTGAAGTAGAAAATCATCGTAACAAGAAGATCAAGTTCCTACGGTCTGATCGTGGGGGTGAATATCTGAGTTTCGAGTTTGGTGCTCACTTAAGACAATGTGGAATTGTTTCGCAGTTAACACCGCCTGGAACACCACAGCGTAATGGTGTGTCCGAACGTCGTAATCGTACTTTGTTAGAGATGGTGCGATCTATGATGTCTCTTACTGATTTGCCGTTATCATTTTGGGGTTATGCATTAGAAACAGCTGCATTCACTTTAAATAGGGCACCATCAAAATCCGTTGAGACGACACCATACGAACTGTGGTATAGCAAAAGACCAAAGTTGTCGTTTCTTAAAGTTTGGGGATGTGATGCTTATGTCAAAAAGCTTCAGCCTGAAAAGCTGGAACCCAAAGCGGAAAGGTGCGTCTTCATAGGTTACCCAAAAGAGACAGTTGGGTACACCTTCTATCTCAAATCCGAGGGCAAAGTGTTTGTTGCTAAAAACGGAACTTTTCTCGAGAAGGAGTTTCTCTCGAGAGAATTGAGTGGGAGGAAGATAGAACTTGACGAGGTTGTCGAACCTCTCATCCCTCTGGATGGTGGCGCAGGGCAAGGGGAAACCTCTGTCGTTGCGACGCCGGTTGAGGAGGAAGTTAATGATGATGATCATGAAACTCCAGTTCAAGTTTCTGTTGAACCACGCAGGTCGACGAGATCACGCGCTGCTCCAGAGTGGTACGGTAATCCCGTCTTATCAATCATGTTGTTAGACAACAATGAACCTGCAAATTATGAAGAAGCAATGGTGGGCCCAGATTCCAACAAATGGCTAGAAGCCATGAAATCCGAGATAGGATCCATGTATGAGAACAAAGTGTGGACTTTGGAGATGCTGCCTGAGGGTCGCAAGGCTATTCAGAACAAATGGATCTTTAAGAAGAAGACGGACGCTGACGGTAATGTGACCGTTTATAAAGCTCGACTTGTGGCAAAGGGTTTTTCACAAGTTCCAGGAATTGACTACGATGAGACTTTCTCTCCCGTAGCGATGCTTAAGTCCGTCAGAATCATGTTAGCAATAGCTGCATTTTTCGATTATGAAATCTGGCAGATGGATGTCAAAACGGCGTTCCTTAACGGTTTCCTTAAGGAAGAGTTGTATATGATGCAACCCGAAGGTTTTGTCGATCCTAAAAATGCTGACAAGGTGTGCAAGCTCCAGCGATCCATTTATGGACTGGTGCAAGCATCTCGGAGTTGGAACAAACGCTTTGATGAGGTGATCGAAGCATTTGGGTTTATACAAGTGGTTGGAGAATCTTGTATTTACAAGAAAGTGAGTGGGAGCTCTGTGGCGTTTCTAATATTATATGTGGATGACATATTACTGATTGGAAACAACATAGAGCTTTTGGAGAGCATAAAAGGTTACTTGAATAAAAGTTTCTCTATGAAGGACCTAGGAGAAGCTGCTTACATTCTAGGCATTAAGATCTATAGGGATAGATCAAAACGCCTGATAGGACTTTCACAAAGCACATACCTTGATAAAGTTTTGAAGAGGTTCAAAATGGAACAGTCCAAGAAAGGGTTCTTGCCAGTGTTACAAGGTACGAGATTGAGTAAGACTCAGTGCCCAGCAACTGATGAAGATAGAGAGCATATGCGCTCCGTCCCCTATGCTTCAGCCATAGGCTCTATCATGTATGCAATGTTGTGCACAAGACCGGATGTTAGCCTGGCCATAAGCATGGCAGGTAGGTTCCAGAGTAATCCAGGAGTGGATCACTGGACGGCGGTCAAGAATATCCTGAAGTACCTGAAAAGGACTAAGGAGATGTTTCTCGTGTATGGAGGTGACGAAGAGCTCGCCGTAAAAGGTTACGTCGATGCATGCTTTGACACAGATCCGGACGACTCTAAGTCGCAAACCGGATACGTATTTATTCTTAATGGGGGTGCAGTAAGCTGGTGCAGTTCTAAGCAAAGCGTCGTAGCAGATTCTACATGTGAAGCGGAGTACATGGCTGCCTCGGAGGCGGCTAAGGAGGGTGTCTGGATGAAGAAGTTCATGACGGATCTTGGAGTGGTGCCAAGTGCACTGGATCCAATAACCTTGTTCTGTGACAACACTGGTGCCATTGCCTTAGCAAAGGAACCAAGGTTTCACAAGAAGACCAGACACATCAAACGACGCTTCAACCTCATCCGCGACTACGTCGAGGAGGAGGACGTAAATATATGCAAAGTGCACACGGATCTGAATATAGCAGACCCGCTGACTAAGCCTCTTCCACGGCCAAAACATGATCGACACCAGAACTGTATGGGTGTTAGATTTATTACAATGTAATTCACATGGTGATGTGAGGGCTAGATTATTGACTCTAGTGCAAGTGGGAGACTGTTGGAATTATGCCCTAGAGGCAATAATAAATGTATAGTTATTATTATAATTCCTGTATCAAGATAATAGTTTATTATCCATGCTATAATTGTATTGAATGAAGACTCATTTACATGTGTGGATACATAGACAAAACACCGTCCCTAGCATGCCTCTAGTTGGCTAGCCAGTTGATCAATGATAATCAGTGTCTTCTGATTATGAACAAGGTGTTGTTGCTTGATAACTGGATCACGTCATTGGGAGAATCGCGTGATGGACTAGACCCAAACTAATAGACGTAGCATGTTGATCGTGTCATTTTGTTGCTACTGTTTTCTGCGTGTCAAGTATTTATTCCTATGACCATGAGATCATATAACTCACTGACACCGGAGGAATGCTTTGTGTGTATCAAACGTCGCAACGTAACTGGGTGACTATAAAGATGCTCTACAGGTATCTCCGAAGGTGTTAGTTGAGTTAGTATGGATCAAGACTGGGATTTGTCACTCCGTGTGACGGAGAGGTATCTCGGGGCCCACTCGGTAATACAACATCACACACAAGCCTTGCAAGCAATGTAACTTAGTGTAAGTTGCGGGATCTTGTATTACGGAACGAGTAAAGAGACTTGCCGGTAAACGAGATTGAAATAGGTATGCGGATACTGACGATCGAATCTCGGGCAAGTAACATACCGAAGGACAAAGGGAATGACATACGGGATTATACGAATCCTTGGCACTGAGGTTCAAACGATAAGATCTTCGTAGAATATGTAGGATCCAATATGGGCATCCAGGTCCCGCTATTGGATATTGACCGAGGAGTCTCTCGGGTCATGTCTACATAGTTCTCGAACCCGCAGGGTCTGCACACTTAAGGTTCGACGTTGTTTTATGCGTATTTGAGTTATATGGTTGGTTACCGAATGTTGTTCGGAGTCCCGGATGAGATCACGGACATCACGACGGTTTCCGGAATGGTCCGGAAACGAAGATTGATATATAGGATGACCTCATTTGATTACCGGAAGGTTTTCGGAGTTACCGGGAATGTACCGGGAATGACGAATGGGTTCCGGGAGTTCACCGGAGGGGGGCAACCCACTCCGGGGAAGCCCATAGGCATTTGGGGGGGTCACACCAGCCCTTAGTGGGCTGGTGGGACAGCCCACCAATCCCCTATGCGCCAAGGAAGAAAAAATCAAAGGAAAGGAAAAAAAAAAGGAAGAAGTGGGAAGGGGGAAGGACTCCCTCCCACCAAACCAAGTAGGACTCGGTTTGGGGGGGGGAGAGTCCTCCCCCCTGGCTCGGCCGACCCCTTGGGGATCCCTTGGACCCCAAGGCAAGGTCCCCCTCCCTCCTCCTATATATATGGGGCTTTTAGGGCAGATTTGAGACGACTTTCTCACGGCTGCCCGACCACATACCTCCATAGTTTTTCCTCTAGATCGTGTTTCTGCGGAGCTCGGGCGGAGCCCTGCTGAGACAAGATCATCACCAACCTCCGGAGCGCCGTCACGCTGCCGGAGAACTCTTCTACCTCTCCGTCTCTCTTGCTGGATCAAGAAGGCCGAGATCATCGTCGAGCTGTACGTGTGCTGAACGCGGAGGTGCCGTCCGTTCGGTACTAGATCGTGGGACTGATCGCGGGATTGTTCGCGGGGCGGATCGAGGGACGTGAGGACGTTCCACTACATCAACCGCGTTCTCTAAACGCTTCTGCTGTACGATCTCAAGGGTACGTAGATCACTCATCCCCTCTCGTAGATGGACATCACCATGATAGGTCTTCGTGCGCGTAGGAAAATTTTTGTTTCCCATGCGACGTTCCCCAACACCCACGTCCTTCACTTAAAACGAAACAGTATGTGCGATTGGCCCTGATGTTTCCCGGAATTACTTCGAAAGTGCCATCGTAGCCAATCGTATCTCGTTTTCCTTTCATCAGGGTCAGATCAGATCGATGCCACCGCCGTCGCCGGGAGGACCTCCCTCTTTCGCCGCCGGTTCGAGCTCCCTCTTGCGCCGCCGGTCCGAGCTCCCTCTTCCGCCTCAACCCCGCCATCCGAGCTCCCTCTTTCTCCACCAGTCCGAGCTCCACCGTTCGTTGTGACCCCGTCGCCGGGCATCCATGCTCCACCGCCCGTCCGCGTGTGCTTTGCAGGGGGTTGAATCGGATGGGGAGGCGCGTATGTGTTGGCTCAGGCTCCATATAGTGTTGGTGCCTCCTTGCCTGAAATAAATATGTCGCCATCCTGCTTTTGGGAAGTATGTGCCAGTTCCTCATACAGTCTAACAAACAACTTCTCACATTGGCCTGCCCCACGGTATGCACACAACAAAACATACATCTCAATTCTTTTTTGCATCGGCTTAGCCAGGCTTTACTCGACCAGGATGGTGCATACGATGCAGTGTCAAGCTATGCAAGGAACCAAACACGCCCTAGGTGGTTGTCTGTTGACGTGCTCGCTTGGACCCTGTGGACCGTGCGCAACAAACTTGTGATTTAGTGTGTTCCTCTTCACCTGGCTACTCATGCGATGTTTAAATTTTGTGGTTACTTGCATTTCTGACGGCCGCTTAGCCACCCTCAGGATTGAGACGCCATCAACAACTTCATTGCAGATCTGCGCACGGCTCTCAGCTTGGCGCCGCCGCTCCCTCCTCCGCCTCCTGAGCCAGATTAACTGCCACGCTCCCGCCGCCGCCGTTGTTGCTGTTGCAGCTGCAGCCTTTGTCGTCTTTTATTTCTTGGGTTTGTTGAGTTGTGCCCTCGGCATTAATCTCTCATACTTTTCGTGGATCTGTTTGCCTTGCGTGTGTGTGTGTGCGGTGTGAACCTTGTTGGACTTTGTGGCTCTGGTGGTTGCTTTATATATAAAGTGTGGCGAAAGCCTTTTTCGGTAAATTCTTGCATTGTACATTTTAAAATGGTTCGAAAATATTTGTCTTATCGGGTAAGTTACTTGTTAAACCCGTCGTCAAGGATATGCATGTATGCCATGTTTCTTCTCAACTGCACAATTTTTATTTCAGAGGATCACATTCAAATAATTCAGAAAAAAAAAATTGAGAGAAGAGGAGAAAGAAAAGGATTGCATTTGGCTCGCTTGGCATAAAATACAAGTATCCAAATTATAGATAACAAGAAGGGTTGCATACTTAGAGCATGGTTAATAGAAGAGCTTGTTGGCTCTGTTTAGTAGGCATGCCATTTATAGCCAACCTAAGAGCGGAGCATAGAATAGTGGAGGTGGTGTGCTGGCTCATAGGAGTTTATACCTATTAAGAATTATACATAAAAACACATTTCAAAATGTTAAAAAATTCTGAACAATAATTTCATGTTTACATCCGGACATTCTATTTTCTCACACAAAATTTCGTAAAGAAAAGAACACTTTTTGTGGCATTTATAAAAATTAAAAAAAATGTCTCGTAAATAGTTGTAATCAAGTATCGTAAAAAGTCTTTTTTACACAAGCTACAAAAAACGTATTTTTTTACCCGAACTTCGTGCACGAACATATAATGTATGGATGCACATGCGAGATTGTTTTACGGAATTTTTAAAATATGTATCTAGATAATGGATGCATCTACACATATGAGTAAAAGTGAATTTCCGTATACTAGTTATCTCTAAGCTTTTACTACTTTATCGCTTCCTGACCCACCGCCTTCTCTCACAATGTTTGTTCCAGCCAGTGGTACAGCTAACTACTAATTTACAACCCCGTCTCTTCTCTTTTCTCTTCTTTTCCTAGCTAAGTAAGAATATAATAATTACACCATCACATCATGCTTACATCACCTTACTGTATTTGCTCTTAATATGTGAAAAGTGTAAATTCCTTTTTTAATCTCATGTACTTTTTTAGTCATATTACTGTTTGATTGCATAATATATGCTATTTAAATGTTGATATTATTTTACATGTGTATCTTTAAACTTTATTATGAATATATAGATAGACTTTGTGTTATAAAAAAGAAAATTATATCTTTAACCATCATTAACAAAAATCTACGATTGTTGATTCATTGCTTAATTATGTATCTATTCACTCAGGCATCGAACTATACCTATACTTATAAAATAAATCTGCAATCCGCATGCACGCTCGATCAATTATCGTACACTCTTTAGGATAGGTCTGGAACTCTATGACACATTATTATTTGTGCATAAATACACAAAGTAATCCATTTTTCTGTTCCATTCCAGATTGTTCAGATGGTTCCTACTTGCATATATAATTATAGTTTTGTTCAGTTAAAATTAGCAAATAAATGAATAGAACGCCCTTCAGACTTAGGTTGCAGTAAGAGCCACTCATTTATGTACTACTCCACTGATGCTCATGTTGATGCATACACTTATCATTCATTTTATTTTGTGTATCACCCTGTGATATTTTGTATGGTGCTAATAGTACTAAATATCAACATGGAATAATATGGTAAGTGGCATATTTCATTTTCGATTTTGTAAGGTTCCTATCGTATATCTATCAATTGCATTACATTAGCATTGGTGTATGTGGTGATGACTAATATATTAAAATCATGTGTGAGGCATGCACTTGTTTATTTCAACCATTATTTAATATGCACACTAAAAATAATATTTGTGAGATAATTGCCTACTATAACCATGATAATCTATCAGTTGTGTTTTTTTAGTACAAAGAGCAACTGATTATGATCGATTTACGTACTTTAATGAAGATCTAATATACGTTACACGTAGATCTAATGGATGCCATCAATTTAGGTAGGTTATGTTCTGTCTCACAGTTATGGTTTATTTTGGTACAACTATAAATACCTGATGGATTTATCTAGATCATGATCAAATGGGTACGATCTGTTTCGATCCAACTATATGTAGATCTAATGGTTGTGATATAATTAACAGTGAAGAGATGGTCCACCAAATCGACAATCAAATGTTTTCCCTCTTTATGAGAATTATTAGCAGATTTCCCAGTTGTCTTCCATAATGTGTGCTTTGGTATATAAAATAGACGGCAACTAGTTGTTGTCTTTATTGTTTGGAATATAGAAGTACTGCCTAGACACACAAGGAAAATGAAGGCAACATTGCAATATTAATTACATATTGAGTAGGGCATTTTGGAGATCGAGCTCCATGAAGGATTTGATTTTGAAAAAATCAAACTTCAAAATTTCTAGTTTCAAAAGATGATGGAAAAAAATACACATGTATACAAGGATGTAATGCTTATTTTTGTAGAGTTTCAGGATGAAATACCTTGAACTGCAAGCTGCAAAACAAATCATGAATTGGAGGATGAACAATGCGTATTTTAAAAGCTACAAATTTGTGTTTTTTTTCTGTAGCTATCATTTTGATGTATTTTTTCCAGAAAGTTTATACACATGTCTCTAGGTATATCTGTATTCTTTTTAGAATTTCTTGAAACCGAAAAGCCTGAATTTTAAAGATTCCAAATTAAAGTCTTCATAAAGCTCGGCCTCCATTTGGCATTTTCGTTGCATATGCTCATATAACACCACTCTAGGTCACAAGGCACGAATGCTAGCTGGTTGGCTCTGGTCACTACTCAAAAGGTCCGGTGGTACGTTTCTCATGTTTAGTAAATTTGGAAGTTCTCAGCAGGTGTTGCGTTAAGATCGATCACTTGCCCATGCGGCCATGAACAGCCCCCACAGCTTTCCATAACTACCATCTGCTACAGGGGTTGTGGCTTCGTGCAGCTAACCGGGCCGGAGTCACAACTCTTTGACTAACCCTAGTGCGCTAGTACATACCTTTTGGTCAGTGGTCCATGTACACGCATGTGCTCCGCCCAGTAGCTGTGAATTTGAGATGCGATTAATTGGCCCACTGGTCCAGTGTCATTAGTTCCTAGCTCATGGAAGTTACTGTATCCATTCCATTGTATGGTTGTAACTGTGATTTTTCACTTGTGTGCCTGAAAATGATATATGGCATCAAAGTATTTTGCAAAACAAAACAATATTATTCTTACATGTCCAACCCATATATTTCTGCTTTATGAATGGTACGTACAAGTTCCAATTGTTGAATGTGGGTATACTTGAATGCATCTTGAAAAATAATATCATTGGTGAAGGGTGTGCGGGCACGTGTCTCCGACGGGCCTCTCAGGATCCGGTCGGTTTTGGTCTCTCGTGGATCCGCTTGGTTTCTACCGGCACTCATGGTGGTCTTCAGAGCTTTTACAGGCATTTTTGGTGTTCTCTTCTTTTGGGTGGTGATTTTCTTCGTAGATTGCTCCCGCAGCGTCTTCTTGTCCACATCGACGACTCCCTCGACGTTGCTTGCATAAGCTCCCGGCAATGAGTGTGTGAAGATGCTAGTATATATATGTGTAACTCTAGAAAAAAGGCAATTTGAATCAATAATTTAATTTTTATAAACACAAGGCTAACCACCCTCACTAACGTATATGCTACATAAAAGCTACTAAAATTTTGGGCAACCAAATTTGTGTCAATCCGCTTGTTCCGATAGGCAGATGGTGTCCAACTCACATGGCCTAGTTTTTGAAATTTTTGGTCAGACCGATGTCCCAATGGTTAACATTGGTCCATTCCTATCTTGAGAAATGATAAGGCGCGAGTGGTTGAAGAAGATCATTTCAATAAAAAAAAAAGTTGATCAAGAAGATCATAGTCATACTTGTTGTAGTGTCAAAGATGGCTGCAAAGGTGGATTAATTTGGTAAAGTCCGTATGTTTTGAATATGAGAAGTAGCTAGCTAGTGTAGTACTTATCCCAACTCAGAAAGGTCCCATGCATATAACCTTGGTCCCCTACTATGTGCTTGTACACTAATGTAGCTACCAGCAACTGGTCCTTTGGTTACATGATCCGATCCATGCCCCAACAACGTTCAATGTATACCGGGGTAGGCGAATTGCTGTGCGCAGAAGTGCAGATACAAAAAAACAAGGTCATTCGTTTCCTGAAGAAGGGGCTCAAAGGAACAAAAGCACCATCCTACACGACGGCCATGGCTGGTCACCACCCTTGGGTGTTCTGGAAATAAATGCCCTAGGTCACTAGTAGCCAATAGCATTCCAACATGCACACATGCCCTTTCCCCCAGCAGTGTCCTTCTCTCCCTATCCACGCACCACAATAAGACTCCCTCTCTCCCTCTCTCTTTCTTTCACACACACAGACACACACACACACACAGCTCTCTCTCTCTCTCTCTCTCTCTCTCTAGCACGGCGGTGTGCTATAAGATGGCACACCCCTCTCAGGTAGGGAGAGTATTCACATCTAAAATTCTAGGCATCAATCCCTCTAACCACAAGCACTCTCTCCCTAGCTAGCTAGTAGCCCTCCCACACAAGAGCCCATGCTCTGTGTGTGTGTGTGTGTGTGTGTGAACCCAGGATATATGAGCTAGGTACCAGTACCGCTCCTCCTCCTCATCGCCCCTCTGCAACACTCTCAAGAGAGATTTATCTCCTCCTGCAGGTGCTAGCCTGCTAGACCTCTTTAACCATCTCTCTCCTTCTCTCCTCCACACGCAGACACACAAGCGTGAAGAGCTTATGCATGGCCGGAGTCGGGATACATCTGATCATAGCTCCTAGGCCACACCCCTCTCTCTCTCTCACGCACAGACGCACAGTAGACGCGCGCAGCTGCAGCTAGCTAGCAGTCGCTCTTCTTCCGAGGGCCTAGAGACGAGAGGTCTCAGGGGCCTTGGAGTCACATCACTAAAGCATGTTTCCTTTCTATGATTCCCCAAGCCCCATGGACTTACCCCTTTACCAGCAGCTGCAGCTCAGCCCTCCCTCCCCAAAGGCGCCGGATCACCAATCCTTGCTCTACTACCATTCCTCCCCTGCATTCGCCGCCGACCCTTTCCACCACAACTACCTCTGTGCCGGTGCCGGTGCCGGTTCCGGTGCCGGTGAGGCCACGCCGCCAGCAGCCGAGATCGACGACCAGTCGCCGTCGGAGCTGCTTCTGATGGATCAGGCGCCGGCGCCCAGGCCAGACGGGGCTGGAAAGGCACAAGGCCTGCACGGCGGTGGAGGCCTCGACAGCGCGGCCGCTAGGAAAGACCGTCACAGCAAGATATGCACCGCCGGCGGGATGAGGGACCGGCGGATGCGGCTGTCCCTCGACGTCGCCCGCAAGTTCTTCGCGCTCCAGGACATGCTCGGCTTCGACAAGGCCAGCAAGACGGTGCAATGGCTCCTCAATACGTCAAAGGGCGCCATCAAGGAGGTCATGACTGACGAGGCGTCCTCCGACTGCGAGGAGGACGGCTCCAGCAGCCTCTCCGTCGCCGACGGCAAGCACAAGCAGCCAGGGACGGAGGCTGGAGGTGGTGATCACGCCGACGGGAAGAAGCCGGCGCCGAGGGCTTCCAAAAGGGCACCCGCCAACCCCAAGCCGCAAAGGAAATTGGCCAGTGCGCACCTGATCCCCGACAAGGAGTCGAGGACAAAGGCGAGGGAGAGGGCAAGGGAGCGGACGAGGGAGAAGAACCGGATGCGATGGGTGACGCTCGCGTCCACAATCAACATCGAGCCGGCAACCACCGGCATGGCGGCGGCGAGGCTGGACGAGTTGGTCACCAGCCCCAACAATTTGATCAATCGCTCCTCGTCCATGAACACGCCAGGCGCTGAATTGGAGGAGGGGTGCTCGTCGTCCATGCCGAGCGAAGCGATCATGGCTGGCTTCGGCAATGGAGGGTACGGCAGCATCGGCAACTACTACCAGCACCAGCTGGAGCAGCAATGGGAGCTCGGTGGAGTGGTGTTTGCCAACTCCCAGCACTACTGAGAAGCGACGACGTGCGTACACGGTACAAGAACTACTTCCGCTGTCTCGCCTTGAACGTGCACTTAATTTATATATATATATATATATATCCTGCTTTGTTCCATGGATGATTTGAGCAATAATTTGTTCTAGCTTGTGAATTAGCTCCGTGCCGCTGAACTTGCCTTGGTCATTGCATGATGCAGTATTGTAGTTGTAGCTACTAGTCCAGAACTTCTGCTGATTAATTCATGTAATTCATGCGTGGATTCTAATCTCCGTTTCCTTAATTCTATGATTGTCAAACTCGAATCCGATCAGATCTGCAGGTATTCTGGTGAATGAGTTGATATATTTGATGAGTGGCAATTGATATGAATGGCAGATGAGTTTGATTTTCAATTGTTTCATTTCATAAAACAGTTTCCTGTTGCCTCCGGATCGTAATACTTGGAGGAGCTTTAACAAACAACATGCACTCTCAATGTTACATATGAGTTTGATTTTCTGTTGTTTCATTTCCTAAAACAGTCCTTGTTGCCTGTGGATCATAATACTTGGAATAGCTTTAACAAGCAACATGCGCTCTCAATGTTACATACATATACTCACAAGCATCGTGATAAATTCTTATGTACCACTCCCTCCAATCCAAAATAAGTTTCGTCGTTTTAGGTCAATTTGATATAAAACCACAACACTGTTGGATTGGAGGGAGTAATACATAGCAAAATATGTTTATATGCATGCATATAGTTTCATTTCATATAATTCCATATAAAAACAACAACTTAAGCATGGTGGTACTCAAAAGTCACAAACATTGGATTAAATTCTGATCGGATCTGCTGAAAAAGGAGTAGGCGGATTTATAGAACATCTATGTGCTTATCACTCCAGGTAGTGCTGATTGGTAAGAGAAAAGCTTTCAGATTTGAAGCATCAAGTATCAATCTGGTAACATCACCACCATCAGATTAAAGGGCTACGTTGTTGATATGTTAGCTTTCTCAAGAAATCTTGCTTTCTTCATGTTAACGCCATCAAAGTTAAAACACCGATCTCACTTTTATCTAATTATGCATGTTAGGAAAACCTGCATCTGCATGTACTAGTTCTATATATGATTTTACGACAATAATTGCTGTGGTATGGTAGATAGTATAGTTTTTAAGGCTGACGAACACACGCATACATGTTGCAGCACCATTGTATGATATCATTTCAAATTGATCTCAGGAGAAAATTAGTTCTTAATTTGAAATTGAATGATTTATGTAGTCATGTGGGCTAGCTGTATGTTAAGTTCTTTTCGCCACTTGTGAAGGAATTATGAAATTTGGGTACTCTATTATAGGTAGCGAGCTGCAAGTGATCAAAATATAATTTTGGAGCCTCCAAATTATTTAACTAAAGTAAGAAGAATGGAAATATATCAATTTGGGGGCTGGTATGAGTACTGTTACATCATGTACTCCCTTTTCTAACACCCTTGAGATTAGAATACAATACTACTCTATCCCAAATTATTTGAAGTTCTACTTTGTCCTAGTCAAATTTCTTTACATTTGACCAAGTCTAAAAATATATCAACATGTACAGCACCAATGTAGTTGCATTAGTTCTGTCCTAGAATATTTGGTACTATATTATATGTTGTGTAGAAGATATTACCATGTAGAACACCAAATTGGTTGCATTAGATCCATAAAGTATATTTGATGCAGAAGATACTACCACATTTTTTTATTGGCTTGGTCAGATATTGTGAAGTTTGGCTTAGTACAAAGCTGGAATGACAAATAATTTGGAAATAAGGGAGTATACATGTGCAAATAATGATTTTGTGAGCCATGGCATAGTTTAAAAATTGTCCTAATTCAGATACTAAGAAACATATGCATGTATGCATGCTTCCAGCCCGGCACAATCATAAATTGAGACACATGCATATATTAATAATCATTTCAGCCGTTTCCCTGTTTGCTATTTTAGATTCCATGAACTCTTCATTTAACATTTTACAACATACAGTATGCCGACTGTTATCTAGACTAGAGCTTATATATTGTCCATATAAAATAGAATGTGAGCACAATTTTCCTTTCTGCTTGACATGAGATGCAACAATAATATTGTCAATGGACACAAATATTGCTCCACTAATAGACCGGTTTTGTATTATTATTTTCATTCACAATGCTGTATGGCTTAACTTTTTAAAAATGTACTAATAACTTTTCTATTTTGTATTGCACTCAATTTAAATTTCCTCAAATCTCGTTGCCATTTGTGTTAAATAAGTAAGTCTTTTTATCATAAATTACCAGGTAGTTCATGAAGCTTAATTACCACATTTACACCGGGACCAAATTGAAGGAAATGGTTTAGAATTCACTAATGTATGGAACAAAAACACCTCTGGATTAGTGACAGCACTTCCCATAGAATAAATAATTCATTTTCATGAAGGTGGATAATATATACTATATAGGAGTAAATTACTGCTACCAAGTACCAAGTATTCGTATTTAATAGAGGCATTTTGTGGGAAATTTTACTTGCAGTAAAGGTGGGGGAAGAAGCAACAAAATGAGAACCAGCTTTGCTAAGACACATTTTTTCAAACGGAAAATCAAATTAGGTGTATATAGCTAGAGAGTAAATCCGCAAGCTAAATATGACAATACTCCTACCAATCTATGGAGTTTTCAAACCAATGCAACACGCAGCAGCAGCGAATGTCCATAAAGGAATTTAGTTACCATGAATCAGAGACAGAGAGTGCTGCTGCACGCCGCCTGCATCTGCTGGGTGTGTCGGCCAAATGTCACCGCACGATAAGCTAGCAGTAGCAGTAAAATCAACTATTTCTGCATGGAAAATGTACACAGATTAATTGCATGCATGCATGTCCAGCAACTTGCCTCAAAGGTCACATGCATGCTGTACTAGAAGAAATTAGGACAAACAGTGTCCACATGTATCTTGTCTTGTCATTCTGAAGTACTTCAGTTAAGAAAGACAAAGGCAATTGTATATGTGAACATGCAATACGTACCTCACTAGCACTAAGGTACTTCTCCCGCGAAGTACCAGAGTACTACGGACCAATGCTTCAGCCCGGCCGGACAGCAGCTAGCCAATAGATAATACATATATTTATGTAATGAAAACATGTTCTTCAGCAAAGCAACTATGCACGTACGCACATATCACTTGGCCCTTAAGTAGGCAACCATGTGAACATGGTGTGAACTAAATTCTGCTTGCAGAAATCACTTCGATTGTATCTGCAGAAAAATGCTTCAATTTTGGTGATGCCGTGTTAATTGACCATGAACTTCATACGGTAGTAGTATTCAGTATTCTGTTGATACGGTAATAGTATTCAGTATTCTGTTGATACGGTAATAGTATTCAGTATTCTGTTGATATGGTAGTAGTATTCACTTAATATTATATTAATGGATCTCATCTGCAGAACAATTAGACAGCAATATTAATTATGGAAAGAGAATAATTTTGGTTTGTACATCTCCCGGTCAATTTGCAAATGTGGTGGTAGAGTTTCCAAGCGGTTATCATTATATCCTATTGAGCATGTCGATGGAATATGACTACAAGATAGATAATGTATAATATTAGCACAACGAATTGACTAAGTTAAACTATGTACGTACATGGATCAAACATATCAGATACAGATATATAATATTAACACATGGAAATGTAGTAAGTTAAACTGTGTAAGTACATGAATCAAACCTATCGACATGAAATTGTTGGCAGGTTGAAGTTGTGTTGAGGCTTGATGCACTTCCACAATGTGACGAAAATAGTGTCAGCTGACATATCCTTTTAATTAATGAGATCAAACTATTATGAGTAGTAACTTCGTTACGGATGTCTTGCAATGATAGGAATAATTGCAAATTCTGACATCTCAGGTATTAATTGGCATAGCTAAGATCGAAAGTGACATGCCTCCCTTTGAAATACAAGGAAATTTTCATTCAAGGTAGTACAAGGAATGTTTATTTGGTGTAGTACCACAAGAAATGTCGATCAAGTTTCTGATATCCAAAGATATTTTAGAAAGTATAATAACATCCGCTGCTTGACGGGGAAACTGGAACCTTTGCTTTGCATGAAATATAAATCAGCCACTAAAGTTTCTATTTTAGTTATCATTTTGGACTAGGACACAATCTCTTGTATATTTCTAATACCATTCTTTTTCTACAATTACGCTTCAAAAGATTTAAAAACGAAGTATCATGAAAATGAAGTTTTCATGGCACATTAATTATGGTAAATGTTTTAAATTGTTGAACTTGAATTATTGTTTGTGGATATTGAACTTGATTTTGAACATGTACATAATATGCAATGCATAGTTTGACCGTTATATTTCTACTTATATGTTCTAAATATTTTAAAAACTATATAACCGAAGCACACTTTCATAAAAAGTATACCATTTTTCTTTGACAAATCTGGTGGTCCAATGTTAGAAATGATGATCATGTGCATTAAATATGGTAACAAAATATATGCATCGAGTGGCAGTCTCATTCTAAATTACATCATGGGTTTAGTATATGTTTGCTCAACTTTTAAGTTTTAACTCACTAATATAAATGAAATCAGATAGAGAGTAGGGTCAAGTAAGTGTTGTGGTAATACAAACATGTAGTCCTCTCCTTGAGTTCTGTCGCCCCACCGATTAAATTACTTGTCCCCAAGTGATTGTCATCAACAAGGATGGTTACCCTTGTTAAGGTTCCTTTTCTGGGTTGTAATAGTGGCACTCTCTATAGACTTACAATTCAGGATGGACACGGTCCGAGCCGGTTCGGTCCCGGTCCGAGCCGTCGTTTGGACCAGCCATCGGTGGTACGGTCCGGAACAAACCGAGCAGTGTCGCGGTCCTGTTTTCAGGGACCGGGCCGGCAATGGCCGAGGTCGGGCCGGACCAAGAGGACCGACAGGACCGGACAAGACAAGGGCAGAGCGCGCTTTGGAGCTCCGACGACGGCTTCTCATCGGGGATGCAATGCTAGAGGAAGCGCAGCTTATCGGAGAGATGTCTGGGAGCTTGAGAAGAACCAGGGGGAGCTACAGGACCACGAAGAACACCAGAGCGAGCTCATCGGCGACTAATTTGGCACGACGGTCAATGGACAGAGATGAAAGGGGCGATGGCCGATGCGGCGATGTAGGAGCTCCCTCGTCGATTTCTTTGGTGGAGATGATAGATCCAAGTGGGACATGTCCAATGGACATGATTTCCGGGTCCAGAGAGTCCATTGGCCACGCGGAGCCACTGACGGCGGCCACCGCGGCGGCGAATATCGACGTCTTGTACCCCTGCCATGCCTGGGCCGCCACACCCTCGGCACACACCTGACACGCACCAACCACGCCCCCTCCACGCCCACGCCCCTCCCCCCTAACTTACAATACCCCTCGTCCACCAATACCCCCCCCCCCCCCGCACCCCACCTAATATGTAACGAGTCTTCCCCTTCGTATCATGGATCTTCATAAAACCTCTAGCATGTACATGAAACATTTATATACAGGTGTACTCTTGTATTAATAAAGTTAGATATTAATCCCTCCGTCCTAAGTATAAGTCTTTTAAGAGATTCCACTACTTATGTATGTAGACATATTTTAGAATATAGATTTACTCATTTTACTTCGTATATAATCTGTAGTACTCCCTCCGTTCCTAAATATAGGTCTTTTAAGATATTTCATTAGAAGTCTACATACAAAACAAAATGAGTGAATCTACACTCTAAAGTATGTCTATATACATCCGTATGTAGTCCATTAATAAAACATCTTTAAAGACTTATATTTAAGAACGGAGGGAGTAGAATTTTTAAAGGACTTATATTTAGGAACGGATAGAGTAATATTTAGGTGGGAACTAGTGGGACGAGGATAATAAACTTCAAATCCATATTTGACCTATGCACCATATAGACTTGTATGAGCACCATCGAGACCGAGAATTCGCAAGTGAGAATAGCCAAATCGAATTTTTAGGCGATGATCAAATTGAGCTGGGTTATTTTTGTCAACTAAGCTAAATACATGGATTAAAGGTGGCCTTGGACCGGGTTTGTCCAAGGCTGAATAGGCGCCAATCAAAACGACCCTTGTGCTTTCTTCGTACTGCTTCAAGGGCAAAATTATATTCCACTCCACCAAAATAAAGCACCAAATCCCTTTCTCACCGTGAAGCTTGTTCGTGATGTTGGTCGATGAGCGTCACTCCTCCCCCTTCTGCTCTTTCCCCTCCGCCATTCTCCCAAGTTCCAATACAATCCCCGCTGCTCCGTGGGCACCGGCCGTCCACGCCGTCCTGAACATGGTTGAGCAAGGGGCCGTGGCGGAGAGGCAACATCTCTCTTATCATCATACCATAACAGAGCGGCTGTTACATTGTTAACTAATCTACAGCTCATACACATAGGACAGAAACAAAATAGAGAGTAAAAACTTAGAACAGTAGAGTATCGATGGCTTAATTAGCCAGCTCACTTACAAGATATAGCCAAGCGACCAGGCTCAGGCTGCAGGCATCCAGCACCAGAAAGCAGCAACGAGACGACACGTACAACGGTACAAGAGCAGGATTGGTTTGCTTGCTTTTGCCTGATTTGACACGGAGCATAGCCTTCCCGCTCTGGGGGGTGTCACAACAAGATTGTGCCCATGAGGACGAGGGAACAGTAGGGGAAGAGGCTGAAAAAGGGCGGCAGCTGGAGCGGAAGAAGAAGACGAAGATGAAGATGATGAAGGAGAAGAAGAAGAAAGAGGGGAGGAGCCGTCGATAGTGCGGTTGATTATTGGCTTACCTACGCGTTGGAGGGTTGCAGCAGATGTCTTTATTATTCTCTTATTTTGCCCGGGTTCTTGGGGAGGGGAAATTAAGGTCGACAGAGGGAGATCCCTAGGTGGCATCTCGCACTGTGTGTGTCTCTCTCTCTCCTGGAGACAGGAAGCGGACCAGATGGTCTCGGCACGCGTGATGTTTCTTTCCGTCTCTTTCAAACAAAATGATTCAAAGTTCATGTGCTAAAGGCTGCAGAGCGCAGATATTCCTTCCTTTTTCAAGAGAAGAGACAACCTGGGAACGAGAATCGAAATGCATTTCAGGTCATGTGCCTATGGATAAAATGGAGGGATAAGGACAAGCTTTCGTTATGGCCCCTAGAAGATAAAGCACCGCAAATAATAGGAGAGGTCGCTTCAGTGGTGTACGAGCATGAAATCTACAGAAGATCTGGTACTTGCTCGGTTTTGACTTGCCAGCGCATGACTAGCAGCTTCAATCTCTGTCTACCGTAAAAAAGGGGTTTCCTCCAAAATTCCAAACGCGGTATAAACTTCACTTCACGCGGGAATTTCCATACATTAGAGCTCCGTGACGTTTCTCAAATGTAAGACCTCGTCTCCTGGCGTCTGGAACCATCGGGTTGCTTCTTCACTAAGTCCCTTTAAGGGGCAATCGCGCCGACGCGTGCGCCCATGGCTTTCCTCTAGATTTGGCTCATTAGGTTGCCCCTGAAGTTCCGGATATTCTTGTGGCAATGGATCCGTGATCGTCTCCCCTTGGGCGTGAAAGTTCTTGTGGCAATGGATCCGTGGTCGTCTCCCCTTGGGCATGGAAGTGCTCGAGTGGAATGGCCCCGGTGATGCCCTATGTCTGCTTTGCGGGACGATGAAGGACTCCAATCACATCTTCTTCTCGTGTGTTTTCGCTCAGTTCTTGTGGAGTTGCTTCTGGAAAGTGGTCGGTGGATCGTGGTGCCACACTAACTTCCCCGATCTCTTGCTGGAGATTCAGGCGTCCTCGCCACGCTCCCGCCACATTAGGGGCATGTTTGGTTGGGTGGCTCGCACCTAGGTCGCATCGGGCATACAAAATTTGGTCCGTTTGCTTTCCTGCACGGGCCCCTCAGTCTGGCCCGACTGATGCAAAAACAGCCCTCTCAGCCAAGCTGAGAGGAACGCGAGAAATGGGCGTACCGTTGATGCAGCCTCGTGCATGCACCCACTGTTGGAATTATGCCCTAGAGGCAATAATAAATGTATAGTTATTATTATAATTCCTGTATCAAGATAATAGTTTATTATCCATGCTATAATTGTATTGAATGAAGACTCATTTACATGTGTGGATACATAGACAAAACACCGTCCCTAGCATGCCTCTAGTTGGCTAGCCAGTTGATCAATGATAATCAGTGTCTTCTGATTATGAACAAGGTGTTGTTGCTTGATAACTGGATCACGTCATTGGGAGAATCGCGTGATGGACTAGACCCAAACTAATAGACGTAGCATGTTGATCGTGTCATTTTGTTGCTACTGTTTTCTGCGTGTCAAGTATTTATTCCTATGACCATGAGATCATATAACTCACTGACACCGGAGGAATGCTTTGTGTGTATCAAACGTCGCAACGTAACTGGGTGAATATAAAGATGCTCTACAGGTATCTCCGAAGGTGTTAGTTGAGTTAGTATGGATCAAGACTGGGATTTGTCACTCCGTGTGACGGAGAGGTATCTCGGGGCCCACTCGGTAATACAACATCACACACAAGCCTTGCAAGCAATGTAACTTAGTGTAAGTTGCGGGATCTTGTATTACGGAACGAGTAAAGAGACTTGCCGGTAAACGAGATTGAAATAGGTATGCGGATACTGACATCGAATCTCGGGCAAGTAACATACCGAAGGACAAAGGGAATGACATACGGGATTATACGAATCCTTGGCACTGAGGTTCAAACGATAAGATCTTCGTAGAATATGTAGGATCCAATATGGGCATCCAGGTCCCGCTATTGGATATTGACCGAGGAGTCTCTCGGGTCATGTCTACATAGTTCTCGAACCCGCAGGGTCTGCACACTTAAGGTTCGACGTTGTTTTATGCGTATTTGAGTTATATGGTTGGTTACCGAATGTTGTTCGGAGTCCCGGATGAGATCACGGACATCACGACGGTTTCCGGAATGGTCCGGAAACGAAGATTGATATATAGGATGACCTCATTTGATTACCGGAAGGTTTTCGGAGTTACCGGGAATGTACCGGGAATGACGAATGGGTTCCGGGAGTTCACCGGAGGGGAGCAACCCACTCCGGGGAAGCCCATAGGCATTTGGGGGGTCACACCAGCCCTTAGTGGGCTGGTGGGACAGCCCACCAATCCCCTATGCGCCAAGGAAGAAAAAATCAAAGGAAAGGAAAAAAAAAGGAAGAAGTGGGAAGGGGGAAGGACTCCCTCCCACCAAACCAAGTAGGACTCGGTTTGGGGGGGGAGAGTCCTCCCCCCTGGCTCGGCCGACCCCTTGGGGATCCCTTGGACCCCAAGGCAAGGTCCCCCTCCCTCCTCCTATATATATGGGGCTTTTAGGGCAGATTTGAGACGACTTTCTCACGGCTGCCCGACCACATACCTCCATAGTTTTTCCTCTAGATCGTGTTTCTGCGGAGCTCGGGCGGAGCCCTGCTGAGACAAGATCATCACCAACCTCCGGAGCGCCGTCACGCTGCCGGAGAACTCTTCTACCTCTCCGTCTCTCTTGCTGGATCAAGAAGGCCGAGATCATCGTCGAGCTGTACGTGTGCTGAACGCGGAGGTGCCGTCCGTTCGGTACTAGATCGTGGGACTGATCGCGGGATTGTTCGCGGGGCGGATCGAGGGACGTGAGGACGTTCCACTACATCAACCGCGTTCTCTAAACGCTTCTGCTGTACGATCTACAAGGGTACGTAGATCACTCATCCCCTCTCGTAGATGGACATCACCATGATAGGTCTTCGTGCGCGTAGGAAAATTTTTGTTTCCCATGCGACGTTCCCCAACAGTGGCATCATGAGCTAGGTTCATGCGTAGATGTCTTCTCGAGTAGAACACAAAAGGTTTTGTGGGCGGTGATGTGCGTTTTGCTGCCCTCCTTAGTCTTTTCTTGATTCCGCGGTATTGTTGGATTGAAGCGGCTTGGACCGACATTACTCGTACGCTTACGAGAGGCTGGTTTCATCGTTACGAGTAACCCCATTTGCTCAAAGATGACTGGCAAGTGACGGTTTCTCCAACTTTAGTTGAATCGGATTTGACCGAGGAGGTCCTTGGATGAGGTTAAATAGCAACTCATATATCTCCGTTGTGGTGTTTGCGTAAGTAAGATGCGATCCTACTAGATACCCTTGGTCACCACGTAAAACATGCAACAACAAAATTAGAGGACGTCTAACTTGTTTTTGCAGGGTATGATTGTGATGTGATATGGCCAATGATGTGATGTGATATATTGGATGTATGAGATGATCATGTTGTAATAGAAATATCGACTTGCACGTCGATGGTACGGCAACCGGCAGGAGCCATAGGGTTGTCTGTATACTAACATATGTGCTTGCAGATGCGTTTACTATTTTGCTAGGATGTAGCTTTAGTAGTGATAGCATAGGTAGCACGACAACCCCGATGGCGACACGTTGATGGAGATCATGATGATGGAGATCATGGTGTGGCGCCGGTGACAAGAAGATCGTGCCGGTGCTTTGGTGATGGAGATCAAGAAGCACGTGATGATGGCCATATCATGTCACTTATGAATTGCATGTGATGTTAATCCTTTTTATGCACCTTATTTTGCTAAGAACGACGGTAGCATTATGAGGTGATCTCTCACTAAAATTTCAAGACGAAATTGTGTTCTCCCCGACTGTGCACCGTTGCTACAGCTCGTCGTTTCGAGACACCACGTGATGATCGGGTGTGATAGACTCAACGTTCACATACAACGGGTGCAAAACAGTTGCGCACGCGGAACACTCGGGTTAAGCTTGACGAGCCTAGCATGTGCACACATGGCCTCAGAACACATGAGACCGAAAGGTCGATCATGAATCATATAGATGATATGATTAGCATAGGGATGCTTACCACTGAAACTACTCCCGACTCACGTGATGATCGGACTTGGGATAGTATAGGTGGATCATGAACCACTCAAATGACTAGAGAGATGTACTTTTTGAGTGGGAGTTTAGCATATAATTTGATTAAGTTGAACTCTAATTATCTTGAACATAGTCTAAGTCCACTTTGAATATATTTGTGTTGTAGATCATGGCTCACGCAAGTGTCATCCTGAATTTTAATACGTTCCTAGAGAAAGCTAAGTTGAAAGATGAAGGAAGCAACTTTGTAGACTGGGCTCGTAATCTTAGGCTTATCTTACAAGCTGGAAAGAAGGATTATGTCCTTAATGCTGCGCTAGGAGATGAACCACCCGCTACGGCTGATCAGGATGTTAAGAACGCTTGGTTAGCACGTAAGGAGGACTACTCAATAGTTCAATGTGCAGTCTTGTATGGCTTAGAACCGGGACTTCAACGTCGCTTTGAGCGTCATGGAGCATTTGAGATGTTCCAGGAGTTGAAGTTTATCTTTCAGAAGAACGCCCGGATCGAGAGGTATGAGACCTCCGATAAATTCTATGCTTGCAAGATGGAGGAAAACTCGTCTGTCAGTGAACATGTGCTCAAAATGTCTGGGTACTCAAACCGTCTAGCTGAACTGGGGATTGAACTCCCGCAAGAAGCTATCACTGACAGAATCCTTCAATCACTGCCGCCAAGCTATAAAGGCTTTGTGTTGAACTACAACATGCAAGGGATGAACAAGTCTCCCGGCGAGTTGTTTGCGATGCTGAAAGTCGCAGAGTCTGAACTCCGTAGAGCATCAAGTGTTGATGGTGAGCAAGACCACTAGTTTCAAGAGAAACGGCAAAGGCAAGAAGGGCAATTCGAAGAAGAGCGGCAAGCCTGTTGCCAATCCGCCGAAGAAACCCAAGGCTGGACCTAAGCCTGAAACAGAGTGCTTCTATTGCAAGGGTATGGGTCACTGGAAGCGCAATTGCCCCAAGTATCTGGCAGATAAGAAGGCGGGCAAAGAAAAATCAGGTATATTTGATATACATGTTATTGATGTGTACTTAACCGGCTCTCGTAGTAGTGCCTGGGTATTCGATACCGGTTCTGTTGCTCACATTTGCAACTCGAAACAGGAACTACGGAATAGACGAAGGCTGGCGAAAGACGAAGTGACGATGCGCGTAGGAAACGGTTCCAAGGTTGATGCAATCGCCGTCGGCACCGTGTCACTTCAACTACCATCGGGATTAGTGATGAACTTAAATCATTGTTATTTAGTGCCTGCGTTGAGCATGAACATTATATCTGGATCTTGTTTATTGCGAGACGGTTACTCTTTTAAGTCTGAGAATAATGGTTGTTCTATTTCTATGAGTAACATCTTTTATGGTCATGCACCGAATGTGAGAGGATTGTTCATATTGAATCTCGATGGCGATACGCATATACATAACATTGAGACCAAAAGAGTTAGAGTAAACAATGATAGCGCCATATTTTTGTGGCACTGCCGCTTGGGTCATATTGGTGTAAAGCGCATGAAGAAACTCCATGCTGATGGACTTTTGGAGTCACTTGACTTTGATTCACTTGACACGTGCGAACCATGCCTCATGGGCAAGATGACTAAAACTCCGTTCTCCGGAACAATGGAGCGTGCAAGTGACTTGTTGGAAATCATACATACCGAGGTGTGTGGTCCGATGAGCGTGGAGGCACGCGGCGGATATCGTTATTTTCTCACCTTCACTGACGATTTAAGTAGATATGGTTATGTCTACTTGATGAAGCACAAGTCTGAAACATTTGAAAAGTTCAAGCAATTTCAGAGTGAAGTAGAAAATCATCGTAACAAGAAGATCAAGTTCCTACGGTCTGATCGTGGGGGTGAATATCTGAGTTTCGAGTTTGGTGCTCACTTAAGACAATGTGGAATTGTTTCGCAGTTAACACCGCCTGGAACACCACAGCGTAATGGTGTGTCCGAACGTCGTAATCGTACTTTGTTAGAGATGGTGCGATCTATGATGTCTCTTACTGATTTGCCGTTATCATTTTGGGGTTATGCATTAGAAACAGCTGCATTCACTTTAAATAGGGCACCATCAAAATCCGTTGAGACGACACCATACGAACTGTGGTATAGCAAAAGACCAAAGTTGTCGTTTCTTAAAGTTTGGGGATGTGATGCTTATGTCAAAAAGCTTCAGCCTGAAAAGCTGGAACCCAAAGCGGAAAGGTGCGTCTTCATAGGTTACCCAAAAGAGACAGTTGGGTACACCTTCTATCTCAAATCCGAGGGCAAAGTGTTTGTTGCTAAAAACGGAACTTTTCTCGAGAAGGAGTTTCTCTCGAGAGAATTGAGTGGGAGGAAGATAGAACTTGACGAGGTTGTCGAACCTCTCATCCCTCTGGATGGTGGCGCAGGGCAAGGGGAAACCTCTGTCGTTGCGACGCCGGTTGAGGAGGAAGTTAATGATGATGATCATGAAACTCCAGTTCAAGTTTCTGTTGAACCACGCAGGTCGACGAGATCACGCGCTGCTCCAGAGTGGTACGGTAATCCCGTCTTATCAATCATGTTGTTAGACAACAATGAACCTGCAAATTATGAAGAAGCAATGGTGGGCCCAGATTCCAACAAATGGCTAGAAGCCATGAAATCCGAGATAGGATCCATGTATGAGAACAAAGTGTGGACTTTGGAGATGCTGCCTGAGGGTCGCAAGGCTATTCAGAACAAATGGATCTTTAAGAAGAAGACGGACGCTGACGGTAATGTGACCGTTTATAAAGCTCGACTTGTGGCAAAGGGTTTTTCACAAGTTCCAGGAATTGACTACGATGAGACTTTCTCTCCCGTAGCGATGCTTAAGTCCGTCAGAATCATGTTAGCAATAGCTGCATTTTTCGATTATGAAATCTGGCAGATGGATGTCAAAACGGCGTTCCTTAACGGTTTCCTTAAGGAAGAGTTGTATATGATGCAACCCGAAGGTTTTGTCGATCCTAAAAATGCTGACAAGGTGTGCAAGCTCCAGCGATCCATTTATGGACTGGTGCAAGCATCTCGGAGTTGGAACAAACGCTTTGATGAGGTGATCGAAGCATTTGGGTTTATACAAGTGGTTGGAGAATCTTGTATTTACAAGAAAGTGAGTGGGAGCTCTGTGGCGTTTCTAATATTATATGTGGATGACATATTACTGATTGGAAACAACATAGAGCTTTTGGAGAGCATAAAAGGTTACTTGAATAAAAGTTTCTCTATGAAGGACCTAGGAGAAGCTGCTTACATTCTAGGCATTAAGATCTATAGGGATAGATCAAAACGCCTGATAGGACTTTCACAAAGCACATACCTTGATAAAGTTTTGAAGAGGTTCAAAATGGAACAGTCCAAGAAAGGGTTCTTGCCAGTGTTACAAGGTACGAGATTGAGTAAGACTCAGTGCCCAGCAACTGATGAAGATAGAGAGCATATGCGCTCCGTCCCCTATGCTTCAGCCATAGGCTCTATCATGTATGCAATGTTGTGCACAAGACCGGATGTTAGCCTGGCCATAAGCATGGCAGGTAGGTTCCAGAGTAATCCAGGAGTGGATCACTGGACGGCGGTCAAGAATATCCTGAAGTACCTGAAAAGGACTAAGGAGATGTTTCTCGTGTATGGAGGTGACGAAGAGCTCGCCGTAAAAGGTTACGTCGATGCATGCTTTGACACAGATCCGGACGACTCTAAGTCGCAAACCGGATACGTATTTATTCTTAATGGGGGTGCAGTAAGCTGGTGCAGTTCTAAGCAAAGCGTCGTAGCAGATTCTACATGTGAAGCGGAGTACATGGCTGCCTCGGAGGCGGCTAAGGAGGGTGTCTGGATGAAGAAGTTCATGACGGATCTTGGAGTGGTGCCAAGTGCACTGGATCCAATAACCTTGTTCTGTGACAACACTGGTGCCATTGCCTTAGCAAAGGAACCAAGGTTTCACAAGAAGACCAGACACATCAAACGACGCTTCAACCTCATCCGCGACTACGTCGAGGAGGAGGACGTAAATATATGCAAAGTGCACACGGATCTGAATATAGCAGACCCGCTGACTAAGCCTCTTCCACGGCCAAAACATGATCGACACCAGAACTGTATGGGTGTTAGATTTATTACAATGTAATTCACATGGTGATGTGAGGGCTAGATTATTGACTCTAGTGCAAGTGGGAGACTGTTGGAATTATGCCCTAGAGGCAATAATAAATGTATAGTTATTATTATAATTCCTGTATCAAGATAATAGTTTATTATCCATGCTATAATTGTATTGAATGAAGACTCATTTACATGTGTGGATACATAGACAAAACACCGTCCCTAGCATGCCTCTAGTTGGCTAGCCAGTTGATCAATGATAATCAGTGTCTTCTGATTATGAACAAGGTGTTGTTGCTTGATAACTGGATCACGTCATTGGGAGAATCGCGTGATGGACTAGACCCAAACTAATAGACGTAGCATGTTGATCGTGTCATTTTGTTGCTACTGTTTTCTGCGTGTCAAGTATTTATTCCTATGACCATGAGATCATATAACTCACTGACACCGGAGGAATGCTTTGTGTGTATCAAACGTCGCAACGTAACTGGGTGACTATAAAGATGCTCTACAGGTATCTCCGAAGGTGTTAGTTGAGTTAGTATGGATCAAGACTGGGATTTGTCACTCCGTGTGACGGAGAGGTATCTCGGGGCCCACTCGGTAATACAACATCACACACAAGCCTTGCAAGCAATGTAACTTAGTGTAAGTTGCGGGATCTTGTATTACGGAACGAGTAAAGAGACTTGCCGGTAAACGAGATTGAAATAGGTATGCGGATACTGACGATCGAATCTCGGGCAAGTAACATACCGAAGGACAAAGGGAATGACATACGGGATTATACGAATCCTTGGCACTGAGGTTCAAACGATAAGATCTTCGTAGAATATGTAGGATCCAATATGGGCATCCAGGTCCCGCTATTGGATATTGACCGAGGAGTCTCTCGGGTCATGTCTACATAGTTCTCGAACCCGCAGGGTCTGCACACTTAAGGTTCGACGTTGTTTTATGCGTATTTGAGTTATATGGTTGGTTACCGAATGTTGTTCGGAGTCCCGGATGAGATCACGGACATCACGACGGTTTCCGGAATGGTCCGGAAACGAAGATTGATATATAGGATGACCTCATTTGATTACCGGAAGGTTTTCGGAGTTACCGGGAATGTACCGGGAATGACGAATGGGTTCCGGGAGTTCACCGGAGGGGGGCAACCCACTCCGGGGAAGCCCATAGGCATTTGGGGGGGTCACACCAGCCCTTAGTGGGCTGGTGGGACAGCCCACCAATCCCCTATGCGCCAAGGAAGAAAAAATCAAAGGAAAGGAAAAAAAAAAGGAAGAAGTGGGAAGGGGGAAGGACTCCCTCCCACCAAACCAAGTAGGACTCGGTTTGGGGGGGGAGAGTCCTCCCCCCTGGCTCGGCCGACCCCTTGGGGATCCCTTGGACCCCAAGGCAAGGTCCCCCTCCCTCCTCCTATATATATGGGGCTTTTAGGGCAGATTTGAGACGACTTTCTCACGGCTGCCCGACCACATACCTCCATAGTTTTTCCTCTAGATCGTGTTTCTGCGGAGCTCGGGCGGAGCCCTGCTGAGACAAGATCATCACCAACCTCCGGAGCGCCGTCACGCTGCCGGAGAACTCTTCTACCTCTCCGTCTCTCTTGCTGGATCAAGAAGGCCGAGATCATCGTCGAGCTGTACGTGTGCTGAACGCGGAGGTGCCGTCCGTTCGGTACTAGATCGTGGGACTGATCGCGGGATTGTTCGCGGGGCGGATCGAGGGACGTGAGGACGTTCCACTACATCAACCGCGTTCTCTAAACGCTTCTGCTGTACGATCTCAAGGGTACGTAGATCACTCATCCCCTCTCGTAGATGGACATCACCATGATAGGTCTTCGTGCGCGTAGGAAAATTTTTGTTTCCCATGCGACGTTCCCCAACACCCACGTCCTTCACTTAAAACGAAACAGTATGTGCGATTGGCCCTGATGTTTCCCGGAATTACTTCGAAAGTGCCATCGTAGCCAATCGTATCTCGTTTTCCTTTCATCAGGGTCAGATCAGATCGATGCCACCGCCGTCGCCGGGAGGACCTCCCTCTTTCGCCGCCGGTTCGAGCTCCCTCTTGCGCCGCCGGTCCGAGCTCCCTCTTCCGCCTCAACCCCGCCATCCGAGCTCCCTCTTTCTCCACCAGTCCGAGCTCCACCGTTCGTTGTGACCCCGTCGCCGGGCATCCATGCTCCACCGCCCGTCCGCGTGTGCTTTGCAGGGGGTTGAATCGGATGGGGAGGCGCGTATGTGTTGGCTCAGGCTCCATATAGTGTTGGTGCCTCCTTGCCTGAAATAAATATGTCGCCATCCTGCTTTTGGGAAGTATGTGCCAGTTCCTCATACAGTCTAACAAACAACTTCTCACATTGGCCTGCCCCACGGTATGCACACAACAAAACATACATCTCAATTCTTTTTTGCATCGGCTTAGCCAGGCTTTACTCGACCAGGATGGTGCATACGATGCAGTGTCAAGCTATGCAAGGAACCAAACACGCCCTAGGTGGTTGTCTGTTGACGTGCTCGCTTGGACCCTGTGGACCGTGCGCAACAAACTTGTGATTTAGTGTGTTCCTCTTCACCTGGCTACTCATGCGATGTTTAAATTTTGTGGTTACTTGCATTTCTGACGGCCGCTTAGCCACCCTCAGGATTGAGACGCCATCAACAACTTCATTGCAGATCTGCGCACGGCTCTCAGCTTGGCGCCGCCGCTCCCTCCTCCGCCTCCTGAGCCAGATTAACTGCCACGCTCCCGCCGCCGCCGTTGTTGCTGTTGCAGCTGCAGCCTTTGTCGTCTTTTATTTCTTGGGTTTGTTGAGTTGTGCCCTCGGCATTAATCTCTCATACTTTTCGTGGATCTGTTTGCCTTGCGTGTGTGTGTGTGCGGTGTGAACCTTGTTGGACTTTGTGGCTCTGGTGGTTGCTTTATATATAAAGTGTGGCGAAAGCCTTTTTCGGTAAATTCTTGCATTGTACATTTTAAAATGGTTCGAAAATATTTGTCTTATCGGGTAAGTTACTTGTTAAACCCGTCGTCAAGGATATGCATGTATGCCATGTTTCTTCTCAACTGCACAATTTTTATTTCAGAGGATCACATTCAAATAATTCAGAAAAAAAAAATTGAGAGAAGAGGAGAAAGAAAAGGATTGCATTTGGCTCGCTTGGCATAAAATACAAGTATCCAAATTATAGATAACAAGAAGGGTTGCATACTTAGAGCATGGTTAATAGAAGAGCTTGTTGGCTCTGTTTAGTAGGCATGCCATTTATAGCCAACCTAAGAGCGGAGCATAGAATAGTGGAGGTGGTGTGCTGGCTCATAGGAGTTTATACCTATTAAGAATTATACATAAAAACACATTTCAAAATGTTAAAAAATTCTGAACAATAATTTCATGTTTACATCCGGACATTCTATTTTCTCACACAAAATTTCGTAAAGAAAAGAACACTTTTTGTGGCATTTATAAAAATTAAAAAAAATGTCTCGTAAATAGTTGTAATCAAGTATCGTAAAAAGTCTTTTTTACACAAGCTACAAAAAACGTATTTTTTTACCCGAACTTCGTGCACGAACATATAATGTATGGATGCACATGCGGGATTGTTTTACGGAATTTTTAAAATATGTATCTAGATAATGGATGCATCTACACATATGAGTAAAAGTGAATTTCCGTATACTAGTTATCTCTAAGCTTTTACTACTTTATCGCTTCCTGACCCACCGCCTTCTCTCACAATGTTTGTTCCAGCCAGTGGTACAGCTAACTACTAATTTACAACCCCGTCTCTTCTCTTTTCTCTTCTTTTCCTAGCTAAGTAAGAATATAATAATTACACCATCACATCATGCTTACATCACCTTACTGTATTTGCTCTTAATATGTGAAAAGTGTAAATTCCTTTTTTAATCTCATGTACTTTTTTAGTCATATTACTGTTTGATTGCATAATATATGCTATTTAAATGTTGATATTATTTTACATGTGTATCTTTAAACTTTATTATGAATATATAGATAGACTTTGTGTTATAAAAAAGAAAATTATATCTTTAACCATCATTAACAAAAATCTACGATTGTTGATTCATTGCTTAATTATGTATCTATTCACTCAGGCATCGAACTATACCTATACTTATAAAATAAATCTGCAATCCGCATGCACGCTCGATCAATTATCGTACACTCTTTAGGATAGGTCTGGAACTCTATGACACATTATTATTTGTGCATAAATACACAAAGTAATCCATTTTTCTGTTCCATTCCAGATTGTTCAGATGGTTCCTACTTGCATATATAATTATAGTTTTGTTCAGTTAAAATTAGCAAATAAATGAATAGAACGCCCTTCAGACTTAGGTTGCAGTAAGAGCCACTCATTTATGTACTACTCCACTGATGCTCATGTTGATGCATACACTTATCATTCATTTTATTTTGTGTATCACCCTGTGATATTTTGTATGGTGCTAATAGTACTAAATATCAACATGGAATAATATGGTAAGTGGCATATTTCATTTTCGATTTTGTAAGGTTCCTATCGTATATCTATCAATTGCATTACATTAGCATTGGTGTATGTGGTGATGACTAATATATTAAAATCATGTGTGAGGCATGCACTTGTTTATTTCAACCATTATTTAATATGCACACTAAAAATAATATTTGTGAGATAATTGCCTACTATAACCATGATAATCTATCAGTTGTGTTTTTTTAGTACAAAGAGCAACTGATTATGATCGATTTACGTACTTTAATGAAGATCTAATATACGTTACACGTAGATCTAATGGATGCCATCAATTTAGGTAGGTTATGTTCTGTCTCACAGTTATGGTTTATTTTGGTACAACTATAAATACCTGATGGATTTATCTAGATCATGATCAAATGGGTACGATCTGTTTCGATCCAACTATATGTAGATCTAATGGTTGTGATATAATTAACAGTGAAGAGATGGTCCACCAAATCGACAATCAAATGTTTTCCCTCTTTATGAGAATTATTAGCAGATTTCCCAGTTGTCTTCCATAATGTGTGCTTTGGTATATAAAATAGACGGCAACTAGTTGTTGTCTTTATTGTTTGGAATATAGAAGTACTGCCTAGACACACAAGGAAAATGAAGGCAACATTGCAATATTAATTACATATTGAGTAGGGCATTTTGGAGATCGAGCTCCATGAAGGATTTGATTTTGAAAAAATCAAACTTCAAAATTTCTAGTTTCAAAAGATGATGGAAAAAAATACACATGTATACAAGGATGTAATGCTTATTTTTGTAGAGTTTCAGGATGAAATACCTTGAACTGCAAGCTGCAAAACAAATCATGAATTGGAGGATGAACAATGCGTATTTTAAAAGCTACAAATTTGTGTTTTTTTTCTGTAGCTATCATTTTGATGTATTTTTTCCAGAAAGTTTATACACATGTCTCTAGGTATATCTGTATTCTTTTTAGAATTTCTTGAAACCGAAAAGCCTGAATTTTAAAGATTCCAAATTAAAGTCTTCATAAAGCTCGGCCTCCATTTGGCATTTTCGTTGCATATGCTCATATAACACCACTCTAGGTCACAAGGCACGAATGCTAGCTGGTTGGCTCTGGTCACTACTCAAAAGGTCCGGTGGTACGTTTCTCATGTTTAGTAAATTTGGAAGTTCTCAGCAGGTGTTGCGTTAAGATCGATCACTTGCCCATGCGGCCATGAACAGCCCCCACAGCTTTCCATAACTACCATCTGCTACAGGGGTTGTGGCTTCGTGCAGCTAACCGGGCCGGAGTCACAACTCTTTGACTAACCCTAGTGCGCTAGTACATACCTTTTGGTCAGTGGTCCATGTACACGCATGTGCTCCGCCCAGTAGCTGTGAATTTGAGATGCGATTAATTGGCCCACTGGTCCAGTGTCATTAGTTCCTAGCTCATGGAAGTTACTGTATCCATTCCATTGTATGGTTGTAACTGTGATTTTTCACTTGTGTGCCTGAAAATGATATATGGCATCAAAGTATTTTGCAAAACAAAACAATATTATTCTTACATGTCCAACCCATATATTTCTGCTTTATGAATGGTACGTACAAGTTCCAATTGTTGAATGTGGGTATACTTGAATGCATCTTGAAAAATAATATCATTGGTGAAGGGTGTGCGGGCACGTGTCTCCGACGGGCCTCTCAGGATCCGGTCGGTTTTGGTCTCTCGTGGATCCGCTTGGTTTCTACCGGCACTCATGGTGGTCTTCAGAGCTTTTACAGGCATTTTTGGTGTTCTCTTCTTTTGGGTGGTGATTTTCTTCGTAGATTGCTCCCGCAGCGTCTTCTTGTCCACATCGACGACTCCCTCGACGTTGCTTGCATAAGCTCCCGGCAATGAGTGTGTGAAGATGCTAGTATATATATGTGTAACTCTAGAAAAAAGGCAATTTGAATCAATAATTTAATTTTTATAAACACAAGGCTAACCACCCTCACTAACGTATATGCTACATAAAAGCTACTAAAATTTTGGGCAACCAAATTTGTGTCAATCCGCTTGTTCCGATAGGCAGATGGTGTCCAACTCACATGGCCTAGTTTTTGAAATTTTTGGTCAGACCGATGTCCCAATGGTTAACATTGGTCCATTCCTATCTTGAGAAATGATAAGGCGCGAGTGGTTGAAGAAGATCATTTCAATAAAAAAAAAAAGTTGATCAAGAAGATCATAGTCATACTTGTTGTAGTGTCAAAGATGGCTGCAAAGGTGGATTAATTTGGTAAAGTCCGTATGTTTTGAATATGAGAAGTAGCTAGCTAGTGTAGTACTTATCCCAACTCAGAAAGGTCCCATGCATATAACCTTGGTCCCCTACTATGTGCTTGTACACTAATGTAGCTACCAGCAACTGGTCCTTTGGTTACATGATCCGATCCATGCCCCAACAACGTTCAATGTATACCGGGGTAGGCGAATTGCTGTGCGCAGAAGTGCAGATACAAAAAAACAAGGTCATTCGTTTCCTGAAGAAGGGGCTCAAAGGAACAAAAGCACCATCCTACACGACGGCCATGGCTGGTCACCACCCTTGGGTGTTCTGGAAATAAATGCCCTAGGTCACTAGTAGCCAATAGCATTCCAACATGCACACATGCCCTTTCCCCCAGCAGTGTCCTTCTCTCCCTATCCACGCACCACAATAAGACTCCCTCTCTCCCTCTCTCTTTCTTTCACACACACAGACACACACACACACACAGCTCTCTCTCTCTCTCTCTCTCTCTCTCTAGCACGGCGGTGTGCTATAAGATGGCACACCCCTCTCAGGTAGGGAGAGTATTCACATCTAAAATTCTAGGCATCAATCCCTCTAACCACAAGCACTCTCTCCCTAGCTAGCTAGTAGCCCTCCCACACAAGAGCCCATGCTCTGTGTGTGTGTGTGTGTGTGTGTGAACCCAGGATATATGAGCTAGGTACCAGTACCGCTCCTCCTCCTCATCGCCCCTCTGCAACACTCTCAAGAGAGATTTATCTCCTCCTGCAGGTGCTAGCCTGCTAGACCTCTTTAACCATCTCTCTCCTTCTCTCCTCCACACGCAGACACACAAGCGTGAAGAGCTTATGCATGGCCGGAGTCGGGATACATCTGATCATAGCTCCTAGGCCACACCCCTCTCTCTCTCTCACGCACAGACGCACAGTAGACGCGCGCAGCTGCAGCTAGCTAGCAGTCGCTCTTCTTCCGAGGGCCTAGAGACGAGAGGTCTCAGGGGCCTTGGAGTCACATCACTAAAGCATGTTTCCTTTCTATGATTCCCCAAGCCCCATGGACTTACCCCTTTACCAGCAGCTGCAGCTCAGCCCTCCCTCCCCAAAGGCGCCGGATCACCAATCCTTGCTCTACTACCATTCCTCCCCTGCATTCGCCGCCGACCCTTTCCACCACAACTACCTCTGTGCCGGTGCCGGTGCCGGTTCCGGTGCCGGTGAGGCCACGCCGCCAGCAGCCGAGATCGACGACCAGTCGCCGTCGGAGCTGCTTCTGATGGATCAGGCGCCGGCGCCCAGGCCAGACGGGGCTGGAAAGGCACAAGGCCTGCACGGCGGTGGAGGCCTCGACAGCGCGGCCGCTAGGAAAGACCGTCACAGCAAGATATGCACCGCCGGCGGGATGAGGGACCGGCGGATGCGGCTGTCCCTCGACGTCGCCCGCAAGTTCTTCGCGCTCCAGGACATGCTCGGCTTCGACAAGGCCAGCAAGACGGTGCAATGGCTCCTCAATACGTCAAAGGGCGCCATCAAGGAGGTCATGACTGACGAGGCGTCCTCCGACTGCGAGGAGGACGGCTCCAGCAGCCTCTCCGTCGCCGACGGCAAGCACAAGCAGCCAGGGACGGAGGCTGGAGGTGGTGATCACGCCGACGGGAAGAAGCCGGCGCCGAGGGCTTCCAAAAGGGCACCCGCCAACCCCAAGCCGCAAAGGAAATTGGCCAGTGCGCACCTGATCCCCGACAAGGAGTCGAGGACAAAGGCGAGGGAGAGGGCAAGGGAGCGGACGAGGGAGAAGAACCGGATGCGATGGGTGACGCTCGCGTCCACAATCAACATCGAGCCGGCAACCACCGGCATGGCGGCGGCGAGGCTGGACGAGTTGGTCACCAGCCCCAACAATTTGATCAATCGCTCCTCGTCCATGAACACGCCAGGCGCTGAATTGGAGGAGGGGTGCTCGTCGTCCATGCCGAGCGAAGCGATCATGGCTGGCTTCGGCAATGGAGGGTACGGCAGCATCGGCAACTACTACCAGCACCAGCTGGAGCAGCAATGGGAGCTCGGTGGAGTGGTGTTTGCCAACTCCCAGCACTACTGAGAAGCGACGACGTGCGTACACGGTACAAGAACTACTTCCGCTGTCTCGCCTTGAACGTGCACTTAATTTATATATATATATATATATATCCTGCTTTGTTCCATGGATGATTTGAGCAATAATTTGTTCTAGCTTGTGAATTAGCTCCGTGCCGCTGAACTTGCCTTGGTCATTGCATGATGCAGTATTGTAGTTGTAGCTACTAGTCCAGAACTTCTGCTGATTAATTCATGTAATTCATGCGTGGATTCTAATCTCCGTTTCCTTAATTCTATGATTGTCAAACTCGAATCCGATCAGATCTGCAGGTATTCTGGTGAATGAGTTGATATATTTGATGAGTGGCAATTGATATGAATGGCAGATGAGTTTGATTTTCAATTGTTTCATTTCATAAAACAGTTTCCTGTTGCCTCCGGATCGTAATACTTGGAGGAGCTTTAACAAACAACATGCACTCTCAATGTTACATATGAGTTTGATTTTCTGTTGTTTCATTTCCTAAAACAGTCCTTGTTGCCTGTGGATCATAATACTTGGAATAGCTTTAACAAGCAACATGCGCTCTCAATGTTACATACATATACTCACAAGCATCGTGATAAATTCTTATGTACCACTCCCTCCAATCCAAAATAAGTTTCGTCGTTTTAGGTCAATTTGATATAAAACCACAACACTGTTGGATTGGAGGGAGTAATACATAGCAAAATATGTTTATATGCATGCATATAGTTTCATTTCATATAATTCCATATAAAAACAACAACTTAAGCATGGTGGTACTCAAAAGTCACAAACATTGGATTAAATTCTGATCGGATCTGCTGAAAAAGGAGTAGGCGGATTTATAGAACATCTATGTGCTTATCACTCCAGGTAGTGCTGATTGGTAAGAGAAAAGCTTTCAGATTTGAAGCATCAAGTATCAATCTGGTAACATCACCACCATCAGATTAAAGGGCTACGTTGTTGATATGTTAGCTTTCTCAAGAAATCTTGCTTTCTTCATGTTAACGCCATCAAAGTTAAAACACCGATCTCACTTTTATCTAATTATGCATGTTAGGAAAACCTGCATCTGCATGTACTAGTTCTATATATGATTTTACGACAATAATTGCTGTGGTATGGTAGATAGTATAGTTTTTAAGGCTGACGAACACACGCATACATGTTGCAGCACCATTGTATGATATCATTTCAAATTGATCTCAGGAGAAAATTAGTTCTTAATTTGAAATTGAATGATTTATGTAGTCATGTGGGCTAGCTGTATGTTAAGTTCTTTTCGCCACTTGTGAAGGAATTATGAAATTTGGGTACTCTATTATAGGTAGCGAGCTGCAAGTGATCAAAATATAATTTTGGAGCCTCCAAATTATTTAACTAAAGTAAGAAGAATGGAAATATATCAATTTGGGGGCTGGTATGAGTACTGTTACATCATGTACTCCCTTTTCTAACACCCTTGAGATTAGAATACAATACTACTCTATCCCAAATTATTTGAAGTTCTACTTTGTCCTAGTCAAATTTCTTTACATTTGACCAAGTCTAAAAATATATCAACATGTACAGCACCAATGTAGTTGCATTAGTTCTGTCCTAGAATATTTGGTACTATATTATATGTTGTGTAGAAGATATTACCATGTAGAACACCAAATTGGTTGCATTAGATCCATAAAGTATATTTGATGCAGAAGATACTACCACATTTTTTTATTGGCTTGGTCAGATATTGTGAAGTTTGGCTTAGTACAAAGCTGGAATGACAAATAATTTGGAAATAAGGGAGTATACATGTGCAAATAATGATTTTGTGAGCCATGGCATAGTTTAAAAATTGTCCTAATTCAGATACTAAGAAACATATGCATGTATGCATGCTTCCAGCCCGGCACAATCATAAATTGAGACACATGCATATATTAATAATCATTTCAGCCGTTTCCCTGTTTGCTATTTTAGATTCCATGAACTCTTCATTTAACATTTTACAACATACAGTATGCCGACTGTTATCTAGACTAGAGCTTATATATTGTCCATATAAAATAGAATGTGAGCACAATTTTCCTTTCTGCTTGACATGAGATGCAACAATAATATTGTCAATGGACACAAATATTGCTCCACTAATAGACCGGTTTTGTATTATTATTTTCATTCACAATGCTGTATGGCTTAACTTTTTAAAAATGTACTAATAACTTTTCTATTTTGTATTGCACTCAATTTAAATTTCCTCAAATCTCGTTGCCATTTGTGTTAAATAAGTAAGTCTTTTTATCATAAATTACCAGGTAGTTCATGAAGCTTAATTACCACATTTACACCGGGACCAAATTGAAGGAAATGGTTTAGAATTCACTAATGTATGGAACAAAAACACCTCTGGATTAGTGACAGCACTTCCCATAGAATAAATAATTCATTTTCATGAAGGTGGATAATATATACTATATAGGAGTAAATTACTGCTACCAAGTACCAAGTATTCGTATTTAATAGAGGCATTTTGTGGGAAATTTTACTTGCAGTAAAGGTGGGGGAAGAAGCAACAAAATGAGAACCAGCTTTGCTAAGACACATTTTTTCAAACGGAAAATCAAATTAGGTGTATATAGCTAGAGAGTAAATCCGCAAGCTAAATATGACAATACTCCTACCAATCTATGGAGTTTTCAAACCAATGCAACACGCAGCAGCAGCGAATGTCCATAAAGGAATTTAGTTACCATGAATCAGAGACAGAGAGTGCTGCTGCACGCCGCCTGCATCTGCTGGGTGTGTCGGCCAAATGTCACCGCACGATAAGCTAGCAGTAGCAGTAAAATCAACTATTTCTGCATGGAAAATGTACACAGATTAATTGCATGCATGCATGTCCAGCAACTTGCCTCAAAGGTCACATGCATGCTGTACTAGAAGAAATTAGGACAAACAGTGTCCACATGTATCTTGTCTTGTCATTCTGAAGTACTTCAGTTAAGAAAGACAAAGGCAATTGTATATGTGAACATGCAATACGTACCTCACTAGCACTAAGGTACTTCTCCCGCGAAGTACCAGAGTACTACGGACCAATGCTTCAGCCCGGCCGGACAGCAGCTAGCCAATAGATAATACATATATTTATGTAATGAAAACATGTTCTTCAGCAAAGCAACTATGCACGTACGCACATATCACTTGGCCCTTAAGTAGGCAACCATGTGAACATGGTGTGAACTAAATTCTGCTTGCAGAAATCACTTCGATTGTATCTGCAGAAAAATGCTTCAATTTTGGTGATGCCGTGTTAATTGACCATGAACTTCATACGGTAGTAGTATTCAGTATTCTGTTGATACGGTAATAGTATTCAGTATTCTGTTGATACGGTAATAGTATTCAGTATTCTGTTGATATGGTAGTAGTATTCACTTAATATTATATTAATGGATCTCATCTGCAGAACAATTAGACAGCAATATTAATTATGGAAAGAGAATAATTTTGGTTTGTACATCTCCCGGTCAATTTGCAAATGTGGTGGTAGAGTTTCCAAGCGGTTATCATTATATCCTATTGAGCATGTCGATGGAATATGACTACAAGATAGATAATGTATAATATTAGCACAACGAATTGACTAAGTTAAACTATGTACGTACATGGATCAAACATATCAGATACAGATATATAATATTAACACATGGAAATGTAGTAAGTTAAACTGTGTAAGTACATGAATCAAACCTATCGACATGAAATTAAAGGGCTACGTTGTTGATATGTTAGCTTTCTCAAGAAATCTTGCTTTCTTCATGTTAACGCCATCAAAGTTAAAACACCGATCTCACTTTTATCTAATTATGCATGTTAGGAAAACCTGCATCTGCATGTACTAGTTCTATATATGATTTTACGACAATAATTGCTGTGGTATGGTAGATAGTATAGTTTTTAAGGCTGACGAACACACGCATACATGTTGCAGCACCATTGTATGATATCATTTCAAATTGATCTCAGGAGAAAATTAGTTCTTAATTTGAAATTGAATGATTTATGTAGTCATGTGGGCTAGCTGTATGTTAAGTTCTTTTCGCCACTTGTGAAGGAATTATGAAATTTGGGTACTCTATTATAGGTAGCGAGCTGCAAGTGATCAAAATATAATTTTGGAGCCTCCAAATTATTTAACTAAAGTAAGAAGAATGGAAATATATCAATTTGGGGGCTGGTATGAGTACTGTTACATCATGTACTCCCTTTTCTAACACCCTTGAGATTAGAATACAATACTACTCTATCCCAAATTATTTGAAGTTCTACTTTGTCCTAGTCAAATTTCTTTACATTTGACCAAGTCTAAAAATATATCAACATGTACAGCACCAATGTAGTTGCATTAGTTCTGTCCTAGAATATTTGGTACTATATTATATGTTGTGTAGAAGATATTACCATGTAGAACACCAAATTGGTTGCATTAGATCCATAAAGTATATTTGATGCAGAAGATACTACCACATTTTTTTATTGGCTTGGTCAGATATTGTGAAGTTTGGCTTAGTACAAAGCTGGAATGACAAATAATTTGGAAATAAGGGAGTATACATGTGCAAATAATGATTTTGTGAGCCATGGCATAGTTTAAAAATTGTCCTAATTCAGATACTAAGAAACATATGCATGTATGCATGCTTCCAGCCCGGCACAATCATAAATTGAGACACATGCATATATTAATAATCATTTCAGCCGTTTCCCTGTTTGCTATTTTAGATTCCATGAACTCTTCATTTAACATTTTACAACATACAGTATGCCGACTGTTATCTAGACTAGAGCTTATATATTGTCCATATAAAATAGAATGTGAGCACAATTTTCCTTTCTGCTTGACATGAGATGCAACAATAATATTGTCAATGGACACAAATATTGCTCCACTAATAGACCGGTTTTGTATTATTATTTTCATTCACAATGCTGTATGGCTTAACTTTTTAAAAATGTACTAATAACTTTTCTATTTTGTATTGCACTCAATTTAAATTTCCTCAAATCTCGTTGCCATTTGTGTTAAATAAGTAAGTCTTTTTATCATAAATTACCAGGTAGTTCATGAAGCTTAATTACCACATTTACACCGGGACCAAATTGAAGGAAATGGTTTAGAATTCACTAATGTATGGAACAAAAACACCTCTGGATTAGTGACAGCACTTCCCATAGAATAAATAATTCATTTTCATGAAGGTGGATAATATATACTATATAGGAGTAAATTACTGCTACCAAGTACCAAGTATTCGTATTTAATAGAGGCATTTTGTGGGAAATTTTACTTGCAGTAAAGGTGGGGGAAGAAGCAACAAAATGAGAACCAGCTTTGCTAAGACACATTTTTTCAAACGGAAAATCAAATTAGGTGTATATAGCTAGAGAGTAAATCCGCAAGCTAAATATGACAATACTCCTACCAATCTATGGAGTTTTCAAACCAATGCAACACGCAGCAGCAGCGAATGTCCATAAAGGAATTTAGTTACCATGAATCAGAGACAGAGAGTGCTGCTGCACGCCGCCTGCATCTGCTGGGTGTGTCGGCCAAATGTCACCGCACGATAAGCTAGCAGTAGCAGTAAAATCAACTATTTCTGCATGGAAAATGTACACAGATTAATTGCATGCATGCATGTCCAGCAACTTGCCTCAAAGGTCACATGCATGCTGTACTAGAAGAAATTAGGACAAACAGTGTCCACATGTATCTTGTCTTGTCATTCTGAAGTACTTCAGTTAAGAAAGACAAAGGCAATTGTATATGTGAACATGCAATACGTACCTCACTAGCACTAAGGTACTTCTCCCGCGAAGTACCAGAGTACTACGGACCAATGCTTCAGCCCGGCCGGACAGCAGCTAGCCAATAGATAATACATATATTTATGTAATGAAAACATGTTCTTCAGCAAAGCAACTATGCACGTACGCACATATCACTTGGCCCTTAAGTAGGCAACCATGTGAACATGGTGTGAACTAAATTCTGCTTGCAGAAATCACTTCGATTGTATCTGCAGAAAAATGCTTCAATTTTGGTGATGCCGTGTTAATTGACCATGAACTTCATACGGTAGTAGTATTCAGTATTCTGTTGATACGGTAATAGTATTCAGTATTCTGTTGATACGGTAATAGTATTCAGTATTCTGTTGATATGGTAGTAGTATTCACTTAATATTATATTAATGGATCTCATCTGCAGAACAATTAGACAGCAATATTAATTATGGAAAGAGAATAATTTTGGTTTGTACATCTCCCGGTCAATTTGCAAATGTGGTGGTAGAGTTTCCAAGCGGTTATCATTATATCCTATTGAGCATGTCGATGGAATATGACTACAAGATAGATAATGTATAATATTAGCACAACGAATTGACTAAGTTAAACTATGTACGTACATGGATCAAACATATCAGATACAGATATATAATATTAACACATGGAAATGTAGTAAGTTAAACTGTGTAAGTACATGAATCAAACCTATCGACATGAAATTAAAGGGCTACGTTGTTGATATGTTAGCTTTCTCAAGAAATCTTGCTTTCTTCATGTTAACGCCATCAAAGTTAAAACACCGATCTCACTTTTATCTAATTATGCATGTTAGGAAAACCTGCATCTGCATGTACTAGTTCTATATATGATTTTACGACAATAATTGCTGTGGTATGGTAGATAGTATAGTTTTTAAGGCTGACGAACACACGCATACATGTTGCAGCACCATTGTATGATATCATTTCAAATTGATCTCAGGAGAAAATTAGTTCTTAATTTGAAATTGAATGATTTATGTAGTCATGTGGGCTAGCTGTATGTTAAGTTCTTTTCGCCACTTGTGAAGGAATTATGAAATTTGGGTACTCTATTATAGGTAGCGAGCTGCAAGTGATCAAAATATAATTTTGGAGCCTCCAAATTATTTAACTAAAGTAAGAAGAATGGAAATATATCAATTTGGGGGCTGGTATGAGTACTGTTACATCATGTACTCCCTTTTCTAACACCCTTGAGATTAGAATACAATACTACTCTATCCCAAATTATTTGAAGTTCTACTTTGTCCTAGTCAAATTTCTTTACATTTGACCAAGTCTAAAAATATATCAACATGTACAGCACCAATGTAGTTGCATTAGTTCTGTCCTAGAATATTTGGTACTATATTATATGTTGTGTAGAAGATATTACCATGTAGAACACCAAATTGGTTGCATTAGATCCATAAAGTATATTTGATGCAGAAGATACTACCACATTTTTTTATTGGCTTGGTCAGATATTGTGAAGTTTGGCTTAGTACAAAGCTGGAATGACAAATAATTTGGAAATAAGGGAGTATACATGTGCAAATAATGATTTTGTGAGCCATGGCATAGTTTAAAAATTGTCCTAATTCAGATACTAAGAAACATATGCATGTATGCATGCTTCCAGCCCGGCACAATCATAAATTGAGACACATGCATATATTAATAATCATTTCAGCCGTTTCCCTGTTTGCTATTTTAGATTCCATGAACTCTTCATTTAACATTTTACAACATACAGTATGCCGACTGTTATCTAGACTAGAGCTTATATATTGTCCATATAAAATAGAATGTGAGCACAATTTTCCTTTCTGCTTGACATGAGATGCAACAATAATATTGTCAATGGACACAAATATTGCTCCACTAATAGACCGGTTTTGTATTATTATTTTCATTCACAATGCTGTATGGCTTAACTTTTTAAAAATGTACTAATAACTTTTCTATTTTGTATTGCACTCAATTTAAATTTCCTCAAATCTCGTTGCCATTTGTGTTAAATAAGTAAGTCTTTTTATCATAAATTACCAGGTAGTTCATGAAGCTTAATTACCACATTTACACCGGGACCAAATTGAAGGAAATGGTTTAGAATTCACTAATGTATGGAACAAAAACACCTCTGGATTAGTGACAGCACTTCCCATAGAATAAATAATTCATTTTCATGAAGGTGGATAATATATACTATATAGGAGTAAATTACTGCTACCAAGTACCAAGTATTCGTATTTAATAGAGGCATTTTGTGGGAAATTTTACTTGCAGTAAAGGTGGGGGAAGAAGCAACAAAATGAGAACCAGCTTTGCTAAGACACATTTTTTCAAACGGAAAATCAAATTAGGTGTATATAGCTAGAGAGTAAATCCGCAAGCTAAATATGACAATACTCCTACCAATCTATGGAGTTTTCAAACCAATGCAACACGCAGCAGCAGCGAATGTCCATAAAGGAATTTAGTTACCATGAATCAGAGACAGAGAGTGCTGCTGCACGCCGCCTGCATCTGCTGGGTGTGTCGGCCAAATGTCACCGCACGATAAGCTAGCAGTAGCAGTAAAATCAACTATTTCTGCATGGAAAATGTACACAGATTAATTGCATGCATGCATGTCCAGCAACTTGCCTCAAAGGTCACATGCATGCTGTACTAGAAGAAATTAGGACAAACAGTGTCCACATGTATCTTGTCTTGTCATTCTGAAGTACTTCAGTTAAGAAAGACAAAGGCAATTGTATATGTGAACATGCAATACGTACCTCACTAGCACTAAGGTACTTCTCCCGCGAAGTACCAGAGTACTACGGACCAATGCTTCAGCCCGGCCGGACAGCAGCTAGCCAATAGATAATACATATATTTATGTAATGAAAACATGTTCTTCAGCAAAGCAACTATGCACGTACGCACATATCACTTGGCCCTTAAGTAGGCAACCATGTGAACATGGTGTGAACTAAATTCTGCTTGCAGAAATCACTTCGATTGTATCTGCAGAAAAATGCTTCAATTTTGGTGATGCCGTGTTAATTGACCATGAACTTCATACGGTAGTAGTATTCAGTATTCTGTTGATACGGTAATAGTATTCAGTATTCTGTTGATACGGTAATAGTATTCAGTATTCTGTTGATATGGTAGTAGTATTCACTTAATATTATATTAATGGATCTCATCTGCAGAACAATTAGACAGCAATATTAATTATGGAAAGAGAATAATTTTGGTTTGTACATCTCCCGGTCAATTTGCAAATGTGGTGGTAGAGTTTCCAAGCGGTTATCATTATATCCTATTGAGCATGTCGATGGAATATGACTACAAGATAGATAATGTATAATATTAGCACAACGAATTGACTAAGTTAAACTATGTACGTACATGGATCAAACATATCAGATACAGATATATAATATTAACACATGGAAATGTAGTAAGTTAAACTGTGTAAGTACATGAATCAAACCTATCGACATGAAACAGCCCTCTCAGCCAAGCTGAGAGGAACGCGAGAAATGGGCGTACCGTTGATGCAGCCTCGTGCATGCACCCACTGTTGGAATTATGCCCTAGAGGCAATAATAAATGTATAGTTATTATTATAATTCCTGTATCAAGATAATAGTTTATTATCCATGCTATAATTGTATTGAATGAAGACTCATTTACATGTGTGGATACATAGACAAAACACCGTCCCTAGCATGCCTCTAGTTGGCTAGCCAGTTGATCAATGATAATCAGTGTCTTCTGATTATGAACAAGGTGTTGTTGCTTGATAACTGGATCACGTCATTGGGAGAATCGCGTGATGGACTAGACCCAAACTAATAGACGTAGCATGTTGATCGTGTCATTTTGTTGCTACTGTTTTCTGCGTGTCAAGTATTTATTCCTATGACCATGAGATCATATAACTCACTGACACCGGAGGAATGCTTTGTGTGTATCAAACGTCGCAACGTAACTGGGTGAATATAAAGATGCTCTACAGGTATCTCCGAAGGTGTTAGTTGAGTTAGTATGGATCAAGACTGGGATTTGTCACTCCGTGTGACGGAGAGGTATCTCGGGGCCCACTCGGTAATACAACATCACACACAAGCCTTGCAAGCAATGTAACTTAGTGTAAGTTGCGGGATCTTGTATTACGGAACGAGTAAAGAGACTTGCCGGTAAACGAGATTGAAATAGGTATGCGGATACTGACATCGAATCTCGGGCAAGTAACATACCGAAGGACAAAGGGAATGACATACGGGATTATACGAATCCTTGGCACTGAGGTTCAAACGATAAGATCTTCGTAGAATATGTAGGATCCAATATGGGCATCCAGGTCCCGCTATTGGATATTGACCGAGGAGTCTCTCGGGTCATGTCTACATAGTTCTCGAACCCGCAGGGTCTGCACACTTAAGGTTCGACGTTGTTTTATGCGTATTTGAGTTATATGGTTGGTTACCGAATGTTGTTCGGAGTCCCGGATGAGATCACGGACATCACGACGGTTTCCGGAATGGTCCGGAAACGAAGATTGATATATAGGATGACCTCATTTGATTACCGGAAGGTTTTCGGAGTTACCGGGAATGTACCGGGAATGACGAATGGGTTCCGGGAGTTCACCGGAGGGGAGCAACCCACTCCGGGGAAGCCCATAGGCATTTGGGGGGTCACACCAGCCCTTAGTGGGCTGGTGGGACAGCCCACCAATCCCCTATGCGCCAAGGAAGAAAAAATCAAAGGAAAGGAAAAAAAAAGGAAGAAGTGGGAAGGGGGAAGGACTCCCTCCCACCAAACCAAGTAGGACTCGGTTTGGGGGGGGAGAGTCCTCCCCCCTGGCTCGGCCGACCCCTTGGGGATCCCTTGGACCCCAAGGCAAGGTCCCCCTCCCTCCTCCTATATATATGGGGCTTTTAGGGCAGATTTGAGACGACTTTCTCACGGCTGCCCGACCACATACCTCCATAGTTTTTCCTCTAGATCGTGTTTCTGCGGAGCTCGGGCGGAGCCCTGCTGAGACAAGATCATCACCAACCTCCGGAGCGCCGTCACGCTGCCGGAGAACTCTTCTACCTCTCCGTCTCTCTTGCTGGATCAAGAAGGCCGAGATCATCGTCGAGCTGTACGTGTGCTGAACGCGGAGGTGCCGTCCGTTCGGTACTAGATCGTGGGACTGATCGCGGGATTGTTCGCGGGGCGGATCGAGGGACGTGAGGACGTTCCACTACATCAACCGCGTTCTCTAAACGCTTCTGCTGTACGATCTACAAGGGTACGTAGATCACTCATCCCCTCTCGTAGATGGACATCACCATGATAGGTCTTCGTGCGCGTAGGAAAATTTTTGTTTCCCATGCGACGTTCCCCAACAGTGGCATCATGAGCTAGGTTCATGCGTAGATGTCTTCTCGAGTAGAACACAAAAGGTTTTGTGGGCGGTGATGTGCGTTTTGCTGCCCTCCTTAGTCTTTTCTTGATTCCGCGGTATTGTTGGATTGAAGCGGCTTGGACCGACATTACTCGTACGCTTACGAGAGGCTGGTTTCATCGTTACGAGTAACCCCATTTGCTCAAAGATGACTGGCAAGTGACGGTTTCTCCAACTTTAGTTGAATCGGATTTGACCGAGGAGGTCCTTGGATGAGGTTAAATAGCAACTCATATATCTCCGTTGTGGTGTTTGCGTAAGTAAGATGCGATCCTACTAGATACCCTTGGTCACCACGTAAAACATGCAACAACAAAATTAGAGGACGTCTAACTTGTTTTTGCAGGGTATGATTGTGATGTGATATGGCCAATGATGTGATGTGATATATTGGATGTATGAGATGATCATGTTGTAATAGAAATATCGACTTGCACGTCGATGGTACGGCAACCGGCAGGAGCCATAGGGTTGTCTGTATACTAACATATGTGCTTGCAGATGCGTTTACTATTTTGCTAGGATGTAGCTTTAGTAGTGATAGCATAGGTAGCACGACAACCCCGATGGCGACACGTTGATGGAGATCATGATGATGGAGATCATGGTGTGGCGCCGGTGACAAGAAGATCGTGCCGGTGCTTTGGTGATGGAGATCAAGAAGCACGTGATGATGGCCATATCATGTCACTTATGAATTGCATGTGATGTTAATCCTTTTTATGCACCTTATTTTGCTAAGAACGACGGTAGCATTATGAGGTGATATCTCACTAAAATTTCAAGACGAAATTGTGTTCTCCCCGACTGTGCACCGTTGCTACAGCTCGTCGTTTCGAGACACCACGTGATGATCGGGTGTGATAGACTCAACGTTCACATACAACGGGTGCAAAACAGTTGCGCACGCGGAACACTCGGGTTAAGCTTGACGAGCCTAGCATGTGCACACATGGCCTCAGAACACATGAGACCGAAAGGTCGATCATGAATCATATAGATGATATGATTAGCATAGGGATGCTTACCACTGAAACTACTCCCGACTCACGTGATGATCGGACTTGGGATAGTATAGGTGGATCATGAACCACTCAAATGACTAGAGAGATGTACTTTTTGAGTGGGAGTTTAGCATATAATTTGATTAAGTTGAACTCTAATTATCTTGAACATAGTCTAAGTCCACTTTGAATATATTTGTGTTGTAGATCATGGCTCACGCAAGTGTCATCCTGAATTTTAATACGTTCCTAGAGAAAGCTAAGTTGAAAGATGAAGGAAGCAACTTTGTAGACTGGGCTCGTAATCTTAGGCTTATCTTACAAGCTGGAAAGAAGGATTATGTCCTTAATGCTGCGCTAGGAGATGAACCACCCGCTACGGCTGATCAGGATGTTAAGAACGCTTGGTTAGCACGTAAGGAGGACTACTCAATAGTTCAATGTGCAGTCTTGTATGGCTTAGAACCGGGACTTCAACGTCGCTTTGAGCGTCATGGAGCATTTGAGATGTTCCAGGAGTTGAAGTTTATCTTTCAGAAGAACGCCCGGATCGAGAGGTATGAGACCTCCGATAAATTCTATGCTTGCAAGATGGAGGAAAACTCGTCTGTCAGTGAACATGTGCTCAAAATGTCTGGGTACTCAAACCGTCTAGCTGAACTGGGGATTGAACTCCCGCAAGAAGCTATCACTGACAGAATCCTTCAATCACTGCCGCCAAGCTATAAAGGCTTTGTGTTGAACTACAACATGCAAGGGATGAACAAGTCTCCCGGCGAGTTGTTTGCGATGCTGAAAGTCGCAGAGTCTGAACTCCGTAGAGCATCAAGTGTTGATGGTGAGCAAGACCACTAGTTTCAAGAGAAACGGCAAAGGCAAGAAGGGCAATTCGAAGAAGAGCGGCAAGCCTGTTGCCAATCCGCCGAAGAAACCCAAGGCTGGACCTAAGCCTGAAACAGAGTGCTTCTATTGCAAGGGTATGGGTCACTGGAAGCGCAATTGCCCCAAGTATCTGGCAGATAAGAAGGCGGGCAAAGAAAAATCAGGTATATTTGATATACATGTTATTGATGTGTACTTAACCGGCTCTCGTAGTAGTGCCTGGGTATTCGATACCGGTTCTGTTGCTCACATTTGCAACTCGAAACAGGAACTACGGAATAGACGAAGGCTGGCGAAAGACGAAGTGACGATGCGCGTAGGAAACGGTTCCAAGGTTGATGCAATCGCCGTCGGCACCGTGTCACTTCAACTACCATCGGGATTAGTGATGAACTTAAATCATTGTTATTTAGTGCCTGCGTTGAGCATGAACATTATATCTGGATCTTGTTTATTGCGAGACGGTTACTCTTTTAAGTCTGAGAATAATGGTTGTTCTATTTCTATGAGTAACATCTTTTATGGTCATGCACCGAATGTGAGAGGATTGTTCATATTGAATCTCGATGGCGATACGCATATACATAACATTGAGACCAAAAGAGTTAGAGTAAACAATGATAGCGCCATATTTTTGTGGCACTGCCGCTTGGGTCATATTGGTGTAAAGCGCATGAAGAAACTCCATGCTGATGGACTTTTGGAGTCACTTGACTTTGATTCACTTGACACGTGCGAACCATGCCTCATGGGCAAGATGACTAAAACTCCGTTCTCCGGAACAATGGAGCGTGCAAGTGACTTGTTGGAAATCATACATACCGAGGTGTGTGGTCCGATGAGCGTGGAGGCACGCGGCGGATATCGTTATTTTCTCACCTTCACTGACGATTTAAGTAGATATGGTTATGTCTACTTGATGAAGCACAAGTCTGAAACATTTGAAAAGTTCAAGCAATTTCAGAGTGAAGTAGAAAATCATCGTAACAAGAAGATCAAGTTCCTACGGTCTGATCGTGGGGGTGAATATCTGAGTTTCGAGTTTGGTGCTCACTTAAGACAATGTGGAATTGTTTCGCAGTTAACACCGCCTGGAACACCACAGCGTAATGGTGTGTCCGAACGTCGTAATCGTACTTTGTTAGAGATGGTGCGATCTATGATGTCTCTTACTGATTTGCCGTTATCATTTTGGGGTTATGCATTAGAAACAGCTGCATTCACTTTAAATAGGGCACCATCAAAATCCGTTGAGACGACACCATACGAACTGTGGTATAGCAAAAGACCAAAGTTGTCGTTTCTTAAAGTTTGGGGATGTGATGCTTATGTCAAAAAGCTTCAGCCTGAAAAGCTGGAACCCAAAGCGGAAAGGTGCGTCTTCATAGGTTACCCAAAAGAGACAGTTGGGTACACCTTCTATCTCAAATCCGAGGGCAAAGTGTTTGTTGCTAAAAACGGAACTTTTCTCGAGAAGGAGTTTCTCTCGAGAGAATTGAGTGGGAGGAAGATAGAACTTGACGAGGTTGTCGAACCTCTCATCCCTCTGGATGGTGGCGCAGGGCAAGGGGAAACCTCTGTCGTTGCGACGCCGGTTGAGGAGGAAGTTAATGATGATGATCATGAAACTCCAGTTCAAGTTTCTGTTGAACCACGCAGGTCGACGAGATCACGCGCTGCTCCAGAGTGGTACGGTAATCCCGTCTTATCAATCATGTTGTTAGACAACAATGAACCTGCAAATTATGAAGAAGCAATGGTGGGCCCAGATTCCAACAAATGGCTAGAAGCCATGAAATCCGAGATAGGATCCATGTATGAGAACAAAGTGTGGACTTTGGAGATGCTGCCTGAGGGTCGCAAGGCTATTCAGAACAAATGGATCTTTAAGAAGAAGACGGACGCTGACGGTAATGTGACCGTTTATAAAGCTCGACTTGTGGCAAAGGGTTTTTCACAAGTTCCAGGAATTGACTACGATGAGACTTTCTCTCCCGTAGCGATGCTTAAGTCCGTCAGAATCATGTTAGCAATAGCTGCATTTTTCGATTATGAAATCTGGCAGATGGATGTCAAAACGGCGTTCCTTAACGGTTTCCTTAAGGAAGAGTTGTATATGATGCAACCCGAAGGTTTTGTCGATCCTAAAAATGCTGACAAGGTGTGCAAGCTCCAGCGATCCATTTATGGACTGGTGCAAGCATCTCGGAGTTGGAACAAACGCTTTGATGAGGTGATCGAAGCATTTGGGTTTATACAAGTGGTTGGAGAATCTTGTATTTACAAGAAAGTGAGTGGGAGCTCTGTGGCGTTTCTAATATTATATGTGGATGACATATTACTGATTGGAAACAACATAGAGCTTTTGGAGAGCATAAAAGGTTACTTGAATAAAAGTTTCTCTATGAAGGACCTAGGAGAAGCTGCTTACATTCTAGGCATTAAGATCTATAGGGATAGATCAAAACGCCTGATAGGACTTTCACAAAGCACATACCTTGATAAAGTTTTGAAGAGGTTCAAAATGGAACAGTCCAAGAAAGGGTTCTTGCCAGTGTTACAAGGTACGAGATTGAGTAAGACTCAGTGCCCAGCAACTGATGAAGATAGAGAGCATATGCGCTCCGTCCCCTATGCTTCAGCCATAGGCTCTATCATGTATGCAATGTTGTGCACAAGACCGGATGTTAGCCTGGCCATAAGCATGGCAGGTAGGTTCCAGAGTAATCCAGGAGTGGATCACTGGACGGCGGTCAAGAATATCCTGAAGTACCTGAAAAGGACTAAGGAGATGTTTCTCGTGTATGGAGGTGACGAAGAGCTCGCCGTAAAAGGTTACGTCGATGCATGCTTTGACACAGATCCGGACGACTCTAAGTCGCAAACCGGATACGTATTTATTCTTAATGGGGGTGCAGTAAGCTGGTGCAGTTCTAAGCAAAGCGTCGTAGCAGATTCTACATGTGAAGCGGAGTACATGGCTGCCTCGGAGGCGGCTAAGGAGGGTGTCTGGATGAAGAAGTTCATGACGGATCTTGGAGTGGTGCCAAGTGCACTGGATCCAATAACCTTGTTCTGTGACAACACTGGTGCCATTGCCTTAGCAAAGGAACCAAGGTTTCACAAGAAGACCAGACACATCAAACGACGCTTCAACCTCATCCGCGACTACGTCGAGGAGGAGGACGTAAATATATGCAAAGTGCACACGGATCTGAATATAGCAGACCCGCTGACTAAGCCTCTTCCACGGCCAAAACATGATCGACACCAGAACTGTATGGGTGTTAGATTTATTACAATGTAATTCACATGGTGATGTGAGGGCTAGATTATTGACTCTAGTGCAAGTGGGAGACTGTTGGAATTATGCCCTAGAGGCAATAATAAATGTATAGTTATTATTATAATTCCTGTATCAAGATAATAGTTTATTATCCATGCTATAATTGTATTGAATGAAGACTCATTTACATGTGTGGATACATAGACAAAACACCGTCCCTAGCATGCCTCTAGTTGGCTAGCCAGTTGATCAATGATAATCAGTGTCTTCTGATTATGAACAAGGTGTTGTTGCTTGATAACTGGATCACGTCATTGGGAGAATCGCGTGATGGACTAGACCCAAACTAATAGACGTAGCATGTTGATCGTGTCATTTTGTTGCTACTGTTTTCTGCGTGTCAAGTATTTATTCCTATGACCATGAGATCATATAACTCACTGACACCGGAGGAATGCTTTGTGTGTATCAAACGTCGCAACGTAACTGGGTGACTATAAAGATGCTCTACAGGTATCTCCGAAGGTGTTAGTTGAGTTAGTATGGATCAAGACTGGGATTTGTCACTCCGTGTGACGGAGAGGTATCTCGGGGCCCACTCGGTAATACAACATCACACACAAGCCTTGCAAGCAATGTAACTTAGTGTAAGTTGCGGGATCTTGTATTACGGAACGAGTAAAGAGACTTGCCGGTAAACGAGATTGAAATAGGTATGCGGATACTGACGATCGAATCTCGGGCAAGTAACATACCGAAGGACAAAGGGAATGACATACGGGATTATACGAATCCTTGGCACTGAGGTTCAAACGATAAGATCTTCGTAGAATATGTAGGATCCAATATGGGCATCCAGGTCCCGCTATTGGATATTGACCGAGGAGTCTCTCGGGTCATGTCTACATAGTTCTCGAACCCGCAGGGTCTGCACACTTAAGGTTCGACGTTGTTTTATGCGTATTTGAGTTATATGGTTGGTTACCGAATGTTGTTCGGAGTCCCGGATGAGATCACGGACATCACGACGGTTTCCGGAATGGTCCGGAAACGAAGATTGATATATAGGATGACCTCATTTGATTACCGGAAGGTTTTCGGAGTTACCGGGAATGTACCGGGAATGACGAATGGGTTCCGGGAGTTCACCGGAGGGGGGCAACCCACTCCGGGGAAGCCCATAGGCATTTGGGGGGGTCACACCAGCCCTTAGTGGGCTGGTGGGACAGCCCACCAATCCCCTATGCGCCAAGGAAGAAAAAATCAAAGGAAAGGAAAAAAAAAAGGAAGAAGTGGGAAGGGGGAAGGACTCCCTCCCACCAAACCAAGTAGGACTCGGTTTGGGGGGGGAGAGTCCTCCCCCCTGGCTCGGCCGACCCCTTGGGGATCCCTTGGACCCCAAGGCAAGGTCCCCCTCCCTCCTCCTATATATATGGGGCTTTTAGGGCAGATTTGAGACGACTTTCTCACGGCTGCCCGACCACATACCTCCATAGTTTTTCCTCTAGATCGTGTTTCTGCGGAGCTCGGGCGGAGCCCTGCTGAGACAAGATCATCACCAACCTCCGGAGCGCCGTCACGCTGCCGGAGAACTCTTCTACCTCTCCGTCTCTCTTGCTGGATCAAGAAGGCCGAGATCATCGTCGAGCTGTACGTGTGCTGAACGCGGAGGTGCCGTCCGTTCGGTACTAGATCGTGGGACTGATCGCGGGATTGTTCGCGGGGCGGATCGAGGGACGTGAGGACGTTCCACTACATCAACCGCGTTCTCTAAACGCTTCTGCTGTACGATCTCAAGGGTACGTAGATCACTCATCCCCTCTCGTAGATGGACATCACCATGATAGGTCTTCGTGCGCGTAGGAAAATTTTTGTTTCCCATGCGACGTTCCCCAACACCCACGTCCTTCACTTAAAACGAAACAGTATGTGCGATTGGCCCTGATGTTTCCCGGAATTACTTCGAAAGTGCCATCGTAGCCAATCGTATCTCGTTTTCCTTTCATCAGGGTCAGATCAGATCGATGCCACCGCCGTCGCCGGGAGGACCTCCCTCTTTCGCCGCCGGTTCGAGCTCCCTCTTGCGCCGCCGGTCCGAGCTCCCTCTTCCGCCTCAACCCCGCCATCCGAGCTCCCTCTTTCTCCACCAGTCCGAGCTCCACCGTTCGTTGTGACCCCGTCGCCGGGCATCCATGCTCCACCGCCCGTCCGCGTGTGCTTTGCAGGGGGTTGAATCGGATGGGGAGGCGCGTATGTGTTGGCTCAGGCTCCATATAGTGTTGGTGCCTCCTTGCCTGAAATAAATATGTCGCCATCCTGCTTTTGGGAAGTATGTGCCAGTTCCTCATACAGTCTAACAAACAACTTCTCACATTGGCCTGCCCCACGGTATGCACACAACAAAACATACATCTCAATTCTTTTTTGCATCGGCTTAGCCAGGCTTTACTCGACCAGGATGGTGCATACGATGCAGTGTCAAGCTATGCAAGGAACCAAACACGCCCTAGGTGGTTGTCTGTTGACGTGCTCGCTTGGACCCTGTGGACCGTGCGCAACAAACTTGTGATTTAGTGTGTTCCTCTTCACCTGGCTACTCATGCGATGTTTAAATTTTGTGGTTACTTGCATTTCTGACGGCCGCTTAGCCACCCTCAGGATTGAGACGCCATCAACAACTTCATTGCAGATCTGCGCACGGCTCTCAGCTTGGCGCCGCCGCTCCCTCCTCCGCCTCCTGAGCCAGATTAACTGCCACGCTCCCGCCGCCGCCGTTGTTGCTGTTGCAGCTGCAGCCTTTGTCGTCTTTTATTTCTTGGGTTTGTTGAGTTGTGCCCTCGGCATTAATCTCTCATACTTTTCGTGGATCTGTTTGCCTTGCGTGTGTGTGTGTGCGGTGTGAACCTTGTTGGACTTTGTGGCTCTGGTGGTTGCTTTATATATAAAGTGTGGCGAAAGCCTTTTTCGGTAAATTCTTGCATTGTTCTAATTCATGCGACCAAAATTTAGGAGCAGTAGGTAAAGTGTAATTTTTTTCCATTTCAAAATACAGTAGAAAATATTAGTCTTTTATTATGTTAAATTTTGTACGAAAATATATCAACATCTATGATACCAAATAAATACAATGTATAAATAAATATATTTCTTGATGGATACAATGATACTAGTTTGTATTGTACTTGTTGCTATATATTTTCTATAAACTTTATTAAAAATGAAAAATGACTTAGGACAAAATAAATACGTAATATATTTTGAAGTGAAGAGTCTGCTGGGATTTACATGGCTGGATTTGTTGGTAAGAAACAGCGGTGGCAGGTTTGCGAGCACAAGAGGAACCAGCAGAATGGTGGACGAGATTTTATCCAGAAGGTAAACATTTGTTTTATTGAGGGGCATTGCCATTTGGGGTTACGGAGGCTACCAAGATAGATCTCTAGTGAAGTTTGATTTTATTTTTCAAAGTAATTTGAAATTCATGTAACCAATCGATAATCATAAAAGTTCAAGAAAATTTCTAGTCGTTCAATATAAGAATTTTTTGATTGAGTTGAGGTTGAGATATACTTTGGGGAGGGAATACATATATAGTCAAAGGTAGAAAAATATACCATGTGATTGAGATTTTGTGTGTATAACTACGTGAGTTGGTTTTGTTCTTTGCTTGCAAGGGAGTTCTTGCTGTTGGGTATTTATTTGATTTTTGTTGATTGTTTTCCAAAGGATTTCTTTGCCAGTAAATGAAGATGTGGGGGTCGATTAAAGAAAAAACAAATAATAGGGTTATCGTGTGGGATTTCTTTCCCTAGAAACGGGGAGGTTGGTTTCATTATTCTATGGCGTTATTGTGTGGTTTTAAAAAATAGGTGGAAGAGAGCAAGTATCGATGGGAGGCACAGAAGCAATCAAGGCAAAACCAACAACATCCCTTTTAATAATTGAAATATCAACATCTACACTATCCATGTAATTAACGTGTAACCGATATCAAACCAAATATCAACATGCAATTTTTTTTTCCAAATATCAATGTGCATTGTACGTATGCATTTACTAGTTATGAAAAAAAGACTCAAGGCCATTATATATCTCATAAAAATATGCATGATATATTTATATAATAATAATACCAATATAAAAAGAGGCAAGGTGGTAGATCAAATAACTTTCATCCATCAAACCATGTCAATCTAACGACCTATATTACTCTAATGGCGAGCATTCAACATATTTAGTGTGCAATATATCATACAAAATATAAAAACGTACACTATCCACCGTAATTGACGCATAGCAAATATCCTACCTAATAACAACTGCAATTAATTTAATTTTCTTTCCAATATCAACTTCCATTCTACATGCACATTTACTAGTCAGAAAAAAATAAGCAAGATCATTATATTTTTTGTAAAAATATTTCTAACTCTTTTTTGTTATTTATTAGCAATATAATCATAAATTTTCATGCAAAATAAAATTCGTGTATACACCTTTAGAAATTTATGAACATTGAAAACATTGTGCATTATGCGATGAAGAGTGCTAAATAGAGTAAAAAATAATCTACATAGGATAAAAGATAAATAGTAATAAGTTTGTTGTAATAATGATAATGCACTCGCATTTGCAAGGGCACCGTGCCACTAAAGCCTTTGAGAGTGTGGATCTACTATCTCGCCTCTTAGTCCCTCCCAGTGCTCCACCTTATACAGGTGTTAAAACTGTCACGTAGGCGAAAAATCTTATGGCAGGATAATTAAGAGGAAAGAGATGAATGTGATGAGCCCGGAAAAAAAGAATGCCAAGCGTGCGAATCTTGGTAAAATACTTAAATGAGAGAAACTCACCAATGTATGAATAACTTTAGTAACTAAATTATTAAATGAAGAATGCTTAGCTATAACAAGTTAAGCATCTATGCATTGGAAATTTTGGTTGCTAAATTTTTGAATGTGTATAACACTTTATCTTAGCATCAATTCATTGAAAGTAGCCTTAAAATTCTTTTAGGTTGGAATTCAATCATTTTTTTCATTTTATATTAATATAATTACATAAGGATACATTCAAACAGTTGAGACACATTACGTGCATGTACAAATCAAGAGGCAGAAAGTCCTGAAGTATACTCCACACATAGTTATTTGACAAAAGTTAACTACAGTGCACGTAAACTCTCAAACAAAAAAGAAATTAAAGTTCATGCAAGCTGCTATTGTATAGTGAGTTCAGAAATCATGCATCCTGAGGATGGGGAGCATGTCATCTACAACCTGGCTTCTCATATGTCCACGTCCATGATGACCTGCAACGAGTGGCGAATCTTGCAGGGGGGCTTCGACACGCTCAAGCCTCCCTCCAAATGTTGGAAAATAAAAATTACAACTATATTATATATTTTTTTGACCTTATTTAGACAAAAAAAAAGATTTTTTGTTTTTTATACACACATTTGACTTTGAGCCCTCTATTTTATTTCAAGATTCACCACTGCCTGCAACCCCCATATCCAGTTTATATCTTCAGAGGATATGAGGAGGTACGCTCGCGTATGGACGCGTGTGTAACGTTGGACTGATGGACGGGACCCACACGAATATACATCGAAACCCATTGATCCGGTGAGGTTGCCGCTCCGGTCATCGTCCGAGGAGCAAATTTTGAATATTTAAACCAGACGGCAAGCGCCGACCGTAGCCACCCCCATTTCTACCCATATCCTCCGATCCGCACATCCACTCCCATTCGGTTCAAACTCGTCGGTAGCCATGGTATGCCATCGAATCGCCATGTATAAGATACTAACTCTGTAGCGCCAGTCGAAGCTCCTAGCGGAGATACATGCACCGCACGCCACTCGAACTGCGATCAGCTTGCCTCTGTACTCTCCGGAGCAAGACGAGCAGGAGACATAGGAGCAGGAAGATGGCGAGGAAGAGGAGGCGAAGCAGTAGTGCACTGGAGCAAGTGGCGCCGTACGCGGAGATGAAGCACGAGGACGAGGAGGAAGGCGAGGTGAAACTGAGTTTCCTTCCATGGATTCGGCATGGGCGACGCACTGGCTGATTTCAAGGTGGCCCAAACGGAGGAGGCCAAGGCCATCCTCTACTCCATCCAGTCAAAGCTTGAGGTCGCAGCAAACCACCGCTGCATCCGCAAGCCGGACACGGAGCTAGAAGAATTTTTCACGGACCCCGGCTCCGACGAGGAACCTGAGCTACGGGCCATGATCAACGACCATCAGGCCGGCCTATCTGGAATTTTCGGCATGGAGGTTGTGGACATCTCCTACTACGAGTTGTACTAGGCTAGTTTTATCTATGTACTCCCTCCGTTCGAAATTATTTGACGTAAAAATAAACAAGAATGGATGTATCCAAAACTAAAATACATCTAAATATATTCATTTCTCCGATAAGTATTTTCTGACGGAGGGAGTATTACAAAGTACGTAGCTCATTTTGATTGCATGGTGTAACCTGGATGTAGAATGTAAGAATTGGGGTTTGTTGTTGCGGCGGATGAAAAATAAGTGGTGACCAGAACCTCTGTGAAGGCGTCCGCAGACATACGGCGTAGGTAGTACTACTAGGTCATCCAGTGGAACTACGAAAGGCCATATTCCATGTGGTCGCCTCAATCGATCAGACCAGGTATAACGTTCGGCTCGTCGAAGCACGTACGTCGTTACGACTGGTCGGTCGCTAGGAGCGTATGATCCGTCATGGTGTCTCCATGGTCGGTGCCACACGGAATTTGTTTCCTGGTACGTGCATATTCTGCCCGCCCTTCCATCAGTCCGGTGCAGTGGTGCGTCGTCCAACGTAGGATAGGCGCTATTGTTAGTGCGGCCAACTGTGGAATGGCATGTCATTATAGCCGGTCACAGTAAAACGCAGCCAGTGCGTGGGCGGGGAAGAGGAGAGTGCGACCCGAGGACGGCGGGAGAGGGGCCCGGGACAAAGCCGACGTTTTCGGGGAGGGTCCAAGTAGAGCGTGCCGCGCGGGGCGGGTGGGTGCATGCAGGCAGGCATGCATGCCCATGCACTCGCGCCTCCGCCTGCAAAGCTAGCTGCGGCCTGCGCGGTGCCCAGCCTCCCCTAGCTAGCGGAGCTACTTGACGTCCCATCGATCAGTGACCAGACCGCGCGCGCGGGGGCCGCGTTCCATTGGCCAAAACCCAAAAGCTTCCTCGTCCACACCAGGTACTATAACGTTCGGCTCGTCGAAGCACGGCTGTTTCAGGCGACTGCTCCTGCTCGTACGTACTCCTACGTTTGACGCCCCATGTAGGTTGCTGACCGTGTAAGAGCATCTCTAGCAGCCTGTTCAAATTTATTGAGTGTCTGGATTTACCTGTACACGTCGGTCTAAGAGGATTTCCTTTCAAAATCTTACTGTTTTTCAGCAGTTCGTTTTAGCATATCGTCCATATGCTCTCTCGGATTTTTTTTTAAAGGACTGATAACCGGTGAAACGACATGTGGTTGGATGGTTAGAGGGGCAATGGTATTCCCAGTCCACCAGGGTTCTGGGTGCTCGCACTACTTTTGAATTTATTTTTAAAAAAATTGGTGATGTGCGTTCAGTGGGAGGAGACGTTTTCATCAACGACGAGACACCTACAGTAACTTTATAAATCTCTAAATGATATACCGGCTCAGTCTCTCATGGATGCTCATAGGAATAGGATCTGCATTTATATGTTCATAGGAATGAGTGTATCATGTGTATATGAGTTCTTGCGTCTGTAGGTGTTAAAGAAAAGACTGATAACCGAGGGATGATACAGATTTAGAGATAATGCAGAACGGCTCCACTAATCGCTCGTGTAGTCATGCAGATATAAGGATAGAAAGCTGATGTCACGAGGATTATTTTATATTTTAAAAATTAAAAATATTCTCTCAAATGGCAAGCCTGATTAAAATTCGTTTATGCAGCTAAACATGTTCCACTAATACCTTCAAAACTAAATTATGTGCTAGTATTATATTCCGGTGACTCTTTTTGGGTCAAATTTACCAAGCTCCAGTATGTACGTTACCAACTAATTTACACAAAAATCGCCGGGTGTTAAAACTGGATATTTTGTAAAATTTTGATGACTTTCTTAGGTCAAAAGTTGGCATCCGGTACTACAGGAGTTACCCGTACTGATCATCTATTGTTATCGACAACATTGTGTGTGTTGTGAGACTACTCGTGGATAGTTATCAATTCAAAAACTAGGCCTCGTCGCAACCACCCATGTCACTACGTCACTACTATGGTGGTGAGTGCTAAGGATGAAAACGGAGCGGAAAGTTCCTTTTTCGGGTAGAAAAATAGAAACGGATGGAAACGAAAGAGAAAATTTGCAGCATTTATTTCTTTATGCAGAAACGAAAACAAAAATGGAACCATGTTTTTTTGGAACATATACGAAAATAAACCATCTGTTTTCTTGAATGTGGAATTTTCTGTTTCTACTATGGGCTTATTACTACTTTGCAGCCCAACTATCAAACATCACAATCAAACAATGTGTGTGTGCCCATCTTTTAGTACCAGGCAAGAAAGCTAGCCATGATTGTAACCACAATGGAGGCCGGGGCATAAATTTCCCTTCATAAGTTATTTTTTAATGTTATAATTTGTTTTACATGTAACTATAGAACATGCAACCAATAACTGTCGGAAGTGCAGGTTGTAATTATAGCATGAATTGTCTGGTTACTTTGGCGACACATACTGATTACTATACTAGTAGCCTTGTAACTACATAATTATCATGTCAGTAACTACATAAAAGCCATGTCGAACTATAGCACATGCAGCCTAGTAACTACATAACCACTATGCTAGTAACTGTAGTGTTGACGTTCAAGAATCAACTTTTGACTAGAGGGTATCCTTAGTAGAGTTTGTAGAGAATTAGTGAGGGTGTGACAGCAGATTTATGTTGAAGGATGTCATACACTCGGCAAGGTGACATACTGACGTTTTGTAACTAGGTGCAATCGTCTCGTCGAAACATGACCTACATCCAAGGGGAGGGTAGCCGAGACCCTAGAGTAATTCCCGGGGCACATAACACTTGGAGTGTCACCGTTCTGGAGTCCGGCAACTCCAAACTTGTCTGGGCTTACAAGGTCCTCTGAACTTCAAGCTCTCGACCTTATTTTGCCCTTCTCTTGAGTTTATTCAAGTGATAGTGAATTAGTTACATGCCCATAAGGTGATTTATAGAGCCAAGGGGTCCTTGGTAAATGACCAAGGCTACCCTTCAAGTAAGTTGGTGGGAGGGTATAACTAGGTGATTTTTTGCCCTTTATCCCATGTGCTCCTTTTTGATCTAGGAGGTGGGTTGTGGCCCATTTAGGGGATACTCCCTACACTACAAGGACTCTCCCTACTTGGGTTGGGGCTCCTTTCCTCTCTTTTCCTCTCCTTTGATTTATAATTTCTTGGGGTCTTCTTCCTTTGACTTGTTGATTGATATGTCTCATGCGTATCTATATTTTTTTAATTGTTAAATGCTCTTATATTATCATTCTTACATACTTTGGTGAACATTTTAAATTCTATTTATGGACTAACATAATAATCGAGTGCCTAGTGTCAGTTCATGTTTTCTGCTTGTTTTTGGTTTTACTGAAAAACAATACCTACGGAGACTCCAAACATCACAAAAAAATTGATGATATTTTTTCTAAAACATAAGAGACACTAGAAGCTTCGGGAGGAGACCAAAAGACCCATGAAGGGGACACAAGTCAGGGGGTGCCCTGGGGGTAGGGCGCCCCAGGGTGGCTTGTAGGCCCACTGATGCTCCGCTTGCTCTAATCTCTCACCTGTAAATTCACGTATATTCCAAAACATACGGAGCGAGGCCCATAAATTTTTTAGCACCACCGCAAGCCTTTGTTCCAACGCGATCCGATCTAAAGCCTTGTCATATAAAGATGCAGATGAAATATACTATTGTAACTCCAAAAACTCGAAAAATTAGAACGTAATAAACAATATGTATGTGAGTACATTGTAAAAGTTTTAGAAACTTTTAACATCCCAGTAAAATATGATAAATCAAGCACTAAAACTAAATTTATGTTTCTACATCATATCAAACAAGCAATTGAAACACCCTAAATTTAAATCTTAAAACATTATTTTTATAATACAATGGATTTGTATAAGGGGATAATTATTTTTGTTGAAAAGTTTATGTCATTCAAGATTCACATAGTTTCCATGGGCATGAAAAAAAAGTTTAAGGACGTCCCCTACTTCAATGATGAACATCCTTCTAAGTTTCATTTTTATTTTTGAAAAAGATTTATATTCACCTTCAAATATTTTTCTTTTGTTTTTGAAAGTTTTATAAGAACACAATAGAAGAAAATGGCTCTCTAAAACTTTCGAGATACTCTCCCAAGTGGCGCTTACTCTAAAGCCATTAAGCTAGGCATAAAGTGCTCATGTAATCAATCCACAAGGATTCCAAGGTATATCAAAGTCAATTTTAGTTAACAATGATTTATAAGCTAGGCATATCTCTTTTCCTATGCATGGACGTGTCATAAAAGAACACTTCATTCACACAATGTAAAGGGCAATGCATATCACAAGAAGTTTCTTACAATTTTATCGTATTAGGAACATAGAGAGGTGGAGATGTGGTTCCTCTCTTATAATAATTGCAAGTATAAGCAGAAAGAAAATGCATATTACCACTAGTAGAAAACAGAGCTTTCGTCCTTGCCCCGATTGAGCAATAGTCCCGGTCGACCTACGAACCGAGACTAATGTGTGCATCATTCCCGGTCCGAGCAGCCAGGACGCCGGTCGGGCCTCAACGGGCACTAGTCCCGGTTCGTCTGGAACCTTTAGTCCCGGTTCCTGTCACGAACCGGGACTAAAGGGTGTGGCTCCTGGTGCAACCCCTTTAGTCTCGGTTTGTGTCTGGAACGGGACTAAATGTCAGTGTTCAGTCCCGGTTCTAGACGCCAATCGGGACTAAAAGAATGCCTATATATATCCACGTCCCTGCCCACTCACTCCTCTGTTTTTTGGCCGGCCAGCATGTGGGTGCTGCGTGCTACTATGTTCTCACCTCCTGTGCACATGAGGTGTTCGATGAAATGCCCGAGCCACACTTAAGCTTTCTCTCCTCTCCAAGCTCGACCTCCAGGCTCCATTTCTCCTAAGATTTGTCTAGGTTTGGCTGTGCACCAACTATCCAAGTGTTCGAAAAAGGTTAGCAACTTCATCCTCATCTCACACTATTAGTTTAGCTTATTTCAAATGCTCTAGAAGTAGTGTGGTTTGTGGGTTTTAGTGGAGGAGTGTATGTGTGAGTTTATTTGATTTAGATGCACAATTTGAGCTCAAATTTACTTTTTAGTTTGCACATGTGTAGGGTGTCGTCCCATCCCCGTGCCCATCGCCCTCACCCCCGTCGATCGCCCGTGCCGATCTCATCGCGTGCACCACCGTGGTGAGCCTCTTGTTCTTAATTATATTTTTTAGAGAAAAAATTCTGACTTGTATTATTTATATATCTACTTGTATAATTTTCTTACTTTATTATTATTTTTTACATAGTGCCATGGTTTTGATATCCGCCCCTGTCGGCTCTCTTCCGGTCTATGATTGAGATGTGGTATATTATCTTTTATAACTATTTGTTTCATTTAGTGTTTATGACAATTATGTCGACCAAATTGACATGGATGTCTTTATCTAGGAGCTATGTGAAACATAAATTCCAACCGACCCTCTTGTCGAGAGGTTAAATCTAGTTGAAAATGAAAACAATTATTTGAAAGAAAAATTGAAAAGAGTTGAACAAGAGAAGATGAAATTGGAGTTGCATGTTGTCGATGTCATCGATCTACACAAGATCCACATGAATGCGATGCGCTTGAAGAATAAAAATATTAGAAAATATGCTATTGATAATGAGGCTTGGTATCATTATGTTGTTGGATCAATTGTTACCTTAGTTGCGATTTTGTTCGCATTTGTTGTTGCATTTAAATGTTTTACATCGTTGTATGCTAGTTTCAATCACTAGTAGAAAATGGCTCATGTGTCCCGGTTCCAGAGGCCCATTAGCCCCGGTTCTGGAACCGGGACTAAACCCCATAACCTTTAGTCCCGGTTCCCTTACAAACCGGGACCGAAGGGTCTCCACGTGCCCTTTGCGGGTAGCCCGGCAGGAGGTTCTTTAGTCTCGGTTGGTCACACCAACCGGGACAACATCACATCCACGCGTCAGCATCTGGACGGAGCTGGAGTTTTTTTTGAATGGGGGGTGGGTTTGGGGGGGGGGGTTGGAGCGTTGATTTAGTGGTTTCATATTGTGTTAGCTAGCTAATAGACATAAGTGTCCTGTGTTTCTCCATGCTTGGTCGAACAACAAGTTTTCGTATATCTATCTGACGCTATTACATATATACAATATAACATCTTTTACAATTAATCCAAAACATCATCTAATTATTAAGATCCAATGACAAATCCACATGGCATTCTCTGTCTTTAGGTATGACGTGGTCAACAAAGAATCCCGCCAATTCCTCTTGAATTGCTCGTATGCGATCATATGGTATGAGTTGATCCCGCATCTCGTAGATCTAATTTAAAGAAGGGGGTCAATACATGCATATATATGAATAAAACTCAACATAATTGTGAATATTATTTACGTACTTGCAATTGTTTCTCAGAGAAGACCCGCTCAGAGGTCGAGTGGCGAATGAACTCGCATACGTAGTATGCACATAAAACAGTACCTTCTTTCTTGTAAATACACTTTATGATAATAGAGTTCAATCAAACTGATAAGCAAGCATGGTAATGATATATTGATGAAAATTTGAATCAATTAGCGATGCGTGGAACTAGCTAGTACTACTTACTTTGGGGTGTGTAAATCGCAACTTTTTGTTTAGACCGAGAACCTTATTGGCGAACTTCGTCCAAATCCTACGAGGCAAAGAAAATGATTACTTGATATCAGGAAATTAACGACAGCTGCATGCCGATATGGTCTCGGTATATTGACTGAACTTACTTCTTGAGCATTGCAGTAATGTCCTCATAATCCTCTTCGGCTTTACGTCTCCAGTCTAAGACATTTACTAGCGCCCTGCCAACGTCAATGGATAGCAGAATAAAGTGGTCCCTGCGCACGCATATATAACTCATCAATTACATTACTTAATTAACCTCGAGTAAGCGAAACCAAGTTTACAGAGAAGACAACAACACTCACTTGAAGTTGTGAGGAAAGATTATTTCCACTTTTTTGATGTATAAGGAACAAGTTTAGCAAGTTCTCCTCGGTCTCCTTGATTGAGTTTCGTATCATCAATTCATTTACGACATCTGGGTTTATGAACCCAACGTCGATGGTTCCTGTTTTTTTTAATTTGACGATCTTCAATTTGCATGATATATATATATATAGTGAGGATAATTATATATACATGCAATGAACGAGCTGAGCTAGAGACTTAACTATAGAAGTAATACTTACAGACAGTAGGAAGCCATGAGTTGTTTGTCGAGGGCCAGTTGATTGTATAACTGAAATAACTCCTCAAATTGAATAGTAATCATGGGAAGTCCAATGAATTTGTGCTCTGGTTTCACTGCCACATACATAGCATTTTTCCCAGACTCCCTGCAGGTTTTCATGTACCATTCATGCAATCTATGCATCATCATTGTTAGAGCAGGATGACCAGGTTTGACGAGAGGCTTCCCGTGCACGTATTTATATTGTTCTTTTGTTACATCATCCCCCAAGTAATCATCAGGATTGGTACCGGGAACCATGTCCGGATGATTAGCGATGACGATATCGAGCTCGGGAATTGTTTTCCCACTTGTTCGTTCTGCTAACCTTGCATCACTAGAAGTAGTTCCCGACCGCACCGCTTGTGCATATGTCTTTTTAAGAATGCGGTCATAGTTGGAATCTGGCGGAGGCGATAGTGGACACTGTAGTTGATTGATAGTGCGCTCCACTTTCATCGGATCTAGCTTCTCCTTCAAAGGTGGACTTTTTTTTGCAAAATGGGCCCTCAATTTGGCACGACATATCTCTTTGTTTTCCTCCTTTGTCCTCTCATATGGTAACTTTTCCAGAGGCTTGAGAGATGGACCGAATCTGATTTGCCTCCCGCCTCTGCTTGTGCTCCTAGCCGCCGGAGAGAAGGAGGCGTCTCTCTTCCACTTGAGAGAAGGAGGCGGACTGCTCTAACACGCCGGACGAGCCGGAGCGGCGGCGTTTGTCTTCCGACATTGCCGACGAGGCGGAGGAGGAGGCGGACTGCTCTGACGCGTCGGAGTAGGCGAAGGAGGAGGCAAAGTGCCCTCACGTGTCGGAGGAGCTGGAGAAGGAGGCGGAGTGCCCTGATCACTCGCCGGAGGAGGAGGAGAAGGGGGAGGAGGCGGAGTGCCCTGACTCGTCGTCGAAGGAGGAGGAGGCGGAGTGCCCTCACGCATCGGAGGAGCCGGAGAAGGAGGCGGAGTGCCCTGATCACTCGCCGGAGGAGGAGGAGGAGGAGTGGGAGGAGGAGACGGAGTGCCCTGACTCGTCGTCGGAGGAGGAGGAGGCGGAGGCGTCCAGTTTGGAAGCTTGATAAACTCCTTCTGCCATAGACATGTACTCCCCACAACACGAACCAGCTGAATCTCCCCTTCACCTGTAGGGTGGTCAAGCTCGAGCTGCTCAAAGTCCTCCATTACTTGATCCACCATCACAACAGCATAGCCATGTGCAATCGGGAGGTAGTGAAAAGTTTCGTTGGGTTGAGGAGGTTCAATAGAGCCGACAGTCGCCTTGAAAGTGAGGTTCCGACATTTCATCATAAGCTCGAACGTTGAGCCTCCATCATAGTATCCACGGGGTAGCTAGGACCCGTGAAGTCATGCTGAACGGGCTCCGTGGAAGCCACGTTGCTTCTCCGCTGAGATGGTGGGTTCTAGGGTAGCTTCGTGCCGCTGAGATGGTTGGCTGACAGCTCGCTGGCTCTCAAGTTCCTCTAGCTTTTGCAGTCTTGCCTTGATCTGCTACATGTCGCTCAGCTCCGCTTTCCTCTTTCTCTCCCGGCTTCTATAACCGCTTGCGTTAGGAAACCCAAACTTCCACGGAACGAAGCCTGGTGTGCCTCGTGTTCATCCAGTGTGCTCGGCATTCCCTAGGGCCTCAGTGAGTCATTCTCTCTGTCTGGAATGAACGTCCCATCCTGCATTGTGGCCATACACTTCTGAAGCTTGATCATGGGTATTGCAAGTTGCTCGTCCGTCCAACGACACTTCCCTGTTTCAGGGTCCAAAGTTCCCCCAACCCCGAAGAACCAAGTCCTTGAATGCTCTGTCCAGTTCAATGTCTGTGGTTGGACCCCTTTAGCAATCAGGTCATTCTCAGCTTTGTCCCAGAACGGACGGGCTTTGAGGTAGCCACCTAACCCCGTGTGATGGTGATACTGCTTCTTGGCGGCATTGTTCTTGTTTGTCTTTGACATTTTCTTACTCTTCTCTGATGACTTGTAGGCTACAAATGCGGGCCAGTGATCTCTTATCTTCTCAAATCGACTGACAAATTCTGGAGTCTTCCCTTTGTCGACAAACATTCATTTCAAATCATTCTTACACTTCCCGAATAGTTGTGCCATCTTCTTAAGAGCACACGCCTTGACAAGTGGCTCTATAACTAGCTTATTCGGATGTTCCTCTGGCGGTAGGGTGAAATTTGCCTTGAGCGCGGTCCAAAGATCATCTTTCTACATATCGGTGACTTAATCACCTTCAGGGATGTCGTCGCCCTTAGGCTTTTTCCATTGCTTGACGCTGATCGGGATGTTGTCCCTCACAATAGCTCCGCACTCAGCAGAAAATGCGTCCTTGGTCAGCTTGGGTTCAATCGGTAGGCCATCGGCCGCGATTGCTGTGATTGTGAACTTTTCATCCATGTGCAACCTTCTCTTCGGGCCTCGTCTCTTTACCAAAGTTTGGCTCGATCCGGAGGGCTGTAAAAGAAGAAAGAAGTGTTAATATATGTACATACTTTTGGGCTTAATTAATATATATACCTCCCCGGACTTTGCAACATCTCCCTCCTCCGTTCGGTCACCGGAGCCGTCATCATGGTCTCCTTCTTCCTCCGGCCTTCGGTCACGGGAGCCATCATGATCATGTCCTTCATCCTCCATTGTTCGATCATCCGAGCCGTCATCCTCTCCTTCCAGACCATTGGTGTCGTTGAGATACGACAAATAATCACCGAACATTATCTCCCCCAACAACTGTTCTCTTTGATCCATATAGTTTCTGCAAATATTTTAGCTCCTTGTATGAATAACCAAATTACACGAACTTCTATGTTTTAAACATGCACAAACCTTTTTATATTTTATTTTCAAATGTTGAATAGTTCATAGATATACGTTATGATATATAATGCAATAGATCTCAAGAGGCAAAAAGGTTTTCTTTCAGTTAGAACCAATAATCAACTTAATACATCTCGAATTTAATCTCGAATACATCTCTAGTATAATCTATATATGAAAAAAATAATATAAACAGCAATATGAGGGGCGGCGGCGGCGACAAGCAGAGCACACAGAGGAGGAGTTCACCGGGGCCGACGGGCTCGGGGCGGCGACGACGACGGGCTTGGGGCAGCGATGACGACGGGCTCGGGGCGACGGCGACGGGCTCGGGGGCGGCGACGACGACGGGCTCGGGGCGACGGCGACGGGCTCGGGGGCGGCGACGACGACGGGCTCGGGGCGGCAACGTCGACGTGCTCGGGGCATTGACGGCGGTGAGGAGGACTGGATCGGGGGCGGCGACGGCGACGTGCTCGGGGCGTCGACGGCGGCGAGGAGGACTGGATCGGGGGCGACGATGACGTGCTTGGGGCGACGGTGACGGGCTCGAGGACGGTGGCGATGACGAGGAGGACTAGATCGGGGCGGCAACGACGAGGACTGGCTCAGGGGGCGGCGATGAGCAATGGGAGAGTTTTGGGGAAAATTTCGACAACTCCCGCCTATATGCGAAAACCTTTTGTCCCGGTATGTGGCCCGAACCGGCACCAATACCACCCTTTCGTCCCGGTTGACTCAGCAAACCGGGATTAAAGGTCAATTTTCAATTGCCAAATAGCGGGACAGAAGATACCTTTACTCCCGGTTTGCGGAACCAACCAGGATGAAAGGGTGCCATTTGTCCCGGTTTGTGCCACCAACCGACACTAAAGTTTGTCTCTGGTCCCGGTTTCTGCCACAAACCGACACAAAAGGCATGTGCCTAGCATAGCCGTGATGCGGTTAGATGTTTAGTTCCACCTCGCTAGTCGAGCGAGAAGTTTGGTGGTTTATAAGCGCTTGTGCGCACACAGTCTTGAGCTCCTCTCATATGCAGGCTTCCGGGCCTAAACTGTCACTAGCTGTTGGGCCCTCTGCGGTCCTGAATCCTAGCCCAACTATCTAGTTGGGTTTCTACTCGTATACACACCATGGTGGCCCATTAGTTGACATTTTTTTAAAGAATATAGTTTTTTCCCTATTTATTGTGTTTCAGCGATTCTTTCATTTTTTTGAATTATTTGGACTCCAGAACTTTTGTGTGTTCAAAATGCACCATTCAAAGTCACATCATCAATCTTCAACTATTTCTGATTTCATTTGGTATTTTTCATGCATTTATTATTATTTTTGAGCTAAATGACTCAGAAATTGAAAAGAACTACATTAGGTTGAAAGTTCGCATGGTATCATCATTTCACCCACACAGCATGTGCTACAAAGTTGAGAGGGTTGCGCCACAAACTGGACGCACTTCGTGTACAAATCGGACAATCTTTTTCAAAGTATCACAGTTTCATACGAAAACTCATGTGTTACCAAAGGGATTTCATTTTTTGGAATTATTTGAACTCCACAACTTTTGTGTGTTCAAAATGCACCATTCAAAGCCACATCATCAATTTTCAACTATTCCTGACTTCAGTTAGTATTTTTCATGCATTTATTGATTTTTGTTTTGAGCTAAATGACCCAGAAATTGAAAAGCATTACAAATGAACTCTGAATAAGTTGAAAGGTGGCATGGTATCATCATTTCACCCGCATAGCATGTGCTAAAAAGTTGAGAGGGTTGCGGCAAAAACTGGATGCACGTCGTGTACAAATCGGGCAATCTCTTTCGAAGTATCAGGGTTTCATACGAAAACTCATCTGTTATAAAAGGGATTTCATTTTTCGGAATTATTTGAACTCCAGACCTTTTGTGTGTTCAAAATGCATCATTCAAAGTCACATCATCAATTTTTAACTATTTTTGACTTCATTTGGTATTTTTCATGCATTTGTTGATATTTTTTTGAGCTAAATGACCCCGAAATTGAAAAGCACTACAAATGAACTCTGAATAGGTTGAAAGTTGGCATCGTATCATGATTTCACCCACATAGCATGTGCTAAAAAATTGAGAGGGTTGCGGCAAAAACTGGACACACTTCGTGTACAAATTGGACAATCTCTTTCGAAGTATGAGGGTTTCATAGGAAAACTCATCTCTTACAAAAGGGATTTCATTTTTTGGAATTATTTGAACTCCAGTTCTTTTGTGTGTTCAAAATGCACCATTCAAGGCGACGTCATCAATTTTCAACTATTTTTGACTTCATTTGGTATTTTTCATGCATTTACTGATTTTTTTAAGCTAAATGACCCACAAATTGAAAAGGAATACAAATGAGCTCTGAATAGGTTGAAAGTTGGCATGGTATCATCGTTTCACCCACATAGCATTTTGTGTTTGCGCCAAGTAAGATCTTTGGGATGGTCTACGGTGTTTGCAATTTAATTTTTCTAAAAAAACAGAAACTTTCGACCTTAGTCCAGGAATTTTCTAAATTCAATGGAACGTGCTTTTGATCTCAATTTTTTACACAAGATTCATGTACAATTTATCCAGATTGTCTTAATTTTTCATAATTTTTGGAGTTACATAATTACTCAAATTATACAGATTACTTTCGACTATTCTGTTTTTGACAGATTCTGTTTCCTTTGTGTTGTTTGCTTATATTGATGTATCTATGGGTTGTATCGGGGGGGGGGGGGGTATGAACCATGGAAAAGTTTGAATACAGTAAATATTATACCAATATGAATAAAGAATTAGTTCACAACAATACCTAAAGTGGTGATGAATAAAGAAAGGACTACATAACCATTCAAATTTGGAAACTCTACATAATGGCACAAACAGAAACTAGATATATATAAATTGGTCCAAGCAGTACATAATAATACATGCAAGCAGTACATAATAATAGCTAGCATACATATATATACAAGTGTTCGACTTTCTGAACACTACTCGTCTGAATCTGAATTTGAATCAGAATGTCCCAAAGCTGGTTCTGCGAGGTGACGCTGGCCATATTTCACGATACTAATCTTGCGGTACAACTCGTATGCAACATATGCATCTTTTGTTGCATACTCAATGTTGATAGGGTCAAGTGGGGTCTTCCCCCACTTCTTGTGCTGAGACTTCGGGAAAGCCTTCTTCATATCATGGTACTCCTCGTCGGTCAAGGCGACTGCCATATCAGCCATCGAAGTCCTCGGATATTCAAGCTGGAATAGGCCTTGCAGATCAATGTGGCACTCAGCTGGTATCTCAATACCAAAGTTGCGCCTCATATTCGGCTTGTCGTTCGTTATGTCAACGCTAGCGAAACGTATGCCGCTGCGAAGGAAGTCCATGAGTTCTGGACAATGCTTCTCACTACTGCAACATCAACAAATTAAAATGGAACAAATGTTACATACTGCTGTAACAAGGAAAAATGTTTCAATACAACAAAAGAAAAATTTATCATAACGATTCAAATGGAACATATTCCTATTCTATGCAATTTTCATATCCTATGAATTGACCTTTATAGGATTCCAATATTGTAACATATTGCTATCCGATGCAATTTTCATATCCTATGAATTGATCAAGAAACCCTCACTTAAGTATCCAATGGAACATATAAAGAAACTGCATATTGCTATCCAATGGAACCTAGAGAGATCAGTATATGCAATTTTCATAACATTTGGATCAAAGAAAGCCTCAAAACTTACCAATGAAAAATCGTTTCACTACAACTAAAGAGAAATTAATCTGTATAAGAAAGCCTCAAAACTTACCAATGAAAAAAGCTTCACTTGCAGTTTTCATCGCTAGAAACAACGCGGGAGGGCGAACTGTTTGGACCTTTAATCCCGGGTTGGACGACAAACCTGCACTAAAGGGGTGATTCGAAGGGCCGCCACCCCGGTTTGATTTACCAACGGGGACTAAAGGAGGATACGAACGGTTGTACAAACGCCCGCCACCACACCTTAGTCATGGTTTGATCCACCAACCGGGACTAAAGGGGATACGAACGGTTGCCGGCCTATTAGTCCCGGTTCTTGACTGGAACCGAGACAAAAGGGGTGAGACGAACCGGGACCAATGGCCCATGATGCCCGGTTGGTGCCCTGGCCTCACGAACTGGGACCAATGTCACCATAGGTCCCGGTTCGTATGTGAACCGGGACTAATAGGATTTCAGGACCTGGACCAAAGGCCTCTTTTCTACAAGTGAATGTATGTTTTAATTAGATGCTTTAGAGAGTTGTATGTTGTTCTACGAGAACTATATGTATGAACTTTATGCATTTATTTTTTTAGTAATAACATTTGGTGATGAACTTGTATTTATTTGGTCACTACTCTATTTATGATGTTCTGTAATCGTTTTTTATATACTTAATTAAATAAATGAGTTTTCGACCAAAATCCTGATGATTTGAAAGAGCTTTCGTCCCAAACCATAATACTCCAAAAGAGGTTGTCCAGTTTGTACACGAAGTGCATCCAGTTTTTTGTCATAACCCTCTCAACTTTTTAGCACGTGTTATGTGGCTAAACTTATGATACCATGCCAAGTTTCAACCTTTTTAGAGTTCATTTGTAGTGCTTTTCAATTACAGAGTCATTTAGCTCAAAAATGATTAAATGCATGAAAAATAGCAAATGAAGTCAGAAAAGGGTTGAAAATTGATGATGTGGCCTTGAATGGTGCATATTGACCTCACAAAAAGTCTAGAGTTAAAATATGTTAAAAAAAGAAATCCCTTTGTATAGATGAGTTTTCGTCCGAAACCCTCATACTTCGAAAGATTTTGTCTAGTTTGTACACGAAGTGCATCAAGTTTTTGTCATAACCCTCTCAACTTTTTAGCACATGCTACGTGGCTGAACTATGATACCATGCCAACTTTCAACCTTTTCAGAGTTCATTTGTAGTGCTTTTCAATTTCATAGTCATTTAGCTCAAAAATAATAATTAAATGCATGAAAAGTAGAAAATGAAGTTAGAAAACGGTTAAAATTGATGATGTGGCTTTGAATGGTGCATATTGACCTCACAAAAAGTCTGGAGTTAAAATATGTTAAAAAATGAAATCCATTTGTAATAGATGAGTTTTCGTTTGAAACCCTCATACTTCGAAAGAGATTATCGAGTTTGTACACAAAGTGCATCCAGGTTTTCCATAACCATCTCAACTTTTTAGCACATGCTATGTCGGTGAAATTATGATACCATGCCAAGTTTCAACCTTTTTAGAGTTCATTTTGAGTGCTTTTGAATTTTAGGGTCGTTTAGCTCAGAAAATTATTAAATGCATGAAAAATAGCAAATGAAGTAAGAAAAGGGTTGAAAATTGATGATGTGGCTTTGAATGGTGCATATTGACCTCACAAAAAGTCTGGATTTAAAATATGTTAAAAAATGAAATCCCTTTGTAATAAAATAAATGTGTTTTCGTCCGAAACTCTCATACTTCGAAAGAGATTGTCTAGTTTGTACACGAAGTGCATCCAGTTTTTGTCATAACCCTCACAACTTTTTAGCACATGCTATGTGGGTGAAATTATGATACCATGCCAAGTATTAACCCTTTCACAGTTCATTTATAGTATTTTTTAATTTCAAGGCCATTTAGCTGAAAATAATAATTAAATGCATGAAAATAAATTAGTTCAACAAAAAGTATCAGGTTAAACTAATTACTTAACAGAAAAGAAAATATAGCATTATTAGGTTAACAAAAATTATTTTATAATATTCTTCATTCGTAGTGATTTTCAATTTCACGGTTATTTAGCTCAAAAATCTCATTAAAATAATCAACTAAAATGCTTGTATAAAACTCTAATAGCAAAAATAATCAATTTTTTTTGTTATGATCAACTAAAACAAAACTATAATATTCTTCAATAGAAAAAAGAATCAACTAAAAAAATTTAATAGCAAAAAGAATTTACATAAAGTATTTTTGTTAATAACTATAATAGCAGAAAAATAACATACAGAAAATAAAAAAGCCCACCTACTAGGCCACCACAACATGCATGCGACTAGAAACCCAACCAAAAATGGGCGAGGATGTAGGCCCAACATGGGTAGGCCTGTAGGGCAAGTAGGCCCAACATATTATGCTTTAGAGAGGAGCTCGAATAGGCAGCCGCAGCGTGGCTTATAAACTGCTTTGAGCGGCTCTCGCTTGGCGAGGTGGGACTAAAGTCCCACAGCCCCGATGCAGTGCTAGGAACAGGCATTTAGTCCCAGTTGATGGCTCCAACCGGGACTAAAGGTAGCCCTTTAGTCCCGGTTGGTGGCTCCAACCAGGACTAAAGGGGTGCCTTTAGTCCCGATTGGAGCTACCAACCCGGACTAAAGGCATGTGTATATAAGCCTCCAGGCCGTCGACACCTTGATCCAGTTTCTCCTCCTCTCCTCCTCTCCCTCACAGCAACGACGACCACCTCGACGTCGCGAGGCTGCCGGACGCTGCGGCGCCCCGTCCCTCTGCCCCGATGCATACCCTGGCCCAATGCTACCGTTCTCTGCACCCCTGCACTGTCCCGACACCGCCGCGCCCCTGCCCCGACGCCGTTGCTCCCCACGCCCTTGCCCTGCCCCGCCGCCGCCACGCCCCTGCCCCGACACCGCAGCGCCAGGTACTCCCTCCACCCCTCTCTTGGCTGAAATATGCAATATGAAATGTCTTTTGTTTTTATTAATTCTCAACGTACTATGTTATATCTAGGAATCATTAGCTTATCAAATAGAGGTACCAATGCACATACATAACATTTTAATCATGATAAAATTATTATTATTTGCAATGGTTACGTCGAGCAAACAAAATCAACCGAGTAAGCCAAAGGGTAGATAAAAAACATCATAACTAGGAAGTGAAGCGAAGAAACGGAGTGTCGATGACCCTTCCAATCGTGATGAAGTTCACATGGGAAGGAAATATAGTTAGTCCAGGTCAACTTGTTGTTATAGGATATGATATAGGGGTTGTCTTGTGTAATAAGATGTATGCATGTATAAGTGCATTATTTATCTCCAAAAAAATGACATGTACAATGAAAGATAGTTGTAGGTTTTAATGAACATAATCGAGAGGTAAGAACATGTTCACTTTACAAGAACATAATCAACATTTGCTCATTTTATTTTGGTGTAAAAAAAGAACTATAGTCTATGACCCCAAACAAAAAAAACAAACACTCGACACATCACTAAAGAAATGAACATTGCAAAGGGTACAACTGAAGATAGTTCATCGAGAGGGCAAGAACAATCGCACCATGTCTTTGCTTTTTCCTCGCCCTTTCTTATCCCGCTATAAAAAATATTGGAGCACAACATATGATTCCAACTGAAAAGAAAACACACTGAGCACATCAGTAAAGAATTGAAACTACCAATGGCAACCAAAGTGAGTTGATATAAGTGTACATATGGCATAGATGGTAGAGATTTTTAGATGTAATGAAATGATATACTTAGGTTTGCAGGCATGAACATATCAGATGGTTAATGTAAGAGGTCGTGAGAGATTGTAGAGTATCACCGTTTGATAATAAAACTATGCATAGTGTTGGGGAACGTTGCATGGGAAACAAAAAATTCCTACGCACACGAAGACCTATCATGGTGATGATCATCTAGGAGAGGGAGATCGGATCTACATACCCTCGTAGATTGCTAAGCGGTAAGCGTTAAGAAACGTGGTTGATGTAGTGGAACGTCTTCGCGATCCAAATCGTCGCCGTCCCACGATCCGTCCCGATCTAGCACCGAACGTACGGCACCTCCGCATTCATCACACGTACAACTCGATGACGATCTTTGTCTTCTTTATCCAGCAAGAGAGACGGGGAAGTAGATAAGTTCTCCGGCAGCGTGACAGCGCGCCGGTGATGATGGTGATCTATTCCAGCAGGGCTTCGCGTAAGCACTGTAGAAATCCGATCTAGAGGAAGAACTACAAACTAGAGGAGAGGGTTGCATGTGGCTGAAATTGTGTCTCAAAAACCCTAAAAACCCTAATATATATAGGAGGAAGGAGGGGCTAGCCTTGAGCACCAAGGGAACCTCCCTTGGGCTCGGCCGAATAGGAGAGGAGGAATCCTCCAATCCTACTGGAGTAGGACTCCTCCCCAAGTTGTCCACCTATTTTGGTTTTTCCACTTTTACCTCATCGGCTTTCTTTGGTTGACTAGTCAGCCCACTAAGAGCTATTGCGCCACCATAAAGTCCATGTGGCCCTCTTGGGGAGTGGTGGGCCCACCTTGTGGGCCCCCAGTACCCATTCGTCACTCCCGGTACACTGTCAGCAATGCCCGAAATCCTTTCGGAATCCAAACACCAACTCCCTATATATCAATCTTCGTTTCCAAAACATTCCGAAACTCCTCGTGACGTCCGGTATCTCATCCGGGACTCCGAACAAAACTTCGGTCACCAGCACCTATAACTCAACTATACCGAAACGTCACTGAACCTTAAGTGTGCAGACCGTGCGGGTTCGAGAACTATGCAAACATGACCTGAGACACTCTCCGGTCAATACCCAATAGCGATACCTGGATGTCCATATTGGATCCTACATATTCTACGAAGATCTTATCGGTTGAACCTCTATGCCAAGGATTCATATAATCCCGTATATCATTCCCTTTGTCCTTCGGTATGTTACTTGCCCGAGATTCGATCGTCGGTATCTCCATACCTTTTTGACAACTTTGTTGTTAAACAAGAAAACTTCAATGCTTATGTTAGTAGACAATTGAAATATAATGCTTACAGGCTTGATCACTTGGGTGATTATATGAGTAGAACTGTTAATGACCTTAGGATTATTAGTAAACATGCTTCCATGGTAACTACTCAAGTAAAACAAGTACTTAACGCACAAAATGATTTGCTCAGTGAGATGATTAGTAAGAACAATGATCATTCTGTTAGAGTTGTGACTAGAGGTGGTAGAATGACTCAGGAACTTTTGTATCCTGAGGGCCATCCTAAGAGAATGGAGCAAGTTTCAAAGAGTTAATATTGATGCACCTCGTCCTTCTAATACAAGGAAAAAAGAATGACGATGGGACTTTGCATGCTGCAAGTGAACATGTTGTAGAGTCACATGAAAACCCAAATGATATCTCTATTTGTGATGCCGAGACACAATCTGGTAAAGAACATGAACCTAGGGATAATAGTAATGATGATGTTCATGTCGATGGTCAACCTAGTAATGACAGTGATGTGGAGATTGAACCTGTTGTTGATCTTGATAACCCACAATGTCACAACCCCAAATCTAGAATTGTTTGTCATTGCATCTCATGCATGCATTCCTATTTCTTTCCTTTTGGAAATGAAATGAGGAGTGATAAAGCCTCATCATTTAAATTTTTGTCAAACAAGCAACATAAAAATTGCTTCAAATTGATACAAGGAAATTTCCCTAATTATCCAATAAAATATTGGACTGAGATAAAAATGTCAACCAATATTTTTGGATCACACAAACATTTTATATTGGTTTTTGATTTAATCAAACAACTATTATAAATGGAATTTTATTTACTATATATAAAATATGGTTCCATAAATTCTAAAACTATTATGTGGCATTGGACAATTATGTTTATGTCACATAAAAAATATCAGGATTTTTATAAATGATTTCATTTTATTTTTAAATCAAAACAAATATCAAAAAACAAATAAAAACATGAAACAAAATAAGAAAAGACTTACCTGGCCCAGCACTAGGAGCCCATCTGGCCCAAGTGCCAGTCATCATCAACCTCTCGCCACGAGGAGAGGCGTGGCGTGCACCGAGGCCTCCACCTCCCGCTTCGCGCTGGAGGTGCCTCCTCCATCCTTATCCCGCGTCTGAGATGATGTGGATGAGCTGCTGGACCGATTCCCTCATCCCTTGCACAGTTTCCCTTCTCCTCTCTATCTCTCCTCTTCCTGCCGTCATTGACGCCGTGCCCTCCGACCACCTGAAGCACTCCAAAGCTTGCGAGGAGTTCCGCCGCATCGCCCTCAACCTCCCCGTCGAAGGAATTGGACCGCAAGGCCCGGAGACGATGAGCGCGAGCTCCTTCTCCATCTCTGGTCGCCGACAACCTCGAGGCCGATTCGCTCCGCCCCGAACCTCCCCGAGCTCACCGTTGGCCCCAACCTCCTCGTGGTGAGCCACCGGTTCCATTCCCCCTCTCTCCGTGGCCTGTCCCTCCCCTTAGCCGTCGCCCCCTTTGCTGAACGAGCGCCGCCGCCGCTGGATCTCGTCGTCAGTGCCTCTCCGGCCACCCCTAGCCCCTCTTGTCGCTCCAGCTGGATGAGGCCGAGCCTGGGCGTCGTTCCAGTGCTCTCGGGGCTCGAATCCGCCCCCTGTGGCGTGCTACTGCAACAAAAGACCTTCCAACGGCGCCAGAAATACGTGCTGACGGGAGACGTGTTGATTCTCCTCAGCAACGGCACCAGGAATCCTTCTGCTACGGCTACGCCTTTAGGGACTTCCTAGGCAAATATGCAAAAGATTTCCCCGTGGCCTTGGAGCCTTGCGTTGGTGTTCCCTCGAAGCGGAAAGGGTGATGTAGCGCAGCGGTGGTAAGTATTTCCCTCAGTTTGAGAACCAAGGTATCGATCCAGTGAAGGCGTATCACAAGTGAGTGCACAAACACAAAAAGCTTGCTCCCAACGCTATGAAGGGGTTGTCAATCCCTTATAGATTGTTCACCAAGTGAGAACTGAAAGCAACAAAGTAACAAAGCAAAGTAATAGCGAGAGTGGAAACAATAGGTGTGAATAGACCCGGGGGACATAGTGTTTACTTGTGGTTTCTCTCATGATAGCAAGTAGATGGTGGGTGAACAAATTACTGTCGAGCAATTGATAGAACCGTGCAAAGTTGTGACGTCATCTATGGCAATGATTATATCAACATGCATCACGTCCAAAACAAGTAGACCGATACTTTCTACATCTACTACTATTACTCCACATGTCGACCGCTATCCAACATGCATCTAGTGTATTAAGTCCAAAAGAACAGAGTAATGCCTTAAGCAAGATGACATGATGTAGATGGACAACCTCATATCTACGACAAAGCCCACCTTGTTACCCTTGATGGCAACTACACGTTCTGTGCCTTGCTGCCCCTACTGTCACTTGGAAAGGTCACCACACGGTAAGAACCCAAAACCAAGCACTTCTCCCATTGCAAGAATCATAGATCTAGTTGGCCAAACAAAACCCAAGACTCGGAGAGACTTACAAGGATATCAAATCGTCCATATAAGAAATCAGCAAAGACTCAAATATATATCATAGATAATCTGATCACAAATCCACAATTCATCGGATTTCGACAAACACACCGCCAAAGAGGATTACATCGGATAGATCTCCATGAAGATCATGGAGAACTTTGTATTGAAGATCCAAGAGAGAGAAGAAGCCATCTAGCTACTAACTACGGACCCGTAGGTCTGAAGTGAACTACTCATGAGATATTGGAGGGTGAATGATGTTGATGTAGAAGCCCTCCAACTCCAAAGTCCCCTCCGGCAGGGCACTGGGAAGGGTCTCCAGATGAGATCTCACGGAAACGGAAGCTTGCGGCGGCGGAAAACTATTTTCGTGGATCCCTTGATTTGTTTCTGTATTTTAGGGAATATATAGGCGAAGGAGATAGGTCAGGGGGCGCGAGGGAGGCCACAAGCCTGCTGGCCGCCGCCCCCCTAGTGGCGGATAGGGGGCTTGTGGGCCCCCTGTAGCCCTCCTGGCTTGGCCCTCAAGCCCCCTGATCTTCTTCCGTTCGGGAAAAATTTATTTCGGGGATTTTATTCCGTTTGGACTCTGTTCCAAAATCAGATCTGAAAAGTGCCAAAAACACAGAAAAAATAGGAACTGGCACTTGACACTGAATTAATAAGTTAGTCGCAAAAAAGATATAAAAGGTACCTAAAACATCCAAAGATGACAAGATAACAACATGAAACCATCAAAAATTATAGATACGTTTGAGATGTATCATGGTGCGATTTCGAGCAACTCCGACGAGCCCCGCCGCCGGTTTGGTCGCCGTCGGCCAGTTTCCGATGGGTGCTGATGTGGCAAGGCCATTAGGCCTAATTGCCCCCCCCCTTGAGCCGCTGACAGTGGCCCTAGGAGCTGGTCAAACCCCAATTAGGGGCTGGTCAGCGTGGGGATTAGGCCGGGTCACTGACCAGTGGCCCCCATTGGTCAGGTTTGACCTGACCAAGCCCCTGTTGAGTGATGACGCAGAGCTGACGCAATAAATGGGTTTTCTAATATAAAAATAATTCCAAAAAATGTTGAAAACTTTGAAAAATCATAGAAAATAAAATATAACTCCAATGGAAATAATTTATATATGAAAAATGATTAGAAAAATTCAAGGAATCCAATGGTGTTATTTTCATGCATGATAAAACAAGTTATACGTGCGCATCAGGTCAAATCAATTAAAAGGGTATTTGAACAAAACCTTATTTGAAGTGATATTGGAATTTTGGTTCAAATCAGCTTCAACTTAAGAAATGGTAGCTACATTATCCCATGCCACATTTCATTTTTTGTCATGATCATGCATGATAGTGTTGCATTCATGTGAAGTAAATAATACTATTTTTGTGTTTGTCGGTGTTGTTCCCTCTCGGTAGACGATGGTTCCGACGATGTGATCCTTGACATTGATGAAGACTCATTGCTATCTTCAGAACTGTCAGGCAAGCAAAACCCCCCTTGAACATTACGATAAAATCCTACTCTCTCGCTCCTGCTCTCTTTTACTGCATTAGGACAACCGTGATTCAATTGTTATTTATTCTCGGTAGTTGACCCCATTCCTCTGCATGACCTGATTTTGCCACAGTAAATAGTTGAAACCACTTAGCATGAGTAGCAACTGCTTGAGCCTTGATGTGCTACTCATCCATGCTTGCTTACTGTGCCTGCTATGCTTAGATTTGCGTCAGGTCTGATCCATCTGGACGATGAATCGGAATGGTTGTGTTCATGCCCCACAGTGTGAGAGTAAAGGTCTGAACTTGATTTGGTAAAGGTATCGATGAAAGGTTGTGTAGGAGTACATGGCGGGTTGTCTCATTGGGACCGTCCTTAAGAAACGAGTCATGTGTATATTATCCAAGACTAGCTACAACCTAGACAAGTTATCTGCTACTGGGTTATCATCACCCTTTCTGTCAACAACGTGCAAATCAAATTCTTGTAGCAAGAGAACCCATCTGATAAGTCTAGGTTTAGCGTCTTTCTTCTCCATGAGGTACTTAATAGCAACATGATCAGTGTGAATAGTGACTTTGGAATCAACTATGTAAGACCTGAACTTTTCACATGCAAACACGACTGCTAAAAACTCCTTCTCCATAGTAGCATAGTTTCTCTGGGCACTGTCTAGAGTTTTACTAGCGTAGTGAATAACATTCAGCTTCTTATCGACTCTTTGCCCTAGAACAGCACCAACAGCATAATCACTAGCATCACACATGATTTCAAAAGGCAAGTTCCAATCAGGTGGTTGAACAATAGGTGCAGTTATCAAAGCCCTCTTAAGTATTTCGTAGGCTTCCTCACAATCATCGTCAAAGAAAAAAGGAATGTCCTTTTGCAAGAGATTGGTAAGAGGCCTAGAAATCTTAGAGAAGTGTTTAATGAACCTTCTATAGAAACCAGCATGACCAAGGAAACTTCTTATACATTTGATATCTGTGGGGTATGGCATTTTCTCGATTGCATCAACCTTAGCCTTATCGACTTTAATACCTCTTTCAGAAATTTTATGTCCTAAGACGATGCCTTCATTAACCATAAAGTGGCACTTCTCCCAATTCAAGACAAGATTGGTGTCTTTACATCTCTGTAAGACTCGATCAAGGTTGCTGAGGCAATCATCAAAGGAAGACCCGTAAACGGAGAAGTCATCCATAAAAACCTCAACAATCTTTTCACAAAAGTCAGAGAATATAGCCATCATACATCTTTGAAAGGTGGCAGGTGCATTACATAAGCCAAAAGGCATACGTCTATAAGCAAAGGTACCGAAAGGACAGGTGAAAGTGGTTTTCTCCTGATCAGATTGTGCAACTGATATTTGGGAGAAACCAGAATAACCGTCTAGAAAGCAGAAGTGTGTGTGTTTAGATAGCCTTTCTAGCATTTGGTCGATAAAAGGCAAAGGGTAACGATCTTTCCTAGTGGCTTTTTTCTGTTTCCTAAAATCGATCACCATCCTATAGCCAGTAATAATCCTCTGTGGGATCAATTCATCCTTATCATTAGGGACAACGGTAATGCCTCCCTTCTTAGGGACGCAATGCACCGGACTCACCCAATCGCTATGAGCAACAGGATAGATAATACCCGCTTCCAGGAGCTTTAGTATTTCTTTTCTCACTACTTCTTTCATCTTAGGATTTAATCTCCTTTGATGATCAACAACTGGTTTGAAATCAGGATCAATTTTAATCTTGTGTTGGCATAGGGTAGGACTAATGCCCTTAAAATCATCAAGAGTATATCCAATAGTAGCACGGTGCTTCCTCGGAGTTTTTAGTAACTTCTTTTCTTCATGCTTTGAGAGGCTAGCACTAATTATAACAAGATATGTCTCTTTTTCAGCAAGATAGGCATACTTAAGAGTATCAGGCAACTGTTTAAGCTCGAACACAGGATCACCCTTTGGTGGGGGTGGATCCCCAAGCAGTTCAACAGGCAAGTTATTCTTAAGGATAGGATATTGTTCTAAGACAACTTTATCTATCTCATCCCTTTCATCCATATGCACATCATTTTCATGCTCAAGCAAGTATTGCTCTAAGGGATCAGTAGGAGGCACGGCAATAGAGGCTAAGGCAATAGTTTCATCCCTACTAGGCAACTCCTTTTCATGAGGTTGTCTACCAAACTTAGAGAAATTGAACTCATGTGCCACACCTTCGAAGCCAACAGTGACAGTTTGCTTCTCACAATCAATATGAGCATTGACGGTATTGAGAAAAGGTCTGCCAAATATGATGGGACAAAAGCTATCTTGTGCGGTAGCAAGAACGAGGATATCAGCAGGATACTTCGTTTTACCACACAAGACTTCAACATCCCTAACAATTCCCACAGGGCACATAGTATCTCTATTGGCAAGCTGAATAGTGACATCAATAGGTTCTATCTCAACAGGTGCAATCTCATCTTTGATTTCATCATATAAGGATTGAGGTATTGCACTAACACTAGCACCCACGTCACATAAGCCATGATAACAATGATCTCCTATCTTAACAGAAACCATAGGCATGCCAACAACAGGCCTATGTTTGTCTCTAACGTGAGGTTTAGCAATTCTAGCAGCATCTTCACAGAAGTGAATATTATGTCCCTCAACATCTTCGGACAGAAGATCTTTGATAATAGCAATGCTAGGTTCAACTCTAATTTGCTCAGGGGGTGTAGGTGTTCTAATATAGCCTCTACGTATCACAGTTGAAGCTTTAGAATGATCCTTTATCCTAATAGGGAAAGGTGGTTTCTCAATGTAAGCACTGGGAACAACAGGATCATTATAGGCAATGACTTTCTCTTCAACTGAAGTGGGTTTAACTACATTGACTTCTAAAGGAGGATGATATTTAAACCACTTCTCTTTGGGGAGATCAATATGAGCAGAAAAAGATTCACACAAAAAAGCTACTATCTCAGAGTCAAGTCCATACTTAGCGCTAAAATCACTAAAGGAATTTGTCTCAACAAAGGATTTAACGCAATCAAACGTGAAATTCATACCTGACTCCTTACCTTCTTCAAGCTCCCAATCTTCAGAGTTGCGTTTAATTCTCTCCAATAAGTTCCATTTGAAGTCAATATCTCTCTTCATATAAGAACCGGTACAAGAAGTGTCAAGCATGGTGCGATCATCATGAGAAAGCCGAGCATAGAAGTTCTGAATGATAATTTCTCTCGAGAGATCATGATTGGGGCATGAATATAACATTGATTTAAGCCTACCCCAAGCTTGAGCGATGCTTTCTCTGTCACGAGGCCAAAAATTGTAAATATAATTCCGATCACGATGTACTAAATGCATAGGATAAAACTTTTGATGAAATTCCAATTTCAACCGATTGTAGTCCCATGATCCAGTGTCATCACATAGCCTATACCATGTCAACGCCTTATCCTTCAAAGATAAAGGAAAGAACTTCTTCTTGACCTCATCCTCGGGCACACCTGCAAGCTTAAATAAACCACAAACTTCATCTACATAGATTAGATGTAAGTCTGGATGTGATGTTCCATCTCCTGTAAAAGGATTAGCCACCAGTTTCTCAAGCATACCCGAAGGATATTCAAAGCAAATATTTTTAGTAGGTGCAGAAACTTGAGGAACAACTCTTTGTGCTTCCGTTCAAGGTGAAGATACCCCGAACAAGCCCCTCAAAGGATTAGTATCCATAGTGAAAAGTGACAATAAATTTCAGCACACTATATGAATGTTTCCTTACCAAGTTCCACTTACCAAAGGCGCTTCACTCCCCGGCAACGGCGCCAGAAAAGAGTCTTGATGACCCACAAGTATAGGGGATCAATCTTAGTCCTTTCGATAAGTCAGAGTGTCGAATCCAACGAGGAGCAGAAGGATCTGACAAGTGGTTTTCAGCAAGGTAAAATCTGCATGCACTGAAATTGTCGGTAACAAGTGATTGTGTTGTGAGATGATTCGTAGCGAACAACAAGTAACAAAAGTAGCAACGGTGCAGCAAAGTGGCCCAATCCCTTTTGTAGCAAGGGACAAGCCTGGACAAAGTCTTATAGGAGGAAAAACGCTCCCGAGGACACACGGGAATTTCTGTCATGCTAGTTTCATCATGTTCATATGATTCGCGTTCGTTACTTTGATAGTTTGATATGTGGGTGGACCGGCGCTTGGGTACTGCCCTTCCTTGGACAAGAATCCCACTTATGATTAAACCCTCTCGCAAGCATCCGCAACTACAAAAGAAGAATTAAGTCTAACCATAGCATTAAACTAGTGGATCCAAATCAGCCCTTTACGAAGCAACGCATAAACTAGGGTTTAAGCTTCTGTCACTCTAGCAACCCATCATCTACTTAATACTTCCCAATGCCTTCCTCTAGGCCCAAATAATGGTGAACTGTTATGTAGTCGATGTTCACATAACACCACCAGAGGAAAAACAACATACAACACATCAAAATACCGAAGGAATACCAAATTCACATGACTACTATTAGCATGACTTATCACATGTCCTCGGGAACAAAAGTAACTACTCACAAAGCATAATCATATTCATGATCAGAGAGGTAATGAGTAGCATCAAGGATCTGAACATAAACTCTTCCACCAAATAATCCAACTAGCATCAACTACAGAGAGTAATCAACACTACTAGCAACATTACAAGTACCAATCGGAGTCGCGAGACGGAGATTGGTTACAAGAGATGAACTAGGGTTTGGAGATGAGATGCTGCTGATGAAGATGTTGATGGAGATGAGTCCCCTTCGATGAGAGGAGTGTTGGTGATGACGATGGCAGCGATTTCCCCCTCCGGGAGGGAAGTTTCCCCGACAGGATCGTCGTGCCGGAGCTCTAGATTGGTTCTGCTCAAGTTTCGCCTCGTGGCGGCGGCGAAAGCACGAAAAAGCTACTCCTTGATTTTTTTTCCTGGACGAAACCCTCCATATCACAAAAGAGGGGAGAAAGTGGGCCAGTGGGCTGCCCACAAGCCCTCATGACGCGACCTGGGGGGTGGCCGCGTCGTGCAGGCTTGTGGGTACCCCTGGTTCCCCTCTGGCACTTTTTCGGCCCAGTATTTTTGATAAATCGGGAAAAAAATCCTCGTTAATTTTTACGGCGTTTGGAGTTGCGCAGAATAGGTATCTCAACTTTGCTCCACTTTCAGGCCAGAATTCCAGTTGCCGGTATTCTCCCTCTTCTTGTAAACCTTGCAAAATAAGAGAGAAAAGGCATAAGAATTGTACCTTGAAGTGAAATAATAGCCAAAGAAGCGATAAATATCAACATGAAAACATGATGCAAAATGGACGTATCAAGGCCTTCCGACCAACCCAGATCAAATACCCAAATCCATTATCATTTTAATTAAGTCAATGGCACATCCACGCGGGAATCCACCCGCCTAACAACTATTCATCAAAGATCCCAGTAACATGGTCAAGTAACTGTGTGGTTGTAACATCAGGGAGATCCGAGGCATCACCCTCGTTGGATCCTGAACGATGTAACCATCAAGGTGGACCTAGAGGAATCAACCTCGAGAGTACCACGCTTGAGAGGTTGCATGACAGAGAAGTCGTCGGGAGTGGTGAAGGAGGAATCACCCTCGATAACCACGGCCGACTAGCTACACTACAGAGATATCATCATGAGTACTTCGCGAGGTGTCACCCTCGGTACCCGATAGTAGCTCTGTAGCGTCGCACAACTAAGGGGGTGTAAGTGCTGTGTCGGTCTGGCTCGTCGATCAGGGATCGAGAATCGACAATTAAGTTGGGCAACTGGACTAAGGGGTCAGAGGGGAGACCGCTCCACCTATACTAAACAGATTTAAAGTACAGTACTGAAATTAATATTTTATCAAAATTAGGCTATGCATCAGATATAGGAGCTAACTACAACAGTAGTAAATTCTAATGCAAGCAGGAGGAAGAAAGACATAGGCGATATAGGGATGATCACGGGGGGTTTGCTTGCCTTGTTACTCTGCGGCAAAGGGTTGGTCGACACGAGGATAGATGTACCCGGTAGCAGCATCAGTCTCGGGGTCTACCGATAAGAAGAGGGGGGAAGAAACAATTAATAAATCAGATTAATTTAGTGGGGGACACACGTGTCATATTCTGCTAAGATAATCTAATTAGCAGAATTAGTTAACAGCCTTTAATTAATACTTAAACATCTATTTAATTAATTAACTAATTAATTAAATAATATAACTAATTATTTATTTACTCATAATCATTATTACTAATGCTTAATTATCTAATTAATTAATTCACAAATTAATTAATTAACTTAACTTAACTAAATAATTACTTATTTATATATTTATTTTCTTATCTATTATTATTATTATTATTTAAAAACACTTTACCGGGGGTGGTCCCACCTGTAAGGGTCCCATCGGCCTCACCACACACACAACACACTCACACACACTCTGTACACCAAAACACACTCATGCACCCTATACACATTTTTCTTTTTACACATATCCACAATACACATACATACATACGTATTTATACACAAATACATACATCACACATATACATATACCCATTTGTTTCCTTTTCTTTTCCTAACATATCTTTTCTTTTTCTAATCTAACTCTGTGATCACCTCTTTGTTCATATCTCTCTCTCAACAGAGAGACAGGAAGCAAACTCCATCTCCTCTCCTTACAGGAGATCAACGGCGCCGGGACGAGGCGATGAACGTCGGAACGAAACCCGAGAGTTGGAGGAGAGGAAGAGGGGGCGTTCTCACCCACGTTGTAGGGTCGCGGGGTCGGCAAGGCTCAATGGAGCCGTCGGGGATGAGATGAGGAGGCTGCCAAGGAGGAGGGGGTGAGTCGATGGCGGTGGTGTAGTGGAGGGCGGCGGGGTCATCCTGCGGTGGAGGGGAGCGAGGCGGTGGCAGTGCAGCTCCTAGCGGCGGCGAGCCGGTCGCCGGTGGCGGGGCTCGGGCCGGCCGGCAGTGGAGGCCGGTGAGGGAGGCAAGGGCCGGTCTGGGGCGAGCCACGAGAGGGAGTGGGGGCGCCCGAGAGGGATCCAGGGGCGCTAGGTGGGGCGACGTGGGGAGGTGAGGCGAGCTGGCGCTGGGGGAGGGGCTCGAGCCAGGGGATGGGGCGACGGGGGAGGAGTGGCGTGGGCGCTCCTGGTGATGGGTGGGGCGACGGGATCTGGGGCAGAGAGATCGAGGGAGAGGGAGGCCCACGAGGGGCTGGGCGAGGAGCGGGGCGTGGGGTACGGGGCTGACGAGGGAGGGAGTTGGTGGGGAGCGAGGGGTTTTCCCTCGGCTCCAGGCGGCGGGGCACGTGAATGGGGAGGGCTGGCTCGGTTAGGGTTTCCCCTGGGGGACTTATACCCCCAGGTGGATTGGTGGGCTATGGGGGTGGCCGACTGGGCCACTTGGCCCAGTTGGGCCGGGGCCTTTTGGGGGTTTTTTCTTTTCTTTTTGTTATTATTTTTTTTATTTCTGTTTTAAATATATATGGGTTTTAAATAATTTTAAAAATGCACGATTCAATTCTATAAGTAATTAAGGAATCTTTGCAACTCATCCGACATTTTTATTTTAACATTCGAAAACTTTTCTCGTTCGACTTATTTTTAAATTTTAAATTTGACTCGGTTTCGACTAACATGAAATCAACGATAGAATTCACGGTGACGTGGCACCATTCGTGTGGGATCACTGTAGCTTAATTACATACATCACTGTAGCAAAAGCTGAGGATGTGACACCTGGAAAAACATACCGGGGAGACCGTCGAAGCCTACGTTGACGATGTGGTTGTCAAAACCAAACACGTCAGACAGTTGGCAACTAACCTCCGTAATATATTCTCGTGTTTGCGGGAGTATCAAATTAAGCTTAACCCAGAGAAATGTGTTTTCAGAGTCCGAGTTAGCAAACTCCTCGGCTTTATTGTATCCAGCCGAGGAATTGAGGCCACTCCGACAAAAATACGGGCCTTGGACCGTCAGGAGGTACCAACAAGCACAAACACGTACAATAACTAGCAGGATGCGTGGTAGCATTAAATATCAAGACTCGGGGAGAAGGCACCTCCTCTATATAGATTGTTAAAGCAAACAAAAACACTCGTATGGACCAAGGAGGCCGCGGCGGTCCTCGAAGATATTAAAATCCTCCTCGCTACCAATCCCATGCTAGCAGCCCCGAGGGTATGCGAGCCGATGATATTATACAACTCGGCCACAAACCAAGTGGGTAGCACGGTTCTTGTGGTTGAACAAGACATGGAGGGTCACAATTTCCAGGTCCACAAGCCTGTTTATTATGTCTCCGAAGTCATCACCCCTTGTAAAACACGCTACCCTCACTATCAAAAGAAAGCCTACGCCATCTTCATGGCATCACGAAAACTTCGGCACTACTTTCAAGAGTGCCCGGTGACCGTAGAATCCGAGTCCCATTAAGCAACATAGCGAGCAACACGAATGCAACGGGGCATATCGCCAAGTGGGCCATAGAGCTCCTACCTTTTGGAATTACTTATCGACCGTGTCGAGCTATTAAATGTTAGGTGTTGGCTGACTTCATTGCCAAACGGACATAAGCCGACCTCCCTAGGGAGTATAGCACCTACTCGCAATGGACCATGTACTTCGATGGTTCCAAAATGATTGCTCGCCTAGCGGCTCGTGTCGTTCTCACGTCACCCACATGCCCCAATATTTGATACGTGTTGCACATTATGTACATAGATTCAAACAATGCGGCAGAATATGAAGCCCTCTTACACAGACTTCGGATAGCAGTCTCCATGGGTGTTAAATGCTTGGAGGTTCGAGGTGATTCCAAGCTCGCCATCTCGTAGGTTAACAGTGAATTCGAGGCCAACGACCCAAAGATGACAGCATACCGGAATGTGGTCCTAAATATCTCGGCCAGGTTCGAGGGGCTCGAATTTCACCACATACCCCGTTATAGCAACCAGGCTACAAATATACTCACCTGAATGGGCACAAAACATGATAAGGTACAAAACAATACCTTCCTCGAATGGCTCTTTAAGACATCCTTAGTCTGGTAGGAAGACCAAAGGAACGTCGGATTCAAGTGACGTCGGGCAACATGCCCCGCCCAAACATGACGAAGGACAAGGTGTAGTGGGCGGCTCACCTATTCATGTAACAACTTCCGCACATGAAGTCGTGGCAATCATCATGCCATGGGCTGAGCCACTTCTCGCGTATCTGCTCGATAAAGAACTCCCCGATGACAAAAGCAACACATGACGGATTGTACGGGAATATAAATCCTATATGGATCATGAAGAAGAACTCTACAAGATGAACACCACAAGCGTCCTCTAGAGATGTATATCCGAGGAAGAAGGGAGAAAATTAATCCAAGAGATACACTCCAGCATGAGTGCAAATCACGTTGCTGCTTGTACATTGGTTAGCAAGGCCTTCTAATTTGGTTTCTATTGGCCAACCGAGGGTGCCGATGCCACGGTGTTAATGTAGTGTTGCCCAGGCTGTCAAGTATTCGTCAAACAAAGCCACATGCATCCTACGGTGCTCCGCACTATCTCCATCACCTGACCTTTCACGATCTGGGGGCTAGATATGGCCGGCCCATTAAAGGGCGGATCAATAAAAATCCCTAAATAAATACCTACTTGTCATGGTTGACAAATTCACTAAGTGGATTGAAGCAATGCCCGTCACCTCAGCCGACGCTACCCACGTGATTGAATTACTTTCTAGGGTAATACACTATTACGGTATACCACACCGTCAGACCACGAATAAAAGGAAAACTTCATGGACAAAATGGTCAAGGGTTATTGTGCAAAAATGGGCATCAAGCTCTATTACGCATCCTTATACCATCCACGGTCTAATGGGCAGGTGGAGCGGACCAACGGACTAATCCTTAGTGGTATCAAGCCAAGGCTAGTACGCTCCGTTAAAAAGCCGATTGCAAATGGGTTGAGGAACTGGATTCCGTCTTATGGGGTTTGCGCACCACGCCGAACAGGTCAAGTGGATACTGATGTTTGTTGTGTATCCCTTGCAACGGCGCCAGAAATAGTTGTGTCAACGGCACCAGGAGTCCTTCCGCTGCGGCTACGCCTTAAGGGACTTCCTAGGCAAGTATGCAAAGGATTTCCCTCGTGGCCTTGGAGCCTTGCGTTGGTGTTCCCTCGAAGCGGAAAGGGTGATGTAGCACAGCGACGGTAAGTATTTCCCTCAATTTGAGAACCAAGGTATCAATCCGGCGGAGGAGTATCTCAAGATCCTGCACAAACACAAAAGCTTGCACCCAACGCTATGAAGGGGTTGTCAATCCCTTATAGATTGTTTGCCAAGTGAGAACTGAAAGCAACAAAGTAACAAAGCAAAGTAAAAGCGGAGGTGTAAACGATGGATGTGAATAGACCCGGGGGTCGTAGTGTTTACTAGTGGCTTCTTTCATGAAAGCAAGTAGACAGTGGGTGAACAAATTACTGTCGAGTAATTGATAGAACCGTGCAAAGTCGTGACGATATCTATGCAATGATTATATCTATAGGCATCACGTTTGAAACAAGTAGACCGATACTTTCTTCATCTACTACTATTACTCCACACGTCGACCGCTATCCAGCATGCATCTAGTGTATTAAGTCCATAAGAACAGAGTAACGCCTTAAGCAAGATGACATGATGTAGAGGGATAATCTCAAACCAATGATAAAAACCCCATCTTTTTACCCTTGATGACAACTACTTGATGTGTGCCTTGCTGCCCCTACTGTCACTGGGAAAGGTCACCACATGGTAGAACCCAAAACCAAGCACTTCTCCCATTGCAAGAATCAAAGATCTAGTTGGCCAAACAAAACCCAAGACTCGGAGAGACTTACAAGGATATCAAATCATGCATATAAGAAGTTAGCAAAGACTCAAATATATAGCATAGATAATCTGATCACAAATCTACAATTCATCGGATCTAGACAAACACACCGCCAAAGAAGATTACATCGGATAGATCTCCATGAAGATCATGGAGAACTTTGTATTGAAGATCCAAGAGAGAGAAAAAGCCATCTAGTTACTAACTACGGACCCGTAGGTCTGAAGTGAACTACTCACGAGTCATTGGAGGGGCGATGATGATGATGAAGAAGCCCTCCAACTCCAAAGTCCCCTCCGGCAGGGCGCGAGGAAGGGTCTCCAGATGAGATCTCGCGGAAACGGAAGCTTGCGGCGGCGGAAAAGTATTTTCGAGGCTCCCCTGATTTTTTGTGGAATATTTGGGAATTTATATGCCAAAGACCTAGGTCATGGGGCGGCCAGGGAGGCCACAAGCCTGCCCACCGCCGCCTCCCCCTGGTGGCGGAGTGGGGGCTTGTGGGCTCCCTGGAGCCCACCTGGCTTGGCTCAAAAGCCACCTGGTCTTCTTCCGTTCGGGAAAAAATCATTTCAGGTTTTTTCTTCCGTTTAGACTCCGTTCCAAAATCAGATATGAAAAGAGTCAAAAACACGGAAAAAACAGGAACTGGCACTTGGCACTGAATTAATAAGTTAGTCCCAAAAAAGATATAAAAGGTACATAAAACAACCTAAGAGGACAAGATAACAGCGTGAAACCATCAAAATTATAGATACGTTTGAGACGTATCAAATACACACCATTTTTTATGGTATACGTCACCGAGGTTGTACTCCCTTACGACATCATACACGACGCACCTCGGGTACGCATGTATGAAGAACGGGAGGTCGAGTTCGATCAGCAGTATGCCTTAGATGCTCTCGAAGAGGAGCAGAACGTTGCTCGAACACAATCTTCCATGTACCAATAGCAAGACTGGTGCTACAACACTATGGAGGTCCGTGCTAAAGACTTCAACATCGGGGACCTTGTCATGCGACTACATCCATAGAAGTAGAAGCACAAATTGTCCCCTCGATGGGATGGGCCATTTATTATTGACCTGGTGCTCATCGGAGCAGCTTACCGAGTTCTAGGTCCAAAGGACGGACGTCTAGAGCCCAATCCTTAGAATGTGGCACTTTTATGACCCTTGTACAATTGATCCCCCTCCCTGAACACTGCTTATGTATACAACTTACCTCTGTTTTTCTTTCTTTTCTACGTTATGTACACCTTGGAGCATCCTTCGAATGACATCATGAGATCATACAGCTTGTTCTTTTCAAAACACGTGTTGCTCCACCTCTTACACACTATTGTATATAAAGCCATAATATGCATCAATTTGATTTAATATTTGGCCAAGCCGAGTTGCCCGGATCCTGTGCTTGCCCCTTAAGTTCGTGATAATTTGGCTAAGGGGCAAAGGGAGCACTGCTATGATTGTTACTCCCGGGCCATGTCACAGCCCCAGACCTAGAATTGTTTGTCATTGCATCTCATGCATGCATTCCTATTTTTTTATTTTTCTTTTTCTTTTGGAAATGAAATGAGGAGTGATCAAGCCTCATCATTTAAATTTTTGTCAAACAAGCAACATAAATATTGCTTCAAATTGATTCAAGGAAATGTCCCTCATTTTCCAATAAAATATTGGACTGAAATAAAAATGTCAACCAATATTTTGGATCATAGAAACTTTTTATATTGGTTTTTTTAATTAATCAAATAACTATTTTAAAGGGAATTATATTTCCATATATAAATATAGCTTTGTAAATACCGAAACTATTATGTGGTATTGGACATTTATATTTATGCCACATAAAAATATTATAAGGATTTTGCAAAATGATTTGGATTTATTTTCAAATCAACACAAATGTTAGCAAATAGAAAATAGAAAGAATAAAGAAAAGAAAAAAAGGGGGGCTTACCTGTCGCCTGGCCCAGCCCACCAGGGGCTTAGGCGTCTTCTTCCTCGTGCCAGAAGGCAGAGGAGAAGCTCGCCACGGCGCATGGCCAGGGGCGCCACGCCTCCTGCCTGCCTGGCCTCCCCGCCGACCTGGTGGCTAGGATAGGCTCGGGAGAGCCGTCTCGATCCCCTCCTCCTTTCCATTTCTCCCTCTCTTCTCTGTTTCCTCTCTTCTCTCGTCGCCGTTGCCAAGCTCTGCTCAAGTTCGTCGCCGTCGACCCCGGCCACCCATCGCTGCCCTGTCACGCTCCACACCTCCGCCTCGACGAGCTGCACCTCTCCATCAACTTCTCCGAGCTCCCGAGCCCCCGCAGCGTCGCCATCATCGCCGTTTCTCCCTCCGCTCACCGGATCCGCCGCCGTCGATTCGGCCTACTCCGAGCCTCCCCTTCGTCGCCGATGCTAGAAATGGGTTCGCCGTGAGCTCCTGCTCCTCCTCCGATGCTCTCCCCCTCCGTTCCTGCCCTCTAGCGCCAACCCCCACCATGGCCGACTCCGGCCACCACCCGAGGTCGTCGCCGGCCTCGCTCCGGCCACCTTCTGGCCCGTAGCTTGGTCGGAACGGATGCTGCCATTCATCAGCTAGCCGTAGAGCCAAACCGCGACCGAAATGGATGCCCGTAGGGATTTTCCGATGAGCTCCGCCGCGTCTGTAGTCGCCGGCGTTGAGCCGCCGGTGGTCTCGACCCCCTGTGACCGTGGGTTGACACCCTAGAGTCACAGACAGCTGGGGCCCAGCCCTGTTTAACTTAAGTCAACCACAAAATTAACTAACCAGATTAATTAACCTAAAGACTCACTGACAGTGGGCCCAGACCCTAATTAGGAATAAAAGATTAAAATTAAACTGTTCTTAACACGTGTGTCACTGACTAATGGGCCCTGGCTGTCACGTTTGACCTGGCCGGCCAGCTGACCTGCTGACGTCAGTGCTGATGCAATAATAGTATTTTCTGATTATGAAATAATTCCAGAAAATGCATAAAACTTGTAAAAATCATAGAAATTAAAATATAACTCGGATGAAAATAATTTATATATGAAAAAGGATCAGAAAAATCCAAAGAATCTGATTATGGCATTTTAATGCATGTTTGAAAAAGTTAACGTCACCAAATAGGCAAAATGGTGAATATGATAAATTTCATATTTAGTTTGGAGATGGAAATTGATACTTATTTGATTTCCACTTCAATTATTATGGCCAAACATTGGTCAATGCATTTTGGAACAATTTGTTATGAGCATCAGGTCGAATCAATTAAAAGGGTATCCGATGAAATAACCGGCTTGAAGTGATGTTGAATCCTAATTCAAACCAACTTCAACTTAAGAAATGATAGCCACATTAGCCCTGGCACCTTTCATTCCATGTCTTGAGCATGCATCATAGTGTTGCATTTCCGTGAAGTAATTGTTGTTCTTTCTTGTTTGCCGGTGTTGTTCCCCCTCGGTAAACGATGTTTCCGACGATGTGATCGTTGACATTGATGAAGACTCATTGCTATCTTCAGACGTGTCAGGCAAGCAAACCCCCTTGAGCATATTGAAATAAACCCACTCTCTCGCTCCTGCTCTCTTTTACTGCATTAGGACAAACACGATTCAACTGTATAGGTTAACGGTAGTTGAACCCATTCCTTTGCATGACCTGATTTTGTCACAGTAAATAGTTGAAACCACTTAGCATGAGTAGCACTTGCTTGAGCCTTGTTGTGCTTACTCATCCATGCTTGTTTACAATGCCTGCTATGCTTAGAGTCGTGTCGGGTCTGATCCATCTGGATGATGAATCGGAATGGTTGTGTTTATGTCCTACAGTGTGGGAGTAAAAGTGTGAATCTGATTTGGTAAAGGTAGCGATGAGAGGCCATGTAGGAGTACATGGTGGGTTGTCTCATTGGGACCGTCCTTAAGAACTGAGTTCTGTGTGTGTTATCCAAGACAAGATACTACCACACATTGGGATACTTAATTGACCCTCTCGTCTTATTAATCGCCTAGATCTGTGTCCAGGAGTTGCAATTAGTTTCTGGTGTTTGTAGGAAAAGTGTTGGCGGCCGTGTTTAGCTCTGCCCGACGGGGTAGGCTTCACTACGGTAGATACACAGTGGCACGGTGTACCAAGTGGCACCCGGATGGTGGGCTTGGGATCCCTGCGCACATCGTTTGGGGCCGTAGAGGAAACCTCGGACGGACTTCCTTGCAGGTTCATTCAAATAGGTGATAAACCTGGACTAGGGTCTTGTGTGGTTAACGGTCGTGGCCGAAACCCACGCCAGTGCTTCCGCTTGAAGGTTGCCGAGATACATGACGTGCACATGGTGATAAGTGGTGGGAGCGTGTGTGAAGAAGTATACCCCTGCAGGGTGATTTAATCTGTTCGAATAGCCGCGTCCTCGGATATGGACTACTTGGAAACATTTCGTGGTACATAGACAATTTAAATGGATACTCTAAAACATGCAAGATAAGTGTGAGTGCTATGGAAGGCCTTCTCATAGGGAGACGAGAGTGGATCCATAGTGGTGTATTGAATTGGTGAATATGTGGAATCGTGTGCGCTATCCCACCTCGAAGAAAGAACTTGTAGTCGTAGTACAGGTTAGCCAAGAGTCAAAGCTGGCTTGCTGCAATCAAACCCCACAATCCTTTCATTGAAACATGATGCATATGTAGATAGTTCTGATGTAAGACTTGTTGAGTACCTTTGTACTCACGGTTGCTTTATTTATGTTTTTGCAGAGAAGACTTAGACTCATTTAAAGGTTCTACGCGATGTGTTCGATGTTGACCGGAATAGCTTGGGAATCCCAGACAGAGGTCTGGCTCCTTTGGTAGGGTCGTAGTAGCTTTTCAGGCTCTTCCAGCCACTTTTAGTAGATGTGTGTACCCAGACATGCTTTGCTTCCGCTTGTTGTTTGTATGACTTGAGTGTCGGGTCACGAGACCCCATGTTTGTAATATCATACTATGTTGACTCTTATGAGTCTTTAATAAATGCTTGAGTCATAGAGTTATGTTCTGATGCCATGTTGTATCTACACATATCATGCATAATGTGTGTATGTTTGAAATGCATTATATGTGTGGGATTCGACACCTAGTTCTTTGCCTTTAGTAGTACTCTTTACAGGGAAATGCCTCTTTGTGTTTCCATCGGTCCTTGGTAGCTTGCTACTGCTCGAAACACATTGATTGACCGGCATGTATCCTTCTTGCTGCTGTGTCTGTCCCCTCAGGGAAATGTCACGTGGTGTAATGGAGTCCTAGTAGCTTGCTACGACTCGTCTACACACGCTGATGACCGACACCTGATTTGTTGGGTTATGTATGCCTGTCCCTGTACGGATGTACCGCTTGGGTTTATAACTAGTCATGTCGACCCGGGTTCTTGTCATTTGAACGCTAGCGACACATTCATATACGTGAGCCAAAAGACGCAAACGGTCCCGGCCACGGTAAGGTGGAGGCCGTGGAGTTTACCGTGCGTGAGGCCGCAAAGTGATGTGATGTGTTACAGGCTGGGTTCTTATGACCTAGGATCGGGGTCCCGACAGGCCAGCTGGTGTAGTTCCTCAGACAGAAAAAACGAAAGCTAACACTCTTAACATACAAATTGGCCGGCCATGACATAGGGTTAATGTGGAAATGGTATTTTAAACCCTGACCAGGGGCTTACCCCCGAGGTCACCCATCTTCAGACACTTGTTCTCGGCACATTCACCCGAGGAAAGGAACTGTTGGAAGAACTATTTTTCTTGGAAGATGTTTCTCATGTTAAAAAAGTGATATAGCATAGATTTCCATCTCCCTCTTGTCTTTCGAGCCACATAGCCGGATTGCCTCATCATCCAAAGCAACTGGTCTGATTACTCTAATTAGTAGTAGGATACACTCCTCGGTTAGTAATGAAGGAGGTGGAAGTCGATGGATGGCTGACAGAGTTCAGAAGCACGGTCTGAATATTGACATAAAATACTTCGGTATATAAATTCACACCTACCTATTACACTCGGTCTAGTCCTTCTATTAAAGTATCTAAATCACAGTCCTTCTGAGAAAACCTAGCAGCTGGCATGACACTTTTGTACACAAGGCTTGTGGGTATCCCGTGACCATCCAACCCTTTAGGTCCCACCTCTGCTAGCTTCGTCGTACCAAGACTTGTATAAGTGGTCTTCGCCATGGCCTAGGTCTCCCTCGCTCCCTCTCGACAGGAAGAAACCTTCCAAGCATGTATCCAACGTCGTGCTCCTTTCAGCTGGTCAGCTAAGACAACCATATATTTGGGTACTAGTACCACTTCGGTCCATAAAGCTTGGAAGACGTCCTTCATTGCTTTCTGCCCACTCTCGTGCACAACGGACAGATGAGCCTCCATGTCTTCAAGCATTGGACTCGGGTGACAGGAGGTAGGCCGAACAGAGAAGTGATATGTCTTCAATGTATTGACAATTTATGATGTATTCATGCCAGTATTCTACAACGTTCATATACTTTTGGCAACATTTTATATTATTTCTGGGAAGTAACTTACGTATCTAGTACCCAGTGCCAGTTCCTGTTTTTGTGTGAGTTTTGTTTTGTAGAAAAAACATATCAAACAGACTCCAAACACGATAAAAATTTACGAAGATTTTTTTGGAGTATATGTGAATTTTGGGAAGAAGAATCAATGCCGCACAATGCCCAAGGCTCTCACAAGCCAACAGGGCGCTGCAGGGGTGGTGTCACGCCCTGATTGCTTGTGGCCACCCTTAAGTCGGTTGGGGCCCTTCTTTCACTGCAAGAAATATATTTTCCCGATATAAATCCCCTCAAAATTAAATCCCGGTTGGAGTTACGGTTCTCCACATATTTAAGAAACGGTGAAGGGCTAGAAAGCATCAACAAAAATAAGATAGAAACAAAGAGAGAGAGAGAGAGATCCAATCTCGAAGGGTCTCTCGCCCCTCCGGGGGGCATGGTGGCCAAGGACCATAGGGAGAACCTCTCCCTAGATGGGGAGAGGCCATGGAGGAGGAAGCCTAAGGGGGGAGAAGCTCTCCCCCTCTCTTCCGGCGGCACCGGAGTGCCTCCGGGGGAGCCATTGCCGCGGTGTACGTGTTCATCAACATCATTGTCGTCATCAGCTTCCTCACCCCTTTTCAGCGGTCCACTCTCCCACACCCCGCTGTAATCCCCTAATTGAACATGGTCTTTCATGCCACATATTATTAATCAATGATGTGTTGCCATCCTACGATGTTTGAGTAGATCTATATTGTCTTTTGGGTTGATTGATGATCTTGATTGGTTTCAATGTATGTTTTATTTTGGTGTTGTCCTAAGGTGCCTTATGTGAGGCGCACACGTGAAGCATTCACATTGGAGGGTGTTGCAATATGTTCATGATTCCCTTCTAGTGGGTGGCTACAGTGACTGAAACTTACACTCGAGTAAGGGGGTTGTTTACGTATGGGAGTAAAGGGAACTTGATGTTTAATGCTATGGTTGGGTTTACCTTAATGATTTCTAGTAGTTTTGATGCTTCCTAGTGATCCAATCATAAGTTCATATGATCCAAGTATGGAAAGTATATTAGCTCATGCCTCTCCCTCATATAAAATTGCAAGAATGATTACGCATCTTGTTATCAATTGCCTAGGATGATTCTGCACACCATATCATCATTATTCCACACTCACTATTTGTAATATATTGTAATATATTATAACTCTATTTAGTGCAGAAACTATTTTCATATTTTAGTTTCTCCAATATCCTGCAAAGCTATCCTCGTTACACCCACAACGCAATTTTATCTCTCGTTACTAGATAGAAGCAAACGTTAGGTGTATGTAGAGTCGTATCGGTGGTAGATAGTGTTGGAAATATGCCCTAGAGGCAATAATAAAATGGTTATTACTATATTTCCTTGTTCATGATAATTTTTTATTATTCATGCTATAATTGTATTAACCGGAAACCGTAATACATGTGTGAATACATAGACCACAACATGTCCCTAGTGATACTCTAGTTGACTAGCTCGTTGATCAATAGATGGTCATGGTTTCCCGGCCATGGACATTGGATGTCATTGATAATGGTTTCACATCATTCAGAGAATGATGTGATGGACAAGATCCAATCCTAAGCATAGCACAAGATCGTATAGTTCGTCTGCTAGAGATTTTATAATGTCAAGTATCATTTCCTTAGACCATGAGATTATGCAACTCCCACATACCGTAGGAATACTTTGGGTGTATCAAACGTCCGGACGCAACTCGGTGATTATAAAAGTGCACTACAGGTATCTCTGAAAATGTCTTTTGGGTTGGTACGAATCAAGACTGGGATTTGTCACTCCGTGTGACGGAGAGGTATCTCTGGGCCCACTCGGTAATACATCATCATAATGAGCTCAATGTGACTAAGGAGTTAGCCACGGGATCATGTGTTACGTGATACGTCTCCATCGTATCTACTTTTCCAAACTCTTTTGCCCTTGTTTTGGACTCTAATTTGCATGATTTGAATGGAACTAACCTGGAGTGACGCTGTTTTCAGCAGATTTGCATTGGTGTTATTTTTGTGCAGAAATCAAAGTTCTCCAAACGTCCTGAAAATTTACGGGGAGCAGTTTTGGAAAATATCAAAAATATTTGCGCCAAGTTCCACCTCAGGGGGTGGGCCAGTGGGCCACAAGCCCTTGCTCCGCCACCACCCCCCTGGTGGTGTGGTGCAGGCTTGTGGGGCCCACACGGCTCTGCCCCCCCCCCCCCAATCTCAGATCTATAAGATCCCTTTCGTCCCAGAAAAAATAAAAAAGAGAAGTTTTCGTTGCGTTTACGATACGGAGGCGCCGCCACCACCTGTTCTTCATCTCGAGGGCAGATCTGGAGTCCGTCTTGGGCTCCGGAGAGGGGAAATCGTCGCCATCGTCATCATCAACCTTCTTCCCTCTCCAATTCCATGAACTTGATGGCTACTGTGTATCCCTTGCAACGGCGCCAGAAATAGTTGTGTTGACGGCACGAGGAATCCTTCAGCTACGGCTACGCCTTAAGGGACTTCCTAGGCAAGTAGGCAAAGGATTTCCCCCGTGGCCTTGAAGCCTTGCGTTGGTGTTCCCTCTATGCGGAAAGGGTGATGTAGCACAACGACGGTAAGTATTTCCCTCAGTTTGGGAACCAAGGTATCAATCCGACGGAAGAGTATCTCAAGATCATGCACAAACACAAAAACCTTGCACCCAACGCTATGAAGGGGTTGTCAATCCTTTATAGATTGTTTGCCAAGTGAGAACTGAAAGCAACAAAGTAACAAAGCAAAGTAAAAGCAGAGTTGTAAACAATGGATGTGAATAGACCCGGGGGCCGTAGTGTTTACTAGTGGCTTCTCTCATGAAAGCAAGTGGACTGTGGGTGAACAAATTACTGTCGAGCAATTGATAGAACTGTGCAGAGTCGTGACGATATCTATGCAATGATTATTTCTATAGGCATCACGTCTGAAACAAGTAGACTGATACTTTCTGCATCTACTACTATTACTCCACACGTCGACCGCTATCCAGCATGCATCTAGTGTATTAAGTCCATAAGAACAGAGTAACGCCAGGGATAATCTCAAACCAATGATAAAAAACCCATATTTTTACCCTTGATGGCAACTGCATGATGTGTGCCTTGCTGCCCCTACTGTCACTGGGAAAGGTCACCACATGGCACAACCCAAAACCAAGCACTTCTCCCATTGCAAGAATCATAGATCTAGTTGGCCAAACAAAACCCAAGACTCGGAGAGACTTACAAGGATATCAAATCATGCATATAAGAAATCAGCAAAGACTCAAATATATATCATAGATAATCTGATCACAAGTCCACAATTCATCGGATCTCGACAAACACACCGCCAAAGAAGATTACATCGGATAGGTCTCCATGAAGATCATGGAGAACTTTGTATTGAAGATCCAAGAGAGAGAAGCTACTAACTACGGACCTGTAGGTCTGAGTGAACTACTCACGAGTCATTGGAGGGGCGATGATGATGATGAAGAAGCCCTCCACCTCCAAAGTCCCCTCCGGCAGGGCGCCGGGAAGGGTCTCCAGATGAGATCTCGCGGAAACGGAAGCTTGCGGCGGCGGAAAAGTATTTTCGAGGCTTCCCTGATTTTTTGCGGAATATTTGGGAATATATAGGCGCAAGACCTAGGTCAGGGGGCGGCCAGGGAGGCCACAAGCCTGCCCACCGCCGCCTCCCCCCTGGTGGCGGAGTGGGGGCTTGTGGGCTCCCTGGAGCCCACCTGGCTTGGCCCAAAAGCCTCCTGGACTTCTTCGTTCGGGAAAAAATCATTTCAGGGTTTTTCTTCCGTTTGGACTCAGTTCCAAAATTAGATCTGAAAAGAGTCAAAAACACGGAAAAACAGGAACTGGCACTGAATTAATAAGTTAGTCCCAAAAAGATATAAAAAGGTACATAAAACATACAAAGAAGACAAGATAACAGCGTGAAACCATCAAAAATTATAGATACGTTTGAGACGTATCAAGCATCCCCAAGCTTAACTCCTGCTCGTCCTCCAGTAGGGAAGTGATAAGAATGAATTTTTGATGCTTTCATGCTACCTAGCATAGGTGTCCTTTGTAATTCCTCTTATGTGACGTGAATGTTCAGATCCATTAGATTCAAAACAATAGTTTGCTATTGACGTGGAGACAATAATAATTCAAGCAAACTAGCAAAGTAATCATGAACTTTCAAAATAACAAGGCCAAAAGAAAGTTATCCCTACAAAAGCATATAGTCTGGCTATGCTCTATCATCATTGCACAACGAATTTAAATCATGCACAACCCCGGTATTGGCCAAGTAATTGTTTCACACCTTTACTTTCTCAAACATTTTCAACTCTCACGCAATACATGAGCGTGAGCCATGGTTATAGCACTATAAATGTTGTGGAATGTGGTGGAGGTTGCAAGACAAAAAGGAGAAGATAGTCACATTAACTAGGCATATCAATGAGCTGTGGAGATGATCATCAATAGATATCAATGTGAATGAGTAGGGATTGCCATACAAATGATGCACTAGAGCTACAAGTATGTGAAAGCTCTTAAATAAAACTAGTGGGTGTGCATCCAACTTGCTTGCTCACGAAGACCTAAGGCAATTTTAAGGAAGCCTATCATTGGAATATACAAGCCAAGTTATATAATGATAATTTCCCACTAGCTATATGGTGGTGACAAAACGAGAGACTCTCAATCATGAAGATCATGGTGCTCAATATGCACAAGTGTGGAAAAAGTGGTAGCATTGTCCCTTCTCTCTTTTTCTCTCATATTTTTTTTATTTTGGTGGGCTCTTTGGCCTCTTTTTTATGGGCTTCTTTGGCCTCTTTTATTTCCTCACATGGGACAATGCTCCAATAATGATGATCATCACACTTTCAACTCAAAACTTAGAGCAATTATGACTCTATATGGAATGCCTTCGTTAGTGTGCCGTGGCAATGATCTAGCATGGCATAGACATCAATGGAAACATCATGCTAGCTATCTTACGATCGTGCAAAGGCAATGTAGACGTGGTGGCACATATCATGGTGGTAGTTGCATGGCAATATATCTCGGAATGACTTTGCAAAAGTCATAGTAGCTAGGTATGGTGGCTGTTTTGAGGGAGGCTAATGGTGGGTTTTGTGCACCGGCGAAAGTTGCACGGCACTAAGAAGATAGTGATGGTGGAAGGTGAAAGTGCATCTAAACCATGGACTCAACATTAGACATGAAGAACTCATATACTTGTTGCAAAAGTTTTATTAGTAATCGAAACAAAGCATTCAACGCATACTCCTAGGGGAAGGGTTGGTAGGTATAAACCATCGCGCGATCCCGACCGCCACGCAAAGGATGATAATCAATATACTAATCATGCTCAGATTTCATCACATAGCGGTTCACCATACATGCATGCTACGGGAATCACTAAATTCAACACAAGTATTTCTAGATCCACAACACCTTACTAGCATGACTTCAATATTACCATAACCACAACTCAAAACTAATTGAGATGAATCAAACTTCTCTAACTATTCAATGCACATGAAGGTGGAAGTTTTCGTATCGCTTTGGATAACTACCCCTTTTAAGACTTCTTTCAAATCATAGATCAACTACCAAGCCACGCACCGCTGTGCTCTAAAAGATATAAGTGAAGCACAAAGAGTAAAAGTATCTAGCTCAAAAGATATAAGTGAAGCACATGTGAGCTGAATTGTCTACCAAAAGATATAAGTGAAGCTCGACAAAATCACGGTGTGTGCATGTCTCTCTCTAGGTGTGCAGCAAGGATGATTGTGACACAACAAAAATAAAATACTCCTACGATACAAGATGCTCCAAGCAAAAACACATAACATGTGGTGAATAAAAATATAGCCCCAAGTAACGTTACCGATGGATTGAAGACGAGAGAGGGGATGCCTTCCCGGGGCATCCCCAAGCTTAGGCTTTTACGGCATCCTTGAACCTCTTGGGGTGCCTTGGGCATCCCCAAGCTTGAGCTCTTGCCACTCTTTATCTTTTTGTCCATAGGAACTTCACCCAAAACTTGAAAACTTCACAACACGAAACTTAAATAGAAACTCGTGATATCATTAGTACAAGAAAGCAAACCACCACTTCGTTAGGTACTGTAGCAAACTTAAATTCTACTTGTGCTGATGTTGGGTTACTGTACTTTCAATCTTCCATGGCTAATACCCCCCGATACCATCCATAGTTTCATCAAAATAAGCAACCAACATAACAAAAACAGAATCTGTTGACAGCACACCACTCTATAGCAATCTGTATGTTTCGTATACCTCTGGTACTTCAAAAATTCTAAAAAATTACGAAAGTCTGAAGAATTTGCGTAGCAATCAGCACCAAAAATAATCGACTCAAAATCTCTTACATAAAAAAAATGAAGATTCTTTTAGTGAGCAGAAAGGTTCTGTCTTTTCCAGCATGACCAAACAATCATCCCCAAGACTAATCATAACGGTTTTGCTTGGCACAAACGCAAAAAGAAACACAAAAAACACAATCATAACAGAATCCTTCAGCTACAACGGCGCCATAAATAGTTGTGTCGACGGCACCAGGAATCCTTCAGCTACGGCTACGCCTTAAGGGACTTCCTAGGCAAGTATGCAAAGGATTTCCCCCATGGCCTTGGAGCCTTGCGTTGGTGTTCCCTCGAAGCGGAAAGGGTGATGTAGCACAGCGACGGCAAGTATTTCCCTCAATTTGAGAACCAAGGTATCAATCCGGCGGAAGAGTATCTCAAGATCCTGCACAAACATAAAAAGCTTGCACCCAACGCTATGAAGGGGTTGTCAATCCCTTATAGATTGTTTGCCAAGTGAGAACTGAAAGCAACAAAGTAACAAAGCAAAGTAAAAGCGGAGTTGTAAACGATGGATGTGAATAGACCCGGGGGCCATAGTGTTTACTAGTGGCTTCTCTCATGAAAGCAAGTGGACTGTGGGTGAACAAATTACTGTCGAGCAATTGATAGAACTGTGCAGAGTCGTGATGATATCTATGCAAGATTATTTCTATAGGCATCACGTCCGAAACAAGTAGACCGATACTTTCTGCATCTACTACTATTACTCCACACGTCGACCGCTATCCAGCATGCATCTAGTATATTAAGTCCATAAGAACAGAGTAACACCTTAAACAAGATGACATGATGTAGAGGGATAATCTCAAACCAATGATAAAAACCCCATCTTTTTACCCTCGATGGCAACTGCTTGATGTGTGCCTTGCTGCCCCTACTGTCACTGGGAAAGGTCACCACATGGCAGAACCCAAAACCAAGCACTTCTCCCATTGCAAGAATCATAGATCTAGTTGGCCAAACAAAACCCAAGACTCGGAGAGACTTACAAGGATATCAAATCATGCATATAAGAAATCAGCAAAGACTCAAATATATATCATAGATAATCTGATCACAAGTCCACAATTCATCGGATCTCGACAAACACACCGCCAAAGAAGATTACATTGGATAGATCTCCATTAAGATCATGGAGAACTTTGTATTGAAGATCCAAGAGAGAGAAGAAGCCATCTAGCTATAACTACGGACCCGTAGGTCTGAAGTGAACTACTCACGAGTCATTGGAGGGGCGATGATGATGAAGAAGAAGCGCTCCACCTCCAAAGTCCCCTCCGGCAGGGCACTGGGAAGGGTCTCCAGATGAGATCTCGCGGAAACGGAAGCTTGCGGCGGCGGAAAAGTACTTTCGAGGCTCCCCTGATTTTTTGCGGAATATTTGGGAATATATAGGCGCAAGACCTAGGTCACGGGGCGGCCAGGGAGGCCACAAGCCTGCCCACCACTGCCTCCCCCCTGGTGGCGGAGTGGGGGCTTGTGGGCTCCCTGGAGCCCACCTGGCTTGGTCCAAAAGCCTCCTGGACTTCTTCCGTTCGGGAAAAATCATTTCGGGGTTTTTCTTCCGTTTGGACTCCGTTCCAAAATCAGATCTGAAAAGAGTCAAAAACACGGAAAAAACAGGAACTCGCACTTGGCACTGAATTAATAAGTTAGTCCCAAAAAGATATAAAAAGGTACATAAAACATACAAAGAAGACAAGATAACAGCGTGAAACCATCAAAAATCATAGATACGTTTGAGACATATCAAAGCTCTTCGTCGTTCGTGAGTAATCTATTCGTAGGCTCGCTGGGCGGTGATGAGTAGGATGAGATCTATCATGTAATCGAGTTAGTTTTGATGGGGATTGATCCCTAGTATCCACTATGTTCTGAGATTGATGTTGCTACTACTTTGCCATGCTTAATGCTTGTAACTAGGGCCCGAGTGCCATGATTTCAGATCTGAAATTATTATGTTGTCACCAATATATGTGTGTTTTAGATCCGATCTTGCAAGTTGTAGTTACCTACTATGTGTTATGATTCGGCAACCCCGGAGTGAAAATAACTGGAACCACTCCCGGCGATGACTATAGTTTGAGGAGTTCATGTGTTCACCAAGTGCTAATGCGTTGGTCCGGTTCTTTATTAAAAGGAGAACCTTAATATCCCGTAGTTTCCTTTTGGACCCTGCTGCCATGGGAGGGATGGACAATAGATGTCATGCAAGTTCTTTTCCCTAAGCACGTATGACGACACACGGAACGCATGCCTACATCACATTGACGAACGGGAGCTAGCCATATATCTCTCCGTGCTATAGTCGTTGCATGATGAATATCATCCAAACAAATCACCGACCCATTGCCTACGAGTTTGTCCTACTGCTGCTACTACTGTTGCTACTGTTGTTACTTGTCTTGCTCTGCTGCTGTTGCTACTTGTTTTGCTCAGCTGCTACTGTTGCTATTATTGTCGCTTGCTACTGTTGCTACTTGCTACTGCTGTCACCACTGTTGTTCCTTGCCACTGCTATTGCTCGTTACACTACTACTACCTGCTACACTGTTGATTCGCGAGACCGTTGACGGGAATTGACAACTTCCGTCAACGCGGCAACGGAAGCGCCATTGATACAATCGTAAGGAATAGTCTGCCGTCAAAAGATCATTTCTGACACCGTTGTTATCATATTACTTTGTTGTTACTACTGTGCTTGCAGATACTAATCTTTCAGGTGTGGTTGAATCTGACAAATTCAACTCCTAATACTTGAGAGTATACACTCACCTCCTGAGGCTTATCAACAAATTGGGTCGAATACTCTACCCTCAAAAACTGTTGCGAACCCACGCGCTAGTGGGCCATCAACAACATTCTTCCAGTTTCATTGCCGGGGAGTGCTAGCAGCATTCTGCTGGTGCCGTTGCAGGAGAAGGTTTGTTGTCATAAGCATTCACCTAGTTAACGCCAGAGATTGCAGATCAGCATTTTACTGGCGCCGTTGCCGGGGAGGTATTGCTATATTCTCTGAGTCACTTGGGATTTATATCTACTGATCACTATGAAGAATCTGAAGGATCCAAAGACCAAAGTCTTGCCCTCAACTACGAGGGGAGGTAAGGAATTGCCATCTAGCTGTGCACTTGATTCACCTTCAGTTATGAGTAAGTTTGCGACATCACCTCCTGCTAGAAATCTTGATATGTCGCTTGTGCTTGATGATGCTTGTGATACTACTGCTAGAGATGCTATGCTTGATACTATGCATGATGATGCTATGCTTGATACTATGCTTGATGATACTATGTCTGATACTGCTAGAGATGTTATGTCTGATACTGCTAGAGATGCTATGCTTGATATTGCTTTGCCTGATGATGCTAGAGATGCTATTTTGCCTGATGATGCTATGCTTGATACTGCTAGAGATGCTACTTTGCCTGATGTTCCACTAGGAGTGTTCCTTGATGCTCATATTGCTAGAGTTACTGCCAATGCTCGTGATGCTTCTGAAACTGCCGATACTATTGAGATAGAACCTCCTTTTGCTCCTGCTAGATCTAGCTCTCCTAGATATGAATTGCCTGTTATACCTGAGGGTTACGTTATGGAGGGAGAGATAGATGAGGATTTTCTTGCGTGTAAGGATGCCTATGACGCTGAGAAATTACTTCTCAAGTGGAAGGAAAAATCTCGGGAAGCTAGGATGAAAAATGACCCGAAGTTTGCCACTTCGCCTATCTTTGTCACCAATAAGGATTATGAATTCTCTGTCGACCCTGAGATAATCTCTCTAGTCAAATCTGATCCTTTTCACGGCTATGAGTCTAAGACGGTCATAGCCCATCTTGCCAAACTATCCGAAATAGCCAACCTTTTCACTAATGAGGAGAAGATCCGCCACTACTATATCCTTAAGTTGTTTCCTTTCTCTCTAAAGGATGAAGCTAAAGCCTGGTTCACTTCTCTTGCTCCTGGATGTGTGCGTAGTCCCCAGGAGATGGTCTATTACTTGTGTGAGAAATATTTCCCTGCCCACAAGAAGCAAGCTGCCTTGCAGGAAATATACAACTTTGCTCAACTCCAAGAAGAGAGTCTTCCACAAGCTTGGGGGAGGCTCGTCCAGCTACAAAATGCTTTGCCTGATCACCCTCTTAAGAAGAACGAGATACTTGATATCCTCTATAATGGACTTACCGATGCCTCTAGAGACCACCTAGATAGTTGTGTCGGTTGTGTTTTTAGGGAACGAACTGTAGAACAAGCTGAGACCCTACTGAATAACCTCTTGATCAACGATAATGCTTGGACTATTCTCGAACCACCTCCTAAGCCAACTCCTAAGAAACGAGGTATTCTATTCCTCAGTCCCGAAGATATGCAAGAAGCCAAGAAATCTATGCAAGAGAAAGGCATTAGATCTGAAGATGTCAAAAATCTACCACCTATCGAAGAGATCCATGGTCTCGATAACCCGATACAGGTAGTAGAAGTGAATTCTCTGGTAGGTTTGATGAGAGTGATATTCCTTTTGATAAACCTGCTAGCCTATGCTTTGATGAATTTGACAACTTTGTTGCCAAACAATAGAGTTTGAATGATTATGTTAGCAGACATTTGGAACAAAGTACTCGTATGCTTAGCCATTTAAGTGCTTGTGTAGACAGAAATGTCAATGATCTGAAGCTTCTGAGTAAACATGCCTCTATGATTACTACTCAGGTAGAACAAGTACTTAAAGCTCAGAATGACTTGCTCAATGAACTAAATGACAACTCTGTCAGAGTCATTACTAGAGGAGGCAAAATGACTCAGGAACCTTTGTATCCTGAAGGTCATCCTAAGAGAATTGATCAAGATTCTCATGGAATCAATGCTCATACACCCAGTCATCCTAAGGAGAAGAAGAAGGATGATAGAAACCTGCACGCCAATTCACCAAATACTGTCACACCGGAAGAACCTAATGATATCTCTGCATCTGATGCAGAAACACAATCAGGTGATGAACATGAACCTAGTGACAATGTGGACAGCAATGTTCATAATAATGCTCAACCTAGCAATGATGAGGATGTGGAGATTCAACCTATGGTTAATCCTGATAATCCACGACCTAAGAAGTACGATAAGAATGACTTCACTGCTAGGAAGCATGGTAAAGAAAGGGAGCCATGGGTTCAGAGACCTATGCCCTTTCCTCCTAAGCCATCCAGGAAAAAGGATGATGAGTATTTTGAGCACTTCGTTGAGATGATAAGACCTGTCTTTCTGCAGATGCGGTTAATTTATATGCTCAAGATGTCTCTGTATGCCAAGTACATGAAAGATATCGTGACTAATAAATGGAAGATACCAAATCTTGAGATCTCCACCATGCTTGCCAACTACACTTTGAAAGGTGGAACTCCTAAGAAACTTGGTGATCCCGGAGTGCCCACTATACCTTCCTCCATTAAAGGAAACTACGTAAGAACTTCCTTATGTGACCTTGGAGCCGGTGTTAGTGTTATGACGCTCTCTCTTTATCGTAGACTTGAGTTGGATAAGTTGACACCCACTGAAATTTCTCTGCAAATGGCCGACAAATCAACTGCTTTCCCTATCGGCATTTGCGAGGATGTGCCTGTTGTGGTTGCTAATACCACTATCTTAACAGACTTTGTTATCTTGGATATTCCTGAGGACGATGCCATGGCTATCATCCTCGGAAGACCCTTTTTAAATACTGCAGGGGCTGTTATAGATTGCAACAAAGGCAATGTCACCTTCCATGTCAACGGTAATGAGCACACCATGCACTTCCCGAAGAAACGATATCCACTACATTGCATCAATGCTATCGAAAAGACTTCATCGATTCTCATTGGGAGCTTTGAATGCCCTATTCCTCGTGTCAAGATGAAGTATGATTTGCTTGTTGGGGAGATACATATCCCCATTGAGGTGACTTAGTGGCTATTCGAAAATTCTCCGTTCTCTCTTGTGATTTGAGAAAGTTTTGTCATGAGGACTTGTTCAATCCCATTGACGGATTTCTTTCGATGACCATGAGACGGATGAATCAGAGAGTCACATACCTCTATTTTGAATTTTCTTTTTCTGTTGCTTAGAAGAAAATGATAGAATTAGTTTAGCTTTTCCTGTTTTCTGTTTTAGCGTTCCGGAGAAAAATACCTCGAAAATAAAAGTTCTCCGATGGTGCTGAAAATTTAGTATGATTTTTTTTGGAATTTTTGAAAATTTCTGGGCCTGAGAGCTGGCCTGGGCGCCTGACCAGTGGGCCACAAGCCCTTGCTCCGCCACCACCACCCCTGGTGGCGTGGTGCAAGCTTGTGGGGCCCACAGGCACCCCCTCCACTCATTCTAGCTCCCAGCCTCTTCTTCCACCTCCAGAAAAAATTGTTTCGCAGCTCAAACCCGTGTTCTTGCTCATTTGGCTGTGATTTTCGATCTCCTTGCTCAAAGCACCATTCTCCGAACCGTTTTGGGGAAATTACTCCTTGGTAAGTGACTCCTCCATTGGTCCAATTAGTTTTTGCTCTAGTGATTTATCCTTCGCGAATTCTTGCTACCTTGGTGACCCTGTTCTTGACCTAGAAATGTTGATTTTAGTTGGTTCCAAGTGGTTTTAGCGCGTGATACGGTCTCTAGGCACTAGTAGGAGTAGTTGCTACAAGTTGGGTTAAACCTTATTCACTTTTCTTTCGAAGTCTCTAAAAATTTCAGAATTTTTCAGAGCTAGAAAAAGGAAAAGATGAGGAGGTTCTTGAGAGGCTCTTCAAGCCGTAACACCAAGGAGGGTGAGAAGAATCACCCCAAGTACGTAGTCCCTCGAGTCACAGAAGTTCGAGCGTGCGAGTGGCCAAGTGATGATTTTTTGCGCGCCGCGGGACTTTATGAAGACTTTTATTACTTGGTGGAGAACGCAGGTCTTACTGCGTTTGTTAAAGATAAGTGCCCACAATACCTCCCCTCACCAATATTTTCGTTCAAAGCTTCAACTTTTATCCGAGGAAGAATCCTCCCATGGTTGAGTTCATGATATACGATGTTCCCCAGTGCATGACGCTACAGGATTTTTGCAATGTATGCAAATTACCTTATGTTGGGGATATCCGTGACCCTCGTCCATGGGACTTGGAGGATTTCATTGGTTCTATTGCTGTTGGACAGGAGAGAGGAGCTTCTCGCGCTAGAATTGCTAGCATACATTTTCCTGTGCTTCGGTACTTCTCACTTTTTGTGGGAAAATGTTTGATTGGTCGTGGGGAGGCTGGATCACTTAGTTCTCCAGACCTTGCGGTTTTCCACGAAGGCCTTTATAACGATAAGACTTATAGCTTGGGCGCTATAGTAGCTCAACGGTTGAACCTGAACCATTCTAAAGGTGTTGACTATGGAGGTATCTATGCTACCCGTCTTGCCAGACACTTTGAGATACCCATTAGACTGGGAGAGGAAGGAGAGATGCTTCTCCCTGAGAGATATCTGGATTATGACAGCATGGTTCGCCATGATTTTCTGGATAGAGATGCTAGTAGACGGATGATTTATAACCTGGTGTTTAGTCAGGGTACTCGAGAGACTATTACTTTGCCTGCTCCTTATTTGTTTGATCTTCATGCAGGCAAGTACACTATTATGCCCGCGGACATCTACGCATATTGGGGCTTGGCCCAACCACAGGCGCCCGTGCCCGAGCCGCTAGTCGAGTACCAGACGCCAGTTTATCAGTGGGAGCCAGAGGAGCTCACACAGCAGTGGCATCCACAGTCTGCTCCGGAGTATCCTCCAGCTGGTTATTTCCCACCTTGGGAGTAAACCAAGCTAGGCCAAAAGCCTAAGCTTGGGGGAGTACGTGTTCTCACCAACTTTACATTCATGCTTATGCTTTCACTTTGTTAGCTGGTGTTTACACTTTGCCACTGTATTACCCATGCTAGTTTCTTTTCGTTTTCTTGTTTTCTTGTTTTGTGTCCTTTTGAGAAAAACCCAAAAACATTTTTCTTTCTTGTTTTGCTTGTTGGGAGCTTTCCCGTGTAAATAGTTTTATTTTTCTTTGGGTCAAGGTAGAAGATATTGGTTACAATGTTTATTGGTTCTTGCATGCTTACCTGTTTAGCTTTCAAAGAGCCATATTATTTTGTCTTCTCCTTTGTGTTTGCCTGCAGATTCAGCTTAGTCCAATGCGCTTATTATCGTTTACATCGTTCGATCGTGCAAATGAAAGGCAACAATGATGATATATGATGAAGTGACTGAGACTGAAAAGCTGGTATGAACTCTATCTATTTTGTTTTTGTAAATATGACTAGCTTGTCGACCCAGATTTAGCTTTGTTGTGAGAGAACCATGTTTGCAATGACAACTTAGAGATCATAGTTTCTGATGCCATGCTTATTTAGCTGAGAGCTTATAATGGTTTGTCTTGAATGCCAACATAGATTTTGAGATGACTATGATGTAGTATGATAGGATGGTATTCTCGTTTGAATGTTTCAAGTGGCTTGACTTGGCGCATGTTCATGCATGTAGTTGAAACAAAATCAACATAGCCTCTATGATGTTCGTGTTCATGGTGATTTATGTCATGTTCATGCTTGCATTCAATGTTAGTCAAACTCATTGCATCTTGATGACTGTTGTCGCTCTCTAGTTGGTCGCTTCCCAGTCTTTTGCTACCCTTCACTTGTACTAAGCGGGAATACTGCTTGTGCATCCACTTCCATAAACCCAAAAAAATTTCCATGAGAGTCCACCATACCTACCTATATGCGGTATCTACCTGCCGTTCCAAGTAAATTTGCATGTTCCATTCTCTAAACCTTCAAGAAATAAATCTGTTTTGCATGCCCGAACCTCTCATGTGGTGACAGAGGGCTATTGGTATCTTCCATGCTAGGAGTGTTATCCTCGACATGTGTTTATTCACAGTCATTCACGAGAAAGGGGCCGGTATTTGGGATGCCCAGTTCCACGCTTAAATTGAAAACATAATTGTAAAGTAAGACTCCCCTCGGATTGATGTTAGTATGGACGGTACCCGAGGATTCGGCCAGCCGTGGAGTGTGATTGATTGGTGGTGGGGGAGTGAAAACTTTACTTTTCTGTTTGGGAACCGCCTATAGCATGAGTAGCATGGAAGATATTGAGAACTCTTGGTCATTGCGTTGACAATGAAAGCATGCCACCCAAAATTATTATCTCTATTTTCAAAGCTTGAGCTCTGGCACCTCTGCAAATCAATGCTTCCCTCTGCGAAGGGCCTGTCTATTTATTATTCTGTTGAGTCATCCTCCTCTTATATAAGCACCAATTAGAGAGCACCTCTGTCATTTTTATGCTTTGCTTTTGATTGATATTGAGTATGACTAGGACTGGATCTTCGTTGCTATGAATTACAATGTTTAGTCAGCCCTTGATCTTTGAAAGTGCTCTGCATTTATGTTTTGCGGTCTCAGAAAGAGCTAGCGAGATACCACCTATTCATATTGCTTCATGCTTGTTTTGATTGAAGTGTTGGTATTTGAAACTCATTATTATTTGCTCGTTAGCTGATTATGCCATTGATATTAGTTGACCGTGAGACCTTTGTGTCATTTGCTTATGTGGTTAACTTGTGATCTTGCTGAAATTCCCGTTATGAGTTAGACATAGTTGCAACAACAAGATCAAACAGACTTTGTCAAAGTTTTTCTTTCTCTCTCAGTTTATCAACTGAGTTGCTTGAGGACAAGCAAGGTTTTAAGCTTGGGGGAGTTGATACGTCTCCATCGTATCTACTTTTCCAAACTCTTTTGCCCTTGTTTTGGACTCTAATTTGCATGATTTGAATGGAACTAACCTGGACTGACGCTGTTTTTAGCAGAATTGCCTTGGTGTTATTTTTGTGCAGAAATCAAAGTTCTCCAAACGTCCTGAAAATTTACGGGGAGCAGTTTTGGAAAATATCAAAAATATCTGTGCCAAGTTCCACCTCAGGGGGTGGGCCAGTGGGCCACAAGCCCTTGCTCTGCCACCACACCCCTGGTGGCGTGGTGCAAGCTTGTGGGGCCCACACGGCTCTGCCGCCCCCAATCTCAGGTCTATAAGATCACTTTCGTCCCAGAAAAAATAAAAAAGAGAAGCTTTCGCTGCGTTTACGATACGGAGGCGCCGCCACCACCTGTTCTTCGTCTGGAGGGCAGATCTGGAGTCCGTCTTGGGCTCCGGAGAGGGGAAATCGTCGCCATCGTCATCATCAACCTTCTTCCCTCTCCAATTCCATGAAGATCTTCGTCGTTTGTGAGTAATCTATTCGTAGGCTCGCTGGGCGGTGATGAGTAGGATGAGATCTATCATGTAATCGAGTTAGTTTTGATGGGGATTGATCCCTGGTATCCACTATGTTCTGAGATTGATGTTGCTACTACTTTGCCATGCTTAATGCTTGTCACTACACTACAACAGGATCCCCCCTTCAGCAACGCATCAATGTGTTGTCGAATGTCCATATAAGCGTTGCTAATGTCTACACCAACGGATTAATATGTGTTGCTGTAGGTGGCGTTGGAAGGGTCTACAACAACACATACACATCCGTTGGAAACCAACATGAAAAAGCGTTGTAAGACAGCAACATATATAGTTGGAGCATAGCAATGATTCATATGCGTTGGTGATTACCCTGTAAGAATGAATGCGGACATGTACACAACAAATCATTGCAACACATAAAAGCGTTGCGGCATAGCACGACCAACCAATTAATGGCATTTCATATATTCCATAATTTACATATATCAAGTAATGATTATTAGGCTAATGTAAATAGTGCACAAGAGCAACAATATAGTAAGAAAGACATCATATATTAAATAAAAAATGTTACATTACAAGACATCATCCGGGGAATATATGTTATAGAATACATAATATATACATGATCTGCTCTAACATTGACTATTGAATGACATTCAAAACATAATGTAGAGATATCTGGTAGTAGCACCATTTTGCGCCTTGAAATCAACATCTTGGCCATGCATCAACAATTTGTCCTATCAATTTACATGAACAAAAACTGTGATCAATAATGTACCATTACAAAAATTAAAAAATAAGTTAATAATAGAATAAAATTAAGAGGGTCAACATACATAGGATTGTAGCAAGAGCACCATTCTTGTTTGGAGCTCCCGAGCTCTTAGAAAATACTATACTACTGACCTATTTCACAAACAAAAGTAGATAACAACAATTTCCAACGCAAGCAATTCAAATGCTGATAGCCATACATCTGTAGAGTTGGCATGGACAAATTTGTTACATTGAATTGTTGTTTATGAAAGAGATATTTTCTGCAACATTAGTATAGAGTATAATTAAGGCTCTAGCAAACTGAGCTAAAGAAGAAAAAGATTGAGGAGGTATATGTTACACATTAGCCAACTTTCTTGCACTAGCACCTTCTGAGATCCTAGTGTTTTGGCCACCATGCTAATAATAAGAAGCAAAATAACCAGGAATACTTGAAGAAGTAAGCTAAATAAACATGGTGAATGAGAATGTACGATGTGTGTAAAGGAAAGCTGTAACCGTGGGTTTTGTTATGCTGGTGCTCAATTGCCTGGTCTTAATGTGTAAACAACAAATCGTTACAGAATTCAGAAACTTATTGGTGGTGTTATTATTGAAATGGATTCAGCGCTATGAAGAGATCATGACTGGGAATATACCAATGCACGCAAAGAGGCCTACGCGTTGGATGTGAGTAACTGTAGCTACACATGGTACTCCATTACTCCATCCCATCTACTGATGAATGGGGCGCTAACTATCATTAGAGTTGATTTTAAGTTACATGGGAGCGAGGCAAACACAAATCACTTGAGATCCAAGAACCATTGCATTGTCCCTCTCGCCATTATTTGGAACTCAACCATGGGGCTAAGAAGACTAGATATAGAAGAGTGAACTCACAAGAGAATGACCCTTATATTCCATAATCTGAAGTAGGTTGCGCAAAAAAAGATATTGTGAGTATTTCCAGAGTTCATTCTATTGTTGATCAACATTGAACTTCCTTTGGAAATCTTTTCATCGTCTTCGACATTGTTTTTGAGTTCCAAAAAAGTGAGCAAACGTTATCTGCACTAGCATTTACTTTCCTTGTTGGATAGTTTCATCGTGGAACCAAGTTTTGTTGTTGAGTGACAAAAGATATATAGTCAGATAAGCAAGAATAATAACCAACATTAATATTTCAAAAATTACGATCAATAACATTCGAGCTTACCTTCGTTGGGTCCCAAACAGAATATAAGTGATCATACCTTATCAGTAGCAGGGCATATGTTTGATGGTTGCAACTCCTTATCATTCCAAATAATTTGCTTGCTCTGTAGTGGAAGGAAAAATGTAAGTATCTTCAATATAATACAAACAAGAATATATCCACACATGAATATATTAGTACTTTATTTTATTGTCCAACCAAGCTCTCGACTATGACGATCACCATATACTCTATGTCGATCATCTTTATTAAATATGTCTGATTTACTATTACACTTAACGATGCATACTCTTTTTTTAGTTTTTCTTTATTATATATCCTCACTCACGTATTCATCACTGCACTATTCAAGAAGCAATTTACCTATTTTACTTATATCTACTACACGACGTAAACCAAAATAATTGAAAATCAATTAAATCAAACTATCCGGTAGTTGCCCTAGTGTTGATTTCTATTTATGTCAGTGAGAACTCTATACGGCTAATAGTCGCTCCTCAGAAAAATTGCAGATTCAGTCAATCAGTTTTTCTTTTACACTAGAAGAGTGTTTTACGGAAGCCAGATGGAAATAAGCTTCAAAGCCAAGAAATAAAGTATATGGAGGAAACAAAGCACCACTTGATTTTCCAATTTAATCTCAGTGCATGCACCGCGTGAATCAATATCTGCATATATAAAGGAACTAGCACGTAGTTGGATAGTAGTGATTCTATCAATGTCACTAATTACTCTACATGGCTAATAGTTAGTGTGCCACTCAAAAGCGGCACATTCAGCAAACCGTTTTTTTGTTTTTTGCAGAACTGGAATAATGTTTTCCAAAAGCTATGAATAAGCTTGAGGCCCAAAAATGAAGTATGTAGAAAACAAAGCATCGACTGCTTTGTCCAATTTAATCTCAATGCATTCACAGTGTGAATTAGTATGTGCATATGCTCCGTCAGATCTAACTTTGTGGAAGCAAAACTAATGCATAATGAGATGTGATCATCCTCAAAAATATATTGGTTAATTACCAACATACATAGTAGCAAGAAATTGAAAACCAAATGTATCACAAGAAATAATTATTAAGAAAAAGAGGGGGAAACATTATTCTGAATTAACACGTACAGACAAGTGGTGAATCACCCAATCACACCTCCAAATAAATCAAGGTCGCATAGATTGTCGCCCTGATGGCCCGCAAATATTCTGCCATGGCATGATGTCCTACCACACATAGAACTAGACAGGTTAAGAGAAGAGACGACGAGTGCCCTTACTGAACCATCAACTCTGGAGTCGAGGTAGACAAGGCGATGAAGCACGGTCGGTCCAGAGACGGCAGCCACGCGTCCGGAGCCGCACTGGCAACCCGTAGCGACGTTGCCGAGGCGCAGGATCCATGGTGAACCGTGATGGGAGCCGGGCCAGCGAGCTGGGGCTCGAAGGTTGTCGTTGTGGTAGAGAATCGTAGAAGAGCAAGGGTGGGTGAGCAGAGGACGTCACGGCGGCGGGGGTTCACAGATCCGGAGCTTGATCAGTAAGCAGCCGCGCGAAAGAACGCCAGAGCTATCTGAGATTGGAGGTGGCGGCGGGTGCGCTGTTGTTTCATAGTTCGTGTGGGAGAGGAATTGCGGGGGGTGATTGAATGAGAGATATTTGTACAGGGAGGTACAGAACTACACATAACGTGGAGATAGATATTGGGAGGTTAGCTTTTTTTTAGGGAAAGGGAGGTTACATATCCGTGGGAGGTGGGTGGTTGACCTGAGTAACACATATTATAAAATTGTTGCTATGGATGCGTTGGTGTATGGGGGTTCTTGTTGTAGTGCTAGGGCCCGAGTGCCATGATTTCAGATCTGAAATTATTATGTTGTCACCAAAATATGTGTGTTTTAGATCCGATCTTGCAAGTTGTAGTTACCTACTATGTGTTATGATCCGGCAACCCCGGAGTGACAATAACCGGAACTACTCCCGATGATGACCATAGTTTGAGGAGTTCATGTGTTCACCAAGTGCTAATGCGTTGGTCCGGTTCCTTATTAAAAGGAGAACCTTAATATCACGTAGTTTCCTTTTGGACCCCGCTGCCACGGGAGGGATGGACAATAGATGTCATGCAAGTTCTTTTCCCTAAGCACGTATGACGACACACGGAATGCATGCCTACATCACATTGACGAACGGGAGCTAGCCATATATCTCTCCATGTTATAGTTTTTGCATGATGAATATCATCCAAACAAATCACCGACCCATTGCCTACGAGTTTGTCCTACTGCTGCTACTACTGTTGTTGTTGTTGTTACTTGTCTTGTTGTGCTGCTGCTACTACTGTTGCTACTGTTGTTACTTGTTTTGCTCTGCTGCTACTGTTTCTATTACTGTCGCTTGCTACTGTTGCTACTTGCTACTGCTGTCACCACTGTTGTTCCTTGCCACTGCTATTAATCGTTACACTGCTACTACCTGCTACACTGTTGATTCGCCAGACCATTGACGGGAATTGACAACTTTCGTCAACGCGGCAACGGAAGAGCCATTGATACAATCGTTAGGAATAGTCTACCATCAACAGATCGTTTCTGACAGTGTTGTTATCATATTACTTTGTTGTTACTAATGTGCTTGCAGATGCTAATCTTTCAGGTGTGGTTGAATCGGACAAATTCAGCTGCTAATACTTGAGAGTATACTCTCACCTCCTGAGGCTTATCAACAAATTGGCTCGAATACTCTACCCTCGAAAACTGCTGCGAACCCTCGCGCTGGTGGGCCATCAACAACATTCTTCCAGTTTCATTGTCGGGGAGTGCTAGCAGCATTCGTCTGGTGCCGTTGCAGGAGAAGGTTTGTTGTCATAAGCATTCGTCTAGTTAACGCCAGAGATTGCAGATCATTACGGAACGAGTAAAGATACTTGCGGGTAACGAGATTGAAAAAGGTATAGGGATATCGACGATCGAATCTTGGGCAAGTATCATACCCGTAGACAAAGGGAATTGTATACGGGATTGAGTGAATCCTTGACATCGTGGTTCATCCGATGAGATCATCGTGGAACTTGTGGGAGCCAACATGGGTATCCAGACCCCGTTGTTCGTTATTGGTCGGAGAGGTGTCTCGATCATGTCTGCATGGTTCCCGAACCCGTAGGGTCGGTGACGCTAGAGTTTTTATGGGAATTGTATATGTGGTTACCGAAGGTTGTTCAGAGTCCCGGATGAGATTCCGGACATCACGAGGAGTTCCGGAATAGTCCGGAGGTAAATATTTATATATGGGAAGTCCATTTTGGTCCATTGAAAAGTTTTCAGGGTTTATCGGTATTGTACCGGGACCACCGAAAGGGTACCGAGGGTCCACCTGCCACGGAGGGCTACATGGGTTGAAAGGGGAAGGGAACCAGCCCCCGGTGGGCTGGTGCAAGCCAAGAGAGGAGGCCCAAGGTGCCTAGGGCCAAACCCTAGGGCGTGGGGGCTACCTCCCTCCGACTTGGGAGGCAAGCCACCCCCTAGGGCACCGCCCCCTCCTCCTAGGGCTGCCGCCGCCCCTCCTAGGGGAACCCTAGGGTGGACAGCCCCCTCTCCCTCCCTCCTATAAATAGTGGGGGTCTTGGGGGGGCTGCACACACACTTGAATCTCTCTCCCTCGGCGCAGCCCTACCTCTCCACCTCTCCTCCTTCGCGGTGCTTGGCGAAGCCCTGCCGGAGAACCACATACTCCAGCGCCACCATGCCGTCGTGATGCCGGAGTTCTCCCTCAACTTCTCCTCCCTCCTTGTTGGATCAAGAAGGAGGAGATGTCCCCGGGCTGCAGGTGTGTTGAACGCGGAGGCACCGTACGTTCGGTGTTTGGATCGGATCTTCCGTGATTTGAATCGCCGAGAGTATGACTCCATCGACCTCGTTCATAGTAACACTTCCACTTTGCGATCTTCAACGGTATGAAGATGCTCTCCCTCACTCATTGCTAGCTTCTCCTAGATGATCTTGGTGACACATAGGAAATTTTTTGGAATTATTACTACGCTCCCCAACAGATAAGAGTTGAGAGGATACTGATCTTACCTTTAGCTCCTTGTGAGTTTGATACTCCATACTTACCACTTCAATCTTTGGAAAGTCCTACGATGATTCCTTGCACTTGGGGATTATCACGCTCTTTTCTAGCGCTGTTGCCGGAGAGCAATAACGTGGGGTTAATATTTCGTGTATGCTTGTTTGCTTCTATCACTAAGTGTATTTTTTTTGTTTATGTTTTCTTGTTTTCTTTATTTAGTTGTGGGTGAAACAAACAGAAAATTAAAAATTAAAAACACAAAAAATTTACTTGCCTCTTAAAAGAGAAGTTGTTGCAAAGTTATGCATTGAAGAACTGAGGGTCGACCTTGAACACTTGTGTTCATGCTCGTGCAAACAATGTAGAAATTTTCATGGAAGTTTATAACAAAAATATTTATCCCCTTGTATATACCACTATATCATAAAAATAATGTGCTTGTCATAATATTCAAGATGCTCGTTTACATGTTTCATCTACTATCCTTATGTGAGCATCATTGAAATTATCATGCCTAGCTAAAAGGCTTAAAAGAAAAGAGCTTATTGAGAGACAACCCAACACTTACACTTTCTGTTTTTGTGTGTTCACATGATTAATCTACTTTAGTAATCATGGTTTGTGTCTTTTATTTCAATAATGTGCCAAGTATAGCCTTTGGGATGATTTGGATGATAAGTAGAATTGATATGTGCAAAAATAGAAACTTTGACGTCCAGTGCAGAATTTATTTCATTTTACTGGAACGTATTTTTGATCTGAATTCTTTACACAGTATTAATATACAAATTCCCCATCTCCTCCTAAGTTTTAACAATTATTTGAGTGATAGAAGTATGGTATGTTTGCTTATCATTACACAATGTTCTGTTTTAGACAGATTCTGTTTTTGCTTGCATAGTTTGCTTGTTTTGGTGATGCTATGAATTGTATCGGGGGGGTACAAGCCATGGAGAAGTTAGGATACAGTACCTTATGCAATAACTAAATATGAATCAATTTATAACAGTACCCAAATTTTATGATTTGCCTATTATACTAACGGATCTCGCGAGGTTTCTCTTAAGTTTGTGTGATTGATGTTTTCAAGTTTAGGGTGATATATCGATATGCGAAGAATAAGGAGCAACAAGAACCTAAGCTTGGGGATGCCCAAAGAAACCCCAAGGTAATATCCAAGGAATACTCAAGCGTCTAAGCTTGGGGATGCCCCGGAAGGCATCCCCTCTTCCGTCTTCAACACTATCGGTATATCTTACTTGGAGCTATATTTTTATACATCACATAATATGTGTTTTGCTTGGAGTGTCATTTTATTTTTATCTGTTAGATGTTATTAATAATCTTGTTTTTCAATAAAATAGTTCCACTAATTACCTTTGGAATGCTTGAATTGCATGTGTGGGGTGTGGTGTATAAAAACAAAAACTTTTGTTGTAGTATTTGAATTATCATATTTTACTGAAAGATAGAAAGTTTCTTAAGTATTTATACAGTATTCTCATACAAATTATTTATCTTGTCCTAAATTATCAGAATTTTTGGCGATACAAAAGTACATTGTTTAAATGAATTTCTAGAGACTGATCTGTTTGGACAGATTGTTGTCACAGTTTTGTTATCTACTTATCCTAGAGTTTTCATGGCCTATATTGGTAGATGTAAATTGTGGAAATGGTGGCATATGTTAGCTAATGTTTGAAAATTATTGTGCAACTTGTCTTGGAAATATATGAAGTGTATATTTATTCTTATGTGCACTAACCTATCTCACGAGTTCTCTTCAAGTTTTGTGTGGATGATGTTTTTGAGACTTAGGTGAAACCGGGATATGAGAGGATTGAACGGCATACAAAAGCTCAATATTGGGGATTTCCAAGGCACACTAAGTAAATATTACAAGAAGTTTCAAGCATCTAAACTTGGGGATGTTGCGCATTCACCTCTCTTCGTCAACAATTCTTGGTTAGTCAATGTTGATCCTAAGTTCTCATTCATTAACATGTGCTATCCTTGGAGCATATTTTGTGTTTACTAGTTCCCTTTTATTTTATGCACCATGCTGGTATGAGATAATCCTTGGCTTATTTATAAAATGCTTCATGTGCTTCACTTAAATCTTTTGAGTATGGATTTATAGAATGCTTTGTGTGATTTACTTATATATTTTGAGCCTGGATATTGATCTCTCTATATTCGTTGAAGAATGCTCTATGAACTTCACTTATATCTTTTTGCGAATAGTTTGATGATCACTCTTGTGCTTCACTTGTATCCTAAGAAAAAATGATGAATGAATTGAATGTCATAAAATGTGAAATTATATATGCTTCATATGCTTGCCCCATGGGGAGTAGTGACTTCACATATTAAGAGTATAAGAAATAAAATCTATTGGAGGTTAGCAAATATAGAATTAGTCACTTGACCAATTCATAAAATACTATTGAAGGAAGAGAGATTTCACATATGAATATACTATCTTGGACATCTTCTATGATTGTGAGCCCCCATTAGTTATTTTCAAACTTGATCAAGTAGTTGACGTTGGATAAGGAAGAGAATGTAATGGTTATGTTTACTTATATTCACATAGTAGTTATATTGTAATGGATCCTCTAACATGTGGTGCTTGCTTAGGATATTTTGCTATCCCAAAAATTCGCACTAAGTGGAGATACTACTTGTGCATCTATAACCCTTAAACCTAGTTTCTTGCCATGAGAATCCACCATACCTACATGTGGATTGAATAAGATCCTTCCAGTAAGTTGTCATCGGTGCACAAGTCAGTAAAAATTACTCCTAAACATGTATGATCTTTTATTGTAAAGAAAAATAAGCTTTGTACGATCTTTTGATGGCAAAGAAATAAAAGCGACAGACTGCATAATAAAGTTTGCTATCACAAGGGGCAATATAAAGTGACGTTCCTTTTCATTTAGAGATTGCACATTCAAAAATAAAAAGCAGATGACAACCTCTGCTTCCCTGTGCGAAGGGCTATCTTTTACTTTTCTGCTTTTACTTTTATGCACGAACCAATAATGTTCATCCCTATTCCAACCTATTAATTCTTGGGATTTTTATATCCGTGCCCCTGGTTCCTTGGATCTACTCATTCATCCCCATGCTCTTAACTTTTGCTCCCTTTTCCCCACTCCCTTGTCTGAAACCCTTAGAAATGGTCATATCAGAGGATGCCCTCGGGTCAAACCATTGACCGTTAACTCTGATGGGTGGGACTGCGCTGGACTATGTCGCCCGTTGGACCTCACAAGTGGGGCTGCATTGGACGGTAGCATTGTTCCACCGTTGGGTCATGGTTTCCCCGGAGTGTCGGGCCATTGCATGAAACGCATGCGCGCGCCGCCATGACAGAAGCCTACTATGCATGCACGATGTACCCAGCTAGCCCTTCCTGCATGCACCTATGCGCGCCACCACGATGCACTAACTGAGCCTCTTTCTTGCACGCGAGCCGTGATGGACGCAGCGACGTTCGCTGTCGCTGGTTCGTCTCTTCTTGCACGCGTGTCTCCTCCATTTAGAGCATCGTTCAGCCTTCTCGGTCCACTCGCATCAATTCTGTGTGGCAACTAAAACTGGTTTTAAAGTGGCATATCGATTGACGTGGCTCGTTTGAACATAGAAAATCCAGAGTGTGGTCGGTGCCCTTATTTAAACAACCCACCCCTCCACCTATTCTCCACACATCCATCTGCGCCACCCCCTTCTCTCTTATTCACCCAAATCCAGAGCACTCTAGAAGCGAGGCGTGGATGCAGTACTATGCCCCACCTTCGAGCTGCCACCTATCGTGTCGGAGAGACGATACCCCGCAGGCATCATCATGTAGACCACACTCCGCATGTGGGCGGTCTCACGCTGGAGGGGTGCAAAGGAGTTTGCCTAGTGGCTCCTCGGTGCGGGCTTCCCCCACCTCCCGGCGGGCTTGCCGGTGATGTTCCTATTGGAGGAAGTGCGTTCAAACTCCAGCACTCTGCTGACATGGCTCCACTTCAACTTCACCAACAGGTTTGATTCGTACTACCTCCTCGGCAAGGTGTTTTGGTGTGGGTGCAAGTTCATCGCATTCACCACCTATAATATCTTCAGCGACTTAGATAGCATCTTCCCCACCCGCGACAGTATGCACAGTCGCCCTATGATGACCCACAAGTATAGGGGATCAATCGTAGTCCTTTCGATAAGTTAGAGTGTCGAACCCAACGAGGAGCAGAAGGCTCTGATAAACGGATTTCAGCAAGGTAATAACTGCAAGCACTTAAAGTAGCGGTAACAAGTGATGGTGTAGTGAGGTGAAACGTAGCAAGCGAAAAGTAACAAGTAACAAGTAGTAGCAATGGTTCAGCAAATGGCCCAATCCCTTTTGTAGCAAGGGACAAGCCTGAACAAAGTCTTATAGGAGGAAAAACGCTCCCCAGGACACACGGGAATTTCTGCCATGCTAGTTTCATCATGTTCATATGATTCGTGTTCGTTACTTTGATAGTTTGATATGTGGGTGGACCGGCGCTTGGGTACTGCCCTTACTTGGACAAGCATCCCACTTATGATTAACCTCTCTCGCAAGCATCCGCAACTACAAAAGAAGAATTAAGACAACGTCTAACCATAGCATTAAACTAGTGGATCCAAATCAGCCCCTTACAAAGCAACGCATAGATTGGGGTTTAAACTTCTGTCACTCCAGCAACCCATCATCTACTTACTACTCCCCAATGCCTTCCTCTAGGCCCAAATATGGTGAAGTGTTATGTAGTCGACGTTCACATGACACCACTAGAGGAAAAGACAACATACAGCATATCAAAATACCGAACGAATATCAAATTCACATGACTATTATCAGCATGACTTATCCCATGTCCTCAGGAACAAAAGTAACTACTCACAAAGCATAATCGTAATCATGATCAGAGGTGTAATGAATAGCATCAAGGATCTGAACATAAACTCTTCCACCAAGTATCCAACTAGCATCAACTACAAAGAGTAATCAACATAACTAGCAACCTTACAAGTACCAATCGGAGTCGTGAGACGGAGATTGGTTACAAGAGATGAACTAGGGATTGGAGAGGAAATGGTGCTGATGAAGATGTTGATGAATATGCCTCCCCTCCGACGAGAGGAGTGTTGGTGATGACGATGGCGACGATTTCCCCCTCCGGGAGGGAAGTTTTCCCGGCAGGATCGTCCTGCTGGAGCTCTAGATTGGATCTACTCAAGTTCCGCCTCGTGGCGACGGCGAAACCACGAAAAAGCTCCCGAATAATTTTTTTTGGAACGAAACCCTTCATATAGCAAAAGAGGGGGGCAAGTGGGCCGTCAGGGAGCCCGCAAGCTTGCCCTCCGCCACCAGGGGGTGGCGGTGCCAGGGCTTGTGGCGCCCTGGTGGCCCCCCTCCGGTACTTCTTTCGCCCAGTATTTTTTATATAATCCCAAAAAATTCCATGTAACTTTTCAGGGCATTTGGAGATGTGCAGAATAGTGGACTAAGATTTGCTCCTTTTCCAGTCCAGAATTCCAGCTGCCTGAATTCTCCCTCTTCAAATAAACCTTGCAAAATAAGAGAGAAAAGGCATAAATATGGTACCACAAAGTAATATAACAGCCCATAAAGCAAAAAATATCAACATGAAAGCATGATGCAAAATGGACGTATCAACTCCCCCAAGCTTAGACCTCGCTTGTCCTCAAGCGAAAACCAAGTTCCATAAACATGTCCACATGTTGAGGGACGAAGGTGTCGATAAAACATAATACGGACATGAGGGAATCATGATCACACATAAAACAGAAATACATCATAAAGATTCTTATGGGAAAGTAACAATTCCTTCACAAAGCAAAGCATGAAGCAGAAACATTACCGAGAAGTAACCAACAACAGTCCATAGTCATTGAAGCAATTGCAATTTATCACAACGTCAGAAAGAGTCAAATAAGAGCTTGTAAGGCAAACCCACATACTCAATCATCTCTTTTGTTTTCCACAATTGTTACAACTCACGTGGTACTCATGGTGTCAAAGTTTCAGCTGGACACAGAGGAGGATAGGGGCTTATAGTTTTGCCTCCCAACGATTTACCTCAAGGGTAAAGTCAACAATAATAAAGCATAAGTACTCAACTCCAAGTTGATATATGAATATATATCTTTCCAAAGCATGTGACGGTAGCCAAGACAAAGGCAAAAATAGGGAATTGGTGAAGATCACCATGACTCTTACAAGGGCAAAAAGTAAAGGTACAAGATAGGCCCTTCGCAAAGGGAAGCAGAGGTTGTCATGCACTTTTGAGGTTTGAATGTGTGTCCTCTTAGTGTGGAGGCATGTCACTTTATATTGCCTCCTATGATAAAGAACTTTATTATGCAGTCTGTCGCTTTTATGTCTTCCTCATCACAGGTTCGTACAAAGCTTATTTTCCACACACTAATAGATCATACATATTAGAGAGCAATTTTTATTGCTTGCACCGATGACAACTTACTTGAAGGATCTTATTCAATCCATTGCTAGGTAAGGTGGACTCTCATGGAAAAACTGGGTTGAAGGTTTATGGATGCACAAGTAGTATCTCTACTTGGTGCGGGAGTTTTGGCTAATATGAGGTGGAAGCAATCGTCACATGCTAAGGGATCTCTAATCATATAACATTGTTTGGCACCAAGCAAACACAATTGATTATGTTGTCTTCCTTGTCCAACATCTACTCCTAAGCATGTAATAGTTTGGTGAGTGCTCACAAATGTAAAAAGTATCTAAGATGATATATTTATATGTGAACCTCTCTTTCCTTATTACTTCTTATTAATTGCAACAATGACTGAGATCTATGTTGATTTATTCTCAACAAGTTTCAATCATCATACGTGTCATATGTGAAGTTATCAATTTCCATAAGATCGTCTCATGATCTTTCATGCTATCGTTCTTTTCATACTTTTGATCATGGCACAAAGCAAAGCCCTTGACTAAGATACTCTTTATTATATAGCTCACGAGCTCGAATACATCGGGGGAGAGACAAAAGCAAAAGACTCAAACTAAACACTAAAGACTTATTCCCCTAAGAGAAGAAATAAAAACTGAAAAGGAAAGAACTAAAACAAAGGTAAAAGCAAAAGATATAAAGGTGATACGATACCAGGGCAACTCCCCCAAGCTTGGCAGAAGACAAGGGGATTGCCCATACCAATGCTTAGTTGTCTTCCTTCGGTGGTGATGGTGGTGGAGTTGTTGGAGTAGTCTGATCCTCCGTCTTCCAAGGCATAGGTGCTCCATCATGGCAGGATGGACGAGTCGCCGGAATCCTCAAATCTACAGCCAACCTTATTGATTTAAATCTGTACTCATACTCACAGTTTTGGTTCCAAAGGTCATAGATCTGGCCCTAAAGTTGATCAACCCTGTCATAGAGCCTCCAGAGGTGTTTCCCAATGTCAATGGCATCCATCTTGTGATTGCTAGTGAACTCCGTGATCATCATGTGGTTGGCGTTGAGTCCACGCTCCACCATCCCTTGGCACTTGAAGACTTGTTGCTCCATAGCTTCGAGCCTCGTCTCCATGCTTCCGGTCTTCTTAGGCCCCTCGACATCACGGATGTGCAAGATCCCCTCGCTCATCTTGATAGATTGAGGGTGTTTCAGCACTTCCGTGAGGTAGGGATTGATGACCTTCTCGAAGAACTTGTCCTTAGGAGCGTTTGGGGAAGTCATGATGATCTAGATCTGTCACAGAAACAGGCTCGCAACGAAAACAGAGGAAAACTGCGCTATACGGAGATCAAAACCTTCGGCTGAATATATATTGATTTTTTCTGGACCAGAAGGAGTGCTCCGCAAGAAAATGGAGTCCGGGAGGCACACGAGGTGCCCACAAGCCCTCCCTCCGCCACCAGGGGGGTAGGGGCGGTGTCCAAGCTTGTGGCCGCCTCGTGCGCTCTCCGGACTGCTTTTTATTTTTCTAATTTTCCAAAAATTCCAAAACGGAGGAAATTTCCTATTGGAAAAGCATCGTAGTCCCATTTCTTACCAAAACAGATACTTCTTTGTTTTGAGGGTCTGAAACAGGCTGATAAACATCCCTTATGTACTCCTCTGGAGTTATGACATTGATGATATTGGTCTCAACATTTATGGGAGTACTAGAGATATAATGCTTGATTCTTTGCCCATTTACCACTCCAGGAAAATTTCCTTCCGTGTTATTGATTTTGATGGCACCGGAACGATATACTTCCTCGATAACATAAGGACCTTCCCATTTAGAGAGAAGCTTGCCTGCAAAGAATCTCAAACGAGAATTGTATAGCAGGACATAATCACCTACATTGAACTCCCGTTTCTGTATTCATTTGTCGTGCCATCTCTTAACCTTTTCCTTGAACAACTTGGCATTCTCATATGCCTAGGCCCTCCATTCATCTAACGAGCTGATATCAAACAACCGCTTCTCACCGGCAAGTTTGAAATCAAAGTTGAGCTCTTTGATTGCCCAATAAGCTTTGTGTTCCAGCTCAAGAGGTAAATGACAGGCCTTACCGTAAACCATTTTATACGGCGAGATGCCCATAGGATTCTTATAGGCAGTCCTATAAGCCCATAGTGCATCGTCAAGTTTGCTAGACCAATTCTTTCGAGATCTATTGACGGTCTTTTGTAGGATCAATTTGATCTCCCTATTACTCAACTCCACTTGACCACTAGACTGAGGATGATCAGGAGATGCAACTCTATGGTTGACATCATACTTAGCGAGCATCTTGCGGAAAACACCATGAGTTAAGTGTGAACCGCCATCAGTCATCAAATATCTAGGGACTCCAAATCTTGGGAATATGACTTCTTTAAGCATCTTAATAGAGGTGTGGTGATCAGCATTTTTAGTGGGGATAGCCCCTACCCACTTAGTGACGTAATCCACAGCAACTAAGATGTGAGTGTACCCATTGGAACTTGGGAAGGGTCCCATATAATCAAAGCCCCAGACATCAAATGGTTCAATGACAAGTGAATAGTTCATAGGCATTTCCTGACGCTTACTGATGTTCCCTATTCTTTGGCATTCGTCGCAAGGTAAGACAAACTTACGGGCATCCTTGAATAGAGTCGGCCAATAGAAACCTGATTGCAATACCTTATGGGCAGTTCTATCTCCAGTGTGGTGTCCTCCGTAGGCTTCGGAATGACACTTCTGCGAGATCTGTCCCTGTTCATGTTCAGGCACACAACGTCTAATAACACCATCTACTCCTTCCTTATAAAGGTGAGGATCATCCCAAAAGTAGTGTCTCAAATCAAAGAAGAATTTCTTCTTTTGCTGATAGGTGAAACTGGGTGGTATGTATTTGGCTACGATATAGTTTGCGTAATCGGCATACCACGGTGCACTATGTGAAGTGCGGATGACATTCAATTGCTCATCTGGAAAGCTGTCATCAATAGGTAGTGGGTCATCAAGGACATTCTCTAGCCTAGACAAGTTATCTGCTATAGGGTTATCAGCACCCTTTCGGTCAATGACGTGCAAATCAAATTCCTGTAGCAGGAGAACCCATCTGATCAGCCTAGGCTTAGCGTCCTTCTTCTCCATAAGGTACTTAATAGCAGCATGATCAGAGTGAATAGTGACTTTGGAGTCAACTATGTAAGATCTGAACTTTTCACATGCAAACACGACTGCTAAAAACTCCTTTTCCGTAGTGGCATAGTTTCTTTGGGCATTGTCTAGAGTTTTACTAGCGTAGTGAATAACATTCAACTTCTTATCAACTCTTTGTCCTAGAACAGCACCAACAGCATAATCACTAGCGTCACACATGATTTCAAAGGGCAAGTTCCAGTTAGGTGGTTGAACAATAGGTGCGGTTATCAAAGCCTTCTTAAGTATTTTGAAAGCTTCATCACAATCATCATCAAAAACAAAAGGAACATCCTTCTGCAAGAGGTTGGTAAGAGGCCTAGAAATCTTAGAGAAGTCTAATGAACCATCTATAGAAACCAGCATGACCTAGGAAACTTCGTATACCTCTGATATATGTGGGGCAAGGCATTTTCTCAATTGCATCAACCTTAGCCTTATCAACTTCAATGCCTCTTTCAGAGATTTTGTGTCCTAAGACGATACCTTCATTAACCATAAAGCGACACTTCTCCCAATTCAAGACGAGGTTGGTATCTTCGCATCTCTGTAAGACTCGATCAAGGTTGCTGAGGCAATCATCAAAGGAAGACCCGTAAACAGAGAAGTCATCCATGAAAACCTCGACAATCTTTTCACAAAAGTCGGAGAATATAGCCATCATACATCTTTGAAAGGTGGCAGGTGCATTGCATAAGCCAAAAGGCATACGTCTATAAGCAAAGGTACCGAAGGGGCAGGTGAAGGTGGTTTTCTCCTGATGAGATTGGGCAACAGGTATTTGCGAGAAACCTGAATAACCGTCTAGAAAGCAGAAGTGTGTGTGTTTTGATAGCCTTTCTAACATTTGGTCGATAAACGGCAAAGGATAATGATCTTTCCCGGTTGCCTTGTTCAGTTTCCGGAAGTCTATCACCATCCTATAGCCAGTAATAATCCTTTGTGGGATTAGTTCATCCTTATCATTAGGAACGACGGTGATACCTCCCTTCTTAGGTACGCAATGTACTGGACTTACCCAATCACTATGAGCAACAGGATAAATGATTCCTGCTTCCAGAATCTTTAATATTTCTTTTCTAACGACCTCTTCCATCTTAGGATTCAATCTCCTTTGATGATCAGCAACTGGTTTGAAGTCAGGATCAGTTTTAATCTTGTGCTGGCATAGAGTAGGACTAATACCCTTAAGATCATCAAGAGTATATCCAATAGCAGCACTGTGTTTCCTCAGAGTTCTGAGTAACTTCTTCTCTTCGTGCTCTAAGAGGAGAGCACTAATAATAACAGGATATATCTCATTCTCATCAAGATAGGCATACTTAAGAGTATCAGGCAACTGTTTAAGCTCGAACACAGGATCACCCTTTGGTGGGGGAGGATCCCCAAGTAGTTCAACAGGCAGATTATTCTTGAGAATAGGATATTGTTCTAAGACAATTTTATCTATCTCATCTCTCTCCTCCATATGCATATCATTTTCATGCTCAAGCAGATATTCCTCTAAAGGATCCGTAGGAGGTACGGCAATAGAGGCAAGAACAATAATTTCATCCCTTCCAGACGACTCTTTTTCATGGGGTTGTCTTCCAAACTTGGAGAAGTTAAATTCATGAGACACACCCTCGAAACTAACAGTGACGGTCTGCTTGATGCAATCAATGTGAGCATTGACAGTGTTGAGAAAGGGTCTACCAAATATGATGGGACAAAAGCTATCTTGTGAGTACCAAGGACGTGGAAATCAGTAGGATACTTCGTCTTACCACACAGGACTTCTACGTCTCTCACAATTCCCAGAGGACAGATAGTGTCTCTATTAGCTAGCGTAATAGTGACATCAATGGGTTCTAACTCAGCAGGTGCAATCTCATCTTTGATTTCATCATATAGAGAACGGGGTATTGCACTAACACTAGCTCCCATATCACATAAACCATGGTAACAATGATCTCCTATCTTGATAGAAACAACGGGCAGGCCAACTACAGGTCCGTATTTGTCTTTCGCGTGAGGTTTAGCAATTCTAGCGGAGTTCTCACAGAATTTGATAACATGCCCATCTACGTCTTCGGCAAAGAGATCACTAAAAGCAATGACTTTCTCCTCAACTAGATTGGTTTTGACTATGTTACTTTGTACAGGAGGATGGTATTTAAACCACTTCTCTTTGCGAAGATCAACATGAGGAGCAAAATATTCACATAGAGAAGCTACTATCTCAGAGTCAAGTCCATACTTAGCGCTAAAATCTCTAAAAGTGTTTGTCTCAACAAAAGATTTAGCGCAATCAAACTAGAAATTCATACCTGACTCCTTACCTTCCTCCAGCTCCCAATCTTCAGAGTTGCATTTGATTCTCTCCAATAAATTCCACTTGTGATCAATATCCTTCTTCATAAAAGAACAGGTACAAGAAGTGTCAAGCATGGTACGATCTTCATGAGAAAGCCGAGCATAAAATTTTTGAGTGATGATTTCTCGAGAGAGATCATGATTGGGGCATGAATATAGCATTGATTTAAGCATCCCCCAAGCTTGAGCTATGCTTTCCCTGTCACGAGGCCAAAAGTTATAAATAAAGTTCCGATCGTGATGTACTAAATGCATAGGATAAAACTTTTGATGAAATTCCAATTTCAACCGATTGTAGTCCCATGATCCAATATCATCACATAGCCTATACCATGTCAACGCCTTATCCTTCAAAGATAAAGGAAAGACTTTCTTCTTTACCTCATCCTCGGGCAAACCTGCAAGCTTAAATAAACCACAAACTTCATCTACATAGATCAGATGTAAGTCTGGATGTGAAGATCCATCTCCTGTGAAAGGATTAGCCAACAGTTTCTCAAGCATACCCGAAGGAATTTCATAAAAGATATTTTCAGTAGGTACATCAGGTCGAGGAACAACTCCTCGTCCTTCCGTTCGTGGTGAAGATACCCCGAACAAACTCCTCAAAGGAACAGTTTCCATAGTGACAAGTGACAATGAATTTCAGCACAGTATATAAATGTTTCCTTACCAATTTCCACTTACCAAAGGCGCTTCACTCCCCGGCAACGGCGCCAGAAAAGAGTCTTGATGACCCACAAGTATAGGGGATCAATCGTAGTCCTTTCGATAAGTAAGAATGTCGAACCCAACGAGGAGCAGAAGGCTCTGATAAACGGATTTCAGCAAGGTAATAACTGCAAGCACTGAAAGTAGCGGCAACAAGTGATGGTGTAGTGAAGTGAAACGTAGCAAGCAAAAAGTAACAAGTAACAAGTAGTAGCAATGGTGCAGCAAGTGGCCCAATCCCTTTTGTAGCAAGGGACAAGCCTGAACAAAGTCTTATAGGAGGAAAAACGCTCCCGAGGACACACGGGAATTTCTGTCATGCTAGTTTCATCATGTTCATATGATTCGTGTTCGTTACTTTGATAGTTTGATATGTGGGTGGACCGGCGCTTGGGTACTGCCCTTACTTGGACAAGCATCCCACTTATGATTAACCTCTCTCGCAAGCATCCGCAACTACAAAAGAAGAATTAAGACAACGTCTAACCATAGCATTAAACTAGTGGATCCAAATCAGCCCCTTACGAAGCAACGCATAGACTGGGGTTTAAGCTTCTGTCACTCCAGCAACCCATCATCTACTTACTACTCCCCAATGCCTTCCTCTAGGCCCAAATATGGTGAAGTGTTATGTAGTTGACGTTCACATAACACCACTAGAGCAAAAGACAACATACAGCATATCAAAATACTGAACGAATATCAAATTCACATGACTATTATCAGCATGACTTATCCCATGTCCTCAGTTACAACAGTAATTACTCACAAAGCATAATCATAATCATGATCAGAGGTGTAATGAATAGCATCAAGGATCTGAACATAAACTCTTCCACCAAGTAATCCAACTAGCATCAACTACAAAGAGTAATCAACACTACTAGCAACCTTACAAGTACCAATCGGAGTCGTGAGACGGAGATTGGTTACAAGAGATGAACTAGGGATTGGAGAGGAGATGGTGCTGATGAAGATGTTGATGAAGATGCCTCCCCTCCGACGAGAGGAGTGTTGGTGATGACGATGGCGACGATTTCCCCCCCGGGAGGGAAGTTTCCCCGGCAGGATTGTCCTGCCGGAGCTCTAGATTGGATCTGCTCAAGTTCCGCCTTGTGGCAGCGGCGAAACCACGAAATAGCTCCTGAATGATTTTTTCTGGAAGGAAACCCTTCATATAGCAAAAGAGGGGGCTAGTGGGCCGTCAGGGAGCCCGCAAGCTTGCCCTCCGCCACCAGGGGTGGAGGTGGCAGGGCTTGTGGCGCCCTGGTGGCCCCCCTCCGGTACTTCTTTCGCCTAGTATTTTTTATATAATCCCAAAAAATTCCACGTAACTTTTCACGGCATTTGGAGATGTGCAGAATAGTGGACTAAGATTTGCTCCTTTTCTAGTCCAGAATTCCAGCTGCGTGAATTCTCCCTCTTCAAATAAACCTTGCAAAATAAGAGAGAAAAAGGCATAAATATGGTACCACAAAGTAATATAACAACCCATAAAGCAATAAATATCAACATGAAAGCATGATGCAAAATGGACGTATCACCCTACTATCTCGGCGAGGACGGCATAGAGGAGGAGCAGTGAAGAGGAGGTGGCGTAGTGAAGATGGCAGTGAAGGTCCGATCTCATTAATCTTGTCTTGCCCTAGGGAGTTAGGGCTTTTTATATATTTCTTATCTTATGTCGTTGGTTGTACCGTGAACTTTTTATCTATGTTGAGATCCCTATCATGTATTGTGTATGAACTATTGAAAGGATGTGGATGTCGCCTAGAGGGGGGGTGAATAGGCACTTTAAAATAATTAGGGTTTAGCCTTGAACAAATGCGGAATAAAACTAACGTTTAATTTGTCAAGCACAAAACCTAAAACAACTAGGCTCACCTATGTGCACCAGCAACTTATGCTAAGCAATATAAACAACTAAGTGATAGCAAGATATGTAACAAGAAACAATATGGCTATCACAAAGTAAAGTGCATAAGTAAAGGGCTCGGGTAAGAGATAACCAAGGCACACAGAGACGATGGTGTATTCGAAAGTTAACACCCTTGCGGATGCTAATCTCCGATTGGAGCGGCGTGGAGGCACAATGCAGCCACTAGGGCCATGATACGTCTCCAACGTATCTATAATTTTTTATGGTTCCATGCTATTATCTTGTCAACTTTGGATGTTTTGTATGCATGAATATGCTATTTTATATCTTTTTTGGGACTAACCTATTAACTCAGTGCTAAGTGCCAGTTCCTGTTTTTCCGTCTTTTTGACCATTTTCAGAGAAGAATATTAAACGGAGTCCAAACGGAATAAAACCTTCGGAAAGATTTTTTCCGTAACAGAAGATACGCAGGGAACTTGAGAACCAAGGCAAAGGATCCCGCGGGAGGCCACAAGCCCCCTAGCCGCGGACTGGGGGTCGCGCCTACCAGGCTTGTGGGCCCCCCGTGGCTCCTTTGCCCTACTTCTTCCGCCTATAAATTCCCTAAAATTCCAGAACCACCAGAGAGAGCCACGAAAATACTTTTCCGCCGCCGCAAGCTTTTGTCTCCGCAAGATCCCATCTGGGGCACGTTCTGGTGCCCTGTCAGAGGGGGGATTCTGACACGGAGGGCTTCTTCATCAACACCATTGCCTCTCCGATGATGCGTGAGTAGTTCACCACAGACCTTCGGTTCCATAGCTAGTAGCTAGATGGCTTCTTCTCTCTCTTGGATCTTCAATACAAAGTTCTCCATGATCTTCATGGAGATCTATCCGATGTAATCTTCTTTTGCTGTGTGTTTTTCAAGATCCTATGAATTGTGGATTTATGATCAGATTATCTATGAATATTATTTGAGTCTCCTCTGATCTCTTATATGCATGATTTCATATCCTTGTAATTCTCTTCGAGTTGTGGGTTTCATTTGGCTGACTTGATCTATAATTCTTGCAATGGGAGAAGTGCTTGGTTTTGGGTTCATACCGTGCGGTGTCCTCACCTAGTGACGGAAGGAGTAGCGAGGCACGCATCGTGTTGTTGCCATCAAGGGTAAAAAGATGGGGTTTATATCTATTGCATGAATTTATCCCTCTACATCATGTCATCTTGCTTAAGGCGTTACTCCGTTTGTTATGAACTTAATACACTAGATGCATGCTGGATAGCGGTTGATGTGTGGAGTAATAGTGGTAGATGTTGAAAGTATCGGTCTACTTGTCTCGGACGTGATGCCTATATGTGTGATCATTGCCTTAGATATCATCATGACTTTGCGGGATTCTATCAATTGCTCGAGAGTAATTCGTTCACCCACCATAATACTTGCTATCACGAGAGAAGCCTCTAGTGAACATTATGGCCCCCGGGTCTACTTCACTTCATATTTTCAGCTCTACACTTTTACTTTGTTGCACTTTCCACCTTCAGATCTCACCTTGCAATTAATCGTGAAGGGATTGACAACCCCTTTATAGCGTTGGGTGCAAGTTTGTTTGTTTTTGCGCAGGTACGTTGGTGACTTGTCTTGATACTCCTACAGGATTGATACCTTGGTTCTCAAACTGAGGGAAATACTTACTGCTACTGTGCTGCATCACCCTTTCCTCTTCAAGGGAACAACCAACGCAAGCTCAAGAGGTAGCAAGAAGAATTTTTGGCGCCGTTGCCGGGGAGTATCAAGTCAAGAATAGTCTCCCTTCAACGTGTCAATTTCTGGCGCCGGGGACTATTCTAAGCTAAGCTTATGCAAGTAACTGTCGCAAACTCATCCCTTGCATTTACCTTTTGGCCTTTTGCCTCTCGTTTTCCTCTCCCCCACTTCTGAAAAACAAAATTTACAAAAATATTTGCCTTTTTCGTTCGCCCTTTTCTTTCGCTTGCTTTCTGTTCGCTTGCGTGCTTGTCTGCTTGCTAAAGTCACCATGAGTGAAAACATCAAATTGTGTGACTTCTCGAATACTAATAATAATGATTTTATTAGTACTCCGATCGCTCCCGTCACTAGTGCGGAATCATATGAAATCAATGTTGCTTTGCTGAATCTTGTTATGAAAGAGCAATTTTCTGGCCTTCCTAGTGAAGATGCCGCATCCCATCTTAATACCTTCATTGAGTTATGCGATATGCAAAAGAATAAAGATGTGGATAATGATGTGATTAAATTGAAGCTATTTTCGTTCTCATTACGAGATCGAGCAAAAACTTGGTTTTCATCTTTGCCCAAAAATAGTATTGATTCTTGGAACAAGTGTAAAGATGCTTATATATCCAAGTATTTTCCACCGGCTAAGATTATGTCTCTCCCTAATGATATCATGAATTTTAAGCAACTAGATCATGAACATGTTGCACAATCTTGGGAGAGAATGAAATTGATGATTAGAAATTGTCCTGCTCATGGCTTGAGTCTTTGGATGATTATACAAATCTTCTATGCTGGTTTGAATTTTGCTTCTAGAAATATCTTGGATTCCGCCTACGGTGGAACTTTCATGGAAATCACATTAGGAGAAGCCACAAAACTCCTAGACAATATCATGACAAACTATTCTCAATGGCACACTGAAAGGTCACCTACTAGTAAAAAAGTGCATGCTATAGAAGAAATTAACTCTTAGAGTGCTAAGATGGATGAGTTAATGAAATTGTTTGCTAGTAAAGGTGCTCCTCTAGATCCAAATGATATGCCTTTGTTATCCTTGATTGAGAATAGCAATGAGAGCTTGGATGTTAATTTTATTGGTAGGAATAATTTTGGCAACAACAATGCTTATAGAGGTAACTTTATTCCTAGGCCTTTTCCTAGTAATCCCTCTAATAACTTTGGCAATTCCTACAACAATGCTCATGGAAATTACAATAAATTACCCTGTGATCTTGAGAGTAATATTAAAGAGTTTATCAACTCGCAAAATATTTTCAATGCGTCCATAGAAGAAAAAGTGCTCAAAATTGATGACTTGGCTAGGACCGTTGATAGAATGTATCTTGATATTGATGCTTTGAAATTGAGATGTGCTCCTCCCAAGATTAATATGGATGAAACTTTGAAAGCTATGCGTATTTCCATGAATGAGAGTAAAGAAAGAACCGCCCAAATTCGTGCTAGACATGAATGGCTTAAAAAGGCGTGTTCTCGTGATGAGAATCACGAAGATATTAAAGTGCTTGGTGTGACTCCAATTGAATCCTTGTTTTCTAATGTCAAACCTAATGATGATGGGGCTGGATATGAATCCAGTGTGGTTGAGAAACGCCCCAATGATTCGGAGTCTATCTACCTTGATGCTAAAAGCACTGAAAGTGGAGTAAAGGATATCAAAACTTTGAGTAGTGATGAAATTACTACTTTGGATTTCAAGGAATTCAATTATGCTAGTTGCCATTTGATTGAATGTATTTCCTTGATGCAATCCATGCTAAACTCTCCACATGCTTATAGCCAAAATAAAGCCTTTACCGATCATATCGTTGGTGCTATGATGAAATCTCTTGAAGAAAAACTTGAGTTGGAAGTTTCTATTCCTAGAAAACTTCATGATGAGTGGGAACCTACTATCAAAATCAAGATTAAAAACTATGAATGTGATGCTTTGTGTGATTTCGGTGCTAGTGTTTCCGCTATTCCAAAGTCTTTATGTGATGTTCTAGCCTTCAACGAGATTGATGAGTGCTCTCTTAATTTGCATCTTGCGGATTCTACTATTAAGAAACCTATGGGAAGGATCAATGATGTTCTTATTATTGCAAATAGGAACTATGTACCCGTGGATTTCATTATGCTTGATATTGATTGCAATCTGACATGTCCCATCATTCTTGGTAGACCTTTCCTTAGGACTATTGGTGCTATCATCGATATGAAGCAAGGGAATATTAGATTTAAATTTCCATTAAAGATGGGCATGAAACACTTTCCTAGAAATAAAATAAGATTGCCTTATGAATCCATGATGAGGGATACTTATGGTTTGAGCACCAAAGACGACGATACTTGATTCTATCGCCTTATGCCTAGCTAAGGGCGTTAAACAATAGCGCTTGTTCGGAGGCAACCCAATGAATTGATCTTTGCTTTTTGCTTTCTGTTTTGTTGTGTCCACACCATCATAATTCTTTTATGATTGTGTTTTTTGTGTTTCTTTTTGTGGTTGTGCCAAGTAAAACCTTTACGATTAGTTTTGGTGATGGTTGTTTGATCATGCTGAAAAAGACAGAAACTTTGCGCTCACGAAATTATTTTTCATTCCTATAAAGAAAGAGATTTTGAGTTTATTATTTTTTCTGATGATTGATATGCCAATTTCCCTAATTTTCATAATTTTTCAGAATTTTTTAGATACCATAAGTATACGAAGTATACAGATTGCTACAGACTGGTCTGTTTTTGACAGATTCTGTTTTTCTTGTGTTGATTGCTTATTTTGATGAAACTATGGATACTATCAGGGGGTACTAGCTATGGAAAAGTGATATTACAGTAATCTAACACCAATATAAATAGAAATCAAGTTTGCTACAGTACGTTATGCTAATGATATCACGAGTTTCTGTTTAAGTTTTGTGTTGTGAAGTTTTCAAGTTTTGGGTGATGTTCTCATGGACAATGGGATAAAGTGTGGAAAGAGCTCAAACTTGGGGATGCCCAAGGAATCCCAAGCCAAATTCAAGGACACCAAAAAGCCTAAGCTTGGGGATGCCCCGGGAAGGCATCCCCTCTTTCGTCTCCAATCCATCGGTAACGTTACTTGGAGCTATATTTTTATTCACCACATGATATGTGTTTTGCTTGGAGCGTCGTGTATTATAGGAGTCTTTTCTTTTTGTTGTGTCACAATCATCCTTGTTGCACACCTTTTTGAGAGATACATGCACTCATCGTGAATTTGCTAGAATACTCATTGAACTTCACTTATATCTTTTGAGTTAGGCAATTTAGCTCGCATGTGCTTCACTTATATCTTTTGAGCTAGATAACTTTGCTCTAGTACTTCACTTAGATCTTTTTAGAGCACGGCGGTACCATATTTTGGAGAAATAATAACTCTCGATCTTCACTTTTATCTTTTTGAGAGTGCTCTCTCTGAGTAACTTGGTAGTTGGCGTGTGCCATGAAAGAGTCATAAAGATGATAGGCATCCAAAGAGGATATAATAAAAACTTCCATATTCATGTGCATTGATTAGTAAAGAGAAGTTTGATTCCTCTCAATTAGTTTTGAGATATGGATTTGGTAATATTAGAGTTATGTTAGTAGGGTGTTGTCAATCAAGAAATACTTGTGTTGAAGTTAGTGATTCCCGTAGCATGCACGTATGGTGAACCGCTATGTTAGGAAGTCGGAGCATAATTGATTTATTGATTGCCATCCTTTATGTTGCGGTCGGGATCGTGCGATGGTTAACACCTACCAACCCTTCCCCTAGGAGTATGCGTTTAGCACTTTGTTTCGATTACTAATAAAACCTTCGTAATAAGTATATGAGTTCTTCATGACTAATGTGAATCCATGGTATAGATGTTGTCGTGGGTATAAGTCTGACAGTAGATGTGTAGGGTACGAAAGGATGGGCAGAGCCTTAGCTACGGCGAGGTTGTATGAGTTCAGGCCCCTCTACGGTGGAGGTAAAAGCCCTACGTCTCAGTGCTCTTGGGAGCTTGATGTCGAATGGAATATGGATTACAGTGAATTGCCAACCCCTGCACCAGTGGGGAAGGGCGACTTATATAGAGTGTGCGGCCCTTCAGAACGGTTCGGTGCACAGGGGTGGAGTAGTGGCGATTAAATGTCTATGTTACAGTTAGCGTATGCCTTAAATGCTAATAAAGGTACATGAAAACGTATGACCGCTGCCCTCCAGGGGGGGTTACGATGTACAGAGTGGAATCCAGTCGGTAAGTTTGATACGCTCCGAATGCTCATCTCCGACTGGATGATGGAGGAATCGTCACCGACTGGATGATGGGAAGTCCTTAGTTCAGTCGGAACTGACTAAGGGCCTTGTCCCTTATGAAGGGTAGTCCTTGGGTAGGACCTATAGGGCAGGCCTATGACCCTACCCTAGGACTATAACCCCATCATTACTCCCCGAATGGATCGGGGTTGGAACGACGAAGCGATGCTTGGAGTACGGATCCGACTGGTATGGATGCGACTTTGGCGTTGTTTGCCTCGATCCATTTTATCCTCTTGACCAGTGATCCGAGCGGATACATGTGTGAAACGAACCGTCAGAGACCGAGTGCTTTCGTGGAATCTTTTGACGTGACCGGTCAACTGACAGCGGCGGATTTTCTGGGATCCTCAAATTTCGGTTGTCGCGCGCTCAGCGGGGATGACGACATCGTCATCGAGTAGTATCTGCCGCCTCGATTTCCGCGCCTTCATCTCCTCCACTAATATCGCAGCAACCGGTCGGGGGATAAGATTTCGGGGCCACCTGCTAGTGACCCAGTCGGAACCTTATTTAAACCTCTCCAGCGAGGGTTTCTCGTTGCACTCGCCTGATAACTCGCACTCGCCCTGCTTCTCCCATGGCTTCCTGCGCACCCCAAGCTCCTTCCTTCTTATCCTCCTCCGTGAATCTGCAGTCTCCACCATGACGAAGGGGCAGACGAGCAAGCTCGAGGCGCGGAAGAAGAAGAAGACGGCGGCTCCCGCTCAACGGCGACAGCGGGCACTGCCGGCTGGTTGGATCCAGGGAGATTTCCTCCCCTCCACGGTGACGAAGAGCGACATGCTGGAGCTGGTGGAGCAAGGCCTGATCGAGAACAAAACGTGGAGGCTGCCGGCAGAGGGCGAGACGGAGCCGGCGCCCCAGGAGGGGAGCGCGTCTTGCTGCTCAGTCACGTGTACCAAGGCTTTTCTCTGCCTCCTCATCCCTTCTTCAGAGGTATAATGAACCACTTCGGGGCGCAGCTCCACCATTTTCCTCCCAACGCAATAGCTCATCTCTCTGCCTTTGTCGTGCTCTGCGAGTGTTTTATCGATTGTCCTCCCCATTGGGGGATCTTTAAGCACATCTTCTCTGCTAGATCCCAAACCATCAAAAGACTTAGCCAGTCGGACAACAAAACTCATCTCCTCCAGCTCTGCGAAGGCTTAGGCTTCCAGAAGAAAAGCAAAAGTAGCTATCCCGCTCTTCAATTGTCTGAATCCGTTAGGAACTGGCAGTCGACTTGGTTCTACTGCCAGGACGTCGCTTGTCCGAATGCCGCGACTGGACTGCCACCTTTTAGCCTAGACCGACCTGCTCTGCCTAGGCAGCTTGCGCTCACGAAGATGGAAAAGATCCAGATTCAGTCTCTGGTCGACGCGCTGGTAGATGTCGTCCGCAAGGGAGTCACCAGCATAGATTTGCTGGAGATTTTTCTGGGTCGGCGTATCCAGCCTTTGCAAGCTAGACACCACGCCATGTGGCACTACACGGAGCCTGAGGACTCCACTCGGACTCACCCCGAGTGCGTGACCGAGGAGGTTGTGACGGCATGGGTCCGCGGCATCACAGGCGCCTGTGATAACCCCAGAGGAGCCTGACGAGTGAAGCCTTCCGCGCGGACAACCCTCCTCCGAACGAGGTGAGTATAACTTGTCGAGTGCTCTCAATTGTCTTAGATTTATCGCTTTTTCTTGTATCACTGTTTGACGTCTGATGTTGTCGACTGTATCTCGTGCAGGCGTGGACCAACTGGTTTTCTCCCGTCTCGAACGGGAATCCGGCTGAGGAAGAGGAAGGCAGCCAGGAGGGCAGCGTGGAGAGCGTCGAGTACGTCTCCGAGAGTGGGGAGACGGAGGAGGAGTCCGAAGAGGAGGAGGGGGAAGATGAGGAGCAGGGCTCGCCACCGCCACCACCAGAACCTCGAACTAAGCGCCGCCACGAACCTGTGGTTCCGTCGGCTCCCCCAGCGGCTTCGAGTGCCCCGCCAGCTCCTCCTGTGGTTCCGGGCGCCTTGCCAGCTACTCTCGTGGCTTCGAGCGCCTTGCCAGCTACTCCCGTGGCTCCGAGTGCTTGGAGCACAAAGAGGACCAGGGACGCTGCTGCTGAGCCCGCGAGCCAACCTCCCAAGGTGGCTAAACCGAGTGGATCCAAGCCTCAGAAGGCTTTGTCTCGGATGAGGATCGCTGTTCCCGTTGCCTCAGCGTAAGTGTCTTGTTCTCTTATCTTCTTTCAGTATTTGATTGAACTCATGTTTATTGGTCGAGTGGATTTTACTCGATAGAGCTGCTACCTCCGCAACTTCTCCGCCACGCCAGGAAGACGATCCCATGGATACGGACAACGTTGCCACATCCCAGCAAGGTACGTCGTGACGACTCCGAGAGCCCAAATTATTGTTTCGCGAATTCTGTCTTTGATCTTGCCCTTTTTTCTGTGGCCTCACGTTGTTCAGTCGGGCTTCCTTCAGAGGTGATTCATGTGGAGGAGGACGACCAGAAGAGGTCCGAGCAAGCTGCGGTGCCTATCCTTGAGGCTGTTCCATCTGCTACTACTCCCGCCATGGACGCGCCGCCCACCGAGACGATGCCGTCGACTGAAATGGCGCTCATCGCTGATGAACCGACTGGAGCAGGACTTGGGATGCCCAAGGAGTCTCTTGTGGTGCTAGGTCCGTTGACCTTCCAGTACGACGCCCAACGCCTCCCGGAAGATCAAGTGGGAGCTGCCGAGGGGGCCATGGTGCAGGCAGAGTTGATGGCGGGTGATGCCAAGAGTGCGTACGACTCCATCGCGTCTGTGTACAAGCGAAGCTTGGAACTCCGGGACGATATCCGAGTAAGTGGGCTAGTAAGTATTTACTTTCCTCTTGTAACCCACTCGGTGTTTAAGCAATAGACTCGGATGCAGTATGATTACTTTGCAGTGGGTTCACTCTTAGTGAACTCAGTGGGTGTAGTCCCTGAGACCTCTGTCGAGTGCTTGCACTAGCAGTTGTCTTTATATACATTTTCTTTAACTTGAGCATATCAAAACTAATCTGTTCGAATGTTACCGGGGTGGGCACTCCGAATGCACCTATTGGAAGTAGTCCCCGAGAGTAATTTTACTCAGGTCGGGTAGTAGTAGCCTCATAGGCTTGTTTTTGTTATTTAGCTCAATAGGGCGGACCTGTTTGAGCTTCATGGCAGTGGGGTCACTCTTAGTGAACCCACTGGGTGTAGTCCCCGAGGCCGCTGTCGACTGCTTGCGTCGGCAGGGGTCTGAAGAACTTCGAGCTTTTATTGTTTTCCTTGTTGAATTTGTCTTATCTTCTCTTCGCGCTGATTTGCAAAAAACTTGCGAGATGGGATCAGCGTACAACGCTCTTAAGGCTGAAAAGATTTAGCTTGCTGCAGAACTGGAGGCAGCTGTGCATGACTTGGCTGGTGTGAAGGGCGCTCTGGATGAACGAGAGAAGTCCTTGGAGGAGTCCCGTGAGGAAAACAAGGCATTGGTGGCCGAAATGGAGAAAATGGGGAAACAAAGAACCGAGCTGATGGGACAGATGAAGGTGATGAACAGGCGGTGCATATCACAGGAGAAGTACGTCAGTGACTGGGCAAGTAAGATGATTGCGCTTCTCGGTGGTAAGTTCTGTTTTTTCGAGTGCTTCTTGACTTTGTATTTCATGATGCGCTTACTGTCTGCTCGTCTTGTCTTTGCAGATTTGTGTATGGACGTTGAGGCTGAAGCAGCTGCCGTTGAGCGGTCGGTTATTCCGAACGTTCCACTCGGCGACGATGCCAATCGAGACATGCTTCGAGCGCACATCCGCCTGGGCAAAGTGGGACCCTTCGTCGGTCGCCTGAGAGAGGTCGTCGGCCGAATCGACAAGGAGTTGTGGCCCGAAGACGAGTCCCGGCAGGAGATGGAAGGTTGATGACTCGGCTGGAGGACGTCCCGAACCGAGTGCAAGCGTGGAAGAAGTCTGTTGCTCGCTGTGGTGCGGATGTGGCATTGTCGCTGGTCCGAGTGCACTGCAAGGAGGCTCGCGAAGAGAAGCTGAAGGCGCTACAGGTCGCTAACACCAAGAAGCTTCAATTCGAAGATTTCATGGAGACCTTTCTTGAGAGCGCCACTCGCATCACAGACGGGATCGACCTCGACACTTTCGTGGAGCCTGCCAGTCCCAGTGCTAGTCCTGACGACGCTTGAGAAAACTTTACCTCGGTATGCCGAGTGGTACTTGTATCAAACTTTGGCCACTGCTGTTGGTCGTCACATTCGTGCTTCGGTGTGGATAAGCTTGATCTACACCGAGCCGACTATCTTTAAACCAACTTTGAATTGGAACCGAATATTTTGCTCTTCCTTTGCCAAAGAATTGTTGACACGATTTTGGCTTGTGGTTTCTGTTTGGCGTTTCTTGGTGAAGCCAATGGCAAACATGCGGAGCATGTAATTGTCAGTTGTCTTGACATCTGCATGAGCCTCAATGAGGGTCTGCTAAGCCTCTGAGTGGATCTCTAGGATACACTCGAAGGGAGTTCTTTACTTAGGCGATTCGTTATTGCAGACAAGTCTCCAAGTGCGACGTTTAGAGTACACTCGGAGAAAGTTGTTGCTTAGGCGATTCTGGATCGCAGCTAAGTCACCGAGTGTGACTTTTTAGTGCACACTCGGGAATAATTTGTACTTAGGCGATTCTTGATTGCAGCTAAGTCCCCGAGTGCGACGTTTAGTGCACACTCGGAGAAAATTAGTACTTATGCGATTCTTGATTGCAGCTAAGTCCCCGAGTGCGACGTTTAGTGCACACTCGGAGGAAATTAGTACTTAGGCGATTCTTGATCGCAGCTAAGTCCATGAGTGCGACGTTTAGTGCACACTCGAAGAAAATTAGTACTTAGGCGATTCTTGATCGCAGCTAAGTCCCCGAGTGCGACGTTTAGTGCACACTCGGAGAAAGTTAGTACTTAGGCGATTCTGGATCGCAGCTAAGTCCCGTAGTGTGACGTTTAGTGCATACTCGGAGAAAGTTAGTACTTAGGCGATTATGGATCGCAGCTAAGTCCCCGAGTGCGACGTTTAGTGCACACTCGGAGAAAATTAGTACTTAGGCGATTCTTGATCGCAGCTAAGTCCCCGAGTGCGACGTTTAGTGCACACTCAGAGAAAGTTAGTACTTAGGCGATGCTGGATCGCAGCTAAGTCCCCGAGTGCGACGTTTAGTGCACACTCGGAGAAAGTTAGTACTTTGGCGATGCTGGATCGCAGCTAAGTCCCCGAGTGCGACGTTTAGTGCACACTCGGAGAAAGTTAGTACTTAGGCGATGCTGGATCGCAGCTAAGTCCCCGAGTGCGACGTTTAGTGCACACTCGGAGAAAGTTAGTACTTAGGCGATTCTGGATCGCAACTAAGTTTTTTTTTTGAGACCGGAGTCTGCGAACGCGGAAGAATTTTGAATCTGCAAAAACTCAATCTACTTTGTATTACTTCAACGATACTTGTTCTTTACATTGCTTCAATCGACGGTCACGTGTACAAGCGCTTCAGGAGATCTCCGTTCCATGCTCGCGGCTCGTCCGTTTCCCTGTCGAGGTTGTAGAGTCGATATGCTCTGTTGTTCAGCACCTTGGAGATGATGAAGGGTCCTTCCCAGGCGGGAGCCAACTTGTGAGGTCTCTGTTGATCCACTCGGAGCACCAGGTCGCCTGCTTGGAATGTACGACTCCTGACGTGTCGCGCGTGAAAGCGCCGCAGATCTTGTTGATAAATGGTTGAGCGAGTCACTGCCATCTCGCACTCCTCCTCTAGAAGATCCACTCCGTCTTGCCTTGCTTGCTCTGCTTCAGCTTCGGAGAAGAGTTCAACTCGTGGAGCATTGTGAAGCAAGTCACTCGGAAGGACTGCCTCTGCTCCGTAAACGAGGAAGAACGGGGATCGCCCTGTAGATCTATTTGGGGTTGTGCGGAGACCCCACAGCACCGAAGGCAGCTCGGTGACCCATGCGCCAGCAGCATGTCCCACTTCTCGCAGGAGTCGAGGCTTCAAACCTTGCAGAATGAGTCCATTCGCCCGCTCTGCTTGCCCGTTTGTTTGGGGATGCGCCACAGATGCAAAATCCACTCGGATACCTTGGCCTGTACAGAAACCTTTGAATCTGTCCGAGTCAAAGTTTGTGCCATTGTCAGTGATTACGCTGTGCGGTACCCCGAATCTGGAGATGATGTCCCTAACAAACTTGATGGTTGTAAGGGCGTCAAGCTTCTTGATGGTCTTGGCTTCAATCCACTTTGTGAACTTGTCGACTGCCACCAACAGATGTGTGAATCCCCCTTGGCCTGTCCTGAATGGACCGACTGTATCTAATCCCCACACTGCAAACGGCCAAACAAGAGGGATTGTCTTCAACGCAGATGTTGGCTTGTGGGACTTGTTAGAGTAGAACTGACAGCCTTCACATCGGTCGACCATATCCTTTGCCCTTTCACTCGCCTGCAACCAGAAGAAACCGGCTCTGAATGCTTTGGCGACGATTGCCCTTGAGGAGGCGTGATGACCACAGGTTCCCGAGTGAATTTCTTCCAGGATTAATTGTCCCTCCTCAGGGGAGATGCATCGTTGAAGGACGCCTGAAACGCTTTCCTTATACAACTGGCCATCAATGAAAGTGAACGACTTTGACCTGCGGACGATCTGTCTGGCCTGGACTTCGTCTTCTGGTAATTCTTGCCTCAGGATGTATGCAATGAACGGCACAGTCCAATCGGGGATGATAGCAAGAATCTCCATGATCAAATCAACCACAGCAGGGACTTCGACTTCAGTCGGATCTGTCGAGCTCTTTGGTTGTACTGGTTCCTCTGTGAAAGGATCTTCTTTAACTGAGGGAAGTTGAAGGTGCCCGAGGCAGACGTCACTCGGGACGGGTCTCCGAGTGGATCCAAGTTTCGCCAATTCATCAGCTGCTTGGTTTTTCAGTCGCGGAACATGGTGGAGTTCCAGACCTTCAAACTTTTTCTCGAGCTTCCTCACTGTATTGCAGTATGTGGTCATGGTGGGGTTCCTTACATCCCACTCCTTCATCACTTGATTAACTACCAAATCTGAATCGACGTAGACCATCAGGCGACGGACGCCGAGTGCGATCGCCATGCGCAATCCATAAAGGAGAGCCTCATACTCTGCCTCATTGTTGGAGGAATCGAAGTGTATCTGCAACACATACTTGAGTTTGTCACCCTTTGGCGATATGATCACAACGCCAGCGTCGGAGCCATTCAACATCTTGGACCCATCGAAGAACATTGTCCAATGAGCCGAGTAGATGTGGGTCGGTTGTTGTTGTTCTACCCATTCTGCTATGAAGTCAGCCAGAGCTTGAGACTTTATAGCTTTCTTGGCCTCGAACTTGATGTCGTAGTATAACATCTCCATCGCCCACTTCGCCACTCGGCCCGATGCGTCCCGATTGTGGAGGATTTCCGACAACGGAGCATCAGAAATGACAGACACCGAGTGGTCTTGGAAATAATGAGCCACCTTCTTCGCAGTCATATAAATCCCGTAGATAAGTTTTTGATAGTGGGGATACCTCTGCTTGGAAGGAGTCAGGACTTCGGAGACATAATACACTGGCCGCTGAACCTTGTATGCTTTGCCTTCTTCTTCGCGTTCGACTGTGAGAACAGTGCTGACGACTTGATTTGTAGCCGCAATGTACAGACGAAGGGGTTCTTTACTGAGCGGAGCAGTAAGAACCGGCTGGGTGGAAAGTAGGACTTTGAAGTCGTCGAATGCGATTTGGGCTTCATCTGTCCACTCGAAAGTATCTGATTTCTTCATGAGTCGGTACAGAGGAAGTGCCTTCTCGCCGAGTCGACTGATAAACCTGCTCAAAGCCGCTATGCAACCTGTGAGCCTTTGAACATCGTGTATTCTGACCGGCCGCTCCATTCGGACGATGGTCCCGATCTTTTCGGGGTTGACATCGATCCCTCGTTCGGAAACGAAGAAACCGAGTAACTTTCCGCTGGGAACACCGAATGAACACTTGGCTGGGTTGAGCTTGATATCGTACCTACGAAGGTTGGCGAATGTTTCTGCCAAGTCAGTCAGCAGGTCGGAACCTTTGCGTGACTTGACTACGATATCATCCATATACGCCTCCAGATTTCGACCGATCTGGTCAAGGAGGCATTTTTGGATCATGCGCATAAAGGTTCTCCTGCATTCTTCAAACCAAATGGCATAGTGATGTAGCAGAAGCACCCGAATGGGGTGATGAAGGCTGTTTTTAATTCATCGGGGCCATACAGATGGATCTGATGATAGCCCGAGTAGGCATCAAGGAATGACAAACGCTCGCAACCCGCAGTCGAATCGACAATTTGATCGATGCGGGGGAGTGGGAAATGGTCTTTCGGGCAGACCTTATTGAGATGCTTGAAGTCGATGCACATTTGGAGAGACTTGTCCTTCTTGGGCACCATGACAACATTGGCGAGCCACTCGGAGTGGTGTACCTCGCGAATGAAGTTGGCTGCCAAAAGCTTAGCCACCTCTTCTCCGATTGCCTTTCTCTTATGCGCGGCGGACCGACGCACGCGTTCTCGGACAGGCCGAGCGGCAGGATCCATATGCAGTCGGTGCTCAGCCAACTCCCTGGGTACACCTGGCATGTCAGCGGGCTTCCATGCGAAAATGTCCCAGTTCTCACGGAGGAATTGGATGAGCTCGGCTTCCTATTTAGGATCGAGGGTGATGGAGATGTTCGTCGGGGCAGCGGCGTCGTCTGTTGGGTGGATGTTGACCTTCTTCGTTTCTCCCGCCGACTGGAATGCCGATTCCGAAGCTGGCTTCTTCGAACGCATCAAGTCAGCGGGGTCGACTGTCTTCTTGTACTCGTCAAGCTCGAGGACAACCATCTGCTGATCGGCGATCCTTGATCCCTGCTGCAGACACTCCTCGACCCGCTGCCGATTGCCTGTGATAGTGAGCACACCTTTTGGGCCTGGCATCTTCAGCTTCAGGTACACGTAACATGGACGGGCCATGAAACGCGCATACGCCGGGCGACCCAGAATCGCGTGGTACGCACTCTGGAAGTCCACCACCTCGAACGTCAGTTTTTCCTTGCGGAAGTTCTTGTCGGAGCCAAAGACGACGTCCAACGCGATCTGGCCGAGTGACTTGGCCTTTCGTCCAGGGACGACTCCATGGAACTGCATGCTGCTCTCGCTGAGTTTGGACATCGGAATGCCCATCCCCTTGAGAGTGTCAGCGTACATGATGTTCAAGCCGCTGCCGCCGTCCATGAGGACTTTGCGCAGTCGGACTCCTTCCACCATCGGGTCGACGACCAGGGCCTGCCTCCCTGGGGTGGGTACGTGTGCTGGATGATCCGACTGGTCAAAGGTGATCGTAGTTTGAGACCATTTGAGGAACGTGGGGTTGGTCGAGGTGGCCATGTTCACCTCCCTGTTCACCAACTTCAGTCGACTCTTGCTTTCAACGTCAGCAAAAATCATCAGTGTGGCATGGACTTGGGGGAACGGATCCTCCTTGTCCTCCTCATCCTGTTCATTGTCCTTTTCAATCGGCTGCCCTTCGCCGAATCCCTGGATCAGGAGGCGACATTGCCGAGTGGTATGCTCGGAAATATGGCGTTGCCCTCTTCATCCATCTTCGTGTGGATTGGACATGGCTGGTCCAGGATGTGGTTTCCGAACTGCTTCTTCTTGGGGGTGAACTGAGCCTTCCCCTTGCCCTTGAACTTGGCATTGGTAACAGCTGCGGCCTCTGCCTGCAGAGTGGACGGAGCTTTCTCCTTCTGCTTTCGAGTGTTGTTCCCATCTCCGTCGGTGACTGCCTTGTGCTTACCGCTGCGAATGCGATCCTCATCTTCGCCATTTGCATAGCGTGCCGCTATCTCCATCATCTTGCTCATGGAGATATCGCATGTCCGACCGAACTTCAGGTACAAATCTCTATACCGCACGCCTGCCTTGAAGGCGCAGACTGCTTGGTGCTCTGTGACGTTCTCCACCGTGTGGTAGAGGGTTGTCCAACGCTGGATGAAATTGCGCAGGGGCTCATTCTGCTTCTGGACACAGTGCTGGAGCTCCACGAGACCAGCAGGGCGTTTGCACGTCCCCTCGAAGGTCCTGATGAAGACTCGGGCCAGATCTGCCCAGCTGTAGATGCTTGAAGGAGCCAACTGGTTCAGCCACGCTCGTGCCGAGCCATCGAGCATCAGGGGGAGATGTCTCATGGCGACATGGTTGTCTCCACCTCCGATCTGGACTGCCACTCGGTAGTCGTCTAGCCACGTTTCTGGCTTGGATTCTCCTGTAAACTTGCTGATCCCCGTCGCCAATCGGAAGTTGGGAGGGATGTCAGCTGAACGGATGGCCCGGCTGAAACACTCGGGGCCAGAGACGGTGGTCCTGCTTCCACTCGGACGGTCTATATCATGACCATCGCGGTGGGCCCGGCCCCTGTCGACCCTCCTCTGGGCGATATATCCTCTTGCGTCGGGCCTTGGATCATAAGTGTCACCGGCCGAACACCGATCATCATGATGTCGGGGCCCGTAGGGCCCACCCCGCGGAGGGGTGCATGAACAGCGACGATCTTCGGGATTCATGGAACGGCTGCCTCCCCTGTGTCGCTGATGAGAACCGGGGCTGTGAACTGACCGATGCGTGTTCGCGCGAATAGAACTATTGTGGATCTTGTTGTGCGACTGGGAGACCGCCGAATTTTGCTGTTGCGCCGTGTGCAGCAGGGCACGGATCTGCTCGATCCCTCTGCCAGCCTCTGAATCAGTCGGCTGGAGGGAATTAGCTATCTTGGCGGCGGCAGCCAGGTTGAGGACAGGTGTGCGGAACACCTCCACGTTGCTGTGACGAGTGCGCCGACTGGCAGAACGGCGGGGCTGACGGCGAGCGCCGGATGTCTCGCCGACCTCGTGCTTGTTCCGGCCGGTTTGGCGGGGACTTTCATGGGAGTTGGCCATGTGCACTTCAGCTGCAGGCCCGTGACCCAAGTACTCGGAAGGAAACTCAGTCAGAACTGAGTCCGAGCGCTGGGACGGCCGCGCAACTACAACCGACTCGAGGACCGCCACTTGTGAGGACACGCTCTGGCGCGCCTGGGCATGTTGTACCCAACACTGGAGACGCGGACGACGAGACCGCTTGTTGCGGCGCGTGACGGGGGCGAAGGTCGACACCGGAGCCGACTGCTGGAGAAGAAGGATGCCGCGGGCGCCGGCACGGAAGTGCGTAGCCCCGCGACTGGGGAGCGCCTCAACGTCGAGAGGAGCATCCCGAAGCCATGCCTAATCGTCGACGATGAAGGAGAGAGCGCCGAAGAGGATCTCATGACCCATGCCCAAATCTCCACCGGACGACATGATGACAAGATGTAGTCTCAAACTCGCCGAAAGTCGCTTAGACGCCCGCCCCACGGTGGGCGCCAACTGTCGTGGGTATAAGTCTGACAGTAGATGTGTAGGGTACGAAAGGATGGGCAGAGCCTTAGCTACGGCGAGGTTGTATGAGTTCAGGCCCCTCTACGGTGGAGGTAAAAGCCCTACGTCTCAGTGCTCTTGGGAGATTGATGTCGAGTGGAATATGGATTACAGTGAATTGCCAACCCCTGCACCAGTGGGGAAGGGCGACTTATATAGAGTGTGCGGCCCTTCACAACGGTTCGGTGCACAGGGGTGGAGTAGTGGCGATTAAATGTCTACGTTACAGGTAACGTATGCCTTAAATGCTAATAAAGGTACATGAAAACGTATGACCATTGCCCTCCAGGGGGGTTACGATGTACAGAGTGGAATCCAGTCGGTAAGTTTGATACGCTCCGAATGCTCATCTCCGACTGGATGATGGAGGAATCATCACCGACTGGATGATGGGAAGTCCTTAATTCAGTCGGAACTGACTAAGGGCCTTGTCCCTTATGAAGGGTAGTCCTTGGGTAGGACCTATAGGGCAGGCCTATGACCCTACCCTAGGACTATAACCCCATCAGATGCACTTTCACCTTCCACCATTGCTAGCCTCTCTAGTGTCGCGCAACTTTCGCCGGTGCACAAGCCCACCATATACCTTCCTCAAAACAGCCACCATACCTACCTATTATGGAATTTTCATAGTCATTCCGAGATATATTGCCATGCAACTCCCACCGTTCCGTCTCATGACTTGTGACGTCACTTTCATATTGCCATTGCATGATCGTAAGATTGCTAGCGAGATGTTTCAACGTCATACGCTAAGCTAGATCATTGCACATCCCGGTACACTGCCGGAGGCATTTCCTATAGAGTCATCATTGCTCTAAGTATTGAGTTGTGAGTAAATAAAAGTGTGATGATCATCATTATTAGAGCATTGTCCCATGTGAGGAAATAAAAAAAAGAGGCCAAAGATGCCCACCCAAAAAAAAAAGAGGCCAAAGAGCCCAAACAAAAAAAGGAGAGAGAAAAAGAGAGAAGGGACAATGCTACTATCTTTTTCCACACTTGTGCTTCCAAATAGCATCGTGTTCTTCATGATAGAGAGTCTCTTGTTTTGACAGTTCCATATACTAGTGGGAATTTTCATTATATAACTTGGCTTGTATATTCCAATGATGGGCTTCCTCAAAATTGCCCTAGATCTTCGTGAGCAAGAAAGTTGGGTGCACACCCACTAGTTTTCCTTTTGAGCTTTCACACACTTATAGCTCTAAGTGCATCCGTTGCATGGTAATCCCTACTCATTCACATTGATATATATTGATGGGCATCTCCATAGACCGTTGATATGCCGAGTCAATGTGACCATCTCCTCCTTTTTGCCTCACAACCTCCACCACACACTATTCCACCTATAGTGCTATATCCATGGCTCACGCTCATGTATTGCGTGAGAATTGAAAAAGTTTGAGAAAGTAAGAGTGCGAAAACAATTACTTGGCCAATACCGGGGTTGTGCATGATTTAAATTCGTTGTGTGGGGATGATGGAGCATAGCCAGACTATATGATTTTGTAGGGATAACTTTCTTTGGCCTTGTTACTTCAAAAGCTCATGATTACCTTGCTAGTTTGCTTGAAGTATTATTGTTTTCATGTCAACAGTAAACTATTGTTTTGAATCTTACGGATCTGAACATTCATGTCACAAGAAATAAGTTACAAAGGACAAATATGTTAGGTAGCATTCCACATCAAAAATTCAGTTTTTATCACTTCGCTGCTCGAGGACGAGCAGGAGTTAAGCTTGGGGATGCTTGATACGTCTCCAACGTATCTATAATTTTTGATGGTTCCATGCTATTATCTTGTCAACTTTGGATGTTTTGTATGCATGAATATGCTATTTTATATCTTTTTTGGGACTAGCCTATTAACTCACTGCCAAGTGCCAGTTCTTGTTTTTTCCGTGTTTTTGACCCTTTTCAGAGAAGAATATTAAACGGAGTCCAAACGAAATAAAACCTTCGGAAAGATTTTTTTTTCGTAACACAAGATACGCAGGGAACTTGAGAACCAAGGCAAAGGATCCCGGGGGAGGCCACAAGCCCCTAGCCGCGGCCTGGGGAGGGGCCACGCCTACCAGGCTTGTGGGCCCCCCGTGGATCCTTTGCCCTACTTCTTTCGCCTATAAATTCCCTAAAATTCCAGAACCACCAGAGAGAGCCACGAAAATACTTTTCCGCCGCCGCAAGCTTCTGTCTCAGCAAGATCCCATCTGGGGCACGTTCTGGTGCCCTGTCAGAGGGGGGATTCGGACACGGAGGGCTTCTTAATCAACACCATTGCCTCTCCGATGATGCGTGAGTAGTTCACCACGGACCTTCGGGTCCATAGCTAGTAGCTAGATGGCTTCTTCTCTCTCTTGGATCTTCAATACAAAGTTCTCCATGATCTTCATGGAGATCTATCCAATGTAATCTTCTTTTGCGGTGTGTTTGTCGAGATCCGATGAATTGTGGATTTATGATCAGATTATCTATGAATATTATTTGAGTCTCCTCTGATCTCTTATATGCATGATTTCGTATCCTTGTAATTCTCTTCGAGTTGTGGGTTTCGTTTGGCCAACTTGATCTATAATTCTTGCAATGGGAGAAGTGCTTGGTTTTGGGTTCATACTGTGCGGTGTCCTCACCTAGTGACAGAAGGGGTAGCGAGGCACGCATCGTGTTGTTGCCATCAAGGGTAAAAAGATGGGGTTTGTATCTATTGCATGAATTTATCCCTCTACATCATGTCATCTTGCTTAAGGCGTTACTCCATTTGTTATGAACTTAATACACTAGATGCATGCTGGATAGCTGTCGATGTGTGGAGTAATAGTAGTAGATGCTGAAAGTATCGGTCTACTTGTCTCGGACGTGATGCCTATATGTATGATCATTGCCTCAGATATCATCATGACTTTGCGCGATTCTATCAGTTGCTCGACAGAAATTCGTTCACCCACCGTAATACTTGCTATCATGAGAGAAGCCTCTATTGAACACTATGGCCCCCGGGTCTACTTCACATCATATTTTCAGCTCTACACTTTTACTTTGTTGCACTTTCCACCTTCAGATCTCACCTTGCAATTAATCATGAAGGGATTGACAGCCCCTTTATAGCGTTGGGTGCAGTTTGTTTGTTTTTGCGCAGGTACGTTGGTGACTTGTCTTGATACTCCTACTGGATTGATACCTTGGTTCTCAAACTGAGGGAAATACTTACTTCTACTGTGTTGCATCACCCTTTCCTTTTCAAGGGAAAAACCAACGCAAGCTCAAGAGGTAGCAGGCCACCGTAATCTCCTCACGCCCTCGCACAATGCAAAGTGTCGTGATTCCACTAAGGGACCCTCAAGGGTGGTCACCGAACCCGTACAAACAAGGTTGGGGCAATCTCCACAACTTAATTGAAGGCTCCCAACAACACCGCGAAGCTTCACCACAATGGACTGTGGCTCTGAGATGGCATCAAATGCTTTGGGCAATATCCACAACCTAATTAGAGACCCCGATGCTTGCCCGGAGCTTTATGCCACAATGATTGAGCTCTGAGGAACCACCAAGCTTCTAGGACGCCAAAGCATCCACGAAGAACAATCTCTAGGGTACCAAGCACCCAAATGTAATAAGCTTCTCAAACTTTTTCACTTCCAGGTATTACCGTGGAGAACTCAAGCCGATGCAACTAATGCAATGGCAAGAACACATGAAGTGGTCAAGTCCCTCACACTCAAATCCCTCCACAACAACAAAAGCTATGGGGGAATATGAGAGGAAGAACAAGGAGCTCACAAAGAACTCCAAGGTCAAGATCCAAGGGGTTCCCCTCACATAGAGAAGAAAGTGATTGGTGGAAATGTGGATCTAGATCTCCTCTCTCTTTTCCCTCAAGAACTAGTAAGAATCGTTGGAGGGATTGAGAGTTAGCAAGATCAAAGAAGGTCAACAATGGGGGGCAAATACGAGCTGAACGGTTGGAGAGCAATGGGGAAGAAGAACTCCTTATATAGTGCTCCCCAAATCCAACTGTTATGTGCATTGGTCGTGCACAAGCGGTACTACCGCTTGATTAGAGACACACAACTCAGGCACTAAAACTGCCATACCTTTCGCGTATGAGCTCAGAATTGAGCAAACTCAAGCTTGTTAAAATTGCCATAACTTTAAAACATGGAGTTATGAAAATGCCAATGATATAGAGATATGTAACCTCTATGAATGAAGAACTTGTGAAAACTCCAACATCGAAAATATCATAGAATATGCACATGAACTCCATTTTCGATGAACTCAAGCTTGTCATAAAGATGACCATAAGCTCTAAAACTCGCAAAGAGAAACACCAAACAAGAACCAAGAAATATGATGCAAGGATGCAAATGGTTTGATCTATCAACGAACGATACGATCAAGATACTCACTTGAGATCCCCCCCCCCCCTTGACACTACGTCAATCTATCCTAAAATAGAAAAACCTATCAAGTGCAAACCTATACCTTGCACATAGTCCACTTGATCTAGAATATGATGCTCTTGACTTCCTCAAGATGGACCACCTTTCTTGATTGCGTTGTCTTGATGAAGACTAGTTGATTGCTCCCCCATACTCGCTATGGATGAGCGACTCTTCAGCACATCTTCACAAGTCCATTGCCACCACAATGGACGGCAAGCTTCAAGCATGATATCTTCATGATGCTCCACTTGAACTTGCACACCACAATCTTGATGACGATCACTACTTGATGTCATCCTTCATGGGTTGAATGAGATCTTCCTCTTGACACAAACCCATGGAAACACACCTAACCCCAAATAGAACTCTCACGAAGACCATGGGTTAGCACACAAAAGCATAATGGACAATGCTTACCATACCATGGGATCACATGGTCCCTCTCGTACATCTTGTATGCTTTGTGTGTTGATCAACTTGATTTACTCTTTGACTTAGTCTTGATCAACCTTGTGTCTTTATGACCATTCTTTGGATAATGCCTTGAATAGCACATTGGTCATCATATAAACTCCTTGAAACCAACAAATGGACTTCAAGAAGTGCCTATGGACGAATCCTTCGAATATAACTTAAGGCAACCATTAGTCCATATGGATTGGGATCAATTACCAAAACCACATATGGAGAAATATGCTCTAACAACTATGTTATGTATGCTACTTTTATTTGTTATGTCGTTGGTCATCTGTGTTATGCTTGCTACTTTTATATGTCATTGGTTGTACCCTTATTTGACGTTAGATATTGCTAGATGGATACGGTGTCGTAGCCAAGCCCTGGACGGCTACATGTAAACTCTCTTCCAACATCATGATCACTTGATCATTTTTGTAACCTCTCCTTCTGCCAAATCAATGAAAACTAGCAAGCGTTGGATATTTAAAAAAGAAACTTTGTCTAAAAATATGGAAAAATGTCACTCCCTCCAAGTTTTAGGGTTGGCCTTGTAAAAATAAAAGTTCTCAGAATTGGACGAAATTTGTTGTGGATTTTTTCTGGAAAATATGAAGATTTATCAAGCGAAGACCCACCACACGGGGCCACCTATTGGTGACAGGATAACCGGGCGCGCCCACCCCTCCCCCCCCCCCCCAGGTGTGCCCTGTTGGATTGGGGCCACCTCGTGGCTCCTCCGACCCTAATTCCAGCCCTATAAATCCACAATTATGGAGAAAAATAGGAGAGAAGTTTTCATTGTGTTTTACGAGATGGAGCCGCCGACACCTCATGTTCTTCCTCGGAAGGGCTGATCTAGAGTCCGTTTGGGGCTCCGAAGAGGGGGGTTCGTCGTCGTCGTCGTCACAAACCCTTCTCCATCAACAATTCCATGATGCTCACCGCCACGAGTGAGTAATTCTTTTTTAGAATTGGTGTAGGTGATGGGATTGGATGAGATTAATCATTTAATCAAGTTATTTTGATAGGGCTTGATCCCTAGTATCCACTGTGATTTGAGACTGATGTTGCTATGACTTTGTTATGATTATCACTTGTCACTAGGGCCCGAGTGTCATGGTTTCAGATGTGGACCTATTATGTTTTCTCTGAATATGAAAGTTTTTAGTTCCTATCTTGCAAGTTGTATGCACATATTACGTGTTATGATCCGCATACCCCCAAGGTGACAAAAATTGGTATTCTTTTCGGTGATTTTCGTAGTTTGAGGAGTTCACATATTCACCATGTGTTAATGCTTTGTTCCATTCTCTATTAAAAGGAGGCCTTAATATACCTTAGTTTCCTTATGGACCCCGCTACCACAGGAGGGTAGGACAAAAGATGCCATGCAAGTTCTTATCGCAAGCACGTATGGTTATATATGGAATACATGCCTACATTACATTGATGAATTGGAGCTAGTTCTATGTCGCTCTAGTGTGTAAGTTTACATGATTGATGTCATCTAAATCATTATCCATCACCGGTCCACGTGCCTACGCTTTTCATATATTGAATCTTGCTAAGTTACTATTGATGCTACTACTGTTACAATCACTACAAAATTGTTGTTGTTACCATCACTACTACTATTTTGCTATGCTACTAAAATCTTTGATGCAGAGAGATATCTCAGGTGTTATTGAATTGACAACTCAACTACCAAAACCAATAAATATTCTTTGACTCCCCTTGTGTCAAATCAATAAACTAGGGTGTAATACTACTCGCGAAGACTATTACGATCCCCTATACTTGTGGGTTATCATGCTCCAAAAGTTTAGTCGTTAGTCAAAGACGTTGTTCTTGTGGAATGCGAGAGATATCTTTAGGACCAAGGAGTTAGCTTTACTTTTTCCTCAAGTAAAATTGTCATGTGCTACAAATCGACTGTTGGAAATGTGTTGGTTGGACATTCGTTGGACTGCATGTCCTAAATGGTGATATCCCACCTGGGTGGACTACTATAAATAGCCACCCCACTCCAACAGTTTTCATTGGCTGCTTTGCATAAGATCCTAAGAAGACTCATTGAGCATCCCACTCGAGAGATTTGAGTTTAAGATCCACTGAGAGAAAATCAAGAGACAAAACTTAGATAATGGTTGAGCATCACAGTAGATCTGAACTCAGAGTTCTTGTACCTATTACTCTTGAGAGTTGCACTCTCTCTAAACGGATAGGTGTCGACTTGTGTGACGAAGAGTAATTGTCCTCACCAAGTCAATGTCTTCAGCAACCAAGAGTAATTGTGGCTTGAAGCAAGTTTGTCAAAATTTGGAGATCATCAATAAGCATCTACCCCGGAAACTGACATCATGCGCTTCGATCTCATTTGTTAACAGAATCAGACAGTTGTCTCATTTAAGGCTGAACAATTTTAACATCATGTGCTTCGATCTCATTTGCTAACAGAATCACATAGTGGTCTAATTTACGGTTGCTAAGTGCTCTATCTAGGCAAAAGGAGAATGCTCGGGCCATTTCGTTGCTGCCAAGGCACGGTTAATCCAAACTCTACAATATTCACCTCCTCACACCTTCTTCTCAAATGTCGAGGCCACTCCCTTGTATACCAAGTCCGATAATTCACACAAGTCTACTGCTTCCCTAAAAGTCGCACTATGAGAACTAACACTCATTGAAATTGTCGATGCATACCCATGGCAAAGTGCTTGTCCTACGAAGAAACCTCATCTTGTTCTAGTTGCGATAACGAAGGATTCTATTAGCTTGCCCACAAAAACATGTAAGGCGCCACTATTCCTTTCCTGGCTCTATGATTACACAATCAATATGGTGTTTTGTAGCATTTTTAACTACTCGACCAATATCATTCTTCACAATCCTCCAGTGCATCCAGAACTAGAAACATCATAGCTCGAACTATATCCCAAGGATACCACCAAACCTTCCACTCTGTTATTCGCAATATGGGTTTCGTAATGCATAAAACTGACGGCGCACATGCATTCATGAGATCATGAAGCTCACAAACCGTCCAAGGATCATCAATCCCATGAAAACTCCAGAATAAGGTCCTCATTGATTTTTGCGGCCCTCCTTAAAGGTGGTCGCCTCATTACCCATATCCTGGTCATTCACCTCGCTAACATCTCCTTTCCATTTGCTTGCCTTCTACGTTTCACGATCACAGCCTTTCCAAGGTACTTTCCACAGTAGTAGCAGCATTACTTCCACCACCTACACCCTCAAGCAACAAAATTGTGATTGTCACTTTATCAATCAAGTTTGGAATAGTATGACCATGCACATTAACAATCCCATCTGCTTCAGCTAATCTCTTCTGCACATCTCTATTTCTGTCAAACATATCAGCCTATTATTAACGGCACACCCATGTCCATCGGCCCCATGTGGTTCCAAGGTTTATCTAACTCCCCCTACTTGACCTCCTCCTCCTCGGCCAAAGTGGCCTCCCATGATTCTACCTCTCTCTCTCTCCTAAACCCCCTCCTCTCCCACGGCCTCCCAAATCTCCTTTCCCACCAGCACCTCTTTCTCTCTGTCCTCCAAAGTCCTCTCTCCCTCCCCCCACTTCTATCTCCATGTCCTCTCTCTCCCATCTCCTTGGATCCTAGTGTATCAAACATCAACCTCAGCCAATCCCCTCACCCGCAGTCTCATGGGTCATGTACACCATCCCCACACCCTCCAATATATGCCCCATACAACCACAAAAGAAGCAAAAAATCATGTAATTTATCATAGTAGACTCGACATTTCTTCCTTTCCTTAATTGTAATCTCAAGCTCACCAATGGCACATGAACATTGAGGAAAAAACGTGCCCTCCGGTACTTAAAAGGGATTAGTTATCCCTTCATTCACGATCACCGATATAGGGGGATATCCCACCTTCCACGCGACCTTCTCTGCGAGCTGCTTCCTCATTAGCCCATCATGAATTCCCTGAGATTATATCTAGCCTATAATCCTCTATGTTAGTGAAACCATCGTATTCTTGCAGCACAACTGCCCATCCCAAAACAGCCATGGGCCTCCATTCATCACCCTCCTTCAATCACCTACGCACTTGAATTGAGCGATGAATAGGTTCACCCCCATGGCCAATCCTATTTGGTGCCACACACGTCTGTTATAGTGCAATTCTGCTAACGGTCGCGTGCAACGATCCGCGCTTGGCCAGCCCTTCTCAGCATTTTTATTTTCTGCTCTGAATACAAAAAAGGACTAGGCGCCGCACAGAGTCAAACTCTCGCTCTCCACCTTGGGTTAGCACGTCGTAACCACCGTACCACCACACCCGATGTGATCACTAATTTTATTTTGCTCTTTTCTTATTTCTATCTTTGGTTTTTGTTTTTTGCTTCTGGTTTTCCTTTTTTGCTTCTCTTTTTTTGTTTCTGTTTTTCCTTTTTTCTTCATGACTCGATGATTTTTTATAGTTCATGAACTTTTTCTTCAAAACGATGAATTTTTTTCAAGTTCACCAAACTTTTGTCAAAATTGATGAACTTTTTTCAAATCGAATGAAAGTTTTTCAAAATTTGATGAACTTTTTTCTCAAATTCAATGATTTTTTTTAATTTGATGAACTTTTTCCACATTCGATGAAAAAAATTAAAATCTGCTGAACTTTTCTCAAAATTGATGAAGTATTTTTAATTCGGTGAACTTTTTTCAAATTCTATGAACTTTTTTCCAAAATTAATGAACTCTTCTTTAATTCAGCGAACTTTTTAAAAAAATTGATGAATTTTTTTCAAATTCGATAAACTTTTTTAAAATTTTGATGAACTTTTTCAAATTCGTTAAACTTTTTTGAACACTGGTTAACTTTTTTTCAAAATTGATGAACGCTTTTCAAAATCATTCAACTTTTTATAAAAAGTAATGAACCTTTTTATCAAATGTGATAAAAAAATTCAAATTTGATTATTATCATATTTAAAATCTGTCAACATTTTTCCCATTTGAAGATTTTTTGCAGAATCGCTGTACTTTATTTTTTTAAAATCAATGGATTTTTTCAGGACCTGCAGGGGCACGGAGCTCTTTGATGGGCCGGCCCAAGGCGGGTTGCTGCAAGTGCCAGGAGGGCAAACAGGCGCTTGCAGCGCCGTATAGGAGGTCCCCATCCCCATCGCCTTGAAAGTAATGTGCAAATGCACTTCTGTTACCGCCCCACATGTTGCACAAATAGCAATAAATAATGTTGGCTGAAGGTCCTTGTGGCATGGACGCAAAAGATTACAAACCATTGGACCTCCTTGATCAAATAGTCAAGTTCCTCTCAGAAATCAAGATCGGACTCTTTTTCAAACCAATCGTCTAGATTCCGATCAACAGCCCCCAGGTCTGTCATCATCCCTCTCTTCCACCCACGTAGCACTGCCACTGCCTCCCTCTCCATCACATCTACCTGATCCAACGCTGCCTTCTCTCCCTCATCCATCTTCCTCCCTATGCCTCCATCGACTTCCCTCTTCCTTCCTCTCCCCGTCACCGCCGCAATCAATACAATGTTGTTCAGCCATGCACTATGTTCACTAAGCTGCTCCCTCCAATAAAAAAATTATAAAAGCATTCAAGTAGTGATCTAAACGTTCTTATATTTTTTTTATGAAGATGGTACTTGACTCTATCTCCCAGCAAATCACCGGTAGAATATGGTGGACCCCGTGTGATCGCCAGATGAATAGTAAACACTAGAAAACTAGGGGAGAAGCTTCTTAGCATTGCAGCACAGCGTATAGATATCTGGAGTCCATTCATCAAAAATTCCTTCCAGATGCGTAGGCCCTTCACAGCATGAGGGGCTACGCGCCTACACTTCACCAGGTGGAACATAGATATTTTGTTCCATGAGATGCTATTCTAGGAGACCTGAACATTTACTCTCTTTTTTTCTCAAGGTTAAGGGGCACAATAAACAAACAACAGGACATTTTTATTTACATTGAAACGCAACCTAAGTCAAACGGGAACATCTATCAGGCACAAAAAGAAGCCAAGGTGACATACTTACAGACTGACAGTACATAACTGGAACCCAAAAATGCTCAGCGGCTATCTTTTCCTTCCTTTTGGTTAGACAAGATATGTTTTCTCTATGTTTGCTGAACTTTTCTGGAGTTGTGCAGAACTCAATCAGCTTAAAGTTGTGATCGAGCCCATATGCACGACATCACACAGCCCACATGTACACATTTGCAACGTTCAGATTTGTTAGCAAGGTTTAAACATCATATACAGCCATGCGCTCCTCGATGGGGTTACGGCAGATTGGACATCTTTTGCACTTCTCAGCACAAGACCTACACAGCACAGAAAAATGGTAGCCTCCGTTTTAACAACAAACTTATATGTGTAAAAAGATTGAGTAGGGCAAGCGCAAGAGGCTGAAGCATACTTGCATAAAGTTCTGTGCCGGCACGGAAGTATGACCATGCATATTTCTCCCTCATAGCAAATCCTACAAAGTACCTTCTCCTGAAATAAACGGAATTTGCTTGGCTTTGTTAACAGGGAATGAACGACATACCAGCCAGATGACTGATCCAATGAAAATGAGCCTGGACAAGTGAGACAAATAGAAAGTACATTTTGAAGCCTTTCATATTCCTGCTGGGTAGACTTTGTGATTTCAGATTGCTCTCCCAACGCTGCCTGGAGTCTCCAAACCTGAAAGTGAACAAGTAGGGAAGTTGTTGCTTTTGTTGATAATCACAGGTAGCAAATAAAACTGTAATGTGGTAAATAATTATAGAATCACAAAACAGCAAAAGGGATACCTCTTCTGCTAAATCCTTCTTAGGCATTTTCTTTACTACCTCAGGTGGGTAACCAGAGAATGTGTTGTACCTGAAAACAAAGATACAGCAAAGTAGTTCAACTAGTTCAGAGACTTTGTAAACATTGACAAAGACAAATAGCAGCACACTGAGCAAATTAACGTAATTTATGAGTTCGTATGAATGAGCTGAAGTAAGATACCCGTTAGATTCAGTATAAAACAGCCGAGCTTGCTCTTCCTTGCTCCCTTCATCAATAGACCACCAACCAAGAAGCCTGAACAACATATATACAAATCTACCATGTTAGAAGTCAGCATGAAGGTGGAATACTGTTACATTGCTCCATAGCGGATCGCCAAATATAAGCCAATAAGAAAAATAAACAAATATAATAACAGATCATAGTAACTACTGTATCAATTTTTACCTTGAACCATGATGAAGAAAAGCGAAACAATCACGGACTTTTGATGATACTGTAAGGTAATTCGGACTAACTGGTCCATTACGCAATAGCAGAACAACTTTCTCCACCAATCTTCCTATCGAGAAAAGGACACCAGCTCCTTGTAGAATAAATAGTGGGGAGAAAAGAGCAAATATTGGAATGTAGCGAGCGCTAGGTGGTGTACCCTGAAAAGCAGATAGAATTAAGCTACTAATCATAAGGAATTGCTAACAACAATAAGGTCATTTAGATCATTACGGATTAAATAAGTTTTCTAGCTAATGAAGGGGTTTTACTTTTTACTAAACACCCCAGATGAACTCCAAAGATCTGTTCAGATTCAGTAGAATCGGTTGCCAATGTTTTCAGAATTCAAGTACGTAATATGTTCTGTCGAAAGGAGATATTTTTTCCCTGGCAGTTTTTCATCTGTCCATCGTCTAATAGTAGATATGACCAGTTATATCTCAACCATATTTCCTACATAATATATGATTTGAAAGGCATGTACCTCCAGCCGCATACAAAGCAAAACTTGGAAAACCACCAGTGGTATCTTCATGAGATGACCTCCGATGTCTGGAAGGCCACAAATCCTCTCTTGTTCATGGTCTTCCAGTGATGGGAGGACAAGACCACTCTCCCAATCACGATATCTAATAGCTGTTGATGATGAGCTAGCCTCCCCATGAGTAGGAGGCCTATGGATCATGGGATTAAACCATCTTGTACAAACAAGAAAAGCAAAACACTCTGCGATCCTGTATAAACAAGTTGATGGATTAGATTATTAGACATCCTAGCTGTTAAATAAGAAATTTATTGGAGATCAGTCTCACCCATAATTTATAAATAAATCCCACCATCCCAAAGCACCAACATCACCTGCCATATGTAATAAGCCACTATTACAACATCATGTTGTGCATTAGAAGGAGGCCCAACAAAAAATTATTGACTTAGGTAATCCTTTGGGAGATCTGATAGAATGTAACTCCTACAGGCTCAGGAAGTATATAGATCATTTCTACTACCTATAGAGCACAAGACCTGCTCGGCAGTCTCAAAACAAGATTGTCTCACTTATAACTCCTAAGCACCCTTGCAGGAGAATATCTCACAATGAACCTTCCTTCTACTACTCTAGTAAACAAATAAAAGAACCTTAGAAAGCCTAGGCCTTCCATCATATGGAGCCCTAGCAGACTGTAGTAGTCATGTGCGTAGAAACAAGATTCAACTGTAATCCAGAAGCACAAAACAGTTGACGAACACATATGTTCTTTGTTAACTCTATGGTAAAGGCCTCGAGGAGAACTAACGAGCTGCCTCAAAACACCCACTAGTTTATAACCATTGAGCAAAAGTAAGATGTTTGTCAAGACAATAATAAGATACTCATTCTTATATGACGTAACAATTGGAAGGCGAGTCAGGAAACTTTACCAGATAACTTGAGAAGTGTGAAGGTTGTAGCAGCTATAAGAAACACCATAGAGATTGCGACCCAGAAATGCTGGTTACAAAATCAAAGGTATCAAGTATAAGATAAATACTAATGACCCTATTGTAGGTAAGATAAAAAGGACTTGCATTCTTTTTTACAAGTTGTGTAGTCAAACTGTAAGAAAGTTGACAGGGATATACAACAGCGTAACATCTGTTGAATGTGAAAATGTTATTCACAGACTTATCTTAAAGTACTTCCACATCGCTGTGTTTTATCAAATTTGCATTGAAACACTCATCCAGTTCAAAAACCATGTCACTCTGGGATCACGCAAAAAAGATGTCACTTTGGGACACATTCAGTCCATTTTCTGACTAAAATCCTTCAAATAGTAGTTAGATTTAAGACTGGATACACGAATATCGTTGTATTCTAATTAAGTCCTTTTGTGGAAAATGCTCATTTTCTGACCTTCAATTATTACTCAAGTTCAACTTTCACCCATAAAGTCCAGGCTGTCTAGAATACCCCTCGAGCTGTGAAAACGACTAAAGCACAGAACTCCACCAATCTAGGAAGGTTTTCCCCTTGATGTGGGCAACCTATTTGGCAACTGATGCTGACGACATTGCAGCAGCATAAACAAAAATAGCTGGTATCACTAGTGAGTTTTTAAATTATCTCTTGCCCCGAGTGTCATCCAATTTGACATGTCTTGCTTACATAGCGCATTGGCAACAACAAACCAATTAAGTAAGCAAATAAAAATAGCTGGCCCCAAACATAGGTCTCTCTCCCTCTCAGCAACTCCTTCTGCGGCCAACATTGGTGTCCTGAAATATCATTGGCGAGCAACTTGTCATCGGCCGATCGGCGTGCACGCAGATCCATGCACGGCAAAGCGGTATCATCAGTAGCCCAACAGAACACACCACTGGCCAACACAAGCGCGGTGCCCTTCTCCAAATCTGGGTGTAATCACTAGCTCAGAGAAAGGCACCGCTGTCCAGGCACGGCAAGCTGGCTGCATGACATCAAGATGACAACAACGACCCTCCCCCACCCCCACCCCTGCTCGAGCAGAAGCAAAATCCAAAATAAGGGTGTGCTGGCTCTGGTCTAAGATCCAAGGTAGGGCTGGGCCTGCTCCTCCCTACCTACCTCTGCTCAGGCTCACTCTCTTCTACCATGTAGGAAGAGTAGGCTGAAGATGATAACTCGCGTGTGGCCCCTCCATCACCAATTTAGTTAACTGTTTTGTTGGCTGTTCTGCAGTTTAATCTTCAAAGTGATAGTTGAACCTTTGGGGGTTGATATCTCTCAGTTGGATTTTCGAAATATTTTAGAATGGAAATTAGTGGCTAAAGTTTAGGACAGTGCCAATGCCCAAAAAAATATGATCCTCCCAACTAAAGAAATTATGATTACCAGATAAATAGGGTAGAAAAATGTGTGTTCTGGAAAGCTATCAATGTGTGAACCAACAACTGAAAGAACAGGGTGCTAGTATGTTCATATAATTTGACAAATCTGCAACTAGAGCATCAATGTCAAAGAGAATGAAATGATCCAACCATACATTTGGTGAATTAGTCCTGAGGTTTGCTCTGTTATAACAGTTAACTGATATATTTCTGCAATGCATTATTTTATGGTGAGTTGATACAAGATATATCAACAGCTGGGCCAAGCTTGTGTTTTGTGCTACACAGAATAATTTAAATCTCTGTACAATCTGAAATGGGCTGTATAATGTATTCAATCTAGTAATTACTTTGTAGCACATCATTACATTTTTATTTACAATATTTTACAAACAGAAATAGAAAGTTACCAACAAGACAAAAGGTTGGCTATCTGTTGCATGACTTTCGGTTCAATAATTGAGTGGCATCCATATCTAAATATTTCTTTAGCACTATTTTTCCTTGTGAACAGAAGGAGATGTTGTAAAAAAATATATGTTTACTTCAGGGAAGAAAATTTTGAACAGTGATTAATTTTAAGAAGGTTCCATTTTCAGATCTACTAGTACAAGAAAACTTACAGGAAGCGTCTCCCAAATAGCTTCGTCGCTCATGCTTTCTTCATCCCCTGGCATTAAAGCTTTACACATTCTGAACAACAGAAAACGCACAAAAAGAAACATATACAAGTTAAGATCCATAGTTACTGCAATCATAATTATTGTCATAAATAACTATGTTGTTTTTGTTACTATACAATTCCATCCAGGGGGTCTTTTAAAAGATAAGGTTCAAAGTTGCATAATTGAAGCAGCTAAGAAGGATTGAAACAACAATAGTTTGAAGAATTGGATGCAAATTTGCTTAATGATGGTTACAACTACAACTCATAACTTCAGGGTGAATAACATCATCTTATTGGTGTGTATAAATGGAATAAAAAATTGAATAGAGCTAGATACTATAGTACGTTTACATTGGAATAGAGCTGTACTTTATACAACTCTAAATGCTTATTTTTACATACTAGCATCAACCAGATGTATCCGATTAATCTGCACCATTGCAATCTATACCCACCAAAAGTGAACGATTTAGATCTCCATTTTCTTTAAACAGTGCAGGAATTTCAAGTCTCCTGGAGCAAACATGGAAGCTATCTAATCTAACACAACTCTAAACTCAGAATCAGTGTCGTTGCCATTTTCAATGCTTAACTAAAATTCAATGTATTGATACTTTTTCCCACACACCAATTTGGGAACGGAGACGACTATTTTACTCAGAGAACTTTGTTCTGGATGAAGATAATGCATAAAAAGGCGTACAATGAGAATGGAGAGGCAAGAAAAGTGGACAGACAATTAGAATTCCTTCATATTGTTCTAAACTAGTGGTCCCATTAAAGGTTTGGCCAATTATTACTATAGACAGTAGGCAACAATGAGCACTTGAGTTTTTTTTCGGGTGAACACTGAAGGTGAATGCGGATTCCACACCTGGGTGCATCTGCATCATTTCGAAACTGCACTTTTTACATTCCAAACATACATGTACAACATGCTATGACATGTACACTTGCAAAAACATTATGAAAGTATGATCATTTGTAAATTGCACCACAGATGTGTACATATAGTTGCTCGATTTGAAACGTTCTCGTCTTATTTGGACAGTAGACATGTAGCTATGTTTTTGCACGAAATTTTGCAAATGCATATGTAGTACAAGTGTGGGGTTTTTTTCAGTGCTGCAGAGTATTTTTAATAAACCGCAACTGCACCCATGTGTATGAAGCCAATTCCCTACTGAAGCTGCCTTGGTTGAATGGCTCTTGTGTGAGTGGGGATTGTGCGAAAATTGATCTAACAAATGTGGGCAGATTATTCGTCTAGAATTCCAGATATAAACTGAGCAAGGTAGAAAGTTACAAGAATAATGAGCTGGAAGCACTAACATATATCATTATCATGACAGCTTTCACCTGTGCTGGTTACCTAGTCAGGAGAAGAATCTACAATCTAACAGGATAAACTAGAATAATTTCAGACAAACTTTTTTAAGATAATGTAAGCAAGCAAACGGGCAAACCCAGTTAAATCCATGCCTGACATTGCATCTAAATATGTGTAAAAAAGGAAAGTACGTTGCTACTATGTAGGCAACAAAAAAGGAGAAAATATCTTACCTAAAATTGTCAACAAGAATAATCACTTCAAATGTCAGCAGAGGAAGGAACACGATCTTCATATCAACAGCTGGATGATTCTTAACTGTGGAAGAACAAAGGAAAGACAAGGTGGGGTCAGAAAATAGAGCAGGGACAACAATAACACCAAACCATAAGATATGATTTGACAAAGGTTCATTCATCTAGCAACTTGAGAATGTACCTCTTAAACTTTCAAGATAGATGCAAAGAAGCAGCTCGAAGGCGATTAGCAATGGCGCTGCAACAACCGAATGACAAGGAGCCCACTACACGCAGGGCACAGGCTTATCAGATCCAATGCACGGCAAAACAAACAACACAAAAATAACTGGCCAAATCGGTACTAAATAAATCTTACATGACGCCCATGAGGCAATGAAGGGGCTGGCATTGAAAACCTTCCACGGGCGGCGACGCCATGAAATAGCCACAGCGGGATGAATATAACCCTGGGCAATCGAAATAAGAAGGCAATTAAACAATTGATATTAACTTTGTCACTGCACAGTACAGTTGTGTTGCCTTGATTAGCTATGTACAGTACAGCTGGGTTGCCTTGATTAGCGATGTACAGAACAGCTGGGTTGCCTTGATTACATTCTATCTATCTATTGATAAGAGCTCCAGACTTGCTAGAAACACATGGCCATTGTGAATTAGCAAGATCTCAAAGCTACGGAACCCAGCAGGAAAGCCACAATCAGAGGCGCACCGGGTAGCATGAGCGGAGTTCCAGCCTGAAACACGGGCGGGCACAACCTAAAACCAAATTGCCCGTCTCACTGAACTGCCACCAACCCATCCGTAACCAGAGTAATAATAGTACTACTAATTCGCCGAGAACAGATCAGTGCGCCGCCCGGATCGAGCGGGCACACGGGAACTCGCCCCGCGGAGCGAATCCGAGGAATCCGCGGAGCGAAACCCTCCGGAGTGCACACCGCATCTGCATCCCCCCCGCGGGAACGGAGTAGCTGCAGCTCGCCCCCGCAAACAGCCGCACCAACCGAATCAGATCGACGCGGCGGGGGGAGCCGGGGGCGGGCGGGGAGGGAGGGAGGGGTAGCTGGCCGGCTAGGGTTTACGGGGCGTACCACCAGGAGGAGTCGGTGCGGCCGTCGACCCGGAGCGCGAGGAGGAGCGTGAAGCAGAAGAGCGCGGCGTGCGCCGCCGCCGCCTGCGCCGTCTTCCCCACCCCCGCCCACGTCTGCGCCCGCCGCCGCTGCATCCCTCCCTCTCCCCACCCAAGCCCCCCACTCCTCTCCTCCTCCCTCTCCTCTCAGCTCCGCCCGTGCCGGCGCCCGTGGTGGGTTGTCAGGGTGTGGGGAGTAATGGGGGATAAAGGGAACGACACGGACTCACGGAGGAGGAGGAGGAGGGAGGGGAGGGTTTCTCTCCTTGTTTACTCTTTGGCGCTGGACTATGATTGCTGATTAACAAACAGACAGACAGAACAGGGGTGGTGGTGCGATCCTCCCTCCCTTTCCCTTTGTCTGCGCCTCCGGTGTTATCTCGGCAAGTTTTCCGGTGGTATATCGGGGAGGACGGAACGGATTGGGTTGGGCCGGGTCGGATCGGATAGGGCGGGCGCGCCCGCCCGTCGCTCGGGGAAGCCGACGAGCTGGATATTTTTCTTCTTTATCCACCGTAGATTCCTACCATTTGTTTAATCTTCCATTCGCTCGTTGGTGGCTCCGCCCGCCCGCCCGGCCGCACCTCCCGTCAGCGTCGCGTGCACGGCACGCCCGCTCCGTCCACCGTCACTCACGCGCGGCGCAGCACAGCACGCACGCATGACGCCCTCCCGGCGCCGGCGACCGGCGGACGGGGCGACGGCGGCGGTGGCGCGTTATGGTTCTGGGACGGACGGCGACGGGCCAGGTGACGACCAATCATGCGTCGGGCTAGCCATGATGCAGTCGGCTGCTGCTGTCTTCAGATGGATTGGGGATAACCAACCGCCGGAAAAGGCGCGTCTCGGATTAGGAAATTTATTACTCCTAGTCCTTGATGAAATGCTTCCATCGTGACGTCGACCATCCTTGCGTGCCCAACCCATCCTACCCCGGAGTTCCTGTACGTACTAGTACCTCGTCTCGTCGGTTCGAGCACGGATTACACTTGCGGTGGTCCCGCTAGAGTAGTGTTTTCGACATCTGAAACACTTGAATGAGTTGCACAAACACAGATCATTATTGTTAGGATTTAAACTAATTATGTTAATTAGGGAATAATCCTCACTTGTACAGAAACGCTTCGTGCGGTTCCTAGTCAACCGACGCGGCGGTTTTCCCACGACCCCCACGAGCGGACGCATCCGTTCGTGACGACGGTTCCATGTGTATTTAATCTTCACAGATCATCAATAAAAGAGACAGTTCATTCAAAACACGTTATCAACCCGTAACTCTACCGAGAGCAGAGAAAAGGCAAAACAACTCCTGCGAGAGTCGCCGAGACAAAGAAGACAGAAGGGAGGAAAGGAGAAGGTAAGAGGATGCCTCGTGGTCTCCTATCCTTCTTCCTGCACATCGTTCGTGACGGCGGTCGACGTCGACAAAGCCGTCGCCGTCGCCATGATGTTGATGGACTTCGCCGCCACAACCGCCACGCCCGCGATCTCCGCCGGTTCGGTGACCATCGGAACGGTTTCCGCCGCCGTGCACCACGTCTTAGGCATGGCGCCCGTGGTCGTCACGGTGCTGGGCCTTCCGGTGCTTCGCGTGAACCGGCGCCGCTCCCGGCATGGATCCTTGCCGGACCGGCTGCTCCGATGAAATGGTCCTTAGGAAATTTATTACTAGTCCTTGATGAAATGCTTCGATCGTGACGTCGGAGTACCTGTATACCGCGTCTCGTCGGTTCGAGCACGGATTACACTTGCGGTGGCCCCGCTAGAGTAGTGTTTTCGACATCTGAAACACTTGAATGAATCGCACAAGCACAGATCATTATTATTGTACGGCGGCCGGGTGCGCAGTACTGTGGTAGGTACAGTACAGTACGTTGAGTGCTGGATCGAGGGTTGTAAGAAGGTGCTTGGATCCATAGGACTAAAACTAGTCTGACTAAAAATAGTCTCTTTGAGAGGTTAAAGTTTCAATCACCCCTGACTAAAGTGGGACTAAAACTAGTCTAGAGACTAAAATCTTTTAGTCACATGAACCCCTACTAAAATATGCATTAGTCATCTCTCTCCTCATTTAACTCATCATGCAAGTTCTGGATTGGAGGGTTTGGAGGATAATAAATGCTCATTAACTTGATTTTAGTCTCTTTAGTACTTGGATCCAAGCATGGGTGAGGCTAGCAAGTTTTAGTCTCACTACTTTTAGTCATGAGACTAAAACGTATCCAAGCACCCTCTAAGATGCCGCCCGTGGAGCCCTTTGGCGTGTCTACCAAGTGCATGCATCTTTTTTTATAATGGTTTTGCAACAACGGTGGCACTCAATAGCAGACGTTTTATACTAGGAGGAGTAGCGTCGGAATCTTAAACTCGAAATTATGGGGATAGTGATAGTGATAGCAAGCCTACATCATAAGCTTATCGCGAGATCTTTCACTAGGTTACTTAAGCAGTTGTCGCACTATCTTTTAATGACCAGTACTGGATAATTACTTGTGCGTTGCGGCAAAGTCGTACTATGTTGGGTCTGACGATATGTTAACAATTCAGATTAGACAGAAGGGCATGTATCAGGGCGGCATGGCCTCACGTAGCCGTTGTCTTTTTTTCCAAACAAAAGCTTAGGGTTACGCTGCCTTTCATCGACGCCGTGGTCCGTCCTTTTTTGTTTCCGATGGCCTTAGGAGTATGTGGTGTTCTTAGCCCTTGAGAATCGGAGGGCTTCAATGCTTCATTTTTGGCTGTGTTTTTATTTTTATGAGAGTTTAGGCCAACTCCACCGCACGATCTCAAACGGACGTCCGGTTTGACCGGATTTTCTCCGTTTGTGACGGCAATGGGTTCGCCCATGTCCGCTTCTGTCTGTTGGGTCGTACATGCGTCCACCGCGCGGCCGCATCCTAAATCATGTCCGTGTTGGACGTGATTAAAAAATAGAAAAACTTAACTAAAAAGTAAATAAACGTAGTTAAAAAACTTAAAGCGTAACATTAACATAAAAAACGGCCTAGTTTTCACGGCCACAAAACGGCCCAGTTTGACATAATTAACATAAAAAAACGTCGATGTCGTGGCCGTCGCCATCTTCACTGGCCGCCGATGTCGTCGTCGTCGTCACTGACGAGGTCGACGTAGGCCGGCGGCGTCCAGAGGTGGGCCGGCGGTCCGTGGTGCGCGGGGGCGGGCTGGAAGCTGACAGGTGCCTGCAACACCTCCTCCCGTGGCGAGGCGTCCCGCTCCGGTGACCGCGGCGGCGTGGGGCACCAGTTCACGCCCCCCACTGCATGCGCCATCTCTGGCGCCGTACACGACCAGCTCCACTGCTGGCCCACCAGATCCGAAGGGAACGCGGCCACCGGGGCGTCCTCCATCACCTCCTCCTCCTCCATCAGCTCGGGGATGGCGATGTCGCCGGCCGCAGAGGGGGCCATAGCATCCTCTAGGCCCGGCCATTGGCGTTCATCATGCGTCATCATGGAGTCCTCCATGACACGCTGCATGAGTCGGGCCTCCTCTTGCGCTGTCATGCGAGGAGGTGGAGGTGGTGACAGAGACGGGGAAGGCGACGGCGTGGGCGTGAGGCCGCGCAGCCGTGTACGCCCCGCGCACCTTCCGTGGCCGTCGCGGCCCCGACACCATGCCGGCGAAGCAGGAGGTGCGCCGCACGTCGTGCTCGTCCCTGAGCCACGTGTTCTAGAGGGTGGAGTCGGCGGCGTACCTGTCGTCGTAGTACAGGTCGTCGGGGAGGAGGCGGCGGCGGCGCTCGATCTCGTCGTGGCGCGCACGGCCGCTCGTTAGCACCGGCGGGATCGGGACCCGGTCGGCGGAGAGGTGCCAAGCGTTGGGGAGGTGGACGTCACTCCACGGGACCAGCGTCCTCGTCTCCCAGTAGCGCCGGCATACCTCAGCGTTGAGGTATTGCCGATCGCGCTGGCTGGCGGGCCTAGGGTCGAGGTGAAGGGAGCAGGCGCGGTGGCGATGCGGCCTCCTCCTTCACGAAGCCGCGGCGGCGTCCCGACGAGGAGTCGGCCTTGCGGTCATGCTTCCCCTGCTACCGTAGTTCCAGAGCCCCATGGCTGCGAGGTGGCCAGCCGGCGAGTTCGAGGAGGCTAGGGTTTGGGTGTCGGGTTTCGAGGAGGCCGCGGGGTGGCGATAGAAAGTGTGGATGACGACCGGTCCACGGCTTCCCCATTTAAGAAGGACCGTGACCGTTCCCTGGGCGGATCACAGGCGGGCCCGACCGCTCGTGCGCATTGATGTGGGCGGGTGGGAGGTAGGTGGCCGCCTGCCACGCGGCCCCGGCACGGATGAGCGCGCGTCTGTTTGCTGTCCACCGCGACCCAAACCCCGCACAAGTTTGCGCTCAAAATGGGTCGCCCCGGACACAAATCAGACAAGATGGGTTCGGGGCGTCTCGCGTTGGCCGACCGGTTTGTCCCTTTTACCCCAAACGGACGGGGCCGGACAGGATGGGGGCGCGCGGTGGAGTTGGCCTTATGTCCTGTTTAGGAAGGTATGACCATGACATCTTCTTGGAAATGGAATAAAGGTGAGCCTTTTGTTGGCTTCTATAATAAGCTCGTAGTACCCATCTTATCACCGAAAAAGGGTTTTCCTTCGCTTTGTATTACAAAGCAAACAACCGATACAACCAACGATAGGTGTTGGGGCGGAAGCAGCACAGTCACTCCCAAAAGAAAAGAAAAAAGACAAATGCCGACAACGGCGGATCGACATAAATGAAGAAGCTTTGCGACCACTAGCCCACCAGGCTCCAAGGCTCTGAGGCGCCGGTACGAATCAACACCTCCAAGAAGGACCGTGACGATGACGACGCTGCTGCCAAGGGTTTCTTCTGGTGCACGACGAGGCAAGAAGAAGGGTAGCCCCCCCAACGCCCTCCACGAAGGTTTGGTGGCACCCACAGGCGCCACCTTGTCGGTGTCGGCCAAGCCGACAGGGTTTCCCCCGATCCCAACGTTCATCTCGGATGCGCCAAAGCCCGGCACCAAACCGACCACCATCCCGTGCCAACGCCGCCTTGAAGCCTCCATGCCGTCTCACCACGGCACTACGAAGTGAGGCCTCACAGTGACAAAAATGAGCCGGGACTAAGTGTTGGTAATATGCCCTAGAGGCAATAATAAAGTGGTTATTATTATATTTCCTAGTTCATGATAATTGTCTATTATTCATACTATAATTGTATTAACCGGAAACCGTAATACATGTGTGAATACATAGACCACAACACGTCCCTAGTGAGCCTCTAGTTGACTAGCTCGTTGATCCATAGATGGTCATGGTTTCCTGATCATGGACATTGAATGTCATTGATAACGGGATCACATCATTAGGAGAATGATGTGATGGACAAGACCCAATCCGAAGCATAGCACAAGATCGTGTAGTTTGTCTGTTAAAGCTTTTCTAATGTCAAGTATCATTTCCTTAGACCATGAGATTGTGCAACTCCCGGACACCGTAGGAATGCTTTGGGTGTATCAAACGTCACAACGTAACTAAGTGATTATAAAGGTGCACTACAGGTATCTCCAAAAGTGCATGTTGAGTTGGCATCGAGACTGGGATTTGTCACTCCGTATGACGGAGAGGTATCTTTGGGCCCACTCGGTAATACATCATCCTATTGAGCTCATTGTGACTAAGGAGTTAGTCATAGTATCATGTGCTACGGAACGAGTAAAGAGACTTGCCGGTAACGAGATTGAACAAGGTATGGGGATACCAATGATCGAATCTCGGACAAGTTATATATCGATAGACAAAGGGAATTGCATACGAGATTGATTGAATCCCCGACATTGTGGTTCATCCGATGAGATCATCGTGGAACATGTGGGAGCGAACATGTATATCCATATCCCGTTGTTGGTTATTGACCGGAGAGGTGTCTCGGCCATGTCTGCATGGTTCCCGAACCCGTAGGGTCTACACACTTAAGGTTCGGTGACGCTATAGTTGTTATGAGAATTGTATATGTGGTTACCGAAGGTTATTCAGAGTCCCGGATGAGATCCCGGATGTCACGAGGAGTTCCGGAATGGTCCGCGGGTAAAGATTCATATATAGGAAGTGGAGATTTGATCACCGAAAATGTTTCTAGGATCATCGGTATTGTACCGGGACCACCGGAAGGGTTCCGGGGGTCCACCGGGAGGGGCCACCAGCCCCGAAGGGCCACGTGGGCCAAAAGTGGAAGGTAACTAGCCCCTAGATGGGCTGGTGCGCCACCCACCAAGGCCCAAGGTGCACAAGGAGGCCAAACCCTAGGGCGTGGTGGCTACCTTGGGTGGCAAGCCGTTCCCTAGGGCGTCCCCCCCCCTCCTCCATCTAGGGTTGTCGCACCTCCTAGGGTTTCCCTAGGGGTGGCGCACTGATGACGAGATGATGTATATACTTCTCGCACCTCGTTGGTTACCCCAAGTGGAAGGTTGAGATGTAGTGAGCGGGAAGTTTTCCCTTACACGGGAACTGTAAGGTTTATCGAACCAGGAGGACTCCTAGGATCAACAAGTAGGTGTCTTCCACCCTGGCGCTAGCAGAAGACGTGGACCTACACACACAAAAATAACTTTGCTCCCAACGAGTACAAAGGGGTTGTCAATCTCTCCGGCCTTGTAGTTTGCAAAGAGTCAAACACAAGCGGGAAAAGTAATAGTGATTGCAACGAAAAAGTAAATGAAAACGATACATGATGGAGGTGTAAACAATGATGGTGATATGGACCGGAGTCACATGATCTTCATGTTGGAAATATGCCCTAGAGGCAATAATAAATTAGTTATTATTATATTTGTTTGTTCGTGAAAATCGTTTATTATCCATGCTATAATTGTATTGATTGGAAACTCAAATACATGTGTGGATACATACACAAAACATTGTCCCTGGTAAGCCTCTAGTGGACTAGCTCGTTGATGAAAGATGGTCAAGGTTTCCTGACCATAGACAAGTGTTGTCTCTTGATAACGGGATCACATCATTAGGAGAATCATGTGATGGACTAGACCCAAACTATGAACGTAGCATGTGATCGTGTCATTTTGTTGCTATTGTTTTCTGCGTGTCAAGTATTCATTCCTATGACCATGAGATCATGTAACTCACTGACACCGGAGGAATACCTTGTGTGTATCAAACGTCACAACGTTACTGGGTGACTATAAAGGTGCTCTACAGGTATCTCCGAGGGTGTGTGTTGAGTTAGCATGGACCAAGACTGGGATTTGTCACTCCGTGTGATGGAGAGGTATCTCGGGTCCCACTCGGTAATACAACATCACATACAAGCCTTGCAAGCAATGTGACTCAAGTGTAAGTCATGGGATCTTGTATTACGGAACGAGTAAAGAGACTTGTCGGTAACGATATTAAAATAGGTATAGGGATACCGACGATCAAATCTCGGGCAAGTAACATACCGAAGGACAAAGGGAATGTTATACGGGATTATATGAATCCTTGGCACAGAGGTTCAACCAATAAGATCTTCGTAGAATATGTAGGGTCCAATATGGACATCCAGGTCCCGCTATTGGATATTGACCGGGGAGTGTCCCGGGTCATGTCTACATAGTTCTCGAACCCGCAGGGTCTGCACACTTAAGGTTCGGTGACGTTTTAGTTTAGTTGAGTTATATGTGTTGGTGATCGAAGGTTGTTTGGAGTCCCGGATGAGATCACGAACGTCATGAGGGTTTTCGGAATGGTCCGGAAACGAAGATTGATATATAGGAAGTTGGTGTTTGGATTCCGGAAAGTTTTCGGGCATTGCCCGTAATGTACCGGGAGTGACGAATGGGTTCCGGGGGGGCACTGGGTGGGCCCACCACGCCCCAAGGGGTCCATATGGGTTTATTGGATGCGCAATAAGGTATAATGGGCTGACAAAGTCATCCAAGGAAAGCCCATGAGGAAAAAGTGGAAAATCCAAAAGAGGTGGGAAAATAAGGAAGGAGTCATAATCCAAGTAGGATTGGAGAAGGACTCCTCCCTCCCACTTCGTTTGACCCAAGGAGGCCACCTTTGGCCGGCGCCCTAGGGCTTTGCCCCACCCCTTGGCTCCTCCTATATATACTAGAGGTTTAGGTCTGTTTGAGACACAACTTTTCCACGTGCAACTCAAACCTACACCTCGTGGCTCTTCCTCTAGATTAGATTTCTACGGAGTTCGGACGGAGCCCTGCAGGAATAGATCATCACCAACACCGGCGCGCCGTCACGCTGCCAGAGAACTCATCTACTTCTCCGTCTCTCTTGCTCGATCAAGAAGGCCGAGATCGTCATCGAGCTGTACATGTGCTGAACGCGGAGGTGCCGTCCGTTCGGCGCTAGATCGGAACGGATCGTGGGACGATGGTGATTTGAATCACGAAGTTGTACCACTACATCAACCGCGTTTCTTAATGCTTCTCGTTGAGTGATCTACAAGGGTATGTGGATCAAATCTCCCTCTCGTAGATGAACATCACCATGATAGGTCTTCGTGTGCATAGGAAATTTTTTGTTTCCCATGCAACGTTCCCCAACAGTGGCATCATGAGCTAGGTTCATGCGTAGATGTTATCTCGAGTAGAACACAAAAGTTTTTTTGGGCGTTGATGTTCGATTTTCTGCCCTCCTTAGTCTTTTCTCGATTCAGTGGTATTGTTGGATAGAAGCGGCCCGGACCGACATTACTCGTACGCTTACGAGAGACTGGTTTCATTGACTAACATGCAACTCGTTGCATAAAGATGACTCGCGGATGCCTGTTTCTTCAACTTTAGTTGAATTGGATTTGACCGAGGCGGTCCTTGGAGAGAGGTTAAATAGCAATTTGCACATCACCGTTGTGGTGTTTGTGTAAGTAAGATGCGATCATACTAGATACCCATAGCAGCCACGTAAAACATGCAACAACAAATTAGAGGACGTCTAACTTGTTTTTGAAGGGTATGCTTGTGATGTGATATGGCCAAATACATGATGTGATATATTGGATGTATGAGATGATCATGTTGTAATAGTTAATATCGACTTGCACGTCGATGCTACGGCAACCGGCAGGAGCCATAGGGTTGTCTTTAAACTAACATTTGTGTTTGCAGATGCATTTACTATATTGCTAGGTTGTAGCTTTAGTAGTAATAGCATAGATAGCACGACAACCTCGATGGAGGCATGATGATGGAGATCATGGTGTGGCGCCGGTGACGATGAAGATCATGTCGCTGCTTTGGTGATGGAGATCAAGAAGCACAAGATCATGGCCATATCATGTCACTTATGAATTGCATGTGATGTTAATCCTTTTATGCACCTTATCTTGCTTAGAACGACGGTAGCATTATAAGGTGATCCCTCACTAAAATTTCAAGATGAAATTGTGTTCTCCCCGACTGTGCACCGTTGCGACAGTTCGTCGTTTCGAGACACCACGTGATGATCGGGTGTGATAGACTCAACGTTCACATACAACGGGTGCAAAACAGTTGCACACGCGGAACACTTGGGTTAAACTTGACGAGCCTGCCATGTGCAGACATGGCCTTGGAACACAAGAGACCGAAAGGTCGAGCATGAATCATATAGTTGATATGATTACCATAGAGATGTTTACCACTGAAACTATACTCAACTCACGTGATGATCGGACTTGAGTTAGTGAATTTGGATCATGCACCACTTAAATGACTAGAGGGATGTAATTTTTGAGTGGGAGTTTATTAAGTAATTTGATTAGTTAAACTCTAATTATCATGAGCATAGTCAAAAGGTTTTTGCGAATTATGTTGTAGCTTGCGCTGTAGCTCTACTGTTTTTATATGTTCCTAGAGAAATTTAGTTGAAAGATGATAGTAGCAACTTTGCGAAATGAGTCCGTAAAACTGAGGATTGTCCCCATTGTTGCGCAGAAGGCTTATGTCCTTAATGCACCACTCGGTATGCTGCACCTCGAACGTCGTCTGTGGATGTTACGAACATCTGACATACACGTTTTTGATGACTGCGTGATAGTTCAATGCGTAATACTTAATGGCTTAGAAGCAAGGCGATGAAGACGTTTTGAAACGTCGCGGAACATAAGAGATGTTCTAAGAGATGAAATTGAGATTTCATGCTCGTGCCATTGTTGAGAGGTATGTGACCTCCGACAAGATTCTTTGTCTTCAAAGTAAAAGTAGAAAAGCTCAATAGTTGAGCATGTGCTCAGATTGTCTTAGTGCAATAGCCGCTTGAATCAAGTGGGAGTTAATCTTCCAGATGAGATAGTGATGGTTCTCCAAAGTCACTGCCACCAAGCTGCTAGAGCTTAGTGATGAACTATAACATGTCAAGGATAGATATGATGATCCTTGAGCGATTCACAATGTTTGACACTGCGAAAGTAGAAATCAAGTTGGAGCATCAATTGTTGATGGTTAGTAAAACCACTAGTTTCAATAAGGGCAAGGGCTAGAAGGGACACTTCATGAAACGACAAACCAGTTGCTGCTCTAGTGAAGAAACCGAGGGTTGAACCCAAACCCGAGACTAAGTGCTTCTGTATGAGGAAAACGGTCACTGAGGCGGAACTACCCTAGATACTTGGTAGATGAGAAGGCTCGCAAAGTCGACAAAAGTATATTTGATATACATGATATTGATGTGTACTTTACTAGTACTCCTAGTAGCACGAGGGTATTGGATACCGGTTCGGTTGCTAAGTAATTAGTAACTCGAAATGAAAGCTACGGAATAAACGGAGACTAGCTAAAGGCGAGGTGACGATACTGTTGGGGAACGTCGCATGGGAAACAAAAATTTCCTACGCGCACGAAGACCTATCATGGTGATGTCCATCTACGAGAGGGGATGAGTGATCTACGTACCCTTGTAGATCGTACAGCAGAAGCGTTAGTGAACGCGGTTGATGTAGTGGAACGTCCTCACGTCCCTCGATCCGCCCCGCGAACAATCCCGCGATCAGTCCCACGATCTAGTACCGAACGGACGGCACCTCCGCGTTCAGCACACGTACAGCTCGACGATGATCTCGGCCTTCTTGATCCAGCAAGAGAGACGGAGAGGTAGAAGAGTTCTCCGGCAGCGTGACGGCGCTCCGGAGGTTGGTGATGATCTTGTCTCAGCAGGGCTCCGCCCGAGCTCCGCAGAAACGCGATCTAGAGGAAAAACTATGGAGGTATGTGGTCGGGCAGCCGTGAGAAAGTCGTCTCAAATCAGCCCTAAAACCTCCGTATATATAGGTGGGAGGGAGGGGAGGAGTCAGCCTCAAAACCTAAAGGTTTGGCCGAAATTGGAGGTGGAGGAGTCCTACTCCAATCCTACTTGGAGTAGGATTCCACCTTCCCACTTGGAAACTCTTTCCACCTTGTGTTTTTTCCTTCTCAAACCTTATGGGCCTTAGTGGGAACTTATTCCAGCCCACTAGGGGCTGGTTTATCTCTTCCCATAGCCCATGAGACCCCTTGGGGCGTGACACCCCTCCCGATGGTCCCCGGCACCCCTCCCGGCACTCCCGGTACACTACCGATGAGCCCGAAACTTTTCCGGTAATGCACGAAAACCTTCCGGTAACCAAATGAGGTCATCCTATATATCAATCTTCGTTTCCGGACCATTCCGGAAACCCTCGTGACGTCCGTGATCTCATCCGGGACTCCGAACAACATTCGGTAACCAACCATATAACTCAAATACGCATAAAACAACGTCGAACCTTAAGTGTGCAGACCCTGCGGGTTCGAGAACTATGTAGACATGACCCGAGAGACTCCTCGGTCAATATCCAATAGCGGGACCTGGATGCCCATATTGGATCCTACATATTCTACGAAGATCTTATCGTTTGAACCTCAGTGCCAAGGATTCATATAATCCCGTATGTCATTCCCTTTGTCCTTCGGTATGTTACTTGCCCGAGATTCGATCCTCAGTATCTGTATACCTATTTCAATCTCGTTTACTGGCAAGTCTCTTTACTCGTTCCGTAATACAAGATCCCGCAACTTACACTAAGTTACATTGCTTGCAAGGCTTGTGTGTGATGTTGTATTACCGAGTGGGCCCCGAGATACCTCTCCGTTCACACGGAGTGACAAATCCCAGTCTTGATCCATACTAACTCAACTAACACCTTCGGAGATACCTGTAGAGCATCTTTATAGTCACCCAGTTACGTTGCGACGTTTGATACACACAAAGCATTCCTCCGGTGTCAGTGAGTTATATGATCTCATGGTCATAGGAATAAATACTTGACACGCAGAAAACAGTAGCAACAAAATGACACGATCAACATGCTACGTCTATTAGTTTGGGTCTAGTCCATCACATGATTCTCCTAATGATGTGATCCCGTTATCAAGTGACAACACTTGCCTATGGCCAGGAAACCTTGACCATCTTTGATCAACGAGCTAGTCAACTAGAGGCTTACTAGGGACAGTGTTTTGTCTATGTATCCACACAGGTATTGTGTTTCCAATCAATACAATTATAGCATGGATAATAAACGATTATCATGAACTAAGAAATATAATAATAACTAATTTATTATTGCCTCTAGGGCATATTTCCAACAGTCTCCCACTTGCACTAGAGTCAATAATCTAGTTCACATCACCATGTGATTCCAATGAATCCAACACCCATATAGTTATGGGGTCTGATCACATCTTGCTCGTGAGAGAGGTTTTAGTCAACGGTTCTGAAACTTTCAGATCCGTGCGTTCTTTACAAATCTTTATGTCATCTTATAGATGCTGCTACTACGTGCTATTCAGAAATGCTCCAAATATCTACTCTACTATACGAATCCGTTTCACTACTCATAGTTATTCGGATTAGTGTCAAAGCTTGCATCGACGTAACCCTTTACGACGAACTCTTCAACCACCTCCATAATCGAGAAAAATTCCTTAGTCCATTAGTTACTAAGGATAAATTTTGACCGCTGCTAGTGATTCAATCATGGATCACTCTCTGTACCTCTCAGCATATTTTGAGTCAAGGCAGACATCAGGTGCGGTACACAGCATGGCATACTTTAGATTCTACGGCTAAGGCATAGAAGACGACCTTCGTCTATTCTCTTTATTCTGCCGGGGTCGGGTTTTTGAGTCTTACTCAAATTCACACCTCACAACGCAACCAAGAACTCCTTCTTTGCTGATCTATTTTGAACTCCTTCAAAAACTTGTCAAGGCATGCATCTTGTTGAAACTTCCATTAAGCGCTTTCGATCTATCTCCATAGATCTTTGATGCTCAACGTTCAAGTAGCTCAAATCCAGGTACTCCTTTGAAAACTTCTTTCAAACAACCTTGTATGCTTTACAGAAATTCTACATTACTTCTGATCCACAATATGTCAACCACATATACCTATCAGAAATTCTATAGTGCTCCCACTCACTTCTTTGGAAATACAAGTTTCTCATAAACCTTGTACAAACCCAAAATCTTTGATCATCTCATCAAAGTGTATATTCCAACTCCGAGATGCTTGCACCAGTCCATTGAAGGATCACTGGAGCTTGCATACTTGCTAGTATCTTTAGGATCGACAAAACCTTCTGGTTGTATCACATACAATGTTTGCTCAAGGAAACCGTCGAGAAAACAATGTTTTGACATCCTACGTGCAATATTTCATAAATAATGCATCAACAACTAACATAATTCTAACAGACTTTTAGCATCGCTACGAGTGAGAAAGTCTCATCATAGTCAACTGTTTGATCTTATCGAAAACATCTTTACGACAAGTCGAGCGTTTCTTAATAGTGACTTATCACCATCATCGTCTGTCTTCTTTTAAAGATCCATCTTTACTCAATAGTCTTATGACCATCAAGTAGTTCTTTCAAAGTCTACACTTTGTTTTCATACATGGATCCTCTCTCGGATTTCATGGCTTCCAGCCATTTGTCGGAATCTGGGCCCACCATCGCTTTCTCCATAACTCGTAGGTTCACTGTTGCTCAACAACATGACCTCCAAGACAGGGTTACCGTACTACTCTGCAGCAGTACGCGACCTTGTCGACCTACGAGGTTTGTAGTAACTTGACTCGAAGCTCAATGATCACCATCATCAGCTTCTACTTCAATTGGTGTAGGCGCCACAGGAACAACTTCCTATGCCCTGCTACACACTGGTTGAAGTGATGGTTCAATAACCTCATCAAGTTCTACTACCCTCCCACTCAATTCTTTCGAGAGAAACCTTTCCTCGAGAAAGGATCCGTTTCTAGAAACAAACACTTTGCTTTCGGATCTGAGATAGGAGATGTACCCAACTGTTTTGGATATCCTATGAAGATGCATTTATCCGCTTTGGGTTCGAGCTTATCAGGCTGAAACTTTTTCACATAAGTGTCGAAGCCCCAAACTTTCAAGAAACGACAGTTTAGATCTCTCTAAACCTCAGTCTATACTGTGTCATCTCAACGGAAATACGCGGTGCCCTATTTAAAGTGAATGCGGTTGTCTCTAATGCATAACCCATAAACGATAATGGTAATTCGATAAGAGACATCACAGCATGCACCATACTAAATAGTGCGTGGATATGACGTTCAGACACATCATCACACTATGATGTTCCAGGTGGCATGAACTGTGAAACAATTTCCACATTGTCTTAACTGTGTACCAAAAACTCGCAACTCAGATATTCATTTCTATGATCATATCGTAGACAGTTCATCCTCTTGTTACGACGAACTTCACTCTGAAACGGAATTGAACTTTTCAGTATTTCAGACTTGTGATTCATTAAGTAAATACTCCTGTATCTACTCAAGTCGTCAGTGAAGTAAGAACATAATGATATCCACTGCGTGCCTCAGCACTCATTGGACTGCATACATAAAAAATGTATCACTTCCGACAAGTTACTATCTTGTTTCATCTCAATGAAAACAAGGCCTTGCTCATGTGGTATGATTTGCATGTCACTAGTGATTCGCAATCAGGTGAGTAAAGATCCATCAGCATGGACCCTCTTCATGCAATTTATACTAACATGACTCAAGCGGCAGTGCCACAAGTAAGTGGTACTATCATCATTAACTCGTATCTTTTGGCACCAATGTGTAACACTACAATCGAGATTCAATAAACCATTGAAGGTGATTATTCAAGCAAATAGAGTAACCATTATTCCTTTTGAATGAATAATCGTATTGCAATAAACACGATCCAATCATGTTCATGCTTAACGCAAGCACCAAATAACAATTATTTAGGTTCAACACCAATCCCGATGGTAAAGGGGGCGTGTGACGTTTGATCATATCAACCTTGGAAACACTTCCAACACGTATCGTCACCTCGCCTTTAGCTAGTCTCCGTTTATGCCGTAGCTTTCATTTCGCGTTACTAATCACTTAGCAACCGAACCAGTATCCAATACCCTCGTGCTACTAGGAGTACTAGTAAAGTACACATCAACATTATGTATATCAAATATACTTCTCTCGACTTTTGCCAGCCTTCTTATCTACCAAGTATCTAGAGTTGCTCCGCCTCAGTGACTGTTCCCCTTATTACAGAAGCACTTAGTCTCGGGTTTGGGTTTAATCTTGGGTCTCTTCATTAGTGCAGCAACTGTTTTGCCGTTTCACGAAGTATCCCTTCTAGCCCTCGCCTTTCTTGAAACTTAGTGGTTTTTCAAACCATCAACTATTGATGCTCCTTCTTGATTTCTACTTTCGCAGTGTCAAACGTCGCGAATCTCTCAAAGATCATTGTATCTATCCTTGATATGTTATAGTTCATCACGAAGCTCTCAAAGCTTGGTGGCAGTGACTTTTGGAGAACCATCACTATCGCATCTGGAAGATTAGCTCCCACTTGATTCAAGTGATTGTCGTACTCAGACAATCTGAGCACACGCTCAACGATTGAGCTTTTCTCCTTTACTTTGTGGTCAAAGAATTTTGTTGGAGGTCTCGTACCTCTTAACAAGGGCACAAGCATGAAATCACAATTTCATCTCTTTAGAACATCACTTATGTTCCGTGATGTTTAAAACGTTTTCGGTGCCTTGCTTCTAAGCCATTAAGTACTTTGCACTGAACTATCGTGTAGTCATCAGAAACGTGTATGTCGGATGTTCACAGCATCCACAGACGACGCTCGAGGTGCAGCACACCGAGTGGTGCATTAAGGACATAAGCCTTCTGCGCAGCAACGAGGACAATCCTCGGTTTTACAGACTCAGTCTGCAAAGTTTGCTACTATCAATTTTCAACTAAATTTTCTCTAGGAACATAAAAAAACAGTAGAGCTATAGCGCAAGCTACATCGTAATTCGCAAAGACCATTAGACTATGTTCATGACAATTAGTTCAATTAATCATATTACTTAAGAACTCCCACTCAAAAAGTACATCTCTCTAGTCATTTGAGTGGTACATGATCCAAATCCACTATCTCAAGTCCGATCATCACGTGAGTCGAGAATAGTTTCAGTGGTAAGCATCCCTATGCTAATCATATCAACTATACGATTCATGCTCGACCTTTTGGTCTCATGTGTTCCGAGGCCATGTCTGCACATGCTAGGCTCGTCAAGCTTAACCCGAGTGTTCTGCGTGTGCAACTGTTTTGCATCCGTTGTATGTGAACGTTGAGTCTATCACACCCGATCATCACGTGGTGTCTCGAAACGAAGAACTGTCGCAACGGTGCACAGTCGGGGAGAACACAACTTCGTCTTGAAATTTTAGTGAGAGATCACCTCATAATGCTACCGTCGTTCTAAGCAAAATAAGGTGCATAAAAGGATTAACATCACATGCAATTCATAAGTGACATGATATGGCCATCATCACGTGCTTCTTGATCTCCATCACCAAAGCACCGGCACGATCTTCTTGTCACCGGCGCCACACCATGATCATCCATCAACGTGTTGCCATCGGGGTTGTCGTGCTACTTATGCTATTACTACTAAAGCTACATCCTAGCAAAATAGTAAACGCATCTGCAAGCACAAACGTTAGTATAAAGACAACCCTATGGCTCCTGCCGGTTGCCGTACCATCGACGTGCAAGTCGATATTTCTATTACAACATGATCATCTCATACATCCAATATATCACATCACATCGTTGGCCATATCACATCACAATCATACCCTGCAAAAACAAGTTAGACGTCCTCTAATTTTGTTTGTTGCATGTTTTACGTGGTGACCGAGGGTATCTAGTAGGATCGCATCTTACTTACGCAAACACCACAACGGAGATATATGAGTTGCTATTTAACCTCATCCAAGGACCTCCTTGGTCAAATCCGATTCAACTAAAGTTGGAGAAACAGTCACTTGCCAGTCATCTTTGAGCAAAGGGGGTTACTCGTAACGATGAAACCAGTCTCTCGTAAGCGTACGAGTAATGTCGGTCCAAGCCGCTTCAATCCAACAATACCGCGGAATCAAGAAAAGACTAAGGAGGGCAGCAAAACGCACATCACCGCCCACAAAAACTTTTGTGTTCTACTCGAGAAGACATCTACGCATGAACCTAGCTCATGATGCCACTGTTGGGGAACGTCGCATGGGAAACAAAAATTTCCTACGCGCACGAAGACCTATCATGGTGATGTCCATCTACGAGAGGGGATGAGTGATCTACGTACCCTTGTAGATCGTACAGCAGAAGCGTTAGTGAACGCGGTTGATGTAGTGGAACATCCTCACGTCCCTCGATCCGCCCCGCGAACAATCCCGCGATCAGTCCCACGATCTAGTACCGAACGGACGGCACCTCCGCGTTCAGCACACGTACAGCTCGACGATGATCTCGGCCTTCTTGATCCAGCAAGAGAGACGGAGAGGTAGAAGAGTTCTCCGGCAGCGTGACGGCGCTCCGGAGGTTGGTGATGATCTTGTCTCAGCAGGGCTCCGCCCGAGCTCCGCAGAAACGCGATCTAGAGGAAAAACTATGGAGGTATGTGGTCGGGCAGCCGTGAGAAAGTCGTCTCAAATCAGCCCTAAAACCTCCGTATATATAGGTGGGAGGGAGGGGAGGAGTTAGCCTCAAAAACTAAAGGTTTGGCCGAAATTGGAGGTGGAGGAGTCCTACTCCAATCCTACTTGGAGTAGGATTCCACCTTCCCACTTGGAAACTCTTTCCACCTTGTGTTTTTTCCTTCTCAAACCTTATGGGCCTTAGTGGGAACTTATTCCAGCCCACTAGGGGCTGGTTTATCTCTTCCCATAGCCCATGAGACCCCTTGGGGCGTGACACCCCTCCCGATGGTCCCCGGCACCCCTCCCGGCACTCCCGGTACACTACCGATGAGCCCGAAACTTTTCCGGTAATGCACGAAAACCTTCCGGTAACCAAATGAGGTCATCCTATATATCAATCTTCGTTTCCGGACCATTCCGGAAACCCTCGTGACGTCCGTGATCTCATCCGGGACTCCGAACAACATTCGGTAACCAACCATATAACTCAAATACGCATAAAACAACGTCGAACCTTAAGTGTGCAGACCCTGCGGGTTCGAGAACTATGTAGACATGACCCGAGAGACTCCTCGGTCAATATCCAATAGCGGGACCTGGATGCCCATATTGGATCCTACATATTCTACGAAGATCTTATCGTTTGAACCTCAGTGCCAAGGATTCATATAATCCCGTATGTCATTCCCTTTGTCCTTCGGTATGTTACTTGCCCGAGATTCGATCGTCAGTATCTGTATACCTATTTCAATCTCGTTTACTGGCAAGTCTCTTTACTCGTTCCGTAATACAAGATCCCGCAACTTACACTAAGTTACATTGCTTGCAAGGCTTGTGTGTGATGTTGTATTACCGAGTGGGCCCCGAGATACCTCTCCGTTCACACGGAGTGACAAATCCCAGTCTTGATCCATACTAACTCAACTAACACCTTCGGAGATACCTGTAGAGCATCTTTATAGTCACCCAGTTACGTTGCGACGTTTGATACACACAAAGCATTCCTCCGGTGTCAGTGAGTTATATGATCTCATGGTCATAGGAATAAATACTTGACACGCAGAAAACAGTAGCAACAAAATGACACGATCAACATGCTACGTCTATTAGTTTGGGTCTAGTCCATCACATGATTCTCCTAATGATGTGATCCCGTTATCAAGTGACAACACTTGCCTATGGCCAGGAAACCTTGACCATCTTTGATCAACGAGCTAGTCAACTAGAGGCTTACTAGGGACAGTGTTTTGTCTATGTATCCACACAGGTATTGTGTTTCCAATCAATACAATTATAGCATGGATAATAAACGATTATCATGAACTAAGAAATATAATAATAACTAATTTATTATTGCCTCTAGGGCATATTTCCAACAGATACGTGTTGGAAGTGTTTCTAAGGTTGATGTGATCAAAAACATCGCACGCTCCCTCTACCATCGGGATTGGTGTTAAAACTAAATAATTGTTATTTGGTGTTTGCGTTGAGCATGAACATGATTGGATCGTGTTTATTGCAATACGATTATTCATTTAAAGAGAATAATGGCTATTCTATTTGTTTGAATGATTACCTTCAATGGTTTACTGAATCTCGATTGTAGTGATACACATGTTCATAATATTGATGCCAAAAGATACAAAGTAGAAATGATAGTACCACTTACTTGTGGCACTGTCGTTTCAGTCATGTCGGTATAAAGTGCATGAAGAAGCTCCATAGTGATGGATCTTTGTACTCACTCAATTTTTAAACGTTTGAGACATGCAAACCATACCTATTGGTATAAACGCATGAAGAAACTCCATGCAGATGGGTCGTTTGGACTCACTTGATTTTGAATCACTTGAGACATGCAAATCATACCACATGGAACAAGAAAGTAACATGTTGGAAGTAATACATTTTTGATATGTGCAGTCCAATGAGTGCTCAGGCACGCAGTGGATATCGTTATGTTCTTACTTCACTGATGATTTGAGTAGATACAGGAGTATTTACTTGATGAATCACAAGTCTGAAATATTGAAAAGTTCAAATCTATTTCAGAGTGAAGATCGTCGTGACAAGAGGATAAACTGTCCATGATATGATCATAGAGATGAATATTTGAGTTGCGAGTTTTGGTACATGATGACCCACAAGTATAGGGGATCAATCGTAGTCCTTTCGATAAGTAAGAGTGTCGAACCCAATGAGGAGAAGAAGGCTCTGATAAACGGTTTTCAGCAAGGTAATAACTGCAAGCACTGAAAGTAGCGGTAACAAGTGATGGTGTAGTAAGGTGAAACGTAGCAAGCGAAAAGTAACAAGTGACAAGTAGTAGCAACGGTGCAGCCAAGTGTCCCAATCCCTTTTGTAGCAACGGAAAAGCCTAAGCAAAGTCTTATAAGAGGAAAAACGCTCCCGATGACACACGGGAATTTCTATCATGCTAGTTTCATCATGTTCATATGATTCGCGTTCGTTACCTTGATAGTTTGATATGTGGGTGGACCGACGCTTGGGTACTGCCCTTACTTGGACAAGCATCCCACTTATGATTAACCCCTCTCACAAGCATCCGCAACTACGAAAGAAGAATTAAGACAACGTCTAACCATAGCATTAAACTAGTGGATCCAAATCAGCCCCTTACGAAGCAACACATAGACTGGGGTTTAAGCTTGTATCACTCTAGCAACCCATCATCTACTTACTACTCCCCAATGCCTTCCTCTAGGCCCAAATATGGTGAAGTGTTATGTAGTCGACATTCACATAACACCACTAGAGGAAAAACAACATACAACATATCAAAATACCGAACGAATACCAAACTCACATGACTATTATTAGCATGACTTATCCCATGTCCTCAGGAACAAAAGTAACTACTCACAAAGCATAATCATAATCATGATCAGAGGTGTAATGAGTAGCATCAAGGATCTGAACATAAACTCTTCCACCAAGTAATCCAACTAGCATCAACTACAAAGAGTAATCAACACTACTAGCAACCTTACAAGTACCAATCGGAGTGGCGAGACGGAGATTGGTTACAAGAGATGAACTAGGGTTTGGAGAGGAGATGGTGCCGATGAAGATGTTGATGGAGATGACTCCCCCTCCGATGAGAGGAGTGTTGGTGATGACGAAGGCGACGATTTCCCCCTCCGGGAGGGAAGTTTCCCCGGCAGGATCGTCCTGTCGGAGCTCTAGATTGGTTCTGCTCAAGTTTCGCCTCATGGCGGCGGCGAATCCACGAAAAAGCTCCTCCCTGATTTTTTTCTCGGACGAAAACCTTCATATAGCAAAAGAGGGGGGCCAGTGGGCCACCAGGGTGCCCACAAGCCCTATTGCCGCGGCCAGGGGGTAGGCCGCGGCAACCAGTCTTGTGGGCCCCTGGTAGCTCCCCTCTGACACTTCTTTCGCCCAGTGTTTTTTATATATTCCCAAAAAAATCCACGTTGATTTTCAGGGAATTTGGAGTTGCGCAGAATAGAGGACTCATACTTGCTCCTTTTCCAGTCCAGAATTCCAGTTGCCGGTATTCTCCCTCTTCAAATAAACCTTGCAAAATAAGAGAGAAAAGGCATAAGTATGGTACCACAAAGTATAATAACAGTCCATAAAGCGATAAATATCAACATGAAAGCATGATGCAAAATGGACGTATCAACTCCCCCAAGCTTATACCTCGCTTGTCCTCAAGCAAAAACCTAGATCCATAAACATGTCCACATGTTTAGGGATGAAGGTGTCGATAAAACATAATACGAACATGAGGGCATCATGATCACACATAGAACAGCAATACATCATAGAGATTCTTATGGGAAAGTAACAATTCCTTCACAAAGCAAAGTTTGAATCAAAAACCTTACCGAGGAGTAGCCAACAACAGTCCATAGTCATTGAAGCAATTGCAATTTTTCATATCATCAGAAAGAGTCAAATAAGAGCTTGTAAAGCAAATCCACATACTCAATCATCTCTTTTGTTTTCCACAATTGTTACAACTCACGTGGTACTCATGGTATCAAAGTTTCAGTTGGACACAGAGAAAGATAGGGGCTTATAGTTTTGCCTCCCAACCATTTACCTCAAGGGTAAAGTCCACAATAATAAAGCATAAGTACTCAGCTCCAAGTTGATATATGAATATAGATCTTTCCCAAGCACATGACGTTCACCAAGAAAAAGGCTAAATAAGGAATTGGTGAAGATCACCATGACTCTTACAAGGGCAAAAAGTAAAGGTACAAGATAGGCCCTTCGCAGAGGGAAGCAGAGGTTGTCATGCGCTTTCGAGGTTTGGATGCGTGTCCTCTTAGTGCGGAGGAACGTCACTTTATATTGCCTCCTGTGATAAAGAACTTTATTATGCAGTCTGTCGCTTTTATGTCTTCCTCATCAGAGGTTCGTACAAAGCTTATTTTCCACACACTAATAGATCATACATATTAGAGAGCAATTCTTATTGCTTGCACCGATGACAACTTACTTGAGGGATCTTATTCAATCCATAGGTAGGTATGGTGGACACTCAAGGCAAAATTGGGTTGAAGGTTTATGGATGCACAAGTAGTATCTCTACTTGGTGCGGGAGTTTTGGCTAAAATGAGGTGGAAGCAATCGTCACATGCTAAGGGATCTCTAATCATATAACATTGTTTGGAACCAAGCAAACACAATTCATTATGTTGTCTTCTTTGTCCAACATCTACTTCTAAGCATGTAATAGTTTGGTGAGTGCTCACAATTATAGAAGGTGTCTAAGATGATATATTTATATGTGAACCTCTCTTTCCTTATTACTTCTTATTAATTGCAACAATGACTGAGGTCTATGTTGGTCTACTCTCAACAAGTTTCAATCGTCATACTTGTTATATGTGAAGCTATCACTTTCCATAAGATCATCTCATGATCTTTCATGCTATCGTTCCTTTCATACTTTTGATCACAACACAAAACAAAGCCCTTGACTGAGATACTCTTTATTATATAGCTCGCAATCTCAAATACATCGGGGGAGACACAAGGCAAAAGACTCAAACTAAACACTAAAGACTTATTCCACTAAGAGAAGAAATAAAAACTGAAAAGGAAAGAACTAAAACAAAGGTAAAAGCAAAAGATATAAAGGTGATACGATACCAGGGCAACTCCCCCAAGCTTGGCATAAGCCAAGGGAGTTGCCCATACCAATGCTTAGTTGTCTTCCTTTGGTGGTGATGGTGGTGGAGTTGTTGAAGCAGTCTTGAGCTTATCTAATTTACACTTGAGCATAAAGTTCTGCTCCCTTAGATCGTCATTTTCCTCCTCAAGCTTCAACACTCTATGGCAAAGTTCCTGCTTACTCTCATGCAAGAAACGAGAAGGGATAAACAAGGTATTAGGCTTCTTCCTTTGGTTAGGGAGGCTTGACTTCTTGAACTCCACATGAGTGCATCCTGGTTGAGGTAGAGGAGCTTCCTCTTCATCGGAACTCGTTTGTTCCTTCCCTTTGGGATCATAGTCCTCTTCCTCGTCAGTGGTCCAACCATATGGTTCCAAGTCCCCATAGACCTTGGGTTTAGCAAGGTAATCAGCCACATAGCTCTCCCCCTCTGAATCCTCAGAAGACATCTTGACCTAGATCTGCGACAGAAACATGCTCGAAACGAAAACACAGAAAAACTGCACGATACGGAGATCAAAACCCTCAAACGTATATATAATGATTTTTTCTGGACCAGAAGGAGTGCTCCGCAAGAAAACGGAGTCCGGGAGGCACACGAGGTGCCCACAAGCCCTATTGCCGCGGCCAGGGGGGAGGCCGCGGCAACCAAGCTTGTGGTCGCCTCGTGCGCTCTCCGAACTGCTTTTTATTTTTATTTTTTCCATAAATTCCAAAACGGAGAAAATTTCCTATTGGAAAAGTTTCGGAGTCCAATTACTTACCAAAACACATACCTCTTCGTTTTCAGGGTCTGAAACAGGCTGATAAACATCCCTTATGTACTCCTCTGGAGTTATGATATTGATGATATTGGTCTCAACATTTATGGGAGTACCAGAGATATAATGCTTGATTCTTTGCCCATTCACCACTCTACGAAAATTACCTTCGGTGTTATTGATTTTGATGGCACCGGAACGATATACTTCCTCGACAACGTAGGGACCTTCCCATTTAGAGAGAAGCTTGCCTACGAAGAATCTTAAACGAGAATTGTATAGCAGGACATAATCACCTACATTGAACTCTCGTTTTTGTATTCTTTTATCGTGCCATATCTTAACCTTTTCCTTGAATAACTTGGCATTCTCATATGTGTGGGCCCTCCATTCATCTAATGAGTTGATATCAAACAACCGCTTCTCACCGGCAAGTTTGAAATTGAAGTTGAGCTCTTTGATTGCCCAATATGCTTTGTGTTCCAGCTCAAGAGGTAAATGACATGCCTTACCATAAACCATTTTATACGGCGACATGCCCATGGGATTCTTATAAGCAGTCCTATAAGCCCATAGTGCATCTTCAAGTTTGCTAGACCAATTCTTTCGAGATCTATTGACGGTCTTTTGTAAGATCAATTTGATCTCCCTATTACTCAACTCCACTTGACCACTAGACTGAGGATGATAAGGAGATGCAACTCTATGGTTGGCATCATACTTAGCGAGCATCTTGCGAAAAACACCATGAATGAAGTGTGAACCGCCATCAGTCATCAGATATCTAGGGACTCCAAATCTTGGGAAAATGACTTCTTTAAGCATCTTAATAGAGGTGTGGTGATCAGCATTTCTAGTGGGGATAGCTTCTACCCACCTAGTGACGTAATCCACAAGAACTAAGATGTGAGTATACCCATTGGAACTCGGGAAAGGTCCCATATAATCAAAGCCCCAGATATCAAATGGTTCAATGACAAGTGAATAGTTCATAGGCGTTTACTGACGCTTACTGATGTTCCCTATTCTTTGGCATTCGTCACAAGACAAGACAAACTTACGGGCATCCTTGAAGAGAGTGGGCCAATAGAAACCTGATTGCAATACCTTATGAGCAGTTCTGTCTCCAGCATGGTGTCCTCCGTAGGTTTCGGAATGACACTTCTGCAGGATCTATCCCTGTTCATGTTACGGCACACAACGTCTAATAACACCATCTACTCCTTCCTTATAAAGGTGAGGATCATCCCAAAAGTAGTGTCTCAAATCAAAGAAGAATTTCTTCTTTTGCTGGTAGGTGAAACTGGGTGGTATGTATTTGGCTACGATATAGTTTGCGTAATCAGCATACCACGGTGCACTATGTGAAGTGCGGATGACATTCAATTGCTCATCAGGAAAGCTATCACCAATAGCTCGTGGGTCATCAAGGACATTCTCTAGCCTAGACAAGTTATCTTCTATAGGGTTATCAGCACCCTTTCGGTCAACAACGTGCAAATCAAATTCATGTAGCAGGAGAACCCATCTGATTAGCCTAGGCTTAGCGTCCTTCTTCTCCATAAGGTACTTAATAGCAGCATGATCAGAGTGAATAGTGACTTTGGAGTCAACTATATAAGATCTGAACTTTTCACATGCAAACATGACTGCTAAAAACTCTTTCTCCGTAGTGGCATAGTTTCTTTGGGCACTGTTGAGAGTTTTACTAGCGTAGTGAATGACATTCAACTTTTTGTCAACTCTTTGTCCTAGAACAACACCAACAGCATGATCACTAGCATCGCACATGATTTCAAAGGGCAAATTCCAATCAGGTGGTTGAATAATAGGTGCGGTTATCAAGGCCTTCTTAAGTATTTCGAAAGCTTCCTCACAATCCTCATCGAAAACAAAAGGAACATCCTTCTGCAAAAGGTTGGTAAGAGGCCTAGAAATCTTAGAGAAGTCTTTAATGAACCTTCTATAGAAACCAACATGACCTAGGAAACTTCGTATACCTCTGATATCTGTGGGGCAAAGCATTTTCTCAATTGCATCTACCTTAGCCTTATCAACTTCAATGCCTTTCTTAGAGATTTTATGTCCTAAGACGATGCCTTCATTAACCATGAAGTGGCACTTCTCCCAGTTCAAGACGAGGTTGGTATCTTTGCATCTGTGTAAGACTCGATCAAGGTTGCTGAGGCAATCGTCAAAGGAAGAACCATCAACGGAGAAATCATCCATGAAAACCTCAACAATATTTTCACAAAAGTCAGAGAATATAGCCATCATACATCTTTGAAAGGTGGCAGGTACATTGCACAAGCCAAAAGGCATACGTCTATAAGCAAAGGTACCGAAGGGGCAGGTGAAAGTGGTTTTCTCCTGATCAGATTGTGCAACAGGTATTTGCGAGAAACCTGAATAACTGTCTAGAAAGCAGAAGTGTGTGTGTTTAGATAGCCTTTCTAGCAGCTGGTCGATAAACGACAAAGGATAATGGTCTTTCCTGGTTGCCTTGTTCAGTTTCCGGAAGTCTATCACCATCCTATAGCCAGTAATAATCCTCTGTGGGATTAGTTCATTCTTATCATTAGGAACGACGGTGATACCTCCCTTCTTAGGTACGCAATGTACTGGACTTACCCAATCACTATGAGCAACATGATAAATCATTCCTGCTTCAAGAAGCTTTAATATTTCTTTTCTCACGACCTCTTTCATCCTCGGATTTAATCTCCGTTGATGATCAGCAACTGGCTTAGAATCAGGATCGGTTTTAATCTTGTGCTGACATAGAGTGGGACTAATACCCTTAAGATCTTCAAGAGTATATCCAATAGCAGCACAGTGCTTCCTCAATGTTTTTAATAACTTCTTCTCTTCGTGATTCGAGAGGTGAGCACTAATAATAACAGGATATATCTCCTTCTCATCAAGATAGACATACTTAAGAGTATCTGGTAACTGTTTTAGCTCGAACACAGGATCACCCTTTGGTGGGGGAGGATCCCCAAGCAGTTCAACAGGCAGATTATTCTTGAGAATAGGATATTGTTCTAAAACAAATCATCTATCTCATCTCTTTCATCCATATGCATATCATTTTCATGCTCAAGCAGATATTGCTCTAAAGGATCCGTAGGAGGTACGGCAATAGAGGCAAGAGCAATGATTTCATCCCTACCAGACGACTCTTTTTCATGGGGTTGTCTTCCAAACTTGGAGAAGTTAAATTCATGGGACACACCCTCGAAACTAACAGTGACAGTCTGTTTAATGCAATCAATGTGAGCATTGACAGTGTTGAGAAAGGGTCTACCAAATATGATGGGACAAAAGCTATCTTGTGCAGTAGCAAGGACGAGGAAATCAGTAGGATACTTCGTCTTACCACACAGGACTTCTACGTCTCTCACAATTCCCACAGGGCAGATAGTGTCTCTATTAGCTAGCGTAATAGTGACATTAATGGGTTCTAACTCAGCCGGTGCAATCTCATCTTCGATTTCATCATAAAGGGACCGGGGTATTGCACTAACACTAGCACCCATTTCACATAAACCCTGATAACAGTGATCTCCTATCTTGACAAAAACAACGGGCAGCCAACTACAGGTCTGTATTTGTCTTTCGCATGAGGTTTAGCAATTCTAGCGGAGTCCTCATAGAATTTGATAACATGCCCGTCTATGTCTTCGGCTAAGATATCTTTGATAATATCAACACTAGGTTCAATTTTAATTTCCTCAGGGGGTGCAAGTGGTCTAATGTAACCCCTACGTATCATAGTTGGAGATTTAGAATAATCCTTTTTCCTAGCAGGGTAAGGTGGTTTCTCAGCGTAGGCATAAGGAACAATAGGATCACTAAAGGCAATGACTTTCTCTTCAACTAGATTGGGTTTAACTATGTTGACTTCTACAGGCGGATGATACTTAAACCACTTCTCTTTGGGAAGATCAACATGAGTAGCAAAAGATTCACATAGAGAAGCTACTATCTCAGAGTCAAGTCCATACTTAGCGCTAAAATCTCTAGAAGTGTTTGTTTCAACAAAAGATTTAACGCAATCAAACTGGAAATTCATCCCTGACTCCTTACCTTCTTCAAGCTCCCAGTCTTCAGAGTTACATTTGATTCTTTCCAATAAATTCCACTTGTGGTCAATATCCTTCTTCATAAAAGAACCGGTACAAGAAGTGTCAAGCATGGTACGATCTTCATGAGAAAGCCGAGCATAAAAGTTTTGAGTGATAATTTCTCTCGAGAGCTCGTGATTGGGGCATGAATATAGCATTGATTTAAGCCTCCCCCAAGCTTGAGCTATGCTTTCCCTGTCACGAGGCCAAAAGTTATAAATATAATTCCGATCACGATGTACTAAATGCATAGGATAAAACTTTTGATGAAATTCCAATTTCAACCGATTGTAGTCCCATGATCCAGTATCTTCACAAAGCCTATACCATGTCAACGCCTTATCCTTCAAAGATAAAGGAAAGACTTTCTTATTTACCTCATCCTCGGGCAAACCTGCATGTTTAAATAAACCACAAACTTCATCTACATAGATTAGATGCAAGTCTGGATGTGAAGATCCATCTCCTGTAAAAGGATTAGCCACCAGTTTCTCAAGCATACCCGAAGGAATTTCATAAAAGATATTTTCAGTAGGTACCTCAGGTTGAGGAACAACTCCTTGTGCTTCCGTTCGTGGTGAAGATACCCCGAACAAATTCCTCAAAGGAACAGTTTCCATAGTGAGAAGTGACAATAAATTTCAACACAGTATATAAATGTTTCCTTACCAAATTCCACTTACCAAAGGCGCTTCCCCTCCCCGGCAACGATGCCAAAAAAGATTCTTGATGACCCACAAGTATAGGGGATCAATCGTATTCCTTTCTATAAGTAAGAGTGTCGAACCCAACGAAGAGAAGAAGGCTCTGATAAACGGTTTTCAGCAAGGTAATAACTGCAAGCAAAAGTAGCGGTAACAAGTGATGGTGTAGTAAGGTGAAACGTAGCAAGCGAAAAGTAACAAGTGACAAGTAGTAGAAACGGTGCATCCAAGTGTCCCAATCCCTTTTGTAGCAAGGGACAAGCCTGAGCAAAGTCTTATAAGAGGAAAAACACTCCCGAGGACACACGGGAATTTCTGTCATGCTAGTTTCATCATGTTCATATGATTCGCGTTCGTTACTTTGATAGTTTGATATGTGGGTGGACCGGCGCTTGGGTACTGCCCTTACTTGGACAAGCATCCAACTTATGATTAACCCCTCTCGCAAGCATCCGTAACTACAAAAGAAGAACTAAGACAACGTCTAACCATAACATTAAACTAGTTGATCCAAATCGTGGTGAAGATACCCCGAACAAATTCCTCAAAGGAACAGTTTCCATAGTGAGAAGTGACAATAAATTTCAACACAGTATATAAATGTTTCCTTACCAAATTCCACTTACCAAAGGCGCTTCCCCTCCCCGGCAACGACGCCGGAAAAGAGTCTTGATGACCCACAAGTATAGGGGATCAATCGTAGTTCTTTCGATAAGTAAGAGTGTCGAACCCAACGAAGAGAAGAAGGCTCTGATAAACGGTTTTCAGCAAGGTAATAACTGCAAGCACTTAAAGTAGCGGTAACAAGTGATGGTGTAGTAAGGTGAAACGTAGCAAGCGAAAAGTAACAAGTGACAAGTAGTAGAAACGGTGCATCCAAGTGTCCCAATCCCTTTTGTAGCAAGGGACAAGCCTGAGCAAAGTCTTATAAGAGGAAAAACGCTCCCGAGGACACACGGGAATTTCTGTCATGCTAGTTTCATCATGTTCATATGATTCGCGTTCGTTACTTTGATAGTTTGATATGTGGGTGGACCGGCGCTTGGGTACTGCCCTTACTTGGACAAGCATCCAACTTATGATTAACCCCTCTCGCAAGCATCCGTAACTACAAAAGAAGAACTAAGACAACGTCTAACCATAACATTAAACTAGTTGATCCAAATCGTGGTGAAGATACCCAGAACAAATTCCTCAAAGGAACAGTTTCCATAGTGAGAAGTGACAATAAATTTCAACACAATATATAAATGTTTCCTTACCAAATTCCACTTACCAAAGGCGCTTCCCCTCCCCGGCAATGACGCCAGAAAAGAGTCTTGATGACCCACAAGTATAGGGGATCAATCGTAGTTCTTTCGATAAGTAAGAGTGTCGAACCCAACGAAGAGAAGAAGGCTCTGATAAACGGTTTTCAGCAAGGTAATAACTGCAAGCACTTAAAGTAGCGGTAACAAGTGATGGTGTAGTAAGGTGAAATGTAGCAAGCGAAAAGTAACAAGTGACAAGTAGTAGCAACGGTGCAGCCAAGTGTCCCAATCCCATTTGTAGCAAGGGACAAGCCTGAGCAAAGTCTTATAAGAGGAAAAACGCTCCCGAGGACACACGGGAATTTCTGTCATGCTAGTTTCATCATGTTCATATGATTCGCGTTCGTTACTTTGATAGTTTGATATGTGGGTGGACCGGCGCTTGGGTACTGCCCTTACTTGGACAAGCATCCCACTTATGATTAACCCCTCTCGCAAGCATCCGTAACTACAAAAGAAGAATTAAGACAACGTCTAACCATAACATTAAACTAGTTGATCCAAATCGTGGTGAAGATACCCCGAACAAATTCCTCAAAGGAACAGTTTCCATAGTGAGAAGTGACAATAAATTTCAACACAATATATAAATGTTTCCTTACCAAATTCCACTTACCAAAGGCGCTTCCCCTCCCCGACAACGACGCCAGAAAAGAGTCTTGATGAACCACAAGTATAGGGGATCAATCGTAGTCCTTTCGATAAGTAAGAGTGTCGAACCCAACGAAGAGAAGAAGGATCTGATAAACGGTTTTCAGCAAGGTAATAACTGCAAGCACTGAAAGTAGCGGTAACAAGTGATGGTGTAGTAAGGTGAAACGTAGCAAGCGAAAAGTAACAAGTGACAAGTAGTAGCAACGGTGCAGCCAAGTGTCCCAATGCCTTTTGTAGCAACGGAAAAGCCTAAGCAAAGTCTTATAAGAGGAAAAACGCTCCCGATGACACACGGGAATTTCTGTCATGCTAGTTTCATCATGTTCATATGATTCGCGTTCGTTACCTTGATAGTTTGATATGTGGGTGGACCGACGCTTGGGTACTGCCCTTACTTGGACAAGCATCCCAGTTATGATTAACCCCTCTCCAAGCATCCGTAACTACGAAAGAAGAATTAAGACAACGTCTAACCATAGCATTAAACTAGTGGATCCAAATCAGCCCCTTACGAAGCAACGCATAGACTGGGGTTTAAGCTTCTATCACTCTAGCAACCCATCATCTATTTACTACTCCCCAATGCCTTCCTCTAGGCCCAAATATGGTGAAGTGTTATGTAGTCGACGTTCACATAACACCACTAGAGGAAAAACAATATACAACATATCAAAATACCGAACGAATACCAAACTCACATGACTATTATTAGCATGACTTATCCCATGTCCTTAGGAACAAAAGTAACTACTCACAAAGCATAATCATAATCATGATCATAGGTGTCATGAGTAGCATCAAGGATCTGAACATAAACTCTTCCACCAAGTAATCCAACTAGCATCAACTACAAAGAGTAATCAACACTACTAGCAACCTTACAAGTACCAATCGGAGTGGCGAGACGGAGATTGGTTACAAGAGATGAACTAGGGTTTGGAGAGGAGATGGTGCTGATGAAGATGTTGATGGAGATGACTCCCCTCTGACGAGAGGAGTGTTGGTGATGACGAAGGCGACGATTTCCCCCTCCGGGAGGGAAGTTTCCCTGGCAGGATCGTCCTGCCGGAGCTCTAGATTGGTTCTGCTCAAGTTCCGCCTCGTGGCGGCGGCGAATCCACGAAAAAGCTCCTCCCTGATTTTTCTCGGACAAAAACCTTCATATAGCAAAAGAAGGGGGCCAGTGGGCCACCAGGGTGCCCACAAGCCGTGTTGCCGCGTCCAGGGGGTAGGCCACGGCAACCAGACTTGTGGGCCCCTGGCAGCTCCCCTGTGACACTTCTTTCGCCTAGTATTTTTTATATATTCCGAAAAAAAGCCACGTTGATTTTCAGGGCATTTGGAGTTGCGCAGAATAGAGGACTCAGACTTGCTCGTTTTCCAGTCCAGAATTCCAGTTGTCGGTATTCTCCCTCTTCAAATAAACCTTGCAAAATAAGAGAGAAAAGGCATAAGTATGGTACCACAAAGTATAATAACAGTCCATAAAGCGATAAATATCAACATGAAAGCATGATGCAAAATGGACGTATGAGTACACAGTTAAGACGATGTGGAAATTGTTTCGCAAGTCATACCACCTAGAACACCATAGTGTGATGGTGTGTCTGAACGTCATAGCCACGCCCTATTTGATATGGTGCATACTATGATGTCTCTTATTGAATTACCACTATCGTTTATGGGTTATGCATTAGAGACAACCGCATTCACTTTAAATAGGGCACCGCGTATTTTCGTTGAGATGACACAGTATAGACTATGGTTTGGACAAACCTAAGCTGCCATTTATTGAAAGTTTGGGGCTGTGATGCTTAAGTGAAAACGTTTTCAGTCTGATAAGCTCGAACCCAAAGCGGATAAATGCATCTTCATAGGATATCCTAAACAGTTGGGTACATCTCCTATCTCAGATCCTGAAGCGAAGTGTTGTTTCTAGAAACGGGTCCTTTCTTGAGGAAAGGTTTCTCTCGAAAGAATTGAGTGGGAGGGTGGTCGAACTTGATGAGGTTAGTGAACCGTCACTTTAACCAGTGTGTAGCAGGGCGCATGAAGTTGTTCCTGTGGCGCCTACACCAATTGAAGTGGAAACTGATGATGGTGATCATTGAGCTTCGGATCAAGTTACTACAAACCTTGTAGGTCGACAAGGTCGCGTACTACTACAGAGTAGTACGGTAACCCTGTCTTGGAGGTCATGTTATTGAACAACAATGAACCTACGAGCTATGGAGAAGCGATGGTGGGCCTGGATTCCGGCAAATGGTTGGAGGCCATGAAATCCGAGAGAGGATCCATGTATGGAAACAAAGTGTAGACTTTGGAAGAACTACTTGATGGTCGTAAGACTATTAAGTAAAGGTGGATCTTTAAAAGGAAGACAAACGATGATGGCGAAAAGTCACCATTAAGAAAAGCTCGACTTATCGCAAAGATGTTTCCGACAAGTTCAAAGAGTTGACTATGATGAGACTTACTCACTCGTAGCGATGCTAAAAGTCTTTTGGAATTATGTTAGCAGTTGCTGCATTATTTATGAAATATTGCACATAGGATATCAAAAACATTGTTTCCTCGACGGTTTCCTTGAGGAAAGGTTGTATGTGATACAATGAGAAGGTTTTGTCAATCCTAAGGAGGCTAACAAGTATGCAAGCTCCAGCGATCCTTCTATGGACTGGTGCAAGCATCTCGGAGTTGGAATATACACTTTGATGAGATGATCAAAGCTTTTGGGTTTATACAAGGTTTATGAGAAACTTGTATTTCCAAAGAAGTGTGTGGGAGCACTATAGAATTTCTGATAAGTATATGTGGTTGACATATTGTTGATCGAAAGTAATGTAGAATTTCTGTAAACCATTAAGGGTTGTTTGAAAGGAGTTTTTCAAAGGAAAACCTGGATAGAGCTACTTGAACATTAAGCATCAATATCTATAGAGATAGATCAAAAAGCTTAATAGAAATTTCAATGAAATGCATGCCTTGACAAGTTTTTGAAGGAGTTCAAAATAGATGAGCAAAGAAGGAGTTTTTGGTTGTGTTGTAAGGTGTGAATTTGAGTAAGACTCAAAGCCCGACCACGGCAGAAGAAATAGAAAGGACGAAGGTCGTCCCCTATGCCTTAGCCGTAGACTCTAAAGTATGCCATGCTGTGTACCGCACCTGATGTGTGCCTTTCCATGAGTCTGTCAAGGGGTACAAAGAGTGATCCAGGATTGAATCACTGAACAACGGTCAAAGTTATCCTTAGTAACTAATGGACTAAGGAATCTTTCTCAATTATGGAGGTGGTTAAAGAGTTCTTCATAAAGGGTTACGTCGATGCAAGCTTTGACACTAATCCGAATAACTCTTAGTAGTAAAACGGTTTCATATAGTGGAGTAGTCATTTGGAAAATTTCCAAAATGGCACATTGGTAGCAGCACCTACATGATGACATAGAGATTTGTAAAGCACACTTAAATCTGAAAGGTTCAGACCCGTTGACTAAAACCTCTCTCACAAGCAAGACATGATCAAACCCCAGAACTATATGGGTTTTGGATTCGTTAAAATCACATAGTGATGTGAACTAGATTATTGACTCTAGTGCAAGTGGGAGACTATTGGAAATATGCCCTAGAGGCAATAATAAATTAGTTATTATTATATTTATTTGTTCGTGATAATTGTTTATTATCCATGCTATAATTGTATTGATTTGAAACTCAAATACATGTGTGGATACATAGACAAAACACTGTCGCTAGTAAGCCTCTAGTTGAGTAGCTCGTTGATCAAAGATGGTCAAGGTTTCCTGACCATAGATAAGTGTTGTCGCTTGATAACGGGATCACATCATTAGGAGAATCATGTGATGGACTAGACCCAAACTATGAACGTAGCATGTGATCGTGTCATTTTGTTGCTATTGTTTTTTGCGTGTCAAGTATTCATTGCTATGACCATGAGATCATGTAACTCACTGACACCGGAGGAATACCTTGTGTGTATCAAACGTCACAACATTACTGGGTGACTATAAAGGTGCTCTATAGGTATCGCCGAGAGTGTCTGTTGAGTTAGCATGGATATAGACTAGGATTTGTCACTTCGTGTGACGGAGAGGTATCTCGGGGCCCACTCGGTAATACAACATCACATACAAGCCTTGCAAGAAACGTGACTCAAGTGTAAGTCACGGGATCTTGTATTACAGAACGAGTAAAGAGACTTGCCGGTAACGAGATTAAAATAGGTATAGGGATACCGACGATCAAATCTCGGGCAAGTAACATACCGAAGGACAAAAAGAATGTTATACGGGATTATATGAATCCTTGGTAGAGAGGTTCAACCGATAAGATCTTCATAGAATATGTAGGATCCAATATGGACATCCAGGTCCCGCTATTGTATATTGACCGGGGAGTGTCCTTGGTCATGTCTACATAGTTCTCGAACCCGCAGGGTCTGCACACTTAAGGTTCGGTGACGTTTTAGTTTAGTCGAGTTATATGTGTTGGTGACCGAAGGTTGTTCGGAGTCCCGGATGGGATCGCGGACATCAGGAGGGTTTCTGGAATGGTCCGAAAACGAAGATTGATATACAGGAAGTTGGTGTTTGGATTCCGGAAAGATTTTGGGCATTGCTGACAGTGTACCGGGAGTGACGAATGGGTTTCGGGGGCCCACTGGATGGGCCCACCACGCCCCAAGGGGTCCACATGGGTTTATTGGATGCGCAATATGGTATAATGGGCTGACAAAGTCATCCAAGGAAAGCCCATGAGGAAAAAGTGGAAAATCCAAAAGAGGTGGGAAAATAAGGAAGGAGTCATAATCCAAGTAGGATTGGAGAAGGACTCCTCCCTCCCACTTCGGCCGACCCAAGGAGGCCACCTTTGGCCGGCGCCCTAGGGCTTTGCCCCACCCCTTGGCTCCTCCTATATATACTAGAGGTTTAGGGCTGTTTGAGACACAACTTTGCCACGTGCAACTCAAACCTACACCTCGTAGTTCTTCCTCTAGATTAGATTTTTGCGGAGCTCGAGCGGAGCCATGCAGGAATAGATCATCACCAACACTGGCGCGCCGTCACGCTGCCGGAGAACTCATCTACTTATCCGTCTCTCTTGTTGGATCAAGAAGGCCGAGATCATCATCGAGTTGTACGTGTGCTGAACGCGGAGGTGTCGTCCGTTCGGCGCTAGATCGGAACGGATCGTGGGACGGTTTGTGGGACGACCGTGATTTGAATCATGAAGTTGTACCACTACATCAACCGCGTTTCTTAACGCTTCCCGCTGAGAGATCTACAAGGGTATGCGGATCAAATCTGCCTCTCGTAGATGAACATCACCATGATAGGTCTTCGTGTGCGTAGAATTTTTTTATTTCCCATGCAACATTCCCCAACAGTTCACTAGTGATGTATCTCTCCCAAAAGACGATAAACAACTATGCTTGTGTAAACAAATCACAGTTGGGCAATTGACAAAATTATGAATGCACCGCAATGCTAATTATGCTACTCGATAGTTAGAGGTTCAATAGTAATGGGCAGTACGCCAAGACAAGTACATCGTTTATTCACGAGCATCTACTTACTAATCATCCACCTTGAGATATCTATCCAGAACATACCGTCGGTATTAAGTTGCGAGCCCCACCCAAAGTGTAAACTTAAAGCAACGGACAACTGCATTAACGAACTATGCGTAAGGTAAACAATACTTGCAACCGTGGTCACAAGCACCATTGTTTTCTCCGTGGTGGCAACAACACATCCCCTAGTCTCATGTTTCTATCACTCAAGCTAGATATCGAGGGGCATGAACCCACAATCATGCATAACGCTCCCTCTTGGAGTTACAATCTACTACTCGGCCAAAGCAATAAATAGCAACGGAGAACATGCATGAATCACTAAGGAACATAATATAAAAGGATAATCAAATATATAACTCATAACAATCTGAACATAATCTCATAATCCATCGGATCCCAACAAACCGAGCATAGCAATAGCAAGAGAATTACATAGATTCCTTGATCATGTAGGGCAGCTCACAAGGACTAACCATTGAAGCACAAGAATGGAAAGAAGACATCACATAGCTACTGGTCATGGACCCATGGTCCAAGGAGGACTACTCACGACACGTCCGGGAAGCGTCCATGGCGGTGGAGAAGCTCCCGGAGGTCAATCCTCCCTCCGGCACGGTGCTGGAAGAGGTCTCCTGACGCTCCCCATCTCGCAAGCGCTGCGGCGGCGGAACGATGGAGAAATTCGCGATTCTGGAAGTTGTTTCAGGGTTTTCTATCGGAGGACTAAATATAGGCCGAAGGAGGGCACCAGAGGAGGTGGGACCCACCGAGGCGGCCTCTTGGCGCGACCAGGGGATAAGCCGCGCCAGGAGGTCGCCTGGACGGCCCCTGGCCCCCCTCTGGCCCGTCTTCGGTGATCTGGAAGCTTCCGTTACGCTGATTTTTTATATATTTTTCCTGGATTTTTTCGGGCTTCGGAAAATTGGGTAAAAGCCCCTGCAAAATAGACATCAGCAGACAGAAACTAGCACTGGGTGCACTGAGTTAGTAGGTTAGTCCAAATATGTGTAAAATGATATAAAAGTGTAGCAAAACATATAACAATGTCACCCAAAAGATCATGGAACAAGCATAAATTATAGATATGTTTGGGACGTATCACGAACCCGCTCTCCCTCCCTCCTATATATAGTGGAGGACTTGGGAGGGATGCACACTTGATTCCATCTCCCTTGGCGCAGCACTACCTCTCCACCTCTCCTCATCCGCGGTACTCGGAGAAGCCCTGCCGGAAAGCCACGAACTCCATTGCCACCATGCCGTCGTGTTGCCGAAGTTCTCCCTCAACTTCTCCTCCCTCCTTGCTGGATCAAGAAGGAGGAGACGTCCCCGGCTTGTAGGTGTGTTGAACGCGGAGGCACCGTGCGTTCGGTGTTCAGATCGGATCTTCTGCGATTTGAATCGCCATGAGTACGACTCCATCGACCGCGTTCATAGTAATGCTTCCGCTTTGCGATATTCAAAGGTATGAAGATGCTCTACCCCTTTCTCGTTGCTAGCATATCCTAGATTGATCTTGGTGTTTCGTAGGATTTTTTTTGAATTTCTCCCTTGAGCCCCGACAGTGGCATCATGAGCTAGGTCTATGCGTAGATTCTATGCACGAGTAGAACACAAAAGTTGTGGGCGATGATTTTGTCAATTGCTTGTCGTTACTAGTCCAATCTTTTTTCGGCGGTATTGTGGGATGGAGCGGCCCGGACCGACTTTACACGTACGCTTACGTGAGATTGGTTCCACCGCCTGACATGCACTTGTTGCATAAGGTGGATAGCGTGTGTCTCTCTCTCCCACTTTAGTTGAATTGGATTCGATGAAAAGGGTCCTTATGAAGGGTAAATAGCATTGGCATATCAACGTTGTGGTTGTCACGTAGGTAAGAAGCGTTCTTGCTAAAAACCCAAATCAGCCACGTAAAACTTGCAATAACAATTAGAGGACGTCTAACTTGTTTTTGGAGGGTATGATATGTGATGTGATATGGCCAAAAGGATGTGATGATATATATGTGATGTACGAGATTGATCATGTTCTTGTAATAGGATTCACGACTTGCATGTCGATGACTACGACAACCGGCAGGAGCCATAGGAGTTGTCTTAATTTATTGTATGAGATGCAACGCGATGTGATTATTTTACTTTATTGCTAACCATTAGCCATAGTAGTAGAATTAATAGTTGGCGAGACGACTTCACAGAGACACAATGATGGAGATGATGGTGTGATGCTAGTGAAAATGATTATCATGTCATGACCCGAAGATGGAGATCAAAGGAGCAAGATGATATTGGCCATATCATGTCACTATATGATTTGCATGTGATGTTTATCATGTTTCTATATCTTATTTGCTTTGAATGACGGTAGTAAATAAGATGATCCCTCACTAAAATTTCAAGAAAAGTGTCCCCCCTAAGTGTGCACCGTTGCGAAGGATCGTTGTTTTGAAGCACCACGTGATGATCGAGTGTGATAGATTCTAACGTTCACATACAGCGGGTGTAAGCCAGATTTACACACACAAAACACTTAGGTTGACTTGACGAGCCTAGCATGTACATACATGGCCTCGGAACACGAGAGACCGAAAGGTCGAACATGAGTCGTATGGAGATACGATCAACATGGAGATGTTCACCATTGATGACTTGTTCGTCTCACGTGATGATCGGACACGGCCTAATCGACGTGGATCATGTATCACTTGGATGACTAGAGGGATGTCTATCTAAGTGGGAGTTCATTAAATAACTTGATTAGATGAACTTAATTATCATGAACTTAGTCTAAAATTGTCTTTATAATCTATATTGTAGATCCAATGGCCAACACACATGTCCCACTAAACTTCAACGTGTTCCTAGAGAAAACCAAGCTAAAAGATGATAGAAGCAACTATGCGGACTGGGTCCATAATTTAAAGCTCATCCTCATTGCTTCCAAGAAGGCATATGCCCTTGATGCACCGCTAGGTGACCCTCCCATTCCCGCGGCAGCCCAGGATGTTCTGAACGCTTGGCAGTCACGAAGTGATGACTACTCTCTTATTCAGTGCGGCATGGTCTACAGTTTAGAACCAGGGCTCCAAAAGCGTTTTGAGAACCATGGAGCATATGAGATATTCCAAGAGTTGAAACTGGTTTTTAAAGCTCATGACCGGGTCGAGAGATATGAGGTCTCCGACAAGTTCTTTAGCTGTAAGATGGAGGAAAATAGTTCTGTCATGGAGCACATACTCAAAAAGTCTGGGTTGCACAGCCGTCTGTCTGAGCTGGAAGTTAATTTTTCGGATGACGCGGTTATTGACAGAATCCTCCAGTCGCTTCCACCTAGCTACAAGAGCTTCGTGATGAATTATAACATGCAATGGATGGAAAAGACCATTCTCGAGTTATATTCAATGCTGAACTCAACAAAGGTGGAAATCAAGAAAGAACATCAAGTGTTGATGGTGAATAAGACCATGAGTTTCTAGAAAGGCAAGGGTAAAAAGAACTTCAAGAAGGACGGCAAAGCAGTTGCCTCTCCCGGTAAACCAGTTGCCGGGAAGAAGCGAACAATGGACCCAAGCCTGAGACTGAGTGCTATTATTGCAAGGGAACCAGTCACTGGAAGTGGAACTACCCCAAGTGCTTAGCGGATAAGAAGGCCGACAACGTCAACGGTATATATGATATACATGTTATTTATGTGTACCTTACTAGCGCTCGTAGTAGCTCCTGGGTATTTGATACCGGTGTTGTTGCTCACATTTGCAACTCAACCCATGAACTACGGAATAAGCGGAGACTGGCAAAGTACGAGGTGCCGATGCACGTCGGGAATGGTTCCAAGGTCTATGTGATCGCCGTCGGCACGCTACCTCTACATCTACCTTCGCGATTAGTTTTAAACCTCAATAATTGTTATTTAGCACTAGCTTTGAGCATGAACATTGTAACTGGATCTCGTTTAATGCGAGATGGCTACTCATTTATATCTGAGAATAGTGGTTGTTCCATTTATATGAGTGATATGTTTTATGGTCATGCTCCGCTGGTCAATGGTTTATTCTTGATGAATCTCGAACGTGATGTTACACATGTTCATAGTGTGAGTACCAAAAGGTGCAAGGTTGATAATGATAGTCCCACATACTTGTGACACTAGCGCCTTGGTCATATCGGTGTCAAACGCATGAAGAAACTCCATACAGATGGAATTTTGGAGTCTCTTGATTTTGAATCATTTGACACATGCGAACCGTGCCTCATGGGCAAGATGACCAATAGTACGTTCTCCGAAACAATGGAGCGAGCAACCAACTTGTTGAAAATAATACATACCAATGTATGCGGTCCAATGAGCGTTGAGGCTCGCGATGGCTATCGTTATGTTCTCACCCTCACTAATGACTTAAGCAGATATGGGTATGTCTACTTAATGAAACACAAGTCTGAAACCTTTGAAAGGTTCAAGGAATTTCAGAGTGAGGTGGAGAATCAACGTGACAAGAAAATGAAGTTCTTGCAATCTCATCGTGGAGGAGAATATTTGAGTCACGAGTTTGGCCCGTGATACGTCTCCATCGTATCTACTTTTCCAAACTCTTTTGCCCTTGTTTTGGACTCTAATTTGCATGATTTGAATGGAACTAACCTGGACTGGCGCTGTTTTCAGCAGAATTGCCTTGGTGTTATTTTTGTGCATAAATCAAAGTTCTCCAAACGTCCTGAAAATTTACGGAGATCATTTTTGGAAAATATGAAAAATACCTGCGCCAAGTTCCACCAGAGGGGGTGGGCCAGTGGGCCACAAGCCCTGCCTCCGCCACCCCCTGGTGGCAGTGGGCAAGCATGTGGGGCCCACACAGCTCTGCCACCCCCAACCTCAGGTCTATAAGTTCACTTTCGTCCCAGAAAAAAATAAAAAGAGAAGATTTCGTCGCGTTTGCGATACGGAGGCGCCGCCACAACCTGTTCTTCATCTCGAGGGCAGATCTGGGGTCCGTCTTGGGCTCCGGAGAGGGGAAATCGTCGCCATCGTCATCATCAACCTTCTTCCCTCTCCAATTCCATGAAGCTCTTCGTCGTTCATGAGTAATCTATTCGTAGGCTCGCTGGGCGGTGATGAGTAGGATGAGATCTATCATGTAATCGAGTTAGTTTTGATGGGGATTGATCCCTAGTATCCACTATGTTCTGAGATTGATGTTGCTACTACTTTGCCATGCTTAATGCTTGTCACTAGGGCCCTAGTGCCATGATTTCAGATCTGAAATTATTATGTTGTCACCAATATATGTGTGTTTTAGATCCGATCTTGCAAGTTGTAGTTACCTACTATGTGTTATGATCCGGCAACCCCGGAGTGACAATAACGGGAACCACTCCCGGTGATGACCATAGTTTGAGGAGTTCATGTGTTCACCAAGTGCTAATGCGTTGGTCCGGTTCTTTATTAAAAGGAGAACCTTAATATCCCGTAGTTTTCTTTTGGACCCCGCTGCCACGGGAGGGATGAACAATAGATGTCATGCAAGTTCTTTTCCCTAAGCACGTATGACGACACACGGAATGCATGCCTACATCACATTGACGAACGGGAGCTAGCCACATATCTCTCCGTGTTATAGCTGTTGCCTGATGAATATCATCCAAACAAATCACCGACCCATTGCCTACGATTTCGTCCTACTACTGTTGTTACTTGTCTTGCTCTGCTGCTGTTACTATTCTAGCTGCTGATGTTACTTGTCTTGCTCTGCTACTGTTACTACTGTTGCTCTGCTGCTGTTACTTGTCTTGCTCTGCTGCTACTGTTGCTACTACTGTCGCTTGCTCTGTTGCTACTTGCTACTGCTGTCACTACTGTTGTTCCTTGCCGCTGCTATTACTTGTTACACTGCTGCTACCTGCTACAATTTTGGTTCGCTGGTCGTTGACGGGAACTAACAATTTCCGTCAACGAGGCAACTTGGCGCCATTGATACAATCGTTAGGAATAGTCTGCCGTCACCAGATCGTTTCTGACACCGTTGTTATCATACAACTTTGTTGTTACTACTTTGCTTGCAGATACTAATCTTTCAGGTGTGGTTGAATCCGACACATTCAGCTGCTAATACTTGAGAGTATCCTCTCACCTCCTATAGGCATATCAACAAATTTGGGTCGAATACTCTACCCTCGAAAACTGCTACGATCCCATGCGCTGGTGGGCCGTCAACAACATTCTTCTAGTTTCAATTGTCGGAAAGTGCTAGCAGCATTCTTCTGGTGCCGTTGCAAGGGAAGGTCTGCTGTTACGGAGTAAGAATTTTTCTGGCGCCATTGCCGGGGAGGTATTACTATATTCTCTGAGTCACTTGGGATTTATATCTGCTAATCACTATGAAGAATCTGAAGGATCCGAAAACCAAAGTCTTGCCCTCAACTACGAGGGGAGGTAAGGAATTGCCATCTAGCTCTGCACTTGATTCACCTTCAGTTATGAGTAAGTTTGCAACATCACCTCCTGCTAGAAATCTTGATATGTCGCATGTGCTTGATGATGCTTATGATGCTACTGCTAGAGATGCTATGCTTGATACTATGCCTGATGATACTATGCTTGATACTATGCATGATGCTATGCCTGATATTGCTAGAGATGCTATGCTTGATACTGCTAGAGATGCTATGCTTGATACTGCTTTGCCTGATGATGCTAGAGATGCTATTTTACCTGTTGATGCTATGCTTGATACTGCTAGAGACACTGCTTTGCCTGATGTTCCACTAGGGGTATTCCTTGATGCTCATATTGCTAGAGTTACTGCCAATGCTCGTGATGCTTCTGAAACTGCCGATACTATTGAGATAGAACCTGCTTTTGCTCCTGTTAGATCTAGCTCTCCTAGATATGAATTGCGTGATATACCTGAGGGTTACGTTATGGAGGGAGAGATAGCTGAGGATTTTCTTGCGTGTAAGGATGCCTACGACGCTGAGAAATTACTTCTCAAGTGGAAGAAAAAATCTCTGAAAGCTAGGATGAAATACGACCCGAAGTTTGCCACTTCACCTATCTTTATCACCGATAAGGATTATGAATTCTCTGTCGACCTTGAGATAATCTCTCTAGTCGAATCTTATCCTTTTCACGGTTATGAGTCTGAGATGGTCGTAGCCCATCTTGCCAAACTACACGATATAGCCACCCTTTTCACTAATGAGGAGAAGATCCGCCACTACTATATCCTTAAGTTGTTTCCTTTCTCTCTAAAGGATGACGCTAAAGCCTGGTTCACCTCTCTTGCTCCTGGATGTGTGAGTAGTCCCCAGGATATGGTCTATTACTTCTGTGAGAAATATTTCCCTGCCCATAAGAAGCAAGCTGCCTTGCAGGAAATATACAAGTTTGCTCAACTCCAAGAAGAGAGTCTTCCACAAGCTTGGGGGAGGCTCGTCCAGCTACAAAATGCTTTGCCTGATCACCCTCTTAAGAAGAACGGGATACTTGATATCTTCTATAACGGACTTACCGATGCCTCTAGAGACCACCTAGATAGTTGCGCCGGTTGTGTTTTTAGGGAACGAACTGTAGAACAAGCTGAGACCCTACTGAATAACATCTTGATCAACGATAATGCTTGGACTATTGCCGAACCACCTCCTAAGCCAACTCCGAAGAAAAGAGGTATTCTATTCCTCAGTCCCGAAGATATGCAAGAAGCCAAGAAATCTATGCAAGAGAATGGCATTAGATCTGTAGATGTCAAAAATCTACCACCTATCGAAGAGATCCATGGTCTCGATAACCCGATACAGGTAGTAGAAGTGAATTCTCTGCGTAGGTTTGATGAGAGTGATATTCCTTTTGACAAACCTGCTAGCCTATGCTTTGATGAATTTGACAACTTTGTTGCCAAACAACAGAGTTTCAATGATTATGTTAGCAGACATTTGGAACAAAGTACTCGTATGCTTAGCCATTTAAGTGCTTGTGTAGACAGAAATGTCAATGATCTGAAGCTTCTGAGTAAACATGCCTCTATGATTACTACTCAGGTAGAACAAGTACTTAAAGCTCAGAATGACGTGCTCAATGAATTAAATGACAACTCTGTCAAAGTCATTACTAGAGGAGGCAAAATGACTCACGAACCTTTGTATCCTGAAGGTCATCCTAAGAGAATTGATCAAGATTTTCAAGGAATCAATGCTGATACACCTAGTCATCCTAAAGATAAGAAGAAGGATGATAGAAACCTACATGCTAGTTCACCAAATACTGTCACACCTGAAGAACCTAATGATATTTCTGCGTCTGATGGAGAAACACAATCTGGTGATGAACATGAACCTGGTGACAATATGGATAGTGATGTTCATAATAATGCTCAACCTAGTAATGATGAGGATGTGGAGATTGAACCTTCGGTTAATCCTGATAACCCACAACCTAAGAGATACGATAAGAATGACTTTACTGTTAGGAAGCATGGTAAAGAAAGGGAGCCATGGGTTCAGAGATCTATGCCCTTTCCTCCTAAGTCATCCAAGAAAAAGGATGATGAGGATTTTGAGCGCTTCGTTGAGATGATAAGACCCATCTTTCTGCAGATGTGGTTAAATGATATGCTCAAGATGTCTCGGTATGCCAAGTACATGAAAGATATCGTGACTAATAAACGGAAGATACCAGATCTTGAGATCTCCACCATGCTTGCCAATTACACTTTCAAAGGTGGAACTCCTAAGAAACTTGGTGATCCCAGAGTGCCCACTATACCTTGCTCCATTAAAGGAAACTACGTAAGAACTGCCTTATGTGACCTTGGAGCCGATGTTAGTGTTATGCTGCTCTCTCTTTATCGTAGACTTGAATTGGATAAGTTGACACCCACTGAAATTTCTCTGCAAATGGCCGACAAATCAACTGCTTTCCCTATCGGCATTTGCGAGGATGTGCATGTTGTGGTTGCTAACACCACTATCTTAAAAGACTTTGTTATCTTGGATATTCCCGAGGACGATGCCATGGTTGTCATCCTCGGAAGACCCTTTTTAAACATTGCAGGGGCTGTTATAGATTGCAACAAAGGAAATGTCACTTTCCATGTCAACGGTAATGAGCACAGAGTGCACTTTCCGAAGAAACGATATCAAGTACATTGCATCAATGCTATCGAAAAGACTTCATCGATTCTTATTGGGAGCTTCGAATGCCCTATTCCTCGTGTCAAGATGAAGTATGATTTGCTTGTTGGGGAGATACATATCCCCATTGAGGTGACTTAGTGGCTATTTGAAAATTCTCCGTTCTCTCTTGCGATTCGAGAAGGTTTTGTCATGAGGACTTGATCAACCCCATTGACGGATTTCTTTCGATGACCATGAAATGGATGAACCAAAGAGTCACATACCTCTGTTTTAAGCTTTCACTTTCTTTTGCTTAGAAGAAAAATGATAGAATTAGTTTAGTTTTTCCTGTTTTCTCTTTTAGCGTCCCTGAGAAAAATACCTCAAAAATTAAAGTTCTCCGATGTTCCTGAAAATTTAGTCTGATTTTTTCTGGAATTTTTGAAAATTACCGGGCCTGAGAGCTGGCCTGGGAGCCAGACCGGTGGGCCACAAGCCCTGCCACCGCCACCCCCTGGTGGCGGAGGGCAAGCTTGTGGGTCCCACAGGGACCCCCTCCACTCATTCCAGCTCCCAGCCTCTTCTTCCACCTCCAGAAAAAACTGTTTCGCAGCTCAAACCCGTGTTCTTGCTCATTTGGCTGTGATTTTCGATCTCCTTGCTCAAAGCACCATTCTCCGAACCGTTTTGGGGAAATTACTCCTTGGTAAGTGACTCCTCCATTTGTCCAATTAGTTTTTGCTATAGTGCTTTATCCTTCGCGTATTCTTGCTATCTTGGTGACCCTGTTCTTGAGCTAGAAATGTTGATTTTAGCTGGTCCCAAGTAGTTTTAGCGCGTGATACGGTCTCTAGGCACTAGTAGGAGTAGTTTCTACAAGTTGGGCTAATCTTTATTCACTTTTCTTTCGAAGTCTCTAAAAAATTCAGAATTTTTCAAAGCTAGAAAAAGGAAAGGATGAAGAGGTTCTTGAGAGGCTCTTCAAGCCGTAACCCCAAGGAGGATGAGAAGAACCACCCCAAGTACGTAGTCCCTCGAGTCACAGAAGTTCAAGCGTGTGAGTGGCCAAGTGATGAATTTTTGCGCGCCGCTGGACTTTATGAAGACTTTTATTACTTGGTGGAGAACCCAGGTCTTACTGCGTTGGTTGCAGATAAGTGCTCACAATACATCCTCCTCACCAATATTTTCGTTCAAAGCTTCAACTTTTATCCGAGGAAGAATCCTACCATGGTTGAGTTCATGATATACGATGTTCCCCAGTGCATGACACTACAAGATTTTTGCAATGTATGCAAATTACCTTATGTTGGGGATATCCGTGACCCTCGTCCACGGGACTTGGAGGATTTCATTGGTTCTATTGCCGTTGGAGAGGAGAGAGGAGTGTCTCGCGCTAGAATTGCTAGCATACATTTTCCTGTGCTTCGGTACTTCTCACTATTTGTGGGAAAATGTTTGATTGGCCGTGGGGAGGCTGGATCACTTAGTTCTCCAGACCTTGCGGTTTTGCACGAAGGCCTTTATAACGATAAGACTTATAGCCTAGGTGCTATAGTAGCCCAGCGATTGAACACCAACCGTTCCAAGGGTGTCTTCTATGGAGGTATCTATGCTACCCGTCTTGCCAGACACTTCGAGATACCCATTAGACTTGGAGAGGAAGGAGAGATGCTTCTCCCTGAGAAATATCTGGATTATGACAGCATGGTTCGCCATGATTTTCTGGATAGAGATGCTAGTAGACGGATGATTTATAACCTGGTATTTAGTCAGGGTACTTGAGAGACTATTACTTTGCCTGCTCCTTATTTGTTCGATCTTCATGCAGGCAGGTACACTATTATGCCCTCGGACATCTACGCATATTGGGGCTTGGCCCAACCACAGGCGCCCGTGCCCGAGCCGCCAGTTGAGTACCAGACGCCATTTTATCAGTGGGAGCCAGAGGAGCTCACACAGCAGTGGCATCCACAGTCTGCTCCGGAGTATCCTGGAGCTGGTGATTTCCCACCATGGGAGTAGACCAAGCTAGGCCAAAAGCCTAAGCTTGGGGGAGTACGTGTTCTCACCGACCTTACATTCATGCTTATGCTTTCACTTTGTTAGCCGGTGTTTACACTTTGCCACTGTATTATCCATGCTAGTTTATTTTTGTTTTCTTGTTTTCTTGTTTTGTGTCCTTTTGAGAAAACCCCAAAAGATTTTTCTTTCTTATTTTGCTTGTTGGGAGCTTTCCCGTGTAAATAGTTTTCTTTTTTCCATGGGTCAAGGTAGAAGATATTGGTTTCAATGTTTAGTGATTCTTGCATGCTTACCTGTTTAGCTTTCAAAGAGCCATATTACTTTGTCTTCTCCTTTGTGTTTGCCTGTAGATTCAGCTTAGTCCAATGCACAAGCACTCTTATTATTGTTCACATCGTTCGATCATGCAAGTGAAAGGCAATAATGATCATATATGATGAAGTGACTGAGACTGAAAAACTCGTATGAACTCTATCTATTTTGTTTTTGTAAATATGACTAGCTTGTCGACCCAGATTTAGCTTTGTTGTGAGAGAACCATGTTTGCAATGACAACTTAGAGATCATAGTTTCTGATGCCATGCTTATTTATCTAAGAGCTTATAATGGTTTGTCTTGAATGCCAACATAGATTTTGAGATGACTATGATGTAGTATGATAGGATGGTATTCTCCTTTGAATGTTTCAAGTGGCTTGACTTGGCGTTCATGGATGTAGTTGAAACAAAATCAACATAGCCTCTATGATGTTCGTGTTCATGGTGATTTATATCCTCTTCATGCTTGCATTCAATGTTAGTCAAACTCACTGCATCTTGATGACTGTTGTCGCTCTCTAGTTGGTCGCTTCCCAGTCTTTTGCTAGCCTTCACTTGCACTAAGCGGAATACTGCTTGTGCATCCACTTCCATAAACCCAAAAGTTTTTCCATGAGAGTCCACCATATCTACCTATTTGCGGTATTTACCTGCCGTTCCAAGTAAATTTGCATGTGCCATTCACTAAACCTTCAAGAAATAATCTGTTTTGCATGCCCAAACCGCTCATGTGGTGACAGGGGGCTATTGGTATTTTCCATGCTAGGAGTGTTATCCTCGACATGTGTTTATTCACTGTCATTCACGAGAAAGGGGCCGGTAATTGGAATGCCCAGTTCCACGCTTAAATCGAAAACATAACTGTAAAACAAGACTCCCCCCGTATTGATGTTAGTATGGACGGTACCCGAGGATTCGGCTAGCCGTGGAGTGTGATTGATTGGTGGTGGGGGAGTTAAAACTTTACTTTTCTGTTTGGGAACCTCCTATAGCATGAGTAGCATGGAAGATATTGAGAACTCTTGGTCATTGCGTTGACAATGAAAGCATGCCACCCAAAGTTATTATCTTTGTTTTCAAAGCTTGAGCTCTCGCACCTCTGCAAATCAATGCTTCCCTCTGCGAAGGGCCTGTCTATTTATTTTCCTGTTGAGTCATCCTCCTCTTTTATAAGCACCAATTAGAGAGCACCTCTGTCATTTTTATGCTTTGCTTTTGATTGATATTGAGTATGACTATGACTGGATCTTCGTTGCTATGAATTACAATGTTTAGTCAACCCTTGATCTTTGAAAGTGCTCTGCATTTATGTTTTGTGGTCTCAGAAAGAGCTAGCGAGATACCACCTATTCATATTGCTTCATGCTTGTTTTGATTGAAGTGTTGGTATTTGAAACTCATTATTATTTGCTCGTTAGCTGATTATGCCATTGATATTAGTTTACCATGAGACGTTTGTGTCATTTGCTTATGTGGTTAACTTGTGATCTTGCTCAAATTCTGGTTATGAGTTAGACATAGTTGCAACAACAAGATCAAACAGAGTTTGTCAAAGTTTTTCTTTCTCTCTCAGTTTGTCAACTGAGTTGCTTGAGGACAAGCATGGTTTTAAGCTTGGGGGAGTTGATATGTCTCCATCGTATCTACTTTTCCGAACTCTTTTGCCCTTGTTTTGGACTCTAATTTGCATGATTTGAATGGAAATAACCTGGACTGACGCTATTTTCAACAGAATTGCCTTGGTGTTATTTTTGTGCAGAAATCAAAGTTCTCCAAACGTCCTGAAAATTTACGGAGATCATTTTTGGAAAATATGAAAAATACCTGCGCCAAGTAAAACCTGAGGGGGTGGGCCAGTGGGCCACATGCCCTGCCTCCGCCACCCCCATGGTGGCGGTGGGCAAGCTTGTGGGGCCCACACAACTCTGCCACCCCCAACCTCAGGTCTATAAGTTCACTTTCGTCCCAGAAAAAATAAAAGAGAAGATTTCGTCGCGTTTGCGATACGGAGGCGCCGCCACAACCTGTTCTTCATCTGGATGGCAGATCTGGAGTCCGTCTTGGGCTCCGGAGAGGGGAAATCGTCGCCATCGTCATCATCAACCTTCTTCCCTATCCAATTCCATGAAGCTCTTCTTCGTTCGTGAGTAATCTTTTCATAGGCTCGCTAGACGGTGATGAGTAGGATGAGATCTATCATGTAATCGAGTTAGTTTTGATGGGGATTGATCCCTAGTATCCACAAATTTCTGAGATTGATGTTGCTACTACTTTGCCATGCTTAATGCTTGTCACTAGGGCCCGAGTGCCATGATTTCAGATCTGAAATTATTATGTTGTGACCAATATATGTGTGTTTTAGATCCGATCTTGCAAGTTGTAGTTACCTACTATGTGTTATGATCCGGCAAACCCAGAGTGACAATAACCAGAACCACTCCCGGTGATGACCATAGTTTGAGGAGTTCATGTGTTCACCAAGTGCTAATGTATTGGTCCGGTTCTTTATTAAAAGGAGAACCTTAATATCCCGTAGTATCCTTTTGGACCCCGCTGCCACGGGAGGGATGGACAATAGATGGCATGCAAGTTCTTTTCCCTAAGCACGTATTACGACACACGGAATGCATGCCTACATCACATTGACGAACGAGAGCTAGCCACATATCTCTCCGTGTTGTAGTAGTTGCATGATGAATATCATCCAAACAAATCACCGACCCATTGCCTACGAGTTCGTCCTACTATTGCTGTTACTTCTCTTGCTCTGCTGTTGTTACTACTGTTGCTGCTGCTGTTACTTGTCTTGCTGTGCTGCTATTACTACTGTTGCTCTACTGCTGTTACTTGTCTTGCTCTACTGCTACTGTTGCTACTACTGTCGCTTGCTCTGTTGCTACTTGCTACTACTGTCACTACTGCTGTTCCTTGCCGCTGCTATTACTCGTTACACTGTTGCTACCTGCTACAATTTTGGTTCGCTCGTCGTTGAGGGGAACTGACAATTTCCGTCAACAAGGAAACTTGGCGCCATTGATACAATCGTTAGGAACAGTCTACCGTCAACAGATCGTTTCTGACACCCTTGTTATCATACTACTTTGATGTTACTACTTTGCTTGCAGATACTAATCTTTCAGGTGTGGTTGAATCTGACACATTCAGCTGCTAATACTTGAGAGTATCCTCTCACCTCCTATAGGTGTATCAACAAATTTGGGTCGAATACTCTACCCTCGAAAACTGCTACGATCCCACACGCTGGTGGGCCGTCAACAACATTCTTCTAGTTTTGATTGCCGGAGAGTGCTAGCAGCATTCTTCTGGTGCCGTTGCAAGGGAAGGTCTGCTGTTACGGAGTCAGCCCGCACTTAAGAAAATGTGGAGTTGTTTCACAACTCACACCGCCTGGCACACCTCGGCATAATCCTTTGTCTGGACATCATAATCGCACTCTATTGGATATGGTGCGATCTATGATGTCTCTTACTGATCTACCGCTATCATTTTGGGGATATGCATTGGAAACTGCCGCATTCACTTTAAATAGGGCACCATCTAAATCCATTGATACGACACCATATGAATTATGGTTTGGAAAGAAACCTAAGTTGTCGTTTCTGAAAGTTTGGGGCTGCGATGCTTATGTGAAGAAACTTCAACCTGAGAAGCTCGAACCCAAAGCAGAAAAATGTGTCTTCATAGGATACCCTAAGGAAACTATTGGGTATACCTTCTATCTTAGATCCGAAGGCAAAATCTTTGTTGCCAAAAATGGATTCTTTCTAGAGAAAGAGTTTCTCTCGAAAGATGTAAGTGGGAGGAAAGTAGAACTTGATGAGGTGATTGTACCTCCTCCCGGACCGGAGAGTAGCGCAACGCAGGAAAATGTTTCTGTGGTGCCTGCACCAACTAGATAGGAAGTTAATGATGATGATCATGAATCTTTGGATCAAGTTGCTACTGAACCTCGAAGGTCCACAAGGACACGTTCCGCACCAGTGTGGTACGACAACCCTGTCATGGAAATCATGTTGTTGGACAACAATGAACCTTCGAACTATGAAGAAGCGATGGCGGGTCCGGATACCAACAAATGGCTTGAAGCCATGAAATCCGAGATAGGATCCATGTATGAGAACAGAGTATGGACTTTGGTGGATTTGCCCAATGATCGGCGAGCCATAGAAAATAAATGGATCTTTAAGAAGAAGACTGACATGGATGGTAAGTGACCATCTATAAGGCTCGACTTGTCGCTAAGGGTTATCAACAAGTTCAAGGAATTGAGTACGATGAGACTTTCTCACACGTAGCGATGTTGAAGTCCGTTCGAATCATGTTAGCAGTTGCCGCATTTTATAATTATGAGATCTGGCAAATGGACGTCAAAACGGCATTCCTTAACGACTTTCTTAAGGAAGGATTGTATATGATAAAAATGCTGACAAAGTATGCAAGCTCCAGCGCTCCATCTATGGGCTGGTGCAAGCATCTCGGAGTTGGAACATTCGCTTTGATGAGGTGATCAAAACGTTTGGGTTTGTACTGACTTATGGAGAAGCCTGTATTTACAAGAAAGTGAGTGGGAGCTCTGTAGCATTTCTCATATTATATGTGGATGACATATTGTTGATGCGAAATGATATAGAACTTTCCAAAAGCATAAAGGCCTATTTGAATAAGTGTTTTTCAATGAAGGACCTTGGAGAAGCTGCTTATATATTAGGCATCAAGATCTATAGAGATAGATCAAGACGCCTCATTGGTCTTTCACAAAGCACATACCTTGACAAGATATCGAGGAAGTTCAATATGGATAAGTCCAAGAAGGGGTTCTTGCATGTATTACAAGGTGTGAGGTTAAGCACAACTCAACGCCCGACCACGGCAGAAGATAGAGAAAAGATGAGTACCATCCCCTGTGCTTCAGCCATAGGCTCTATTATGTATGACATGTTGTGTACCAGACTCGATGTGAACCTTGCCATATGTTTGGCAGGGAGATACCAAAGTGATCCAGGAGTGTATCACTGGACAGCGGTCAAAAATATCCTTAAGTACCTGAAAAGGACTAAAGATATGTTTCTCGTTTATGGAGGTGCCGAAGAGCTCGTCGTAAAGGGTTACGTAAATGCTAGCTTCGACAGAGATCCGGATGACTCCAAGTCACAAACCGGATACGTGTATATTTTGAATGATGGGGCGGTCAACTCATGCAGTTGCAAGAAAAGCATCGTGGCGGCATCTACATGTGAAGCGGAGTACATAGCTGCTTCAGAAGCAGCACAGGAAGAAGTCTGGATGAAGGAGTTCATCACCGACCTAGGAGTTATTCCTAGTGCGTCGGGCCCGATGACTCTCTTCAGTGACAACACTTGAGCCATTGCCATTTCCAAGGAGCCCAAGTTTCACAAGAAGACCAAGCACATCAAGCGTCGCTTCATCTCCATTCGTGGATACATCCAGGATGGAGATATAGATATTTGTAAAGTACATACGTATTTGAATGTCGCAGATCCGTTGACTAAAACTCTTCCACGAGTGAAACATGATCACCACCAGAACTCTATGGGTGTTCGATTCATCACAATGTAACTAGATTATTGACTCTAGTGCAAATGGGAGACTGTTGGAAATATGCCCCAAAGGAAATAATAAAGTGATTATTATTATATTTCCTAGTTCATAATAATTGTCTATTATTCATGCTATAATTGTATCAACCGAAAACCGTAATACATGTGTGAATACATAGATCGCAACACGTCCCTAGTGAGCCTCTAGTTGACTAGCTCGTTGATCAATAGATGGTCATGGTTTCCTCATCATGGACATTGGATGTCATTGATAACGGGATCACATCATTAGGAGAATGATGTGATGGACAAGACCCAATCCTAAGCATAGCACAAGATCGTGTAGTTCGTGTGCTAAAGCTTTTCTAATGTCAAGTATCATTTCCTGAGACCATGAGATTGTGCAACTCCCGGACACCGTAGGAATGCTTTGGGTGTATCAAACGTCACAACGTAACTAGGTGATTATAAAGGTGCACTACAGGTATCTCTGAAAGTGTCTGTTGAGTTGGCACGAATCGAGACTAGGATTTGTCACTCCGTATGATGGAGAGGTATCTCTGGGCCCACTCGATAATACATCATCCTATTGAGCTCAATGTGACTAAGGAGTTAGTCACAGGATCATGTGTTACGGAATCAGTAAAGAGACTTGCCGGTAATGAGATTGAACTAGGTATGGGGATACCGACGATCGAATCTCGGGCAAGTTAAATATCGATAGACAAAGGGAATTGTATACGGGATTGATTGAATCCCCGACATCGTGGTTCATCCGATGAGATCATCGTGGAACATGTGGGAGCCAACATGGATATCCATATCCCATTGTTGGTTATTGACCGGAGAGGTGTCTCGGTCATATTTGCATGGTTCCCGAACCCGTAGGGTCTACACACTTAAGGTTCGGTGACGCTATAGTTGTTATGGAAATTGTATATGTGGTTACCTAAGGTTGTTCGGAGTCCCGGATGAGATCTCGGACACCACAAGGAATTCCGAAATGGCCTGGAGGTAAAGATTCATACATAGGAAGTGGAGATTTGATCACCGGAAATGTTTCGAGGATCATAGGTATTGTACCGGGACTACCGGAAGTCAGCCTGGGCATTCGGGTACTTTGGTTATTTCTGTTCAGGTTGTTCGGTTTATGGGTAATTCAGGTATTCGAAAATGTGAACCATAATTGTTTTTGTCAAAAAAATACCCGAACCCAAATTACCCAAAATTTCGGTTCGGGTAACCAAATACCCAAAATATTCGAAGCATACATCAACTTTTGATATGAATAACTCGGATAGTATGTATTTTTGGTAATATGGGTATTTTAGTTAGTATGGGTAACAAGTTAGTGTAATAATAGCATGAAATTTTTGGAAAATATGAATAATTTGGGTAGTATGGGTATTTCGGGTTTTCCACACTAGAATCCGAAAACCGAATAGTCAAGAAATGAGAACCGAACCCTTACCTGATACCCGAATTACCCGACAATTCGGGTAATTCGGTTCGGTTCGGTTCGGGTTCGGGTACCCAAACGCCCAGGGTGAACCGGAAGGGTTCCGGGGGTCCACCGGAAGGGGCCACCAGCCTAGAAGGGCCACGTGGGCCAAAAGTGGAAGGGAACCAACCCCTAGATGGGTTGGTGCGCCACCCACCAAGGCCCAAGGCGCACAAGGAGGCCAAACCCTAGGGCGTGGTGGCTGCCTTGGGTGGCAAGCCACCCCCTAGGGCGCCGCCCCCTCCTCCATCTAGGGTTGCCGCACCTCCTAGGGTTTCCCTAGGGGTGGCGCACCCCCTCTCCCTCCCTCCTATATATATATAGTGGAGGACTTGAGAGGGCTGCACACACCTGATTCCATCTGCCTCGGCGCAGCCCTACCTCTCAACCTCTCCTCATCCGCGGTGCTTGGCGAAGCCCTGTCGGAAAGCCACGAACTCCATTGCCACCACGTCGTCGTGCTGCCGGAGTTCTCCCTCAACTTCTCCTCCCTCCTTGTTGGATCAAGAAGGAGGAGACGTCCCCGGGCTGTAGGTGTGTTGAACGAGGAGGCACTGTACGTTCGGTGTTCGGATTGGATCTTCCGCGATCTGAATCGCCGCGATTATGACTCCATCGACCGAGTTCATAGTAACGCTTCCACTTTGGGATCTTCAAAGGTATGAAGACCATCTACCCCTTGCTCGTTGCTAGCATCTCCTAGATTGATCTTGGTGTTTTGTAGGATTTTTTTTTGAATTTCTCCCTCGATCCCCAACACTAAGGGGAGCAGCATCGTCGACACACGGGAAGGCTCAACCTCCACCATCAACGACGGTAGCCGACCGAACATAATAGCAGGAGCACACGCCCTAGATGCACGGGAATTGACCTACCAAAACGTAAAACGATTCCCCGAGTTGCATATCCATCGGCCGAAAAAACATGGTTAAACAAGATCACATGCTAGAAAATTGTTTTTTAATATGCATGAGAATAAATATTCATATACTAGGAAAGTTCATTTTTTCAAGAAAAAGTTAGGAAAAACAACAAGTAACTAAAATTAAAAATGGACAAAATGGAAAAGAAAAGCCGTGTGCTCTCACCAACGATAATGTAAAAACGCACGCGCGCACACACACGACCTTTTGCAAAAAGGCACATTTGAGAAAATAGTAGACACACGTGCATAAGAAGAAGGGAAGACTCTATATCTTGCAATGTTTGGTTTGCTTCGTTCATCTTTTTAACTTTTTTTTAATACCATGTATATGCCCGTGCATTGTTACAAGGGGCATATATTTTTTAACACAATAAAACAACCATATGGGGGCAAATCTTGATGCAAAAGAAATTGACAAAATAAATTTATTTTTTGTTAGATAAAGAATAAACTTTTTGTCATTTCTCAAGCTGCCAAATAAGTATGTGCCCATGTTTGATTTGCTTCATTGGGTTACCAAAGATAAGATATTAATTGATAATCTCTTCGTTCCAAAATATAAGTCTTTTTACAGATTGTACTACGGACTATATACGGAGCAAAATGAATGAACCTACACTTTGTCTATATCCATATGTATATAGTTCATAGTGGAATCTTTAAAAAAACTTATATTTATGAACAAAGTGAGTATTTATTTGTCTAAAGATAGGAAATTTATTGCTATATATTGATTTGGCAAAGATGTTTGACCATCTTCCATAAGAAACAGAAAAATTTATGAACTGTGAATTTATGGTTATATATCGTAGACTGATCTAAATTATGGGGTTGCTATAGAATGGTTTGCTGAAAGTTAGAACAGGGTCGAAAACCAAAAAAAATGTAAGAAGGTGGAGGTTAGACCAAGAGGGGCCGAGTGGAATGTGGAAAATTACAATTTTTATAAGTAGCAAAAGATATAGACAGATTTTTTTAAAATATTATAACTATATATAATCGAGAAATAATTTACTTAAGTTTTTAAAAGGGTTTGTCGTACATTTAAAAACACATTCCTGTAGTGTAAAAATTGTTCCTGTGAATATTTGAAAATGTTCGTAACATTCCAGAAAATGTTCATGACATTTTAAAAATAAATTTTATGAGGCATATTTTAAAATGTTTATGTAATGCTAGAGAATGTTCGCGTAGTTTAACCGAAATGTTTCATACCATTCTACAAAATGATTTTGACATTAATTTTTTTTCACGCCTTGCTCAAATATGGTTGTGACATTTTTAAAAGGTTTTATACAATGGCTTTTTCTTTGCATAATGGATAAAAACTGCACCATTCAAACAAATTGTGGATACACTTTAAAAATATATTCATGCATTACAAAAATATGTTCCTGAAGTTTTCAAGAGTGTTTATGCAGTGTAAAATATGTCCTAACACTTAAAAAATATTTTTAAGTGTTTTGAAAAAATGTTCATGACATTTATGAAAAATGTGAATGCATGTTAAGAAATGATGTTCATGTATTAAAAAAATATTCAATTTTCATTTTAACAAATGTTCAGTGTGTATTATTTTTTTTTGCAATGCGTGTTTGAAAAATATTCATTGTGTATTAACATGTAAACGAAAAATGTTCAACATGTATTTGAAAAAATCTGCATGCATTTGGAAAATGAAGAAAAACAATAAAAAAACGAACAGAAAAAAGATGAGGTAAAACAGATAGAAGAATTTTTTTTTTTTGCGTGGAAGCTTCTAAATTCGGTCTAAACCAGTCCATAGAAACTTTCCAAAACAGCTCCAGAAAGCTATAGTATCGGACTGGCATCTTAGCGAAGCGCTAGATGCGAGATCATAGTATATCTCGCAGCAAGTGAGACATATCCCTCGTTTAAGGAAAAGCAATAACAATGCAGACTAAAACACAAAGAACAACTCATGCACAAAAGCCGAGCCGTCAACGTTACACAACGTGCCATGAGATTCTGGACACCCGAAACAACCCAAAACACGGTTTGGAAATATCACACGGATCTTAACAATCAAGATCGGACGACTATAAAGTCGACTACGAGTTAACTTTTTTTAGACAAAACTACGAGTTAACTAGATCTCGGTCTACTGAGATTTTGCAAATCCAAAAAATTAACCCAATTTTACTGTTCATATTAATGTGATTGTGTGAAATCAAAAAAAATATTGGGTAAACACTTACGTAAGCACTTATTTGCCGATCAAAAAACATAATGAACTGATGTTCCCTTTGTATTGTCTCGGCGTGAAAGAAGGATGGTCGTGCGATGTTGCATACGAATCTCCACGCACTGCGCACTGCTACTTCTGAAACCATCATGGCACAATCCTTTGCTCAGGAGAGGTAATTGCGCGGCGCATCTCATGTATTCTGTTTAGATCCGACTCTGATTTTGCATGTTCACGAGATATGCGTAGGCATTGTAATAGTTTGGGGGAGGGTGCCTCGGCAAATCCTATTTGGCACTGCGGGCGCCGGTTAAAGTGCATTCTTCTTAACCGGCGCCTGCAGCGCCGGTCATGGGCCGGCCCAGTGGGAGGGCTTTTTTCCCGGATTTTTTTCATTTAGTTCTTCTAGAACTGTTTTTCTTTGATTTTTCTTTTTTCTTGTTTATGTTATTAACTCTTTATATTACTTTTCTCATTTTCATTTTATTTTTGATATATATATTTTTTCGAAAAAGTGCAGCCTTGTTTTTATTTTTATTTTTTAAATTCATGAATTACTTTTGAATATTGGTGAACTTTTTCCAAATTTTGATGTTTTTTTTTAAATTTGATGAACTTTTTTTGAAACGCATGAACGTTTTCCAAAAATTAGGAACTTTTTAAAGGTTTGTGAATTTCTCTCAGTTCAACAAACTTTTTTTAAAACATTTTTCAAACTCATGAACTAATTTTCAAAATCCGTGAACTTTTTTCAAAAAATCGATTAAAATTCATGAACTTTCAGTTCAAAATTTATGAACCATTTTCGCTTTTATGAACTTTTTGTTTTGAGTTTTCTTTTTTGCTTTTTTGGTTTTTCTTATAGAAAAATCAGCCCAGTGAATGGGCCGGCCAATATTGCAGGGCCTATAGGCGCTGGTTCTCCTAGACGACGCTTAAGGCGCCGACTAGGAGCTCCCGGTGCCTCTCCGTTTTTTTGAAAAAGTTCATGAAATTAAAAAATGTGCATTAATCCCAAAAAAGATCATGAATTCAAGAGAACTTCCTGAAATTCAAAATTGTTCATAAATACAGAAAATGTTTGTGAATTAAAAACATATCCACATCAATTAAAAATTGTTTGTGTAAATTCAAAGAATATGCACATAAATACCTTTTTTAAATCCCAAACATCTCCTGAAACTATGAACAATTTTAATTCTGGTCATTTTTTGAAATTATGAACACTTTTTTCAATTTGCCAAAAAAATAAAAACAAGAAAAGGAAAGGAAAATAAAAAATGTAAATAAACAGAAAAAACTAAAAGAAACCCAAAAAAAGGGTAAAGAAAAAAATGGTGAAGGAGGGAGGTTCCCAAAACTAGTCAAGAGCATCCTAGAAGGTCCTAAAACTCGTCATATCGGTTCGCTCGCTCTTGCACGCTAAGCTTCGCTTTGTAATGTGTCGGCCCATCTACCTACTCTAGCGGGCGATCAAAACCCTCTCAAAGAGGGATACCTATCAATTGTGGAGACCAACTAACGAGCGGTTATCCTTTGCGGTAGCCCTACAAGGATAATTTTTGTCGTGTGAGAGCGTCAAGTGGTCTCTTCAACCCCCGCCACGTATCGTGCATGGGGCGCTTTCTCTGAATTCTTTACGTGTTTTCGTTTTTTTTGCTTGGATTTTTCTAGGTTTTGAAGTTTTTTTTATGAAGCACAACTCCGTTGCTATAACAACAACAACAACAACAACAAAGCCTTTAGTCCTAAGTAAGTTGGGGTAGGCTAGAGAAGAAACCAATAATAACTCGCGACCAACTCATGGTTCTCGCACATGGATAGCAAGCTTCCATGCACCCCTATCCATGACTAGTTCTTTGGTGATGCTCCAATCCTTTAGATCTCTATTCTTTTCATGTCAAGTTTGGTTCATCCCGGCCTCTGTTCACATTATCAGCACGCTTTAGCCGTCCTTTATGCACTGGGGTTTCTGGAGGCATGCGCTGAATATGCCCAAAGCATCTCAAATGATGTTGGATGATGACCCACAAGTATAAGGGGTCAATCGTAGTCCTTTCGACAAGTAAGAGTGTCGATCCCAATGAGGAGCGATAGGAAATGACAAGTGGTTTTCAGCAAGGTAATTTCTGCAAGCACTCAAATAGTAGTAACAAGTTGTTTGATAGCAAGATAATCTACTACCACTAAAAAAACATGAGAGGGCAGATCCAACTAGCAATCTCAGCCGTCTAATCATGTAACCAGTGGTCTAAATACATTGTTAACGAAAACGAAAACGAATCTTCCCTATCACGCACGTACAAGCCTGTGTGTGCCCACGACCTTTTCCAACTGCCGCGGCCCACCCCGACGCCCGCATCGCCGCCCCTCAAGCTTAGAAAAAACTATCGTCATGAACATGTACCCGAGCAGGAGGAGAAGCAAGGACGCGCCGCCGCCCTCCGGATGCCCCGCGCACTGCCGCCCTTCGGTCGCCCCGCGCCCCGCCGCCGCTCGCCCGGCTGCCTGGTCCTCGCTGGCCTCGACCGACTGGTGTGGGGTGGAGCAGCGAGGTGGGAGACCCAGGGGACGGACGCCTCATGGGGTGGATGAGAGGCCGGCGAGGGAAGGAGCAGCATCTTCATGGATGTGCAGGGAGGTCCCGACGGCTGAAGATCGTGCGCACGGAGGAGCCGGATGATGTCAAGGCGAGTTTCTCTCAATCCTTCTCCCCCTTTACACCCCTTGCAAATTTTCTTGTTTCAGATCATATGAAGTGTGGTCTTTTGATAAATTTCCTCTGCTATTTCCTTCTTTTTTTACTTCCCCCCTTTCCTAAATCAGGATGCCGAGTCATGTAATACTTTCAAAGAAGAGAAAATCATGATTTTGTTCATGTGAAAAATTAGGGTGAATTTGTGTTCATGTGCAGCTTTGTCAACCACATGCCGCACCACCGCTGGAAGCCTGCTGTCCTCTTCCGCTCCATCATATTGTGTGCCTTTTAGATTTAATTCATGTTTTGTTAATGCCCACTAATTGTGATGTTCATTATTTGGGGAAATTTGTCTACTTTTTATATTTTGTGAAACTTCAATTTCAGGTACTGGTCAGTGGTCCTAAATCCCGTGTGATATCTTCATTCTTCAAGGAAATGACATATGAGGAGAGGCATTTATTAGAGTATCTTCTATAAAGCTTTTTATATTTGGTTCCTGGAAGGTTGGTACTCAGCTGTGTTTTTTCGTAAAATATAAAATATGTTCTTGCTTGGGGGTGAATATGTTCATGATTCATAATCACTGTATCTGATTCATAAGAAACAGTGAGATGCTTTATTATGAGTTATGATATAGGCTTTGTAAAACTTGCATGCAATCTTTTGATGGTTAGGCTTTGAGCTCCATTTCAATAACTTCAGAACTTTTTTCACAATGAATTACTGCAGATCCAGTTTACGTCTACAGTCCAAGGAGGCACCATTTCTAAATTGTTTGGCATCCACGAATTTGGCGATCGTGATCTTCCTTGCCTAGGTGACCTGCTTCCAATCCTCCCCCGGGTCTCTCTCTATGAGGCTTCAAATGTATTTTGGTCAAATTTGACATTACTTTTTGTTACAAAAACCAACGAAAATCTGACAATGTTGCTGACGAGAACGACAAAAATGTGAGTGGCTGTTGTCCTGAACAATCGTATAATGGTTTGGTGGTCGCTGCCACGATTCTCAAGGAGGCTTTCCTTTTTCTTTTATGTTTCTTCTTCGGTTTCAGGGAGTGAATTTATTAGTTGATAGTCGATATTTATTAGTTGATTCCTTAATCTGATTGAAGTAGTCTCACGATTGTTTATTTACGTATTAGTGACAAGACATTGCATGTGGAACATTACAGAGCAACGATTGACAATTTCACAGAAATATTAGATGAGTTTCGGACAATAAGGTCTCTTATGGAGTATTTTCACCATTAGGTTTCCATTGCCCGACTCATGAAGGTATGATGTCCCGACGCGTTCTGTATTTTGATAATTTGATATGTGGGTGGACCAGTCCTTGGGTGATCTTATTACTTGAACAAACCTTCCAGTTATGATTAACCCTCCCGCAAGCATCCACAACTATGAGAAAAGTATTAAGAATAAATTCTAACCATAGCATTAAACATAGGGATCCAAATGAGCCCCTTACGAAGTAGTGCATAGAGTGGGGTTTAAGTTTCTGTCACTCTCACAACCCACCCTTTAATTAGTACTCCGCAATGCATTCCCTTAGGCCCAAATTATGGTGAAGTGTTATGTAGTCAACGTTCATATAACACCATAAGGGAATCACAACATTCATATCATCAAAATATTGAATGAATATCAACTTCACATGACTACTTGCAACATGTTTTCTCCCCTGGCCTCAAGAACAAAAGTAACTACTCACGAGTGATAAACATATTCATGATCAGAGAGGTATTATCTAGCATAATGAATCTGAACATATGGTCTTCCACCAAATAAACCATAAAGCATTAACTACAAGATGTAATTAACACTACTAGACACACCCGAGGTACCAATCCGAGATTCCGGTTCAAGATTGAGTACAAGAGATGAACTAGGGTTTTAAGAGGAGATGGTGCTGGTGAAGATGTTGATGAAGATTGGCCTCCGTGAGATGAGAGGGTTGTTGATGATGACGATGGCCTCGGTTTCCCCCTCCGGGAGGGAAGTTCCTCCCGCGGAATCGCTCCACCGGAGAGCAAAAGTGCTCCTGCACAGGTTCCGCCTAGAGACGGCGGTGCTTCGTTCTAAAAGTCCACCCCTTAATTTTTTAGGGCGAAGGAGAATTTATACTTGAAGATGGGCACGAGAGGTGGGTCAGGTGGCCCACTAGACATCAGGTCGCGCAAGGGGTGCCTTGCGCGTCGTGGTGTCTAGTGGCCGCCTGGTGGCCCCCCCTTCGGCACTTATTCGTTCCAGTATTTTTTATTGTTTATAAAATAAATATCTGTAAATTTTCAGCTTAATTGGGGATGTGCAGAATATGTATCTCTGATGTAGCTTTTCTAGGTCGAGAATTCCATGTGTCGGTATTCTCCCACTTGATGTAAACCTTGCATATTACGAGAGAAAATGCATTGGAATTACCCCCACCAAGTGGTAAAATGCATAAAAACACTATAAAAACAGTAACAAAACATGATGCAGAATGGACATATCATTGGACAAGCTTCTCTTCAATCGGCGCTATCCCAACTCTATCTTGTAAATCATCATTTCGGATTCGGTCCTTCCTTGTATGGCCACACATCCATCTCAACATGTGCATCTTCGCTACACCTAACTGTTGCATATGTCACCTTTTAGTCGGCCAACACTCAATGTCATACAACATTATGGATCGAACCATCGTCCTATAGAACTTGCCTTTTAACTTTTATGGCACTCTCTTGTCACAGAGAATGGAAGAATCTCCGCGGCACTTTATCCATCCGGCTTTACAACCCCGCTTCTAGCAAAACAAAAAAAATGCTAACACAAGAAGCACAATTGTGTTTCTCTAAAAAGGACATCGAGGAGAGGCACAATTTCTTAAAAAGAAAAAAAACACCATATTTCCATGAGAAGTACATATTTGATTCTTGTGGAAGCAAAGATTTGCTTTTGCAAAAAGTACGGTTATGCATCTAGGAAAACATGAAAGCAAATTTTCTTTCCGAGAAGCACAACTGAGAAAAAAAAATGTGTTTCCACAAGAAACACGCATGAGCATGGATTTGCTTCCGAGAGAAGCCAGGTTCAAGAAAAATATTATGTTTCTCGAAAAGAAAAAGAAAGAATAAAAACTGCAACCGTCCTTTCATTATTTTTTTGGTTGCCTTTTTTTTACCGGAATTTTTTGTATTTTTTTTTGTTTCCGTTTTCTCTAGTTTTTCATAAAAAAGTTTTTGAAACCTATGAACATGGGATCTAGTTTCGAAAATCTCAAGCGAGAAATCCATCAATGAAAACATTTAGAATTCAAATGCACGGTTTAAGAGATAAATTATTTTTGACTAAATGAATCTACGGTTGGCTTCATCTTTCGATTAGCCTCTTGATTGTTGTCATTTGACTTGGCACTCAACTTTTCATTTTGTGCTTCCAGACTTTTTTTTATCTTTTAATATTTCAATTCCTTCAATGCAAAGACTTTACAGCTCTTTAGTCGAGAGTCGCTTTCCACCCTTACAACATATGAGATGCAAGCCAAAAAAGTCAGACAAAAAATATGTGCCCATCAATTGATGAATTGTCTTGGAAGGATAAAATCCTTTTTGAAGAAAGCAGAGGAAATACAACGACATGATGCGCAAATGGCATGGAGCTGCATGTCTCGTAAATGTCATGCAAAATACTCCCTCCCTACTTAAATATAAGTCTTTAAGATATTTCACTAGGTGTCTACATACGGAGCAAAATGAATGAATCTATACTCTAAAGTATGTCTATATACATCCGTATGTAGTCCATTAGTTGAATCTCTAGAAAGACTTATATTTAGGAACGGATGGAGTAGAACGGAGGGAGTAGTTGCCCACTGATCGAGGTGGTGGTGGACGGTGATGCCCACGTCTCGGGATCTTGTAACCATGTAGGATGGAAAGATTGTGGGGTAGGAGACACAACAAATCGACGTACTTCCTCCGTTCTTAAATATAAGTTTTTTTATAAGTTTTATTAGTGAACTACATACGGATGTATATAGACATATTTTAAAGTATAGATTCACTCATTTTGTTTGGTATATAGACCCTTAGTGAAATCTCTTAAAGACTTATATTTAGGAACGGAGGAAGTATATGATAGGTGTTTTTCACCTCCGCTACGATGATGACGTTGACCATATGAGAAATTGTTCATTTTCACATTTCGTTGTCAAGAGTGACCATGGCGTTAAGGATTAATAAAATTTAGGCATGGAGGTTCTCCTCCATAGCTCAAATATACCCTTATGAATTGTATTTTTTTTGAAAAAAGGTAAAATAAAATAAATAAATATGGAATTATTTGTGACAACAAACATTGTTGAATTTTATGCACACTTGTAAATTCTTTTGAAGAAAAACATTCTAGATGCTCTGGAAAAAGAATGGATGCTCACAAAAGACCTGATTTTGTTGTTTTTCCTAGACCTCAACAGAAATGATTTCATCATGAATACTTGCACCCCAGCAGAAAAATAAGCGAAGTTAGTTGTCAAAAAAAAAATCTTTTCCTCTATTTTTTTTTTGAATTTTACTGCTCGTGACAGGAGCATTTGATCTTGAAATTACTAGGAAACTTACAACTCAAATTTCTATGGGAAATGTTTGTGGCCGGCGCGACACACGCGCGCAACTCATTACGTATGCAACTTTTTTTCGTCTAAATTTGCTGCAACTAGCGTTTAAATTTGCTATAAGCATTTTTTATTTCTTATATTTATTCATAAAAAAGTTGCATATACGTTCGGTTGCAACTTCAGTTCATCAGATTTTTCACTATAACTGGTGTTTTTTATTTTTGCTACAACCGGTATAATTTTTTGCTGCAACCGTTTAGTAAAAAAGTTGCATACACGTTCGTGAGAGTTGCAATCCGAGTTCACCGGATTGTTTTTGCTACAACCAACATTTTGTTTCGTTACCACACATCTTCAGCGTCGTTTTTTTTCTACGACCACGTTGATATTTTTTTGCTACAATTATATTTTTGTTGCAACCGTTGACGAAAATTGCTGCATCGTGGACGCAATTTGTTGCAGCGAGAAAAAATTGCTACATGGATAGGTCTAACGGTGCGCCCCACAGATCTGACGGCCGCGCTGCGACCGGCACGAGCGTTCACGCCGGCGCGCCGACCCATAAAATAAGGCGCGATAACGGGAAACGAGCGCTGTGATGATGGTTCTTTACCTCTTTCGGGGGCGGCACAGGCTTGCCTTTCCGTTAACCCATGTGGATGATGAAGATCGCGAGCAAAACCCGATAGGGATCGCTTTGGTGGTGGCACCTGCGAGCACTCCATCACCCATGATTATAAAAAGGGAAACACTTTCACCCGACGCGTCACCCGAATCGTTCGGTCGGTCGCGCGCGGGCCGCGCTCCTCGCTGGCTAGGGGTATGCAACATTTTTTCGTCAGATTTGCTGTAATCATGTGTAAATTTGATACAAACATTTTCCATTTTGCTACAATTTTTCCATTCAAAAAGCTACATCCACTTTTGGTTGCAACTCGAGTTCGTTGGACTTTTTGCTACAACCGTGTTAATTTTTGCTACAACCGACATCATTTTTTGATGCAACCGTTCACTAAAAAGGTTGCATACGCTTTCGTCAGAGTTGCAACCCGAGTTCACCGAATTGTTTTGCTACAACCCTTATTTTGTTTTCCTACTACGCATCATCAACTTCTATTTTTGCTATGATTACGTAGATATTTTTTGCTATAACTATATTTTTGTTACAACCGTTGACTAAAATTATTGCATCGTGGACGAAATTTGTTGCATCAAGGAAAAATTGCTGCATGGTTAGACCTAACGGAGCGTTCGCGCCGGCGCGCCAACGTCCAGTACTGGCCAATTTCTATCCATCTGTTTGACGAGAGCTGCACACTCGTAAACGTCAGACGTGAATTAAAAAAATACCAATTCAAGGGCTAACCCTCAATGGTTTTTATTTATAGAAAAAACTCCATGAGGGCGTGTTAGAGCCGAGGCTCGAACCCCGTCGACGGAGATAAATTCACCCGCGGTCACTGTACTTGATCACCGAATTCACTTTGGTCACTGGACTGTAGAATACCCTAAATACGGTACTTAATGTCACATCAGTGAACAGTGATGGTCACCGCCGACTCTGTATAGACGTATTTGCTACACGTGGCGCGCTTTTTGTCCATGCGGGGGGTCTTTTGCTTTGGTCGTTGATTTGAGGGGCCGTAGTGTAAAATGTACCGGTGGTCGGAACGGAATTAACTCCCTCATCGTTGCGCTCTGTTTTTGCTCTGTTTCTTCATCGTTGCGCTCGAGGTCGGTGGTCGGAGGCGCTCCAGGCCGGCGAGGCTGCTGTGGGAGCGAGGCTGTTGGCGGATTTGCCGTCGGGAGTGAAGCTGCGGGAGGTTTGCCGTCGGGAGTGAAGCTGCGCAACACCGACTGCTCTACCGATGGCCCCTGTTCATCGCCCAGAGCACGAACCTCCGCCGCAATACGGTAGGAACCGCCGAGAACCTCCTCCATCGTCCATCCATGCCCCTGTTCCGTGCATAATCTCTCGTCCAGAGCCTCAATCCATGGATTTTAATTAGAAATTTTGTGGAGAAAGGGGTTACAGCTAGGAATTTGGTAGGGTTTTGACAATGGATTTTTGGGGGAATTTAGGTATGGTTTACCATGGGTTTGGGGTGGGGGGGGGGGGGGTTGTAGATACAAATGGTTTGGGGGGGGGGCGATCAAGCAATAAAGCAGGGTCTTTTGCAATGTAGTTTTAAGGGAATTCGGTATGTAGTTTTTGGGGTTGGGTAGTTTGTAAATAAAGCAGTTTTTTTACAATGCATTAGTGATCAAGCAATAAAGCAGGGTCTTTTGCAATGTAGTTGCTACGAATGGTTGAAATTCATGTACTTTGTTGTAGTGAAATTCAGAAATCAAGTTTTTCTTGTGTTTTGTGACTGCATATGTGTATTTGTTGATTGTAGGTGATGATGATCCTATGTTTTCTGTTCAAATATGGCATGGAGGTTTTTTCATGGGACAAGGCAGAACCAAAAAATACTATGGAGGGCACAACATCTGGTTTGACAATATAGACAAGAACACATGGTCACCCCAACATGTGGATGATCTCATAGAGCAGATAGGGTATGAGAAGGAAGGAAGGATCATAGTGTACTACTGCATGCCAGGTCTTCAAGTAAGCACAAATGGGCTGAGGGTGATCAATGGAGATGATGACACATATAACATGAGAGCTTTTGTTACATTTGGGCATCATTTTCATTGATATTTTTTGGAACATGATGATTCTATCAGGGACTTGGATGATGTAGTTAGGTTCCCAATTAGAGAGCTTCCTCAAGTCTTCAGCCCTATGAAGCCATTGATTGTGGACACATCTGAATCAGGGGAAGGTTTCAGGACAACAACTGAAGTATTAAAGGATAAAGGCAAGTCAACTATGAATAAGGATGTAGATGAGGTGAATGACACTGATGAGAGTGGAGATAGTGAAAGTCAGGAGGAAGATGGTAGTGATATTGATTACATGCCAGAAATTGCAGATAGTGACTATGCCATATCAGAGGGGGATGATGACCTATATGTCAACAATTGCTTTGATGCTGCAGAGGAGAAGAGGAATGAGGAACCCTTGGAAGTGTCAGAAGATGATGACTTAAGAAGGCCAGATTCTGATGATGAAGGAAGAATTCAGATGAACTTCAAAACACTCAGGGATGAAGATTTGTTATGCCCTAAGTTTCATGTGGGGCAAGTTTTTCAGAATGTGCAGTTGCTTAGGAAGGCTATCAAAGAATACTCATGCAGGAATAGGGTCAACCTCAAGATGGCAACTAATGACAAGATGAGGGTTTATGCAAAGTGTGAAGAGGGGTGCCCTTTTTATCTATGGGCATCCAATGACAATAGGTCAAAGGCATTCATGGTAAAGAAGCTTGTGGACAAGCACACATGCAGCAAGAAATGGCAGGTGAAAAACTTCACAGCTGCATACATGGCAGAGAAGTATCTGGACTCATTTAGGGCAGATGAAAACATGAGCATGAAGAACTTGTCGAGGTGGTGCAAGAACAATGGAACATGGAGCCTACAAGGAGTAAGCTTAGGAGAGAAAAAAGGCTGGCTCTTCATATTGTCCATGGAGATGAGGAGAAACAATACAACAAGCTATGGGACTATGCAAATGAGTGGAGAAGGTCAAATCCAGGGAGCACTTTTTATTTAGCAGCAGATACAAATGGTACCTTCCTGCACTGCTACTTCTCTTTGGAGCCATGCAAGAGAGGGTTCATGTAGGCTTGTAGGCCAGTAATCTGCCTAGATGGTTGCCATTTGAAGACTAGATATGGAGGTGTTCTTGTCACTGCAGTTGGATTAGATACAAATGACTGCATCTATCCAATTGCTTGTGCTGTTGTTGACATTGAGAACACTCACACCTGGAGGTGGTTCTTATCCTCTCTGAAGCAAGACCTTGGCATTAGCGAAACTGGTATGTGGACTATTATGTCTAACAAGCAGAAGGTATTTCATGTCTTTACTACTATGTCATGATGCATGATTACACACTTGTCTAAACTGTGATGCTAACATTGTCTTTGTCATATTTTCAGGGTCTCATCAAAGTTGTGAGAGATTACTTTCCAGATACAGAGCATAGGTTCTGTGTTAGACGCTTGTGGCAGAACTATCAAGAGCAATTCAGAGGTGAAGTGCTCAAGAACCACCTGTGGAAATGTGCTAGGAGCACAACTCCTACTGATTTTGAAGAGAACATGGAAGAGCTAAAACTGATAAACTTTGAAGCATGGAAATGGCTTGATGGGATGGACCCCAAAACTTGGGTTAGGGCATTTCAGAAAGAATTTCCAAAGTGTGATATTCTTCTCAATAATGCTTGTGAAGTCTTCAACAAGTAAGTTGCATCTGTTGTCATTTTGTCATCTGCAGGTAGTGTGTAGGTTGATAACACTTGATGACAAGGTTTATACTTTGTCATCTGCAGATACATACTTGAAGCCAGGGAGCTGCAATTTTGTCATTGATCAGGACAATCAAAAGCATTTGATGACAAGGTTTTACAACAAAAGAGAGGAAGCAGAAACATGGGATGGCATTGTTTGCCCCAAAGTTAAGAAAAAAAACTTGAGAAGAATGATGAACTGTCAGCTACATGTCATGCATCAAATGTAGGAGAGGGAATATTCCAGGTGAAGTAGCCTGACTTTGCATTTTGACAAGTTCATTTGCATATTTCTGTTACCTCCATTTCATCATATTGCCTATGTTATGTGTGTAGGTTGATAACAGAGGAAGATCTTACATAGTGGACCTAAAATCTTTAAGTTGCACTTGCAAGAGGTGGGACCTCAATGGCATACCATGCCATCATTCTGTGGTTTGCTGCAAACATGAAAGAATTGAGCCTGAAGACCTAGTGAACAAATGCTACAACATTGCCTCATTTATGAAAGCCTACCAACCTATCATCATGCCAGACAGAGATGAGAGAGAGTGGGAAAAGATGTATGGTCTTGAAATCAAACCCCCACCCAAGAAGCATGAGAAGAAAGGAAGGCATCAGAAGAACAGAAGGAAGCAACCACATGAAGCAAAGGACAAGAGAGGAGGCAAAAAAATCACAAGGCATGGTGTGATAATCACTTGCTCTCACTGCCTAGAGGAGGGTCACAATAGAGCTGGTTGCAACAAGAGGAAGGCTAGGCTTCCACCTGTGAGGCATGCTCCACAGCCACAACCTATTCCAGTTGTGTCATGAGATGATGAACAACAGAATGTGCATCCAGATGAAGTTTATTCAGACAGTTTTAGTGATGATGAACGGGAGCCGGTAATTACTCAGGTTTGTCTTACCAAGCTTTGCATATTCTGATTTGTCTTATCAAAGTTTCATCATTTCAGGATTTCATCATATTCTGATTTTGCAAGTTTCATCATTTCAGGAGGTGTATGGTGACACAATGCTACAACAGATGAGAATGGAGCATCAATCTAGGAGGCCTGCATCATATTCTGATTTTGCAAGTTTCAATTTTGCAAGTCAGCATGTTTGATGAGCTGAGAGAGCCTAGGAAGTAGAAACTTTGGTCAATATGTTTGTGGTGAACTAGTCCATCATTTTGGTGTTTCTTTTCATGTTCAGTTTAAACTTGGTGTGGTAGTGTTGAACTTAACCTTGGTGTTATGGTGGTGTGGTAGTGTTGAACTTAACCTAGACAACTATATATATGATGCTTCTTCATGTGATCTCTGCTATATATGTGATGTGTTGCTGCTATATATATGTGCTGCTGCTGTATATGATGTGCTGCTGCTATATATATGTTGACGAGCTGATATATATATGATGTGCTGCTGCTATATATATGATGCTTCTTCATGTGATCTCTGCTGCTATATATGTGTTCTGGTATTGGCAAATTTTTTTTGACAACACACTAATGCAAAAAAGAGAACAAAGTTCCATAACTTGCATAACATCTTCTTCTACTAATCACAGAATTCCATAACTTGCACAACTTGATTACATAACCAAAAGAGAAGAACACAACTTCCTCACAGTTACAAGATCTACCATAACCAAAAGAGAATTACATAACTTGCATAACATCTTCTTCTACTAATCACAAAATGAGCTTCCTCACAGTTACAAGATCTACCATAACTTCATCACTAGCATCAGACACATCATGCACAAGAACACACCTACTGCCACAACTATCTTCAACAGAAGAACAATCTGCCTGCCAACCTGCAACAATGATGCATTTATCCTCTCCTCGGAGCATGGACCCCTAATAAATCCAGCTCTAGCTCTTCTCTGTTCATTGCGTCGCTCCAGCTCTTCTCTCCTGTCTTCAGACCACCCAATTGCATCAGCAGCATTAGCTCCAGTGAGAAACTTCTTCTTTACCAAGATAGCAACATACTCCCTCTCGGAATGCCAGAAATTGCATCCATTCTGTCAAAATAAATGCAAAAATCAGAAAACAAAATGTGGCAAAACACACAGTTTTTGCAGATCAAAACTGAAGAACATACACCATGGCCGGGGCAGCGGTAGTACACCCATCCAGGATGATCCTCGATGCTGGAAACATGCTTCATCACGAAGGAACCACACGCCCCGGGGCAGTCGATGAGGGGGATGAATGGGCGGCCGCGACCATGGGAAGAGCTCGATGCAGACATGCTCCACAACCGCGACGACGCTGGCGGTGAGTGATGCTTGGTGGACTACGATGCCGGCGATGAGTAGTGCTGGGCGTGCGGCAACACCGGCGGCGACTGGTGCGATTTGGTTGACGACGACGACTAGAGCTGGGCGAAAGAGGAACTGGGCTGGGCGAAAGAGGAACTAGGAGATGAGTAGTGTTTGACCCCCGCGTATTTTCCAAATCAGTCCCTCAAATCAAACGGACATATCAAATGACCCCCGCGTGGCTTGCGTGGCACTGTCAAAGGGTCAAAAAGCGCGCGAGGTGTGTCAAATACGTTTATACAGAGTTTTTTTGAGACGAATTCTCATAGCTTTATTGATAAAAGGTGTTCGCTGAGCAATCAACCAACACGCTGGTCACCAGAAAACTAGGAGTTTCAGTAAGCCAACTCTCGGTAGCCCCGCTAGCGCAAGCACGCTTGGCACACAGGTGAGCTGGACCGTTCGCTGCTCTTAATACATGCTGAATTACAAAAGAGGAAAACATAAGAGAAAGCTCTTCGATCTCGGAGAAGATAGTGGCCACGACGGAACGTCCATCACGGCGATCACGCAGAAGATTAACAACCTCCAAGCAATCTGTGTCCATAACAACTTCGGAAAAACCCCGAAGACTTGCGAAGATGACTCCTTCGCGCAGAGCCAATCCTTCGGCAATGAGAGGATCAGTCACCCCAAGTTGAGGCTTACCCCATGCACCCAACAAGGAGCAACTGGAGCGAGCCACACCCCCTGCATCGCTTCGTTGGCTTAAAACATCTACCGCCGCATCGGTATTGATCTTGATCTGATTGCCTTCAGGTGGCTGCCAGCCATACCCAGGCAGTGTCGCCGCTTGCTCATTTGGGATCTCCAACACCGCTAATGATTCTGTGATGAACTTTATGGATTGCACCGGATCAAACTTCTCGCCCTCGCGCGTCCATTTATTCCGCGAAGTCCAAATGGCCCACATAATAGTGATGATCGTGGCTCGATCATTCGAGGAGAGACAAGGAACAGAGAGAATGTCCTTCTGCCAAGAACCAGACTCGAGCGCTGGGAGTTGTACGTCCAACAGCGCTTGCGCCTCGGCCCAATACCGACGGGCATGAGAGCACTGCAATAACGCATGCTCTAAATCTTCCTCAGCAAGTTGACATAGCTTGCATAGACTTGTTTCTCTGATATGGCGATATTTTAACGTAGCTTCGTCAGGTAGAATGCCACGCATGACTCTCCACCAGAAAACGCGTACCTTAGGGATGACCTTGAGAGACCATAGCATCTTCCACAAGCGATGCTGATCCACTGAAGTACCAATAGCCTGCCCTTCCACTTGAGCAGAATGCTCGTTATGTGTCATTAGAGCTCGGTATGCTGATTTCACTGTGTAGTTGCCAGATTTCTCATGTGCCCAGGCCACAAAATCACCCCCCTCCCCGCCGAAGTGGGATATTCAGAATTGCCTCGGCGTCAGGTGCAGCAAAATTTTCCCTCACCTGATCCACCCTCCAAGTTCCCGCTTCAATGTCAATTAGCTCACTAACAAAGGCAACGGTCGCCCCAGGGGGTCTAACAGTGGGAATCATTGTCTCAGCAGATGGGATCCACTTATCCGTCCAAACATTAATAGAAGTGCCATCCCCAATACGATGGATAAGGCCCAGTTTCAAAACCTCTCTTCCCGCCACAATAGCACGCCAAGTAGCAGATGCCGAGTGTGGCACTGAAGCCTGGATAAACTCAGTGTCTGGATAGTATCTTCCCTTCAACACTCTTGCGCACAAGGAGTTAGGGTTGGTAATCAGGCGCCATCCATGCTTGCCCAGCAGGGCCAGATTGAAACCATGGAAGTCTCGAAAGCCCACCCCCCTTTGCATTTTGGTGTTGCTAGTTCTTTCCACGATATCCAGTGGAGAGACCGTCTGTCAATGGAACTGCTCCACCAATACTTAGCCATGCTGGAAGTTAGACTTTTGCAGACTTTCTTGGTGAGCAAGAAACAACTCATACTGAATGTGGGAATAGCCTGAATCACCGATTTGAGAAGTGTTTCCCTTCCTGCACAAGCAAACAACCTCTCAGACCATCCCCTCATCTTGCTCCTCGAGCGCTCCCCAATGTGGTCAAAGGATCCACTAGTGATACGACCCACTGCAGTTGGGAGACCGAGATAGCGTTCACTAAAGGCTTCCACCAAAACCCCCAGGACTCCTTTTATGCACTGGCGCAACTCATAGGGCGTATTTGGGCTGAAGTATACTGCACTTTTATCACGATTTACACACTGGCCCGAAGCTTCACCATATATCCGAAGTATTGCATTGAGACTCTCTGTACTCTGGGAGTGAGCATTAATAAAAATCAAACTATCATCTGCAAATAGTAGATGACTTACCCAGGGAGCACGAAAACTTGCCCTGACTCCTCTGTCAATGTAGCCGTAGTTCTTGAGCAACGAGGAGAACCCTTCGACACATAAAAGGAACAGAAAAGGCGACAGAGGATCCCCTTGCCGCAAGCCACGAGTTGGGGGTGAAGAAAGGTTGTAAATCCCCATTAATCCTCACAGCAAACCGGACTGAAGTAACACACTTCATTATCAGTCGAACAAAGGAAGAGCTGAAGCCAAGTCGAAGAAGAATTGCCTCCAAATAATGCCATTCTACTCGATCATACGCTTTCATCATATCCAGCTTAAGTGCACAGGAGTGATTATTCCCCTTCTTCCTTCTGCGAATAGCGTGGACACACTCGAAGGCCACAAGTACATTATCAGTCAACAAACGACCATGGACAAACGCACTTTGTTCCTCACTAACAATCTCATCCATGCAAGTCCTGAGTCGGTTAGTGATCGCCTTGGAGGCCACCTTATATAGAACCGAGCACAGGGAAATAGGACGGAACTGGGAGATCTTTTGGGGTCGTACCTTGGGTATAAGGGTGATCGATGTATCGTTTAGGCCCAAAGGTAGATCACCTCCATTCAAGAAGCCAAGCACCCCCGTGGTAACCGACCCACTCAACAGATTCCAATGTTTCTGGAAGAAACCCGCGGTGAAACCATCTACACCCGGGGCTTTCGATGGCGCCATTTGAAATAGCGCATCCCGAACCTCCTGTGCTTCGAAGGGTTTATCAAGCAGTACACTCATCTGAGGTGAAACCTTAACAGGAACGTGTGTAAGGATCTCCCTCATGTCACTCCTACTATGAGAGGAATATAGGTCTTCGTAGAATGACAGGATCTCAGTCTGGTCCTCCTCACTGGTCGCACAAACTGAACCGTCTGCCCGCACCAGGCCACAGATCTTATTCATACGTTGACGTTGCTTCGCCTGTGCATGGAAATACCTGGTGTTGCGGTCACCCTCTTTCAACCATCTTACTCTGGATCGTTGCCACATCCAGATTTCTTCCTGCTTCAGTACCAACCGGAGTTTCGTTGCAGTTGCCTTTTCCTCGTCGGATGGGCCACGCCCAACCGAAGACCGCCGCAGCTTATCAAGCTTGCGTTGTAACTGACGAATAGACCGGGCCAAACAGCAAAATTCTTTCGCTCCCCATGGCTCCAGGGTTCTCTGTAAGGCTCCCAGCGACTCCATGATCCCTTGGAGGTTATCCGATCGCTGTTGCTCTTGCATGTTGCCTTGACCAATTGCTCATACTCCATATGAGTTTACCACATGTTTTCATATCGAAACTGTTTAGTTCCCCGAGCGCCCCAGTTCCTCCCATGCTCACTAAGATCTGTAATAATGAAGCAATGGTCAGACTCCACAGCACTAACATGACGCACCCGAATATTCTCGTACTGCTGACGAAAAGAATCGTTTGCAAACGCTCTATCCAAACGAGCTTTAACATTGGAAGAACCCTGCTGTCCGTTATCCCATGTAAAGGGAACCCCCGTCCATCCCAGATCCTGGAATGCGACCTCCTCAACAACCTCTCGGAAGAGCTGCATTTGACGTTCCGGATGACGTGCCCGACTAAAATGCTCGTTGCCATAGAGATTCTCATTGTAGTCTCCCATACTCAACCATGCTGTGTGTGGCATTGCAAACAAAAACCGCAGCAGGTTCCAACTTTGAATTCTGTTCTCCACTCTCGGTGCTCCGTAAAACCCTGTGAACCTCCATTCAACTGAGTCATGGTCACTTAAGAGCACCATAGTGTCAATATGGTCGATACTAAAACTTCTCAAGTCTACGGTGACGTCTTTAGACCAGAAGAGGCCAACACCTCCACTTACTCCATTGCTATCCACCGCAAAACAGCCCACAAAACCTAGCTGATAGCGTAGGTTCTCCACTCGTCTAGCCCTGATTTTGGTCTCCATTAAGAACAGTAGGGCGGGAGCTTCCTGCTTCACAATACTACGAAGCTCTCGAACTGCCTCGGGGTTCCCAAGCCCCCGGCAGTTCCAGCTTATGCACCTCATTGGGACTGGCAGGGCTGCACCGTAGCCTCTGTCGAGTTTGTTGGAGTTGGCTTTTTCTTCTTTGGAACTCTCTCTCCTTCCTTAGCCGCATCAGGATCCACCTCATTCTCATCCCCCTTCATACCTTGGTCACCTGTTGTTGCATCCACTGCCTCCGAACCATCAGTGATCAAGAGCTTTGATTCAGTAACACGACGGTAAGCCTGCTTGGGTACCTCCTTCCTCTTATTATTCATGCGGTTTTTCACTGGGGAATTTACTTCGGCAGTACCACCTTTCGCACTAGAGCTAGAGTTCTTGGACTCCCTCTGATTACTAGTACCAGAGTAGTGCTCCTTATTGGAGCTGTCACCAGACGACGCCTTCTTCCAGTCATCACTAGCCCGAAGCTTTGGCCCAAACGGTAGCTCTCCATTAGTGTCTCTAGGGCCCGGAGTAGAGCAGTAAATATCTGCATGCCCAAGTCGGTCGCAGGAGAAGCAGAAGTGGGGAACATGCTCATATTGTATGTCATACATGTCTACCTTCTTCCTTTTTGCTGAATCGATCTAGATCCACCTCCGGAGTGGCTTGCATACCTCAATTGAGACCCTTGCTCGCAGGAAGCCTTGTCAATCTGCTGAGCTATCAGCTTTCCTCATGCATCATTACGTAGATTGTACGGGAGATTTGGTACACGAGCCCATAAGCTGGGCCTGTCCAATTTAACTTCATCCGCCCGCATGCAGTCGTCGAACTCTGCCAAGACAACATCGTTCCTGCTAACGTGCCAGGGAGATCCCTCCCATATTCTATCTCTATCTCTTCGTGTCTCGAACTCAGCCACAAAGGTATTCTCCCCCATAAATCGAAACTGCAGACCTCTAGGGTTTCCCCAAGCCGGCTTAAGAGCCCCTGAGATTGTTTGGATGTGCAGCAGATTCTTGTGTAGAATCCTCCCCGCCAGGAGCCACTTAACCGGCTTATCATCTTCTGTGTCGTCGATCACAAGTGGTGTTGCTTCCTCATCGGTAATCGCCATCTTCCCTAGCGCCTCCTCTAGCTTCGCTCTTTCCGCTCGAGGGGAGTAGGGACCGGAGTTGTGCTGCGCGCCGCCGGGATTTGGGACCGAAGCCATCCCAGGGAAAACCCCCAGGGCGCACCGTCGTCGAGGAGACCGCGGCCGCCGTCCAAGTCCGTCGAAACCCTAATCGCCAGAGGGTTTTAGGGTTACGTGAAAAACTGATCACGTTTATACAGAGTTGACGGTGACCATCACTGCTGATGTGACATTAAACACAGTATTTAGGGTATTCTTCAGTCGGGTGACCAAAGTGAATTGGGTGATCAAGTAAAGTGACCGTGGATGAATTTATCTCCGGTTCGACGCCCCGTCCTCAACGTTAAACGAGAATCACATGCTGAATCGGGGGACACCTGTCCAAGGCTTCCTACCCCACGCGAGCGACGTCGTCGGCAACGAGTAGACCTTTCAATTCAACCCCATGCCATGTCACCGCACGACGACGGCGTTTTGCCTGGAAAACACGACCGGAGACTCGCAAGACACAAGATTTTACCCCGGCGAGCCGCCACCCACCACCGCGCGCGTCCGCTCCACAGAAAATAATGCATCTCCGTCGTTTTTCCGCCCGATTCCCCGCCCCCTCATCGCTACATTCACCACCCACGAGTTCCACACCTCCCTCCACTCCCCGGCGAAGCGGAGAATCCTCCCCCTCTCGCCGACTTCCCCAGACGCTTCCACACAGTGAAGTACTAGGACTGCTGCCTGCTCGCTCGCAGTAGCTGCAGCGGTGGTCGTGGCATGGCATCTTCCCTCGCGCCCGCGTCGTGCGCGCTGCCCCTGCATCCCAGGGCGGCCGCGGCGGCAGGCCCCTCCTGCCGCGTGCTGCTGCTCGCCGTCGCGGCGCCCCGCTCGGCCGCGTCGGTGCGCCGGGCGGGGATTCTCGCGCCGGTGCGGTGCTCGCCGCTCGAGGATCCCGGCAGGGAGGAAGGGAGGAAGGAGAAGGGCCGGGACGTGGGCAAGCGGGTGCGCGGGAGGCCCATGTGGAGGCGGATCCTGTTCGCCTCCAAGAAGACCCGCAGCATCATGATTCTCAACGCCCTCACCGTCATCTACGGTACACCTACACCTAGTACCTTTCTTCATCCCTCTCGAGTCTCCAGTTCGTACGATGCGCTCAAGGTGTTGAAAATGGCGGCGCCATGGGTTGACAGAAGCAACAGTTGTCCAATTGTTCAGTACTGCAAGTGCAGCTTAATTTGCTAGGACAAGAAGTCTGTGATCTGGAATTCAGTAGTAGTACAGTATGCAAGCACGAGCTCAGCGTTTGACTTGACGGCTTCCTTTTCCCCGTTCCTGTTTTCTGCAGCAAGTGATATCCCAGTTCTGAAAGAGGTTGAAGCCCTCACTGAACCTGCGGTTTTCAACATGGTGCGCTTCGTTATCGCAGCCATCCCCTTCCTGCCATTTGTGATACGGGCATTCGGAGATCGCCGTACACGAAATGGGGGACTAGAGCTAGGACTTTGGGTCAGTCTGGCGTACCTTGCCCAGGCAATCGGGTTGACCACATCTGAAGCTGGGCGAGCATCCTTCATCGCAGCCTTCACGGTACGCCTTCTCGCACCTTTTTTTTCTTCTTCTGTTGTAAACTTGTAATGGTGGAATTGGCAAATGTTTTTGTGGTGATACCTAAAGAATTATGTGAACAGGTGATAGTTGTGCCTCTGATTGATGGCTTTTTTGGAGCCTCCATCCCCATGCTGACTTGGTTCGGGGCCATTGTATCGATTATAGGGGTTGGCCTGCTAGAATGTGGTGGCTCTCCTCCTTGTGTAAGTACTAAGCATTGGTCTTGTTCCTTATGTAGTAGCGCTTGTTAGCTTATTTAGTTGGTCCCATAAGGCCTTGATCGGTTCCTTCAGATTTGAAGGGGTTTGGAGGGGATTGAGAGGGATTAAATCCCCTACAAGTCAAATTCCACCTAAATCCCCTCCAATCTTCTCCAATCCCTCCTGGGAGGGATTTACCGAACAAGGCCTAATGGATTTCAGAACCTAGTACAGCACTTCAAATGTCTTGTTTTGTGTAACTATCAACAGTGATACTCTAAATGAATATATATTATTTCCAATGGCAACGACCAACCAATTCAAAACAGTAGATCAGTTTGTTGACAAAAACTGAGTCCGTCTTTTCAAAGATTTGGTTACAACATATATCACGTGTCTTGACAAGGAATATAATTCTGATTTTTCAATCCTCTCGTGTTGTTTCCAAAGGTTGGTGACGTGCTGAATTTCTTGAGTGCGGTATTTTTTGGGATCCATATGCTTAGAACGGAGCAAATATCAAGAAGTACAGACAAGAAGAAGTTCATGGCTCTTCTTAGCTTTGAGGTTCATAACTAAATTGTGTACTTGCAGTTTCCGATATCATCTTTGTCACAAATGCAAACCATCTCACTGATCATCTACCATTCAGGTCCTTGTTGTGGCTTTCACCTCGATACTCTGGTTTTTGCTCAAAGATGCCTTTGTTGAGGTCCAAGATTCCGGCTTTGAAGCATGGACTTTTGGTACGCTATGGGATTCGGCGGCTTCTTTTCCTTGGATACCAGCACTGTACACTGGAGTCTTTTCAACGGGGTTATGCATGTGGGCAGAGGTTAGCCTGCTTTTTAGAACCTTGTAGTAGTACTATGAACAGTGTGGAGACTTGTTTAATTTACGAAATGATCTTATATTGTATGTCTATGCGCAGATGGTAGCGATGGCCCATGTTTCAGCAACTGAAACTGCAATTGTTTATGGGCTAGAACCAGTATGGGGAGCTGGATTCGCTTGGTTCCTCTTAGGTGAAAGATGGGACAATGCTGCATGGATTGGAGCTGCCCTTGTACTATGTATGCTTGATGCTTCTTTCAGCTTTATTCTGTGCTTTTGTAGTTGCATTTTGATATTCAGACAGACAATACCTTGACGAAAGTGTTCATATTAATCAATCACAACATAATCTTCAAGCCAACTGAATATATCTTGACATCCTTTTCTTCAGGTGGAAGCCTTACTGTGCAGCTATTCGGGTCGACTCCTGAAAAATCCCAGAAAGTTGAATCACCCAGCAGGAATACATTTGAACCCCCACTGAAACGGCAGGAACGCTTATCCCTGTCCGCTATCCCCGTCGATTCCAGGAAGAACATAGGGAGCCAATTAGAGAGGTAAAATCCAGCCTCTTGGTTGTCTCTTTTGTGCTGTCCTTAGCATATTTTAGTTTGCTCATTTTTTTTCATCTGTAAAACAGGAAGGATAAAACATTGTAGCCCAAGACCAGGGCAGTAATGCATCCTCCAAAGACAGGGTCAAGATCGAAACTGTATGTAAACCAAAACAAGCGGCCTTATATCTGGCACATGCTTTGGTTCATCAAGTAGATGCAAGTGACAAAGAAGGCTCGTTATTCCCATGATTTTGGAGGTTAGTTGCCATTTAGGGCATCAACTGGACTAACTAGTGTCTAGAGATAATCCAATGCCTAGTACATACTAGAAAATGTGGCATTACTGGCTGGAACTCCGGGTTGGAGGTTTACCCTGTCACAGCACGCCGGTGTAAAGTGATAACTGCAAATGGGAACATTGTGTAGATTCCATGTAAATATATATATTTAACATAGCAAATATGATAGTAGATGATTGTAAGTGTATTGAACACACTAACGTTGTTGTCAATGCTGTAAGTCTATTGGTTGGGTACTTGTTTAAACCATGTAGAACGAATCCTAGCTTTCGACAGTCAATGACAATCTTCCTTTTATGTTCCATTTGTAATTATGAAGTGCTGAAATCATCATACCTTACACAAGTTTTTCTTCAGATGCATACATTACATGACTTTGAAATGTAAAACAAATCATTTTCATGCTTTTTTATAATAACAAAAATCATGATTTCATCATATGTAGATGCATGCCGACTTAGCATTGAAGCCATTGTACGCCACAAAATGCAATTGTTCCAATCTTGTCCAAAATTTAGGGGTTCCAACCTTTACATTTACATATGAGATTTTGTTCATCTCCATTAAGGGCCTTGCAAGAAATAGAGTACTCTTTTAGGATAGCCCAACATAGGTATTCTTCTTCTGTCTTTTTTTCTGAGAACATCTTGAATTAGCTGGAGGAATGGGTTAGATTGGGCCGCGCTGTACTGTCCAAGGCTTAGCAAAAAATAAATTCTACTCCAGATCTGTGTGATCTGGGCCCAAATCCTATAAGGCAGGCCAAATGGGCTGCGTCTTAGCGAGCCTGTATATGCCCGTCTTAGAAGGGCCGTTCTCTCTTTCTGTAGGGAACGGCAACTATACTCGCATTTTTTTTAGAAAAAAAAGGAAAAATAACAGTATGCCCCCATGCAGGATCGAACTACAGACCTTCAGTTTACAAGACTGACGCTCTACCACTGAGCTATACGGGCAACTTTTGCTTATTTTAAAGGCAGATAGGTTGATTATACATCTATCATTTCCATAGATCAGCCACCATGTTGCTCCCGAGGCGTGTTGCCGTCGCCGCTAGAATCTCCCCGCAGACTTCCCCTAGCCGCCGCTGCCATCGGCTCTTGCGCCACCGGAGCGACGACCTCCCGTCTGTCGAAGATTGTGCGGGGTGGATCCATTTTTACAATACGCGTCGGGGATGGCCTCATTCGACTAACTGGAATGGGCTAGTCTCCAACGCAAGGATGTCGGTGTGGTGACTCTCGGGCACGGTGACGACAATGGGCTCCTCTCCCCGTAATGCGTTCCGGGGCGAGCACCGATGAATTGTAGTGGCCACCAATCTGGCATGTCTTGCCCAGATCTCGTTGTGGTGACCATGGCAGAGCCCGGGGTGCAGTGGTTGGCCGTGATTTGTGCGGTGGTTGTCCTTGTAGGCATCGTCGTGGAGCCCCTTCAGCTCGATTGTTATTCCGGTCTCGAGATTCTCCACGTGAAAACCCAAGCATCAACCTTGGTAAAAATGGGCATCCACAACGGTCATCATATCTTCCCCCCTGGAGCGACGCTTTGGAGGTCCGATCTCTTGTAACTTTGTGGTGGATCATGCAACTTTGTTAGCTTCATCGTCGACTAGGGGAGTGCATGACCTCTGGGTCAGTATGCAAGTCGGAGAGGCGAATTCAAAATTCTCATGTGTGTGGTGTTGGCCTTGGTCGCTTGGGTGGCGAGTTTTCGACTAGGTTGGTTTGCGGCCTCGTGGCCGATGTGGAAGTCGGAGCGGCGGTTCCTGATATGTCATGTGCGAGGGTATTGGCTTCGGTCAGTAAGGAGACAAAGCTATCAACTAGGATGATGCGCGACATTGGGAGTCATTTTAGACGTCTTGACGGTGGTTCTATATCTCATATAGGGTGGTAGGTTGTCGTATCTTGTCACTTCCGCTCTTATTTCACTTTTTTACATAAAATAATATTATTGACTAACATACATTTTTTACCATCTTTTTTCACTTCCGCTCAAATAAGAGAGGGATGACTGCAAATATTCAAATGAAACAATACTTCAAATATAAATATTCCAAACACTAAGTTTTCAAATAAAATGTTTCACACTTGAATTCAAGTTATTCATGCATATGTTATAGTTCTCTGTTTTAAGTGCCAAAATATGCTCAACTTATGAAGGTAAAAACATATGTCCTGCTTTTGTGTCTTATTAATGATGATGAACTCGATTACAAGGATGCAAAATCGCTAAGCTAGCTCTCGAGTCTTTCGTACTTGCCTTCTTTACCTCAAGGACTCCCCTTTATATATGCAGGTGGAGGCCTCAAGGTTACAATAAAAGTCCGGGTTGAATAGCCACCCGTGTCCTCTTCTACTTCTTACTATCTTGGATAACGAAGAATATTCATGCCTCCCTTTGACAAGCCGGCATCCAGTTAATGGGCTTGAGATGACCTTGTGGTGAGTCGCCCTTTTGGGCCTGTGTGTTCTAGGTCTTCTGCCCAAAGTGTAGGCCTGGCGTGTTATCCCATGGAGGGTTAACCCGTCTCGTACATCCGCAATAGTGTGATATGAAAATGGTCTCTCTTAAATAATTCTGCAATCAAATACACGAAAAACCTTGTGTTCTCAACACATCAAATACAATGGAAAATTGTATAAGTGCACTAATTTAACAAAGATATGACAATACAAGTGTCGTATGGATAGTAGATATGTGTATTTGTAATAGACATAACAAAAAACAACAAAATAACAATCGATAAAAGTGAGGACAAACGGTATAGAAATGCTTGAAATCAAGACCTAAAGTTCATACTTTCACTAGTGCAATCTCTCAACACCACTAAAATAATTGAATCACATAACACTCCTTTAACATGTGATAAAGAATCACTCCAAAGTTCTTATCAATAGCGGATAACATAAGATGAAATTGCTGTAGGTAACAAAACCACCTCAAATTTTATATTTCCAATAAATCTAATGAGTCATCCCTAAGTGTCACAAACAACCCTAAATATCGTACTACAATCACCATATGATATGCATCAATCAATTCTAATGTCATCCAGATACTCCAATGTCACCACGAGTATCCACGAATTAATTATTTGATATGCATCAAACAATTTCAGATTCATAATATTCAATCTAACACAAAGAACTTCAAACAATAGAACTCAATTCATGACAACATAGATAAAAAGGGAAGAACACCATATGATTCGCCTATATTAACAAACTCATGGTACATCAAGACCATGTCCCATCAAGATCACGGTTAACAAACTCATGGTACAGCAAGACTATGTCCCATCAAGACCACATGAGAGAAAGATCAAATATATAGCTACTCGTACATAGCCTCAACCCTTAGGTTGAACTACTCTCTGCTTGTCATGTGGACCGTCGGGATGATAAAGATGGCCTCTGCTGATGGTTTCCCTCCTCCAACAGGATACCTAAAAAGGGATCCAGATGAGATTGCTTCGGAACTTAGGCTTGCGACGGCGGAGTACAAGTTTTAGGTTAACTTTTGGAGGATTCGGGATATAAAAGAATTTTCAGTGTCGAAATCACGCCAGTTGAAGCCACGCGGGGACAGTAGGGGGCAGGTCGCGCCCTTGCCTTATGGCCTCCCTGTGGGTCTTTTAGTATATCCCGAAGCTTCGTGGGTCTCTTATGTTGTGTTTGGCCTTTGTTTGGCATGGATTTTCTAAAAAACCAAAAACATGTAGAAAACATCAACTCACACTGGACATTGAATTAATATGTTAGTTTATAAAAATGATATAAAAGTGCATCAAAATCATACAAAATTATTATAAACATGACATGAATATTTTATAAATTATAGATACGTTGAAGACGTACCAACCGTCGTCTCGTCTTCTTAAAAAAGATACACACTCTAACAAAATTAAAAAGAACATATAAAAACGAAGCCATCCCTCGACAAGGGCCACGATCCTAAGACCATCAGAAACAAGGCACGCAGACAACGATGCTGGCGAAAGGTGGACGAACCCTAGGGTATTTCTTGAAAGAGGCAGCGAGTTGATGCATATATGGACCACTGTTCGGTGCTAATTGATTTTTAAGGTGATTTTAATAGTTTTCAATTGGAATGAATAAAAAATACATGGTATTTTAGTTGTGCGTGTATATCGTATATCATCATGTTCTATAATTCCAAGAAACAAACAAGCCCTCCATCATAGGTGTGAGAATATTTATAACTGTAACTTATACAAATCCGATCCCTCAAACGTCGATGGATACGTTCCGATGCGTATGTGGACACTGATGGGTTCTACAACCAGACATCTCAAATTAGAAACATCCAATCCATATTATTACATGCAACGTAAATCTAATACAAGCGGAGCTTGTCCAGCTCGGTTGTGTCCATGCTCGACGGCCGACTACATCCCTCGTAGTGTCGGCCCTGGTCCAACGAGCGGATTGAAACGAATATATGTGGGATAGATACAGACCAAATGTGTGTGCCCGAGCATGCACGGGCTCCCCATATCCGCTCCATGTTTGATCATATAGGCGGTGTTTCTTTCCAAGGGACTAGACTTTTTTTTAGTCTCAGGGACTAAAGAAAAAAGTCCCTCCAAAAGAGTCTTCTTTTAGTCCCTTAAGGCTGCTCATAATGGGGAGTAACTAGGAGTAGTAACATAATGTTGTTACTACTCTATGTTACTACCTTCATAGTGGGGAGTAACATACATGTGGTGTCATGCAAACTAGCATTTATTAGGTTATAGACACATAATGCATTGAAATATGTGATGTGATGGTAACTAGCTATGTTAGGGCATCTCCAATGGTTGTAAGATAGTTGTTGGTAATTTTGACACATAAGATTTTTGATGATGTGTCATTGCAATAAATGAGGAAAGAGAACAAGGTTGTATGTAAATTAACCAACACCCTTGCACAAGCTCCAATGTAGAATGAGAGAGCACCTTATTTATTACCTCACATCTTATTGGGCAAACTAGATACAACCCATTGGAGTAGTTGTATGTTAAGGTGTTGGCTGATGACATGGCATATTTTACCAACAAGCTAACCAACAAACTGTTGGAGATGCCCTTACTACCATCATCTCTCTCCGCATTAATTACTTGCCACGTCAGATTTTTTACCTACGTGGCGTTGATGTTACTACTTAGTTACTTCCCACTATGGCTAGTCTAAGGAAAAGTCCCTCCGGTTTCTTTACCTAGGGAATAAAAGGGACTTTTTAGTCTAGTCCCTAGTTAAAGAAACACCACCACCATAAGGGGTGTCTGTCGGCCTAGGTGTTTAAGGTCTGTTTGTGGGGTCTAATTGAATTGTGTTTTTTTGACCCGTCAGTAATCGGGCTGCCTGTCCGATCGTCCGAGACCGATACGGGGATCCGGCTGTAGATGTTCTAAAATAACACCGAAATATTGATGTAAACAAATCGTCTTGCATGCGTTTGCTGTACATATTTGTCAAGAGTCATAAGTCGGCACACTGAACCCACCGGCACAGAAACGGAGCAGGGATGGGCTATACCGGATTGGACCCCATCTTCCACTTATTTTTGTCTATTCTTTCTGCAAAAAAAACTTCTTTCTTTCTTTATTCGTTGGCGCGCATAATCATTTTCCAGACCGCGCGCGCAGTTGCAGTGGGTCACCAGGCTTTGAGAGACGGCTGAGCTGCCGTGGGCCACGGCCGGTCGCCTAGGGTGGGTCCCACGGACGCCTCGCGATTCGTGCGGACGAATCCTGGTGCCGGAACGGACGGCCGTCGACGCGCGGCCGTAGGTTCACGAGGCGTAGCAAACCTTATCGCGGAGGGCTCCCGCCACGTGCGAGGCAGCGCCATGTGCCGCTTCCTGTGGGGGGTCAGGTCAACGCGGGGATACCACGAGTCTTCGTGGACCAGAGCCGCTGCCAAGGTGGGGGCCACGATCGGTCCACGGTGCACCGCCCGCGCCGGGGGAATAATTTCCACCGTACTACAACCACAACAGAGGAAGTGCGGAGGGAGGGAGGAGTGAATCGTGCGAACAAGTGGCGCCGGTTCATGCATATCGGCTTTGTTTGTTTGTTTTTATTTATGAGTGATGAGCAGGGGTGACATGCATGCGTATCCGCTTTGAGTTGAGTGACTGAATACATGGATACTTGCTGATGCGAGGCGATCCTCCTTTCGGAGGAAATTTGGCCCCATTTAAACAATGGCGAATGACCTCTTCCCTCAAGAGAAAAACAAAAATATGGTGGACCTTGAGGTCATCTTTGTAGTACGTATGCGCCGTTCGAATTCGGCTACGGATATCAATTCTGTGGGCTGGATTCTTTCCTGAATACATTTGCTACTGGTAAGTGGCCTTATACGGATTTTTTGCGATTCGATTTTTTAAATACTCGTGAGTAAAACAAAGGATGCTTTACCATTTCCGACTTTGTTCCTTGATGTTTCGTCAAAACACAAAACTCGGTTTTGTCCGTTCATATATCGCATATATTCATGAGCATAGGATGTATATATGTCAATATTGCATTGTTTTATGTATAAGTGTTGACTTACATGTGATATCTATTAATTTTTGTTCTTTTTAGTATTTAAAGCATCTACATCCGGAACCCTCAAACGCCCACGGACGCGTCCACGGGGCACTAACCGGGCGTGTCATATTTTTTGCCTCCCACATCGCATCCCTCATATCCGAACCCTCACATCCTTCCGACACGTGCAACACTACAAAAGATCAACATCTTTCGAAAGGATTGCTTCGCCGAACAAAAGGATCATAGTTCATCGAAGTTCGTCGACAAATTCATGCTACAAACTACTTAGAATATGAACAAAACGTGGAAGGGAGGAGGAAATCACCATTTCCTCGTCGCTCCTTTCCCCTTCCGATCGTCCACGCCGTTGTGTCCCTCTTCCGTGTAGGCGTCGTTGTGTGGTGGAGCGTCGTCGTCGTCATCATCGGAGCCGAACGTGGTGGAGACGTCCCTGTCGTCCTCGTCGGAGCTTGTGGGGATCCCGACTTATAAGTCGCGATCATCGAATATACATGCTCAGTGATCCCATAGATCAATGCTCACCGAACACACATAAATTGAATAACAAGAGTCTTACATTCATACATTCCGTCTGATACAAATAAGGACCTTTGAGGTCAAGTCTTACATTCATAGGGCCTTGAAGGTCAACACACCAAACTCAACTAATAGGGAAATCTTGGTTGAAAGCGTGAACCCATGCCACCAGCCTTAACCTACAAGCATTCTGACTGGGAAACGTCCTAGTTCGCAGGAATGTCACCAAGGTACTCTTCACCATCTCCTGTTCTCTCTCACGTGGTCAATAAAATAACCAGTGGCAAGAAAATGAGTACTTTGAATGTACTCGCAAGCAACCCATGTTGTGTAACAAGGCAATAATGAAAGATGATATAACAATGGTAGGCTATTTTTGCGGAAAGAAGATTTTTTTCCTAGTGCAATAACATGATCAAATTCTCGTGCGACATGCATCACAAGGCACAACGATGACCCAGTGAACAGGTTACAGATACCAATATCAACTGATGGTCCAATATCCGATGTCCACCCATCATGCCAAGTCACCTGACTTAGCTCCAGCATCATCTTTCCATGTCACCATCTTTTTCTCATACTTTTCTACACACACACACTTGGTTTCTGCAGAAACCACTAGACATAGTTTGAGCAGCACCACCCAACTGTCCTTGACCATGGACACGACTATTTGAATTGTTTTACACTCTATAGAGGTTGCGCGCTGTACCCACAAAACTCGGGGAACTTCCCTGTCATCCATGACTCGCGGTATATAACATACCCGAGTTAAGCACCCGAACAATGCCTTTCCCATGGCGACACTAAACAAAGAGTCCACTCGTTGGTGCCATCCCTCATGATGTCCATCATATGAGTCTCGCTCTAGATCGTACCATCCTTGTGGGCACGCAACAGTGTGCCCGGAACCTGTAAAGACAGCATGGTCGCCCTACCTGGCCCGACCCGCCACGAGAGTGACCACGCCACTCTCGCCACTAGTAATGCGAGCTCTCTGCTAGCATCAACCAAAGTAATCAACAAAGCTCCGTTCCCATATAGGGGTATCGTGGACGCACATGTAAGGTTGGGACAGTCGACAAATCTTAAATGTAGTCCCGTTTCCGAAACCACACACACAAAATCTTTCTTGGTACACCACTTCTTTCTCAAGTGGTCATCCATCTCAACACCATCACCCTCGGACATTAGTGGCACCCGTCGGGGTTTTCGAAAAGCCTTTGTAACACACATTTCATCGTCACCGTGCATATTCCCATCCCTTCTTGAATAGCAACTACTAGCAACTAACTACATCCCACATGCACAACCCTCATAGGTGGTAGGGTCATGCCCAAATGTAGGTTTCAACGAGGTGTTCTTCGGGGACATCCCAATAAGGGGGGTCTCCGATTCAACAGGAATATATGCATAAGTAAGGCATCATATGACATGCAATAAAAAGCTTCTTAGGCATGGTCAAAGGGCTGCTTTCCTTGCTCAAATAGGGTTCTTGGAGCATCAAAAATCGACCTGGGACCCTAAAACAGTGTGCTATAGCCCACGAAATTGGCCCGAAATGATAAAAACAACGAGTTTTTGTGACGTCTCGATAGCCGTGCACAGGGTTCATGGAGCATCAAAAATCGACCCGAACCCCAAAACAGTGCGCGCCCACGAAACTGGCCGAAAGGACAAAAACAACGAGTTTTTGCGACTATCTCTATAGCCGTGCACAGGGTTCATGGAGCATCAAAAATTGATCCGGGACCCCAAAACAGTGTGCTATAGCCCACGAAACTAGCACGAAACGACAAAAACACAGAATTTTTGCGAAGTTTCGATAGTCATGCACATGGTTCATGGAGCATAAAAATCGACCGAGAACCGCAAAAGAGTGTGTTATAACCCACGAAACTTGCCCGAAACGACAAAAAAACACGAGTTTTTGCGATGTCTCGATAGCCGTGCATCGGGTTCATGGAGCATCAAAAATCGACCCGGGACCCCAAAACAGTGCGCTGTAGCCCACGAAACTGGCCCAAAACGATAAAAACACCGAATTTTTGCGATGTCTCTGTAGTCATGCACAAGGTTCATGGAGCATCAAAAATCGACCCGGGACCCCAAAACAGTGTGTTATAGCCGACGAAACTAGGCCGAAACAACAAAAACACCGAGTTTTTCCGATGTCTCGTTAGCCGTGCACAGGGTTCATGGAGCATAAAAAATCAACCCGGTACCCAAAACACTGCGTTAGCCCACGAAACTGGCCCAAAAAGACAAAAATAATAAGTTTTGTGATGTCTCGATAGCCGTGCATAGGGTTAATGGAGCATCAAAAATCGACCCGGGACCCAAAAAGAGTGCTTTATAGCCCACGAAACACGCCCAAAACAACAAAAAACACCAACTTTTTGCGGCATCTCGACAGCCGTGCACATGGTTCATGGAGCATAAAAAATTGACCCGACACACGAAAACAATGCGCTATTGCCCACGAAATTGGCCCGAACGACAAAAGCAACTAGTTTTTGCGATGTCTCGATATCTGTAAGAAGGGTTCATGGAGCATGAAAAATTGACCCGGGACCCCAAAATAATGCGCTATAGCCCATGAAACTGGTCCGGAACCACAAAAACAACAAGTTTTTGTGACATCTCGATAGCCACGCACTGTTGGAAATATGCCCTAGAGGCAATAATAAATTAGTTATTATTATATTTCTCTGTTCATGATAATCGTTTATTATCCATGCTATAATTGTATTGATTGGAAACACAATGCTTGTGTGGATACATAGACAAAACACTGTCCCTAGTAAGCCTCTAGTTGACTAGCTCGTTGATCAAAGATGGTCAAGGTTTCCTGACCATAGGCAAGTGTTGTTACTTGATAACGGGATCAAATCATTAGGAGAATCATGTGATGGACTAGACCCAAACTAATGAACGTAGCATGTTGATCGTGTCATTTTGTTGCTATTGTTTTTCTGCGTGTCAAGTATTTATTCCTATGTCCTTGAGATCATATAACTCACTGGCACCGAAGGAATGCCTTGTGTGTATCAAACGTCGCAATGTAACTGGGTGACTATAAAGATGCTCTACAGGTATCTCCGAAGGTGTCTGTTGAGTTAGTATGGATCAAGACTCGGATTTGTCACTCCGTGTGACAGAGAGGTATCTCGGGGCCCACTCGGTAATACAACATCACACACAAGCCTTGCAAGCAATGTGAATTGATGTAAGTCACGGGATCTTGTATTACGGAACGAGTAAAGAGACTTGCCGATAAACGAGATTGAAATAGGTATACGGATACCGACGATCGAATCTCGGGCAAGTAACATACCGAAGGACAAAGGGAATGACATACAGGATTATATGAATCCTTGACACTGAGGTTCAACCGATAAGATCTTCGGAGAATATGTAGGATCCAATATGGGCTTCCAGGTCCCGCTATTGGATATTGACCGAGGAGTCCCTCGGGTCATGTCTACATAGTTCTCCAACCCGCAGGGTCTGCACACTTATGGTTAGGCGATGTTTTATGCGTATTTGAGTTATATGGTTGGCTACCGAATGTTGTTCGGAGTCCTGGATGAGATCACTGACGTCGCGAGGGTTTCCAGAATGGTCTGGAAATGAAGATTGATATATAGGATGACCTCATTTGATTACCGGAAAGTTTTCGGACATTACCGGGAATGTACTGGGAGTGACGAATGGGTTCCGGATGTTCATCGGGGGTGGGGGGGGGGCAGCCCACCCAGGGGAAGCCCATAGGCCTTAGGGGTGCCGCACCCTTAGTGTGCTGGTGGGACAACCCAAGAGGCCCTATGCGCAGGAATCAAAGGAAAAAAGGGGGAAGTGGGAAAGTGGAGAAGGACTCCACCTTCCAATCCTAGTTGGACTAGGATTGGAAGGGGAGGACTCCCCCCTTGCTTCGGCCGACCCCTTGGGGCTCTCTTGGGCCTCAAGGCAAGGCCCTCCCCCTCCCTCTTATATATACTGAGGTATTAGGGCTGATTTGAGACAACTTTGCCACGGCAGCCCGACCACATACCTCCACGGTTTTTCCTCTAGATCGTATTTCTGCGGAGCTCGGGCGGAGCCCTGCTGAGACAGATCACCACCAACCTCCGGAGCGCCATCACGCTGCCGGAGAACTCATCTACCTATCTGTCTCTCTTGCTGGATCAAGAAGGCCGAGATCATCATCGAGCTGTACGTGTGCTGAACGCGGAGGTGCCGTCCGTTCGTCACTAGATCGGAGCGGATCGTGGGACAGATCGCGGGACGGTTCGTGGGGCGGATCGAGGGACGTGAGGACGTTCCACTACATCAACCGCGTTTGTTAACACTTCCTGCTGTGCGATCTACAAGGGTACGTTGATCGGAAATCCCCTCTCGTAGATGGACATCACCATGATAGGTATTGCGTGTGCGTAGGAAATTTTTTATTTCCCATGCGACATTCCCTAATAGTGGCATCATGAGCTAGGTTCATGCGTAGATGTTATCTCGAGTAGAACACAAAAGTTCTTGTGGGCGGTGATGTGCGATTTGCTGCCCTCCTTAGTCTTTTCTTGATTCCGCGGTATTGTTGGATCGAAGCGGCTCGGACCGACATTACTCGTACGCTTACGAGAGACTGGTTTCATCGCTACGAGCAAACCCGTTGCTCAAAGATGACTGGCGAGTGTCGGTTTCTACAACTTTATTTGAATCGGATTTGACCGAGGAGGTCCTTGGAGAGAGGTTAAATAGCAATTCATACATCTCCGTTGTGGTGTTTGCGTAAGTAAGATGCGTTCCTACTAGATACCCATGGCAACCACGTAAAACATGCAATAACAATTAGAGGACGTCTAACTTGTTATTGCACGGTATGCTTGTGATGTGATATGGCCAACGACGTGATGTGATATATTGGATGTATGAGATGATCATGTTGTAATAGTTAATATCGACTTGCACGCCAATGCTACGGCAACCGGCAGGAGCCATAGGGTTGTCTTTAAACTAACGTTTGTGTTTGCAGATGCGTTTACTATATTGCTAGGATGTAGCTTTAGAAGTAATAGCATAGCATACACGACAAACTCGATGGCAGCACGATGATGGAGATCATGATGATGGGGATCATGGTGTGGCGCGAGTGACAAGAAGATCATACCGGTGCTTTGGTGATGGAGATCAAGGAGCACTTGATGATGGCCATATCATGTCACTTATGAATTGCATGTGATGTTAATCCTTTATGCACCTTATCTTGCTTAGAACGACGGTAGCATTATGAGGTGATCTCTCACTAAAATTTCAAGACGAAATTTTGTTCTCCCCGACTGTGCACCGTTGCGAAAGTTCGTCGCTTCGAGACACCACGTGATGATCGGGTGTGATAGACTCAACATTCACATACAACGGGTGCAAAACAGTTGCACACGCAGAACACTCGGGTTAAACTTGATGAGCCTAGCATGTGCATACATGGCCACGGAACACAAGAGACCGAAAGTTCGAGCATGAATCGTATAGTTGATATGATTAGCATAGAGATGCTTAGCACTGAAACTATTCTCGACTCACGTGATGATCGGACTTGAGATAGTGGATTTGGATCATGTACCACTCAAATGACTAGAGAGATGTACTTTTTGAGTGGGAGTTCTTAAGTAATATGATTAATTGAACTAATTATCATGAACATAGTCTAATGGTCTTTGCAAATTACGATGTAGCTTGCGCTATAGCTCTACAGTTTTTATATGTTCCTAGAGAAAATTTAGTTGAAAGTTGATAGTAGCAACTTTGCGGACTGAGTCTGTAAAACTGAGGATTGTCCTCGTTGCTGCGCATAAGGCTTATGTCCTTAATGGACCACTCGGTGTGCTGCACCTCGAGCGTCATCTGTGGATGTTGTGAACATCCGACATACACGTTTCTGATGACTACGGGATAGTTCAGTGTAAAATACTTAATGGCTTAGAAGTAAGGCGCCGAAGATGTTTTGAAATGTCACGGGACATAAGAGATGTTCTAAAGAGATGAAATCGTGATTTCATGCTCGTGCCCTTGTTAAGAGGTATGAGACCTCCGACAAGATTCTTTGTCCACGAAGTAAAATGAGAAAAGCTCAATCGTTGAGCTTTTGCTCAGATTGTCTGAGTACGACAATCGCTTGAATCAAGTGGGAGTTAATCCTTCAGATGAGATAGTGATGGTTCTCCAAAGTCACTGCCACCAAGCTGTGAGAGATTCGTGATGAACTATAACATATCAAGGATAGATACAATGATCCTTGAGAGATTCGCGATGTTTGACACTGCGAAAGTAGAAATCAAGAAGGAGCATCAATAGTTGATGGTTAGTAAAACCACTAAGTTTCAAGAAAGGCAAGGGTTAGAAGGGATACTTCGTGAAACGGCCAAACAGTTGCTGCACTAATGAAGAGACCCAAGATTAAACCCAAACCCGAGACTAAGTGCTTCTGTTATGAGGGGAATGGTCACTAAGGCGGAGCTACCCTAGATGCTTGGTAGATAAGAAGGCTGGCTAAGTCGACAGAAGTATATTTTATATACATGATATTGATGTGTACTTTACTAGTACTCCTAGTAGCACGAGGGTATTGGATACTGGTTCGGTTACTAAGTGATTAGTAACTCGAAATAAAAGCTATGGAATAAACGGAGACTAGCTAAAGGCGAGGTGATGATACGTGTTGGAAGTGTTTCCAAGGTTGATATGATCAAACGTCGCATGCTCCCTCTACCATCGGGATTGGTGTTAAACCTAAATAATTGTTATTTGGTGCCTGCGTTAAGCATGAACATGATTGGATCGTGTTTATTGCAATACGATTATTCATTTAAAGAGAATAATGGTTACTCTATTTGCTTGAATAATCACCTTCAATGGTTTATTGAATCTCGATCGTAGTGTTACACATGTTCATGATATTGGTGCCAAAAGATACAAGGTAATGATGATAGTACCACTTACTTGTGGCACTGCCGCTTGAGTCATGTTCGTATAAATTGCATGAAGAGGCTCCATGCTGATGGATCTTTATACTCACTTGATTTTGAATCACTTGTGACATGCAAATCATACCACATGAGCAAGGCCTTATTTTCATTGAGATGAAACAAGATAGTAACTTGTTGGAAGTAATACATTTTGATGTATGCAGTCCAATGGGTGCTGAGGCACGAAGTGGATATCATTGTATTCTTACTTCAATGACGATTTGAGTAGATACATGAGTATTTACTTAATGAATCACAAGTCTGAAATATTGAAAAGGTTCAATTCGGTTTCAGAGTGAAGTTCGTCGTAACAAGAGGATAATCTGTCTACGATATGATCATAGAGATGAATTTCTAAGTTACGAGTTTTGGTACACAGTTAAGACAATGTGGAAGTTGTTTCGCAATTCATGCCACCAAGAACACCATGGTGTGATGGTGTCATAGCCGCGACCTATCTGATATGGTGCATAATATGATGTCTCTTATCGAATTACCACTATCATTTATGGGTTATGCATTAGAGACAACCGCATTCACTTTAAATAGGGCACCACGTAGTTCCATTGAGATGACACAGTATAGATTGAGGTTTAGAGAAATCTAAGCTGTCGTTTCTTGAAAGTTTGGGGTTGCGACACTTATGTGAAAAAGTTTCAGTCTGATAAGCTCGAACCAAAAGTGGATAACTGCATCTTCATAGGATATCCAAAACAGTTGGGTGCATCTCCTATCTCAGATCCGGAAGAAAAGTGTATGTTTCAAGAAAATGGGTCCTTTCTCGAGGAAAGGTTTCTCTCGAAATAATTGAGTGGGAGGGTAGTAGAACTTGATGAGGTTATTGAACCATCACTTCAACCAGTGTGTAGCAGGGCGCAGGAAGTTGTTCCTGTGGCGCCTACACCATTTGAAGTGGAAGCTGATGATGGTGATCATTAAGCATTGGATCAAGTTACTACAAACCTCGTAGGTCGACAAGGTCGCATACTACTACAGAGTGGTACGGTAACCCTGTCTTGGAGGTCATGTTGTTGAACAACAATGAACCTACGAGTTATGGAGAAGCAATGGTGGGCACGGATTCCGACGAATGGCTGGAGGCCATGAAATCCGAGAGAGAATCCATATGTGAGAACAAAGTATAGACTTTGGAAGAACTACTTGATGGTCGTAGGACTATTAAGTAAAGATGGATCTTTATAAGGAAGACAGACGATGATGGTGAATCGTCACCATTAAGAAAAGCTCGACCTGTCGCAAGGATGTTTTCCGACAAGTTCAAGAAGTTGATTGTGATGAGACTTTCTCACTCATAGCGATGCAAAAGGTCTGTTGGAATTATGTTAGCAGTTGCTGCATTATTTATGAAATATTGCACATAGGATGTCAAAACATTGTTTTCCTCGACGGAAAGGTTGTATGTGATACAACCGGAAAGTTTTGTCAATCCTAAGGATGCTAACAAGTATGCAAGCTCCAGCGATCCTTCTATGGACTGGTGCAAGCATCTCGGAGTTGGAATATATGCTTTGATGAGTTGATCAAAGCTTTTGGCTTTATACAAGGTTTATGAGAAACTTGTATTTCCAAAGAAGTGAGTGGGAGCACTATAGAATTTCTGATAAGTATATGTGGTTGACATATTGTTGATCAGAAGGAATGTAGAATTTTTGTGAAGCATAAAAGGTTGTTTGAAAGGAGTTTTTCAAAGGAATACCTGGATTGAGCTACTTGAACGTTGAGCATCAAGATCTATGGAGATAGATCAAAACGCTTAATAGAAGTTTCAACAAGATGCATGCCTTGACAAGTTTTTCAAGGAGTTCAAAATAGATCAACAAAGAAGGAGTTCTTCACTGTGTTGTAAGGTGTGAATTTGAGTAAGACTCAAAACCCGACCACGACAGAATAAAGAGAATAGACGAAGGTCGTCTTCTATGCTTTAGCCGTAGACTCTAAAGTATGCCATGCTGAGTACCGCACCTGATGTGTGCCTTGCAGCAAGTCTGTTAAGAGGTACAGAGAGTGATCCAGGATTGAATCACTGATCAGCAATCAAAGTTATCCTTAGTAACTAAATGGACTAAGGAATTTTTCTCGATTATGGAGGTGGTTAAAGAGTTCATCGTAAAGGGTTACGTCGATGCAAGCTTTGACACTAATCCGAATAACTATGAGTAGTGAAACGGATTCGTATAGTAGAGTAGATATTTGGAGTATTTCCGAATAGCACGTAGTAGCAGCATCTATAAGATGACATAAAGATTTGTAAACAACACACGGATCTGAAAGTTTCAGAACCGTTGACTAAAATCTCTCTCACGAGCAAGACGTGATCAGACCCCAGAACTATATGGGTGTTGGATTTGTTGAAATCACATGGTGATGTGAACTAGATTGTTGACTCTAGTGCAAGTGGGAGACTGTTGGAAATATGCCCTAGAGGCAATAATAAATTAGTTATTATTATATTTATTTGTTCATGATAATCGTTTATTATCCATGCTACAATTGTATTTATTGTAAAAACAATGCTTGTGTGGATACATAGACAAAACACTGTCCCTAGTAAGCCTCTAGTTTACTAGCTCGTTGATCAAAGATGGTCAAGGTTTCCTGACCATAGTCAAGTGTTGTTACTTGATAACGAGATCACATGATTAGGATAATCATGTGATGGACTAGACCCAAACTAATGAACGTAGCATGTTGATCGTGTCATTTTGTTACTACTGTTTTTCTACGTGTCAAGTATTTATTCCTATGACCATGAGATCATATAACTCACTGGCACCGGAGGAATGCCTTGTGTGTATCAAACGTCACGACATAACTGGGTGACTATAAAGATGCTCTACAGGTATCTCCGAAGGTGTTCGTTGAGTTATTATGGATCAAGACTGGGATTTGTCACTCCGTGTGACGGAGAGGTATCTCGGGGCCCACTCGGTAATACAACTTCACACACAAGCCTTGCAAGCAATGTGACTTGATGTAAGTCACAGGATCTTGTATTACGGAACGAGTAAAGAGACTTGCCGGTAAACAAGATTGAAATAGGTATACGGATACTGACGATCGAATCTCGGGCAAGTAACATACCGAAGGACAAAGGGAATGACATACAGGATTATATGAATCCTTGACACTGAGGTTCAACCGATAAGATCTTCGGAGAATATGCAGGATCCAATATGGGCATCCATGTCCCGCTATTGGATATTGACCGAGGAGTCCCTCGGGTCATGTCTACATAGTTCTCGAACCCGCAGGGTCTGCACACTTAAGGTTAGGCGATGTTTTATGCGTATTTGAGTTATATGGTTGGTTATGGAATGTTGTTCGGAGACCCAGATGAGATCACGAACATCATGAGGGTTTCCGGAATGGTCCGGAAATGAAGATTGATATATAGGATGACCTCATTTGATTACCGGAAAGTTTTCAGACATTACCGGGAGTGACGAATGGGTTCCGGATGTTCAGGGGGGGGGGGAGCCCACCCGGGGGAAGCCCATAGGCCTTAGGGGTGCCGCACCAGCCCTTAGTGGGCTGGTGGGACAGCCCAAGAGGCCCTATGCGCAGGAATCAAAGGAAAACTAAGGGGAAGTGGGAAAGTGGAGAAGGACTCCACCTTCCAATCCTTGTTGGACTAGGATTGGAAGGGGAGGACTCCCCCCTTGTTTTGGTCGACCCCTTGGGGCTCTCTTGAGCCTCAAGGCAAGGCCCTCCCCCTCCCTCCTATATATACTAAGGTATTAGGGCTGATTCGAGACAACTTTGCCACGGCAGCCCGACCACATACCTCCACGGTTTTTCCTCTAGATCGTATTTCTGCGGAGCTCGGTCGGAGCCCTGTTGAGACAGATCACCACCAACCTCCGGAGCGCCGTCACGCTGCCGGAGAACTCATCTACCTCTCCGTATATCTTGCTGGATCAAGAAGGCCGAGATCATCGTCGAGTTGTACGTGTGCTGAACGTGGAGGTGTCGTCCGTTCGGCACTAGATCGGAGCGGATCGTGGCACGGATCGCGGGACGGTTCGTGGGACGGTTCGTGGGGTGGATCAAGGGACGTGAGGACGTTCCACTACATCAACCACGTTTCTTAACGCTTCCTGCTGTGCGATCTACAAGGGTACGTAGATCGGAAATCCCCTCTCGTAGATGGACATCACCATGATAGGTATTGCGTGTGTGTAGGATTTTTTTGTTTCCCATGCAACATTTCCCAACATGCACATGGTTCATGGAGCATCAATTATTGACCCGGGACCCAGAACAGTGCGCTATAGCCCACAAAACAAGCGAGAAATGACAAAAACAACGAGTTTTGCGACGTCTTGATAGCCGTGCAGAAGGTTCACGGAGCATGAAAAATTGACCGAGTCCCTAAAGCAGTGCGTAACGATAAAAAAGTGTTTTTGTGATGTCTCGATAGCCGTGCGAAGGGTTCTTGGATGATAAAAAATTGACCCGGGACCCCAAAGCAGTGCGTTAAATCCCATGAAACTGTCCCGAAACGTCAAAAACAACAAGTTTTTGCGACGTCTCGATAGACGTGCATAGGGTTCATGGTGTTGAAATATGCCCTAGAGGCAATAATAAATTGGTTATTATTATATTTCCTTGTTCATGATAATCGTTTATTATCCATGCTAGAATTGTGTTGATTGGAAACTCAGATACATGTGTGGATACATTGACAACACACTATCCCTAGTGAGCCTCTAGTTGACTAGCTTGTTGATCAAAGATGGTCAAGGTTTCCTGACCGTAGACAAGTGTTGTCACTTGATAACGGGATCACATCATTAGGAGAATGATGTGATGGACAACACCCAATCATTGGGCGTTTTTCAACTAAAGTGGATTCATATCCAGCCCCTCCATAAGTAGGTTTGACACGCGAAAACAAAGATTCAAGAGGAGACACACCAAGCACTTTAATATCTTCGTGATTTGCATCACAAATTTCAGGTTGTGCTGCCATCTTATTGACTAAGGTAGCCTGCTTGTCAGAAATTTGGCCCACCAATTTTTCAAGGTGAGCAAACTGAGAACTAAGTGCAAGGAAATCATTGGCCATATCATCAACCTCTTTATTCAAACAGACCAAAAAGGAATTTTGCTCTTTTAATTCTGTACGGAAGTAACTATTTTGGTCAAACTGAGAAGACATGAAACTTTTGACATTAGTTTCAATCTCTTCCAATTTCCTGAAATAGTTTGGTTTGGCCATAAGGAAATGTCTCTCACGAACAAACCTAAGAGCGGACTGGCGAAAGGGAACGACAAAGGCAAAAGAAAACGGCGAAGGAGAAAGGTGAATGAAAACGGCAAATGTGAAGTGGGGGAGAGGAAAACGAGAGGCAACTGGCAACAAAAGTAAATGCAAGAGAAGAGTTTGTGAGACCTACTTGGATAGATCTTGATTTCTCCTCCCCGGTAATGGCGCCAGAAATGCTTCTGCTACTGCAACAAAAGACCTTCCAACGGTGCCAGAAATAGGCACGTCGACGGGAGAATACTTGGCTTGATCTTTCTGCTGCGGCTACGCCTTAAGGGTCTTCCTAGGCAAGTATGCAAAGGATTTCCCCCGTGGCCTTGGAGCCTTGCGTTGGTGTTCCCTCGAAGCGGAAAGGGTGATGTAGTGTAGCGGTGGAAAGTATTTCCCTCAGTTTGAGAACCAAGGTATCAATCCAGTGGAGGAGTATCTCAAGATCCTGGACAAACACAAAAGCTTGCTCCCAACATTATGAAGGGGTTGTCAATCCCTTATAGATTGTTTGCCAAGTGAGAACTGAAAGCAACAAAGTAACAAAGCAAAGTAAAAGCGGAGGTGTAAACGATGGATGTGAATAGACCCGGGGGCCGTAGTGTTTACTAGTGGCTTCTCTCATGAAAGCAAGTATACGGTGGGTGAACAAATTACTGTCGACCAATTGATAGAACCGTGCAAAGTCGTGACGATATCTATGCAATGATTATTTCTATAGGCATCACGTCCAAAACAAGTAGACCGATACTTTCTGCATCTACTACTATTACTCCACACGTCGACCACTATCCAGCATGCATCTAGTGTATTAAGTCCATAAGAACAGAGTAACGCCTTAAGCAAGATGACATGATGTAGAGGGATAATCTCAAACCAATGATAAAACCCCCATCTTTTTACCCTTGATGGCAACTACTTGATGCGTGCCTTGCTGCCCCTACTGTCACTGGGAAAGGTCACCACATGGCAGAACCCAAAACCAAGCACTTCTCCCATTGCAAGAATCATAGATCTAGTTGGCCAAACAAAACCCAAGACTCGGAGAGACTTGCAAGGATATCAAATCATGCATATAAGAAATCAGCAAAGACTCAAATATATATCATAGATAATCTGATCACAAATCTGCAATTCATCGGATCTCGACAAACACACCGCCAAAGAAGATTACATCGGATAGATCACCATGAAGATAGTGGAGAACTTTGTATTGGAGATCCAAGAGAGAGAAGAAGCCATCTAGCTACTAACTACGGACCCGTAGGTCTGAAGTGAACTACTCACGAGTCATTGGAGGGGCGATGATGATGATGATGAAGCCCTCCAACTCCAAAGTCCCCTCCGGCAGGATGCCGGGAAGGGTCTCCACATGAGATCTCGTGGAAACGGAAGCTTGCTGTAGCGGAAAAGTATTTTTGAGGCTCCCCTGATTTTTTGCGGAATATTTGGGAATTTATAGGCCAAAGACTAGGTCAGGGGGCGGCCAGGGAGGCCACAAGCCTGCCCACCGCCGCCTCCCCCCTGGTGGCGGAGTGGGGGCTTGTGGGCTCCCTGGAGCCCACCTGGCTTGGCCCAATAGCCCCCTAGTCTTCTTCCGTTCGGGAAAAAATCATTTCGGGGTTTTTCTTCCGTTTGGACTCCGTTCCAAAATCAGATCTTAAAAGAGTCAAAAACACGGAAAAAACAGGAACTGGCACTTAGCACTGAATTAATAAGTTAGTCCCGAAAAATATATAAAAGGTACATAAAACAACCAAAGAAGACAAGATAACAGCGTGAAACCATTAAAAATTATAGATACATTTGAGACGTATCAGTTATCAGCACGCTTCCGGTCAATGACGTGCAAATCAAATTCCTATAGCAGGAGAACCCATCTGATCAGCCTAGGCTTAGCGTCCTTCTTCTCCATGAGGTACTTAATAGCAGCATGATCGGAGTGAATAGTGACATTGGAGTCAACTATGTAAGATATGAACTTTTCACATGCAAACACGACTCCTAAAAATTCCTTCTCCGTGGTGGCATAGTTTCTTTGGGCACTTTCTAGAGTTTTACTAGCGTAGTGAATGACATTCAACTTCTTGTCAACTCTTTGTCCTAGAACAGCACCAACAGCGTAATCACTAGCCTCACACATGATTTCAAAGGGCAAGTTCCAGTCACGTGGTTGAACAATAGGTGTGGTTATCAAAGCCTTCTTAAGTATTTCGAAGGCTTCCTCACAATCCTCATCGAAAACAAAAGGAACATCCTTCTGCAAGAGGTTGGTAAGAGGCCTAGAAATTCTAGAGAAGTCTTTAATGAACCTTCTATAGAAACCAACATGACCTAGGAAACTTCGTATACCTCGGATATCTATGGAGCAGGGCATTTTCTCAATTGCATCAACCTTAGCCTTATCAACTTCAATGCCTCTTTTAGAGATCTTGTGTCCTAAGACAATGCCTTCATTAACCATAAAGTGGCACTTCTCCCAATTCAAGACGAGGTTGGTTTCTTCGCATCTCTGTAAGACTCGATCAAGGTTGCTGAGGCAATCATCACAGGAAGACCCGTAAACCGAGAAGTCATCCATGAAAACCTCGACAATCTTTTCACAAAAGTCAGAGAATATAGCCATCATACATCTTTGAAAGGTGGTAGGTGCGTTACATAAGCCAAAAGGTATACGTCTATAGGCAAAGGTACCGAAAGGGCAGGTGAAAGTGGTTTTCTCTTGATCAGATTGTGCAACATGTATTTGCGAGAAACCTGAATAACCGTCTAGAAAGCAGAAGTGTGTGTATTTTGATAGCCTTTCTAGCATTTGGTCGATGAACGGAAAAGGATAATGATCTTTCCTGGTTGCCTTGTTCAGTTTCCGGAAGTCTAGCACCATTCTATAGACGGTAATAATCCTTTGTGGGATTACTTCATCCTTATCATTAGGAATGACGGTGATACCTCCCTTCTTAGGTACGCAATGTACTGGACGTACCCAATCACTATGAGCAACGGGATAAATGATTCCTGCTTCGAGAAGCTTTAGTATTTCTTTTCTAACGACCTCTTTCATCTTAGGATTTAATCTCCTTTGATGATCAGCAACTGGTTTAAAGTCAGGATCGGTTTTAATCTTGTGCTGACATAGACTAGGACTAATACCCTTAAGATCATCAAGAGTATATCCAATAGCAGCGCGGTGCTTCCTCAGAGTCCTTAGTAACTTCTTCTCTTCGTGCTCTGAGAGGAGAGCACTAATAATGACAGGATATATCTCCTTCTCATCAAGATAGGCATACTTAAGAGTATCAGGCAACTGTTTAAGCTCGAACACAGGATCACCCTTTGGTGGGGGAGGATCCCCAAGGAGTTCAACACAGAGATTATTCTTGAGAATAGGATATTGTTCTAGGACAATTTTATCTATCTCATCTCTCTCCTCCATATGCATATCATTTTCATGTTCAAGAAGATATTGCTCTAAAGGGTCCGTAGGAGGTACGGCAATAGAGGCAAGAGCAATGCTTTCATCTCTACCAGACGACTCTCTTTCATGGGGTTGTCTTCCAAACTTGGAGAAGTTAAATTCATGAGACACACCCTCGAAACTTACTGTGACTCTGCTTAATGCAATCAATGTGAGCATTGACAATGTTGAGAAAGGGTCTACCAAATAGGATGGGACAAAAGCTATCTGGTGCAGTACCAAGGACGAGGAAGTCAGTAGGATACTTCGTCTTACCACACAGGACTTCTACGTCTCTCACAATTCCCAGAGGGCAAATAGTGTCTCTATTAGCTAGCGTGATAGTGACATCAATGGGTTCTAACTCAGCAGGTGCAATCTCATCTTTGATTTCATCTTATAGAGAACGGGGTATTGCACTAACACTAGCTCCGATATCACATAAACCATGGTAAGAGTGATCTCCTATCTTAACACAAACAACGGCAGGCCAACTATAGGTCCGTGTTTGTCTTTCGGGTGAGGTTTAGCAATTCTAGCGGAGTCCTCACAGAATTTGATAACATGCCCATCTATGTCTTCGGCTAAGAGATCTTTGATAATAGCAACACTAGGTTCAACTCTAATCTCCTCAGGGGGTGCAAGTGGTCTAATGTAACCCCTACGTATCACAGTTGGAGCTTTAGAATAATCCTTTATCCTACAGGGTATGGTGGTTTCTCAGTGTAAGCACAAGGAACAACAGGATCACTAAAAGCAATGACTTTCTCCTCAACTAGATTGGTTTTGGCTATGTTGCTTTCTACAGGAGGATGATATTTAAACCACTTCTCTTTGGGAAGATCAACATGAGGAGCAAAAGATTCACATAGAGAAGCTACTATCTCAGAGTCAAGTCCATACTTAGCGCTAAAATCTCTAGAAGTGTTTGTCTCAACAAAATATTTAACGCAATCAAACTGGAAATTCATACCTGACTCCTTACCTTCCTCCAGCTCCCAATCTTCAGAGTTGCGTTTGATTCTCTCCAATAAATTCCACTTGTGATCAATATCCTTCTTCATAAAAGAACTGGTACAAGAAGTGCCAAGCGTGGTACGATCTTCATGAGAAAACCGAGCATAAAAGTTTTGAGTGATGATTTCTCTCGAGAGCTCAAGATTGGGGCATGAATATAGCATTGATTTAAGCCTCCCCCAAGCTTGAGCGATGCTTTCCCTGTCATGAGGCCAAAAGTTATAAATAAAGTTCCGATCACGATGTACTAAATGCATAGGATAGAACTTTTGATGAAATTCCAATTTCAACCGACTATTGCCCCATGATCCAGTATCATCACATAGCCTATACCATGGCAATGCCTTATCCTTCAAAGATAAAGGAAAGACTTTCTTCTTTACCTCATCCTCAGGCAAACCTGCAAGCTTAAATAAACCACAAACTTCATCTACAAAGATCAGATGCAAGTCTGGATGTGAAGATCCATCTCCTGTGAAAGGATGAGCCAGCAGTTTCTCAAGCATACCCGAAGGAATTTCATAAAAGATATTTTCAGTAAGTACCTCAGGTTGAGGAACAACTCCTCGTGCTTCCGTTCGTGGTGAAGATACCCCGAAAAAACTCCTCAAAGGAACAGTTTCCATAGTGACAAGTGACAATAAATTTCAGCGCGGTATATAAATGTTTCCTTACCAATTTCCACTTACCAAAGGCGCATCACTCCCCAGCAACGGCGCCATAAAAGAGTCTTGATGACCCACAAGTATAGGGGATCAATCGTAGTCCTTTCGATAAGTAAGAGTGTCGAACCCAACGAGGAGCACAAGGCTCTGATAAACGGATTTCAGCAAGGTAATAACTGCAAGCACTGAAAGTAGCGGTAACGAGTGATTGTGTAGCGAGGTGAAACGTAGCAAGCAAAAAGTAACAAGTAACAAGTAGTAGCAACGGTGCAGAAAGTAGCCCAATCCCTTTTATAGAAAGGGACAAGCCTGAACAAAGTCTTATAGGAGGAAAAACGCTCCCGAGGACACACGGGAATTTCTGTCATGCTAATTTCATCATGTTCATATGATTCGCGTTCTTTACTTTGATAGTTTCATATGTGGGTGGACCGGCGCTTGGGTACTGCCCTTACTTGGACAAGCATCCCACTTATGATTAACCTCTCTCACAAGCATCCGCAACTACAAAAGAAGAATTAAGACAAAGTCTAACCATAGCATTAAACTAGTGGATCCAAATCAGCCCCTCACGAAGCAACGCATAGACTGGGGTTTAAGCTTCTGTCACTCCAGCAACCCATCATCTACTTACTACTTCCCAATGCCTTCCTCTAGGCCCAAATATGGTGAAGTGTTATGTAGTCGACGTTCACATAACACCACTAGAGGAAAAGACAACATACAACATATCAAAATACCGAACGAATATCAAATTCACATGACTCTTATTAACATGACTTATCCCATGTCCTCAGGAACAAAAGTAACTACTCACAAAACTTAATCATAATCATGATCAGAGGTGTAATGAATAGCATCAAGGATCTGAACATAAACTCTTCCACCAAGTAATCCAACTAGCATCAACTACAAAGAGTAACCAACACTACTAGCAACCTTACAAGTACCAATCGGAGTTGCGAGACGAAGATTGGTTACAAGAGATGAACTAGGGATTGGAGAGGAGATGGTGCTGATGAAGATGTTGATGAATATGCCTCCCCTCCGACGAGAGGAGTGTTGGTGATGACGATGGCGATGATTCCCCCCTCCGGGAGGGAAGTTTCCCCGACAGGATCGTCCTATCGGAGCTCTAGATTGGATCTGCTCAAGTTCCGCCTCGTAGCGGCGGCGAAACCACGAAAAAGCTCCCTTATGATTTTTTTCTGGACCAAGACACTTCATATAGCAAAAGAGGGGGGCTAGTGGGCCGTCAGGGAGCCCACAAGCCCCCACTCCGCCACCAAGGGGTGGCGGTGTCAGGGCTTGTGGCGCCATGGCAGCCCCCCTCCGGTAGTTCTTTCGCCTAGTATTTTTTACATAATCCCAAAAAAATCCACGTAACTTTTCAGGGCATTTGGAGATGTGCAGAATAGTGGACTAGGATTTGCTCCTTTTCTAGTCCAGAATTCCAGCTGCCTGAATTCTACCTCGTCGAATAAACCTTGCAAAATAAGAGAGAAAAGGCATAAATATGGTACCACAAGTAATATAACAGCCCAAAAAGCAATAAATATCAACATGAAAGCATGATTCAAAATGGACGTATCAAGCACTATGAGCATTCTAGCAAAAATCACGATGAGTGCATGTCTCTCTCTCTCTCAAAAAGGTGTGCAGCAAGGATGATTGTGACACAACAAAAAGAAAACACTCCTACGATACAATACACTCCAAGCAAATAACATATCATGTGGTGAATAAAAATATAGCTCCAAGTAATGTTACCGATGGATTGAAGACGAAAGAGGGGATGCCTTCCCGGGGCATCCCCAAGCTTAGGCTTTTTCGTGTCCTGGAATTTAGCTTGGGATGCACAAGCTTGAGCTCTTTCCACTCCTTATCTCTTTGTCCATAAGAACATCACCCAAAACTTGAAACTTCACAACACAAAACTTAAACAGAAACTCGTGATAACATTAGTACAAGAAAACAAACTACCACTTCTTTTGGTACTGTAGCAAACTTGAATTCTATCTATATTGGTGTTGGGCTACTGTATTCTCACTTTTCCATGTCTAGTACCCCCCGATATTAACCATAGTTTCATCAAAACAAGCAACCAACTCAACAAAAAACAGAATCTGTCAAAAACAGACCAGTCTGTAGCAATCTGTATACTTCGTATACTTCTGGTACCTCAAAACATGTGAAACATTAAGACGGCCTGGGAAAAAAGCATATCAACCAGCAGAAAAAAGAATCAACTCAAAATATCTTTCAGAATAAAAATGAAAAGTCATCTCGTGAGCGCAAAGTTTCTGTCTTTTTCCAGCAGGATCAAACAACCGTTACCAAGACTAGTCATAAAGGTTTTGCTTGGCTCAAACACCAAAGGAAACACAAAAAACACAATCACAACAGAAATGTGATGGTGTGGACGCAACAAAACAGAAAGAAAAACATAAATTCATTGGGTTGCCTCCCAACAAGCACTATTGTTTAACGCCCTTAGCTAGGCATAGAAGCGATAGAATCACGTATCGTCGTCTTTGGTGCTCAAACCATAAGTGGCCCTCATCATGGATTCATAAGGCAATCTTATTTTCTTTCTAGGAAAGTGTTACTTGCCCTTCCTTAAAGGAAATAGAAATCTAATATTCCCTTCCTTCATATCGATGATAGCACCGATAGTCCTTAGGAAAGGTCTACCAAGAATAATAGGGCATGTAGGATTGCAATCAATGTCAAGCACAATGAAATCCACGGGTACATAGTTCCTATTTGCAATAATAAGAACATCATTGATCCTTCCCATGGTTTTCTTGACGGTAGAATCAGCAAGATGCAAATTAAGAGAACACTCTTCAATCTCATTAAAACCCAGAACATCACATAAAGACTTTGGAATCGCAGAAACACTAGCACCCAAATCACACAAAGCATTGCATTCATAGTTTTTTATTTTGATTTTGATGGTAGGTTCCCACTCATCATGAAGCTTTCTAGGGATAGAGACTTCCAATTCAAGTTTCTCTTCAAGATATTTTATCATAGCTTCGACGATATGATCGGTAAAGGCCTTGTTTTGGATATAAGCGTATGGAGAGTTTAACATGGATTGCATCAAAGAAATGCATTCAATCAAGGAGCAACTATCATAATTGAATTCCTTGAAATCCACGGTAGTAATTTCATTACTACTCAAAGTTTTAACATTTTCTACTCCACTTTCAATGCTTTTAGCATCAAGATAGATGGACTCTAAATCATTGGGGCACTTTTCAACCAAAGTGGATTCACATCCAGCCCCATAATCATTAGGTTTGACACAAGAATACAAAGATTCAATGGGAGTCACACCAAGCACTTTAAAATCTTACGCCTTTTTAAGCCATTCATGTCTGGCACGAATGTGGGCGGTTCTTTCTTGGCTCTCAATCATGAAAACACGCATAGCTTAAAAAGTTTCATCCATGTTAATTTTAGGAGGAGCACATCTAACTTTCAAAGCATCAACATCACTCGACATTCTATCGACGCTCTTAGCCAAATCGTCAATTTTGAGTAGCTTTTCCTTTATGGATGCATTGAAAATCTTTTGAGAGTTGATGAACTCTTTGATATTACTCTCTAGATCAGAGGGTAATCTATTGTAATTTCCACGGGTATTGTTGTAGGAGTTGCCAAAGTTATTAGAGGAGTTACTAGGAAAAGGCCTAGGAACATAGTTTCCTCTAAAAGCATTGTTGTTGCCAAAGTTATTCCTACCAACAAATTTAACGTCCAAGCTAGCGTTGCTACTCTCAATCAAAGAAGACAAAGTCATATCATTAGGATCCAAAGGAGCACTTCTACTAGCAACCAAATTCATTAACTCGTCCATCTTAGCACTCAACGAGTTTATTTCCTCTATAGCGTGTACCTTCTTACTAGTAGGTGACCTTTGAGTGTGCCACTGAGAGTAATTCGTCATGATGTTGTCTAAGAGCTTTGTGGCTTCTCCTAACGTGATTTCCATGAAAGTTCCACCTGAGGCGGAGTCCAAGATATTTCTAGAAGCGAAATTCAAGCCAGCGTAAAAGATTTGTATAATCATCCAAAGACTCAAGCCATGAGCGGGACAATTTCTAATCATTAATTTCATTCTCTCCCAAGATTGTGCAACATGTTCATGATCAAGTTGCTTGAAATTCATGATATCATTACGGAGAGAGATGATCTTAGCCGGTGGAAAATACTTGGATATATAAGAATCTTTGCACTTATCCCAAGAATCGATACTATTTTTGGGCAAAGAAGAAAACCAAGTTTTCGCGCGATCTCGCAACGAGAAAGGAAAAAAGCTTCAATTTAATCACATCATTATCCACATCTTTCTTATTTTCCATATCGCATAGCTCAATGAAGGTATTGAGATGGGATGCGACATCTTCACTAGGAAGGGCAGAAAATTGCTCTTTCATAAGAAGATTCAGCAAACCGGCATTGATTTCGTATGACTCCACACTAGTGGCGCGAGCAATCGGAGTACTAATAAAATCATTATTATTAGTATTCGAGAAGTCACAAAGTTTGGTGTTTTCATTCATGGTGACTTCGGCAAGCAAGCAAGCACACGAGGAAACAAAGAGCAGGCGAGAAAAGGGCGAACGAAAAGGGCGAACGAAAAAGGCAAACGAAAAAGGCAAATTGGTGAAGTGGGGGAGAGGAAACCGAGAGGCGACTGGCAAACAAAGTGCAAGAGATGAGTTTGCGACACCTACTTGGATGAGTTCTTGACTTGATCTTCCTCCCCGGCAACGGCGCCAGAAATTCTTCTGCTACAGCAACAAAAGTCCTTCCCAAGCAACGCCGGGCATTCTTCTTGCTACTTCTCTTGTTTGTGTCGGTTTTTCCCTTGAAGAGGAAAGGGTGATGCAGCACAGGAGCAGTAAGTATTTCCCTCAGTTTGAGAACCAAGGTATCGATCCAGAAGGAGGGTCTCGTCAAGTCCAGAGTACCTGCGCAAACACAAACAAGCTTGCACCCAACGCTTCAAAAGGGTTGTCAATCCCTTCAAGATTGTTTGCAAAGTGAGATCTGAAGGCGGAAAGTGCAACGAAGTAAAAAGTGTAAGGCTGAAAATATGGTGTGGAGTAGACCCGGGGCCATAGTGTTCACTAGAGGCTTCTCTCAAAATAGCAAATATCACGGTGGGTGAACAAATTACTGTCGAGCAATTGATAGAACCGCGCAAAGTCATGACGATATCTAAGGCAATGATCATACATATAGGCATCACGTCTGAGACAAATAGACCGACACTTTCTGCATCTACTACTATTACTCCACACATCGACCACTATCCAGCATGCATCTAGTGTATTGAGTTCATGACGAACAGAGTAACGCCTTAAGCAAGATGACATGATGTAGAGGGATAATCTCAAACCAATGATGAAACCCCCATCTTTTTACCCTTGATGGCAACAACATGATGCGTGCCTCGCTACCCCTTCTGTCACTGGGTGAGGTCACCGCATGGTATGAACCCAAAACCAAGCACTTCCCCCATTGCAAGAATCATAGATCTAGTTGGCTAGACAAAACTCACAACTCGAAGAGAATTACAAGGATAAGAAATCATGCATAAGAGTGATCAGAAGAAACTCAAATAAGATTCATAGTTAATCTGATCATAAATCCACAATTCATCGGATCTCGACAAACACACCACAAAAGAAGATTACATCGGATAGATCTCCATGAAGATCATGGAGAACTTTGTATTGAAGATCCAAGAGAGAGAAGAAGCCATCTAGTTACTAGTTATGGACCCGTAGGTCTATGGTGAACTACTCACGCATCATCGGAGAGGTCATGGTGTTGATCAAGAAGCCCTCTATGTACGATTCCCTCCTCCGACAGGGCACAAGAACGTGCCCCAGATGGGATCTTGCGGAGACAGAAGCTTGCGGCGGCGGAAAAGTGATTTCGACGATCTCTTGGTTTTTTTGGGATTTTTAGGGAATATATAGGCGCAACCCCTAGGGCAGAGGGCGCCCAGGGGGCCCACAAGTTTGCGGGCCGCAGCCTACCCCCCTGGCCGCAGGGTGGGGGCTTGTGGGGCCCCTGAGGCTCCCCTGCCTTGGCTCCCAAGCTTCCCGATCTTCTTCCATTACGGAAAAAATCTTTTCGGGGATTTTCTTCTATTTGGACTCCGTTTCAAAATCTCCTCTGAAAGGGGTCAAAAACATGGAAAAAACAGGAACTGGCACTTGGCACTGAGTCAATAAGTTATTCCCAAAAAATATATAAAAGGCATGCAAAACATCCAAAGTTTGACAAGATAATAGCATGAAACCATCAAAAATTATAGATACGTTGGAGACGTATCAGTCCACGGATACAAGGAGTAATTTCACTCAACTCCTATACTAACCCGTCCAGTATATCACATCCGTCAACACATAACCAGAATCTCGGAACTTCATCTATCACAGACCCTTGTAATCACAATGCTACTAAGTGTGGCGATACATCCGAAACTCTCTGCACCAGTAGTGGGGAAGCCGGACTCCTCTCGTCACTACTAGTATTGAAGCAATTACGAACATCCTCCATCCTGAGATACTAAGAAATCTGAATGATAGCGATGTGCTCAAGAATCCCGTGGAGCTCAACTCCCCGGAAGAAATCAAGTCAGACAGGAGGCACCAAGACAGAACTCCGTCACATTGACATCATATAGATTCTAAAATATCCGCGTAATCCTAAAAAAATTGAGCGAGAAGAGGAGTAGAATTAAGATTTCCTAAGTCATGAACCTCACCAGAGCATAGAAGAGGAGAGAAAAGAAACCTACTCCCCGATATAACTAAGACTCAAATAGTTTTGCTAGACTCGACTCGGCCAAGTTCGATCACAAGGCTCCTATGGTCGTAAGGCTCTGATTACCAACTTGTAACGATTAAGATGCGGCCCTTTCCTTATTTGGGGGCGAGGCTTCATAAGGGAAAGGGGCGCATCTACACGTTTCGCAAGCGAGATAATCATAACATTACATAACTGAAAGAGTGACAAGTAGGACATACACTTGCCATCTGTTAAGAATATAGCTTATAGCTTACAGACACACATTATTCAGAGCATGGCTTGGTCCAGCTACGGACAAGGTGAAAAAAGATAAAGTTATGAAATCCCACATGTTGTCCCCACGATCGTGACCACGACCTCTAATCCTCTGGATAAGTCACGTATAGTCTGCCAGAGTCCTCATCGAACTCCCACTTCAGCTCATTGTCATCAAGATCTCCTGCATCAGGTGTACCTGTACCTATGGGTGTTTGTAGTAAACCGTTAGTCACGAGGACTCAGCAACCGAATGACCTTGGTATCGAATCTAGCCGAGTTAATGGGTGAGAAAGGTTAAGTGTATGGGTTTGCAGCAACCTAAGCATATATGGTGGCTACCTTACGATTATCAGAGTAACCATATGGTGGTCTACGCAAGTCGGTAAAATACTAGATTGATCACCAAGGGATCCTGAACACCTACTTACATCAGACATAAACCCACCGTGTTCTCGATCAGAGAAGGATCTCCGAAAGAGACAGTCACGGTTACGCACTCAGGTGGAAGTTTTATTAGAATTACTTTAAGTTGTCTAGAACCGGATGTTAAAAAATTATCCATATTTGCCACATAACCGTGGGCACGGCTTTCCGAAAGATTAAACCCTGCAGGGGTGCTCCAACTAGTCCATTACAAGTTACCACAGGCCACATAGTAATCTTGTATCTCGAATCTCGTGATCTCGTCGGATTCCTTGGAGGAAAACCTCAACTTTGAGGAGACCCAAAGTTTCACCGGAATCCCAGTGCGCAAGATATATCGCTAAGGTAAGACAAATCTGGCAAGACCTCTCGACGTATCGACGATCCCAATAGGAGCCGCGTATCTCGTTCTCAGGACACGACGGATGAGCAGTACATACAGTGGCCTGATAGAAATCCCCGGGTTGCCCCGGGTGGCCCCGCAAGTGGCTCTACTTTGGACCAACACTCATGAGGAGCACTGGCCCGGGTTGTTGATTAAATCCTCGGGGTAGCTATTCCCTATGCATTTTTATTATTAAGTTGCAGCAATTAAAACCAAAGTTGGGTCCTGCCAGACAAGCCTTAACAATACATGATTTATCAAGGGGGTCCCCATAACAACCCCGAACGTTTTAGGAGCGATCAGTTATGGAATAAAACACCGATAGCCGAAACTAAGGCGGCAACAGCAGAACAAATCACCCAGAAAAAGGCTAGGACTTCCGTTATTTACCAAGTATATAGGTGCATTAATTAAATAGTAGTTAAACATAATGATATCAAAATGCCCATGTTATCACATGGACCAGCTGGCACCTGCAACTAGCAAAGCTATCCACTAGAGGTTGAGCAAGCCTACTTAGCCAAACAATATTTGCTTGGAACAGGAAGTGTCTGGGGTTCATGGCAAAGACAATTGGCATATATATCATGTGGTAGGCAGCGAGCATGTAACGATGGAAACGCGATACTAAGCATAACAAAGCTAGAAACTGTGTCAAGGTCACAGTCATCTTGCCTGTGATTTCTTCCGACTGGAAGTTATCTTGTTCTTCCTGCAGGAACTCTCCAGAATCCACGTACTAGCTCTCGTTCCTGATGCTTCCCAAGATAAGATAACAGCAAATAAACACCGACATAACATAATGCAACAACCAATATGATGCATGTGTGAAGAAGGAAGCATGCATCACTATTCTAGTCACTTTCACATGCATTAGTTGAGTTGTTTATATTCTGGACAGAACCTCATGTTAATTTTTCTTGACATGCATGAACATGGAATAATCATGTGCATCACGGGAAAACGATGCAAAACCATATGAAGAACCTCGTGAACGGAGTCTCGGATCAACCGGAAACTACAATACAAGTTACAAAGGCCTACGGGTTCAAAACAGCCACAAACTTAATTAAATGGGCACTCACTGGTGTAACCAGGATGCCAAATGATCAAGCATGAAAATACAAGTGGAACGGTGCTTGAGAGCACACCACACCATCAACCATAGCTCACACAAGCTCAAAACCATCAAGACACACAATATGTTTCTAACGACAACATAGCACTTTGACTACAAGATCTACAGCAGCTACAGCTCTCTAAATAATTCCAACAAGACATGAAACTGAAGCCATCCAACTGCATTACAACCTCTAACAATTAGATAAAGCAAAGGAATCACCCATGAGCAGATATACAACCTCTAACTTGGACAAAATATCACAGATTGGGACTTGGTGAAAATTACAGATTTTCACAAGCTGCTTATGCCCTGAAGCATTTTGGCAGCCTCCAAAATGATATCTACAAAGAGGTGTCTAAGCATGAAATTTGACATAGAGCTAGACCAGCATACCAGAAAACAAACATTAGTTTGTTGCTTGGGCTAATTCCCAACAGTGGAGCAAATCTACACAAAACAACAGGGGAAGAAAATAACTCCACATTCCCAGACTTAGTGAAATTCTCACGTTTTCACAAATCTGTCATATCAGTCAAGTGCCCACTTTGACAAGGTGTAATAAGTACATGCAAAAACCTAAGAACAAAATGAATGCCCCATGCTGTAGAGGGGTTCACCCACTATCATTCCATCAAGGAATCACCAACAATGGATCAAAGCTCCACCTAATATGAAGCTCTAAACAGGGCATGAAAATATACAATTCAACACTTAGGGAAAAATAAACATGGAGAGGGTGGTCCACTTGGCAATGGATCTCTCTTAGGATGACATGTGTGTCCTCTGGCCCACTGTCATACACACATAATAATCTGCATCTGCTACAGCCACACACACCTACACACATACACAATCACATATACACACATACACATGGAAAATCAATAAAAAGAAAAAGGTGCAGGAGGGGGATCGAACCCACCACCTCCTACTAGCAATACACACCAGCTACCACTGGGCTAGCTTCACTTTGCTGCTCTAAAGGGAGCAACAGAGGAGGTAAACATCCTCTGCTGGCGCTGCACAGGAAAACAAATCAAACAAATAAAAGGGGTGCGCCAGGGGGGATTGAACCCACGCCCCGAGGCGTGCTCACTCGTGCTCAGAACCAGTCGGGCTACACTCGGCATACGACAGAGAGGGGGTCCTTTCTCTTTTGAGTAGGCCCCTCTATGCTGCCTGCTTGCTCCGGCAACCGAAGCAGGAAGGCTCAACGGCGATCTCTCTGGCATCGATGTGGCTACGGCGACTACAACACAAGGTTGGCGGGGGAAGAGGGAACCTCAGGGGTTCCATTCCCGGAGCTAACTCCCTGGGAGGAGGCCCACGACGATGGCTAGACGGCACGGTGCTCTGCTGCTACGGCGGCGACGGCAGAGGCTTATAGCTATGCATCAGCGACGCTACGGGAAAGGAGAGAGGGGAAGGTGACGCGACGCTCACCCTGAGGGGATCGGTGACGCGCCTGTTGCCGAGAAGAAGAAGAAGAGGCGAGGGCGAACGACGACGACGGTGACGACCGCTACTGCCCGACGCCGACGAGGACGATGCGGGTAACGAAGCAGAGGAGGGGATCCGCCCTTCTAACACCGGGAACGGGACGAGGGAGGATCCAGCATCCTCCCTACGCGCCTGGATTCGACGGAGAAGGACCGGCGACAACGGGAGGGATGCGCCGGCGACGAGCTCACTCTCTCTCTCTCTCTCTCTCTCTGTGAATATCTATCTCTCTGTGAAACTCTCTGGATCTCTTACCTGCACAGGGGGAGAAGAGGAGAAAGGAGAGGCTGGCGGCGGCAAGAGGGAACCCTAGGCTCGCACGCCGAGGGGGGGGGCTCTAAATAGACGCGATGGGATGGCACCTCGACATCCGTGAGCATGGCGCGGCTCTCTCTCTCTCTCTCTTGTACTGACGGAAAGCAGGGGAAGGAGGAAAACGACGTCAGGAGGAGGAAGAAAGGAAAGGGGTATAGGCTCCTGCGCGAGAGAGGAGCAATGGGCCACGACCCATACACTTGCCTCCCTCAAATTTAAAACAAGCAGGCTTCACTTTTATTCAAAACAACCTTTGGAATAAAAGAAAGAGGTAAAACCAAATAAAGGAAAGAAAAGAAATAAAATAAATATGAGACTCTAAAATGCTGCTCTTATTTATAAAAATAGAGGAGGCATTTTAGACCAAAGTAAATTAATTCTTTTGTTATAAATCAGCCCTTTGTTTTTAAATAAATAAGAATAAAAATAATTTCAAAACAGTGAGGTTTTTCATCCACAAATATTTGAAAGAATTTCCAAAGAAGGGAAACATTTTTAAAACCCCAAAACAACAACATAATTATGCGTGAAAGGAATATAATAAGAGAGGGGTTTTGGGCTATGGTGCAACTTAATGTTTGAGGTCATTGTTGCACCCACCCCACACCCACAATACCACACAAGCCACATGAATTCACCACAACAAGGTAGACAAGAGGAAGGCTAACACAAAAATGATGATATGATGCATGAGATGCACATGAAATGACAACACATGAAATGATAACCACTTCATCACTTCCATAACAAAGGTTCAACAAGGTCACCACAATTGTAAAGAGGGTACAAATACGGAAAGAAAGCATATGGGCTGTTACAATAGAGCACTGTTTTGGGGTCCCGGGTCGATTTTTCATGCTCCATGAACCCTGTGCACAGCTATAGAGATGTCGCGGAAATTCGGTGTTTTTTCGTTTCGCACGACTTTCGTGGGCTCTAGCACACTATTTTAGGGTCCAAGGTCGATTTTTTATGCTCCATGAACCCTGTGCACGGCTATCAAGACGTCCGAAAACTCGGTGTTTTTCTCGTTACGGGCTAGTTTTGTGGGCTCTAGCAACTATTTTGAGGTCCAAGGTTGATTTTTGATCCTCCAAGAACCCTGTGCACGACTATAGAGACATCATAAAAACTCGTCGTTTTTTTCATTTCAGGCCAGTTTTGTGGGCTGTAACTTATTGTTTTGGTGTCCCGGGTCGATTTTTGATACTCCATGAACCCTGTGCACGATAATTGAGATGTCGCAAAAACTCGTTATTTTCTCGTTTCGGGCCAGTTTCTTGGGCTACAGCGTACTATTTTGGTGTCCTGGGTCAATTTTTGAGGCTCCATAAACATTGTGCACGGCTATCGAGGCGTCACAAAAACTCATTGTTTTTGTCATTTCCGGCGAGTTTCGTGGGCTATAGTTAGTGTTTTCGGGTCCCGGGTTTATTTTTTATGCGCCATCTGTTGGAAATATGCCCTAGAGGCAATGATAAAATAGTTATTATCATATTTCCTGTTTCAAGATAATCGTTTATTATCCATGTTATAATTGTATTGAATGAAAGCATAGATACATGTGTGGATATATAGACAAAACAATGTCCCTAGTAAGCCTCTAGTTGACTAGCTAGTTGATCAAGGATGGTTAAGGTTTTCTGACCATATCCAAAGTGTTGTCACTTGATAACTGGATCGTGTCATTTTATTGCTATTGTTTTCTTCCTGTCAAGTATTCATTCCTATGACCATGAGATCATGTAACTCACTCACACCGGAGGAATACCTTGTTTGTATCAAACGTCACAACGTTACTGGGTGACTATAAAGGTGCTCTACAGGTATCTCCGAAGGTGTCCGTTGAGTTAGCATGGATCATGACTGGGATTTCTCACTCCGTGTGACGGAGAGGTATCTCGGGGCACACTCGGTAATACTACATCACATATAAGCCTTGCAAGCAATCTGACTCAAGTGTAAGTCACGGGATCTTGTATTACAGAACGAGTAAAGAGAGTTGCCGGTAACGATATTGAAATTGGTATAGAGATACCGGCGATCAAATCTCAGGCAAGTAACATACCGAAGGGGACTATATGAATCCTTGGCACACAGGTTCAACCGATAAGATCTTCGTAGAATATGTAGGATCCAATATGGACATCCAGGTCCCGCTATTGGATATTTACCGAGGAGTGTCTCGGGTCATGTCTGCATAGGTCTCGAACCCGCAGGGTTTGGACACTTAAGGTTCGGTGACGTTTTAGTGTAGTTGAGTTATATGTGTTGGTGACCGAAGGTTGTTCGTAGTCTCGGATGAGATCACAGACGTCATGAGGATTTCCGGAGTGATTGATATATAGGATGGTTTCATTTGGTCACCGGAAAGATTTCGGGCATTACCGCAGTGTACATGGAGTTTCGAATGGGTTCCGAGTATTCACTGGGAGGGGCCCACCCACCTGGGAGTGAGCCCAATAGCACTAGGTTGGCGCACCAGCCCTTAGGCCTTGTTTGGCGCTGGAGGCTTTCAAGCCCCAAAGGGGCTGGGGACTTTCAGGGATTTGGTGAATCCCTCCCCTTCACCAATCCCCATCATTTCACATCTGGGCCAAATAAAAGTAATTATGACAGTTGTCAATTACAACAGTTCATTCCAGCAACATCACCATCATTTTTTCACACCATTGAGTCAAATAAACCAAGAAAAAGATCATGCCATCATAACAAGTCAAGTATGGAAGCAGCGCATACGGGGTGGAACTTCCATCAAAGGCAAAGAATCGTCGTGAACTTCCGCATAGATGTCCAATGCGAGCTTAGACATGTTTCCTGTGAGCTCGGAAACATTCTTCTGCAGCCTAAAACTTGCCACTATATCACCTGGAAAAACATAGTTTCATCAGACACATAGTATACAAAAATAGATCTAGTATAGTACTCTTATACACGATAAAACAAAGAACGGTGATCGACGCAATTGCCTAAACTAATTTGTAAAAACTGGAAACCGCAAAGCTCCAATAGTGATACTCTAGTAAATTATGCTCAAAGTTCTTGCTTTAGACAGTTGAAAAGGATACATGTATCGTTTGGGAATCAATAATACCTAAAATTCATGGATAGACACGCATCATTTGGGAATAGATAACACCTAAAATTCATGGACAGTAATCTATTACTGCTCAATCCTTTGTAACAGCTGTTGCAACAGCACGAAACAGGAAGTGACAGCAACTCCATCACTTTTAGCAGCTGAAGTAGCTTTCACCGCTGATAATTCTACAGCCAGATGAAAAATCAACTATGTTGAATAACAAGGGTACGAAATCATGGTGGACTAGCACGCAAAATCAAAACCAGTACAGCAAAACAAAACCCTCTGTTTACCCAACCATAGTTGATAGTCGTACTCCTTTGCATCATCTCATCAGAAGTTCTTTTCAACGCTGCTACCTATACCTGCAGGCGGAGTTTGCTGCTTGTGCTGTGGACTTTTTGCACAGAGTGGGTCGCACAGCTAGAGCTGGCCAATTTGGAATCGTAACTAGCCTATATACAGATGCAAACCGTGATATCGTGAGAGCAGTTCGTCAAGCAGACGAGCTGGCCCTGCGAGTGGTAAGGATCTTCTCTGTTCTAATCATCATGTCATGCAGTGATAAATTGTGTTGTACAAAAATTCTTACAGAAAATAACCTTTCTTTTTGGGCATAATCAGGAGAGGGCGTTTAGTAGAAAAAGAAGTTTCTGCAACAAGTTGAAGAAACAAGCTCGACTGCGTGAACCTGCAACGTTGCTGTCTTGATTTATGACCTTTTTCGCCTTTGATGTGTAGAAACAGGAGTTACTCACAGTGTTGTGTTTTTCTAGTGGGCCTAGTTCTGCCATTTCCTTTTGTAATGTTAGTAAGATTCAGAGACATGTTGAAAGAATGGAATCACAGGGGGTATGTTTCTTCGTTTCTTCAGTTGCATTTGTTCAAGAAAAATCAAAACCAATACAGCAAAACAAAACCCCCAAATTACAACCACCGCAATTGTGGATGAATGCACTGTTGCTGCCCCCCATCAGCAGCAATCCATAAACTCTGGGAACATACAGCTAGGCATGCTAAAGGAACATACAACTAGGCACGTCATGACGCTTACAAGCATTTGGGGACTAGCACGCAAAATCAAAACCAGAGAGCGGAGAGCAGAGAGCCATGGACCTACAACAAACAAGTACTACTACAGCAAGCAAGAAACTCTAATATCAAGCAATATTCAAGAACCAAACCAAGCAAGCAAGAACATTGTGAACCGATCCAATATTCAAGTTCCAAGAAAGTTTACCTCTTCTAGGTAGCCAACTCATCCATTTCGCTCCGAAGCCACTCGACTGCACTCGCTTCATCCTCGGCAGCGGAAGTGATGAAGGTTTCACGGTTCTCAACATTTTTGAACACCTTATATGCTCTGGCTCTCTCATGGCGTGCGATGTCTCCCATCTTGTGCACTAGAGAAATGCACCTGCTAATGGAGAATTCATGCCCATCTTTTCCATGTCTACAAACAAGAATAGTGAAAATGATTAATACCACAATAATACCAACTGTCTAGCTATCGTTGCAATGTTGGTAAAGTAACTGACTTGGATCATATTTTTCCAAAGGTTTTCATCGGCAATTAGTGTGCATCTAACATCATCCCAGCTAACATTGTCGCCTGGGATGTCATTCTCTTGGTTGCTAACGTGTTGGTGATCATTATCATCTGGAAGGTCAACAAATTCAGTGGGAGGTATGTTATTGGGTTGATTATCAAGCCAATTTTCATCGCCCTTATGCATCCTGATGATATTATGAAAGACAGCTGCAGCTGCTGGGATCTTGACTTGGTTTTCGATTTGATGGAATGTACCAATGCGAAGAATTGGAAAACGCTTCTTAAGAATTCCTATGGCCCTTTCCACATGGTTGCGCAACACGGCATGCCGAAGATTGAATAACTCCTTGTAGTTCTGTGGTCGATGGCGCCCATGCCCAAACTCCTTGAGGTGATATCGTACACCCCGATACGGTGCAAGGAAAGATGTGGTATTTGCATAACCACCATCAACCAAATAGAACTTTCCTTCAGGTACTTTGAAGCCACGGTTCAAGGCCGACTGGAGCACTCTAGCATCTGTAGCCGACCCCTCCCAACCACATGAGATGAATGTGAAATTTAAGTCAAAGTCACATGCAACCATGACATTTTGGCTGAGAGTTCCCTCCCTATTCTGGAAAGGAGCGGATTTGTCAGGTGTTACAGTCATAGGAACATGAGTTCCATCGATGGCGTCTATGCAATTCTGCGAATAGATTGATTGCAAGTCAATATCCAAAATCTGAAGATATAGATAAGACAAGAAGTGAAGTGTCGAGGTGAAAACCTCAAAGTATGGGAAGAATCTTGGATCTCCAGCAATCTTTGGATGAGGTTCATCGACGCTTTGATGCTTTAAAAATCGACAAGATAGAGTCGGGACGATGTCGAAGAAAGACTTGATGTATTCATGGAAGGTCCACCCGCTATGTTGGTATTCTAGTTGTAGATCTTGAAAAGACGCGTTGTGAGACTACATGTAAAGGAAAAAGGCTAATTTCTCTTCCACCTTGATTGTCTTGTCCTTCATCAAATTTTCCCTTCTAAGATATGATGCTAGCACTTTGAAGATGTGGGGCTCCATCCTAAAAGCTACCAGGCAATTCTTGACATGACCTTGAAGGATTTCATTAACACGCCTCTTGCCTTACAGGACAGAGCTATGTCGCTGATTTTTGTCGATCCTACTAAGGATCTGGTACAGTGTTGGCCAAATAAAGAAGATCATGTCATCTTCATCCTCTTCCCTCCTCTTCCTAATTCTCTCAAGGCTCCGTGAATTCATTTTGACTGTAAGTAATTAAGAAATAATAAGACTGATGATATAAAAATGAAACTTATGTGCAGCACAATGATTCTCCCCTCACATTTTTGCACTACATCCAGTTATCAATATCTAACACAAAGTGGAACAACGGGAACAACATGAATTAACATGTCTAGACTGCTGCAGCACCTTTATTTAGACTAGTATGAGTAGTGACCAGTGGAAGATGGTGGATGGTTTCTAGACTGCTGCAGCACCTTTATTTCAGTTTGAGGGTATTACCAAATTCAATCCCTGCAACTAGTATCTAGACTGCTGCTGCAACAGGATGACGAGGCAAACGGCGGATGTACCTAGATCTAGACTGCTGGTGCAACTAGTATCTAGACTGCTGCTGCAACTAGTATCTAGACTGCTGCTGCAGCCACCGACGCCAATGTTGAGAAACCCTAGATCGAGATGGAGTGGAGGGGAGTGGGAGGGGAGGGGAGGGGGCAGTGTACCTTGGGGGAGAAGGTCAGTTTGCCCTAGAAAGAAGAGGAAGCAGGCGCCCGGTGATGACGGCGGAGGCAGAGGCGGCGACGGAGGCAGCGACGGAGGTGACGACGACGGAGGCGCAGGAGGCGATAGCGACGGAGGAGGCGACGGCGACGGAGGCGGAGGAGGCGACGGCGACGGAGGCGGAGGAGGCGACGGCGACGGAGGCTGAGGAGGCGACAGCGACGGAGGCTGAGGAGGCGACGGCGATGGCGTGTGGCTTGCGTCTCGCGTGGGGTGTGCGAGCCGCGAGGTCTGGCTCGATGCTGGAAAGCCCCGTGGATTGGGGAGGATGTGACGGGATATTTGGGGCTGGGCCAGTTGAGGCCCGGTGTGCCAAACGCTTCTTTTGGGATTTTAGGGGCTTTTAAGCCCAACGGGGAAAATCCACTAAAAACCCTCTCAATCCCTGTGTGCCAAACAAGGCCTTAGTGGGCTGGTGAGTCTAGCCCATGTGGGCTATGGCGCCACAAGGAGAAAAACCAAAAGAAAGGGAAAAAAGAAGAGAGGGAGGTGGCAAGGAAGAGAAGGACTCCTCCTTCCCAAACCAAATTGGAGTGGGAGTCCTTCTCCTCCCTTCGGTCGGCGCCCTTGGGGCTCTCTTGAGCCCCAAGGCTAGCCCCTCCCCTCCTATATATACTTGTGGTTTTAGGGTATTTGAGACATAATTTTTCCATGTGCAACTCAAACTTATACCTCGTAGTTCTTCCTCTAGATAGGATTTCTGCGGAGCTCGGGCGGAGCCCTGCAGGAATAGATCATCACCATCACCAACCCGCCGGCAGGCTGCCGGAGAAATCATCTACTTCCCCGTCTCTCTTTTTGGATCAAGAAGGCGGAGATCGTCATCGAGTTGTAAGTGTGCTGAACGCAGAGGTGTCGTCCGTTCGGTGCTAGATCGGGACGGATCGTGGGACGACGGTGATTTGAATCATGAAGTTGTACCACTACATCAACCGCATTTCTTAACGCTTCCTTCTTAGCGATCTACAAGGGTATGTGGATCCGATCTCTCTCTCGTAGAAGAACATCACCATGATAGGTCTTCCTGTGCGTAGGTAAAATTTTGTTTCCCATGCAACGTTCCCCAACAGTGGCATCATGAGCTAGGTTCATGCATAGATGTAATCTCGAGTCGAACACAAAAGTTTTTGTAGACGTTGATGTTCGATTTTCTTACCTCCTTAGTCTTCTCTCGATTCGGCCGTATTGTTGGATTGAAGCGGCCCGGACCGACATTACTCGTACGCTTACGAGAGACTGGTTTCATCGACCAACATGCAACTCCTTGCATAAAGATGACTGGACGGTGTCGGTTTCTTGAACTTTAGTTGAATTGGATTAGACCGAGGCGGTCCTTGGAGAGAGATTAAATAGCAATTTGCACATCTCCGTTGTGGTTTTTGCGTAATTAAGATGCGATCATACTAGATACCCATAGCAGCCACGTAAAACATGCAACAACAAATTAGAGGACTTCTAACTTGTTTTTGCAGGGTATGCTTGTGATGTGATATGGCCAAATACATGATGTGATATATTAAATATATGAGATGATCATGTTGTAATGGTTAATATCGACTTGCACTTCGATGCTACGGCAACCGACATGAGCCATAGGGTTGTCTTTAAACTAAAGTTTGTGTTTGCAGATGCGTTTACTATATTACTAGCGTGTAGCTTTAGTAGTAATAGCATAGATAGCATGACAACCTCGATGGCGGCACGGTGATGGAGATCATGATCATGGAGATCATGCTATGGCACCGGTGACAAGAAGATCATGCCGGTGCTTTGGTGATGGAGATCAAGAAGCACAAGATCATGGCCATATCATGTCACTTATGAATTGCATGTGATGTTAATCTTTTTATGCACCTTATCTTGCTTAGAACGACGGTAGCATTATAAGCTGATGCCTCACTAAAATATCAAGATAAAATTGTGTTCTCCCCGACTGTGCAATGTTGCGACAGTTTGTCGTTTCGAGACACCACGTGATGACCGGGTGTGATAGACTCAACGTTCACATACAACGGGTGCAAAACAGTTGCACATGTGGAACATTCGGGTTAAACTTGACGAGCCTAGCATGTGCAGAAATGGCCTCGGAACACAAGAGACCGAAAGGTCGAGCATGAATCGTATAGTTGATATGATTAGCATAGAGATGTTTACCACTGAAACTATACTCAACTCACGTGATGATCGGACTTGAGTTAGTGAATTTGGATCATGCCACACTCAAGTAACTAGAGGGATGTCTATTTGAGTGGGAGTTTATTAGTAATTTGCTTACTTAAACTCTAATTGTCTTGAAGATTGTCTAAGTCCACTTTGCAATATTTTATGTTGTAGATCAATGGCTCACGCAGTAGCAACCTTGAATTTCAATACGTTCCTAGAGAAAGCTAAGTTGAAAGTTGATGGAAGCAACTTTGTAGACTGGGCACGTAATCTTAGGCTCATCCTACAAGTTGGGAAAAAGAATTATTTCCTTGATGCTATGCTAGGAGATGAACCACCTGTTACGTCTGACCAAGATGTTTTGAACGCATGGCAATCGCATAAGGAGGACTACTGAGTATTTCAATGTGCAATCTTGTATGGCTTAGAACCGGGACTTCAACGGCACTTTGAGCGTTGCTACGGCAACAAAAGTCCTTCCCAAGAAACGCCAAGAATTCTTCTTGCTACTTCTCTTGTTTGCGTCGCTTTTTCCCTTGAAGAGGAAAGGGTGATGCAGCACAGGAGCAATAAGTATTTCCCTCAGTTTGAGAACCAAGGTATCGATCCACAAGGAGGGTCTCGTCAAGTCCAGAGTACCTGCGCAAACACAAACAAGCTTGCACCCAACGCTTCAAAGGGTTGTCAATCCCTTCAAGATTGTTTGCAAAGTGAGATCTGAAGGCGAAAAGTGCAACGAAGTAAAAAGTGTAAGGCTGAAAATATGGTGTGGAGTAGACCCGGGGGCCATAGTGTTCACTAGAGGCTTGTCTCAAAATAGCAAATATCACGGTGGGTGAACGAATTACTGTCGAGCAATTGATAGAACCATGCAAAGTCATGATGATATCTAAGGCATTGATCATACATATAGGCATCACGTCCGAGACAAGTAGACCGGTACTTTCTGCATCTACTACTATTACTCCACACATCGACAGCTATCCAGCATGCATCTAGTGTATTGAGTTCATGACGAACAGAGTAACGCCTTAAGCAAGATGACATGATGTAGAGGGATAATCTCAAACCAATGATGAAAACCCCATCTTTTACCCTTGATGGCAACAACACGATGCGTGCCTCGCTATCCCTTCTGTCACTGGGTGAGGTCACCACACGGTATGAACCCAAAACCAAGCACTTCTCCCATTGCAAGAATCATAGATCTAGTTGGCCATACAAAACCCACAACACGAAGAGAATTACAAGGCTATGAAATCATGCATAAGAGAGATCAGAAGAAACTAAAATAAGATTCATAGATAATCTGATCATAAATCCACAATTCATCGAATCTTGACAAACACACCACAAAAAAGATTACATCGGATAGATCTCCGTGAAGATCATGGAGAACTTTGTATTGAAGATCCAAGAGAGAGAAGAAGCCATCTAGTAATTAGCTATGGACACGTAGGTCTATGGTGCACTACTCATGCATCATCGGAGAGGTCATGGTGTTGATGAAGAAGACCTCTGTGTCCAAATCCCCCCTCCGGCAGGGCACCAGAATGTGCCCCAGATGGGATCTTGCGGAGACAGAAGCTTGCAGCGGCGGAAAAGTGATTTCGATGATCTCCTGGTTTTCTGGGATTTTTAGGGAATATATAGGCGCCACCCCTAGGGCAGAGGGCGCCCAGGGGGCCCAGAAGCCTGTGGGCCACGCCCTACCCCCCTGGCCGCGGGGTGGGGGCTTGTGGGGCCCCTGAGGCTCCCCTGCCTTGGCTCTCAAGCTTCCCGATCTTCTTCCGTTACGAAAAAATCCTTTCGGAGATTTTCTTCCGATTGGACTCCGTTTCAAAATCTCCTCTGAAAGGGGTCAAAAAGATGGAAAAAACAAGAACTGGCACTTGGCACTGAGTCAATAAGTTAGTCCCAAAAAATATATAAAAGGCATGCAAAACATCCAAAGTTTGACAAGATAATAGCATGAAACCATCAAAAATTATAGATACATTGGAGACGTATCAAGCATCCCCAAGCTTAACTCCTAGTCGTCCTCAAGTAGGGAAGTGATAAAGAACGAATTTTTGATGTGGAATTTCTACCTAGCATAGTTGTCCTTTGCAACTTCTTTCACGTGACATGAATGTTCAGATCCGTAAGATTCAAAACAATAGTTTGCTATTGACATGAAAACAATAATACTCCAAGCAAGCTAGCAAGGTAATCATGAACTTTCAAAATAACAAGGCCAAGGAAAGTTATCCCTACAAAATCATATAGTCTGGCTATGCTCCATCATCCTCACACAACTAATGTAAATCATGCACAACCCCGGTATTGGCCAAGTAATACATGAGCGTGAGCCATGGTTATAGCACTATAGGTGGAATAGAGTGTGGTGTTGGTTGTGAGACAAAAAGGAGGAGATGGTCACATTGACTCGGCGTATCAAAGGGCTATGGAGATGCCCATTAATAGATATCAATGTGAATGAGTAGGGATTGCCATACAAGAGATGCACTAGAGCTATAAGTATGTGAAAGCTCAAAAGGAAAACTAGTGGGTGTGCATCCAACTTGCTTGCTCATGAAGACCTAGGGCAATTGAGGAAGCCCATCATTGGAATATACAAACCAAGTTTTATAACGAAGATTCCCACTAGCATATGGTAGTGATGAAGCAAGCAGCTCTTAATCATGAAGAACATGGTGCTATTATGTAGCACAAGTGTGGAAAAAGATAGTGGCATTGTCCCTTCTCTCTTTTTCTCTCCTTTTTCCATTTGGGCTCTTGGGCCTCTTTTTTATCTTTTTTTTGTTTTTGGGCTCTTTGGCCTCTTTTTTTATTTCCTCACATGGGACAATGCTCTAATAATGATGATCATCACACTTTTATTTACTCTCAGCTTCAAAGCTCAAAATGATGATGACTCTATAGGAAATGCCTCCGGCAGTGTACCGGGATGTGCAACGATCTAGCATGGCATATGACGTTGAAAACATCTCGCTAGCTATCTTACGATCATGCAATGGCAATATGAGAGTGCCGGCACAAGTCATGAGACGGAACGGTGGGAGTTGCATGGCAATATATCTCGGAATGGCTATGAAAATGCCATAGTAGGTAGGTATGGTGGCTGTTTTGAGGAAGGCATATGGTGGGTTTGTGCACCGGCGAGAATTGCGCGACACTAGAGAGGCTAGCAATGGTGTAAGGTGAAAGTGCATCTATACCATGGACTCACATTAGTCATGAAGAACTCACATACTTATTGCAAAAGTTTTTATTAGTAATCGAAACAAAGTGCTAAACGCATACTCCTAGGGGAAGGGGTTGTAGGTGTTAACTATCGCGTGATCCCGACCTCAACACAAAGGATGACAATCAATAGATCAATTATGCTCCGACTTCCTAACATAGCGGTTCACCATACGTGCATGCTACGGGAATCACTAACTTCAACACAAGTATCTCTAGATTCACAACACCCTACTAACATAGCTCTTAATATTACCAAATCCATGTCTCAAAACTAATTGAGAGCAATCAAAACTTCTCTTTCTACTCAATGCACATGAAGATGGAGGTTTTTGCATCCTCTTTGGGTACCTATCATATTTGGGACTAGTTTCATAGCATAAGCCAACTACCAAATCACGCACCGCCGTGCTCTAAAAGATATAAGTGAAGCACTAGAGAAAAAATATCTAGCTCAAAAGATATAAGTGAAGCACTAGAGCAAAAGTATCTAGCTCAAAAGATATAAGTGAAGCACTATGAGCATTCTAGCAAAATCACGATGAGTGCATGTCTCTCTCTCTCTCAAAAAGGTGTGCAGCAAGGATGATAGTGACACAACAAAAATAAAAGACTCCTACGAAACAAGACGCTCCAAGCAAAACACATATCATGTGGTGAATAAAAATATAGCTCCAAGTAATGTTACCGATGGATTGAAGACGAAAGAGGGGATGCCTTCCCGGGGCATCCCCAAGCTTAGGCTTTTTGGTGTCCTTAAATTTGGATTGGGATGCCTTGGGCATCCCCAAGCTTGAGCTCTTTCCACTCCTTATCTCTTTGTCCGTAAGAACATCACCCAAAACTTGAAAACTTCACAACACAAAACTTAAACAGAAACTCGTGATAACATTAGCACAAGAAAACAAACTACCACTTCTTTTGGTACTGTAGCAAACTTGAATTCTATCTATATTGGTGTTGGGATACTGTATTCTCACTTTTCCATGGCTAGTACCCCCCCTGATACTAACCATAGTTTCATCAAAACAAGCAACCAACTCAACAAAAACAGAATCTGTGAAAAACAGACCAGTCTAGAGCAATCTGTATACTTTGTATACTTCCGGTACCTCACAAAATATGAAACATTACGAAGGCCTGGTAAAAAAGCATATCTACCAGCAGCAAAAAGAATCAACTCAAAATCTCTTTCTGAATAAAAATGAAAAATCATCTCGTGAGCGCAAAGTTTATGTCTTTTTCCAGCAGGATCAAACAACCTTTACCAAGACTAGTCATAAAGGTTTTGCTTGGCTCAAACACCAAAGGAAACACAAAAACACAATCACAACAGAATTGTGATGGTATGGACGCAAAAAAACAGAAATAAAAATATAAATTCATTGGGTTGCCTCCCAACAAGCGCTATTGTGTAACGCCCTTAGCTAGGCATAGAAGCGATAGAATCACGTATCGTCGTCTTTGGTGCTCAAACCATAAGTAGCCCTCATCATGGATTCATAAGGCAATCTTATTTTACTTCTAGGAAAGTGTTCCATGCCCTTCCTTAAAGGAAATTGAAATCTAATATTCCCTTCCTTCATATCGATGATAGCACCGATAGTCCTTAGGAAAGATCTACCAAGAATAATAGGGCATGTAGGATTGCAATCAATGTCAAGCACAATGAAATCCACATGTACATAGTTCCTATTTGCAATAATAAGAACATCATAGATCCTTCCCATGGGTTTCTTGACAGTAGAATCAGCAAGATGCAAATTAAGAGAACACTCTTCAATCTCATTAAAACGCAGAACAACACATAAATACTTTGGAATCGTAGAAACACTAGCACTCAAATCACACAAAGCATGGCATTCATAGTTTTTTATTTTGATTTTGATGGTAGGTTCCCACTCATCATGAAGCTTTCTAGGGATAGAGACTTCCAATTCAAGTTTCTCTTCAAGAGATTTTATCATAGCTTCGACGATATGATCGGTAAAGGCCTTGTTTTGGCTATAAGCGTGTGGAGAGTTTAACATGGATTGCATCAAAGAAATGCATTCAATCAAGGGGCAACTATCATAATTGAATTCCTTGAAATCCACGGTAGTAATTTCATTACTACTCAAAGTTTTATAATTTTCTACTCCACTTTCAATGCTTTTAGCATCAAGATAGATGGACTCTGAACCATTGGGGCACTTTTCAACCAAACTGGATTCACATCCAGCCCCGTAATCATTAGGTTTGACAAGAAAACAAAGATTCAATGGGAGTCACACCAAGCACTTTAAGATCTTCGTGATTCTCATCACGAGAACACGCCTTTTTAAGCCATTCATGTCTAGCACGAATTTTGGCGGTTCTTTCTTGGTTCTCAATCATGGAAACACGCATAGCTTTCAAAGTTTCATCCATCTTGATTTTAGGAGGAGCACATCTAACTTACAAAGCATCAACATCACTAGACATTCTATCAACGCTCTTAGCCAAATCGTCAATTTTGAGTAGCTTTTCCTCTATGGACGCATTGAAAATCTTTTGAGAGTTGATGAACTCTTTGATATTAATCTCTAGATCAGAGGGTAATCTATTGTAATTTCCATGGGTATTGTTGTAGGAGTTGCCAAAGTTATTAGAGGAGTTACTAGGAAAAGGCCTAGGAACATAGTTTCCTCTAAAAGCATTGTTGTTGCCAAAGTTATTCCTACCAACAAAATTAACGTCCAAGCTAGAGTTGCTACTCTCAATCAAAGAAGACAAAGGCATATCATTAGGATCCAAAGGAGCACTTCTACTAGCAACCAAATTCATTAACTCGTCCATCTTAGCACTCAACGAGTTTATTTCCTCTATAGCGTGTACCTTCTTACTAGTAGGTGACCTTTCAGTGTGCCACTGAGAGTAGTTCGCCATGATGTTGTCTAAGAGCTTTGTGGCTTCTCCTAACGTGATTTCCATGAAAGTTCCACCTGAGGCGGAGTCCAAGATATTTCTAGAAGCGAAATTCAAGCCAGCATAAAAGATTTGTATAATCATCAAAAGACTCAAGCCATGAGCGGGACAATTTCTAATCATTAATTTCATTCTCTCCCAAGCTTGTGCAACATGTTCATGATCAAGTTGCTTGAAATTCATGATATCATTACGGAGAGAGATGATCTTAGCCGGCGGAAAATACTTGGATATATAAGCATCTTTGCACTTATCACAAGAATCGATACTATTTTTGGGCAAAGAAGAAAACCAAGTTTTCGAGCGATCTCGCAACGAGAAAGGAAAAAGCTTCAATTTAATCACGTCATTATCCACATCTTTCTTATTTTGAATATCGCAAAGCTCAATGAAGGTATTGAGATGGGATGCGGCATCTTCACTAGGAAGGCCGGAAAATTGCTCTTTCATGACAAAATTCAGAAAAGCGGCATTGATTTCGTATGACTCCGCACTAGTGGCGGGAGCAATCGGAGTACTCATAAAATCATTATTATTAGTATTCGAGAAGTGACAAAGTTTGGTGTTTTCATTCATGGTGACTTCGGCAAGAAAGCAAGCACACGATCAAACAAAGAGCAGGCGAGAAAAAGGGCGAATGAAAAGGCAAACGAAAAAGGCAAATTGGTGAAGTGGGGGAAAGGAAAATGAGAGGCAACTCGCAAACAAAGTAAATGCAAGAGATGAGTTTGCGACACCTACTTGGATGAGTTCTTGACTTGATCTTCCTCCCCGGCAACGGCCCCAGAAATTCTTCTGCTACGGCAACAAAAGTCCTTCCCAAGCAACGCCAGGAATTCTTCTTGCTACTTCTCTTGTTTGCGTCGGTTTTTCCCTTGAAGATGAAAGGGTGATGCAGCACAGGAGCAGTAAGTATTTCCCTCAGTTTGAAAACCAAGGTATCGATCCAGAAGGAGGGTCTCGTCAAGTCCAAAGTACCTGCGCAAACACAAACAAGCTTGCACCCAACGCTTCAAGGGGGTTGTCCATCCCTTCAAGATTGTTTGCAAAGTGAGATCTGAAGGCGGAAAGTGCAACGAAGTAAAAAGTGTAAGGCTGAAAATATGGTGTGGAGTATACCCGGGGGCCATAGTGTACACTAGAGGCTTCTCTCAAAATAGCAAATATCACGGTGGGTGAACGAATTATTGTCGAGCAATTGATAGAACCGCGCAAAGTCATGACGATATCTAAGGCAATGATCATACATATAGGCATCACGTCCGAGACAAGTAGATCGATACTTTCTGCATCTACTACTATTACTCCACACATCGTCCGCTATCCAGCATGCATCTAGTGTGTTGAGTTCTTGACGAACAGAGTAACGCCTTAAGCAAGATGACATGATATAGAGGGATAATCTCAAACCAATGATGAAAACCCCGTCTTTTTACCCTTAATGGTAACAACACGATGCGTGCCTCGCTACCCCTCTGTTACTGGGTGAGGTCACCGCACGGTATGAACCCAAAACCAAGCACTTCTCCCATTGCAAGAATCATAGATCTAGTTGGCCAGACTAAGCCCACAACTTGAAGAGAATTACAAGGATATGAAATCATGCATAAGAGAGATCAGAAGAAACTCAAATAAGATTCATAGATAATTTGATCATAAATCCACAATTCATCGGATCTCGACAAACAGACCGCAAAAGAATATTACATCATATAGATCTCCATGAAGATCATGGAGAACTTTGTATTGAAGATCCAAGAGAGAGAAGAAGCCATCTAGTTACTAGCTATGGACCCGTATGTCTATGGTGAACTACTCACGCATCATCGGAGAGGTCATGGTGTTGATGAAGAAGACCTCCGTGTCCGAATCCCCCTCCGGCAGGGCACCAGAACGTGCCCCAGATGGGATATTGCGGAGACAGAAGCTTGCGGCGGCGGAAAAGTGATTTCGATGATCTCCTGGTTTTTTTTGGGATTTTTAGGGAATATATAGGCGCAACCCCTAGGGCAGAAGGCGCCTAGGGTGCCCACAAGCCTGTGGGCCGCGGCCTACCCCCCTGGCCGCGGGGTGGGAGCTTGTGGGGCCCCTGAGGCCCCCCTGCCTTGGCTCTCAAGCTTCCCGATCTTCTTCCGTTACGAAAAAAATATTTTCAGGGATTTTCTTCCGATTGGACTCCGTTTCAAAATCTCCTTTGAAAGGGGTCAAAAACATGGAAAAAACAGGAACTGACACTTGGCACTGAGTCAATAAGTTAGTCCCAAAAAATATATAAAAGGCATGCAAAACATCCCAAGTTTGACAAGATAATAGCATGAAACCATCAAAAATTATAGATACGCTGGAGACGTATCAAGCGTCATGGAGCATATGAGATGTTCCAGGAGTTGAAGTTTATCTTTCGGAAGAATGCCCGGATCGAGAGATATGAGACCTCTGATAATTTCTATGCTTGCAAGATGGAAGAGAATTCATTTGTCACTGAACATGTGCTCAAAATGTGTGGGTACTCAAACCGTCTGGCCGGGCTTGGGATTGAACTCCCGCAAGAGGCTATCACTCACAGAATTCTTCAATCACTGCCACCTAGCTATAAGAGCTTTGTGTTGAACTATAACATGCAAGGGATGAACAAGTCACCCGGCGAGTTATTTGCGATGCTGAAAGTCGCAGAGTCAGAACTCCAGAAAGAGCATCAAGTGTTGATGGTTAATAAGACCACTGGTTTCAAGATAAACGACAAAGGAAAGAAGGGTAACTCCAAGAAGAGCGGCAAAGCTGTTGCCAATCCGACGAAGAAACCCAAGGCTGGACCTAAGACGGAAACATAGTGCTATTATTGCAAGGGGGTGGGTCACTAGAAGCGCAACTGCCCCAAGTATGTGTCTCATAAGAAGGCGGCCAAAGAAAAATCAGGTATATGTGATATACATGTTATTGATGTATACTGAACCAACTCTCATAGTAGTGCCTAGGTATTTGATACCTGTTCTGTTGCTCATATTTGCAACTCGAAGCAGGAACTGTGGAATAAACGAAGGCTGAAGAAGGATGACGTGACGATGCGCGTGGGAAATGGTTCCAAGGTTGATGCAATCGTCGTCGGCATAGTCTCACTTCAATTACCATCAGGATTAGTTATGAACTTAAATAATTGTTATTTAGTGTCTGCGTTAAGCATGAACATTATATCTGGATCTTCTTTATTGCGAGAAAGTTACTCATTTAAGTCAGAGAATAATGGTTGTTCTATTTTTATGAGTAATATGTTTTATGGTCATGCACCCAATGTGAGAGGTTTGTTCATATTAAATCTTGATTATGATGACACACATATACATAACATTGAGACCAAAAGATGTAGAGTTAACAATGATTGCGCCATGTTTTTGTGGCACTGCCGCTTAGGTCATATTGGAGTAAAGCACATGAAGAAACTCCATACCGATGGGCTTTTGGAGTCACTTGATTTCGAATCACTTGACACGTGCGAACCATGCCTCATGGGAAAGATGACTAAGACTTCGTTCTCCAGAACAGTGGAGCGTGCAAGTGACTTGTTGGAGATCATACATACTGATGTGTGCGGTCCAATGAGTGTGGAAGCGCGTGGCGGATACCCTTATTTTCTAACCTTCACAAATGATTTGAGTAGGTATGGATATATCTACTTGATGAAACAGAAGTCTAAAATGTTTGAGAAGTTCAAGCAATTTCAGAGTGAAGTTGAAAATCAGCATAACAAGAATATCAAGTTCCTACGTTCTGATCGAGGGGGTGAATATCTGAGTTTCGAGTTTGGTTATCACTTAAGAGAATGTGGAATCATTTCATAGTTGACACCGCCTGGAACACCACAGAGTAATGGTGTGTCCAAACGTCGTAATCGTACTTTGTTAGATATGGTGCGATCCATGATGTCTCTTACCGATTTGCCGTTATCATTTTGGGGTTATGCATTTGAGAGAGTTGCACTCACTTTAAATAGGGCACCATCAAAATCCATTGAGACGACACCATATGAGCTGTGGTATGGGAAGAGGCCAAAGTTGTCGTTTCTTAAAGTTTGGGGAGGCGATGCTTATGTCAAAAAGCTTCAACCTGAAAAGCTGGAACCCGAAGCGGAAAAGTGTGTCTTCATAGGTTACCCAAAGGAGACAGTTGGGTACACCTTCTATCTCAGATCCGAGGGCAAAGTGTTTGTTGCTAAGAATGGAGCTTTTCTTGAGAAGGAGTTTCTCTAGAAAGAATTGAGTGGGAGGAAGATAGAACTTGATGAGGTTGTAGAACCTCTACTTCCTCTAGATGGTGGCGCAGGGCAGGGGAAAACCTGTATCGAGGCGACACCAGTTGAGGAGGAAGCTAATGATGATGATCATGAAGCTTCGGATCAAGTTGCTATCGGACCTCGCGGGTCGACAAGATCACGTACTGCTCCTGAGTGGTACGGTAATCCTGTCTTATCAATCATGTTGTTAGACAACAATGAACCTGCGAATTAGGAAGAAGCAATGGTGGGCCCGAATTCCAACAATTGGCTGGAGGCCATGAAGTCCGAGATAGGATCTACGTATGAAAACAAAGTGTGGACTTTGGAAGTATTACTTGAAGGCTGCAAGGCTATTAAGAACAAATGGATCTTTAAGAAGAAGACAGACGTGGACGGTAATGTGACCGTTTATAAAGCTCGACTTGTGGCAAAAGGTTTTTCACAAGTTCAAGGAGTTGACTACGATGAGACGTTCTCACCGATGGCGATGCTTAAGTCCATCCGAATCATGTTAGCAATAGCTGCATTTTTCAATTATGAAATCTGGCGGATGGATGTCAAAACGGTGTTCCTTAACGGTTTTCTTAAGGAAGAGTTGTATATGATGCAACCCGAAGGTTTTGTCGATCCAAAGAATGCTAACAAAGTATGCAAGCTCTAACGATCCATTTATGGACTGGTGCAAGCATCTCGGAGTTGGAATAAGCGCTTTGATGAGGTGATCAAAGCATTTGGGTTTATACAACTTGTTGGAGAAGCTTGTATTTACAAGAAAGTGAGTGGGAGCTCTGTAACGTTTCTAATATTATATGTGGATGACATATTGCTGATTGGAAACAATTTGGAGTTTTTAGAGAGCGTAAAAGATTACTTCAACAAATGTTTTCAATGAAAGACCTTGGAGAAGCTGCTTACATATTAGGCATTAAGATCTATAGGGATAGATCGAGGCGCCTAATAGGACTTTCACAAAGCACATACCTTCATAAAGCTTTGAAGAAGTTCAAAATGGAGCAGTCCGAGAAGGGGTTCTTGCCAGTATTACAAGGTATAAAGTTGAGTAAGACTCAGTGTCCAGTACATGTGGAAGATAGAGAAAATATGAGTACCGTCCCCTATGCTTCAGCCATAGGTCTATCATGTATGCAATGTTGTGCACTAGACCGGACGTCAGCCTGGCCATAATTATGGCAGGTAGGTTTCAAAGTAATCCAGGAGTGGGTCACTAGACGGTGGTCAAGAATATTCTGAAGTACCTGAAAAGGACTAAGTAAATGTTTCTCGTTTATGGAGGTGACGAAGAGCTCGTCGTAAAGGGTTACGTCGATGCAAGCTTTGACACTGATCTGGATGACTCTAAGTCTCAAACCGGATACGTATTTTTTCTTAATGGGGGTGCGGTAAGCTGGTGCAGTTCCAAGCAAAGCATCGTAGCAGATTCTACATGTGAGGCGGAGTACATGGCTGCCTCTAAGGCAGCTAAGGAGGGTGTCTGGATGAAGCAGTTCATGATAGATCTTGGAGTAGTGCCGAGCACACTAAATCCAATAACTTTGTTATGTGATTACACTAGTGCCATTGCTTTAGCAAAGGAACCAAGATTTCACAAGAAGACCAGACACATCAAACGACGCTTCAACCTCATCCACGACTACGTCGAAGGAGAGGACGTAAATATCCGCAAAGTGCACACGGATCTGAATGTAGCAGATCTGCTGACTAAACCACTTCCACGAGCGAAGCATGATCACACCAGAATTGTATGGGTGTTAGATTCATTCCAATGTAAATCGCATAGCGATGTGAGACTAGATTATTCACTCTAGTGCAAGTGGGAGATTGTTGGAAATATGCCCTAGAGGCAATGATAAAATAGTTTTTATTATATTTCTTGTTTCATGATAATAGTTTATTATCCATGTTATAATTGTATTGAATGAAAGCATATATACATGTGTGGATTTATAGACAAAACAATGTCCTAGTAAGCCTCTAGTTGACTAGCCAGTTGATCAAGGATGGTTAAGGTTTTCTAACCATATGCAAAGTGTTGTCACTTGATAACTGGATCACATCGTTAGGAGAATGATGTGATGGACAAGACCCAAACTATGAATGTAGCATGTGATCGTGTCATTTTGTTGCTATTGTTTTCTGCGTGTCAAGTATTCATTCATATGACCATGAGATCATGTAACTCACTGACACCGAGGAATAACTTGTGTGTATCAAATGTCACAAAATTACTAGGTGACTATAAAGGAGCTCTACAGGTATCTCCGAAGGTGTCCGTTGAGTTAGCATGGATCAAGACTGGGATTTGTCACTCCGTGTGACGGAGAGGTATCTCGAGGCCCACTCGGTAATACAACATCACATATAAGCCTTGCAAGCAGTGTGACTCAAGTGTAAGTCACGGGATCTTGTATTACAGAACGAGTAAAGAAACTTGCCGGTAAAGAGATTGAAATAGGTATAGAGATACCGACGATCTAATCTCGGGCAAGTAACAAACTGAAGGACAAAGGGAATGTTACACGGGATTATATGAATCCTTGGCACAGAGGTTCAACCGATAAGATCTTCATAGAATATGTAGGATCCAATATGGACATCAAGTTCCCGCTATTGGATATTCACCGAGGAGTGTCTTGGGTCATGTCTGCATAGTTCTCGAACCCGGAGGGTGTGCACACTTAAGGTTCGGTGATGTTTTAGTGTAGTTGAGTTATACGTCTTGGTGACCGAAGGTTGTTCGGAGTCCCAGATGAGATCACGGTCATCACGAGGGTTTCGGGAGTGGTCGGGAAACGAAGATTGATATATAGGATGGTTTCATTTGGTCACCAGAAATATTTCGGGCATTACCGGAGTGTACCGGGAGTGACGAATGGGTTCCGGGTATTCACCGGGAGGGGCCCACCCACCCGGGAGTGAGCCCAATAGCACTAGGGTGGCGAACCAGCCCTTAGTGGGCTGGTGAGGCTAGCCCAAGTGGGCTATGGTTCCACATGGAGAAAAACCAAAAGAAAGGAAAAAAAGAAGAGAGGGAGGTGGGAAGGAAGAGGAGGAGTCCTCCTTCCCAAACCGAATTGGAGTGGGAGTCCTCCTCATCCCTTCGGTCGGCGCCATTGGGGCTCTCTTGAGCCACAAGGCTAACCCCTCGCCTCCTCCTATATATGCTGGTGGTTTTAGGGTTTTTGAGACATAACTTTGCCACGTGCAACTCAAACCTATACCTTGTAGTTCTTCCTCTAGATCAGATTTCTGCGGAGCTCGGGCGGAGCCCTGCAGGAATAGATCATCACCATCACCGGCACGTCGTCAAGATGCTGGAGAACTCATGCACTTCCCCATCTCTCTTGCTGGATCAAGAAAGTGGAGATCATCATCGAGCTGTATGTGTGCTGAACGCGGAGGTGCCGTCCGTTCGGTGCTACATAGGGACGGATCATGGGGCGACGGTGATTTAAATCACAAAGTTGTGCCACTACATAAACTGCGGTATTGAATGCTTCTCGCTTAGCGATCTACAAGGGTATGTGGATCCGATCTCCCTCTCGTAGATGAATATCACCATGATAGCTCTTCGTGTGCGTAGGAATTTTTTTGTTTCCCATGCAACGTTCCCCAACACCATGAACCCTGCGCACAACTATCGACACGTTGCAAAAATTCGGTGTTTTGTCATTTTGGGCTAGTTTCGTGGGCTATAGCGCAGTGTTTTGAGGTCCCGGGTTTATTTTTTATGCTCCATGAACCCTGCGCACGGCTATCGACACGTCGCAAAAAGTTGTTGTTTTGTCGTTTTGGGGTCCCGGATTGATTTTTGATACTCCATGAACCATGTGCACGGCTATAAACACATCGCCAAAACTCGTTGTGTTTATCGTTTTGGGCTAGTTTCGTGGGCTATAGCGCAGAGTTTCGTGGTCTATAGCGCACTGTTTTGAGGTCCCGGGTCAATTTGTCATGCTCCATGAACCGTGTGCACGACTATAGAGATGTCGCAGAAACTCGGTGTTTTTGTCGTTTCACACGAGTTTCGTATGCTCTAGCACACTATTTTGGGGTCCAAGTTCGATTTTTTATGCTCCATGAACCCTATGCACGGCTATCAAGACATCCGAAAAACTCGGTGTTTTTCTCGTTTCGTACTAGTTTTGTGGGCTAGAGCGCACTGTTTTGGGTCTCGGGTCGATTTTTTATGCTTCATGAACCACGTGCACGACTATCGAGATGTCGCAAAAACTCGTTGTTTTTGTCGTTTTGGGCTAGTCTTGTGGGCTCTAGCCACTATTTTGGGGTCCAAGGTCGATTTTTGATGCTCCATGAACCCTGTGCAAGGCTATAGAGACATCGTAAAAACTCATTGTTTTTGTCATTTTGGACCATTTTCGTGGGATGTAACTCATTGTTTTGGTGTCCCGGGTCGATTTTTGATGCTCCATGAACCTTGTGCATGGTTATAGAGACGTCGCAAAAACTCGTTGTTTTCTCATTTCGGGCCTGTTTCGTGGGCCATAGCGCACTCTTTTGGAGTCCCGGGTCGATTTTTTGTGCTCCATAAACACTGTGCACACCTATCGAGGCGTCACAAAAACTCATTGTTTTTGTCATTTCCGGCCAGTTTCGTGGGCTAAAGCGCACTTTTTTGCGATTCGGGGTTTATTCTTTATGCTCCATGAACCGTGTGCACGGCTATCGAGACGTCACGAAAAGTCGGTGTTTTTGCCATTTTGAGCGAGTTTCATGGGATATAGCGCAGTGTTTTAGGGTGCCGGGTCAATATTTGATGCGCCATGAACCTTGTGCACGACAATCGAGACGTCACAAAAACTCATTGTTTTTGTCATTTCAGGCTAGTTTCGTGGGCTATAGCGCACTGTTTTGGGGTCCCGGGTTGATTTTTTATGCTCCATGAACCTTGTGCACGGCTATCAAGACGTCCGAAAAACTCGGTGTTTTATTGTTTCGGGCCAGTTTCGTGGGCTATAGCGCACTGTTTTGCGGTCCTGGTCGAATTTTGATGCTCCATGAACCGTGTGCATGGTTATAGAGACGTCGCAAAAACTCGTTGTTTTTGTCGTTTCAGGCAAGTTTCGTGGGTATAGCGCACTCTTTTGGGGTCCCGGGATGATTTTTGATGCTCCATGAACCGTGTAAACGGCTATAAAGACGTCACAAAAACTCGTTGTTTTTGTCGTTTCGAGCGAGTTTCGTGGGCTATGGCATAGTGTTTTAGGGTGTCGGGTCAATATTTGATGCTCCATGAACCTTGTGAACGACCATCGAGATGTCGCTAAAACTCGTTGTTTTTGTTGTTTCGGGCCAGTTTCTTGGGCTATAGATCAATGTTTTGCGTCCCGGGTCGATTTTTGATGCTCCATGAATGGTGTGCATGGTTATAAATGTTGGAAATATGCCCTATAGGCAATAATAAATTACTTATTATTATATTTCTTTGTTCATGATAATCGTTTATTATCCATGCTATAATTGTATTGATTGGAAACTCAAATACATGTGTGGATACATAGACAAAACACTGTCCCTAGTAAGCCTCTAATTGACTAGCTCGTTGATCAAAAGATGGTCAAGGTTTCCTGACCATAGACAAGTGTTTTCACTTGATAACGGGATCACATCATTGGGAGAATGATGTGATGGACAAGACCCAACCTATAAATGTAGCATATGATCGTATCAGTTTATTGTTACTGTTTTCTGCATATCAATGTATCTGTTCCTATGACCATGAGATCATGCAACTCCCGGACACCGGAGGAATACCTTGTGGGTTATCAAACGTTGCAACGTAACTGGTTGACTATAAAGATGCTCTACAGGTATCTCCAAAGGTGTCTGTTGGGTTGGCATGGATCAAGACTGGGATTTGTCACTCCGTGTGACGGAGAGGTATATTGGGGCCCACTCGATAATACAACATCACAAAAAGCCTTGCAAGCAATGTGACTAAGGAGTTAGTTACACGATCTTGTATTACGGAACGAGTAAAGAGACTTGCCGGTAACGATATTGAACTAGGTATAGAGATACCGACGATCGAATCTCGGGCAAGTAACATACCGACGGACAAAGGGAATAGTATACAGGATTATATGAATCCTTGACATAGAGGTTCAACCGATAGAGATCTTCATAGAATATGTAGGAGCCAATATGGACATCCAGGTCCAGCTGTTGATTATTGACCAGGGTCTACACACTTAAGGTTCGGTGACGTTTTAGTTTACTTGAGTTATATGTGTTGGTGACCGAAGTTTTGTTCACAGTCCCAGATGAGATCCCGGGCATCACGAGGAGTTCCGGAATGGTCCGGAAACGAAGATTGATATATATGAAGTTGGTGTTTGGATTCCAAAAGATTTTCGGGCATTGCCCGCAGTGTACCGGGACTGACGAATGGGTTCCGAAGGCCCACTGCGTGGGCCCACCACGCCCCAAGGAGTCCACATGGATTTATTGGATATGCAATAAGGTATAATGAGCTGAAAAAATCATCCAAGGAAAGCCCATGAGGAAAAAGTGGAAAATGAAAAGAGGTGGGAAAATAAGGAAGGAGTCCTAATCCAAGTGGGATTGGAGGAGGACTCCTCCTTTCCCCCACTTCGGCCGACCCAAGGAGGCCTTCCTTGGCATGCCAAGGTTGCCCCTCCCCTCCTCATATATATACTAGAGATTTAGGGCTTTTGAGATAAAACTTTCCCACGTGTTGCCCTTTCCTCTAGATCGTAGTTCTTCCTCTAGATCGGTTTTCTCCACAGCTCAAGCGGAGCCCTGTGGGAATAGATCATCACCATCACTGGCGCGCCGTCACGCTGCTGGAGAACTCATCTACTTCCCCATCCCTCTTGCTGGATCAAGAAGGCAGAGATCGTCATCGAGCTATACGTGTGCGGGACGCGGAGGTGTCGTCCGTTCGGCACTTGATCGGGAGGGATCACGAGACGGTTCGCGGGACGGATCATGGGATGGTTCGTGGGACGGATCGTGAAGACGTACCAATACATCAACCGCGTTTAATAACTCTTCCGCTTAGCGATCTACAAGGGTATGTGGATTGATTGCAATCTCTGGCGATGGCTAGACGAATGCTGATGACAACAAACATTCCCCTGCAACGGCACCAGAAGAATACTGCTAGCACTCCCCGGCAACGGAACTGGAAGAATGTTGTTGATGGCCCACCAGCGCGTGGGTTCACAAGAGTTTTCGATGGTAGAGTATTCGACCTAATTTGTTGGTTTACCAGATAGGAGGTGAGAGAATACTCTCGAGTATTAGCAGCTGAATTTGTCAGATTCAAGCACACTTGAAAGATTAGTATCTGCAAGCACAATAGTAACAACAAAGTAATATGATAACAATGGTGTCAGAAACGATCTGTTGACGGCAGACTATTCCTAACGATTGTATCAATGGCGCCAAGTTGCCCGTCGAAGGAAATTGTCAGTTCCCGTCAACGTCCAGCGGAAGAGTATTGTAGCAGGTAGCAGCAGTGTAGCGAGTAATAGCAACGGCAAGGAAAAGCAGTAGTGACAGCAGTAGCAAGTAGCAACAGTAGCAAGCGAGAGTAATAGCAACAGTAGTAGCAGAAGTAGCAGAGCAAAACAAGTAACAGCAGTAGCAACAGGAATAGCAGCAGGGCAAGACAAGTAACAGCAGGAGCAACAGTAGCAGCAGCAGAGCAAGACAAGTAACAACAGTAGGACAAACTCGTAGGCAATGGGTCGATGATTTGTTTGTATGATATTCATCATGGAACAGTTATAACACACAGAGATATGTGGCTAGCTCCCGTTCGTCAATGTAATGTAGGCATGCATTCCGTGTGTCCTCATACGTGCTTAGGGAAAAGAACTTGCATGACATCTATTGTCCATCCCTCCCGTGGCAGCGGGGTCCAAAAGGAAACTACGGGATATTAAGGTTCTCCTTTTAATAAAGAACCGGACCAACGCATTAGCACTTGGTGAACACATGAACTCCTCAAACTATGGTCATCACCGGGAGTGGTTCCGGTTATTGTCACTCCGGGGTTGTCGGATCATAACACATAGTAGGTAACTACAACTTGCAAGATCGGATCTAAAACACACATATATTTGTGACAACATAATAATTTTAGATCTGAAATCATGGCACTCGGGCCCTAGTGACAAGTATTAAGTATGGCAAAGTAGTAGCAACATCAATCTCACAACATAGTGGATACTAGGGATCAATCCCCATCAAAACTTACTCGATTACATGATAGATCTCATCCTACTCATCACCACCCAGCGAGCCTACGAATAGATTACTCACGAACGACGAGGAGCTTCATGGAATTGGAGAGGGAAGAAGGTTGATGATGACGATGGCAACGATTTCCCCTCTCCGGAGCCCAAGACAGACTCCAGATCTGCCCTCCAGATGAAGAACAGGTGGTGGCGGCGCCTCCGTATCGTAAACGCGACGAAAACTTCTCTTTTTGTTTTTTCTAGGACGAAAGGGATCTTATGGAGCTGGAATTGGGGGCGGCAGAGCCGTGTGGGCCCCACAAGCCTGCCCACCGCCACCAGGGGGGTGGTGGCGGAGCCAGGGCTTGTGGCCCAGTGGCCCACCCCCTCAGGTGGACCTTGGCGCAGATATTTTTCATATTTTCCAAAACCGCTCCCCGTAAATTTTCAGGACGTTTGGAGAACTTTTATTTGTGCACAAAAATAACACCAAGGCAATTCTGCTGAAAACAACGTTAGTCCAGGTTAGTTCCATTCAAATCATGCAAATTAGAGTCCAAAACAAGGGCAAAAGAGTTTGGAAAAGTAGATACGATGGAGACGTATCAACTCCCCCAAGCTTAAAACCTTGCTTGTCCTCAAGCAACTCAGTTGACAAACTGAGAGAGAAGGAAAAACTTTGACAAACTCTATTTGATCTTGTTGATGCAACTATGTCTAACTCATAACCAGAATTTCAGCAAGATCACAAGTTAACCACATAAGCAAATGACACAAAGGTCTCACGGTCAACTAATATCAATGGCATAATCAGCTAACGAGTAAATAATAATGAGTTTCAAATACCAACACTTCAATCGAAACAAGCATGAAGCAATATGAATAGGTGGTATCTTGCTAGCTCTTTCTGAGACCGCAAAACATAAATGGAGAGCACTTTCAAAGATCAAGGGCTGACTAAACATTGTAATTCATAGCAACGAACATCCAGTCATAGTCATACTCAATATCAATCAAAAGCAAAGCATAAAAATGACAGAGGTGCTCTCTAATTGGTGCTTATATAAGAGGAGGATGACTCGACAGGAAAATAAATACACATGCCCTTCGCAGAGGGAAGCATTGATTTGCAGAGGTGCCAGAGCTCAAGCTTTGAAAACAGAGATAATAATTTTGGGTGGCATGGTTTCATTGTCAACGCAATGACCAAGAGTTCTCAATATCTTCCATGCTACTCATGCTATAGGCGGTTCCCAAACAGAAAAGTAAAGTTTTAACTCCCCTACCACCAATCAATCACACTCCACGGCTAGCCGAATCCTCGGGTACCGTCCATACTAACATCAATCCGGGGGGAGTCTTGTTTTACAGTTATGTTTTCGATTTAAGTGTGGAACTGGGTATTCCAATTACCGGCCCCTTTCTCGTGAATGACTGTGAATAAACACATGTCGAGGATAACACTCCTAGCATGGAAGATACCAATAGCCCTCTGTCACCACATGAGCGGTTCGGGCATGCAAAACAAATTATTTCTTGAAGGTTTAGAGAATGGCACATGCAAATTTACTTGGAACGGCAGGTAGATACCGCAAATAGGTAGGTATGGTGGACTCTCATGGAAAAACTTTTTGTTTTATGGAAGTGGATACACAAGCAGTATTCCTCTTAGTACAAGTGAAGGCTAGCAAAAGACTGGGAAGCGACCAACTAGAGAGCGACAACAGTCATCAAGATGCTATGAGTTTGACTAACATTGAATGCAAGCATGAACAGGATATAAATCACCGTGAACACGAACATCCTAGAGGCTCTGTTGATTTTGTTTCAACTACATGCATGAACATGCGCCAAGTCAAACCACTTGAAACATTCAAAGGAGAATACCATCCTATCATACTACATCATAGTCATCTCAAAATCTATGTTGGAATTCAAGACAAACCATTATAAGCTCTCAGCTAAATAAGCATGGCATCAGAAACTATGATCTCTAAGTTTTCATTGCAAACATGGTTCTCTCACAACAAAGCTAAATCTGGGTTGACAAGCTAGTCATATTTAAAAACAAAATAGATAGAGTTCATACCAGCTTTTCAGTCTCAGTCACTTCATCATATATCATCATTATTGCCTTTCATTTGCACGATCGAACGATGTGAACAATAATAAGTGCATTGGACTAAGCTGAATCTGCACGCAAACACAAAGGAGAAGACAAAATGATATGGCTCTTTGAAAGCTAAACAGGTAAGCATGTAAGGACCACTAAACATTGTAACCAATATCTTCTACCTTGACACAAAAAAAAAGAAAACTGTTTACATGGGAAAGCTCCCAACAAGCAAAAGAAGAAAGAAAAATCTTTTTGGGTTTTCTCAAAAGGACACAAAACAAGAAAACAAGAAAACAAAAAGAAACTAGCATGGATAATACACTCGCAAAGTGTAAACACCGGCTAACAGAGTGAAAGCATAAGCATGAATGTAAAGTCAGTGAGAACACGTACTCTCCCAAGCTTAGGCTTTTGGCCTAGCTTGGTCTACTCCCAAGGTGGGAAATAACCAGCTCCGGGATACTCTGGAGCAGACTGTGGATGCAACTGCTGTGTGAGCTCCTCTGGCTCCCACTGATAAACTGGCGTCTGGTACTCGACTGGCGGCTTGGGGACGGGCGCCTGTGGTTGGGCCAAGCCCCAATATGCGTAGATGTCCGCGAGCATAATAGTGTACCTGCCTGCATGAAGATCAAACAAAGAAGGAGCAGGCAAAGTAATAGTATCTTGAGTACCCTGACTAAACCCCATGTTATAAATCATCCGTCTACTAGCATCTCTATCTAGAAAATCATGGCGAACCATGATGTCATAATCCTGATATATCTTAGGGAGAAGCATCTCTCCTTCCTCTCCCAGTCTAATCGGTATCTCAAAGTGTCTGGCAAGACGGGTAGCATAGATACCTCCATGGACAACACCTTTAGAACGGTTCAGGTTCAACCGTTGAGCTACTATAGCACCCAAGATATAGGTCTTATCGTTATAAAAGCCTTCGCGCTTAACCGCAAGGTCTGGAGAACTAAGTGATCCAGCCTCCCCACGGCCAATCAAACATTTTCCCACAAATAGTGAGAAGTACCGAAGCACAGGAAAATGTATGCTAGCAATTCTAGCGCGAGACACTCCTCTCTCCTCTCCAACAGCAATCGAACCAATGAAATCCTCCAAGTCCCATGGACGAGGGTCACGGATATCCCCAACATAAGGTAATTTGCATACATTGCAAAAGTCCTGCAGTGTCATGCACTGGGGGACATCGTATATCATGAACTCAACCATGGGAGGATTCTTCCTCAGATAAAAGTTGAAGCGTTGAACGAAAATATTGGTGAGGAGGAGATATTGTGGGCACTTATCTTCAACGAATGCAGTAAGACCTGCATTCTCCACCAAGTAATAAAAGTCTTCATAAAGTCCGGTGGCACGCAAAAATTCATCACTTGGCCACTCGCACGCTCGAACTTCTGTGACTCGAGGGACTACGTAATTGGGGTGATTCTTCTCATCCTCCTTGGGGTTACGGCTTGAAGAGACTCTCAAGAACCTCCTCATCTTTTCCCTTTTCTAGCTCTGAAAAATTCTGAATTTTTTAGAGACTTCGAAAGAAAAGTGATTGAAGATTAACCCAACTTGTAGCAACTACTCCTACTAGTGCCTAGAGACCGTATCACGCGCTAAAACTACTTGGGAACAACTAAAATCAACATTTCTAGCTCAAGAACAGGGTCACCAAGGTAGCAAGAATTCGCGAAGGATAAAGCACTAGAGCAAAAACTAATTGGACCAATGGAGGAGTCACTTACCAAGGAGTAATTTCCCCAAAACAGTTCGGAGAATGGTGCTTTGAGCAAGGAGATCGAAAATCACAACCAAATGAGCAAGAACACGGGCTTGAGCTACGAAACAATTTTTTCTGGAGGTGCAAGAAGAGGCTGGGAGCTGGAATGAGTGGAGGGTGTGCCTGTGGGCCCCACAAGCTTGCACCCCGCCACCAGGGGGTAGGTGGCAGTGGCAGGTCTTGTGGCCCACTGGTTTGGCCCCCAGGCTAGCTCTCAGGCCGAGAAATTTTCAAAAATTCCAGAAAAAATCATACTAAATTTTCAGCACCATCGGAGAACTTTTATTTTCGAGGTATTTTTCTCCGGGACGCTAAAACAGAAAACAGGAAAAGCTAAACTAATTCTATCATTTTTCTTCTAAGCAACAGAAAAGGAAAACTCAAAATAGAGGTATGTGACTCTTTGATTCATCCGTTTCATGGTCATCGAAAGAAATCCGTCAATGGGATTGATCAAGTCCTTATGACAAAACCTTCTTGAATCGCAAGAGAGAACGGAGAATTTTCGAATAGCCACTAAGTCACCTCAATGGGGATATGTATCTCCCCAACAAGCAAGTCATACTTCATCTTGACACGAGGAATAGGGCATTCAAAGCTCCCAATAAGAATCAATGAAGTCTTTTCGATAGCATTGATGCAATGTACTTGATATCGTTTCTTCGGGAAGTGCACTGTGTGCTCATTACCGTTGACATGGAAAGTTACATTGCCTTTGTTGCAATCTATAACAGCCCTTGCAGTGTTTAAAAAGGGTCTTCCGAGGATGATAGCCATGGCATCGTCCTCGGGAATATCCAAGATAACAAAGTCTGTTAAGATAGTGGTATTAGCAACCACAACAGGCACATCCTCGCAAACGCTGATAGGAAAAGCAGTTGGTTTGTCGGCCATTTGCAGAGAAATTTCAGTGGGTGTCAACTTATCCAACTCAAGTCTATGATAAAGAGAGAGCATCATAACACTAACACCGGCCCCAAGGTCACATAAGGCAGTTCTTACATAGTTTCCTTTAATTGAGCAAGGTATAGTGGGCACTCCAGGATCACCAAGTTTCTTAGGAGTTCCACCTTTAAAAGTGTAATTGGCAAGCATGGTGGAGATCTCAAGATCTGGTATCTTCCGTTTATTAGGCACGATATCTTTCATGTACTTGGCATATGGAGACATCTTGAGCACATCAGTTAACTGCATCTGCAGAAATACAGGTCTTATCATCTCAACGAAGTGCTCAAAATCCTCATCATCCTTTTTCTTGGATGGCTTAGGAGGAAAGGGCATAGGTCTCAGAACCCATGGCTCCCTTTCTTTACCATGCTTCCTACCAGTGAAGCCATTCTGGTCGTATCTCTTAGGTTGTGGATTATCAGGATTAACCGTAGGTTCAATCTCCACATCCTCATCATTGCTAAGTTGAGCATTATTATGAACATCACTGTCCATATTGTCACCAGGTTCATGTTCATCACCAGATTGTGTTTCTGCATTAAACGCAGAAATATCATTAGGTTCTTCAGATGTGACAGTATTTGGTGAACTGGCGTGCAGGTTTCTATCATCCTTCTTCTTCTCCTTCGGATGAATAGGTGTATCTGCATTGATTCCTTGAGAATCTTGATCAATTCCCTTAGGATGACCGTCAGGATACAAAGGTTCCTCAGTCATTTTATCTCCTCTAGTAATGACTCTGACAGAGTTGTCATTTAATTCATTGAGCAGGTCATTCTGAGCTTTAAGTACTTGTTCTACCTGAGTAGTAATCATAGAGGCATGTTTACTCAGAAGCTTCAGATCATTGACATTTCTGTCTACACAAGCACTTAAATGGGTAAGCATACGAGCACTTTGTTCCAAATGTCTGCTAACATAATCATTGAAAATCTGTTGTTTGGCAACAAAGTCGTCAAATTCATCAAAGCATAGGCTAGCAGGTTTATCAAAAGGAATATCACTCTCGTCAATCCTACGTAGAGAATTCACTTCTACTACCTGTATCGGGTTATCGAGACCATGGATCTCTTCGATAGGTGGTAGATTTTTGACATCTTCAGATCTAATGCCTTTCTCTTGCATAGATTTCTTGGCTTCTTGCATATCTTCGGGACTGAGGAATAGAATACCTCTTTTCTTAGGAGTTGGCTTAGGAGGTGGTTCGGGAATAGTCCAAGCATTATCGTTGATCAAGATGTTATTCAGTAGAGTCTCAGCTTGTTCTACAGTTTGTTCCCTAAAAACACAACCGACACAACTATCTAGGTGGTCTCTAGAGGCATCGGTAAGTCCGTTATAGAGGATATCAAGTATCTCGTTCTTCTTAAGAGGGTGATCATGCAAAGCATTCTATAGCTGGAAGAGCCTCCCCCAAGCTTGTGGAAGACTCTCTTCTTGGAGTTGAGCAAAGTTGTATATTTCCTGCAAGGCAGCTCGCTTCTTATGGGCAGGGAAATATTTCTCACAGAAGTAATTAATAGACCATCTCCTGGGGACTACGCACACATCCAGGAGAAAGAGAGGTGAACCAGACTTTAGTGTCATCCTTTCGAGAGAAAGGAAACAGCTTAAGGATATAGTAGTGGCGGATCTTCTCCTCATTAGTGAAAAGGTTGGCTATTTCGGATAGTTTGGCAAGATGGGCTATGACCATCTCAGACTCATGACTGTGAAAAGGATCAGATTCGACTAGAGAGATTATCTCAGGGTCGAAAGAGAATTCATAATCCTTATCGGTGACAAAGATAGGCAAAGTGGCAAACTTCGGGTCATTTTTCATCCTAGCTTCCCGAGATTTTTTCCTTCCACTTGAGAAGTAATTTCTCAGCGTCATAGGCATCCTTACACGCAAGAAAATCCTCAGCTATCTCTCCCTTCATAACATAACCCTCAGGTATATCAGGCAATTCATATCTAGGAAAGCTAGATCTAGCAGGAGCAAAAGCAGGTTCTATCTCGATAGTATCGGCAGTATCAGAAGCATCACGAGCATTGGTAGTAACTCTAGCAATATGAGCATCAAGGAACACTCCTAGTGGAACATCAGGCAAAGGAGTATCTCTAGCAGTATCAAGCATAGCATCATCAGGCAAAATAGCATCTCTAGCATCATCAGGCAAAGCAGTATCAAGCATAGCATCTCTAGCAGTATCAGGCATAGTATCAAGCATAGCATCATCAGGCATAGTATCAAGCATAGCATCTCTAGCAGTAGTATCACAAGCATCATCAAGCACAGGCGACATATCAAGATTTCTAGCAGGAGGTAATGTCGCAAACTTACTCATAACTAAAGGTGATCAAGTGCAGAGCTAGATGGCAATTCCTTACCTCCCCTCGTAGTTGAGGGCAAGACTTTGGTCTTCGGATCTTTCAGATTCTTCATAGTGATGAGCAGATATAAATCCCAAGTGACTCAGAGAATATAGCAATACCTCCCCGACAACGGCGCTAGAAAAATGTTGATTGCAATCTCTGGCGATGGCTAGACGAATGCTGATGACAACAAACCTTCCCCTGCAACGGCACCAGAAGAATGCTGGTAGCACTCCCCGGCAACGGAACTAGGAGAATGTTGTTGATAGCCCACCAGCGCGTGGGTTCGCAGCAGTTTTTGAGGGTAGAGTATTCGACCCAATTTGTTGGTTTACCAGACAGGAGGTGAGAGAATACTCTCAAGTATTAGCAACTGAATTTGTCAGATGCAACCACACCTGAAAGATTAGTATCTGCAAGCACAGTAGTAACAGCAAAGTAATATGATAACAACGGTGTCAGAAACGATGTGTTGACGGCAGACTATTCCTAACGATTGTATCAATGGCGCCAAGTTGCCCGTCGACGGAAATTGTCAGTTCCCGTCAACGTCCAGCGAAAGAGTATTATTGCATGTAGCAGAAGTGTAACGAGTAATAGCAACGGCAAGGAAAAGAAGTAGTGACAGCAGTAGCAAGCGACGGTAATAGCAACAGTAGTAGCAGCACCAGCAGAGAAAAACAAGTAACAGTAGTAGCAACAGTAGTAAGTAGTAGCAACAGTAGTAGCAGCAGGGCAAGACAAGTAACAGCAGTAGCAACACTAGTAGCAGCAGAGCAAGACTAGTAACAGCAGTAGGACAAACTCGTAGGCAATGGGTCGATGATTTGTTTGGATGATATTCATCATGCAACAGTTATAACACGGAGAGATATGTGGCTAGCTCCCGTTCGTCAATGTAATGTAGGCATGCATTCCGTGTGTCCTCATGCGTACTTAGGGAATAGAACTTGCATGGCATCTATTGTCCATCCCTCCCTTGGCAGCGGGGTCCAAAAGGAAACTACGGGATATTAAGGTTCTCCTTTTAATAAAGAACCGGACCAACGCACTAGCACTTGGTGAACACATGAACTCCTCAAACTATGGTCATCACCGGGAGTGGTTCCGGTTATTGTCACTCCGGGGTTGTCGGATCATAACACATAGTAGGTAACTACAACTTGCAAGATCGGATCTAAAACACACATATATTTGTGACAACATAATAATTTCAGATCTGAAATCATGGCACTCGGGCCCTAGTGACAAGCATTAAGCATGGCAAAGTAATAGCAACATCAATCTCACAACATAGTGGATACTAGGGATCAATCCCCATCAAAACTAACTCGATTACATGATAGATCTCATCCTACTCATCACCGCCCAGCGAGCCTACGAATAGATTACTCACGAACGACGAAGAGCTTCAAGGAATTGGAGAGGGAAGAAGGTTGATGATGATGATGGCGACGATTTCCCCTCTCCGGAGCCCAAGACGGACTCCAGATCTTCCCTCCAGATGAAGAATAGGTGGTGGCGGCGCCTCCATATCGTAAACGCGACGAAAACTTCTGTTTTTATTTTTTTCTGGGACGAAAGGGATCTTATAGAGCTGGAATTGGGGGCAGCACAATCGTGTGGGCCCCACAAGCCTGCCCACCGCCACCAGGGGATGGTGGCGGAGCGAGGGCTTGTGGCCCATTGGCCCACCCCCTCAGGACGAACTTGGCGCAGATATTTTTCATATTTTCTAAAACTGCTCCCCGTAAATTTTCAGGACGTTTGGAGAACTTTGATTTCTGCACAAAAATAACACCAATGCAATTCTGCTGAAAACAGATTCAGTCCAGGTTAGTTCCATTCAAATCATGCAAATTAGAGTCCAAAACAAGGGCAAAAGAGTTTGGAAAAGTAGATACGATGGAGACGTATCATGGATCCGATCTCCCTCTCGTAGATGGTCATCACCATGATAGGTCTTCGTGTGCGTAGGAAAATTTTGTTTCCCATGCAATGTTCCCCTACAGTGGCATCATGAGCTAGGTTCATGCGTAGAGGTAATCTCGAGTATAACACAAAAGTTTTTGTGGGCGTTGATGTTCATTTGCTCCCATCCTTAGTATTTTCTCGATTCAGTTGTATTGTTGGATTGAAGCGGCCCGGACCAACCTTACTCGTATGCTTACGAGAGACCGGTTTCATCGACTAACATGCAACCTGTTGCATAAAGATGACTGGCGGGTGTCCGTTTCTTCAACTTTAGTTGTATCGGATTTGACCGAGGCGGTTCTTGGAGAGAGGTTAAATAGCAATTTGCACATGACCGTTGTGGTTTTGCGTAAGTAAGATGCGGTCATACTAGATACCCATAGCAGCCACGTAAAACATGCAACAACAAATTAGAGAACGTCTAACTTGTTTTTGCAGGGTATGCTTGTGATGTGATATGGCCAAAGACATGATGTGATATATTGGATGTATGAGATGATCATGTTGTAATAGTTAAATATCGACTGGCACGTCGATGCTACGGTAACTGACAGGATCCATAGGGTTGTCTTTAAACTAACGTTTGTGTTTGCAGATGGACTTACTATATTGCTAGGTTGTAGCTTTAGTAGTAATAGCATAGATAGCACGACAACCTCGATGGCAGCACGATGATGGAGATCATGGTGTGGCGCCGATGATGATGAAGATCATGCCGGTGCTTTGGTGATTGAGATCAAAAAGCACGAGATCATGGCCATATCATGTCACTTATGAATTGCATGTGATGTTAATCCTTTTATGCACCTTATCTTGCTTAGAACGACAGTAGCATTATAAGGTGATCCCTCACGTTAATTTCAAGATAAAATTGTGTTCACCCCGACTATGCACCATTGCGACAGTTCGTCATTTCGAGACACCACGTGATGATTGGGTGTGATAGACTCAACGTTCACATACAACGGGTGCAAAACAGTTGCACACGCGGAACACTCGGGTTAAACTTGACGAGACTAGCATGTACAGACATGGCCTCGGAACACAAGAGACCGAAAGGTGGAGCGTGAATCATATAGTTGATATGATCAACATGGATATGTCCACCACTGAAACTATCCTCAACTCACATGATGATCGGAATTGAGTTAGTAGATTTGGATCATGCAACACTCAAATAACTAGAGGGATGTCTATTTGAGTGGGAGTTTATTAGTAATATGATTACCTAAACTCTAATTATCATGAACATAGTCAAAAGGTCTTTGCAAATTACGTTGTAGCTTGAGTTGTAGCTCTACTGTGTTTATATGTTCCTAGAGAAAATTTAGTTGAAAGATGATAGTAGAAATTATGCACACTAGGTCCATAAACTAAGGATTGTCATCATTGATGCGCAGAAGGCTTATGTCCTTAATGCACCGCTCGGTGTGTTGCACCTCGAGCGTTGTCTGTGGATGTTGCGAACATCTGACATACACGGTTTTTGATGACTACGTGAAAGTTCAGTGTGTAATACTTAATGGCTTAGAATTGAGGTGTTGAAAACGTTTTTAACGTCACGGAACATATGAGATGTTCTAAGAGATGAAATTGGGATTTCATGCTCATGCCCTTGTTGAGAGGTATGAGACCTCCGACAAGATTCTTTGTCTACAAAGTAAAAGGAGAAAAGCTCAATCGTTGAGCATGTGCTCACATTGTCTAAGTGCAGCAGTCGCTTGAATCAAGTGGGAGTTAATCTTCCAGATGAGATAGTGATGGTTCTCCAAAGTCACAGCCACCAAGCTGCTAGAGCTTCGTGATGAACTATAACATATCAAGGATACATATGATGATCCTTGAGCGATTTGCAATGTTTGACACTGCGAAAATAGAAATCAAGTAGGAGCATCAATTGTTGATGGTTAGTAAAACCACTAGTTTCAAGAAGGGCAAGGGCTAGAAGGGATACTTCATGGAACGGCAAACCAGTTGCTGCTCTAATGAAGAAACCCAAGGTTGAACCCAAACCCTAGACTAAGTGCTTCTGCTATGAGGGGAACGGTCACTGAGGCGGAGCTACCCTAGATACTTGGTAGATGAGAAGGCTGGAGAAGTCGACAAAAGTATATTTGATATGCATGATATTGATGTGTACTTTACTAGTACTCCTAGTAGCATGAGGGTATTAGATACCGGTTCAGTTGCTAAGTGTTAGTAACTCGAAATAAAAGCTACGGAATAAACGGAGACTGGCTAAAGGCGAGGTGACGATATGTGTTGGAAGTATTTCCAAGGTTGATGTGATCAAACATCGCACACTCCCTCTACCATCGGCATTAGTGTTAAACCGAAATATTTGTTATTTGGTGTTTGCATTGAGCATGAACATGATTAGATCGTGTATATTGCAATACGATTATTCATTTAAAGAGAATAATGGTTATTATATTTTCTTGAATAAATACCATCAATGGTTTATTGAATCTCGATTGTAGTGATACACATGTTCATAATATTGATGCCAAAAGATACGAAGTAGTAATGATAGTACCACTTACTTATGGCACTACCGCTTGAGTCATGATTGGTGTAAAATGCATGAAGAAGCTCCATGCTGATGGATCTTTGTACTCACTCGTTTTTGAAACGTTTGAGACATGCAAACCATACCTATTGGTACAAACGCATGAAGAAACTCCATCCAGATGGATCGTTTGGACTCACTTGATTTTGAATCACTTGAGACATGCAAATCATACCACATGGAACAAGAAAGTAACTTGTTGGAAGTAGAACATTTTTTATGTGTGCAGTCCAATGAGTGTTGAGGCACGCAGTGGATATCATTATGTACTTACTTCATTGACGATTTGACTAGATACAGGAGTATTTACTTGATGAATCACAAGTCTGAAATATTGAAAAGTTCAAGGCTATTTCAGAGTGAAGATCGTCGTGACAAGAGGATAAACTGTCTACGATATGATCATAGAGATGAATATCTGAGTTGCGAGTTTTGGTACACAGTTAAGACAATGTGGAAATTGTTTCGCAATTCATGCCACCTAGAACACCATAGTGTGATGGTGTGTCCGAACGTCATAGCCACGCCCTATTTGATATGGTGCATACTATGATGTCTCTTATTGAATTAAAACTAAAGTTTATGGGTTATGAATTAGAGACAACCGCATTCACTTTAAATAGGGCACCACGTATTTCCGTTGTGATGACACCGTATGAACTATGGTTTGGAGAATCCTAAGTTACCGTTTCTTGAAAGTTTGGGGCTGCGACGCTTATGTGAAAAAGTTTCAGTCTGATAAGCTCGAACCCAAAGTGGATAAATGCATCTTCATAGGATATCCAAAACAGTTGGGTACATGTCCTATCTCAGATCCGGAAGCAAAGTGTTTGTTTCTAGAAACGGGTCCTTTCTCGAGGAAAGGTTTCTCTTGAAAGAATTGAGTGGGAGGGTGGTGGAACTTGCTAAGGTTATTGAACCGTCACTTCAACCAGAGTGTAGCAGGGCGCAGGAAGTTGTTCCTATGGCGCCTACGCCAATTGAAGTGGAAACTGATGATGGTGATCATTAAGCTTCGGATCAAGTTACTACAAACCTCATAGGTCGACAAGGTCGCGTACTACTACAGAGTGGTACGGTAACCCTCTCTTGGAGGTCGTGTTGTTGAACAACAATGAACCTAAGAGCTATGGAGAAGCGATAGTGGGCTCGGATTCCGACAAATGGCTGGAGGCCATGAAATCCGAGAGAGGATCTGTGTATAAAACAAAGTGTGGACTTCTGAAGAACTACTTGATGGTCATATGACTATTAAGTACATATGGATCTTTAAAAGGAAGACAGACAATGATGGTGAAAACTCACCATTAAGAAAAGCTCAACTTATCGCAAAGATGTTTCCGAGAAGTTCAAAGAGTTGACTATGATGAGACTTTCTCACTCATAGAGATGCTAAAGGTCTGTTGGAATTATGTTAGCAGGTGTTCCATTATTTATTAAATATTGCACATAGGATGTCAAAACATTGTTTTCTCGACGGTTTCCATGAGCAAAGGTTGTATGTGATACAACCAAAAGGTTTTGTCGATCCTAAGGATGCTAACAAGTATGTGAGCTCCAGCGATCCTTCTACGGACTAGTGCAAGCATCTCGAAGTTGGGATATACGCTTTGATGAGATGATCAAAACTTCCGGGTTTATACAAGGCTTATGAGAAACTTGTATTTCCAAGGAAGTGAGTGGGAGCACTATAGAATTTCTGATAAGTATATGTGGTTGACATATTGTTGATCGGAAGTAAAGTAGAATTTCTGTAAGCATAAAGGGTTGTTTGAAAGGAGTTTTTCGAAGGAAAACCTGGATAGAGCTACTTGAACATTGAGCGTAAAGATCTATAGAGATAGATCAAAAAGCTTAATAGAACTTTCAATGAAATGCATGTCTTGATACGTTTTTGAAGGAGTTCGAAATAGATAAGCAAAGAAGGAGTTCTTGGTTGTGTTGTAACGTGTGAATTTGAGTAAGACTCAAAAGCCCGACCACGGAAGAAGAAAGAGAAAGGACGAAGGTCGTCCCCTATGCCTTAGCCGTAGGCTCTAAAGCATGCCAAGTTGTGTACCGCACCTGATGTGTGCCTTGCCATGAGTCTGTCAAGGTTTACAAAGAGTGATCCAGGATTGAATCACTGAACATCGGTCAAAGTTATCCTTAGTAATTATTGGGCTAAGGAATTTGTCTCGATTATGGAGGTGATTAAAGATTTTGTCCTAAAGGGTTCCGTCGATGCAAGCTTTGACACTAATCCGAATAACTTTGAGTAGTAAAACCAGATTCGTATGGTAGACCAGTCATTTGGGATATTTCCAAATAGCACGCAATAGCAACATCTATAGGATGACAAAAAGATTTTTAAAGCACACGTGGATCTGAAAGGTTCAGAACCGTTGACTATAACCTCTCTCACAAGCAAGACGTGATCAAACCCCAGAACTGTATGGGTGTTGGATTTGTTAAAATCACATAGTGATGTGAACTAGATTATTGACTCTAGTGCAAGTGGGAGACTGTTGGAAATATGCCCTAGAGGCAATAATAAATGAGTTATTATTATGTTTCTTTGTTCATGATAATCGTTTATTATCCATGCTATAATTGTATCGATTGGAAACTCAAATACATGTGTGGATACATAGACAAAACACTGTCCCTAGTAAGCCTCTAGTTGACTAGCTCGTTGATCAAACATGGTCAAGGTTTCCTGACCATAGACAAGTGATGTCACTTGATAACGGGATCACATCATTGGGAGAATGATGTGATGGACAAGACCCAACCTATAAACGTAGCATATGATCGTGTCAGTTTATTGTTACTGTTTTCTGCATGTCAATGTATCTGTTCCTATGACCATGAGATCATGCAACTCCCGGACACCGGAGGAGTACCTTGTGGGTTATCAAATGTCGCAACATAACTGGGTGACTATAAATATGCTCTGTAGGTATCTCCAAAGGTGTCTGTTGGGTTGGCATGGATCAAGACTAGGATTTGTCCCTCCGTGTGACGGAGAGGTATCTTGGGGCCCACTCGGTAATACAACATCACAACAAACCTTGCAAGCAATGTGACTACAGGGTTAGTTACAGGATCTTGTATTACGGAACAAGTAAAGGTACTTGCCGGTAATGAGATTGAACTAGGTATAGAGCTACCGACGATCGAATCTCGGGCAAGTAACATACCGAAGGACAAAGGGGACAGTATACGGGATTATATGAATCCTTGACATAGAGGTTCAACCGATAGAGATTGCCGTAGAATATGTAGGATCCAATATGTACATCGAGGTCCTGATGTTGGTTATTGACCGTTGATTGTGTCAGGTCATGTCTGCATAGTTCTCGAACCCGGAGGGTCTGCACACTTAAGGTTCAGTGACGTTTCGGTATAGTTGAGTTATATGTGTTGGTGACTGAAGTTTTATTCGGAATGCCGGATGAGATCCCGAACATCACGAGGAGTTCCGGAATGGTCCGGAAACGAAGATTGATATATAGGAAGTTGATGTTTGGATTCCGAAAGATTTTCGGGCATTGCCGGGAGTGTACCGGGAGTGACGAATGGGTTCCAGAGGCACACTGGGTGGGCCCACCATGCCCCCAGGGGTCCACATGGGTTTATTGGATGTGATATAAGTTATAATGAGCTGATAAAGTCATCCAAGGAAAGCCCATGAGGATAAAGTGGAAAATCCAAAAGAGGTGGGAAAATAAGGAAGGAGTGCTAATCCAGGTGGGATTGGAGGAGGACTCCTCCCTTCCCCACTTTGGCCGACCCAAGGAGGCCTTCCTTGGCGCGCTAAGGCTTCCCCTCCCCTCCTCTTATATATATTAGAGGTTTATGGCTTTTGAGATACAACTTTGCCAGGTGCTGCCCTCTCGTCTAGATCGTAGTTCTTCCTCTAGATCGGTTTTCTGTGGAGCTCGGGCGGAACCCTGCAGGAATAGTTCATCACCATCACCGGCGCGCCATCACGCTGCCAGTGAACTCATCTACTTCCCCGTCTCTCTTGCTGGATCAAGAAGGCGGAGATCTTCATCGAGTTGTACGTGTGCGGGACGCGGAGGTGTCATCCGTTCAGCACTTGATCGGGACGGATCACGAGACGGTTCGTGCGACGGATCGTGAAGACGTACCACTACATCAACCGTTTTTGATAACGCTTCCGCTTAGCGATCTACAAGGGTATGTGGATCCGATCTCCCTCTCGTAGATGGTCATCACCATGATAGGTCTTCGTGTGCGTAGGAATTTTTTTGCTTCCCATGCAACGTTCCCCTACAATAGAGACGTTGCAAAACTCGTTGTTTTTGTCGTTTCGGGCTTGTTTCGTGGGCTAGAACGCACTGTTTTGGGGCCCCGGATCGATTTTTGACGCTCCATGAACATTGTGCACGGCTATCGAGACGTCACAAAAACTCGTTGTTTTTATCATTTCACGTCAGTTTCTTGGGCTATAGCGTACTGTTTTGTGGTCTCGGGTTTATTTATTATGCTCTTTCGACCGTGCGCACGGCTATCGACATGTCGCAAAAAGTCGGTGTTTTGTCGTTTCGGGCTAGTTTCGTCGGCTATAGCGCACTGTTTTGGGGTCCCGGGTTTATTTTCTATGCTCCATGAACCCTGCACACGGCTATGGACACGTCGCAAAACGTTGGTATTTTTGTTATTTCGGGCCAGTTTCGTGGACTATAGCGTACTATTTTGGGGTCCCGGATCAATTTTTGAAGCTCCGTGAACCGTGTGCATGGCTATCGAGATATCGCAATAACTCGTTGTTTTTGTTGTTTTGGGGTCCCGGGTCGATTTTTGAAACTCCATGAACCATGTGCACGGCTATAAAGACGTCGCCAAAACTCGTTGTTTTTGTGGTTTCGCATGAGTTTTGTGAGCTATAGCGCACTGTTTTGGGGTCCCGGGTCGATTTTTCATGCTCCATGAACCCTGTGCACGGCTATAGAGATGTCCCAGAAACTCGGTGTTTTTTGTCGTTTCGCACGAGTTTCGTGGGCTCTAGCACACTATTTTGGGGTCCAAGGTCGATTTTTTATGCTCCATGCATCCTATGCACGGTTATCAAGACATGCGAAAAACTCGGTGTTTTTCTCGTTTCGGGCTAGTTTTGTGGGCTATATCGCACTGTTTTGGGTCTCGGGTCAATTTTTTATGCTCCATGAACCGCTTGCACGACAATCAAGACGTCGCAAAAACTCGTTGTTTTTGTCGTTTCGGGCCAGTTTCGTGGGCAGGGCACTATTTTGGGGTCCCGGGTAGATTTTTTATGCTCCATGAATATTGTGCACAGTTATCGAGACATCAAAAAAACTCATTGTTTTTGTTATTTCACGCCAGTTTCCTGGGCTATAGCGTACTGTTTTGGGTCTCGGGTTTATTTATTATGCTCTTTCAACCCTGCGCATGGCTATCGACACGTCGCAAAAAAGTCGAAGTTTTTTGTCGTTTCGGGCTAGTTTCGTGGGCTATGGCGCACTGTTTTGGGTTCCCGAGTTTATTTTTTATGCTCCATGAACCCTACACACTGCTATGGACACGTCACAAAAAGACGGTGTTTTTGTTGTTTCGGGCCAGTTTCGTGGACAATAGCGCACTTTTTGGGGTCCCAGGTCGATTTTTTATGCTCCGTGAACCGTGTGCATAGCTATCGAGATATCGCAAAAACTCGTTGTTTTTGTTGTTTCGGGCAAGTTTCGTGGGCTATAGCGCACTTTTCTGGATACCGAGTCGATTTTTGATTCTCCATGAACCATGTGCACGGCTATCGACACATCGCAAAACGTCAGTGTTTTTTCGTTTCGGGCCAGTTTCGTGGGCTATAGTGCACTGTTTTGGTGTCCCGGGTCAATTTTTGACACTCCATGAACCTTGTGCACGACTATCGAGACGTCGGAAAAACTCGTTGTATTTGTTGTTTCGGGCCAGTTTCGTGGGCTATAACGCACAGTTTTGGGGTCCCGTGTCGATTTTTTATGCTCCATGAACCGTGTGCACAGCTATTGAGACGTCCCAACAACACGTTGTTTTTGTCGTTTCGAGCGAGTTTCGTGGGCTATAGCGCACTGTTTTGGGTTTCGGCCCAATTTTTGATCCTCAATGAACCATGTGCACGCTCTCGAGACGTCGCAAAAATCGTTGTTTTGGTCGTTTCGGGCCATATTCGTGGGCTATAGCGCACTGTTTTGTCGTCCCGGGTCAACTTTTTATGCTCCATGAACCGTGTGCACGGCTATCGAGATGTCCAAAAAACAAGTTGTTTTGTCGTTTCGGTCGTGTTTCATGGGCTATAGCGCACTGTTTTAGGCTGCCCGGTCAATATTCTATGCTCCTTGAACCATGTGCATAGCGCACTATTTTGGGATCCGGGGTCGATCTTTTATGCTCCATGAACCGTGTGCACGGCTATTAAGATGTCCGAAAAACTCGTTGTTTTTGTCGTTTCGGGCTTGTTTTGTGGGCTATAGCGCACTATTTTGGGATCCGGGGTCGATGTTTTATGCTTCATGAACCCTGTGCACGGCTATTGAGATGTCCGAAAAACACGGTGTTTTTGTCTTTCGGGCTAGTTTCGTGGGCTATAGCGCACTGTTTTTGGGTCCCGGGTCGATTTTTCATGCTACATGAACCCTGTGCACGGCGATACAGATGTCGCAAAAACTCGGTGTTTTTTTCATTTCGCACGAGTTTCGTGGGCTCTAGCGCACTATTTTGGGGTCCAAGGACAACTTTTGATGCTCCATGAACCTTGTGCACGGCGATCGAGTCGTCGCAAAAACTCGTTGGTTTTGTCATTTCGGGGTCCCGCGAGATTTTTTAAGCTCCATGAACCATGTGCACAATTATAGAGACGTTGCAAAAACTCGTTGTTTTTGTCGTTTCGGGGAAGTTTCGTGGGCTATAGCGCATTGTTTTGGGGTCCCGGGTCGATTTTGGATGCTCTATGAACATTGTGCACGGCTATCAAGGCGTCACAAAACTCGTTGTTTTTGTCATTTCACGCCAGTTTCGTGGGCTATAGTCAGTGTTTTGGGGTCCCGAGTTTATTTTTTATGCTCCATCAACCCTCGCACGGCTATCGACACGTCGCAAAAAGTCGGTGTTTTTGTTGTTTTGGGCTAGTTTCGTGGGCTATAGCGCAGTGTTTTGGGGTCCCGAGTTTATTTTTTATGATCCATGAACCCTGCGCACGGCTATCGACACGTCGCAAAAGTCGTCGTTTTTTTCGTTTTGGGTTCCCGGATCGATTTTTGATACTCCATGAACCCTGTGCACGGATATAAAGACGTCGCCAAAACTCGTTGTTTTTGTCGTTTCGTGTGAGTTTCGTGGGCTATAGCGCACTGTTTTGGTGTCCCGGGTCGATTTTTCATGCTCCATGAACCATGTGCACGGCTATAGAGATGTTGCAGAAACTCGGTGTTTCTGTCGTTTCGAACGAGTTTCGTGGGCTCTAGCACACTATTTTGGGTCGCAAGGTCGATTTTTTATGCTCCATGAATCCTGTGCACGACTATCAAGACGTCCGAAAAACTCGGTGTTTTTCTCGTTTCGGGCTAGTTTTGTGGGCTATAGCGCACTGTTTTGTGTCTCGGGTCGGTTTTTTACACTCCATGAACCGCGTGCACGATTATCGAGACGTCGCAAAAACTCGTTGTTTTTGTCGTTTCGGGCCAGTTTCGTGGGCTATAGCGCACTGTTTTGGGGTCCCGGGTCAATTTTTTATACTCCATAAACATTGTGCACAACTATCGAGACGTCACAAAAACTCGTTGTTTTTGTCATTTCACGCGAGTTTCCTTGGCTATAGCGTACTGTTTTGGGGTCTCAGGTTTATTTATTATGCTCTATCAACCGTGCACACGTCTATCGACACGTCGCAAAAAGTCAGTGATTTTGTCGTTTCGGCCTAGTTTCGTGGGCTATCGCGCACTGTTTTGGGGTCCCGGGTTTATTTTTTATGCTCCATGAACCTTGCACACGGCTATGGACACGTCGCAAAAAGACGGTGTTTTGTTGTTTCAGGCCAGTTTCGTGGACTATAGCGCACAGTTTTGGGATCCCGGGTCGATTTTTGATGCTGCGTGAACCGTGTGCATGGCTATCGAGATATCGCAAAAACTCATTGTTTTTGTTGTTTCGGGCAAGTTTCGTGGCCTGTAGTGCACTTTTTTGAGTTACCGAGTCGATTTTTGATGCTGCATGAACCCCGTCCGCAGCTATCGACACGTCGCAAAACATCGGTGTTTTTTTCGTTTCGGGGCAGTTTCATGGACTATAGCGCACTGTTTTGGTGAATCGGCTCAATTTTTGATGCTCCATGAACCCTGTGCATGACTATCGTGACGTCGGAAAAACTCATTGTTCTTGTCTTTTCGGACTAGTTTCGTGGGCTGCGTACTGTTTTGGTCTCCCGGGTCGATTTTTTTGCTCCATGAACCGTGTGCACTGCTATCGAGATGTCCCGTAAACACCTTGTTTTTGTCGTTTCGACCGAGTTTTGTGGGCTATAGCGCACTGTTTTGGGCTCCCGGGCCAATTTTTGATCCTCCATGAACCGTGTGCACGACTATCGAGACGATGCAAAAACTCGTTGCTTTGGTCGTTTCGGGCTAATTTTGTGGGCTATTGCGCACTATTTTGTCGTCCCGAGTCAACTTTTTATGCTCCATGAACCGTGTGCACGGCTATCGAGACGTCCAAAAAACAAGTTGTTATTGTCGTTTCGATCGTGTTTCGTTGGCCATAGCGCACTGTTTTAGGGTGCCCGGTCAATTTTTTATGCTCCGTGAACCATGTGCACGGCTATTGAGATGTCCGAAAAACTCGGTGTTTTTTGTCGTTTCGGGTTAGTTTTGTAGGCTATAGCGCACTGTTTTGGGGTCGCGGGTCGATTTTTCATGCTTCATGAACCCTATGCACGGAGATCGAACCCTACTTTGGTATCCGGGGTCGATTTTCTATGCTCCATGAACCGTGTGCACGGCTATCGACATGTCGCAAAAACTCGTTGTTTTTGTCGTTTCGGGCCAGTTTCGTGGGCTATAACACACAGTCTTGGGGTCGCGGGATGATTTTTTATGCTAAATAAACCGTATGCACGACTATCGAGACGTCGCAAAAACTCGATGTTTTTGTCGTTTCGGGTTAGTTTTGTGGGCTTTTAGCGCACTATTTTTGGGTCCAAGGTTGATTTTTGATGCTCCATGAACCTTGTGCACGGCGATCGAGTCGTCGCAAAAACTCGTTGCTTTTGTCATTTCGGGGTCCCGGGTCGATTTTTTATGCTCCATGAATCCTGTGCAGGACTATCGAGACGTCGCAAATACTCGTTGTTTTTCTCGTTTCGGGCCTGTTTCGTGGGCTATAGCGTACTGCTTTGGGGTCCCAGGTCGATTTTTACACTCCACAAACCGTGTGCACGGCTATCGATGTTGGGGAACGTTGCATGGGAAACAAAAAAATTCCTATGCACACGAAGACCTATCATGGTGATGTCCATCTACGAGAGGAGATTAGATCTACGTACCCTTGTAGATCGCTCAGCGGGAAGCGGTAAGAAATGTGGTTGATGTAGTGGTACGTCTTCACGATCCGTCCCTCGAACCGTCCCATGATCCATCCCACGATCCGTCCCGATCTAGCACTGAACAGACGGCACCTCCGCGTTCAGCACACGTACAGCTCGATGACGATCTCGGCCTTCTTGATCCAGCAAGCAAGACGGAGAAGTAGATGAGTTCTCCGGCAGCGTGACGGCGCTCCGGTGGTGGTGATGATCTACTCCTGCAAGGCTCCGCCCGAGCTCCGCACAAATCCGATCTAGAGGTAAAACTATGTGGAATAGGCTAGAGTTGCACGTGGCAAAGTTGTGTCTCAAAAAGCCCTAAACCACCAATATATATAGGAGGAGGGGAGGGGCTAGCCTTGGGGCTCAAGGAGCCCCTTGGTGCGCCAGCCGCCAGGGAGGAGGAGGACTCCTCTTCCGATTCGGTTTGCGAAGGAGGAGTCCTCCTCTTCCTTCCCACCTCCCTCTTTCTTTTTTTTTTCTTCTTTTCCTTTGGTATTTTTACATGTGGTGCCATAGCCCTCTTGTGCTGACTCCACCAGCTCAATAAGGACAAGGTGCGCCACCCTAGGGCCTTGGGCTCACTCCCGGGTGGGTGGGCCCCTCCCGGTAAACACCCGGAACCCATTCGTCACTCCCGGTATAGTGTCGGTAATGTCCGAAACTTTCCGGTGACCAAATGAAACCATCCTATATATCAATCTTCGTTTCCGGACCATTCTGGAAACCCTCGTGACGTCCATGATCTCATCCGGGACTCCGAAACATATAACTCAACTATACTAAAACATCATCGAACCTTAAGTGTGCATACCCTACGGGTTCGAGAACTATGTAGACAGGACCGGAGACACTCCTCGTTCAATATCCAATAGAGGGACCTGGATGCCCATATTGGATCCTACATATTATCCGAAGATCTTATCGGTTGAACCTCAGTGCCAAGGATTCATATAATCCCGTATGTCATTCCCTTTGTCCTTCGGTATGTTACTTGCCCGAGATTCGATCGTCGGTATCCGCATACCTATTTCAATCTCATTACCGGCAAGTCTCTTTACTTGTTGCGTGATACAAGATCCTATGTCTTACACTTAGTAACATTGCTTGCAAGGCTTGTGTGTGATGTTGTATTACCGAGTGGGCCCTGAGATACCTCTCCGTCACACGGAATGACAAATCCTAGTCTTGATCCATACTAACTCAACGGACACCTTCGGAGATACCTGTAGAGCACCTTTATAGTCATCCAGTTACGTTGCGACGTTTGATACACACAAGGCATTCCTCTGGTGCCAATGAGTTATATGATCTCATGGTCATAGAAATAAATACTTGACACGCACAAAACAATAGCAATAAAATGACACGATCAATATGCTACGTCAATAGTTTGGGTCTAGTCCATCACATGATTCTCCTTATGATGTGATCCAGTTATCAAGTGACAACACTTGCACATAGCCAGAAAACCTTGACTATCCTTGATCAAGTGGATAGCCAACTAGAGGCTTGCTAGGGACATTGTTTTGTCTATGTATCCACACATGTATCTATGTTTTCATTCAATACAAGTATAGCATGGATAATAAGCGATTATCTTGTAAGAGGAAATATAATAATAACTATTTATCATTGCCTCTAGGGAATATTTCCAACAGTATCGCACTTGCACTAGAGTCAATAATCTAGTCGTCACATCGCCATGCGATTTACATTGTAATAAATCTAACACCCATACAGTTCTGGTGTTGATCATGTTTTGCCCGTGGAAGAGGTCTAGTCAGCGGGTCTGCAACATTCAGATCCGTGTGCATTTTGCAAATATTCGCGTCCTCTCCTTCGACGTAGTCGAGTATGAGGTTGAAGTGTCCTTTGATGTGCCTGGTCTTCTTGTGAAACCTTGGTTCCTTTGCTAAAGCAATGGCACCAGTGTTGTCTTAGAACAGAGTCATTGGATTTAGTGCGCTCTGCACAACTCCCAGATCCGTCATGAACTACTTCATCCAGACACCCTCCTTAGTGATACATCTCCAACGTATCTATAATTTTTTATGGTTCCATGCTATTATCTTGTCAACTTTGGATGTTTTGTATGCAGTTTATATCTTTTTTGGGACTAACCTATTAACTCAGTGCCAAGTGCCAGTTCCTGTTTTTTCCGTGTTTTTGACCCTTTTCAGAGAATAATATTAAACGGAGTCCAAATAGAATAAAATCTTCAAAATGATTTTTTCCGTAACAGAAGATACGCAGGGAGCTTAAGAACCAAGGCAAAGGAATCCGGGGGATGCCACAAGCCCCCTAGGCGCGGCCTGGGGGCGCGCCTAGCAGGCTTGTGGGCCCCCCAAGGCTCCTTTGCCCTACTTCTTCTGCCTATAAATTCCCTAATAATCTGAAACCACGAGAGAGAGCCACGAAAATACTTTTCCGCCGCCGCAAGCTTCTGTCTCCGCAAGATCCCATCTCGGGACCGTTCTGGTGCCCTACCGGAGGGGGGATTCGGACACAAAGGGCTTCTTCATCAACACCATTGCCTCTCCGATGATGCGTGAGTAGTTCACCACAGACCTTCGGGTCCATAGCTAGTAGCTAGATGGCTTCTTCACTCTCTTGGATCTTTGCTACGGCGACAGAAACCTTTCTGTCACCCCTTGAGCTTGCGTTGGTTTTTCCCTTGAAGAGGAAAGGGCGATGTAGCACACGAGCAGTAAGTATTTCCCTCAGTTGAGAACAAAGGTATCAATCCAGTAGAAGAATCGCGTCAAGTCCAGAGTACTTGCGCAAACACAAAAGAGCTTGCACCCAACGCTATAAAGGGGTTGTCAATCCCTTCAAGGTTGATTGCAAAGTGAGATCTAAAGGCGGAAAGTGCAACGAAGTAAAAGTGTAAGACTGAAAATATGGTGTGGAGTAGACTTGGGGGCCATAGTGTTCACTAGAGGCTTCTCTCAAAATAGCAAGTATTACAGTGGGTGAACAAATTACTGTCGAGTAATTGATAGAACCGCGCAAAGTCATGACGATATCTAAGGCAATGATCATACATATAGGCATCACGTCCGAGACAAGTAGACTGATACTTTCTACATCTTCTACTATTACTCCACACATCGACTGCTATCCAGCATGCATCTAGTGTATTGAGTTCATGACGAACAGAGTACTCTTTAAGCAAAATTACATGATGTAGAGGGATAATCTCAAACCAATGATGAAAACCCCATCTTTTTACCCTTGATGGCAACAACACGATACGTGCCTCGCTACCCCTTCTGTCACTGGGTCAGGTCACGCACGGTATGAACCCAAAACCAAGCACTTCTCCCATTGCAAGAATCATAGATCTAGTTGGCCAAACAAAACCCACAACTCGAAGAGAATTACAAGGATATGAAATCATGCATAAGAGAGATCAGAAGAAACTTAAATAAGATTCATAGATAGTCTGATCATAAATCCACAATTCATCGGATCTCGACAAACACACCGCAAAAGAAGATTACATCGGATAGATCTCCATGAAGATCATGGAGGACTTTGTATTGAAGATCCAAGAGAGAGAAGAAGCCATCTAGTTACGAGCTATGGACCCGTAGGTCTATGGTGAACTACTCATGCATCATCGGAGAGGTCATGGTGTTGAAGGATAAGCCTTCCTTGTTCGAATCCCGCCTCCGGCAAGGCACCAGGACGTGCCCCAAATGGGATCTTGCGGAGACAGAAGCTTGCGGCGGTGGAAAAGTGATTACGATGCTCCCCTGAATTTTTTGGGAATATTTGGGAATTTTAGGCGCAAGATCTAGGTCAGGGGACCTCCAGGGGGCCCACAAGCCTGCATGGCGTAGCCCCCCTGGCCGCGGGGTGGAGCCTTGTGGGGCCCCTGGGGCTCTTCTGGCTTGGCCCCCAAGCTCTCCGATCTTCTTCCATTCGAGAAAAAATCTTTTCGGGGATTTTCTTCCGTTTGGACTCTATTTCAAAATCTCCTCTCAAAGGGGTCAAAAACATGGAAAAAACAGGAACTGGCACTTGGCACTGAGTTAATAGGTTAGTCCTAGAAAATAAATAAAAGGCATGCAAAACATCCAAAGTTTGACAAGATAATAGCTTGAAACCATCAAAAATTATCGATACGTTGGAGACGTATGAAGCATCCCCAAGCTTAACTCCTGCTCGTCCTCGAGTAGGGAAGTGATAAAGAACGAATTTTTGATGTGGAATGCTACCTAGCATAGTTGTCCTTTGCAACTTCTTTCATGTGGCATGAACGTTCAGATCCGTACGATTCAAAACAATAGTTTGCTATTGACATGAAAACAACAATACTTCAAGCAAACTAGCAAAGTAATCATGAACTTTCAAAATAACAAGGCCAAAAAAAGTTATCCCTACAAAATCATATAGTCTGGCTATGCTCCATCATCCTCACACAACTAATGTAAATCATGCACAACCCCGGAATTGGCCAAGTAATTGTTTTCGCACTCTTACTTTCTCAAACTTTTTATAATTATCACGCAATACATGAGTGCAAGCCATGGATATAACACTATAGGTGGAATAGAGTGTGGTGGTGGTTGTGAGACAAAAAGGAGGAGATGGTCACATTGACTCGGCGTATCAATAGGCTATGGAGATGCCCATTAATAGATATCAATGTGAATGAGTAGGGATTGCCATACAAGAGATGCACTAGAGCTATAAGTATGTGAAAGCTCAAGGAAAAACTAGTGGGTGTGCATCCAACTTGCTTGCTCACGAAGACCTAGGGCAATTTTGAGGAAGCCCATCATTGGAATATACAAGCCAAGTTATAAAATGAAAATTCCCACTAGCATATGGTAGTGACAAAGCAAGAAGCTCTCAACCATGAAGAACATGGTGCTAACATGAAGCACAAGTGTGGAAAAAGATAGTAGCATTGTCCCTTCTCTCTTTTTCTCTCATTTTTTATCCGGGCTCTTAGGCCTCTTTTTTTCCTCACATGGGACAATGCTCTAATAATGATGATCATCACACTTTTATTTACTCATAGCTCGAAGATCACAATGATGATGACTCCATAGGAAATGCCTCCGGCAGTGTACCGGGATGTGCAACGATCTAGTATGATCATGCAATGGAAAAATGAGAGTGACGGCACAAGTCATGAGACGGAACGGTGGGAGTTGCATGGCAATATATCTCGGAATGGCTATGAAAATGCCATAGTAGGTAGGTATGGTGGCTGTTTTGAGGAAGGAATTTGGTGGGTTTGTGCACCGGCGAGAGTTGCGCGGCACTAGAGAGGCTAGCAATGGTGAAAGTGCATCTATACCATGGACTCAACATTAGTCATAAAGAACTCACATACTTATTACGGAAGTTTTTATTAGTAATCGAAACAAAGTGCTAAACGCATACTCCGAGGGGAAGGGTTGGTAGGTGTAAACCATCGCGCGATCCCGACCTCAACACAAAGGATGACAATCAATAGATCAATTATGCTCTGACTTCCTAACATAGCGGTTCACCATACGTGCATGCTACGGGAATCACTAACTTCAACACAAGTATTTCTAGATTCACAACACCCTACTAACATAACTCTCAATATTGCTGAATCCGTGTCTCAAAACTAATTGAGAGGAATCGAAACTTCTCTTTCTACTCAATGCACATGAAGATGGAGGTTTTTGCATCCTCTTTGGGTACCTAGCACATGGGACTACTTTCATAGCATATGCCAACTACCAAATCATGCACCGTCGTGCTCTAAATATATAAGTGAAGCACAAGAGCAAAAGTATCTAGCTCAAAAGATATAACTGAAGAACTATGAGCAAAAGTATCTAGCTCAAAAGATATAAGTGAAGCACTATGGGCATTCTAGCAAAATCACGATGAGTGCATGTCTCTCTCTCTCAAAAAGGTGTGCAGCAAGAATGATTTTGACACAACAAAAAGAAAAGACTCCTATGATACAAGACGCTCCAAGCAAAACACATATCATGTGGTGAATAACAATATAGCTCCAAGTAATGTTACCGATGGATTGAAGACAAATGAGGGGATGCCTTCCTGGGGCATCCCCAAGCTTAGGTTTTTTGGTGTCCTTGAATTTGGCTTGGGGGGCCTTGGGCATCCCCAAGCTTGAGGTATTTCCACTCCTTATCTCTTTGTCCATGAGAACGTCACCCAAAACATGAAAACTTCACAACACAAAACTTAAATAGAAACTTGTGATAAAATTAGTACAAGAAAACAAACTACCACTTCTTTTGGTACTGTAGGAAACTTGAATTCCATCTATATTGATTATGGGCTACTGTATTCTCACTTTGCCATGTCTAGTACCCCCCCCCCCCCGATACTAACCATAGTTTCATCAAAACAAGCAACCAACTCAACAAAACCAGAATCTGTCAAAAACAGACCAGTCTGTAGCAATCTGTATACTTCATATACTTCTGGTACCTCAAAAAATCTGAAAAATTACGATGGTCTGCGGAAAAATCATATCAATCATCAAAAAGAATAAACTCAAAATCTCTTTCTTAATAAAAATGAAAAATCATCTCGTGAGCGAAAAGTTTATGTCTTTTTTCCAGCAGGATCAAACAACCATTACCAAGACCAATCATAAAAGTTTTGCTTGGATCAAACACAAAAAGAAACACAAAAAAACACAATCAAAACAGAATTATGAAGGTGTGGACGCAACAAAACAAAAATAAAAAGAAATAAATTCATTGGGTTGCCTCCCAACAAGCGCTATTGTTTAACGCCCTTAGTTAGGCACTGATAATTCAATGATGCTCACACAAAAGACAAGAATTCAAGCACAACGAGAGCATCGTAAGGCATGTGAAAATCACATCTAAGTATAACATACTTCCTATGCATAGGCATTTTATAGGAAAACAAATTGGCAAGACAACCAATAGTTACCAAATGCAAGGAAGAAGAAAGAGACAATAGCAATCTCAACATAACAAGAGGTAATTTGGTAACATGAAAGTTTCTACCAAAATATTTTCCTCTCTCATAGCATTTACATGTGGGATCATAATCAAATACAACAGTATAGCTATCACAAAGGACATTCTTTTCATGATCCACATGCATGCAAAGTTGACGCTCTTCAAAAATAGAGGGATTATCATCAGCTAAAGTCATGACTTCTCCAAACCCACTTTCAATATTATTGCAAATATTATTGTAACGAGTAGTGGACATAGAAAAACTAGCATCCCCAAGCTTAGGTTTTTGCATATTTTTAGCATGATTGTCATTAATAGAATTCATAATGAAATCATTGCAATCATGCTTTTCATTCAAGGAGCCCTCGTGAATCATTTCATAAATTTCTTCATAACGATATTCAGATTCACGCATCTCAAGCAAAACTCCATAGAGAAAGTCTAGTGCACTCAACTCACTAGCAATTGGTTCCACATAAGTGGATCACTTAAAGAGATTAGCAAGCGGCTGAGGATCCATATCACTAGATTTTCAGCAAGCGAAGATGCATGCATATTGAAGGCACATAGCACACAAGCAAAGAGAAAGCGAGAAAAGGGGCGAACGAAAAGGCAAACGAAAAAGGCAAATTGTGAAGTGGGGGAGAGGAAAACGAGAGGCAACTGGCAAACAAAGTAAATGCAAGAGGTGAGTTTGCGACACTTACTTGGATGAGTTCTTGACTTGATCCTCCCCGGCAACGGCGCCAGAAATCCTTCTGCTACTTCTCAAACAACAGCGCCAGAAATTGACACGTTGACGGAGATTGGGCTTGCGTTGGTTTTTCCCTTGAAGAGGAAAGGGTGATGCAACACAGGAGCAGTAAGTATTTCCCTCAGTTTGAGAACCAAGGTATCGATCCAGAAGGAGGGTCTCGTCAAGTCCAGAGTACCTGCGCAAACACAAACAAACTTGCACCCAACGCTTCAAAGGGGTTGTCAATCCCTTCAAGACTGTTTGCAAAAGTGAGATCTGAAGGCGGAAAGTGCAACGTAGTAAAAAGTGTAAGGCTGAAAATATGGTGTGGAGTAGACCCTGGGGGCCATAGTGTTCACTAGAGGCTTCTCTCAAAATAGAAAGTATTACGGTGGGTGAACAAATTATTGTCGAGCAATTGATAGAACCACGCAAAGTCATGACGATATCTAAGGCAATGATCTAGCATATATGCATCACGTCCGAGACAAGTAGACCGATACTTTCTACATCTACTACTATTACTCCACACATCGACCGCTATCCAGCATGCATCTAGTGTATTGAGTTCATGACGAACAGAGTAACGCTTTAAGCAAGATGACATGATGTAGAGGGATAATCTCAAACAAATGATGAAAACCCCATCTTTTTACCCTTGATGGCAACAACACGATACGTGCCTCGCTACCCCTTCTGTCGCTGGGTAAGGTCACCGCACGGTATGAACCCAAAACCAAGCACTTCTCCCATTGCAAGAATCATAGATCTAGTTGGCCAAATGCTAGCAGTCCCCGGCAATAACACCAGAAAAGAACTGCTTCCACTTGCTCAACAATTAGCAATTGTCTTGCAATGGCCCACCAGCGTGTGGGATCGCGCAGTTTTTGACGGTAGAGTATTCAACCCAAATTCGTTGGTTCGACACGATGGGAGTGAAAGGATATTCTCCAGTATTAGCAGTTGAGGTGTCAGCTCAACCACACCTGAAAGATTAGTATCTGCAAGCAGGTAAAAGCAGCAAAAGTAGTATGATAGCAACGGTGCCAGAAACGATCTGTTGACAAGGCAAACTATTCCTAACTGAAGTATCAATGGCGCCAGAAAAGTATTGTAGCAGGTAGAAGCAGTGTAACGAGTAACAGAAGTGGCAAGGAACAGCAGTAGTGACAGAAGTAGCAAGTAGCAACAGTAGCAAGTAACAGCAGTAGCAAGTAGCATTAGTAGCAACAGTAGTGGCAGCAGCAGCAGGACAAAGCAAGTAACAGTAGCAGCACAGTAGTAACAGCAGCAGAGCAAAGCAAGTAACAATAGCAGTGGGACAAACTCGTAGGCAATGGATCGGTGATTTGTTGGATGACATTCATCATGCAACAGTTATAACACGGAGAGATATGTGGCTAGCTCTCGTTCGTCGATGTGATGTAGGCATGCATTCCGAGTGTAGTCATACGTGCTTAGGGAAAAGAACTTGCATGACATCTATTGTCCATCCCTCCCATGGCAGTGGGGTCCAAATGGATACTACGGGATATTAAGGTTCTCCTTTCAATAAAGAACCGGACCAACACATTACCACTTGGTGAACACATGAACTCCTCAAACTATGGTCATCACCGGGAGTGGTTCCGGTTATTGTCACTCCGGGGTTGCCGGATCATAACACATAGTAGGTAACTACAACTTGCAAGATCAGATCTAAAACACACATATATTTGTGACAACATAATAATTTCAGATCTGAAATCATGGCACTCGGGCCCTAGTGACAAGCATTAAGCATGGCAAAGTAGTAGCAACATCAATCTCAGAACATAGTGGATACTAGGGATCAATCCCCGTCAAAACTAACTCGATTACATGATAGATCTCATCCTACTCATCTCCGCCCAGCGAGCCTACGAATAGATTACTCACGAAAGATAAAGGTCTTCATGGAATTGGAGAGGGAAGAAAGTTGATGATGACGATGGCGACAATATCCTTGATCCGGAGCCCAAAACGGCTCCAGATCTGCCCTCCAGGGCAAGAACGGGATGTGGCGGCACCTCTGGATCGTGAAACGCGACGAAATCTTCTCTCTTTATTTTTTCCGGGATGAAAGGGAATATATAGACCTGAGTTTGGAGGCGGTGGAGTCTCGTGGGCCCCACAAGCCCTGACGGCGCGGCCTAGGGGGTGGCCGCGGCCACAAGGCTTGTGGCCCACTTGCTCACCCCCTCCAATGGATCTTTGCGCAGGTATTTTTCATATTATCTAGAAATATTCTCCGTAAATTTTCAGGACGTTCCGAGATCTTTTATTTCTGCACAAAAACAACACCATGGCAATTCTGCTGAAAACAGCGTTAGTCCGGGTTAGTTCCAGTCAAATCATGCAAATTAGAGTCCAAAACAAGGGCAAAAGAGTTTGGAAAAGTAGATACGATGGAGACGTATCAACTCCCCCAAGCTTAAAACCTTGCTTGCCCTCAAGCAACTCAGTTGACAAACTGAAAGAGAAAGAAAAACTTTTACAAACTCTGTTTGATCTTGTTGTTGCAACTATGTCTAACTCATAACCAGAATTTCAACAAGATCACAAGTTAACCACATAAGCAAGTGACACAAAGGTCTCACGGTAAACTAATATCAATGGCATAATCAGCTAGCGAGCAAATAATAATGAGTTTCAGATACCAACAATTCAATCAAAACAAGCATGAAGCAATATGAATAGGTGGTATCTCGCTAGCTGTTTCTGAGACCGCAAAACATAAATGCAGAGCACCTTCAAAGATCAGGGGCTCACTAAACATTGTAATTCATAGCAACAAGGATCCAGTCATAGTCATACTCAATATCAATCAAAAGCAAAGCATAAAAATGACAGAGGTTCTCTCTAATTGGTGCTTATATAAGAAGAGGATGACTCAATAGGAAAACAAATAGACAGGCAGTTCGCAGAGGGGAGCATTGATTTGCAGAGGTGCCAGAGCTCAAGCTTTGAAAACAGAGATAATAATTTTGGGTGGCATGCTTTCGTTGTCAACGCAATGACCAAGAGTTCTCAATATCTTCCATGCTACTCATGTTATATGCGGTTCCCAAACAGAAAAGTAAAGTTTTAACTCCCGCACCACCAATCAATCACACTCCACGGCTAGCCGAATCCTCGGGTACCGTCCATACTAACATCAATCCGGGGGGAGTCTTGTTTTATAGTTATGTTTTTGATTTAAGCGTGGAACTGGGCATTCCAATTACCGGCCCCTTTCTCATGAATGACAGTGAATAAACACATGTCGAGGATAACACGCCTAACATGGAAGATACCAATAGACCCCTGTCACCACATGAGCGGTTCGGGCAAGCAAAACAGATTATTTCTTGAAGGTTTAGAGAATGGCACATGCAAATTTACTTGGAACGGCAGGTAGATACCGCAAATAGGTAGGTATGGTGGACTCGCATGGAAAAACTTTTGGGTTTATGGAAATGAATCCACAAGCAGTATTCCGCTTAGTACAAGTGAAGGCTAGCAGAAGACTAGGAAGCGACCAGCTAGAGAGCGACAACAGTCATCAAGATGCAATGAGTTTGACTAACATTGAGTGCAAGTATGAGCAGGATATAAATCACCATGAACACAAACATCATAGAGTCTATGTTGATTTTGTTTGAACTACATGCATGAACATGCGCCAAGTCAAGCCACTTGAATCATTCAAAGGAGAATACCATCCTATCATACTACATCATAGTCATCTCAAAATCTATGTTGGCATTCAAGAGAAACCATTATAAGCTCCTAGCTAATTAAGCATGGCATAAGCAACTATGATCTCTAAGTTGTCATTGCAAACATGGTTCTCTCTCAGCAAAGCTGAATCTGGGACGACAAGCTAGTCATATTTACAAAAACAAAATAGATAGAGTTCATACCAGCTTTTCCAGTCTCAGTCACTTCATCATATATCATCATTATTGCCTTTCACTTGCACGATCGAACGATGTGAACAATAATAAGAGTGCTCGTGTATTGGACTAAAGCTGGAATCTGCAAGCAAACACAATGGAGAAGACAAAGTAATATGGCTCTTTGAAAGCTAAACAGGTATGCATGCAAGAGCCACTAAACATTGTAACCAATATCTTCTATCTTGACCCAAAGAAAAAGAAAACTATTTACACGAGAAAGCTCCCAACAAGCAAAAGAAGAAAGGAAAATCTTTTTGGGTTTTATCAAAAGGACACAAAACAAGAAAACAAGAAAACGAAAATAAACTAGCATGGATAATAGAGTGGCTAAGTGTAAACACCGACTAACAAAGTGAAAGGATAAGCATGAATGTAAAGTTGGTGCAAACACGTACTCCCCCAAGCTTAGGCTTTTGGCCTAGCTTGGTCTACTCCCAAGGCGGGAAATCACCAGCTCCGGGATACTCCGGAGCGGACTATGGATGCCACTGTTGTGTGAGCTCCTCTGGCTCCCATTGATAAACTAGCGTCTGGTACTCGACTAGCGGCTCGGGCACGGGCACCTGTGGTTGGGCCAAGCCCCAATACGCGTAGATGTCCGAGGGCATAATAATGTACCTGCCTGCATAAAGGTTGAACAAAGAAGGAGCAGGCAAAGTAATACTCTCTCGAGTACCCTGACTAAATACCAAGTTATAAATCATCCGTCTACTAGCATCTCTATCCAGAAAATCATGGCGAACCATGCTGTCATAATCCAGATATTTCTCGGGAAGAAGCATTTCTTCTTCCTCGTGAAGTCTAATAGGTATCTCAACGTGTCTAGCAAGACGAGTAGCATAAATACCTCCATAGACAACACCTTTGGAACGGTTTGTGTTCAACCGCTGAGCTACTATAGCACCTAGGCTATAAGTCTTATTGTTATAAAGGCCTTCGCGCAAGACCGCAAGGTCTGGAGAGCTAAGTGATCCAGCCTCCCCACGGCCAATCAAACATTTTCCCACAAATAATGAGAAGTACCGAAGCACAGGAAAATTTATGCTAGCAATTCTAGCGCAAGACACTCCTCTCTCCTCTCCAACAGCAATAGTACCTATGAAATCCTCCAAGTCCCGTGGACGAGGATCATGAATATCCCCAACATAAGGTAACTTGCATACATTGCAAAAAATTTGTAGTGTCATGCACTGGGGGATATCGTATAACATGAACTCAACCATAGGAGGATTCTTCCTCGGATAAAAGTTGAAGCTTTGAATGAAAATATTGGTGAGGAGGAGGTATTGTGGGCACTTATCTTCAACGAACGCGGTAAGACCTGCGTTCTCCACCAAGTAATAAAAGTCTTCATAAAGCCCAGCGGCGCGCAAAAATTCATCACTTGGCCACTCACACGCTCGAACTTCTGTGACTCGAGGAACCACGTACTAGGGGTGGTTCTTCTCATCCTCCTTGGGGTTACAGCTTGAAGAGCCTCTCAAGAACCTCCTCATCTTTTCCTTTTTCTAACTCTGAAAAATTCTGAAATTTTTAGAGACTTCGAAAGAAAAGTGAGTAAGGATTAACCCAACTCGTAGCAACTACTCCTACTAGTGCCTAGAAACCGTATCACGCGCTAAAACTACTTGGGACCAACTAAAATCAACATTTCAAGCTCAAGAACAAGGTCACCAAGGTAGCAAGAATATGCGAAGGATAAAGCACTAGAGTAGATAATAATTGGATGAGTGGAGGAGTCACTTACCAAGGAGTAATTTCCCCAAAACAGTTAGGAGAATGGTGCTTTGTGCAAGGAGATCAAAAATCACAGCCAAATATGCAAGAACACGGGTTTGAGCTGCGAAACGATTTTTTCTGGAGGTAGAAGAAGAGGATGGGAGCTGGAATGAGTGGAGGGGGTCCCTGTGGGCCCCACAAGCTTGGTGGCCGCGGCCAGGGGGAGCCCCCGGCGACAGGGCTTGTGGCCCACTGGTGTGGCCCCCACGCCAGCTCTCAGTCCGAGCATTTTTCAAAAAATCCAGAAAAAGTCATATTTGATTTTCAGGACCATCGGAGAACTTTTATTTTCGGGGTACTTTTCTCTGGGATGCTAAAACAGAAAACAGGAAAAACTAAACTAAATCTATCATTTTTCTTCTAAGCAACAGAAATTGAAAGCTTAAAACAGAGGTATGTGACTCTTTGATTCATCCATTTTATGGTCATCGAAATAAATCCGTCAATGGGGTTGATCAAATCCTCATGACAAAACCTTTTCGAATCGCAAAAGGAAACGGAGAATTGTCGGATAGCCACTAAGTCACCTCAATGGGGATATGAATCTCCCCAACAAGCAAATCATACTTCATCTTGACATGAGGAATAGGGCATTCAAAGATCCCAATAAGAATCGATGAAGTTCTTCGATAGCATTGATGCAATGTACTTGATATCGTTTCTTCGGAAAGTGCACTGTATGCTCATTACCGTTGACATGGAAAGTGACATTGCCTTTGTTGCAATATATAACAGCCCCTGCAGTGTTTAAAAAGGGTCTTCCGAGGATGACAGCCATGGCATCGTCCTCGGGAATATCCAAGATAACAAAGTATGTTAAGATATTGGTGTTAGCAACCACAACAGGCACATCCTCGCAAATGCCGACAGGGAAAGCAGTTGATTTGTCGGCCATTTGCAGAGAAATTTCAGTGGGTGTCAACTTATCCAGTTCAAGTCTACGATAAAGAGAGAGAGGCATAACACTAACACCGGCTCCAAGGTCACATAAGCCAGTTCTTACGTAGTTTCCTTTAATGGAGCAAGGTATAGTGGGCACTCCGGGATCACCAAGTTTCTTAGGAGTTCCACCTTTGAAAGTGTAATTGGCAAGCATGGTGGAGATCTCAAGATCTGGTATCTTCCGTTTATTAGTCACGATATATTTCATGTACTTGGCATATGGAGACACTTTGAGCATATCAATTAACCGCATCTGCAGAAAGACGGGTCTCAACATTTCAATGAAGCGCTCAAAATCCTCATCATCCTTTTTCTTGGATGGCTTAGGAGGAAAGGGCATAGGTCTGTGAACCCATGGCTCCCTTTCTTTACCATGCTTTCTAGCAGTGAAGTCATTCTTATTGTATCTCTTAGGTTGTGGGTTATCAGGATTAACCGTAGGTTCAATCTCCACATCCTTATCATTGCTAGGTTGAGCATTATTATGAACATCGCTGTCCATATTGTCACCAGGTTCATTTTCATCACCAGATTGCATTTCTGCATCAGACGCAGAAATATCATTTGGTTCTTCAGGTGTGACAGTATTTGGTGAACTGACATGTAGGCTTCTATCATCCTTCTTCTTATTCTTTGGATGACTGGGTGTATCAGCATTAATTCCTTGAGAATCTTGATCAATTCTCTTAGGATGGCCTTCAGGATACAAAGGTTCCTGAGTCATTTTGCCTCCTCTAGTAATGACTCTGACACAGTTGTCATTTAATTCATTGAGCAAGTCATTATGAGCTTTAAGTACTTGTTCTACGTGAGTAGTAACCATAGAAGTATGTTTACTCAAAAGCTTCAGATCATTGACATTTCTGTCTACACAAGAACTTAAATGACTAAGCATACGAGTACTTTGTTCCAATTGTCTGCTAACATAATCATCGAAACTCTGTTGTTTGGCAACAAAGTTGTCAAATTCATCAAAGCATAGGCTAGCAGGTTTATAAAAAGGAACATCACTCTCATCAAACCTACGCAGAGAATTCACCTCTACTACTTGTATCGGGTTATCGAGACCATGGATCTCTTCGATAGGTGGTAGATTTTTGACATCTTCAGATCTAATGCCTTTCTCTTGCACAGATTTCCTGGCTTCTTGCATATCTTCGGGACTGAGGAATAGAATACCTCTTTTCTTAGAAGTTGGCTTAGGAGGTGGTTCGGGGATAGTCCAAGCATTATCGTTGATCAAGATGGTATTCAGTAGGATCTGAGCTTGTTCTATAGTTCGCTCCCTAAAAACACAACCGGCACAACTATCTAGGTGGTCTCTAGAAGCATCGGTAAGTCCGTTATAGAAGATATCAAGTATCTCGTTCTTCTTAACAGGGTGATCAGGCAAAGCATTCTGTAGCTGGATGAGCCTCCCCCAAGCTTGTGGGAGACTCTCTTCTTTGAGTTGAGCAAACTTGTATATTTCCTACAAGGCAGCTTGCTTCTTATGGGCAGGGAAATATTTCTCATAGAAGTAATAGACCATATCCTGGGGACTACTCGCACATCCAGGAGCAAGAGAAGTGAACCAGGCTTTAGCGTCATCCTTTAGAGAGAAAGGAAACAGCTTAAGGATATAGTAGTAGCGGATCTTCTCCTCACTAGTGAAAAGGGTGGCTATATCGTGTAGTTTGGTAAGATGGGCTACGACCGTCTCAGATTCATAACCGTGGAAAGGATCAGATTCGACTAGAGAGATTATCTCAAGGTCGAGAGAGAATTCATAATCCTCATCGGTGATAAAGATAGGTGAAGTGGCAAACTTCGGGTCGTATTTCATCCTAGCTTTCAGAGATTTTTCCTTCCACTTGAGAAGTAATTTCTCAGCGTCATAGGCATCCTTACACGCAAGAAAATCCTCAGCTATCTCTCCCTCCATAACATAACCCTCAGGTATATCAGGCAATTCTTATCTAGGAGAGCTAGATCTAGCAAGAGCAAAAGCAGGTTCTATCTCAATAGTATCGGCAGTTTCAGAAGCATCACGAGCATTGGCAGTAACTCTAGCAATATGAGCATCAAGGAATACACCTAGTGGCATATCAGGCAAAGTAGTATCTCTAACAGTATCAAGCATAGCATCATCAGGCAAAATAGCATCTCTAGCATCATCAGGCAAAGAAGTATCAAGCATAGCATCATGGATAGCAGTATCAGGCATAGCATCTCTAGCAGTATCAGGCATAGCATCTCTAGCAGTATCAGGCATAGTAGCATCATAAGCATCATCAAGCACAGGCGGCATATCAAGATTTCTAGCAGGAGGTGGTGTCGCAAACTTACTCATAACTGAAGGTGAATCAAGTGAACAGCTAGATGGCAGTTCCTTACCTCCCCTCGTAGTTGAGGGCAAGACTTTGGTTCTTGGATCTTTCAGATTCTTCATAGTGATCAGCAGATATAAACCCCAAGTGACTCGGAGAATATAGCTATCTTCTCCCCGGCAACGGCGCCAGAAAAGAGCTGCTAGCAGTCCCCAGCAATGACACCAGAAAAGAACTGCTTCCAGTTGCTCAACAATTAGCAATTGTCTTGCAATGGCCCATCAGCGTGTGATCGCGGCAGTTTTCGAGGGTAGAGTATTCAACCCAAATTTGTTGGTTCAACGCGATAGGAGTGAAAGGATATTCTCCAGTATTAGCAGTTGAGGTGTCAGCTCAACCACACCTGAAAGATTAGTGTCTACAAGCAGGTAAAAGTAGCAAAAGTAGTATGATAGCAACGGTGCCAGAAACGATATGTTGACAAGGCAGACTATTCCCAATTGAAGTATCAATGGCGCCAGAAAAGTATTGTAGCAGGTAGCAGCAGTGTAACGAGTAACAGAAGTGGCAAGGAAGAACAGTAGCAAGTAGCAACAGTAGCAAGTAACATCAGTAGCAAGTAGCAGTAGTAGGAACAGTAGTGGCAGCAGCAGCAGGAGGACAAAGCAAGTAACAGTAGCAGCACAGTAGTAACAGCAGCACAGCAAAGCAAGTAACAGTAGCAGCAAGTAAAAATAGCAGTGGGACAAACTCTTAGGCAATGGATCGGTGATTTGTTGGATGACATTCATCATGCAACAGTTATAACACGGAGAGATATGTGGCTAGCTCCCGTTCATCGATGTGATGTAGGCATGCATTCCGTGTGTAGTCATACGTGCTTAGGGAAAAGAACTTGCATGACATCTATTGTCCATCCCTCCCGTGGCAGCGGGGTCCAAATGGATACTACGGGATATTAAGGTTCTCCTTTTAATAAAGAACCGGACCAACGCATTAGCACTTGGTGAACACATGAACTCCTCAAGCTATGGTCATCACCGGGAGTGGTTCCGGTTATTGTCACTCCGGGGTTGCCGGATCATAACACATAGTAGGTAACTACAACTTGCAAGATCGGATCTAAAACACACATATATTGGTGACAACATAATAATTTCTGATCTGAAATCATGGCACTCGGGCCCTAGTGACAAGCATTAAGCATGGCAAAGTAGTAACAACATCAATCTCAGAACATAGTGGATACTAGGGATCAATCCCCGTCAAAACTAACTCGATTACATGATAGATCTCATCCTACTCATCACCTCCCAGCGAGCCTACAAATAGATTACTCATGAACGATGAATAGCTTCATGGAATTGGAGAGGGAAGAAGGTTGATGATGACGATGGCGACGATCTCCTTGGTCCGGAGCCCAAAACGAACTCCAGATCTGCCCTCCAGGGAAAGAACGGGATGTGGTGGCGCCTCTGGATCGTGAAACGCGACTAAATCTTCTCTCTTTATTTTTTTCCGGGACGAAAGGGAATATATAGAGCTGAGTTTGGAGGCAGTGGAGTCTCGTGGGCCCCACAAGCCCTGATGGCGCGGCCTAGGGGGGTGGCCGCAGCCACATGGCTTGTGGCCCACTGGCTCACCCCCTCCGGTGGATCTTTGCGCAGGTATTTTTCATATTTTCCCGAAATATTCTCCGTAAATTTTCAGGAAATTCCGAGAACTTTCATTTATGCACAAAAACAACACCATGGCAATTCTGCTGAAAACAGCGTCAGGCCGGGTTAGTTCCATTCAAATTATGCAAATTAGAGTCCAAAACAAGGGCACAAGAGTTTGGAAAAGTAGATACGATGGAGACGTATCACCAAACAAAACCCACAACTCGAAGAGAATTACAAGGATATGAAATCATGCATAAGAGAGATCAGAAGAAACTCAAATAAGATTCATAGATAATCTGATCATAAATCCACAATTCATCGGATCTCAACAAACACGCAGTAAAAGAAGATTACATCAGATAGATCTCCATGGAGATCATGGAGAACTCTGTATTGTAGATCCAAGAGAGAGAAGAAGCCATCTAGTTACTAGCTATGGACCCGTAGGTCTATGGTGAACTACTCACGCATCATCGAAGAGGTCATGGTGTTGATGGAGAAGCCTTCCGTGTCCAAATCCCCCCTCCGGCAGGGCACGAGGACGTGCCCCAGATGGGATCTTGCGGAGACAGAAGCTTGCGGCGGCGGAAAACTGATTACGATGCTCCCCTGATTTTTTTGGGAATATTTGGGATTTTATAGGCATAAGATCTAGGTCAGGGGACCTCCAGGGGGCCCACAAGCCTGCATGGCGCCCCCTCCCCCCTGGCCGCGGGGTGGGGGCTTGTGGGGCCCCTGGGGCTCTTCTGGCTTGGCCCCCCAAGCTCTCTGATCTTCTTCCGTTCCAGAAAAAAATCTTTTCGGGGATTTTGTTCCGTTTGGACTCCGTTTCAAAATCTCCTCTGAAAGGGGTCAAAAACATGGAAAAACAGGAACTGGCACTTGGCACTGAGTTAATAGGTTAGTCCCAGAAAATAAATAAAAGGCATGCAAAACATCCAAAGTTTGACAAGATAGTAGCATGAAACCATAAAAAATTATAGATACGTTGGAGACGTATGAATTTCCAACAAGTCACTTGCACGCTCCATTGTTCCGGAGAACGGAGTCTTAGTTATCTTGCCCATGAGGCATGGTTCGCACGTGTTAAGTGATTCAAAATCATGTGACTCCAAAACCCCATCGGAATGGAGTTTCTTCATGCGCTTTACACCAATATGACCTAAGCGGCAGTGCCACAAAAACGTGGCGCTATCATTGTTAACTCTACATCTTTTGGTCTCAATGTTATGTATATGTGTATCATCGCTATCAAGATTCAATATGAACAATCCTCTCACATTGGGTGCATGAACATAAAAGATATTACTCACAGAAATAGAACAACCATTATTCTCTGACTTAAATGAGTAACTGTCTCAAAATAAACAAGATCCATATATAATATTCATCCTTAACGCAGGCACTAAATAACAATTATTTAAGTTCATAACTAATCCTGATGGTAACTGAAGTGAAACTGTGTCGACTGCGATTGCATCAACCTTGGAACCATTTCCCACGTGCATCGTCACTTCATCCTTCGCCAGCCTTCGTTTATTCCGCAGTTCTGTTTCGAGTTGCAAATATGAGCAACAGAATCGGTATCGAATACCCACGCACTACTACGAGAGTTGGTTAAGTACACTTCAATAACATGTATATCGAATATACCTGATTTTTCCTTGGCCGCCTTCTTATCAGCCAAATACTTGGGGCAGTTGCGCTTCCAGTGACCCAGTCCCTTGCAATAATAACACTATGTTTCAGGCTTAGGCCCAGCCTTGGGTTTCTTCGTCGGATTGGCAACAGGCTTGCCTCTCTTCTTGGAGTTACCCTTCTTGCCTTTGCCATTTCTCTTGAAACTAGTGGTCTTATTGACCATCAACACTTGATGCTCTTTCCGGAGTTCTGACTCTGCGACTTTCAGGATCGCGAATAACTCGTCGGGTGACTTGTTTATCCCTTGCATGTTATAGTTCAACACAAAGCTCTTGTAGCTTGGTCACAGTGATTGAAGAATTCTGTCAGTGATAGCTTCTTGCGGGAGTTCAATCCCCATCTCAGCTAGACGGTTTGAGTACCCAGACATTTTGAGCACATGTTCAGTGACAAACGAATTCTCCTCCATCTTGCAAGCATAGAATTTATCGGAGGTCTCATACCTCTCGATCCGGGCGTTCTTCTGAAAGATAAACTTCAACTCCTGGAACATCTCATATGCTCCATGACGCTCAAAGCGACGTTGAAGTCCCGGCTCTAAGTCATACAAGACTGCACATTGAACTAATGAGTAGTCCTCCTCACGTGTTAACCAGACGTTCTTAACATCTTGGTCAGCCGTAGCGGGTGGTTCATCTCCTAGCGCAGCATTAAGGACATAATCCTTCTTCCCAGCTTGCAGGAGCAACTTAAGATTACGATCCCAGTCTACAAAGTTGCTTCCATCATCTTTCAACTTAGCTTTCTCTAGGAACGTATTAAAATTCAGGGTGACTGTCGCGTGAGCCATTGATCTACAACACAATTTTTTGCAAAGTGGACTTAGACTATGTTTAAGACAATTAGAGTTTAACTAATAAAATTAGTGATAAACTACCACTCAAAAATTACATCTCTCTAGTCATTTGAGTGGTACATGATCCCAATTCACTAACTCAAGTCCGATCATCACGTCAGTTGAGAATAGTTTCAGTGGTAAGCATCTCTATGCTAATCATATCAACTATACGATTCATGCTCGACCTTTCGGTCTCATGTGTTCCGAGGCCATGTCTGCACATGCTAGGCTCGTCAAGTTTAACCCAAGTGTTCCGCGTGTGCAACTGTTTTGCACCCGTTGTATGTGAACGTTGAGTCTATCACACCCGATCATCACGTGGTGTCTCGAAACGATGAACTGTCGCAACGGTGCACAGTCGGGGAGAACACAATTTCATCTTGAAATTTTAGTGAGAGATCACCTTATAATGCTACCGTCGTTCTAAGCAAAATAAGGTGCATAAAAGGATTAACATCACATGCAATTCATAAGTGACATGATATGGTCATCATCTTGCGCTTCTTGATCTCCATCACCAAAACACCGGCATGATCTTCTTGTCACCGGCGCCACACCAAGATCTCCAACATCATGATCTCCATCAACGTGTTGCCATCGAGGTGTCATTCTATCTATGCTATTACTATTAAAGCTAAGACCTAGCAATATAGTAAACGCATCTGCAAACACAAACGTTAGTTTAAAGACAATCCTATGGCTCCTGCCGGTTGCCGTAGCATCGACGTGCAAGTCGATATTAAATATTAAAACATGATCATCTCATACATTCAATATATCACATCAAATCATTGGCCATATCATATCACAAGCATACCCTGCAAAAACAAGTTAGACGTCCTCTAATTTGTCTTTGCATGTTTTACGTGGCTGCTATGGGTATCTAGTATGATCGCATCTTACTTACGTAAAAACCACAACGGAGATGTGCAAATTCCTATTTAACCTCTCCAAGGACCGCCTCGGTCAAAACCAATTCAACTAAATTTGAAGAAACAGGCACCTGTCAGTCATCTTTATGCAACGAGGTTGCATGTCAATCGATGAAACCAGTCTCTCGTAAGCGTACGAGTTATGTTGGTCCGGGCCGCTTCAATCCAACAATACTGCTGAATCGAGAAAAGACTAAGGAGGGCAGCAAATCGAACATCACCGTCCACAAAACCTTTTGTGTTCTACTCGATATAACATCTACGCATGAACCTAGCTCTGATACCACTATTGGGGAACGTTCCATGGGAAACAAAAAATTTCCTACGCACACGAAGACCTATCATGGTGATGTCCATCTATGAGAGGAGATTAGATCTACGTACCCTTGTAGATCGCTCAGCGGGAAGCATTAAGAAACGCGTTTGATGTAGTGGTACATCTTCACGATCTGTCCCTCGAACCATCCCACGATCCGTCCCACGAACCGTCTCGCGATCCGTTTTGATCTAGCGCCGAACGGACGGCACCTCCATGTTCAGCACACGTACAGCTCGATGACGATCTCGGCCTTCTTGATACAGCAAGCAAGACGGAGAAGTAGATGAGTTCTCCATCTGTGTGACGGTGCTCCGGCGGTGGTGGTGATCTACTCCTACAGGGCTCCGCCCGAGCTCCGCAGAAACCCGATCTAGAGGTAAAACTATGTGGAATAGGCTAGATTTGCATGTGGCAAAGTTGTGTCTCAAAAAGCCCTAAACCACCAATATTTAAAGGAGGAGGGGAGGGGCTAGCCTTGGGGCTCAAGGATCCCCTTGGTGCACCGGCCACCAGGGAGGAGGAGGGCTCCTCCTCCAATTCGGTTTGGGAAGGAGGAGTCCTCCTCTTCCTTCCCACCTCCCTGTTTCCTTTTTTTTCTTCTTCTCCTTTGGTATTTTTACATGTGGCGCCATAGCCCTCTTGGGCTGACTCCACCAGCCCAATAAGTACTTGGTGCGCCACCCTAGGGCCTTGGGATCACTCCCGGGTGGGTGGGCCCCTCCCGGTAAACACCCGGAACCCATTAGTCACTCCCGGTACACTGCGGTAATGCCCGAAACTTTCCGGTGACCAAATGAAACCATCCTATATATCAATCTTCGTTTCCGGACCATTCCGGAAACCCTCGTGACGTCTATGATCTCATCCGGGACTCCACAACATTCAATAACCACACATATAACTCAACTATACTAAAACATCATCGAACCTTAAGCGTGCAGACGCTGCGGGTTCGAGAACTATGTACACATGACCCGAGACACTCCTCAGTCAATATCCAATAGCGGGACTTGGAGGCCCATATTGGATCCTACATATTCTCCGAAGATCTTATCGGTTGAACCTCAGTGCCAAGGATTCATATAATCCCGTATGTCATTCCCTTTGTCCTTCGGTATGTTACTTGCCCGAGATTCGATCGTCGGTATCCGCATACCTATTTCAATCTCGTTACCGACAACTCTCTTTACTCGTTTTGTAATACAAGATCCCATGACTTACACTTAGTCACATTGCTTGCAAGGCTTGTGTGTGATGTTGTATTACCGAGTGGGCCCCAAGATACCTCTCCATCACACGGAGTGACAAATCCCAGTCTTGATCCATACTAACTCAACGGACAGCTTCGAAGATACCTATAGAGCACCTTTATAGTCACCCAGTAACATTGCAACGTTTGATAAACACAAGATATTCCTCCGGTGCCAATGAGTTATATGATCTCATGGTCATAGGAATAAATACTTGACACGCAGAAAACAATAGCAATAAAATGACACGATCAATATGCTATGTTCATAGTTTGGGTCTAGTCCATCACATGATTCTCCGAATGATGTGATCCAGTTATCAAGTGACAACACTTGCACATAGCGAGAAAACCTTGACTATCCTTGATCAACTCGCTAGCCAACTAGAGGCTTTCTAGGGACATTGTTTTGTCTATGTATCCACACATGTGTCTAAGTTTTCATGCAATACAATTATAGCATGGATAATAAATGATTATCTTCTAACATGAAATATAATAATAACTATTTATCATTGCCTCTAGGGAATATTTCCAACAATTGGGACGTCCCGGAAACATGTTGTTTTTGTCGTTTCGAGCGAGTTTCGTGGGTATAGCGCACTGTTTTGGGGTCATGGGCCGAGTCTTGATGCTCCATGGACCGTGTGCACGACTATCGAGATGTCACAAAAAACTCGTTGTTTTGGTCGTTTCGGGCGAGTTTGTGGGCTATAGCGCACTGTTTTAGGGTGCCGGTCAATTTTTTATGCTCCATGTGTTGGAAATATGCCTTGGAGGCAATAATAAAGTGGTTATTATTATATTTTCTAGTTTATGATAGTTGTCTATAATTCATGCTATAATTGTATTAACCAGAAACCGTAATACATGTGTGAATATACAGATCACATTGTGTCCCTAGTGAGCCTCTAGTTGGCTAGCTCGTTGGTCAATAGTTGATCATGGTTTCCTGATCATGGACATTGGATGTCATTGATAATGGGATCACATCATTGGGGAATGATGTGATGGACAAGACCCAATCCTAAGCATAGCACTAGATCGTATTGTTCGTCTGGTAAAGCTTTTCTAATGTCAAGTATCATTTTTCCTTAGACCATGAGATTGTGCAACTCCCGGATACCGTAGGAGTGCTTTGGGTGTATCAAATGTCACAACGTAACTGGGTGATTATAAAGGTGCACTACAGGTATCTCCGAAAGTGTCTGTTGGATTGTATGAATCGAGACTGGGATTTGTCACTCCGTGTGACAGAGAGGTATCTCTGGGCCCACTCGGTAATCCATCGTCATGAGCTCAATGTGACTAAGGAGTTAGTCATGGGATGATGTATTACGGAATGAGTATAGAGACTTGCCGGTAACGAGATTGAACAAGGTATCGGGATACCGACGATCGAATCTCGGGCAAGTATCATACTGGTAGACAAAGGGAATTGCGTACGGGATTGATTGAATCCCCGACATCGTGGTTCGTCCGATGAGATCATCATGGAACATGCGGGAACCAACATGGATATGCACACCCCGTTGTTGGTTATTGACCGGAGAGATGTATCGGTCGTGTCTGCATGGTTCCCGAACCCGTAGGGTCTACACACTTAAGGTTCGATGACACTAGGGTTGTAATGGGAATAGTACATGGTAACCGAAGGTTGTTCGGAGTCCCAGATGAGATCCGGGACGTCACGAGGAGTTTTGGAATGATCCGGAGGTAAATATTAATATATAAGAAGTGGAGATTTTATCGCCTGAAGTGTTTTCGGGATTCACCGGTAATGTACCGAGACCACTTGAAGGGTTCCGGGGGTCCACCGGGAAGGGCCACCAGCACCGAAGGGCTACGTGGGGCAAGAGTGGAAGGGAACCAGCCCCTAGATGGGCTGGTGTGCCTCCCACTTCAGCCCAAGGCACACAAGAGGGAAGGGTGGCGCTAACCCTAGGCGTGGGGACTTCCTTGGGTCGCAAACCACCCTAGGGCACCGCCTCCTCCTCCTGTTTGGCCCGCTACCCCTTCCATCTAGGGCTGCCGCACCACCTAGGGTGGAAACCCTAGGGGTGGGCACCCTCCTCCCTCTCCTCCTATATAAACCCAAGGGGTTTGGGGGGTTGCACACACAATTGCCTCTCTCCCTCGGCGCAGCCCTACTTCTCCTCCTCGTCCTCCGTAGTGCTTGGCGAAGCCCTCTCGGAGTACCACGTAACTTGATGACCCACAAGTATAGGGGGTCAATCGTAGTCCTTTCGATAAGTAAGAGTGTCGAACCCAACGAGGACCAGAAGGATCTGACAAGTGGTTTTCAGCAAGGTAAAATCTGCAGGCACTGAAATTGTCGCTAACAAGTGATTGTGTGGTGAGATGATTCATAGAAAGCGACAAGTAACAAAAGTAGCAACGGTGCAGCAAAGTGGCCCAATCCATTTTGTAGCAAGGGACAAGCCTGGACAAAGTCTTATAGGAGGAAAAACGCTCCCGAGGACACACGGGAATTTCTGTCATGCTAGTTTTCATCATGTTCATATGATTCGCGTTCGTTACTTTGATAGTTTGATATGTGGGTGGACCGGCGCTTGGGTACTGCCCTTAATTGGACAAGCATCCCACTTATAATTAACCCCTCTCGCAATAATCCGCAACTACGAAAGAAGAATTAATACAAAGTCTAACCATAGCATTAAACTAGTGGATCCAAATCAGCCCCTTACGAAGCAATGCATAAACTAGGGTTTAAGCTTCTGTCACTCTAGCAACCCATCATCTACTTACTACTTCCCAATGCCTTCCTCTAGGCCCAAATAATGGTGAAGTGTTATGTAGTCGACGTTCACATAAAACCACTAGAGAAAAACAACATACAACAAATAAAAATACTGAACGAATACCAAATTCACATGACTATTATTAGCATGACTTATCCCATGTCCTCAGGAACCAAAGTAACTACTCACAAAGCATAATCATATTCATGACCAGAGAGGTAATGAGTAGCATCAAGGATCTGAACATAAACTCTTCAACCAAGTAATCCAACTAGCATCAACTACAAAGAGTAATCAACACTACTAGCAACCTTACAAGTACCAATCGGAGTCGCGAGACGGGGATTGGTTACAAGAGATGAACTAGGGTTTGGAGATGAGATGGTGCTGATGAAGATGTTGATGGTGATGAGTCCCCTTCGATGAGAGGACTCTTGGTGATGACGATGGCGACAATTTCCCCCTCCGAGAGGGAAGTTTAACCGGCAGGATCGTCCTACCGGACCTCTAGATTGGTTCTGCTCAAGTTCCGCCTCGTGGCGGCGGCGAATCCACGAAAAAGCTCCTCCTTGATTTTTTCCTGGACGAAACCCTCCATGTAGCAAAAGAGGGGGGCAAGTGGGCCAGCAAGGTGCCCACAAGCCCCCATGGCGCAGCCTGGGGGGTGGCCGCGCCGTGCAGGCTTGTGGTGACCCCCTCGCGCCCCTATAGCGCTTCTTCGGCCCAGTATTTTTTACAAATCAGGAAAAAAAATCCGCATTGATTTTTACGGCGTTTGGAGTTGCGCAGAATAGGTATCTCAACTTTGCTCCACTTTCAGGCCAGAATTCCAGTTGCCGGCATTCTCCCTCTTCATGTAAACCTTGCAAAATAAGAGAGAAAAGGCATAAGAATTGTACCGTGAAGTGAAATAACATCCCAAGAAGCGATAATATCAACATGAAAACATGATGCAAAATGGACGTATCAACTCTCCCAAGCTTAGACCTCGCTTGTCCTGAAGCGAAAGCCTAGCTCAATAAATATGTCCACATGTTTAGGGAGAGAGGTGTTGACAAAACAAGATACGAACATGCATCATCATGATCATGATCGGAACTGCAATACCAACATATAATCTCTCATGCTAAAGTGATAATTCCTTCACAAAGTAAAGCATGGATCAAGAACCTTACCGAGAAGTAACAACCGATAGCCTTTTGTCATTGAAGCAATTGCAATTTATCACAACATCAGAAAGAGTCAAATAAGAGCTTGTAAAGCAAATCCACATACTCAATCATTCTTTCGTTCGCTACAATTGCTGCAACTCACGTGGTACGCATGCGATCAAAGTTTCAGCTGGACACAGAGAAAGATAGGGGCTTATAGTTTTGCCTCCCAACTGCTTACCTCAAGGGTAATGTCAACAATAATAGTCCATGAATACTTACCTCCAAGTTGACATATGAATATAGATCTTTCCCAAGCATATGACGTTAGCCAAGATAAAGGTGAAATAGGGGATTGGCGAAGATCACCATGACTCTTTCAAGGGAAAAAAGTAAAGGTACAAGATAGGCCCTTCGCAGAGGGAAGAAGAGGTTTTCATGCGCTTTTGAGGTTTGGATGCGTGTCCTCTTAGTGCGGAGGAACGTCACTTTGTATTGCCTCCTGTGATAAAGAACTTTATTATGCAGTCTGTCGCTTTTATGTCTTCCTCATCACAGGTTTGTACAAAGCTTATTTTCCACACACTAATAGATCATACATATTAGAGAGCAATTTTTATTGCTTGCACCGATGACAACTTACTTGAGGGATCTTATTCAATCCATAGCTAGGTATGGTGGACACTCGTGGCAAAACTGGGTTGATGGTTTATGGATGCACAAGTAGTATCTCTACTTGGTGCGGGAGGTTTGGCTAATGTGAGGTGGAAGCAATCGTCACATGCTAAGGGATCTCTAATCATACAACATTGTTCGGAGCCAAGCAAACACAATTCATTATGTTGTCTTCCTTGTCCAACATCTACTTCTAGGCATGCAATAGTTTAGTGAGTGTTCACAATCATAGATGGTGTCAGAGATGATATATTTATATGTGAACCTCTCCTTCTTTATCACTCCTATTAGTTGCAACCATGACCAAGGTCTATGTTTGCCTACCCTCAACAAGTTTCAATCCTCATTCTTTTTATATGTGAAGCCATCACTTCCCATAAGATCATTACACGATCTTTCATGCTTTTGTTCTATTCTTACTCTATTGATCAAGGCAAGAGGCAAAGCCCTTCAACTAAGACACTCATTATTATATGGCTCACGAGCTCGAATACATCGGGGGTGACACAAAGCAAAACTCAATACTAAAACACTAAGACTTTTAATCTACTAGAGAAAGATAAAACTGAAAAGGAAAACTAAAACAAAGGTAAAGGCAAAAGATGTGATGGTGATACGATACCGGGGCAACTCTCCCAAGCTTGGCACAAGCCAAGGGGATTGCCCATACACATGTTTAGTTGTCTTCCTTTGGTGGTGATGGTGGTGGAGTTGTTGAAGAGGTCTTGTGCTTGTTTAATTTCCACTTGAGCATAAAATTGTGCTCCCTCAGATCATCATTTTCCTCTTCAGGCTTCCACACCCTTTGGCATAATTCCTGCTTACTCTCCTGCAAGAAACGAGAAGGGATAAACAAGGTATTAGGCTTCTTCCTTGAGTCAGGGAGGCTCGACTTCTGGAACTCCACATGCGTGCATCCTGGTTGAGGTAGAGGAGCCTCCACTTAATCGGAACTCGTTCGTTCCTTCCCCTTGGGATCATAATCTTCTTCCTCATCAGAGGTCCAGCCATAAGGATCAAAGTCCACATAGACCTTGGGGTTAGCAGGGTAATCAGCCACATAGCTCTCCCCCTCTGAATCCTGAGAAGACATCTTGACCTAGATCTACGGCAGAAAACAGGCTCGAAACGAAAAATAGAAGAAATCTGTGTGATGCAGGGGTCAGACCAAAGTGGAGTATATATAATGATTTTTTAGACCAGAAGGAGTACCCCACATGAAAATGGAGTCCGGGAGGTGCATGAGGTGGCCACAAGTCCTCACGGCGCGGCCAGGGGTGGGCCCGTGCCGTGCAGGCTTGTCGCCTCCTCGCGCACTTTCCGGACTACTTCCAATTTTTGTATTTTTTTCAAATATTCAAAAAAGGAGAAAATTTCCTACTTGAAAAGTTTTGGACTCTGTTTTCTTATCGAATCTCATACCTCTTCCTTTTCGGAGTCTGAAACAAGCTGATAAATATCCCTTAGGTATTCTTCCGGAGTTATGGTATTGATAACATTGCTCTCAACATTTATGGGAGTACCTGAGATATAATGCTTGATTCTCTGCCCATTTACAACTCTCGGACAATTACCTTCCATGTTGTTTATCTTGATAACACCGGAACGATATACTTCCTCAACAACATAGGGACCTTCCCATTTAGAGAGAAGCTTGCCTGCAAAGAATCTTAAACGAGAGTTATATAGCAAGACATAATCACCTACATTGAACTCACGCTTTTGTATCCTCTTATCATGCCACCTCTTAACCTTCTCTTTGAACAACTTGGCATTCTCATATGCCTGAGTTCTCCATTCATCAACCGAGCTAATGTAAAATAACCTCTTCTCACCGGCAAGTTTGAAATCAAAGTTGAGCTCTTTGATTGCACAATAAGCTTTATGCTCTAGCTCAAGAGGTAAATGACATGCTTTACTGTACACCATTTTGTACGGAGACATGCCCATGGGATTCTTATAGGCAGTTCTATAAGCCCACAATGCATCATCGAGCTTCTTAGACCAATTCTTTCTAGACCTATTGACAGTATTTTGCAGAATTAGTTTAATCTCTCTATTGCTTATGTCTACTTGACCACTGGACTGAGGGTGATAGGGAGACGCAATTATATGGTTGACATCGTACTTAGCAAGCGTTTTACGGAAAGCACCATGGATGAAGTGTGAACCACCGTCGGTCATTAGATATCTAGGGACTCCAAATCTAGGGAAGATAACTTCTTTAAGCATCCTGATAGAAGTGTTGTGATCAGCACTACTAGTGGGGATAGCTTCTACCCACTTAGTGACGTAATCAACAGCAACTAGGATATGAGTATACCCGTTGGATTTTGGAAAAGGTCCCATATAATCAAAGCCCCGGACATCAAATGGTTCAATGACAAGTGAATAGTTCATAGGCATTTCCCGACGTTTGCTAATATTACCTATTCTTTGACATTCGTCAGAAGACAAGACAAACTTACGGGCATCCTTGAAGAGAGTGGGCCAATAGAAACCTGACTGCAATACCTTGTGTGCAGTTCTATCTCCCGCATGGTGTCCTCCGTAGGCCTCGGAGTGACACTTCTGTAGGATCTGCCCCTGTTCATGTTCAGGTACACAACGTCTAATAACACCATCTACTCCTTCCTTACAAAGGTGAGGATCAACCCAAAAGTAATGTCTCAAGTCAAAGAAGAATTTCTTCTTTTGTTGGTACGTGAAACTAGGTGGTATATATTTGGAAACAATATAGTTTGCATAATCAGCATACCACGATGCACTACGTGAAGCATTGATGACATTCAGTTGCTCATCGGGAAATCTATCATCAATAGGTTGTGGGTCATCAAGAACGTTCTCCAACCTAGACAAGTTATCTGCTACGGGGTTATCAGCACCCTTTCTATCGACAACGTGGAAATCAAATTCTTGTAGCAAGAGAACCCATCTGATAAGTCTAGGTTTAGCGTCCTTCTTCTCCATGAGGTACTTAATAGAAGCATGATCAGTGTGAATAGTGACTTTGGAATCAACTATGTAAGACCTGGACTTTTCACATGCAAACACGACTGCTAAAAATTCCTTCTCCGTAGTAGCATAGTTTCTCTCGGCACTGTCTAGAGTTTTACTGGCGTAGTGAATAACATTCAACTTCTTATCGACTCTTTGCCCTAGAACAGCACCAACATCATAATCACTAGCATCACACATGATTTCAAAGGGTAGGTTCCAATCAGGTGGTTGAACAATAGGTGCAGTTATCAAAGCCCTCTTAAGTATTTCGAAGGCTTCCTCACAATCATCGTCAAAAACAAAAGGAATATCCTTTTGTAAGAGATTGGTAAGAGGCCTAGAAATCTCAGAGAAGTCTTTGATGAACCTTCTATAGAAACCAGCATGACCAAGGAAACTTCTTATACCTTTGATATCTGTGGGGTATGGCATTTTCTCGATTGCATCAACCTTAGCCTTATCGACTTCAATACCTCCTTCAGAAATTTTATGTCCTAAGACGATGCCTTCATTAACCATAAAGTGGCACTTTTCCCAATACAAGACAAGATTGGTGTCTTTACATCTCTGTAAGAATCGATCAAGGTTGCTGAGGCAATCATCAAAAGAAGACCCGTAAACGGAAAAGTCATCCAAGAAAACCTCGACAATCTTTTCACAAAAGTCAGAGAATATAGCCATCATACATCTTTGAAAGGTGGCAGGTGCATTACATAAGCCAAAATGCATACGTCTATAAGCAAAGGTACTGAAAGCGCAGGTGAAAGTGGTTTTCTCCTGATCAGATTGTGCAACTGGAAGTTGGGAGAAACTAGAATAATCGTCTAGAAAGCAAAAGTGTGTGTGTTTAGACAGCCTTTCTAGCATTTGGTCGATAAAAGGCAAAGGGTAAATATCTTTCCTAGTGGCTATATATAATTTCCTAAAATCGATCACCATCCTATAGCCAGTAATAATCCTGTGTGGGATCAACTCATCCTTATCAGTAGGGACAACGGTAATGCCTCCCTTCTTAGGGACGCAATGCACCGGACTCACCCAATCGCTATGAGCAACAGGATTGATAATACCCGCTTCTAGAAGCTTTAGGACTTCTTTTCTTACTACTTCTTTCATCTTAGGATTTAATCTCCTTTGATGATCAGCAACTAGTTTGAAATCAGGATCGGTTTTAATCTTGTGCTGGCATAGAGTGGGACTAATGCCCTTAAGATCATCAAGAGTATATCCGATAGCAGCACGGTGCTTCCTCAGAGTGTTTAGTAACTTCTTTTCTTCATGCTCCGAGTGGCTAGCACTAATAATGACAGGATATATCTCTTTTCCATCAAGATAAGAATACTTAATAGTATCAGGCAACTGTTTAAGCTCGAACACGGGATCACCCTTTGGTGGGGGTGGATCCCCAAGCAGTTCAAGAGGCAAGTTATTCTTAAGGATAGGATATTGTTATAAGACAACTCTATCTATCTCATCCCTTTCATCCATATGCATATCATTTTCATGCTCAAGCAAGTATTGCTCTAAGGGATCAGTAGGAGGCACGGCAATAGAAGCTAAGGCAATAGTTTCATCCCTACAAGGCAACTATTTTTCATGAGGTTGTCTACCAAACTTGGAGAAACTGAACTCATGTGACATACCTTCAAAGCCAACAGTGACAGTTTGCTTCTCACAATCAATATGAGCATTGACAGTATTGAGGAAGGGTCTGCCAAATATGATGGGACAAAAGCTATCTTGTGCAGTAACAAGAACGAGGAAATTAGCAGGATACTTCGTTTTACCACACAAGACTTCAACATCCCTAACAATTCCCACAGGGCAGATAGTATCTCTATTGGCAAGCTGAATAGTGACATCAATAGGCTCTACCTCAACAGGTGCAATCTCATCTTTGATTTCATCGTATAAGGATTGAGGTATTGCACTAACACTAGCACCCACGTCACATAAACCATGATAACAATGATCTCCTATCTTAACAGAAACAACAGGCGTGCCAACAACATGCCTATGTTTGTCTCTAGCGTGAGGTTTAGCAATTCAAGCAGCATCTTCACACAAGTGAATATTATGTTCCTCAACATCGTCGGACAGAAGATCTTTGATAATAGCAATGCTAGGTTCAACTCTAATTTTCTCAGGGGGTGTAGGTGTTCTAATATAGCCTCTACGTATCACAGTTGAAGCTTTAGAATGATCCTTTATCCTAACAGGGAAAGGTGGTTTCTCAATGTAAGCACTCGGAACAACAGGATCATTATAGGCAATGACTTTCTCTCCAACTGGAGTGGGTTTAACTACATTGACTTCTAACGGAGGATGATATTTAAACCACTTCTCTTTGGGGAGATCAATATGAGCAGCAAAGGATTCACACAGTGAAGCTACTATATCAGAGTCAAGTCCATACTTAGCGCTAAAGTCACAAAAAGTATTTGTCTCAACAAAGGATTTAACACAATCAAACGTGAAATTCATACCTGACTCCTTACCTTCTTCAAGCTCCCAATCTTAAGAGTTGCGTTTAATTCTCTCCAATAAATTCCATTCGAAGTCAATATCTCTCTTCATAAAAGAACCGGTACAAGAAGTGTCAAGCATGGTGCGATCATCATGAGAAAGCCGAGCATAGAAGTTCTGCATGATAATTTCTCTCGAGAGCTCATGATTGGGGCATGAATATAACATTGATTTAAGCCTCCCCCAAGCTTGAGCGATGCTTTCTCTGTCACGAGGCCAAAAATTACAAATATAATTCTGATCACGATGTACTACATGCATAGGATAAAAGTTTTGATGAAATTCCAATTTCAACCGATTGTAGTCCCATGATCCAGTATCATCACATAGCCTATACCATGTCAACACCTTATCCTTCAAAGATAAAGGAAAGACCTTCTTCTTGACCTCATCCTCAGGCAAACCTGCAAGCTTAAATAAACCACAAACTTCATCTACATAGATCAGATGCAAGTCTGGATGTGATGTTCCATCTCCTGTAAAAGGATTAGCCAGCAGTTTCTCAAGCACACCCGAAGGAAATTCAAAGCAAATATTTTCAGTAGGTGAAGTAGGTTGAGGAGCAACTCTTTGTGCTTCCGTTCGAGGTGAAGATACCCCAAACAAGCCAGTTTTCGTCTAAATTGGAGTTTTTGGCGTCAAAAGGTGTTGCCTCTATCCCTCTTTGTGTGAGGATACCCCAAACAAGCCCATCAAAGGATTAGTATCCATAGTGACAAGTGACAATAAATTTCAGCACACTATATGAATGTTTCCTTACCAAGTTCCACTTACCAAAGGCGCTTCATTCCCCGGCAACGGCGCCAGAAAAGAGTCTTGATGACCCACAAGTATAGGGGATCAATCATAGTCCTTTCGATAAGTAAGAGTGTCGAACCCAACGAGGAGCAGAAGGATCTGACAAGTGGTTTTCAGCAAGGTAAAATATGCACGCACTGAAATTGTTGGTAACAAGTGATTGTGTGGTGAGATGATTCATAGCAAGCAACAAGTAACAAAAATAGCAACGGTGCAGCAAAGTGGCCCAATCCCTTTTGTAGCAAGGGACAAGCCTGGACAAAGTCTTATAGGAGGAAAAACGCTCCCGAGGACACACGGGAATTTCTGTCATGCTAGTTTTCATCATGTTCATATGATTCGTGTTCGTTACTTTGATAGTTTGATATGTGGGTGGACCGGCACTTGGGTACTACCCTTAACTGGACAAGCATCCCACTTATGATTAACCCCTCTCGCAAGCATCTGCAACTACGAACGAAGAATTAAGACAAAGTCTAACGAAGAATTAGACAAAGTCTAACCATAGCATTAAACTAGTGGATCCAAATCAGCCCCTTACGAAGCAACGCATAAACTAGGGTTTAAGCTTCTGTCACTCTAGCAACCCATCATCTACTTACTACTTCCCAATGCCTTCCTCTAGGCCCAAATAATGGTGAAGTGTTATGTAGTCGACGTTCACATAACACCACTAGAGGAAAAACAACGTACAACATATCAAAATACCGAACGGATACCAAATTCACATGACTATTATTAGCATGACTTATCCCATGTCCTCAGGAACCAAAGTAACTACTCACAAAGCATAATCATATTCATGACCAGAGAGGTAATGAGTAGCATCAAGGATCTGAACATAAACTCTTCCACCAAGTAATACAACTAGCATCAACTACAAAGAGTAATCAACACTACTAGCAACCTTACAGGTACCAATCGGAGTCGCGAGACGGAGATTGGTTACAAGAGATGAACTAGGGCTTGGAGATGAGATGGTGCTGATGAAGATGTTGACGGTGACGAGTCCCCTCCGATGAGAGGAGTGTTGGTGAGGATGATGGCGATGATTTCCCCCTCCGGGAGGGAAGTTTCCTCGGTAGGATCGTCCTACCGGAGCTCTAGATTGGTTCTGCTCAAGTTCCGCCTCATGGCGGCATCGAATCCACGAAAAAGCTCCTCCTTGAAAAAAAATTCGTGGACGAAACCCTCCATATAGCAAAAGAGGGGGGCAAGTGGGCTAGCAGGGTGCCCACAAGCCCCCATGGCGCGGCCTGGGGGGTGGCTGCGCCGTGCAGGCTTGTGGCCACCCCGTGGCGCCCCTCTGGCGCTTCTTCGGCCCAGTATTTTTTATAAATCAGGAAAAAAATCCTCGTTGATTTTTACGGCGTTTGGAGTTGCCAGAATAGGTATCTCAACTTTGCTCCACTTTCAGGCCAGAATTCCAGTTGCCGGCATTCTCCCTCTTCATGTAAACCTTGCAAAATAAGAGAGAAAAGGCATAAGAATTGTACCGTGAAGTGAAATAACAACCCAAGAAGCGATAAATATCAACATGAAAACATGATGCAAAATGGACGTATCACAGCTCCACCGTCACCATGCCGTCGTGCTGCGGAGCTCTCCCTCAACCTCTCCTCTCTCCTTGCTGGATCAAGGCGTAGGAGACGTCACCGGGCTGTACGTGTATTGCATGCGGAGGCGTCGTTGTTCGACGCTTAGATTGGAATCTTCCATGATCTGAATCACTACGAGTACGACTCCATCAACCGCGTTCTAGTAACACTTTCGCTTAGCGATCTTCAAAGGTATGAAGATGCTCTACCCCATTGCTCGTTGTTGGTTTCTCCTAGATAGATCCTTGTGAATCATAGGAAAATTTTCAAAATTACTATGTTCCCCAACAGTGGCATTCGAGCCAGGTTCTATGCGTAGATTCTATGCACGAGTAGAACACAAAGGTTGTGGGCGACGATTTTGTCAATTGCTTGCCCTTACTAGTCTTATCTTGATTCGGCGGCATCGTGGAATGAAGCGGCCCGGACCGACTTTACACGTACTCTTACGTGAGACTGGTTCCACCGACCGACATGCACTTGTTGCATAAGGTGGCTAGCAGGTGTGTGTCTCTCCCACTTTAGTCGGATCGGATTCGATGAAGAGGGTCCTTATGAAGGGTAAATAGCATTGGCATATCAACGTTGTGGCTGTCACGTAGGTAAGATTCATTCTTGCTAGAAACCCAAATCAGCCACGTAAAACTTGCAACAACAATTAGAGGACGTCTAACTTGTTTTTGCAGGGTATGCTATGTGATGTGATATGGCCAAAAGGATGTGATGTTACCTATGTGATTGTTGGGGAACATAGCATGGGAAACAAAAAATTTCCTACGCACACGCAATATCTATCCATGGTGATGATCATCTACAAGAGGGGAGAGTGAATCTACATACCCTTGTAGATCGCCAAGGGGAAGCATATATAACGTGGTTGATGTAGTGGAACATCTTCGCCATCCAAATCGCAGCCTGTCTCGCGATCTCATCACGATCCGTCCCGCGATCTCATCACGATCCTTCCTGATCTAGTGTCGAACGGACGGCACCTCCGCGTTCAGCACACGTACAGCTCGATGACGATCTCCACCTTCTTCATCCAGCAAGTGGGGCGGAAAGGTAGATGAGTTCTATAGCATGGCAGCGTGGTGGTGGTGGTGGTGGTGCTATTCCAGCACGGCTTCGCCTAAGCACCGCTGAAACTAGAGGAGAAACAGATCTAAAGAGAGAGGGCAGCACGTGGCTGTTTTCCGTTGTGTCTAAAACCCTCAAAACCCTTAGTATATATTGGAGGAGAGGAGTGAAAGGGTTGCGCCCTAGTGCAGCCCTTTCTTCCCTTGCGCAAGGAGGAGAGGAGGAGTCCTCCTCCAATCCTATTTGGAGTAGGATTCCTCCTTCCCACTTGGAAACTCTTTCCATCTTGTGTTTTTTCCTTCTCAAAACTTATGGGCCTTAGTGGGAACTTATTCCAGCCCACTAGGGGCTGGTTTATCTCTTCCCACAGCCCATTAGGCTTCTTGGGGCGTGACACCCCTCCCGATGGTCCCTGGCACCCCTCCCGACACTCCCGGTACACTACCGATGAGCCCGAAACTTTTTCGTTGACCAAAACAGGACTTTCTATATATCAATCTTTACCTCCGGACTATTCCAAAGCTCCTCGTGATGTCCAAGATCTCATCCGAGACTCCGAACAACCTTCGGTCACCAACACCTATAACTCAGCTATAGCGAAACGCCACTGAACCTTAAGTGTGCACACCCTACGGGTTCGAGAACTATGCAGACATGACCTGAGACACTCTCCGATCAATAACCAATAGTGGGACCTGGATGCCCATATTGGCTCCTACATCTTATATGGAGATCTCTATCGATTGAACCTCTATGTCAAGGATTCAGTTAATCACGTATATTGTTCCATTTGTCCTTCGGTATGTTACTTCCCCGAGATTCGATCGTCGGTATCTCTATACCTAATTCAATCTCGTTACCGGTAAGTCTCTTTACTCGTTCCATAGTACAAGATCCCATGACTAACTCCTTAGTCACATTGCTTGCAAGGCTTGTTGTGATGTTGTATTACCGAGTGGGCCCCGAGATACCTCTCCGTCACACGGAGTGACAAATCCCAGTCCTCATCCATGCCAACCCAACAGACACCTGTAGAGCACCTTTATAGTCACCCAGTTACGTTGTGACGTTCGATACACACAAGGTATTCCTCCGGTGTCTGGGAGTTGCATGATCCCATGGTCATAGTAACAAATACATTGACATGCACAAAACAGTAGCAATAAACCGACACGGTCATATGCTACGTTCATAGTTTTGGAGTCCACCTATCTTGATGATAAAGGTGTGGAGAGTGGAGTTGAAGAAGTCAAAAATTTGGGTAGTAATGAAACTCCCACTTTGGATTTCAAGGAATTCAATTATGATAATTGCTCCGTGTTTGAATGCATTTCTTTGATGCTATCCATTGCAAACTCTCCACATGCTTATAGCCAAATCAAATCCTTTACCGCGCATATCGTAGATGCTATGATGAAATCTCTTCAAGAGAAGCTCAAACTAGAAGTCTCTATACCTAGAAAACTTCATGATGAGTGGGAACCTACTAACAAAATCAAGATCAAAAACTATGACTGCAATGCTTTGTGTGATTTGGGTGCTATTGTTTCCGCGATTCCAAAGTCTTTATGTGATATTCTTGGTTTTCATGAGATTAAAGAGTGTTCTCTTAATTTGCATCTTGCGGATTCTATTGTCAAGAAACCCATGGGGAGGATCGATGATGTTCTTATTGTTGGAAATAAGAACTATGTACCCGTGGATTTCATTGTACTTGACATAGATTGCAATCCTTCATGTCCCATTATTCTTGGTAGACCTTTCCTAAGGACTATTGGTACTATCATCGATATGAAGGAAGGGAATATTAGATTTCAATTTACTTCAAAGAAGGGCATGGAGCACTTTCCTAGAAAGAAAATAAGATTTCCTTATGAATCTATGATGAGGGCTACCTATCGTTTGAGCACCAAAGATGACTATACGTGATTCCATCACTTTCGCCTAGCTAAGGGCGTTAAACAGAAGCGCTTGTTGGGAGGCAACCCAACGAATCTATCATTTTTCTTTTTGTTTTGTGTTTTCCACACTTCAATAATTCTGTTATGATTGTGCTTTTTGTGTTTCTTTTTGCGTTTGTGCCAAGCAAAACCGTTATGATTAGTCTTGGGGATGATCGTTTGGTCATGCTGGAAAAGACAGAAACTTTCTACTCACGAAAAGAATTTTCATGTTTTGTCTGTAAGAGCTTTTGAGTTAATTTTTTGTGTGTGCTTATTTCTACGCAAATTCTTCAGAGTGTGGTAAGTTTTCAGAATTTTTGAAGTACTAGAGGTACACGAAATATACAGATTGGTACAGACTGGTTTGCTGTTAACAGATTCTGTTTTTGTTGTGTTGGTTGCTTATTTTGATGAAACTATGGATAGTATCGGGGGGGTATTAGCCATGGAAGATTGAAATTACAGTAACCCAACATCAGCACAAGTAGAATTTAAGTTTGCTACAGTACCTAAGGAAGTGGTGGTTTGCTTTCTTGTACTAATGTTATCACGAGTTTCTGTTTAAGTTTCGTGTTGTGAAGTTTTCAATTTTTGGGTGAAGTTCTTATGGACAAAGAGATAAAGAGTGGCAAGAGCTCAAGCTTGGGGATTCCCAAGGCAACCCAAGAGATTCAAGGATGTCGTAAAAGCCTAAGCTTGGGGATGCCGCGGGAAGGAATCCCCTCTCTCGTCTTCAATCCATCGGTAACGTTACTTGGGGCTATATTTTTATTCACCACATGTTATGTGTTTTTGCTTGGAGCGTCTTGTATCGTAGGAGTCTTTTATTTTTGTTGTGTCACAATCATCCTTGCTGCACACCTAGAGAGAAATACATGCACACACCATGATTTTGTCGAGCTTCACTTATATCTTTTGGTAGACAATTCAGCTGACATGCGCTTCACTTATATCTTTTGAGCTAGATACTTTTGCTCTTATTTGTGCTTCACTTATATCTTTTAGAGCACAACTGTGCGTGGCTTGGTAGGTGATCTATGCTTTGAAAGTAGTCTCAAAATGGGTAGTTATCCAAAGGGATACGAAAACTTCCACCTTCATGTGCATTGAATAGTTAGAGAAGTTTGATTCATCTCAATTAGTTTTGAGTTGTGGTTATGGTAATATTGAAGTCATGCTAGTAAGGTGTTGTGGATCTAGAAATACATGTGTTGAAGTTAGTGATTCCCGTAACATGCACGTATGGTGAACTGCTATGTGATGAAATCTGAGCATGATTAGTCTATTGATTGTCATCCTTTGCGTGGCGGTCGGGATCGCGCGATGGTTTATACCTACCAACCCTTCCCCTAGGAGTATGCGTTGAATGCTTTGTTTCGATTACTAATAAAACTTTTGCAATAAGTATATGAGTTCTCCATGACTAATGTTGAGTCCATGGTTTTGATGCACTTTCACCTTCCACCATCACTATCTTCTTAGTGCCGTGCAACTTTCGCCGGTGCACAATGTTGGGGAATGTCGCATGGGAAACAAAAATTTTCCTACGCGCACGAAGACCTATCATGGTGATGTCCATCTACGAGAGGGGATGTGTGATCTACATACCCTTGTAGACCATACAGCAGAAGCGTTAGTGAACGCGGTTGATGTAGTGGAACGTCCTCACGTCCCTCGATCCGCCCCGCGAACCGTCCCGCGATCAGTCCCACGATCTAGTGCCGAACGGACGACACCTCCGCGTTCAGCACACGTACAACTCGACGATGATCTCGGCCTTCTTGATCCAGCAAGAGAGATTGAGAGGTAGAAGAGTTCTCCGGCAGCGTGACGGCGCTCCGGAGGTTGGTGGTGATCTTATCTCAGCAGGGCTTCGCCCGAGCTCCGCAGAAACGCGATCTAGAGGAAAAACCGTGGAGGTATGTGGTCGGGCTGCCGTGGAAAAAGTCGTCTCAAATCAGCCCTAAAACCTCCGTATATATAGGGGGAAGAGGGGGAGCCTTGCCTTGGGGTCCAAGGACCCCTAAGGGCTTCGGCCGAGCCAAGGGGGGCAGCCCTCCCCTTCCAAACCGAGTCCAACTAGGTTTGGAAGGAGGAGTCCTTCCCCCTTTTCCCACCTCCTCTTTTTTTTCTTTCTTTTCTCTTTGATTTTCTTCCTATGGCTCATAGGGCCTTCTTGGGCTGTCCCACCATCCCACTAAGGGCTGGTGCACCACCCCCAAGGCCTATGGGCTTCCCTGGGGTGGGTTTCCCCCCCACCCCCCCGGTGAACTCCCGGAACCCATTCGTCATTCCCGGTACATTCCCGGTAACTCCGAAAACCTTTCGGTAATCAAATGAGGTCATCCTATATATCAATCTTCGTTTCCGGACCATTCCGGAAACCCTCGTGACGTCCGTGATCTCATCCGGGACTCCGAACAACATTCAGTAACCAACCATATAACTCAAATACGCATAAAACAACGTCGAACCTTAAGTGTGCAGACCTTGCGGGTTTGAGAACTATGTAGACATGACCCGAGAGACTTCTCGGTCAATATCCAATAGCGGGACCTGGATGCCCATATTGGATCCTACATATTCTAGGAGGATCTTACCGTTTGAACCTCGGTGCCAAGGATTCATATAATCCCGTATGTCATTCCCTTCGTCCTTCGGTATGTTACTTGCCCGATATTCGATCGTCAGTATCCACATACCTATTTCAGTCTTGTTTACCGGCAAGTCTCTTTACTCGTTCCGTAATACAAGATCCCACAACTTACACTAAGTCACATTGCTTGCAAGGCTTGTGTGTGATGTTGTATTACCGAGTGGGCCCCGAGATACCTCCCCGTCACACGGAGTGACAAATCCCAGTCTCGATCCATACTAACTCAAAGAACACCTTCGGAGATACCTGTAGAGCATTTTTATAGTCACCCAGTTACGTTGCAAGGTCTGATACACACAAAGTATTCCTCCGATGTCAGTGAGTTATATGATCTCATGGTCATAGGAACAAATACTTGACACGCAGAAAACAGTACCAACAAAATGACACGATCAACATGCTACGTCTATTAGTTTGGGTCTAGTCCATCACGTGATTCTCCTAATGACGTGATCCAGTTATCAAGCAACAACACCTTGTTTATAATCAGAAGACACTGACTATCTTTGATCAACTGGCTAGCCAACTAGAGGCTTGCTAGGGACAGTGTTTTGTCTATGTATCCACACATGTATATAAGTCTTCATTCAATACAATTATAGCATCGATAATAAACGATTATCTTGATACAGGAATTATAATAATAACTATGTTTATTATTGCCTCTAGGGCATAATTCCAACAGTCTCCCACTTGCACTAGAGTCAATAATCTAGCCCTCACATCATCATGCGAATTACATTGTAATAAATCTAACACCCATACAGTTCTGGTGTTGATCATGCTTTGCCCGTGGAAGAGGTTTAGTCAGCGGGTCTGCTACATTCAGATCCGTGTGCACTTTGCATATATTTACGTCCTCCCCTTCGACGTAGTCGCGGATGAGGTTGAAGCGTCGTTTGATGTGTCTGGACTTCTTGTGAAACCGTGGTTCCTTTGCTGGGGCAATGGCACCCGTGTTGTCACAGAACAAGGTTATTGGATTCAGTGCACTTAGCACTACTCCAAGATCCGTCATGAACTGCTTCATCCAGACACCCTCCTTAGCCGCCTCCGAGGCAACCATGTACTCCGCTTCACATGTAGAATCTGCTACGACGCTTTGCTTGGAACTGCACCAGCTTACCGCACCCCCATTAAGAATAAATACGTATCCGGTCTGTGACTTAGAGTCGTCCGGATCGGTGTCAAAGCTTGCATCGACGTAACCCTTTACGGCGAGCTCTTCGTCACCTCCATACACGAGAAACATCTCCTTAGTCCTTTTCAGGTACTTCAGGATATTCTTGACCGTCGTCCAGTGATCCACTCCTGGATTACTCTGGAACCTACCTGCCATACTTATGGCCAGGCTAACGTCCGGTCTAGTGCACAACATTGCATACATGATAGAACCTATGGATGAAGCATAGGGGACGGTGCTCATATGCTCTCTATCCTCATCACTTGCTGGGCACTGATTCTTACTCAATCTCGTACCTTGTAAAACTGGCAAGAACCCTTTCTTGGACTGTTCCATTTTGAACCTCTTCAAAACTTTATCAAGGTATGTGCTTTGTGAAAGTCCTATCAGGCGTTTCGATCTATCCCTGTAGATCTTAATGCCTAGAATGTAAGCAGCTTCTCCTAGGTCCTTCATAGAGAAACTTTTATTCAAGTAATCCTTTATGCTCTCCAAAAACTCTACATTGTTTCCAATCAGCAATATGTCATCCACATATAATATTAGAAACGCCACAGATCTCCCACTCACTTTCTTGTAAATACAAGATTCTCCAACCACTTGTATAAACCCAAATGCTTTGATCACCTCATCAAAGCGTTTGTTCCAACTCCGAGATGCTTGCACCAGTCCATAAATGGATCGCTGGAGCTTGCACACCTTGTTAGCATTCTTAGGATGGACAAAACCTTCAGGTTGTGTCGTGGTTTTGTCACGGCAGATGTCCTCGTGAGAGAACTTAGGTGTGAGGCCATCGCAACCATGTGGCGGCTTGAAGGGGTTGGTCGGAATCGAGAGACGCGAGTTTACCCAGGTTCGGCCCCTCCGATGGAGGTAAAAGCCTACATCCTGCTTGTGCTTCATTGATGAAGATGATGATCTCGATTACAAGGGTGCAGACTCGCCACCTCTAATCTCGTGGGTGTCTAATCTGTCTATCCCATGATATGTCTTGTCTAGATCTAAGTTGTGTCTCTTGTCCCTCTTGGGGAGCCTTACCCCTCCTTATATAGGTGGAAGGGGTAGGTTTACATGTAGAGTCCTACTAGGAGTAGGAATAGGACTAGTCTCTCTTGAATCCTAATCCGGGTCTTGTTTCCTTCTTGTGGGAGTCTTTCCTCTTCTTGGGCCTTCCATGTGAGTCGGCCCTCCTGGCCTCTCTATGAATCGCCTTATGCCAGGGTGTACGCCGGGCCTTGGGCCTTCGTCATTTATCTAAGTCGCATGTGGGGACAAGTATGAGTCGCCCGCCAGGTCACTTCTGAGTCACCAAGTCCTTGGTGGGTCATACTCCAAGCCGGGTTACACTGCGGGGTATATCCCCAACATTAGCCCCCAAGGTTAGCTTGAATTTATTCATGGTAAGCTCCTGAAATAAGAATAATAAATAAGTTAAGGGACCGGCTTGCTCCTCTGGCCGGCTTGATTTACTGAAGTGGCTCCTTGAAAAATCCGGGTTTCTTCGAACCGCCTTTAATCATCTCGTAGGTACGTGTCCTTTGTAATAAAATACATATGCCATTGAATCGGCCTCCAATGCTTTGGCTTGATGAAAATTTGGGAAATAAGAAATCCACACAATGTTGAACTAGCTTCTCTTGCTTCGGCGGGTTATGATTAACAATGGCGGGTCATGATTGATAATGGCAGGTCATCATAATTAGTAGTGCCCCGTGAAACAACTGAACTCCAATTGACAAATCCGTGTGATGTTGAGCCGGTCTTTCAGTGCTTCAACTAGATAAAAATATGTTGAACCGGTCTCCCAATACTTCACCTCCATGACAGAATGAAATGTGCTCTTCAATTTTTTGATATATCCATATTACCTGTAGCCCCCAAGGGCCGGGTCATCAGTGTGTGATGGGCCGGGTCTCCAATTTGAACCTCATGATCTATGAAACAACTTAGTGATGTAACCCCCAAGGGCCGAGTTGTCTTGCCTGCTGCAACCTGGGACTTTAAACATTATGATCTGAATAGTGTAGCCCCCAAGTGACGGGTCGATTGCTTGCGGCGACTCGGGACTTCCTTGTTCTTCTCCTTGAGGAGCAATGTGTAGCCCCCAAGGGCCGGGTCATTATAAAAATGATAAGTCGGTTCTTCCTTGAATCCATACTTGAATAATGAGCGACCTGTAGCCCCCTAGGGCCGGCTTATCTTCTTGAAATAGCCGGGTCTGTCGATGATGTGATCATTTGTAAAGAGGATTGCATTAGCCCCCAAGTGCCATGGTGCATGCTTGCAGCGACATGGGACTTTCATACTTTGATGTAATCTTGATTTGAATAATGTAGCCCCCAAGTGTCGGGTTGTGTGCCTGCAGTGACTCGGGGCTATTCCTTTCATTGTAGAATAAAATCATATCCACTCTGTGAGCTGATGATGCCCTTGTGATAAAAGAAATCCTTGAGCGTGGTTGCAATGTAACCCGACAAATATATCCTTGAGAAATCCATATGTCGGAGCAATCGGCCCAAGATATTTTGAGGCAAGTCAGGAAAAAGCCTGAAAAACCTTGTGGCAGTGCCAGGAAGGTAAAAAATAGCAATTTCGTCGGCTCATAAGGTTGCGACAGGATGGGGCGAGTCAAAAAGCTCAAGCGCCACCCAAGATAATGATTTCGTCGGCTCATAAGGTCGCGACAGGATAGGGCGAGTCAGAAAGCTCAAGCGCCACCCAAGATAATGATTTCGTTAGCTCATAAGGTTGCGACAGGATGGGGTGAGTCAGAAAGCTCAAGCGCCACCCTAAGATGATGGTTTCGTCGGCTCATAAGGTCGCGACAGGATGGGGCGAGTCAAAAAGCTCAAGCGCCACCCTAAGATGATGGTTTCGTCGGCTCATGAGGTCGCGACAGGATGGGGCGAGTCAGAAAGCTCAAGCGCCACCCTAAGATGATGGTTTCGTCGGCTCATAAGGTTGCGACAGGATGGGGCGAGTCAGAAAGCTCAAGCGCCACCCTAAGATGATGGTTTCGCCGGCTCATAAGGTCACGACAGGATGGGGCGAGTCAGAAAGCTCAAGCGCCACCCTAAGATGATGGTTTCGTCGGCTCATAAGGTTGTGACAGGATGGGGCGAGTCAGAAAGCTCAAGCGCCACCCTAAGATGATGGTTTCGTCGGCTCATAAGGTCGCGACAGGATGGGGCGAGTCAGAAAGCTCAAGCGCCACCCTAAGATGATAATTTTTCTGTAATGACCCGTGGTTCTTGAATTGTTCATCCCAGTTGAGTCTGTCGAGCCATGTCCATGTAGCCCCCGAGTCTTAAGTCGACTCAAGGAGGCGGCTTGAGAGTCTCCATACTTGATTGTGGCATAAACCGACAGAGAAAAGATACTGGTACTCGCTCCATCTCCAAGATATAAAGCCACTGCACCGGCAGGTTGAGAGTTGTCTGGCGATTTGGCACGGACTCAAGAATCGGTTGCGGCGTTGTAAGCAGCTTTAGTTGCGCAGACGTGAGAGTTTGGCCGCGTCATTGTGAGTCGTCTTGATCGCATGGTCGTTTAGAGTTGGCCGCATCATTTGTAAATAGGCGCTCGCAGCGAGTTGTCCGTCAATTATGAACTGGCATGGACGGCGAGTTAGCCGCGGTATTGTAAACCGGCTCATGAATCCGTTGAGCGTCGTCCGTAATATTATATCATATTTGTATTGAGTACTTGTCCTGATGATTTTGTCGGGTGAAATACCGATGACCCATACGCAGACGCTGGTGCTCGTCTAGTCGTCCACGTTGTTGTATTTTCAGATGTTGCCTTGTAGTCATAGTATTTCTTGAGCAATCCACGTGGATGCATGTCCATGCACATGGATCAAATCACATTGTCCATTGTGGCTTGGCTTCCTTGCCGAGCGTGGAGTTGATCAAAACATTTCCGGTCTTGCCATCCTTACGAACACTGCTATCCACGAGCCCCAAAGGTTCACCAGCGGCCAAAAGCTCGATGGGTAGGCGCGTGCTCGCGGGAGGAGCCGCCCCAGCTGGCGATGGCGTAGTCGGACGACTTCCCGTCGGGGGGGGGGGGGCAGGCGAGCAGCGGTGTTGGTGCGGCCGGCGGCAGAGAGTCGGCTCGCTGCGAGATGGCCGGCTCAAGGTGAGGCCTGGCCAGCCCGAGGCGAGGTGAGCCATGGTGGAGATGAAGCTAGTACGTGCCTATTAGCTGCCTTTGACCTTCATGTAGTGACAGGTAGGGACTCAGTCCATTAAATTTCACATCTGAGGTGGTTTGATCATGTCGGGGAACTCCTGATCGCAACTTCCTGTGCATCTTTCACGACCTAACACGAAAAGTAACGTCCGGACGGCTTGCCACCAATTGAGCTGCTAAGTAAGCTGAGCTGGTCTCGGTCTTCATGCCTTCCGGTCTTGATATGACTTTGATCCTGATGCGTGTAAATCAGTCTTCCGTCGTTGAGGCAACAATTTTGGCTGCTGTTGTTTGATCGCTGTTGAGGTGAGGTGGAGCCTAAGTCATGCGGCAAGGAGAGATCCATATGTTCGAGAAATCCATAAGTGTTGTAGTTTACTACAGAGCACAAGTTGAAGAAATCCAAGGGCCGGTCAATTAGATGACTCGGCATTTATATGTGATAGGGCGGCTCTTCGACAATAGTCAATTCTTCCGAGCTGGCTCAAAAACCCCAATCATTTAACACTGGTTATGATAAACCATGATAAAATCCAGCCAAATTGGCTATTCAAAGATTAATTTGCACCTGTAATAACTTATGCTTTGACCCGGTTTGAAGACCGGCATGATATGTATGTATGATGCATGATGCAATGCAAGATGATGCATGTATATGACAGAATAGTGCTGGTATATGAGACTTGAATCTTACTTCAATGAAACTAGCTTGTTAGCCACTGGTTTATCCTCGCTCTCTGTAAGCCGGCACTCGCGGCCAATCGATGTTTTAACCTCGATAGTTCAGGGTCCAACTAGATTGACATATCGAGAGTACACGGGATTCGGAGTAGCATCATGCAGACAGGCAGGTTTAACCAAGTTTCAAAGAAGGCGGCTTAATAGCCCATGGAATATCCTCGCTTTCTGTAAGCCGGCACTCGCGACCAATCGATGTTTTAACCTCGATAGTTCAGGGTCCAACTGGATTGACATATCGAGAGTACACGGGATTCGGAGTAGCATCATGCAAACAGGCAGGTTTGACCAAGAAGGTGGCTTAATGGAAAATGGAGTATCCTCGCTTTCTGTAAGCCGGCACTCACGACCAATCGATGTTTTAACCCGGATAAGTTCAGGGTCCATATGGATTGACTTATCATGAAACGGAGTACACGGGATTCGGAGTAGCATCACGCAGACAGGCAGGTTTAACCATGAATTCTTGCCGTTAAGCCGGTTACCATGTTGAAGTGCGCATCGTGGCGACTCGTCCTCTTGGGCGACTTTAAAATGCCCGCCAATGAAGCAGGAGCCCTCGGAGCCGGGTTATCTTGCCTGTAATGACCCAATGTTCTTGAATTATTCAGCCTCGTTGGATCTAGCAAGCCATGTCTGAATAGCCCCCGGGTCTTAAGTCGACTCAAGGAGGCGGCTTGAGAGTCTCCATGCTTGACTGCGGCGTAAACCGGTGGAGAAAAATGATGGTACCCGCTCCATCTGATGTGTTGATGTAAATTGGACCGTAGGGACTGCGGCTTGCGCATGTGTGTTGCGTGGCTTTTATAAGTGAGCACTGCACGTTATGTTGATGTCGCCCGGACTGCGAGGGTGGTGTCTTGCATCCGTTTGTTTGCGGCTCGTACAGGCGAGCACTGCACCGACGGGTTGATGTCGTCTGGACCGCGAGGGCGGCGTCTTGCATCCGTCTATTTGGCGGCTCGTACAGGCGAGCACTGTACCGGCGGGTTGATGTAAACCAGACCATGGTCGCGTTTGAAACCAGCGTGGATAGGAAGTTGGTCAAGGCTTTGTAGCCAGTAGGGACGACGAGTCAATGACGAGTCAATCGAGGCGTTGTAAGCCGGAATTATTGGTGGGTTGATTACGACCTTGTAAGCTGTCTTGGTCGCACGGTCATGAAAGTTGGCCGTGTCATTTTAAGCCAGCGTTGATAATGAGTTGATCACAGCATTGTAAGCCGGTGCGCGAGCCCTTTGAGCAGCCCAGACGGACACCATATAGAATGATGCTGGCGTGTACTCCATTTCTAAAATATAATGCCATCTTTGATAATGGATAATTGCCCTGCATAAAAATATCGCTGGACAGAGTAATTGTTTTTGGACAAATAACATGTACTAAAAGGTAGATAAGATGAATAGCACCTGATGTATTTTTCACGGATGAACGTCAGCAGGCTTTTGACATATTTGATATAGATCATGCCGCGGGCGGCGGCTTGTATCCGTCCGTTGGGCGGCTCGAGCGAGGAGGCACGGTTACGGTGTGATGGTGCAGCTCCTGGTCAAAAAACTTCACGTGGCTGCCTGCTTTTTTCTTCTTTTGATCCGAGCATGAGATGTGGGAAGTAGTACTCCAGCTGGACGTGAAAATGCCTTTAAATAATGCATCCTTGATCACCGTGTTCATCAAGTACGTATAGTACTATGGCTAATCAAAACGTCTTTTAGCTTCTGGACTTTGCATTTTCCCGGTTTTAGCTCCTATCCATTTTGTAGCAGCGAGCGGCACAGAGGTGAGCCCCCACAAACTCCATGACGAGGCCAACTTCCCCGGTAGCTGGATCCCGCTCGATGCAGTAGAAAGCGACGACGTGAGGGTTGCCGCTGCATGCCTCCAAGAGCTGCTCATCGACGAGATCCTCACGCGCCTGCCGGTGGACACCGCAGTGTGCTTCCGAGCCGTCTGCCGGGCATGGAACGAAGCGCTCGCCTCCGACAACTTCGTCGCCGCGCACGCCGCCAGGGCAGCCTCCGCGTGCCAACCTGAGATCATCTTCTTCTCGCCGACCGTGCGGGGTGTCGCAACGTCCTTCTATGCGTGCTCGATCCCGGTGAACGGGGGCGCGCAGCCGACCGTCTCGGTTCGTCAGGTGCTTGGGTCGGTCGCGTCATTTGTAAGCCGGTGCGTACGGCGAGTTGGCCGCGTCATTTGTAAGCCGGCGCGTACGGCGAGGTGGCCGCGTCATTCGTAAGCCGGCGCGTACGGCGAGTTGGCCGCGTCATTCGTAAGCCGGCGCGTACGGCGAGGTGGCCGCGTCATTCGTAAGCCGGCGCGTACGGCGAGTTGGCCGCGTCATTCGTAAGCCGGCGCGGACGGCGAGTTGATCGTGTCATTGTATACTGGCGCGGACGATGAGTCGTCCATGACATTTGCATGTCGACGCCGATAGTGAGTCGCCCTGGCGAGCTTCGTTCTCGCAATATGACGCCGCCTTTGTTATGAGTAATTGTCCTGCATAGTAAAATATTACAAGCGAGAGTAATTGTTCTCAAGAAAACTACTGTATGTTTATTAAAATAGACTGGATGAATATCACCTGACTAGATGATCGGTGCGCAGACTAGAATTTATTTGAGTCCCAGCGACAACATGGATGCACCAGCATTTTTAGTCTCCACGAACGCGAGGACCGGATGGTCCTCTCAGGGCTTGTGCAATGCTGGAGCATCCTTCTTTCTTCAACATATTTCCTTGTCATGCTTCGCCATTGGTGACTGGTGTAGGCGGAAGAAAACGCGTGGAGAGGCGTCGTCGAAGATACCCACGCGTGACGCGCGCACGGAGTAGGGAGAACTGGCGAACGGTCGACCGGTGCGCGGAGGCCGGCGGCTCGAGCACGGAAGTGACGCATCAAGGGCAGACGCATGCCGGAAGCGAGGCGCAGCCGTCGGAACACAACGAAGCTAGGCGGAGTCGGCCGGGATAGAGCAGCAAGCGGAGCGAAACGGAATTGGCCTGGGCGTGGAGCAGCGAGCCCTGTTCGAGGCAAGCGAGCAAGCGGCATGCTTGGCCAGTTCGCAGAGCGGTCTATGGGAATGAGGCGACGCCGGCACGGCTGGGTGGAGATGGAGGAGCGGCCGGCATGTGGCCGCAGTGGGGCGGAGTAGCGCGCGACGACGTTAGGCCACGGCGGCTTAGAGGCAAGGCAGAATAAGGCGAGGCAAAGTCACGGCACTACGGGTGGAGCAGGTAGAGCATGGCACCAAGGTGAAGCCGACTCGGCGAGCGGGCGAGGCGGGAGCGGCGGCCGACTCGGCAAGCGGGCGAGACGGGAGCGGCTGCCGCAGAGGCGAGCGGGCGAGGCGGGAGCGGCGGCCGCAGCGGCGAGCGGGCGAGGCGGGAGCGGCGGCCGACTCGGCGAGCGGGCGAGGCGGGAGCGGCGGCCGACTCGACTGGCTCAGCGAGCGGGCGAGGCGGGAGCGGCGGTCACAACGGCGGCTCAAAGTACAGCTGACGCCTCGAGGCGAGACCAAATGACTCGGAGACGGCCACCTTGTAGTGCTCAGGCCGGCTCGGATACGGCCATGGTCGCGGGCTTCTTTTTCTTCCTTCTCTTTTATCTCCAGCTAATCCTCCTGGTCAAATCCTCGTGTGAACTCAGATAGCACCTTGTAGATGAATTTGGGGTCGTAGGACTGGTTGATGTTGGTTTGCTTTGAAAATTTGCTATGTAGTGCACCGCTGAAAAATCTCTTCGGGACTTGGAGCGAGCAGCAATAGCGACTCGATTTGTTGTCGGATGAGGTGATCGGTCTGTACCCGGTCTTGGCGACTTAGGGCGTCGTAGCAGAAAACAATCGCAGATCGTATGATCGTGTGAAGGCGCGCACAAACGAAACCCTAACTTTGTCATCTTGAACTTGATCTCATCTCATATTATCCGTTCTGACTGCTCATCATGGTGATGACATAGATCCTTCCGTGCCGACTCTTACAGATTCGGCGGGTCATAAACTTCTCGATCCCTATAAGAGATCCCTTCAAAAACACAATTCCACCGTGCGATCGGCCCCACGGTGGGCGCCAACTGTCGTGGTTTTGTCACGGCAGATGTCCTCGTGAGAGAACTTAGGTGTGAGGCCATCGCAACCATGTGGCGGCTTGAAGGGGTTGGTCGGAATCGAGAGACGCAAGTTTACCCAGGTTCAGCCCCTCCGATGGAGGTAAAAGCCTACATCCTGCTTGTGCTTCATTGATGAAGATGTTGATCTCGATTACAAGGGTGCAGACTCGCCACCTCTAATCTCGTGGGTGTCTAATCTGTCTATCCCATGATATGTCTTGTCTAGATCTAAGTTGTGTCTCTTGTCCCTCTTGGGGAGCCTTACCCCTCCTTATATAGGTGGAAGGGGTAGGTTTGCATGTAGAGTCCTACTAGGAGTAGGAATAGGACTAGTCTCTCTTGAATCCTAATCCGGGTCTTGTTTCCTTCTTGTGGGAGTCTTTCCTCTTCTTGGGCCTTCCATGTGAGTCGGCCCTCCTGGCCTCTCTATGAATCGCCTTATGCCAGGGTGTACGCCGGGCCTTGGGCCTTCGTCATTTATCTAAGTCGCATGTGGGGACAAGTATGAGTCGCCCGCCAGGTCACTTCTGAGTCGCCAAGTCCTTGGTGGGTCATACTCCAAGCCGGGTTACACTGCGGGGTATATCCCCAACAGGTTGCATCATATACAACTCTTCCTTAAGGAAACCGTTAAGGAACGCCGTTTTGACATCCATCTGCCAGATTTCATAATCGAAAATGCAGCTATTGCTAACATGATTCTGACGGACTTAAGCATCGCTACGGGTGAGAATGTCTCATCGTAGTCAACTCCTTGAAGTTGTGAAAAACCCTTTGCCACAAGTCGAGCTTTATAAACGGTCACATTAACGTCAGCGTCCGTCTTCCTCTTAAAGATCCATTTGTTCTGAATAGCCTTGCGGCCCTCAGGTAGTACTTCCAAAGTCCACACTTTGTTCTCATACATGGATCCTATCTCGGACTTCCTGGCTTCTAGCCATTTGTTGGAATCTGGGCCCACCATTGCTTCTTCATAATTTGCAGGTTCATTGTTGTCTAACAACATGATTGACAAGACGGGATTACCGTACCACTCTGGAGCAGCACGTGGTCTCGTCGACCTGCGTGGTTCGACAGAAACTTGAACCGGAGTTTCATGATCATCATCATTAACTTCCTCCTCAACCGGCGTCGCAACGACAGAGGTTTCCCCTTGCCCTGCGCCACCATCCAGAGGGATGAGAGGTTCGACAACCTCATCAAGTTCTATCTTCCTCCCACTCAATTCTCTCGAGAGAAACTCCTTCTCGAGAAAAGCTCCGTTTTTAGCAACAAACACTTTGCCCTCAAATTTGAGATAGAAGGTGTACCCAACTATCTCTTTTGGGTAACCTATGAAGATGCACCTTTCCGCTTTGGGTTCCAGCTTTTCAGGCTAAAGCTTTTTGACATAAGCATCACATCCCCAAACTTTAAGAAACGACAACTTTGGCCTTTTGCCATACCACAGTTCGTATGGTGTCGTCTCAACGGATTTTGATGATGCCCTATTTAAAGTGAATGCAGCTGTTTCTAATGCATAACCCCAAAACGATAACGACAAATTGGTAAGAGACATCATAGATCGCACCATCTCTAATAAAGTACGATTACGACGTTCGGACACACCATTACACTGTGGTGTTCTAGGCGGTGTCAATTGTGAAACAATTCCACATTGTCTTAAGTGAGCACCAAACTCGAAACTCACATATTCACCCCCACGATCAGACCGTAGGAACTTCATCTTCTTGTTACGATGATTTTCAACTTCACTCTGAAATTTCTTGAACTTTTCAAATGTTTCAGACTTGTGCTTCATTATGTAGACATAACCATATCTACTCAAATCGTTAGTGAAGGTGAGAAAATAACGATATCCGCCGCGTGCCTCTACGCTCATCGGACCACACACATCGGTATGTATGATTTCCAACAAGTCACTTGCACGCTCCATTGTTCCGGAGAACGGAGTTTTAGTCATCTTGCCCATGAGGCATGGTTCGCACGTGTCAAGTGAATCAAAGTCAAGTGACTCCAAAAGTCCATCGGCATGGAGTTTCTTCATGCGCTTTACACCAATATGACCTAAGCAGCAGTGCCACAAAAATATGGCGCTATCATTGTTAACTCTAACTCTTTTGGTCTCAATGTTATGTATGTGTGTATCACTATCAAGATTCAATATGAACAATGCTCTCACATTGGGTGCATGACCATAAAAGATGTTACTCACAGAAATAGAACAACCATTATTCTCTGACTTAAAAGAGTAACCGTCTTGCAATAAACAAGATCCAGATATAATGTTCATGCTCAACGCAGGTACTAAATAACAATGATTTAAGTTCATAACTAATCCTGATGGTAACTGAAGTGAAACTGTGCCGACGGCGATTGCATAAACCTTGGAACCATTTCCTACGCGCATCGTCACTTCATCTTTCGCCAGCCTTCGTCTATACCGCAGTTCCTGTTTCGAGTTGCAAATATGAGCAACAGAACCGGTATCGAATACCCATGCACTACTACGAGAGCCGGTTAAGTACACATCAATAACATGTATATCAAATATACCTGATTTTTCTTTGGCCGCCTTCTTATCAGCCAGATACTTGGGGCAATTGCGCTTCCAGTGACCCATACCCTTGCAATAGTAACACTCTGTTTTAGGCTTAGGTCCAGCTTTGGGTTTCTTCGTCGGATTGGCAACAGGCTTGCCGCTCTTCTTTGAATTACCCTTCCTGCCTTTGCCGTTTCTCTTGAAACTAGTGGTCTTATTCACCATCAACACTTGATGCTCTTTACGGAGTTCAGACTCTGCGACTTTCAGCATCGCAAACAACTCGCCGGAGACTTGTTCATCCCTTGCATGTTCTAGTTCAACACAAAGTCTTTATAGCTTGGCGGCAGTGATTGAAGGATTCTGTCAGTGATAGCTTCTTGCGGGAGTTCAATCCCCAGCTCAGCTAGACGGTTTGAGTACCCAGACATTTTGAGCACATGTTCATTGTCAGACGAGTTCTCCTCCATCTTGCAAGCATAGAATTTATCGGAGGTCTCATACCTCTCGATCCGGGCGTTCTTCTGAAAGATAAACTTCAACTCCTGGAACATCTCAAATGCTCCATGACGCTCAAAGCGACGTTGAAGTCCCGGCTCTAAGCCATACAAGACTGCACATTGAACTACTGAGTAGTCCTCCTTACGTGCTAACCAAGCGTTCTTAACATCCTGATCAGCCGTAGCGGGTGGTTCATCTCCTAGCGCAGCATTAAGGACATAATCCTTCTTCCCAGCTTGTAAGATTAGCTTAAGATTACGAGCTCAGTCTACAAAGTTGCTTCCATCATCTTTCAACTTAGCTTTCTCTAGGAACGTATTAAAATTCAGGGTGACTGTCGCGTGAGCCATGATCTACAACACAAATATATTCAAAGTGGACTTAGACTATGTTCAAGATACTTAGAGTTTAACTTAATCAAATTACTCGCTAAACTCCCACTCAAAAAGTACATCTCTCTAGTCATTTGAGTGGTTCATGATCCACTTACACTAGCTCAAGTCCGGTCATCACGTGAGTTGAGCATAGTTTCAGTGGTAAGCATCCCTATGCTAATCATATCATCTATATGATTCATGATCGACCTTTCGGTCTCATGTGTTCCGAGGCCATGTCTGCACATGCTAGGCTCGTCAAGCTTAACCCGAGTGTTCCGCGTGTGCAACTGTTTTGCACCCGTTGTATGTGAATGTTGAGTCTATCACACCCGATCATCACGTGGTGTCTCGAAACGACGAACTGTAACAACGGTGCACAGTCGGGGAGAACACAATTTCGTCTTGAAATTTTAGTGAGAGATCACCTCATAATGCTACCGTCGTTCTAAGCAAAATAAGGTGCATAAAAGGATTAACATCACATGCAATTCATAAGTGACATGATATGGCCATCATCACGTGCTCCTTGATCTCCATCACCAAAGCACCGGCACGATCTTCTTGTCACCGGCGCCACACCATGATCTACATCAACGTGTTGCCATCGGGGTTGTCGTGCTACTCATGCTATTACTACTAAAGCTACATCCTAGCAAAATAGTAAATGCATCTGCCAGCACAAACGTTAGTATAAAGACAACCCTATGGCTCCTGCCGGTTGCCGTACCATCGACGTGCAAGTCGATATTATCTATTACAACATGATCATCTCATACATCCAACATATCACATCACATCGTTAGCCATATCACATCACAAGCATACCCTGCAAAAACAAGTTAGACGTCCTCTAATTTTGTTGTTGCATGTTTTACGTGGTGACCATGGGTATCTAGTAGGATCGCATCTTACTTACGCAAACACCACAACGGAGATATATGAGTTGCTATTTAACCTCATCCAAGGACCTCCTCGGTCAAATCCGATTAACCTAAAGTTGGAGAAACTGACACTTGCCAGTCATCTTTGAGCAACAGGGTTACTCGTAGCGATGAAACCAGTCTCTCGTAAGCGTACGAGTAATGTCGGTCCAAGCCGCTTCAATCCAACAATACTGCGGAATCAAGAAAAGACTAAGGAGGGAAGCAAAATGCACATCACCGCCCACAAAAACTTTTGTGTTCTACTCGAGAAGACATCTACGCATGAACCTAGCTCATGATTCCACTGTTGGGGAACGTCGCATGGGAAACAAAAATTTTCCTACACGCACGAAGACCTATCATGGTGATGTCCATCTACGAGAGGGGATGTGTGATCTACGTACCCTTGTAGACCATACAGCAGAAGCGTTAGTGAACGCGGTTGATGTAGTGGAACGTCCTCACGTCCCTCGATCCGCCCCGCGAACCGTCCCGCGATCAGTCCCACGATCTAGTGCCGAACGGACGGCACCTCCGCGTTCAGCACACGTACAACTCGACGATGATCTCGGCCTTCTTGATCCAGCAACAGAGGCGGAGAGGTAGAAGAGTTCTCCGGCAGCGTGACGGCGCTCCGGAGGTTGGTGGTGATCTTATCTCAGCAGGGATTCGCCCGAGCTCCGCAGAAACACGATCTAGAGGAAAAACCGTGGAGGTATGTGGTCGGGCTGCCGTGGAAAAAGTCATCTCAAATCAGCCCTAAAACCTCCGTATATATAGGGAGAAGAGGGGGAGCCTTGCCTTGGGGTCCAAGGACCCCTAAGGGCTTCGGCCGAGCCAAGGGGGGCAGCCCTCCCCTTCCAAACCGAGTCCAACTAGGTTTGGAAGGAGGAGTCCTTCCCCCTTTTCCCACCTCCTCTTTTTTTTTCTTTCTTTTCTCTTTGATTTTCTTCCTATGGCACATAGGGCCTTCTTGGGCTGTCCCAGCAGCCCACTAAGGGCTGGTGCACCACCCGAAGGCCTATGGGCTTCCCCGGGGTGGGTTGCCCCCCCCCCCCCGGTGAACTCCCGGAACCCATTCGTCATTCCCGGTACATTCCCGGTAACTCCGAAAACCTTCCGGTAATCAAATGAGGTCATCCTATATATCAATCTTCGTTTCCGGACCATTCTGGAAGCACTCATGACGTCCGTGATCTCATCTGGGACTCCGAACAACATTCGGTAACCAACCATATAACTCAAATACGCATAAAACAACGTCGAACCTTAAGTGTGCAGACCCTGCCGGTTCGAGAACTATGTAGACATAACCCGAGAGACTTCTCGGTCAATATCCAATAGCGGGACCTGGATGCCCATATGGGATCCTACATATTCTACAAAGATCTTATCGTTTGAACCTCAGTGCCAAGGATTGATATAATCCCGTATGTCATTCCCTTCGTCCTTCGGTATGTTACTTGCCCGAGATTCGATCGTTAGTATCCTCATACCTATTTCAATCTCGTTTACCGGCAAGTCTCTTTACTCGTTCCGCAATACAAGATCCCGCAATTACACTAAGTCCCATTGCTTGCAAGGCTTGTGTGTGATGTTGTATTACCGAGTGGGCCCCGAGATACCTCCCCGTCACACGGAGTGACAAATCCCAGTCTCGATCCATACTAACTCAACGAACACCTTCGGAGATACCTGTAGAGCATCTTTATAGTCACCCAGTTACGTTGCGACGTTTGATACACACAAAGTATTGCTCCGGTGTCAGTGAGTTATATGATCTCATGGTCATAGGAACAAATACTTGACACGCAGAAAACAGTACCAACAAAATGACACGATCAACATGCTAAGTCTATTAGTTTGGGTCTAGTCCATCACGTGATTGTCCTAATGACATGATCTAGTTATCAAGCAACAACACCTTGTTTGTAATCGGAAGAAACTGACTATCTTTGATCAATTGGCTAGCCAACTAGAGGCTTGCTAGGGACAGTGTTTTGTCTATGTATCCACACATGTATATAAGTCTTCATTCAATACAATTATAGCATGGATAATAAACGATTATCTTGATACAGGAATTATAATAATAACTATATTTATTATTGCCTCTAGGGCATAATTCCAACAATAATATATATTGCCATTATAACCCACCATTAGCCTCCATCAAAACAGCCACCATACCTACCTATGATGGCTTTTTCAAAGTCATTCCGAGATATATTGCCATGCAACTACCACCATGACATGTGCCACCACGTCTAAATTGCCATTGCATGATCGTAAGATAGCTAGCATGATGTTTCCATTGATGTCTATGCCATGCTAGATCATTGCCACGGTACACTACAGAAGGCATTCCATATAGAGTCATCGTTACTCTAATTTTTGAGTTGAAAGTGTGATGATCATCATTAATGGAGCATTGTCCCATGTGAGGAAATAAAAGAGGCCAAAGAAGCCCACCAGAATAAAAAAAGAGGCCAAAGATCCCACCAAAATTTTAAAAATAATGAGAGAAAAAGAGAGAAGGGACAATGCTACCACTTCTTCCACACTTGTGCATATTAAGCACCATGATCTTCATCATTGAGAGTCTCTCGTTTTGTCACCACCATATAGCTAGTTGGAAATTTTCATTATATAACTTGGCTTGTATATTCCAATGATAGGCTTCCTCAAAATTGCCTTAGGTCTTCGTGAGCAAGCAAGTTGGATGCACACCCACTAGTTTTCTTTAAGAGCTTTGACATACTCATAGCTCTAGTGCATCAATTGTATGGCAATCCCTACTCATTCACATTGATATCTATTGATGAGCATCTCCACAGCTCATTGATATGCCTAGTTAATGTGACTGTCTTCTCCTTTTTGTCTTGCAGCCTCCACTACATTCCACACCATCTATAGTGCTAGAACCATGGCTCACGCTCATGTATTGCGTGAGAGTTGAAAAGGTTTGAGAAAGTAAAGGTGTGAAACAATTACTTGACCAATACCGGGGTTGTGCATGATTTAAATTCATTGTGCAATGATGATAGAGCATAACTAGACTATATGCTTTTGTAGGGATAACTTTCTTTTGGCCTTGTTATTTTGAAAGTTCATGATTACTTTGCTAGTTTGCTTGAATTATTATTGTTTCCACGTCAATAGCAAACTATTGTTTTGAATCTAATGGATCTGAACATTCACGTCACATAAGAGGAATTACAAAGGACACCTATGCTAGGTAGCATGAAAGCATCAAAAATTCATTCTTATCACTTCCCTACTCGAGGACGAGCAGGAGTTAAGCTTGGGGATGCTTGATACGTCTCAAACGTACCTATAATTTTTGATGGTTTCACGCTGTTATCTTGTCTTCTTTGGTTGTTTTATGTACCTTTTATATCTTTTTTGGGACTAACTTATTAATTCAGTGCCAAGTGCCAGTTCCTGTTTTTCCCGTGTTTTTGACTCTTTTCAGATCTGATTTTGGAACGGAGTCCAAACAGAAGAAAAACCCCGAAATGATTTTTTCCCAAACGAAAGAAGACGAGGGGCTTTTGGGCCAAGCCAGGTGGGCTCCAGGGAGCCCACAAGCCCCCACTCCGCCACCAGGGGGGAGGCGGCGGTGGGCAGGCTTGTGGCCTCCCTGGCCGCCCCCTGACCTAGGTCTTTGGCCTATAAATTCCCAAATATTGCGCAAAAAATCAGGGGAGCCTCGAAAATACTTTTCCGCCGCCGCAAGCTTCCGTTTCCGCGAGATCTAATCTGGAGACCCTTCCCGGCACCCTGCCGGAGGGGACTTTGGAGTTGGAGGGCTTCTTCATCATCATCATCGCCCCTCCAATGACTCGTGAGTAGTTCACTTCAGACCTACGGGTCCGTAGTTAGTAGCTAGATGGCTTCTTCTCTCTCTCTTGGATCTTCAATACAAAGTTCTCCACGATCTTCATGGAGATCTATCCGATGTAATCTTCTTTGGCAGTGTGTTTGTCGAGATCTGATGAATTGTGGATTTGTGATCAGATTATCTATGATATATATTTGACTGTTTGCTGATTTCCTATATGCATGATTTGATATCCTTGTAAGTCTCTCCGAGTCTTGGGTTTTGTTGGCCAACTAGATCTATGATTCTTGCAATGGGAGAAGTGCTTGGTTTTGGGTTCTGCCATGTGGTGACCTTTCCCAGTGACAGTAGGGGCAGCAAGGCACACATCAAGTAGTTGCCATCAAGGGTAAAAAGATGGGGTTTTTATCATTGGTTTGAGATTATCCCTCTACATCATGTCATCTTGCTGAAGGCGTTACTCTGTTCTTATGGACTTAACACACTAGATGCATGCTGGATAGCGGTCGACGTGTGGAGTAATAGTAGTAGATGCAGAAAGTATCGGTCTACTTGTTTTGGACGTGATGCCTATAGAAATAATCATTGCATAGATATCGTCATGACTTTGCACGGTTCTATCAATTGCTCGACAGTAATTTGTTCACCCACCGTCTACTTGCTTTCATGAGAGAAGCCACTAGTAAACACTACGACCCCCAGGTCTATTCACATCTATCGTTTACACCTCCGCTTTTACTTTGCTTTGTTACTTTGTTGCTTTCAGTGCTCACTTGGAAAACAATCTATAAGGGATTGACAACCCCTTCATAGCGTTGGGAGCAAGCTTTTGTGTTTGTGCAGGATCTTGATATACTCCTCCACTGGATTGATACCTTGGTTCTCAAACTGAGGGAAATACATACCACCGCTACGCTACATCACCCTTTCCGCTTTGAGGTAACACCAACGCAAGGCTCCAAGTCCACGGGGGAAATCCTTTGCATACTTGCCTAGGAAGTCCCTTAAGGCGTAGCTGCAACAGAAAGATCAAGCCATGTGTTCTCCCGTCGATGTGCCTATTTCTAGCGTCGTTGGAAGGTCTTTTGTTGAAGTAGAAATAACCCTGTAGCAGATAACTTGTCTAGGCTAGAGAATGTCCTTGATGACCCACTACCTATTGATCTTAGCTTTCCTGATAAGCAATTAAATGTCATCCGCACTTCACATAGTGCACCGTGGTATGCTGATTATGCAAACTATATCGTAGCCAAATACATACCACCCAATTTCACCTATCAGCAAAAGAAGAAATTCTTCTTTGATTTGAGACATTACTTTTGGGATGATCCTCACCTTTATAAGGAAGGAGTAGATGGTGTTATTAGACGTTGTGTGCCTGAACATGAACAGGGACAGATCCTGCAGAAGTGTCATTCCGAAGCCTAATGAGGACACCACGCTGGAGATAGAACTACCCATAAGGTATTGCAATCAGGTTTCTATTGGCCCACTCTCTTCAAGGATGCCCGTAAGTTTGTCTTGTCTTGTGTCGAATACCAAAGAATAGGGAACATTAGTAAGCGTCAGGAAATGCCTATGAACTATTCACTTGTCATTGAACCATTTGATGTCTGGGGCTTTGATTATATGGGACCCTTCCCGAGTTCCAATGGGTACGCTCACATCTTAGTTGCTGTGGATTACGTTACTAAGTGGGTAGAGGCTATCCCCACTAAAAATGCTGATCACCACACCTCTATTAAGATGCTTAAAGAAGTCATTTTCCCAAGACTTGGAGTCCCTAGAACTTGATGACTGATGGCGGTTCACACTTCATTCATGGTGTTTTCTGCAAGATGCTCGCTAAGTATGATGTCAACCATAGAGTTGCATGTCCTTATCATCCTCAGTCTAGTGGTCAAGTGGAGTTGAGTAATAGGGAGATCAAGTTGATCCTACAAAATACCGTCAATAGATCTCGAAAGAATTGATCTAGCAAACTTGACGATGCACTATGGGCTTATAGGAGTGCCTATAAGAATACCATGGGCATGTCACCGTATAAAATGGTTTACGGTAAGGCCTGTCATTTACCTCTTGAGCTTGAACACAAAGCTTATTGGGCAATCAAAGAGCTCAACTTTGATTTCAAACTTGCCGATGAGAAGCGGTTGTTTGATATCATCTCGTTAGATGAATGGAGAGCCCATGCATATGAGAATGCCAGGTTGTTCAAGGAAAAGGTTAAGAGATGGCACAACAAACGAATACAGAAACGAGAGTTCATTGTCGGTGATTATGTCCTGCTATACAATTCTCGTTTGAGATTCTTTGCAGGCAAGCTTCTCTCTAAATGGGAAGGTCTTGATGATCCACAAGTATAGGGGATCAATCATAGTCCTTTTGATAAGTAAGAGTGTCGAACCCAACGAGGAGCAGAAGGCTCTGATAAACGGATTTCAGCAAGGTAATAACTGCAAGCACTGAAAGTAGCGGTAACAAGTGATTGTGTAGCGAGTTGAAACGTAGCAAGCAAAGAGTAACAAGTAACAAGTAGTAGAAACGGTGGACCAAGTGGCCCAATGCCTTTTGCAGAAAGGGTCAAGCCTAAACAAAGTCTTATAGGAGGAAAAACGCTCCCGAGGACACACGGGAATTTCTGTCATGCTAGTTTCATCATGTTCATATGATTCGCGTTCGTTACTTTGATAGTTTGATATGTGGGTGGACCGGTGCTTGGGTACTGCCCTTACTTGGACAAGCATCCCACTTATGATTAACCTCTCTCGCAAGCATCCGCAACTACAAAAGAAGAATTAAGACAAAGTCTAACCATAGCATTAAACTAGTGGATCCAAATCAGCACCTCACGAAGCAACGCATAGACTGGGGTTTAAGCTTGTGTCACTCCAGCAACCCATCACCTACTTACTACTTCCCAATGCCTTCCTCTAGGCCCAAATATGGTGAAGTGTTATGTAGTCGACGTTCACATAACACCGCTAGAGGAAAAACAACATACAACATATCAAAATACCGAACGAATATCAAATTCACATGACTATTATCAGCATGACTTATCCCATGTCCTCGGGAACAAAAGTAAGTACTCACAAGACATAATCATAATCATGACCAGAGGTGTAATGAATAGCATCAAGGATCTGAACATAAACTCTTCCACCAAGTAATCCAACAAGCATCAACTATAAAGAGTAATCAACACTACTAGCAACCTTACAAGTACCAATCGGAGTCGTGAGACGGAGATTGGTTACAAGAGATGAACTAGGGATTGGAGAGGAGATGGTGTTGATGAAGATGTTGATGAAGATGCCTCCCCTCCGACGAGAGGGGTGTTGGTGATGACGATGGCGACGATCTCCCCCTCCGGGAGGGAAGTTTCCCCGGCAGGATCGTGGCGGCGGCGAAACCATGAAAAACCTCCCCCTTGATTTTTTCCAGACCAGGACGCTTCATATAGCAAAATAGGGGGCTAGTGGGCCTTCAGGCATCCCACAAGCTTGCCCACCGCCACGAGGGGGGTGGTGGCGGAGTGGGGGCTTGTGGAGCCCTGGTAGCCCCCCTCCGGTAGTAAAGGTACACGATAGGCCCTTCGCAGAGGGAAGCAGAGGTTGTCATGCGCTTTTGAGGTTTGAATGTGTGTCCTCTTAGTGCGGAGGTACGTCACTTTATATTGCCTCCTGTGATAAAGAACTTTATTATGCAGTCTGTCGCTTTTATGTCTTCTTCATCACAGGTTCATACAAAGCTTATTTTCCACACACTAATAGATCATACATATTAGAGAGCTATTTTTATTGCTTGCACCGATGACAACTTACTTGAAGGATCTTATTCAATCCATAGGTAGGTATGGTTGACTCTCATGGCAAAACTGGTTGGAGGTTTATGGATGCACAAGTAGTATCTCTACTTAGTGCGGGAGTTTTGGCTAATATGAGGTGGAAGCAATCGTCACATACTAAGGGATCTCTAATCATATAATATTGTTTGGAACCAAGCAAACAGAATTCATTATGTCGTCTTCCTTGTTCAACATCTACTCCTAAGCATGTCATAGTTTGGTGAGTGCTCACAATTGTAAAAAGTGTCTAAGATGATATATTTATATATTATAACCTCTCTTTCCTTATTACTTCTTATTAATTACAACAATGACTGAGGACTATGTTGATTTATTATCAACAAGTTTCAATCATCATACGTGTCATAAGTGAAGTTATCACTTTCCATAAGATCGTCTCATGATCTTTCATGCTATCGTTCTTTTCATACTTTTTGATCATGTCACAAAGCAAAGCCCTTGACTAAGACACTCTTTATTATATAGCTCGTAAACTCGAATACATCGGGGGAGAGACAAAAGCAAAAGACTCAAACTAAAAACTAAAGACTTATTCCTCTAAAAGAAGAAATAAAAACTAACAAAGGAAAGAACTGAAACAAAGGTAAAAGCAAAAGTTATAAAGGTGATACGATACCAGGGAAACTCCCCCAAGCTTGGCAGAAGCCAAGGGGATTGCCCATACCAATGCTTAGTTGTCTTCCTTTGGTGGTGGTGGTGTTGCTGGAGTAGTCTGATCCTCCGTCTTCCAAGGCATAGGTGCCCCATCATGGCAGGATGAACGAGTCGCCGGAATCCTCAAATCTGCAGCCAACCTTATTGATTTAAATCTGTACTCATACTCACGGTTTTGATTCTGCAGGTCATAGATCTGGCCGTGAAGTTGGTCAACCCTATCGTAGAGCCTGGAGAGGTGTTTCCCAATATCAATGGCATCCATCTTGTGATTGCTAGTGAACTCCGTGATCATCGTGTGGTTGGCGTTGAGTCCATGCTCAACCATCCCTTGGCACTTGAAGATTTGTTGCTCAATTACTTCGAGCCTCGTCTCCATGCTTCCGGTCTTCTTAGGCCCCTCAACATCACGGATGTGCAACATCCCCTCGCTCATCTTGATATATTGAGGGTGTTTCAGCACTTCCGTGAGGTAGGGATTGATGACCTTCTCGAAGATCATGTCCTTAGAAGCGTTCAGGGAAGTCATGATGATCTAGATCTGCGGCAGAAACAAGCTCGAAACGAAAACAAAGGAAAACTGCACGATACGGAGATCAAAACCTTCGGGCGACTATATATTGATTTTTTCTGGGCCAGAAGGAGTCCTCCGCAAGAAAACGGAGTCCGGGAGGCACATGAGGTGCCCACAAGCTTGCCCACCGCCACCAGGGGTAGTGGTGGCGGAGTGGGCCCTTGTGGCTGCCTTGTTCGCTCTCCGGACTGCTTTTTATTTTTCTAATTTTCCAAAAATTCCAAAACTGAGGAAATTTCCTATTGGAAAAGTATCGGAGTCCAATTTCTTGCCGAAAGAGATACATCTTCGTTTTCAAGGTCTAAAACAGGCTGATAAACATCCCTTATGTACTCCTCTGGAGTTATGACATTGATGATATTGGTCTCAACATTTATGGGAGTACCAGAGATATAATGCTTGATTCTTTGCCCATTTACCACTCTAGGAAAATTTCCTATCGTGTTATTGATTTTGATGGCACCGTTACAATATAATTCCTCGACAACATAGGGACCTTCCCATTTAGAGAGAAGCTTGCCTGCAAAGAATCTCAAACGAGAATTGTATAGCAAGACATAATCACCTACATTGAACTCTCGTTTCTGTATACGTTTGTCGTGCCATCTCTTAACCTTTTCCTTGAACAACCTGGCATTCTCGTATGCCTGGGCTCTCCATTCATCCAACGAGCTGATATCAAACAACCGCTTCTCACCGGCAAGTTTGAAATCAAAGTTGAGCTCTTTGATTGCCCAATAAGCTTTGTGTTCCAGCTCAAGAGGTAAATGACAGGCCTTACCTTAAACCATTTTATATGGTGACATGCCCATGGGATTCTTATAAGCAGTCCTATAAGCCCATAATGCATCGCCAAGTTTGCTAGACCAGTTGTTTCGAGATCTATTGATGGTCTTTTGTAGGATCAACTTGATCTCCCTATTACTCAACTCCACTTGACCACTAGACTGAGGATGATAAGGAGATGCAACTCTATGGTTGACATCATACTTAGCTAGCATCTTGCGGAAAACACCATGTATGAAGTGTGAACCGCCATCAGTCATCAAGTATCTAGGGACTCCAAATCTAGGGAATATGACTTCTTTAAGCATCTTAATATAGGTGTGGTGATCAGCATATTTAGTGGGGATAGCTTCTACCCACTTAGTAACGTAATCCACAGCAACTAAGATGTGAGTGTACCCATTGGAACTCGGGAAGGGTCCCATATAATCAAAGCCCCAGACATCAAATGGTTCAATGACAAGTGACTAGTTCATAGGCATCTCTTGACGCTTACTGATGTTCCCTATCCTTCGGCATTCGTCACAAGACAAGACAAACTTACGGGCATCCTTGAAGAGAGTGGGCCAATAGAAACCTGATTGCAATACCTTATGAGCAGTTCTATCTCCAGCATGGTGTCCTCCGTAGGCTTCGGAATGACACTTCTGCAGGATTTGTCCTTATTCATGTTCAGGCACACAACATATAATAACACCATCTACTCCTTCCTTATAAAGGTGAGGATCTTCCCAAAAGTAGTGTCTCAAATCAAAGAAGAATTTCTTCTTTTGCTGATAGGTGAAACTGGGTGGTATGTATTTGGCTACGATATAGTTTGCATAATCGGCATACCACGGCGCACTAAGTGAAGTGCAGATGACATTTAGTTGCTCATCAGGAAAGTTTTCATCAATTGGTATTGGGTCATCAAGGACATTCTCTAGCCTAGACAAGTTATCTGCTACAGGGTTATCAGCACCCTTTCGATCAACGACGTGCAAATCAAATTCCTGTAGCAGGAGAACCCATCTGATCAGCCTAGGCTTAGCGTCCTTCTTCTCCATGAGGTACTTAATAGCAGCATGATCAGAGTGAATAGTGACTTTGGAGTCAACTATGTAAGATCTGAACTTTTCACATGCAAACATGACTGCTAAAAATTCCTTCTCCGTAGTGGCATAGTTTCTTTGGGCACTGTCTAGAGTTTTACTAGCGTAGTGAATAACATTCAACTTCTTGTCAACTCTTTGTCCTAGAACATCACCAACAGCATAATCACTAGCGTCACACATGATTTCAAAGGCCAAGTTCCAGTCAGGTGGTTGAACAATAGGTGCGGTTATCAAAGCCTTCTTATGTATTTCAAAGGCTTCCTCACAATCTTCATGAAAAACAAACGGAACATCCTTCTGCAAGAGGTTGGTAAGAGGCCTAGAAATCTTAGAGAAGTCTTTAATGAACCTTCCATAGAAACCAACATGACCTAGGAAACTTCGTATACCTCTGATATCTGTGGGGCAAGGCATTTTCTCAATTGCATCAACCTTAGCCTTATCAACTTCAATGCCTCTTTCAGAGATTTTGTGTCCTAAGACGATACCTTCATTAACCATAAAGTGGCACTTCTCCCAATTCAAGACGAGGTTGGTTTCTTCGCATCTCTGTAAGAATCGATCAAGGTTGCTGAGGCAATCATCAAAGGAAGACCCGTAAACGGAGAAGTCATCCATGAAAACCTCGACGATCTTTTCAAAAAAGTCAGAGAATATAGCCGTCATACATCTTTGGAAGGTGGCAGGTGCATTACATAAGCCAAAAGGCATACGTCTATAGGCAAAGGTACCGAAAGGGCAGGTGAAAGAGGTTTTCTCTTGATCAGATTGTGCAACAGGTATCTGTGAGAAACATGAATAACCGTCTAGAAAGCAGAAGTGTGTGTGTTTTGATAGCCTTTCTAGCATTTGGTCGATGAACGGCAAAGGACAATGATCTTTCTTGGTTACCTTGTTCAGTTTCCGGAAGTCTATCACCATTCTATAGCCGGTAATAATCCTTTGTGGGATTAGTTCATCCTTATAATTAGGAACGATGGTGATACCTCCCTTCTTAGGTACGCAATGTACTGGACTTACCCAATCACTATGAGCGACAAGATAAATGATTCCTGCTTCCAGAAGCTTTAATATTTCTTTTCTAACGACCTCTTTCATCTTAGGATTTAATCTCCTTCGATGATCAGCAACTGGTTTAAAGTCAGGATCGGTTTTAATCTTGTGCTGACATAGAGTAGGATGAATACCCTTAAGATCATCAAGAGTATATCCAATAGGAGCGCGGTGCTTCCTGAGAGTTTTTAGTAACTTCTTCTCTTCGCGCTCTGAGAAGAGAGCACTAATAATGACACGATATATCTCCTTGTCATGAAGATAGGCATACTTAAGAGTATCAGGCAACTGTTTAAGCTCGAACACAGGATCACCCTTTGGTGGGGAGGATCCCCAAGCAGTTCAACAGGCAGATTATTCTTGAGAATAGGTATTGTTCTAAGACAATTTTATCTATCTCATCTCTATCCTCCATATGCATATCATTATCATGCTCAAGCAGATATTGCTCTAAAGGATCCGTAGGAGGTACGACAATAGAGGCAAGAGCAATGATTTTATCTCTACCAGACGACTCTGTTTCATGGGTTTGTCTTCCAAACTTGGAGAAGTTAAATTCATGAAACACACCCACGAAACTTACTGTGACAGTCTTCTTAATGCAATCAATGTGAGCATTGACAGTGTTGAGAAAGGGTCTAGCAAATTTGATGGGACAAAAGCTATCTGGCACAGTACCAAGGACGAGGAAATCAGTACGATACTTTGTCTTACCACACAGGACTTCTACGTCTCTCACAATTCCCTGAGGGCAGATAGTGTCTCTATTAGCTAGCGTAATAATGACATCAATGGGTTCTAACTCAGCAGGTGCAATCTCATCTTTGATTTCATCATAGAGAGCACGGGGTATTGCACTAACACTAGCCCCCATATCACATAAACCATGGTAACAGTGATCATCATAGAGGGCAGATAGTGTCTCTATTAGCTAGCGTAATAATGACATCAATGGGTTCTAACTCAGCAGGTGCAAACTCATCTTTGATTTCATCATAGAGAGAACGGGGTATTGCACTAACACTAGCCCCCATATCACATAAACCATGGTAACAGTGATCTCCTATCTTAACAGAAACAACGGGCAGGCCAACTACAGGTCCGTGTTTGTCTTTCACATGAGGTTTAGCAATTCTAGCGAAGTCCTCACAGAATTTGATAACATGCCCATCTATGTCCTCGGCTAAGAGATCTTTGATAATAGCAACACTAGGTTCAGCTCTAATCTCCTCAGGGGGTGGAAGTGGTCCAATGGAACCCCTACGTATCACAGTTGGAGCTTTAGAATAATCCTTTATCCTAGCAGAGTATGGTGGTTTCTCAGTGTAAGCACAAGGAACAACAGGATCACTAAAAGCAATGACTTTCTCCTCAACTAGATTGGTTCTGGCTATGTTTCTTTCTATAGGTGGATGATATTTAAACCACTTCTCTTTGGGAAGATCAACATGAGCAGCAAAAGATTCACATAGAGAAGCTACTATCTCAGAGTCAAGTCCATACTTAGCGCTAAAATCTCTAGAAGTGTTAGTCTCAACAAAAGATTTAACGCAATCAAACTGGAAATTCATACCTGACTCCTTACCTTTCTCCAGCTCCCAATCTTCAGAGTTGCGTTTGATTCTCGCCAATAAATTCCACTTGTGATCAATATCCTTCTTCATAAAACAACCGGCACAAGAAGTGTCAAGCATGGTACGATCTTCTTGAGAAAGTCGAGCATAAAAGTTTTGAGTGATGATTTCTCTCGAGAGCTCATGATTGGGGCATGAATATAGCATTGATTTAAGCCTCCCCCAAGCTTGAGCTATGCTTTCCCTGTCACGAGGCCAAAAGATATAAATAAAGTTCCAATCACAATGTACTAAATGCATAGGATAGAACTTTTGATGAAATTCCAATTTCAACCGATTGTAACACCATGATCCAGCATCATCACATAGCCTATACCATGTCAACGCCTTATCCTTCAAAGATAAAGGAAAGACTTTCTTCTTTACCTCATCCTTGGGCAAACCTGCAAGCTTAAATCAACCACAAACTTCATCTACATAGATTAGATGAAAGTCTGGATGTGAAGAACCATCTCCTCTAAAAGGATTGGCCAGCAGTTTCTCAAGCATACCCAAAGGAATTTCATAAAAGATATTTTTAGTAGGTACCTCAGGTTGAGGAGCAAATCCTCGTGCTTCCGTTCGTGGTGAAGATACAACAAACAAACTCCTCAAAGGAAGAGTTTCCATAGTGACAAGTGACAACAAATTTCAGCACATTATAAAAATGTTTCCTTACCAATTTCCACTTACCAAAGGCGCTTCACTCCCCGGCAACAGTGCCAGAAAAGAGTCTTCATGACCCACAAGTATAGGGGATCAATCGTAGTCCTTTCGATAAGTAAGAGTGTCGAACCCAACGAGGAGCACAAGGCTCTGATAAATGGATTTCAACTAGGTAATAACTGCAAGCAATGAAAGTAGCGGTAACAAGTGATTGTGTAGCGAGGTGAAACATAGCAAGCAAAAAGTAACAAGTAAAAGTAGTAGCAACGGTGCAGCAAGTGGCCCAATCCCTTTTGTAGCAAGGGAAAAGCCTGAACAAAGTCTTATAGGAGGAAAAACGCTCCCGAGGACACACGGGAATTTCTGTCATGCTAGTTTCATCATGTTCATATGATTCGCATTCGTTACTTTGATAGTTTGATATGTGGGTGGACCGACGCTTGGGTACAGCCCTTACTTGGACAAGCATCCCACTTATGATTAAACTCTCTCGCAAGCATCCGCAACTACAAAAGAAGAATTAAGACAAAGTTTAACCATAGCATTAAACTAGTGGATCCAAATCTGCCCCTCACGAAGCAACGCATAGACTGGGGTTTAAGCTTCTGTCACTCCAGCAACGCATCATCTACTTACTACTACCCAATGCCTTCCTCTAGCCCCAAATATGGTGAAGTGTTATGTAGTCGACATTCACATAACACCACCAGAGGAAAAACAACATACATCATATCAAAATACCGAATGAATATCAAATTCACATGACTATTATCAGCATGACTTATGCCATGTCCTCAGGAACAAAAGTAACTACTCACAAGACATAATCATAATCATGACCAGGGGTGTAATGAATAGCATCAAGGATCTGAACATAAACTCTTCCACCAAGTAATCCAACAAGCATCAACTACAAAGAGTAATCAACACTACTGGCAACCTTACAAGTACCAATCGGAGTCGTGAGACGGAGATTGGTTACAAGAGATGAACTAGGGATTGGAGAGGAGATGGTGCTGATGAAGATGTTGATGAAGATGCCTCCCCTCCGACGAGAGGGGTGTTGGTGATGACGATGGCGACGATCTTCCCCTCCGGGAGGGAAGTTTCCCCGGCAGGATCGTCCTGCCGGAGCTCTAGATTGGATCTGCTCAAGTTCTGCCTCGTGGCGGCGGCGAAACCACGAAAAATCCCCCCCTTGATTTTTTCCAGACCAGGACGCTTCATATAGCAAAAGAGGGGGGCTAGTGGGCCTTCAGGCAGCCCACAAGCTTGCCCACCGCCACGAGGGGGGTGGTGGCGGAGTGGGGGCTTGTGGAGCCCTGGTGGCCCCTCTCCGGTAGTTCTTTCACCCAGTATTTCTAATATATTCCAGAAAAACTCCATGTAAATTTTCAGGGCATTTGGAGATGTGTAGAATAGTGGACTAGGATTTGCTCCTTTTCCAGTCCAGAATTCCAACTGCCTGAATTCTCCCTCTTCAAATAATCCTTGCGAAATAAGAGAGAAAAGGCATAAATATGGTACCACAAGTAATATAACAGCCCAAAAAGCAATAAATATCAACATGAAAGCATGATATAAAATGGACGTATCAGGTCCCTATGTTATCGAGGAAGTATATCGTTCCGGTGCCATCAAAATCAATAACACGGAAGGAAATTTTCCTAGAGTGGTAAATGGGCAAAGAATAAAGCATTACATCTCTGGTACTCCCATAAATGTTGAGACCAGTATCATCAATGTAATAACTCCAGAGGAGTACATAAGGGATGTTTATCAGCCTGTTTTAGACATTGAAAACGAAGAGGTATCTGTTTCGGTAAGAAATTGGACTCCGATGCTTTTCCAATAGGAAATTTCATCCGTTTTGGAATTTTTGGAAAATTAGAAAAAAAAAACAGTTCGGAGAGCGAACGAGGTGGCCACAAGCCCTGCCACCGCCCCCTACCCCCTCGTGGCGGAGGGAAAGCTTGTGGGCACCTCGTGTGCCTCCCAGACTCCGTTTTCTTGCGGAAGACTCCTTATGGCCCAGAAAAAAATTAATATCTAGTCGCCCGAAGGTTTTGATCTCCGTATCGCGAAGTTTTCCTGTGTTTTCGTTTCGAGGTTGTTGTGTGCCGCAGCTTTAGAGCAAAGATGTCTCAGGAATCTGTTGGGGAGAATGATCTTCACCAAGTTCATGAGGAAGTAGATGCCGATCTGAAAAGAGTAAAAGTCACGGAAGCCAGGGACAAATCTAAGGAGAAAACCCAACCTAGGGAGGAAGTTCAACTTATGTTCAACATTGAAGACGTTGAAGGAGTAGATTTTCTCCAACCCTTCCTCCACGTGATGTCTGCATCCTTGATTGAACTCTTGAGGTTTTGCGAAACAACTAGTTCTCGCAATATTTCCCTTTCTCGTGAAGTTGTTTTGTTGGAAAACTATGTCACAGATCTCAAAGGTATAAATCAAAGATTGATAGCTCTCTTGGAATCAAAGGCGACAACAACACCACCATCACCACCGAAGGAAGATAACTAAGCATTGGTATGGGCAATCCCCTTGTCTTCTGCCAAGCTTGGGGGAGTTGCCCTGGTATCGTATCACCTTTTTATCTTTTGCTTTTACCTTTGTTTTAGTTCTTTCCTTTCCAATTTTAATTTCTTCTCTTAGAGGAACAAGTCTTTAGTGTTTAGTTTGAGTCTTTTGCATTTGTCTCTCCCCCGATGTATTCAAGCTTACGAGCTATATAATAAAGAGTATCTTAGTCAAGGGCTTTGCTTTGTGTCATGATCAAAAGTATGAAAAGAACGACAACATGAAAGATCTTGAGACGATCTTATGGAAAGTGATAACTTCACTTATGACTCGTATGATGATTGAAACTTGTTGAGAATAAATCAACAAAGACCTCAGTCATTGTTGCAATTAATAAGAAGTACTAAGGAAAGAGAGGTTCATAGATAAATATATCATCTTAGACACTTTTTACAATTGTGAGCACTCACCAAACTATTACATGCTTTGGAGTAGATGTTGGACAAGGAAGACAACATAATGAATTGTGTTTGCTTGCTTCCAAACAATGTTATACGATTAGAGTTCTCTCAGCATGTGACGATTGCTTTCACCTCATATTTTCCAAAACTCCCGCACCAAGTAGAGATACTACTTGTGCATCCATAAACCTTCAACCCAGTTTTGCCATGAGAGTCCACCATACCTACCTATGGATTGAATAAGATCCTTCAAGTAAGTTGCCATCGGTGCAAGCAAGAAAAATTGCTCTCTAATATGTATGATATATTAGTGTGTGGAAAATAAGCTTTGTACGAACCTGTGATGAGGAAGACATAAAAGCGAGAGACTGCATAATAAAGTTCTTTATCACAGGAGGCAATATAAAGCGACGTTCCTCCGCACTAAGAGGACACACATTCAAACCTCAAAAGCGCATGACAACCTGTGCTTCCCTCTGCGAAGGGCCTATCTTGTACCTTTACTTTTTGCCCTTGTAAGAGTCATGGTGATCTTCACCAATTCCCTATTTTTGCCTTTGTCTTGTCTATCGTCACATGTTTGGGAAATATCTATATTCATATATCAACTTGGAGTTGAGTACTCATGCTTTATTATTGTTGACTTTACCCTTGAGGTAAACCGTTGGGAGGCAAAACTATAAGCCCCTATCTTCCTCTGTGTCTAGTTGAAACTTTGATACCATGAGTACCACGTGAGTTGTGACAATTGTGGAAAACAAAAGAGATGATTGGGTATGTGGTTTTGCCTTACAAGCTCTTATTTGACTCTTTCTGATGTTGTGATAAATTGCAATTGCTTCAATGACTATGGATTATTGTTGGTTACTTGTGTGTAAGGTTTTTGCTTCATGCTTTGCTTTGTGAAGGAATTGTTACTTTCCCATAAGAATCTTTATGATGTATTGTTGTCCTATGTGTGATCATGATGCCCTCATGTCCGTATTATGTTTTATCGACACCTTCGTCCCTCAACCTGTGGACATGTTTATGGAACTTGGTCTTCGCTTGAGGACAAGCGAGGTCTAAGCTTGGGGGAGTTGATACGTCCATTTTGCATCATGCTTTCATATTGATATTTATTGCTTTTTGGGCTGTTATATTACTTGTGGTACCATATTTATGCCTTTTCTCTCTTATTTTGCAAGGTTTATTTGAAGAGGGAGAATTCAGGCAGCTGGAATTCTGGACTGGAAAAGGAGCAAATCCTAGTCCACTATTCTGCACATATCCAAATGCCCTGAAAAGTTATGTGGATTTTTTTGGGATTATATAAAAAATACTGGGCGAAAGAACTACCGGAGGGGGTCTGCCACGTCGCCACAAGCCCTGACACTGCCACCCCCTGGTGGCGGAGTGGGGGCTTGTGGGCTCCCTGACGGCCCACTAGCCCCCCTCTTTTGCTATATGAAGCGTCTTGGTGCAGAAAAAAAATCAGAAGGGAGCTTTTTCGTGGTTTTGCCGCCGCCACGAGGCGGAACTTGAGCAGATCCAATCTAGAGCTCCGGCAGGACGATCCTGTCGGGGAAACATCCCTCCCAGAGGGGGGGAATCGTCGCCATCGTCATCACCAACACTCCTCTCGTCAGAGGGGAGGCATCTTCATCAACATCTTCATCAGCACCATCTTCTCTCCAATCCCTAGTTCATCTCTTGTAACCAATCTTCGTCTCGCAACTCCGATTGGTACTTGTAAGGTTGCTAGTAGTGTTGATTACTCTTTGTAGTTGATGCTAGTTGGATTACTTGGTGGAAGAGTTTATGTTCAGATCCTTGATGCTATTCATTACACCTCTGATCATGATTATGATTATGTTTTGTGAGTAGTTACTTTTGTTCCTGAGGACATGGGATAAGTCATGTTAATAAGAGTCATGTGAATTTGATATTCGTTCGGTATTTTGGCATGATGTATGTTGTCTTTTCCTCTAGTGGTGTTATGTGAACGTCGACTACATAACACTTCACCATATTTGGGCCTAGAGGAAGGCATTGGGAAGTAGTAAGTAGATGATGGGTTGCTGGAGTGACAAAAGCTTAAAGCCCAGTCTATGAGTTGCTTCGTGAGGGGCTGATTTGGATCCACTAGTTTAATGCTATGGTTAGAATTTTTCTTAATTCTTCTTTTGTACTTGCGGATGCTTGCGAGAGAGGTTAATCATAAATGGGATGCTTGTCCAAGTAAGGGCAGTAACCAAGCGCCGGTCCACCCACATATCAAACTATCAAAGTAACGAACGCGAATCATATGAACATGATGAAACTAGCATGACAGAAATTCCCGTGTGTCCTCGGGAGCATTTTTCCTCCTATAAGACTTTGTTCAGGCTTGTCCCTTGCTAAAAAAGGGATTGGGACACTTGCTGCACCGTTGCTACTACTTGTTACTTGTTACTTTTTGCTTGCTACGTTTCACTTGCTACACAATCACTCGTTACCGCTACTTTCAGTGCTTGCAGTTATTACCTTGCTGAAATCCATTTATCAGAGCCTTTTGCTCCTCGTTGGGTTCAACACTCTTACTTATAGAAAGGACTACGATTGATCCCCTATACTTGTGTGTCATCAGTGCTTCACTTATATCTTTTGATCTAGATACTTTTGCTCTAGTGCTTCACTTATATCTTTTAGAGAACGGCGGTGCGTGATTTGGTAGTTGGCTTATGCTATGAAAGTAGTCCCAAATGTGTTAGGTACCCAAAGAGGATGCAAAAACCTCCATCTTCATGTGCATTGAGTAGGAAGAGAAGTTTTGATTCCTCTTAATTAGTTTTGAGACTTGGATTCGGTAATATTGAGAGCTATGTTAGTAGGGTATTTTGAATCTAGAGATACTTGTGTTGAAGTTTGTGATTCCCGTAGAATGCACGTATGGTGAACCGCTATGTTAGGAAGTCGGAGCATAATTGATCTATTGATTGTCATCCTTTGTGTTGAGGTCCGGATCGCGCGATGGTTTACACCTACCAACCCTTCCCCTAGGAGTATGCGTTTAGCACTTTGTTTCGATTACTAGTAAAAACTTTTGCAATAAGTATGTGAGTTCTTCATGACTAATGTGAGTCCATGGTATAGATGCACTTTCACCTTCCACCATTGCTAGCCTCTCTAGTGTCGCGCAATTTTCACCGGTGCACAAACCCACCATATGCCTTCCTCAAAACTGCCACGATACCTACCTACTATGGCATTTTCATAGCCATTCCAAGATATATTGCCATGCAACTCCCATCGTTCCGTCTCATGACTTGTGCCATCACTCTCATATTGCCATTGCATGATCGTAAGATAGCTAGCGAGATGTTTTCAACGTCATACGCCATGATAGACCGTTGCACATCCCCCACATCCCGGTACACTGCTGGTGGCATTTCCTATAGAGTCATCATCATTTTGAGCTTTGAAGCTGTGAGTAAATAAAAGTGTGATGATCATCATTATTAGAGCATTGTCCCATGTGAGGAAAAAAAGAGAGGCCAAAGAGCCCAAAAACAAAAAAAGAGAAAAGAAAAGAAAAGAAAAAAAGAGGCCTAAGAGCCCAAATGAAAAAAAGAGAGAAAAAGAGAGAGGACAATGCTACTATCTTTTTCCACACTTGTGCTACATAATAGCACCATGTTCTTCAAGATTGAGAGCTTCTTGCTTCGTCACTACCATATGCTAGCGGGAATCTTCATTATAAAACTTGGCTTGTATATTCCAATGATTTGGCTTCCTCAAATGCCCTAGGTTTTCGTGAGCAAGCAAGTTGGATGCACACCCACTAGTTTTCCTGTTGAGCTTTCACATACTTATAGCTCTAGTGCATCTCTTGTATGACAATCCCTACTCATTCACATTGATATCTATTAATGGGCATCTCCATAGGCCTTTAATACGCCGAGTAAATGTGACCATCTCCTCCTTTTTGTCTCACAACCACCACCACACTCTATTCCACCTATAGTGCTATATACATGGCTCACGCTCATGTATTGCGTGATAGTTATAAAAAGTTTGAGAAAGTAAGAGTGCGAAAACAATTACTTGACCAATACCGGGGTTGTGCATGATTTACATTAGTTGTGTGAGGATGATGGAGCATAGCGAGACTATATGATTTTGTAGGGATAACTTCCCTTGGCCTTGTTATTTTGAGAGTTCTTGATTACCTTGCTAGTTTTCTTGGAGTATTGTTGTTTTCATGTCAATAGCAAACTATTGTTTTGAATCTTACGGATCTGAACATTCATGTCACGTGAAAGAAGTTGCAAAGGACAACTTTGCTAGGTAGCATTCCACATCAAAAATTCGTTCTTTATCACTTCCCTACTCGAGGATGACAAGGAGTTAAGGAGGGGGATGCTTGATACGTCTCTAACGTATCTATAATTTTTGATGGTTTGATGCTATTATCTTGTCAAACTTTGGATGTTTTGCATGCCTTTTATATATTTTTTGGGACTAACTTATTGACTCAGTGCCAAGTGCCAATTCCTGTTTTTTCCTTGTTTTTGACCCCTTTCAGAGGAGATTTTGAAACGGAGTCCAAACGGAAGAAAATCCCCGAAACATTTTTTTCGTAACGGAAGAAGATCGGGAAGCTTGGGAGCCAAGGTAGGGGAGCCTCAGGGGCCCCACAATTCCCCACCCCACGGCCCACAGGCTTGTTGGCCCCCTGGGCGCCATCTGCCCTAGGGGTTGCGCCTGTATATTCCCTAAAAATCCCAAAAAAATTAGGAGATCATCGAAATCACTTTTCCGCCGCCGCAAGCTTCCGTCTCCGCAAGATCCCAACTGGGGCACGTTCTGGTGCCCTGCCAGAGGGGGATTCGGACACGGGGGGCTTCTTCATCAACACCATGACCTCTCCGATGATGCGTGAATAGTTCACCACAGACCTATGGGTCCATAGCTAGTAACTAGATGGCTTCTTCTCTTTCTTGGATCTTCAATACAAAGTTCTCCATGATCTTTATGGAGATCTATCTGATATAATCTTCTTTTGCGGTGTGTTTGTCGAGATCTGATGAATTGTGGATTTATGATCAGATTATCTATGAATATTATTTGAGTTTCTTCTGATCTCTCTTATGCATGATTTCGTATCCTTGTAATTCTCTTCGAGTTGTGGGTTTTGTCTGGCCAACTAGATCTATGATTCTTGCAATGGGAGAAGTGCTTGGTTTTGGGTCCATACCGTGCGATGACCTCACCCAGTGATAGAAGGGGTAGCGAGGCACGCATCGTGTTGTTGCCTTCAAGGGTAAAAAGTTGGGGTTTTCATCATTGGTTTGAGATTATCCCTCTACATCATGTTATCTTGCTTAAGGCGTTACTCTGTTTGTCATGAACTCAATACACTAGATGCATGCTGGATAGCGGTTGATGTGTGGAGTAATAGTAGTAGATGCAGAAAGTATCAGTCTACTTTTCTCGGACGTGATGCCTATATGTATGATCATTGCCTTAGATATCGTCATGACTTTGCGCGGTTCTATCAATTGCTCGACAGTAATTTGTTCACCCACCGTGATATTTGCTATTTTGAGAGAAGACTCTAGTGAACACTATGGCTCCCGGGTCTACTCCACACCATATTTTCAGCCTTACACTTTTTACTTCGTTGCACTTTCCGCCTTCAGATCTCACTTTTCAAACAATCTTGAAGGGATTGACAACCCCTTTGAAGCGTCGGGTGCAAGCTTGGTTGTGTTTGTGCAGGTACTCCAGACTTGACGACACCCTCCTTCTGGATCGATGCCTTGGTTCTCAAACTGAGGGAAATACTTACTGCTCCTGTGCTGCATCACCCTTTCCTCTTCAAGCAAAAAAACCGACGCAAACAACATAAGTAGCAAGAAGAATTCCTGGCGTTGCTTGGGAAGGAATTTTGTTGCCATAGCATGGACCAGATGGCATGACCAGATATTTCGGGAATTCATAGGTGGGATATCAGGTAGTGACTTAGAGGACAATCTTATTACTGATGCTTGATATGAGGTTGGGATTCGACATTCAGTGGGTCCGTTTGTTCACGGTCGTATTACAATGGTTCTTGTTGTGTCTTATGAGTCCTTGTAGCTTGCTATGACTCGGGGACGCTTCGTATGTCGCGTGCACTGCCTTGCACATGATGTCTACTATAAGCTCGAGCCCGTGCGATCATATCCACGAATATATAGGATGGAATCTGTGTCATACGTTTGTTCCGAGCAGTTCTAGCTCATACTTGGTTTGCGGGCGACCTTTCATCAGATGTTGTCGGCAGTCACTTTGAGGAAGCATTCTTACTAAATTTTGTTTGAATGCAGTTGCTAAGTATTCTTGTTCAGATATTTCTGCCTATTGATTCAGCTTTACTTTCAATGTTATTCTCTGGTCTAATGTGTTGTCCGTCTTTACGATGGCTCCACCAACTCGCCAGAATCCGAGTCGCGAGGGTGCTGATGCTCCGCCACCGCCTCCACCGCCACCGCTGCCTCCTCCTCCAGAGGCATGGCAAGCAGTGATTGCTGCAACAAATTCTAACACCCAAATGTTAATTCAGCTGTTGCAAGAGAGGAAGAATCAGCAGCACGTTAATTTCAACCGGTGGTCATCAGTTTGCATCTCTGAATCAATTCCTCGCGAACCAGCCAAAGTCCTTCATGTCTTGTGATCCGCCATTCGATGCCGAGGACTGGATTCAGGACATGTACAAACACTTTGAGAGCAGCAATGTCCATCCAGAGGACTTCGTCAAGTTTGCAACGTTTCAGCTCAAGGGGCACGCAGCAGTATGCTGGCAGCAGTTGAAGGACTCCAGGTGAGGCAGAATGATCTATTGGGACGATTTCTGCAAGGATTTCAGGTCTCACTATATCCCGTCTAGCTTTGTGGAAGAGATGCGTGAGAAGGTCACACGCTTGAAGCAAGGAGGGTCCTCTATGTACAAGTACAACGTCGAGTTCCACGAGCTGGCTCGATATGCTTTGCAGGACATTCCAGATCAGAAGAGCAAGATCTATCAGTTCAAAGGTGGTCTAAGAGAGGACTTGCAGCTGGCCCTTGCCTTGCACGATCCCGATGAGTTTGATAAGTTCTATAACTTGGCTCTCATGGCTGAGGCAGCTCTGCTCAGAGTGGAGAATTCGAGGAAGCATTTCAGAGATTCCAGCTCCTCTCCCTCAACTCAGGTGGTCCAGAAGCAGCAGAAATATTGGGTGACTCCTCCCCCTCGGCAGACTCAGGATTTAAAGCAGTCAGGTGGTCGTGGTTCTTCCCACCCACCCAACCCAGCTTTCCAGCAGAGGTTTTAGCAGCAGTAGCAAGGGAATCCTCAAGTGTAATTTCGTCCGCTGTCAGATGTTACTTGTCACAAGTGTGGGAAGAAGGGTCACTAATCCAACAAGTGCACCTCTCAGCAACGTCTTCCTCCCCCTCCTCCAAGGAAGCCTCCAGGCAATGCTATGGTGAAGTTCAATGCCAGGTTTGCGAGAGTCAATATGGTGAATGCAGCTGAAGCAAAAAACTCCTCAGACGTGATAATGGGTAATCTCCTGGTTAATGATTTTCCTGCAAAGGTTTTATTTGATTGTGGTGCATCGCATTCATTCATTTCAATGCCTTTTGTTGCAAAGCATGATATCGTGACAGAAGACACTCCTAGGCCGTTAAAAATCATTTCTCCGGGAATGCAAATGACTTCTCGGGTGTTTGTTCCTGATGTCTCTGTCAAGATGGGTGATTACGCCTTTTTGGATTCTCCTATTGTCCTTGGCAACTCCGATATTGATTTGATCCTTGGAGTAGATTGGTTGGTTATGAACAAGGTGTCTATTGATTGTGAAGCTAAAGAAGTGAAGTTAACTCATTCTTCGGAGGACGTTATTATCTTCGCGGCGCGCAATGACACGGTCCGCCTGTTTTCCTTGAATGAGAAGGGTGATATCTCTCCAATTTCTCAAGTCCAAGTGGTGTGCGAGTATGAAGATGTCTTTCTGGAAGAACTGCCAGGAATGCCTCCGCACCGGGTAGTTGAGTTCGTAATTGAGCTTGAACCGGGTACTGAACCAGTCTGCAAGCGGCCGTACAAACTGGGTCCAAAAGAGCTAAAGGAGCTGAAGAAATAACTTGATGAGCAAGAGCGTCTGGGTCTGATCAGACAAAGCTCATCTCCTTGGGGTTGTGGAGTTCTTTTCGTCAAGAAGAAGGATGGCACTGAAAGACTCTGTGTCGATTACCGTCCATTGAATAAGAAGACGATAAAAAACAAGTATCCACTTCCCAATATCAATGAGTTGTTTGAGCAATTAAAAGGGGCTAAGATTTTCTCGACGCTTGATCTCGGGATGGGCTATCATCTGATTTGCATTCGTGAAGAGGAAATTCCCAAGACTGCCTTCAAGACAAGCTTTGGCTCGTATGAGTACACGGTGATGTCTTTCGGTCTGGCCAATGCTCCACCGACCTTCTGTCGGATGATGAATTATATCTTCTCCCCATTCAAGAATGAATTTGTCTTGTTGTATCTCGATGACATTCTGGTCTTTTCGGAAACTGAGGAAGAGCATGAAGAACATCTCAGGCTTGTGATTGATAAGCTAAGAGAGCATAAGTTCTATGCCAAGTTTTCCAAATGTGAGTTCTGGTTGAAGTAATTTGTGTATCTGGGGCACATTATCTCTGCCGAGGGCATCAAAGTTGATCCATCAAAGGTGCAGGCCATTGTTGAGTGGGAACCTCCGCAGAATGTGAAGCAGCTTCAAAGCTTTCTCGGGCTTCCAAGCTATTGCAAAAGATTCATTGAGCATTTCTCCAAGATTGCTAAGCCTCTCTCAAGTCTTCTTCAGAAGGGTGTAAAGTATGTCTTGTCTCGAGAGTGTCAGTTGGCCTTCGACACACTGAAAGAGAAGCTCAGTTCTACTCCAGTCTTGATTCCTCCTTATGATTCCAAAACTTATCAAGTGTTCTGCAATGCCTCTCTTCAAGGTCTTGGTGCAGTTCTGATGCAAGAGAAGAAAGTGGTAGCTTATACCTCGAGGCAGTTGAAGGCAAGTGAGACGAATTACCCCACTCATGATCTTGAGTTGGCGGCAGTGGTATATGCTTTGATGACTTGGAGACATTTCTTGTTGGGTAGACGAGTTGAGGTCTACACCGATCACAAGAGTCTCAAATACACCTTCACCCAGACTAATCTCAATCTTCAGCAAACTCGTTGGGTGGAAATGCTCCAAGATTACAATCCGAGCGTCGACTACACTCCAGGCGAAGCTAATGTCATTGCAGATGCTTTGAGCAGAAAGGCTTACTGCAACAGTCTCATTCTGAAGCCTCTCCAGCCTGATCTGTGTGATTCTTTCAGAAAACTCAACCTTCAGTTAGACCTCACGGGTTTCTTGCTAATCTCCAGATTTCCCCCACCTTGGAAGACCAAGTCCGACAAGCTCAACTTCTTGATGCCATGCTGAAGAAAGTTAAGATTGGCTTGGCAAAGAGCATTCCCAAATATAAGTGCTTCAGTGTTGATGACAGAGATACCTTGTTCTTCGAGGATCGCCTTGTTGTTCCAAAAGGGGATCTCAGGAAGGTTATCATGGAAGAAGCCCATAATTCCCTTCTCTCGATACATCCAGGAAGTTCCAAAATGTATCAGGATCTAAAGCAGACTTTCTGGTGGTGTCGCATGAAGCATGAAATTGCTCAGTTCATGAATGAATGTGATGTATGTCGCAGAGTGAAAGCAGAGCATCAATGTCCAGTAGGTATTTTGCATCCCTTGCCCATTCCCGAGTGGAAATTCGATCATGTTGAGATGGATTTTGTCACCGGGTTTCCTAAGTCCAAGAAAGGTAACGATGCCATCTTCGTCCTCATCTACAAGTTGGTAAAATTCGCTCATTTCCTTCGACTCAAGGAGTCTATCTCGGCAGCTCAACTTGCAGAGTTGTATACGTCAAGGATAGTCTCTTTGCATGGTGTTCCAATGCTGGTATCTTCGGATCGTGGAAGCATCTTCACTTCCGAGTTCTGGGATTCATTTCAGTCTGCGATGGGTACTAAGATTCGATTTAGTACAGCCTTCCATCCTCATACTAGTGGGCAAGTTGAGAGAGTCAATCAGGTCCTCGAGGATCTGCTAAGAGCCTGTGTGATTTTGTTTGGCATGAAGTGGGAAGACTGCCTACCTTTTTTGAGTTTTCATACAACAAAAGTTATCAGGCAAGCTCAGGCAAGGCTCCATTCGAGATTCTTTATCGCAGGAAGTGCCATACCCCGCTCAATTGGTCAGAGACCGGTGAGCGTCAGATTCATGGGAATGGCATAATTGCTCAAGCAGAAGAAATATGCCGTGTCATTCGGGATAATCTCAAAGGAGCGCAGTCCCGTCAGAAGAGCTACTATGATAACAAGCATCGTGACATGACTTTTCAGCTCGATGATTTCGTTTATCTCAAAGTGTTTGCCATGAAGGGCACTCAGCGCTTCGGCATCAAAGGAAAGCTTGCTCCTCATTTTGTTGGGCCTTTCAGAATTGTTGGAAAGAGAGGCGATCTTGCATATCAGTTAGAGCTCCCTTCCAACTTCTCAAATGTGCATGACATGTTTCATGTCTCTCAGCTCTGGAGATGCTTCAAGACTCCCGAGCGCACAGTTGATCTCCAGGATATCAACCTCCAACCCGACCTATCCTACTGTGAGCATCCAGTTGTAGTTCTTGGAGTGACTGAGCGCAAGACCCGCAATAAGTCAATCAAGTATCTCAAAGTGCGATGGTCACACCATTGTGACAAAGAGGCCACTTGGGAGCGCGAGGATCACCTCCATTCCGAATTTCGAGAGTTCTTCTAGTCCTAGATCTCGGGTCGAGATCCTCTTGTAGTGTGGGAGAGTTGTAACAGCCCAGATGCTTTCTTTCCTTATTTGTACCCCCTTTCCAATTGTGGAAACCTTGTTGAACCTTTGTTATGGAAGTGATGAAGTGGTTATCATTTCATGTGTTGTCATTTGATGTGCATCTCATGCATCATATCATCATTTTTGTGTTAGCCTTCTTCTTGTCTACCTTGTTGTGGTGAATTCATGTGGCTTGTGTGGTATTGTGGAATGTGGGGTGGGTGCAACAATGACCTCAAACATTAAGTTGCACCATAGCCCAAAACCCCTCCCTTATTATATTTCTTTGAGGCATAATTATGTTGTTGTTTTGGGGCTTTAAAAATGTTCCTCTTCTTTGGAAATTCTTTCAAATATTTGAGGATGAGAACCACACTTTTTTGAAATGATTTTTCTTTCGATTTATTCAAAAACATGGGCTGATTTATAACAAAACAATTAATTTACTTTGCTCTAAAATGCCTTCTCTATTTTTATAAATAAGAGCAGCATTTTAGAGTCTCATATTTATTTTATTTCTTTTCTTTCCTTTATTTTGTTTTACCTCTTTCTTTTATTCCAAAGGTTGTTTTGAATAAAAGTGAAGCCTGCGTGTTTTAAATTTGAGGGAGGCACGTGTATGGGCCCTAGCCCATTGCTCCTCTCTGGCGCGCAGGAGCCCATACCCCTTTCCTTTCTTCCTCCTCCTGACGTCGTTTTCCTCCTTCCCCTGCTTTCCGTTAGTAAGAGAGAGAGAGAGAGAGAGTCGAGGTGCCGTCCCATCGCGTCTATTTAGAGCCCCCGTCGGCATGCGAGCCTAGGGTTCCCTCTTGCCGCCGCCAGCCTCTCCTTTCTCCTCTTCTCCCCCTCTGTAGGTAAGATATCCAGAGAGTTTAAGAGAGAGAGAGATAGATATTCAGAGAGAGAGAGAGAGAGAGAGAGAGAGAGAGAGAGAGAGCGAGCTCGTTGTCGGCGCGTCCCTACCGTCGTCGCGGGATCCTCCCTCGTCCCATTCCAGGCGTTAGAATGGCGGATCCCCTCCTCTTCTTCGTTCCCCGCGTCGTCCTCGTCGGTACTGGGCAGCAGCGGTCGTCGTAATCGTCAGCCCTCGCCTCTTCTTCTTCTTCTTGACAGCAGGCACATCATCGAGCCCCTCAGGGTGAGCGTCGTGTCACCTTACCCGCTCTCCTTTCCCGTAGCATCGTTGATGCATAGGTGTAGGCCTCTGCCATCGCCGTCGTAGCAGCAGAGCGTCACGCCGTCGAGCCATCGCTCTGGTCCTCCTCCCAAGGAGTTAGCCCCAGTAATGGAACCCCTGAGGTTCCCTCTTCCCCCGCCGGCCTCGTGTTGTTGTCGTCGTGGCCGCGTCGACGCCGGGGAGATCGCCGTTGAGCCTTCCTGCTTCGGTTGCCGGAGCAAGCAGGCATCATAGAGGGGCCTGCTCAAAAGAGCAAGGACCCCTCTCTGTCAGATGCCGAGTGTAGCCCGACTGGTTCAGAGCACGAGTGAGCACGCCTGTGGGCGTGGGTTTGATCCCCCGTGGCGCACTCCTTTTATTTGTTTGATTTGTTTTCCTGTGCAGCGCCAACAGAGGATGTTTTCCTCCGCTGTTGCTCCCTTTAGAGCAGCAAAGTAATGTTAGCCAAGTGGTAGCTGGTGTGTATTGCTAGCAGGAGGTGGTGGGTTCGATCCCCCTCCTGCACCTTTTTGTTTCAATTGATTTTCCATGTGTATGTGTGTATATGTGATTGTGTATGTGTGTAGGTGTGTGTGGATGTAGCAGATGTAGATTATTTTGTGTGTATGACAGTGGGCTAGAGGACCCACATGTTATCCTAAGAGAGAGCCATTGCCAAGTGGAGCACCCTCTCCATGTTTATTTTTTCCCTAAGTGTTGCATTGTAAAATTTCATGCCCTATTTAGATCTTCATATTAGGTGGAGCTTTGATCCATTGTTGGTGATTACTTGATGGAATGGTAGTGGGTGAACCCCTCTACAGCATGGGGCATTCAGTTTTTTCTTAGGTTTTTGCATGTACTTATTACACCTTGTCAAAGTGGGCACTTGACTGATATGACAGATCTGCATAAAGAATAAACACGGGACCCCAAAACACTGCGCTATAGCCCACGAAACTAGCCCAAAACGACAAAAACATCGAATTTTTGCGATGTGTCGATGGCCGTGCGCAGGGTTGATGGAGCATAAAAAACAAACCGGGGACCCCAAAACACAGACTATAGCCCACGAAACGATCGTGAAATGACAAAAACAACGATTTTTTGTGACGCCTCGATAGCCGTGCACAGTGTTTATGGAGCATAAAAAATCGACCCGGGACCCCAAAACAGTGCGCTATAGCCCACGAAACTGGCCCGAAACGACAAAAACAACGAATTTTTGCAACGTCTCTATAACCGTGCACACGGTAACATGGAGCATAAAGAATCGAACCGGGATCCCGAAATGACAAAAACAACGAGTTTTTGCGACGACACGATCGCGGTGCACAAGGTTCATGGAGCATCAAAAATCGACCTTGGACCCCAAAATAGTGCGCTAGATTCCACGAAACTCGTGCGAAACGACAAAAACACCAAGTTTTTGGGAAATCTCTATCGCTGTGCAAAGGGTTCATAAAGCATGAAAAACGACCCGGGACCCCAAAACAGTGCGCTATAGCCCACGAAACTAGCCCGAAATGACAAAAACACCGAGTTTTTCGGACAGCTCAATAGCTTTGCACAGGGTTCATGGAGCATAAAAATGGACCACGGATCTCAAAATAGTGCGCTATGCACACGGTTCATGGAGCATAAAAAATTGACCAGGCACCCTAAAAGAGTGCACTATAGCCCACGAAACCTGACCGAAACGACAAAAACAACTTCTTTTTTGGACGTCTCGATAGCCGTGCACACGGTTCATGGAGCATAAAAAGTTGACCCGGGACGGCAAAACAGTGCGCTATAGCCGACGAAACTGGCCCGAAACTACCAAAATAACGAGTTTTTGCGACGTCTCGATAGTCGTGCACACGGTTCATGGAGGATCAAAAATTTACCCGGGACACCAAAACAGTGCGCTATAGCCCACGAAACTGGCCCGAAACGAAAAAACACCGACGTTTTGCGACGTGTCGATAGCCGTGCATGGGGTTAATGGAGCATCAAGAATCGACTCGGTACCCCAAAAAAGTGCGCTATAGCCCACGAAACTTGTCCGAAACAACAAAAACAATGAGTTTTTGCGATATCTCGATTGCCATGCACACGGTTCACGGAGGATGAAAAGTCGACCCGGGACCCCAAAACGGTGCACTATAGTCCACGAAACTGCCCGAAACAACAAAACACCGACTTTTTGCAATGTGTCCATAGCCGTGTGCAGGGTTCATGGAGCATAAAAAATGAACCCGGGACCCCAAAACAGTGCGCTATAGCCACCCACGAAACTAGCCCGAAACGACAAAAGCAACGACTTTTTGTGACATGTCGATAGCCGTGCGTAGGGTTGATAGATCATAATAAATAAACCAGAGACCCCAAAACAGTATGCTATAGCCGAGGAAACTGGCGTGAAATGACAAAAACAACGAGTTTTCGTGACGTCTCGATTGCCGTGCACAATTTTTATGGAACATAAAAAATCGACCCGGGACCCCAGAACAGTGCGCTATAGCCCACGAAACAGGCGTGAAACGACAAAACCAATGATTTTTTGCGATGTCTCTATAACCGTGCACACCGTTCATGGAGCATCAAAAATCGACCCGTGATGCAAAACAGTGCGGTATAGCCCACGAAAATGGAAGAAACGACAAAAACAATGAGTTTTTGCGACATCTCGATGGTCGTGCACAAGGTTCATGGAGCATCAAATAAGGACCCCGCACCCTAAAACAATACGAGATAGCCCACGAAACTAGTCTGAAATAACAAAAACAATGAGTTTTTGCGACGTCTCGATGGTCGTGCACAAGCTTCATGGTGCATCAAGTATTGACCCGGCACCCTAAAACACTGCGCTATAGCCCCACGAAACTCGCCCGAAACGACAAAAAACACCGACTTTTTGCGACGTGTCGATAGCCATGCGCAGGGTTCATGGAGCATAAAAAATAAACCCCGGACCGCAAAAAAGTGCGCTATAGCCCAAGAAAGTCGCCGAAAATGACAAAAACAATGAGTTTTTACGACGTCTCTATAACCGTTTATAGGCTTCATGGAGCATCAAAAATCGAACCGGGACACCAAAACAATGAGTCAGAACCCATGAAACTTGCCCGAATTGACAAAAACAATGAGTTTTTACGATGTCTCTATAGCCGTGCACATGGTTCATGGAGCATCAAAATTCGACCTTGGACACCAAAATAGTTGCTAGAGCCCACAAGACTAGCCCGAAACGACAAAACAACGAGTTTTTGTGACATCTCGGTAGTCGTGCAAGCGGTTCATGAAGCATAAAAAATCGACCCGAGAGCCAAAACAGTGCGCTATAGCCCACAAAATAGACCGAAACGAGAAAAACACCGAGTTTTTCGGACGTTTTGATAGTCGTGCACAGATTTCATGAAGCATAAAAAATTGTCCTTGGACGCCAAAATAGTGTGCTAGAGCCCACAAAACTCGTGCGAAACGACAAAAACACCGAGTTTCTGCGACATCTCTATAGCCGTGCACATGGTTCATGGAGCATGAAAAATCGACCCGGGACCCCAAAACAGTGCGCTATAGCCCACGAAACTCGCGTGAAACGACAAAACAACAAGTTTTGGCGACGTCTTTATAGCCGTGACAGGGTTCATGGAGTATCAAAAATCGATACGGGGCCCCAGAATGACAAAAACAATGACTTTTTGTGACATGTCGATATCCGTGCGCACGGTTCATGGAGCATAAATAATAAACCCGGACCCCAAAACACTGCGCTATAGCCCACGAAACTAGCCCAAAACGACAAAACCACCGACTTTTTGCGACATGTCGATAGCCGTGAGTAGGGTTAATGGAGCATAAAAAATAAACCCAGGACCCCAAAACACTAACTATAGCCCACGAAACTGGCGTGAAATGACACAAACAACGAGTTTTTGTGACGCCTCGATAGCCGTGCACAGTGTTCATGGAGCATAAAAAATCGACCCGGGACCCCAAAACAATGCGTTATAGCCCATGAAAGTGGCGTGAAACGACAAAAACAACGAGTTTTTGCAACGTCTCTATAACCCAGGACCACGAAATGACAAAAACAACGAGTTTTTGTGACGACTCCATCGCAGTGCACATGGTTCATGGAGCATCAAAAATCGACCATGGACCCCAGAATAGTGTGCTAGAGCCGAGGAAACTCGTGCGAAACGACAAAAACACCGAGTTTTTGCGACATCTCTATCGCCATGCACAGGGTTCATGAAGCATGAAAAATCAACCAGGGACCCCAAAGCAGTGCGCTATAGCCCACGAAACTAGCCCGAAACGAAAAAACACCGAGTTTTTCGGACATCTCAATAGCCGTGCACAGGGTTCATGGAGCATAAAAAATCAATCCCGGATGCCAAAATAGTGCGTTATATCCCACAAAACTAGCGCGAAACGATAAAAACAACGAGTTTTACGGACATCTCAATAGCTGTGCACAAGGTTCATGGAGCATAAAAAATCGACCCCGGATCGGAAAATAGTGCGCTATACACAGAGTTCATGGAGCATAAAAAATTGATCGGACACCCTAAAACAGTGCGCTATAGCCCACGAAACACGTCCGAAATGACAAAAACAACTTGTTTTTTGGACGTCTTGATAGCCGTGCCCACAGTTCATGGAGCATAAAAAGTTGACCCGGGACGACAAAACATAGCCCACGAAACTGGCCCGGAACGACCAGAACAACGAGTTTTTGCGACGTCTCGATAGTCGTGCACATGGTTCATGGAGAGTCAAAAATGGGTCCGGGACCCCAAAACAGTGCGCTATAGCCCACGAAGGTCGCTCGAAACAAAAAAACAACGTGTTTTGGGACGTCTCGATAACCATGCACACGGTTCATGGAGCATAAAAAATTGACACGGGACCCCAAAACAGTGCGCTATAGCCCACGAAACTGGCCCGAAACGACAAAGCAACGAGTTTTTCCGACATCTCGATAGCCGTGCACAGGGTTCATGGAGCATCAAAAATTGACTCGGGACACCAAAACAGTGTGGTATAGCCCACTAAACTGGCCTGAAACGACAACAACAATGAGTTTTTGTGACGTCTCCGTAACCGTGCACACCGTTCATGGAGCATAAAAAATCGACCCGGGATGCAATAGAGTGCGCTAGCCCACGAAACTGGTCCAAAACGACAAAAACAACGAGTTTTGCGACATCTCGATGGTCGTGCACAAGGTTCATGGAGCATCAAATATTGACCCGGCACCCTAAAACACTACGCGATAGCCCACGAAACTCGCCCGAAACGACAAGAACAACGAGTTTTTGCGACGTCTTTATAGCCGTGCACTCGGTTCATAGAGCATAAAAAATCGACCTGGGACCCCAAAAGAGTGTGCTATACCCACGAAACTAGGCCGAATCGACAAAAACAACGAGTTTTTGCGATGTCTCTATAAACGTGCACACGGTTCATGGAGCATCAAAAATTGACCCGTGACCACGAAACACTGCGCTATAGCCCACAAAACCAGCCCGAAACGATAAAAACACCGAGTTTTTTAGACGTCTTGATAGCCGTGCACAAGGTTCATGGAGCATAAAAAAACGACCCGGGACCCCAAAACAGTGTGTTATAGCCCACGAAACTAGCCCGAAACGAAAAAACAACGAGTTTTTGCGACGTCCTGATGGTCATGCACAAGGTTCATGGCACATCAAATATCGACCCGGCACCCTAAAACACTGCACTATAGTCCATGAAACTCGCCCGAAATGACAAAAAACACCGACTTTTTGCGACGTGTTGATAGCCATGCCCAGGTTCATGGAGCATAAAAAATAAAACCGAGACCGCAAAAATTTGCGCTATAGCCCACGAAACTAGCCGGAAATGACAAAATAATGAGTTTTTGTGACTCCCCCGATAGCCGTGCACAATGTTTATGGAGCATAAAAAATTGACTCGGGACCCCAAAGTAGTGCGCTATAGCCCACGAAATTGGCGTGAAACGAGAAAACAACGAGTTTTTGTGATGTCTCTATAACCCTGCACAGGGTTCATGGAGCATCAAAAATCGACCCGGGACACCGAAACAATGAGTTACAGCCTATGAAACTGGCTCAAAATGAAAAAAACAACGAGTTTTTACGATGTCTCTATAGCCGTGCACAGGGTCAATGGAGCGTCAAAAGTGGACCTTGGACCCCAAAATAGTTGCTAGAACCCACAAGACTAGCCCGAAACAATAAAACAACGAGTTTTTGCGACGTCTCGATGGTCGTGCATGTGGTTCATGGAACATAAAAATTCTACCCGAGACCCAAAATTGTGCGCTATAGCCGAGAAAACTAGCCGGAAACGAGAAAAACACCGAGTTTTTCGGACGTCTTGATAGCCGTGCACAGGGTTATTGAAGCATAAAAAATCGACCTTGGACCCCAAAATAGTGTGCTAGAGCCCACGAAACTCGTGCGAAACGACAAAAACACTGAGTTTCTACGACATCTCTATAGCCGTGCATAGGGTTCATGGAGCATGAAAAATCGACCCAGGACCCCAAAACAGTGCGCTATAGCCCACGAAACTCGTGCGAAACGACAAAAGGAACGAGTTTTGTCGACGTCTTTATAGCCGTGCACACGGTTCATGGAGTATAAAAAATTGATCCGGGACCCCAAAACAACAAGTACACCGACTTTTTGCGACGTGTTGATAGCCGTGCGCATGGTTGATGGAGCATAAAAAATAAACCTAGGACCCCAAAACACTGACTATACCCGGCGAAACTGGCGTGAAATGACAAAAACAACGAGTTTTTGTGACGCCTTGATAGCCGTGCACAGTGTTCATGGAGCATCAAAAATTGACCCGGGACCCCAAAATAGTGCGCTATAGCCACGAAACTGGCACGAAACGACAAAAACAACAAGTTTTTGTGACGTCTCTATAACCGTGCACACCGTTCATGGAGCATCGAAAATTGACCTGGGGCGCAAAATAGTGCGCTAGCCCACGAAACTGGTCCAAAACGACAAAAGCAACGAGTTTTAGCGACATCTCGATGGTCGTGCACAAGGTTTGTGGAGCATCAAATATTGACCCGGCACCCTAAAACACTACGCGATAGCCCACGAAACTGGCCCGAAACGACAAAACAACGAGTTTTTGCAACGTCTCTATAACCGTGCACACGGTTAATGAAGCATGAAAAATCGACCCGGGACCCCAAAACATTGCGCTATAGCCCACGAAACTAGCCCGAAATGACAAAAACACCGAGTTTTCGGACATCTCAATAGCCGTGCACACGGTTCATGGAGCATAGAAAACCGACCCCGGATCCCAAAATAGTGCGCTATGCACACGGTTCATGCATCATAAAAAATTGACCGAGCACCCTAAACAGTGGGTTATAGCCCACGAAACACGACCAAAACGACAAAAACAACTTGTTTTTTGGACGTCCCGACAACCGTGCACACGGTTCATGGAGCATAAAAACTTGACCCGGGACGACAAAACAATACGCTATAGCCCACGAAACTGGCCGGAAAAGACGAAAACAACGAGTTTTTGCGACGTCTCGATAGTTGTGCACATGGTTCATGGAGAATCAAAAATTGGCCCGGGACCCCAAAACAGTGCGCTATAGCCCACGAAACTCGCTCGAAACGACAAAAACAACGTGTTTTCGGGACGTCTCGATAGCCGCGCACACTGTTCATGGAGCATAAAAATCGACACGGGACCCCAAAACAGTACGCTATAGCCCACGAAACTGGCCCGAAACGACAAAAACAATGAGTTTTTCCGACATCTCGATAGTCTTGCACTTGGTTCATGGAGCATAAAAATTTGACCCGGGACACCAAAACAGTACGCTATAGCCCACGAAACTGGCCCGAATCAAAAAAACACCGACATTTTGCGACGTGTCGATAGCCGTGCACGGGGTTCATGGAGCATCAAAAATCAACTCGGTGCCCCAAAAATGAGCGCTATAGCCCACGAAACTTGCCCGAAACAACAAAAACAATGAGGTTTTGCGATATCTCGATAGCCATGCACACGGTTCACGGAGCATAAAAAATCGACCCAGGAACTCAAAACAGTGCGCTATAGCTCATGAAACTGGCCCGAAACGACAAAAACAACAAGTTTTAGCGACATCTCGATGGTCGTGCACAAGGTTCATGGTCGATAGACATGCACACGGTTCACGAAGCATTAAAAATCAACCCAGGAACTCAAAACAGTGCGCTATAGCTTACGAAATTGGCCCGAAACAACAAAAACATCGACTTTTTGCGACGTGTCCATAGCCGTGTGCTGGATTCATGGAGCATAAAAATAAACCCGGGACCCCAAAACAGTGCGCTATAGCCCACGAAACTAGCCTGAAACGACAAAAACACCGACATTTTGCGACGGGTCGATAGCCGTGCGCAGGGTTGATAGAGCATAATAAATAAACGCGAGATCCCAGAAAAGTACGCTATAGCCCAGGAAACTGACGTGAAATGACAAAAGCAATGAGTTTTTGTGACGTCTCGATAGCCGTGCACAATGTTCATGCAACATCAAAAATCGATCCGGGACCCCAAAACAGTGCGCTATAGCCCACGAAACTGGTCTGAAATGACAAAAACAATGATTTTTTGCGACGTCTCTATAATCGTGCACACTGTTCATGGAGCATAAAAAAATCGACCCGGGACTCAAAACAGTGCGCTATAGCCCACGAAACTGGCCCGAAACGACAAAAACAACGAGTTTTTGCGACATCTCGTTGGTCGTGCACAAGGTTCATGGAGCATCAAATATTAACCAGGCACCCTAAAACACTACGCGATACCCATGAAACTAGCCCGAAACGACAAAAACAACGAGTTTTTGCGACGTCTCTATAACCGTGCACACGGTTCATGGAGCATCAAAAATCAACCCGGGACCGCAAAACAGTGCGCCCACGAAACTGGTCTGAAACGATAAAAACACTGAGTTTTTCTGACATCTCGATAGCCGTGCACAAGGTTGACGGCACATCAAATATTGACCCGGCACCCTAAAACAGTACGCTATAGCCCACGAAACAAGTTCAAAACAACAAAAACAACGAGTTTTTGCGACGTCTCGATAGCTGTGCACAATGTTCATGGAGCATCAAAAATCGACCCGGGACCCCAAAACAGTCTGCCCACGAAACTAGCCCGAAACGACAAAAAGAAGGAGTCTTTGCGAAGTCTCTAAAACCGTGCACACTGTTCGTCGAGCATAAAAAATCGAGCCGGCACCCTAAAACACTACGCGATATCCCACGAAACTCGCCCGAAACGACAAAAAACACCGACTTTTTGCGACGTCTTTATAGCTGGGCACTTGGTTCATGGAGCATAAAAAATCAACCCCGGAGCCCAAAACAGTGCGCTATTACCCACGAAACTAGCCGGAGATGACAAAAACAATCATTTTTTGTAATGCCTCGGTAGCCATGCACAGAGTTTATTGATCATCAAAAATCGACCCGAGACCCCAAAATAGTGCGCTATAGCCCATGAAAGTGGCCCGAAACGAGAAAACAACGAGTTTTTGCCACGTCTCGATAGTCGTGCACACGGTTCATGGAGCATCAAAAATTGACCCGGCACCATAAAAAGAGCGCTATAGCCCACGAAACTAGCCCGAAAAGACAAAAACAATGAGTATTTGCCACGTCGATATTCGTGCATAGGGTTCATGGAGCATCAAAAATTGACCCGTTACCCCAAAACAGTGTGCTATAGCCCACGAAACTACGCGAAATGACAAAAACAACGAGTTTATGTGACGCATCGATAGCCGTGCGCAGTGTTCATGGAGCATCAAAAATCGACCCGGGACCCCAATATAGTACACTATAGCCCCCGAAACTAGCCCGAAACAAGAAAATCACCGACGTTTTCCAACGCGCCGATAGCCGTGCACAGGGTTCATGAAGCATCAAAAATCGACCCTGTGCCCTAAAACAGTGTGCTATAGCCCACGAAACTTGCCCGAAACAACAAAACAACGAGTTTTTGAGACGCATCGATAGCCGTGCACAGTGTTCATGGAGCATCAAAAATCGACCTGAGAACCCAAAATAGTGCGCTATAGCCCCCAAAACTAGCCCGAAACAAGAAAATCACCAACGTTTTGCGACGTGCCGATAGCCGTGCACAGGGTTCATGGAGCATAAAGAATCGACCCGGATCCCTAAAACAGTGCGCTATAGCCCACTAAACTGGCCCGAAACGACAAAAATACCGACTTTTTGCAACGTGTCAATAGCCGTGCGCACGGTTCATGGAGCATAAGAAATAAACCCGGGACCCCAAAACAGTACGCTGTAGCCAACATAACTGGCCCGAAACGACAAAACACCGACTTTTTGCGAGGTGTCGACAGCCGTGCGCAGGGTTGCTCGAGAATAAAAAATAAACTCGAGACCCCAAACAGTGCGCTATAGCCCACGAAACTGGCCGAAACGACAAAAACACTAAGTTTTTCGGACGTATTGATATCCTTGGACAGGGTTCATGGAGCATAAAAAATCGATCCGGGACCCCAAAACAGTGCGCTATAACCCACGAAATTGGCCCAAAACGACAAAAACAACGAGTTTTTGCGACGTCTCGATGGTCACGCACAATGTTCATGGAGCATAAAAAATTGACCCCGAAACGACAAAAACAACGAGTCTTTGCAATGTCTTAATAGTCGTGCACTCATTTAATGGAGCATAAAAAATCGGCACCGGAACACGAAAATAAACCCGAGACCCCAAAACAATGCGCTATAGCCCACGAAACTGGCGTGAAACAAAAAAAACAACGATTTTTTGCGACGTCTCTATAACCGTGCACAAGGTTTATGGAGCATGAGAAATCGACCCGGGACTGCACAATAGTGCCCTATAGCCCACAAAACTGCCCCGAAACGACAAAAACACGGAATTTTTCGGACGTCTTAATTGCCGTGCACACGGTTCGTGGAGCATAAAAAATCGTCCCTAGACCCCAAAATATTGCGCTAGAGCCCACGAAACTCGTGTGGAACGACAAAACACCGAGTTTTTGCGATATCTCTATAGCCTTGAACAGGGTTCATGGAGCATGAAAAATCGATCCGGGACCCCAGAATAGTGCGCTATAGCACACTATACTCGCGCGAAACTACAAAAAAAACAAGTCTTTATAGCCGTGCACAGGGTTCATGGACCATAAAAAATCGATTCGGGAACCGAAAACAGGGCGCTATAGCCCACATAACTGGCCCGAAACGACAAAAACAATGAATTTTTGCAACGTGTCAATAGCCGTGTGCAAGTTTCATGGAGCATAAAAAATAAACCTGGGACCCCATAACAGTGCTATGGCCCACGAAATTGGCTCAAAATGACGTAAACAACGACTTTTTACGACGTGTCGATAGCCGTGCGCGAGGTTGATGGAGCATAAAAAGTAAAAGCCCGGGACCCCAAAACACTTCACTATAGACCATGAAACTGGCGTGAAATTACAAAAACAATGAGTTTTTGTGACTCCTCGATAGCCATGCACACTGTTCATGGACCATCAAAAATCAACCCGAGACCCCAAAACAATGCGCTATAGCCCACGAAACTAGCGTGAAATGACAAAAACAACGAGTTTTTGTGACGCCTCGATAGCCGTGCACAATGTTCAGGGAGCAACAAAAATTTACCCGGGACTCCAAAAGAGTGCGATATAGCCCACGAAACTGGCATGAAACGACAAAAACAACGAGTTTTTGCGACGTCTCTATAACCGTGCACAAGGTTTATGGAGCATCAAAAATCGACCCAGGACTCCAAAACAGTGCCCTATAGCCCACGAAACTGGCCCGAAACGACAAAAACACCGAGATTTTCGGACGTCCTGGTAGCCGTGCAGAGGGTTAATGAAGCATAAAAAATCATCCCTGGACCCCAAAATTTTGCGCTAGAGCCCACGAAACTCGTGCAGAACGACAAAACACCGAGTTTTTGCGACATCTCTATAGCCTTGCACAGGGTTCGTGGAGCATGAAAAATCGACCCGGGACCCCAAAACAGTGCGTATAGCCCACGAAACTCGCGCGAAACGACAAAAACAACGAGTTTTTGCTACATCTTTATAGCCGTGCACAGGGTTCATGGAGCATCAAAAATCGATCCGGGACACAAAAATAGTGCGCTGTAGCCCACGAAACTGGCCCGAAACGACAAAAACAATGAGTTTTTCCAACATCTCGATGGTCATGCACATGGTTCATGGAGCATCAAACATTGACCCGGGACACAAAAATAGTGTGCTATAGCCCACGAAACTGGCCGAAACGAAAAAAACACCGACGTTTTGGGACTTGTCGATACCGTGCACGGGTTCAAGGAGCATCAAAAATCACTCGGTACCCCAAAACAGTGCGCTATAGTCCACGAAACTGGCCCGAAACAACAAAATCACCGACTTTTTGCGACGTGTCCATAGCCGTGACCCGAAAACCCGGGACCCCAAAATAGTGCGCTATAGCCAAGGAAACTTGCCCGAAACGATAAAAACACCGACCTTTTTCTACGTGTCGATAGCTTGCACCGGGTTCATAGAGCATAATAAATAAACCCGAGACCCTAGAACAGTACGCTATAGCCTAGGAAACTAGCGTGAAATGACAAAAACAATGAGTTTTTGTGACGTCTCGGTAGCCGTGAAGAATGTTCATGGAGCATCAAAAATAGACCTAGGACCCCAAACAGTACACTATAGCCCACGAAACTGGCGTGAAACTACAACAACAATGAGTTTTGCGACGTCTCTATAACCGTTTATGGAGCATCAAAAATCGACCCAGGACGCAAAACAGAGCGCTATAGCCCATGAAACTCGCCCGAAACGACAAAACCAACGAGTTTTTGCGACATCTTTCTAGCCGTGCACTGGGTTCATGGAGCACCAAAAATCGACCCGGGACCCCTAAAGAGTGCGCTATACACACGAAACTAGCCTAAAACAAAAAAAACAACGAGTTTTTGTGACGTCTGTATAATCATGCACACGGTTCATGGAGCATCAATAATAAACCCCGTACCCCAAAACAGTGCGCTAGCCCAAGAAACTGGCCCAAACGACAAAAACAACGGCCTTTTGCGACGTGTCGATATCCGTGCGCAGGGTTGATGGACCATAAAAATAAACCCGGGACCCCAAAATAGTGCGCTATAATCCACGGAACTGGCCCGAAACGACAAAAACAATGAGTTTTTGCGACGTCTCGATAGTTGTGCATGCGGTTCATGGAGCATAAAAAATAAACCCGAGACCCCAAAACAATGCGCTATAGCCCACGAAACTAGCCCAAAACGAGAAAAACACCGAGTTTGTCGGACGTCTTGATAGCCGTGCACAAGGTTCACGGAGCATAAAAAATCGACCTTGCACCCCAAAATAGTGCGGTAGAGCCGACGAAACTCGTGCGAAACGACAAAAACACTGAGTTTCTGCGACATCTGTATAGCCGTGCACAAGGTTGACGCAGCATGAAAAATCGATCCGGTACCCCAAAACTGTGCGCTATAGCCCACGAAACACGCGCGAAACGACAAAAACAACGAGTTTTGGCGACGTCTTTATAGCCGTGCACAAGGTTCATGGAGCATAAAAAATCGATCCGGGACCCCAGAAGGACAAAAACAACAACTTTTTGTGACGTGTCGATAGTCGTGCGCACGTTTCATGTGGCATAAAAAATAAACCCAGGACCCAAAAATAGTGCGCTCTAGCCCATGAAACTAGTTTGCAACGACAAAAACACCGACTTTTAGCGACGGGTCGATAGTCGTGCACAGGGTTGATGGAGCATATAAAATAAATCCGGGACCCCAAAACACTGACTATCAACGAGTTTTTGTGATGCCTCGATAGCCATGCACAGTGTTCATGGAGTATCAAAAATCGACCCGGGACCCCAAAACAGTGCGCTATAGCCCACGAAACTGGCCCGAAACAACAAAACAATGATTTTTTCCAACGTCTCTATAACGGTGCGCAAGGTTCATGGAGCATAAAAAATCGACCCGGGACCCCGGAATGTCAAAAACAACGAGTTTTTGTGACATCTCGATCGCCATTCACAGGATCCATGAAGCATGAAAAATCGACCCGGGAACCCAAAACAATGCGCTATAGCCCACGAAACTAGCCCGAAATGACAAAACCACTGAGTTTTTCGGACATCTCAATAGCCGTGCAGAGGGTTCATGGAGCATAAAAAATCGACCCCAGATCCCAAAATAGTGCGCTATGCATGAATGAGAGCAAAGAAAGAACCGCCCAAATTCGTGCTAGGCATGAATGGTTTAAAAGGGTGCGTTCTAGTGATGTAAATCACGAAGATCTTAAAGTGCTTGGTGTGATTCCTCTTGAATCTTTGTTTTCGCGTGTCAAACCTATTCATGAAGGGGCTGGATATGAATCCACTTTGGTTGAAAAATGCCCCAATGATTCGGAGTCCAACTATCTTGATGATAAAGGTGTGGAGAGTGGAGTAGAAGAAATCAAAACTTTGGGTAGTAATGAAAGTCCCACTTTGGATTTCAAGGAATTCAATTATGATAGTTGCTCCTTGTTTGAATGCATTTCCTTGATGCAATCCATTGCAAACTCTCCACATGCTTATAGCCAAAGCAAAGTCTTTACCGTGCATATCGTAGATGCTATGATGAAATTTCTTGAAGAGAAGCTCGAATCAGAAGTCTCTATACCTAGAAAACTTCATGATGAGTGGGAGAGAACCTACTATCAAAATCAAGATAAAAACTATGAGTGCAATGCTTTGTGTGATTTGGGTGCTAGTGTTTCCGCGATTCCAAAGTCTTTATGTGATATTCTTGGTTTTCATGAGATTGAAGAGTGTTCTCTTAATTTGCATCTTGCGGATTCTACTGTCAAGAAACCCATGGGAAGGATCGGTGATGTTCTTATTGTTGCAAATAAGAACTATGTACCCGTGGATTTCACTGTACTTGACATAGATTGCAATCCTTCATGTCCCATTATTCTTGGTAGACCTTTCCTAAGGACTATTGGTGCTATCATTGATATGAAGGAAGGGAATATTAGATTTCAATTTCCTCTAAAGAATGGCATGGAGCACTTTCCTAGAAAGAAAATAAGATTTCTTTATGAATCTATGATGAGGGCTACTTATGGTTTGAGCACCAAAGATGAGTATACGTCACTACAAGATATAAGGTCGATTATGACTCCCTATATTGGTCAGTGATTCGTCATTGTTGTTGTTTATTGACCTTTTTTGATTAAATTTACAAAGGTCAACAGTTGGCCGTCAAGAATGAACAAACTTGACCTTTCTAAAATTTTGGTCATAGATCTCTATTGACCAAAATTTTGGTTTGGTCATTACCCATTTGTGTGAGCCACGTAGGATCTGACATGGCTGTGCTGAGATGGCAATGCTAGTGACCAAATGGAATCATCATAAATTTCACAGCCCAATTCAATAATATATTCTACATGGGCCTCCACCAATACTATTTTAATATTAAAAATGTCTAAATTGTTTAGGCTGATGCATTATTTTATCAAAAGCATGTATATCTCAGGATAGACCCATTAAAAACAAATACAAGATTGCAAATTAGTTGTATATATTTCATTTCGGTAGCACATCACATTAATTACAATACATCATCCATCGAATCCTCTAAACATAAAGGTTCAAGGCCCAACAAATGCACAACAAAATAGTTTTACAAGTGCAGGTGTACAGCAAAAAGGCCCAACAAGTACATAATCACACATCAACATAGTTCGACAAAGATTGGATGAGAAGCACAAGTTTTTGTTGATCACACATAACATCAATGATAAACGAAGCTTCTTGTTCCCTCCTCCTGTCCTGTCCTCTACTTCTTCTGGGTGCTTCAGATCATCCTGTTAATTCAAATGATCAAACATAAGAAAGCATACAAAATAATCAAACATAAGAAAGCATACAAAATAATCAAATTAGAACTACTAGTCGTCGACCCATGCTACTGCACGGGCTAGCTATTTTAGAAAATTCATACAATACTTGAAGCCACTATTAGAATTTGCAAGCTGGTATTTTTAACAATACCAGTTATCAGTTCTCTACATGATTGCAGTATATATTGGAGTTCAACTATTCTATGAGTCATTCAAGATATTTTACATGTTTATAAAAAATAGGACTGTGTAGAAATGGGGCCCAATGATGTACATACATGGTCCAAGGCAAAACCTATATCATATCCTATTCGTGATTCAAAGTATATTTGTTGACAATGAACGAGCTATGTACATCAAACTTAACACACTGAATAAATTCATAACACGTGTTGCGGGAGCGAACCGCAAGGCAAAAAAGAAACTACACTACTATTAACTATTTGTGAACACAGGTTTATTTATGGAAAAATTGCCATAGGTTATCACCACTATAAATATGTAAAAAAGAGATTTCCACAGATAATTTTATCAAATTTCAAAATTACATTGTAGAGTTGTGCTCAGATATCCTAATTCACATCATTATTTGTTTAATCTCGCATGGGCCTTCCTTTTAAGAGGTTTCTGTGTAGCAAAATAATTAGTACCACAGTAAGAACCACTTTGTCATTTTGTAAAACTGCAATATGTGTATCAACATAAAAGTTTTGAGTCAAGGATTCATGCAAATCATCTCAGCCATCCAATACAAGGGCTCATTCCCAAATAATGGGAATAAGAAAAATAAAGGATGGTATACCATGCTATATATGTATGCAAGGTGAGAATAGTAGGAACAAGGCTTGTACACGTATAGAAAACCTCATCAGCTTGCACAAGAACTACAAATTTAGTCTATAATAATTTATTCCTAACTTATTTTTTGTAAACATTTATGAAACGAATAATCAGATCTTGTTAGTTACTCCCTCCGTTAGTGTCAAAAAACATCCTATATTATGGGACGGAGGGAGTAGTTATCATGCATATCTTCATCAATGTTGTCAGGATATAGGCATGCTAGTTGTGATATACATAGTACAGAATTCTATTCACACTAGCACCATTATCTAGAAATGAATATTGGAGTAAACACCAGAAGGAACATTGGTGTCAGCACCAGCATCTAGAAAGTACTTCATCATAACGGGTAGGACATTGTTTGTTGCTTGCTGCGATCATTTAACACATTATGAATTTTATTCACACCAGCACCAGCCTATGTATATAAATTATAATTTATTTGTGTAAATACTTCATTTGTAGTCTAACTAAAATATGTTTTTTTGCAGCAGAATTTCTCTGTTTAAGCCAGAAACCATAAGGAAAAAGTGCTTTAGGTTTTCAACGTTAACTTTCATTACCTCTTGGTTGAAAAAATAACAAACAAAATGCAGTAGCTGATTTCATCCACTTTGTTGCTCTTAGATTTTCCTGCCTTTAGAGTACCATATATCTAAAAAACATGAGAAATTATTATAAAAATTGACAAACTCCATATCACTATAGTTTCATTCAACTTATAGCATGCTGGAAATCAGATCAACTTATAGAGAATCTCTGAGCAAATTTAACAGTCGATATCAACTCGAAATTGGAAACTGAAGAGTTGACCAAATGCTCTAGTAACTAATATTAGCAGTGTAATCACCACTAGTGGCTGGGAGAAGATCAATCGTTATGCAGGAATTATTCCATGTAATCATCTAAACAATAAGAACATGTGGAGCTAGATTTTGGGTTTAGGGTGGCCGGTAGGAGACTAGACCTCATGACGGGGAAGGAGATGGCGATGTCGATGCATCGTTGCTGCCTCCAGCAAGCCTCCATGGTAGACCAGCCACTGCATGGCCGCTCTCCTCCTACAAGACCGACGTTAGGCTTGACCTCCATGCCGGATCTGCGCAAAAGGTACCAAAGATAGGAGTTCTGTCAGGACTCAATACAGTTCTTCACCACATAAGGTACAAGCACAGCTAGTGCGTCCTTACCTACACAGGGAGGATGAGTCGCGGGAGCTGATCCGAATCCATTAGAGAGACAGATCAGGATGTCCACCGCCTCCAAGCATGCTTCGGTTTTTTTACGCCGACCTCACGGACTTCAAATCCAGACTAAACACAATCTGAATCTAATACCAGGCCAATTAATGTACTCAAAACAATCTAAACCCAATACCATACCAATTAATGTACTAAAAATAATCTGAATCCGATAGCAGGCGAATTAATGTTCTCAAAAACAATGTGAATCCAACACGAGGCTAATCTGAATCCAAAAAGAGGCTGATATCAAATTAAAATTGACGAACCCCTCCTCATATATATATACACACATGGACAAGATGACCCAAACTTACTTACTTGTTTGCATATCGGACATCACAGTGACGTACAAACTCACATTCGCTAAGACAAGATCTCTTCCAAAGCATATCTACAACATATGAACTCAGGAAAATAAGTAACGAATAACCACTGAACCGCCGATCGTGGCCAGACCAATCGACTAAGCCTGGAGTATGTAAGATCAGAACTTAAAGGGGACGAACCCAGTACCCATTATGGCGACGACGACGAGGAAGAGCACGTGGGCACAGAGAAGGAGTCCTGGTATACTTGACACCAAACTTGACCCAACCAAACTTTGCACATTGGCTTTCAATACGGTCTTAATCCGAACCCCATCCTTCCTCACTATGCAAAGCAATGAGCATAACTTGAGTGCTGCACAACAAATTTAGTATGTTTTCGGACAATCTTGTTGATATATCTTGCCTTGCGTTCATAGATGACAAAATGCAAGGCACAATCACAGATAAATCGACCGGTCAAGGAGCTAAGACGGGAGAATCACCCGTACCTTTCCTATCCGCAGCTTGTTGAACACGTCCTGGAGAGTCTTGTAGTTCTGGATCATGTCATACTCCGTCTTGGCATCGAAATTCACCTGCACAAAACACCCCCAAAATGAGCATCGTATCCGCGGCCATGTAAACCGCCCAATCGTTGCGCAACACTCCGGAATGGATGAATCGGGTCCAAAGAATCATATGGGAGGCCTCCTAACCTTGTGCATCGGCACCAATCCAGGGTGAACCATGTCCAACAGCTGGCACTGCACCGCCCCCGCGCCATACCAACGACGATCTCCCCCGCGGCGACGCGGTTCACCAAAGACTCCTCCAGTCGCCAGATGCGGGGCGGTTCCCCGCCCCTGCCCCCGTCACGCGGTGCCGCGTCGTCGACCTCCATGCCCTTTGTGCCGCGTCTGGGGACCGGGCGGAGGAGGTGGGGAATGGGGAGGCGTAGATGCCGGAGGTTCGCCAAGAGAGGAGGGATGGGGATCGGCTGCCATAGGTCGTGGGGAGAGAGAAGGGGTCCGCCAAGAGAGGAGGGATGGGGGCCGCCATAGGTCTTTCCACTTTTTTATCTTTTCTTTTCACTTTGGGTAGCCAGCCTTTCACATGCGAGGCCACGGATCCCTCGCCAGAAACAGATCCTGCCCATCCTCTCCTCCTACATCCGACGCTCCAAAACCCTCCCCTCATCCAACACATCTCTTGTAGAACTTAATGACCAATTTGTGCAATAGTATCATGACCTAATGGACGCAAAAGGTCATAACGTTATGGGCTTTGGACCCTCTTAGACTTGCCATGAATAAATTAGAAATTTTGGTCATGGATCAATGACCAATTAAAGCACCGTCATTTTTTGGGTCATAATTGAGCATTTTTCTTGTAGTGCGTGATTTCATCACCTTTTGCCTTGCTAAGGGCGTTAAACAATAGCGCTTGTTGGGAGGCAACCCAACGAATCTATCCTTTTTCTTTCTGTTTTTTGTTTTCCACACTTTCATAATTCGGTTATGATTGTGTTTTTTGTCTTTCTTTTTGCGTTTGTGCCAAGCAAAACCGTTATGATTAGTCTTGGGGATGATCGTTTGGTCATGCTGGAAAAGACAGAAACTTTCTGCTCGCGCAAAGAATTTTCATTTTGTTTCTGTAAGAGCTTTTGAGTTGATTCTTTATGCTGATGATTGCTACGCAAATTCTTCAGAACGTCGTAATTTTTCAGAAGTTTTGAAGTAAAGAAGTATATGAAGTATACAGATTGCTACAGACTGGTCTGCTGTTAACAGATTCTGTTTTTGTTGTGTTGGTTGCTTATTTTGATGAAACTATGGATAGTATCGGGGGGTATTAGCCATGGAAGATTGAAAATACCGTAACCCAACATCAACATATGTAGAATTTAAGTTTGCTACAGTACCTGCGGAAGTGGTGGTTTGCTTTCTTATACTAATGTTATCACGAGTTTCTGTTTAAGTTTCGTGTTGTGAAGTTTTCATGTTTTGGGTGAAGTTCTTATGGACAAAAAGATAAAGAGTGTCAATAGCTCAAGCTTGGGGATGCCCAAGGCACCCCAAGATGATTCAAGGATGTCGTAAAAGCCTAAGCTTGGGGATGCCCCGGGAAAGCATCCCCTCTTTCATCTTCAATCCATCGGTAACGTTACTTGGGGCTATATTTTTATTGACCACATGTTATGTGTTTTGCTTGGAGCGTCTTGTATCGTAGGAGTCTTTTATTTTTGTTGTGTCACAATCATCCTTGATGCACACCTAGAGAGACATACACTCACCTTGATTTTGTCGAGCTTCACTTATATCCTTTGGTAGACAATTCAGCTCACATGTGCTTCACTTATATCTTTTGAGCTAGTTGATTTTGCTCTATGTGCTTCACATATATCTTTTAGAGCACGGTGGTGCGTGGCTTGGTAGTTTATCTATGCTATGAAAGTAGTCTCAAAAGGGGTAGTTATCCAAAGGGATATGAAAACTTCCACCTTCATGTGCATTGAATAGTTAGAGAAGTATGATTCATCTCAATTAGTTTTAAGTTGTGGTTGTGGTAATATTGAAGTTATGCTAGTAAGTTAGTGATTCCCGTAGCATGCACGTATGGTGAACCGCTATGTGTTGAAGTCTGAGCATGATTAGTCTATTGATTGTCATCCTTTGTGTGGCGGTCGGGATCGCGTGATGGTTTATACCTACCAACCCTTCCCCTAGGAGTATGCGTTGAATGCTTTGTTTCGATAACTACTAAAATTTTTGCAACAAGTATATGAGTTCTTCATGACTAATGTTGAGTCCATGGTTTAGATGCACTTTCACCTTCCAGCATCACTATCTTCTTAGTGCCGTGCAACTTTCAAAGTCATTCCGAGATATATTGCCATGCAACTACCACCATGACATGTGCCACCACTTCTACATTGCCATTGCATCAACGTAAGATAGCTAGCATGACGTTTCCATTAATGTCTATGCCATGCTAGATCATTGTCACGGTACACTACCGAAGGCATTCCATATAGAGTCATCATTGTTCTAAGTTTTGAGTTGTAAGTGTGATGATCATCATTGATGGAGCATTGTCCCATGTGAGGAAATAAAATAGGCCAGCGAAGCCCATATACAAAAAGAGGCCAAAGATGCCCACAAAAAAAAGGCCAAAGAGCCCACAAAAAAAAGGGAATGAGAGAAAAAGAGAGAAGGGACAATGCTACTATCCTTCCAAACTTGTGCTTATTAAGCACCATGATCTTCATGATTGAGAATCTCTCGTTTTGTCACCACCATATAGCTAGTGGGAAATTTTCATTATATAACTTGGCTTGTATATTCCAATGATATTCTTCCTCAAATTTGCCTTACGTCTTCGTGAGCAAGCAAGTTGGATGCACACCCACTAGTTTTCTTTAAGAGCTTTCACATACTCTTAGCTCTAGTGCATCATTTGTATGGCAATCCCTACTCACTCACATTGATATCTATTGATGAGCATCACCAGAGCTCATTGATATGCCTAGTTAATGTGACCATCTTCTCCTTGTTTGTCTTGCAACCTCCACCACACTCCATTCCACTTATAGTGCTAAAACCATGGCTCACGCTCATGTATTGCGTGAGAGTTGAAAAGGTTTAGAAAGTAAAAGTGTGAAAACAATTACTTGGCCAATACCGGGGTTGTGCATGATTTAAATTCGTTGTGCAAGGATGATAGAGCATAGCCAGACTATATGCTTTGTAGGGATAACTTTCTTTTGGCCTTGTTATTTGGAAAGTTCATGATTACCTTGCTAGTTTGCTTGAATTATTATTGTCTCCACCTCAATAGCAAACTATTGTTTTGAATCTAATGGATCTGAACATTCACGTCACATAAGAGGAGTTACAAAGGACATCTATGCTAGGTAGCATGAAAGCATCAAAAATGCATTCTTTATCACTTCCCTACTCGAGGACGAGCAGGGGTTAAGCTTAGGGATGCTTGATACGTCTCAAACGTATCTATAATTTTTTATGGTTTCATGCTGTTATCTTGTCAACTTTGGATGTTTTATATACCTTTTGCATATTTTTTGGGACTAACTTATTAATTCAGTGCCAAGTGCCAGCTCCTGTTTTTTCTGTGTTTTTGACTCTTTTCAGATCTGATTAAGAAACAGAGTCCAAACGGAATAAAATCCCCGAAATAAATTTTTCCAGAACGGAAGAAGATCAGGGGACTTGAGGGCGAAGGCAGGAGATCCACAGGGGGGCCACAAGCCATGTAGCCGCCACCAGGGGGCGGCGGCTACCAGGCTTGTGGCCTCCCTGGCACCCCCCTGACCTAGCTCTTTTGCCTATATATTCCCTAAAATCCAGAAAAAAAATCAGGGCATCCACGAAAACACTTTTCCGCCGCCGCAAGCTTCCGTTTCCGCAAGATCTCATCTGGAGACCCTTCCCGGTGCCCTGCCGGAGGGGACTTTGGAGTTGGAGGGCTTCTACATCAACATCATCGTCCCTCCAATGACTCGCGAGTAGTTCACTTCAGACCTACAGGTCTGTAGTTAGTAGCTAGATGGCTTCTTCTCTCTCTTGGATCTTCAATACAAAGTTCTCCATGATCTTCATGGAGATCTATCAATGGCATTCTCTTTGGCGGTGTGTTTGTCGAGATCCGATGAATTCTGGATTTGTGATCAGATTATCTATGATATATATTTGAGTCTTTGCTGATTTCTTGTATGCAAGATTTGATATCCTTGTAAGTCTCTCCGATTCTTGGGTTTTGGTTGGCCAACTAGATCTATGATTCTTGCAATGGGAAAAGTGCTTGGTTTTGGGGTCATACCGTGTGGTGACCTTTCCAAGTGATAGAAGGGGCAGCAAAGCACACATCGTGTTGTTGCCATCAAGGGTAACAAGATGGGGTTTTATCGTAGATATGAGATTGTCCATCTACATCATGTCATCTTGCTTAAGGCGTTACTCCGTTCTCATGAACTTCATACACTAGATGCATGCTGGATAGCGGTCGACGTGTGGAGCAATAGTAGTAAATACAAAAAGTATCGGTCTACTTGTTTTGGACGTGATGCCTATAGATATAATCATTGCCATAGATAAAGTCACGACTTTGCGCGGTTCTATCAATTGCTCGACAGTAATTCGTTCACCCACCGTCTACTTGCTTTCATGAGAGAAACCAATAGTGAACAATACGGCCCCCGGGTCTATTCACAACTATCGTATCCACTTTCACTTTTACTTTGCTTTGTTTCTTTTTGCTTTCATTTGTCGACCCAAAACGAGAAAAACACCGAGTTTGTCGTACGTCTTGATAGCCGTGCACAGGGTTCATGGAGCAGAAAAAATCGACCTTGCACCCCAAAATAGTGCGGTAGAGCCCACGAAACTCGTGTGAAACGACAAAAACACTGAGTTTCTCCGGCATCTCTATAGCCGTGCACAGGGTTGATGGAGCATGATAAATCGATCCGGTACCCCAAAACAGTGCGCTATAGCCCATGAAACTCGCGCAAAACGACAAAAACAACGAGTTTTGGCGACGTCTTTATAACCGTGCACAGGGTTCATGGAGCATCAAAAATCGATCTGGGACCTAGAAAGGACAAAAACAACGACTTTTTGCGACGTGTCGATAGCCGTGCGCACGGTTCATGGAGCATAAGAAATAAACCTAGGACCCAAAAATAGTGCGCTCTAGCCCACGAAACTAGTCTACAATGACAAAAACACCGACTTTTTGCGACGTGTCGATAGTCGTGCGCAGGGTTGATGGAGCATAAAAAATAAACCCCGGACCCCCAAACACTGACTATAGACCACGAAACTAGCGTGAAATGACAAAACAACGAGTTTTTGTGACGCCTCGATAGCCGTGCGCAGTGTTCACGGAGTATCAAAAATCGATCCAGGACCCAAAAACAGTGCGCTCCCACGAAACTGGCCCGAAACAACAAAACAACGAGTTTCTGCAACGTCTCTATAACGGTGCACAAGCTTTATGGAGCATAAAAAATAGACCCGGGACCCCGGAATGTCCAAAACGAATTTTTGCGACATCTCGATCGCCGTTCACAGGATTGATGAAGCATGAAAAATCGACCCGGGAACCCAAAACAGTGTGCTATAGCCCACAAAACTAGCCCGAAACGACAAAAACACTTAGTGTTTCGGGTATATGAATAGCCGTGCACAGGGTACATGGAGCATAAAAAATCGACCCTGGATCCCAAAATAGTGCGTTATAGCCCACAAAACTAGCCCGAAACGACAAAAACAACGAGTTTTTCGTACATCTCAATAGCCGTGCACATGGTTCATGGAGCATAAAAAATCGACCCCAGATCCCAAAATAGTGCGCTATGCACACGGTTCATGTAGCATAAAAAAAGACCGGGCACCCTAAAACAGTGCGCTATAGCCCACGAAACACGCCCGAAACTACCAAAACAACTTGTTTTTTGGATGCCTCGATAGTTGTGCACACGGTTCGTGGAGCATAAAAAGTTGACCCGGGACGACAAAACAGTGCGCTATAGCCCACGAAACTGGCCCAAAACGACCAAAACAATGAGTTTTTCCAACGTCTCGATAATCATGCACAGGGTTCACGGAGCATCAATCATTGACTCGGGACACCAAAATAGTGCGCTATAGCCCACAAAACTGGGCCGAAATGGAAAAACACCGACGTTTTGTGATGTGTCGATAGCCGTGCACGGGGTTCATGGAGCATCACAAATCGACCCGGGACCGCAAAACAGTGCGCTATAGCCCACGAAACTCGCCCGTAATGACAAAAACAACGAGTTTTTGCGACGTCTTTATAGTTGTGCACTGGGTTCGTGGAGCATCAAAAATCGGCCCGGGACCCCTAAAGAGTACGCTATACCCACGAAACTAGCCCGAAACAAAAAAAACAACGAGATTTTGTGACGTCTCTATAATCGTGCACACGGTTCATGGAGCATCAAAAATAAACCCCGTACCCCAAAACAGTGCGCTAGCCCACGAAACTGGCCCAAAACGACAAAAACAATGACTTTTTGCGACGTGTCGATAGCCGTGTGCAGGGTTGAAGGACCACAAAAGAAACCCGGGCCCCAAAATAGTGCGCTATAGCCCACAAAGCTCGCCCGGAACGACGAAAACACCAACTTTTTGCGAAGTGTCGATAGTCGTGCGTAGGGTTGATGGAGCATAAAAAATAAACCCGAGACCCCAAAACAATGCGCTATAGCCCATGAAACTAGCGTGAAATAACAAAGACAACGAGTTCTTGTGACGCCTCGATAGCCATGCACAATGTTCATGGAGCATAAAAAATCGACCCGTGGCCCCAAAACAGTGCGCTATAGCCCACGAAACTTGCCCGAAATGACTAAAATAACGAGCTTTTGTGACGCCTCGATAGTCGTGCACAATGTTCATGGAGCATCAAAAATCGACCCGGGTCCCAAAACAGTGCGCTATAGCCCACAAAACTAGCACAAAACGAGAAAAACACCGAGTTTGTCGGACGTCTTGATAGTCGTGCACAGGGTTCATGGAGCATAAAAAATCGACCTTGCACCCCAAAATAGTGCGGTAGAGCCCACGAAACTCGTGGGAAATGACAAAAACACCGAGTTTCTGCGACATCTCAATAGCCGTGCATAGGGTTGATAGAGCATGAAAAATCGATCCGGTACCCGAAAACAGTGCGCTATAGCCCCACAAAACTGGCCCAAAACGAAAAAAACACCGACGTTTTGGGACATGTCGATAGCCGTGCACGGGGTTCATGGAGCATCCAAAATCGCTTGGTACCCCAAAAAAGTGTGCTATAGCCCACAAAACTTGCCCAAAAAAACAAAACAACGAGTTTTTGCGATATCTCGATAGCCATGCACACGGTTAATGGAGCATCAAAAATCGACCCAGGAACCCAAAACAGTGCACTATAGCCCACGAAACTGGCCCGAAACAACAATACACCGACTTTTTGCGACGTGTCCATAGCCGTGTGCAGGGTTAATGGAGCATAAAAAATAAACCCGGGACCCCAAAACGGTGCGCTATAGCCCACGAAACTTGCCCGAAACGACAAAAACATCGACTTTTTTCTACGTGTCGATAGCCTTGCACACGGTTTGTAGAGGATAATAAAATAACCCGAGACCCTAGAACAGTACGCTATAGCCTAGGAAACTGGCGTGAAATGACAAAAACAACGAGTTTTTGTGACGTCTCGGTAGCTGTGAAGAATGTTCATGGAGCATCAAAAATAGACCTAGGACCCCAAAACAGTACGCAATAGCCCACGAAACTAGCATGAAACGACAACAACAATGAGTTTTTGCGACGTTTCCATAACTGTGCACACCGTTCTTGGAGCATCAAAAATTGACCCAGGACGCAAAGCTGTGCGCTATAGCCCACGAAATTCGCCCGAAACGACAAAAACAACGAGTTTTTGTGACACCTCGATAGCAGTGCATAGTGTTCATGGAGTATCAAAAATCCACCCGTGACCCCAAAAGAGTGCGCTATCGCCCACAAAATTGGCTCGAAACAACAAAAATAACGACTTTTTGCAACGTCTCTATAACGGTGCATGTTGGGGATATTACCTGCGGATAACCCGCCCTTAGTGGGCCGGGTCACCAAAGGGGCGACTTACCATTCAACGCGCGTCCCGTGGCCCAGAAGCTGGATGGCAGTTCAAGAGCCGTGCGGATGATGGATTACCAAGAAAGCTCCTGATCGTGGAGGACACGGCGACTTAGAGATAAGGAAATCAACGAAGAGTTATGCCTAGTCCGAGGGAAAGGTCAGGCGAGTTAGAGAGAATCGAGAGCAAGGTCAGGCGAGTTACGCCCTCCTTGTAATCGAAACCACCATTAATCTACACAAAGCAGGATGTAGGGTTTTACCTCCTCACGAGGGGCCGAACCTGGGTTAATCTGAGTCTCGCTTTCACTCACCCCCTTCGAGTCGCCACCATGGTCCATTAATCCATATTTAAGTCCTTTCACGAGGACATCTGCCATGACAAAACCACGACAGTTGGCGCCCACCATGGGGCTAGCGCACGGTGGAGTTGAGTTCTCAAAGGGAACCCTACCGGGGTTAGAAAGCTATGCGGTCGGCATCATGACAAAGAGCCGCCGCGGGAGGTACTACATTGACTACTTGCTGTGGGAGCCGCAAGCCGATTCAGTCAAATCTGGCTACCGAGTCCCCTTCGGCAGGATCAACGTCTTCATCGGCATGATTGGGACACCCGTGCCTGAGCCGAACACCTCCACCGACATCGTCGAGCCGGCCAGGTACGTCCTTCCCATCACACGGCGGGCCGGGAGTTGCCATGCTTTCGTCAGTTTTACGCAGGGAAACGACGTGCAAGATGAGCCGGCGGTCGAGGAGATCACCCCCGTCAATTCCGATGGCGAGTCATCCATGGGTGAGACACATTCTATCCACCCTCTTCAGGAAGGACAGCTCGGAGGGATGTCGTTGGCAATGGATCCCGAGGTCCTTGAGAGATCCCGTCGACAGATCGCCATCTACATGGCAGGGTCGGCACAGCCTCAGCAAAATCCAGCCTGTAACAACGAGACCAACGGGATGTCCAAACCACCGGCACAAACCATGGCAGAGCTAGCGGCGGAGGTCACCAGCCTTATGGCAACTACTGTCACAACCGAGAATTGGGAGTCTATTAATGCCGACCTAGCAAAGCTGCGGGAGGCGATGGCCAAGGCGCATCGAGACATGGAAGCAGAAGCCACCAGGGTGGAGACGCAGCACGCTACGATCGCAGCAGAGACGGAGCAGCTGAATGGTGAGGGCTGGCGGCTCGAGAGACGGCAGCACACGTCCGACGCTGTTCAGCAAAGGAGGCACCACGGGCGCATCCCGGCGGACACACGTCCAACTCACCTTTTCGACACCCCACGCACCCCCGGGGCGGGTCCCGATCGGCCTTTACAAACTATCGCGGGGGGAGGAGCAATTAGAAGGGGCTAAAATTTCTCGACGCTTGATCTCGGGATGGGCTATCGCCTTGTTGTTCCAAAAGGGGATCTGAGGAAGGTTATCACGGAAGAAGCCCATAATTCCCTTCTCTCGATACATCCACGAAGTTCCAAAATGTATCAGGATCTAAAGCAGACTTTCTGGTGAACTCGCATGAAGCGTGAAATTGCTCAGTTCATGAATGAATGTGATGTATGTCGCAGAGTGAAAGCAGAGCATCAATGTCCATCAGGTATTTTGCATCCCTTGCCCATTCCCAAGTGGAAATTCGATCATGTTGAGATCGGTTTTGTCACCGGGTTTCCTAAGTCCAAGAAAGGCAACGATGCCATCTTAGTCGTCATCGACAAGTTGGTAAAAGTCGCTCATTTCCTTCGAGTCAAGGAGTCTATCTCGGCTGCTCAACTTGCAGAATTGTATACGTCAAGGATAGTCTCTTTGCATGGTGTTCCAATGCTGATATCTTCGATTTAGTACAGCCTTCCATCCTCAAACTAGTGGGCAAGTTGAGAAAGTCAATCAGGTCCTCGTGGATATGCTAAGAGCTCGTGTGATTTTGTTTGGCATGAAGTGGGAAGACTGCCTACCTTTTTTTGAGTTTTCATACAACAAAAGTTATTAGGAAAGCTCAGGCAAGGCTCCATTCGAGAATCTTTATCGCAGGAAGTGCCGTACCCCGCTCAATTGGTCAGAGACTGGTGAGCGTCAGATTCATGGGAATGACATAATTGCTCAAGCAGAAGAAATGTGCCGTGTCATTCGGTATAATCTCAAAGCAGCGCAGTCCCGTCAGAAGAGCTACTATGATAACAAGCATCGTGACATGACTTTGCAGCTCGATGATTTCGTCTATCTCAAAGTGTCTGCCATGAAGGGCACTCAGCGCTTCGACATCAAAGGAAAGCTTGCTCCTCATTTTGTTGGGCCTTTCAGAATTGTTGGAAAGAGAGGCGATCTTGCATATCAGTTAGAGCTCCCTTCCAACTTCTCAAATGTGCATGACATGTTTCATGTCTCTCAGCTCCGGAGATGCTTCAAGACTCCCGAGCGCACAGTTGATCTCCAGGATATCGACCTCCAACCCGACCTATCCTACCGTGAGCATCCAGTTGCAGTTCTTGGAGTGACTGAGTGCAAGACCCGCAATAAGTCAATCAAGTATCTCAAAGTGCGATGGTCACATCATTTTGACAAAGAGGCCACTTGGGAGGGCGAGGATCACCTCCATTCCGAATTTCGGGAGTTCTTCTAGTCCTAGATCTCGGATCGAGATCCTCTTGTAGTGTGGAAGAGTTGTAACAGCCCAGATGCTTTCTTTACTTATTTGTATCCCCTTGCCAATTGTGGAGACCTTGTTGAACCTTTGTTATGGAAGTGATGAAGTGGTTATCATTTCATGTGTTGTCATTTGATGTGCATCTCATGCATCATATCATCATTTTTGTGTTAGCTTTCTTGTTGTCTACCTTGTTGTGGTGAATTCGTGAGGCTTGTGTGGTATTGTGGAATGTGGGGTGGGTGCAACAATGACCTCAAACATTAAGTTGCACCATAGCCCAAAACCCCTCCCTTATTATATTTCTTTGAGGAATAATTATGTTGTTGTTTTGGGGTTTTAAAAATGTTCCTCTTCTTTGGAAATTCTTTCAAATATTTGAGGATGAAAACCTCACTGTTTTGAATTTATTTTTCTTTTGATTTATTTAAAAACATGGGCTGATTTATAACAAAACAATTAATTTACTTTGCTCTAAAATGCCTTCTCTATTTTTACAAATAAGAGCAGCATTTTAGAGTCTCATATTTATTTTACTTCTTTTCTTTCCTTTATTTTCTTTTACCTCTTTCTTTTATTCCAAAGGTTGTTTTGAATAAAAGTGAAGCCTGCGTGTTTTAAATTTCAGGGAGGCACGTGTATGGGCCCTAGCCCATTGCTCCTCTCTAGCGCAGGAGCCCATACCCATTTCCTTTCTTCCTCCTCGTGACGCCGTTTTTCTCCTTCCCCTGCTTTCCGTTAGTAAGAGAGAGAGAGAGAGAGAGAGAGAGAGAGAGAGTCAGGCCATGCTCACGGACGTCGAGGTGCCGTCCCATCGCGTCTATTTAGAGCCCCCCTCGGCATGCGAGCCTAGGGTTCCGTCTTGCCGCCGCCAGCCTCTCCTTTCTCCTCTTCTCCCCCTCTGCAGGTAAGATATCCATAGAGTTTCAGAGAGAGAGAGAGATAGATATTCAGAGAGAGAGAGAGCGAGCTCGTCGCCGGCGCGTCCCTCCCGTCCTCGCGGGATCCTCCCCCGTCCCATTCCTGGCGTTAGAATGGCGGATCCCCTCCTCTTCTTCGTTCCCCGCGTCGTCCTCGTCGGTGCTGGGCAACAGCGGTCGTCGACATCGTCGGCCCTTGCCTCTTCTTCTTCTTCTCGACAGCAGGCGCATCACCGAGCCCCTCAGGGTGAGCGTCGTGTCACCTTACCCTCTCTCCTTTCCCGTAGCATCGCCGATGCATAGGTGTAGGCCTCTGCCGTCAGCGCTGTAGTAGCAGAGCATCACGCCGTCGAGCCATCGCTGTGGGCCTCCTCCCAGGGAGTTAGCCCCGGGAATGGAACCCCTGAGGTTCCCTCTTCCCCCGCCGGCCTCGTGTTGTTGTCGTCGTAGCCGCGTCGACGCCGGAGAGATCGCCGTTGAGCCTTCCTGCTTCAGTTGCCGGAGCAAGCAGGCAGCATAGAGGGGCCTGCTCAAAAGAGCAAGGACCCCCTCTCTGTCAGATGCCGAGTGTAGCCCGACTGGTTGAGAGCACGAGTGAGCACGCCTGTGGGCTTGGGTGTGATCCCCCGTGGCGCACTCCTTTTATTTGTTTGATTTGTTTTCCTGTGCAGCGCCAACACAGGATGTTTGCCTCCTGTGTTGCTCCCTTTAGAGCAGCAAAGTGATGTTAGCCCAGTGCTAGCTGGTGTGTATTGCTAGCAGGAGGTGGTGGGTTCGATCCCCCTCCTGCACCTTTTTCTTTTTATTGATTTTCCATGTGTATGTGTGTATATGTGATTGTGTATGTGTGTAGGTGTGTGTGGCTGTAGCAGATGTAGATTATTTTGTGTGTATGACAGTGGGCTAGAGGACCCACATGTTATCCTAAGAGAGAGCCATTGCCAAGTGGACCACCCTCTAAATGTTGCATTGTAAATTTTCATGCCCTATCTAGAGCTTCATATTAGGTGGAGCTTTGATCCATTGTTGGTTATTCCTTGATGGAATGGTAGTGGGTGAACCCCTCTACAGCATGGGGCATTCAGTTTTTTCTTACGTTTTTGCATGTACTTATTACACCTTGTCAAAGTGGGCACTTGACTGATATGACAGATGTGTGAAAACCTGAGAATTTCACTAAGTCTGGGAATCTGGAGTTATTTTCTTCCCGTGTAGTTTTGTGTATATTTGCTCCTCTGTTGGGAATGAGCCCAAGCAACAAACTAATGTTTGTTTGGTGGTACGTTGGTATAGCTCTATGTAAAATTTCATGCTTAGAAACCTCCTGTAGATATTATTTTGGAGGCTGCCAAAATGCTTCAGGGCATAAGCAGCTGGTGAAATCAGTAATTTTCACCAAGTCCCAATCTGTGATATTTTGTCCAAGTTAGAGGCTGTATATCTGCTCATGGGTGATTCCTTTGCTTTATCTACTTTTTAGAGGTTGTAATGCAGTTGGATGGCGTAAGTTTCATTTATTTTTGGAATTATTTAGAGAGCTGTAGCTGCTGTAGATGTTGTAGTCAAAGTGTTATGTTGCCGTTAAAAACATATTGTGTGTCTAGATGGTTTTGAGCTTGTGTGAGCTATGGTTGATGGTGTGGTGTGTTCTCAAGCACCGTTCCACTTGTATTTTGGTGCTTGATCATTTGGCATCCTGGTTACACCAGTGAGTGCCCATTTAATTGAGTTTGTGGTTGTTTTGAACCCGTAGGCCTTTGTAACTTGTATTGTAGTTTCCGGTTGATCCGAGACTCCGTTCACGAGGTTCTTCATATGCTTTTGCATCGTTTTACCGTGATGCACATGATTATGGCATGTTCATGCATGTCAAGATAAACTAACATGAGGGTCTGTCCAGAATATAAACAACTCAACTAATGCATGTGAAAGTGACTAGAATAGTGATGCATGCTTCCTTCTTCACACATGCATCATATTGGTTGTTGCATTATGTTTTGCCGGTGTTTATTTGCTGTTATCTTATCTTGGGTAGCATCGGGAACGGAGAGCAAGTACGTGGATTCTGGAGAGTTCGTGCAGGAAGAACAAGAGAAGTTCCAGTCTGAAGAAATCACAGGCAAGATGATTGTGACCTTGACACCGTTTCTAGCTTTGTTATGCTTAGAATTATGTTTCCATCGTTACATACTCGCTGCTACAGCATGATATATATGCCAACTGTCTTTTCCATGAACCCCAGACACTTCCCATTCCTAGCAAATATTGTTTGGCCAAGTAGGCTTGCTCAACCTCTATTGGATAGCTTTGCTAGTTGCAGGTGCCAGTTGGTCCATGTGATAACATTCGCATTTTGATATCATTATTTTTAAATTTTATTTAATTAATGCACCTATATACTTGGTAAATAACGGAAGGCTAGCCTTTTGCCGGGTGATTTGTTCCGTTGTTGCCGCCTTAGTTTCGGCTGCCGGTGTTTTATTCCATAACTGATCGCTCCTAACACGTTCGGGGTTGTTATGGAAACCCCCTTGATAAATCGTGTAGTGTTAAGGCTTGCCTGGTAGGACCCAACTTTATTTTTAATTGCTGAAACTTAATAATAAAAATGCATAGGGAATAGCTACCCCGAGGATTTAATCAACAACCCGGGCCAGTGCTCCTCATGAGTGTTGGTCCAAGCTAGACCCACTTGCGGGGCCACCCGGGACAACTCGGGGAATTCTATCAGGGCACTGTACATACTGCTCATCCGTCGTGTCGTCAGAACGAGATACGCGGATCCTATCGGGATCGTCGACACGTCGGGAGGTCTTGCCAGATTTGTCTTACCTTAGCGATATATCTTGCGTATTGGGATTCTGGTGAAACTTTGGGTCTCCTCAAAGTTTAGGTTTTCCTCCAAAGAATCCGATGACATCACGAGATTCGTGATAGAGGATTACTATGCGGCATGTGATAACTTGTAATGGACTAGTTGGAGCACCCCTGCAGGGTTTAATCTTTCGGAAAGTCGTGCCCGCGGTTATGTGGCAAATATAGATAATTTGTTAACATCTCGTTCTAGACAACTTAAAGTAATTCTAATAAAACTGCCAACTGAGTGCGTAACCGTGACTGTCTCTTTCGGAGATCCTTCTCTGGTCGAGAACACGGTGGGGTTATGTCTGACGTAAGTAGCTGTTCAGGATACCTTGGTGATCCATCTAGTATTGGACCAACTTGCGTAGACCACCATATGGTTACTCTGATCATCGTAAGGTAGCCATCATATATGCTTAGGTTGCTGCAAACCCATACACTTAACCATTCTCACCCATTAACTCGGCTAGATTCAGTACCAAGGTCATTAGATTGCTGAGTCCTCGTGACTCACGGTTTACAACAAACACCCACAAGTACAGCTAGCATGAAGTGGGAGTTCGATGACGACTCTGGCACACTATACGTGACTTATCAAGAAGATTAGAGGTTGTGGTCGTGATCGAGGGGCCAGCATGCGGGATTTCATAACTTTATCTGTTTTCACCTTGTCCGTAGCTGGACTAAGCCATGCTCTGAATAATGTGTGTTTGTAAGCTATAAGCCATATTCTTAACAGATGTTAAGTGTATGTCCTACTTGTCACTCTTTTAGTTATGTAATGTTATGATTATCTCGCTTGCAAAACGTGTAGATGCGCCCTTTCTCTTTTGAGGTCTTGCCCCCAAATAAGAAAAGGGCAGCATCTTAGTCGTTACAGCTATAACCCACGAAACTCGCGTGAAATGACAAAAGCAACGAGTTTTGGCGAAGTCTTTATGGCCGTGCAGAGCGTTCATGGAGTATCAAAAATCGATCCGGGACCCCAAAATGACAAAAACAACGACTTTTTGCGACGTGTCGATAGCCATGCGCAGGGTTCATGGAGCATAAAGAATAAACCCGGGACCCCAAAACACTGCGCTATAGCCCACGAAACTAGCCCAAAACGACAAAAACATCGACTTTTTGCGATGTGTCGATGGCCGTGCGCAGGGTTGATGGAGCATAAAAAACAAACCGGGGACCCCAAAACACTGACTATAGCCCACGAAACGATCGTGAAATGACAAAAACAACGAGTTTTTGTGACGCCTCGATAGCCGTGCACAGTGTTTATGGAGCATCAAAAATTGACCCGGGACCCCAAAACAGTGCGCTATAGCCCACGAAACTGGCCCGAAACGACAAAAACAACGAATTTTTGCAACGTCTCTATAACCGTGCACACGGTAGCATGGAGCATAAAGAATCGACCCGGGATCCCGAAATGACAAAAACAACGAGTTTTTGCGACGACTCGATCGCGGTGCACAAGGTTCATGGAGCATCAAAAATCGACCTTGGACCCCAAAATAGTGCGCTAGATTCCACGAAACTCATGTGAAACGACAAAAACATCAAATTTTAGGGACATCTCTATCGCCGTGCACACGGTTCATGGAGCATAAAAAGGTGACCCGGGACGGCAAAACAGTGCGTTATAGCCGACGAAACGACAAAAACACCAAGTTTTTGCGACATCTCTATCGCCATGCACAGGGTTCATGAAGCATGAAAAATCGACCCGGGACCCCAAAGCAGTGCGCTATAGCCCACAAAACTAGCCCGAAACGAAAAAACACCGAGTTTTTCGGACATCTCAATAGCCGCGCACAGGGTTCATGGAGCATAAAAAATCAATCCCGGATGCCAAAATAGTGCGCTATAGCCCACAAAACTAGCCCGAAATGATAAAAACAACGAGTTTTACGGACATCTCAATAGCCGTGCACAAGGTTCATGGAGCATAAAAAATCGACCCCGGATCGGAAAATAGTGCGCTATGCACAGAGTTCATGGAGCATAAAAAATTGACCGGACACCCTAAAACAGTGCGATATAGCCCACGAAACACGACCGAAATGACAAAAACAACTTGTTTTTTGGACGTCTTGATAGCCGTGCACACAGTTCATGGAGCATAAAAATTTGACCCGGGACGACAAAACATAGCCCACGAAACTGGCCCGGAACGACGAGAACAACGAGCTTTTGCGACGTCTCGATAGTCGTGCACATGGTTCATGGAGAATCAAAAATGGGCCCGGGACCCCAAAACAGTGCGCTATAGCCCACGAAGGTCGCTCGAAACAACAGAAACAACGTGTTTTGGGACGTCTCGATAAACATGCACACGATTCATGGAGCATAAAAAATCGACACGGGACCCCAAAACAGTGCGCTATAGCCCACGGAACTGGCCCGAAACGACAAAACAACGAGTTTTTCCGACGTCTCGATAGCCGTGCACAGGGTTCATGGAGCATCAAAAATCGACTCGGGACACCAAAACAGTGTGGTATAGCCCACTAAACTGGCCTGAAACGACAACAACAATGAGTTTTTGCGACGTCTCCATAACCGTGCACACCGTTCATGGAGCATCAAAAATCGACCCGGGATGCAATACAGTGCGCTAGCCCACGAAACTGGTCCAAAACGACAAAAACAACGAGTTTTGCGACATCTCGATGGTCGTGCACAAGGTTCATGGAGCATCAAATATTGACCCGGCACCCTAAAACACTACGCGATAGCCCATGAAACTCGCCCGAAACGACAAGAACAACGAGTTTTTGCGACGTCTTTATAGCCGTGCACTCGGTTCATAGAGCATAAAAAATCGACCCGGGACCCCAAAAGAGTGTGCTATACCCACGAAACTAGGCCGAATCGACAAAAACAACGAGTTTTTGCGATGTCTCTATAAACGTGCACACGGTTCATGGAGCATCAAAATTGACCCGTGACCGACTTTTTGCGACGTGTCGATAGCCGTGCCCAGGGTTCATGGAGCATAAAAAATAAAACCGGGACCGCAAAAAATTGCGCTATAGCCCATGAAACTGGCCGGAAATGAAAAAATAATGAGTTTTTGTGACTCCCCCGATAGCCGTGCACAATGTTTATGGAGCATAAAAAATTGACTCGGGACCCCAAAGTAGTGCGCTATAGCCCACGAAATTGGCGTGAAACGAGAAAACAACGATTTTTTGCGATGTCTCTATAACCGTGCACTGGGTTCATGGAGCATCAAAAATCGACCCGGGACACCAAAACAATGAGTTACAGCCCACGAAACTGGCCCAAAATGAAAAAAACAACGAGTTTTTACGATGTCTCTATAGCCGTGCACAAGGTCCATGGAGCGTCAAAAGTCGACCTTGGACCCCAAAATAGTTGCTAGAGCCCACAAGACTAGCCCGAAACGATAATACAACGAGTTTTTGCGACGTCTCGATAGTCGTGCATGCGGTTCATGGAACATAAAAATTCTACCCGAGACCCAAAACTGTGCGCTATAGCCCACAAAACTAGCCGGAAATGAGAAAACACCGAGTTTTTCGGACGTCTTGATAGCCGTGCACAGGGTTCTTGAAGCTTAAAAAATCGACCTTGGACCCCAAAATAGTGTGCTAGAGCCCACGAAACTCGTGCGAAACGACAAAAACACCGAGTTTCTACGACATCTCTATAGCCGTGCACAGGGTTCATGGAGCTTGAAAAATCGACCCTGGACCCCAAAACAGTGCGCTATAGCCCACGAAACTCGTGCGAAACGACAAAAGCAATGAGTTTTGTCGACGTCTTTATAGCCGTGCACAGGGTTCATGGAGTATCAAAAATCGATCTGGGACCCCAAAACAACAAGTACAACGACTTTTTGCGACGTGTTGATAGCCGTGCGCATGGTTGATGGAGCATAAAAAATAAACCTAGGACCCCAAAACACTTACTATACCCGGCGAAACTCGCGTGAAATGAGAAAAACAACGAGTTTGTCTGACGCCTTGATAGCCGTGCACAGTGTTCATGGAGCATCAAAAATTGACCCGGGACCCCAAACTAGTGCGCTATAGCCACGAAACTGGCACGAAACGGCAAAAACAACGAGTTTTTGTGACGTCTCTATAACCGTGCACACCATTCATGGAGCATCAAAAATCGACCCGGGGAGCAAAATTGTGTGCTAGCCCACGAAACTGGTCCGAAACGATAGCCGTGCACAATGTTCATGGAGCATCAAAAATCGACTCGGGACCCCAAAACAGTGCGCCCACGAAACTAGCCCGAAACGACAAAAAGAAGGTGTTTTTGCGAAGTCTCTATAACCGTGCACATTGTTCGTCGAGCATAATAAATCGAGCCGGCACCCTAAAACACTACGCGATATCCCACGAAACTCGCTCTAAACGACAAAAACAACAAGGTTTTGCGACGTCTTTATAGCCGGGCACTTGGTTCATGGAGCATCAAAACTCGACCCGGGACCGCAAAAAAGTGCGCTATTACCCACGAAACTAGCCGGAAATGACAAAAACAATCATTTTTTGTGATGCCTCGATAGCCGTGCACAGAGTTTATGAAACTGGCCCGAAACGAGAAAACAACGAGTTTTTGCCACGTCTCGATAGTCGTGCACACGGTTCATGGAGCATCAAAAATTGAACCAGCACCCTAAAAAGAGCGCTATAGCCCACGAAACTCGCCCGAAACGACAAAAACAACCTGTTTTTGGGACGTCTCGATAGCCGTGCACAGGGTTCATGGAGCATCAAAAATCGATTCGGGAACCCACATAACTGGCCCGAAACGACAAAAACAACAAATTTTTGCAAGGTGTCAATAGCCGTGTGCAAGTTTCATGGAGCATAAAAAATAAACCCGGGACCCCATAACAGTGCTATAGCCCACGAAATTGGCCCAAAATGAGGAAAACAACGACTTTTGACGACGTGTCGATAGCCGTGCGCGGGGTTGATGGAGCATAAAAAATAAAAGCCCGGGACCCCAAAACACTTCACTATAGCCGGGACCCCAAAATGGTGCGCTATAGTCCACGAAACTGGCCCGAAACGGCAAAAACAATGAGTTTTTGCGACGTCTCGATTGTCGTGCACGCGGTTCATGGAGCATAAAATATAAACCCGAGACCCCAAAACAATGCGCTATAGCCCACGAAACTAGCCCACAATGAGAAAAACACCGACTTTGTCGGACGTCTTGATAGCCGTGCACAAGATTCATGGAGCATAAAAAATCAACCTTGCACCCCAAAATAGTGCGGTAGAGCCCACGAAACTCGTGCGAAACGACAAAAACACTGAGTTTCTGCGACATCTCTATAGCCGTGCACAGGGCTGATGGAGCATGAAAAATCTATCTGGTACCCCAAAACTGTGCGCTATACCCACGAAACTCGCGCGAAACGACAAAAACAACGAGTTTTGGCGACGTCTCTATAGCCGTGCACAAGGTTCATGGAGCATCAAAAATCGATCCGGGACCCCAGAAGGACAAAAACAACAACTTTTTGCGACGTGTCGATAGTCGTGCGCACGGTTCACGGAGCATAAAAAATAAACCCAGGACCCAAAAATAGTGCGCTATAGCCCATGAAACTAGTTTGCAACGACAAAAACACCGACTTTTAGCGACGGGTCGATAGTCGTGCTCAGAGTTGATGGATCATAAAAAATAAACCCGGTACCCCAAAACACTGACTATAGCCCACGAAACTGGCGTGAAATGGAAAACAACGAGTTTTTGTGATGCCTCGATAGCCATGCACAGTGTTCATGGAGTATCAAAAATTGACCCGGGACCCCAAAACAGTGCGCTATAGCCCACGAAACTGGCCCGAAACAACAAAGCAACGAGTTTTTGCAACGTCTCTATAACGGTGCGCAAGGTGCATGGAGCATAAAAAATCGACCCGGGACCCCGGAATGTCAAAAACAACGAGTTTTTGTGACATCCCGATCGCCGTTCACAGGATTCATGAAGCATGAAAAATTGACCCGGGAACCCAAAACAATGCGCTATAGCCCACAAAACTAGCCCGAAACAACAAAAACACCGAGTTTTTCGGACATCTCAATAGCTGTGCATAGGGTTCATGGAGCATAAAAAATCGACCCCGGATCCCAAAATAGTGCGCTACCCACATGGTTCATGTAGCATAAAAAATTGACCGGGCACCCTAAAACAGTGCGCTATAGCCCACGAAACACGACTGGAATGACAAAAACAAGTTGTTTTTGGACGCCTCGATAGCCGTGCACATGGTTCATGGAGCATAAAAAGTTGACCCGGGACGACAAAACAGTGCGATATAGCCCACGATACCGGCCCAAAACGACCAAAACAATGAGTTTTTCCAACGTCTCGATAGTCATGCACATGGTTCATGGAGCATCAAACATTGACCCGGGACACCAAAATAGTTCGCTATAGCCCACAAAACTGGGCCGAAACGACAAAAACACCAACTTTTTCAAAGTGTCGATAGTCGTGCGTAGGGTTGATGGAGCATAAAAAATAAACCCGGGACCCCAAAACAGTGCGCTATAGCCCACGAAACTTGCCCAAAACGACAAAAACACCGACTTTTTTCTACATGTTGATAGCCTTGCACAGGGTTCATAGAGCATAATAAATAAACCCGAGACCCCAGAACAGTACGCTATAGACTAGGAAACTGGCGTGAAATGACAAAAACAACGAGTTTTTGTGACGTCTCGGTAGCCATGAAGAATGTTCCTGGAGCATCAAAAATAGACCTGGGACCCCAAAACAGTACGCTATAGCCCACGAAACTCGCCCGAAATGACCAAAACAACGAGTTTTTGCAACGTTTTTATAGCCGTGCACTGGGTTCATGGAGCATCAAATTCGACCCGGGACCCCTAAAGAGTGCGCTGTACCCACAAAACTAGCCCGAAACAACAAAAACAACAAGTTTTTGTGACGTCTCTATAATCATGCACACGGTTCATGGAGCATCAAAAATAAACCCCGTACCCCAAAACAGTGCGCTAGCCCACGAAACTTTTTGCAACGTGTCGATAGCCGTGCTCAGGGTTGATGGACCATAAAAATAAACCCGGGACCCCAAAATAGTGCGCTATAGCCCACAAATCTGGCCCGAAATGACAAAAACACCAACTTTTTGCGAAGTGTCAATAGTCGTGCGTAGGGTTGATGAAGCATAAAAAATAAACCCGAGACCCCAAAACAATGCGCTATAGCCCACGAAACTCGCCCGAAATGACTAAAACAACGAGCTTTCGTGACGCCTCGATAGTCGTGCACAATGTTCATGGAGCATCAAAAATCGACACGGGAACCTGATACATCTCAAACGTATCTATAATTTTTTATGGTTTCATGTTGTGATCTAGTCAAATTTGGATGTTTTATATACCTTTTATATCTTTTTTGGGACTAACTTATTAATTCAGTGCTAAGTGCGAGTTCTTGATTTTTCTGTGTTTTTGACTCTTTTCAGATCTGATTTTGGAGCGGAGTCCAAACGGAAAAAAATCCCCGCAATAAATTCTGGCGCCGTTGCCGGGGAAGGAGAGATCTATCCAAGTAGGTCTCACAAACTCATCTCTTGCATTTACCTTTTTTGCCAGTTGCCTCTCGTTTTCCTCTCCCCCACTTCACATTTTCCGTTTTCATTTGCCTTTCTCCTTTGCCCTTTTCTTTTGCCTTTTGCCTTTTTGCCGTTTGCCTTTGCCAGTTTTCTTGCTTGCTTGTGTGCTAGTTTGTTTGTTGGAGTCATCATGGCTGAAAACACCAAACTTTGCGACTTCTCAAGTACCAATAATAATGATTTTATTAGTACTCCGGTTGCTCCCGCCACTAGTGCGGAATCGTATGAAATCAACGCAGCTTTGCTGAATCTTGTTATGAAAGAGCAATTCTCTGTCGTGCCTAGTGAAGATGTCGCATCCCATCTCAATACCTTCATTGAGCTTTGTGATATGCAAAAGAAAAGAGATGTGGATAATGACGTGATTAAGTTGAAGGGTTTTCCTTTCTCGTTGCGAGATCGCGCAAAAACTTGGTTTTCTTCTTTGCCTAAAAATAGTATCGATTCTTGGGATATGTGCAAAGATGCTTACATATCCAAGTATTTTCCGCCGGCTAAGAAAGTACTTCATCATAACGGGTAGGACATTGTTTGTTGCTTGCTGCCATCATTTAACACATTATGAATTTTATTCACACCAGCACCAGCCTATGTATATAAATTAAAATATGTTTTTTTGCTGCAGAATTTCTCTGTTTAAGCCACAAACCATAAGGAAAAAGTGCTTTAGGTTTTCAACGTTAACTTTCATTACCTCTTGGTTGAAAAAATAACAAACAAAATGCAGTAGCTGATTTCATCAATTTGTTGCTCTTAGATTTTGCTGCCTTTAGAGTACCATATATCTAAAAAACGAGAGAAATTATTAGAAAAATTGACAAACTGCATATCACTATAGTTTCATTCAACTTAGAGCATGCTGGAAATCAGATCAACTTATAGAGAATCTCAGAGCAAATTTAACAGTCGATATCAACTGGAAATTGGAAACTCAAGAGTTGACCAAATGCTCTAGTAACTAATATTAGCACTGTAATCACCACTAGTGGCTGGGAGATGATCAATCGTTATGCAGGAATTATTCCATGTAATCATCTAAACAATAAGAACATGTGGAGCTAGATTTTGGGTTTAGGGTGGCCGGCAGGAGACTAGACCTCATGACGGGGAAGGAGATGGCGATGTCGATGCATCGCTGCTGCCTCCAGCAAGCCTCCATGGTAGACCAGCCACCGCATGGACGCTCTCCTCCTACAACACCGACGTTAGGGTTGACCTCCATGCCGGATCTGCGCAAAAGGTACCAAAGATAAGAGTTCTGTCTGGATTCGATACAGTTCTTCACCACATAAGGTACAAGCACAGCTAGTGCGTCCTTACCTACACAGGGAGGATGAGTCGCGGGAGCTGATCCGAATCCATTAGAGAGACAGATCAGGATGTCCACCGCCTCCAAGCATGCTTCGGTTTTTTTACGCCGACCTCACGGACTTCAAATCCGGTCCCTCCCGTAGCCGACAACCTCGGGGACTTCGTGCCGCCGCCACTGCCTTCCCATCTCAGTGGTAGGGCAGGGCCACCGTAACACAAGGGGGCAGTATCAATTCCATGACTAACTTCCAAGAATAGCGCTCCTGGATTGGTAAACAGTGAAAGCATATCAATTCCATGAAAATGCTCTATTGAAGCAATAAATTAACTGTTACACACAAGTCAGAGAACAACCAATATAGTACAACGTAACACATGAGCTACATCAGTGGTGATGACAGAGGTCAAAATTCACATGCATAAGAGCATAGCACGAGTTGGTCGTTCAATCATCCCTTAGGTGAGTATTATTACTCACCCCATACACCTATAATCTGGACCAAATAACCAAGCCAATTAGTATGTACTCAAAAAATTGGAATCCAATAATTGGACAAGTCATGTATTCTCAAAACAATTTGAATCCAATACCATCGTGATTAATCTCTACTCAAAACAATCAGAATCCATTACCAGGCCAGTTCATGTACTACTAAACACAATCTCAATCTAATACCAGGCCAATTAATGTACTCAAAACAATCTGACCCCAATACCATGCCAATTAATGTACTAAAAATAATCTGAATCCGATAGCAGGCTAATTAATGTTCTCAAAAACAATGTGAATCCAACACCAGGCTAATCTGAATCCAAAAAGAGGCTGATATCAAATTAAAATTGACGAACCCCTCCTCATATATATATACACATGGACAAGATGACCCAAACTTACATACTTGTTTGCATATCGGACATCACAGTGACATACAGATTCACATTCGCTAAGACAAGATCTCTTCCAAAGCATATCTACAACATATGAACTCAGGAAAATAAGTAACGAATAACCATTGAACCGTCGATCGTGGCCAGACCAATCGACTAAGCCTGGAGTATGTAAGATCAGAACTTAAAGGGGACGAACCCAGTACCCATTATGGCGACGACGACGAGGAAGAGCACGTGGGCACAGAGAAGGAGTCCTAGTATACTTGACACCAAACTTGACCCAACCAAACTTCGCACATTGCCTTTCAATACGGTCTCAATCCGAACCCCATACCTCCTCACTGTGCAAAGCAATGAGCATAACTTGAGTGATGCACAACAAATTTAGTATGTTTTCGAACAATCTTGTGGATATATCTTTCCTTGCCTTCATAGATGACAAAATGCAAGGCACAATCACAGATAAATCGACCGGTCAAGGAGCGAAGACGGGAGAATCACCCGTACCTTTCCTATCCGCAGCTTGTTGAACACGTCCTGGAGAGTCTTGTAGTTCTGGATCATGTCATACTCCGTCTTGGCATCGAAATTTACCTGCACAAAACACCCCAAAATGAGCATCGTATCCGCGGCCATGTAAACCGCCCAATCGCTACGCAACACTCCGGAACGGATGAATCGGGTCCAAAGAATCACATGGGAGGCCTCCTAACCTTGTGCATCGGCACCAATCCAGGGTGAACCATGTCCAACAGCTGGCACTGCACCGCCCCCGCGCCATACCAACGACGAGCTCCCCCGCGGCGACACGGTTCACCATCGACTCCTCCAGTAGCCAGATGCGGGGCAGTTCCCCGCCCCTGCCCCCGTCGCGCGGCGCCGCGTCGTCGACCTCCATGCCCTTTGTGTCACATCTGGGGACCGGGCAGAGGAAGTGGGGAATGGGGAGCCGTAGACGCCGGAGGTTCGCCAAGAGAAGAGGGATGGGGATCGGCCGCCATAGGTCGTGGGGGAGAGAGAGAAGGAGTCCGCCAAGAGAGGAGGGATGGGGGCCGCCATAGGTCTTTCACTTTTTTTCTCTTTTCTTTTCACTTTGGGTAGCCAGCCTTTCACATGCGAGGCCACGGATCCCTCGCCAGAAACAGATCCTGGCCATCCTCTCCTCCTACATCCGACGCTCCAAAACCCTCCCCTCATCCAACACATCTCTTGTACAACTTAATGACCAATTTGTGCAATAGTATCATGACCTAATGGACACAAAAGGTCATAACGTCATGGTCTTAGGACCCTCTTAGACTTGCCATGACTAAATTAGAAATTTTGGTCATGGATCAATGACCAATTAAACCACCGTCATTTTTTGGGTCATAATTGAGCATTTTCCTTGTAGTGCGTGATTTCATCACCTTTTGCCTAGCTAAGGGCGTTAAACAATAGGGCTTGTTGGGAGGCAACCCAACGAATCTATCCTTTTTCTTTCTGTTTTTTGTTTTCCACACTTTCATAATACTATTATGATTGTGTTTTTTGTCTTTCTTTTTGCGTTTGTGCCAAGCAAAACCGTTATGATTAGTCTTGGGGATGATCGTTTGGTCATGCTGGAAAAGACAAAAACTTTCTGCTCACGAAAAGAATTTTCACTTTTTTATGTAAGAGCTTTTGAGTTGATTATTTTTGCTGCTGATTGCTACGCAAATTCTTCAGACTGCCGTAATTTTTCAGAATTTTTGAAGTACCAGACGTATACGAAGTATACAGATTGCTACAGACTGGTCTGCTGTTAACAGATTCTGTTTTTGTTGTGTTGGTTGCTTATTTTGATGAAACTATGGATAAGTGTCGAAGCCCCAAACTTTCAAGAAACGACAGTTTAGATTTCTCTAAACCTCAGTCTATACTGTGTCAACTCAATGGAAATACGCGGTGCCCTATTTAAAGTGAGTGTGGTTGTCTCTAATGCATAACTCATAAACGATAGTGGTAATTAGATAAGAGACATCATAGTATACCAAATAGTGCATGGCTATGACGTTCAGACACATCATCACACTATGATGTTCTAGGTGGCATGAACTGCGAAACAATTTCCACATTGTCTCAACTGTGTACCAAAACTTGTAACTCAGATTTTTCATTCCCATGATCATATCGTAGACAGTTTATCCTCTTGTTACGACAAACTTCACTCTGAAACGGAATTGAACTTTTCAACATTTGAGACTTGTGATTCATTAAGTAAATACTCCTGTATCTACTCAAATCGTCAGTGAAGTAAGAACATAATGATATCCACTACGTGCCTCAGCACCCATTGGACTGCATACATCAAAATGCATCACTTCCAACAAGTTACTATCTTATTTCATCTCAATGAAAACAAGGCCTTGCTCATGTGGTATGATTTGCATGTCACTAGTGATTCAAAATCAAGTGAGTATAAAGATCCATCAGCATGGAGCCTCTTCATGCATTTTATACCAACATGACTCAAGCGGCAGTGCCACAAGTAAGTGGTACTATCATCATTACCTCGCATCTTTTGGCACCAATATCATGAACATGTGTAACACTACGCTCGAGATTCGATAAACCATTGAAGGTGATTATTCTACAAAATAGAGTAACCATTATTCTCTTTAAATGAATAATCGTATTGCAATAAACACGATCCAATCATGTTCATGCTTAACGCAAGCACCAAATAACAATTATTTAGGTTTAACACCAATCCCGATGGTAGAGGGAGCGTGCGACCTTTGATCATATCAACCTTGGAAACACTTCCAACACGTATCGTCACCTCGTCTTTAGCCAGTCTCCGTTTATGCCGTAGCTTTCATTTCATGTTACTAATCACTTAGCAACCGAACCGGTATCCAATACCCTCATGCTACTAGGAGTACTAGTAAAGTACACATCAACATCATGTATATCAAATATACTTCTTTCGACTTTTGCCAGCCTTCTTATCTACCAAGTATCTAGAGTTGCTCCGCCTTAGTGACTGTTCCCCTCATTACAGAAGCACTTAGTCTCGGATTTGGGTTTAATCTTGGGTCTCTTCATTAGTGCAGCAACTGTTTTTCCGTTTCACGAAGTATCCCTTCTAGCCCTTGCCTTTCTTGAAACTTAGTGGTTTTACAAACCATCAACTATTGATGCTCCTTCTTGATTTCTACTTTCGCAGTGTCAAACATCGCAAATCGCTCAAGGATCATTGTATCTATCCTTGATATGTTATAGTTCATCACGAAGCTCTCATAGCTTGGTGGCAGTGACTTTGGAGAACCATCACTATCTCATCTGGAAGATTAACTCCCACTTGATTCAAGTGATTGTCGTACTCAGACAATCTGAGCACATGCTCAATGATTGAGCTTTTCTCCTTTACTTTGTGGACAAAGAATCTTGTCAGAGGTCTCGTACCTCTCAACAAGGGCACGAGCATGAAATCACAATTTCATCTCTTTAGAACATCACTTATGTTCCGTGACGTTTGAAAACGTCTTCGGTGCCTTGCTTCTAAGCCATTAAGTATTTTGCACTGAACTATCGTGTAGTCATCAGAAACGTGTAAGTCGGATGTTCACAGCATCCGCAGACGACGCTCGAGGTGCAGCACACCGAGTGGTGCATTAAGGACATAAGCCTTCTGCGCAGCAATGAGGACAATCCTCTTCAAAGTTTGCTACTATCAACTTTCAACTAAATTTTCTCTAGGAACATATAAAAACAGTAGAGCTATAGCGCAAGCTACATCATAATTCGCAAAGACTATTAGACTATGTTCATGACAATTAGTTCAATTAATCATATTACTTAAGAACTCCCACTCAAAAAGTACATCTCTCTAGTCATTTGAGTGGTATATGATCCAAATCCACTATCTCAAGTCCGATCATCACGTGAGTCGAGAATAGTTTCAGTGGTAAGCATCTCTATGCTAATCATATCAACTATACGATTCATGCTCGACCTTTCGTTCTCATGTGTTCCGAGGCCATGTCTGCACATGCTAGGCTCGTCAAGCTTAACCCGAGTGTTCCGCGTGCGCAACTGTTTTGCACCCGTTGTATGTGAACGTTGAGTCTATCACACCCGATCATCATGTGGTGTCTCGAAACGACGAACTGTAGCAACGGTGCACAGTCGGGAGACCACATTTTCGTCCTGAAATTTTAGTGAGAGATCACCTCATAATGCTACCGTCGTTCTAAGCAAAATAAGGTGCATAAAAGGATTAACATCACATGCAATTCATAAGTGACATGATATGGCCATCATCTTGTGCTTCTTGATCTCCATCACCAAAGCACCGGCACGATCTTCTTGTCACCGGCGTCACACCATGATCTCCATCATCATGATCTCCATCAACGTGTCGCCATCGGGGTTGTCATGCTACTCATGCTATTACTACTAAAGCTACATCCTAGCAAAATAGTAAACGCATCTGCAAGCACAAACGTTAGTTATAAAGACAACCCTATGGCTCCTGCCGGTTGCCGTACCATCGACGTGCAAGTCGATATTTCTATTACAACATGATCATCTCATACATCCAATATATCACATCACATCGTTGGCCATATCACATCACAATCATACCCTGCAAAAACAAGTTAGACGTCCTCTAATTTTGTTGTTGCATGTTTTACGTGGTGACCAAGGGTATCTAGTAGGATCGCATCTTACTTACGCAGACACCACAACGGAGATATATGAGTTGCTATTTGACCTCAGCCAAGGACCTCCTCAATCAAATCCGATTCAACTAAAGTTGGAGAAACCGACACTTGCCAGTCATCTTTGAGCAAAGGGGGTTACTCGTAACGATGAAACCAGTCTCTCGTAAGCGTACGAGTAATGTCGGTCCAAGCCGCTTCAATCCAACAATACCGCGGAATCAAGAAAAGACTAAGGAGGGCAGCAAAACGCACATCACCGCCCACAAAAACTTTTGTGTTCTACTCGAGAAGACATCTACGCTTGAACCTAGCTCATGATGCCACTGTTAGGGAACGTCGCATGGGAAACAAAAATTTTCCTACGCGCACGAAGACCTATCATGGTGATGTCCATCTACGAGAGGGGATGAGTGATCTACGTACCCTTGTAGATCGTATAGCAGAAGCGTTAGTGAATGCGGTTGATGTAGTGGAACGTCCTCACGTCCCTCGATCCGCCCTGCGAACAATCCCTCGATCAGTCCCACGATCTAGTACCGAACGGACGGCACCTCCGCGTTCAGCACACGTACAGCTCGACGATGATCTCGGCCTTCTTGATCCAGCAAGAGAGACGGACAGGTAGAAGAGTTCTCCGGCAGCGTGACGGCGCTCCGGAGGTTGGTGATGACCTTGTCTCAGCAGGGCTCCGCCCGAGCTCCGCAGAAACGCGATCTAGAGGAAAAACCGTGGAGGTATGTGGTCGGGCAGCCGTGAGAAAGTCGTCTCAAATCAGCCCTAATTGCTCCATATATATATGAGGAGGGAGGGGGGCCTTGCCTTGGGGTCCAAGGACCCCCAAGGAGTCGGCCGAGCCAAGGGGGGGAGGACTCCCACCCCCCCCAAACCGAGTTGGACTTGGTTTGGTGGGAGGAGTCCCCTTCCCTTCCCACCTCCTTCCTTTTTTTTTCTTTCCTCTTGATTTTTCTTCTCTTGGCGCATTGGGCACTTGTGGGCTGTCCCACCAGCCCACTAAAGTCTGGTGTGGCTCCCCCAATGCCTATGGGCTTCCCCGGGGTGGATTGCCCCCCCCCCCCCGGTGAACTCCCGGAACCCATTCGTCATTCCCGGTACATTCCCGGTAACTCCGAAAACCTTCCGGTAATCAAATGAGGTCATCCTATATATCAATCTTCGTTTCTGGACCATTCCGGAAACCCTCGTGATGTCCGTGATCTCATCCGGGACTCCGAACAACATTCGGTAACCAACCATATAACTCAAATACGCATAAAACAACGTCGAACCTTAAGTGTGCAGACCCTGCGGGTTCGAGAACTATGTAGACATGACCCGAAAGACTCCTCGGTCAATATCCAATAGCGGGACCTGGATGCCCATATTGGATCCTACATATTCTACGAAGATCTTATCGTTTGAACCTCAGTGCCAAGGATTCGTATAATCCCGTATGTCATTCCCTTTGTCCTTCGGTATGTTACTTGCCCGAGATTCGATCGTTAGTATCCGCATACCTATTTCAATCTCGTTTACCGGCAAGTCTCTTTACTCGTTCCGTAATACAAGATCCCGCAACTTACACTAAGTTACATTGCTTGCAAGGCTTGTGTGTGATGTTGTATTACCGAGTGGGCCCCGAGATACCTCTCCGTCACACGGAGTGACAAATCCCAGTCTCGATCCATACTAACTCAACGAACACCTTCGGAGATACCTGTAGAGCATCTTTATAGTCACCCAGTTACGTTGCGACGTTTGATACACACAAAGCATTCCTCCGGTGTCCGTGAGTTATATGATCTCATGGTCATAGGAACAAATACTTGACACGCAGAAAACAGTAGCAACAAAATGACACAATCAACATGCTACGTCTATTAGTTTGGGTCTAGTCCATCACATGATTCTCCTAATGATGTGATCCCATTATCAAGTGACAACACTTGCCTATGGCCAGGAAACCTTGACCATCTTTGATCAACGAGCTAGTCAACTAGAGGCTTACTAGGGATAGTGTTTTGTCTATATATCCACACAAGTATTGTGTTTCCAATCAATACAATTATAGCATGGATAATAAACGATTATCATGAACTAAGAAATATAATAATAACTAATTTATTATTGCCTCTAGGGCATATTTCCAACAGTCGATAGCCGTGCAGGGGGTTCATGGAGCATCCAAAATCGCTTGGTACCCCCAAAGAAGTGCGCTATAGCCACAAAACTTGCCCGAAACAACAAAAACAACGAGTTTTTGCGATATCTCGATAGCCATGCACACGGTTAACGGAGCATCAAAAATCGACCCAGGACCCCAAAGCAGTGCACTATAGCCCATGAAACTAGCCCGAAACAACAAAAACACCGACTTTTTGCGACGAGTCCATAGCCTTGTGCAGGGTTAATGGAGCATAAAAAATATACCCGGGACCCCAAAACAGTGCGCTGTAGCCCGAAACGACAAAAACACCGACTTTTTTCTACGTGTCGATAGCCTTGCACACCGTTTATAGAGCATAATAAATAAACCCGAGACCCTAGAACAGTACGCTACAGCCTAGGAAACTGGCGTGAAATGACCAAAACAACGAGTTTTTGTGACGTCTCGGTTGCCGTGAAGAATGTTCATGGAACATCAAAAATAGACCTGGGACCCCAAAACAGTACGCTATAGCCCACGAAACTAGCGTGAAACGACAACAACAATGAGTTTTTGCGACGTCTCCATAACCGTGCACACCGTCAATGGAGCATCAAAAATCGACCCGGGATGCAAAGTTCTGCGCTATAGCCCACGAAATTCGCCCGAAACGACAAAAACAACGAGTTTTTGTGACACCTCGATAGCAGTGCATAGTGTTCACGGAGTATCAAAAATCCACCCGTGACCCCAAAACAGTGCGCTATAACCCACAAAATTGGCTCGAAACAACAAAAACAACAACTTTTTGCAACGTCGCTATAACGGTGTATGTTGGGGATATTACCTGCGGATAACCCGCCCTTAGTGGGCCGGGTCACCAAAGGGGCGACTTACCATTCAACGCGCGTCCTGTGGCCCAGAAGTTCGAACGTAGTTCAAGAGGCGTGCGGATGATGGATTACCAAGAAAGCTCGTGATCGTGGAGGACACGGCGACTTAGAGATAAGGAAAGCAACAAAGAGTAGCATGACAGGACATTGTAAACCCTAGGGCCTCAACCTGTATATAAAGGCCAGTCCGAGGGAAAGGTCAGGCGAGTTAGAGAGAATCCAGAGCAAGGTGACGCGAGTTACGCCCTCCTTGTAATCGAAACCACCATTAATCCACACAAAGCAGGATGTAGGGTTTTACCTCCTCACGAGGGGCCGAACCTCGGTAAATCTGAGTCTTGCTTTCGCTCACCCCCTTCGAGTCGCCACCAACGTGCGATGGCTCCATCTTTAAGTCCTTTCACGAGGACATCTGCCATGACAAAACCACGACAGTTGGCGCCCACCATGGGGCTAGCGCACGGTGGAGTTGAGTTCTCGAAGGGAGCCCTACCGGGGTTAGAAAGCTATGCGGTCGGCATCATGACAAAGAGCAGCCGCGGGAGGTACTACATCGACAACTCGTTGTGGGAGCCGGAAGATGATTCAGTCGAATCTGGCTACCGAGTCCCCTTCGGCAGGATCAACGTCTTCATCGGCATGATTGGGACACCCGTGCCTGAGCCGGACACCTCCACCGACATCGTCGAGCCGGCCAGGTACGTCCTCCCCATCACACGGCGGGCCGGGAGTTCCACGCTTTCGTCGGTTTTACGCAGGGAAACGACGTGCAAGATGAGCCGGCGGTCCAGGAGATCACCCCTGTCAATTCCGATGGCGATTCATCCATGGGTGAGACAGATTCGATCCACCCTCTTCAGGAAGGACAGCTCGGAGGACTGTCGTTGGCAATGGATCCCGAGGTCCTTGAGAGATCCCGTCGACATGGCAGGGTCGGCACAGCCTCAGCAAAATCCAGCCGGTAACAACGAGATCGGCGGGATATCCAAACCACCGGCACAAACCATGGCAGAGCTAGCGGCGGAGGTCGCCAGCCTTATGAAAACTACTGTCACAACTGAGAATTGGGAGACTATTAATGCCGAGCTAGCAAAGCTGTGGGAGGCGATGGCCAAGGCGCAGCGAGACATGGAAGCAGAAGCCGCTAGGGTGGAGACGCAGCACGCTACGATCGCAGCAGAGACGGAGCGGCTGAATGCTGAGGGCTGGCGGCTCGAGAGACGGCAGCACGCGTCCGACGCCGTTCACCAAAGGAGGCACCACGGGCGCATCCCGGCGGACATACGTCCAACTCACCTTTTCGACACCCCGCGCACCCCCGGGGCAGGTCCCGATCGGCCTTTACAAACTGTCGCGGGGGGAGGAGCAATTAGAAGGGGCTAAGATTTTCTCGACGCTTGATCTCGGGATGGGCTATCATCTGATTCGCATTCGTGAAGAGGAAATTCCCAAGACTGCCTTCAAGACAAGCTTTGGCTCGTATGAGTACACGGTGATGTCTTTCGGTCTGGCCAATGCTCCACCGTCCTTCTGTCGGATGAGGAATTATATCTTCTCCCCATTCAAAAATGAATTTGTCCATGCTATTGCTAAAGATTCGTTGAGAATTTCTCCAAGATTGCTAAGCCTCTCTCAAGTCTTCTTCAGAAGGGTGTAAAGTATGTCTCGTCTCCAGAGTGTCAGTTGGCCTTCGACACACTCAAAGAGAAGCTCAGTTCTACTCCAGTCTTGATTCCTCCTTATGATTCCAAAACTTATCAAGTGTTCTGCAATGCCTCTCTTCAAGGTCTTGGTGCAGTTCTGATGCAAGAGAAGAAAGTGGTAGGTTATACCTCGAGGCAGTTGAAGCCAAGTGAGACGAATTACCCCACTCATGATCTTGAGTTGGCGGCAGTACATATGCTTTGATGACTTGGAGACATTTCTTTTTGGGCAGACGAGTTGAGGTCTACACCGATCACAAGAGTCTCAAATACACCTTCACCCAGACTAATCTCAATCTTCGGCAAACTCGTTGGGTGGAAATGCTCCAAGATTACAATCCAAGCGTCGACTACACTCCAGACGAATCTAATGTCATTGCAGATGCTTTGAGCAGAAAGGCTTACTCCAACAGTCTCATTCTGAAGCCTCTCCAGCCTGATCTGTGTGATTCTTTCAGAAAACTCAACCTTCAGTTAGACCTCAGGGGTTTCTTGCTAATCTCCAGATTTCTCCCACCTAGGAATACCAAGTCCGACAAGCTCAACTTCTTGATGCCATGCTGAAGAAAGTTAAGATTGGCTTGGCAAAGAGCATTCCCAAATATAAGTGCTTCAGTGTTGATGACAGAGATACCTTGTTCTTCGAGGATCGCCTTGTTGTTCCAAAAGGGTATCTCAGGAAGGTTATCATGGAAGAAGCCCGTAATTCCCTTCTCTCGATACATCCAGGAAGTTCCAAAATGTATCAGGATCTAAAGCAGACTTTCTGGTGGACTCGCATGAAGCATGAAATTGCTCAGTTCATGAATGAATGTGATGTATGTCGCTGAGTGAAAGCAGAGCATCAATGTCCAGCAGGTATTTTGCATCCCTTGCCCATTCCCGAGTGGAAATTCGATCATGTTGAGATGGATTTTGTCACCGGGTTTCCTAAGTCCAAGAAAGGCAACGATGCCATCTTCGTCGTCATCGACAGGTTGGTAAAAGTCCCTCATTTCCTTCCAGTCAAGGAGTCTATCTCGGCAGCTCAACTTGCAGAGTTGTATACGTCAAGGATAGTCTCTTTGCATGGTGTTCCAATGCTGATATCTTCGGATCGTGGAAGCATCTTTACTTCCAAGTTCTAGGATTCATTTTAGTCTACGATGGGTACTAAGATTCAATTTAGTACAACCTTCCATCCTCAAACTAGTGGGCAAGTTGAGAGAGTCAATCAGGTCCTCGAGGATATGCTATGAGCATGTGTGATTTTGTTTGGCATGAAGTGGGAAGACTGCCTACCTTTTTTGAGTTTTCATACAACAAAAGTTATCAGGCAAGCTCAGGCAAGGCACCATTCGAGATTCTTTATAGAAGGAAGTGTCGTACCCCGCTCAATTGGTCAGATACTGGTGAGCGTCAGATTCATGGGAATGACATATTTGCTTAAGGAGAAGAAATGTGCCGTGCCATTCGGGATAATCTCAAAGCAGCGCAGTCCCGTCAGAAGAGCTACTATGATAACAAGCATCGTGACATGACTTTTCAGCTCGATGATTTCGTCTATCTCAAAGTGTCTGCCATGAAGGGCACTCAGCGCTTCGGCATCAAAGGAAAGCTTGCTCCTCATTTTGTTGGGCCTTTTAGAATTGTTGGAAAGAGAGGCAATCTTGCATATCACTTAGAGCTCCCTTCCAACTTCTCAAATGTGCATGACATGTTTCATGTCTCTCATCTCCGTAGATGCTTCAAGACTCCCGAGCGCACAGTTGATCTCCAGAATATCGACCTCCAACCGACCTATCCTACCGTGAGCATCCAGTTGCAGTTCTTGGAGTGACTGAGGGCAAGACCCGCAATAAGTGAATCAAGTATCTCAAAGTGCGATGGTCACATCATTCTGACAAAGAGGCCACTAGGGAGCACGAGGATCACCTCCATTCCGAATTTCCAGAGTTCTTCTAGTCCTAGATCTCGGGTCGAGATCCTCTTGTAGTGTGGGAGAGTTGTAACAGCCCAGATGCTTTCTTTCCTTATTTGTACCCCCTTTCCAATTGTGGAGACCTTGTTGAACCTTTGTTATGGAAGTGATGAAGTGGTTATCATTTCATGTGTTGTCATTTGATGTACATCTCATGCATCATATCATCATTTTTGTGTTAGCCTTCTTCTTGTCTACCTTGTTGTGGTGAATTCATGTGGCTTGTGTGGTATTGTGGAATGTGGGGTGGGTGCAACAATGACCTCAAACATTAAGTTGAGCCATAGCCCAAAACCCCTCCCTTATTATATTTCTTTGAGGCATAATTATGTTGTTGTTTTGGGGTTTTAAAAATGTTCCTCTTCTTTGGAAATTCTTTCAAATATTTGAGGATGAAAACCTCACTGTTTGGAATTTTTTTTCTTTTGATTTATTTAAAAACATGGGCTGATTTATAACAAAACAATTAATTTACTTTGCTCTAAAATGCCTTCTCTATTTTTATAAATAAGAGCAGCATTTCAGAGTCTCATATTTATTTTATTTCTTTTCTTTCCTTTATTTTGTTTTACCTCTTTCTTTTATTCCAAAGGTTGTTTTGAATAAAAGTGAAGCCTGCGTGTTTTAAATTTGAGGGAGGCACGTGTATGGGCCCTAGCCCATTGCTCCTCTCTGGCGCGCAGGAGCCCATACCCCTTTCCTTTCTTCCTCCTCCTGACGCCGTTTTCCTCCTTCCCCTGCTTTCCGTCAATAAGAGAGAGAGAGAGTCATGCCGTGCTCACGGACGTCGAGGTGCCGTCCCATCGCGTCTATTTAGAGCCCCCCTCGGCATGCAAGCCTAGGGTTCCCTCTTGCCGCCGCCAGCCTCTCCTTTCTCCTCTTCTCCCCCTCTGCAGGTAAGATATCCAGAGAGTTTCAGAGAGAGATAGATATTCAGAGAGAGAGAGAGAGAGAGGGAGCGAGCTCGTCGCCGGCGCGTCCCTCCCGTCGTCGCGGGATCCTCCCTCGTCCCATTCCTGGCGTTAGAATGGCGGATCCCCTCCTCTTCTTTGTTCCCCGCGTCGTCCTCGTCGGTGCTGGGCAACAGCGGTCGTCGACATCGTCGGCCCTTGCCTCTTCTTCTTCTTCTCGACAGCAGGCGCATCACCGAGCCCCTCAGGGTGAGCGTCGTGTCACCTTACCCTCTCTCCTTTCCCGTAGCATCGCCGATGCATAGGTGTAGGCCTCTGCCGTCACCGCTGTAGTAGCAGAGCATCACGCCGTCGAGCCATCGCTGTGGGCCTCCTCCCAGGGAGTTAGCCCCGGGAATGGAACCCCTGAGGTTCCCTCTTCCCCCGCCGGCCTCGTGTTGTTGTCGCCGTAGCCGCGTCGACGCCGGAGAGATCGCCGTTGAGCCTTCCTGCTTCAGTTGCCGGAGCAAGCAGGCAACATAGAGGGGCCTGCTCAAAAGAGCAAGGACCCCCTCTCTGTCAGATGCCGAGTGTAGCCCGAACGGTTGAGAGCACGAGTGAGCACGCCTGTGGGCTTGGGTGTGATCCCCCGTGGCACACTCCTTTTATTTGTTTGATTTGTTTTCCTGTGCAGCGCCAACAGAGGATGTTTGCCTCCTCTGTTGCTCCCTTTAGAGCAGCAAAGTGATGTTAGCCGAGTGGTAGCTGGTGTGTATTGCTAGCAGGAGGTGGTGGGTTCGATCCCCCTCCTGCACCTTTTTCTTTTTATTGATTTTCCATGTGTATGTGTGTATATGTGATTGTGTATGTGTGTAGGTGTGTGTGGCTGTAGCAGTTGTAGATTATTTTGTGTGTATGACAGTCGGCTAGAGGACCCACATGTTATCATAAGAGAGAGCCATTGCCAAGTGGACCACCCTCTCCATGTTTATTTTTTCCCGAAGTGTTGCATTGTAAATTTTCATGCCCTATTTAGAGCTTCATATTAGGTGGAGCTTTGATCCATTGTTGGTGATTCCTTGATGGAATGGTAGTGGGTGAACCCCTCTACAGCATGGGGTATTCAGTTTTTTCTTAGGTTTTTGCATGTACTTATTACACCTTGTCAAAGTGGGCACCTGACTAATATGACAGATTTGTGAAAACCTGAGAATTTCACTAAGTCTGAGAATCTGGAGTTATTTTCTTCCCCTGTATATTTGCTCCGCTGTTGGGAATTAGCCCAAGCAACAAACTAATGTTCGCTTGGTGGTATGTTGGTATAGCTCTATGTAAAATTTCACGCTTAGAAACCTCCTGTAGATATCATTTTGGAGGCTGCAAAAATGCTTCAGGGCATAAGCAGCTGGTGAAATCAGTAATTTTTACCAAGTCCCAATCTGTGATATTTTGTCCAAGTTAGAGGCTGTATATCTGCTCATGGGTGATTCCTTTGCTTTATCTACTTGTTAGAGGTTGTAATGCAGTTGGATGGCTTCAGTTTCATGTATTTTTGGAATTATTTAGAGAGCTGTAGCTGTTGTAGATGTTGTAGTCAAAGTGTTATGTTGCTCTTAAAAACATATTGTGTGTCTAGATGGTTTTGAGCTTGTGTGAGCTATGGTTGATGGTGTGGTGTGTTCTCAAGCACCGTTCCACTTGTATTTTGGTGCTTGATCATTTGGCATCCTGGTTACACCAGTGAGTGCCCATTTAATTAAGTTTGTGGCTATTTTGAACCCGTAGGCCTTTCTAACTTGTATTGTAGTTTCCGGTTGGTCCGAGACTCCGTTCACGAGGTTCTTCATATGCTTTTGCATCGTTTTCCCGTGATGCACATGATTATGGCATGTTCATGCATGTCAAGATAAATTAACATGAGGATCTGTCCAGAATATAAACAACTCAACTAATGCATGTGAAAGTGACTAGAATAGTGATGCATGCTTCCTTCTTCACACATGCATCATATTGGCTGTTGCATTATGTTTTGCCGGTGTTTATTTTCTGTTATCTTATCTTGGGTTGCATCGGGAACGGAGAGCGAGTACGTCGATTCTGGAGAGTTCATGCAGGAAGAACAAGAGAAGTTCCAGTCTGAAGAAATCACAAGCAAGATGACTGTGACCTTGACACCGTTTCTAGCTTTGTTATGCTTAGAATCACGTTTCCATCGTTACATACTCGCTGCCTACAGCATGACATATATGCCAACTATCTTTGCCATGAACCCCAGACACTTCCCGTTCCTAGCAAATATTGTTTGGCCAAGTAGGCTTGCTCAACCTCTATTGGATAGCTTTGCTAGTTGCAGGTTCCAGTTGGTCCATGTGATAACATTTGCATTTTGATATCATTATGTTTAACTGTTATTTAATTAATGCACCAATATACTTGGTAAATAACGGAAGGCCTAGACTTTTGCCGGGTGATTTGTTCCGTTGTTGCCGCCTTAGTTTCGGCTGCCGATGTTTTATTCCATAACTGATCGCTCCTAACACGTTCGGGGTTGTTATGGAAACCCCCTTGATAAATCGTGAAGTGTTAAGGCTTGTCTCGTAGGACCCAACTTTATTTTTAATTGCTGAAACTTAATAATAAAAATGCATAGGGAATAGCTACCACGAGGATTTAATCAACAACCCGGGCCAGTGCTCCTCATGAGTGTTGGTCCAAGCTAGACCCACTTGCGGGGCCACCCGGGACAACTCGGGGATTTCTATCAGGGCACTGTACATACAGCTCATCCGTCGTGTCCTGAGAACGAGATACGCGGATCCTATCGGGATCGTCGACACGTCGGGAGGTCTTGCCAGATTTGTCTTACCTTAGCGATATATCTTGCGCATTGGGATTCTGGTGACACTTTGGGTCTCCTCAAAGTTGAGGTTTTCCTCCAAGGAATCCGATGAGATCACGAGATTCGTGATAGAGGATTACTATGCGGCATGTGGTAACTTGTAATGGACTAGTTGGAGCACCCCTGCAGGGTTTAATCTTTCGTAATGGAAAGTCGTGCCCGCGGTTATGTGGCAAATATAGATAATTTCTTAACATCTGGTTCTAGACAACTTAAAGTAATTCTAATAAAACTGCCAACTGAGTGCGTAACCGTGACTGTCTCTTTCGGAGATCCTTCTCAGATCGAGAACACGGTGGGGTTATGTCTGACGTAAGTAGGTGTTCAGGATCCCTTGGTGATCCATCTAGTATTGGACCGACTTGCGTAGACCACCATATGGTTACTCTGATCATCGTAAGGTAGCCATCATATATGTTTAGGCTGCTACAAACCCATACACTTAACCATTCTCACCCATTAACTCGGCTAGATTCAATACCAAGGTCATTAGATTGCTGAGTCGTGGTGACTCACGGTTTACAACAAACACCCACAAGTACAGATAGCATGAAGTGGGAGTTCGATGAGGACTCTGGCACACTATACGTGACTTATCAAGAGGATTAGAGGCTGTGGTCGTGATCGTGGGGCCAGCATGCGGGATTTCATAACTTTATCTGTTTTCACATTGTCCGTAGCTGGACTAAGCCATGCTCTGAATAATGTGTGTTTGTAAGCTATAAGCCATATTCTTAACAGATGTTAAGTGTATGTCCTACTTGTCACTCTTTTAGTTATGTAATGTTATGATTATCTCGCTTGCGAAACGTGTAGATGCGCCCCTTTCTCTTTTGAGGTCTTGCCCCCAAATAAGGAAAGGGCAACATCTTAGTCGTTACAGCTATAACCCACGAAACTCGCGTGAAACGACAAAAGCAACGAGTTTAGGCGAAGTCTTTATGGCCGTGCACAGCGTTCATGCAGTATCAAAAATCGACCCAGGACCCCAAAATGACAAAAACAACGACTTTTTGCGACGTGTCGATAGCCGTGCGCAGGGTTCATGGAGCATAAAGAATAAACCCGGGACCCCAAAACACTGCTCTATAGCCCACGAAACTAGCCCAAAACGACAAAAACAACGACTTTTTGCGATGTGTCGATGGCCGTGCGCAGGGTTGTTGGAGCATAAAAACAAACCGGGGACCCCAAAACACTGACTATAGCCCACGAAACGATCGTGAAATGATAAAAACAACGTGTTTTTGTGACGCCTCGATAGCCGTGCACAATGTTTATGGAGCATCAAAAATCGACCCGGGACCCCAAAACAGTGCGCTATAGCCCACAAAACTGGCCCGAAACGACAAAAACAACGAATTTTTGCAACGTCTCTATAACCGTGCACACGGTAACATGGAGCATAAAGAATCGACCCAGGATTCCGAAATGAAAAAAACAATGAGTTTTTGCGACGACTCGATCGTGGTGCACAAGGTTCATGGAGCATCAAAAATCGACCTTGGACCCCAAAATAGTGCGCTAGATTCCACGAAACTCGTACGAAACGAAAAACACCAAGTTTTTGGGACATCTCTATCGCCGTGCACAGGGTTCATAAAGCATGAAAAACGACCCGGGACCCCAAAACAGTGCGCTATAGCCCACGAAACTAGCCCGATATGACAAAAACACCGAGTTTTTCGGACAGCTCAATAGCCGTGCATAGGGTTCATGGAGCATAAAAAATCCACCCCGGATCTCCAAATAGTGCGCTATGCACACGGTTCATGGAGCATAAAAAATTGACCAGGCACCCTAAAACAGTGCACTATAGCCCACGAAACCTGACCGAAACGACAAAAACAACTTGTTTTTTGGACGTCTCGATAGCCGTGCACACGGTTCATGGAGCATAAAAAGTTGACCCGGGACGGCAAAATAGTGCGCTATAGCCGACGAAACTGGCCCGAAACGACCAAAATAACGAGTTTTTGCGACGTCTCGATTCCTGCACACGGTTCATGGAGGATCAAAAATTGACCCGCGACACCAAAACAGTGCGCTATAGCCCACGAAACTGGCCCGAAATGAAAAAACACCGATGTTTTGCGACGTGTCGATAGCCGTGCATGGGGTTAATGGAGCATCAATAATCGACTCGGGACCCCAAAAAAGTGCGCTACAGCCCACGAAACTTGTCCGAAACAACAAAAACAACGAGTTTTTGCGATATCTCGATTGCCATGCACACGGTTCACGGAGGATGAAAAGTTGACCCGGGACCCCAAAACAGTGCGCTATAGTCCACGAAACTGGCCCGAAACAACAAAACACCGACTTTTTGCAATGTGTCCATAGCCGTGTGCAGGGTTCATGGAGCATAAAAAATTAACCCGGGACCCCAAAACAGTGCGCTATAGCCCACGAAACTAGCCCGAAACGACAAAAGCACCGACTTTTTGCAACGTGTCGATAGCCGTGCGCAGGGTTGATAGAGCATAATAAATAAACCCGAGACCCCAAAACAGTATGCTATAGCCGAGGAAACTGGCGTGAAATGACAAAAACAACGAGTTTTCGTGACGTCTCGATAGTCGTGCACAATGTTCATGGAACATAAAAAATCGACCCGGGACCCCAAAACAGTGCGCTATAGCCCACGAAACAGGCATGAAACGACAAAAACAATGAGTTTTTGCGATGTCTCTATAACCGTGCACACCGTTCATGGAGCATGAAAAATCGACCCGGGACGCAAAGCAGTGCGGTATAGCCCACGAAAATGGAAGAAACGACAAAAACAACGAGTTTTTGCGACTTCTCGATGGTCGTGCACAAGGTTCATGGAGCATCAAATAGTGACCCGGCACCCTAAAATAATACGAGATAGCCCACGAAACTCGACCGAAACGACAAAAACAACGAGTTTTTGCGACATCTTTATAGCCGTACACTCGGTTCATGGAGCATCAGAAATAGACCCGGGACCCCAAAAGAGTGCGCTATACCCACGAAATTAGCCTGAAACGACAAAAACAACTAGTTTTTGCGACGTATCTATAACTGTCCACACATTTCATGGAGCATCAAAAATCGAACCGGGACCGCGAAACACTGCACTATAGCCCATGAAACTCAGTCAAAACGATAAAAACACCGAGTTTTTCGGACGTCTTGATAACCGTGCACAAGGTTCATGAAGCATAAAAAATCGCCCGTGACCCCAAAACAGTGCGCTATAGCCCACGAAACTAGTCTGAAATAACAAAAACAATGAGTTTTTGCGACGTCTCGATGGTCGTGCACAAGGTTCATGGTTCATCAAATATTGACCCGGCACCCTAAAACACTGTGCTATAGCCCCACGAAACTCGCCCGAAACGACAAAAAACACCGAGTTTTTGCGACGTGTCGATAACCATGCGCAGGGTTCATGGAGCATAAAAAATAAAAACCGGGACCACAAAAAATTGCGCTATAGCCCACGAAACTGGCCGGAAATGACAAAATAATGCGTTTTTGTGACTCCCCCGATAGCCGCGCACAATGTTTATGGAGCATAAAAAATTGACTCGGGACCCCAAAGTAGTGCGCTATAGCTCACGAAATTGGCGTGAAACGAGAAAACAACGAGTTTTTGCGATGTCTCTATAACCGTGCGCAGGGTTCATGGAGCATCAAAAATCGACCCGGGACACCAAAACAATGAGTTACAGCCCACGAAACTGGCCCAAAATGAAAAAAACAACGAGTTTTTACGATGTCTCTATAGCCGTGCACAGGGTCCATGGAGCGTCAAAAGTCGACCTTGGACCCCAAAATAGTTGCTAGAGCCCACAAGACTAGCCGGAAACGAGAAAAACAACGAGGTTTTCGGACGTCTTGATAGCCGTGCACAGGGTTCTTGAAGCATAAAAAATCGACCTTGGACCCCAAAATAGTGTGCTAGAGCCCACGAAACTCGTGCGAAACGACAAAAACACCGAGTTTGTACGACATCTCTATAGCCGTGCACAGGGTTCAAGGAGCATGAAAAATCGACCCAGGACCCCAAAACAGTGCGCTATAGCCCACGAAACTCGTGCGAAACGACAAAAGCAACGAGTTTTGTCGACGTCTTTATAGCCGTGCACACGGTTCATGGAGTATCAAAAATCGATCCGGGACCCCAAAACAACAAATACAACTACTTTTTGCGACGTGTTGATTGCCGTGCGCAAGGTTGATGGAGCATAAAAAATAAACCTAGGACCCCAAAACACTAACTATACCCGGCGAAACTGGCGTGAAATGACAAAAACAACGAGTTTTTGTGACGCCTTGATAGCCGTGCATAGTGTTCATGGAGCATCAAAAATTGACCCGGGACCCCAAAATAGTGCGCTATAGCCACGAAACTGGCACGAAACGACAAAAACAACGAGTTTTTGTGATGTCTCTATAACCGTGCACACCGTTCATGGAGCATGAAAAATCGACCCGGGGCGCAAAACAGTGCGCTATAGCCCACGAAACTCGCCCGAAACGACAAAACCAACGAGTTTTTGCGATGTCTTTATAGTCGTGCACTGGGTTCATGGAGCATCAAAAATCGACCCGGGACCCCTAAAGAGTGCGCTATACCCACGAAACTAGCCTCAAACAACAAAAAGAACGAGTTTTTGTGACGTCTCTATAATCATGCACACGGTTCATGGAGCATCAAAAATAAACCCCGTACCCCAAAACAGTGCGCTAGCCCAAGAAACTGGCCCAAAATAGTGCGCTATAGTCCACGAAACTGGCCCGAAACGACAAAAACAATGAGTTTTTGTGACGTCTCGATAGTCGTGCACGCGGTTCATGGAGCATAAAAAATAAACCCGAGACCCCAAAACAATGCGCTATAGGCCACGAAACTAGCCCAAAACGAGAAAAACACCGAGTTTGTTGGACGTCTTGATAGTCGTGCACAAGGTTCATGGAGCATAAAAAATCGACCTTGCACCCCAAAATAGTGCGGTAGAGCCCACGAAACTCGTGCGAAACGACAAAAACACTGAGTTTCTGCGACATCTCTATAGCCGTGCACAGGGTTGATGGAGCATGAAAAATCGATCCGGTACCCCAAAACTGTGCGGTATAGCCCACGAAACTCGCACGAAACGACAAAAACAACGAGTTTTCGCGACGTCTTTATAGCCGTGCACAAGGTTCATGGAGCATCACAAATCGATCCGGGACCCCAGAAGGACAAAAACAACAACTTTTTGCGACGTGTCGATAGTCCTGTGCACGGTTCATGGAGCATAAAAAATAAACCCAGGACCCAAAAATAGTGCGCTCTAGCCCATGAAACTAGTTTGCAACGACAAAAACACCGACTTTTAGCGACGGGTCGATAGTCGTGCGCAGGGTTGATGGAGCATAAAAAATAAACCCAGGACCCCAAAACACTGACTATAGCCCACGAAACTGGCGTGAAATGACAAAACAACGATTTTTTTTATGCCTCGATAGCCATGCACAGTGTTCATGGAGTATCAAAAATCGACCCGGGACCCAAAACAGTGCGCTAGAGCCCACGAAACTGGCCCGAAACAACAAAACAACGAGTTTTTGCAACGTCTCTATAACGGTGCGCAAGGTTCATGGAGCATAAATAATCGACCCGGGACCCCGGAATGTCAAAAACAACGAGTTTTTGTGACATCTCGGTCGCCGTTCACAGGATTCATGAAGCATGAAAAATCGACCCGGGAACCCAAAACAATGCGCTATACCCACGAAACTAGCCCGAAACGACAAGAACACCGAGTTTTTGGGACATCTCAATAGCCGTGCACACGGTTCATGGAGCATAAAAAATCGACCCCAGATCCCAAAATAGTGCGCTATGCACATGGTTCATGTAGCATAAAAATTTGACCGGGCACCCTAAAACAGTGCGCTATAGCCCACGAAACACGCCCGAAATGACAAAAACAAGTTGTTTTTTGGACGCCTCGATAGCCGTGGACATGGTTCGTGGAGCATAAAAAGTTCACCCGGGACGACAAAACAGTGCGCTATAGCCCACGAAACTGGCCCAAAACGACCAAAACAATGAGTTTTTCCAACGTCTCGATAGTCATGCACATGGTTCATGGAGCATCAAACATTGACCCGGGATACCAAAATAGTTCGCTATAGCCCACGAAACTGGGCCGAAACGACAAAAGCACCAACTTTTTCAAAGTGTCGATAGTCGTGCGTAGGGTTGATGGAACATAAAAATTAAACCCGAGACCCCAAAACAATGCGCTATAGCCCACGAAACTAGCGTGAAAATTCGACCCGGGAACCCAAAACAGTGCGCTATAGCCCACGAAACTAGCCCGAAACGACAAAAACACCGAGTTTTTCGGACATCTCAATAGCCGTGCACAGGGTTCATGGAGCATAAAAAATTAACCCCGGATCCCAAAATAGTGCGCTATGCACACGGTTCCTGAAGCATAAAAAATTGACCGGGCACCCTAAAACAGTGCGCCAAAGCCCACGAAACACGCCGGAAACGACAAAACAACTTGTTTTTTGGACGTCTCGATAGCCGTGCACACAGTTCGTGGAGCATAAAAAGTTGACCCGGAACGACAAAACAGTGCGGAAAAAACGAGTTTTTGCGATATCTCGATATGGTTCATGGAGGATAAAAAATTGGCCCGGGACCCCAAAAGAGTGCGCTTTAGCCCATGAAACTGGTCTGAAACGACAAAAACAATGAGCTATAGCCCACAAAACTGGCCCGAAACGAAAAAAACACACACGTTTTGGGACGTGTCGATAGGTGTGCACGGGGTTCATGGAGCATAAATAATCGCTCGGTACCCCATAAAAGTGCGCTATAGCCCATGAAACTTGCCCGAAACAACAAAAACAACGAGTTTTTGCGATATCTCGATAGCCATGCACACGGTTAACGGAGCATCAAAAATTGACCCAGGACCCCAAAACAGTGCAGTCCACGAAACTCGCCCGAAACAACAAAATCACCAAATTTTTGCGACGTGTCCATAGCCATGTGCGGGGTTAATGGAGCATAAAAAATAAAACCGGGACCCCAAAACAGTGCGCTATAGCCCACGAAACTTGCCCGAAACGACAAAAACACCGACTTTTTTCTACGTGTCGATAGCCTTGCACAGGGTTCATAGAGCATAATAAATAAACCCGAGACCCAAGAACAGTACGCTATAGACTAGGAAACTGGCGTGAAATGACAAAAACAACGAGTTTTTGTGATGTCTCGGTAGCCATCAAGAATGTTCATGGAGCATCAAAAATAGACCTGGGACCCCAAAACAGTACGCTATAGCCCACGAAACTCGCCCGAAGTGACAAAAACAACGAGTTTTTGCAACGTTTTTATAGCCGTGCACTGGGTTCATGGAGCATCAAAAATCAACCCGGGACCCCTAAAGAGTGCGCGCTACCCAGGAAACTAGCCCGAAACAACAAAAACAACAAGTTTTTGTGACGTCTCTATAATCGTGCACACGGTTCATGGAGCATCAAAAATAAACCCCGTACCCCAAAATAGTGCGCTAGCCCACGAAACTTTTTGCAACGTGTCGATAGCCGTGCGCAGGGTTGATGGACCATAAAAAATAAACCCGGGACCCCAAAATAGTGCGCTATAGCCCACAAATCTGGCCCGAAACAACAAAAACACCAACTTTTTGCGAAGTGTCAATAGTCGTGCGTACGGTTGATGAAGCATAAAAAATAAACCCGAGACCCCAACACAATGCACTATAGCCCACGAAACTCACCCGAAATGACTAAAACAACGAGCTTTCGTGACGCCGCGATAGTCGTGCACAATCTTCATGGAGCATCAAAAATCGACACGGGAACCTGATACGTCTCAAACGTATCTACAATTTTTGATGGTTTCATGTTGTTATCTTGTCAACTTTGGATGTTTTATATACCTTTTATATCTTTTTTGGGACCACTTTATTAATTCAGTGCTAAGTGCGAGTTCCTGTTTTTTCTGTGTTTTTGACCCTTTTCAGATCTGATTTTGGAACGGAGTCCAAACGGAAAAAAAATCCCCGAAATAAATTCTGGCGCCGTTGCCTAGGAAGGAGAGATCTATCCAAGTAGATCTCACAAACTCATCTCTTGCATTTACCTTTTTTGCCAGTTGCCTCTCGTTTTCCTCTCCCCCACTTCACATTTTCCGTTTACATTTGCCTTTCTCCTTTGCCGTTTTCTTTTGCCTTTTGCCTTTTTGCCGTTTGCCTTTGCCGGTTTTCTTGCTTGCTTGTGTGCTTGTTTGTTTGTTGGAGTCATCATGGCTGAAAACACCAAACTTTGCGACTTCTCAAGTACCAATAATAATGATTTTATTAGTACTCCGATTGCTCCCGCCACTAGTGCGGAATCGTATGAAATCAACGCAGCTTTGCTGAATCTTGTTATGAAAGAGCAATTCTCTGGCCTTCCTAGTGAAGATGTCGCATCCCATCTCAATACCTTCATTGAGCTCTGTGATATGCAAAATAAAAGAGATGTGGATAATGACGTGATTAAGTTGAAGGTTTTTCCTTTCTGGTTGCGAGATCGCGCAAAAACTTGGTTTTCTTCTTTGCCTAAAAATAGTATCGATTCTTGGGATATGTGCAAAGATGCTTACATATCCAAGTATTTTCCACCGGCTAAGATTATCTCCTTATGTAACGATATCATGAATTTCAAGCAACTTGATCATGAACACGTTGCACAATCTTGGGAGAGGATGAAGTTAATGATTGGAAATTGTCCCGCTCATGGCTTGAGTTTGTGGATGATTATACAAATCTTCTACGCTGGCTTGAATTTTGCTTCTCGCAATATCTTGGACTCCGCCTCAGGTGGAACGTTCATGGAAATCACGTTAGGAGACGCTACAAAACTCCTAGACAATATCATGACCAACTACTCTCAATGGCACACTGAAAGGTCACCTGCTAGCAAAAAGGTACATGCTATAGAAGAAATTAACTCGCTTAGTGCTAAGATGGACGAGTTGATGAATTTGGTTGGTAGTAGAAATGATCCTTTAGATCCTAATGACATGCCACTATCTTCCTAGTTTGGACGTTAATTTTGTTGGTAGGAACAATTTTGGCAACAACAATGCTTTTAGAGGAAACTATGTTCCTAGGCCTTTTCCTAGTAACTCCTCTAACAATTATGGCAATTCCTACAACAACACTTATGGAAATCACAAAAAATTACCCTCTGATTTAGAGAGTAATATCAAAGAGTTCATCAACTCTCAAAAGATTTTCAATGCGTCCATAGAGGAAAAACTACTCAAAATAGACGATTTGGCTAAGAGCATTGATAGGATGTCTTGTGATATTGATGCTTTGAAAGTTAGATGTGCTCCTCCCAAGGTCAACTTGGATGAAACTTTAAACGCTATGCGTGTCTCCATGAATGAGAGCAAAGAAAGAACCGCCCAAATTCGCGCTAGGCATGAATGGTCTAAAAGGGTGCGTTCTAGTGATGTAAATCATGAAGATCTTAAAGTGCTTGGTGTGATTCCTCTTGAATCTTTGTTTTCGCGTGACAAACCTATTGATGAAGGGGCTGGATATGAATCCACTTTGGTTGAAAAATGCCCCAATGATTCAGAGTCCACCTATCTTGATGATAAAGGTGTGGAGAGTGGAGTACAAGAAATCAAAAATTTGGATAGTAATGAAACTCCCACTTTGGATTTCAAGGAATTCAATTATGATAGTTGCTCCTTTTTTGAATGCATTTCCTTGAGGCAATACATTGCAAACTCTCCACATGCTTATAGCCAAAGCCAAGTCTTTACCGCGCATATCGTAGATGCTATGATGAAATTTCTTGAAGAGAAGCTCGAATTAGAAGTCTCTATACCTAGAAAACTTCATGATGAGTGGGAGGGAACCTACTATCAAAATCAATATCAAAAACAATGAGTGCAATGCTTTGTGTGATTTGGGTGCTAGTGTTTCCGCGATTCCGAAGTCTTTATGTGATATTCTTGGTTTTCATGAGATTGAAGAGTGTTCTCTTAATTTGCATCTAGCGGATTCTACTGTCAAGAAACCCATGGGAAGGATCTATGATGTTCTTATTGTTGCAAATAAGAACTATGTACCCGTGGATTTCATTGTACTTGACATAGATTGCAATCCTTCATGTCCCATTATTCTTGGTAGACCTTTCCTAAGGACTATTGGTGCTATCATCGATATGAAGGAAGGGAATATTATATTTCAATTTCCTCTAAAGAATGGCATGGAGCACTTTCCTACAAATAAAATAAGATTGCCTTATGAATCTATGATGAGGGCTACTTATGGTTTGAGCACCAAAGATGACTATATGTCACTACAAGATATAAGGTTGATTATGACTCCCTATATTGGTCACTGATTCGTCATTGTTGTTGTTTATTGACCTTTTTTGACCAAATTTACAAGGTCAACAGTTGGCCGTCAAGAATGAACAAACTTGACCTTTCTAAAATTTTGGTCATAGATCTCTATTGACCAAAATTTTGGTTTGGTCATTACCCATTTGTGTGAGCCACGTAGTATCTGACATGGCTGTGCCGACATGGCATTGCTAGTGACCAAATGGAATCATCATAAATTTCACAGCCCAATTCAATAATCTATTCTACATGGCCCTCCACCAATACAATTTTAATATTAAAAATGTCTAAATTGTTTAGGCTGATGCATTATTTTACCAAAAGCATGTATATCTCAGGATAGACCCATTAAAAACAAATAGAAGATTGCAAATTAGTTGTATATATTTCATTTCGATAGCACATCACATTAATTACAATACATCATCCATCGAATCCTCTAGACAGAAAGGTTCAAGGCCCAACAAATGCACAACAAAATAGTTTTACAAGTGGAGGTGTACAGCAAAAAGGCCCAACAAGTACATAATCACACATCAACATAGTTCGACAAAGATTGGATGAGAAGCACAAGTTTTTGTTGATCACACATAACATCAATGATAAACGAAGCTTCTTGTTCTCTCCTCCTGTCCTGTCCTCTACTTCTTCTAGGTACTTCAGATCATCCTGTTAATTCAAATAATCAAACATAAGAAAGCATACAAAATAATCAAACATAAGAAAGCATACAAAATAATCAAATTAGAACTACTAGTCGTCGACCCATGCTACTGCACGGGCTAGCTATTTTAGAAAATTCATACAATACTTGAAGCCACTATTAGAATTTGCAAGCTGGTAGTTTTAACAATACCGGTTATCAGTTCTCTACATGATTGCAGTATATATTGGAGTTCAACTATTCTATCAGTCATTCAAGATATTTTACATGTTTATAAAAAATAGGACTGTGTAGAAATGGGGCCAATGATGTACATACATGGTCCAAGGCAAAACCTATATCATATCCTATTCCTGATTCAAATTATTTTTGTTGACAATGAACGAGCTATGTACATCAAACTTAACACACTGAATAAATTCATCACACGTGTTGCGGCAGCGAACCGCAAGGCAAAAAAGAAACTACACTACTATTAACTATTTGTGAACACTAGTTTATTTATGGAAAAATTACCATGGGTTATCACCACTATAAATATGTAAAAAAGATATTTCCATAGATAATTTTATCTAAATTTCAAAATTACATTGTAGAGTTGTGCTCAGATATCCTAATTCACATCATTATTTGCATGGGCTTCCTTTTAAGAGGTTTCTATGTAGCAAAATAATTAGTACCACAGTAAGAACCACTTTGTCATTTTTTTAAACTGCAATATGTGTATCAACATAAAAGTTTCGAGTCAAGGATTCATGCAAATCATCTCAGCCATCCAATACAAGGGCTCATTCCCAAATCAAGGGAATAAGAAAAATAAAGGATGGTATACCATGCTATGTATGTATGCAAGGTGAGAATAGTAGGAACAAGGCTTGTACACATATAGAAAACCTCATCAGCTTGCACAAGAACTACAAATTTAGTCTATAAAAATTCATTCCTAACTTATTTTTTGTAAACATTTATGAAACGAATAATCTGATCTTGTTAGTTACTCCCTCCGTTAGTGTCAAAAACATCCTATATTATGGGACGGAGGGAGTAGTTATCAAGCATATCTTCATCAATGTTGTCATGATATAGGCATGCTAGTTGTGATATACATAGTACAGAATTCTATTCACACTAGCACCATTATCAAGAAATGAATATTGGAGTAAACACCAGAAGGAACATTGGTGTTAGCACCAGCATCTAGAAAGTACTTCATCATAACGGGTAGGACATTGTTTGTTGCTTGCTGCCATCATTTAACACATTATGAATTTTATTCACACCAGCACCAGCCTATGTATATAAATTATAATTTATTTTCGTAAATACTTCGTTTGTAGTCTAACTAAAATATGTTTTTTGCAGCAGAATTTCTCTATTTAAGCCAGAAATCATAAGGAAAAAGTGCTTTAGGTTTTCAACGTTAACTTTCATTACCTCTTGGTTGAAAAAATAACAATCAAAATGGAGTAGCTGATTTCATCAAGTTTGTGGCTCTTAGATTTTTCTGCCTTTAGAGTACCATATTGTTGGGGAACGTCGCATGGGAAACAAAAATTTTCCTACGCGCACGAAGACCTATCATGGTGATGTCCATCTACGAGAGGGGATGAGTGATCTACGTACCCTTGTAGATCGTACAGCAGAAGCGTTAGAGAACGTGGTTGATGTAGTGGAACGTCCTCACGTCCCTCGATCCGCCCCGCGAACAATCCCGCGATTAGTCCCACGATCTAGTACCGAACGGACGGCACCTCCGCGTTCAGCACACGTACAGCTCGACGATGATCTCGGCCTTCTTGATCCAGCAAGAGAGACGGAGAGGTAGAGGAGTTCTCCGGCAGCGTGACGGCGCTCCGGAGGATGGTGATGATCTTGTCTCAGCAGGGCTCCGCCCGAGCTCCGCAAAAACACGATCTAGAGGAAGAACTATGGAGGTATGTGGTCGGGCAGCCGTGAGAAAGTCGTCTCAAATCTGCCCTAAAAGCCCCATATATATAGGAGGAGGGAGGGGGACCTTGCCTTGGGGTCCAAGGGATCCCCAAGGGGTCGGCCGAGCCAGGGGGGAGGACTCTCCCCCCCCAAACCGAGTCCTACTTGGTTTGGTGGGAGGGAGTCCTTCCCCCTTCCCACTTCTTCCCTTTTTTTTCTTTCCTTTGATTTTTTCTCTCTTGGCGCATAGGGGATTGGTGGGCTGTCCCACCAGCCCACTAAGGGCTGGTGTGACCCCCCCAAATGCCTATGGGCTTCCCCGGAGTGGGTTGCCCCCCTCCGGTGAACTCCCGGAACCCATTCGTCATTCCCGGTACATTCCCGGTAACTCCAAAAACCTTCCGGTAATCAAATGAGGTCATCCTATATATCAATCTTCGTTTCCGGACTATTCCGGAAACCCTCGTGACGTCCGTGATCTCATCCGGGACACCGAACAACATTCGGTAACCAACCATATAACTCAAATACGCATAAAACAACGTCGAACCTTAAGTGTGCAGACCCTGCGGGTTCGAGAACTATGTAGACATGACCCGAGAGACTCCTCGGTCAATATCCAACAGCGGGACCTGGATGCCCATATTGGATCCTACATATTCTACGAAGATCTTATCGTTTGAACCTCAGTGCCAAGGATTCGTATAATCCCGTATGTCATTCCCTTTATCCTTCGGTATGTTACTTGCCCGAGATTCGATCGTCAGTATCCGTATACCTATTTCAACCTCGTTTACCGGCAAGTCTCTTTACTCGTTCCGTAATACAAGATCCCGCAACTTACACTAAGTTACATTGCTTGCAAGGCTTGTGTGTGATGTTGTATTACCGAGTGGGCCCCGAGATACCTCTCCGCCACACGGAGTGACAAATCCCAGTCTTAATCCATACTAACTCAACTAACACCTTCGGAGATACCTGTAGAGCATCTTTATAGTCACCCAGTTACGTTGCGACGTTTGATACACATAAAGCATTCCTCCGGTGTCAGTGAGTTATATGATCTCATGGTCATAGGAATAAATACTTGACACGCAGAAAACAGTAGCAACAAAATGACACGATCAACATGCTACGTCTATTAGTTTGGGTCTAGTCCATCACGTGATTCTCCCAATGACGTGATCCAGTTATCAAGCAACAACACCTTGTTCATAATCAGAAGACACTGACTATCATCGATCAACTGGCTAGCCAACTAGAGGCATGCTAGGGACGGTGTTTTGTCTATGTATCCACACATGTAAATGAGTCTTCATTCAATACAATTATAGCATGGATAATAAACCATTATCTTGATACAGGAATTATAATAATAACTATACATTTATTATTGCCTCTAGGGCATAATTCCAACAGTCTCCCACTTGCACTAGAGTCAATAATCTAGCCCTCACATCACCATGTGAATTACATTGTAATAAATCTAACACCCATACAGTTCTGGTGTCGATCATGCTTTGGCCGTGGAAGAGGTTTAGTCAGCGGGTCTGCTACATTCAAATCCGTGTGCACTTTGCATATATTTACGTCCTCTCCCTCGATGTAGTCGCAGATGAGGTTGAAGCGTCGTTTGATGTGTCTGGTCTTCTTGTGAAACCGTGGTTCCTTTGCTAAGGCAATGGCACCCGTGTTGTCACAGAACAAGGTTATTGGATTCAGTGCGCTTGGCACCACTCCAAGATCCGTCATGAACTGCTTCATCCAGACACCCTCCTTAGCCGCCTCCGAGGCAGCCATGTACTCCGCTTCACATGTAGAATCTGCTACGACGCTTTGCTTGGAACTGCACCAGCTTACCGCACCCCCATTAAGAATAAATACGTATCCGGTTTGCGACTTAGAGTCGTCCGGATCTGTGTCAAAGCTTGCATCGACGTAACCTTTTACGGCGAGCTCTTCGTCACCTCCATACACGAGAAACATCTCCTTAGTCCTTTTCAGGTACTTCAGGATATTCTTGACCGCCGTCCAGTGATCCACTCCTGGATTACTCTGGAACCTACCTGCCATACTTATGGCCAGGCTAACATCCGGTCTAGTGCACAGCATTGCATACATGATAGAGCCTATGGCTGAAGCATAGGGGACGGAGCGCATATGCTCTCTATCTTCATCAGTTGCTGGGCACTGAGTCTTACTCAATCTCGTACCTTGTAACACTGGCAAGAACCCTTTCTTGGACTGTTCCATTTTGAACCTCTTCAAAACTTTATCAAGGTATGTGCTTTGCGAAAGTCCTATCAGGCGTTTTGATCTATCCCTATAGATCTTAATGCCTAGAATGTAAGCAGCTTCTCCTAGGTCCTTCATAGAGAAACTTTTATTCAAGTAACCTTTTATGCTCTCCAAAAGCTCTACGTTGTTTCCAATCAGTAATATGTCATCCACATATAATATTAGAAACGCCCCAGAGCTCCCACTCACTTTCTTGTAAATACAAGATTCTCCAACCACTTGTATAAACCCAAATGCTTTGATCACCTCATCAAAGCGTTTGTTCCAACTCCGAGATGCTTGCGCCAGTCCATAAATGGATCGCTGGAGCTTGCATACCTTGTCAGCATTTTTAGGATCGACAAAACCTTCGGGTTGCATCATATACAACTCTTCCTTAAGGAAACCGTTAAGGAATGCCGTTTTGACATCCATCTGCCAGATTTCATAATCGAAAAATGCAGCTATTGCTAACATGATTCTGACGGACTTAAGCATCGCTACGGGAGAGAAAGTCTCATCGTAGTCAATTCCTGGAACTTGTGAAAAACCCTTTGCCACAAGTCGAGCTTTATAAACGGTCACATTACCGTCAGCGTCCGTCTTCTTCTTAAAGATCCATTTGTTCTGAATAGCCTTGCGGCCCTCAGGCAGTATCTCCAAAGTCCACACTTTGTTCTCATACATGGATCCTATCTCGGATTTCATGGCATCTAGCCATTTGTTGGAATCTGGGCCCACCATTGCTTCTTCATAATTTGCAGGTTCATTGTTGTCTAACAACATGATTGATAAGACGGGATTACCGTACCACTCTGGAGTAGCACGTGATCTCGTCGACCTGCGTGGTTCAACAGAAACTTGAACTGGAGTTTCATGATCATGATCATTAACTTCCTCCTCAACCGGCGTCGCAATGACAGAGGTTTCCCCTTGCCCTGCGCCACCATCCAGAGGGATGAGAGGTTCGACAACCTCGTCAAGTTCTATCTTCCTCCCACTCAATTCTCTCGAGAGAAACTCCTTCTCGAGAAAAGTTCCGTTCTTAGCAACAAACACTTTGCCCTCGGATTTGAGATAGAAGGTGTACCCAACTGTCTCTTTTGGGTAACCTATGAAGACGCACTTTTCCGCTTTGGGTTCCAGCTTTTCAGGCTGAAGCTTTTTGACATAAGCATCACATCCCCAAACTTTAAGAAACGACAACTTTGGCCTTTTGCCATACCACAGTTCGTATGGTGTCGTCTCAACGGATTTTGATGGTGCCCTATTTAAAGTGAATGCAGCTGTTTCTAATGCATAACCCCAAAACGATAACGGCAAATTAGTAAGAGACATCATAGATCGTACCATTTCTAACAAAGTACGATTACGACGTTCGGACACACCATTACGCTGTGGTGTTCCAGGCGGTGTTAACTGCGAAACAATTCCACATTGTCTTAAGTGAGTACCAAACTCGAAACTCAGATACTCACCCCCACGATCAGACCGTAGGAACTTGATCTTCTTGTTACGATGATTTGCCACTTCACTCTGAAATTGCTTGAACTTTTCAAATGTTTCAGACTTGTGCTTCATCAAGTAGACATAACCATATCTACTTAAATCGTCAGTGAAGGTGAGAAAATAACGATATCCGCCGCGTGCCTCCACGCTCATTGGTCCACACACATCGGTATGTATGATTTCCAACAAGTCACTTGCACGCTCCATTGTTCCGGAGAACGGAGTCTTAGTCATCTTGCCCATGAGGCATGGTTCGCACGTGTCAAGTGAATCAAAGTCAAGTGACTCCAAAAGTCCATCAGCATGGAGTTTCTTCATGCGCTTTACACCAATATGACCCAAGCGGCAGTGCCACAAAAATATGGCGCTATCATTGTTTACTCTAACTCTTTTGGTCTCAATGTTATGTATATGCGTATCTCTATCAAGATTCAATATGAACAATCCTCTCACATTCGGTGCATGACCATAAAAGATGTTACTCATAGAAATAGAACAACCATTATTCTCAGACTTAAAAGAGTAACCGTCTCGCAATAAACAAGCTCCAGATATAATGTTCATGCTCAACGCAGGCACTAAATAACAATGATTTAAGTTCATCACTAATCCCGATGGTAGTTGAAGTGACACTGTGCCGACGGCGATTGCATCAACCTTGGAACCGTTTCCTACGCGCATCGTCACTTCGTCTTTCGCCAGCCTTCGTCTATTCCACAGTTCCTGCTTCGAGTTGCAAATGTGAGCAACAGAACCGGTATCGAATACCCAGGCACTACTACGAGAGCCGGTTAAGTACACATCAATAACATGTATATCAAATATACCTGATTTTTCTTTGCCCGCCTTCTTATCTGCCAGATACTTGGGGCAATTGCGCTTCCAGTGACCCATACCCTTGCAATAGAAGCACTCTGTTTCAGGCTTAGGTCCAGCCTTGGGTTTCTTCGGCGGATTGGCAACAGGCTTGCCGCTCTTCTTCGAATTGCCCTTCTTGCCTTTGCCGTTTCTCTTGAAACTAGTGGTCTTGCTCACCATCAACACTTGATGCTCTTTACGGAGTTCAGACTCTGCGACTTTCAGCATCGCAAACAACTCGCCGGGAGACTTGTTCATCCCTTGCATGTTGTAGTTCAACACAAAGCCTTTATAGCTTGGCGGCAGTGATTGAAGGATTCTGTCAGTGATAGCTTCTTGCGGGAGTTCAATCCCCAGTTCAGCTAGACGGTTTGAGTACCCAGACATTTTGAGCACATGTTCACTGACAGACGAGTTTTCCTCCATCTTGCAAGCATAGAATTTATCGGAGGTCTCATACCTCTCGATCCGGGCGTTCTTCTGAAAGATAAACTTCAACTCCTGGAACATCTCAAATGCTCCATGACGCTCAAAGCGACGTTGAAGTCCCGGTTCTAAGCCATACAAGACTGCACATTGAACTATTGAGTAGTCCTCCTTACGTGCTAACCAAGCATTCTTAACATCCTGATCAGCCGTAGCGGGTGGTTCATCTCCTAGCGCAGCATTAAGGACATAATCCTTCTTTCCAGCTTGTAAGATAAGCTTAAGATTACGAGCCCAGTCTACAAAGTTGCTTCCATCATCTTTCAACTTAGCTTTCTCTAGGAACGTATTAAAATTCAGGATGACACTTGCGTGAGCCATGATCTACAACACAAATATATTCAAAGTGGACTTAGACTATGTTCAAGATAATTAGAGTTCAACTTAATCAAATTATATGCTAAACTCCCACTCAAAAAGTACATCTCTCTAGTCATTTGAGTGGTTCATGATCCACTTACACTATCCCAAGTCCGATCATCACGTGAGTCGAGAGTAGTTTCAGTGGTAAGCATCCCTATGCTAATCATATCAACTTATATGATTCATGATCGACCTTTCGGTCTCATGTGTTCCGAGGCCATGTCTGCACATGCTAGGCTCGTCAAGCTTAACCCGAGTGTTCCGCGTGCGCAACTGTTTTGCACCCGTTGTATGTGAACGTTGAGTCTATCACACCCGATCATCACGTGGTGTCTCGAAACGACGAACTGTAGCAACAGTGCACAGTCGGGGAGACCACAATTTCGTCTTGAAATTTTAGTGAGAGATCACCTCATAATGCTACCGTCGTTCTAAGCAAAATAAGGTGCATAAAAGGATTAACATCACATGCAATTCATAAGTGACATGATATGGCCATCATCACGTGCTTCTTGATCTCCATCACCAAAGCACCGGCACGATCTTCTTGTCACCGGCGCCACACCATGATCATCCATCAACGTGTTGCCATCGGGGTTATCGTGCTACTTATTCTATTACTACTAAAGCTACATCCTAGCAAAATAGTAAACGCATCTGCAAGCACAAATATGTTAGTATAAAGACAACCCTATGGCTCCTGCCGGTTGCCGTACCATCGACGTGCAAGTCGATATTTCTATTACAACATGATCATCTCATACATCCAATATATCACATCACATCATTGGGCATATCACATCAAAATCATACCCTGCAAAAACAAGTTAGGCGTCCTCTAATTTTGTTGTTGCAAGTTTTACGTGGTGACCAAGGGTATCTAGTAGGATCGCATCTTACTTACGCAAACACCACAACGGAGATATATGAGTTGCTATTTAACCTCATCCAAGGACCGCCTCGGTCAAATCCGATTCAACTAAAGTTGGAGAAACCGTCACTTGCTAGTCATCTTTGAGCAAAGGGGGTTACTCGTAACGATGAAACCAGTCTCTCGTAAGCGTACGAGTAATGTCGGTCCAAGCCGCTTCAATCCAACAATACCGCGGAATCAAGAAAAGACTAAGGAGGGCAGCAAAACGCACATCACCGCCCACAAAACCTTTTGTGTTCTACTCGAGAAGACATCTACGCATGAACCTAGCTCATGATGCCACTGTTGGGGAACGTCGCATGGGAAACAAAAAATTTCCTACGTGCACGAAGACCTATCATGGTGATGTCCATCTACGAGAGGGGATGAGTGATCTACGTACCCTTGTAGATCGTATAGCAGAAGCGTTAGAGAACGCGGTTGATGTAGTGGAACGTCCTCACGTCCCTCGATCCGCCCCGCGAACAATCCCGCGATTAGTCCCACGATCTAGTACCGAACGGACGGCACCTCCGCGTTCAGCACACGTACAGCTCGACGATGATCTCGGCCTTCTTGATCCAGCAAGAGAGACGGAGAGGTAGAGGAGTTCTCCGGCAGCGTGACGGCGCTCCGGAGGTTGGTGATGATCTTGTCTCAGCAGGGCTCCGCCCGAGCTCCGCAAAAACACGATCTAGAGGAAGAACTATGGAGGTATGTGGTCGGGCAGCCGTGAGAAAGTCGTCTCAAATCTGCCCTAAAAGCCCCATATATATAGGAGGAGGGAGGGGGACCTTGCCTTGGGGTCCAAGGGATCCCCAAGGGGTCGGCCGAGCCAGGGGGGAGGACTCTCCCCCCCCCCCCAAACCGAGTCCTACTTGGTTTGGTGGGAGGGAGTCCTTCCCCCTTCCCACTTCTTCCCTTTTTTTCTTTCCTTTGATTTTTTCTCTCTTGGCGCATAGGGGATTGGTGGGCTGTCCCACCAGCCCACTAAGGGCTGGTGTGACCCCCCCAAATGCCTATGGGCTTCCCCGGAGTGGGTTGCCCCCCTCCGGTGAACTCCCGGAACCCATTCGTCATTCCCGGTACATTCCCGGTAACTCCGAAAACCTTCCGGTAATCAAATGAGGTCATCCTATATATCAATCTTCGTTTCCGGACTATTCCGGAAACCCTCGTGACGTCCGTGATCTCATCCGGGATACCGAACAACATTCGGTAACCAACCATATAACTCAAATACGCATAAAACAACGTCGAACCTTAAGTGTGCAGACCCTGCGGGTTCGAGAACTATGTAGACATGACCCGAGAGACTCCTCGGTCAATATCCAACAGCGGGACCTGGATGCCCATATTGGATCCTACATATTCTACGAAGATCTTATCGTTTGAACCTCAGTGCCAAGGATTCGTATAATCCCGTATGTCATTCCCTTTGTCCTTTGGTATGTTACTTGCCCGAGATTCGATCGTCAGTATCCGTATACCTATTTCAACCTCGTTTACCGGCAAGTCTCTTTACTCGTTCCGTAATACAAGATCCCGCAACTTACACTAAGTTACATTGCTTGCAAGGCTTGTGTGTGATGTTGTATTACCGAGTGGGCCCCGAGATACCTCTCCGCCACACGGAGTGACAAATCCCAGTCTTAATCCATACTAACTCAACTAACACCTTCGGAGATACCTGTAGAGCATCTTTATAGTCACCCAGTTACGTTGCAACGTTTGATACACACAAAGCATTCCTCCGGTGTCAGTGAGTTATATGATCTCATGGTCATAGGAATAAATACTTGACACGCAGAAAACAGTAGCAACAAAATGACACGATCAACATGCTACGTCTATTAGTTTGGGTCTAGTCCATCACGTGATTCTCCCAGTGACGTGATCCAGTTATCAAGCAACAACACCTTGTTCATAATCAGAAGACACTGACTATCATCGATCAACTGGCTAGCCAACTAGAGGCATGCTAGGGACGGTGTTTTGTCTATGTATCCACACATGTAAATGAGTCTTCATTCAATACAATTATAGCATGGATAATAAACCATTATCTTGATACAGGAATTGTAATAATAACTATACATTTATTATTGCCTCTAGGGCATAATTCCAACAGTATCTAAAAAACGAGAGAAATTATTAGAAAAATTGACAAACTGCATATCACTATAGTTTCATTCAACTTAGAGCATGCTAGAAATCAGATCAACTGATAGAGAATCTCAGAGCAAATTTAACACTCGATATCAACTGGAAATTGGAAACTGAAGAGTTGACCAAATGCTCTAGTAACTAATATTAGCACTGTAATCGCCACTAGTGGCTGGGAGAAGATCAATCGTTATGCAGGAATTATTCCACGTAATCATCTAAATAATAAGAACATGTGGAGCTAGATTTTGGGTTTAGGGTGGCCGGCAGGAGACTAGACCTCATGACGGGGAAGGAGATGGTGATGGCGATGCATCGCTGCTGCCTCCAGCAAGCCTCCATGGTAGACCAGCCACCGCATGGCCGCTCTCCTCCTACAAGACCGACGTTAGGGTTGACCTCCATGCCGGATCTGCGCAAAAGGTACCAAAGATAAGAGTTTTGTCTGGATTCGATACAGTTCTTCACCACATAAGGTACAAGCACAGCTAGTGTGTCCTTACCTACATAGGGAGGATGAATCGCGGGAGCTGATCCGAATCCATTAGAGAGACAGATCAGGATGTCCACCGCCTCCAAGCATGCTTCGGTTTTTTTACGCCGACCTCACGGACTTCAAATCCGGTCCCTCCCGTAGCCGACGACCTCGGGGACTTCCTGCCGCCGCCACTGCCGTCTCATCTCAGTGGTAGGGCAGGGCCACTGGAACTCAAGGCGGCAGTATCAATTCCATGAGTAACTTCCAAGAATAGCGCTCCTGGATTGGTAAAAAGTGAAAGCATATCAATTCCATGAAAATGCTCTATTGAAGCAATAAATTAACTGGTACACACGAGTGAGAGAACAACCAATATAGTACAACGTAACACATGAGCTACATCAGTGGTGATGACACAGGTCAAAATTCACATGCATAAGAGCATAGCACGAGTTGGTCGTTCAATCATCCCTTAGGTGAGTATTATTACTCACCACATACACCTCTAATCTGGACCTAATAACCAAGCCAATTAATATGTACTCAAAAAATTGGAATCCAATAATTGGACAACTCATGTGTGCTCAAAACAATTTGAATCCAATACCATCGTGATTAATCTGTACTCAAAACAATCAGAATGCATTACCAGGCCAGTTCATGTACTACTAAACACAATCTGAATCTAATACCAGGCCAATTAATGTACTCAAAATAATCTGAACCCAATACCATGCCAATTAATGTACTAAAGATAATCTGAATCCGATAGCAGGCGAATTAATGTTCTCAAAAACAATGTGAATCCAACACCAGGCTAATCTCAATCCAAAAGGAGGCTGATATCAAATTAAAATTTTATACACATGGATAAAATTGACGAACCCCTCCTCACATTCGCTAAGACAAGATCTCTTCCAAAGCATATCTACAACATATGAACTCAGGAAAATAAGTAACGAATAACCACTGTACCGCCGATCGTGGCCGGACCAATCGACTAAGCCTGGAGTATGTAAGATCAGAACTTAAAGGGGACGAACCCAGTACCCATTATGGCGACGACGACGAGGAAGAGCACGTGGGCACAGAGAAGGAGTCCTGGTATACTTGACACCAAACTTGACCCAACCAAACTTTGCACATTGGCTTTCAATACGGTCTTAATCCGAACCCCATCCCTCCTCACTGTGCAAAGCAATGAGCATAACTTGAGTGTTGAACAACAAATTTAGTATGTTTTCGAACAATCTTGTGGATATATCTTGCCGTGCCTTCATAGATGACAAAATGCAAGGCACAATCACAGATAAATCGACCGGTCAAGGAGCTAAGACGGGAGAGTCACCCGTACCTTTCCTATCCGCAGCTTGTTGAACACGTCCTGGAGAGTCTTGTAGTTCTAGATCATGTCATACTCCGTCTTGGCATCGAAATTCACCTGCACAAAACACCCCCAAAATGAGCATCGTATCCGCGGCCATGTAAACCGCCCAATCGCTACGCAACACCCCGGAACGGATGAATCGGGTCCAAAGAATCACATGGGAGGCCTCCTAACCTTGTGCGTCGGCACCAATCCAGGGTGAACCATGATCAACAGCTGGCACTGCACCGCCCCCGCGCCATACCAACGACGAGCTCCCCCGCGGCGACGTGGTTCACCACCGACTCCTCCAGTCGTCAAATGCGGGGCGGTTCCCCGCCCCTCCCCCGTCGCGCGGCGCCGCGATGTCGACCTCCATGCCCTCTGTGCCGCGTCTGGGGACCGGGCGGAGGAGGTGGGGAATGGGGAGGTGTAGACGCCGGAGGTTCACCAAGAGAGGAGGGATGGGGATCGGCCGCCATAGGTCGTGGGGGAGAGAGAGAAGGGGTCCGCCAAGAGAGGAGGGATGGGGGCCGCCATAGGTCTTTCACTTTTTTTGTCTTTTCTTTTCACTTTGGGTAGCCAGCCTTTCACAAGCGAGGCCAAGGATCCCTCGCCAGAAACAGATCCTGGCCATCCTCTCCTCCAACATCCGACGCACCAAAACCCTCCCCTCATCCAACACATCTCTTGTAGAACTTAATGACCAATTTGTGCAATAGTATCATGACCTAATGGACGCAAAAGGTCATAATGTTATGGGCTTTGGACCCTCTTAGAATTGCCATGACTAAATTAGAAATTTTGGTCATGGATCAATTACCAATTAAACCACCGTCATTTTTTGGGTCATAATTGAGCATTTTTCTTGTAGTGCGTGATTTCATCACCTTTTGCCTAGCTAAGGGCGTTAAACAACAGCGCTTGTTGGGAGGCAACCCAACGAATCTATCCTTTTTCTTTCTGTTTTTTGTTTTACACACTTTCGTAATTCTGTTATGATTGTGCTTTTTGTCTTTCTTTTTGCGTTTGTGCCAAGCAACACCGTTATGATTAGTCTTGGGGATGATCGTTTGGTCATGCTGGAAAACACAGAAACTTTCTGCTCACGAAAAGAATTTTCGGTTTTTTCTGTAAGAGCTTTTGATAGATTCTTTTTGCTGCTGATTTCTACGCAAATTCTTCAGACTGTAGTAATTTTTCAGAATTTTTGAAGTACCAGAAGTATACAAAGTATACAGATTGCCACAGACTGGTCTGCTGTTAACAGATTCTGTTTTTGTTGTGTTGGTTGCTTATTTTGATGAAACTATGGATAGTATTGGGGGGTATTAGCCATGGAAGATAGAAAATACAGTAACCCAACATCAACATAAGTAGAATTTAAGTTTGCTACAGTACCTACGGAAGTGGTGGTTTGCTTTCTTATACTAATGTTATCACGAGTTTCTGTTTAAGTTTCGTGTTGTGAAGTTTTCATGTTTTGGGTGAAGTTCTTATGGACAAGAAGATAAAGAGTGGCAATAGCTCAAGCTTGGGGATACCCAAGGCACCCCAAGATGATTCAAGGATGTTGTAAAAGCCTCAGCTTGGGAATGCCCCGGCAAGGCATCCCCTCTTTCGTCTTCAATCCATCGGTAACGTTACTTGGGGCTATATTTTTATTCACCACATGTTATGTGTTTTGCTTGGAGTGTCTTGTATCGTAGGAGTCTTTTATTTCTGTTGTGTCACAATTATCCTTGCTGCACACCTAGAGAGAGAGACATACACTCACCTTGATTTTGTCGAGCTTCACTTATAACCTTTGGTAGACAATTCAGCTCACATGTGCTTCACTTATATCTTTTGAGCTAGTTGATTTTGCTCTATGTGCTTCACTTATATCTTTTAGAGCACGGTGGTGCGTGGCTTGGTAGTTTATCTTTGCTATGAAAGTAGTCTCAAAAGGGGTAGTTAACCAAAGGAAAATGAAAACATCCACCTTCATGTGCATTGAATAGTTAGAGAAGTTTGATTCATCTCAATTAGTTTTGAGTGGTGGTTGTAGTAATATTGAAGTCATGCTAGTAAGGTGTTGTGGATCTAGAAATACTTGTGTTGAAGTTAGTGATTCCCGTAACATGCACGTATGGTGAACCGCTATGTGATGAAGTCTGACCATGATTAGTCTATTGATTGTCATCCTTTGTGTGGCCGTCGGGATCGCGCGATGGTTTATACCTACCAACCCTTCCCCTAGTAGTATGCATTGAATGCTTTGTTTAGATAACTACTAAAACTTTTGCAACAAGTATATGAGTTCTTCATGACCAATGTTGAGTCCATGGTTTAGATACACTTTCACCTTCCACCATCACTATCTTCTTAGTGTCGTGCAACTTTCAAAGTCATTCCGAGATATATTGCCATGCAACTACCACCATGACATGTGCCACCACTTCTACATTACCATTGCATGATCGTAAGACAGCTAGCATGATGTTTCCATTAATGTCTATGCCATGCTAGATCATTGTCACGGTACACTACCGAAGGCATTCCATATAGAGTCATCATTGTTCTAAGTTTTGAGTTGTAAGTGTGATGATCATCATTGATGGAGCATTGTCCCATGTGAGGAAATAAAAGAGGCCAGGGAAGCCCATATACAAAAAGAGGCCACAGATGCCCACCAAAAAAGGCCAAAGAGCCCACAAAAAAAGGGAATGAGATAAAAAGGGAGAAGGGACAATGCTACTATCCTTCCACACTTGTGCTTATTAAGCACCATGATCTTCATGATTGAGAGTCTCTCGTTTTGTCACCACCATATAGCTAGTGGGAAATTTTCATTATATAACTTGGCTTGTATATTCCAATGATATTCTTCCTCAAACTTGCCTTACGTCTTCGTGAGCAAGCAAGTTGGATGCACACCCACTAGTTTTCTTTAAGAGCTTTCACATACTCTTAGCACTAGTGCATAATTTGTATGGCAATCCCTACTCACTCACATTGATATCCATGGATGAGCATCTCCACAGCTCATTGATATGCCTAGTTAATGTGACCAACTTCTCCTTGTTTGTTTTTCAACCTCTACCACACTCCATTCCACTTATAGTGCTAAAACCATGGCTCACGCTCATGTATTGCGTGAGGGTTGAAAAGGTTTAGAAAGTAAAAGTGTGAAAACAATTACTTGGCCAATACCGGGGTTGTGCATGATTTAAATTCGTTGTGCAAGGATGATAGAGCATAGCCAGACTATATGCTTTGTAGGGATAACTTTCTTTTGGCCTTGTTAATTTGGAAGTTCATGATTCCTTGCTAGTTTGCTTGAATTATTATTGTCTCCACTTCAATAGCAAACTATTGTTTTGAATCTAATGGATCTGAACATTCACGTCACATAAGAGGAGTTACAAAGGACATCTATGCTAGGTAGCATGAAAGCATCAAAAATTCATTCTTTATCACTTCCCTACTCGAGGACGAGCAGGAGTTAAGCTTAGGGATGCTTGATACGTCTCAAACGTATCTATAACTTTTGATTGTTTCATGTTGTTATCTTGTCAACTTTGGATGTTTTATATACCTTTTATATATTTTTTGGCACTAACTTATTAATTCAGTGCCAAGTGCCAGTTCCTGTTTTTTCTGTGTTTTTGACTCTTTTCAGATCTGATTACGAAACAGAGTCCAAACGGAATAAAATCCCCGAAATAAATTTTTCCAGAACAGAAGAAGATCAGGGGACTTGAGGGCCAAGGCAGGAGAGCCACAGGGGGCGGCGGCTACCATGCTTCTGGCCTCCCTAGCGCCCCCCTGGCCTAGCTCTTTCGCCTATATATTCCCTAAAATCCACAAAAAAATTAGGGCATCCACGAAAACACTTTTCCGCCACCGCAAGCTTCCGTTTCCGCGAGATCTCATCTGGAGACCCTTCCGGTGCCCTGTCGGACGGGACTTTGGAGTTGGAGGGCTTCTACATCATCATCATTGCCCCTCCAATGACTCGCGAGTAGTTCACTTCAGACCTACGGGTCCGTAGTTAGTAGCTAGATGGCTTCTTCTCTCTCTTGGATCTTCAATACAAAGTTCTCCATGATCTTCATGGAGATCTATCAATGCAATCCTCTTTGGCGGTGTGTTTGTCGAGGTCCGATGAATTGTGGATTTGTGATCAGATTATCTATGAGATATATTTGAGTCTTTGCTTATTTCTTTTATGCAAGATTTGATATCCTTGTCAGTCTCTTCGAGTCTTGGGTTTTTTTTTGGACAACTAGATCTATGATTATTGCAATGGGAAAAGTGCTTGGTTTGGGGTTCATACCGTGTGGTGACCTTTCCAAGTGACAGAAGGGCCAGCAAAGCACACATCGTGTTATTGCCATCAAGGGTAACAAGATGGGCTTTTATCGTAGATATGAGATTGTCCATCTACATCATGTCATCTTGCTTAAGGCGTTACTCTGTTCTCATGAACTTCATACACTAGATGCATAATGGATAGCGGTCGACGTGTGGAGCAATAGTAGTAATTACAAAAAGTATCGGTCTACTTGTTTTGGACGTGATGCCTATAGATATAATCATTGCCATAAATAACGTCACGACTTTGCGCAGTTCTATCAATTGCTCGACACTAATTCGTTCACCAACCATCTACTTGCTTTCATGAGAGAAACCACTAGTGAACACTACGGCCCCCGGGTCTATTCACAACTATCGTTTCCACTCTCGCTTTTACTTTGATTTGTTTCTTTTTGCTTTCAGTTCTCGGCCCAAAACGAGAAAAACACCGAGTTTGTCGGACGTCTTGATAGCCGTGCACAGGGTTTATGGAGCATAAAAAATCGACCTTGCACCCCAAAATAGTGCTGTAGAGCCCATGAAACTCGTGTGAAATGACAAAAACACCGAGTTTCTGCGACATCTCTATAGTCGTGCACACGGTTGATGGAGCATGATAAATCGATCCGGAACCCCAAAATAGTGCGCTATAGCCCACGAAACTCGCGCGAAACGACAAAAACAACGAGTTTTGGCGACGTCTTTATAACCGTGCATAGGGTTCATGGAGCATCAAAAATCGATCCGGGACCTCAAAAGGACAAAAACAACGACTTTTTGCGACGTGTCGATAGCCGTGCGCACGGTTCATGGAGCATAAAAAATAAACCTAGGACCCAAAAATAGTGCGCTCTAGCCCACGAAACTAGTCTACAACGACAAAAACACTGACTTTTTGCGACGTGTCGATAGTCGTGCGCAGGGTTGATGGAGCATAAAAAATAAACCCGGGACCCCAAAACATTGACTATAGCCCACGAAACTAGCGTGAAATGACAAAACAAAGAGTTGTTGTGACGCCTCGATAGCCGTGCACAGTGTTCATGGAGTATCAAAAATCGACCCAGGACCCCAAAACAGTGCGTTATAGCCCACGAAAGTGGCCCGAAACGACAAAACAACGAGTTTCTGCAACGTCTCTATAACGGTGCACAAGCTTCATGGAGCATAAAAAGTCGACCCGGGACCCCGGAATGTCAAAAACGAATTTTTGCGACATCTCGATCGCCGTTCACAGGATTGATGAAGCATGAAAAATCGACCCGGGAACCCAAAACAATGCGTTATAGCCCACGAAACTAGCCCGAAACGACAAAAACACCGAGTTTTTCGGGTATGTGAATAGCCGTGCACAGGGTTCATGCAGCATAAAAAATCGACCCCAGATCCCAAAATAGTGCGCTATGCACACGGTTCATATAGCATAAAAAAGATCGGGCACCCTAAAACAGTGCGCTAAAGCCCACGAAACACGCCCAAAACGACAAAAACAACTTGTTTTTTGGACGCCTCGATAGTCGTGCACACGGTTCGTCGAGCATAAAAAGTTGACCCGGGACGACAAAACAGTGCGCTATAGCCCACGAAACTGGTCCAAAACGACCAAAACAATGAGTTTTTCCAACGTCTCGATAATCATGCACAGGGTTCATGGAGCATTAAACATTGACTCGGGACACCAAAATAGTGCGCTATAGCCCACAAAACTGGGCCGAAATAAAAAAAACACCGACGTTTTGTGATGTGTCGATAGCCATGCACGGGGTTCATGGAGCATCACAAATCGACCTGGGACCGCAAAACAGTGCGCTATAGCCCACGAAACTCGCCCGAAACGACAAAAACAACGAGTTTTTGCGACGTCTTTATAGCCGTGCATTGTGTTCATGGAGCATCAAAAATCGACCCGGGACCCCTAAAGAGTACGCTATACCCGCGAAACTAGCCCGAAACAACAAAAACAACGAGATTTTGTGACGTCTCTATAATCGTGCGCACGGTTCATGGAGCATCAAAAATAAACCCCGTACCCCCAAACAGTGCGCTAGCCCACGAAACTGGCCCAAAACGACAAAAACAATGACTTTTTGCGACGTGTCGATAGCCGTGTGCAGGGTTGATGGACCACAAAAAAAACCCGGGACCCCAAAATAGTGCGCTATAGCCCACAAAGCTCGCCCGGAACGACAAAAACACCAACTTTTTGCGAAGTGTCGATAGTCGTGCGTAGGGTTGATGGAGCATAAAAAATAAACCCGAGACCCCAAAACAATGCGCTATAGCCCACGAAACTAGCGTGAAATGACAAAGACAACGAGTTTTTGTGACGCCTCGATAGCCATGCACAATGTTCACGGAGCATCAAAAATCGACCCGCGGCCCCAAAACAGTGCGCTATAGCCCACGAAACTTGCCCGGAATGACTAAAATAACGAGCTTTTGTGACGCCTCGATAGTCGTGCACAATGTTCATGGAGCATCAAAAATCGACCCGGGACCCCAAAACAGTGTGTTATAGCCCACGAAACTGGCCCGAAACGACAAAAACAACGAGTTTTTGCAACATCTCGATAGTCGTGCACGCGGTTCATGGAGCATAAAAAATTGACCCAAGACCCAAAACAGTGCGCTATAGCCCACAAAACTAGCACAAAACGAGAAAACACCGAGTTTGTCGGACGTCTTGATAGTCGTGCACAGGATTCATGGAGCATAAAAAATCGACCTTGCACCCCAAAATAGTGCGGTAGAGCCCACGAAACTCGTACGAAACGACAAAAACACTGAGTTTCTGCGACATCTCTATAGCCGTGCACAGGGTTGATGGAGCATGAAAAATCGATCTGGTACCCCAAAACAGTGCGCTATAGCCCACGAAACTGGCCCGAAACGAAAAAAACACCGACGTTTTGGGACGTGTCGATAGCCGTGCACGGAGTTCATGGAGCATCCAAAATCGCTTGGTACCCCAAAAAATTGCGCTATAGCCCACAAAACTTGCCCGAAACAACAAAAACAACGAGTTTTTGCGATATCTCGATAGCCATGGACACGGTTAACGGAGCATCAAAAATCGACCCAGGACCCCCAAAATAGTGCACTATAGCCCACGAAACTAGCCCGAAACAACAAAAACACCAACTTTTTGCGACGTGTCCATAGCCGTGTGCAGGGTTAATGGAGCATAAAAAATAAACCTGGGACCCCAAAACAGTGCGCTATAGCCCACGAAACTTGCCCGAAACGACAAAAACACCGACTTTTTTCTACGTGTCGATAGCCTTGCACACGGTTTATAGATCATAATAAATAAACCCGAGACCCTAGAACAGTACGCTATAGCCTAGGAAACTGCCGTGAAATGACAAAAACAACGAGTTTTTGTGACGTCTCGGTAGCCGTGAAGAATGTTCATGGAGCATCAAAAATAGACCTAGGACCCCAAAACAGTACGCTATAGCCCACAAAACTAGCGTGAAATGACAACAACAATGAGTTTTTGCGACGTCTCCATAACCGTGCACACCGTTCATGGAGCATCAAAAATGGACCCGGGACGCAAAGCAGTGCGCTATAGCCCACAAATTCGCCCGAAACGACAAAAACAACGAGTTTTTGTGACGCCTCGATAGCAGTGCATAGTGTTCATGGAGTATCAAAAATCCAGTCGTGACCCCAAATCAGTGCGCTATAGCCCACAAAATTGGCTCGAAACAACAAAAACAACGACTTTTTGCAACGTCTCTATAACGGTGCATGTTGGGGATATTACCTGCGGATAACCCGCCCTTAGTGGGCCGGGTCACCAAAGGGGCGACTTACCATTCAACGCGCGTCCCGTGGCCCAGAAGCTGGATGGTAGTTCAAGAGGCGTGCGGATGATGGATTACCAAGAAAGCTCCTGATCGTGGAGGACACGGCGACTTAGAGATAAGGAAAGCAACGAAGAGTAGCATGACAAGACATTGTAAACCCTAGGGCCTCGACTTGTTATAAAGGCCAGTCCGAGGGAAAGGTCAGGCGAGTTAGAGAGAATCGAGAGCAAGGTCAGGCGAGTTACGCCCTCCTTGTAATCGAAACCACCATTAATCCACACAAAGCACGATGTAGGGTTTTACCTCCTCACGAGGGGCCGAACCTGGGTAAATCTGAGTCTCGCTTTCGCTCACCCCCTTCAAGTCGCCACCAAGGTGCGATGGCTCCATCTTTATGTCCTTTCACGAGGACATCTGCCATGACAAAACCACGACAGTTGGCGCCCACCATGGGGCTAGCGCACGGTGGATTTGAGTTCTCTAAGGGAGCCCTACCGGGGTTAGAAGGCTATGCGGTCGACATCATGAAAAAGAGCCGCCGCGGGAGGTACTACATCGACAACTCGTTGTGGGAGCCGGAAGCCGATTCAGTCGAATCTGGATACCGAGTCCCCTTCGGCAGGATCAAAGTCTTCATCGGCACGATTGGGATACCCGTGCCTGAGCCGGACACCTCCACCGACATCGTCGAGCCGGCCAGGTACGTCCTCCCCATCACACGGCGGGCCGGGAGTTGCCACGCTTTCGTCGGTTTTACGCACGGAAGCGACATGCAAGATGAGCCGGCGGTCTAGGAGATCACCCTCGTCAATTACGATGGCGAGTCATCCATGGGTGAGACAGATTCGATCCACCCTCTTCAGGAAGGACAGCTCGGAGGACTGTCGTTGGCAATGGATCCCGAGGTCCTTGAGAGATCCCGTCGACAGATCGCCATCTACATGGCAGGGTCGGCACAGCCTCAGCAAATACCAGCCGGTAACAACGAGACCGGCGGGATGTCCAAACCACCACCACAAACCATGGCAAAGCTAGCGACGGAGGTCGCCAGCCTTATGGCAACTACTGTCACAACCGAGAATCGGGAGTCTATTAATGCCGAGCTAGCAAAGCTGCGGGAGGCGATGGCCAAGGCACAGCGAGACATGGAAGCAGAACCTGCCAGGGTGGAGACGCAGCACGCTACGATCGCAGCAGAGACGGAGCGGCTGAATGCTGAGGGCTGGCGGCTCGAGAGACGGCAGCACGCGTCCGACGCCGTTCACCAAAGGAGGCACCACGGGCGCATCCCGGCCGACATACGTCCAACTCACATTTTCGACACCCCGCGCACCCCGGGGGCGGGTCCCGGTCGGCCTTTACAAACTGTCGCGGGGGGAGGAACAGTTCCACCGCCCAATCCGCCGCCGCCTCAGCCAATGGATGCCCATGCGACTCGGTTCCAGACGCCACGGGGGCACTTCTCGAATCCCGTATACAATATGCTGGCGGCAACCCGCCACCTGGAGTGCCTTCCGATTTACGGAAACTCCCCGGCCGAGATAGAGGCCAGAAACGCCATCGAGATGCTAAAGACGACCATGGTCCAGCATGCGCAATATTCCCATAGCCTCAATCGGCTGCACTCCACGCCTCACGCGAGTCACACCAGAAGTCGCCATGAGGACTTGCCAGCAGTAACCAGTGGGCCGCGGCGATTCCCTCAACAGGACCCGCTCGGGATGCCCGACACGCGAGCCCAAGATATCGTGGATGCAGCACGAGCCGCGCATCAAGTAGAGCCAACAGCCGCGGCGGGTCAGGTCTACCCGGCTTACATGCCATCACCTCCCGCGCCCCTGGACGCCGGGGGCAAGCACATCGGGGTATCGTGTCTTGCAACGGTTTTGCGCAACGAGGGAATGCCGAAGGACTTCAAAGGGCCCCGGAAGGTCCCTAATTACTCACCGGATCTCGAGCCAGGATCGTGGATCAAGAGTTACGAACTGGCGATGGACATGCTCGACGTAAATGAGGCGGTTTGCGCTAAGTACTTCACTATGATGCTCGAAGGGACGGCGCGTGCGTGGTTGAAAAACTTACCACCCAACTCCATCAACACCTGGGTGGAGCTAAAAGAACGTTTCATCCAGAATTTCAGAGGGACGTGCAAGTGCCCGATGACCATCGTCGACCTACAGCACTGCGTCGAGCGGCCGGATGAGTCGGCCCACCATTGGACCCGGCGAGTCGCAGAAGTTATTCATTCATCGGAAGGCATCTCGGTGGCTCAAGCGGTGTTGATGCTCGAGAAGAACTGCCATTATGAACCTCTGGTACTAAAGCTAGGGCGACTTAAGCGAAAAGTACAGGACATGGGCGAGTTAATGGATACCCTTACCAAGTATGCTGAGTCAGACGACACCAAGGATCCTGGGGAGGACGACGACAAAGCTAGTACCGCCAGGAAGGGCGAGTTACACAAGGGCCATTCTTAGTTTCAAGGCCGGGGCAACCACCACCATGGTGGGCACGGCAAAAAGAGACAACGGGAAGGTCCTACGGAATTTGTTGCTAATACTAATACCGGCAACGGAAACCCGCGTCAGAAGAAGCGGGGCTTTAGCGGGAAGAAACCATGCAATTATCACGAGATGCTCAAAGGCCCTTGTCCGCAGCATACCACGGCGGAAGGACCAGCAACTCATTCACGGGAGGATTGCTATGTGATGCAGGAATTTCGGGCCGAGGCGCTCAGGAGAGGTCAAGGTGGCGAACAGGGCCAGCGACACGAACAACCCGGCGCATCCGGGTCACGCCAGGACATGTTCAATGGTTTTCCTAACCCGGGACCACAAGGCGGGTCACAGCCCAACGCTGGCCAGTACCAAGTTCACAACCTGTAGTACCACCCGCCGGGAGTGTTCCAGTAACCCCCCCCCCCCCCCCCCGCAAGGGGATCCCCAGCGACCGGAAGATCGTGGCGAGTTTCAGAACAACCCCAAACAATTGAGCAGCGGGCAGTATCACGTGTTCACCACCAGCACGTGCAAGCTGGATCATAAGGTGAAGCATAAAGCCTTCAGCATAGCTGAGCCGGCGCTCCCTCGATACCTCCATTGGTCTGAATAGCCTATAACCTGGAGCAAGGAAGACCACCCCCCCCCCCCCGAGTTGACAACCCTGGCGACTTGGCTTTGGTTGTGGCTCCCCAAGTCGGAGGGTACACCCTTTCCAAGGTCCTCATGGACGGAGGAAGCAGCATCAACATCTTAAACTTTGATGATTTCCGACGTGTGAACCTCTTTGAGAAATACCTGATGCCATCATCCACGTTCTTCTACGGCATTGTCCCTGGTAAGTCGTTGTATCCAATTGGGCGGATTAAACTTAACGTGGCTTTTGGCACAAAGTCAAATTACAGGAGCGAGTCTCTCCTGTTCGAAGTGGTCAAGATCAAGAGCCCCTATCATGCGTTGTTTGGACGGCCAGCGTACGCCAGATTCATGGCCCGCCCATGCTATGTCTATCTCAAACTCAAGATGCCCGGCCCTAAGGGTCCCATTACCGTCAGCGGAGATAGGAAGATAGCTCAAGAATGTGAAGAAGGGGACACGGCTTACGCCGAGTCGGCTTGCGCGGCTGAGGAGCTCAAATTTCACCAAGCTAACGTTGACCCGGCAGACATGGCGCCGCTCGAAAGGCCAACCATCGATTCAGAGCCGCCCCTCAAGTTTAAACAGACGGACGACACCAAGGTTATAGACTTCACACCTGGCGACTCCAAGAAGCAGTTCACTATTGGGGCGGGTCTCGGCCCCAAATAGGAAAGCACGCTCAGCGAATTCATCCGTGAGAATCGGGACATCTTCGCACGGAAACCTTTTGACATGCCGGGTGTACCGAGAGAATTCACTGAGCACCATCTTAACACTGACCCTAAAGTTAAGCTAGTTCGACAGTACCTTCGCAGGTTCAATGAAGAGCGTTGTACGGCGATCGGAGAGGAAGGAGCCCGGATTCTGGCCGCCGGGTTTATCATCGAGGTTTTCCATCCTGAATGACTGGCTAACCCGGTCCTGGTGCTCAAAAAGAATAGCACCTTTCGCATGTGCATCGACTACACCGACCTCAGCAGAGCCTGCCCGAAGGATCCCTTCGCCCTTCCCCGCATTGATCAAATTATTGACTCAACGGCAGGTTGCGAACGTTTGTGTTTCTTGGACGCTTATTCAGGATACCATCAGATCAAGATGGCGGTGGCGGATCAGGAAAAGACATCCTTCATAACCCCATTCGGGGCCTTCTGTTACGTGTCTATGCCGTTTGGGCTCAAGAGTGTGGGGCAACCTATCAGCATTGCATCCAAAATTGCTTGCACAACCAGGTAGGCCATAATGTCCACGCTTATGTGGATGACATCATGGTCAGGTCTCACCAAAAAGAGTCGCTCTTGTAGGATCTCAAGGAAACCTTTGACAACATGCGTGTTTACCAGATGAGGCTTAACCCCACCAAGTGCGTCCTTGGTGTCCCTGCGGGGAAGTTATTGGGTTTCTTGGTGTCGGAGCGTGGAATTGAGGCTAACCCGGACAAGATTGAGACAATTACCTCGCTAGGGAAACCAGCCAACGTTAACCAGGTCCAACGTATGGCGGGTTGAATCGCAGCCCTGAGCCGCTTCATAAGTCACCTCGGGGAGAAGGCCATCCCTCTCTACCGGTTGCTCAAGAAAATTGTTTGTTTCATATGGACGGACGAAGCCAATGAAGCTTTTGAAGCCTTGAAGCGGCAATTAGCTAACCCGCCAGTGTTGGCGGCTCCGGCAGACAAGGAACCTATGCTCCTGTACATCGCAGCCAGTTCCAAGGAAGTCTGCATGGCAGTAGTTGTCGAACGGAAGGAAGAAGGAAAGGAGTACCCGGTCCAACGACCGGTGTATTTCATCAGCGAGGTCCTCACCCTCTCGAAGCAACGTTACCCACATTGGCAAAAGCTGGTTTTCGGGGTGTTCATGGTGAGTCAAAAGCTAAAGCATTACTTCCAGGAACACCCGATCATGGTCGTCAATTCCGCCCCCCTCAGCGACATCATACAATATCGAGAGGCTACTGGACGGATTGCTAAGTGGGCCATCGAGCATGGATCCCATCATGTGCGATATACGCCTCGGACGGCCATCAAATCTCAAGCACTCGTGGACTTCATCAATGATTGGACCGAGTTACAAATCCCGGAGGAGAGACCTGATCTTACTTATTGGACCATCTATTTCGTTGTGTCCACGCAATTAGAAGGCTCGGGGGCTGGTGTGGTGATAACTTCGCCTCAAGGGGACAAGTTTTGCTATGTCCTTCGGCTCATGTTTCCATGTACCAATAATGTAGCGGAGTACGAAGCCTTGCTTCATGGTTTGCGACTCGCCAAAGAGATGAACCTCATGCGAGTCACGTGTCTAGGTGATTCAGATCTGGTGGCACAGCAGGTTTCTGGTACCTTGGATTCAGGAGACCCCTTGATGGCGGCTTACAGACGAGCTGTGTCAGATGTAGTGGGTAACTTCAATGGTTATCAAGTGGACCACATCGATCGGCGACTTAATGAAGCAGCGGACGCTCTTTCCCTTCTCGGTTCACAACGTAAGCCAGTTCCTCCCAATATCTTTTTGGATGCATTGCATAACCCTTCGGTGAAACTGCCTTTAGAGGAAGATTTAGCGGTACCGGACCCCGAGTCTCAACTCGTGGCTGCTCTTCACGCTACTCCAGACTGGGCGATTCTTTACATGGCATATCTCGCCAGAGGCGAGTTACCAGCTGACGAGTTATTAGCTCGCCAAATCGTCCGTCGGTGTAAATCCATGGTCATACACAATGGCGAGTTACAAAAACGAAGCACCTTGGGGGTATTTCAAAGATTTGTCCCTTCTAAAGAAGGATGTATGATCCTCAATGAGATTCACGTGGGCGACTGTGGTCATCATGCCAGGCCCGATCCTTGGTCTCTAAGGCCTTCAACATGGGTTCTACTGGCTGACGGCTCACGCAGACGCAGAAGAGATCGTTCGCCGATGTGATGGCTGCCAAAAATTTGGACGCTAGATGCATGTGCCGGCTCAGGAATTGCAGATGATACCAATCATTTGGCCGTTTGCAGTCTGGGGGTTTGATATGGTCGGCCCTTTCAAGATGTCTTCCACCAAAAAGATTCACCTATTGGTGGCGGTTGACAAATTTACCAAGTGGGTGGAGGCGGAACCTCTTAGCAACTGTGATGCGGATACGACTGTCAAATTCTTGAGGAAACTAATTTTCAGATTTGGATATCCTCATAGTATCATTACTGACAATGGTACCAATCTATCCAAAGGAGCAATGCAAGAGTTTTGTTCACGAGAGCATATCCGACTTGATGTTTCCGCGGTTGCACATCCCCAGTCAAATGGGCAGGCGGAGAGGGCGAATCAGGAAACACTGTGAGGAACTAAGCCTCGGCTCATGGTACCTTTGGAACGTACTCCAGGAAGTTGGGTGGAGGACTTGCCGTCAGTACTCTGGAGTATCAGGACAACTCCAGATCGCTCCACGGGTTTTACTCCTTTCTTTCTGGTCTACGGAGCAGAAGCGGTGTTACCAAGTGGCATCAAACACGATTCCCCATGAGTCGCCGCCTACATGGAACAGGGCAATGAGCTGGCGCGACAAGACTCACTGGACGCCTTGGAGCAGGAACGTGACTTGGCCGCATCACGATCGGCGATTTACCAACAGGACTTGCGACGTTACCATAGTCGTCGGGTCAAGAGCCGGGCTTTCCAAGAAGGCGACTTGGTGCTCCATTTGATTCAAGATCATACTGGTATGCACAGGTTATCACCTCCGTGGGAAGGACCGTTTGTCATCAGCAAGAAGCTTCGGAACGGCTCATACTACTTGGTGGATCTTCGCCCAGATCGGCCAACTACACAGGTTGAGACAACTCGCCCCTGGAACATAGCCCATCTGCGGCCTTACTACACTTAGAGCCATGAGCTCCCCGTTTCTTTACCAGCTTTCAGAAAATTCTAATCCATGAATTATGAAAGCAATAAAGCCGGCACCCACGAATTTCTGGGTCCCTTGCCATTTCCGCTTTTGAAAGCATGAGTCTTTATTGTTCTATAAGTCGCCCAAACATGGACGCTATCAAAGTCAAAGAGCGTAAGTCGCCATGCTGCGCTTACTTCAAAACTGGGCTTTGATAAAGCCAAAGAGGACCAATGTTGCCATGTTGCACGGTTCAAACATAGGCACCTTATGTGGTTTTGAGAATTAAGCATGCTTACTTGGGGGCTACTAGTCCCCAAGTCGTTTCACTGTAAGAGCGTATACGCTTCTGTGATCCTATGTCTGGCTTCTTCCTGAATGATAGGTCACTTGGGGGCTTCCACTCATTGAGTTCAGCCTGAATACCCTCTTGGCTAGCGAAAAATTACCGCATTACAAATGGTTATACCGGACTATGTGTTGAACAAGTCGCCACATGGACCTATGTACTCAGGGCGAGTCAATCCGTTATTTGGAACCTGAACTCGTCTTGGTTAAAACATAAAAGGTACCGGCCAGAGTTACACATGGGAAATAGAGAAACCATTGGTTCATTGAACCTGCTTCATGGAAGCTTAACTCGCGCCTGATCAGCCGGTCTAAAACACTATTTGCCATAACCCGGGGCCTGATCAGCCGGTCTAAAACATAAAAGCTTTTTGCAAAGGCTTTCTAAAGGGTAACACTAGAGTTTTGCAAACTCGTCTTATCCTATTGTAACTCACTGAGTCGATAAAATTCTATTTCTTGATGGCAAGACCACAAGGTTTCCTAATATCTTTGAGTGGGCTTTTGATTATAACTCGCCCCGACTCATTTTTAACCATTATTTGCCATAACCCGGGCGCTGATATATTTTTTAGCCATAACCCGGGGGCTTATCTTTTTTTTACCGTAATCCAGGGGGCTGGTCTATTCTTTGCCTTGCACTCACTGAGTCGGCTTATTTTTTCCTAACACGTAAGGTGAAAACTTGCTTGACAAATTATGATATTCCCTGGTTCATCAAAATTACAGGCGAGTCATGCATAGATTCAAGGAATAAAAAGTGGTTCCATGAAGGTTCCATCAAAAGGTACTACTGACAGATTGTTGTTCCACAAAATCTAACAAAGCTATTACATGGCTCGCATGGCCAAAACGGGTGTCATCCCCCTGTGAAACATGGATCCATTGACGAATCAAGCCGCCGCCGAGTCACCCTGCCTTGAGCTCTCTCCGCCTTCGATTTGTAAGTCGCCCAGTTTCCAATTACACTTGGATAGGGCAATGAATTCATCTTCATCATCAAGGAAGAGAGATAGGTCCATGTCAAGATCAAATGGATTCTTGGGTCGGCGATGAACCAAGCTAGCAGTTTCGTATGAGGGAGGTGATACGTCTCAAACGTATCTATAATTTTTCATGGTTTCACATTGTTATCTTGTCATCTTTGGATGTTTTATGTACCTTTTGTATCTTTTTTGGGACTAACTTATTAATTCACTGCCAAGTGCCAGTTCCTGTTTTTTCTGTGTTGTTGGCTCTTTTCAGATCTGATTTTGGAACGGAGTCCAAACGGAATAAAATCCCCGAAATGATTTTTTCCCAAACGGAAGAAGATCAGGGGGCTTGTGGGCCAAGCCAGGAGGTCTACAAGGAGCCCACAAGCCCCCACTCCGCCACCAGGGGGCGGTGGGTAGGCTTGTGACCTCCCTGGCGCCCCCCTGACGTAGATCTTGCGCCTATATATTCCCTAAAAACAGAAGAAAAAAAATCAATGGATCCACGAAAATACTTTTCCGCCGCCGCAAGCTTCCGTGAGTAGTTCACTTCAGACCTACGGGTCCATAGTTAGTAGCTAGATGGCTTCTTCTCTCTCTTGGATCTTCAATACAAAGTTCTCCATGATCTTCATGGAGATCTATACGATGTAATCTTCTTTGGCGGTGTGTTTCTCGAGATCCGATGAATTGTGGATTTGTGATCAGATTATCTATGATATATATTTGAGTCTTTGCTGATTTCTTTTATGCATGATTTGATATCCTTGTAAGTCTCTTCGAGTCTTGGGTTTTGTTTGGCCAACTAGATCTATGATTCTTGCAATGGGAGAAGTGCTTGGTTTTGGGTTCTTGCCGTGTGGTGACCTTTCCCAGTGACAGTAGGGGCAGCAAGGCACACATCGTGTAATTGCCATCAAGGGTAACAAGGTGGGCTCTATCGTAGATATGAGATTGTCCATCTACATCATGTCATCTTGCTTAAGGTGTTACTCTGTTCCTTTGGACTTAATACACTAGATGCATGCTGGATAGCGGTCGACGTGTGGAGTAATAGTAGTAGATGCAGAAAGTATCGGTCTACTTGTTTTGGACGTGATGCCTATAGATATAATCATTGCCATAGATGACATCACGACTTTGCGCGATTCTATCAATTGCTCGACAGTAATTTGTTCACCCATCGTCTATTTGCTTTCATGAGAGAAGCCACTAGTAAACACGACGGCCCCCGGGTCTATTCACACCTATCGTTTCCACTTTCGCTTTACCTTTGCTTAGTTACTTTGTTGCTTTCAGTTCTTACTTGGCGAACAACTTATAAGGGATTGACAACCCCTTCATAGCGTTGGAAGCAAGCTTTTTGTGTTTGTGCAGGCTCTTGTGGTACTCCTTCACTGGATCGATACCTTGGTTCTCAAACTGAGGGAAATACTTACCACCGCTGCGCTACATCACCCTTTCCGTTTCGAGGGAACACCAACGCATGGCTCCAAGGCCATGGGGGAAATCCTTTGCATATTTGCCTAGGAAGTCCCTTAAGGCGTACCCGTAGCAGAAGGATTCCTGGTGCCGTCAACACACCTATTTCTGGCGCCATTGGAAGGTCTTTTGTTGCAGTAGCACGAGGCGTCACCTTCTTTTTTCTTCTCGTCATAGGCGGCTTGGTACTTACTCAAATCCAAGCTGGTTGCCAGTTGAGTCGCCGCAAAGCGAGATTCTATGATAACTCGGTGGTAGTCCACCTAGGTAAATTCTGACCCGTCATCCTTCAGCTCGGGGTAGCCGGCGGCTATTTCCTCTGGTTTGAGCTCTGGGGCATAGGCTAAGCACCGACTTAGGGTGTTCAAGACTCCCTTCCGGGCGGCTGACCTTTTCGGTTCGTCTATCTGAAGAGGCAATGTGGACAGATAGCCAAGCATGTGCTTGATGGTTCTGACTGACTGCTTGATGCCCATTACCGCATTAATCGTCAGCATGCCCTCGGTTTATAGCTGCTTAGTGAATGTATATATAGCTTTTAACTTCAACATGCAGTCGTCGGGAAGATTGGCGGCTCGTGCACCTACAAAGGGCACATCAGTATTTGATAATTTTTTATACCTGAGTAATTATTCAACAGTCAAGAGTTAATGCTTACCAAACATAGCAACAGTCATGTTGGAAATATGTTTCTTTAAGCCGGAAAGCTCCTGCTGAGCGGCTTCCAAATTTTCCTCAGCCTAGTCAGCACGCTTAAGAATGGCGGCTTGGTCACCTTTGGCTTTCTTCTCAAGTTTTTGTTGGTCAGCCTTCATCTTCTCCAGCTCAGTGTGAATTAAGCGGTATTTCTTCTCCAACTCAGAGTGTGCATGTTGTTGTTCAGCAGATTTTTCCTTAAGTCGGCTACACCTGACTCAGTCTGTGTCATAGACTCTTGCACATCAAATTTGGGGAGACAAGTTTCAGCATTACTGCAAGCAATACTCCTGATACTTGGGGGCTAATGTATGATTTTCTTCAAAATCATACCATATTCAAGACCCGGCTCATCTTTAAAAAGATGACCCGACCCTTGGGGGCTACAGGTTGCAGATTTTTCTTATATTCAAGATCCGGCTCATCTTTCAAAAGATGACCCGGCCCTTGGGGGCTACAGGTTGCAGATATTTCTTATATTCAAGACCCGGCTCATCTTTCAAATGATGACCCGGCCCTTGGGGGCTACAAGTTGAAGTTTCTAAATATATTCAAGACCCGGCTCAGCTTTCAAAAGATGATTCGGCCCTTGGGGGCTACAGGTTGCAGATTTTCTTCTTTTCAAGACCCGGCTCATCTTTCAAAAGATGACCCGACCCTTGGGGGCTACAGGTTCAAGTTTTTTTACTATGTTCAAGACCCGGCTCATCTTTCAAAAGATGACCCGGCCCTTGGGGGCTACAGGTTGAAGTTTTTTGACTATGTTCAAGACCCGGCTCATCTTTCAAAAGATGACCCAGCCCTTGGGGGCTATAGGTTGAAGATTTTTATTATATTCAAAGACCCAGCCCTTGGAAGGCTAATGGGTGGAGGAAAATACTTAAGTAGGCGTACCTCATGCCTAACCCTCATAAGATGAATCAAGCTCTTGTTCATCTCATAATCCCTCTCTAGATGACTTGCGAAGCCAGAACAAAGTTGGTCGAATTCCAGCTTCTCATATTGGGGGAGCTTGAATTTACTTGTGTCTTGATCAGGAGAAGAGCGAGGTTCCTTAGAGGTGTGCTTGGAAAGTACTGCAACCGGAGGAGTGGAATAACAAGTACGGGTGACTACGACGTCGTCTAGATCTTCAGTCGCCTTGAGAGGGCTTGGTGGGTTAACCTTATCAGCGGCTTCTTTCAAAATTAAGGGCAAGTCATCCCGGACATCGGGAATATCGCCCACAGGAATTTCGTGAACCGCCGCTTGCTCCTCATCAACCACTGGGGCAGAGGCGCTCGTGCCTAGGGCTTTAGTTGTTTTAGGACCAGAAGATGAGTCGTGAGTCTTTCTTCTCTTCGCTTGTGCTCTGAGACAAAGGCACCAATATTAAAAGCACGTATCGCTATTTAGAAGAAATTGGGGTTAACAAAGGGACTTACCCTTGCACACGAACCATCGGCGGGAGAGCTGATATTGCTGAGTCGCTTGATGTAGGGGGAGAAGTCTGGTAGAATAAAGGCTTAAAAAGTTAAAGAGGTTGTGAATTGCATTTTACACAAGGAAAGGTATGATAAAACGAAAGTATACCTCGCTGGCGTTCTTCCGACCAGTGGTCTTCTCGGGGAGTCCGGAGATTAAGTCGCCAGAATAACTATGGGTTTTGCGCTTGGAGGTATATCTTGCTTTCTTCAAAAGGAAATCAGGGTCCATATAAGCATATGGGTGAGACATGGGCACTTTCACTTTCCCACAGATCCGTCTGGCTTCTCTAGGAGAAGGAGAAGGTGAGTCGGAAGAAATGAAAATTACCTCGACCGCGTCATCTTGGCTCTCAATGTCCTCGCCCTACAAATAAAGACGCATGGTATAACCATGAGCAGGAATACACAGGTAACGAGTGAGGGAGAAGCCTTACCTCTGAGTGTGCTTCGTCAGCTCGTGACTCGCCAACAAAAGAAGAATCTCTGGTGGCGGCTTTGCTTTTGCTTGCTTTCTTCTTCTTCTTTAGTGGCGGCTTGGTGGTCTTTTGGGCAGTCACTTTAGGGCCCCGTCGCCAAAATGGATCATGTTTCTGGTGAATAAAAGTGAATTTCAAACCAAGAGCATTGATGAGTATAGAGAAATGAAAGGCGACTTGGATTCTTACTAGCGGCGCCGGGTTGGAGCGGGATAAGGCCTTGAGCCCGATCTTGGCACATTCCTCCAAAGTTTCACCGGGTAGTTTCTTGATAATTCCGACAATTTCACTCTCCGAGAGTCTTTTGCGATTGAAGCACTGCAGATGGTTTACCGTACCATCATAGTCATACATCATCCCGTCTCGGTGACTCAAGGGAAGAATGTTCCACTCTATCCAGCAGCGGAACAGATCAATCCCGATGAGCCCGTTGTTGGTCACAGACATTAACTCGGAGAAAACAGGAATAAACTCCGACTCTTCTTCTTCGGTGAGCTTCTCAGGCAGTTTGAAGTCCATTGGCAGGCGATCTGCTCTGAAACCCGGGAGTGGGTTTTCGCCGGGTGGAGAGGTGTCCCGGCAATAAAACCATGACTCGACAGAGCCCTTAGGATGGCTGGGCAGAAGAACTGATGGAAATCCACGATCGCGGCGCCTTTGAACGTTGACTCCTCCGAGCTCGTGGTTGGGACCGTTGGGAAACTCGGTTTGGCGATTCAAATGGAAAAAGTTCCAAAATAAAGGAACTATGGGCTCTCTCTGCAGGTATACCTCACAAAAGACCTGGAACTGACACAGGTTGCTGATGGATTTGGGTCCCAGTTCTTGAGGATGAACATTAAGGAAATGCAGGACGTCTCGAAAAAACTTTGACCCGGGCGGTTTAAAACCTCGTTCGAGGTAATCGGTAAAGATGACTACTTCTCCTGTAGCGGGGTTGGGAGTCAACTCGCCCGAGGCGGTTCTCCAACCGATGGTTTCCTTATTGTCAAGAAGACCTGCTTTAACAAACTTCTCGAGAGTGGCATCATCGATTTTTGTCGGTAACCAGTCGCACTTCATAATGTCCATGACTACAAAAGAGAGGGGAACGAGGCGATTCAGTAACAACTAGGAAGTATTCCAACTCGCCGGTATGGGTCTGCGGTATGTTCGAAAAGGGTTTGGTGACTCGCCAAATGGATGACATACATCATAACCCGTTATTCGGGCGATTCATGGAAGTATCTTTGAAGTATTGTAACTCGCCCTTTTTGGAAAGAGAAGGGTCATAGCTATGGTGATAAATTTAAATCGCTATGGAAGCTGGAGCTAAACAGCGACTCTCAGGGGTGCTTTTTCAGCAAACATGTTCCTAAAAACAGGCAGTAAACTATGGATCTACGAGTGGATCAAAATAAAGTGATATTGCTCGAAATAAAGGTGGAAAGTTATGAGCGTAAAGTAGCGACAGCATTGGATCTACGGCATGAAGGCATGAGATAACAAAAAGACGTGATAAAGTGGTCATAGTTTGCTACTGCCTAAAGTCTATTGCGGAAATATGAAATGGAACTAAGGCAGGTAAGGACGTTCGTCACGTCACAGAGCTCGCTCGCACGAAGCAATGGTCATGGTGTTCTCGGCTTAACCCTAATAAGGGAATGTGTGTACGTGGACGAAAGCGCAGTACTTCATGCTTCTTGGCGCCCGGAAGACCACGGTCGATGGAGGAGTTCCACGAGCCGGTGACGACGCCGGGGCGCAGGTGGTCGAAGAGGAAGAGCGCGAGGAAGACGAGGAAGGGATGGAGGTAGTTGACGGGGCTTCCTCCCTCCCATTTCTCATCTTGTTATTTAAAGGGCAGGAACGGAAATCGATGCTGTCAAGGCGGAGGTCGAGGCGACAAGTCAGAGACTGCAATGATGGCGCCTAGATTTTCGGGATAAGTGATTATGGAACAAAAGATCCATTGAGGGTTGCAGTGCTAAAGGCCCCGGAATTAAGGGATGAGGTGATGTCCTCAAAGATTACACGGCGGGTCAGATCAAATTACAACGGGTGGCGACTTATCGTTCATCGAAGGATGGAAATGGTAAGAGTCGCCCCAAATTGGTGGAGGTTTATTGACATGAATGAATTCAAGGCAATCTGGGGCCTAATGTTGGGGACATTACGTGCGGATAACCCGCCCTTAGTGGGCCGGGTCACCAAAGGGGCGAGTTACCATTCAACGCGCGTCCCGTGGCCGAGAAGTTGGATGGTGGTTCAAGAGGTCGTGCGGATGATGGATTACCAAGAAAGCTCCAGATCATGGAGGACACGCCGACTTAGAGATAAGGAAAGCAACGAAGAGTAGCATGGCAGGACTTTGTAAACCCTAGGGCCTCGACCTGTATATAAAGGCGAGTCCCACGGAAAGGTCAGGCGAGTTAGAGAGAATCGAGAGCTAGGTCAGGCGAGTTACGCCCTCCTTGTAATCGAAACCACCATTAATCCACACAAAGAAGGACGTAGGCTTTTACCTCCTCACGAGGGGCCGAACCTGGGTAAATCTGAGTCTCGCTTACGCTCACCCCCTTCGAGTCGCCATCAAGGTGCGATGGCTCCATCTTTAAGTCCTTTCACGAGGACATCTGCCGTGACAAAACCACGACAGTGCACAAGGTTCATGGAGCATAAAAAATCGACCTGGGACCTCAGAATGTCAAAAACAACGAGTTTTTGCGACATCTCGATCACCGTTCACAGGATTCATGAAGCATGAAATATCGACCCGGGAACCCAAAACAGTGCGCTATAGCCCACGAAACTAGCCCGAAATGACAAAAACACTGAGTTTTTCGGATATCTGAATAGCCGTGCACAGGGTTCATGGAGCATAAAAAATCGACCCCGCATCCCAAAATAGTGCGGTATAGCCCACAAAACTAGCCCGGTACGACAAAAACAACGAGTTTTTCGGACATCTCAATAGCCGTGCACAGGGTTCATGGAGCATAAAAAATCGACCCTAGATCCCAAAATAGTGCGCTATGCACATGGTTCATGTAGCATAAAAATTTGATCGGGCATCCTAAAACAGTGCGCTATAGCCCACGAAACACGCCCGAAACGACAAAAACAACTTGTTTTTTGGACGCCTCGATAGCCGTGCACACGGTTCGTGGAGCATAAAAAGTTGACCCGAGACAACAAAACAGTGCGCTATAGCCCACGAAACTAGCCCAAAACAACCAAAACAATGAGTTTTTCCAACATCTCGATAGTCATGCACAGGGTTCATGGAGCATCAAACATTGACCCGGGACACCAAAATAGTGCGCTATAGCCCACGAAACTAGGCCGAAACGGAAAAACACCTACGTTTTGCGACGTGTCGATAGCCGTGCACAGCGTTCATGGAGCATCAAAAATCGACCCGGGACCGCAAAACAGTGCGCTATAGCCCACGAAACTTGCCCGAAACAACAAAAACAACGAGTTTTTGCGATATCTCGATAGCCATGCACAAGGTTAACGGACCATCAAAAATCGACCCGGAACCCCAAAACAGTGCGCTATAGTCCATGAAACTGGCCCAAAACAACAAAAACACCGCCTTTTTGCGACGTGTCCATAGTCGTGTGCAGGGTTCAATGAGCATAAAAAATAAACCCGGGACCCCAAAACAGTGCGCTATAGCCCACGAAACTAGCCCAAAACGACAAAAACACCGACTTTTTTCGACGTGTCGATAGCCTTGCAAAGGGTTCATAGAGCATAATAAATAAACCCGAGACCCCAGAACAGTACGTTGTAGCCCAGGAAACTGGCGTGAAATGACGAAAACAACGAGTTTTCATGACGTCTCGGTAGCCGTGCACAATGTTCATGGAGCATCAAAAATTGACCTGGGACCCCAAAACAGTGCGCTATAGCCCACGAAACTGGCCTGAAACGACAAAAACAGTGAGTTTTTGCGACGTCTCTATAACCGTGCACACCGGGACGCAAAACAGTGTGCTATAGCCCACGAAACTCGTCTGAAATGACAAAAACAATGATTTATAGTCATGCACTAGGTTCATGGAGCATCAAAAATCGACTTCTTTATAGTCATGCACTAGGTTCATGGAGCATCAAAAATCGACCCGGGACCCATAAAGAGTGCGCTATACCCACGAAACTAGCCCGAAACGACAAAAACAATGAGTTTTTGCGACGTCTCTATAATAGTGCACACAGTTCATGGACCGTCAAAAATCGACCCGGGACCGCAAAACAGTGCGCTATAGCCCACGAAACTGGCCTGAAACGATAAAAAAACCGAGTTTTTCGGACCTCTTGATAGCCGTGCACAAGGTTCATGCAGCTTAAAAAATTGACCCAGGACCCCAAAACAGTGCGCTATAGCCCACGAAACGACAAAAACTACAAGTTTTTGCGACATCTCGATGGTCGTGCGCAACGCTGATGGAGCATCAAATATTGACCAGCATCCTAAAACAGTGCGCTATAGCCCACGAAACTAGCCCGAAACGACAAAACAACGAGTTTTGCAATGTCTTAGTAGTCGTGCACTGGTTTCTTGGAGCATCAAAAATCGACCCCAGACCCCAAAATAAATCCGAGACCCCAAAACAATGCGCTATAGCCCACAAAACGGGCGGGAAATGACAAAAACAACGAGTTTTTCTCACATCTCGATAGTCGTGCACAATGTTCATGGAGCATCAACAGTCGACCCGGGACACCAAAAGAGTGCACTATAGCCCACGAAACTGGCCTGAAACGACAAAAACAACGAGTTTTTGCGACGTCTCTATAACCGTGCACAAGGTTCATGGAGCTTCAAAAATGGACACGGGACTGCAAAACAGTGGGCTATAGCCCACAAAACTGGCCAAAAACAACAAAAACACCGAGTTTTTTGGACGTCTTACTAGCCGTGCACAGGGTTCATGGAGCATAAAAATCGTCCCTGGAACCCAAAATATTGCGCTTGAGCCCACGAAACTCATGCAGAACGATAAATCACCGAGTTTTTGCGACATTTCTATAGCCTTGCACAATGTTTATGGAGCATAAAAAAATAAGGGACCCCAAAACAGTGCGCTATAGCCCACGAAACTGGCTCGAAACGATAAAAACAACGAGTTTTTGCAACGTCTCTATAACCGTGCACAGGGTTCATGGAGGATCAAAAATCGACCCGGGACCCCAAAACTGGCATACAATGACAAAAACAACGAGTTTTTACGATTTCTCTATAGCCGTGCACATGGTTCATGGAGCATCGAGAAACGTCCTTGGGCCCCAAAATAGTTGCTAGAGCCCACAAGACTAGCCCGAAACGACAAAAACAATAACTTTTTGCCACGTCTCGATAGTTGTGCATAGGGTTCATGGAGCATCAAAAATTGACCTCGGACTCCAAAACAGTGCGCTATAGCCGACGAAACTGGGCGAAATAACAAAAACAACGAGTTTCTGTGACGCATCGATAGCCGTGCACAGTGTTCATCGAGCATCAAAAAATCGACCCGAAACCCCAAAATAGTGCGCTATAGCCCACGAAACTAGCCCGAAACAACAAACTCACCGTCTTTTTGCGACGTGTCGATAGCGGTGCACTAGGTTCATGGAGCATCAAAAATCGACCCGCGCCCCAAAACAGTGCGTTACAACCCACGAAAGTGGCACATAATGACAAAAACAACGAGTTTTTGCGATGACTCGATCACCCTACACAAGGTTCATGGAGCATAAAAATCGACCTTGGACCCCAAAATATTGCGCTAGAGCCCACGAAACTCGTGCGGAATGACCAAAACACTGAGTTTTTGCGACATCTCTATCGCCGTGCATAGGGTTCATGGAGCATGAAAAATCGACCCGGGAACCCAAAACAGCGCGCTATAGCCCCACGAAACTAGCCCGGAACGACAAAAACACCGACTTTTTGCGATGTTTCGATAGCCGTGTGTAGGGTTCATGGAGCTAGAAAAATAAACCCGGGACCGCAAAACAGTGCGCTATACCCCACGAAACTGGCCCGAAACGACAAAAACACCGAGTTTTTCAAACGTCTCATAAGTCGTGCACAGGGTTAATGGAGCATACAAAATCGACCCCGGACCCCAAAAATAAACCCGAGACCCCAAAACAATGCGCTATAGCCCACGAAACTGGCGTGAAATGACAAAAACAACGAGTTTTTGTGACGCGTCGATAACAGTGCACAATGTTAATGGAGCATCAAAAATCGACATGGGACCCCAAAAGAGTGCGCTATAGCCCACGAAACTGGCGTGAAACGACAAAAACAACGAGTTTTTGCGATGTCTCTATAACCGTCCACAAGGTTCATGGAGCATCAAAAATCGACCCTGGACTGCAAAACAGTGCGCTATAGCCCACGAAATTGTCCCGAAACGACAAAAACACCGAGTTTTTCGGAAGTCATGATATCCGTGCACTGGGTTCATGGAGCATAAAAAATCATCAATGGACCCCAAAATAGTGCGCTAGAGCCCACAGAACTCGTGTCGAACGACAAAACACCGATTTTTTGCGACATCTCTATAGCCTTGCATAGGGTTCATGGAGCATGAAAAATCGACCCGGGACCCCAAAACAGTGTGCTATAGCCTACGAAACTCGCGCGTAACGACAAAAACAACGAGTTTTTGTGACATCTTTATAGTCGTGCATAGGGTTCATGTTGCATCAAAAATCGATCCGGGGCCCGAAAACAGTGCACTATAGCCCACGAAACTAGCCCGAAACGAAAAAAACAACAACTTTTTGCGATGTGTCGATAGCCATGTGCAGGGTTCATGGAGCATATAAATAAACCCGGGACAGCAAAACAGTGTGCTAACGCCGACAAAACTGGTCTGAAACGACAAAAACACTGAATTTTTCGGAAGTCTCATAAGCCGTGCACAAGGTTCATGGAGCATAAAAAATAGACCCCGGACCCCAAAAATAAACCGGAGACCCCAAAACAATGCGCTATTGCCCACGAAACTGCCATCAAATGACAAACACAATGAGTTTTTATGATGCCTTGATAGCCGTGCACAATGTTCATGGAGCATCAAAAATCGACACGTCCCAAGAAGTCGGTGTTTTGGGGTCCCGGGTTTATTTTTTATGTTCCATGAAGCCTCCGCACGGCTATCGACATGTCGCAAAAAGTCGGTGTTTTTGTCGTTCCGGGCCAGTTTCGTGGGTTATAGCGCACTGTTTTGGGTCCCGCGTGGATTTTTGATGCTCCATGAACCCAGTGCACGGCTATAAAGACGTCGCAAAAACTCGTTGTTTTTTCTGTTTCGGGCGAGTTTCGTGGGATGTTTTAGCGTGCTGGGTCAATTTTTTATGCTCCATGAACCTTGTGCACGACCATCGAGACGTCACGAAAACTCATTGTTTTTGTTGTTTTGGGCAAGTTTCGTGCGCTATGTTTTAGGGTGCCGGTCAATTTTTGATGCTCCATGAACCTTGTGCATGACCATCGAGACGTGAGAAAAACTCGTTATTTTTGTCATTTCGGACCAGTTTTGTGGACTATAGCGCACTATTTTGGGGTCCCGGGTTTATTTTTTATACTCCATGAAACTAGTGCACGACTATTAAGACGTCATAAAAACTCATTGTTTTTGTCGTTTCGGACGAGTTTCGTGGGCTATAGCGCACTATTTTATGGTGCCTGGTCACTTTATGATGCTCCATGAACCTTGTGCATGACCATCGAGATGTCGCAAAAGCTCGTGGTATTTGTCGTTTCGGGCCAGTTTCGTGGGCTATAGCGCACTGTTTTGGGGTCCCAGGTTGATTTTTTATGCTCCATGAACTCTATGCACGGCTATCAAGACGTTCGAAAAACTCGGTGTATTGGCACGTCGCAAAAAGTCGATGTTTTTGTCTTTTCGGGCCAGTTTGGTGGGTTATAACGCACTGTTTTGGGTCCCGTGCCGATTTTTGAGTCTTCATGTACCGAGTGCATGGCTATAAAAGCGTCGCAAAAACTCATTGTTTTTGCTGTTTCGGGCGAGTTTCGTGGGCTATAGCGCACTATTTTAGGGTGTTGGGTCAATTTTTGATGCTCCATGAACCTTGCGCACGACCATCAAGACGTCGCAAAAACTCGTTGTTTTTGTTGTTTTGGGTTATAGCACACTGTTTTAGGGTGCCGGGTCAATTTTTAATGCTCCATAACCTTGTGCACGATCATCCAGACATCGCAAAAACTCGTTATTTTTGTCGTTTCGGGCGAGTTTCGTGGGCTATAGCGCACTGTTTTGGGATCCCGGGTTGATTTTTCATGCTCCATGAACCCTGTGCACGGCTATCAAGATGTCCGAAAAACTTGGTGTTTTTGTCGTTTTGGGCCAGCTTTATGGGCTATAGCGCAGTGTTTTCCTGTCCCGAGTTGATTTTTGATGTTCCATGAATCCAATGCGTGGTAATAGAGACGTCGCAAAAACTCATTGTTTTTGTTGTTTCGGGCCAGTTTCGTGGGCAATAGCGCTATGTTTTAGGGTGCCGGACAATTTTTGATGCTACATGAACCTTGTGCATGACCACCGTGGCGTCACAAAAACTCGTTGTTTTGTCGTTTTAGGCCAGTTTCGTGGGCTATAGTGCATTGTTTTGGGGTCCCGGGTTTGTTTTTCATGCCGCATCAACCCTGCACACAGCTATCGACACGTTGCAAAAAGTCGTTGTTTTTGTTGTTTCGAGCCAGTTTCGTGGGCTATAGCGCACTATTTGGTGATCCCGGGTTTATTTTTTTATGCTCCATGAACCCTGCGCACGGCTATCGACACATCGTAAAAAGTCGGTGTTTTTGTCGTTTCGGGATAGTTTCGTGGGCTATAGCGAACTATTTTGTGGTCCCGGGTCAATTTTTGATGCTCGATGAACCTTGTGCACGGTTATAAAGACGTCGCAAAAACTAGAGTTTTTGTCGTTTCAGGTGAGTTTCATGGGCTATAGCGTACTGTTTTAGGGTGTCGGGTCAATTTTTGATGCTCCATGAACCTTGTGCACGACCATCCAGACTTCGCAAAAACTCGTTGTTGTTTTCCATTTTGGGCCAGTTTCGTGGGCTATAGCGCACCGTTTTGGGGTCCCGTGTCGATTTTTTATGTTGCATGAACCCTGCGCACGGCTATAGAGACGTCACAAAAACTCGATGTTTTTGTCGTTTCGGGCCAGTTTCGTGGGCTATAGCGCACTGTTTTGGGGTCCGAGGTCGATTTTTGATGCTCCATGAACATTGTGCACGGCAATTGAGGTGTCACAAAAACTCGTTGTTTTTGTCATTTCACGCCAGTTTCGTGGGCTATAGCATTGTTTTGGGGTCCCGGGTTTATTTTTTATGCTCCATGAACCTTGTGCACGGCTATGGACACGTCGCAAATAGTCGGTGTTTTGTCGCTTTGGACCAGTTTTGTGGGCTATATCACACTATTTTGGGGTCCCGGGTCGATTTTTGATGCTCCATGAACCGTGTGCATGGCAATCCAGATGTCACAAAAACGCGTTGTTTTTGTTGTTCCGCGCAAGTTTCATGGGCTATAGCGCACTGTTTTGGGGTACCGGGTCGATTTTTGATGCTCCACGAACCCTGTGCACGGTTATCGACACGTTGCAAAAAGTTGGTGTTGTTGTCATTTCGAGCTAGTTTCGTGGGCTATAGCGCACTGTTTTGGGGTCCCGGGTTGATTTTTGATGGTCCATCAACATTGTGCATGGCTATCACTGCGTCACAAAAACTCGTTGTTTTTGTCATTTCGCGCAACTTTCGTGGGCTATACCGCACTATTTTTGGGTCCCGGGTCAATTTTTGATGCTCGATGAACCATGTGCACGACTATCGAGACATCCCAAAAACAGGTTGATTTTGTCGTTTCGGGCGAGTTCCGTGGGTTGTAACGCACTATTTTGGGGTCCGGGTCGATTTTTTATGCTCCATGAACCCTGTGCATGGTTATAGAGACGTCGCAAAAACCCGTTGTTTTGTCGTTTCGGGCCAGTTTCGTGGGTACAGCGAACTGTTTTATGGTGGCGGGTCAATTTTTTATGCTCCATGAACCTTGTGCACGAACATCGAGACGTCGCAAAAAGTCGGTGTTTTTGTTGTTTCGAGCGAGTTTCGTGGGCTATAGCGCACAGTTTTAGGGTGTTGGATCAATTTCTTATGCTCCATGAACCATGTGCATGACCATCGATACGTTGCGCAAACTCGTTGTTTTTGTCGTTTTGGGCCACTTTCGTGGGCTATAGCGCACTATTTTGCGGTCCCGGGTCAACTTTTGATGCTCCATGAACCCTGTTCGCGGTTATAGAGACGTCGCAAAAACTCGTTGTTTTTGTTGTTTCGGGCCAGTTTCGTGGGCTATAGTGCACTCTTCTAGGTCTCGGGTAGATTTTTGGTGCTCCATGAACCCAGTGCATGACTATAAAGACGTTGCAAAAAGTCGTTGTTTTTGTCGTTTCAGGCGAGTTTCGTGGGCTATAGCGTAATGTTTTAGGGTGTCGGTCAATTTTTTATGCTCCATGAACCTTGTGTATGACCATCGAGACGTCACAAAAACTCGTTGTTTTTCTTGTTTCACGCGAGTTTCGTGGGCTATGTTTTGGGGTCCCCTCTCGATTTTCGATGCTCCCTGAACACTGTGCGCGGCTATCGAGGCGTTACAAAAACTCTTTGTTTTTGTCATTTCAAGCCACTTTCGTGGGCTATAGTGCACAGGTTTAGGGTGCCGGGTCAATTTTTGATGCTCCATGAACATTGTGCGCGACCATCGAGTCATTGCAAAAACTCGTTATGTTTGTTGTTTCGGGCTAGTTTCGTGGGCTATAGCGCACTGTTTTGGGTTCCCGGGTTGATTTTTTATGCTCCATGAACCCTGTGCATGGCTATCAAGATGTCTACAAACCTCTGTGTTTTTGTCGTTTCGGGCCAGTTTTGTGGGCACACTGTTTTGCGGTCCCGGGTTGATTTTTGATGCTCCATGAACCTTGTGCTCGGTTATAGACACGTCGCAAAAACTTGTTGGTTTTATCGTTTCGGGCCAGTTTCGTGGGCTATAGCGCACTGTTTTGGGGTCCCGGGTCAATTTTTGATGCTCCATGAACACTGTGCACACCTATCGAGCCATCACAAAAACTCGTTGTTTTTGTCATTTCAAACCTCTTTCGTGGGCTGCGCACTGGTGTGTGGTAGTGGGTTTATGCTCCATCAAATCTGCGGTCGGCTATCGACACGTCGCAAAAAGTCGGTGTTTTTGTTGTTTCGGGCCAGTTTCGTGGTCTATAACGCAGTGTTTTGGGGTCCCGGGTCGATTTTTTATGCTCCATGAACACTGTCAACCGGTAATAGAGATCTCGCAAAAACTCGTTGTTTTTATCGTTTCGGGCCAGTTTCGTGGAGTATAGCGCATTGTTTCGGCGTCCCGGGTCGATTTTTTATGCTCCATGTGTGCACGGCCATAGAGATGTCACAAAAACTCGGTGTTTTTGTCATTTCACGCTAGTTTCGTTTGCTCCATGAACCGTGTGTACGGCAATCGACACGTCGCAAAAACTCGTTGTTTTGTTATTTCGGGCCATTTTCGTGGGCTATAACGCATGATTTTACGGTCCCGGGTTTATTTTTTATGCTCCATGAACCCTGCATACGGCTATCGACATGTAGCAAAAAGTCGGTGTTTTTTGCAGTTTCGGGCTAGTTTTGTGGGCTACGCATTGTTTTGGGGTCCCGGGTTGATTTTTGAAGCTCCATGAAACGAGTGCACGGCTATTTAGACGTCGCACAAACTCGTTGTATTTGTCGTTTCGGGCGAGTTTCGTGGGTTATACCGCACTGTTTTAAGGCCCCGTTTGATTTTTGAATCTCCATGAACCCTGTGCGCGGTAATAGAGACGTCGCAAAATCTCTTTGTTTTTGTTGTTTCGGGCCAGTTTCGTGGGCTATAGCGCACTCTTTTGGGGTCCCGGATAGATTTTTGATGCTCCATGAACCGAGTGCATGACTATAAAGTCGTCGCCAGAACTCGTTGTTTTTGTCATTTCAGCGCAGTGTTTTAGGGTGCCAGGTCAATTTCTGCTGCTGCATGAACGTTGTGCACGACCATCGAGACATCGCAAAAACTCGTTGTTTTTGTCGTTTCTCGCCAGTTTCAGGCTATAGCGCACTGTTTTGGCGTATCGAGTTTATTTTTATGCTCCATCAACCCTACTTACGGCTATTGACACGTCGCAAAAACTCGTTGTTTCTGTCGTTTCGGGCCAGTTTCGTGGGCTGCGCACTGTTTTGGGGTCTCGGGTTTATTTTTATGCTCCATGAACCCTGCGCACGGCTATGGACACGTCGCAAAAAGTCGGTGTTTTTGTGGTTTCGGGCTAGTTTCGTGGGCTATTGCACTATTTTGGGGTCCCGGGTCGATTTTTGATACTCCATGAACCGTGTGCATGGCTATCGCGATGTCTCAAAAACTAGTTGTTTTTTCATTTCACTCCACTTTCGTGGGCTATAGCGCAATGTTTTGGGGTCCCGGGTTTATTGTTCATGCTCCATCAACCCTGCGCACGGCTACCACATGTCGCAAAAAGTCATTGTTTTTGTCATTTCGGGCCAGTTTCGGGCGCTATACGCACTATTTTGGGGTCCCGGGTTTATTTTTTATGCTCCAAGAACCCTGCGCACGACCATCGAGACGTCACAAAAAGTCGGTGTTTTTGTCGTTGCGGGCGAGTTTTATGGGCTATAGCGCACTGTTTTAGGGTGCGGGGTCAACTTTTGATGCTCCTTGAACCTTTTGCACGACCATCGAGACATCGCAAAAACTCGGTGTTTTGTCGTTTCGGGCGAGTATCGTGGGCTATAGCGCACTGTTTTAGGGTGTCGGGTCCATTTTTGACGGTCCATGTTCCCTGTGCACGACCATCGAGACGTCGCAAAAACTCATTGTTTT